>NC_138825.1:110583253-113072755 GCF_965183815.1 Platalea leucorodia | reverse complement strand
GTGGAGGTGCCCAGAGCTGTTGAAATACTCCTTTCTGTCTGTTCTTACAATACCTATTTCAATTTTAAAAACCATGAATGGAAACAATAAAAAATGAACAAGAAAACAGACTTACAAATAAGAATGGATGAAAGCAAAACATATTACAGATTGATCAAAAAAACAGGAGGCCCCCAAGCAGCCTTCTGGGTATGCTGTGAAAAAAAAACTATCAGGAAATATGTGATAGCATATGGCGAGGTGGATGATAAAACCTTTCAAACACAAAATCTGCAAGGGGCGAGATACCAAAATCTGCTGGAAGAAACTGGCGAGTTGCAGACACAGACCATGTTGGGAAAAGCACCGGATGTACCTTGCAAGCTTCCGAGCTCTTTTAAGTAATGAACTTGTGTGGTTTTCCTTTTGTCCTTTTTTTTTTTCTTCCAAAGGATGACTAGTTTCCAGGCATTAACAAAGTGTGCAAAAGTATTATGTGCATGCAAAGACACTACTAAGTGTTGCACATGAAGAAGTCTGTCATCAATTATATTTCAAGCAATTACTTTGATATCATCATCTTTCTTTTGTTTACAGTAGGCTACCATGAACAGGGATGTCCCTCAGGAAAAAGGATTTGGGGAGGGGAGAGGACATAGGAAAAAAAGGCTCTGAAAACAATATTTGGCTTGAAGCTTTTTCTAAGAAAAAAAATGAATCATGCACAAAGTTTTCAGTGCAACAAAAGAAAACTTGTTTGCTCGCCAAAAAGGTTTGTTATAGCAATGACAGGAAACAGGAGAAAAAGAGGTGGGTTCCAAGGGATTTTAAGAATTAAAAAAAAAAAAAGTCATCTACGGATTTTGAGGTAGCTTTGCCTAGTATGCATGTGGGATTTTTTTTCCTTGGTGGGTATGTTTTCTTTGGGTAGCCGATAAAGTAATAATTGGTTCCATGTTCAGCAGTGCTTTGGCTTTAGCTTCATTTCTTGAATGCAAGGAAAAAGGAATGTAGTTCGCAGTCACGTTTTTCCTTTTTTTTTTTTTGGTAACAGTCTGAAGAATGAAAGCATGATTCATTTCATAACAAGGAAATGATGCTGCAGCTACATGTAGAGCAGGAGTTCTTGAACTGCACTTGTTTGCATCCCACCATAAGCCTTCGATGAGGAGCGCGCCTACACTAGGAGAGCTGGGATGTCTGTGCCACGCTGGGGAAGAGAAGTGCCAGGAGATGAGCCAGGCTGAAGCTGGGCTCTGAATTGCAGCACTGTCTCTGACCTCAGGTTTCTGGGTGAATTAGCCCATGGGGAGAACTGCAATGTGTGGTGCAAAGACAAGTGAGTAATGCTGCAAGATCCAGCCTGGGACCAGACTGGCACCTCTTAGATGTGAGGGGATGTCAGCAGGCTGCGTGATGGCAGCAGTGTTTTCTCCCAGCTACCCAGTGTGCTCCACCTGTCCTCCTGTGTGGACATGGCAGTGGCTGTCTGTACTGTGTTAAACGAGGAGGAAGCTTGTAGCTTTCTGGACTAACATTAGGTGGTATACAGCCTTAATACAATCTCTACAGACCAGCACAGACATGGGAGCTGCTGGCCTTATCAAGATACAGAACAGCCCAGCGCCATTCTGGTACGCCTAAGACACTGCTAGTGATACATCTCAAAGATAATCTCCTCTGGTCCAGCAAAGTCTGCAAGTTTTAAAATCAATCTTCAAAATTATAAAACACGGGCTGATTCTGCCCATGTTGCTCACATGAATAATTTTTATGAATTGGCCCACCCAACCATCCACAATACAGTGATACTAATTGTGTTGGATCCATTTAAACCAAACTTGCCGAGTGATAATCCAGCTTTCACAGGGTGATTTTTTGTAAGAAATTTGTATGTATTTTCATGAGAGTTAGGACCTAAGGATGCGACCAAGGTCTCAGGTCTTCCTCCTGTCTCTATGTAGTGAAAGACCCTGAAAAGCCAGAGTCAAACCTGTAATATCCAGCCCACCTGTAATGGCAGCATGTAAAAAAAATTTTAAGAAACTGGAAAACATAGTTCCTTGTTTAGTATAAGCATATGAGTGTGTGAATAGAAACTGCTATCTTAGAGTCCTACAGAAAGAGCTTGCAAGTTAAAACCAACCATCTCGCTGAAACAGAATTTTAATACCCTTTAAAAGTTATGGTTAGTAATCAGAAGATTGTCCTTATATAGCACTATCAAAATCCTTTTATATTGCCTTTTTTTTCATCTCTCTAGTCACAAGGAATACAGTTTTCACCATCTAAATGCACTTTCTTGCCTTAATTATAAAATCACAATTTAGGAAAACAATATTCTTTGTGCTTTGCAGGTCTCCCCTATGAGGAATGCAGGCTGCTGAAGTATGTTTGTTTAAGTACCATGCTTACACTAGACTGTAGTTCCCACGTGACTCGCTAGCTCAGTTTTCATTGCCTCTGGCTCTCTTTTATTATTTACCTTGCTTCTGAAGTTCCTTGTAAGGAGATTAGAAGCCTTTACCAAAAAATACAGTGAGTTTGGGACTCATTTTAAATGCAGTTATTCACCCCGCAAAAGAAGGATGAGTAACTTGGTGACTGAGTCACAAAATTGGCTTTAATGCCTGGCTCCTGACTCTGACCAGGCTGGTACGGGGCCATAAAAGGAACACTGGCCATCTTACATCTGGAGCAGAATGAAGGCAGAATAGGAAGGCAGTGGAGGAGATGGGAGAAGAAGCGTGGTGAGCAAGAAAGCATTCGAGGCATTTGAACCTGTCTGTAGAGGGATTATAAAATGGATCTGTAGCTTTGAACCAGATCCCAAAATGACTGAAGAACCTGAAACATGACTGAGGGTAGGAATGAAAATCTGTCTTTCAGCCACTGACGTGACGTGAGGGGACATCTGCCAGCTCAGGAGGGAGTCCAAAGCCCAAGAAGATAATCAAAGCAGTAATAAAATCTCACTCAGGAACTCATTTTAAGTTAACGCTTTCCACTGTGGCTACATTTTAGAGCAAAGGGCGTCTTTCCCACATTTCAGTATGCAGATACCCTCCCCCAGCCTCCTTTACAGCATAGTAGGCAAAGTAGGCAAGTGGAGTCTTTTGAGCTGATGATAGACCAAAATCATCATCTAGCAACTGGTGGTGCCTAATAGATGCCTGCAGATGCTTCATTAACATTCATAAAGAACTTGAATCCCTTAGATGAAGTCAGTATACAGTAAAAGTGTAGATTATTATTATTATGCATAGTAAGTAACTGCTTCAGAAAGCAATTTTGGCTATTCTAAAAAAAAAATGGTTTACTATTCCTTTTGCTAAAAGAGAATTGAGTAAAGACCAATTGAGAAAGCTTTTTTCCTACACATTAATTATTGTACTCCTGTGTAAATAGTAACAAACCTCTATTAAAATGTGCTCAGGAGTCTCAGGAGTTTGGATTTATAACAAAATCTAAGATTCCATTTAAATCCGACAGAAAGCTGGACAATCAACAATCATTAATGTGTTTGATATTTTAAAACAGACTATTCAATCATGCTACAGAGCTGCTAAGAGCATTCTGCGTCCTTTCCTTGTCCCTGACCCTTAAACTGCTTTGCATCTGGATATTTAAATACTTTGCACAGCTGTGTCTTGCAGACTTCGCTTTCTCCATCTGCTTGTTTGTTTTCCTGGTTTTATTTTTCAGGCTGCTATTTTGTATAAGCAAAATTATCCTTTTATGTCTCCTCTGCCTCTGTTGTTTCTTTTAGATATTGTAAACTACAGCATCTGTGGTACTTCTCCTGTTATAGATTTATATTCTACTAGGTAGTGTGGGATAAAGATAAGAAGCCTCAATGGAACATAAGGCTGATGCCCTAGTCTGACACATAAATCCCCAAAGCTTTTTTCTGAAATTTTCTACAGAGTATCCCCTTGGTATATAAATGACTTCTGTTGATTTTTTACAAGTATATATCACAGGTCAACAGAAAAACAGAAGACAAGCCACTGGCCATTTGACAGAACAAAGATACTCTTTACATTAGCAAGAGTGACACCTTTTTTGTCAGATAATTTGAATACTCTGACAGTAAATCTTCCTAAAAACTGGGTGCATGACCTAAGAAAAATAGCGATTCAGATTTGATTTTTAAAGCATTTCTCTGTCTTTGGGTCAGCATGTTTGCAGAATGAAAGGATGTGTCCTGACCTTTTTATCTCTGAAGGGTGGGAAGTAACTTCAGATTCAGAGATTTATCTCTTATATCCTAGAAACAAACTGGGCCAAGTTTTCAAGTTCTATCTCCCAGTTATTTCTGGATTACTGAGCTTTACTTACTCTGAACCATTTCATAAAGGAAGTTAAAAATTAATGCTGCTGCTTAGCTATATACTTAAACATGAGCTCAGCTTTCAGCAAACAGATGTTCTGTGCTTAGCTGGGATGGTCTGGAAAAAAAAACCAAACAAATACAAAATTGTTTTGATGCATTTGATTCTAAGAATCTGTTAATGACTTATGAATGGAACAAGCATATGCCTCTGTTAAGTCGGCATCATGGTTTCTTACCAGATATCAGAAGTAAATATAATAGGACAAAAGACAGGGGTCACATACTGAAGAGCCCTGGCGTTTATAATATCCTACATCTTTCATATTCATTAATGCATCCTTAATCCTTTGTTCCCTGTGAGTGTTACCCTGTACAGAGCCCTATCTATGTTAAACAAATTACAAGACCAGAATCTTACCTGATTAAAGAAATCTCTCCGATTACCTTAAAATTTCATTTGTCAGGTTTTGTAATAGCTGTTATACCCTGTTGAATTGTTGTGAAATGTCAAGAGCAAGGCAGCAAAACATGCCTTACTGAACAGATTAGGAAACAGGAATCACCGAAATCTAATTCTGGATGACCTTGGGGAAAGGGAGAGGAAAGAAGATAATGCCAAATTTTCATAGTAGCTTCTGATCATGAGCTTTGGTCTTTGACACAATTTGCATTCAATTCACGAGTGGTGTATGGTATTTCTAGCACCCCTTGGCTCCAGGGAAGTCTTAGAAATGTCAGGAATTGCTGGCTGAACCTCACAGGGAAATCTAACCACATCCAGGTAAGTTCCTGGTAGTTCTATAAATAATGAGCACACATCACCTTGAAAAAGAAACCTTAAAGAAAAAAATAACATGAAGCTTAAGGTGACTGTCTACATTTTGGGGTATCCAATTCACATCATCTTTCCTCATCAGTTCTTCTAGATTCACAAACTTTAGAGAAAAGACCATTAAATTACCTAATCTTCATCTCCTCTTTATCACAAATGCCTAACATTTCTGCAAGTTACCCCTGAACTGAGCTCGATTATTTGTGTTTGATGGAAGAAGGTGATTTTATCATATGCCACCATTCATCAGCTCCTCCAATGTCAGTGTTGTAGCCTACTGTGTACTAATTTTAATTAGGTCATGGCTGTATTAAAAGTTGTTGCTGATTTGTAATTTTGCAGTTGTGCTTAGAAATCCCAATTGTACACTATTTCGCTTTCAGCATTCAGAAGTGCAACAGGAATTTATTCCCTGCCTCCCACAGATTACAGTCTGAAATAATTCACTTGGGAACAGTAAACTCTCCTTGCTTTCTTATAGTACTCCACAAGCTAAAGCTTTGGTTAGATAAGTACTAACAGTTTATTATTGCTAATGCTAATTAAAGAAAAATGAAAGACTCAATATAATTTTTTAAAGATATGTTACCAAAATGAAGAGATATGGTCTTATTCTTACCCATTTTGGTTTTAAGCTCTACTTAAACATTGAAAGGAAAGGAAATGTAATAAACTCACTGACTGCCCTAAGGACTGAGGCACCTGAAAGATTTCATATTCCCATTTCAGCAAATGTCTATAGCATCCCTGAATGCGACTCTCACTATATTTACCTGGCAAGTTTGTCAGATATTCTGAAGTGCACTGATTTATGTACCCATAATAATGGCACTTTAGGAGCTGTGTGTCTTTTATTACTTGAGGCCATAGGTGTACAAGACAACAAATGTTGGCTTTAGGGCTCCTGATACTGGTTCAAAAAGCCAAAGCCATATGATGTAAAAGGCTGGTTCTATATTATCTCATTCAACTGGCCCAAATTTGTTCAAAAATAGATGAAGAGCTAACTTTGTGCCAACAGACTTTGTACCAGAGTAGGTATTGTTCATCTTCACCATTCCATCTTAATACCCGAGCTGATATAATTTGTTCTCTTGTTTTTGTAAAAAAAAAAAACTTAATGCCAAAATAAACTCTGGCGTGTGTAGTCTGGCTAATGTTGCAGAAGTACAGCCATCTGATCACAGCCAAGCTGGATAACATTTGTTTCATACAGGAGTGATTTTGCTATTGATCACTAACAAACATAGTGACAGTAGAACTGCAGTGTAATTTGCCACATTTGAAGGAAGGCTGTATGAATAGTCTTCTATACTATCTCTTGACACAGCATCTTTTGTCCCAATCAGTATTGACATGAACAACTCTAAGGTGTGGAGAAATCCTCTCCACCCCAACTGAAATACCCCCTCCTTCAAGACTGACTGCAGCTGTTAGTGTCCTCCACCCAAACGACCAAGGCATACACTTAACCTCAAACTGACAAAAGGAAATAGTTTCAGACCTGACAAGGGGGTAGTTTTTCATTTCCCCCACCCAAATACCACATGGGAAATGTGTTAGGTGGGTAGAGCTAAAACACACCCCAAATAATCCCATGGTTGCTCTAGCAGCCAAAACATCCTACGGTGTGTTTACACCATGTCCTCCTGATGAACATGTCCTGGGTGAGGCTCTGCGGCTGGCTTTATTTTCCACTTTCTGCAGTTATCTGTGTGTCATTTTCATAGAATTATATGAAAACGCTTTCCAGTTTTTACGGAGTTCTTTGGAAGGAACTGCTTTTACCTACAACAAAAGAACAGTTTTGTTTCTTAACAGCACTGAGGATAAGCCAAAATGTACTAATTTCTCCTCACTTGTAAAACATTTAACATATCGCTACCCACACCCTGTAATTTCAAGACTCCTAGGATTTATATTTTAAAAGCATAATTGAAACTTCTTGGCAAGGGCCCTATGACTTCCAGTCAAAATGGTTATAGAAGAAAAATTCTCTGTCTTCATGTATAAGAAATCCTGCCTAAATTAAAAGCAGTTGATATTAGCTCTTTTTCCTCTATAATAATATCTACCATTAAGATGACAGCTAAAATATAAGGTGTTCTTGCATTTCAAGGGACTATGAGAGGAAAAAGGGTTGGTGGGGCTATTTTAGTGATGCCAAGCTGAACTCATAGTATATTTTGTCAAAACAACTGTTTGCTCATCTACATATGGAAATGCATTTTTAATTTAGAACTCATTCAAGATCTCATGCCTTAACTCGTCATATCGTAATAACTCAATGCCTAATCTAGCACAGGAAAAAAAGTGCGAATGTTCATGTTGTGTGTGCTATACTACAACAGTAGTTTTCTTAAGCTTTTAAAATAATTTAGATATTGAATAAATTCATCTATATTATCTCATTGCTACTTTCAAGAATAGTGGGTGTGGCAGTGTTGTTGAGGTTCAGTACTTCTTTCTGCTCTGTATAAAAGGTATGTCCAAATCATATCGATGTAGAGGGCACTCAGCCTCGTATCAAATGCAGATACACAGTGTCAGTGAAGAACAATAACCTAAAACTGAATTTTAGCAAAATGGATTTGACGACAGTAGGACAGGGCAAACATCCTGAGGAACCATCAAACACGATAACCTGAGCTCAAAGGTATGTCTCTGCTTTCTGGACTATTAACTTTGCATCTGTCTAAAGGGCTCGTAGAGACTCCCTGGACCTCTATTGCACCGTCTGTTTTCCTCCAGTTTCTGCCAGGCAGAAGGCTACACTCTAGTCCAACACCCTTGGCCTCCAGTGCCATGGACCTGGGGCAGCAGCAATCCTCTCTTTTCTCTTTGGAGCAGAGTCACGGGATTCCACAGCCGCTGCCTGGCTTAGCATTTAGCTACTGGACAGAAAGAATGACAACAATGCATCCCCCTGCCCTCCTCTGCCAGTGAATGTCCTCTTGTAATAACACCTGACCCATAGTAATCCCCATTTCATACTGCACAGACAACAAATTGTTCTGATTTTGCTTGCAATCCAGTATTTTGTTTTCTACATGTTTCATTAGCTTACAGGGAGAAAAAAATTTAATGTTGACTGTAGTTCATTTCCTGCTCAGTGCTGTTGCCCGTAGGCCAGAGACTGATGGCAGGTCTACAACACTAGATCAAAATTAAAGGCCAGCTCTGAATTTCAATTATTCAAAGTAGTGTTGAAAAAATGGGCTCTCCCTGCTAGGATCTGCATCAAGAATTATACAATTACATTGATGTAATGGTAGCTATCAAAGAAAAATGTGAGATTCATGAAGGGAACAAAATTTACTCAGTAGTTTACCCAAAGTTATGAAATTCTATTGCGAAGGAGATGAGAATGATCACTAATCTTGGTGTGTTCATAATAGTTCTTTTATATTAACAATCAGTTACAGTAGGTAAAGGAGAGGTGGCCTTACAGGAGATAAGAAAAAAATGTTAAATTTATGCTTATGAAAAGCCGAATGGAGTGCCGAGATTGTCATTATGAACTTTTTTTATGCTTTCCTCATCTGTGTAGTCAGTCTTGTCTGTAGTTGAACTCTAAGACCCTTAGGGCAGGGAAACTGTTAATTCATCAGAGAAAGAGCTCTCTTTGTTCTAAATCTTGTATAATGCTCAGCAAAGCCAGCTTTAATCCATTTAACACAAATAAAAACAAATAAATGTATCATAGTAGCATAGCACTGGAAGAGACTTGAAAGATCCAGTAACCTATCTGCTTGCTTTGAGGAAGAATTAAATGTGCCTAGGCTATCCATGACAAGTCTGTCTAGCCCATTCCTAAGACAGACTTCTCTTTTCAGGAGAGAAATGGGATTCTTTGGTTACTTTCTGAACCCTGCCTCACTGCTTAGCTCTTATATGTAGAAAGTGTTTCCAATATCCATGTGGATGGTAGAAACAAGGAGAAATTTTAATTATGATAAAATGTTGGTTTGGTTTTTTGGTCAGGTATCAACATATGACCATGATGTACATGTTGATAAGAGAAAGAGAGTCCTAAGTCTCAGCAGTATAGCTTTAGAGAAAAAGCACATTTTATCTGTACCATCAGAACTGTCCATGCCTAGTTTTACACGTGGCTATCAAATATTGAGTTGCACAGAAAATGCTCTTAAGTAGCTCAGAAGTAAAAATCCTTGACACCTGTGTTTGTCAGGAACACAGTAAAAAGTTACTAGTATTGTCTCTCCTATCCTTCCCCAAAGTTTTCATGCATAAACTGTTCCCTTGTTTCCTGAGGATAACATGTGTGATTTTCACAGTAAAGACAGCTTTTTATTTTGCTAATATGAATAGTGTGTCCTAGTCCATCATTTCATGGCTACTAACATCTACCCTTGAAATTGTAACATGAAAGAGTATCACAATGTAAAAGTTTTGCTATAGTGTTTTTTTTTTTCCTTTTATTTTTATATGCATGTAATATTGGGAAACATTCTGTGAAATAATCTATTGTGGAATAATATTTTGCTTTTCTTCCTTGGAGTTCATTGAACATAAACATGTATGTCCTACTGTGATAGTTTGGAGCATATTCTATGTAAATTCAGGTTAGCAATACCCAACATTGTGTGTTGACAGACAGGAAAACTATGTCTATGCTGCAATCAGGACATAGGTTTGGTGCACATACGGACATAACTGGGCTAGCTCTAATCTTCTGATCATCTGCTTTCTTCCTGTACTAATTGCAGAAAATCCACCAGAAGGTTGATTTTGCTGTGAGCAAAGTATGCTTGCACATAAACCTGAATAGTCACTTGTTTTAGATTAAAACTATCTTGGTATGTGCTACATGTGTTACAATCACACTTCAATCTGAAGCCTCCATATATCCTAAATGGAAGCAGCAATGCATACTTCACACTCAGAAATGGTCTTCCAGCTCTGGCCATCTGTGGGGCAGATGTGCAACACTTTTCTCACAGCTATAGAAAAAACAGTTTCAGAATAACCTTCTTGTTGTGCTTCTTCTCATCGACCCATTTCCAGATCATGCTGCTGGCAGCAGTCGTATTGCATGTTTGGTTTAATAGCTTCGCACCCCTGATTTAATGCATCCCTTACGTGTGCACACATTCCCCCAGGCTCTCTTTGCAAAGTCCCTGAGGTGCACACAAGTAAACAGGGAGGAAGATGACAACTGTGGCACTGAAATGAAAGTGCACCTACCGAAATGAGAAAGTGATGCAAACCATGAATGTGGTAAACTTGGGCACAGAAGCTGTCAGAGCAGGAATCCTGGACTGTCAACATATTTTAGGAGCATGTGATCAGATTTTATCAAAAACAACCTCATAGCCCCTTCATCACTATGACAACACAACCACACCCCCTATTGCACCGATAATCTAGAACTGACTACATGTTAATTGCAAGCAAAACATAAGGGTCTTTAGTGCACTTTGTTGTGTGTGTTTGCTTAACAACTTTCTTCCCCAAAAAGCTACTATATCATGAAAGCGCTTTAGAGAAGAAAATACAACAGAGTGCTCTACCGTCATATAAACTGTGAGCTTTAAATAAAAAACTTTTTTGTCTTTTTTCACAATGTCATCAAAAAAATCATCCACACAGCTGTCAGACTTCGCTTTGACACGTGATGCTGTTGAATGGAGATGATGCACCACACAAACCTGTGGCCCTTTCAGCCAGAAATACCTGACACACAGCGCCCAGTGACAGCACAGACTAAAAAGAAGAGGGCACAGGTGGGATGAAGCAGGAGACTCCCAATGTCTTACCATATAACAGCAGAAAATGTGCTGCTTTTGTCTGATAACCTTTGAGTAACTGCACATTGTTGTCCTGCAAACTACCCTGCTGCTCTTTCTGTGGCTGTAAAAGGAAATGGGAATCCATGGAGAAGGGGTCTAATTTATCTCACCACAGTTAAGTGCATTTCGCCTGACACATGTTCTCAGATCTTCTTATGAAAGTAATTATAAAAGTGAAATATATGGTAATATATGATAACAAGTGCTTGTTTTTCTGCTCAGTATAGTGCAGCTATAGTCTGGGAATATTGGGTGCCATTTTCATATAAATACCTTGTTGCTTTGTTGCTAATAATAATAATATTAATAATAAGTATCTGTTGTTAATACTAATAAAACTATTTAAGAGTTTGCACTTTGTTTTGTGAAGAAATAATACTTAATGAAAAAGAAATGTCTTTATGGTACTGTTTCGCTAACCTGACTTGTAGATTATGTTATCTGAACCACACGTTTCATCCTCGTTTGAATAAATAATTCTTTTCATTTTTTGTACCATGAAGGACAAGTCTAGTAACTGTAGATGTGCTAAATGAGCGTAATTACTGGTATCGCACAGATATCCATTACAGCCCAGCTAGCATTAACATGTTGTATCCTGTCTGATGAGAACTCAGCACAGTGGTATTTGCTAATGTTATTACTTCTGCATTCAAAAGAAAGTGAAATGGGTCAAGATTCAGGAACTGTAACCATAGTAATGGGTAGCAGGATTCCAGCATTTAAAGGAGAACTGTTAAACTTTGACAGAGATTAAAAATGGGAAAGTAAGATATGGAAAGAATGTAAAGGACCATAACCTGCCAGTAATGCCAAAGGGTCCAAACCTGCTCCTGGTGAAATTATCTAAGCCCCTGTCAACTTATTGGAAAGAACAGTAGAGCTTAGTCTAGCAATTAATCACCTTTCCTTATGAATTAAAATTGCTGGAGAGGATGCTTCTGCGCTTGGTGATCCAAGGAGTCCCAGCCAGGACGCAAAGCTCCATTTCCCAGTTCTGGCCTTTCCATATGCCAGAACAGAAGGATGCATGCTCCATTTTAAACAGTTAAAGACAGCTTTTGCCAAATGCAATAAAGCTGTTTGCAGATTGAAACTTTGAGAATTTCAGCATATATTTTTTCTCTTTTACCAATAAGCAAACATTGGGCAACTCTTGAAGAAAAGCCGTGTTCCAGATTTTCCAAGAATTTTAAGAATCATACAGTTAAACTGTATTTTATTCCTATCATATCAGTTTCCAGGTAATGAAAGTGTATGATCTCACACCACACTACATGAGATTCAAATTCTGTCCTCAGACCTATGCAGTACTCATAACTTCGGCAATGTTACATGAATACAGTTCAGAGCAGAGTTTGATCTAAGATGTTAAGATTTCAGTCACCTCCACTTTGACATTTAGTAGAATCTAAATTTTAGACAGCCAGACAGTCAGTCTCAATTTTTTTCTGGTCTCTATGATTATTTTTACCTCTTAGATTATTTATTTACTTATTAATTGAATTGAATTGATCTGATTTTTTTAATATCCCATAGAAACTAACAGATTTTTTTTTCATTTGAACAACGGTGCCTGTGTTCTCCAATTTTATTTTCAGCATGCTTTCTTACCTTCCCTTTGAGCTTCTTATGCTTCACTAATTACTACGGGTGCAATATCTTTCAGTGAATTTTCTGCATCAGAAAGTTAGTGAGTTAGTCAAAATTAGCCATCTAAACTCTTATCGGTGGAGAGAGGCAGTGAGGGCAATTGACCTGTCTTTCCTCACTGACTACAACAGGAGTCTAGACAAAGAGCTTAAAATAGACAGCTAACTTTTAAATAGGTAACGCTGGATGAGATAATTAACAAATAATGAAAATAAATGGTTGCTAGCCTCCCAGGATGTTCCAGATGTTATTAAGGAAAAAAAAATTTCTTTGAGAATGCTGAAATATTTGGATAATACTGCTTGGCTGTTTCTATTTCTTCTGGCTCTTTTAAATACTTGTCCCATTTTAAAGTTAATTCACTTTTGGTAGAAATGAAGTATAACTATGTAGTGGTTACCTTCCATTGCTTTCTTGCTTATAGGCAAAACCCTGCAACCAGGAAATTTGGTGATAAAATTCAGGCTTCTGCCAGAAATGTTAGGTTTCTAGTCTTCCAAGGGAAACAATGGTGTCAGAGTACTGGTGGCCTGCCCATCTCTGCCTTACCTTCATATCTTCAAGCTCTCTTTTGCTGGTTTCATTCTTAAGCAGCCCTCTGGCTGGCCTCTGGGTACTGATTATTTTTCTCAGAGAGGTATTAGAATTAATTACTTTTACTCTTCTCTGCCCATGCTTGTAGCTCCATGAGTCCCCTCTGCATGATCGTGTGGCTGCCCAAGCCTGGCACCATCCCTTCTGGCCCCGAGGTGCTTCAGAGTCTTATCACCTCTTTGGAATATTCTGTGTCTCATGTGCAATCTCCAAAAATCAATAATATCCACATCTTTACGGCTACCTGTATGCCTATTACACTCTCTTCCCCATTCAGTTTCTTCCCCAGTGCCATGGGAGAAGGATGTGATCTTCTGTAAACATAAGGAAGCAAAGGGGGAACTGTTCAGAAGAGAAGGAAATTATGCTTCTACAGAGAAAGACAAGGCTTACTGGTCTTAAATCTTCTCACAGCTGAAGTGAGAGAGAGGATGTTTTATGATATGACAAAACAACATGAACCTGATCAACCAGATGTGATATGTGGCTGCTGCTTGGTGAGGTACTTTATATGCCAAATGTGTTTGCTCACGCAGTAGGATAAAACATAATGTTTGGATGTTCTTTCAAAGCTTCATCTACTACTAAAATTTACCTTGCTCTGTAACCCCTTATAGTCAATCAGCAATCAGCTGAGGTGCAGGAGGTAAAACTGAAATAAGAAAGCAGACAATCAGATCCAGTATGCACTTGAATGCACACACACACACACGATGGCAAGCCTTGCAGAAGCATGTAATCAGACATTTGTTTTTTAGAAGGACATAGAGAGATAGCCATAAAATATTATTTTGGATTTCCTTAGAGCTCTCCTTTGTAAATCATGATTGATTGAAACAAACTGTCAACTGCAATTTGTTAATTTTATATGATTTACTCCCAAAGTCTGAATGTGAAAACCTGACAGAAAAAAAAAAAAAAAGCTTTATAAAACATTAGTGATTTTTATCACCATTAATGTTCTAGAAATGGAATTTTTTTAGTACTTAATCCTCCTCAATGTTTGTGATGAGCAGCCAGGAAAATGACTGCCACATGCCATACAGTAATGAGGACAGTAAATCAATTACTAATAAACTCTTAGCCTGTTTGAGACTCACAACATTTTCTAAAGGGCAAAAAAGATTCTTTATAATCATTACCATACTGGAGTTAAAAAAAAAAGTCACCATTTGAAACTGCATTTACTGATTCTACAAAGAGGACTGCATTTAAAATAGCTGCAACCATTTGTACAATGTTTAGTATCACAAGGGACTCCTGTCATAGGATGAATATATCTCCTTAATGTAAATGCACTATAGAACACAACACTGCTTCAAAATAACATCACCACTTTAAGAGGAAATGAAAAGTACTATATCTGCCTGAAACTACCAAGTTTGAATTTGAATCATGCGAACTGAGATTTGAGCAGAAATCCATGATTTGATCTCCTGTTGAAGAACAAAACAAACTGAGATGTGTTCATTAAAAGGGTTAATAGACTTTGGAGACAATATAAGTGTGTACTGAGAACATCAAGAGACTGAGAGTGGGAATGGAATGATATCACCGCTGTAAGCGGCAATATCTGTGCTGGGGTGTATAATGCACTAATATAGGTTTCTGATGATATAAGCCTCAGCAAACCTTCTGCAATACAATATGTAGCAACACAGAATGCAGTCTTAGAAACTGTTTCCACATCAGTTAGAAAGTGCTCAGGCCTTTTCTTTAATCAGATAAAGAATGTTGTGATAACATCCTATGTTTAGCCAACACCTAGTATCCTGAAATATCACCTTAAATACTTGTCAATTTTTTTTCAGAAAGAGACTGGATCTTACTAGTGACGCATTTGTCAGGAATGTCAGTTTGAATCTTTCTTATGACCCCAACACAGAGATATTCAGATTTACTAATGGACTCCTGGGAACAGCTATGAAAATAACTGTTACCCTCTTGAGAAGAATAAGGAGAAAGAGCATGCCCTACACTTATTTTGAAATTACAGATCTGCAACTGTCTGTACTGGCAGCTTCAACTTAAAATTGGAAAAAGTGGCACTGGTTGTAGCAGATTTGAAGAATATCTTTCCCACTTACATCTGGCTCAGAATTAGCCCTGAGATGAGCTGTACAGTAGGTCAGCAGTAGCAGAAGGTCAAGCAAAATGGGAGGGGGGAATTTTACTGGAATTTAGGATTCCGTACTAATGAGTTTGGAGAATTTGCAGGCTGAGATACTCTCTGCAAAGGAAGCCATATAGACGCAGAGCATAGCCATCAATTTAGATTTATTTTTGTATTTCCTGCTGGCTGGTTATTAGAGTTCCTAATTCATTTTTTCCCATGTTTTCAGTGAAGAGTGAACTTACGAGAATGAATGATAAAATCCCCATCTTGAAAAGCCCTTTTTCTCTGGATTCACAGAGTATTGTACTGTATGCTGCAGTGCCAAATGTTTATTAGAAGTTTAGGGTGAGGCAGGTTTTTTTTTAATTATTTTGTTAGTATAATTAGATGCAAGGTCACTACCAGAAGGCTCTCTTCTAAATGGTAGCAAAATATAGTAACAGTTCAACAACAATTCCACTCTAAAGGCTCTGCTTTGCCTTCTTTCCTGATTAACCATTTTCACTGCAGTCTGTGTGATTCAGTGGATGTATGGATTTGAGGATTTATGTATCATTTCAGTCAAAAAAATCTGAGTGCCCTTCCAAAAATAATGGTGAACACAATAGGGCATTTGATCTACACAACAAAAGTTCTGGTGATCTTTTCTGTGATAAATTCTAGTTCCCTATTTTTTGGAGCATAGGTTTGAAATAGGATGGAAAAGAAGCTTTTTGTAAGATATGTCTCCTTTGTTGTTCCTGCGAACATCCATCAGAAATAAGCCACGCCACATTGTAAGTCATAAGTCAGTCTGAGAAAAATCAAGGCACTCTCCAAAGAGCAGGGCAGCTAACTTTCCTGTGTCTTCAGGCCTCTCCCCTGCTGAAGTCAGACGTTGGGGGAGAGGAAACCACTGCATGGGAAGAGATGAGCACATTAGGGACAGAGAGATGGATGGGAGACAAGCATGTTAGGAAAGAGGACCATCAGGGAGGCTAGAGCTGGAGTTTTACACAAAACCACAACAGAAAATCTATTGATCACAATTAGCCATCTACAGAGGTTAAATGTGCAGGTCAAAATCTTATTTTTAATCAAAAAAGCCTTGCCAAGCACCCATGAAGAAGCTGCTGCAGTCCCACAGTGAGCAAGGACCAGAGGGGACATGCAGCCGTACTCGCAGCACACCTTCCCTCCCCGTGTCACACAACCGCGGGTGCACACACCACCCTAGGCTGTGACCAATGCTCCCTGTCACCCCCCAAATAATCCCAAACTTGAAACACTGATGCTGATAGAAGAAGCTTTTCTGTAATGATTTATGTTTGAGTCAGATATGGTGGTGCTACACAGAAGGTGAGAACACAGTTCCTTCTCTGTCATAATCTTATCCTTGTCCTATTTTACTGAGACAGAAGAAACATTAACAGTGGTGGTAATGGTGATGGGTTTTGTTGTTTGTTTGATGTGGTCACTGCTTCCTAGGAATGGATCTGAGAGCACGACGTTCACTTTACACAGGCCAACGAACTCACCACATTTACAATAAGTTCTTAGGGGGCTGAAGATGAAATACCAGAACCATCTCCCTCTGTGGCTTGCATATTCTGAAATTTAAATGGATGCTGATTTGTGATGACATTCTTATTTACTTTCCAAGGCTGTAATGACTAATACTTCTGGAGAAGTATAATCTCTGACTATACTAAAAGCTTCCACTTTCCCCAACAATAAAATTTAAGGATTCATTTAAATTAGGAACCTCCTCTGGCCTTGTTATTTTCATACATAAGGATGCTGTAAAATAAACATTACAGAAAAATAATTTTAATCTATTATTCTCATTTGATTTTTCCTTATAAACCAGACATCTATAACTGTTGATGGAATGTAACTTTTCATTTGTAGTAGAAGAACAAGCAAGCAACATAAAGTGTTTTTTACCAGCAAATTTAGGTTTCATCCTAGCAGGACACAAAATTGTAAATTGAATCCCCATGCTCAGCAACTGAAGCTTAACACCTTGGAAATGATTTTTGGGATTGTGTTGTTGTTTTTTTTTCTTTTTTCTCAGAAGAAACAGAGGATCATCTGGAAAATATTCCACGCTTTGATCCAACACACATCAATTTTAGACTTACCTTAGCAGCTTTAAGGGTGGAATTCCTTATTTCCAGCCTTCCCTCTGTTATCAGAACAACATAGAGGGTTCTGTTTACCAGCAGTCAAATGATTTGCAGATGACAGTCAAAAAGGAATTTGTAAAGTCTCTGTTCCAAGGAAAGCCATGATCCACTTAGCTTAAAAAAATCTCCAAACTGCCATTTCCAATATTTTCAAGAATGCCTACAAATCTAAAGATCCACACTGAAGCTTTTTTTTTTCCTTCTCTCCTTTTCTTCCACCATAGGTTCAAAATATTCCTATCCCTTGATTCTAATGTAAATACGAATTCATATTTCATATAGAGGACCAGAGCTCTTTGTGATTTAAGGGTACATTTATTCACTTGTTGTTTACAGAAAACTTTTTTCTTCCCTTTAAACTACTCTCAATGAACATAACCAGGTGTGAATACCAAGCTCTTGGCCTCTGTAATACTTTTCCTTTGTGTGTGTTTTTTTATGGCCTGCTCTTGCAAACCTTGCTTGCTTTGGATAACCTTCACTTACATCAGTATTTAAACTGAAGTGAATGGAACTTCTTACATAAGACACTACTTGACATGAGCCGTGGATGGTACAGCCAGGCTCTTTGTAGGTATTGCAGGATGTGATTTCTCCCTTGCAACAATAGCACGCTTCAAAAGAAAGGGCAAGAAAGGAAATCTCCTTTGAACACCAGCCCTTTTGAAGCCACGCACTGAAGTCTCAAGTCCTAAATCAGTACACGCACCCTTCATGCAGAGTATAGACCACTTTTTACCATCCTGAAATTTTGCATTCATTTGTCAGTCTTTAGTGACAATCATATTTGTGAATACAGATTTCTTCTGAATTTTATTTGTCAGCATTCATTTGCAAAAGAAACTGACCCAGGTTATTAGTGCGAAGTGGTATAACTCCATATACGTCAAAAGACTACAGGTATCTGATGTGGTTGAGTCTCCATCCCTGGAGGTATTTAAAGAATGGATAGATGTGGTGCTCCAGGACATGGTATAGATGGACTCGGCAGTGATAGGTTAACGGTTGGACTCGATGATCTTAAGGGTCTTTTCCAACCTTGACAATTCTACGATTCTATGATTCTATGATTCTATGTTATACCCACAAAACTTTAACCAGTATGTTGAAATAGTATTGGTCTGTGCAGCCTGCAAATTTCAGCATGCAGTAAGGTAACAATATGTCCAGACTTGCCAGTTTATAAGTATTATGTATGTGAAAATTCATATGAAAACTGGACAGGACACAGGATCTTTTCAGTATTACTTGTCCTTGAGAAGTATTAAACACAAAGAAGTGTGAAGCTGTAAGAAAGTTTCTTAAGCTACCAGTCGTAGTAGAGACTGAAGATCATTGTTGCCCCAAAACTCTAAAGAGCCCAAAGACTGATTCTTCTACAAACTTCACGTATCTCCACAAAAAAGATAAAAAAAACAAGAGGGCATTTTTTCTTTCTCTTCATGTCTTGTATGTTGACCCGAGGAATCAAGGAGGCATCACTGACTTTGTTGGCCAAGAACTCTGTAAAACCCCATGAAAGACAACTACCACATACCTAACAAAGGAAGCATCCTTGGAAAAGGTGACAATCCTTCACATCCTCTTCTTCCTGCCCATTAGCACGAGTATCATTTGTCACTTATATTTTAAAAAAAAAAAAAAAGGTTGTTCTGTTTTTCCCTATGGGTAAACATGTTGATTGTATACATAGACTTGTCTCAGAAATCAAGTTCTCAGTGTGTGCCAGAAACCTGGAGAGATGACCTAGGGCTTGCCCTAGAAGTAGGAGTACCCTTTCCAGAAGTGCTTCTTTCTAACTTGCATGGCCAACGAAGTGCACTAGGAAGTGTGGCACCCAGCCAAATAGATATGAGACAGCTTCCAGCAGAGGATGGATGCTGTGTGAAGTAAACCTGATTGTCTTCATGAGCCTCCAAGGCAAGAGAACTCCAGGCTCTGATTGTACAACTTTTCATTGACGCAACAACCCAGCAGTCCTTCTATACGTGCTGAGGTCTGCCAGGTCCCCTTGGAGAGTCATCCAGCCTTTTCTGTGCTGCGTAAGCGAGAAACTGAACAACCAAGACTCCATCTTGTCATTTTATTTGTATGACTGTGTGAATCAGTCTGCGAGGATTAGAAAATATTTAGAACCAGAAAAAAAATCTAGGCGAGGGCCTTTGATTGCCACAGTAGTTTGCAAATCATGACAGGCTAACACAAGAGAGCCCATAACCTTACGAAATACAAGTGTTCCAGGACGGCTAAATGGAAGACTTCACTTGCACAATTTGAGAAAAGTTCAGCTCTGAAGTATGACAGGAAAACTCTTGCTCAACACCGTTGTTTTCATTTTAACTCAAACTGAATAAACAGATTCCAAAGGAGTCTGGCTTTAGGACAGATTTCCTGCATATGTACTCAGGTGATATATGTAGCTCTGTAATGAAATGAAAACTGGCCAACTACTTCAGAGTACAGCATTCATTGTTCTGATACCTAAAGAAAAAAGATTCCCAAAGCTATGCCTTATGAAGATGTGTTTTGCTGTCTTCTGACAGGTAAGAAGGTGCTCTGTACAGCACTAATTCCCAGGACTGAGTATTGTCTTCAAAGGTGTAGCAATATGGAGTCATTACCCTATGATAACAGAAAGGATCAGATAATATCACAAGACTACTCAATGCTGTACATTCTTGAAAAATTATGCTATCTCTAAGCAACTAAGAGGTCTTTATTTTTCTGGTAAAAGAAGCCTTTTCTTAACATTTCGTCCTACACCTCACTCAAGTAAAAATTATATACTCTACTTCTAGGTCATAGTTCTTTTATACAAGACAGTCCTTAGGTTTTGATATAAAAATTTTCCCAGCCTTCCCTAATATCTGTTATCCTTTGAATTTCCAACCAAAATGCCAATGGAAATAGTTCAGGATACCATGGGAATTAACAGCCAGGCAAAGAGACATTGACTAGTAGGTATAACACTGTAAGCAGAGGACATTTTACTTGTGCTTCTCTTCCTACATCACAAAACACTTTTCTAAGTGGGAAATGTTATTCTCAGGGAACTTTTTTTAGCATAATCTACAGAAACTTTGATTAAATATGCCAGTATTTTACTAATTCTCAGTTAAATGTTCTGAATTTGATGTGTAACAGCTAAACCATCTCTATATTTGAATGCAAATCTTTCTCATTGAAACACTTTGCACCAAACACTGTTTTGTCAGAATTCCTAAATGTTAAACTACTGTCAGCTTAACAATTTGTGCTTTAATTGCAATAATGTAAGGCAGCTTAGTTTCATTTCAGAGCTTGTCAACAGGGGTATGAAAATCAGAGGTAAACAGAAACCCAAATATAGTACAAGGTGGCATGATGGAAGATTTCTTTGAATTTGGTAGGTGCATCTCAGTCCTTCATGCTATGAGTCTGCTGTCTTTTGGACTGAGTTACATATGTTATCAATCTATGCTATGAGTTATGCCCATAATACGGTGCTTTTGTAAACCAGTCAGAAAAAACGTTTGTGCAGGTAGTATATGCAGAACCTAGTAAAAAATAGATAAAATCTGAATTATCACCTTAAAGAGAAACTTCTATTCCAGATAATATTGTTTTTTTTAAAAAAAGCTAAAATTATTATTAAAGAGGATGGGGCTAGGAGTGGTGGGAGGGGACTTTTTCTTTTACTAAAAATAAAAACATGCTTGGATTAGTTTAGGGCTCAATCCCGCAAGTTGCCAAGCTTTCTGGTCCCAATTCAGTAAATTACTTAAGCATGTGCTTAAGTTTTAAGCACATCATCAATTCCAAAGAAATAGTCTGACTCACACATGCCTAGTACATGTCTGGACTAGAGCCAGGGATCTCAGCACTAACCAGTATTAAGACCTTAATTTCCTAACTGAACTAATAGTAAGAGGTAGCTTGCACAGAGAATAAAGCCTCCCACAAACCTCTACATTGGCGATGCAAGCTGGGACTCACAGCTGGATCCGCTGTAACCCACATGCCTCACAATGTGACGCGACTGTCCCTGCCATGGTACAAAGCTGGCCACAATGTTCCTGCCCTTCTCCCTGTCAAGGGTGAATCATACTCAGTGTTGCTGAAATTCCTAGTTATCCAAACAAGCAATAATAGAAGCATTTGAACAGAAAAGAGTTTTGAGTCATGTAGGTGGTTTTCTTGTGTGGGAAACTACTCGCTTTGTATCTGTGTGATTAGGAAAGTCAGCTTCATTTGCCTCTGGCTGTCTGAGGCAAGCAACAAAAAGCACATTCATTCTCATATTCCTTCCTCCTCTCAGCAACACAGAAAGAGGGAAAACATTATTAACGCCTATGTCATAGTCAGGTTAAGAGAGCACATTCCCTGTCAGTAAGACATCACTTCTACCAATGGGAATTTTTTCCAGCATTTTGTATTGCCTCCCCTGAACTCACCTCCAGCTAGACGAAGAAAGTGCTATATGAATACATGCTGACCAGTGCACAAAGAATTATGCTGGGATACCAGCAGCATTGTTACGGTGGTGTTCAGCAATATACCAAACACTAACTGGAAGTGGTGCCTGGCCAAAACTGACTAGATCTGACTAGAAGAGGCAACTGCTGGGTAGAGATGCAGAAGATAGTGCACTAAGACAGTACTGTTCTCCATGTGTGGCCTTGTGGTCTCTGGCAAACTCTGACAGAAATCTTAAAACAGAAGAGTTTTCATGGAAGACCTGAAAAGAACAAATCCACTTTGGAGAGCTTTATAAAGCAAGCATGAGGAGCAGCATGGGCAGTAGTCCAAAAGGGTTTCTCTGAAAAATTAAGAAACAGACAAGATACCTGGGTACCACAGACAGAGAAAGGACAGCAGACAGTAGCTTCTCACAGAAGCATGAAAATGATGTGACTAGGAAAAAAAGGCCAGGATGAGACTTTAGTTGAGGCAGATCTGGAGTGCAACATTGGATCTGGAACCTATCAAGAAACACAGAGGAAGAATGAGGACAGCAATCCCTCAGACATGTTGAAAGCCCAGTGAAGACATGATTTCAAAAACAGCAGTGTGTGAACCTGGCTGTGTTGAAGGTGGCTGATGAGCCAAAACCCTGGTCAGAGGCATGTTGGCTAAGCAGGAGGGGAGCAGAGGGAGAGGATTCAGCTGGGAGAGAGGAGTTCTGCAGCCCAGACTGGCACCTGCCATGAGGCCAGGGATGGCAGGGAAACGCTTTTCCTTGCCAGGGTGGGAGACAGGCTGTGCGCGGGAAGCATTAATATGTAAAAAAATATATTCCCATGAGCAGATGGATGCGCTGGATATTAGGAGCTAGAATTTAAACCTTTCCCAGCCCTGCTCAGCTTTGACACCATGCTGACAACTGCACTTTCTGACTTGAAACAGGTATTTCAGGGGAACTTTGCCCAGCACCCAGGAGATTTTATTAAAATCAGTATGACAAACTGTGACATCTTTCCAGAAGAGAGCTTAACAACAGGTTTGCATCAGTTTTGCTAGCAGCCTTGGGGCTGCATTTTCAATCTAAGTATACAGTACGATGTCTGTTGAAAGTGCTAAGCTGAAACTGGTGACATCAGCAATGACAAAGGATGAGAATTGCTTTCATGCTCCTCTCAGCAGCCTTAATAGAAAAATGATTAATCATAAGTGCAAGAAAAAGCTGTCATAATGCCTCAGCTGTTTTACCCATTAAATTATGTTGTCTACATTACTTATTATTTCTGGACTGACTTTTCTATTTTTAATATAAACAAAGGGTAGGTAATTGTAAGCGACATCTGCATATATGCTTCCAAAGTGTGGATAAAACCTTTCAACACACTGAAATATATTTATTAGTGTATGTACTTAGCTCCTGTCATGTAATAAGAGGTAAATTTATAGAGAAAGATCAAAAAGGAAATAATCATCTGTGGTACCTCTGGTCACCTCCTTATTGGCATTTTAGATAAGAGATAATTAGCCCAAGGAAATCTATTTATATTGTTATGTATGTAGACAATCTGCCTGTATTAGTACACAAATAGATCTATAGGTTGCTATGTTATCAATAACAGAGACAGGCAGTTGTGAAAATTTCAGAGAAACTAGCAAAAAACTGAAGGACAGAAACACTATGAACTTCCATTTCTAAGCAAACATCTACGCAGGGCAAGAATGAATGCTCACAGAAGTTTTTTGGTGGTCAAATCTGAACAGAATGATCTGCAGATTAAATGGTCATGAAAATAGAAATGTTCTCATAAATAATGTAAAATTTACATCAAGAAAAGTCAGCATTAAAAAAATAAGCACTGAAGAAATAAAATGTTCGTTTGGGTTGCACAGATGTACGGACAGGTACCCATTTGGCATCCATAAGAAGCAGATAAGGAAATGCCTCTAAAGGTCTGGCTGATTCAGCACCAACCTCAGAGAGCATTCTTTAAAGACAGCAGCTGAAATAGTGTGTTTTAAAGTTTTTATATTTTAAAAAGTGGAATATTTATGTCTCTAAACAGAAAACTCCCTTTTCTTTCTTTCTTTCTTTCTTTCTTTCTTTCTTTCTTTCTTTCTTTCTTTCTTTCTTTCTTTCTTTCTTTCTTTCTTTCTTTCTTTCTTTCTTTCTTTCATCTGTCTGTCTATCTATCTAAACATTTTTACCTTCAGTAGTGTGGAAATACAAATTTGGAAATAATTCCTCAAAAACATGTTTTCTCTAAACTGCTTTTAAGGTTTTTCTTGGTTGAGTTTAAGCTATTTTATGTGTGTTTTCCCTAGCAGAGAACAGTCTATCACCTTCCCCTTTGCAGTTAAATTTTACATTCTTGAGGATTATCTAGACTAAAAACTATTGATTTCTTTAGTGTTTCCTCTAAAAAAGGTCATGTTTTCTAGATCTCTGATCATTCCTGCTGATGTCTTCTGGAATCTCTCCAGTTGTGCATATGTTTCTTGAACATCTATTCATGCTCTTATTTCTCAGCATTTTTACTAGCTTTTTCTGAAGTAGTCTCTTATTTTTGAAAGAGCTATTTAATTGAGGAAAAATGATGAGGAAAATACAATGTTAATGTAAGAAGTACTCTGTCTCTACCTTCGAGCTTTTAGAAGAAAAGTTATTCAATACATGTAGAGAAAATAACTATGAAAAAAATCATACATTTCACATCATAGTTATATACATTTACATGGTTACAATCACCATGACAGTCCCTCACAATTTTTAGTACATCCTGCAGCCCCTTGTGAGGGAAGTACTATTATTGCTTTGCTACCAGCGGGGACACATCAACAATTACGTATATATTAACACACTCATCAACAATTACAGGTACACATCAATACACAATTATTCATATTTATTTTTATATATTTACATACATAATATATTTATACATATTTATATTTCTTATTCTCATGCTACAATGTGGAAATACCTAAATTATCTCTGAAAGAACTAACCAGAGTACCAGAAGCAAAACATCTACATTTAATCCGAGCTCCACCCACCCAGGCAATTTGCTCAGCAAAGAAACAAGATTTATTAATATGTGTTAATATGGTTATTCTGTTTCTGATGCACAACCAGCTTAGGATACTCCAGACACTCCAGGCTCGTGTTCTGACAAAATGCTTGAGAGTTGTATCACCAGATCTGTGGTAAATGAGCGTGTCTCCCAAATTCCACAATTCATGCCCAAATCACCCACAGTCCTTCCTCTTCACTTACCTTCGGGGTTTTTTTTAGGAAGTTTAACGACTCGAGGGTTAAAGCAGAAATACAAGCAAAAGACATGTCACCTCAAGTTAAGGTTCTTTCCACACTCCAAGTACAGCTCTTTCATCAGAAGAGGAGGGACCCACCCCTCTTCAGGGTAAGAAACAGCATGACTCAAAGACAACTAGCTGAGACTCGTGGCACACAAACGTGCACCAAATACTCTGTATAGGCCTAACAATTATCTGTGGCAGGAATAAAAAAACACTCCTTTTGGGGATGGGAGATGAGTCTAATGATGTTTGATGTAGGAAGGCAACCCAGGTAACTGTGTCCTGGCACATCCACATACCTCCATATTTTTACCACAGGGCTTCAGGTGCCCACATGAGGAAACTGAGCTCCTGAGACAGTCAGCAGAACACATGGAGACCCGGCAAGGAGTGACCAGGAGCACTAATGTGCAGTGACTGCCTGACCCATGTCAGCTGCCTCTCCAGCTGGCATCAAGTCTCTGCCTTGCTCTCCAAATTATTCCGGTTATACCGTTGTGCCACAAAACAATCAGAAATTAAGTACACTCCTAATCTTGTCACACACTGCCTTTTAGACTTAGACTGTGAAAGGAAGGAAAAGCATATTGTATGCACAAAAAGTCTGTGGGAAGTGCAGTTTAGGGATTTTGATTCCTGGAAAAATTTGAAAATACCGGATGTGGAACTAATGCATCTTTTAAGATGCTAATTCCTTTCGGAAAAGAGACTTTCATCTCATGTCTGGACAATATTCAGACTTTCTTCTTTCATAATTTTTGAGTCAATTAAAGTTTTGCCTGAGTGAAAATTGATTAAGAAACTGAGTATGCACAAAGGCCAAGGCCTGGAACCTGCATGCAATGTGAATATCAAGATTAAGTTAACTAAAACTATGAATTTCTTTCTTTTCCCTGCAGCTGCCAGCATGCTATGGGTGAAGTCTGTACACATGATGATATGATCATTCAGGCTGTATGGTGCTAGGAAAACACCTCAGAATTTGAAGAATAAACCTGTGGTATTTTGAGTTGGCTTGAGTCCACAGATCAGGAGCCTTATAAATACATTTTTTTTTTATGATATTGCCAGGTTAGCTCTATGTACATACATCCAAGTCTAAACCTCATGGTCATGCGGTTCCCCAGTAACCAAATGGCATCTTGCAAGCCAAGGTTTCTGATTTTTACATTGAAGACATGGCTTTTGCAAAGACTCCTCACTAGTAGGTTTTTTTCAACTAGGTAGATAGAGACAAAGGCGGAAGAGAAATAACAGCAGATGCAGCATCTTTCTGCCCAAAAAATAATAGCGGCTGCCCATCCAGACAATTTCTGAGTTGGCAGATCTTTAGCTCAGCCAACCCAAATGCATGATCTCTGCTCTTAGAAACTGTAGGTGAAACTAGGAAAGCCAAGGAGTGAGAAAGTCAGAAAGGGAAGGGGGAGATACCTAAAGAAAGAAAGAAGAAAGAAGGTTTAAGGTTAGTAAAGAAGAGGTAGTGGAAGGAAGAATAATTGAAATTTGAGAACTCTGATTTCTCTAATCTTTATGCATTTCTCTTTTGTTGGCTTATCATCAAGTAGACTGTTGATGCATAGACCAGAACTTTGGTTAGGTTATTCAGTTAGCATCCACAGTAAAAAAAAAATCTACAAAATGCTAAACGGAGAACATTTTAAAGCCTGTTGCCCTTGGCAGTATATTGTATTTTCATGACTCTTTATATGTGGAAGGTTGGTCACCCTGTTGGTTTGCACACTGTCCATTGCCTGAAGGGAGCCAGCTGACTCATCACAAAGGGAAATCTGGGGACAAATAAGCGGGAATGGCTCAGATGTGAATTCTGCCCCATTGTGTTAAAACATGTAGCTAAAGCCATGTACAGCTGCTGAAAACTCAGTGCTATATTTGGGGCATTACCTAAACATGCTTAGCAAATTTACCTCTTAACTGTCATTTGTTGTTACTACTTCATGCACTATAGATATTTTTCATTGTCATTCTTTATTGTTATCATGTTCTTGCACTTGAGAGGCAAATATTAAAATATTTTCTATGGTTTTCCGTTTTCTTTCTCCGTAAAAGAACGACATGATTTTTCTTTGTTTTGTACTCATGGTTTGGAAAGCTTCTAAATAAATCAATTAGTCTATCAGCCCCCACAGGTATTTTAGGTGTTTAAAAAGTTAGCTCCAATCCTGTAAATTTGCATGCACAAAGATGGCCAAGAATAGTATTTATCTCACCTAATCTAAGAGATAGGAATCTAATCTACACAGTTGTCTAGGTTACACTTCTGTTGTCAATTGAGAGAGGCAGAAGTCTAAGATAGGAGGTATGAATCACCCCTCCGGAGGCGAATATCTCTCTCCATTGACTGTGGAGGGAACCTAGGAAAGTTGGTTAGACTAGACATCTAACATTAAAATGATTAAAACTAAGTGAGCTAAATCACATTTGAAGTGCATGAAGAGTATGCTGAAACCAGTGCAACTATTCCTCTGAAGAAAGTTATACAAATGTTAAAATATTTGTATAATAAAGGTTTTACACTATCAAGTTTTTCATGAGAAAGGTTATTTGCTATGTGTTTAGAGGAATACAGCTTTGATCTCTGACTGGTATTTTTTTGTTAAAATTACAGGGACGCAAGTCAGAAAGCTCAAATGTAGAAAGAAAATTATTTAGAGGTACATTACAAAGTATTTTAAAAGATAACCTTTGTTACCCTACCTGATCCTTCATTCATTGCTAGAGCTGGTCAATCTGCTTCTGAAAGGCAGCCTTCACAAAAATCAGTGGAAAAAAGATCAGATATTAAAAACCGCAGTATAGAGGTGTTTGAGAATATAAAAATTAAGAACAACCTGTTATTCTCATATATCAGCAAAAATGAATAATAATACATCTGCACTCTTGAAACTTCAGGCAGGAATAGCTGTGATGTTGCCTGACTGCCAGGATACTATTCAAATAGTTTATTATTGACAGTAACTCATATCAAGTACATTAAGAGGTAAAAAAGTTTCCTTGAGAATACGTTGGTAAACTTTATCAACAGAAGATAAGGACTTGTTAGTCTCGTATGCCTGAAGACCATTTTGTGGCCTGGTTAACATGGATCCTGGAATGAACATTCAAAGGTATATTTTTCTCTACACCAAATCACAGGCTATTTTCTTCCTTTGCAGAAAGAAAATAACTTTAATTTTCTAGGGACGGAAGGAAGCAAATCCCACCCACCTTAAGGCATCTGATTTCAAGGGACTTCTCTTCACATAGCATGTGTTTATGGGGAGCAGAGGCTTTGTGTGTGCACAGCTATAAACAACTTGCCAAAACCCACTCGGCGACTGCTGCCACCCCACTGACGCAGCTGAGGGGGTGACTGCCATGCGGAGGTACTGAGTCAAACTGGAATCTGTCCCCGTGCACAGTCCAAAAACTTAGAAACTTCAGTGCCAGATGAAGAGTGGTTAGGAAACCCACCCCAGTAACCCAGGGACAGGGTGCACAGCTGGAGCACAGCCGCAGCCAGAGCCTCCCCGTAGCGGCTGCAGGATGTGCTGGCATCAGCAAATCGCTACAACACAGCACACCCCGAAAGGCTGCCTTATGCCCCTTTTTCACAGCAGGTAAGAGATGTGTAGGCAGACATGCACTGTTCAGCCAAGGGATCTCCGCATGCCACTCAGCTGTCAGCTTTGTACTGACTGCCTGAAATCAGGTGGATTTCACTCAGCGCTCCAGGGAGACAGACTTTACCACTTTGTGACTCACACTCGATCGGGGGGAGTGGGAACAGCAATCATTTATGACTCACTATATTGTATAAGGCTTTGGAAAATCATTTGCCTGCATACTGTACAAATACATATTGGAAGTATATTAAATATGTTGAAGCAATTGGAACACAATTAAAATGTTCTGAAGCAAAAGAAAAAGAGAAAGGTTACTCATTACCAGTCTCTTCCCTTTCACAGAGATAACCTATTAGCAGAAATTTGCAGTATTCTCCTTTTGAAGTAGTCAAGGCTTTAAAATTCTGTCTAGAAATAGAACTGTGTGAATAATTTGGGGTGGGGGTTATATTCAAAGAAAAACTAGCAAAGTTTTTGGCTTCCTGACAGTGTTTTTTCTTCTTTTTTGAGCAACTATTCCTAGCATAAGAAAAATGCAAGTTCTTCTGAAATAATAGGAACAAATATATTTTGAAACTTTCCTTCTAAAAGCAAAGTTGTGCAAAGGCCTACTGCTCAAATCAGTGTTCTCCGAATAAAACAGACTGCAAAGAATATGTTACACAAGAGGGAAAGAAACCATAGCCTGCAAGTTGGGGTGCTGGTCTATGCAGCTCTTTGCTTTGCTAGAATTTAAATGAGGACCTTAGAAAAAATCTCTTTGGCCTAGATCTGCAAAAGATCTGAGATGCCTGAATCCTGTAGGAGAACTTATAACCTGGGGTTAGATGCCCAGATCCTTGGATGGGGCAAGTGATGGCAATACCAAGAAGAGAGCTGTGCTTGAACACCCCCCCATTTCCTCCAGACCAAAGCCATGAGCAGCAATATTATTTAAGCTCTTTGTAGCTAGAAAGGAAAAAATCCTGTCAAAAAATAGCTATTTTTGAGATAATCAGTGCACAGCGTGATCAGACAAACTCTGTCAGAGCGCAACAGGTGGTGGGAGGACGAGAGCAGGAACTGACGCTCTTCCACACCATGCTTCAGTCTGGAGTCACAGACAGGTCAATCCACAGAGAAAAACTACTTGTTTTCACCAAAAACTAAAGCTAAACTAAAACAAATGCAGGCAATAGTTAGCTGATTGCTAGGCAATGGCTATCACAGCAAAAACAAGCTAAAAACAGCTCAGGACAATACAAGCTTAGGTATGTTTTTAATCCCTGCACTGTCAGGTCAACAGAAAGCCCTGGACCTTTTACTTGTAGTGGTAAAAAATCATATGTACTGGGCTACAAAACAAGGGAGTGGGAAGCAGAGGGGAAGGGAAGGATGGTCCTTTCCCCACTGTCAAAACCAAATCTGTGTAGAACCGCCTTAAATATGTGTGGTGTAGCAGGGGCACTCTGTATCCTGAGTCTGGGCGCCAAAAAATGTCCTCTTAAGATACTCCTTGTGAAGACAGAGAAATGACTCTGTTCTGGCAGAATGAAGCTGGGGTGCCTGGGACCAATGGTTTCCCAAACTACAGCCTGAAGATCAGCACCCAATATGAACACCCACATCCTCTCTCATCTCAGCCATGGGGAGCAAACCCTCCCATCTCTTCAAAGTATTAGGCTTGTGTGAATTGCCTTTTTCCCTGTTTTTGAAGGCGTTCTGTCCTGCCTGTGCAGCCAGAAATGCAGAACTTATGGGGCCAGAAGGAGAAAGCAAGAAGCAGCAGAGCAGTAGGCCAGGAGTTTGAATACTCACCTGGGAGGGCAAAATCTGAGTTTGCATTTAAAACTAGGTCAAACAATAAAACAAGTACATGCTCACTTCCAAATATCTGACATTTGATCAGAGCCTTGCAAAGAGGTTGAGATCCTGCTCTCTTGCTCATTGGCTTCTCCTACAAAACATGCCGCCTCTCTGCATGTTGCAGCTGGCACCTCTTCAATGGTTTCTGTCCCCCTTGTCACATGGCCCCTTAATTTACCAAAGATGCCCCACTCTCTCCTTCATATAGCACCCTACCCATGAGGAAGAAGGCATCTTTCCGTTCGGCCTCTTTGGGGCATTTCTGCTGTAACATTTTTCAAGCTCCATGGGTTCTTGGTGACATCCCAATGTCACCCAGCCCAGCGTAACTCCATTCACTCAAACTAATCTAGGGCTGACTTACTCCTACTCCCAGCCAGTGAGAGGTGGCCCTCAGTCAACTAGGTGGCAAGTAGAGCAGAACTTAAAAGATATAATGAGTCTCACATAAAAATTATGATACAGCTACTACACATTTTCCATGAATTCTCTGTGCTCTTTTTTTATCTCCTAGGCAAGTGCCCAACTGATATCTCAGCAATGCTGATGACAAGACTTTAAATTTTGGAATATTGTTGGGATCTTATTCTGCTAGTGTGTAGAAAAAAATCTAGTGTAAACCAGAAGTTTTAAAAAAACCTCCTAATACCACAGGCACAGCCATGTACTTATAGCTCAGTAAAGCGCCCAAAGCAGTACTGAGACAGATCAAAATGCAGCATTTTACAGGAGACAGAAAATCTTTCTGAATAGCTCAGATGTAAAATGTGACTTGCGTACTACCTGAGCAGGGGAAATAAAGGAGAACTAATGGTTGTAATCTTATAGGAAACAATCCTGAAATGGCTAATATAACCAGCTAAAGCCACTACATGAAATTAATTACTGGATTAAATTTTAAAATCAATCTCAGAATGCTGCTTTTGAATAGACAGAAGGTGGCAAAGACATTCCCCATTTCCCCAGTGTTTTCTAGTGGTTATAAAGATTTTAGCAGACAAATAAGCTAGATGTTATTGTCAAAATCACTGTGATTACTACAGAACAGGTCTATAGGAAACCAAAGACCAGTACAATAATAACAAAATTGCATCAAATAAAATAATAAGGAAAGGAAAATGGTGACTGTGAGCTCTGTGGATTTCAGGCAAAATGACAATATTGATTGTGGCCCAGAGGCTAGAGTAATAAAATACCATGAAAAAAATGTACTCATTTTCCTTGATTTGGGGCAAACAGTCCAGTCCCAAAGGAGTCTTTTTATTTTTTCTAAAAGAAAAAAATATGTGAAGAAAAGAGGACAGGTTAGTTTAAAAAAGAAGTCTTTGCACCTGGGGCAGTTGCATATAAATTGGTTTTGGATACATAAAAACATGTAAAGGCTTTGCAGGGGGAAAGAGGAGTGAAAATTTCCAGTGCTGGACTTTTCAGAACAAGATGACTAGAAATATAATTTGGGGGGTGGACAAGGAACATCCTTTAATTTTAGGGGCAGGGCAGGGAGACAGAGATTAACCACCACATTCACTAACTCCTCATTCTGTTAGCAGAATAATTTTACAGGATGGTATCTGGGCATTTGAGCTGACCCACATGTATGAGGAAGTGCTAAAGAACAGAGACTTACCTTATCTGTCCAGATTCTGGAGCAACGTGTGGAAAATGTAGATTTTTTTTTTCTGACCCAAATCTACTCCCTTATACACTGTAGACGGAGCACAAAATAGTTTTTCAAAGAAAGAGATTAAAAATGTAGCTGGTTGTTTTTCAAACAGATGAACAAAGACCTCTCTGTTCTATTATCAGTGCTCATATCTGTTCTGGTACAGGATGTGTCATTGCTCTCTGTACCAAAATGTTACTGCATATTGTAATGTTCATTGAGAAAAATAATTAAAAGGCAAGCTCAGGATGTGGTTAAACCCTAACAGTGTCACTCTGGGATCTACATGCGTAAATCATGTCCAGTGTTACAGAATGAACCCAAGAGACGAAATTAATATTCTGTTACATCCCTGGATACTTCTGGAGACTTCAGCAAATTCTTGCTGATTTTATGCAGGTATTGGCTTAATATCCAAACTGATGAAGCACCTGAAAATGCCCTGAGTTTACCAAAACTTGTTTGTACTCAAAGATTTCGAAAATTAGGTCACTACATCACTATATATAAAGAACCTCAGTAGGCTGGCCTGATTTTTGGAAGTGCCAAGCTGCCACAGTTTTTACTAAAGTCAGTAAAAACTATAAGTGCTCAGTAACTGGAAATCCATCTGCTTTTTGTTCAATTTTTCAGCTGTATATGAAAGATTTTGCCTAACTAAAGCTGATAATCTTAAACTGAGGCTTGGTCTTGTAGCGACATAATGGAACAGAAATTTGGGTCATTATTTTAAAAGAGGGAAACAGTAATTGGGTCATTGAGATTGAGGTAGAAAAGCCAGTTCAGCCTCTGTTTGTTGAATTCATGTAAGATCTTTAACATTAAGAAAATATCTTCTCGTGTTTTCAGGATTTTTCCTGATATTTCATTCATAATGTAATTAAAAAGAAGGCATAGTCTCCCATGGGTATTTCAGACAGCGGTGAGATCTGGTGTCATATTTAAATACTTGTCAGAATAGAAAACTTGGGGGGTGGGGTCAGAATACAGGGTGAAAATTTCACTTGGGAAACACTCTCATTTCCACTGGAGTCAGTGACAGAATTCCCGGTGACTTTTAAAGGCAGCGAAAGCAAGTCAGCACAAAAAAAAAAGCAAAAACAGAAGCATCCCAAGCCTGCTGAGACTTCATTACATAATTTTAAAAATATGAAGGGTAAATCCAGGCATCTAAATGACATATACATGTGTTATGCACCATTAATAAGTGATGAGAAAGAAATAAATGAAACTGAACATGCCCAGTGCACTGCTGCTCTTCACAGGATGTGAGCTAGAGAACCTAAAAATAGAACAGATGATTTTGTGTGCAAGTGCCATGAAGGAGCAGTGGTTCAGCAGGGGAAGATGTAAGCAGAGCACCAACACAGTCCCAGTGGGGGTGTACAAATGTGAGGGAAGGCACAGCTTCTCTCACTGTGCGTCACATGGAGAGACCCAGGTAGGCACAAAGAGCACAGATCTAAAACATAGCAATAGATGCCCTCCCAGGGTGGCTTATATCTGAAATTTTTCTTCAATTTTGACTTGTCTCTTGTCCCTGAGAAATTGTTGCTGGCTACTGGCTATTTAAGTGTCTTGTATATGTCAGGTTTGTTTCCTATTTTTTGTGTTTTGCTTGTCTGCTGAATAATTTATGCTATGAAAAACAAGTTAAGCAAGCAAGCTTCTTTTGTGCTTCATTCAGGAAGCAGCGATGTTAATGGTCACTGGCTAGGGAAGGAAAGACAGTCCCAGAAAGAGTTTGAGCCAAACACTTTGAAGGTTTTGAACATCAAGATCAGATCCTTAACTTAATTACATGATAATAAAGACCAGTTGTTAACTTCCTCCATTTGAAGAATGATATGTTCATTCTGTTTCTAATTGGTAGCTGCTGTAGGAACCCATGGCTTGCTGCAATGATGTCAGTATGACAGCTCCAAGCAAGAGCCAGCAAAACATCAAGAAATATGTAAGCACAGAGCACAACTGTTTCTTCTTAGCTGATGATTTGCCTACAAAAATAAATCCCACCTGTTCCAAAACTCTGACACAATAATGAAACACAAGTGGTACTAAGCACCTTGATGACTTCCAGAGCAGCCACGGGAGCCTCCCAGCAACCCCCTGTAACTGGCTGGTAAGTGCTAAAAGCAGATATGAGGATGAGTGTGTGGTAGCTATGGTTCTTCACCATGTGCCATCTGTGTAGATTCTGTTCTTTACAGGCACTAATGCTACAAAAAGTAAATCAGATCATCCTGAACAGCATTATTCATCGTGGTTATGCCCTTAATTTCTTTTGGACTTCCACACCTTAGGGTATGGAGGGTGCCCTATCCAAACCCAGTGAAGAACCCTTACTCCAGTAATCCCAACTGCTGGGAGTTGCTGAAGGCAGGATGTGCAATCCAGACTCTTCTCTTTACAGCAGAAACCAAAATACTTAAAAATTAAACAGAGAAAGGTAGAAGTTATTGCTTAGTAACACCACTTAACAACACTGATTTCCTTGCAGGTCTTAAGTGTAGTTGGATTCTTCCTCTGAAGAAACATCTCCTCAAGTTACATCAATTGTGTGCCCTCAGGAGGTCTTCTCATTCACTTAATTTTCAAGGTGTCATGTGCAATAAACACAGATATGGGGTCAGTATTTCATTTGAGAAGTCAAAATTGGGAAAAAGTGTCTGAGTGTCTATTGCAAAGGTCAGTGTAAGAGTCAAAATAGAAGCCTGAGCAGAGTCAAGGGCTGGAATGAGGTAAACCTCAACTCCAAAGAAGGGTATAATGAAGGGTAATACCTGCATTTATAAAGAAAAGGTTAAAAAGCACATGATGGACAGGTGATATGGAGTGTGCTCTGGTGAAAAGCTGAAAAAACAGAGCGCCCTCTTCTCAACAAGCAGAAACTAACTATGAAAGCTACCCAGAAAATATGATTAGAACTAGAGTTTAGCAGATAAGAAAAAGATGGTGTTGTGAAAACGTGGACCCTACTTTTTCCAGGCTACACCATCAAAGGTAAGAAGGCTCTCAGTGGTGGTTGTGGTTATCCCTTACATCTCCAGTTGTGGCAGCCTGGAAATCATGAAGGGCACAAGAGATGCCAAAACAGTCTCGTATACAAGGGCTGCAGTGAAGAACACAGAATCCAATGAATGGGCCCTTGAAGAAAAACTCACTGTTTAAAATGGAGAACAACATTTCCACTATAGGAAATGTAACAATAGAAATCTTAAGCCATAAACCAACAACAGAGTGCACATCTACCTCAGCGCATACCAGAAATCCAAGGCCTAAACTCCGCATATGATAACGTGTCACCAGAAAATGTTGGGGACTATAATATCAAAACACATGACTGAGAGCATATTCAGCATTGAAGCTTGACAGCCACATTTGCAATACCCTGCAGCTGGGTAAAGCTTATTGATTAACCTGGCTTTAAAGAGACTAGGACTATCCTGATTAGGAAGCTCAGCAGATCATTCCATGAATGGACTGTACTATGTCATGTGGATTTACTGGCACTGACTTTCCCCTTTTCAGTGATTTCTGCACCACCCTTCATTTTGCAGCATTGATGTGTCCTCAGAATGCATAAAACAACAGAGATCTGTTTTGAGTTGAGGGAGCTATGCAGATTTATACCAGCTGAAGATCTGGACTACAGTATCACCACATTCCTTTCCTGCATGCAACATAATACTGCTGGGCTGCAAACAGCTGTTGGAGCTGCCATATGGCAGCTAAGGGCAACCAGCTTCCTTCTGATGAAATAAACCCTTGTCACATGTAATGGACAGTGACTTGTGATTCCATGATTCCACTCTGTCTCCTCTGGAAAAACAGGTGACATCCATATGAGGAAGGTGGGCTGTATCAGAAAGATTAATTTTAAACCTATAGTGCACTGCTGGTAATTGGTGCATTGTCATATCAAACAAAGAGCCAGTATCAACAAAAATGAACCCACTCCTTGCTTCTATAATTAGAAAAAAAACCACTGATAAGATGTGTATTTATGGAAATGCAAATAGGAGCCATCATGTTCTCCCATGCTACACAAATCATGGAATCATAGAATCATTAAGGTTGGAAAAGACCCTTAAGATCATCGAGTCCAACTGTTAACCTAGCACTGCCAAGTCCACCACTAAACCATGTCCTCGAGCACTGCGTCTACCCTTCTTTTAAATACCTCCAGGGATGGAGACTCAACCACTTCCCTGGGCAGCCTGTTCCAGTGCCTGACTACCCTTTCAGTGAAGAAGTTTTTCCTCATATCTAACCTAAACTTCCCCTGGTGCAGCTTGAGGCCGTTTCCTCTCCTTTCCACACAAAGTTATTAGGTAACTATAGCTCATGTATACAAGGGGACCTAGCCCAGAAGTACACTTTCAATTCAGAACATTCCTAAAGTCTGGAACAGGTAAAATATCTGAACCTCTCCTCATCACTAATGCTGTAATTCTTTTGTTTTACAAGCTGGTTTTTAAGCGGTAAAAACCTTTCAGCCTGCCCAGTGGAACTTCTCAAGCTTTTCAGCAGCAGGACACCTTACTTCATGAGCAGGATTTCTTTGCTCAGGCTAGAAAGCAGGAAAGTTTGTATTAAATAATATAGGAAGAGTGAAACAATTGCAACCTTGATATTTCTTCATGACTCCCACATTGAAAACCTGTGTTCCATGGGAAAGGGGTTGGGTGAAGAAGATTTCTATTTATTCTTAGCTTGTAATGATCTGACTTTACTGAATTTCTAGGTTGGCCTGATCCAAAACCCACAAAGCCAATGGAAAAATTAAGGTGGAAAATGTATTCTATCAATAAATGACAGCAAATTTTTTGCAGCAGGGAAGCTGCTTATCCACCTGAATGGCCACAGAGATCAGAACATGGACTGTTTACCTGGCCAGCTGAGACTAGCACCTTCATCATAGCACCAGAGTGAAATCTTGCAAACAGGTTAGGAGTGTATTAGAAGTTTCAGTGAAAGACAATGACAGACAAATGGCATCAGTGAGGGATTCAGCAGGCAGACTGGGAAGGAAGGAAAAGCCATAAATCAAAAGCAACAGTTGGCATTTACTGGTTTTAGAGCCTTTCAAAACATGCAGAATCCTTCAGAGAAGGAGACGATAATCTAATACTAATCTGAGTGGTAAGTGTTGCTAACAAATTGTAAAAAGTGGGAAGCTGAAGGTCAACAAGGTCAGACAGTCACCCTTTTTAGAAAAGCTGCACTTAATGGCTAAGATTTTCTTGGCTTTCCTCAAAAACACTTATTAACAGCTCTCTTCTTTGCGTATCTCAGCATAAAGCAGAGGAGTGGTTTGATAGATCAGGTTTAAGAAGGTAGTTCTGGTAAAGACAAAGAGTCTGGCAGTAAAGGCAGCACCTAAACTGAGAATCTCAGGTTGGCTCTACTGGCATAGCACAATGTGCAGTGACTATTCACTCATTATTGTGATGATCTGCAAAATATTTCATTTGAACAAAAGAAATGTGAAAGAAGCCCTGGAGTCACCAAGCTTCTCAAGGAGCAGGCCTGATGATAGGCCTTAACAAGTAGCCTTGCTTTAAAATCTCTGCTAAATCATAAGGTAAGCAACAAAATAATCTAGAGAAGCAGTATCTCTGCAATCACAAGATAGCTTGCAATCAGCACAAGAAGTTTTCCTTGAATTCATTACAGCATTCTAGCAGAACTACTGTTGCAACAGATATCAACAAGAGATGCTGTTGTTACATACATGATGTCTTTCTAAATCGCAGGAATAATCCTAGCATATGGAGTAAGATTTAGTTTGGAAAACAAGCTGAGGAGTTAGTTTGGGTTACGTAAACTCTGGGAAAGAAGCAACAAGAAATTTTTTCCTTTGTTTTAATCTCTAATGAGAGTTCTCAAGAATTGTAGTGGGAGAATCACTCTGATAACTAGGCATTTTTGATGGATTGTAATTTCTAAAATATATATATATATATAATTTCCTGTACTCCATTTGACAACTTGCATCAGAATGAGATTGGATAAGCACATTTAAAATAATCTCAGATAAAGAACAGAATTTCAGAGGCTTTCTCTGACACCTTTACAGTGTTCCTACCTGTTGTCTTTCTCTGTTTACTGCATGTTTCAAGTCCCATTCTCAGCATATCTAGTCAAGACGTTGCTCTCTGACCTGGTTTAAGATGGATCATATGTTAGCATATGGACCAGTGAATGAGTTTCAATTTTGTAATACTGCTTTGTTGAATAAAACTCTGAGTACTTGAATACTGAAGTTCTCATGGAACACAAAAAAAGGCAAGATTTTCATTCTACATCTGGAAAAAATGGGTGCCTTTAAAGTTGGATTTGTTGAGTTTAACTGAGGTAGGGAAAAAGCTTAGATAGTGTCAGTAACTAACTTAGGTTATGCAAATTAAACTATCTGCACACTAAAAATACAACAGGTCCAGTGTCAAATATCTTCTCTGACTGTGTTCCAGATTATTCTTTCCTGTGATGCTTCTAGTGTCTGGGTCTGCTTCACTGTATATAAATAGTTAACCCATTGGTTATCTTTTCCTGACCCAATATAGCATCCAATTATTTTCTTTTTTTCTCTTGACCCAGTGCAAATCTTTTCCAGGGTTACACACTGCTTATTCAAAGAGGGAAGATGCATGTATCAAGTATTGCCAAAAAGTTTAGATTTCATAAAGTAGACATGGGTACTGAAAAATAAAATAAATTAATGTTGAATGCAAAAAGGAAAACTTAAGCTGCAGCTGAATATGAAAGGGCGTGACCCTTTGCTGTGAGTTTTGTTTGGGCAGACAAATAAAGGCTTTAAAACATATCAGCATCTACTGGGTATTTGTTCTAAAAGACCAGATTTCCTGAGGCTGAACTTACAACTTACGCTATTTTAGTACACAAGGGTCAATTCCACTTGACCATTTCTATTTTTTAATTCTGAATATGAATGGTTGGGAAGCAAAGGACATTACATACAGGGGATGGTATGCTACACAGGCAGGGAGTTTGTGAAACAACCCCTAATCAAATCTTTAAATGCAAAGTAGACAATGATTGAAACAAGAGCATAGCTCGGTTTGCTATAACCTTTGCAGCATGTTTAGGGACAAAATACATTTTATCATTATGCTTTATTCTCATTATAACTTTCCACAAATTTCTTCACAAGCTGGAAGATGAGAAAGTAGCAAAGTGTAGTAGACTAAACATCTCACCAAATCTTTACTCTGTTCTTGTACATGCCATTTCTAACACTGCTCTCATCATCACAGTGTCTCAGTGCCTTTCAATAACGCACTAAGCAACATGACCAACATCTGTCAAATGTTTGTGGTCTCTGTTTCTCTCCCCAGGGGAAGATGTGTGTCCAGCAGAGTGTTTTCTTTTGGAATTTATTTTTAATAAAATCTAAATGCATATGCTATTTGTTTGTTAGAGAAGTCAAAGAAATATGCCTTGCACTCAGGACAGTAGGTACACAGAATGCCATAGCCCAGGGCTGCCTCTGGGAGAAGGAGAATTGCAGATTTCTGCCCAGGAGTGGGTAAAAACAGTGCACAGGTCATGAAGGGGGGAAGGTGGGGGGTGCTTAAAGGGAGCCATGGCAGAGGGGGTACTCATACAAGCTGGGAATGCAGGAAGGAGAGGATGAGGCTTTATTTTTGCATCTTTGACTGCTTGCATTCAAATCTTATGTTGCAAATACAAAAAAAAAAAAAAGTTTCAGTCTAATTCGCACACACTGTCATCAGAGCCATTGCTCAGTTTGCTGCTTCTGCTCCTGAGCATCCCAGAGTTGGAGCAAGAGGGCTATGATGGTGAAGCATGTGGCAGACTTGGGAGAGTATGTTTACACATTTACTGCCTACACTTTTTTAATGTCCAGCTCAGAACAACCTTAACAAATCCCAATGTCTCTTGCACATGTATTTTTTAGAGAGGGAGAGAGAGAAAGGAAAAAAAAATTGTCAGGTGGTGATAACATGGGTGAAAATTTCTGTGTTGTGAATTAAACAATTTCCAGTTAGAAGGTAGATTTAGAGAGCTTTGAGCACACAGTGGAGAAGCAGAACTCTTGCTCTTTTTCTTTTCAGTCATTAAGAGGGTCTGTAAGAGACTTCTATGAACAACCAGGAGAAGCCAGCTCCATCCACCTCCCAGCATTAGCAAATGAATTTTGCTTTTGACTAGAGTAGAAGTGTTAATGTTAAATAAATAATTGTGGGTGTTTTATTCAGTGGGATCTTCTATTCTTCTGAAATAATAACTTTGTGTGCCTGTTTCTCATTTAAGCCCAGCCTTAAGAATAAACTCCTATACTAGTCTTCAGATAAATAGTATATCTAGTAAATTGTCCTTCCTCTGTTGTAAAAAGACTTTAACTACAGCTCTGCAGCTAAATCAATGCAACTCTCAAGCAATATGCTTAAAATAAACACTACAGATAAAACATTGAGTTGTCTTCAGGTTAATATTTTATTATCCTTTCTATCACAATTGTCACTTTTCTTCATTTCACTGTTAACTTTTTAACAGCTAAAACCTGGTGTGCTCAGCATGATTTAGAAAGTGAGACATCCCTTGGGTTGGAGAGAAGCAACATTACCAAACAAGCTTTAAAAATATCATTGTTCTCTGTTTGCAGAAACACATGTGCATTTGCATTGATGCAGACAAGTGCTGTGCATAAGGGAGGATTATTTTATTTTTCAGTGTCCCAAGACATAAATTTTGTCTCAGTGCTCCAGTCCCCAAAACTCCCACACACTTCATTGGAAAATATACCTGAAAAAAGATTGCAAGTTCTGTCCTTGGGGAGGCAGAGAGTAGATTTTTGTCTTAGATTTATACCAGCAGTATGTGGAGACAGAAAATATGCAATAAGTCAAAAAGATTTTACTTATCAGAGCTTTAGACAACCATTTGTCAGTACTTAACTGTATTGCTGGATGACTCATTCCCATTTCTAATACCTAGGAATACAGGGCATGTGTGGGAACACAATGTCTGCATTGATTTTAATCTGGTTTCTTTTTGTACTGTCTACAAATAGCTCAAAACGAACCCAATCAGATAAGCAGAGCAGAAAATGATTGCAAAAACACATACAGTAAGCCACTCATGGGGGCCTCAGAAAGGCCAAGGAACACAAAAAACAGAAAACGCCAAGGTAGCAAAGAACAACTCATAAAAGGGTACAGTTCCTCTGTGCCATGGTTGAATAATTCAGCGAGGCAAAGTGAATCCCTATAAAGGAAGAAAAAGATTTTCTTTTTAGGTGAAGGACCAACAGTTACACTACTCAAAACCTAGTGTTAGCAGTATGTCCTTTTTTAATCACTTCACTTTTGGACCCCTCTCATGCAAATCCAAGCTCCATGTCAGAGTGGGAATGGGTAATCCATCACTTACAGTAGGCAGGATGGAGAAGGCAGGCTTTGCTGCTATTTCACTCAGTGTTTAAAACACTGCACGTGCTCCAGCCCTCACTGAAATCCCTTTCACAGATGCCTGCTGCAATCCTTGCCTCCAGAAGGCTGCTGTAAGAATGAGTGTAGTAGACTTTTGGGAAAGAGTTTTCCTGTCATGGGAGAATTTTTAAGTTTTTGAAGTTATTTCTGATCCAAAATGAAATAAAAAATTGAAATTTTGTTATTGTTTTTCAAGCTGTTCCTCTGAAAACAACTTGAATCAGGTCAATTCAGATTTTTTTCAATAATAACAAGCTGTTTGCTTTCAATTTTGACATTTGCTTTTTTTTCACCTTTTAGTGAAGATCAAAATTTCAAAACAAAAACTCAATGAAAAGAACGAACCAAGCCAATCTTTCTGTTTTAAAATTTTCCAAATAGGCTCTGTCAACAATTTCAAAAACTTTTGATATTGGAATATTCATCATAAAAATATGCCTCCAGAGTATTGCCATAGCCTTGACAAGTCAAGAATTTCCAACTGGTCTAGCTCCTTAACACATATTTCTTCTACCATCCTGAAGGTAACCCTTTGGGAGCCAGGGTGTAAGGGGAGAAAGAAGGGATGTAGAATAACAGGCACACCCTTAATCCAGAAGTGATGATAGGAGGAAGAAGCAGTCATAGAGGATGCTTAAACAAGACAGAGATTACAACCTATCTGATGTTAAAATAGTCACAGAGTCAGAGTAGCCTCTTTGACTATGCATATACATGTAAATTCCATTTTCCACATCAGAACAAACTATAAGTCCCCTAAGGGTACTGCAATTACACTGATTTTACATCAGAATAAGTCAGAGAACTCAAAATTGCTATAAAGACAAGGATCAGAATTTCATCTTGCCTTCTCCGCATGACCATGCGTCTGCCCTTCATTCTTTCTGATATGCATCTTTTCTATGTGAACCATTTCTCTGAACACAATTATGTGGAAAAATGGAGAGGCTCACAAAAGTTCCTGAGGCAGTGCCAACTGAAGGAGGCATATATCCACATAGCTCAGACGAGTCCTTAGCTGCAGCAGACAGCCAGAGCTACTACATCTCCCTCTCCCGGTCCTGGAGCTAGTTCTGCTGACAACAGCCCAGGGCCTTCACCGCCACATCCCAGGGCAGAGCACAAGTATGCAGCTTGCCATCCTGGGACAAGCCTGCTGTAATTCATAGGTAGTTCACACCAGGAGGGAGCGCAGTCTGCAGAGAACAGACACACAATTAATGTTTGCAGAGGCCCCCTGCATACATTTCCTGAGATCATCTTAGCAGAAAGCTACGAGTTTCGCTCAGTTTGCCAGACCAGATATGCAATATGTTCAGAATTGGGAAGAAAAGTGTTGTAGTCTTGTATCACAAATCCCGCCCCCCCCCCCAAAAAAAAAAAAACCTACAGAGACTATAAGAAATATGAGGTTTCCAAAAGCAAGAGGGAAAGCAATTACGTATTTGCAATTGCGGCAAACCCAAGTGAAATTTACCTGTATTTTCCATCTAGGCTGGAATCAGGTTTTTAAGAAGCTACTCTGAAGAGAACATAAGGCTTCACAGCTTGAAGGTTTCATGTCACCCCTGTGTCCTGTGACAATGACCACCTCCCTGTTTACTTCTGAACTGAATGGAAAATTGCTTATGTACAGCCTACATTTATGCTAGCATCTTGATCTTTGTCTTCCAGGAGCCTCAGGGAAAGATTATGAGAGATAATGAGCCCCCACAAATTAAAGCAGAGAGCCTAATAATCCTATTCCTTAGAATAACCTGTTCTACAAGGGCAACGTATTTTCTTGATGGCAGAAAGGTGTTGTGGAACCTCTAGGAGGAAATGGTTTTGAAGCTGTACTCCAAATCCATTGCAAATATCCCAAAGTTTTGTGTAACACCAGGGAAGCTCAGGGATTCCCCAGTGCATCTTGGTTTTACCAGCAATCTTGCTTCTTTCTCTGCCAATCCTGGATCTGCTGAAGCCACAATGATGGAGAAACCCCTTAGTCTTCTCTTCACAGAGTAGCCATCGAATGGAAACACTAATGTCACCTTGGACCACATTATATTCCCCTCACGAATTTATCCAGTTTGGACAGGTAACAGCAAGCTTTCCCTTCCTCACTGCAAAGCACGGGGCAGTGAAGACACCAAAGGCCATCAGAATCTGGTCTTCTGCACAGAGGGGTTCATCTGTACCTGTGGAAGACCCCTTGTACCCAGATCTCATGAACAGGAAGGCCTGAGGGTCAGCAGGATGTCAAAGGAAGAAATTCAATAAGCATCCACTTAAAAACCAATAATTCAAGAGGATTATCACCTTAGAAATCAACTAAATGGAGCATATTGCTTGTCAAATAAAGGAAAACTGGGTTATTTATTGTTTTAGTAAGGATTTTTTATTAAAGCAACCACAAAGTTTATTGTATTCAAGTAATAAAGATAAGCAACAAGGAAAATTCTGAGATTAAATAATCACCTTCTCCAAGAACTAAATTGTTACTTCACTGAGTGTTTTCTTTCATTGTTAAAATGAAAGTTTAGTTTTAATTAAACAATTAAATATTAAACCCCACATTTTTGGAACAGACTGCTAGAAGCCTTATATTTGGGGTTTTTTTTGCCTGTAGCTGTCATCTGGAATAAGTGTCCTAAAATTACCAAACACAAAGATATAAACATCCCTAACTTCAATCTGTACAATTTAAAATCAGTTTAGGTAACTGCAAATGTATGGCTTATATTCCCCATCTCTGCACACACACTCAAGTTTACTAAAAATAAAAAATTTCCTCTGATTTACATGTTTTATTTTTTGTCCTGTTGAGCTAAGACTTGATTCTCCACCCACACATGCAACAGCAGCTAACTTTCAATTAATTTTAAAAGATCTTTAATAAAAAAACATGCTGGAGAGAGAGTTAAGTTACTTGAAATTAAGCATCTGAACTGCTGTAAAGTATAAGGGGTTTTCCATCACTCTGGAAGGTCATTTGACTTAAGGAAAAAACATACAATACTTGACTGGTTGATAGACTCTAGTGAATTATTTTGCATGTTGAAACATGCTCACTCCCATCACTTGAACCAAACACTAGCTTGTTTTGTTTCTTACACAGTGTGAAATAGCAGGATTTATAAATCTATAATAGTTGCCAAAACTAGATTAAGGCCAACCTAGAGTGGATGTAATATGACTTTCCTTGGATGTAAGATCTCCAAACATCAGGAGACCCTCCTTATAAGTGCTGAAATATCAGAAACCGAAAAATCAGGAAAAAGGGAGAAGGTAGAAGATCTGTCTATACAACACTATGTTAAATCATGGAGAGACTAAACGAGTGGACTGGCCTTCCAGAAAGCTCCATAGCTGAGACATTCGTGCAGGACATGATGCTGGTGTCCCATTCGTCTTTCTCAGAGCTCGCTCCGGCAAACACATCCCTGTCTCCAAGTGCACAGTGTACCGATCTCCCCAGGACTTTCCTCAGCTGTACAGTGAAGGAAAGAGAGGCTTGAAGTAATTTGAAAAGGAAGTGGTAGTTAAACAAAATAACCCCAGGGGAGAGATATCATAAGCTGCATCCAAGTTCAAAACAAGGCTTCAGGGAGATGACCCTGAAGCATTCGCACTGGGCTCAGCCTTGGTAGAGAAGAAAAGTATTACCTCAGGGCCCTGAGTCACACCTAAGCAACTGAGGTGAAGCACATCTTCTTTAGCTTTAAGTATCTAGAAGTTAAGTGTCTACATTAAACCAGTTATAGAAAAGAGAGAGGCATAGCGCAAGGATCCCTTACCTCACCCTGAACCAGGGTCCCAAGTGGGTTGTATGGCTTGCTGTTCTGCACTGGCCTCAGCCTGGCTTCCCCCCTGACATGTCACACGCTTACCATCACATGTCTACATGGGGTAAAGGTGTGTAATCCTAATACTCATCCTTTAGCTGCCATGTCTTTGTATCAGAAAGAAACAAAAGTTTTATTCCATGCATTCATTTTTAAACCATGTCACTTTTTACATACAAATACTAAATGGAGAGATCAAAATGATTTGTAAGGACCATGTTCAGTCGAGACAGCATCCGTGGCGCTGCAGCGAAACAAAGGGAAACACGCAGAGAGTCAGTGCAGAGAAAAGCCTCAGAAAACCTGCAGTGCAGCAGGATGAGTGAACTAGCTAACGAAACACTTGATATCTTTGTACAGCAAGCCATGTTAAATGAGGCATGAAAGAGTAATCTGGACATGCACTTAGTGAAAGGAACAGACTGAAAAAGAAAGAATAAGCCATACAGCTTCAAACTGTGATATTGAAAAAGAAATAATAAATGAACCAGTTCAGGGTTAAAGACAAAATTAAGTATATTTGGAAACTGCGAAAAAACCTGAGGGATGACTTGCCATTTCTTTATTTCACAGAGCTTAAAGACAGGAGACACCTTTGTATCATCTATTTTGACTTCCTGAATAATACAGGCTATTACATTTCTCTCCTCTTTTAATACTTAGGTTACCTTTTCAGGTACAGTTAAACCAATGCACTGCTTAGCTGCATGAAAACAGGTACCCCTGATTAACTGTGTCATTGAACCACACTGTTAGGCTAAAGGACAGAAGGATTATTTCTGTCCTCAGGGGAACACACAGTTCCGCTCCACAGGCAGAGAACAGGGAAGAAAATTCAGCTCATAACTGAGATAGATACTAATCCCATGCCCAGAAGATACTAATTCATACCACTGACAGAAAAAAATCAAAAACCATAACAGCTGCTCTTGCCACATGCAAAAATCTATATTTTTTCCCCAAAGCTGGTGTTTGGCTAGACTTGTGTGTGAAGAAAGGTCACCAGTATATTCACCTCCAGAACAGGTTTCCCATTTGTACCCTGACCTCTGCTTGTTCTTGCATCATTTTCATCCTCAACAAATGGCCCTCCTCATCAGTTTTGGAGAGGAAGGCAGGAGACAAGCTAAGTAAACCCTGAAATAAAAATGGTCAATTGTTCTTAAGGAAACAGAAGGGGGAAAAAAAGAAAGAAAAGATTCTTCTCCATTCTTACAGGCAGTCATAAAAGCCCTGAAGCATAAGATTTGATTATAACCATATCTTTATTTAGAGCTGCAAGTGCTGCGGACACACCTAAGGCAATGCTTCACCCCCTGCCCCTTAAATGAGACTCAATGATTTCTCTACTTGAGAGTAGCAGCAGAGAAGACTCAGGTGTGAAATATTACTGTGGAGGAAGAGCTGCATCTCCTGTAGTTACAAAGGGAGAAAACAGTAAAAAGGCTAAATAAAGGTTTCAAAGTAAAAGAAGGAAAGAACAGGGAAATTTAGGGCATCTAAACACACAAAAGGCTATCCAGTCTAATACTTAGCATAACAGATGACAGGATTTTGCCTAGAGTTGAGTTCAAAGATCGAAGTGTATGTAAATCTCGTTTTAACAATGTCAAACAGAGAATCCAACACTGCTTCATATCCTCTATTTATTCACTCTTACGTGACATCTAGATTGAACACCAGTATCCTTTTGTGTTGTCCCCCTGACACGCACACTGCTAGGTACAGAGACAAGATCATTTTCCTCTTACTTAATACTCTCTTGTCCATACATCCCAAGACAAAATTAGGCTTTCATGATAAGTCTTGAACACAGAACTCAGAGAGGTGGTTATCCATGAAGGCATCATTTTCCCTTACCGGCTCAAAAAAAAAAAAAAAAAAAAAAGAGAGAAAAAAAAATATAAAGAACATCAATATCTAACTATGGATAGTGTCTCCTGATGTAATCTTTCTGTGCTCCCAGTTGTACTACTTTGGCTGTCAACCTGCAAATGTTTAAGCAGGTAACTCACACCACTGTGTACCATTAGACTGTCCTCATGATTTACCACAACTTGTTATGTCTTCTGCAGACTTGTTATTAATGATTTAAATAAGAATATAGAAGTATGTCACAATGGATTTCTTTCCTGGTATGTTTTTTAAAAGTGTCCTGTCATTGACTTCAAGAACATCAGTGTTTTCATTCATCTTTTAAATGGCTCATTATTAAACCAACAAATTTTCTAGATTTTAAGGAGTCATCACTTTTCAGATTCTTGGGAGGAAGGCTGTAAACAATTCCCCCCATCATTTTTTAGTCCTGCCTACATGAAGATGATGTTTTCACTACCCCAACAATCATTTCAATTTTGGGGAAACTGGCAATTCTTAAAGCTTCAGATATGTTAATTATAGTTTGTGCTATATTCTGCTCACACAAATTAACACGTGGGAGAAAATGGTGACTTGTACATAGGCAAACATCATGTCTTTAGGCCGGAGATTACACTTTTTTTGTCTATCATCAGCATGAAGTCCAATATTTATTATCTTGTACAAAGTGATGGACATCTTGCATTAAGGAAATACCATATATTAGTATAAAGTTTGCTCCTGGTCACATTGAATCTGCAGCAAATACAACCTGGGTTGAAGTAATCGTGTGAAGTTATTGTGTCTACGTGTTTGTAGCTGCCACATGATGGCAAAGGCTACTTTTATGTTGATTTACAATTTGTATCATCCCACCGCACCATTATCTGTGTTGTTCTGCCCTCGCACAGGTTCACAGCCTGTAACTGAAATGCTCCAGGTTTATACAAAGGTAAGCAGAGGTGAATCAGCTTTACTGGGTTGCTGAGGAAAGAAAGTGATACAGCACTTGGCACCAGGTAAAGAAACTGGAGAAAGAACTGACCTGAAATGTTGCAGTAGATACAAGGGAAGAGCAAAAGTCCATTGTAGTGAAAAACCTGCACAAAGAAAAGGAATCAGGATTAAGTGGTGGTTTCCCAGAAAAAATAAGCAAGGGGCGTAAACTGCTTAACATAATCCCATGACATAAAATGGAAACAAAGGCCAACTGACAGAGAACAAAAAAAGGGAAAGAGAAAACAAGGGCTTCTTTCTTTGCTGTAGTGTCTGTGGTTTATCAGATACTACACACCTTGCAGAGCAATTTAATTGGATGAAGAGCTCTGTATTATTATCTGACCACATAATCACATTAAAATTTGACTTATTCACTTCAACCAGAACAAGTAGGTGGCAAAGGGTCAGGGAATTATGTAAACTGGAGCGTGCATTTCGCCATGAACCCTGAAAGACTCAGACAGGCTTAAACTATAAGAAATGCTTTTTATCTTCTTAAAAATGATTTTACAAGAGTAAAACTCCAAAACAGAAATAATCAAACCTGTGTTGTTAACCTGTACTATCATCTTAAACAAATCAGTGAGTGATGTATGTCACCACAGAGCATGTTAGCTATTTTCAGCAGCTTTTCATGTGTGTTATGAGCTGATCTGTGGCTTATTTTAACTATATGTAACGGCAGCTGTGGGGTAAAGAATTTGAGATGTCAACACTCAACAGAAAATGGTCTTTTGTGGCTTTTGAGTATGTCATGCAATGGCTGCTCTGGACTGTAACTCTTCCCAATAAACATCTAACTCCCTCTGGTGCATGCAAGGACAGAAGGCGGATGCAACTGTGGTGAGAAGGGGAGATGTACGCTTCCCTGCAAAGTGGCAGTGAAGGGGAAGGAGGCAGGAGGGTAATGATTATGAAGCAAGATGTGCAGCAGACCCCCTAGTTCTCTCCATCAGATCTACCTGGGCCCCAGACTGTGCTCTGTTCATGTTCATCATTTAGTTTCTGTACTTTTTCTATGCTATTTTTGGAACTGAACTCACATTCTAGTCAAGGTGCTACTTTACATGAGCACAATGCTATCACCTCTTGTCACCTTTACTTATGTGGTCACCAATTGCATTATTCCCTGCTGCTATGCACTGACCAGCAATCCTGGCCACATGTGCCTTGGTCACCATTTTGACTTATTGCATGCAACTTAGAAGATCCTAAACCATCAGAGTAGTGTGAGAACTTTTTGTTGTTCCAGTGTGCAGTAACTGAAACTGGATATACAGTAGTGAAAAGTGGAACATAAATGCAGTTGAAATTTGTGATCCTTTCCCTGTATTACTAAACCACCAGACTCCCTTACTAAAATTGAAAGTTTTATTAGAGATGAAGTTATCTTTCCTCTATTGTTTTTGTATTAGCTACAAGAGTTATGTACGAAGATCTTACCCAGCCCGGTGAGATAGAGCTTTTTTTTCATTTTATTTTAAACTGCCTGCAATTCACCATTAAGATATATCTGTTGTTTAAGAATAGGATATTATCAAAGGGTCTGGGAATTCTCTCTGTGCAGGGCAAAGTGCTGAATCTTCATGCACACTAGAGATACCAAGTAGCACTTCCATAGGAGTAGGGAAAGGACTGAAGTTAGAGATGACTCACACTAAAGGGCTCTCACTGTCTCTCTCTCCCCCCTCCCTTCCCTCCAATTTGGCAGACAAGAAGGTAGGCAAGCTGGAAGCTTTTAGTTCTGCCTGATAGTCTAACAAAATACCTAGTGCAGATGCAGGGAGCCAGCATAAAAGCATGGTGTCTGATTAGATGAGATATACCAGGAGCCAAGAAAAAGATTGTGATGCCTGCTGAGTTGAAACGGAAGTCAGGTTGAAAGGAGGTGTTCCTCGCTCAGACAGACAGCACGGGCACTGGGGGAAGAGTATGAAGTGAAAGATGAAAAAATGTAGGGAATGCTAAAGTTTCAGAAGAAAAACTGGACCAGCTGGCAATTAAAACAAAAAAACAAAAAACAAAAAACAAAAAAACCCACCAAATACCTCATCAATCACATACTCTAATCTTATCACAAGGAGTATCAGTATCACTAAAAGACACTTAAGCATGTGCGGAAGTAGCAAGCTCCATTGAAGGCCAAGGAGGGATTACAGGTACTCAATGCCATCCACAAGGCTGTGCACATGCTTTAAAATATACGTACTTATGCTTAAGACCCTTCCTGAACAGGGTTATTACATTACCAAGTCCAAGTTTCCCATTTGACTGCAGGAGGAGAGGAGAGGAGAGGAGAGGAGAGGAGAGGAGAGGAGAGGAGAGGAGAGGAGAGGAGAGGAGAGGAGAGGAGAGGAGAGGAGAGGAGAGGAGAGGAGAGGAGAGGAGAGGAGAGGAGAGGAGAGGAGAGGAGAGGAGAGAGTTGAGTTGGAAGGGACCTACAATGATCATCTAGTCCAACTGCAATGCACACCAGTTTCTTCATGAATGATACATCAAAGGTATTAGTAAGTCTACAATTTCACACAGCTCGCTGTAGTATCTTCCTTCCTGTTTGACCCACACAAATAAGTGGGGATACTAAAAACAGAAAATGGGTGAGCAAGAGAGGTAGGACTGAAAATGTCACCAGGGTCAGCAGAGAGAGCTAGTCCTTTAAAGAGAAAAGAGGTGTACACATCCGGGGAGAAGTTCTTAATCAAAAGAAAACTAACCAGTCTACACCCATTGAACTGATTTGTCTTCGTTCCTTAAGGTTATTACTCGCACTGGCTGCTCCATTTAATTACTATTAGCACTTGTGGGAGCCAGAAGTGGGTGATGGGCAGGGAGGCACAGGAATGCCCTTAATGCAGAAAATGACTGATCATTTCAGGATCCTCCATGACCTCCTCTATCCCTATTAAGTGGGAGGGTGAGAGTAAGTAATAAAAGGACAAGCCAGTTTTTCCCCTTTTTAGTATTAGGCATTCCACACTCTTAGACTTCCTTTAACTCCCACTAGACATTTAAAAAATATCATGATCTTAAATACCAGTCTTTAAGAATTTTTAATTTAATTTTCATTAAAAATAAATATTTGAAAAATAATTTTAAAGTGTTTGCAATCATGGAGATGAATCTTGATCACATCACTGTACAAATTCCTAGTTGCTGTGTAATTACTTTCATAAAACACCTCTTGTCAATAGCAAGTAAATCATTAGTGATTAGACTTTTTGGGATTGTTTTGAAGAGACCCAGCTGCTGTCTTTATGTCAAAGAACATCCATAAGGCACCAGTGATTAAACAACATGGTATTTTTGCATGTCAGACATCACGTGCTTGGATATTAATCACGCATAGTGCTTTTCAGATGTGAATCTCAAAGCATCTCACTGAAAAGCAGTTATAGCCACCATTTACAGACTGGGAAGCTGAGGCACAGGTCAAGTGACTCGCCTCATTTCAGGCAGCAGATCTGAGGTCACAGCCCTCGTTCCAGCAGGGCAGAATTTCCCTTGGTCTCTTGCCTTTTTATCCACCTTTCATTTTCCAATTGAAACATTGAGACAAAGAAAAATTCTGGATTATCTGATGATAATGAAGCAAAAAAAAAACCCGAACCAAAAACCAAAACCCTAAGAACTGGGTAAACTTATTGCCAAGATTAGAAAATCGGAAAAAAAATACAAAAATTACAAAAATTACAAAATTTTTCCTAACCTTGTGTAATCTTACTTTTTTTTTCCAACAGGAAATATAGAAAAGCATTTTCCAGAATACACAGCCCTTCATAGGCCCTAAATCAGCCACTGAAAAATAGCTCTCCTGTCTAAAAATTGTTATCCTGAATCATAGCTCTATCCTCATTACTGAGATGTATATATGTGGAAAGAGAGAGGGAAGAATGAGGATTGCTCTGCTTAATTGTGATAGCAGCAAGAACCATTCAGTATATCTGCAAGACATGTTTTTTGCATAAAATATGGTGGTTTTGCAAGTCACTCTCAGAAGTAATTTTTCACTGTTTATATATAAATATATACACAGGAAACATTCATTGAAGCATATATATAATGTTTCATAAACCCAATGGAACAACAGCTGTAAATCATTACCAAAATGAGAAATTAAAACCTCCTTTTGTGTCAGCTGTGTAGAGGGCAGGGAGTTATTTATAAGATACCCTAAATATGTAGTTGAGTTTCCTACTGAACTCAAAAAAGGTACACCAGCTACTCATAAAGCTGAGTCAGTGACTGTAAAAAGATGAGTTTGCGGAGCAGTGCTGAGCTGGACCAGAGAGATCACTGTGACATTTAGTGGTTACAATACCACTGGAACAGCAACCAACTCCTCCAGAGGAAGTGGTAATGTGCTTACTCAAATTTTCTGCCCTCCCTCAGGTTCCTGAATTCATAATCTGAAAGTCTTCAGCAGGCTTAAATCCGGAGACAATAATGCTTCTCCACTTCCTTACGCAGGAAGCTTTAAATTACAAGGATGGATTATTTTAATTGCTACTCTTTGGGTTCTCTGCTTGAGCTGCTGGTAAATATCTATGGTAAAACATATGGATGTTGAAGTAATAATAGCTGTGTCAGACCATCATGTTTGCAGCAGCATTATAAACTTTGCACCCAGTGTATTTGGTAGACTATTAGAAGTGGAAATATTCATAAAGAATTTGTAGGCAGTAGCTTTATGTCCTGACATTAGCAAACTGTCCACTAAATTAACCAACGTGTGTCATCAGTAAGGAAGCCTTGAAGATAGGGAGCAAGCTCTGAATTGTTGCAAGAGAAAGTCAGGGACCCCATAGTGCTAAAAGCCTGTTTAAACAATTCTTATTTCTACCTCCTGTTAGCAAAATCCTAATGTAAGTGCTACTATAGAGCAATAGATACAGAAAAGTGGAGGCTCAAATTCTGGATCCAGACATGTTTGGATTATGATTTTTTTGGGGCTCCTTAAATGAGATTTGGGTCAGCACTGCTGTTACCAAGAAATATTTAGATTATAGTAGAACTTAAAGGCACCATTGCTCTTTGTGGGGATGACAAATCATATCCTCCAGTGCAGGAAGAGATGTGCGTAATAGGGAATAAAGTGTCCTGTGATCATCTCCGAGTCTTGCAGTGCCCATTGCTAATGACAGCCCTTTTCCGGGTTACTGGCTGTCACACGCAGCACAGAAGGGGACAGGGCATTCACTCTGTCCCCATCTTCACAAGCAACTAGCCTGCCTGCCTGCTGGCATTCTTCAAATGTCAAAATACTTGCTGCTACCACATCAGATGCCATACAGCTTGTTTTCCCTTTTTAATCTTAAACTACCGCAGCCTCCACAGGCAAGCCTGAGTAGAGAGAAAGGACAGGAGGGAAAAGAGAAGGAGGCAAGAGCTCCCGTTTCCCCAGGATAGGTCAGAATCAGTAATAGCCTTCTCATTTCTTTCAGCAGAGGATGTAGCTAACACTTCTTTCCTCCACTTTGAAGAGAGTTTACACCTCACCTCCTCAGCCCCTCAGCATCCAGCTCCATTTCAACCCTGGTCTCCCTAAGTCTTCTTGCCTTTGGGGGTGAGGAGTCTGGCCTATGGCTGAGTGCATGTTCTCAAGTGATAGCTTGTAATAGTAAACAGCACCAAGCCCTTACATAAACCGTTTTACCCCCTTAGAGCTGGAAAGAAGGGCAGGTTTTGCTGTCTCTATTTTACAGATAGAAAAGCTTAGGTTCAAAAAAGGTCAGCTTGACTTGCCAAAGGTCATCCAGCAAACAGGAACAGAGAGTTTCTTGGGGTCTTACTGACCATAGCTGAGGTGTCGTAGGGTTCTATTTCACTTTCAAACAGATTGCCTTTACAGCAAGAAGGCAACGCATGCAGCATATAGCTAGGAGTCTGAGTGAACAGTTATCTGTTCAACATCATGATTTTACTTCAGTTAAATTTCAAACAATGCAGTGCTGTGCATGGGGATGCTGATCACAGGCTGTATTAATTGCAGTGATATTCCACCTACCTTAACATGCAAACTGCTATGTGAAAGCAAGAGGATTGCAGTGTGCACGTGCACAAGTCCCAGTTGACAACTGAGTGCAAACAGAGCAGATGGTGGCAAAGCAGTAGCAGCAAAGAGATAAAACCATCAAATTTAAAGCTAAGACTAAAGGCAGCTCTACCAAGCCTTTATTATTAGTGGTGCTGAGTTCCCCAGGTTCTAATATATAGTTATAAAGAGAGGGTGAAAAGGAAAATACTGGCTCTTTGGTACACTTCAGGGTCCTCTGTGCTCTTCAGGAGTTTGCTCTAGCTTCTGTCAGGCAGCAGCTCTCTCCTCTGAACCAGCCAGCAGCTGGTATGCCAGTCCCACGGCAACCACAGGCTCACAGGGAGGAAGGGTTTTGTTGTGCTTCCTCCTCCTCAGCCTTTCCTCAGGCCAGAAGCTGGACAGACCCAGTGCTTTACAAGGGAGATGGACATACTCAGAATAGGTGTAAAACAAGGCTGTCATCCCCACTGCCCAGAACAGTGGGCAACCAGATACTTGGTTAGTGGTTTACTGCAGCTATGAAATGTCAGATAGAAAATCAGAGTGCTTCAAATAGGCTTGTGTTAATAAAATAAACCAAGATAAAAGAAATAAGGGAATGTGTATAAATTCATCTATCTTCATCCATTTTCCATCTAACCATTTAATCACAGAGTCAAATAGTTGATTTGTATGGCTTCCTTATAAGGGGAGGCAGTCATAGACAAATTGTCTTTAGCTTCATTACCAAATATTCTGGAAAAGGCAGGAAGCAAAGTCCTAATTTAATTGTGCTATAGCCTGATGCCAATAATTACATATCCAATATGATAGCTAAATTACTGGGATTTATCTGTCTTATCCAAAAAGATTAGATTAGCTTGTGTGTTCAGCTAAGCAACATTGCTTTTAATTTTCATAGTCTTGTTTGATCCCTTCAGTAATTTTACAATGGATTAAGACACTTTGGTTGGCTAAACTAGTTCTAGTTACAGTGCTATTTCAAAGGAGCAGATTTCTTTCTCATTCTGGTCCTGTTACCTGCTCAGGGGTAATAGAGCTTGATCATGGGAACTCCTGGGTAAAAAGCCCTAACATCCCTTCCCCAAACAGTATATATGCAGGATTTAGTAGGTTTTTCTATTCCTTTCTTCTTTACAAGGCCTGACAGTGAGCTTGAGTTTGAACAGCACGTGACCCCAGTTGCACCCATACTGCCTGTAAGGGCTGAGTCTGATCTCAGACCAAAAGTTTTCCCAACCTATGCCTGAAGTATCACTTACTTCATCCCAGCACTGTGCCAGGGTGAAAGGCAACATACAGGATGTGGAAACACGAAGGAGCTAACAGGACAGCATAGGCATTCCTGCTAAGATTATAATATGCTTCCTTCAAGCTATTAACACAGGACTCAGATCATGAGTCAGCCCATTTTTTCCCCCTGATCTCCTTCCCCTAAAGCAATGAGTCTAGCTTAAAAGATGTAAATACATACATATATACACACATGTGTATATATATACATTTTTTTAAGTAATACAGTTGGTATATTCTTTATCTACTGCCTTTTAGAGCTATCAAGATTTTCCTTGTGTTTTCTTTACTAAAATCGGTCTATTCATCTTTGGAAAAAACAAATGAGCATTTTTGCATAACTGCCTGAATCCAGGAAGTGGAGAAAGCTACTAAGTTGAGCAACATGCACATGCTACAATAAAAAAAATGCTACTTATGGGTTAACGTGCTTTGCTGGACTGGTGCTCAGTCTGGTATACATGCAAGCAATAAATCTATGCCTTCAAACAATAGAGAAAACACTTGGTTGGGCCAATATTACAGAGAGAGATGTTAAAGGAATTTTTTTGTACCACAAGTTGGGGGTAAAACAAACGCCAAGGAAGAAATCTTGGCCATGGAGAAGTCAGTGAGGAGTCTGCCATCACCTTTCCAGCCAGGATTTCACTTTTGCTCTTAGGTGCAGTCAGCTTGTTATATTTTATTATGACTATTCTAAGCTTTATCAGTTAAAAAATTCAAATTTTGCACTGCTAGTTCATTCATCTAAGGTCAGAACAAAAGGTTTTCAGTAAAGGGAAGTAAAAGTATTAGTACTATTTTAAATCATTATAGAAAAACAATGAAAAGTATATTAAACATATAGTTAAAATTAAAACTAAAAGCTCATAAATGTTTAGCATCTTGAAGTTCCCTCATTAGAAGAAGCTGGAGAAGAACTACACTACCCTTTTTGCTTGTCTTCTCAGTTATATTGATTAATTTTCATACCTCAAATCCTTTTGTAACATGTTTTTTCCTCTAGTGACCCAACTACTTTAGAGTTTTTAGTAGTCATTATTTCACAAAAACACTGTAGAGCAATTCTAATCCTCCAGACTTATAAAATTTCACATAAAAGAGTAGAGATGTCCTAGAGAAAGCAAACAAGTCACTTTTATATAAACGCAGCCCTGACTAGATTAAATTTGTGGCACAAGAAGTTGAGTATATAATTATTCAAGTCAACATCCATTTAGGCTATATATCAAGCCCTTTTATCACTTGCTGTATTATAAGAAAGAATAATCTATTATACTGTGATTGCTACAGTCCTGTTCTCAGTTCTCTTTCCTCCCAGCACCCCTCCCCACATGCTATCTTAAATCCTGTGATAGGGTCATTTCCTCAATGGTAGGCTTCTTGTATAAGACTCAATAAACAATTTTTTAAATGTAATTTTAAAATCATTCTTCTACATATGGGTCAAAGTGAATTTATGAGTAGCGCACATGTATGGAATATCCAGAAATATTTATCCTGATAGTCACCAGGAACTTCTCTTTGACTTTTTACTTAATGTATAATGAAGAGCCTTCATGCTGTATTTAATTCTTTATAACTGGACTTCTGTATTTTTTACAGTCCTGAACATTGAAAGACAGAATTCTAGGGGAAAAATATAATTTACTTCCACTTATGACAATCTAGACACTCGTGTTGACTGGTAGTCTTCCTCCAACTTTGGAAAGGCTGTATGTTTATGTAACATACAGACCTACTGATCTTTCTGGAACCACTTAGCCTCTGAAGAAATGCACAGACGTGTTTGTCTGAAATTTCAGACTTACTTAGAAAAATTCACATTGATGTGTTGCCCTAGTACGCATAGTAATGAAGTTAAGGATGAGAACGTGCATAAACATTTACAGCAGCATGCTCTATAAGATCAAAAGTGACAGAAGTTCCTTTGACTTCACTGGAGACAATAGGTGTTTGCACTATTTGAGGGAGGAAAAAGACAGGAAAAAGAGCGCACAACCTCAGGCATCTTTTGTCAGTGTTTAAGCCTGCCACAATCCACACTGGGAACTGGGCCAATTTTTACAGGGTAGCATTGTTGGTCATTGCTAGGATTTTGCTGAGCAATATCTTCACCCACTACATTTACTTCAGTTTAAAGTTATAGATGAGCCCCAAGTTTCTGTCTTTATATTGCCATGACCTTCCACGCATGACGATTCCTCAGTGCTCAGAGTACACACAGATGGAAGTGTTGTCACAGGAAGTGCCAGGATGGCTCAACACTTTTTCTCTGTGAAGTTAACTAATAAAAGATACAAACATACACCTTCCAAAGAGCCCAATACACATATAGTGAGCTTAAACCATACCACTTGCATTCCTAGTACTTGCATATCATCTGTTCTGAATCAGAAGGCAACCATCTTAACTTTTGTTGCCAGCTGGAAAAAATGAAGTGTTTCTTACAGATGATAGACTGTTCTCCTTTACTTAAGGACATATAATGTACTTCTATTAGAACACTGTCAGCTTCTCTGTGTGACATGGATTTTCAGTTTAGGGATCACAGATCTAAGCATGAAAACCCAAAGAACAAACTTTGAAGGAATAAAAACTTTCTGAAGAAGGAACTAAATGGCCCTGAGAGGCTCTAATCTTTTCCCATGATGGCTGTTTCCAAGCCACAAATCTTGTTAACAGCCAATGTTAGAGATGTAGGACTGAATCCCCCAGCACAAATCACGTATTGTGAGGAGTGGCAGAAGACCACGCTCTGGTGGTCTCTTTTCCCCTGCATCCTCCTAACCTGGGTCAGTTTCACTTACTTCAGATGCTTGATCGAAGCAAGGAGGTATCTCAGTTCAGCTTTCCTCTGGAGCCAACAGAGAAACAGGGAGCTCCCCAAGGCAAATCAAAACTTTGCAGCTCCTCAGTCTATTCCTTGCTTCTATGAGGGTATGGTATTTAGATTTATCAAGGCATTACAGGGTACAATAACCTTTACAGGTGCTACTGGATGTGGTACGTACAGTCCCCATCACAGGATGTGAATGGCCCCCCTTTTGTACTAAGAGGCAACCACCTCTAAATGCTTTTGATTTGCACTTCCTTTCTGACAGCCTGTAAATCAAAATCTTTTCAGGGAGTGCTGCCTTGTAAGGTATATTTATGCAGCTGATTTTTCTTGCTTAATTGTAGTATTTTGCCCACATCCCTCTTGAATCACATCTTCTTTATTACAGACTGTCTCCACTTTTTGCAAGATGACAAGAGCCAGACTGCAAGTCAATGATGAGAGAGCATTGCATATTTTGCTCTCATCATGGCTTATTCCATAATGTGAAGGTGGAGCAGGTGATGTGTCTATTTTAAGGAAAAGGGCATTCAGTGCTAGCTCCCTCCCTGCTCCATTACAGATTCCACATAAGGAAACAGGGCTCAGAGGAACAGAAGAGACACTGGAGAATTAATCACACTGCTCCCTCCTGATGAGAATACAAAACTCAGCTATTAGCTGACTTCAGGTAGAAAGCCCTGGGATTTGCTGCAGAAGAGGCTGGGGGTGAAGAGAATAGCTCAGGGATAGAAAGCCTCAAGTTAAAGAGGAAGATAATTATACTGTTTGAAAGCCTCAGCAGGGGCAAGGCAAAAGCCCCTGAAGCAAAGACTGAGCCAGTTACTGGTATGTCAGGCAACATTTTAATAAGCCCAAATCTCAAGAAAGGGAATTCTGTAAGAAATAGTTTGAGGTTCATTTCAGATCTGGGAGAACCTGAAGGAAAATTTAACGGGGGATCTCCACGGGAACTTTCCAAAACCATACGCTTTCCACAGATCAGTATGGCCCTCCACACGCTCCTGCCACAGAGACCTCTCTCAGGGAACCTCTCTTCTGGTGAGCAGGAAGGTGCTGGCTCAGATCAGATAAGAGGAAGATGCATCTGGCATCGTGAGTAATATGGCAGAAAAAATGACAGAGTTGAGTCATTTGGTGAGGAAAGGCTACAGGTGTCTTTTTATAATAAGATTTTGAGCCACAATTTCACACCCTGTGACTGTACACAGGCTGAAGTGGTTGCAACACATAACAGATCAGGGAGACATGCGGGGCCACCACAAAGGATGAAAGACCAGCAGAGAGGTCTTGGCCACTAAAGGCTTGCTGGGTAGGAGGGGAACATGAAGAGGGAGAAAACTGTGGGAGTGAAAGACTCAAAAGAGTTGGCAGGTCTGGCTGGTGGGGATGAGGGGACAGTGTCCTTATGGGACTTCCAGAGCTATTGCATAGGCAGCTATTGTGTTAGAGGTAATCTCCTGACCACTGAATGAAGCTGAACTCAGCCAGATTGCCCAGATCTAAGCAATTCCCAAATGCATACCTGAATGCCCATTTTCAGCAGGGCTCTTCCAATAGCTGAAACAAACCCTGGAGTGTTTAGTCACACTGAGTGTTGGGGATCACATGAACCCATCACAGCCTACCTTTGTAAAAACCCACAGGCCAGATTCCTATCTGTCCCAGATGATGCTGTTGTGTAGGAAAACCTTCTAAATCCCAACCTCCCTAACTACCTCCTGGTCCCTATAACTGCATTTCTTCAGGTTTGTAAATTAGCAAGTGTACCTAAACAGAAAATTCAAAACAGACTTTCTACATATTCTTAAAACTAGGTTCTGGGGGTTGTTTTATCCTGCAAAAGAAGCTATTATCAGCTGCCCTTATCACCTCACATTACCTCCTCCTCAATTCTGTTTGTTGCTCCTTCAAAGAAGGCTCTAGCACATTTCATTCCTATATGAAAGCAAATTCACCTCTTACACGAGGATATAAGTACGTGGTTGTGTCCCAAGAGAAAGCACAGACAGATGGAAAACAAGATATTCTAGGAAACCCAAAAGATGATGAACATTTTATGACTTAAATTAGATATAAAGGCTACGTGTATGCATCTCACTTGGAAAAAAACAGGACTGTCACAAAGGGATTTACTACTTCTTTGCTCTCATTCTGACACCATGAAAAAAAATCAGAATCATATGGACACACTGAAAACACAAGGACACGACCTGTGGTCCTGTAGTTCCAAACAGCTATGACTCAACTTCCTGCGCTTGAAGGAGATTCAGAAAAAAAGCATCTTGGAGTCATATTTCTGAAGTAAGAGAGAAACAATTATAAGCTCATTGCAAATCTCTGAGGTGAATGAGATTTATATGGCTCCAGGTCTGACCTGATTAGGTGAATTCTCAGGAACTTGAGCGCTCCAAGTGCCAGTGAAGAGGTAGCAAATGCTCTGAGCGCATGTTGCTGGGAAGCTCTGAACACACGCTTATGTGTATATTCACCTCATCCCCTTACAACACAAAGCCATTATGCTGGGATAGTGTGTCTCAATGGCACAGAAAGGAGAAAGAGAACTTGTGACCTAACATCAGATTAAAAGAAATGCTTAACAAATCTGATGCAAAAATTATTTGGGAAACTTGCCACAGAACATATTCAGCCCAACTGCTCTTTTCTCTCCCCTCCAGCCCCCTAAGCAAATGTCTTTCTCTTTTTTTTCCCTTTTGTTTCTTTTTTTTTCCCCTGCTTTGCATTTCTAATTTAAAACAGAAAACAATTGCTTGACAAAGGATTTCTTGGTGCATTATGAAAAATATTATTACAAATTCTAGTCAGGGAAATGCTCCTTTGAGTAACTGGCTTATTGAAGAGAGGTCAATGAGAAAGAAAATATTTACTCCACATATACATGCCTCTTACACAGAAGATAAAAATGTCATAGCTAGAAACTTCCTGCAATCCAGCAAATCTTATGTACTGCAATGAAAAAACTAACCTGAGGCTACCAACCTCAGTTTCTGAGCTAGGCCAATTCTTCAGGCTGAATGGGGTGTCCTTGGAGTGGTCACAGGCACTATCCTGTGACAAAAAAGGAGAGCTAGAGAAAAATAGGCAATTTGCAGATTTGGGGAACCATTTTATTCATCATCCAACTGAGTCAATTGCTGTGATCTACAAGACACCGTGAATGACACTAGATCATTCATGGGCTGGCTCAAAATCTCTCAAAGTTAGAGACTGCCCTTCTAGTAACTTCCGCTGGCTTTCAGGCCCATAGGTGCTGTGCATTGAGATACACGGTATTAAGGCCCCTATCCAGCCAAGTAAGCACATATTTAACTTGCACAATGATAATAGTCCCATTGAACTCCCAGGATTACCCCCACTGCTTAAACACTTGCTTATGTGCTTTGCTTGGCTCATTGACCAGAATTTCAATAGTCTTGCTCCAGAAATTAATTTGGCTCAACCCCTGATGAAATGCTGCAGATATTTGAAGATGTGTGGTACAGAATTTAGCACTAGTTTCACTGCAACAGTAGACATAGAATAGCAAGCAGTAATTATTTATCTTAAAAATTTTCTGCTGAAGAAGGCTAGGAAAAAGTTAGTCTCTACCCAAAGCGTTAAAGTTAATCATTATGATCATGTCTGACATAATGCGAATTTCAAATCAGGCCTTAAAAGTGGCGAGTGCATATCTATTGCTTGCTAACTGCCTCATGTAAATTCTTACCTACAAGTGTTTCATTTATTGTAGGAAAAAATTTGCAGTGGAATAGTCGTTTTCTTTCTTTTTTTTTTTTTTCTTTTTAATAATTCCCATGGAAATACTTCTTTAGGATGACCATTATTTTTTCATGAATAGGATTGTAAATATGTAATGGAACATAAATATTTTGTATTTAGACTAATAAAAAATTTAGTTCCATGAAAGTTTTATCCCCACTAAAAATAATTTGGCCTCAAATAGGAATCAGTGGCAGTAACATATGAAGCAAATGTTCCTCCTGTAAGAACAACAGAGAAGCTAAGCAAATACTCCCAAACGTGTTTGACAGGGATTTGCAAAAATGTGAAAATGAATTTGTGTTAGATGCACCTACACCTGAGACAACAGGGAAGAGTCCCTAAAACGTCTTACTATAGCGCTAGCTTTATGGTAGTTAAACTGAGATGATCCAAGAGTGTCCTACAAAAACATCCATTAGGGAGAATAAGACCTCCCATATAAAAATATTTTTTTTATGAAAACATAGCTACAGAAAACTGCATTTACACTCTGCATGTAGCCAATAGACTTTGCAATCGTCTGGTCCTGTCCTCATTTTACACTAGGTAAAGCCTACATTTCTTAGATCATCTTTAAAGATCCCTTCCACCCCAAACCATTCTATGATTCTATGATTCCTACAGACCAAACAGTTTTTAGAAAATCTAAAATAATTCCATGGATGCAGTTCATCAGCCCATCCCAGAGAGACTTCATCCCAAGGAAATCTTTTCTGGTTCCTTTCTGCTTTCACTGCTGCTGAACTCCTGCCATCTCATGTAACTACATATGAGCAACCACAATTAACTAATACAGTTCAGATTTTCAGTTCAAGTACTTGAAGCAAATTCTGTGTGATACCTCCTACAGTGTAAAAATAAATTCTCAGAAGAATATCAGACAAACGAAAGTCATAAATAAATGTTTGGAAATTACGACCAGCCTGCAGACTTTCCATGAACAGAGATAGAGACTAGTTTTGGCAGGTCCATCTTTCATTGTGAATTATTCACCCCTCTCTGAACATTTCTACTTTAATTGTTTTTAATTTCATTGCTGTTGGGCTGAGGTGTGAAACCACAATAGTAAAATGAAAGCGGCCTGAGGAATTTCTCTATATGGGTCAAAGTCAAGGAAAATGCCTTAAGGAGTACTAGAGCTCCATGTTTTAAGTGTCAATGGATTTTATCTTTGCTAAAATGAATCAGGGTGCTTCACCCACACACGCATGGCCAGCTTATGTGCAGTGGCAGCAGCTATATGGCAGAAAGCCTAGACAGGCAGGTCAGGGATTGGAAAAAGTATCAGGGCTCCAGCCACTGCTGGAGCACAGCACATTCCTGCAGTCCTTGCTGGGCAGTCCTCAGCTAACCGTTAACAGCTGATGCACATTACAGAGCTGCTTCATATCCTTAAGGAGTGATGAACTCCAGAAGAGCTCTGTAGCTATAGCACCTCACTCTCTGGAAGCTGGATGCAGCTGGGATTTTAGTCCTGTGTTAACTTCAAGACTCCTTCTGAAGACTAACTGGCTAATTTACAAGTCAAGTATATTCTGCTCCAAACATCCCAGCAGATCCTGGGTGAATTGCTTGGGTCAAACTCCTCAAAAGCACATAGGCTGAAAGTGCTTGATAGGCTTCCAGTACCCATTGGTAAGGGGTAATAATCCAAGTAGCTATTAACCCCCCCAGCAGACCGTGAGAATCAGAATGATGTTAGTCCCCTACAGCTCTGTAACACTTCTGTCCCCAAGAGACTTTGTTTGAGAAGGGTTGAAGTTCCCTGTCTCATAAGTGACTCATTGAAATGGCAAGTACTGTTTAAAAGAAGATACTCTGCACACATTCTGTGCTTCAGGTTTTGCTCACCATTGTTTTGATCTATTGGAAGGAAAACCATAATATTTGCTAAAAGCAAGACATTCTTTCAGCTTTAATGTATCCAATAGGGATGTTTTCAAAACAAACTTAAAATTTGTTAATTCTTAGTACATTTTTATGATAAATAAAAACTGAGGGAGCAGTAGAGTGGAACTTATGGAAACTCTGTGTTAGATGGTAATCAAATCCTTACATGAACTAATTTCTATACTCCCACGTTGGATTTTCGCATGCTGTTCAGACTGCAAGACAGTGTAACATGAGACGCCTCTGATAAGCATGCTAAAAAACTTCCTACAGACTTTTTCTTCATTATATTTACAGATGGAAGTGTTACTGTCCTCTGGAAGATCATAATAATAGGTGCCTTTTTAGTACTAGAGCTCATATACTTCTCAAAGTAAAATGTACAGTTTTCCATTGAAGACTCCACAGCCCCCACCCAAAATCCCATAAAGTACAATCCCAAGCAATGGAAATGGCTATAACACTGTAATTAATAAAAAGAATCTGAAGAAATTACGGATTTTTTTAAAGCTACTGACTTTGTTGCAAAAATGTTGCTGAAAATAGGGCTTAATTGCTGCATCTTAATGAGACATCTAAAAAGATGCAGATAAAATACTTATTTCTTGTTGATATCCTACATATTTGAAACCTAACGCAGAATACCAATATTCCAGTCACATAAGCTACATCAGTTCTGAATTACACTCCCTTAATATTCACAGACTTTACTTGGACATATCTACTTACATAAATCCAAGAATTTTCTGATATCTACAGATCATCAATACCATATGCAAATTTGTCAGACTGAGCACAACATCTGTCTAGCATATGCTTTTGGGTCTGTAAAGAAACAACTTGGAAGCACAAGCTGCAAAACTATTTTAACTATTCTTTTGCATCCTGAGTCAAGGTTGTGCCAGAAAATTTAGGAGATGCTGTCTGGTTTTAATGGTTTTGTGAGTGGCTGGTGGCTCTCGATGAGTGTGAGGTTCTCATCATGATGTCATTAGTGTGTTCCTGTTCTCAGCGATAATTCCTGGATCCCAGGTGCTCTGGCCTGGAACTTTACAACAGAATTAAGAGGTTTCTTTTAATGCATAGTAGGTTTGAGAGTGGGTAGCTAGGAAAGTAATGAACTTCACTGTTATCCCTTTAATAACTGCTAGGCAAAATACATGAAATAATAGGAATCTCTCTCTGAAAACAGCATGTACAGAGGAAGGCATCTGATTGCTTGGTGAGGATTTAAGCACTAGCTATACTTTGCTAGAACTGCACATGGCCATTATGCTAATGGAATTTCATGCTTTTGTCAATGGAATGAGGATTGTCAACTCCAATATTTTCTATTTCCTTCAAGTCTACATGTCCCTGAAGAGGTACAAGACTAGGAAGGCAAAAAAAGGGATGGGAAAAAGGTATATTCAGCATTTCTAATTTAGGTCAAATTAACTAAATGTCCAGTTAGAGCCTGAAAGAGTGAGAGGAGGAAGCAGATCCCTCTCCAGTTGAGTTTATAATAAATGAGGATTCAAGCCAGTGAGTCACTGGCCACTGGCAGCTCCAACTGGCATTAATCAGGAGTTAGTACCACAAAGGCTCAGGCCACTGCTGAAGAAAGCATACCAGCTCGGTTTTGATATAACAGGTGTTCTGATGAACAACTTAAAATAATCTAAGTCAGTAATCAAACTGATAGACATTCAAGTTTCTGTCAAAAACAAAGTTTTGTTGTAAATGAGGAGATGTAAAATGCATACAAAATTCTCTATGGATATAGGAAGGAGCTGGAAAAGAAGTTGAGGAAACAGCCCCTTTAGAAATGAGCACAGTTTTTTCTTTTTCTTTTTTTTTTTTTTTAAGGATGGAAGTAAGAAACAGATAATATAAATCAAGTATTCTTTTCTAGAAGAACACTGCAGTATTTCACACTAAGGATCAGACCTGTGAAAGTCCATGTTAAGTTGTGACTCCAATTGCAGTGATTCCTTAAAGAGGAGGGTGTAGCCCAGATCTGTAAGGGGTAAAACACACTGCAGTCTAGCATTCATTTGATGGTCATTGACGGAAAACAGTTATTCCAAAGACATTATGAGACTGAAACAGTTGTCTGTGCTTTGTTAGTAGGAACATTTTACTGTTGAGACAGAAAGCTTTCTAGCTTTCTGCTACTTAATGTGGTTTAATGCTGCTGAAAGCAGATACTGGTTTCCTCACGCAGTTTTACCAGTGTATTTCTGTACTGCATTACAATACCTCTTCTGTGCTTCTAACAGTCTTTTTACAAGATGGAACTGTTCTGCAACTTGGACAAGTAACTACAGTCAGACTTAGTTCACTCACAGTTTAAACTAGATATGACCATATCAAGCCTGTACAAAAGATGTCTATTTTGATATATCTTGGTTTTGAGTTTGAATTGCTCCATCGTGCATGGAAAATCCAAAGAGGGAAACAGAATTACTCATACATCACCTATTAATATCTTTCCAGTGTTTTCCAACCACAAAAAAAAAAAAAAAAAAATTACTACCTTGACCAAGTAGAAATCCCACCCAAAACAACTAGCAAATGCCCTGAAGCACCCCTAAATTTCAGTGAGCAGGTCAGGGGATCATGTGTGCCTGTGCCTATTACCTCAGCTACACGCCTCATTCTTTTCATAAATACCTTTTATACCTCTGTATTAGGTCCTCTGGGTCAAAACTATCCTTGGAACCAAGCAGGGCAGATCCCAAGGAAGCTGAGACCATTTAGCTATGAGCATCAAGTAACTTGGCCAGGTGGTATCATCTGGCTGTTCCTGACCTGCCATAGCAAAGGCAATCACAAGTCCCTTCTGCCAAGAAGGGAAGTTGCAGAAAGTTATTATTCCCCATTTGCAAAAGAACTTTTAACCTTTAGTATTTCCATCACATGACTTATTAGTATTCCAGTGCAGGTTTTATTTTACTTTTGGGATTGCACCACCCAGTTCCCAATTACTTTGTTTTTCCTAACATGTTAGCTACTAAGCTATGTATTTAAGTAGTAAGGAAAATATTAGCTGGTTTCCTCTGTGATAAGAAAGGATAGAATAACTAACTCCCAATAAAACACTATCAACTGCAGAGTGCTACCTAGGCTTGCATCATATCGCTGAAAAATGAATGTGCAATATCGGAGACCTTTTCTCCCTGTAGTCTTTGCATACACACTACAGTAGCCTCTTAGTTTATGTAAATGAATTATAATAGTTGCCTTTGAAAAACTTCCCAGTTGTAACTTAAATTTACCTCAGTATCTATAATTGCCATACATAGTGTACTGTTAAATTCAGCCAACAGAGCAAACTGTTAAAATAAAGTTTACAGAGGCTGATAGCGATAAAGATATTTTACAAGGGATGTACGATTTCAAAAATGAGCCTTGTGTCCCAGCTGGTGACCATCTGGCATCCGTGACTGTATGTTTGAGTGTTAGTCTAAGTCATTACTGTGTCAGTCTTCCACACACACAGACCACCCAGCACCTTACTGGGCCTACTGCTCAATGCCATAACGGCACCTTTGTTTCTCCCTCAGGAGTGTCATTTGTGTATTGCAGACTACCTAAGGGCTGTTTCCTGCCCACGTGTTCTTTGGCCTTCTGCAAAAACACAGTCCCTCCGGGGGAAGAATGAGGTTTAATATTGCTGCAACAAAACTTTAGGAAATGTATCCAGAGTTATAATTAATTACATCAATATACATTTCCAGTCCCTTTTGGAATCTAATTATATCCTTGCCCTCGACTCTCTGTAGCTGTGACTTCCACAAGCTAATTACAGGTTGGTTGAAAAAGTATATTTCCTCCTATCTCTGTGTCAGTTGTTGCTTTGCACATTTTTATCATGTCCATCTCCTGCTATGAGTGATCTGTTTCCAAGTTTGTTGAGCAGTGTCAGTTTGCTTTGAATAGCTCCTCAAAATACTTTCTTCAGAAGGCAATAATCTCCACTGCATATAAATTGCAGATGAGGACATTTCTGATTTACAGAAGAGTACTGTAGTGATCTCCATGTGGATTGTGTTAAAAAATGAGCTGGCTAACTATGTTTGTGTTTCTCATCCTCACTTCAAATTGAGCTGAAAAGTCTTGGCTGAGTTATCTGCAAAGTGGTCCAGTTTATTCTCTTGAGTCATATTGATTCAGCATCACTCCTAGATGACATGTTTTTATGCTACAGAAATTTCATTTGTCAATAATCAGAACAAAGTCCTGCATAAGTGTTAGCAATCTACATCTTTAATTCAGACACAAGCAGTCTTTGGTCCCTGGTAGGATGCTTGCTGACCTCTAAATAGAAGGAATCTTCTCAGGCAGATCTAATAGCTCCTAAAAGTCAAGGCCAAAATGCCTAACCTCTATTATGTGCATGTTTGTGTAGCTACAGCTCTTTATCCCTCCAGGCGTGTACTCTCTCCATTCTGGTGTAAATTCCTTTCTTATAGAAGTTGACAGATAAAACATTTATTTGAAAATGTATTCCTATATCCAGAAACATTAAGGGTAAAATAGCTCTCCATATTCAGGCATGTTTTTCCATACAGACTTATGAGAGGGCTTGGCATCACCCACATCTTTATATATTTGATTTATTTTGAGAACTTACTTATTTCTCCCTAGTCCCCAGCACCAAATAATATGGGAGAGTTCAGTTGACAGAAAATAAACAGAAGGTAAAAGCAGAGGAAAGAGGGGCTTAGTTCTTGCCTACAAAATAAAGTAAAAGGGTTTATCTAGGAGCACATTTAAAAATGCATTAGCAACATTAGAGCTATATATAAGAAATAGATATGTATATAGAGCCTGTCTTCATCTTGTGCCTCATTTATACTTTTTCATTTACCATGCGTGATACTAATGACATTTGGATTTCTAGCATCAGTGGTTGAGACCACAGATTTAAATACCATGCTGAAGAAAGTTACCTTTGTCTGAGACCTCCATCCAGAAGCAAGCCCAATGATGCTGACCAATATACCAGTGAATTTCCTTTGAAAGCACATGGAAGTCAATGAGGAATTGTCAAGACCCCAATTTGGGTGATAAGATCTGCTCAAGTAGGATTTGTACAAGGATCCCTTATGATCACCATCCAAACCTCAAACAGAAGGGAAACAAGCAAACAATGACATCCGTCTCACATGAGGTATGGAAATGAGTTGTAACAAAATAAACCGCTGCTCAGTGGGAGGAAGAAAAAAAGGATTCAAACCTGGCCACAAAGGCCTTGGGCAAGTATTGTGCAAACAGCAAAACTTGTAAATAATAAACACATCTTTGTAGTTCTGAACCCAGTTAGATATCTAATGGCATGTTGGTGCCTTATTTATCCAGCACCATGTGTGGTCGTCATCTTCCTTTCTTTGGTAGAAGATCAGTCAGGCTCTGCCACATCCCCTGTTCCCTGTCCGAAGTAAATAATCACATCAAGTTCTCTAGAGCAGAAAATCAGGCTACAGAGCCTAGGGTCTCAGAAATACTATCTTTTATGTAGTAGAGGTGAATCACAAGCAGATACCACTTTACAGATTTTCCCTCTCCTTTGTTTTCTGTAGTAAAACTGCAACCTCTCTGCCTGTCCATTTAACCCTCACTCCTGGTTCCTCCAAAATCCCAGCAAGACTGTTTCATTTGAGGGAAACAACAGCAGAACTACAAGCTGCAGAAGCTCAAGACTTGCCTGATTCCAGAGTCTCATGAGGTTCCCCTCCACCCCAAACTATGTATATACCCAACCCCCCCAAAAACAACAATAAAACATGCTAAAGAACATGCATCTGTCTGTGCAACAGCATAGCCTACTCTTTTAGACATGAGAGGGCATGGGGCCAGTCAGTTCCACCCACTTATAATGGTCAGCTCTTGTTTCCTGAAAGAAGTATTAGAAAAGAGATTGCAAAAGAGAAATGGGCTCCTACCACAGGCCCTGAAGCAGGGGGCTCTGATGGAGGCACTAATAATAAATAGTAGAGTTTCATTTGAGCACTTCCACAATTTTAATGAGTCAGAAAAATTCCCTTTGAAAGAGATGTGATAGCAAGTGCTCCCAGCACTTGATAAATAACATGATTGCTCCAAATGTAGGAGGGACTGCTCTTCACTGAATAAGTGCATACTGGGTCCCAGCTGAGAGGGAAGGGCTTCACCTGCAGCCTGATCACTTTAGCCAAGATGCTCTGTGCCAACCCAGTCAATGTTTTACCTTCTCTTGTCCCCATTTCTAAGGAACATTTGTGTTGTTAGTTTCTGCAAACTTACAGGGTGGCAGTTTTGAACCTTATTCCTCTACACTGTGTGCATCTATTTTTTTTTTATACAGACATCCTATATGCTCTCCATCTCCAGCATTCTTACTCTTCTGAAGTAGATAATGGGGAAATTTTGGGAATCTTCAGCTCCTCTTTGCCCCAAAGTCCACTGCTGTGTGAAGTGTCATAGGAAAGGAGAAAGGCGTTGGTGTGTCTGTGTAGGAAACCGAGAAAGAGTGCTCCAAACTGGTCACTACCTCTTATCACACACTTCCATAATCCTCCAAAAGGTCAGAGACCTGTGTCAGTACACTGAAGTATTTTTGATGACTCCCTGGTACTCTCTGCACGAGATGGGGAAGGCAGGCACAATGATGGGATTTTCTCACAACACTTTTTAAATCCAAGGAAGGATGTAGCCTTTTCCTGTTGGGGGAATTTCCAAGGGCGGGAGTCAAAATCTCTTTTCTGATATGTATAATCTCTTGAGTCAGTAATATCTTACCCAAGCAGATAGAAAATTGGCTTTGTTTCTTTTCTGGCTGCATTGAAGCTCTCCAGTTTCCCTTTGTTAGCATATTCAGTGGGCATCTCCCACAGCTCCCAGGCATTTCAAGGCAGGTTAATACACTTTGGGACTGACCTGAAAACAGGGCCTGAGGAGTTCTTTGAGTCTCTCTTAATGGACCAACTTGGCTTGCATTAGATCAGGTTACTCGCTATGCACAAATACTTAGGTTGAGTTTGTTTATTAAGCATATCTGCTCTTTTTTTGCACCATGATTTTGCTCAAAATGCATGGATATTGGATGGTAGACACCACAAATGGGAATCTCTGGGGAATGGCATATTGCAGAAGCAAAATGACGTTGCATAAAATCACACCCTCTCAATTCTTCCCACCAGAAATGGAGAATTAGTAGTCTCAGCATATCAAACAAGAAAGGTGGTGGCCTGCAGGACTCAGCAAATCAGACTAGTTCAGCTCTAAGATGCATTTGATTTTTATTGTAATAAAAAATTAATCTTCCTTTTATGTGACAATTTTGGGTTGGATATCTAATATAAGCAAAGTACTCACTCTCATCTTCTCAGGTGCTATAATTGCAGAGCTGAGCTAATTCACAGCCTCTGAGATCTTTTCCAACCTTCTATTCCAGGGCCGAGAGGCATAACAGATTGAATATAGCTGCAAATAGCTATAGGCTTTGTCCTTTTTTCATGCATTTATGATTTCATCTTAAAGTCAATGATGTTATAACATTGTTTACTGAACGTTTAATTTGCTGAGCACAGAGAATTCCAGCTGAAGTTAATGTGAATTGCAGGTGCTCAAATTGCTGAAAAATAAACTGCCCCTTTTGTATTTAAATGTATGTAATAGGGATCCATCAGGTTGCTATGCTTCCACAATGATTAAAACACCAAAGAAGACAACAAATATATTCATAAATAAATAATAATTTGGGGGGGGGGGGGGGGAAGCATTAAATTGTACTTCCTGTCCTTCATCCCAGCTCTTCCTGAAGGACTTGATCAAAAGTTCCTGACATCAGTTAAAACCTTTCTTTTGCATTTAGTGGACTTTGGACCAGGCTCTAAATGACTGAGAAGAGACATGAGCCTGTATGACCTGAACACATGCTAGTCTGGGCCACCACGTTCCAGTGCAGAGAAAGTCAGCACGGGAGGATGGGACATGGAACACTGCATGTGACTTTCCCAGCCTGGTGTTGGAGCAGCAAGCCCAGAGACCCTGGCACGTAGCAAAGGGTTTGCTGCACAGCAAACCAGGACAGGGCTGCAAAAACACGTTTGTAGGCAGGGGCTTGTTCACCCTGCCAGCTCTGCAAGGCAGAGCTCATGGGCTAAGCACGAGGCCGTGTTAACAGGATGTCAGGGGAGATTATGTGTCATTTCTGCCATTCATTTCCTTTCCTGGACTTCAGCCTAACTCTTCAGTTCTTTTCAGGACATTTCAGAAAGCATTACATAAAATGAAAACCTCAGGCTTGCATCTAAAATCCAAAATTAAGCTGTTATTCATATCTCCTGGTCACCTTCAGAGACAGATAAAGAACTAACGACGCCACTAGCGAATACACTCACCAACATTTTGGGGGTCATCTGGCCTTGGCTATGTGACTGAGAAGCTGATCAGGCATTAGGACCACAAGCAAGGGAGGGCAGAGAAAGGAAAAAAATCTCTCCTACCCATCACTGTTTAGTTGTAGCAATGCTATGGAGTAAATTTGTAGTTTACGCAGTAACTTTACTTTTACAGCCTTGTCTGCGGCAATACATCCTTCAGTCATCCCCCTTACCTTCCTCACCACATATCATGGAGAGAACTACAAGATACAGGGGTAAGGAGGTGGCTGCTTTGGGGTATAGGTTGGTTGTTTTAAGATTTATAGTTGTGGGAATAGGATCATCTATTGCCCTTTAATATTTTTCAAAAGCAGTTTTTTCTGCATCTGTGAAAGAAACAGAACATTAATGTAAATTTTGGCCTTTCTCGCAACTTCCAACACGTTCATTTCTTGGCCTTTCCTAGAATGAAAACCCAGCTGGTGTGTTGTGTACATCCTAGGACCAAGTGTTCACCATGCCTCTCTACTGATTCAAAATTGCAGACTTCTGAGAGGAAATTTTATTTATTGTAGGGGCAAGAATGTATTGTGAGTCACCGTGGTTTTCTGCTGTCTGCATTAAACTGGAGTGAAATTGAAATCATACTTCAGTCCCTATTTAAATGCCTTTTCTTGGCAGAAAGAATGAAAGTTTGGCCTCCGAACTCTGATTGGCAGCATGCTGCTTGGTTGGTAGCTAACTCTCAGCCTTATTGGATCCTCCCTGTTGTCAACAGGACAGATCTTGTCCAACAAAAGCAACATCCTGTCAGCTACTCCTTCTTCCAGGAACCTGCCTTTTCCTCCCCCGCAACTGCTCTCTTTCTCCAGGTTCAGGCAAGAAAACAGTGATGCATGAAAGGGATAGAGCTACAGAAGGAATAGCCATCAGACCTTAAATTCATGCTTCCTATGAGCCCTATAATATTCTTCCCCATTCATAAGGTCATTAAGAGTGAACAAAACACAGCCTCTTTCTTTAGCTGGTAAGGAGAACTAGATAAAGGGGGAAAAAATACTTTCATGTGAGGAAGTCATAAGGAAAGAAGGGGAGATATTCTTAGGCCTCTCTCCAAATATCTCAGGAATATGGTCTTGGGGGTGCAGCTACAGGAATCCCAGCAAGGAAAACTGAGTTGTTTGGGACAGGGAGGGCAGGCAGCCAGCCAGGTAATACAAAGACAATGCTCGGCTTCTTGCCAGCATCCTGCCACTGAGACAACAGGATCCCACACTATAAGGCTCTTCTTAAGGGCATATGATAATTTATTTCCAGGTGCTAGAAAACAGCTGTGTAGAAGTGGAGCATGCTGGGAAGAATGAGAAAAGGAGGAGGGAATGAGCAGGGTTGCAGAGAAGGTTTCAGTTTCTCATTGCAGGCTGGACAGGAGATAGTCCCTTCTTTGATGCTCTCTTCTTTGAAATTTGATATTCCCCCTTCTTTAGCCCAGCAGATTGGGAGAAAGAAGGCAGAGAGACCCAGCCCATCCCAGGAGGGAGAAACAGCCACTCATGGGGATGCAAATAGCAGAGCAATAAGAAAGCCCTTCCATTACCCCCAAGGGAGACTCAGGACCTCAAATGGTATGGGAGCTGGAGAAGACCAGGTGTTGCCAGCCAAGGAACATGATTATCTCTCTTCATAAAGGAAGTATATGGGACAGAGATTGCTTTCTTTCACATGGGGAAAGGAAAAGGCTGAAAAGCTGACCTAGAAACAGGGGATAACGCACACAATGGGGAACATGCAAGAGAACTGATGACAGCCTTAGGCGTGACTTCAGTATAGCCTAATAATTTACAGGAATGGATTAGCTGGGAACATCCCATAAAGAGTGCACAGTGTTTTCAATTAATACTTAGGTATATACCATGATTATAAAATACCTTAGGGCTATCCATTTTTCAATGACATGTCTATATTAATCCTGTTTTTTTTTTTCATTAAGTGATGGCTGCTACTGACTGCTAAGAATGTTCTGCTTCAGTAAACTTTGATTTCACTTGCAGTTGTGCATTTATTAGGCAAGATTATCATCATCCAAGTTTCCAGGGTTGGGAATTCATTTGAAAAATATGGTCTATTTGCATTTAATTATCACATATTTACTGAGGAAAAATATAAACACGCCTGTTTTAGGCAAGGAATGGAGCCAGTAATGTACTGCAGACTTGGGATTGTGCTTTTTAATATAATCAAACTACTGTTATAAATAATTCACAGTTTCCACTGTGGAAAAAAACTGAATATGGTTTTCCTGATAGGTCATTTTTAAAAAAAAAAAAATGTAAAAGAGCAAGAATGTTTTACAAAATACTAAAATTATTGAGACAAATTTTTCATATCATATGAGATATTATTAAAATTCACCTTGAAAGAGGATGTAAAGAGGAAAAAATCCCCTCTATGAGAAGTAGCTACCAGTTCCAGCTGCTAGAAGAGGAAAAAAGAAGAAATGTATTCTTATAAGACACCAAAGCTAAACAACAAGATGACAAGATGAGGAAATGTCAAGTTAACTTTTGGGAAACAAATCCTCTGTTCAAAGTTCACATAGTTCCAGTCACTGCACAGACCTCTTAAAGTGTCCCCAATATATAACTGACCCACAAAATGGAGATGAAGGATTCTGACTTTACATCAGAAAGGCAGAATTATTGAACTGATATTAGACAAGAGAAATAAATCTCATGGCATTTAAAAATTCCTGCATGAGTGATTTTCTTGTCCATTTGCTGTGGTGTCCTCTGTACAGATTTTGGTGGGCTGAAACAAAAAGAACAATCATCAGCTTCTTTTCAACAAAGGACTTTCATCCTTCCACAATGAGCTGGAGGGACTGTCATTGGCGGTTACCAAGCTATAAGTCAACACCTAGCCTAAAAACCTCTCTCTATATGAACATGCTGCACTCAGATTGCACTAGGCTAGAAAAGATAGACCCTGTAGGGTACTGGTGGGCTGATGGATGGGTGCTGGCTGCTGAACTAAGGAACAGGTAGCCTGGGAGCAAGTACATAGGACTGAAGTGAGGGGTTATATGCTGGTGAGAAGTAAAGTTGAAGATGTCAGTAGGGTTTATGAGGCATTTCATGGGGCCATGTGGAGGTGGCTAGAACAAGATGAGTGGCTCTTTGGACTCCACTGGTAGCCTAGACACCCAGCTCACATGTAAACACCTACACTGTCAGAGACTTAAGCAAGTGTCTTATGATATTTGAGATGCACAGGATGTACTGGTATGACAGACATGACACAGACCTTACAGAAGACCTGCATTTTCTCAACCAGCAGCTGAAGGCTAGGCAAGTAACTGTTTAGGTAACTGAATCCCACCTTGGGTGAGGAACATAGGTGTTGCTCAGTGGCTCCAGGAAGGGACCCTGCAGCCAAGAGGTACTCATATTACTGAGGAGAAAGGAAACATGCCATATCAAACAAGATGGGGAAGCATCCCATGTAATGACAGCTATGGAAGGGGCAGATGATCCTTCATGACAGTAAATTCAGGAATCAGCACATGAGACTTTCCCAGACACCAGTCATTTCATGCTAATTCCCCTGCTGTGATCTTGTTGCATTGCAAATATAAATAATTGTAGCTTAAAAGTTCAACTTTAAGCATTTTCAAAGTGGGTTTACACCTTTTTAGTCTGATTTTATTTTGAGTCTCCTAGAATGTTTGTTCGAAAAGTATTGTAAATATATTTATGACTACCGGGTTTATTTATTATTATTGAACAAATGAATACTAATGCCTGTTCCTGCTACTGCAAGATGCATAATATTCCCTTTCATTATATTGCTCTCTAATTACTAGTTTTTACTTTTCAGCTTCCTTCGTCATCTTTAGATGGTGTGAACATTATCAGGTTTGTCATGTCTTTCTTCCATAGTCTTGAACTTGGGTTTTGGTGTATCAAGTAAGATAACAATTTCTCTACACTGGTATGCTCTTCCAAAGAGATCAACACTCAGTGAGATGCTAATAGTATGAGACAGATCCCATTTTGTATTTTTACTAAACATTTCAAGAGCTTCTATCTTTGCCCTAACCACATCATTCCTTGCTTTTGAATTACTTGCATAACAGTTTTCCAGTTCTGAATTTGATTTCTTCTATCTGCCTTTTTAAAAAGTAAAAATGGTATAGGGGCATATATGTCGCCAGAAGCCATTGAATTTATACCATCAGCTAAAGATTTGTGACAACTGGAACTTCAGCCCTAGGTTTAAAAGACATTGTTGCACAACCCTTTTTTTTTTCCATTCAATCACCACTACTGTCAATAGGTCTACTTAGGTGTGTAAGAGTCATTCATATGAATAAGTACTTGCAGTTATGTCTCATGAAGAAAACAAAATAAAACTTCAGGCAATTGGCCAGCTGATTGTTGATGATTTGACATTTATACAACTCACTCTCCCCGTGAACAATAACATTTATTGTGCTGAGAGTTCAGGAACTAAGTATAACAGGAACCAGCAAAAGATGGCTAAAATTAAAGCAAGGCAGAAAGGAAGGCCATAATGTAGAGCTATGGCTGTTATTTAATTTCCCTTCAGAAATAAGAGGGAAAAACAGGACCATTCTTTCATCCATTCTTCTCCTCCAAAAAACCCCACAAAAACTACGCAGATACAGACCACAGAAACTCCAGACCCGAGGTCCTGGTTTGCAGAGGTTCAGCTTCTGCCAAAAGGGCATCATTAAGAGTGTGGGATGACTGTAAATGAAAGCAAGACTTAAGCTGAATATGAAGTATCTCATCCCAATATCCACTGGTACTAAAGAGAATGGCATCCTGAGAACTGAAACACACACCCATCTGTATGCATAGCACAGTATTCAAAGGGAATGAGATATGGCAGTCACATAGAAAGACAACAAGGAGAAAAAATATCACTGTCCTCTTTTTTTTTCCACTTTTCCTGAAAAAAACACCTAAAAGAGATTCATTCCAATCATTTTGCTCAATAAGGAATCATATTCTGAGAGAGCAGATGGTCATTACTTTTGATGAACAGTAAGTAGTTTTAAAGTTTTTGAAAATCTTTAGATTTCCATTTAGGAATTGGAAAGAAAAGTCATTCAGTGGACCTATAGAACATCTAAAACGAAATTCTGGCCCCAGTGAGGTCAATGACTGGGCTTTTATTCTCTTCATCAGGTCCAAGATTTCCACCACAGAACTTTTCAAAAATCCATGTAGAACCTAGATGGTAGATTCTGCCTTAGTTTTTCTCAATATTGGTGAACATTTGGCTAATCCACTTATGATATTCAACCAAAGGAGTCTTTTGTTCTCAGAAAATACATAACTGATTAGAATTAACTAGGAGTAAGAAGCAAAACATATGCCTATGGTTTAAGTTAGTACGTTGATTTTTGTGATTGCCATAGTACTGCATGTAAAACATAAAATTTAAAGTGACGGAGAATACTCCTAAAAATAGAGAAATCAGCCTGATTTTAATCCGGAATAGCTGGAATATCCTGATGCTGGTTTAAGAAGGAGCTTTGTGCCAAAGACAGTTTCTCCTTTAAAGTGTATGTTCTGTTGCAGCATCTGGTCTGCAGTACCTTGAAGATAAACAAGACTGAGAAAATCAAGATACAAAAGGTCAATGTCAGCAAACCTATCCCTCCACCTGAAAAGTATTTTGGGTATGTATGGCTTCATATTTAATCCCTTTTCTGGTGGTGATTAGTAATTAGCAACATCCTATTCAGATGACCACATAAAGAAGTTAATACTTAGCTATATTGGCCAGGAAAGATTAAAACAATCATCTTTCTTGTGAGCTTTCTGGCTCATGCTCAGGTAGAAAAGCATCATAAGAATTCCCTGTCATACAGCATTTCACAGTCCTGCTCTCAGATGTTCTTCGAAACAAAAATGAAACAGCTGTGAAACAATAAGCTACAAAACAACCAAACAAATCAGAAAAAATTCCCTGATGTGTTTTGATCTTATTAGATTGAAGTTGAGTAGTTTGGGTCAATTCTTCTTTTATCAGTGTGGTTCACATGTTGCTACCAAACATGCTTTAATACAGTATATTTACAAACTATCGCTGTATAGAACAGAAAAGCAAAGCAAAGCAAAACTGTTAGAATGAGCTTATTCTTACTGCATGCACACCAGTCCTACTTCAGCAAAGAAAAGGCTTATTGTTTAACAGATTGAGACATACTAAAGCAAAATCAAGTGACTTGCCGTCTGCTGGACAAACTATTGACTGGAACATTATAATTTATGCTGATTTCAAAAGGCCAAATCTTACAAAATCTAAATGAAATTTTGCTACAGTGCATTCAAGTTTGATTGAATGTAATAAGAGCTGGGGATACTGATTGTGCTATAGCATAAAACCTTAACTGTCTTGAGGCAATTAAGAAAATTAAAAATTGCCCTGTTTTCAGTTACTGCGTGACTCCAAACATGTGGGGAATAGAAGGGGGGGGATATTTCCTGTGGATTTTGAAGGGGAGAAGCTGTGCAATAGTGGCTTTTCTATAGCAATAATTTGCTTCCTCAGATCACTGCACTCCTCAATTCATGATTCAGGAGCCACAGCACCATTCATGGGACAGTGGGAAGCACAAAGAGAGAAAATGTGAGGTAGAAATGGGATGGGATGGGATGGGATGGGATGGGATGGGATGGGATGGGATGGGATGGGATGGGATGGGATGGGAAAGTAAGGGACGGGAAGGGAAGGGAAGGGAAGGGAAGGGAAGGGAAGGGAAGGGAAGGGAATAGCAAAATGAGTAGATTCAGATCAGGAAGATGACAGATGACTATGGAGACTGAAGTTCTTTCTACCAGTTTGCTGCATTCCTTCCATTCAAAATTTTATCTTTTTTCTGTTGGCATTAACACCACCAGTCACCTGAGTCATTCTGCCCTGGAAGCTCCCCAGTGTGAAAGGAAAATCTGTGCAATGAGGCATTTGCAACCTGCTCCTTTCTCGCTGGTGACTCTGCTTAGCCCTGTTTATATGAAAGGAACTACAAGGAGCAGGCTGATGAAATAGCCCTGTGTCATGCAGCATGAGAACAACTTGTTCCTCACCTAGCTGAACAGAACAGACCACAAAATGGACTCTGGTTTTGTCTCTATGTAAGTACATTTATATAAAAACATAAGTAATTTCAAATTATATACATGTATAAATATATACATTTTTATATGTGGCATATAATATATGTTGTTAATTATATGCAATATTTATAAGATGTTTTAATAATTCTATCTTATTTATAAATATAAATAATCATATAAAATGCTTACAATATGAAGTTAAATCTTAAAAAATAATACGGTTAATTGTTCAGTACCATGGCCCAAATGATGGCAAAACTCAGCGTCAGGCACAGATATTTCCAACCACAAGTGTGGAATTTGAAAGACAGCTATCCCCAACACATCTTGGGCCAGAGACAGGGTCACAAGTTCTAGGGAGTGAAACACCATTACTCCTGAAGTTCCCGGTGTGAAATGGCCATCTAAATGTTTTGCAAATTGCTCTCATAATGTGCATCATTCTTACCATCTTTTATTTCTGATGTTTGGGATATTTTGCAGAGGAATACTGAGTTGCAAAGCAATAAAGTACATTATTAAAAGCACTAAACTACAAAACTTTTAAAAGCCACTGCTCTTAAAGGATATAATTTCTGAGAGGTCTAGAAATTACAGGGAAGTTTAGTCTCCTGTTCTGTCCTTCTGTATCTCACCTGGAGTGACCAGTGAAAGTTGGCCTTGGACATATAGATACTCAAAAAAATGGTGATGGCATGGAACAAACTAACATTTTTTCACAGGAAAAGTACCCAGCCAGGGCTGCATTCTTGTCAGTGGTCATATAAGTCCTCAGCAGCTGAATGAAATAAGATTACAACACAGTAGTTAGAGAGTTGTGATTACAACATTTCTTGGCTTTTGCAGTTCAGTTCAACTTCAGCACTAAAAATAACAAAGAAGTCAGGCCTCCGAAACACACACAGGTTGTTTAAAACCTGTGAACTTTTAAAAATATACAACATCTGAAGATACTTTATGCATTTCTGTCATTTTAGCTTTACTGTACAATCATATGAGACATAAATCCAAAGTTTAAACCAGGGACAGAAGAAAAAAACAGAGTTCTTAAGAAAAATACTAAAACTACAAAACTTTTGTTAAAAGATGAGAGAAGACAGCACTACAATACAAGCTGGAAAGATGTCATGTGTGAATCTATTGAAACTCTTATATGTGTTGACTGCTGCCTTAGAATTGTGCATTGCTATGGGAGGTGGGAAAAGTGACACAGTAGCAACAAAAAAAGGGGACCTTGGACATATCCAGCCGTGAGAAGGGAGAAGAGAGTGCTCTGCACTCCTCTTTGTCTAATTTCACATTTTAATTTAAAATAAAAATTAAATTTTTTTAAAAAATAAATTAACCTCTACTCTTCCCACCCTAATTTGCAACCTCCCCTTCATGAAGGCTGTTCATTTCAAGGACAACTATGAAATGAAAGAAACCCCAGAAGGAAGAAGGTTTTGTTATAATTAACCTACCAGAATTAAGAGATTGGTAAATGTGTATTGCATTAACTTCCAGCAAGTGCTAAGGACAGGCAATTTGCAACAGTATCCCTTTACAACAGCATTTCCTATTGCAAGAAACTCCATATAAACGAAAAGACCACATACCTTCACCTTATGAAGATACTGAGTTTGCCCTCACAACACTTTTTTTCACGTGAAACTATCTAAAGGTTGGGTGGGATGTGTGTAGCCAAACTGAGCCATGTCTCAGCACTGCCTCTCAGGGCTCTCCTAAACATCACAGCCCTGCACACCCTGACCACTACTGCAGTCACAGTGCAGCTGTGGAGATCCCTGTGGCAGCTCCTGCCTGATGCCCACCTGTGTCTGCCAGTGCTGGCTTCAGGTGAGAAGATGCTTTGAGACCCCAAGCAGGGGCTTTTCAGGCTGCCTGCAGCCTGCAGGACACCCTCGGAGAATTCTTGTTCTGGAGTATTTGAAGTTGGGTCCAAACATCAGAGATGAATCGGTGCGGGCAGCTCATTAGGGTGGTACAGGTACCTTGCAGCCAGAGCTTCGTGACCATGACTGTCATGACAAAAGCCTTGTTCCTGGCAGTGTTTCCACTACTAGTCAGGACTGAGCATAAATAAATATATTCACAAAATCAACAACAGCAGTGAACCCAACAGAACTCCACAAAACATCGGTGTGGATCAGAGGGATCGCTGTTGACACTGTCACACCTTGTTTGGTTTTATAAACCAGTAAACCATGCTTATCAAACCAGTAAATTTAAACTTTACAAAAATCTTCTGCTATTTCTTTTTTCTCATAAATCTGAAGAAGATGATTGCTTGCTCTTAAATATATTAATACAATATGTAATGTAATATAGTGTTGGAAATTACTAAAAATACTATTGCTTTAAAAAAAAAACTTCAGAAAATATACTGGATGGTTTCTCTTGCACTGATACTCTAAGGCATACTGGGAGCATCTAAAATGACAAACGATACCTCAGTTTATGAGATTTTTATGTGACCTTTTTTCAGAGCAAGACCATGAAATGAAAATTATTCCATTGTTTTTATTTACCCTTAACAGATTATCTTCTGAGTACAGTTGCTGGAGTAGATTATTATATTTTGCTTTCCTTTCAAAATCTAGGTTAAAACCTGCTTAGGTTCTGTGAGAAATGGTTTTTGCAATATTAGGTCAGTTGCAGTTAAAGTTTATACATAAAATTTGTTCCCTTCGTACAAAAAAACCTCAAATAATTCAATTAGAGCAGAGCAGATGCCTTGTTTGAAGAATAGGAGGCTGCTGATCTCATAAGACAGGACATATTGTACTTGATCCTAAAATTATTCAGGCATTCTAATATATTAGTTTTACTTCAATACTCAGAAGAACCCCCAGTCCTAGGCATATCCAGACTTTATTATGCTGCTATACACAAACACAGAGAAAAAAAACTGTCTTTGTCCCAAAGAACTTGCAATCCAAGTACACATTTTAATAGGATTAGCATATGTATAGTTATACTCTACCTTATTATCTGTAATGCATACTTGCATGTATAGAAGTACCTGTTTGTACACATACTTCTTTTATTTCCTATGCTTAATGTTCTTGTTCAAGGCTCATGGAAACCAATGAGAATGTAAATTATTACATTGATTTTCTTAGCCTTTATGTCAGGCTAGAAGTAGGATACAGCTCTCCTGATTTCTGGTGACTACAAGGTTGCCATCTATATTTGAGCTAGATGTTTTGGCTCCTGTTTTAAAAAACAAGAGTTCCCAGGCAGTGGGTGTAGAGTGCCACTCATCTGATTAAATATCACTGTCTACTTTGGGATGAGATATCGCTCCCTAGGCTCTACAGGCTGTGCTGGTTGGGTCTCCATGAACTGTGCAGGAATTGAGATATCCTTCCTGCAGAAACCTAAAGCTCAGGGGGCTGAAACCCACACAAGGGTATTTAAGGAATCCAAGGACTGAACTGCTTGGTTCCCCTATTATTTTTATATATATGCACAAGGTAACACAATTTTTCAATTACAAAACTTGTGTATTTGCATGGGCAATGATGTCCTGAAAAGGTGAAGGAAAGGGTCCTGCCACCTCCCATCAGCCTCCCTCTCAAACAGCAGGCACAACATGTTGCAAACCTCCAGCCTACAAAAGGGCCAAACTTTTCCCCAGCTCTTCATGATGAAGAAATAAGCTGTGATGCTCTGAAGAAACTGGGGAATACGTCACTATTTCCTATTTCAGCTTCTTATCCAGCTTGGTGCAGAGATATGCAAGAAGCAGAACGGTACCATCCCCACCCTCTCTCTAATTTAGGATTGCTTGTTTATGCATGTGCACGCACATCATCATGCACACATGCAGGCATGCGAACTCATCCATCTCCACTTTTACGTAAGATCCTGTTTGCTGAAGAAGGACAGACAAGAAGTTCCAAGCCTTTATTTGTTCAGAATACAGTTTTGCAACAGTTACATGTGCAATTTGTCATGGGTGATGGGGTTGCAACATCAGGCATGAACCAACCAATCTATGGAGAGCTGTCTTGAAGCAATTCATGTACTGCAATACCACTGGCTGAAGATGAACAGATTGCCAGGATTTTGTTGATATTTTTGTGGGAGAGAGTGAAATATATCATTGCTTGGACATCATATCTGTATCAAGGCTGAATCTTACAGATGTAGTTTTTGATACTCTGCTGATAACTGTTACTTATGCCAGGGTAATACAGAGATGGGCATACATCAAATGCCTGAGCTGCACTGATGCTAAATGGATTTTTTTATATGTCATTTTAAATATGTCATTAGACTTTCTTTAATTGTTTATAAACATGCATTTCCACAACAACACTGAAAGAAAAAAAGAGAAAAAGACCCGTCCCAAACCCCACACACTCTTGTGATAGATATGGGATTGCTCAAGCTGCAAACCCAGCTCTGGTCATCAGCTGGGAGCCACACTTATCATTTGTTGTGTCCACATGTTTAAATCCCAGGAAGCAGACCCATTTCAAGCTACTGTCATGACACTATTTTCATCTTTGCTTTGCAGACTAAAAAAATTAGTGTTAGATCCTCAGCAAAACTATAACACCAAATAAATATTATGTAAGGGCAGTACATAAATAAGTTATAGAAGGGCAGAATAACATCGTAAAGGGAAAGTATTTGTGACTCATTTATAAGTGCAGTGTACAATTGAAATAAATGGAAACTTTAAGAAATATTCTACATAAGGCAGAGTCCAAAAATGCAGAAGGTTATGCAAGGCTAACTGTAAAAATAAGCAGATGAGTCCTCTAAAATAATATTGCAACATTTTTTGGCTTCCATTTATTGGTTGCCATAGGATTTTTACTCAGTGAGCAACTGCTAAACACAAGGCTGCCTCATACCATAGCTTGGCTTTTAAGAGAAGAAAAATATTAACATTGTTTAATGAACACACTTGTCTGGAGAAGTATTAGCAAATACTAGGAACTCATTTTCCTACTGCCTAAAACCAGAGAGATTTGCAAGTGTTGTGTTTATTGTGCTGTGCCCGATTTGAATCTTCCTCTCCGACAACACACAGATCTCTCTCTAAAATAAAAAGCAACTTGTTTCTGAGGGAAGTTGTGGGGGCAGAAAGTCTAAGAGCAAACAGGTTAAAGTGCCATGTACACAACAGAAAGGATCACAAGGCACCTTTAACGAGCTATTTGAGTTACACCAGCTGCTTCTGGAGCCAGCGAGCACATCCTCTGGTGGACACTAAAGGGAAGAAATGGGAAATGCTTCTCTAAAGCATTTGATTTCTCTACTTAGCAGGTTGTAGTTTTTGATTTCACTAGGTGCACATCCTACATGGAGGTGTAACAAGAGGAAAATAAAATAGTGACATGCTATAAAAAGTAAATGCATGCATTTGCTCTTCATCTTTTATTCAGTCTCCCAGTATATCTTGATATATCAACATTCATCATAACAATTTTTTATTATGATGATTTATGCTGTCTCTGCAGTTGGGTTTATTTCTGGGTTTTGTCCAGCAACTGCTTGATGTAAAAGGCTTAAAGCAGCCCACATATGCCCGTGGCTGAGCGCTTACTCACATGTTACATAAGGGTCAGGCCTCCTTTGGCCTGAAACCCTTCTGGGCCAACAATGTTTGCAAGCTTATTTCACAAGTGGCCATTTCTGAAGAGGGAAGGAGAGCATTTTCCCACATAAATTACACATGTATTTACATTTTTAAAGGTATCCAACTGTTGACACCTAGGAAACTCTCAAGCTAATGAGAGAATAGTGTTCTGAACTTCAGGTTTTCAAAAGTTAAGGTCTTCTGGACCACCCTACATGTGCCATCTGAGATGCTTGAGGGCACCCCACCGCATCTCCAGCTGTCTCTTCACAAGAGGTCCTTCTTCCATAGCTCCTGTGTCACATGTGCAAGCCTTGTGTGGATGTCTTGGATACCTGATGCATCTCAAAAGGAACGAGGCATTTCTGTGTATGCAAATGAACTGGGGCTCTGGCAAGCAGGGAGAATTAATCCCATCTAACTTTAGACATCTATGCCTGAGCTAGTCACACTGAGCTCCTTTTATAGTCAGCAGAGAGAAATACAGTTGTCAGCATTTAGCTGGACAAATCCCACCCACAAATTCCACTTGTGTAAGCCATGACTCCCAGCTTCAATAGCATGAGATGGTCTGAATCTTGTCCTTGTCCTCCCTGTATGTGTAAAGCTGGCAGTGGGTTTCTCTGCCCCTCTTCAAGGAACTTGATTTAAGACATGAGAGGTAGAACAAAGCTTGGGCTTGTCTACACTGACTGCAGAAGTGCGGTCAGCCTCCCCTGCTGTGCTTTGACAGGGTAACCTTTTGTTGTGAAAACAATCTTGGAACAAGCTTTGAAATTGCCCTAAATATCACAGTCTTCCATCTAGTTCTGCAGCAAAAGCACTATGATTCCACTCCAGACAACGAAGACTACAGACTATCTACTAACCTCCTGAAAGGGCTTTCCTAGGTCTCTAGGGATTAAATCTGTTATTGATTCAGCTGACTGGAACTCACAGTGAATTGATGGTGTCAAGAAGTTGCAAAGAAATATTGAAAGATGTGGTTTAGACACTTTTTTCCACTTCTCTGAACAATTGGCACCCAACAGCTACAATGTTAGAAACACTACTTATGTATGGGAGCAGCAATATTTAGAGTCTCTTAATCCCACCTACCATTAGAAAGAAGATGAGAAGCCTTCTACCCTTTAGAAAAGTCTGGTGCTTCTGAGATAGACAGCCTTTGGATAAAATACACACATTTCTCCCTTACTTTTATGGTGTGCTCACCATGGTGGCCTCCAAATGCACTCTAAGTGACCTAGCAGCACAAACCCCAAGGTAGCAAATGTCACTTACAATTGCAGGTGTCCTAAATAAAAGCAAAGTGCATTGGCAGAGTAGAAAAAGTCAGAACATAAAACTGTTTAAACATAATGACTGAGGGATTTCAGTCCTTGTTCTGCAATTTAGGAAAACAGATTACCAAAAGTCTATGATTGCTTGCATAAAATACCCTGTATCATCTCCTATGTTTGTTATCTTCATGACTTACTGATAGGCAAGACTATCCAAAACCTAAAAACTTAATTTCTCTAAGTATTACTAACTACAGAAAATGGCAATACTGTTGTTGAAGGAGAACTGTAGAGTAAGGAGCAGAACTATATGCTTGTTAAATCATGGAGGTATGTTAGCAATAGATTTCAAGGCAATTTTCAAAACCAGTTGTACAATCCCAGCTTACTTGATGGAAAAAATAAGGCACAGGCTTCCCCTTGCTCAACTAGCAAATAAGTAGAACTCAAAATACCACTTGGCCCTTGACAGGTCAGCATGCAGAGTTATTCTGGAACAGCTCAGCAATGTTTCTCCTACACAAGGGGCAAAGGGCATTATCTTTCTTACCCTTACCCATGCAGATAGACTACTCCGAAAGGAAAAAAAAAAAGAGGAAGGGCACAATCACTCTGCATCTCCTGTGCTCTGAGGACAAAAATGCAACCTTGACCTTGTCCTGGCTTCCTACACACAGCTAAATTTATCCCGGAAAAATTTCATCCTGCAGTAAAGTGTGGGTTAGACTCACAGCCTGATCAATCAGTAGGGATGAAATCAGACAATTTTGACTACTCCAGTTTTATCAGCTGCAGTCAATAGCAAAATGTCAGTGGATTTCTCTGAATCATGCATTTCATGCTGCCTGATGTTCCTTTTTTAAATTAAAGACAGCACATTGCTAACTTTCTGACAAATCTCGCTGCTGTCCTGAGGTTACATGAGATCACTGGTTATTCATGTTAGCGGCTCCTCAGACAGAGCAAAGACTCGATATTGTACACAGCACCAAGAAAACGGATTTGTCGACATTTCTCATCATGTTGAAAAGAAAAAAAAAGAAGAAAAAAAAAAGATGTTTTTTCTTTCTCTGCCATAAAGTCTCTGTTGCAATCGTGCTCTTGTTCTTCCAAGACATGTTCCTTTGACTGAATTATAGAGTTTGTAAAAAGTAACAACTGGTAAAATATGCATGTACTTACTCATCTTGAGCATGTTGATTTGATTGGCCTTGATTTGAGCTACCAAGGAGAGTAGGCATGTTATGTAATTTTTGAAGCAACATTTATTCTAGTGAAAAGTTTGTATGTAGTAAAACCTTTTTACCCTAATGCAGCTGGAGCTCTGTCAGAAACTTGGTACCCAGAAGAGCTGCAATTTTTACCCACAGATACACTCCATCTTATAGCTGCTCTAAAGGCTGTTCACGTGGACCAGGCACATTTCTTGCTAATGTGAAAACTAAAACGCTTAATTAGCAATTACAAACACTTAGAAATTACAAATAATCTGCAGTTATGGTGATTATACATAGGAGGGAGTAGAATACAACAAAATATGAAGTAATAAAATGCCCGTTGGTGACCAGTAAGCATGAACTCCCCTCTTCTAGCAGGCTGATATAGAGCTTTTAAAATTAAACCGTAACTGCATGAAATCAAACCTTTTTTTCAAGCCATGATATTCTAATTCTGACTAAAATGCACGCCTAAATTTTATCAATATTCCCAGCAACTGAATTAGATCAAATTTTAACCACAAACTGTTATGAGATAAACAGTGAACTAACTAACTTGGAAGAAAAAAAAAGACGACGACTGAAATAAAGACTGGATTGCATCAGACAAGTGGTCACTAGTTGGGACCAGTGGTCCCTATGGAGCAATGAGACTCCTCTTGTGGAAGCACACAAATATCCAAGCCAGGTACTCAGACCAAACACTGCAATTGTCCTTTTAAGGGTAAGCGTAGAACATAAGCGCACACTTAATGACATCTTTGTGTAGGACAATATGTGTGGGTTGTTGAGTCAGGTCTCAGTATGAGCAGAAATCAGACACCCACCTCTGCCCCATATCTTGAAGAACTTGGCTTGACCCATAGAGCACACTATTCCTAGGTGTCCTCTTAGTGCAGGTATTTACAGTTACAGGTGGAAGTGTCTGTTTTTAAGGGTACATTGGGTCACAGCTGAAGGGAGGAAGATGATACCTGTTTGCTGTTGCTGCCCTCCGCATCTCCAGCACACTCCTGCAGATGGGGGAAGCGGAGGCAGCGTAACTCAGACTCCCGGGGCAGCAGGCAGGGGCAGCAGGCAGGGGCAGCAGGCTCCCGCCCTGCTACTCGCCAGCCAGTGGCAGCTCTCCTGCCTTCCTTGCTGCCCGATTACACACACGTAGATGAGCATGCAGAAGAGAAGATCAGCATTTGCACTGCTGTGTCACAAAATCCCTTTTCACTTTGTCCCTTTGATTGGCTTTGTGGAGGCCAAAAGTTCAGATCTGGACTTCCCTGAGAGGAGGGGCTGCCCAACATCCACCTCAAACAAACTGTGTGCCTAACACTGATGTTTGGAGATTAAGATGGGAAAAAGTCAAGCTCAGTGGTAGCTCCACAGATTTTTACAGAGACTTTATCGAGCACCAAGTGTTTCAGTCTTTTCAGGACCGACTCTGGTGTCAGAGGGCGAGTGGGAAGCACGGACAAACACACCATTTCCTTCTTTATGTGCTGCCTTTGCAGTATGCGTTTTGCTAACCTAATCAGATGAAGATAAACACCTTGCAATATACTGTATAACTGACGTCAGCTTTTTGTGTGCTTGGAATGATGTCAGCACCAGCTTTGCAACTATGCTTTAATCTTTTGAGCAGAAATAAATGCAGCAGCTAACCTAATACTTTCTACAAGCTGCCACACCAAGATTATTTTACTTTTCCCCTGCAGGCTATGGATTTTGTACAAAGGAGGCAGGAGAGCCAGAACAATGTGATCCACTCCTGTACTGAGCCATTTTTTGTGAGGAGTCTAAATGAATTTAAATTGAATAGTAACTAGAATAAATGACACCTCTCAGCACACGAGTCAGGCTCATTTAGGACCTTAAGAAATGGATTCCACTCATTTACATCAGCGCAAATAATATCAAATTAATTTCTCAGGATTTACGCTACCATCACTGTAAATACATTTTTCCTCACATTTACATACACTCACCAATATACTTAAAACTTTCCAAGCCAAATATGGCTGAGAGTTTCAAACTTGCATAGAGGCCCCTGGGGAGGCATCTCAGGAGGGTCAAAATTTCAAGCAAATAGCCTAAACTGGCTTAATTCAGAAGTCAAAAAGCAGAACTGGAGGCATGGAAACTGGTACCAAGAATGTAACTACCAAGGACATTGGGAGAAGCAAGAGTCAGTGACAGAACTGGCCTGATTAAAGGTTTTTTTTTTCTTTTTTTGAAAGAAATTGTCATCAGTCATTTTTCATGTTCCAGTGGAATTACACCATATTACAGGTCATTTATACCCCGCTTTACTTACACTTTGATTTCAGTTTGTCTCATCATGTTACCAATTTTCAACATTTGCTTCTACTGAAAGAATAAGAAAGTTACAAGCTAGTTAAGTTGTTAGCTATACTGTCACTTATTAAATTAGCAAGTTTTTCATAGAAACCTTGGGCAAAACTTTAAGAATAAAGAACTGATCATTACTAATTCTTTTGGTATTCATTATGCTATTAGTCACAGAGCTCACTTATACATTTCCAAATTTCAACATAATCATTTCAGGATGAGGAGTATTATTTTTTCCCCTTCCCAATAATTTTTCCTTGGCATCACATTTCATACCCGTTTTCTCTGACTGCCAGGAAAGTGCGGTTTGGAGTTTTGGGGGCTTGGGTTGGGCGCTTTTTTTTTTTTTTTTTCTTTTCAGAAACACAGGTTTACCAAGGTTATTTCATCTCTAAGAGAATGCATTTTTAATTGACTTGTTTATCCCCGTAACACAGACACACCTCAGTAAGGCTAAGGGATCAGGTTATATGACATCATGGTGCCAAAGGAATAATTGTCACTTGTTTGTGCAATCCTGAAGAAAGCCTGTAGCTTGAAATCACACACAGTGCTGCATTGACAAAATAAATGTTGTGGTAAATAACAGAATTTTAATTTATTTTTTTTCTTAATTGGGAGGGGTAGAGGAGACAGAGGGGCTGGGACAGCCTCTTCTCCCAAAGCGTGCCATAGGATCATGTTCTGTGAAATGGTTTTGTTTGTAGACATGGCTTCTCACCCTGCACAGCTGTGAGATCATCCCTTTCCCCAGGACTGGGAGGCAGCTAAGCCCACCCAACAATCTCTGCTCAGCAAAATCCTACATTCCACTGCAGTTGCTACCCAAATCGAGGGATGAGCAGCGCTAAGAAAGCTGTTGAGGCATTTCTGCAGCAAGCAGTGCTATACCCATACTCCACTAACAGCACCCATGAAGCAGGAATAAAAAAAAAAAAAAAAAAAAAAGAGAGAGAGAAAGAGAGAGAGAGAGAGAGAGAAATCAGCTGTTTGAATCACAGATCCCCCTCTCAGGTTTCACTTTAGGGACAAGGAAGCTCCGAAAACAAGGCACCCCTTCAGCATTTTATAAAGCTGACTTCAGCTGCCAAAGGATTCCTCTGCAGCAACACCAAGAAAGCTTTTGCCTCGAATAAAAAATTCACTGCAAACGAGCAATCATTAGTCAGCCGCATTTTTCATATAATTACTGGCAGTGAAAAAGCAAGCTTGCAGGTTGCTGTAAAATAAGGTCTAACTACTTCCACCCAAACAGAACAGAAGCCTTTCACATAAGTTTTAGTGGAGGAGAGGGAAATCCTCAGCGCTCCCCCCTCCCCTTCTCTCAATGACTGATTACAATCTGCTTTTTTCTATAAAGCACATTTATTGTGGGAGTTTGATTTGAAAGAGTTTCAAGTAATTTAAACTTTGGCTGCAGGCATACAGATCATTTAAAAACTGATCTTAAAGTGTTTCTACATGTTAATGACATGTCTGGTTCATTCTGTAATCAATGGTTTTAATTCTCAACCTAGCAACTGAAATATTCAACACATGCCAGGAATTACCTAGGATGAAATCACGTAGTACAAAGTTATCCAGCCTGACAGTAATCCCTGTGCTAGCAGTTTTGGTGCAATACTCTTATTTTGAAGTAGAGAGGTTTGGGGCTGGAGGGTTTCTTTAGGGGTGATCATCAGTCACCTATAGCTTTTTCAAACCATAGAACTGCTGAAAACAGACTGCATCCTGGTTCAAATCAAAGCCCATATCAAATGGTCTTTTCTTAATGGACCAGGATTCATCTGTCCTGCCTCATGTTCACAAAGCATCTTATTACTCCACATGCGCATCTATGTGATCTCACTACCTGCATCTATTATTATCCAAGATGAATGACAGAAACAGAATCTGGCCTTAAATAAAAGACAGAAAATTAGGAGGTGCTATTTCAGATCCATCCTTTCTGGAACTGAGGTGCAAATGCAAGATGCACATTTCTCTAGAACTTCGGAAAGTGCAAGTGACAGCTTGCTCCATTTTGTTATCTCTCTTCATCAGTCAAAGAGCCTCCCATCACCAAAAAGACATAGTTCTCACTGCATTTCAGCACCCTCCTTGAAAAAGGTAAACGGGCATGATAAGTGGTAGGGACACGCCAAAAGAAAATAAGCAAAATAAAAGTCAGTTTCATTCATAGCAAACAGTAAAATTTTTGATGAAAAGGCTTACAGTGTTACCTTGTAAATATAAGTGCTAAGCTTTCTCAGCTCACAGGTCTGGCAAGAGCTTGCTAGCAGCACAAAAAATACCAGCTAAATGATCCTAACGGAGCAAACTCCCGCAGCACCTCAGACACTCAGTAAGAACATCATTCACCACTGAAGTTTAGTTAAATATGCACAATTTTATTTATTGAAGAGATTAGGACAAAAACATTAAACCAAATACATGACAAAGCACCAGAGGCAGTAAAACCCCACCATGCACATCACCAATCTTTCCTCCTATAAGGTACTTATAAAATAAAAAAAAGTCCTTCTTGACACAGCACCATCTTCAGAGTGTAAAAACATTACTCCTTTATATTCTTAGTTACCAAAATAGAACCAAGGCAGGTCAGCTGCAGCTAGCTTTGTCTCTTGATAAAGAACTGTGAAACATCCTCTTGAGAGTGGGACCATAACTTTCCTGCGAGGCAGGCAAATAGCATCCATACGTCAAATGCCAAGTAGCTGTACGCACATGCCACATACTATAATTAAGCACAAATTCAAGTAACATTTACATACTACAGAGTCCACATGTACCTACCCAAAAAACATGACCACTTCACAAAACGTATACAGGCAGTAATATCAGAACAACTGAGGTACTGGAAACACAAATATTTATGCCAAGAGATTTCAATATCATACAGCAATATAAAAGCAGTAATAAAAACATTTGCCAGTCTAAATCAAATAAAGCTATCTAGAAAAAGAAGCTAAATAAAAAGTTATTTAGGGACAGAAATACCTGAACAGAAAAGAAGTGTGTTAACTACAGCATGTAACATGTCATCCCAAGTCAACCCGTAATTGAAGTACTGGCTTAATACATCACTACTGTGACATTTTCTTCAATAAATAGAATAAGTCTTGACAATACAAAAGGTGCATATTACTGTGTATGTTTCAAGAGGAATATTTGCAATATAAATGTTCAGCTTATTAATACCCTCTTACTTCTTATTCTGGACATAAACAAAAATCAAACCCAAACAATTCTTTTCCCAAGTTGAGAGGAATTCAAAGGAAAACAAAACACAATACTCTTCTTCAATAATAAAGAGCCCTCTATTTACACGTGGGCCTGTCAGTTAAAGAAGAGATCGGTTCTCAGATAAAGACACAATTAAGGGTTTTCTGCCCTCTCTAGTCATATACGTGCAGCATGGCAGATATGGAAGCCAGTATCTCATATCTTTAAAAAAAAAAAATTATACAGTTTTCTTCTTTTTTTTCCCCTTTTATAGCAGTAATGCATCTGGAAGTTTGAGTTATAATAGCTTCCTGCAACAAACCATTTGACACAAAACAGAACAGCTTGTTAAATGACAGTTACTTCCCCTTAAGGGAACAAAGCATTAAAATGTCATTTCCTGACAAGAATATTAAGTAGTTTATTTAGAAGAAATGAGTTGAAAATAGCTATCAAGAGACATGAACTGAAATTTTGTTTGTTTTTAGCACCCACTTTTCATGTCCATCTTTGTGCACCTAATTTTTTTCTTAAATTAATCCCATTAATTATTAGACATCCGATTAAAAAAAAATGTTAGCCAATTGTACTTTCCCTGAATAATGGCTGAAGTTGAATATCTAACAGTGCGATGCCAAGATGTGAGCTGAGGCAAAAAAGTTTCTATTTGTCGTGAGTTACCACTATTTTTAATGGAACAGAAACAGGAGTGATACAGCTGCACCAGAATTGGCATGTGCAGTCTCCTTGGCTCCAAAAAGGTGAGAAGCTACAATTGCTCCATGCTGCCTTTTCTCCTCCAAATCAATCTAACCTGATAGCAAGCTCCCCCCGCCCCCCCAATCTGTCCCCATGCTACATTTGTTATATTAGCTCCTTGTGGAGGTTCCTTCTCAATACGAGGACCTCTGAGTGTCTTTTGCTACCAAGCTAGGCTGATGCAGGATGTGATTTAACACGGTCAGGAAGGGCTCCTTCATGTGTCCATCTCCAGGTTGTGTACCTTCTGAACACCAGTCTTTGTGCTCAGTTAAAGAATGGGTCCAAGTCTTCTTCCATGTTGACATCAGGCACCAGCTGATCTGATACTTCCTTAGCACCATATCCTGAACTCGATACATTAAAATCTGTAGAAAACCATGGATGGTCCAGAATTTCCTGTGAAGTCAGCCTTTCCGATGGCTCCCGACGCAGTATGCTACGTATGAGGCATTTTGCCTTGGGGGATAGAGTATCTGGAATGTTAAACTGCCCACGACGGATCTTGCTGAAGAGGGAACTAGGCTCAATGTCATGGAAAGGATAGCGTCCAACCAGCATGGTATAAAGCATGACACCTAGACTCCATACGTCCGCTGCTTTGCCAGAGTAGCTGCCATTTGTGTTCAAGATCTCTGGACTCACATAGGCTGGGCATCCATGCTTATCAGAAAGAGAGTCATCATTTCCTCTTAAAATATAAGCATCTTCTAGGCTTTCCAATTTCACTCTAGTCCTGCGGGCAAAAAAACCAAAACCATCAAGGTAAGCAAACATCAAAACACAAATTCCTGGCTGTTACAAATTACATGGTTATAATAGTAACACTCTACAAAATTCAACAGCCGCAGAAGTGCATCAGTTTAAAATCCCACTCACAGCACTTGTTACAGATAATTGATACTGTCTCTTCTATACTGGTTAGAGATATTAGAAACATATAGAGAATATTGCCACACACACAGCTACAAGATTTCAAATACAGTTATGTTCAGTAAACTCATTAGTAAGGTCTTAAAAAGATAAAAGTAATTGCCATATTTATGTGTTTGGTAAATTTTACATAGGCATGATTTCCAAAAGACATAAACCTGAAGATTTTTTTCTGTGTTAGCTGCACTCTATTGTACCTGTGTAAGACTCATGCCCAAATACAAGCCTAGCCCTAACTACACAAGGTTATTTTGACACCTTCACACTCGTGAGCAGTTACTTGCACCTGTAATTCCACAGGGTCCAATAGGAATGAAATGGTAACTCTGACCCTAAATGATCCCTCTGACCAGCCTACATCTTTCTTTATCCCAGCATTAAGGAAGAGCAATTTTAACAGATTTCAGTCTTCCTAAATAGACCTTTGCGCAAAAGGAGGTCAGGTGAGCTGAACGCCATCAAGATTAACAGCAAGCATACCTGCCCAGCTGAACCAGAGGAGCTCCTCACATTGGAATTAACAGAGATGCTAGCAAAGGGCTTGCAGAGAGATGACAGGGATGCCTTATCTAGATTGCAAACTCCTGCTGCCTGCAAAGCACTGTGAACTTGTCATTGTGCTGCAGTAATTATCTCTGCAAGAGAATTTTCTTCCCTTATGGATATCACACAGGAGCAGAAAAAAACAATGCTGAGTTGCTTGTCATAGCACTAGATGAACATAACCTTTCTTTCATTTTAATTCTCACTGCTGGCGTCTGTAACTATATTTAAAAATCTGTCCCTGTTAAAGGCACCCAAAAGGATTACCAATTACCCTTTAGACTATTTGCCAGCAATTGTTGGTTTTGAGAGCAGAATCACTACAATGCAACAGGACATGTCCAGTGCATCTGGATAGAAGAGTGACCTTGCAGTAGTGCAGGTTTTCTTTTCAACAACTCGGGATCATAACTCAACTTTGGGTATTACTGTCCTCGTCCCTCAACCTCACCGGTCTGTATGATCACTCTTAGCCCTGTGTCATGGCCACATTCCCATACCACAGACATTCACAGGCAGGGACTGAACTTCATCCCAGAAAGCAGAACTCGTGTCTCTTGACTAAAGCACATCATTTAACAGGCCTTAAAACAGACAAGGAGATCCCTGTTTCTTAAATGTTTACTGAAGACAGCATTGCTCGGGCTTGAGTTGCATAAGACAGCTGGGCCAGCTTTGGCTTAGACTTGGTTCCAGGGCAGCTCAGCACTATCTTCTTTGAACCAACAGAAGAGCATTTTACTCCGTGGAGTACTCCAGAGGCAACTGTGCCATAAACTCTCATAATGACACTTGGACCTTTTCAACAGCTAGAGACATTTACTAGCAGAGGTGAAAGCCCCTTTGGCAACATGCCTTGAATCAGGAAGTCATAAATATAGAATTCAGAGTACCTGGCTCCCAAGCACAGTGTGTCAAGGCAGCTCCTTCTCTCCTTAAATGGGCCAGTGTTTTCCGCAGATGCTGATGGGGTTTGGGTAACACACCTGCTTCCTGATTAATTACCCATTGCCAGCCTAACAGCACTTCTCCCGGCCATGGACAACCCCCTCATTAGCACTCAAACAATACTTTACAGCAGCAATACCTCACACAGGAAGCCGGCTCTAAGGAGAAACTTAACTACAGTTATCCAAGACCACAGCAATTTCCCTCTGTACACAGCTCAGAGGGTCCAAAACAGGAGAATGACTAGAGAAGAGTCCTTTCATGATGCTCACCTTCTACATGTTCCTGCACCTGCACAGCACAGGAAGAGCAGTGAGGAGAAATGCCCAGAGAAAAAAAAAAAACATGCCAAGGAGGGCAGAGAAGAGAGAGGAGGAAATGAAAGGGAAGGCAGGGACATGAGTTGTGGTTCCATTTGCATTGCCCACCTCAGTTTTTCCACAGAAAAGTATGTGTAGCAATAAAATGGTGAGGCCAGCTACTCAAACATGCATTAAGTCACTGAACCGCCAGACAGGAAAGCATCGACTCGCTCTTGCTAACTAACAGAAGCAGAACACACGCACAGGGAGCGGGGCAGAGCATGCTATTTATAAACAACTTACAGGAGGGAATTCACCCCCCGCACCCACTCTCCTGCCATCCCAGTGTCAACAGCACAGGGAAACACTGTATGCTCTCCCATCCTATTTTACATTTCTGAGACTTGACAAAGAATTTAGAGAAACAGTTCAATGAGAAGCTTTTATATTACAGAAAATCATTAGAATTCCCTGATCTCTTATTTCCTGCAAGTGACATGGTACAAAACCACAGAGAGCAGACTGCAAGGTGTGTCAAAAAATGCATTTTTTCTCCAACAAGAGAAATAATTTCTTGATAATAAAATAGAAGCAGCATAAAAGAGCCTTATCCCTGTCTGGCTTTTCTTGCAAGGTGCTGCAGCCTGCAGCCCTCTGCACGTGCTACAGCGGGTTTTGTTTAAGCAAGCAAATGGAACAACAGCTGGCCCTTATCTGCCTGCTCCTCCATAAGCTGTGGCCAAATGAAGCAAACATTCAAACCAGGTTTTTCATCCTACTGAGTTGACAGGCTTTGAGGAAACAAAAGGTCCCAAATTAAACAAAAACACAACCTTCAGTCCTCCTCCTCCCTCCTCACCAGCCCCTAAATCCTCAGCCAGTACACCCTTGTGTGTAAGGTACAAGTGGTGAAATGGCTCCTCTGCAACGAGGCGGTGCTCCAGTGCAGGTATGGCACTGGACACACCACTCCGTGCAGGTACACATTTCCCTTGCAAACTGCAGGAGCTGCATCTCTTGAGGACATACTGCCAGGTACATGGCTTCAGCGTGACTTTCTCCCCCTCCTAGTTACCACCAGAAGCAACACTGGTGTTGCCATTTTCATTTATAAGGTTGGGTGTCCTTGCAGAAGGTGACAACACAGGCTTCCCATCCTTACAGCTAGGAGAGCGCAGGAGTAAGGGAAGAGCTCGCCGGCACGGCAACTCGCCTGCTTGGCACAGCCAGTGCACAGAAGCACTCACGAGCTTTTGCTGCCAAGGGCCCTGGCTCGGCTCTGCCGGCGCCCCTCACTGTCAGCCAGCAGCGGGGCCGGGGAGACCCACTCCAGCCTGTTTTCATCAGTGACAGACGACTTCACATACCTCAGCCTTGCATATAGAACACAGTCTGTAATCGTACTACAACTGGATAATCCGCAGGTGTAAACAGCGAGTCTCACTCCCCCTTTAACAATCATTTCACGTTTTTTCAGGCAATCAAACAGGAGCAGCCTGGCTCAGGAGCTGCTATTTCCCAGTGCACAGCACCCCGTCTCTGCAAGAAACAGCTCCCAGCTCTGGCTGGCCTTCCCTTCCTCCACATTTCAAGGATTGCCTAAAAGAGCACTGTTTTCTGCAAGCCAAAGAGGGTTTTTTGGGGGTGGAGGGGAACAGGAAAGAGGGGAGTCTAAATACATAGAAACGCAGAGACATGCTGGATGAGAAACAATCTCTCTCTCCCCCACGCACTCTCTCTCAGAGGAAGCACTGAAATCAAATATCCAGGAAAAAGAATAAAAGCCAACAACAACAAACAGACCCTCAAAACTGCAAGTAGTTTCTGAGAATACAGAACCTCCACAGCAAAGGGTAGGGAGTGCATCCAATTGCAGAGTAACTGGACAACCCTAAATTCGACATTTGGCAGGCAAGGGACAGACTCAAAACCGAACACCAAGATGTGAAATCACAATCAGCTTTGAAGTGCCTCCCATCACAGAGCAGAAAAAGGACAAACAAAAATAATTCTCTTTTTTTTTTTAAAGTCACATTTCTAAAAAACTCTCATTCTCTAAATAATTAACTCAAATCAGTCAACTGAAGGACCCCCACAAGAGAAAAAGTTTTCCAAAAGCATCAGCATTCGAGTTCAACCATTCAAATGGTTGCAACAAAATTAATCCCTAAAGTTCAAATGTAAGCTACTGCCAAAGCCGGATGAGAATCACTTTGTACACATACTGTAGGGCAACAAAGACTTTTGTCAACGCTTACGTAATTACAGTACATAATTTCAAGTTTTAATGCAGATCCTGAATAAGCACTTGGAAAAAGAGCATTATGCATCTATCAGATCATTGATAAAACACTGCATTAGTCTAATGCATTAAAAAAAATACAACCCTGAATCATGGCTATTTAAAAAGGGGAAGCTATTCTGCCTATGAATGCTTTCCCATTACTGGTGAATGAAACCACAGAAGTGCAATCAGAGGGCAGCAGCAGCACTCAGACGGGAAATGCGTCTTTGTCCCCATAGAAACCGTCAGGGAAACCCATGAAAAACAATACCACTCTGAATTTCTTATCAATATGCCATTCATTACTTGACTGCATTCAGACTTTGCTCTTCAGTAATGTAACAAAACCTAATCAATTAAACGTCTTCCAGAAGATTCTTCAATGCAACCTCCTGAGTTAGCACCCGTCTCTGGCAGACGGCTTTGTTGCACATCCTACACTTTTTTCAGAGTGGTTCGCATTATTCCTCCCTGCAGAGCTTAGGGGCTACTGGCAAATTGCTATCCTGCCTTTTGACACTGAAGCCAGGGCTGTAAGAACTCAGCATTCACACTTGCTCTCCAAAAGCAAACACAATTTCCATACCAAAATCAGTGGAATTATTCAGAGGGCTCTAAGCTCATAAGGCAGGAGAAAAAAAAAAAAAAAAAAAATCTGGAACATTTAAAGCAGAAATACTGACTGAAAGTCTGAGTGTTTCAGAGGAAAATATCTCCACTGCAGTGAATAAACAGTCAGTAGTAAAGGAGCTCATGCCTGAATCAATGAAAGAAGTTGCTTCTAGTCTGTCCCCAAAGCCATCTGTATGGGAAATAACACCTGAACCACAGCTGAGCCACTGTTACCATTTTGGAAACACTAATGGCAGACCAGACCCACAATTTTAGTACAGCACCATCCCCTGGACAACAGACAGATCAGCTGCTTTGGGAGAAGATGGAAGGAGCCATCCTGCTACGGACACTCCAGGTATACCATCCACTTGCTATTCAGGCTGGGTCAAAATGAGATGATCCAGATTTACAGATTCTATATAGCAGCCTCATGCCCCCTGAGATCAGAAAACAACCACCATCGCCATCTGAACTGCCGTTTTATTAATGTGACTGCAGGTAAATATAAAATGACAACTTCTAAAGGGAAGAGGTGCCTCACAATATTCCCTCCTACACATAAAAAATGAAGGCACCCAAACAATGCTATCTCATATTTCAATATTACCCTGACTAAGGCCAGGAAAGCCTTTCCCTAGGTAGAGGCACTCAAGCCATCAACTGCCCAGTAGATCAGGGATTGCTCCTATGTGGCCAATAATTTACAGGTCATTTAATCAAGGTCAGTTGCTAGCACCCCATCACAAAGATGAGACGAGCATGAATGCAATCATGCCATTAGAGTCACAAGAAAGAAAAAAAATTGAAAGGGAAGCTTGACATTGGAAACAGTAATCTTTTGCTAATTGATTTTTTTAACTAAGGGAATCTCTCCTAAATAATGCAGAAGTAGGCTGCCGTCACGGAGACAGTGAGATAGGGAAGGCGGCTAACGAAACCCTGCACAGATGATTTGTGGCTTGGTGCAAAGACTCATTCTGAACTCAGAACTACCCGATCTCCTCCGGGGGCGGCAAGGCACACGGGATCAGAGGGGAAATGTTATACCATCAATTTAAATCCTGCTCCTTTCACTGTAAGATCCCTTCCAGTGCGTAACAGCACACAGCCTGGGAGTTCACCGCTCAACAGCCTACGCAACTTCAGGGAAAAAAAAAAACCAAAACCTGCACAAAGGCTGTCAGACAAACAGTCTCTTGCATAATGAAACAGGCTCAAGGATATGTTTCGAAAGACAACTGGGACTTGCAGGCAGTACAGGTTTACAGGATGAACCTTGTTCCTAAGGGAAGATTCCCTCACTGGGACTTCCGCAGAATGAGGAAGCCTCTAAAAATTACATAACCCCCACCCTTCCTCCAAAGGGATGCTACCAGCACACTCGGCCCTGCCCTGCACCCCCTTCTGACATGCAGGACCCAGCAACTTAGGGCTTTTAACTTGTTTTAAGCTGGCTGTTTTTTCTAGACTTCACTTAAAAAAATGCTGAGACCACCCCCTCGCACACCTCCAGGAAGGGCTGGGGCCCCAAAGACCTCAGCTTTACAACACTCAAATAGGATTGCTGGGAACAGCCTGTCCTGTATGCCACATACTTAAGTTTTCTTCCATGCCCTTATTGCCTAAGGAGACAACACGTTCCCCCAAAAGTAGGTAGGTAGGTAGTGATGTGTGTGTTGGGTTATGGCCTCTGAAACCCAATGGAGACCCTTCCACAGAGGGGCTCAGTTGCAATACAGGGAGGAGTCCATTATTTGATAAGCATCTGGCTCACGGCAGCTACTTCACCTCACTTTTATCTTTTTAGATCACATTGAAGGTCAGAGTTTTAAACTGTCAACTGTATGCTGTGTTCACTGTCTTTTCTAGGTCTTCTCATATAATGCGTGGTGAAGCTCCACAGGGAAAGGAGACCAAAATTTTGTTAACATCACTGCATGTTGTGAAAAAAGCGCTACACTTTCTGAGCCTGCAGTGGGTGCTCAGCACCTCTAAGATAAAGCAGGGCCATTATTTCATAATCCCACTGGAAACCTTTTGCTTAGATGTCTGTAAATCTGTCTTTCAGCAATATACATCTACCAAAAAGCAGGTGCTTAAGACTAAATATGCCCCAGGTTGGCTCCTGTTTACAATCTCCACCTTTCCTCTCCCTCCCAAGCCTGAAGTAATCTCATGGTGTGATAATAAGGGCAATTAGATGAAAAGGCAGCAGAAGAATTTCACCATGACAGTCCACTGCAGCTGCTGCTAGCTGGACTCCCTGCCTCTGCTCCTCACCCCCAGCACAGACATCCATAGACATCTTCAGTTTTCACTCAAAAATCAACACGGAGTATTTTGCACCAAGTCTATAGATGGAAGTTTTCAAGTCTTCAAAATGACCAGCTCTTGAACTCTTAATGTAAGATGTCTCAAGAGACATCTACTTCCAGGGACTACAGAGCACCTGTCCTCGGAGAGATCAATCCCATGATGGGCACCTCACGACAGGCACTCAACCACGCCGACCACATCTGGCATTACAGCCAACATGTCACACAGCGTTCAGCCAGAGGCACCTCTCGGAAAGTCACACAGCATGGCTGGGGAGGCCAGGCAGGACATGGGGACAAACTGCAGTGATATAGCCCAGCCTAAAGGAAGGCTCTCAAGCAGGGCTCCCCTCCTCCTCCAAGCATGGCATGGGGCTGCACCTCAACACTACCCTTCAGCAAAGCTAGTACATGAGGCTGCAAAGGGACAAAGACTGAAGAAAGAGTGAAGAAGAAAAGATACAGGTCCAACTATGAGCCAAATACCAAAAGATAGCACAGTCCAAGAGTAAAACTTTCTGCAGACTTGAGAGCTGGCTACTACAGCAAAGGCTCTCACCACTTACAGTCTCATGAAGGGCCTTGAGCTGACTCAAGGTCCATTGGAAGCTCCCATTCTCATCCCGGGACCAGCCAGCAGCTAACTTTTCCCTGGCTTTTGTTTTCATTTATGACCTTAGGCACAGGACTTAACATCTATGACTATCTATGCCCTCGGGAGGAGATTTAAGCACTTCACAGGGCTAGCGTGATGTTCGACATCTGCAGATAGCCTCTCGTGCCCCGCTGGGAAGGTTACTGCATACCCAACAAATCCGAAGTACGTTGCTCCCAGGAACGCCGGGAGAAAACAGAGGCTTAGTAACCAAACCACATGAAGGCAAAAGGGAGCACGAACCCCTCTGTGGAAAACAGTTGTGCAACTCCATCCTCTATCCTAAGTTTGACAGCAGAGATTTCCTGCCTGTGAACAAATTTGCCTTCCTCCCCATATTCTAGGAATAATAATTTCTGGGTTGAAATCTGACCTATGATTCTCCACTATTGAAGAAGTTATGCTCTTTGGTCCTGTGGCCTCATTCAGGGTAACGTGAAGTGCTTAAATGACAAAACAGATGAAGACTGTTTTTATTTCTAAATCTTCTGGTATTTAAAGAGCACTCCTGTTTTGTTTAATTTTCTTCCACTTTAGGACTCTCTTTCTAGGACTTAGGGAAAGCATTAACTTACCTGTTCTCTATTGAATCGTAAGTAAAACAGCAAGTTCTAACACCATAGGCAAAAAGTGGCTGACTGCATTACAATTTGACAAATGCTGGGGAGAAAACTCACTACTAACCATAACAAAATGAAAGGTCTACTTGCAAAAAGGTCAGTCTACGCATTCTGTATTTTTTTGTGGGATCAGGTTTGTATCACTAGGATTGCAAACAACATAACTAGGTCACCTTAAAGCATCATCCATTCAAAGCTGAGAAATTCTAGAGGAAAAAAGAAAAAAAAAAAAAAAACAAAAAACATTCTAAGAGCACCAAATAAATATGTTATGCTAACACAGGCTTTCTAAATTAGTGTATTGTACTGGCTGCATTCTCCTAGCAGAGAGCAAAAAGTGTCAAATTCTATTTATTTTTATTGAATCCCACCTGCCTACCATTTCTCATATTTACTCATACAGGAAAATTATAATATCTAAATACCAAAATTATTTTAATTTTCCCTTCAACAAGTATGATGAATGTACAAAGTCTTTAAGCTTCAAATATTACGACAGCTAATATTTTAATATAATTAAAGGCTTAAAAACGCACTAAAGAAATTAATAATTCCCTGACAGCAGAAATGTTCTTGTATTAAGAAAACCATTGGAACCACCGACACAGAAATGCTTGATTTAATTCTGAGATCTTTGAGGTGGCTCCTTCTCAAAGAATCTGCTATATATCAGACTGATGAACTGCTTTATTAGCCATATACTGTGTACAGTGCTATTTTTGCCACAACCCAAAAAGCCCTGCCCATTCTGCAACATCCTTACAGGACACCAGCTAGAAGGGCACAGTCGCTCTGCCCAAGGGCCTACTACGAGGACAGGCTGTACAAGGAAAATTGTAAATACCACGACATGAACACAGCAAAAAGAACCAAAAGTAAGAGTCCCATAACATCAACATTAACCTGACTTAATATCCAGGACAAGAAAAAATGATCAACGTGCATGGAAGCAGAAAACATACAAAACCACGTTTTGTCTTAGCTCATCTCTACTGTTTTGGATTCAAGTTTTATTTAGAAGTTTAAGGACCCAATTTTTAAAATATTCAAGAACCTTACAGGTACTTAGAAAGTCTGGTGAGACCCAGCATGGCAAGTCAGCGTTGTTTTCCATATTTTCAGTACTCTGAAAGTCACTGCACTCATTTAATTGATGTGCTGCCGCTTGCTAACCCAGTCTTACAAAACATTTCCAGCCATGCTGTAATGTCTTAGAAGTTCTACTTCATCAAGATCAACTGCAGGTTTAAGGAGCTTAGCTCTGAAATTTCAATACTAGAAGACCACAGACACACATACACATCCCAAAAAACACAATCCCCCAACTTTCTTGTAAACGAAATGAAAAAAAAAAAAAAAAAAAAAAAAAAAACCAAAAAAAAAAAAACCAACAACCAAAACCATAAAAGACCTGGCAACAGCACACATCATTTTCATGGAATGCAATTTACCATATCTTCAAAATTTCTGCAGTTCAGGATTAAAAGAAGCTATAGATAAGGTACCTTGAAACACAGACAAATTGTTTCAGTGGAATTTTGGATTTCATTTTAAGTGCTGATGTACTTACACATATGCATAGTAAGAGGTAACACACCACCACAGTCTACCTTTGTTTTAGCACATCAAGAGAACACCACTAGTAAAATTAGGACCCCTACAAAATGCTCTCCACTACCAGCCTCCAACATTGCTTTTTTCCACCTTCTTACTTCCCAGTTCATTGCAGACATCCCAAGGCACTGCAATTTGCAACATCCAAATAACATGCATTCTTAGCAGTGACATCAGGAGGAGCAAAGAGCACTGGTGACTGCTGCTAGATCAGGAGCCTGAATCTTTGCGAATTCCAGCTGTAATTTAGATAATGGGAATGAGGTGGAAAGAGTTTCAATGCTGTACGTACCAGTCTGCAAAACTACAAGAGCTCTGATTTCATATTGAACTACCATGATATCATTAGGATCAATGGAAGGAGTATGTACTAAGAAATGCTTTAATTGATTTTCTTTTTTAAACAAATGGAACTGCTTCCATATATCCTTCACATTCCCTCTGGCTCCTCCAGTCTGGCAGCTCTCAGCTAAGAGCAGACAAGTATCTTACTAAAAAAAAATAAAAGCAGTGAGTTTTCCATTCATGTGTTGCCTGCATGCCGGATTTCCCATCTTTTCTTCTACCAAAATAAAAGCTGCGAGAGTCTTCAATAAGAGACAGTTTCAAAGCAGTAGGTACTAAAGGTGAACTGAAGAAAAACAGACTTGAAGAAATAGTTAGGAAAAGAACTACTGAGCAAGAGCTCCACTGAAGAACAGGCGACACGCAGCAGCGGAGTTCACGCACATTTCTCAAAAACATCATTTTCACCTCTTCTTCCTCCTTCGTTCATTACTGGTATCAAAAAGCAATGAATCATGCAGTACCCATCTCCCAGGCACTGCCGCTGAAGGCAGCTTCTCAAAGGCAGGCTGCTCAGCACGTGGGCATCCTCACCAGCACCAGCAGTCTCAGGGAAACACAAGCTTGGAGGGGTACAAGCAACACACAAACACCTCCGTGAACCCGGAAGGACCAGGAAGATTTTTCAGCCTAAATATAGCAGCAGACTGAAAGTGATGACTGATTACAGTCTGATGATCAGAGCATGTGAAAAAAGACAGTCGCTGTTTGGTTCTATTTCTATCTCACACTATTTCATCTCTGTTTATTTAGCAGAGAAAGGATTACAATACCTCTCTACTTACAAATCAACGTTACATCCAGAAGAAAACCGCATTACGATTATCTTAAAAATAACCAGCAAGTCGTATTTGACCTTTAAAGTGAATTACTGTATAATTAGAAGACACTGTTCAAAAGTGAATAACTGTGATTTTGCAGACTGCAGTTACGTTAAAAACATTCATAAAAGCAAACGCTGCTATTATAGTACGCACCACTCTTCTTGGGTGGCTAAAGGATTTGGCCCTGTGCCTCGTGTTGCATTCAGTTCCTAGTAAGCGGCAGGGTAGGAGTTCAAAAGTATTCAGCACGGGCCCACGTCTGCGCCCACTGCACTGCCCTGAGCTCACGATGCCTTCGCTTAAAGTAGAAAGTTAGGGTGAGCCCTAGGGCTTCTCCGAGTCCTGTCCTTTGTACAAAACCACACAAGTTTACATATATCCCCAGGAAAAAAATCCATTTTAACGTTAGGACGTTATCAGCTACAACAGAAAACAATCCCTCCCTCAACTATTTTGCACAAGTTTCCTTCTTATCTGCATCAAAGGTGCTATAATGGTGTTTAATTATTAAACTCGGAGTAAAAGTTGTGGAAGTGCAGTTTACATCTATCTGCTTTGTGTTTCTCTCTGAATGGACATTAAGTTAGTTTCATTTTAGGCTTTTTTATTTGAAGAGAGGGAAAGGGTAATCATATATTGGGGCTGCGGTAGAAAAATATGGAATAGCTATTTGCTTTGCAGAGAATTGCCTGAACTGAAATAAGAAGTGAAAATATCTCTTATTTTTCAGTTTGTAAAGAGATTAAAAGGAGAAGTTTATTTTGCAAAATGCAGCTTGTAATAAAATTTAAGTAGAGAATATGTAAACAGGATAGATGGTTGTAATTTTTATTTTAAGGCCAGGAACTTCTGTTTCCTCACTGAATTGTGTATTAGCTTTTTTTAATTCTCAGATCATGGACTTACTGAGCCTGTAGAAAACTTACATGCCTCTGCTGTTACTTATAACTTCCCCAAACAGCCCCAAATGGAATTGATATGCACTGGTTATTTTTAACAAAGCTCTCCAGAACATCCATTTCACTCTGCAACAGTTTGAACAAGCTTTCAGACAATTTACAGGATTTAACTAAAAGGGAAAAACATCTCCCCATCCTCTACCAAGAGATGAAGAAGCACAAAGGCAGGCTCTGTCCCCATTTAGTTTAATTTTATTTTGTAATGGTCATCTTCCAATTTAATCCCTCTGCGAAAGCCTAACATTAATCTGACAGTGTTCATTACTCTGGCGCTTTATGCAGAAGTTGCAAGTGAATACATGATGTAATATAATAAAAACTGATAACCACAAGGGAAGAGATATGAAGTTTCCACAGGTACAACAGTATAGCTATGGCTCAGCATCAGAAATAGCACTTCAACAATATACCCAGAGCATCTAGCGTTATTTCTTTCTTTGTCTTCCCATACTCCTTCCCCAAATCATTTACCAATCACTTATTGAGAGACAAGAGTGTGCAGGGAGGAGACTAAAAAAAACCAACCAAACAAACAAAAAAAAGGGTAGTTCCCCAAGTACCACAACAGCTCTGATGCTAAAACCAGGCACCCACACAGCAAGGCAGTTTTAGTCTTAGTATGATTAGTGACCACATAATACTCTCAGAAGCAGTCTCCAGACCATTCCCAGCACAGGAAGCAAGAAGCTGTCCTCAAAGCAGTCCTTCAAAGCACTGGTGGCCCTTCCCTCCAACCTATGTCCACATTAACCACCTAACTGTTCTCCCTCTTCATGCCTCCTCACTGGAACGAGCCATTTCAATCCCCAACCCTCTTTAACATACTCGACCTTTCGGTCCTTCCCTCTTTTAACACCAGCAGCATTTATGATAGCGGAGCTGTTACAGACATCTATGCAGAGCCTTCCTCCAGGAGATGGGCCCTCCTTAGGAATGAGGCTGCTCCTCTAGGTGGAAATGCAGAGGCCAGGCGCAGATGCAAATGGCACTCTACACTTACTTTACTCCTAAGCCAGAAGGTAAAATGGCACATCCATCCCATGATCAGGTTGCAGAGGAAAATAAAGAAAGTGTAACACCTTGTGTACCACAAATGAACGGTACAGTGTCAATGAAGGGCACAGCATCCTGTAACTCTGAATCTGACCTCAGGTACCCCCACTGGTAAAGTAAGGGAGACTCTTACCTTTCCTCATCCTTGAAAATAAACTTTCGCAGCTTGAGATCTCGCAGTACCAGTCCACCATCATGGCAGTGTGCAACAGCGGAAGCTATTTGATAGAAGAGTTTGGCTGCCTCCTCTTCTTTAAGCTTCTTGCAGGTACGAACAAACGAATGCATGTCCCCATAGCTCCTTTCAAAGAACACATATGCTTTTGTCTCCCCAAGAATTATTTCAGTAATTTGGTTGATATTTTTATGTGCAGGCAGACAAAAACATGGTGCTAATAACTCCTGGTAGCAGCCAATATCAAACACCTGCAGGAACAATGACAGTAAAGCCAGGGTTAGCAACACGAAGGACAGTGAAGTTATGGTACACCTAATTCTGTTAACAGAACCATCTCTAAGTACAATTTATGCTGCTGCTGAAGCTGCACCAATGTAAACAGGATGTCGCAAGCTCACGGCACTGAGGACAAGGCAAAACAGACTACAGAACCCCACACAGAACATAGGCATAACCTTGACAGGAAAGGCTAGTCTTCAAAACTTGGAGCAAGAATAGTTTCATTAGCTAATAGCTGATCAAATTTAGAATGTGTTCTGAATTAAGCTCTGAAGACCAGCGACATACAGGAGCAGTACTGAGAAGGAAATGTGTTTATCTTCTATTTTCCATCCAAATAAACTCATAGAGAATATGGCCAGTAGCTTTGTATTGAGAGAAGCTGTCGTATTAAATCCACCCTGATCCGCATGCCTCTCTCTCTTGATTTTATTAACCCATTAGAGCTGTAAGGATTTTCAGGTTTAAAACATCATCTAGCGCTATTCATATTTACTTCCTGCCTTTCTTTCATCTCTGACAAACAGCAAAGTCACTTTCACTTTCAAAGTCTCAGTTTTACAATGGCTGTTTATAAGATCAGAAGGACAACCGGGGAAATAGCCCTGCCTGTTGGAGTGCAGACAAACGTCCTTCAAAAGGCAAAGACAAAACCACCCTGAACTCTCTGCATTTCAATCAAGTGCTCCATTAAAAGCAAAGTGTCCCTTTACTAGTAAGTATGTTATCACTGATCTTATGAATGAGCTGTAAGAATTAAAAAGGCTGCTGGGAAACCCAAATATAAAAAGTTACTATAATCTAGTGATGACGAATGAATCAGTATTTGAGTCAATTGAGAAATGCCCACATTACAAGAAGAAAGACTTCATTGAGAATAACAGAAGTCAGTGTGCTAAAAGAGAATATGAGCAAAGTATTGACAGGAGTGATTTTTATTTTTAATTATACCTGCTCCAGAGGTACTACAAAGCAAAGTATTAGCATTTCCACCAGCATAAAAATTCTATTAATATGTAACTTATTCTTGGGTGCTTTGTTACTTTGTTAAAAAGAATTTAAGGTAGTCATGTGTCATTCTAACTGAACATAAAAATTAAGAACGGGTATAAGTCTCTAACCAACTGGTTTAAACTGCAATTGTTTTTCTTCTTTTTGTGTTCTAGTATTTGTATTCAAATAGCGGGTATTTGTATCCTCTCCAAGCAGGAAATCTCCCTGCTTTCTTTGAAGCTTTAAAAAGCTTTCAAAACAGCGAGCGAGATACGGTTCAATCAAAATTTACCTGAGGCTTCAAAACCCGAGTCATTTAATGCTTCAGAGCACAATCCTAACAAACTCCTTCCGCAGAAAAGGACCCAAACCCCAAGAAATTGGGATACCCCCTCCTCACATACCTCTTTCTCCCCACCCCATACCTGTGCTGCTATACTCCAGCACAGACAAAAACAACCTTAAAGGCAGACTGCCAAACAGATCCAACACATTTTACAGGGGGTAGATTAGCACTGAGGCATTCTGGTGACATGGTGCGCCAGGGAAGCAGAACCAGGGTGGGGAGGGGGTGTTGCTAAAATCCCTGGTGTGTAATTCATTCCAGAGGAGAATTCATTGACATTTGGATCTCAAAACTCATAACTACTACGTTGTAAGTGAATGGCTCTTCTACAAAGCGGCTGCTATAAAATAAAATTTAAGCAGGAACATTCATGTAGCTGAAATCCTCATGTGAAAAAAAGCCTTTCCAGAATTCTCTCCTAACTAGATTATCCTGATCTAAATTAGTTACATTTTGTGGTTCTCAGACTACGTTAAATAAGTAGGTCTGGATATGTACCAGCACTGTGTTTGAAAGGGGGGAGATGGGAAGTGCTATCATACTGCTACAATCTAGAATACTTTTTATAAAGGGCTTCTTTGTATCTCAGCTTTTAAGATCCCTGGCCTCAATTCAGCAAATGTCTAATAAGCTGCAGTTCGATTTAGTCCTTGCTGGGAATTGGAAGCGAGAAGTTACCATTGTTTAGATGCCACGGAGCCTTGAAGCAAATAACAGCATCTGTACAGTCAGTCGGTGCAGCCAAATGAATCTTGAGAATCACCAGTATGTGTCTGTTACCCAAACCAATGTTTCTGCAAGCAACCTCTAAGAGCATCTTCAATAAGATACCAGACAGCAGGTCTCTTAGCCGGAAGGCTACTTGACAAATAGTAGTCATGATACTGCAGGCATTTTAAAGCACACATTAAATTAGGATGAGTTCAGGACTGACAACTGCGTATTCACAAACTAGCAATTCAGGCTAAGATCGTATTTTTGGAGCACAGCTAGAAGTAGTGCCTCGCACATATGGAAAAACTGATACTATTCAAATGTCAGGATCAGCTCAAAAACATACAGCTTAAAGGGAAGGAAAAAAAAAATAAAGTCCACTCTTTGTGAGCTGCAGTTATGCTGTTCATACTGTTATCAAAATAGTGCCTTAATCCAGCAAACCAAACAGGAAACAAAGAAGAGCATAGCCCCCGCTTTACTACTTGCTATGCAAGTTCACCTATAATTTCATGCAGAGCAGCAGCTTTGTGGGATCTGTTTATTTCATGAAAAGATGCCAATGTCCTAGAGTGCAGCACTGTACTACTGCACCGAGCAGGGCTTTCATTCTAGAAATTCTCATGTTCTGTTTCAGTTTAGTAACAAAGCATTCAGTTCAGCATGCAATATTAGTCCTTTGCAAAGTCACAGGCCCTTTTTTCCCCCTAAATAATCACACAAAGTCCTAGGTTGCCTTAACATCAGGTTTTATAACTCAATCAGTAAGCATATTTAAATTGCCCTCTGAACGCCAATCTTTACAAATAGCAAACAGGAGCAATTATTTTCACTTCCCTGCTACAGCCTAGTCCATAACTTCTTATGAATCAAGTATGAGGAAGTATGAAACAGTCAGCAATACTATCATTAATCCCTGGAACACAAATAAGCTATAATATGTCTACTTTTCCATTTCGCAGTGAGTTCGACACTAGAAATTTGCCCAAGACAGCCAAATGGCTCAATTCCATATTTTGGGAACAATACAACACCGCAGCGTGCGTTGCAAGGTTACAATTTGCTACGTAGTTATAAAAACTACTACTGGGTACTGCCTCAGTTTGCTGGGCATAAGTCTGGCTCACTACAGACAATGAGAATCGCAATTTAGGAACAAAGGAAAATATTCCCTCAGCCCAAAAAGAGAAAAACATCTCTCCACAGACGGGCACACATGGGGGTTTCTTTTTCCCACAGCTCACCTTTGAATAGTAGGAGCAAATTGGGAGGAGGCAGAGAAAAGCAGGCAGGCTACAAAGAGTGGGACAGCTATTTTGTCTGCTCTTCTGAAAAACGTAGGTGTGCAGGTTTTATTCTTGCTCAGTTGTGCAATGGGGGAGGATGCTGTTTGCAAACAACCTCCACGGTGAGGGAGCTCAGGCTGCTTAATTCGATGTGGATTTTTTTAAAATCACTTTTAAGACAAAGCTGATGGCAACCTCCCCCCCGCTTCTGCATCCTCTCCTGCACCCCAACTCACAGAACAAGGGACAGGAAATACCGAGGAAGCCAGCAGGTCCCAACACCTTAAAATTAGCTGGGGATTCCCTACTCCATTTTGAAAAGTGAGAGTGGGGAAGATGAGGCTTTCTCCTGATCTGAACTCACGTTAAGACCTACTTGAAGGACGGCTCCTTCCAGAACAATATCCCCCGGGTAAGAGGCAGAACTGGCTCCGGGCCACCGCTCTAACGTGGCCATTGTCTAGAGAGAGGGAAAAGTTACAGGATGCGCCTTTAATCCTGTCTCCCTGCCTTTTGTTTCTCAACTGTTTAATAATTGAGCTACACGACCGCGCTCGGCCCTCCTGCAAGACACAGCAAACCCACAGGCGACAGCGGGCTAAGCCGGGGGGGAACAAGGAGGAGAGGTATTACCTTGCAAACCAGCTCCTCGCCACTGTGCAGATGTACGGCTCGGAAAACGTGGTCTCCCTCGAGAGGCTCCAACAATAAGTATTTCCCGATGCAAGAAACGCAATGCGACAAGTTCGGGGTCTCCGGCGGGCTCGGCGAGCCTAGATTCGGGCTAAAACTCTGGCTTGGCTCGATGGACCGTATGGACGAGAGCTCCTCAAAATCCTGGGTTTTATTCCGCGGTCTCCCATATCGTGCTATCGTGATAGGGGTTGACCTTTGTATGTTCATGAGTATGGAGAAGACCAGCCGAGACGCTGCACCGGAGCCCTGGCGTGGAGCGCGGTCCCTCGCCCGTCCAGCTGCGGCTGCCTTTGTGTGGCGGGGGGGGGCGGGAGCGCGGCGGCGGCGGGCGACCAGCCTCAGCGCCGCGTCCTGGGCACAGGGAGAGAGCGCTCAGCCCGCGGCCCTTTGTTCCCGCCGGCGGCCGGGCGCGGAGCGGAGCGGAACAGCGCGGCGGCGGGGCAGCGGCGGCCGGTGCCGGGGGGGGGCGGCAGCGGCGGCGGCGCGGGGCGCGGAGCGGCGCGGCCGGGCCTCGGCGGCCGCCGCTCCCGCGGGGCGCGCAGGGCGGGCGCAAACAAAAGGTTAGGTAACGCGCTGCGCGCAGCGGGGATCGTCCTTTCTCTCTCCTACGGCGAGGCAGAGCCGCGCTGCCGCCGGCGGGCTGTAGATGGCGTGTGAGCCTCGCCGCTGGCGCCCGGGGCGCTCCGAAAATGCCCCGCGAAATAGCGAGGGAGCATTTAACTTGGAGCGGGCAGCAGCCGGGCCGACAAAAGAGCGCTCGGCGCGGCGGGAGGCTCGGCAGAGCCGCCCCGGCGGAGGGGGCCGCGCAGCGGCGGCAACCGCGCAGGCACGGGGAGCAGCAGCGGAACGCGGGGCAGCGCGCAGCGCTCCGCGCCGGCGGAAAGGAGCGCGCTGTCGTTGTCGCGGCCGCCTCGACAGAACAAAAAGTGCAACCAGGGGCGAAGGATGAGGAACGCTTTCACGTTTCCACTGCACAGCGGGATTTTTGTTCGGGGGCTCGCTGCCTTCGCGGCGGTTTAATGTAGCTCACGCACAAAGAAAAGAAAAACCAGCACGGCGAGAAGGGGGCTGACTTCTTGCTGGAGGGGCAATAAGCGAAAGGCCGGGGGTGGGGAATAAATTGGAATCGTTTAAAAAAAAAAATTGCAGGGAGCAGATTTTGTTTGAGTCTCTTGGGTTTGTTTTTTTTTTTTTTTTTTCCTTGGGGGTAGGACAAGGGGGAGGAAAGGGATGGCCGCGCCGCTCCCCTTCAGCACGGCATCGTCTCCCCCCGGCGTATTAATAGCTACTTACGTGGCGGGGACGCTGGCTGCCTCCGTGCCTCGCTGCCGGCCGCCGCACGCCCGCACGGTGCCCAGCGCGCAGGCTGACTGCCCCGCCGCCGCCGCCGCCGCCCGCCCCGGCCCGGCCCGGCCCGGCCCCGCCGCCCACCGCGCCGCGCCCCGCCCCAGCCGCCCGCCCCGCCCCGCCCCGCCCCGGCCACCCGCCGCCTCCCCCCGCCGCCAGCCGCGCTCGGGGTAAACAAGGTGAGGCGGCCTTCCGCAGCCCCGCTGGGGCTGGGGGCGAGATGTTAACTCATTAATTTTAATAGAATAACAAATTAATAAATAATAATAATAACGGAATAAACGCCCCTAAAAGAAGAATCCGGCCCGCACCGCCCGGGCGCGGATGCCGGCTGCGTTATTACATGTGCTGGCGCCGGAGCTCAAGGCGGGCGTGCTTTTTTTCTCAATGAAGAAATCGGTTTTTTCCGGGCAGCGTGGGTCTCCGCGCACTTACGGGAGCAAGAGCGGTTGCTTCCCGGTGCAGTCGGGTGGGAGGAGTTCCCCCGGCTCCAGGCTTGTCTTAATCCATCCCAAAATTAAAACGAGGCGGGGGGGCAGGGGGAAAACGTAAACCCTTTCGCCCTGCACAGAGAAAGCCATGAATGAGGTCCGTCTGTCCCCGCCCAGCACCACTGCGGTCTGCTACGTTTTTTCACCCGCTCCCCTGTTATTGTTTAAATAACCGGAGTCGGGATATATATTAAAGTTTGATGAGTGGCTTCCTGAACTCATAACGACCCTGGCGTTTACTCCCTAGAGTTTGTCAGGGTGTTGGTTGTGAATCCCTTTAAAACAACGACCAAAAAAACCCCAAAACAAAACCAACCAAAAAACTAACACACCACCCTCCCCCAAAAGAAAAAAAACCAAAACAATCCAATATAAACCAGCAGTAAGAAGAGGACAGGGCAAGCAGGGCTCAGTCCCGGCACTGCAGCCTTTGCAGAGCGATGCCAAGGGGCTGGCCGTGTCTTGGCTCCCCTTTTCCCACATCAGCACAGGGGAGAGTCAGAAATGTGAGAAAGGTTGTTTTGGCGTGAGGACCTGTGGGTTTGGATGATGCTTGTTTTCAAGGGATAGGGAGAAATGAGCATGCTAATAATGAAATGACCCCAATAGAGAAGGCTGTCCTGGAGGTGCCTGCTATGGGGCAGACAGAAACACCTCTGAACAGGGCTCCAACAAGGCTGTAGAGATTCCTTCATCAGGGCTGGTCTTGGCAGGGGAGTCTTCAGAAATGGCTGTGGTGAGGCGTAGCTCTCCCTCCACAGCATTGCACCCGCCTCATCTCTCATTCTCCACACTAGGAGCTCTACATGCCCTGTTATGCAGTTACAAGAGAAATACCACTGAGAAAGGATTGTCATGATCTTAAGTTTGGCATGGAGAAGATGAGGGGCAACAGAGACTTCTGGGATTTGACCCAGTGAATGTCCCTTGGGTAGTGGGGAAAGACACAGAACCAGCGATCTGCAACAACCTGTAGGATGACCTGCAGACCTGGTCTTTGCTATCTGCTGTAATATGAGAAGGTGTTTTCCTCCCATTCCTCAGTTATTCCCATCACCTCTGAATACTCTGTAACTTTTCAATACCATTTTTAGAAATGGGATGAGCAGTGCCGGATACTGAATCATTGCAAATAAGGACAAGCCATGAAGTTATGCAATACATTCTCCAGTCTCACATCCTGTGATCCAAATCAAACATTCTTTTCTTAGTAGATGGCTTTTTACACAATTTCTCCCTTCCTCTCCCCCTGCATACTCCTCCTGACTATGACAAAGCATGAGAGACCTAGGCTCTTGCATCAACCTTTGTTCTCTAGACCAGTGTTTTCTGTTTAACTTTCTTAGTTACCCAGCATCAGCTGGAGCCACGGTCCCTAGCAACTCTGAAAAGGCTACCCAGAGCTTCCAAGCCCAACAGGAAAAGGGGTGAAAAATCTATCTCATTTTAAGCCTCTAGTTGGAAACTCCTGATTTTTAATAGAATCTGAAGAAGTGATTCAGGGTGGAACGGGAGACACCTGACATGGGGATAAATACTCAGGTTTGGAAGGAAGAGGTTATAAATTTCAGTTTCTGGATTTAATTCTACCCTTAAAGGCATGGAGGGATACATGTAGTGTGACTGGGAATGACAGAGTTATCTATCCATGGGATCAATTTATTTCTTCCAGTATATTTTAATAATTTTACTTTCCTTTTCTATGGCATCTTTCCCCAAACCTAACACCTTGTAAGCGTTGCTTCTGCTCTCAGATATGTCAATGAAACTATTGCCATTTCAGTCCAATGTTAAAGGAATAAGGTCCGAATGAACAAATCTTCGTATGCCTCATAGAGACATTAGGTGTACATAATCCTATGCCTGTTTTTACTGATGTAAGTCTGTTTCAGTCAGCTGTAATTGTAGAGCAAGGTCAGCATATAACATGTGAGATGTTAAAAGGAATCAGGTTCTAAAAGTCAGATCAAAGTCTGAAGACGACGTCAGCTGTAAAGTTTTGTCTAACTGCTGCCTGTCTTGCATAGCTGTGGTGCTTATGTAGGAGGCATTAACCAAATGAGAAGAGATGCCTGACTTGAAACACATTGGCTGGAATGTCTGGGCTAAAGGGATGCCGTTGGCTTGTCCAAACGTAAATGTCATGTTCACAGTACTTGGAGACTCTTGTTTGAAATAAACTGTGGTAGTGGAAAGTATTGTTTTGTTACATTTTCTCATTCAATTGAGAGAAATTTTCTGAATATGAAATACAAAACAGTTACTGAATCAATGGTGCCAAAGAAGTAGCCAGCAGAATGGCATATGACAAAACTATCATGATCTCCCCATGACCTTTCTGAAGATACTGATACATGTCAGAATGAAGGTTGCCTTCTCTTCACCAAGTGAGCTGGGGAAGATTCCTTTTAGGGACTGACTGACTTTTCATCTCTGGACTTCATTGTGCTCATCTGCCTTGTCTGGAAACTGTCACCTAGAGAAACAATCCCATTAGAAGTTTCTTTATCTTTTAAGTGGACTGTACAATTATCCACTTCTTTGATGACCGTGGCCATTACTATAGTGCCGAATTCCCTCTCTGGAATGGCTCTTCCTGCAGGAAATGCAGCTGGGGGGGTGGTTTCCCTGGAGCCTTATTTTCCCTTTTTCTATTCTTCAGTGTCCCAGGAGTATCTACGGAGGAGGCCTTCCTTTTTCATGCTTCGGGAAGTACCCACCAAGCTCTCCCCTTTTCTGTATCCAAGGTTTATCTGCAGGTAAACAGCAACAATAGATGTAGAAATTGGAGTTTCCTGTGTCAGGGACTAAGAAAAAAATATTAAGTGAAAAGACATCTGATTGTGTTATAAACCTAACCTTGTGCAAAGAAAAGTATCTTTTCTGTAACTCTGACTTTCAATACGTTTTATCTTTTAGCATCTGCTTTTGCGTATATGGACTCTGTGTGGACAGGAGCCAACCCCCCCCAAGCCAATAGCAGCCCTTCTTCCATTGATGTCAATGAACTTAGATCAGAGCACAAGTCTTGTGAGTGATCAAAGACAGTTCTACATAAAAAAGACTTCCTTTTCCAGGTCAGTCTGCTCCTTGTCCCTTTACAGAGAATATATTATCAGCATACAAACACAAGCCAGAACAAAAAGGATAATAATTTTTGAAGTGGTAAAATAAAGACCTCCTTTTTATTTTTTGCTGATTTACAAAGTGCAGGGCTGAGCCTATTGGGAACATTAAACAACTATTAAGTGTTGAGAACTGTCATATTGAGAAGACAGTCTTGTTCCAGCAAAATTAATCCAAGTAGCTAGCTCAAAATATGCTTGCAAGTACCTCACCACCAGTTGTCAAGGCTGGATCCTCATGCCAACTTGGATATGTTTTTCTATTTTTTGTAATCTTTTCTTTGTAATCATTTACACTAGAACTTTAGTATGGTAGTAAGGAAAGCTAAGCAAAATGATAAATCATGGGACAGTAAAGGGACAAGTCTTTTCTCCATACATCAAAAAGGGCAGTTCAAAGACATGGAAACAAGCATCTGTTCTTTAAAAAGAGGTGTGATTTTGACTTTTGGTATGCGAGTCCATTTTTTATTAAATGAGGTGCTGTCAAGATGTAACTTGACAAGAAATGTACCCATTTGCAAGAACTGCATGTGTGGGGCTTACATGCGTGTGCAATAAGGATACAACAAAGTATGTAAGGATAAATACCTATGTGCCATATCTGTAGTCAGAATCAAGCCTTAGGCTTCATTCTTCACTCAAACAATAAAAAGAAAAGTGTTATTGAATAACTCAGTGCAAGATTTACAACTGACTACAGTGCAATAAAAAAAAACCAAAACACTCCACAAAGTAATTTATGTACAGAAGCCAGTTAAATGAGGTAGAAAGAAGCAGGTCCAACATTTCTGCAAGCTGCCTTCTTGTTATATTGTACAGAATTGTAAAGAAAAAAAAGCTGTTAGCTGAAGTGCTGAGAGTTTTGTCTTCATATGTTTATTCATCTGGGACCTAAGAAGTGTCTTAGTCGTCTGCAGGACAAATCTCTGTGTACAGGAGAGTCTTCTGCCTAGGAGGCAAAGCAGTCCTTGGCTCAAGAATCAGTGATCTTTCTCTCTGGTTCCGGGTCCCTGTAATGTATTAGATTTTTCAAAGTGATAGTATTACATACCCAGGTTTTAGCTGTGGCTGTGACCACAGTATGTTCCCAGCCTAGCTATTCCTGGTAGTTTAGAAATCTCCATCTGTATGTCAGATGCATTGCTGATGGGTCTCAGATAGCTTAAGCAAAAGCAAATTGACCTTCTAAATCACAACACTGCCCCTCCAAATCAGACTGTGGGCTGTTGGCTACCCCAGTCAGACCTTACATTTCTCTGTTACCACTAGCTCTCATTATTCACAGATGGCACCATTCCCAGAAGCTAAAAAGTGGTTCTGTTATGTATATCCATATCAATGTTATCCTTCACTAATTGAAATCAATCTTATGCGGTGGAATTCTCTTCTGAACAGCCCCCTCTTTTGGCTTTATAAAATTACCTGAGGGAGAGCACTCCCTCACTAGTCAGATACAAGTGGAGTGTCTTTTATGTTTCCCACATTTTAAGTTATACTAACATTGTTAAGAGAAGGAAAAGGGGAGGCTTATTTCTTTTGTAATGGGCCAGGTGAGTAGAGCACACCCATGGCTGTAAGATCAGGAAGAGAAGTGCTATGTTTGCACATTCCAGGGAAACCCTTACATGCAAGAGAACGTACGAAATATTATGACTAGTTATTCCTAACATTTTGGGATTGGACAGACTCGGACTCCCAGTTGTCATTAAGATCTCTTTTATTTTATGGAGGTATAATGTCCATTTTTCACTTTAGGACTAAGTTGCTTTAGGAGGTTGTTTTCCAGACAAGTACATAACCTGAACCAGATCCCTCTTAGGCAGGTTTTAGCTACCTCAGTTGCACCCATCAGCATGATGCTGGTGGAGGCGAATGCGAGATGGAAATATGACAACTGGATGTGCTTCTAGGAGCTGTTCTCCAAAGCTTCATTGCAATCTTGTGTTGCCAGCTTTTTGGGTAGCACTGAAAAATGAACAGGTTCCCAAAGCAAAGCTAGAAAGAAACGGCATTCTTCACTCAGAAACATCTTTATTTTGTTTACTTAAAAATGTATGTTGATATAGTTTACACAGTTGTATTCACAGATGTTAAGGGCCTAAACCATCTTATCACTATTTCTGACTCTTCAGCATAGGTCATTAGCTTACCTAGAATTGATTCCTGTTGAACAAGAGCAAGACTTGAAAAGGACTAGACAGAAAAGACATCCAGCTCTATCACAGTGAATGGTAAATGGTTGCGGTAGTTGATTATCCTTAATATAACTGAAATTATGCACCTTCAGCTTTCCATTGGATTTGCTTGTATTTTTTTCTACCAGAGCAAAACCTCCCCTATTAGATAGAGTCTGTTCCACATGAAAGTACTTACAAAGCATAATCAAGTTATTCCTTAACTTTTACTTTGATACACTAAATCTAAATAGCCTTACCCCATGGAGTCACTCCATTTTACAGCCTTTTTTTCCATTCATATTCTTGTGGTTCTTCTCTGAACTACCTCCAATTTGCCAACATCCTTCTTGAGTTGCTGACATCATTATTCCAGTAGCTTTTAGCAATGCCAAATGCAGAAGTAATACAACCTTTTTACTCCCCCATGATACTAGCCTCCGCACACAGAAAAAGATTGCACTGGCCCTTTTGGCAACACGATTTCAGAGGGCTCTCGGGCTTAGCTGGTTGTCTGTCAGGACCCCCAGTTTGTCTTTCAGTCTCAGCTTCCTAAAAGAGCACCCTTCTCATGTGAGTAAGGCCTGAGATGCTTGTTCTTAAATAGATCCTTTACGTTGGGTTACATGTGAAACACCTGTTGCTTCTTTTGCACCTGCTCCTCAAGCAATGCCGAAAAAGCATTGCCCACTTCTGCCCACTTCCAAATTTTGGTTCATTGAAAAATATTATTAGCATAGGCACTGTGTTCTTCCGCATTGCTGATAGCGTTATTAATAAGCACAAGGCTAATAAGCAGTCCCTGCAGAACCCACTCTCTTGATAGCCCCATGTTACATTAAGCTATTAGATCTGGTGCTAGCCAGCTGTAAAACAAGTTGGTTGGCCAGGTGTGTTCATCATACTAGTTCTGATTTCTGTCAGAATCTCTTGTGGTGCTGCATGGCAAATGCATCCAAAGTCAAAGTATACAATATTACCACAATTGCTTTTATCCACCAAATTTGTAGTCTCATAAAAATAGCACATTAATTTGATAAGATCTTTCTTCCATTAATCTGTGTTGATTACCATTAATTAAATTGCACTGTTTTAATACTTTATTAATTGACTTTCCTATCAGCAACTCCATCACTCTGCCTGGAATAGACATCAAACTGGCAGGCCTATAATTACCTGGTTGCCCTATTTTGTCTGCAGAAGTATTGGCAAAATATTAACTTTCTTGCATTCCTTCCTTAGAAGGATGTTGGTTTTAGCCAGTGTGCACGTCGTTCTTAATTGTGGCTTTTTGAAGATCTAATGAAATTTTTCTGAGTTGATGTAAATTATCATTCACATTTTTGTTGGTTTAAATTTTCTCCTCCAGGCTGGCTGATACATCTCTTCATGTTTTTCAGCTTTGTGGAACGGGATTCTTTAAGGCAGTAAGTATAAATTTTACCCATTAGGACTTTATCCTGCTTACATGTAAAACATGTAAAATGCATTTTAAAAGCACATAGAACCAAGTCATTATCACTTCTACCTAAGCAAACTCTAAATTTTGTGATTAATATACCCCTGTCAGGATGAGGTCTAATGTAGAAGTTTCCCATGCTAGATACAGCTCTTTTTGAGTCAGGAAGTTGTTTTGTGTATTTTTTCTTGAAAATCCAAGAATGCTTTAGTACTTGCATCATGAGACATCCCTTTGCTCTCCCTTCAGATTTATCTTGCCAAGACTGAAAGTGCCATATATAGTGAAAGGCTTTTAAAGGGCTAATCGGGAAGGTCACCCTACACCCAGAGGTAGGGCTGGTCAGATGAGCCAATTCTGGGTTGTTTGGAACAAAGCCTTGCTTCATGCTATAATGTAAGTGTTACCACGCTGTTGGCACTGAAGACTGAAGTCCGTGAAAGCACTAAAACCGGAGAGGTTTCCTTGAGTGCTGGCCTGGGTTTCATCAGAACATATTAGCCAGGGAGAGTTACTGTCTGTCATGATTCTGGCTCAGCACTGTGCTGCTACTGCCCAGGTGTGTCCTAGCTTTCAAACGATAAGCATCAGATCTGCCATAATTTGGGGAAGGAAAAAAAAAAAAAGAATCAGATCATTTCATTGTCCTTCTGCATCTGTGCTCTGGCTGCAGCTAGCATAGGTCTCTTTCAGATCCCATGGAGCATGAAGAGTAGCAGCTCTGCAGGCACCAGCCTGTGCCTCTGTTTGCAAAGTGCTTCCTGTTTGGATTTGCATGAGCATTTTTTTACCCTCCACTTGCTTAGGTGATGACATCAAGCAGACAAAAAGGTACGTGCTCTTACTTAGGATGATCTTTTCTCATCTTCAAGCATAGGAGCTTTGTAGGTACACTGAAAATGTAACAATGACCATACAAAGTCTGACTGGTGGTCTATCTAGCGCGGTATCTTCTGTCTGACGCAGGGCAACAGCAAATGTCCATGGGAGAGTACAAGAACAGTGCAAGCGTATAATGACACACCCTCATAGCATTCTCTCAGGCCCTTCTCCCAGTGCTTTGCAGCCCATTTGCTCGCTGAACCAGCAGCAGTGCCTTTCTATTTGATATCCATCAGCAGATTTTTCTTCAGCGAATTCTTGTGATTTGCTTTTGAGCCCTCACGTGCTCTTAGCAACCGCAGCATCCTGTGGCCAGGCATTCCATAACTTAATTGTATATATGAAAAAGTAACTCTTTGTTTGAACTTGTGTCATTCAAGCCTCTTAATTTCATTTGATACCCCTTCGTTATTGCATTAGAGGAGACAGCAAACAGTAATTCTGTACTTACTTTCTCCCTGCCATTCATGATTTTATAGACCCTGTGTTATAGCCTATCTCTTTTCCCGGCTGAAGAATCTCAGTCTATTTAATAATTCCTTTTATAAAAGATCTCGTTTCACTGTTCCTTTTCTACTTCTGCTATACCCTTTGGGATGGGAAACCAGAATCCCATTCAATATTCAGGATACAGCAGCAGTATGGATTTATAGTGACACACTGTTGGCTTCTGGTTTGTTCTGTATTTCTTTCTAACAGTTGTTGATACTGATTTGCTTTTCTGACCACTACTAATTGCTATGCTGAATGTGATAGTATTGACTATGGCTGCATGTCATGATTTCAAGATTTTCATGTCCCCTCAGTGATTAAGACCAGATCAGATCCCGTTGCTGGATCATGCAGTTAAGGTTATTTTTTCCCCCTTGTGAACTGCTTTGCATTTATCAACATTGGATTTCCTCTGCCATTTTATAACCCAGTCATTCTGTAGCATAAGGCACCTCTGCAGCTCCTCAGAGTCAGCTTTCATTTTTATTACCCCACATGAGCAAACATTTCAGACACATTACTTGCTCCCATTTCCTGATCATTTTGAATATAGCCTACAGGACAATATATGTACTAGGTGTTCGGTATTAGGAGCAGCTGGCACCACAAAGTAATGCCAGAGCCAACCTCCAAGGCAACATACAGATGCAGTCTGTGAAAAGGGGCCAGACTGGAAAGAGAGCTCAGCCTTCCTACAAGCTTTTTGGAGCTTCAGAGATAGCCTTGGCTCCCTTTCTTCTGCTTGAAAATGAAATATGTAACTGAGACACCTAAGCTGAAATCAGAGTCACCTTAGGCTCCATCAGTAGCCAGCAATGGCCCACCTTAAGGACAAGTTAAATCCTAGGTGAGCTGAAAGGAAGTTTTCTGTCTCTTTCCATCAACCATAGGACAAAATTCACCATTCTTAGGCACCCAGCGTAAGTCTCCAATGACATGGGATAAATCCAGACTTTGGTTTTTAGGCTTTTTTTTGGTGAATTGTAGACTGTGCAATTTTACAAGCACAGGGAAAGCAGAGTTGCATGGTATCACCTAGGCTGGAACACTGGCTATTTGAAGCATGTTATAGCCGATCTATAATTCACATGCTTATTTTGACAGGCTGGCTCTTGTTAGTTTTCAATGGGTGTGGGAGGAAATAGCAGTGCATAAAACTTGCACATTACTAATACCATTGCCATATAAAACAAATATTTGAATAGGAAGTTTCAGAAATGATTCAGTGTTCTAGCAACAGAATATCCTACAGGAATATTTTATAGTAACAGAATTAATGAAAAGCAAATCCTATTTCTCCACCATGGGCATAGGGTGGTCCCAGTGCAGCAGAGTCAATGTGATACTCTATCTCAGGGATAGAAAAAGCAGCCTCTACAGATTTTTGGCCCTCTGGGTGACTGAAGCTTGCTTTGAAAGGACTCCTTGAGCTGAGAGGTTGCTATATGCTTTTTAAGTGACTGCACCAGGCCATGTGTGGGTGCGGCAGACAGGGGCTAAAAGCCCTGAGCTGCAATACAGAAGCAATTGAAAAGCCACTCTGTTGTTGCTGCTCTACCAACTGCAAAGGAAAAATCTCTTCCCACCCCTACAGACTATTCTAACCACATCCTTTGAAGGTACTGAAGTTATTTCACTCACGTAGCCCACAGTTTTGACAACATTAAGTCATAACTTGAAAGCTACAGGGTGAGAAGATAATTGTTACGTCAGTAACAACATTTCTTTCAGACACTGTCATAAGCGGAGGATTTCTAGGTGCTGAAAATGTGATATGGCCACCAAACAAAGAAGCCAAAATATCACTGTAAAAATAACCACCTTCACACCATGGCTTTTTAGTTCACTGGGAACAATTTACAGGAAGTTTGGCCTCAGATCTCTTTCATATCTGAAGTATGGCTCTTCCACCATGCAATGCTCTAGGAGTATAGTTAGGATCAGCCTGCAAACAGTTTGGAGCAGATATTGTGTCTTCTCGTGTCTTGTGCCTACTTTATCACAAAATATCTTTGAGTTTTCTCAGTTTGTGTTTCAGATCTCTATTGAAAAATGGGAAAAAAGCACTTCATTAACTCCTGGAGAACTGTGTTTTTTTCAGATGCAACAGTAAAAGGGGACACATAAATTTGTGAAGCTGAGACAAATTTGACGCATCCCTGGCACCATTTTGGCAACTGCTACTACGTTCAGTGACACAACATTGTCTGTGAACTTCAACAGGTTGGCTAACGAAAATTTCTATTTTTTCAATTTTCAGTAACTTTAAAAATGTTGATGAATGTATAATAGGTTTTTGACACTGGAAAGTCCACCTCAGACTGGAGAATCCCCTTTATCTTTTTGAAATAGGAAAAGCCCATGTCTCATATCTGTGCTTTGTTCCTAGAATAATTTTTAGATTGAAATGTAGTATACTACTATTTTTTACTTGCATCTATTTTAATGATCACATATATATGATACTGCAACAGGTGGGGTTATTTATACACATGGAAAAAGATGTTAGATCTGTAAGTTGTTCAAGATCTTAAAATAACTTGTGTACTGCAGGAATTTCTGTTAACCTTAGAAAAGGGTGGAGGTGTGGGGAGGAAATGAACATAAAGTGATTTTATTTCTGTCTTACCAGGCATGAATGAATAACTGTTGTCATCTAATCTTTCGATGTGGGTCCTGCGTCTGCTACTTAGAGGCATTTCACATTACTTATTTTCCTGGCTTCTTCAGCTAAGATGGGCAAAGGAGTACTGAACAGAGAAATTTTATGTTTTCAAAGTGCAATGGACTTGAGAAGTGTATATTTTTTCCAGTTTTTAGGTATGTGGAAATTAATGGAAATGATCCTAAGACTAAAGTAAAGAGCTGTCCCTTAAACTCAAAAGCTTGTAACATCCTGAAGCAGTGATGCAACAGTTTACAAGAATGACTGAATAGCCAAGTGTAATTCTGATCCCTGTACTTTGCCAGGCTGTGACACTGGCAGATTCCCAGAATAAGCCAATTTCAGAACTGTGGAGCCTCCAAATATGATCTTCTGTCAGTCACAGAGATTTCAGCTCCAGGAAAGGAAAGATTGATCTGACAGATTATAATCACTACTGTACAAGACAGTGAAAGAAGTGATCTTTCCTATAGCGGGATGCCAGCTACTCTGGGACTAGTCATCACCTTGAACTGTGCTGGGAAGCGGCGGTGACTTAGCTCAAGTATCACTATGTCTCATCCTGCTCTTGTGATGCAAACCACTGTTTTTTCAATAGGTGCTACAGCGGCAACTCCCAACCTGTGCTGAAACAATGAAAATGCTTCAGAGTTTCCAGAGCCATCCTGGTTCTGGTTTTCACTTCCCTAAAAAAAGAGAAATAAACAGTGAAGCTGAAGCTCACACCTGATTGTCGGGCTCTTACTGCAGGACAGGCCAGCCGTCCCCAGGCCAGTTCCCGGGGAATGCTCTGCCCTCCCCATCCCATCGCAGGGTAACAGCTACGCACTTCCGTGGCTCAGCCTGGGCAGCGTGTCGCAGTAATCGAGGCTTCGGTTCACAACGCCGTGGTCGGGGGGAAGTTTATAACCGAGAGGTGCAGCGGCCATGGGGTTTCCGTCTTGCATAGGACCCAGTGCCAGCATGCAGAAAGAGGGGGGTTCGGCCAAAGGCTGGTCATAAACGACCAAGGGAAGTTCCTCAGCGCAAGGTGTGGGACCCAGAACCAGGATGGCTGGATGAAATCAAATAACCCTGATAAACAGACTGGCTGTAATAAACAAGTAGACCTGAATGTATTTGCTCCAAAACAAGTAAAAGAAAGACTGTTATTTATGTAGAATGATCACTATAACCTTTTTCTAACCTGACTAATCAACACCCCAAATTCTCTTTCCTTTCTAATCCTAAAAATCTTATAGAGGAATATACTGTGTCTGTGACAATCCTGGATCTCTTGGGTGGTCCTGATAATGAGATACTTGGTTAGACACGAGCTTTATTTTTGGTGAATTTTATGGCTCCTGCCAACACCTTAAGAAGATTACCATTTCTGGTAAGGGCTCAAAACGTTAAGGTAAAACTAAAAAGAGAGCAAGTTCTTTCAAGAGAATAAAGTTGATGCTGTGGGCAATTGGAATGAGCTACAGCAGCTTTCAGAGATTAAACAGGAAAAACTACAAAGAAGATTTACCAATCAAAACTCCATGTCACTAGAGATCACTTTTTTGCCATCAAAATAAATTTAATTTTAAAAATGAAACTGTATGTGTGTTTGCTTAGGAGTAGGAACAACTATTCCTCCACCTACCGCTCAGCTGCTGCTTTATATAATGAATGACTACTCATTTTTAACATTTTTGGTGTCTTATCTAAATGAAAAAAAAATAAAAGGACAATATTAATCCAGAGAAACAGCTGCCCATCTTGATACCTGTAATTATGTATTATAACTTAATATTATGGGCAAAACTGTAATAGTCTGGCATTCAGTAGTTCCTTATTACAATTATGAGCAAAGTTAGTTGACTGTCTGTTGTTAAGGTTGACTAACTCTGTTTTTTAACTCTGTTTTTTGATGTTTATAACCTTATCAGACTCCAACCAACTGAATTGAATATACCCCTGCCAGACATCTGTCTCAATCTCTTTTTATGTGTTTCCTTTTGGAAAATTTCAGCTAAAATAGTGTTTTGGGGAAAAAAAAAAAAGAAAAAGGACAATGGAGTCTATGTTTGACCTCATGTGTGTCATTGATAGGCTCTTTCAGCCCTGTGCTTAAACAGCAAAAACTAAAGGAAAAGAGAGGGGGTTTTTTGTCCTGCCGTTAGAGAAATGTTTTTGGTGGGCCCATGAAACAAACCTACCTGGACAAATCATTAGCTTCCTACCACTAAAATATTCTCCTTTTGCATATGCTTAGTAGAGACAAGACCTAAGTTCACTGAAGAGGCCTCTGCAATGACCATGCTCTGCCAAGAGCTCCTGAGGCTAAGCAGGATTTTCTGTGCGTTACAGGGGATGCTATAGAAATGCCAGACAGGAACCAGTCCAGCTCCTTCTCTGTTCTGGACTCTTCAGTCATTCTACATTTTTATATGGGTATAAAATGACAGAATAGGTGCATATTTCTCTTGCTTTAATGAAGTGCCCAAGTTACTGAGCCACTGGTCTTCCTCTGCGTCTTTCTTAATGTCTCTTGCATTTGGGGTTTCCCAGTGGCTTGGCTTCAAGAGAAGGTCAAGGATGAGCCTGTGCTGTGTATGACCTGGGCATGGCACTGTCCTGACCTATGGAGCCTTTGGGTCTGTATGTGTTTAGACTGAACGCAGGTCACCCCCTTCCCGAGTATGCATCCAGACCAGTAGATTGCTATAGAAACCATAACAAATAGCATCATTTCTATGGCTGTCTAAGAACTTGTCTGAAGTAAAGCCTGAAAGATGTAAGGCTTGCTGAGTTACGCAGACATGCCTGAGGAACCCCTAGTTCCTGTGACTACATGCCACAGGGTGAGGATGGGTGAGGGTTCCTGTTGGATTGCTCTGGACAGCTGCCTTCAGCATGTTGGGTTTTGTGGGTCAGCTTTAGGAGATGCAAAACTCTTCCTATTGCCTCTGTTTACCTGAATCACTTGATTGGAGAAAAGGGTCAAATTTAGACATTATCGAATGTCTCTGCATCAGTTGCCAGATAGTAGCATCACAGAATCTCCCAGGAGCCTTACGCGGACAAGCTCTGTAATGATTATCTTTGGAGAGAGAACCACAAAGAGGTTAAAATGAGTTTAGTATATATTTTTTATACAAAGTATAGATTTAAGGTGATTTGTTAATAAAACTGGAGTCCTTCAAACAAAAGGGCTAAAAATATTTAATCTGTACAGCTAGCACTCTGTACAATATGGAATTGATGAGGGAGGAAAAAGCTAAAAACTAGTAGAATGAATATTAAAATTACTAACATTTATATATGATAGAACAATATTCTTAAAAGGTTTATCTCTTGGGAATTTTAGTGAGTAGCACAGTTGTCAATTGGGTTGACTAGCTTGGCTCACTGTGAATAATGTTCAACTTCCTGCTCTTAAAGAAGAGGTCACTGTTTCTATGACAGAGAAAAAGAAACCATACCATGTAATAAATGTTCAAAATATTGATTGTATTTACCACCATGTAGGAGGAAAATAGCACATATAGCTGTTAGATACAAAATGTACCCTTCAAATTATGATTACTTCTCTCTCTCAAATTAAAGGGTCGGATACCAGAATATATGCCAGGAAAAGTTTGGATAAAAGATCAAATCTAGGGCAGATTGATCAATAGTAGCAAGGAACTTGCAGTGAAAATTGCAGTGCTTTTACAACTCGCAGGATACTTGGGGAATAAGGTAAATATTCTGAGAGGGTGGGTTTTTTAGGAGGGAATAAAAGAGATTTCGAAAGTTAAATCTCTCAGCTTTCTTATTACATCGTGTTTACATAACCATATCTGGATGCTTTAGGCAATAGTCGCTTCCTGTGCTTACAGTTTGCTGTTGTCTCATCATTCCTTTATTAATCTTTGTGAGCATTAGCAAAACAAACAAGATAACTGTGAAGCCAAAAACAATTTCATGCTACTTCCTATGAGAAATTGTTTTCCAAAGAGCAGTGTTATCTTTTTACGTATCCTGGATTTCCTCACAAAATACATTGGGAATGTTTTGCTATAGGTATACTTTCAGTGTCAGAGGTAGCAAGGCGCTGAACTCCTCTGTCCTCACTGTCACATGTAGGTAGGATTCTGCATGCCCACGACTCATTGCAGGAACAAGGCATCGGGTTTTTTTAAGTCTTCAATCCAGCCTTTGTATGTAAGACCATGCACACCTGTAGTGGCCTATAAACAACAACACCTTTCACATTATTGTTTAGCTAAAAATAGACTATGCACTTACTATAACATGACATTTACCAAGCAGCTATTTCCTCTGCATGTCAGCAGAATAAAATATACATAAATAAAATATCTTCTATACACTGAAAATAGCACTCTATAATCATCCCAACACACAGTACAGCGTTATTGTGCAATGACAGCACACCTTGTTGAGTGATAGTGCAGGGCTGTTGCCCTTTGCCTAGCAACATACCAAAGCATGGGATCAGAGTCTACACCCTGTCTTATTGCTCAATTAGGATCTGGCAAACGTCCCTTGATGTTACCCTGGCCCATATCCACATATTTTACTCACATATGTAACTTCACATTGATGTTGTTAAGGGTAGACCTGGTTACATATCTGCAGGGTCTGGAGCTGTTTGTATCTTGAATTCTTTTGCAGGAATCAGATTCATCAAAGAAGAGAGACTTTCCTGGCTAACGCAGCACAGGTAGCATTTAACAGAAAGTCATGCTCCTGAAAGTCTTAACCGTCAAAGAAGCCAAATAAATTGAGCTGAATATTGCTACAGAAGAGTTACAAAGTAAACAAGAAGTTAAAATAACCCCTGCAATCTCCTTGACAAAGTATCCCACATATTACATATAGAAAATTATATTTAAAATGGAAAATATGTATTCACAAGCATAACAGTTAAATCTTTAGAAAATCCTGGTTTTTTGTTTTACTTTAGGTGTATTTTAAGTGTATGTAAATGAAAGACAGTGGTTTTAAAGCACTGTCATCCCAAGACTATCATTTTTCAGGGTTGGTTTGGGCACTCAGAGTCACGGGGAAGAAGGCATCACTGCCTTTCTTCTTGTCCTGGGAGCTACTATTTTGTTTCATTTGAGCCGGAGGAGCCACCACCTTGAATTCAACCTCTGTGTTAGACATGCAGCTACTGGGAACTTCTTCTGCTTAAAGAGCCGTTCAGCTGCAAAGCATGTCTCATTGTCATGGAACAGTAGCTGCACAGAGTGATGAATGGTAAGATATCTAAAAACACTATCAGACCTAAGAATAAGTTCACACTTCTAGGTTTACCCTTAATTTTCTGTAACATTTAGTATTTCTAATATTGGCTTTAAATAATTTTAATAGTCTCCTGATAAAATTTGACCAGTAATTAAGGTGAGAGTTCCTTCATCTTGAGAGTCAGAAGTACCTCACTGTATACTCAGGGTTTTGAAGTGAATTGGACAAGATCTGGAAAAACATAACTCCCATCTGGTCCCCACTTCTCTTCAAACTGAAACGTCGTCTCTCCTGGTAGGAGCAGAAGCCCAACATTAAGAAAATGTCTCCACAGATATTGTCTTGGATTTTAGAAGACCTATTTGTAAAGGATGTTTTAAGTGCTTTTTTTATAGTTTCCACTGAATGGTGTTACAAGCCGTGATAATCACAGAACCATCAACTGAAATCTCAGTTGAGCCATACCCTTCACCTGGATGGACCTCAAAGCTGGAGCAGTGCCTATGCCCCTTTAATGTTGGGTGACAGCCTACATGAGTATTGAAAAAACTGCGATTTTGCTAGCACGTGCAGTTGTAGGAGAGCCCCAAATCCCTGAAACAATGTCCATCATGCTCATGGGACAGAAATGTATCATAGACAAAGTTGTAGACAATCAAAATGGACCTAAAATTAGCATCTTTACAAAATTATGGAATATTTTCTGACGATAAATAGGAAACAGAGGTAACATTTTTAATTGAGTTCCACTAAAATTGCAGGACCAGCTCATCCCTTGCTATAACTCAGTGAAACCACACCATTGAGATGCTATAACTGATAAATAGATTATCTAACATCAACTAAGGCACAAACTCACAGTGAAATATTTGTAATGGTTGGGACACTTCTGTTTTGTTGTGTGGATGCTCTGATGTGTAATCAGGAGTGAGCTGACATTGCATCCTTACTCCCATTGGGGACAGCTAACATCATATCTCTGTCCTACAGTTCCATATTTTGAAAATGCTTTTAGCAATATAACTAACTTTGAAATTTCTATTTCTCTGCAATTTTTCAAGAGGTCCAAAACCTATTTGTGAAGCCAGGCAGATAGAATGATAGCGAGACTGATGGACAGGTAAGTGCATCATGGTTACATTGGCCCCTATTCCTTAGAAAACTAGATTACAATGTAAAACAAGTTATGAAATAATAAATAATTTTTTCAACACCTTTGTAGCTTTAATGAAGAGCAGGATTATGCTTTCTTGTGAAAATGCAATACTTACTTAGTAATACCTTAAAGTTGTTCCTAAAAGAAACTTGGATTTTTAACAAATTGAAAAAGATGCTGTCTAAGAGCCTATTCCTACAATCCTGTAAAAACAGACTGTACTCACACCAGTACAATCATTACCTCTTATATGTCTGAATGAAGGTTTCTCTTGCAAACAAGCACCTGGTGTTTCCTTAACAAAAGTAAACATATTAAGCACACTGGAGGTTTTGAGTGCTTCTGTGTTTATATTCTACAAGACCATCACTCTCACTCTTTACTTCAGCTTGTGGAAGATGGAACTTTTTTACTGTTGTGGATCTGGCCCTTTTTATGCCCCTGTCTTATCAAAGGTATTGCAAGAAGTTGGTGATGTACAGAGAAGGAAACTGTAACTGCATCCAAAAAGTTGGGACCATTAAAACAACCTTCCTCTGTTGCAATTAAATCGCTCGTCTCTTGAGACCAGAAAAAAATTTTACAGGCTTACACATACCCTCATTAGAGCTGTGCATGACAGTCAAAAAGCCTTATTCTCATTAGAGTACAACAGTGAGTGATGAGGCTAAGCCTTTCAAAGCAAGGTTTTCAAATACAGATTATCCTAGTCATACACCTCACTGAGAAACCTGATCCTCAGAAGCTCTGAGCACCTCTCGCTCCCATCAAAACACTGAGGCTGCCAGATATTAAGATTATAAGGCTTTACAGTGTAGGATTTTCCAGCAAATCTAAGCAACAAGTTCAGAGTCAGCACTGGTTGCTGTCACCACCATTACCACCACTGCCACCAATACACTGCTAGTCATGCCTCTTACACAGGAGCAGACATAATATAGCTGTTTGAAAATCCTCAGAAAAAAGAAGAGAGAACAGAAGGACTAGCATCTTAGGAGAGAGAACACACCTTGCAAATAGCTGTATCAGTTTTGCTGTGTGCTAGGGAATGCATGGCTTGGCCATAGCCCTAGAAACCAGGCACATACATACCTTCTAAAAGCGCATGTTTGCTTAAGTAGGAGAGTTCATCTGGCCTCACATTGAGTGCGTGAGTGCCAATTCAGGGTGCATAAATGTGGACTATCATAATCTTCTAGAGAGAAACTATGGTGTGATCCCTGTTTTTATAGACCCATATATAATAGTACCAAAAAGGAATGTATCCACCATAGGTAAAATTCTCACCCACATTACAGGCATAGACTAGCCATGTGAGGGCTGTCATTTGCCCCTACGAGGAGATGTTTGCCCTGTGTGCTGGAGCAAAGGCTAGAACCACTTTGTGCACCTTATTAATACAGGGAATCTCTAACAAGTAATGATCCATGTCCATATAATATGTTCTTATGACAGCCCTAGTCTCAGTACCATCCTTTAGACAGATGCGGATTTATCTGGAAGATAGCTATGTGCAGTTAAGCCCTTCGTTGGCATTACATGTTTCTGCATCAAGTGTTCCGATGGTTTCACAGTCCCCATCTTCCCCCTTTAAGTCTGCACCTGTGTCTTCTTAGAAATATTGAATATTTACAATACAAGCAATTTGTTAAGAAAATATTTGGCCATTTGTATGATTTATAAGGGCTGGGCCTAAATTCTGTAGCCAGTTGAACATAGAGGTTACTGCTATTGTAAGTCATCCCCACGAGTTCAGTGCTACTATTCACTTTTGTGCAAATGCCCCCATGTGTATGCATTTGCAGTATCATGGCTTTAAATAGCGTCTTTGTCACATATTAAAGAGAGCAAACTCTTTCAACCTACATACTTACCTCAATCTTAAAAGTATATACTGCAGTAAAGGAAAAATATACTCAATACCAGACATTCAAGACTTCCAGGATTGCTGCGTGCTGTTAAAGTGCAGAAATGGATAAAGGGGTAAGTGTTGGTGTTTTTCCGGTTCATTGTAAGTACAAACTCTTTTTGAAAGCATGTTGCAGTTGTTTATGCTCTGAAGAGAGCAATATTTTTAGCTTTACCACTTACGGTACTGGGATGTATTGCAAACTTTTTGATTAAGCATCATAGGCTACAAGAAAAGCTTAGAGCTGTAATGCCTCTAGCACATTTTTAGGCAGTTGCCATGCCAACCATAAAAATGATGAGCAGAATGAATACAAGAATTTTTTTGGAAAATAAAATAGTGCAAAGTTAATGCAGGGTCCAAAGTTCTTGAACACTGTATTCTGTTGTTGGAAGACTTATCATGATCCATATATAAACCTACTGGTTATATCAGGAGTTCATCAGCTGTCACTAACTTAGTCTGCAGACTTGCAGAAGTTTCACTCAATGACTAAAGCATCTCTTTTAGCCTTTGCAGAGTTTGGAATTGCTGTAGAACCATGAACAAACCTCCAAGCAAAGAATCGCTCCAGACTTCATGCTTGAAAAGTGTATGTTAGGTGCATGTTAAGTAGTGAAAGAGAATCATGGGATTCTATAGAAATTCCTAAATAAGATCTCCATAACACTAGATAAAAGTTCACTATATACAGAGAAACACAAAGGCAAATAAATAACAAGTATTCTAAAACCAATGCTTAAAACATTTGAAAATCAGAGGTGAGGTTAACAGACATCTAACCAAGTTAGGACTGTCAGTGTGCCCACATACCCTGGGTGTTGTGTTGTGGTGAGGTGAAGAAATAGCAGTAGGCTTAGGATGAGAATGTAGTAGTCTTTGTAGTGTCAAAGAAAATGCAACTGATTTTAAAAAATACATTGGATTTTTTTTTTCCTCATGTGACAAATTCCATGATATTCAGATGTCATAGTTGTGTATTTCTATATATTTACATATCTGGGCTACCATATGTTCCAAAGGTGCATTATTTTCAGAAACTGGGGATAAGGGAGATGAAGAAAAAAGCCTTTTCAAAGAATAATGTTTGCTTGTGTCAACTCTGCAACCTCATTTCCCTGGAAGACAGTGAGATTTGAACAGCTAATTTGAAAGAAGGAAGTTATTCGTGGAATTCTCTGTGAAAGAACAGTCAGCTCCAAGTCTGCAGAGAACAGTCATTTAGGAACACAAATATATATAAAAAAAGACATCACTCTTACAAATCCCTTTTACAAAAGTACTTAAAAAAAGAAAGACAAAAAATCCACAAGTCTTTAAAAGCTATGTTTGAAAATTAAATTTACACATGTACTAACTTACCTGTATATTCTCGGGCATTTCTGCCTGAGTCACAGATAAAAGTGGGAATGCTGTATTTTTCATATGTTTTCATACTATATTGTTCAACAAGTCTGTTGTATTCATGCTTGAAGACCAATCTTTATGAAACCTCCAAAGGAGTTCCTATGATAGATGTAGAAATCTTTGAATATTGACTAAAATTATTTTTATAGATTTTTGCCTCAACATCCTATTCCAAAGATGTAATTTCCTGTTAAATTTGTGGGATAACCTTCCCCTGCAGTGGTAGGAAACAAGAACTTCAGGTGTTCTGCTGTGTTTACTTCAAAACAAGGACTTCGGCTCCTATTCAACAGAAAGGCTCCTTTAATATTAGTTTATCTTTTCAATTTTGGTGTGGGATATTTAGTATTGGGTACTGGTCAATAGGATTACTTAGGTTTCCTTCTGTGGGAACAGGTCCAGGCCACTGGCAAATTGTGGTCTCGGGTGGCTGGGTTTGGAGCAAATTTACACAGTTGTGAAATGCATAAAGTGGCAGAAAATCCAGCTGCCTTTCTTTATTCATAGCTTAAGTTGGAACAGGAGGAAGAGGAGGCAGTGGTGGTAAGTGGAGGACACTGGATTTTGCAATACATGTAGGAAGACAGCCAACATAAAGAGGAAAAAAAATGTGAGCAGCAGCCAGCACACAGGCTACTTTACACAAGTTAGATGAATGTTCATCTGTGTCTTGCACCAGGTCATGTAAAGCAAGAACAAAGGCGACATTTCCAGCTGTACCCTAGTGTGAGAGTAATTGTGGTTTAACAATCCACACAACATATGTGACAATAACTAATTAACAGTTAGCCCTTTGTATGGCCCACGACCCAGTGCTTCTAAGTGTGCGCTTGGAGCCCTCTGTGCATTCATTTACCAAAGCCTCTGCACTTGAAATTCAAAATAATCAGTTTACCCTTTGATGAGTTAATCCTCCTGCTCCTTTCCACCTCCTCTCTCCCAGACCCCAAAAAGCCTCACAAATTTGAGCTATAGAAAATCTCCAAATTGAATCAATTTAGGCCTGAACTACTGAAGTGATTGTATCCTAGGATTATCCTGGAGTATGAGACACTGCCCTCTTCTCACACCATGTTGCTAGTACTATGAGTCTGCAGCTCCATTGGTCTAAGCTAAATTTTACTCTCTGACATAGCCCGGTAGAAATGAGAGGAGATTCTGGCCCTGGTTTTAAGTATTTGAACAGGGTAAAAGCCAAGAAGGGTTGGAAATTATTTAGCCTGCTATTAGGGGATATAATTAGACATACTTGGGTATAATTAGACTTGGATTAAATGAAGGGGAAAAAAAAGCAGCATGAAAAAACAGCCTTGCTAACACTGAGATCCCTTATACATGTGAATAAGGCAAAAACGTGTGAAAACCACGGGGGAAATGAAGTAGGTGACAGGATAGGTCGTTTATCTCTAATATTATAGAGGGCCAGCTTATACCCTTTGTTTGCTGAGTGAGGAAGAAGGGATGACCCTGGAAACCCACAAACACAGTCTCTGTAGTTTCTGATCAGGGATGCCATCGCACTCAAAGTATCCCCATCTGGCTGTGGCATGTTGCACGGGATGCGTCATCTCTCTCCAGACACTTGTGGGTTTCCTTGTGTAAGGCACAGTTATATTAGGTAGGATCTACAATGAGCCTTTTTTACTCCTCCAGCAAAGGTGAAGTTGTTTCTCAGGAGGGTCCGGTAGGAGAATGGCATAGGAAAGAATGATATTACCGCATCAGGCAATGACCCAGCAGAAAAAGTCCTGAGGCTTTTCTGGGGATACGTTGAGAATTAAGGCTTTTTAGCTCCACACAGCAAACCATTCACAACTTATGCCACAACTTTGCAGTTCTAGCAACTGAGGCTTACAAAGGTCCACCGCAGACTTTTCCTCAGAAAGTTAGCAAAAAGAAAAACAAAAGTACTGAAAGAAAATTATTAAGGTGGAAAATCAAGCACTCAAAATGTAGGGAATTCAACTAACTTAAATTCAACTGTATGCAATCCTAATTCTACCCTTTTGTGTGTTTTGATACAGTCTTTAATTGCATAATCACATACTATTTGGTGAATAATTCCAGACCCAGGGCCGATTTGGGATTGTGTGAACTAAATAAGGCATGAGACCACACACAGTGAATAAAGTGGATAAAAAGGAATATTGAACAGCTGCCTTGTTTACTGAGTACCACCCACTAAATGAGGCAGTGATTCTGCAAACTTAAAAAAAATAGTACATGATCAATATAATTAAATACTCAATCGTAATGATAAAGTACAAGGAATAGCAGAGAGGCTATATGAACAAATCAAGCCCCCTTCCCCAAGTCTGCCATTTAGTCAAATCACACTCGTTTTGCTATTTTTTGCAGGTGCCAAGAATGCCTTCTCTCACTCTGCCCTCCCAGCAACTGCAGTGCACTTCTGATTCAGTTAAACTTAACCCAACCTACCCTCAGTATAATAGCTCGAATTGCTTTCTCAGCCTGTTTTCCTTTCATACAGTGTTATAGCGAGGGTGAAGTTCCATGACTGCATGACTAAGGTTGTATATATGCCATATATAGAACAAAGTGTATTTGATCTGGCATTCAGATAATGAATGTCACTCAGCACAAGTAGTTTTTGTGTTAAAATGTTGGCATGTCATTGATTGTCAAACCATTTCTTTTTCCATCCTCTGAAATATAGAAATCTTACGATGCATCATCTCCATAGATATCATGATACATCACTCAAAAGTATCATAGGAAAGTTTCATAATTACATTTGGCCAGGAATGTTTTGGGAGGATCTAGAAAAGTTAGCAAACTTCCTACTAAAGGTGTGGATTTTCTGAAAGCCTTCCATTAAATATCTGTTTTAAAAAGCAAAGAAACATAAACACACAAAAAATCACTCCTGAATAATCAAGAGAATAATATGTTTGAGTCTACATGTTTATAATTTTCAAAATATCTTTGTCTCCTACCTGATGGCTTTTTTTAAAAAAAAAAAAAAATCCAGATCAGATTTTCCAGCATTAAGATCAATGGATATCTTTGCCTAGATTCAAAGTGGAGCATGTAAGTCTCTCTAAAAAGTATATGAGAGGAAGTACAACCCAATGTGAAAGGTAGGGGCCAGGAAGCCAGCAGGGTGTTCCTGTCTGTAGCATGCTAGTTTGCTGTCAACCTTTGGAAATCACATCATCTGTTTGTGCATATCTTCCTCATTTGTAAAACAGAGATAATGTGCTTCATCAATTTTATAATGCATATTGAACTCTGATGGAAGTCATTGCAGAATTGCAAAGAATCCTTCTTAAAATTTGTCCATAGCTGAAAACCTGTCCATGTCAACTGGTATTTTCTTCAGGTCTCACTGAGACCTCAGGAGCCATTGATCCTGATTTCCTAAAATGTTTGGTTCTTTGAGATGTAGAAGTAAAACTTTTAATTACCTGCCATTTTAAGAATGAGTAGCTCCAGCAATGCTACACATCTAATTTAAGCACAAGTATCGAGTATTTTTCTTGACTGAGGATCTGTTGTGCAGCACCTTGCAGGACTAGATCAATGTAATATGGTGTTTAAGAGTAATCTTGAGATACATTACTTCTCAGAAGAGTTGCTACCCTCCACTTCAGAGATACATACACCTTGTGGTGGGTGAAAAAAATCTCTGGGTACCTCTTGCCTTCCTCACAGAGGTGTTGTGAGCCTTAATTCTTTGAGCTGCTTGAATGAAAGATGCTCAGTGAAGTAAAGGTATTTTTACATCTCATTAAACACGAAAAGAAGGATAAAGTGAGACTAGGAAACAAAGCAACAAGGAAAAAATGTGGCTCTAAAGGGGATATGAGTCAGTAGTGTCAGCCATGCCCATTTGTTGGGGTAACTGAAGGTTTCTTCATGTTCTGCAACTTTGCTACGCAGCAAGGAGGTATTTAAACAGATGCTGTACCTGCCATAAGAGTACACATAATGTTTGAAATCCCCTGTCTTTGCTTACTACCCTCACACACAACATATCTTTGGACTGTTGCTGAATGGATAATCTATATTTCATAATTCAGACTGTCAGTATTTCCTTTACATAATTATAACAGCAGGAAATATATAAGGCCTTTGTGGAAGTTGAAAACTCTATTGCCTTGGGCCATATTTAATGTGTAATAAATTATTCAGCAACAAGGCACTCTTCATTCTATTTACAGTAAGTTAGAGCTAAGCGTGTGAGGTATACATAACTAACATGAAACAGTATTTACTATCACTGCCAAGGCTGAAGTGTTTACTGAAGCCATCAGTCTCATATTCAGTGAGCCAAATCCCCATCAGGTGAAAACTGGCATAGCCTCATTGAATTTACCTTGAAAGAAAGGGAAATGGGAAGGGTGACCTCTCTGATCTCCAGCTGAGAATCAGAGAGGTCAAGGGATGTGTTGCGGTATCTCACATTTAAGTAGATTATAGGATATTCCTTGCATTTACTTTTCTGTTCAGCTGCATATAGTGCTCTCGAATGGAAGTCTGTCAACAACAATGTTGTTGGAAAAATAATACTAGCTTCTCTGACTCGATCCATCAGTCTAATATATGCCTCAGCTCTGTCCACTGATGGCAACCAGAACAGGTGATGCACCATGTCTAGCCTTTGCTCCTGCTCATTGAGATCTAGATTTTAGACACCCATTTGATCCATGTAAGTTTTCAAATGCTCAGATTGGACCTGAAACAGATTAGAGAGAGAGAGAGATTACCCTTTTCTACTAATGAACAACACATCCAACCCAACTACCTTAATGTTACTCTGGATCCAGCTGGCAAGGTACATGTGCTACAAAATAGTCATGTAACAGGTGAAAGTTGTTTTATTGAGTAGTGAGAGTTCAGGGTAAAATCATGTAAGTCAGAATTAGAATAAGGTGTGTGTGTGTGTTGGAAAATTTTAAGAAGGGCAAAGTTTTAGTGACAGATTAAAGGAAAAAGAAGGCATCTTGTTATTTGTTGTCTTAAATATACAAAATATTTGCTGATTACTTTATTCCCCGAGTCTCAGAAAAGAAGAAAATCAAACTCCTCCTTACATGTCTTTCTAGATTCACAGTTTCCATCAATTCTGTGCTGAAACCCAGAATTCTCTCTGTGTAGGCAGTCTTTGAATTTTTGTGGAAATAAAAAAGGGTCTATTTCATCTCTGATTGCTGCCAGGAGTAGGGTAAACCTTTCTTAGCAGCAACTACATTTCCTGTACAGTTTCAGCATGTTATTGTACCTGGCTGTCCTCATTACTGGGCATGGGAAGCACTCAGCCTTGCCAGGAGAGTGCCTGCAGGCATTCCACCCAAAGCCTCATGCTTTATGAAGTAATTTGATGTTCCTGATAGTTAAAAAGGGTTGAGTTATAAGCAAAACTGTTGGCTTGTGAAAAGGGGAGGGGCCAAGTTTAATGTCTGAAATGGTCAATTCCAAGAGGTTTCAATGGACCAGGAAGTAACTTGATCATTGCCTGACCATGAAAAAGAAAGGGTGGAAGATAGCTTAGGTGAAAAAAAAAATATCTTCTCACATTCAGTGGAGTCAGTTTCTCCAAATGTATGGTCAATAGCCTGGATTCCTGAGAAAATGGAGACATCCTGGGTTGTACTTCTTGCTCCAACATTTTATTTCATATTTTTGGAATAAGAACTAAGTTCATGTCTTCACACTGGCAAGTAGCTTTACTCAATTATCTTCAATGGATACAGGCCCACTGGAGTATCAAACTGATGAGAGGTGTCTGCTATGCACCCACGTTACTGCAGTCTGCAGTTGGGTGGTGAGTGTCTTCTCCTAATAAGCAATTGTGTGGGTTTTAATTCCTTCTTGTGAGCAAAGGAACTCTGCTTGTTTATTTGAACACTAAGCTACTGAGGAAAAGTGAAGGTTCTGCCTTTGCTACAAGGAAAGAGCAATCCCTTAGGAGATAGCAGAGTTCATCTAGGTTGTATATCTGTGTAGGCTGAGTCATGAACCAGGTATTGAGTTGCTTAGCACTGGAAGAAAGAGATGCGGCTGAGTATGGATAGAAACAGAACTGGCCACAGCTGAACTGATCACTGGCTCATACCTCAGGGAGTACATCTTAGGTTTCCCGCTTAAGTTAAACTTCTGGACCTTTCTCTCTGATGTAGATTAAAGCAGCTTTCCAAAATTAGCCTCATTAGCCCTTTTCTCAGACAGACCAACTGATTTCTCAGAGCTTATGTGACACAAAGTAGAGAGTTTTGGGCCATGTTCTTTCCTTAAAACTGAACTTGTAAAACTCCAAATTAAACACTTCCTTTTTTTCCATGGAATGCTGATGGCATGCAACTTGACTGTCAGCAGAAAGGAACCATTCAGTGTACACTTAGCCCTGATTCTGTAACTCAATTTCTTGCAAAACTTCTATTATTTAAGAAGGATTTGCTAGTGTAAAATGTGTAGGAGCAGATCCACTAAAATAATAATAATAAACCCCATATATTTTGCTTTTATTTGCTCTTATGGATGTGTATAAGCTTTGTGGAATCGGTTCAGCAAGTTTTAAACATACTTACAGAAAGAAAAGTCTCTGTCTACCGAGTTAATGGTGAAAACTGAGAATCCTTTGCAGCTGCTGCTGTGTTATTTACAACACAAGTTTGGATCAAAAGATGGGTTTTAAAAAATTCCTAATGCTTTACTCTGCTGCCAAATATGTTCAGCTTTTAACAATGTTGAAACAGGCATTTCTACAGTGGCAGTTCCTCTAGGATGATAAATCCCAGTTTATGTTCCACAGACAGAAGGTCTCCATGATCATTCTGCCTGTGTTTGTAAGCCAGGATTCAAAAAAAATCACACAAAAGGAAAGTCTAAAGTCATATGTAGTATTTGCCCTGATTCCCTTCCACTCTCTCTAATTAAAGAACAGGCATTCTTTCATTAAATGTCTTCTAGTAAACATTTCATTTTCATTACTAAATGCTCCTTTCTACTCACATGCTTGACATTACCGATAGTTGTAGCCACCCAATATGATCCATGTTTCTTGTGATTTATTACATACGGAATCCTTTATTGCACTTCTAAGTTGTTCAGAGTTTTCTTCTGTCTGACTTCAACATTGCTTTGCAAGAAGTTCAAGTGCTGGACAGTGTGATTGCTAAGCTGAGATTTTATATACTGCTCTCTGAGCTGTTAAAGTGGCACTTTCTAATTCAAATAGAAATACATCAAAGAGCTGTGTGTACTACTGTTTTTCTTCTCTACAGCTAATCCCTGTGTCTCAGCGGTGCCTTTCTATTACACTGATTACAAAACACAGTTTTAAGTCAAACAAGATTAAAAAACTTAGTACTGTGACTCCTAACCTAATTCCTGACAAATCTGTGATGCACCAGATGCTCCTTCCCTCAGGATGAAATGATACATGGCTCTCTTTGTATTATCACTGCACAGACCTGTTTACTCCACCTAAGTTGCTCACACGTGGTAGAAGAAAAGACTGTTTAAGGGAGGCATGCTTTCAAACGCATTTAAGAATGGAAAAGGTAGCAGGCAGATTTCTTGCTTCCTTACCTTTTGGTGCCCTTGTTCACATCTATTTTATTCCAGTAGCACTTTGGAGGAAGGAAGTCAGTGAGTATGTTGAGCCTTTAGCTGTTAAATTGTGGGAGCTAATGCTTATTCTGTGAGACAGTCAGGAGATTCTTCCCTGTACATAAAAGAAGGCCAAGAGCTGTCTAATATCATGATCTAAAAACACACAATATAAACTTCAGCTTTTTCACTGTGATGTTCTTAAAGAAGCCAGGAAGAAGGCAAGTATAATTTCAAAACAAAAGCAAAATCGTTTCCAACTCACCTTTTCAATTCCAAGTGCAAGAAATGATAATTATTTATAGAATTAATTCAATTAAAGTCTGTGAAGTCCCTGAACCACTGGTAAGCTAAAGCAGATCAAGAGTGCCAGGCTGATTTCTTTTCCACATAAACAACTCCTGGAGGGACGGGGATTGGCAGGGACGCCGTGTGGCATTCTGCATCTCATGGTCTAGCTAATATTTCAGGAAACGTGATGCATGTGAGCTACAGGCCTGGTCCTGCACTTATCAATGTTAGTGGCAACATTTCTAATGATTTCATTAGGAGCAGGACTAAGCCTGCTTTCAGAATTAGGTACTCTGAGTGTTTCAAAGGTGTGCAGAGGAATTGCCAGGGAAATTGTGAATCAAGAGGTAAATCTATGTCAACAGGAAGAGAGATCCAGTTTGGGTCTTTGTCCCTGTTCGTATGGGGGCTTGTCATTTGCCTGTGTCTGTAGGCATAGACCCAGACAGACCCATTACATACAAGCAGTGATTTGCTCTTTCTGCCTGCAGCCAGTGTGAGCTACCTTTGTTCATGTTCCAGCCCTGTCTGTTGAGCCTGAGGACAGTGTTGGTGCAGCAGCTCCACGGGATGGTTACCAATGACTGCAAAAAGAACAAATCCCCACTGTAGATATGGCCCGAGGCTATTTGTGTGACCTGTCAGGATGATCTTTAATATTTATTGCTGACTGTAAACTAAGTAGGCACCAGAAACCAAGCAGAGGTCTGTTCACCTAATCTACCTGTTACAGCTCCACAGCCTGGGGCTTTTTCAATAAAAGCCTGGACCTGAACATCACTAACTAAGTGGACTCATCATATAGACGAGCTCTCTTACCTCCTCATTAGTCAGGAACAAAATGAGCTGCAGCAAAATTTTCTTCTGTGCAGGCTCCTCCGCAACCTAAGGCTTTATTCATTCAACACTGATCATAGGAAAAATGCTTAATAATGGGAATAATGTTTACTAAGACTTTAAGCTCCATCATGGTATTCTCAGTAAAATCATCTTTAAGACAAAGTATTCAAAAAATAGGAGCTTCTGTTAGGCTGTTGTTGAAGCCTAAGTACTATCAATGCAGGTCAAAATGCCAGTATTGAACTCTCTTCCTCCTTGGGTAACTCTTTGCCCTTTTCCTTTTTTGACTATGTATGGTTATTCTACATGTTTTAAGTTCCAGCTGAAAGAATCCCTTTTTTTAAAAGGAATGTTTATTTTATACTTGGGAGGAAAAAAAATCAATAAAATTATATACTTCTCTGTGCTAATTGCCCTTTTCTGATTTAATTTCAGGTCCTAATCTCAATCTAGAAACTGTTTCCTGGGCCTTTGCTGAAAAGTGGCTGAAAATTCAAGATCCCCTGAATCTGCAGCAGTACAAGGGTTCTTCAGTTAATTTAGCCAACATAATTGCTTCAGCAAAGGTCATGAAATGCGTGGATCTGGAACATTAGACCAAGTCCAAACCTAAATGTATTCATGTGTGCAAATACAAGTGAATGAAAAAAAACTTCACACAGTAATGACATCTTCCCAGGACTAAACAGCAACTCGATCATTGGGAATCAGCAAAACAAAAGCAAGGGAGAAAAAAGATTTAATATACTCTATAGAAAGAAAAGTTAAAATGTAATATAAATTAATGTTTTGTTGCACAGAATAATATGATGACAGCAAAATAGAAAGGGAAAGAAACTGAAAGAAAGCAATGCTTTTACACTACTGTTCTGTATTCCTGGTATATCCTTCCTTAACATAAGTGTTAACATTAAATATAATGCAACATGGTGCCAAATGCTTCAGAGTTGATATGGACTGTGAGTAGGCTCTGTATGTAAATGTATCATTGCAAGGGTATGTGAGAACAAACCACTCCGCCTACACAGAGAGGTGTAAATAGATGCATATACTCCACACAGGACTTGATGATAGGATGATTCTCATCTATAATCATTAAACGTTCTCCGACCTGATTTCAAATGGATTTGTCCATCCTTTCTGAATTTTTGGTAAAGATATTGAAAATCCCTGTATAGACTGAGACCATTCTACAGAATGCAAACACATGCTTTAAAGCTTCCCTGTATGAAATGGTTGAGGGAGTATAGCGCAGAGTTTGAATAAACCTTCAGATTCACTGATGACACATAATGGTAGGAAGGGATGGATTGCACTATAGGTTAAACAAGTGTATTTCAACTGGAAAAAAAACCAGCAATTAGAAAACACTTTCCTTCATATTATTGAAAATGTGTGTCTGCCTGCCTTTTAATTACAGTGTGTGGAGACACTGTGCTGAATCACCCAACTTGGTATGTTCTAGAGAGCTTATTGTCATCATCTCCCTCCATGGACTCCATCTCTCGCCTGAGAAGAGAGAACAAAAACAAGAGCTATGATCTGGGGCTGATTCATTAAAAATTTCACAGGCAGACAATGCATTATAGATTTTCAAATCATTAGGCTAAGCAAATATTAGATTGCACATCAAAACAAATAACAAAATAAGCCTACCATCAGATGATTTGTCTCAGCTTTAAGTCAAGCACTTGGAAATTATAGTCAACCAAAACTCTGTCCCCATTGTGGAAAAGCCGTAATTCTGTGCCCTCATGTAAGAGGTTAAAATAGGATTTCATTTGCTATGAATTTGTCCCTAATACATGCAAAAATGAATGTGACCTTCTGTGAACAAAGTCACAGACAAACTCTCATGAAAGATAGCAAGTGTGATGTTAAACTAGATTAACAGCAATGATTTGGAGAGCATAATGTGACAGTGTTGTGTCTATGCTGGAAGATGAATGGTGCTTTACACATGGAAAAATGGTTCTGGTATTTTTACCGAAAAAAGTAAGCGAGTAGCAATGATGGTGACTGAGTTTATCTTTAGAGTTCTGTCTGTTTAAGATCTGTTCTCCATCTGTCTTTTAAGTCTCATCTTCCTGTGCTCATGTTTGCTCATGGCCATTTCTAAAATTTCAATGGCAAATGAATGAGTTGTAACTAATAAGTCTAGAACTGTAAAAGTCATAGAAGGAAATGAAGCCTCTCTAGTCTGCTTTATTTCTTAATACTGGAAAACTTTTAAAGGCATAGGCAAATTCCAGTGAACTCTAAGAAGTCTGAAAGCCATGTGTGAAAATTAAGGTGAACTGAGACTAAATTTGCAGATGACTAGAAGTGAATAGCAGAAGATAAGTAGCAACATGCTACTTAAGGCAATGAGTATCTCCTTTTCATAAGCCAACGTATATTTTCTTGTGTGAAAATGCAAGTGATATGGGATTGATCCTCTTGAAGAACTGGGAAATTACTCATATCCTGATACTTTTCCTTTCAGGTGAAGATTCTTAAATTCATACAGAGCATTATTTTTTGCAAATTTTCTTTCTGAAATTGTATCATACACCTAGAGGATTTGAGAGTTTATTGTGCTACTTGGGAGTTTCTTCACTGACTTTTCACTGTTCTACTTCTTCAAAAATACACAGTCGTCTTCTTTTTTATAAAAAAAAAAAATTGTACTTGGACATCCTGGAACATATACAGTGGAAGTGGTCTCTACAATGTATAGAAGGTGTATACTTGTACTACCTTGTTACTATTACTTTAGTTTGGAAGAGATCCAGTACTTCATTCAGACACATTTTTGAGGGCTGAAAGAGCATGATCATGCCTGTTGACTCGGTTGAATTTCCTAGCAACCATTGTTCCTTGTTTTTTCCCTTGTATTTTTTTACATACCCTGTTTCCCCAGTTTCCAGTAATCTGAAAAACATTCCTTTCTTGGGAACTAATGACATCTCAAAGCATTAACTGAGCAGTGGCACAGATGCTTCTCTTCTGGCTTGTATCAGTGAGATGCAAGTCACAGGACAATTACAGATAGGAAGTGGGGAGGAACTAGTCAGCCACGTCACATGGGCTCACCAGCTCAAAGAACATCAGTTTGTTATGTTGCCCCTTCACATGACATAATCCTGATTTTGACTTTATGTTATACTGACCTTTAAGTTTACTGACTAAAGAGAACAGTTATGTAACTGGGATCAGCTAAACCAAACAGAACAAAAATATGAAGAGATGGAATCCAGACCTAGGAAAGTACTATTACAGAAATATAAACTGCTGCACACAAGTTTTGCTGACCGACCAGTTTTGTTACAGTGTAAAAAATGTTTTCCTTTAAAAGAGAGCCTCCAAGTATGATCCAGTTCCTTTTAGTATTCTGTCCTAACAAGACAACTTCTTACTTGTTATGTCAGAAAGAGATGCTAAATGATCCATGAGTACATGTGGAGGTGAGAACAGATGGACAGAAGCATGTATTAGTGCTTTGTTTCCTTTTTTAAAGTTACTTTAAATACTAGCAGGTGTAGTACGCTTTTAAGTGGAGCAGGCCCTGATTAGCTGAAAATAGCTAATGCTATTTAAAAACCTGGCCCTCCTAAGAGCAGGTAGTTCTGGAAGGACTCCTAGAGTAGAGTGGGAAGGAGGGCTAGGCACAGCTGAGCAGCCAAAAAGAGGGTTCTGAAACCAGTTAACTGAACTCTCTAAGACTTCTCCTTTCTTCCTATTCTTTTACCCTATTTTCAACTACTTGCTATTTTTTTCCCTGCTGTGTGGTGTTTGTAGGTTGAAAGCCTTAAGGCAAGAATGACTTGAGCCTTAGTGGGCTGGATGACCATTATCAGTCAGGCCATAGTGAAAGAGCAAGTGCTGCCAAGGGAACTCAGGGCTGTCTCTACAGCCCATGGATGTAAGTGTACACATACTACACAGTCTGGTCCAGGACATGACTCTGGAAAGCTGCTACCCAGCTAGCTGTAGAGCTTAGCTTAGCTGGCCCTGCTAGCAATCAGCCTTTGGGTTCCCAGGTTTGCTGTAAGGAAAAGACAAGGTGCAGAGCTGTAAGCACTTGGGATGAGACTGTTTTTGCTGCCATATGCAAGTAAGTGGAGTTTACTTTTATTGTATCAGAATGTACAGGTGCTTGAAATGTATTCTTTGCTAGAGAGTCTTATGCTGTGACAGATGATCTTCTCTGGGAAGCTCCATGAGCAGCCAAGACTGTAAAGAACTCATGGGCTTTCGTTTTGTCATAAAGGTCAGGCCACGGGAAGGTGTTCTGCCTGGAGAAGGGTGGGAATACACTTGTTTACATCCTCTCTCCCCAGCTTCCTTTCTGAATAGTAAGCAGTGTGCCTCAGAGACTCTCTTGTACTTTGTCATTAGGGATTTTGCTCTCTGGCAAGAGGGCAGTCATTTAAAAGCTTTTTTTTTTTTTTTTTTTTAATTTACAGAATTCAAATCTATCACTGGACTACGCATAAGAACTTAGGAAGCAGGAAGCCCTGAAATAGGCTTGAAAACCAAAGAGAAATGGTATTAAATGGAATAGTTTTGTTTTGTATTATAGAAGCAAATTCTGCCATTCATCAGCAATGCAAGTAGTGTGTGTTGCAGATGTTGCTTGCACCCTCTACTCCAAAGTCTTTTCCCCCTCAGAAATGCCCTTCTGCAGTCCTCATTTCTAATGCAGTTTGTGTTATTTAAATATGGTAGCACTTTTAGAACAGACTGAAACAACACTCTAATGTTGTACCTACCTTATTTTGGCTGCATATCACTTCTACATGGTATTTTGAGCCATTTTCATTGTTCTCTATTTGCTGTTCTATCGACTGCCTTGACTTGCAGATATGCTTCACTACCCATTGATTGTATCTAATGTTTTCCCTGTTCTTTTCCAATGTTGCTATTTTTCCACTTCATACTCTTCTCCTCCATTTACTTGATTCTTGTCTTCAGACCTTACGTCCTTCCTGATATCATCAGATTGCGTTTCTACTGAAGGATAGGAGCTGTCAGGGCCTTATAGATTATCTCACTACTTAAAAAAAGAAAATAGTGGGATTTGCTTGTAGTTCTAGCTCAGTTCTGGTGCCTAGATATTAGTCATGGATCAACAAAGTCACCCATGAAGAGCTAGTAATCTTTTTTTTTTACTTTAAAAGCAAACCTTCCTGTCTAGTTCCTCCGGAGTTTCCATCTCTAACGTTGTCTCTAGCTCCGTTGCTTGTTATGACTCCTTCTGTAGACATTTATAACAGTTAAAACACAGCATTTTTTTCCTGAAACAAAAACTTGCTTACATGCCAAGAAAAATAACCTTTAAGACTATGTGTAACAATGCCATCTGGTGACTCCTGCCATAACAAGATTTTTCCTCTGCCTTTGTGTCCCACTCTTTCCCCCTCCCTTTACCATCCATGTCATCACTCATCTCCCTAACTCTTCTTCTTGCCTTTCCTCCTCCTCTGTCACAGTATTTATCTAAGCTTTAATATCTCCTTTACTGCAATGTTTCCTTTTTACTCATTGTATCTTTCTCTGTTGATGCCCTTCCACCACCATGGTATGGGTGCAATGCTACATCCTCCCTCTCATTTTAGTCTGGAGTGCTCTCTCCATTTGAAACTTCCCAAAATTTTTGTACTCACCGTTCGTCTCTAATGCAGAATCTGCTATGTATCACTTTTTCACCCTGTCTACCAATAGGACAAACCTATGTATTGACTTTTCTTTCTGTTTATAACAGTGACCATTTTGTATTGCTTCTCCTTTTCCATCACTCATGTCCTCTGGAGTCCAATGCAGACAATGCCTCATTACTCCTTTCCTTCCTTGTTACTATAATCTACTCACTATCCTGATTTTTTTAATTTAAAAATCTAATGAGTAAATTTTCCTGCTCTAGTCCTTCCTTTTTCTTTGGCCCCTTCATACTAATGAATTTTTTTTTTTCTCAGGAATGCTGGTTATTGAGAGTGCGACATGGCTCTACAATGGGAGTTGGAATCCTGGTAGGCAGCAAAGCTCAAAAGACTTTAGGAGCTGTAGCCATTGGATATAAACCACTCAAGGTATGCTGACATTATGGATTGTTAGAATGAGAGGACTTAGAATAGGAAGAAGGAAATGTTATTGGTGCAATACTGCAGCCAGTGTTTCATCAACTTCTCAAAACTTATATATAACCAGAAAGAGTTGAAAAGAGATGTAAATTTTTTTATATATATATATTAAATATATCTACAATGGAAGATTTACATCTCTTGCTTCCCTTATTTAAAATTAAAAAATCCTTCATTGTGTCTTATGAGGACCTAATATGGAAGAGATTTCTGGCAACAGATGACTGGAAAAAAAATTGACAAGTTCAGACTACAAAAGTATAATAAAGCTTTACTCATGAGGAGACATAGCCAATGGAATAACTTAAGTTAGGGACTTGAAGGCATTTATTATCACTTCTGAAAAAATGACATAGGTGGGAATTCAGACCTGTTGTGCTGAGGATGTGTTGCTGACAGAAGTCAAACGTGGTGATCTACATGGTCCACTCTAGCCTTGAACAGTTGTCCTCAAACTAAGGGGTGTGATGTGGTCATGGTATGTATAGACAGAAGCTGCAACTCAATGGAAATTCAATTGCAGAAATGGATCTTGTAAGCAGAAGTTTAAGAAAAACCTGAATGTGAGACTATGAGTGAAGTCTTTAGTTTAAAAAGTTTGGATGTGAGAGAATTCACTTCCCAGGATTTCTCTGTACTCTGTGGTGTTCTTTCTACCTCAGTAACTGTTTTTCCCCAATGACATCCTGAATGAATCTGCCTGTTGCTGTCTTCTAAGGACTGTGCCAGATAGTACTTCTGCCTCAGCACCTTTGTTCTTTCCTATTCCAATCTTTCCTATTCATGTGATTCAACTCGGTAGTGATGCCTTTGAAACAGGCTTCTCCATGTCTTTGACGTCTTCTGGTTTTTCTTTCATTCAAGCTCTTTACTCAGCATACCATCCGTCACTTCTGTCACCTTAACAAGATGAAGGAGTGGGTCCAAAACCTAGTTTCTTCCACCTTTTCTTCAAAAGCTTTCTGGATGAGATCCTCAGCTGGTGAAAGTCATCATAGTTTCAAAGCTGTAATTGCAGAGTTGTAATGAATGCTAACACTAAAGATCTAATGATTCCCTCACCCTGTCCTCCATTTCCCACCTGTTTTCCTCCATGCTTGAAAACACTGACATCCTTTTCTGCTCAGTGCTGAACTTCCCTTTCCCTTGTTGGAAGAGAAATGCAATGGAAACAGTCTACGGCAATATTAAAGAGGGGAAAGTGAATCTATCAAAGAAAGGAAAAAAGGCAAAAATGCAAATTAACTGAGATATGTAAAAAACAGGACCTAGTCAACTACATACGAAAGAGGTGTGGAGAAGTCAGATGAATGGGCAGCAGCAAATAATGTAAGATGTAAACTTGCATTCTAAAATCCTCCCTCTCTTAAAAGTTTCCTCAAAACTATGATTTCTTACATAGGTCAGCACATTTATGACACTGGGGATAATATCGGTCTCCGTGTCCCTATGGAGAACACATAGCTTTAGTTCTAGTTCCATATAGCACTTCTTAGTACGTATAGTCCATTACCGAATACCCACACAACTGTCTCAAAAGCTCACAACTTCCTAGGAACAAGTCTGTTCTCTCTTCACCCGGAGTAGCTGAATGCCTTACATGGCAGCAGATTCCAATAAGATTAAATATTTTTGTGATGTGCAGAGCAGACCAGCTTTTTTTTTTTTCATTTTGCATGAAGATTCATTTTTATACTTTAGATGGTATCCTATGATCACAGCTCATTCATAACATGCAGCTCTGGCCATGCAAGTATTTTTTTTCGCGAAACTGTTCCTAGTCAGCACAATGGTGGTGAAATAGAGCTCCTTGTGAAGGATGACCACCCACCTGCTTTGCAGAATGATAACAATTTGGTGTGCTTGGCTTTGTTTTGCAATTTGACTCAACTGCTCTGCATCATAAGTGCTTAAAAAGCATAAAAGACAAGCGGATATTGCAAGTATCTAATGTTATACATTACATTTGTATGCATACCAGGGTATAAATATGCAGGACATGTGCCTGGACTATTAATCAAATTCTTTATTAAGCTTTTGAAACAGTATGAATCTATGAATAATGCATTATTTCATAGCAAACTGTTCACCTTATTTAAAAACACGGAGCTCCATGATTAAACATCTATGGTTTTTATCCCTTATATGTAGAATTTTGGGGGTGGTTTTCACAGGAGATTTATTAGAGCATCTGAAACAATTCTAATAAGCAGCAAGCCGTTGAATCTGCCACTTCATGAATAGAGCTGGTAGTAAAGCATCTGCACAGCTGCAGGATCTATCTACAGCAATAATTTTAGATCAAGTGTTTTGTGTTTGCTTACAAAGCACCCTCTGCTGTTTGAGCTGCTACATGCTTTGTAGATAAAGCTGCTTTTTGGAAAGATCAAAAACCTTTTTGTGGGGCCTTGTAAGAGCCACAAAAATATCCAGAGACAATCTTGTCAATCTTGCACCTATAATACATGTTGTGTGACTTACATTTAGAAGTGTCAAGGGGTTAGGACACATGTTGTCACATCAGTAGCTTGCTTTCTTATCCAAGTAAGAAAAAAACTGAAATACAGCTAACAGTAAGGGTAACAAATTCAGTAGATGGGACAAAGGCTTCCATGTTTGATTGCTAGATTTGCAGAAGAGCAATGGAATCTCCCCCATTGCAAATGCATTTTGTCTCTTGAAACTTGCATTTCACATGAGAGGACAATATTGAGTGGGCATCAACTGCTTAACATAATCATTATTTCATGGTCATGGCTTGAGGATTTAAGTTTTGGATGGATCTTGGATTGAATTGGATGTCTGGAGATGTTTTTCTGTACCTTGTAAAGAGATGTAAATGCTGGTGTGTATGGCTTTTTTCAAAGCCCCTATGAAGTATTGTGCAATGCACCTTTCTTCATTTGTATATCTATTCCTGTGACTGCTAGGAGAAGTCAATGGGACCCTGCACTAGAGCACAGATTCCAAATGAGAACAGTAAACAAGATATTTTACACATAAGAAGTCATGGTTTGATTAGTCCGTTTACACTGGCTGAGAATGCAGTGAAAAGTCAAACTGAGGGTTTTTCTGAAAATTGGAAGGGTAAGTAAGTCTGAAGAAACTGGGATGGAGGAGATCTGCTATGGCTGGATAACATGTAGGGAAGGAATCATATCTGCCCCTGAAGCTGGTGACTATCTGGTATATATTGAATGTCACTGCAATGAAAGGAAGAAAACGTTTACTTGCTTTAAAAATAACTTACTCTCCATGTTGACTTCAAGGGCACTTGTAATACGTGTTGATATTCCTTGGTGTGATTGAGCATGTCTAATTAATAGAGCTGCTTGGGAATTTTGCTAAGAGAAATCACTTCAAAAGAAAAAGCAATTTCTGCAGAAATTGTAATTTTCCATGAGAGAAATGAAAGAATCAAAACAAAATACATTGTTGAAGGCTATTGAAAATCAAAGCACTTCACTTCCTTGAACTGAACACAAATATAATTTCAGTTTATCTCAGATACTGGGAGACACTATAGAAAATACTTTGCTAAGGTTTCACTGTTTAAATTTGATTTGTGATTTTTGGTTACCAGACTTCTACTGAACCAGGCAATCTTAGTGCTGAACACTTGTCTCAGAAGGAGGACCTTATTATGGTGCTTTATGTTGGACACCTGAAACCACAAATGATTCTTGACAATTTGGGCCAATGCATATTAAAGATTGGGTTGTCAGAAATACTCTACTGATCTAGCTCTGCTCCCATTGACGTCACTGGGAACAAGTCAATTTGACTTCAATCAGAACAAAGTCAGGCTGATGCTGAGTTGTTTTGAGATCTCCACCCTATGTCTTCTGCATTGCATTAATTAATTATTGCTCAAGTTGCAGCTTAATTTAATAATGTCTCCCAAAACATGATGAGCTTTGCTCTATTTCCTTCTTCACCATCCCCCTGTCTGTTTACCAGCAATAGGAAATACAAAGATGTCTCAGTAACACAATTTTCCATATTTTTCCCCTAGAATTCACTTTTGCTTTTTTTTTTGTGTCAGCTGTGTGTATGAGAAGCCTTGAAATAACCTTTTGTATATCTCATTTACTCTACAGGTGTCTCCCTGTAGGTCACTTTCTGTGTATTTTGAGCAACCTGAATAATCACATAATTTGGATGTTAACAATACTGTGTTCCTAATTCAAGGAGTGTTCTATACATAGAATAAATCAGCAAGGGGGAGCAAGATAAAGAAAAAATCTGAAAAGACAATATTTACAGACTCTTTTACCAATGCACATCTGTTTGCTTAAAAAAACAAAACCACACACACACACAACCAGTTACCAGGGATACCTGTATCAGTTTTGCGTGGTGGGTGAACTTGTTTTTTACTTAGCACTGTTTACAGTAGATGTCTCTCTCTTTCAAGCGGTAAAATGGACAGCTCATCCTCATTTGCACACCAACCTAGAGAATTCAAGTTTTTAAATTCTGACACTGCTTATGGTACAGGTGCTGGGACTTGGTCATTTGTATTATTGTTAACTCAGGCCCTTGCACAGTTTTGGCCCAGGCCAGCTTGCACTCAAGCAAACAACTCCCAGACATGAATCAGGAGCCATCACAGACCAAAAACTGCCAAAGGGAAGTATGGGTGTCATCAGCCAATTCTGGAGGCAAAGAGAGCCTAGGGTCTGGCTGGGGATCAAATGTGGCAGCTGGACTTGGGGACAGACCATGGCCTGCAATTGTTCAGTTACCTAGTGGAGATGTAGACTAAGATATGCAAATTGTAAAGATGGAAAGTATAGTGCAGTCTATGTGAGAGACAGTGTTACATAGCCTTGTCAAAGGCTCAGAGTTGTAATAAATTTTTGTGGTGAAACAGGAATGTATCATCATTGCAACAAAACAGAACAATGTATGTGACAATCGCAGAATTATGTAGGTTGGAAGGGAGGAATCCTGGAGGGGCCCCCAGTCTCACCTCCTGCTCATACCAAGTCCAGTACAGCAGGGTGCTCAGGGCCTTGTATCATCAAGGTATGAGTATCTCCAAGAATGGAGTTCCCACAGCTTCTCTGGGCAACCTGCTCCAATATTTGACTACTCTCATCCTAATTTTCACCTCTATCAGGTTGGAGTTTCCTGTGTTCCAGCTAGTGACTGCTGCCTCTCCTCCTTCCAGTCTGCACCTCTGGCTCTGTCTTTTCTACATGCTCCTAATGCTTCAATCATTTATCAGCAGTCCGGGCTAACTGGGGAGGTCCCAGTTGACTGGAAGTTAGCAAACGTGACACTCGTCTACAAGAAGGGCCAGAAGGAGGATCTGTGAAACTACAGGCCTACCAGCCTGACCTCGGTGCTGGGGAAGATTATGGAGCAGATCATCTTGAGTGCCATCATGTGGCACATACAAGACAACTGGGTGATCAGGCCCAGTCAGCATGGGTTTATGAAAGGCAGGTCCCGCTTGACTAACCTGATCTCCTTCTATGACAAGGTGACCCGTGTAGTGGATGAGGGAAAGGTTGTGAATGTTGTCTATCTAGACTTTAGCAAAGCCTTTGACACCATTTCCTACAGCATCTTCCTGGAGAAACTGGCTGCTCATGTCTTGGACAGGTGTAATCTTCGCTGGGTAAAAAACTGTCTGGATGGCCAGGCCCAGAGAGTTCTGGTGAATGGAGTTCAATCCAGTTGGTGGCCGGTCACAAGCGGTGTTCCCCAGGGCTCAGTATTGGGGCCAGTTCTGTTTAATAACTTTATCAACGATCTGGATGAGGGGATTGAGTGCACCCTCAGTAAGTTTGCAGATGACACCAAGTTGGGTGGGAGTGTTGATCTGCTGGAGGGTAGGAAGGCTCTACAGAGGGATCGGCACAGGCTGGATTGATGGGCTGAGGCCAACTGTATGAGGTTCAACAAGGCTAAGTGCCAGGTCCTGCACTTTGGTCACAGCAACCTCATACAGCGCTATAGGCTTGGGGAAGAGTGGCTGGAGAGCTGCCCAGCAGAAAAGGACCTGGGAGTGTTGGTTGACAGCCACCTGAACATGAGCCAGCAGTGTGCTCAGGTGGCCAAGAGGGCCAATGGCATCCTGGCTTGTATCAGAAATAGTGTGGCCAGCAGGACTAGGGAAGTGCTCGTCCCCTCGTACTCAGCACTGGTGAGGCTGCACCTCAAATCCTGTGTTCAGTTTTGGGCCCATCACTACAAGAAAGATATTGAGGTGCTGGAGTATGTCCAAAGAAGGGCAATAAAGCTGGTGAAGGGTCTAGAGAAGAAGCCTTATGAGGAGCAGCTGAGGCAACTGGGATTGTTTAACCTGGCTAAAAGGAGGCTGAGGGGTGACCTTATCGCTCTCTACAACTACCTGAAAGGAGGTTGTAGCAAGGAGGGGGTTGGTCTCTTCTCCCTAGTAACAAGTGATAGGCCAAGAGGAAATGGCTTCAAGTTGTGACAGGGGAGGTTTAGATTGGATATTGGGAAAAACTTCTTCACTGAAAGGGTAGTCAGGCACTGGAACAGGCTCTCCAGGTAAGTGGTTGAGTCCCCATCCCTGGAGGTATTTAAAAGGCGTGTGGATGTGGTGCTTAGGGACATGGTTTAGTGGTGGACTTGGCAGCACTAGGTTAATGGTTGGACTTGATGATCTTAAGGGTCTTTTCCAACCTAAACAATTCTGTGATTCTTTGATTCTAATAGATAGTTTCAGACAGCAAAAGGATCCCCCCTCAGCAATCTCTTCTTAAAGCTGAGCAAACCCAGTTCCCTCAGCTGTTCCTCGTACTCTATGCACTCCAACTTGGTGGTCTTTCACTGGACTTGCTACAGTATGGCGACACTTTTCTTTTACTGAGGAGCTGCAGACAGGTCAAAATATCCTGATGTAGTCTCACAAGTGCTAAATACAGGGGCATGATTACTGCCATGGAGCTGCTGGCTACACTATTGTCTACACTGATGCAACCCAGGATGTAGATGGCTGCCTTTGCTGCAAGGGCAACCTGCTGACTCCTGCTCAGCTTGCTGATGACCAGGACTCCCAGGTTTTTTTCTGCAAAGCTGCTTTCTAGTTTTCCATGACTTTCCCAGGGACACAAGTGAGGCTGACATAAAAAAAACAACAAAACGGCCTGGGACATAAGAATCACAGCTTATGCTGGTGACACTGAAATCCACATTCCCCTATATCTGGACAGTGCCACTATTTTCCCCCAGTCATTTGATTATTAGAGACCACGTTCTGTTTCATTGGGATACCCAGTACACAGAAATACCATGGCTGTGAGCCCGCAAATTACAATACACAAATCCCTCTGATATATGACCAACCATCTTACTATTCTTTCCCTTCACTCAAGCAGTCCTTGAATGAATGAGGTGAATCATCCCTGTGCTACAACATATGGAGCAATTCTCAGAGTAAGCGTTCATTGATGTGGTCCATCATTCATAAAGCTTCCCAGTAGAGAAGACGCTTGGTCAGTGAAATCAAAATTGATGATCTGTGTTCTGTAGCAGAGTTTAGATTGATCTCAGCCCTAGCATAATCAAATTACCATTGCACTGGGTTTAAAATGGCTAGAATAGAGCCTAGTATAATAAGGCTTTTCTTGTACACTTCAGGCTATTGATCATGCTAGAGCAAAGAGAGAAGATTGGTGTAAAATGGTAGTAAATCAGAATAGCAGCATTTTCCATGAGTTTTGTTCTGACATAAGTGATGACATAGGATTCTCTACAACTAAGGCTGGACTCCTTACATTTTATTTATTAAGGTGGAACAGAAACAATTGACAGAGGAACAGATCTTCCAGTTTCTCACAAAACTAAAGAATTAAATCCTTACAAAGAGGTTTTAAGTGAAAGATGGTGATTATATGTGTCAGGAAAGGCTAATCTTGAAATTGCATGAATATATGTGTACTGTGGCCTAAACATCATGTTTTTTCCCTTCTTCACAGATAAGAAACCCAAACTTCCATCACAAAGTATTTTATTCATACATCTTGAAGATGCTTTGTTTGCTTCCTAGCTCCCTGGGAATAACTGGTTTCTCTGGGACACTCACCTAAAAATAATGCTGAGAAGACTTTTTATTTCAGGGGTAATAGTATGTAGGCTTCTTGAATTTTACATTGAAGTCTTATGAAAGGATGAATTAAATTCCTCAGGACTGTGGATGTTTGGACTATGGGAAAGCTTGGTGAGCCTAGCTAGAAAATAATAAACTCTAATCACAACCCACAACCCTAACCACAACCCACAGAAAGCAGCTTCTCTGCCATAAGGTCAAATTTTGAGGGCCTTATTTAGACCATCATTGGCCTAAGTCCCATTTTCTTCACTAAAGTTTACCAGCTTAAGGGCATCAGGATTTATACCCTTGATTCAAATGAGATATTTTCAATAAAATAGAGAAGAAAATCCTTAAAAATTTCTCCCTAGGCTCTATGACCCTCAACTGGCAAAATGCGTCTTATATTCACATCAGTATGCCCTAAACATACAGCAAAATTTTTATCTGACTCTATAAGAAATCCCATTTGATTCCCAAGATAAAGGGCTGGCTGTTGCATAGGTTGGATATGAAGGAAATCTTTTTGCTCTTGAACAGGAGCCAGAAATAACCTCAGGCTGGAACAGCAGGTGATGGGGTGGCAAAACAGTCACCAAATGAGGGCAGATATGCCTAAAATTGCTGACTTTTGCTTCCCTGAGAAAAGAGGCTTTAGATCTGCAATGAGACTTGTAAGGATCTTTAAAAGCGGGAAGATGCTGGAGGGCCCAAAATGTCTTTGTGCAGTTCTAAGATACCTTCAGAGAAGAGAAGATGGAGGGCTCTTCCCCAGACAGGGTCGGCACCAGCCAGCACAGCTGCCCACAGCATGGTGCTCCCGTCCAAAAGGCAATGTTCTGCCCAGCTGTCATGCTCTTGCTGTTAATTAACAATGTAAAAAGAAGGCCGTTCTAGTATTTCTACTTTGTTTCCATTATTGGATATCTAACAGCTGAGAGAGCAAGAGGGAGAGATTCTGGTCTTAAGCATGCTATGATATAAAAAGCTGCCAAAAGACATCGTGGTTACACTGAGTTTGATTGAACAATCCAAAATATTTGCAGTTCAGCATTGCCAATTAAAAATACTTGCCAATTATCAACTGCTTGTAGCGGGGAAAATGTTCATTAGCTTACAAATCTAATTGTGTGTTATATCCAAATAAGTTTGTATTAACAGCTTAGAGGCAAATGATTATCTTCCCTACCTTTGGGTGAGTTTGCTTAAAATACTATTAATGACAATAAGAAATCATCATGATCTGCAAATAACAGACATGCAGTAAGTAGAAATCACGATGTGCTCCCCTACTTTCTCACACTTGCCAAAACCTCCAGGGTGAGTGTTGACAAATAAACAATAAAAGGACACATTTACAGACAAGGTGGAATGATTTAATTTCATTAGTTTAGACTCGGGGGGGTTGTTACAATGATAAAATCTGCAATGAGACGATGTTGTATTCCTGTTACTCCATATTTGCACAAACACCAAGAGTGAAATTTTGTTCACTGTTCTGTTTTTTAAAATGAATTTTTAAATGTATAGATTCCTGTTGAAATTGAAACAGGAAGGAATACAACAAAACTATCAAACAGAACAACAAGCCATTATCACTGCAAATAGATCATTTTAGTTGCCATGGGTAACCAGTGCCAGTAAGGTATTCAGTCAGTGCAACCGCCAGCACTGATACCCTGCTTTGAAAGTGCTGACTGTGCGTCACATTGCAAACTTCAATAATTATTATGTGTAGGAGGGTGGTGGCACCAACAGGATATATACTTGTAATGAGTCATTCTTTAAATAGCTTAATTTATCATCCTCAAATAAAGGGGGAGGGATTTATCCAGTACAAGGCAGTTTGAAAAGCCTGAATTATTAATAAACTGAAATAACAGCAAAGCAGGAAAAGCTGGACAAATACACACACACACACACACATATATATAAAAGCTTAATGACAATAAGACTGAAGGAAAGTGCTTCTGCAAAAGTATAAAGCATAAACCAAGAAACATACAGAAGCAGCATCACAAGTCTGCAGCCACACTCCATTTAGTCATGCTAATGCACGAATGTAAATAGCTAGCAGATAAGGTGTCCGTAAATGCGACTCAAGGACATCCAGGCTGTCACAGACCACTGACACTGGATGTGGTTCACACAGTATTTTCAATTAGGCAGTGCTTTTTTTCTTGCATAGAAAGAAACGCAAGATCACAAAGATTAAGGAGGGTCATAGCTTGAAGAGAAAGCATCCTGGGGAAACTTATCTTCTGGAAGGAAATATTGATAACTCAATGCATAGCACTCTTTCTTCTGAAGCAAAATTGAATAATGTACACTCTTCTCCCCACCACACAAGCACACACAGTAGCATAAAGGTGGATGTGTACTGTGGGATATGGTCAATTATTCATTGAGGTGATTGCCCAGTTTTTGTTAATTTGATTTCAAAGCAGACTTATAACAAGAATCATAGAGATTCAGGCTGGAAGGCTCCTTCCAAACTTGGGACCCCAAGACATCAAGCAAGGACAGAAAGTAGGTGACCAACAGCCCCCCACCCTCTGCTCAGGTGCAGGGGAGGAGAATCAGAGGCACAAAGAGAAGGGAACAGCAGAGACCTTGTTCCAGGTTCCCAGCTGAAGTGGTAAAGGACTGAAGGCCTTGGGGTGCAGTGTGCTTCACATGTATGTCTATGATTAGATGCAGGTATCTATATCTCAGAAAAAAAAAAAAAAATCACCTAGTTCAATTTCCCACATTGAGGCAGGAGGACAGATGAGGACAAGAAAACACAAATCACTTTTGACAGATGTCTGTCTCCCATGATGGAGAGTCTATAGACCCACTTGGTTACCAGGGCCTCTCTTTCAATTACCAAGAAGCGGATTTTTTTCCCACAATATATTTCCTTCATCTTCTCTGCTGAACATATCTGCTCAACCCTCCCCCTAGGGCCATGCAAAATAAGGGATCTCTATCCCCTTGTCAACCCCCTTTATGGCTGAAATCTTTCCTGCCATGTTGCACATCAGGCTTCTTTTGAGATCCAGCTCCCTCTTCCACCAGCCTTGCTTTGTGTGTCATGTTTTCTAAGCCTTTGTTTGCTGCTGTTCTTTCAGAGATCTCTACACTGCACTTTCATGCATTTATGAAAGTCCATGCTGGATGTGCTATTTCAGCGGCTGCATCCCTGGCATCACTGGCCACATCAAATAGAACAGCTGTCTTATATCTAACATTCAGCATTTCTCTTAATGCATTCAAGAAGGAGATTCACCTTTTTTTTACCATGACATTGTGTTGACTTATGTTTAGTTTGCGAGCTGTTACAAGTCTCAAATCCTTCTGCTACACTGCTAACAGTACAAAGTTGTAAGTACAAATTCTTTGTACTTGTCTGAACTGAATTTCAAATTGCTATTTGTTGAGGTAATTTCAATTTTTTGTCTTCTGAATACTTTTGTCCTTTCACCTGATGCTTTTTTTCGGAAGGGGTGTCATACTTAAATTTTATATGTGAATTCTTTTTTCCAAAATCTAGCTGACAGCATTGACTATAACTGGCGTACAACAGATTATCCAGTAACCTCCCTCTCACACACACACCATCCCAAGCTATTTTATGGTCAATTATAAATGCACCTGATAGAGATTAAGTGTAGAACATTATTCTTTAGCTTGCATATGGGGAAGACACATAAGACAATGTCAAAAGCCTTCTTAAATTGAGATATATCCCACCTGTGCCTTCCATCGTACCATTTAGGCCAGTTAACTCATTAAAAAAAAAAAAAAAAAGATCTGCTTGTATGATCTGCTCTTGCTAAATCTACATTGGCTGCTTTAATCATTTTGTTACCTTCTAGGTCACTTGCCAATAGTTTCCAACAATTTGTTCCAAAATTCTCAAGGGTTTTAAATTACACCAGTCTATAATTCCTGAGGCTTACCATGATCACTTTTTTAAAGACAGGTGTATTGCTTGCCTTTCTCCAGTCTTCTGGGACTTTCCCTACCTTATCCTCTCCTTGAAAGATAATGGTCAATGTCTCAGAAACTGCTCCAAGGCCTTGCTGAAGTGCTCTCCAGTGACCCATTAGAGCCTGCTGAGCTTAACACAACTATCTTATCTAAAATCTCTTAATTTTCATTGTCTCTAGCCCATGGTATCAGTCTCGAGGAAACAATGTGCAGTGGCAACACAATCATTTGTTCTCATTGGCCTCAGTTTTATCTATGTTCAAAATTACCATGGATGGAGTATATTGTAGTCAACAGTTTACCACAAGCCATGGAGTGGAAAGCAGTGATTTCACCTTTTGTTTTTGAAGTCTTGACTGAACTCCTCTCTTCTGAGCTGACAGTAAGTTTATTACTTATCTAATTAAGATTTAACCCAATTTTTGGTTTCTGGTTGGTGGTTGGTTTTTTTTTTTTTTTGGTAAATTATGCAAATAAGGTGTGGAGCACTGTATCTTTCTCTGTATCACCCAGAGTTATCATCTTCCATGTAGGACTAGATAGCTACTTCCTTTTTGTTTTCCTCTTATTTCTGGTACAGTTGTTTTACTCTTATTCTTAAAACAATTTTGTGCCTTTTTCCTTTCTTCTTTCTATTTTTTAGCTTGTCATGTTTTCCCCATTTTACCCTTGTCCTTCATGGGATTTGTTTCTACATTTTAGATGATGCTTTAAAAACCATTTAGGTCACCAAAGAGTAACTAACGCAGCAGTATAAGTCTGCTTGTATGGTTACTCTCTCTTATTTGTTTATTTTGGGGCAGTTCACCATTGTACAGCAATAGCCTGATCTCACATGGTGCACTAATTTTCACATTACCTTATTAATAAGCCCTACTTACAAGTCCTGATGTTGGTTGTTTGGGGTTTTTTTTAATATATTATTAATTTTCTGTTGTTCCAACACTTAATTTTCCTGAGAAAAATGATTTTATTTCTCTGTGATAATTTTCAGCAAAACTATTTTTCCTTACTTTCTATTTCTGACCAATCATCTCATCACAAGCCTGTATCTAGGCTTTTGCACCTAAGTGAAGAAGAACTCTGCAAACTCATGAGTGTCCCTGAGAGGTGAACCATATAGGTGGCAGGATAGTTTTAGAGTTAGGACCCAGTCGTTTAAAATAGTCACATTCTCCAGGCATCCTTTTCCCTGAACAAAATTCTTGAACTGAATTTATGTATATACACGTGTATATATATACACACATATATTTCCTTTCTCAGTGGGGACCACACAGAGTATAAAAATACCACAAAAGATTTCCTGTTTAAACACAGCAATTACTTTAATGAGGCTATTGATTGACTGCTATCTGTTGCATTATTTACCTTTGATAGCTACAGATGCTTTTGAGATGCAACCTATACAGAGACAGACGTTGAAGTTCAGTACATTTGTTTTTCAATATAATTTGAGAACTATGCACTGTATGCACACATAAGCAAGAATAATGTAGCTTATTCCTAACTCAAGACATATATTAAATGGGAATGCAGCCTAACATGCAGTGCAGCAGTTGCAAGTCCTGCTTGCCCTACTGGCCAGTACCTCCATTTTTTTCTGCATAAGGAGGAGAGTATTAAAACCTTCCTCTCCATTTTTTAGGGTGTTACTGTAACTTTTTTTCTATGACTTTGAAGGACGGTTTATCTCGTTCTATATTGCCTTTCCTATAGGCCAGTGTTGACACAGCTTCCCATTGCTTCTAGCTACTACCCTTAATATGTTTTCCATAGCTGCTTAAAAAAGAAAAGCTTTTTGATTAGGTGATCCATGGTGGACATTTACTTTGATAACTCTCCTCTTTTAACCATTTGTCCTTACAGAGAGATTTTCAGCAAGTCTGCTTCTTGTATCTTCTTGATCTTTATAATGACTATATATAATTTTAATTAGATGATGTAATGTTTCCTCCCATTTCTTCTATCTGTATTTATTAAGCAAGCCATGCTTTCCTGTAACAGTTCTGGTGTTCTGTTTTCCCAAGTCTTGGTGTCATGTACATCATAACTTTACAGATGCTCTAAAGCTTGTAGTTTTTCTGTTAGCTTTCATACTCCTGACATTTGTGCATAAACATATTTATTTTCCCCATTATTCTTCCTCTTGTCTCAGTTGTTACCACTGTAGTTTCCCATTTCCTCCCTTTTCCACTCCATGTCTGTGTGTAGCAATCTACTTTTTGGTTCTCCATGGATATGTATCCCCAGTCCTCTCCGAGTCAAATTTAAAGCTTTCCTCCATTTGACTAGAATTACTGTCTAAATATCCTATCATCCATCTGTTCTAGGTGGACTTACTCCTCCCCTTCCTTCTTCTGAACCTTTGAACTTACAGTTTGAGTTACAGCATCATAAGATATACGCTTACTGTCTAGAGAACTCAGCAGTCTGAACCTTCAGCAGGCAGAGGTTCCTGCTGGGAAATCCTGAGCTTACCATTACTTATTGTATAGGAGTTTGAACTGACTCATGGAGATGCCAAGGCTTCTTGACTTTGAGACCTTCAAACATGAACAGCTAGCTCTCTAACTGCTTTTACAAAAGATACTTTCCCTTTGAAGACTTTCAAAGGAATCCATCTCTACTAGTAAGCAGAAAGCTTAGAAAGAATGATTTTGAGTTGACTAACATTTAAGCTCAGGCTAGGTGATCATTTGAAAGGTCTGGGTCCCACCTCATCTTTCACAAGGCTGATACATACTTGAAAGTTGTTAAGAAGCAAAGGTTTACTTGCTTTGGGTTAAGTGCCCGCGAACTGTTGTTCTGTGTTGAACTTATACCTGTTTTCTTACTTGCTTTATTTCAACATCTTACGCTCTTTATGCCCATATTCAGTTCAAATCACTCTCAGTGTTTGTTTGATTGTCTTTATAATTAAGGAAGACTGTTTGGAAACTTGTTGAGTCTGTGTGGGAAAGTAGACTTGAAAGGCCAAAGAAGAAAAGGATTTTAATATAGAATGGCAGTTGCCATTTAACACATAACAGAACAAATGCACAATATCAAGGAAGAAAGAAATATATATCAGCTTCACAGCTGACAACTGAAACAAAAATAATTGTTTCAATGCATTTAACAAATTAAAAAATTGCAAGGCTCTGCACTGGTAAATTGTGGCAGCTAGCTATTGAGGTAAAATGGTAAATAGCTTCATAGACTCTTGGGAAATATTTTGTTTTAATTGTGTGCAGTCATATTCAATATCTGAAAAATCCATTGGGATGCAGAGAACTGGAATAAATCAGAATTTCAGAGCAACTCAGATAATAGATTGTTGTTTAAGGCTGACAGGAGATAAGACTTTCACATTTACGCACCTTTTTTGTTCTTCTATTATGAAATTTGCTCGTATTAAATCAGTTTGGTTTACTATAAGGATGAAAAGGCACTTAACATTTAAAACAGGTACAAAGAAAGACTACTATTACTGATGCTTGTGTTTTGTCCAAGTAATAATTACTGTTGTCATAGGTAATGGTCCATCAGAATTTCATTTTACCTCACTCTTTATGCCTCAGTCATAGAAATTCCCTGCAAAACAGTATTGGCCAGACAATTATGGGCCTAGGGTAGAATATCACTCATTTACTCACACAGTCAACCTGGAGAAGAGCAGTGAGGACACTGGAAAACACTTTGACAGATATACCAGTTAGATAGAGATTTGGTAAACATACCCTGAATCATTTTTTGAAGAAGAAATGTGTGTGCACCTCACTAGCAGCACCAGGAGGAAGAATTTTAGTAGCACAGGCAGAAAGCTCCAATTAAGCAACCTTAACTTTGTACTGGTGTCCATATGTGTGGTATATGTTTGATGTGTTTTATAAATAAGACATCTGAGGGAGAGATGGCTAAACTTTCCTTTCATGGCTAATGAACTTGTAGAGCATATTCATGAAATATGCTAGTCAAGCTTCTAATTAAGGAATTTATTCAGGTAATGGTATAATATTTTGCATGGGCCACTCAACTTATCCAATAAAAAGTTTTACAAAACTGAAAGTATTATTTGTGAAATATTTTCCTGAAATTTATTTTTCAGTATTTTACCCACTTCATGTAAGCATGACTGAGAATCGCATTTGGCATGAAAGATGTGCTTGGCAATCACAATTGTGTGCCCTGATTTCATGGACAAGTTGCTTGTGCTATCTACACTTTAGATATCTATCTCCCAGATAGGGACAAGGAAATATGTCCTGTCATGTAGGACTATTTCTAGGCTTAATTAAATGTTTATTAAGCAACCTATAATTAACAGGTATCATTAAAGCCAGACAGAAGATGGGGGAACGAAACTCAGCCCGTTGGGTTTTCAACAAGGAGGAACAATGTTCTGACTTGATAAAATGCCTCAATAAATGTTATGAGAAAGAGAATCTGTTTGTAGATGGACAAATGTTGTCAGACATTCTAGCTAATTCCAGTCACCATTATAATTTAATTTACACATAATTGATTTAGTTATTCTTTTGTATACAACACCTACCTGGTTAGCAATGAAAAATAGTGGGGGAGATCAAGGACAAGTGCTTCTATCCTGTTCTGCCAAGTTTCACCACAAGGCTGCTTTTGCCCTGGCAGAGCAATGGAGAGAGCTTGCTGTAGTATTAGGACCTTGGTCAATAAAAATCAGCTGGGAATTACTTAAATGTGAATGCTTTGCCTCGCAAGAGGAAGAATGAAGAATTAGATTGGTTGCGTCAGCTGCCTTCAGATTGCTTTGCTAGACCTTTCTGATATCACATCTGTGAAGAACTTCCCATTATGTGAACAAGTTGCCCACAACCCCTTGCCTACTTTGAATATTAGGGGGTCAGGCTAATGGAAGTCTTATGCTAATGGCTGACAGATAGATGGAAAAGACTATTAATGCTAAAACATGCTCTAGTACTCTTAAGTACTTCTTTGAAAAAAAAAAAGAAATCAGAGTGGGGAGGCTGATGTATCTATTTACCTTTTTTTAATTGATTTTTATTGTCTGCCGTTAGAGCAACTGACTGTATAACTTAACAAAGCCATGTCCCAGCTTTCTGGCTATTCTTTATGAGAGATGAGGTTCTTTCCCAGGTTTCTATCAACCAAATCAGTGTACTGTCAATTAAAAAATGCACAAAAATTATATATATAAATTCTAGGCACACCATTTGCCATTCATTTGGAACTGAAACAATGGCATGATAATAAAAAGACATTTCATTATAAACAGAGAAGCATTTGAAGTCTCCCTAGACTGTCAAGTGATGAGTGCAGTATCATGAATGCCAACGCGTTTCTGCTGCTGATTTCATTACTTGTTTTCACTTGTGTATTATCAGCCCAAATGAAGATCAGGCCCTAAATTTACAGAATCCCAAAAGTCCCTTCAAAATATTTTCTTACTGTCTTACTGAAGTAAGGCAACCTTTTACAGGACTGGTGCGAGGTGCTTAAGAGCAACTGCAAGTCAAAATACCTTTAAAAAATCTGTCCTTTATTGCTTCCTAATTTTTAATGAATAAATACCTTTTAAACTAATTTTGTGACACTCCTAGTTAGGAATGTTGCTTTCTGAAGTCTTCTTTTTGTTTGGATTTTTTTTTCCAAGTAGCAGTGACAAATCATAAGGAGAAATATGGGTCCAAGAGGTAGCTGAACATCCTATTAGTCTCAAGAGACTAATTATAAAATCTTTATCCTAGTTGCCTGTTAATGAAAGTATGCTAATTTGCATATCAATACTTTTATGTTTTCAGAGATATTTTTCTAAGGCTTTATTTTTTTTCCAATTATAACATGGCTCTATTTTCTCTTTTTGATATTTAGTTACTTTTAATATTTTAGTTAAATAAACATAGGTGTAACATTCCACTTCTTTCAGTGTGAGTCCCTCAGCTGGCTGGGTATTATTCAACATATACTGGAGTCACTACGTTTTATCGTTATTCATTGAACAGATTGTTTGAAGAAGGGTTTTTGACCTCCCTCCTTTGCACAGTTCAAAATCACCTGCAAGTACAGCTAGCTTTCCAGAAAAGCCAAATGCAGGCACATTTCTTCATTATCATTTAAAGGGGCATATATCTCTCATTTTACATCTGGATGAATCTTTTTTGACATGCACATTTAAAAAATGTGCTTACATTTATTTTTTAAACTGTTCACCACTGCAGCAACACGAAACTCTGGCTATCAACGTTGTATATGTCACAGTAATTAATCCCTGGTCTTTCACAGCTTCTTGCACTGCTGGTTTTCTGAAACATTCATTTTGTCTCTGGGTTCCCCATTGTGAGTATTCATCTATTGAGGTATTTACGCCATGGCCATCATTATTATGGTATCTCAGCACCTGCATCCCACATTGGGCTACAATCCATAGGTCAAACATTGTAACTCATCCTTTAAAAGAGCATAAGGGAATAATGTTTTCATATGAAAGCAAGTGCAAAATATACATTCCTTTTAAATGATTTTTATTTTTGATTACGGAAACTAACCAGCAAAGAGAGAAGACAAAACAAATGGAATTTGATCTGTGAATAAATGAGTACCACCTGTCCCTTGTGCTGTAATTTCAGAACCGTTCAGAACTCTAGATTCTATCTATGGCTCATGTTCCCTCCCCTTAATTTTGTTAACATGCAATACCTTTTCTTGGGGCTGTAGATAGCCTTTTTGGACCATGGGTGCATTATTATAGAGTAAGAAAACCTTACAAATCATAGGAGGTTTGAAAAGGTCACAGGATTATATTTGGTGTCGCTATCGTTGGTTTTATCCTGTTAATTGAAAATGCTGTAAAAAAACCTACTGGAAGAAAATTATTTGTGCAAGCAAAGTCCTTTAGTATTGTTTTCAGGGACCTGTGCCATACCCAGTGATTGCAATATTGTTCCCCAGGTGATGGAGGGGGCTATCTGCTGCCTTGCATTTCCCAGCTGGCAACTCATGCAATCTCTGTGCAGTATCATGGCTTTTCTCATGCACCTTTGCACCACTTAGCAGGTACAGGTATCCCCTGGGTAGAATTGGCTGCTCTCTATGAGTAACATTGAACACAGCTGTGCAAAAATGGTTTGGGGACTGTTGTGTGCTGAAGACTGGACTGATCAGCCCTCTTGCGTTCAACAAAGATCATGTAACTCTTCCGGGTGATGTCAGCCAAAACACCAGAATATAGCAAGGCTGAGCAAATGCTTAATCAGGTGGACCAGGTAGTTTCTGTGACAGTCAAGAAAACAAGTCTGAGAAGTGTAAATACAAGACAGAGAAGCACACTGATGGTACAGCCCCAAGGAAAGCTGAATGAGAGAGTGGTGAGTGAAGGACTCTCAGAGTAATAAGTAAAAAAAGTGTATATTCCATTGGTCTGCCTGTGTTCAGAGGTGGAGAGCTTTGCACATCAAAGATATCAGGCTTCATGACCTGTTTTTCTTTCTAAGGAAGAGAAGACTACTGACCCCAGATTCTTGCTAATCAAGTGATTCAAGAAAAGGCAGCAGTGTTTTAGGGGCTATTTAGAAAGGAGCAAGTTAGCATGCTGTTGCCTCACTTGAATCTCTACATTATATCCATTGTGAAACCAAAACTAACTTACAAATCCCTTTAGAATATGTTTGTTTGCTTTTTCCACGAAGCAAGAGTGGAGGCTCGGGAACAATGAGTTCCTTTACAGAGCTTTGACAAACAAAATTATTGAAGTTAAATGGGGAAAAAAATAGCTTCTGAAAAGAATACTATATTATTCCTTCTTATTCATGTAGGATCACTCATGCTTTTCCCAACTTGTCTAATAAATGCATAAAAATAAATAAGTCCTTTAGTGTTCAGGTTTGCTACAGATTTGTTCAAATATTGCTTTCAACTCATGAGCAATTTCAAGGCTATAATGGAAAAGCTGAATCAGCTGTGAAATGTAACTTTTGACTTAATTATATTAATTGACATACCTATGTGTAATTTTTTTGAGTATTTGGTATAATTGCTTCAAATGACATTTAATTTGTCACTTGAAGTACAATAATTAGAAACAGTTCATGAAAGAAAGTCATTGCAACTTCAAATGAAGTATTTCAAAGGTATAATTATTTTGAATGTTATAACACTGAATAGCTACACTCATGGGGCTGGTGAGCCGACACTGCCAATGTTAAAGTCTATGGACCGGAGGGTCTCCTTTGCTACGCAGGCCACATACTCACTTATTTTCAGGATTTGGGGGAATAGCACTATGTGAAAAGGAGAAACCACATGCTCATTTCTCCTCCCCATAGGCTAGAGACAAGCCTTCTGTGCAGAAATGTTTGTCATCCAAATCTCATTAGAAATCAATGGAAAACATTTCATCAAACTCAGTGGGAGCTGAATTGATCCAGAAGTATATTTTTGGCTCTGCTGGAGATGTTTGAGGCGTGTAGCTGGCTGATGGAGCAGCTCCTTGATGTGAATAGTCCCCACTGAAATACTCCAGTGCAGTGCTAGTGTGGCTGCCGCAGCAATGCACAGCACCAGTGCCTGTTCCTTGGGGAAAGCCTCCACCCCCACCTCACCTCGGAAAGAGGCAGGAGTGCGTGACAGAGGGAAGAAATTAGCAGCAGCCTTAATAATGCTAACTGGCAAGAACAGTGACATAGCTAGGAAGATATTGCCCAACATTACACAATGTCTCGCACATAAAAATAAATAAATCGAAACCACAGAAAATTAAAGCAAGAAGAAGGAAGGTGAATTTCCTCTACCACTCCAGTCAAAAGGGCATGCAATCATTCAAAAGCTAGAGGCCCCACTCATTTGCAAGAAAAGCAACTGTAGCTCATGTCATTGCCAGTCGGGAACCAGTTCACTGGGCACTGGCAGGGAACTGTCTTCTTAAAACACTTGGGCCAGATCTCTGAGTGGAACCTGTTCCTTGGAAATCCGAGTGAGGAGTGGCTTTCTCAGCCTCAGGTGCCAAGAAGCTCAAGTGCTGAAAAGTGATGGGAAGACCAAGGTGTGGTGCCATGGGTCCTCATTCTGCCTGAGCTCTGCAAGCTCCTGAAGAACATAAACTGTACCAACAGCAGTGAATGGCAGGGGCACGACTCGATGTGGTGAGGGATTTCAGCATTGGGAACAGACAAAAAATTTCAAGTTTATTTAATTGCTGAGCACAGCATTTTTGTGAAGTTTGTGTTTTAACCCCAGGTACTAGAGAGAGGTCTTAAAAAAATATGAGGGATAGCTGTGTTTCAATCTTATCAATCTGAATGTTGGCCTAAAAACTTTAAAGAAACTCCCAGCATTGAAATAATATCTAGAGACTTAAATAATCTGAGTATACCTAGGATGGATTTTATAACTACATGTCCACCTTCAGAGAGGGATTTTCCTTTGGATGACAAATCAAGTCAGAAACTGTGCTGCAGGCAGGAGAGTTAAGTTTCAGGAGCCAGAAAACACAGTTCTTGGGCTTCTCCTAGCAGTCCCATTTAAAGTTACCCCTTTTGTCTGTCACTTAGCCGTTGCCTTCTTCAGTTCTTTACGTTTATGAGGTATTGGCACAGGGAAGGAGGAGTGAAGGGGTTGTCTGGAGCTCCTCTTACTAATGCGGCACTCTAAAGGAGTGTGTTAGTTCCCTCAGCTCTTGTCAGCTCTGGCTGTGGCCACTGATATCTTGTTAGGTCCATAACAGGTCCAGAGTGACATGTAAATACAGTTCTATGACCACACACACCTATAATATGTTTCCTTCAGTGAATTTGTAATAAGAATCTAGCCTAATGCTATATGCCACATGCGGTATGCTACATACCTTTTGCATAGTAAATATTTGACAATAATATTTTGGTTTTGGCATCCACTCCAAACTTTCCCTTTTAATCTTGGTTTCAGAGGAGCAGGCTTCTGCTGGGTAAGGAAGGGGGGACAGCAACAGGAAATTTTGGGATTTTTTTCTTCTGAATAGCCTAGTAATCTCTGAAAAGCCTAGTAATTGAGCCTTCATCAGAAGTGCTTACATAAAAGCCAATATTGGTCTGGAAACGCAAAGTGCAGTTCAGTTTTAGCTAAGGGCCAAAGTAACCAGGCAAGCTCAGATTTACATCACTACGTTGCACCAATACTACAGCTGCATCAAATTACTGTCTTCAGAACAGGAAGTGCTGGAAGCTTGATTACAAGTGCTACAGAGACAACGAAACACGATCTCATCTGTACATTGTGTATGAGATCTCTTTTTCCCCTTGGAGAAATGATTAACAGAAGGAACTAGTCCACATCGGAGAGATCCTAGTTTTCTGCAAACAGGTCTGGCTGTTTGTCAATTTGAATGTGCAAAACAAAATGTTTTTCAGAAAATGGTGAACTGACGGCAAAACAATTTTATTTTTGTCCATGAAGGTTGAAGTGTGTCACTCAGCTTTCAGATAACAAATGGTAATAACCCATGCACAGTGCTTAAGGATTTTGTCACTCCAGCATCTGACCTGCCCGCACGGATTCCTGTGTTTGCATGTTGATGCAATAACTTTAATTGGTCCTTGTGCAGGTGGATGTCCTGGCCTGTGGGACAGCAGGTTCAGGGCCTTTGTGTTTTTCTTTTCTAATAAGTTAGAGCTGTACCTCAGCCTTCACATACAACTAATTTTCCATTTTAAGAGTGCATCCTAAAGGACTTTCAAAAGTACTGAGCCAATTATTACTTAACTATGTTAGCTTAAATGCAAAATATTACTCTGGTGTAACCAAACTGAATTTGGCCAGTTGAATCTGACTTCATTTTTATTAGCCATTGTTTGTTTGGGTTGTTATTATATTTTTGTTAGACATTTGAGTAGTTGCCTAATATTTCATTGTTTGTGCAGCATCCGAGTTTGAATAAGAACAGAAAGATAAAAGTCAAATTTGGAAAATAAAAAAATCATAGGAACACACTAAAATAGACAGTCTCAGAAATACTTTTCCCTTTGTGTACTTACCAGATATCTGACCATTTCAAATGTATATGTTTGATTTCTTCTCTCTCTTTCTTTTTCTTTTTTCCTTCCTTCCTTCTTTCCTTCTTTCATCTTTTTCTTTCTTTCTTTCTTTCTTTCCCTCTCTTTCTTTCTTTCTTTCTTTTTCCTTCCTTCCTTCCTTTCTTCCTTCCTTCTTTTCTTTCTTTTCTTCTTTCCTTCTTTCCTTCTTTCTTGCTATTTCTTGTCTTCCTTCCTCTGAAAATGAGCAATCAGTTTGTATTACACAGCTTCCTTTGCCCTGTGGGAGCTGTACAACTTGAGAAACTTCTTGCATCTTTCTACTGAACCTAAGTCTGCTGATTTTCTCCCTGGGTTTCCACTTCTCTTTTAGCCTTGCATCCCTCATGACTTTGTCATGATACTATACCAGTAGGAATCATCATCTGCTGCTGGTATACCGGTGCTTGCTAGTTAACTCAGATATTGCCAGTCATTTTTGTGACTGGAGTGGGGACATAATCAAAGTGCAATGCCTCAGCACCATAAATGGGTCTCATCTCACTCAGTGTTGATCTTAAAGGCTGCTCTTATATGATTGTCTACATACAGAAAACAAATATTTAAATTAACTGGCTTTTTAACACTTCGAGTTGCATGTCTTTTGCTAGCATTCAACACTCTCTCTCTCTCACTCTCCTTTTTTTTTTTTTTTAATCCAGTGCCTTTTACTAGCTCCTGATACGGTTTCTTCTACAAAGATGCAGAATTTGCCAAGGCAAAAGAGTTTATTGCTGTGACTTGGCTATCCTCAGCAAAGGTCTGCACAGTACACTGCTGAACTTCATGTACTATAAGCCTTTTAGAGTGGAAATTTACTGCGGTGTCTCACCTTGAGGAGAGAACCAAAACAAACTTACTAGAACAGTAATTTAAAGACTGAGCTTTAAAGGGAGGGGAGAGAAATAAACCTCCTACCACTCCTTCTCCTAAATAGTTGGGATCATGTGAAAATCAATAGGCTGACCTCTTTCTTCCTTTTTTTCTTAACACTGTAAAAAGTCCAGCTGTAACTTTGTGCAATTGCTTTTAACCAGAAACTGTTGCAGGGAGAGCAAGCGCGTATGTGACGTGACGGGGTCTGTGGCCAGAGCCCACCCCACAGGGCTGCGGGCTGCCGCCCGCTCTGCCGGCAGAGCAGTTCTGGCCCGCACAGCTGCAGTCAGTGCAGGATTTCTGAGACCACCACCTCTGTTCTGCTGTCTCAACATATTCGCTTGCACACTCCTTGCTTACCTGAAACCTGGGCAGACGTAGCTGGAGCTCCCTCACTGGCTCCACACAGCAACTCTGACCAAAGGAAACACGATCTGCGAGGTGGAATTTCCTGACTGCTGCACAGCCTTACTTTATACATGGGTTTTAATGTAATGCTGAATAAAATTCCCTAAAGCCTTCATTTTCTGATCTCTCCTTCAAAAAGTTTATATATAAGAAGAAATCCAAGATAGCCAAGAAATCCAACTCCAAGTTTTGGAGCTCCTCTGTATTACAGTAAGTATTATCCAAAAAACATAATATGGAGCTGCAAGCCTTAAAATCTGGAGGGCTTGTCAAAGAACAGATCACAACTGGCCCAACTATAAAGGTAAAGAAAATGTGCTCTTCTGACAAGAGATGTTGCAATGGGGGTTAGGAAGCAGAAGCTTAGGGCTTGGGTAGGAAACTGCAGAGCCCAGGAACAGCCTGGCCATCTGAGAAGACCAAGAACCATCTTAAGAGCCAGCTGGGAGAGGAACTGTGCTGCATTGGCATGTCCCTGGGTGGAAAAAGAGGTTTTCCTGAGCTTGGCTGATCTTGAACAGGGTTATTCATTCATGGTTGAGTGTGTACGACCGGACCAGTAGATTTTCCAGCAACTTTTTTTTAAACCAATTTTCTTAATAAATAATTCATTGACATTGAAACTCTTCTCAAGAACATAGCAATAGTGATGCAAGTCATCAGGAGATGTGTGCCAGATTTGGGATAATATTTCTGGATGGAATTTTAGGAAGCAAGACTCCTGAATATGATTAACCAGTGTAAAGAGCATTTCCTGAGATATATAAGAACAAGATCGCTGAATCCAAATGGAAAGTTGAAGTTCTGCTCCTGTGCCCCAGAAAATACTTTATTCATGGGAATATTTGCCCGTGTGGGAACTCCTCCTTTGAGGAAAAAATTGTGCAGAACTGGTTTTTGGTCCAGTCTAAAACAGGACATTTAAAAATAAAATTAAATTTTGGGAAGGGTAGGGAGTTGTTTTTCTACTCAGTTCCACTGTACGTAGATATTACTGATACACTCCCAGTGCATCCTATGGAGGCTGCAGGTGAAAAGCGTCCTTCTACCAGTCTTACTAATTAAACAGAAGTAATTTTTGAGACTGTATATTTTAGAAAAGGCACAAAGGCTGTTTCCTTATTCTGCTCTTCCACATAGAAGTCGTTAATGTCTAAAGCAGTAAATCTGAGCAGAGCACTGTGGCTCAGTCCAGCGAGTACCTTCTTGATATCCTCCGACCTCTACGTGAGGCTAGCAGAAGTACTTCGTGAATCACGCTGTAGCTTGTATAGTACCCAAGTGCTTTGTTTTTCATTGAAAGGCTGATATAAACCCTTTAGATCAAATAAACACTTGTGCAAGAAAGAAACTGGAAAGCTGCTATTTAAGAGGAAAATGACTACCTTATAAAGGTTCCTATTGGAATGTACACTACTGTTGCTCTGTGTGTTACTTTTTTAAAAGGAAAGGTGAAATAAAATTTTACACATATTTTTAGCTGCTCCCATGAATTAATGTCCAAGTGTAAGACCAAGGTGTTAGCAGCCACAAAACAGACAAGCTGTTCGCACCTTCAGGAAGTTGATGCGTGTTATGGTACCTTCATAAAAATGACAACAAAGGTATGGGTTTGTTTTTTTTTTAAATACTTCTATTCAGAAACTGAAATGAGTGAACCTTTAAAAGAAAACCACTGAGCAGAATAGCAAACTAACTTTCCTCCCAGAGCAACAGAAAAATAGCTACTTTAATAAGAGGCAAACATAAACCACTTATTATGTTCATTCATGTCTGTATATTGTTTCTGAATGCCAAAAATTACTTAAAAACTATTTTCTGAAGTAAAAAAAAAAATAACATCAGAAGCGTCATTCTCATTTCCGCTAAATGCAGCAGCTGCTGGCATGCTATTGGCACTTACTTAAATTTATGTTGAGTTCTGTTGATAGCACTGAGAAAAAGGGTGTATTTTCAAATAGTAAGGGAGGAAATGTTAGTGCTACTGTTGTTTATGAGTCGCATCGGCAGTGGTTAGTGGAAGTAGTGCGTGTGCTGTCTTGGCTTGTTATTGCCACTGGGAGGCTGTGGTATAGCTGTGTGTTGAGAGAAGGATTACCCCAAACCATAATGGATCCCTGGTGGAAAGCTGGACATTGTGTAAGGAATGAGAATCTGGCTCTAAATATGTAACAGAGAGCGCTTAGGTCATAAACAGTGTATAACCAGTGCAAACATCAGAAGTGCAAAAATAAAAAAAAAAACAAACCAGATGATTTTCAGTTTGTATAAAGCTGAACTCAATAATAACACTAATAAAATGGTGTTCTTATTAGAGCATCTTATACACTGGTTATACAAATGATTTACTTGTTTGTTCTGTGGTTCTTTCCTCCAGAGACTTCGTTTTCTTAGGTTAACTCTTTAGGACAGGGATTATGGGGTTTACTGCCCCAGAATCTAGACTCTCTGGAGGTGAAGGAAGGGGCACACCAAAACTTCCCCATCAGAGCTGGGAGGATTGTTAATATTGTTCACTTCCTATTGAAACTGCTTCTGCCTTCAAAACAGGGGCTCCTCTAATTCATGCCTTTGGATAAACCAGCAAAAAGAGGGAGAAATAAAAGTGCTGTTTTGCAAAGGAGCTCTGGAGCTGGGAGCGTTGCTGTGCCGTCCTGTTCCCCAGGGAGCCACCAAGGAGCAGAGCGATGTTGTGCAGCCACTGGCCTCCACCACTGTGCAAGGACTGCTCACTTCCAAACCATTAGGAATTGCTTTTTCCTCAGCTTATTTCCTTAGTAAATGAAATTGTAATTGCGATTTACAGATGGATGGCATGACTTGTATTTGCCTGCTTACATTAATTACTATCTACTGGTTCAGCTATAAGGCTGCAGCTAGGCAGCAGGCAGGAAAGCTGCCTTCTTGCTGTGGCCTGGGTGATTATTCTGGGCCAGATGAGACCTCTGCAATAGGGACTGGGTAACCAAATGCATCTGAACATGCATTTGTCCCTCAGGAGTCTGTACTGGGACCAGTACTGTTTAATATCTTCATCAATGACACAGACAGTGGGATCGAGTGCACCCTCAGCAAGTTTGCAGATGACACCAAGCTGAGGGATCCAAGGGATGGGATGCCATCCAGAGGGACCTGGACAAGCTGGAGAAGTGGGCCCATGTGAACTTCATGAGGTTCAACAAGGACAAGTGCAAGGTTCTGCACCGGGGTTGGGGCAATCCCCAGTATCAGTACAGGCTGGGGGATGAAGGGATTGAGTGCAGCCTTGCAGAAAAGGACTTGGGGGTACTGGTGGATGAAAAGCTGGACATAAGCTGGCAATGTGTGCTCACAGCCCAGAAAGCCAACCATATCCTGGGCTATATCAAAAGAAGTGTGGCCAGCAGGTCGAGGGAGGTGATTCTGCCCCTCTGCTCTGCTCTGGTGAGACTCCACCTGGAGTCCTGTGTCCAGCTCTGGGGTCCTCAGCACAGGAAGGACATGGACCTGTTGGAGCTGGTCCAGAGGAGGGCCACAAAAATGATCAGAGGGCTGCAACACTTCTCCTATGAAGACAGGCTGAGAGAGCTGGGGTTGTTCAGCCTGGAGAAGAGAAGGCTACGGAGAGACCTTATTGCAGCCTTTCAGTACTTGAAGGAGTCTTATAAGAAAGATGAGGACAAACTTTTTAATATGATCTATTGTGATAGGACAAGGGGTAATGGTTTTAAACTAAAAGAGGGTAGATTCAGACTGGATATAAGGAAGAAATTTTTCACGATGAGGGTGGTGAAACACTGGACCAGGTTGCCCAGAGAGGTGGCAGGTGCCCCATCCCTGGAAACATTCAAGGTCAGGCCGGACTAGATCAGTAACCTGATCTAGTTGAAGATGTCCCTGCTCATTGCAGTGGGGTTGGATTAGACAACCTTAAAAGGTCCCTTTGACCCAAACTATTCTACGATTCTATGATCCTACGGTTCTATGCTCAGGAGGAAGAAGCCTGCAATGGGGAATGTCTCTGTCCTTGTACCTGCCTGCAGCACAAGGGGAGATTCCTGAGAAGAACAGAAAGCAATGTCTGCACTGCAGAGGTAACAAAGAGATTCTATTCCTATAGACAGGAATGGACTGGGTAGTTTATTGCAACTTTGGAAACTACTGGAAATTGTTGGATAGAGTAAAGGCTGGAGAGAAGGAGCTCTCCTCTGAGTTAGAGAGAGAGGACACTTATTATCAAGTCGTGTAATTTCTTCTGCTTCCTGCAGATGAATTTTCCATGTTTCAAGGATTGTTTGTGGTCTCATAAAACACATCTGTAGTAATTGGATGTCCTTTTGGGTGCTTTCTTGAGGGCAAACCTTCTGGGAAGTCCAGCCAGAACACTTACCACAGCATCACTAACATAAGGACCACTTCCAGTAGGTCAGCTCACTAGAGCAAGGCATCATCTGTTAGCCAGATGTAGGGCACGTAATAGAGGAGTACACTTTTTTTTTTTCTTACCATCAACAAGTCTCCTCTGAAGTCCCTTTAAACATAGGTGTACACCACATCTGAGTAGACTAACACAAAACCACAAGGTCAGATGATTGTAAGAATCTGCTGTTCATCTGGAGAAAGACCATGGGGAAAAGATCTGAGGGAAGTGAGCTCTTAGACGTGAGCTGAGATTTCTCTTACTTAATAAAACCGTGCCTAGAAAAAGTGGGCAGTAACTACTAGAGACCAGAAGATCTGGTAAGGAAGGAAATCACCTGGCCCTTGGGAGCAATAGCAGCTGATTTATGCATTGTGTTTTATTTCAGACTTTGTTGATTCAACTGCTATCTAGTGTTCAGATGAAAGACCTTGAAAGGTTTCGAACAGTGATGTTTAACATTTCCAGGAAGGTTTTAGAAAAGGGAGCAATCTGCAGAGACCGTTCCTGCAGTAGCAGGAATTGTGTTACCCTTCAGAAACTGAATTTATGCCCAGAAAGAACTTAAAAGAGTGACCTGGTGGGATCAATAGAAAATAAGGTCACAGCTGAATAAAGTTCTCAAAAGTTTCCAGTTCTTACTTGCTCAAACCTCTCTCTTGCCTGAGGCCAACTCCATCAGCATTTTCTCCGGATGGTGAAGCTATAAGCAGCATACTGTAAGACAGTTCTGCTGTGATTAGATATAAGGAAATACAGGGCTGTCGGTTGTCAAGGCACTGCTGATATTTTAATTTGAAGTGTCACTCAATCTCCTTGAGTTGCTTTGCATTGATATTGAATAAAGTAGGAGAGGAATGAGTTTTGAGAACAGAGAGAAATCGCTTGGTGGGCTGGAAGAGGGGAGATCTCAGAAGGAGGCACTGGATTTAGGGGACCCAACCTGGCCTCGCTATCTGGAGCAGATTTGTCCATGTGTGATGTCCCTCCACCCTCACCTCCCTAAAATTCTCCTTGTTGCACCAAAGCAATTGTCTATGTAAGGGCTGGCACAGTTTGATTTCCAATGAATCACATAAAAACTGATTTAATGAAGTGTCCCTTGATCTTACGTGTATTACCGAGGGAGGGTTTTTTTCCACTTCCCTGGGGCTTTCTGAAAAGGCTCAATTGTTTTTTCACCTGAGTTCTTTTCTAGCTTATTCTCTTAGTATTGGTTCCTAATACTTGTGACATTTATTCCCATATCTTTCCACCCTCCCATCCCTAACTTCCTCTCTTTCCTGAGGTGAAATCTTATCATTTTCTTTACTAGGTAAAAGAGAAAAAAAAACAAAACAGAAAGATTTAACGCTACCCAGAGCTAGCAGGTTCTTTTAATTCTTTCTGTTATGACAATATGACAGATTCTTGCACTTCCCTGGCTCCCAGTGGAAATACCAGGCTCTGAGGAGACAGAAAGAGGTGTATAAAGATGGAAGGCATTTACTCTTAGCAATGATTTTTCTAATGAGAGTTTTTAGTGGTGACATTAACAAACTGTTCTCTTGAAGAATTTCCTGGGGGCTTCAGTGTCACTACATGCAGCATCAGCTAGGTCACAAGCTCTCACCGCCACCCCAGTCACTGTGGAAACAGCATCCTCAGCAGGAGCGGGTCTGCACTCTCATTTTTGGCAGAGTGATGGTGAATGCCAAGTGAAGTGAGCAGCACAGCAGCTTTCTTCTACGTGTTTGTTTCTAAGAGTTTACATCTTTTACTTGTTATTTTCAGCACAGGGGGCATTAGAAAAGAAAGCAAAAAAAGAACAACCTCATAGTGAAGGATTTAAACATTTTTGCAAAGCTTAATGAAACTTCTGAATCTGCATTCTAGACAGTTAAGCATTGCAATAGGTAAGATGAAGCGTAGAGAAGTCAAGGGACTAATCCAAGGTCAGTGACAGAGTCACAAGTAGCCCCTAGGGGGTTCAGTCCGCTCCTCTGCTCGAGGTAAATCATTGACAGTAATTCCAGTCTGGCCAGCAGATTTGCCCCAGTCTGAGACTGGTGAGAGCAGGGAACTTGCTTTGAATCTGAGCCATCTTTGTCTAGCCAGCAGACAGCCTTTAGCTCCTGATGATAATTGCTTTATGTATTTAATTATGTTATCATAGCCCTTTGTTATCACAACAACTAGGATAGTGCCAATTTGGTTGAGGAAAGACAAAGACAAGCAAGAAAAGTTAATGCAGAAAAAGAATACCCAGATGTGGAAGTGGGTCAACAGGGTGTCTATCTACCTGTCTGAAACCTCTTTCTAGGAGCCACATCAGGAAAACAAATGTTTAAATAAAAAGATATCAGATTCAGATACTTGGAAAAACTGTTTGTAGAAACGAAGCACCCATAGAGTTTGTCAGAAATCCTCTCACAACAGTCTGCTGTCAGTCTGTTAGCAAAATCAATAAAACAGTCTGCATCCTTACGCAGATGCATAGATCTGATGCAGATCCACTGTAGGAGGAACCCCTCAAGCAGTGTCCCAGCTTGTCCAGGGGTCTGGGGCACAGGCACCCACTGGAGTCCTGTAGGAAATGGTATCGTGGTTATCCCTTGGCACTTGGATTTTGGGAGCTGCCTGTCATATGAATTGTGGTAAGTTTTTTTTGAAAGAGCTTCCAAGTTCTATTTTGCTTTCTACCCCAATTGTATAATCTTGGAAATATCAGACCTTCACAGTCTGATAAACCCATTTTCCATCATTTTACTCGTGATGCTTATTATAACCACAGATTAACAAGTGATTAAAATTGCACTACAGCAAGTATGTAAGTGTAAATCTGAATGATGCATGATTACTCCGAGCCAGCAGACATGTACAAATAATTGGCCTTTAAAGTTCATTAGTCAGTTTTATTACAAATAGTGCATTTGCATGATGTTTGTAAATTTATGCACCAGCGGGCATAAGTGATGACAGCATTCCACTGACTAGGCAAAGCAATTACAAAAAGCACATCCGCTATTTGAAATGTCAATACAAAACACTTGTTTTAATAATTGGTCATAGTGTTTTAGTCCTGGGAGCAACAGCTGCTAAACTCTTTAGTTACAGCAAGTGACATACGCAGGCAGGGTCCCAACACGTGAAACAATTGCTTCCAAATTCTTTTCACCCTTGATTCACCCCCACTCGCAGTATGTCTGAATTAGAAGTAGAAAGCTTGAATTAGATGCTGTTAGATTTACCCTTTCCTTTGGATGCTGAAGCGCCTCTCTGTGACTGTCACAGAGGATTTAGCTATATAGTGCTGTTTTCTATATGTGAATCCAATAAGAACGGAAAGATAATTAGGGAGATTGTAGAGGTTATAGTGTCATTAGTACTGATCTGTTCCTCTCTGGGCTTGGTGAGAAGATTAGTAGTGGAGGTAAAGAGGAAAACACGCAGTTTGAAGAAAAACATGGATGAATCTCTTAGGTAGCGAGAGAAGTTAAACCCCGTCTCCCGGCTATTTTCCATTAAAAATGGTATTTTTAATCTATGCATATCTACTTTTGCACTTCTAGAAAGTGACCAGAAACGTCTTGGTCAATTAAAAATTAAATAAGAGATAAGATCCATGTGTGATTACACTGAAATGCTGCATGCCCGCGCTGCCTCCAGATAAGGACTGCTGCAGCATGTTTTCCATTTCCAGGTTACCCATGATTCCCAGCTAAGAAGCAATATACTCTGGGATACCAGAACTGATACAGTACTGTTGACCTGAATCTGTTTCCTCATTGCTTGCTCATCTCAGCTCCAATGTGAGACAATTAACATACCATATGTTGTGCTCTTCATTAGCCAATACATTTGACAGTGCTCCTAAATGCTGTGCATGACATAGCTTTTTATGTGCTCTCACACAGCTGCATTAATAAAATCTGAGGAGGCAGGTGTCTGTATGTGCATATATATAGATGTACGCAGGCATGTATGGCAGTTCAGTTATAGCAATGGTAAACACTCACAGCAGGAACAAACTGATGACAAGTGAACTATAAAAGGTTCAGTTGAGAGAAACTTACGAAGACTTGAAAGGTTCTTTGAAAGCAGATTATATGCTCCTAAGATTTCCATTATTCCACTATAATGGAAAAAAAATCTCATATTAGGTTAAAGATCTAGTAGAGAATATCTCAAATTATCAAACCAAATACAGCCCATTCCAGTTAAATTGCTTCATTGCTTATATTCATTAAAATTTGAACTTTAGTACAGAAAACTTCCAACAACTGGAAACATATGAGCTTGAAGCACAGACTCCTTAACTCATAATAATAGCAAAAACCGAGGAGCCACTAGCTTGTGCTAGATTTTGTTCCCTTCTTGCCATGTGCCCCACTGGCTTAATTGTCAGACAGACTGTAACAGATAGATAACAGTGGTGCAAGGCTGTAACAGGTAATAATGGTGCAAGGCATAAATGCCACCTCACCGCACTGCAAAGCACTCATCAAACCAAGAGGATAAAGCGGTTTTGGCCACATGGCACCCAAAAAGCTTCCTCTTGAAGTGATCATCTTTAAGATAGTTTCTCATCCATTGGTGCCTTGACTAATGAAGGCATTCACTGCAGTGGCTCTCCCAGTATCACAGGTACTTTGTCCACATCACCTTCTGAGTGGTATTTAATGTTTCCATATGCCCTGTAAAGAACGAGTAGGAGCTTTCCCTTTCTGAGCAAACATGTTAGGAGTATCTGATGTCAGAGTTGCTTTTAGCTTGTCAAAGTGACTTAAACTGAGCTTACTCAATGTTAAAGATTGGATATTTTTTAAAACTAAGCAGAAACTCCCTTCAGGATAACCCACGGGAAGTCACCTTTCAGTACAAGGGTGAACTTTTCAGTCTAAATTTCCTTCTGACCTTCTCAAGTCAAATCTGATCTTCTCAAGTCCTCTTCCTAGTCAAACTACTGCTCAGTCACATGTGCTCCAAGTGACAAAAGGAGGCTCAGTACCCCGAATATAGAAGTGATGGAAATGTCCTGGGCTAAGTGATGCAGTAACGATGGATCACAGTGTGGACAGCTGCACTGTGTTGCCTGCAGTGCATTTTGGATAGGAAGGGTTGATAAATTGATGCTTAAACCTGATGACCATTCAATTCCAATAACAAACTGGGGTATAGAAAATGAATGCTGTCTCTTTCACAAAAGGAAACGCTTTACTTGGGCATGAGCCATGACTGTTGTGGCTAAAGGATGACATTACATATTACTGTACATTTTGTGTTTTCACCACAAGGGAACAGATGAGTATCTGAACAGATATAAACACAGCTGAAAGATGCAGGCTCTCATTTCAGATGCTTTGAGTGTATTCACTGGGTAATCCTCACAAGCAAGGAAAATCTGCCTTTTTTACCTTACAAGGCTTTTCAGAAGCATGGACTTGTTTTAATTGCATGGAAGTTCTTATCATGGGAAAAAAATGGTATAGATACAGTGAATCACTGCAAGCTGATACTGAAGTTATGATCTCTTAAGTTATTAACAAAATTCCGCTTGTGAAGTTGCTATTGCTGTTTGTTGTTTTGTCTTGCTTTTGCAATAGGCTGCTCTTCTCGGTTAATTCTCTCATGTGGTAGGTGTTTTCTAATATTAGCTTTTCAATAGGGGGAAAGACTCTTTTCTCCTCTCCAGGTGAATGATTTTGTCTTGTGAAAGCACAATGAGCATCATAGGCTCATTTGTCACATAGATAAATTTTTATCAGGGTAGATTGAATTTCTGCAGTGTAGATGATTGTTTGGGTTTTCTTTGCTTTTCTTTGCTTTTCTTTCTTTGTTTTTTTTTTTTTTTTGTTTGTTTGTTTTTAGGAAAACGATCTCTAAAAAGTATCTTCAAGGAAGACAGCAGCTGTAGGAAGAAAAAAAGAGATTAAAGTGACATGCTTTGACTATCCAACGGCTAGACTGCATTTAGGACAGTTTGCGAAGGCTGCATTTCATCATGGAAACCTTCTTTTATATACGCTGATCTGTTTAAGAAGGTTTTTCATGACACAAGTCATACACTGTGGCTGTATACAGCTGTATACTACCAAATTTTGGTAGAATGTCTGGAAGGCAAAGCCAATATTTGTTAAAAGAGACATGAACAATGAAGTAGCCCATTAAATCCTATTTTGTGTGAAATATTTTGACCACTAGTTGTAGCATTCCTGATAGATTTGAATACTGCATTTGCTGTTCAGGAGAAAAGCTTTTCTCTTCATGCAGTCTGCAGCACAGTTTATTTCCTGCCATGTAATAATGGCCCCCTAAAATACCTTGTTAATCTGAATGGATACTTATCATTCTCAGGGAACCAGCTCTTTCCCAGATAACTCTCTTAAAACAGCCAGTGCTAGCAGAGAAAAGAGCTTCATTTACTGCTATCATCCCAGTTTAAAGGAGATTTTAACGTCTTCACAGTTGCCCTATGAAGACTGTCAGGAATTTTCAAGGCCTTAAGCTGCTTTACCCTTACCTATCAAAATGAAAGCAAACACACAAATCCTTTTTTTAGGATGTTTTGACTTTACCGGCTCTTTTTTTTTTCAAATAAAACCCTGGTATGTGCTACATTTCCAATTGCCTTAAACATAACTGTTGGACAGACTGTGTGCCACTTGCCCTCCAGCCTTTTCAGAGCATCAGACTGTGTGTCAGTTCACTGTGCCCTGGCCAAGGCGGCTAGGGCAACTGATGGTCCTGCCAGACCTAAAATAAAACAACCGCCCTGCAACTTGGCTTTTGCAGAGAAAACCAAAGCAAGGCAATTTGGTTTTCTTTTCCTTAAAGACTTTAATTTGGGTGGGAGGCTGGGGAGAGGAGGTAGGGATGGAAGGAGGAAGTGGGGACCTATACGTCCAAACCCAGTGCCTGGACTTTACATGCATGCTGCAACAGGGACAGCCCTCTCTTCTCAGCAGATCCACCCTTGATCTTGCTACAGCCGAAGTCCTACAATGTTTCAAGCTCACATCATACTACTTACTTCTAATGTTATGCAGACTCTTTTTTTTAGTTGTAAATGAGCTTTATTTATAGTGATTGCACACACACAAAAACCTCAGTATTGTTTCAGTTTTTTTTTTTAACTGCCTGCCCTGTTGTTCAGAAAACCCTGTAGGAACCGAATGGGAACCACTGGGCCTGGCTCCAGGCTTTGGCAGCCTGGTTATTAAGGGGTGAAGGAAAGGGCTTTTACAAACTTAAATAAACAGTTACTTTAGTTAATAGCCTGAGCCTTGATTATTCACCCCATTGTGACTTACACTGATTTCAGGGAGGGTTGTATTATATCCAGACTGAAGGCAGGAGGTTATGTTTCTGCTGAACTCAACAAAAGGTGGATTGTGTGCTTGTAGTACAGTTGCTTTGAATAGAATCTGGACCCATATGTTGAAACTGTTCTGGTCTCTAATTAAAGACTAGTATCTCTTCACTGCACACTGAGTTATTTTGAGACAGTGAGAATGCCACAGCAGGGAGTGTACTTGGAGAGTTGGTACTGCAGGCCTTGTTACACCCTGCATTAAAGATATGTGAGTAACTGTCAAAGCTTCAACTTCACCTGAAACTGTTCCTTTTTTTTTTTTTTCTCTTCAGTAATTAAATCTTGTGTTGGGTTGAATGGAAAACAAGATGTTTTGAAGCCTATTTAAATCATCTTTGAAATAAAGCAAATAAAATTCAGGAACACGGTAAGACTCTGAAGGAGATTTAGGTGTTGCTAATAGAAACGAAGAGCAGCTAATTATGCTGATGCTTTTGTCCAGATCAGCAGGAGTCATTGGTCCACAATTTTTGTTCTTCCAGAAATATTGTTACCCTTCCTGCTTTCTCTATCCCTACAATCACATGCACAGTCTTTCGTGTGCGTCATTTGTAAATAGAGCCAATGTCATGGATTCTCTCTATTCGTAGAGCTGGTCAAGATCTTCTAGTCTGACTTCCTGACTGTAACGGGCTACTTAAAGCCATTAGGTCTCTATAGGGCCCATTAAAGCAAGACTTTCATAAGTACACCCTCCAGAATACATTTAGTTTGGATCTAAAGCCATCATGTCAATTCGTCTTGTCTAGCTCTAGTCACCAAAAGGGAGTCCAGTCAAAGCCGCAGTCAAATGTAGAGGCTGCAGAGAGTACTTCCACTCATGTACCTCTAAATTTTACAAAGTTTTCTAGACTACCCCTATGTGATCTCTGTATCAGATGGCTAATGCTACTTGAGCTAAATACCAAGGGATCAAATTGTTTGTTTCAACAGTGGCAATCATTAAAAAAGACTGCATTTAATTTTGAATTTTAATTCATCAGGATTAAACTAAGAATTTCTGGCTATAATCAAGCCTTTTGCCAAACAGATTCAAGAATATTTCAGTACTTAGCTTTATGAGGAGCAAAACATCACTTTTACGATATGTCCAGCCTTCTTTCAGTCTTCATTTTGGGAAACTAAGTGGACATCTTTACATATCAGCATAAGGCAAGTTGCTCAGTATTTGAAATACTCTGGCTGTGCAGATTAGGGTGATGTTGAGTGATATGCCATTTTGAAGACAGCCCCCGACTGACCCCACTTGCTTTGTAAGTTCACAGAGTAGTGGTGGTGTGCGCAAACCAGATTGCTCATGGAGAAATTAATGTGGAAGATCTGCTCCAGTTGCATATGAAACATGTTCTACCTCCTTATGGAGATATCGGTTTGAAACTGGTCCTTCAGACAGCTTCAAATCACATGAATGTTAAGGATGCTTTAGGAAATCTTCTTAAATCTAGTCCTAAGTAAAACCCAGGAAGGTTATCACAGAGACACGGGCATCAGCAAGAACTACCTTGATATACTGACACACTAATGTTGTGCTGAATTGCTCATCACTGCAGCCATTACTTTTGTGGTTCTCTTGTATGTTTTCTTCGGCTTTCAGCATCCTTTTTAGTCCTACAAAGCAAGGCCAGGGACATAGGGATATAGGGACATAGGGACATAGGGAAGTGATATATAGGCTTATTCCATACTCAAAACCAGGATTGGTTATACCTGTACAAATGTGCTGGTAGTTGTTTAATCATTGTTTCTGTTTGCGTTTTTTTGTTTGTTTGTTTGTTTTCAACTTGAACAGTGAGGAAGTTTCCACAATCTCATACAGGTAAGAAAAAAGGACACCAGAATTGTGTTGTGCATTCCTGTACTTATCCTTCTAATCCTAGTTCTTCCTCCTTCTTTCACACAGTCCTATTAATTATACTTGTCACTGTATTGGATTAAGAGTTTGTGTTGTCACTGGGCTTCACTTTGTTTATCCTAATTTGTAGGTAGAGCCTGCATATTTTATTAGAGCCTGTTTTTTATTAGAAGGGACGGAAGTTACCCTACTGTGCACATTCCTACAGTTTCACTCTGTCCTTTTTCCTATTCTGCGCCTGATCTTGTGCCATCAGTACACTTTTCCTAAAGCAACCATTTTTACCAACCACCAGATGCTTGATAAAAAGGTTAAATAGTATGTGACAGAAGACCAGCTCATACAGTTTACCCTAAAGACACACAGTCAAGGACTGTCTACTCATTACAGTCTTATAGTTTCTTGTTTTAGAAAACTACATTTCTTATAAAAGAAGTAGTAGAAGATCACTTATTTGTATGTTTTTTTGCTGTATATAAAAGTTTACAAATTATCCTTGGTAGGCTACTAGAAGTCTGCTTCTGCTTAAAAGCATCACACAATGAGAAAGTTATCGTCTTTAGACAGCCTGAGTTATCTGCTCACATATGGACTAAAACCTATGTAAAGGATAAATTGCATTTAAAATTAAAATGCACAGATAACTTTTTCCTTCTTCTTGTTAACAGGACTAAAACATAATAATTAATCTTTGTCAGGGTATTTTAACACACTCATCCTAATATTGTCCTTGTGAAACAGAAATCTGAACTCTGCAGTGGTAAAAGTGCTGCATCTCTCACATTCATCATTGCCTCTCTAGGTACTCTAATCTGACAGGAATTTTTTTTTTTTTTTTTTTTTATGATTTTATAGGTTATTTACCAGTGTTCTGCACTTCAGTCTGTTACCAGGGTTACCCTGTGTGTCTCAATCTGCTGATGGCAAGAAATGAAGAAAATTCTGTGTTCAGGGATGCAAGGTTATTGTGTTCCCTGCATTTTCACCAGAATAGTTCTGTTTTGAATGCTATGTTTCTTGGAAAGTTGCAAGATGAATTTAGATAGATAATATGTAACTGAAGTCCCTGATCTTGTCTTGTTTTGCTTTATCCTTCTCTCTCTTGTCATTTGAATCAAAACTTCTGGAAACAGGTGATCACCTGGAACACTTAGATTAGGTTGTGTTTGGGTTTGTTTTTTCATAGAAATCATCTGGTTTTCCATGATCTTACAGCAATAACTAGAAGTGATACTGAACCATCTCTGCCCAAGTCTATAATAGGGGAATGACTTTTAATTACAGGCAGTTATTCATAAATATGTGGCTTCTACACTGTGTTTTTTCCCACAATAACAAATTGTACCTTTCTTGATCATATATTCTCTTTCTTATATGGTTCTGTTTTCACTTGGCTTGAAAATATTACTTGTGTACACGAAAGGTACTATGGTCCCATTTCAGCAAGCTGCTTGTACTAGGTGTGTGGTAGTTATCAAAGAAATTGATGGTATTTCACTGAACAAGGCTGCATGCTGATGCATACTTAAATGTGTTGCTGAATTAGGGCCTCAGGAGACAAGGTCATGCTTAAAGGATTTTCCATTGTAACCTAAATAGTTGATAAACACAATGGTGAGGGAGGAATGTGACTCAGTGAACAGCTAGTTGCACAGATAACTTGAATGCTTAGAAAGAGGAAATGTGGAACTAATAAGCTAATTTCCTTATGTCTCTTCTGTTTGTGATTCATGTGCAGGGAATCTGAGCTTTGAAAAGATACATCAGAGGAGATGGTAGACTTGGTGTATACCACGATGAACTCCCTGGATATGAGTAAAGTCCCCATCTGTGGATTCCTCTAGGTTGCAGGTCTGTGCGTGAAGAGCATGGCTAAGCAGCAGCTTGACACCTATTGTAACAAGATTTGTGGAAGGAATACAGCTGTCTTACAGAGAGAAGGGAGGAAAAGGAGGGCCAAGATCAAAAAAATAAAAAATATTGAACTACAGGAACCAAATGTTGAATGACATAAACCAGAAGGCAACACTGAGCAACACATCCTTCAGAGCCCTCCCCCGAAGGCATCCCAGGAGCCAGCAGATACTACCCAGCAGGGGTCAACCCGGGCAGCACAGGGCAAGGCAACAGAACTGAGCCATGCAGTGGCTGGGATTCCTCCTGGAAAGCTTCCTTCTCCTGGTACTGCCCCAACCAGCTTGGCTGCAGCCAGGGGCAGGTCAACCAGGAGCCTCCACTTCCTGGGACCAGGTGCTGCGCTAGAGTACACTTTGGTCTGAGGCAGTGTAAGTGTCCCTCTTTTTGTACCCTGCACAGCACTGCAAGACCACCATCTGAGCTGCCAAGGGCACAGGGTGCAGTGCACAGGCAGCTGCTCTCAAAGACCCTCCACAAAATAAGCTATGTTCTCCCTGGTGCTATTAAGGAGATCACAACATATAACTTTGCAGGACCCAGAGGGTTGTTTTCCCTTGAGTAGAAGAGTAAAGTATTTTCTTTGGGCTGCATAAGCATGAGTTTGTACCTCATTCATGTGCTAAAAAGCTAACCCAGCCACGAATGGGGTACCTGCATACAAGGCAACCAAGTGAAGGCAGTTGGACATGAGCTCTGTACAATATCCTTTTGTGTGCTGTTGGGCACAGACATTGCTGTGCTGGCCTCAAGAAATAGGTGCCCAAGTCTAAATTTACTGAAGGCATCTAAAACTTGTGGGGAAGTAGTAAATTGACACTACAGTTAGTAGCAACAGTAGCAATCTCTTTATACTATTGAAAAAATTTGAAATATAATAATATAAAAATATTCTGGCCTTTTTTTCCCCTCTACCCTGTCACATCTAATCTGCATCAAAGTTTTAATATCCGAAAGGAAAGCTAAAAATGGCAGAATTTTTGCAAGCACTAGCAATCCAGAACAGCATCACTTTTAGGGATGATAACTTCCAGCAATGCTTCCTTGAAGGCACAGAAGTAGCAGCTGGTTTTTTTGTTTGTTTGCTTTTTGTCTTGTTTTCTTTAACCATGCTAGTAAAATAATGATTCAGATGTATATATATATATATATATATATTTTTATGTACATAAACTACATAGACCTTTACTGGAAAAAATTGCAAATGAGATTCTAGATGTTAAGTAGGAGAGGCAAAGCTGAAATACAGCTTGCCTTTATTAGCTTTTGTTGGAAGTATCTGGGACCTCCCAGAGTGAAACAGTTAGTTAAACATTAGCCATTCAGGTACTAAAGACAGTTTAAAAATATCCTGCCTGTAATAACCAATGAAGCAAGAGCACGTTTCATCTGTACTAGTTGACATATTGCATAACATATATTAAAGCTGAGTATAAAGCCAGTACTTCATTTTTACAGGTAACTGGAATCACCACTTTTTAATTAAAGGCTTATCTGTTAAACTACTTACTCTGAATACTTTTCTCAGTTTCAGGTATTTTGGTTCTCACATGTTAAATGCATTATACATAATTTTCCTCTTTTTCTATACCAGTTCTATTTGAAAATATCATTTTACGTTCTTACGAAAAAAATAGACTCTTCCCCTTAAAGAGCTATAGATTCTTCTCCCATCTTGTTCTGTCAAGTGTGCTGAAAATCGTGGAAGTTTATAATGCTTTATATAGATTAAGTTTGTTGAATCTATGAAGACAATTAAATACATTCATGGTCATAATCTCCTCTTCTCTCTCTTCAAGTAGAGCAGATTCCAGTGTATGACTAGGTTAAAAAAAAGAAGGGAAAATAAAAGAGAGAGCAAAATTTTACTGGTACCTTTCTTGTCTCCCCTTGTAGAACATTCCTCAGCCTTATTCTTTCTTTGAGCAAGAAATGACCTTCCACCCAGACACAAAGAAGAAGAATACTAATCTCTGAAAACTTGTCATAAGTTTGTAGATGGGAACCTGAAATTGAGTCTTATGTGAATTATCTTCATAAAAAGATAAACAAGTGGCAAATGGCTGAGCTGGGCACATATTGGTTTGAAAAGGAAAAAAGTTATGTCCCTGAAAAGTTACACTGCCTTGTAAGGACTCTGGCTGGTTTTAGCTTCTTTGTTGTTTACTTTCCAGGGAAAATGTCTATGAAGAGAGATTATACATCATGCTATACCATGAGGATTTGAGTGAGCTACTCCTAATAAACACTTCTACGGGACTTCATACCCTATTTAACCTGAGTTGCAGCATTTCTCATCAGAAGCATCTTGATTTTAGAGGTAGAAAGAGTGACTCCATAATGTAAGACCCTTGGAAAAGGACCCATCCTATCTGAATCAAACGTGTCTTATTTTGGATTCTGTATGAATAGCACTAGACTTCTTTTGCTATGTGAATTATTAAAAAAAAAATTATGTAGGGGGTTTTAGAGAACTGACAGCAAAAATAAGGAATAAATTACTTTGTGTGTGTTTGTGTTTAACCCAATTTTGTACTTGAAGTCTACTTCTTTCTTTGTAATATTACAAAGAGTCTATTGCAATCATTGTAGAACCCTCCATTTCAGGGTTGTTTTCAAGTGGGCTGGGTTTGGGTTTTTTCAGAGGAAATGCTTCCAAGCATGCTGCTTCTCTCTTTGTGCTGATGCTAGTTCCACACAAATAACTTGCTGTCTTTCTGCTTTACTTTTGATCTGAAGAAAGAGTGGTTTTACACCGAAAAACGCTGACTTCCTTTCTCGGTAGTCAGAGTAGAGCAGGTGTTCCTTCTTCCCACAGATTGCAGGTGTTCTGGGTAGCCTTCTAAAACCATTTTGGTGTGTCCCTGACTGATGTTCAGACACCCAAAGTTAGTAATTTTGCAGTAGACTCTGTTTTAACTGGTCTGGACTATACTGCTCCTTGGTGAGGGCTGCATGGATAAAATCGTTAATACTGTTAGTAGGCTTAATATTTTTTAATATTGCCCAAGGCCCTTATTTAAGATACCGTCCCCAAATTATGTCAGTTGGAGCTTTCCCATTAGCTTTAATATGGCAGTGATTTTTACCATCTCTACCTATACAGAGAGAATTAAAGGAGTTTAAAAGCATTAGTCCAGATTTAGTAGTTTCTGTTGAAGATTCAGCAAGCATGAAGGTGGAGCTGAGCAGAAAATAGCCATTTGACTTGGATTACTAGGAAACATTGTGAGGACAGACATTTGATTTCTCATTTCTCAACTTGTTTACTGTTCCGCATACCTATAAAAGGATATACATTTACCATGCACTGATTACTGTTCCACAGGGTACAGTATGAAGCATACATCTCAACACATGAGAAAAAATGAAAGGTCTTACAAAAGAACAAGTTAACATCATTTACCTTGTGTAGACCTTCTCTGGGTAGTAAATCTTTGTTGGAACAGATGTACATCCACCAATAACGAGGTGGTATTTACCTGACAACATAGATTACAGAAAGAATATGTGACAGTATAAGATGCAATGGGGAACATAATGTTATTTTGGGGGATTGCCGCAAATTATTATAAAATCTGAAGCCATGAAGGAGGTTAAGCAAAGCATAAATAGATACTGATAGATCTTTAAAATTAAGTTGTCATGTATTTTGGGGATGACATATATTGTTGAAAGATATTTTAAGAATGTATGTGTAAAATAATGAAAACTTTATTGGAATTATTTAATAAAATGGAATAGTTTCCGTGTGCATGTAATATTTATAACTTAAAATACCACATATAAGTATTAAAGGTTTTAGAAAGAATAGTAAAGTGCAGCTCACACTTCAGCAAATGTGACCAAATAATAAAAAACTCGTCAGGACACAAATGTATAGGAAAATCTAATACTGCTCTTCTTTGACGTCAGAGCATTGCACTTGAGAAGTTTGTGGCTGCATAACAGATTGTGTTACATGATCTGGCCAGCTGACTTCTCCATTCCTCTTCTCTCCTCTCCCTAACAATCCAAACTGCAGAAGATCTAGTCTCAAGTCTTCTCAGTTTTAACCTGTTTCTCACTTCCCCCAAAATTCTAGCACCTTTGAGGCTAACTGCAGATGAGGCCTCCTGGAGATCCATGAACTAGGGTGCTTGTAGCTTATTTTGCTTCCTGACCTAGTTGGGTAGGTGTTCTCTGATCATACATACCAAGCTAGTCTCTACAAATGCACAAGGAAGAGGAAGTGGTGCTAGCTCCTTTTTAACTATAAGGTGAGAAAACAGTAGGGCAGTCGTCTGAGATGCTGGACATACAGAATAGGATGCAGTGGCTTTCTACAGGTGATCTTGCTATCTCAGATTGTATTATATACAGCAAAGTCTAAAGGGGTCTTCAGCTGACCAGGATAGGTCTGCTTCAGGGTGACTGAAATTTCTCTTTAGACATTATTGATTATAAAGGAAGCTTAGAAACCTGTTCATGTGTAGACATCTGGGCCACTAGAATTTGGAACTGAATTACTCTCCCAGCATTTGTATGTTTTATAGGGTCTAGAGCAGAGCTGAGTGTCAGCCTTTGTCCTGCTATGGCTGTCCTAACAAGGTAATTTTTGAGTCCTCTCTGTTATTATTCAGTCTCTTCTGCTGCAGTGAATATTTAGCTATTCAACCTGAGGTGAAAGAACTTCAAAAGGACCTACTGAGAGAAGTGTTCCCCTCACTCAGCTTCCCTATTCTTGAATAAAAATGTAGTCTTCCATGAGAGCCTGGGGGTTAGATAATTACCTCTAAGGCAGAAAGAACCTTGACATAGACTCTAGCATAATAGAGATAAAAAAGGGGATCATCTTTCCTTTGGGAAGTGTTCTACGTGGAGTCTGATCTAGTTGGCATTATATAAACTTGCTTGTTGGGCTGGACCTAGCAGGAACAATATGTAGAGAACAGGTGATATACTGACTGCTACGGACTTGAGTAATCCCAGCCACAGAAACAGATTTTGAGGTATCTTGGATGCAACAGCACAAATGCACTTCTTACACTTCATTTTTTCAACTGAAAAAGCTATCATTTGGGCAGATTGGAAGGGAGTGGGGAGGAGTGAAGCAGGGTTAGTTTTTTGTTGATTTTGTGGACTTTTTTAGTTTTAATTTGGTAGCTAGTACAGTGGAGGTCTTGTGATTTTTTTTTTTTTTTTGGCAACAAGTGTCTGCTTTCTCTATTAGTCAAAGAAAGTTTAATGTTGTCAACAGCTGCCAAACCACATAGAGATATACAACTATTATAATGGAAGAATCTATTATCAATTTAGATAATGCTTTTCACAGTGCACAGAGCAGAAGCAGAGTTGATACACATGAGAAACATGCAGAATTTCCTTTTATTGTGAAGTTAAATCCATCTTTCCAGTGCTGCGTCTCTTCACAGCAGGCTGGCTTAAGGTCAGTGGTAATGCCACTCATTCTGTTCTGTGTCAGCCACAAGTTGAAATACATTTTTCTGGTCAGACCATAAGGTTCTGTTAATAGTAATTTGCCATCACTGGTTTTCTTAAGCCAACATACCTATAAAGCTAATGGCTGGCTGTTTATATTCAACTTGTCAATGAGTCTTCAGTAGAAAAATAAAGACTTTTTTTTTAATAGACCTTTTTTATACAAATGCTATCTGGAGGAAGAGCTACTTAGCTGTCAAGGCATGTGCATGAATTCTGCCATAAACATCTTTACCTTCATTGCCCTCCCCACTGAGATAGCGTGTAGTGTGGGAAATCATAAGTTTCCTCCAGAGTTCGTAAGAAACATGCATTAGTAAAAGAGAAGTATAGAAAACCCAGCCTGTGACTCTTGCACTGCTAGTCCTGTCACAGCTGAACTACCAGAGTCATTTTTATCTTTCTGTACTCCATAGGGTTATTTCGGGTTTCCACTGGTGTAGAGAGAATCTGGGTCACAGCTCAGCCATCTGTCTGTACATGACTTTTCCTCAGAAATGGTTTCTGTCTCATTTTAGTCTGTACCTATGATCTGAAAAGCAGCTAGAGCTGGGTAGGATATTTCCACAAAGTATGTTTTCATTTGAAAATGCTGATGAGTTGAAACAAACTTTTTGTTGCTGTTTGTTTTGACAAATGTTTGTTGAGATTATTTCTTTGCTTTAAGGTGAGGTTTCTTGAGGTTTCTTTTCAAACCTGGCTAGTCCACAGCAGCCTGGTGGTTACAGTGCTGCCCTGAGGCCAGGGCGACTTAACATCAGATCCCTGCTTGATGTGATTTGAAGCACAGATGTGAGCTCAGGTTAGATGAGGAGACTTCATAAACTATGTTTAAACCCTTGGAAGAGTTACAGCTTGATGGAAAGGGTTAAGTTCCATAAGTGTGTCGTTTTGTGCAACGAGTCCCCAAAGTCGCCTTGTAGTATGGTGATAAATTCCCACTGTTGAGAACCTAACAGCAAGAAGATGGAGCAAACAAAAAAAATCTAGGTCCTTCTACTCTCCCCCCAGGACAGAGTAGTCTGTGGGTGTTGCTTCATGCTTGTTGCAAGTTAAGGTTAAAGGTTAGATATCTTGATTTCTTCTACTAAGATAAAGGTCAAACAACGTGTTACAAAATTTAGAAACAGGTTTACAGAGTAAAATCAATAGATTCATAACTCCATTCCAAGCTGTTGGTTCAGGAGCTCTCTCAGGGTTGTTAATCACAATTGAAGTTGAGGTTACCTGTGTCATTCTGGCAATTATTCTTCCCAGCTGGACAGGGCTTCTCAGAGATGAATTTTGCTTTGGTTCAAAGCTCCAAGTTATGCTTCTGCTTTGGCAGCACAGTCCTAGATGTTAAATAGAGGGTGTCTGTGAGGGTTTTATGTCTGCCGTGGAGGTTCTTTCGACATGTTTGAAATTTCTTGTTTCCTTACTAACAAAGAGATCTTCTATTCTAATGGATGTGACTTTGGCGATTTGACATCTATGATTGCTACTGGAATTCTCATAAGTTTATTCAAGAAGGGGTCTTCAAGTCCAGAAGTGCTCTGAAGTATTGATTCCACATTCCTGTTAACTCCTTTTCCTAGAAGTAGATTCAAATATAGTCTTAAACTTTCTCAATATCATTTTGCATACCAAATACCCTAAAGAGTTCTTTTGTTTTCCTGCAGCAGTTTATATTTTGGTTCACCCCTCCAAGACTGCATGATTTGTAACTTGAAGCTCTTCATACTTTCATAATAACATGTAATTTGCCATATAATAAAAACCATTCTCTGCAGAGCATCTCCAACCTGTTTCACAATTCAAGTTATGTTAAAGACTTTCCGCAGGGCCTCCACATAGCCTGTCAAGGTGAGATACATGACTTATTTGACACTTAGAATGCCTCTATTTTCCCTTTTTCATAGAAATAATATCAGCACTAACATTCAGTTAACCTCAGTAATGGACAGACGTTCCTATGTCTCCTTGGACTTGTCTGCCTGAGGTGAGTTAGTGCTCCTTTCCAAGCAAGTCTGAAGATCATGGTTGCCTGGCAAAAGCGATATTGACTTTGCATTGCCTGTCTTAAAATTAGAGCTCATTTTATATAGTAGGATTTTATCTTCTATTTCAGTCTCTTGAGACATTTGGGAAGCTTATGTTTTAATCCTTGGAAAAGCAGGATTTTGCAATATTTCCTTTCTGATGTTAATTCCTGGTGCTTTGGAAGGAAGTGTCAGAATCCCTGCAAAGGGATAATTATATTATAACTTGCCCAAATGAAAGTTTCTTTATAACATCAGGCAGTAATTCCTTGGCATGTGTCCCAAAGCATGAGGATTATATCTTTTACAAGCATGGTATTATCTAAAATCACTATAGATATAAGTGTTGCATCATATGAACATGTAATCCTCTACGTAAGACTTTAGTTTTTGGTAAGGCCATAGGAAGGTGACTGTGATGGCCTGAAAACAAAGACCAAAACCATGCTGATCCCAAAAGGATTCTGGAGCAGTGGGAATCACAGGTTTTACACTGGTTGTAAAGTAAAATGCACACTGAGGTAGGACCTAAAATAAGACTGTTATGTACTGTGAGGAAAGTTACAGTGTCCTTAGAGCTGCTGCTGTCACCTGGCAAAAGAATGGCCCCAGGTCCACTCAGATCCATTCCCTTGACCTTGACCAGGTCAGGGAGATGGACGGGGAGATACATAAGAACAGGACAAGAATGTAGTGATACTTCCCTAATTTACTCTTTCCTCTTTACAGAGCCCGGGGATTGAAACAGTGTAAACCATCACACAATATCCTGTGGCAAGAGATTTCCAAAACATAACCATGTGTTTTATGGGAGGAAAAAGTCTCCATTTGCCTGGGGATTTGTGAACCTTCACCTGAGAACATTAGCAGAAATATGAAATTTTAAAGTAAACTTCAGGATTGTGTGTGTGTGTGTATGTATATATGTTTTGAGATGACAGTTGTTTTGTCTGATGGACACCCATGGAATCACAATAGCAGAATAAATATTTTATTTTAATTTTATTTGACAAACCTGTGAGGTGGTTGGCCGTTAATGAAAACCCCTGGTATATCACACATTTGGAGAAATGGTCAGAGCTTAAATTTGCCTTACTGTGACATTTTGCTCTAGATTTTAATTCAGCCTACACATATTAATGGCACTCTGGAGGAACTGCAGCAGCTAATGGAAGAAAAGGCAGTCATATTTTGATCTTTTTTTCTCTTCACCATTTCTATTTCAAAATATTCTAGTTTCAAAGGATGACAGAAAGTGTAATAACTTTCTCAGCAAGTATAAACATCCTTAAGAAATATCAGATACTGAGTATGCATCAGTCTTTTCTGGTAGGGGATTTTTGTGATGCAGTTCTTGTGGTTCTTGCTCTTTTTATTTTGAGATCTATGCAGTTTCACATGTAAGTTTTGGAGTATGTGAATATTGTAGTCATATCTGAAAATATCCATACTACTTACGAGCAAGGGTTAAAACACTCTTACCAAGACAATTTTGCCTGAAAAACAGAGCTTGAAGTAGGATAAACACCTGGTTAGCTAGCAGGAATTTTGTTTTTCTGCTTTCTGATCTGTGTTGTTGCCACAAATATTCAAGCTAGCTGGAAATATCCTGTGCTGGCTGTGCGCTACACTATGGTGTTGAGCTGAGGCTGTGACTACGAGTGCAATGTGGGTCTGCTTACATTGTGTCCTAGATGCTCCCATAGAGGGTGCAGCACTAGCAGCTGCCCCTTGCAGTCTTGCCTGGGGTCCAAGCTCTGTGACATAAATATTAAAAACAAACAAACAAACAAAACTCCCAAACCCAAACAATTTACAAATTAAAAAAAAAAAAAAAAGGCATTGTTTGGCCCTACTTTCAAGATAAACCTGTTTCAATGAATTAGAGCAGTCTCTAGTTCGGGCTAATGTGAAAAGATTACAGGCAGGACCACAAATTGGTACTACAAATCTGTAAGACTCAGCAGAGGGTGGGGAAGGCTGTTTGTGTCACACTGCTGATAGGATTTTTGCTTGATTGTTTTCACACTGCTGCAATTTGAGGGTTAGGGTGTTACGCTGTGCCCACGCTGCCGTCAGCTCTGAACACAGCACCCTGAAAGCAGGCGGTCTCATGCTGAGGGCTGTCCGGATGAGCACAGCCATAACCTCATCCAAGAGGAAGGGGTGTAGTCCGATGTACACGTCCCATTGCCTGCAAATGGCTCTGCCACCCCATTGTTTCAAGTGTCTCAGTGGAAGTGGATCAGGAAGCTTATCTACGGCCATCCCCACCCCTTTCATTGGCAGCAGTTGTTTGAACACACCACATTTCCCTCCCTCTTCCCTCCTCCCCTCCACGCTGATTTAGAGCTATCCACTCCAGTTGTTCCTACAGCACTCTGCTTACAGTGTTCGACATTTGGTGTAAAGAAATCTCATTTTAATTCCTCAAACGCTATCTGTTCCCTTTGTTTGGGGCTCATGACAGGTGCCCCTTTGTTCTTTGATTTGATATTATCTCAAATAGCCTTGGAGCTTCAACCAGGCTAAAAAACTTGCACTAGCAGCAAACTGCCCAAATTAGCATTTTTGCTAATTCCAGAGAAACGCAAAGTTGCTGAAGCCCTGCCAGGAACCTGTCAAACTAATTTGCAGTGGGAGAAGTGGATCTGGGGTGAGGAAAAGGTTCAACTGAATATGGCGCAGAAAATGGCCTTTCTAGACTTTTCTATTCATCCAGAATAATGAATTTGAAATTCAGGTGAAGTAATTTAAGATAGACTTTTTTTCTAACATGACTGAAAATCTTGCATTTTTCTGAGATCATTTTAAAGTGTCGTTTCCCTTCTGTAAGTTATTAAACCATTAATATTTTGTTTGTAAAGCACTTAAAATGCTCAGTATCGTTGGAATTTTTATCTCAGTAATTCCACAATTTTTTGCTACAGCTTTGTATTTCCTCACTTTTCAACTACATGGGTCTCCTATATTCACATGCCTGTGCTCTGAAGCTCAGAGTTGTTGGGCTTTTTTTCTGTCTGCCTTGTTAAATGTGTAGTTAAATATGATTTCTTCTCCTCCTCCCTCTGTTTAGAGTTCATTTCTTGCCTTGTTTGAAAAATGTATGCCCAGATCTTATCTAGGTAACTACCTGGCTATTGTTCTAGGCAGGGGGAAGTAAGCAGAGCCCTTGGTTTTACTTTCCTGTCCTCTGCCTTTGCAACAAATCTGGAAAACACAGACAAAGCAAAGGGTTATATAAACAGTTGATGAGCCATTACAGGGTGGGTCATATTTTACAACTGGAGTAGCTCAGGAGTGAACTACTATGTGCCAGGAGCAAGGAGGAATTGAGGAAAGAACTGTACATCTGAGTCACAGAGTTACTCCCAGGGTAGTGTGGTTCATGCCCCACCTTTGCTGGAGGCATAAAGTTTCAGCCCAATCCGTTATAATTTTCATTAGCAATATCGTTGAATGTTCATTACTCATTTTGAATAATGAACTATATTATGCAAGCTTTGGTTACCAATACCTTGCCATGGTATTCAAGAAGGCAGAAGCAAATTGTCACATAAACAAGATTAAACATCTTTAGTGAGGGAAAAATCAAGGAAGGGGATACAATTTCTCTTAATAAAACTTCTTCCTTTTTGTACATTGCCAGACTTCTGCATTGCCCTCTTATACTGCATGTCTTACTGTGGTGTGTGTGAAGGATAAGGTAGCAAATCACTGTATTATAGGTAGCGGAAAGGTTTAAAATACGGGGCTGAGGAAGGGGGAAGTGTGAGAACCTCAAACTGCGATGCCTTCCAAATTGAGGTTTTGTATTATGGCTAGGGCTTGTTTCTAGTTGCAGTGGACTGCTAGGACCATTCAATAAACAGTGGTAAAACCAGGTCGAAGCTCAGGTCTCCCATTCCCAATCTTCCTCTTGCTTCATTCCTTACCTGCACTGCCAGAAGAAAGATTGCAGAAACAAAGGCTGAAGCTATAGACGATGATATACTGTGTGTCACAGGGAGAACTTCTCTCATAATTTGCAAATCAGTTTTTCAGTGAACAAGAAAAAAATGAGAACTTAAGATTCAATTACGGATTTTAGTTGAATATGTGTTACTTTTACCTGCTATTTCTATTATTTTGTAGTATAAAGGCTGGGCAGTCTCTCCCTCTTTGATGTCAGTGTATTAAGCAACCTGATCTAACTTTGAAGGTAGTTCTGCTTTGAGCAGGAGGTTGGACTAGATGACCTCCAGAAGTCCCTTCCAACCTATATTTTTTTATACGACTTTACCAGCCTTTACAGAAACTCTATCATCTTACACCCTGACACACTAATGCACACATCCCTCTGTCCTCCCACCTTCACCTCGCAGCAGAAAACCAACTCTCTTTTTCTCAGCCAGACCTCTGTTCTGGCTCTGTGCAGGCTGGAGTTCAGGTGATGCAGGTACATGGCATGCACAGCCACAGATGTCGGTGTGGTCTCCCTAGTATCCTGTACCTGGTACCTGCACTGACTTCACAACCCAGGTGGCTTATGCCTCCCCCTGGCAAACTGCTCATTAACATGGCTTTTGCAGCACTACCTGCATACTCAAAAATCTGTGCGTCAGTGCTTTTTTGAACTAAGACTTAGCATAGAGGATAAATAAGCTGTGTCCCTCTTTTCTAGTGCATCAGCGAAGATGACACTAGTATAAGAGCAAATACAATGAAAGCTCAGGTTATGGGTATGCTGAGATCTTTGGTAGGCATTGAGGGCATCTCTTTTGAATAGAATTACAATCCATGTTTTGGAGATAGCACTGTTAAATGATGCTAAACCTAAATCTGAGACTCAAATTCTGGCACGTTAGTATTTTTGGTGTTTCCTCAGAGTCCTGACACATTCCTCTGCTTGTTTCCTAAAAGTACCATGCTGCTGTGAACAGATTCCCCCAAAATGTGGCAACTGACATCACTAGCACCTACACTTCACTGGCTGGTTTGCCACTAAGCCACATTTTGGGAAAACTCCCTGTGATGTCTATACTCCCTGCTTTACTTATTGGAGACATACCTAGGTTGAGACAGTGCACTAAATAAGTTAGCCCAGAAAAACTTCCAGAAAAGATGAAGGTGAAAAAAAAGATATTTGTTTTGACAAGACTTAACACTGGTTAAGAAATGAGGTTTTATAAAGAGTAGCTAAAATTTAAAGTGTAATTCTGTGTTCCAGTATTTGTCATCTAGGATTTATCTGCTGTGTTATGGATGCAAAAGTTGTGTTTCAGCATTCCTGAATGACCCTGCCTGGCAGTGTGAATTCCTCATGGCTAGGTCTGATGCTGGCCTGGGGAGGAGGCAGCCCAGCCTTTGCTGTTCATGTTAGTCATTGCCTTTAGCCAGCTGCTACTGAGCTTTCTGCCTCCTTGTAAGGGCTTGGGCTCGCTTCTGCCTTTCATTCACTCATTTACCTGCCTTTACCTTAAAGCTGATTTCCTGCGTCTCACCCAGTATCAGTGCAGTTTGGAGGAGTCTCAGGTCCAGTATCCTGTGCCCTACCTTTTAGATACAAATGTAGATGCAGTTTGTAGGAACCCTTATTTTTAAGTGTTGATTTCCTACTTGGTTTTTTTTCCTCTCCTAGACTAAATGACTTCCATAATTTTTATCATAGAGTATAACACACATGAACTTTTACAATGTTCGTAGGACTGAGGGTTGCAATAGCAGCAATTAGTAATATTCTGTGCATATACACTCCTGCAGCTTTTATTGTGTTATTGGCATTTGTCGGCAACTGCATGTGATGTCTTTACACTCATTGTTAGTATAGGTGACAAGCTTATGGAGGAAAAACATACTCTGCTTGAATGGCCTCTGAAGATGCAATGTTTTCACTTCTCTAAGCAGCTGTTGCCTTTTGGGGGTTCTTTTATCATGGGGATGTTATGAATTTTAAGTCAGACTCTTCCCATCTCCCCCATGCTCCCAGTTAAAAAAAAAAATCAGTTAGAGAAGAGGCAATTAGCTAGCACTCAATCTGCTGCAATGCCATAATAGTATAATAATAGTAATAATAACAGTGTTTGGTCTGGATGCCCATAGGGACACAAGAAATTCCTTATCTTGTGCAGTTATTGGAGTTTTAATTTTATTGTTTTCACGTCATTTTCTTTTGCATGAAAAGGAAAACCAGAAGAGCCAAGCACGCTTTGGGCATTCTTGCAGTCTAAAAATAAATGTGTGTGCTTGTGGTGAAGTTCTGTTTGGAATTCTGTAGAATGAAAAATATTTAGAACTTTTGTACCTCAAAAGCAACAGTAAAACTCTTAATAAGAATTCTTTGCAGAATTTTATTAGCAGAATTTAATTAGCATAAGTTACTGGTAAGGTAATTGCCCCTCTCATCTTCTACTCCCAAAGGATCCAAACATTATGATCTGGACAGAGAAGATGATCAGACTAGCTGCTATGGATCAGCTCATTCAGGTCAAAGTGGAGAAAAGATTAGTTTAAGACTCCTCTTAAAATTAATAAGATTTTTCATTAACTGCTTGATACCAAGAAAAAAAAGAGTTAATTCACTTGAGTATCAGCACAGTGTTCAAACTCAAAATAATCAAATATACTGATTGGAACAGCAGTTGGAAAAATACCTTGAGATGACCTGGGTTTTCTCTTCAAAAGTATACCAATGGTGGCAAACTTACTGAACTGGCAAAACTAAATCAAGTGAAAATTTCTACTTCATCAACAACTTGAATCATGTCCTGCCTTAATAAAACATGAAGTTTAAAAATAAAGAGTGACTTGTGTTTCTAACAACTCCCTGCTATGATACTACTTCTGCTTTTATTTTCAGTGTATTCAGCTTCTGTAGCTTGGAGTTCTTTTGCCTTTGCACGGTACAGTTAATTTCTTTCTTAAAACATGCATAGCAGAAACCAGAGATTTAAATCTCCTCTTTCCTGCTGTGACTAAAGCATGGATGAGTGGAGTACCATGTGTAAATAAGGAGAATAAAATCCTATAATGAATTATTAATGTAACTGGGTCATCACCTGTTGAGGTGATCCAGGGGTGTGGGTTTCTTTTCATGGACATTAATCTAGATTTTGTAGAACATCCCATTCCATTTCCTGCTCTGTCCAGTCTCTATTAAGAACATGACTATGCCTGGAAAGATTGAGAAAAATGCTGGGTTTTTCTGAGAATCACAATAGTGTACAGAGAGAGTCAATTATCCTCAGACAGGCACCATTCAAATTCCCAGTAGCACTAGAAGTGCCAAGAAAACCCCAGAAAGTTCAACGGCTTTGTTTGGCTTGGAAAAACACTCAGAAATTTGGCTTTTCATTTATCCCTGATCCTTACAGCATGCTTCACCCTAGCTGGAGCCTGACTGAAGTCACATTATGTTTCCTTGATCGAGTATACCATTGGAGCCATATGCAGGCACGGGACTTCTAAATGCGTTTCGGGCCTGGGCTTCAGGCACAGGGAGCTTTTTTACTGACTTCAGGGTTTTAGACTGGGCTCTGGGCTGTGGTTTTCTGCCAAGTTAAAGTACAGTTCTCATAAGGTTTCCAGATCATCCTGTTACTAGGTGGGCAAAAAAAACCCCAAAATAATAGTCTATTGGAATTTGATTGGTTTTCTGGACTGGAAGCAGAAGCAATCAAACAGAAATAAAGACTTGGAGAGGAGACAGTATATACGTTTCAAGGCTGCGAACAGAGCCAGCTTCAGCTGACTACTGGCAAAATTCCACGAGTCCTTTTCTATAGACAGGTTTATCTGTTCCCATATGTTAGGCCCTGCTTCAGTTCCAGATTCGTCCGCTTTCATTCTTTTGAATGCATCTGTCCTGTTAGTGCTCTGCCTTAGGAATTAAGAGGCATTAAAACTGCAGCCAGTTATTTCCATGATTTCTCACTCTCACAACATGACAAACTCACTACAAAGCTTTTTCTGTGACTTGCATGTGCATATCAAATGTGCGGAAGCCAAAGCAAAGAAGCAGTGCATGTCCAAAAAGGACTTCTTGGCTTCCATGAGTGCTTATGACTTTTCAGAATGAAAGATTATTGAACATTTCCCAAAGAAGCAGCTGTACAAATGGCTCCTTCACTGGGAGGAGGAAATATATGTACTAATTCCTGAACTGGCAATCCATGCCTAAATATCCTGGGGACAAATTGGAACTCCAGAGGGAAATAAGTGTGTGGTGGGTTGACCCTGGCTGGATGCCAGGTGACTACCAAATCTGCTCTATCCCTTCCCTCCTCAGCTGGACAGGGGAGAGAAAATATAATGAAAGGCTCGTGGGTTAAGATAAGGACGGGGAGAGATCGCTCACAAATTACTGTCATGAACAAAACAGACTCAACTTGGGGAAATTAATTTAATTTATTACCAATCAAATCAGAGTAGGGTAATGAGAAATAAACCCAAATCTTAAAAACACCTTCCCTCCACCCCTCCCTTCTTCTAGGCCTTAACTTTACTCCTGATTTCTCTACCTCCCCCCTTCCAGCGGCACAGGGGGGACAAGGAATGGAGGTTGCGGTCAGTTCATCACGCATTGTCTCTGCCACTCCTTCCTCCACAGGGGGAGGACTCCTCACACTCTTCCCCTGCTCCAGCATGGGGTCCCTCCCACAGGAGACAGTCCTCCATGAACTTCTCCAATGTGAGTCCTTCCCATGGGCTGCAGTTCTTCGAACTGCTCCAGCATGGGTCCCTTCCACAGGGTCACAAGTCCTGCCAGCAAATCTGCTCCACAATGGACTCCTCTCTCCAAGGGTACCCAGGTCCTGCCAGGAGCCTGCTCCAGCACAGGCTTCCCATGGGTTCACAGCCTCCTTCAGGTCCTCCACGGGCTGCAGGTGGATAACTGCTCTGCTGTTAACCTCCATGGGCTGCAGGACGACAGCCTGCCTCACCATTGTCTTCACCACGGGCTGCAGGAGAATCTCTACTCTGGCGCTTGGAGCACCTCCTCCCCCTTCTTCTTCACTGACCTTGGTGTCTGCAGAGCTGTTCCTCTTACATATTCTCACTCCTCTCTCTGGCTGCAGTTGCACAGGTTTCTTTTTTCCCATTCTTAAATATGTTATCCCAGAGGCGCTACCACCATCACTGATGGGCTCGGCCTTGGCCAGTGGCAGGTCCTTCTTGGAGCCGGCTGGCATTGGCTCTATTGGACATGGGGGAAGCTTCTGGCAGAAGTCACCCCTGTAGCCCCCCCCACTACCGAAACCTTGCCACGCAAACCCAATACAACCTGTTAGCTTTCAGGACTATTGTTAAATGCTAAAATCTCCTCAGGGTTTTCAAAGTTTCTCTTTTTTCCTATAAGTTTGGTTTGCAAAGTCCATTTGTTGCCTTGAGGCAAGTATGCTCCTAACACTTTACTGACCTCCAGTAAGTATAAATTGACCTTTGATTTTAGTAGTACCCTAGCAAACTGATGGATCAGCTAACCCTGAAGGTTAATATACTTTTGTATGTTGAGATTCTTTGTCTTCCCTGCCCCCTCCTTGTAATGTTAAACCATTCCTGAAAATTCACAGCCTTGAATAAGTATATAATAAAACTTGTGGAGAAATGGGGAAGGAGAAAAATTACACACAGTTTCTTCGTTGACAGCATTATGTCAGCTGACATTTCAGCATTGTCAGCTCAGGTTTGGAGATCTTCTTGAATAACTGCCAATGTTTTTTCATCCCTGGCTCAAGGGAATGCCAGGGCCAGTGTGCCTTCTCAGACTTGCCTGAGCATCAATTGCATGATCTTTTATCCAGCTCCATGGAGGAGCATGTGCAGCTATCTAATGCCCCTCCATTTACGTTGGAGTAATAGAGCATCTGATCACATGGCCTTTAGGTCTATATCCTGCCAGCCAAAATAGGGTATATAAATAGGTCCTAATCTTGTATGCCTCATTCCTATGGCAGGTTCTGTTGAAGTGCAGAACTACTATTAGATGTGCATAGTTGATTTACCATCAGGTGGTCTGACATATTTGTAGTCTTGAATTATGAATGAAACTTGATTTCTCAGAACTTAAATATATCTTTAGAAAATTACTAAGAGCAATTTTCTCACCTTCACATCTGCATAATGAGATTCACTTCAGTGTTGTACTCTCCCTACATCTATAGATCCCATACAAAGGTCGGAAGTTGTCCGAAAGCTGTATAAAAGGAGTAGGGTGCACATGCAGATTTACAGGAGGGCGACAGAGCAGCTACACTTTTCCCTCCAGATTAGAGCTTCTGAGTTTTCAGTGTACATTCCAGCTTCAAATATCTGTGTAAAAACCCAGATGACTCTCAAGCAGACATTGTCCTGAAGGATCTGATATGATTCTTATTTGAAGTCCATAGAAATTGTCCATGAACATTAGCAAAAATTGAACTGAACTATAAACACAAGGTCTTGTGTTTGTATTTCCCTTTGAAATACTCATCTAAGTGAAGACTCTAAAAAACAATAGCATGACATTAATTTCTGTAATCTGCAGAAATTGTTCTGTCCATTACCCTTTCATTTCCACCCTGGTTTTGGCATTGTTGTGACTGCAAGGAAACACCACTAACATGTAAACAGAGCTGATACAAGATCCTAAACAGTTAGTACTAAGGTCTTGCTTTTGCAACTTAATTCCTCTTTCTAAAGGTATGTGCCTTCCATCTCCTACTCCCTCTTCCCCATACAGAACACTTTTTGTGTTCCCCAACCACAGGCAAACCTCTGATACCCTTTTCACTTCCATCCCTGGGCTCTTTGTGTCTTTTGCTCCCCTTTCTCCCCATTCTGAGTATCTGGAATAGAGTACCTGGGTGGCTGGGACATCTCCCTCAATGACAATAAAGAAGCATCTCTGCGGGATCAGGTAGGAGCAGATGATCTTGTCAGTGGACTAGGTGAACAGCTGAGGTCCCTTCTAGTCCTATTTCTCTGGGTTTCATTGAAGCTTAGAGCATTCAATGAATGCTCAAAGGATCAAGCTGTTTTATATAACCTCTTTTTATGAAAGAAAGATGAACACATTTGTTAAAGGTGATTAGATATGCCAGCTGTAAAATATGAAGTGTCACTTTTGACTGGTAAGTTTGTTAACGCAGCAGAAAAACTGTAATGTACAGATCAGAGGCATAGAAGTTGTTTCTTCCTATTTAAATTCAGTATTAGGGATTCTGTAAGCAGTATCAGTATTGGCTGAGATGTTTTGTAGTTGCTGTCCTGTATAATTTGATCTATAAATTATTACACAACTATAATAGTCACAAATGAATCCTGTGATTTACAGGATTTTCAGTTACATTGTTATTCAGATGTGGACTGAATGTTTTAAATACAAGTACTGTGCTTATGTCATTTAAAAATTGGTTTATGATTCTTATCAAAGAACTATAATGGCAACATTTGATATTATTTGATATTATCATTATAAACAAACTTTGAAATCAGATGGAGAGTGGAAAACATTTCTGCTGTAAATATAGCCAACTACTTCTTTTCATTCTGTCATTCTAATTCCTCCTAATCATGTCTCCAGAAATGAACTGGGTGGGTTAACCTTGTCTGGTTGCTCTCCCACTCCCCCTCTTCAGCAGGACAAGGGAGAAAATAAGATGAAAAAAGCTCATGGGTTGAGATAAGGGCAGGGCAATCATTCACCAGTTACTGTTATGGGAAAATAGACTTGACTTGGGGAAGATTAATTTAATTTATTTCCAATTAGAAATAGACTAGCATCGTGATTAACAAAAACAAAACTAAAACCACCTTCTCCCACATCCCCCTTTCTTTCCAGGCTCAACTTCATTCCTTTGTTCTTGACTCTTCTACCTCTTCCTCCCCTGCTCCCGAGAGCCACAGGGGGATAAGGATGGTGGACTGTGGTCAGTTCATAACAGTTCATCTCTGACACTCCTTCCTTCTCGTGCTGTTCTCCTGGTCCAGCGTGCAGTCCTTTCCATGGGAGAAAGTCCTTCATGAACTTCTCCAATGTAGGTCCTTCCCAAGGGCTGCAGTTCTTCAAGAACTGCTCCAGCATGGGTCTTCCCCATGGGGTACAGTCCTTCAGGAGCAAACTGCTCCAGGGTAGGTGCTAGCAACATTGCTAATGGGCTTGGCTTTGCCCAGGGATGGGTCCATTTTGGAGCTGTCTGGAACTGGCTCTGGCTGACATGGGGGCATCTCCTGGTCTCTTCTCACAAAAGTCACCTCTGTAGCCTCCCCACTGCCAAAACCTTACCACATAAATACAATACATAAACATATATGAAAATTACATTTATTTTCTCCTATTATTCTCTGTAGATTCATCAAGAAAGTATGAAAGTTTAAATACATTTATCTGTTTCCAGGCAACTTACTGTTCTATATGTGTTTTTCATTACTGATGTTGGCATTCCTTTTATTTCTGTGGTGAAAATGGGCTGCAGCGCATTTGTCTTGTATGCTACATGATACTTTGTACATTGCCTACTCAAAGTATATTTCATGTTCTAAAAAGACATTATAAGTTTTAGTCCTCTCCTTGTCTTCAAAAATTCATGTTGTCCTTGAGTGCATCACTGGTTCCTACAGGTTACAGCATGATTGTATTGCTAGTCTGGTTTTGCAGTGATCAGAAAGGATTTGTCAAACAAAAGATTATAGAACATTTTAGACTTTAATAATTCCCATTCTTTCTGACTGCTGAAATAAAGGGTGAACTGTGTAACAGTTAGCGTTGAGTGTAAGAAGGACCTCATGGATGAATAAACTTCAAGGACCTAGTGGTAATGAATCTGAGTCATGTTATTTTTTGCTGTGTCTGGATTTCTTTGATCCCATTCTCACTCGAAGAGAGAAGACTAGGGTGTGCTCACATTATCTCTCTTTTTTGCCCTCAAAATAGTATATGTTAACACTGATGACAATGATACTAGAAGATGGAGTTCTTTTGGAGGAAACCCAGCATCCTCTGAATTTCCTCCTGCCTTGAAGCCTGAATATGGAATAAAAACATGATGTTCTGCCCATTTTCTTCAGCACAACCAGCAGAGAAAATTCCTCCTGCTGTGGCAGAAGATCAGACTAATATTTGCTTGTATGGAAGGAAGTTCTGATAACTGTTTCTGGCCATGCCGAAAAACAATTTTGAATTTACACTTTTCTTCAAAGATATTTATTTCTGCTTCAAGGGTTCTGCTTCATTATGCAGCTCGTAGTCTCATAGAAATCCTGTGGGTTTTCTGCGTTTTTTTAAGCTTTCTGTCTTTATCAAACTTGATAAATGACAATCACTAGAGCTGCAAGTTTTTAAGTTTGAAATTTAATTAAAAGACACAACTGCAAGATTATTGTACTGAAATAACATATATTCATGTACACTTATTAGTATGGAAGTTGCTTTAATGGAAATGCAGTATTTAATAATTAATGTAAAACAAATATTGTGATCCCACAGGTATCATGAACAAGACATTCATGAGAGGTTTTCTCTTTCATTTAGTTAGTCCTATACAGCATCCTGAGGATAATATGCACTCTTCCTATAGAATGGAATATAGGGACAGATTCTTCCTTTTGTTGTTTTGTATCTGATTAAATTGCACTGAGGAAGCTAGTACTTTGCACTTCAGTAAAGTAAGGAGTTTTAGTTGATTTTGGCACTTCTAGGACAAAGCTATATCTTGTGTAAAGTTCCTCTCTTCAGGCCCTCTGCTTTCTCCCTGGGCGAGTACCTGAGGCCCCTTCCAAGGATCCATTTATAGCCCACTCTTGGCCCTTTCCATCCTGACTCTGGCTTCTGGGAAAGAACAGTGTAGAATGAGATAAAGTAACAGCAAAACCAACCAACCAAACCCCCATTAATCTGTCTCCATACTGTTTTTCACCTCATTATCTGCTTCTTACTACCTCTGTACACGTTTTTGAATCATGATGAAGTAAATGCCAGATCAAGGATAAGCATACTGAATATCAGGAAAGAGAAAGTTCTGAGGAGGAGGAATGATGCACGGCCAGACAGACAGGAGGGCAGAGATGAACAGGCGCTTACTGGTGATGGAGAGAGGAAAGAGGAGCTAAGGAACAGAAGTGTAAGAAAAGTTGGAGATGGGAGAAAACAAACACTTTATAGAGATTTATTGCACAACCTACCCAATTTGCCCATCCCCTTGTTTGTTTCCTTCACCCCTAGCTCTTTTTCAGTAGTTAAAAGAAAAAAACAAAAACAGTTGTTTGATTTGAAAGGCTGCCCTGATTGTTAATCATGATTCTATTACTTTTGAACCAGTATATACCTGTAACTTTAATCTTACTGAGGAGTGTTTAATTTCAGAAATATCTGCATTGATATCAGCAGCATTTTCCAGGAAGTAAAGTGCCACTTGAGATAAGTAATGGTATTACTATCTTCTACCTTTCTTGCATTATTTCATGGGGCTCATTTCACAAGACTGCCTGCTCTGCCTCTTACAAGCTTGCTTGTATTACATAGCTCTGTTAGACTCTCCTTGTGACTCCCTATTTATAACGATCTAAGTTTAGAAATATTTGATCACATATTAGCAGTCATATAATATGAGAAGCTATTTGTATTTCTGTATCAGCAGATTAGGCATCAGCTATTTTCTCTCATACATGGCACAGTAAGCTTCAATGCTGCAGTACTTCGTCAGGAAGTAGAGGAGATATATTGGGCATGCGACTGTAACTGCATCCAATGAAGAGATAAGAGTGCTGTTTTAGGCTGTTGTACAGTGTACTTTCTGCTGGCAAACAGGTGTCCTTTTACATTCCATCAGAACTTGTAAATTATTTTACAAGTTCTGTTCCTTATAAGAAGTACTATGTAAGTTTAAGAAGGATCATATAAAACATTTATTATATTTATTTTTATAATTAGCATAAGATAACAAGTAAATTTTGTAGTATTTAAAGCTCACTCCTCTAAACAAAGATATCTGGGCATAATTCTCAATTTATCTTTTAAATTCTTTATTCTCAGTATTATGGGAAGACTATGGACTGCAAGATGTAAGGGGAGGAAAGCTTTTGGGCTTGTGTGTATAGCTATTGCTCTCATTAGAATCACTGGGCTTTGTTTGGCTGAATACATCTGACATTTTCCCTCTCATTTGAATGGAGATATGGTGAGACTTCAGTGATTACATACACTGCAGCAGAGGCAAAATAATTCAGTCTTCGATCCGCAGATTTCCGGAGGCAGCAAGGCAAGTAGAAAGATTTTTCTTTCCTATTCTTGATCAGGCTTTTTATCAGCCATGTGGAACCACTTTTGTTTGCTCAGCCACAGTTAGGCTGAGGTACAGTTTAATAAGATCCATGTGTTAGAAGGATTTTTAAGCCAAATACTGGAGACTCTTCTCATTCCATGTTGGAACACAATATAAATCCTACACATATATATGTGCGTATGCATACATGTGTGTGCATGCATGCATGTCTATAGATATGCATATATTTTGCAGTTGTTTAGAGATTGTTCCTCAGAAATTTCAACACTGCAAAATTTCAGAAGTATTGCAGCTAAATAGCATTGCAGTTTCAATTTCTCTTCTTGGAAGTACCAAAGTTAGATACTTAATCTAAACGATGTGGTATGGGTAGAATTAAAACTTTTTCTGTTTAATGAGGAAATAATCAAGGACATATCATTATTGTATTTAGAGGTGGATTGGATACAACAGTATTGTGAAAGTGTAAGGGAATGGGTGTTTCAAGACTGGATGTAGCTTCGAAACATGAAACATGAATCCATTTTGTTGAATTTATCCTAGGGAAAAAAAGTCAAGACATGTAACTATTTTTCCGTGTCTCTGCAGTTCAGACAACAAGATGAAATATGATAAGAAAAGAATCCTAAAAAGAATTAAATGGATTTTTTTACAGAGAAGAATCCTCTCAGTATTATTTCCAGGATTTTCCAGGACTGTTTCTATGGATAGGACTAGTTTTGCGGTGGTGTAACATCTTCTCAGTGGCGTCAGCCCAGCAAAGGACTGTATAATGAAGAGAAGAACGAGGCCCATTGTTCTCAACAGGAAGACAGTTTTCTGAGTTATATGAACAGAATAACTGAGTGGTTGCCTTGTTTCTTCTCTGCAAGAGAAGACACAGTTGGAGACAGAGGTATACATGCACAGCACATGGCTACCTTGGTACCAAGGCTAAGAATGGCTTTACTAACAGAACTAGCATAAACAATATCCCCAAATAATGTCAGTTGCTGTGAAAATATTGCAAGTCAATCCACGGTGAGGAAGTTCATCAGTGCTCACTGCATCACCACCAAATGTAAAAAACAGTAGCTTTGAAAGCTAAGCCAATCCATAATTTTCTGAATGAGGAACAATTTCATAGCTGAAAGAGGAATAAGTACCAAAGAAAACTGAATGCAAGTGGAGGCAATTTGCTGCTGTAGGCGTAGAGCTAGTGGAACTGCTATTTGTCAAGAATTGACCTTTTCCTCTTAGTGGATCTACTTCCATATTGACCTATCTTAAAATCAAAGTGATTGCAATCCACTGTGTGCTACCTTGGGAGTAGAATTTACTCTGTCTGACTTGTATGTATTTCAACTGCTGTTCACAGGCTGGCAAGTAAACAAATTCAGTTTTAGACTAGTTGACTCAGTTGTTTCACTGAAAGGAGCCAAGGGACAAGAGCTTCTCCTTGACTCTACTCTCCTTTTTTACCTACTGCAGAGTCTTTCTTGGTCACTTCTCTAGAAATGAGATCAGCAACCAAATTAGAATTTAATAGCATTTTTCAATTAAAGTTTGAAAAATGGAGGGGGGGGGAATGCTTCTGGGAGGGTGAAGGGAGTGGTGTTTTTCTTCTGTGGGACTGAAGGAACTTGATTTCTAGATAAACTTTATTTTTGAAATTTTCATTCTTTCTACAACCATGGGCAAGATTGTACATTTATGTTGTGTGTTCCCTGGACTAATTCCTACAATACAAAAGAGTTTCAAATGTCACCTCATGCAGAGTAATGCAAATCCTACTGAATAGGGTCCCTAATATGCTTGAAAGCAGCCAATTTACTTCAACAATGGAGTGAGCCTGGTTTGGCTGATATTTCAGAGTTGAAAATAAGGTCTTCACAAATATTTTGTTTGCAACACAGTGTCTCCCTGCACTGAACTTCCATGGTGACTGAAGCGGGTTGCATTCCTGTTTCTGTCTAACAGAATATTTAGCAATCTGAAAGTCCAGGATCTGTAGTTCAAGGCCATCTTGTGTTATGAGTCAGGAAACTTTGGGCAGCCCTCACACTACTAAATTTGAATCTTCTTAAATGATCTAAGACTTTCAATTTTAATTTTCCCAGTCCTCCTACCATGCAGTTGGAAATGCTCTAGGGTCCTGCTGGTGTCAAGGGGTTCTGGGCTTTCTTCTCAACACATTGAATATTTCAGGCTATCTTTGATTTTCTGAAATTGGATGATCTCATGGTCCCCAATTTCCAGGGGCCACCCAGGTTGTTGCTCAGAATCAATCTCCAACAGTTCATTCTTCCTGAAGCAATTTTTTCCCCCTGGAATCTCCCTCTACACAGAGTTCAGAAGATGATTAGTTTTCAATTTTAATTGGAGTTTGCCCTTTTTCCCCCCTCCCCAGATGTCAGCATTTCCTGTGGAAATCAAATTTTGAGTGTCAACCAGGTTTTAACAAAGAGTCTAGCTGCCACAAAACTTGGTCATAGTAAACTGCGAGCCAAACTGGGGAAACTCTTCATGCCAGTGCTCAAAGCAACCCAAACCACAGTCATCCTGCCTAGAAATTAATCAAAACAGCAAAGACAACACTGAATATGGTTTTCAGCTAGATTTTTACCCGCCTTCTGGAAATGAAACACACATTGGAACCAAATGTTGTTTAAATCAAATGAGTGATTATAGCAGGCTGTAAGACATGAGACATGTTCACTCATTAGTGATCTACTGGAATGTATTTGTGGCTTGGACATCCTCTTGACTCCTGAGAATCTTTCTCCTGTTGCATTTCCCACTATGGTTTCTTTTTTCCTTCTTGGCAGAAGAGCCACAGCCATTTTAGGTAGCTATCTTTAAATGAGTTAAAATGATTTTCTCTGGCCCAAATGGATAAAGTGCTAAAACAAATTAATTACTAAGAATTTTGTCTGTCTGTTCCTCCTGATTGAGAAGAAGTGTTTTAAATCACATTAGCAGGGTCTATTTTAGAATATTCTTTCTACTGGTTACTTGACATGGGGGAAAAGCCTGTTAGAAATAAAGTCCTCCCAAACATGCTGAAAGCTGCCTTCTTTTGCACATATTTTGTCCCATGCATAAGGTTTCCTTCTTGGGAAGTCCTGCTGCTATCTCCCAAGTTCTAGCTAATTTTAATTTGCATTTCACAGAGAAAGATATTCTGTGCAATCAGCTAAGACAAAATCTCATTGCTGTGGTCTGGAATTCTCCTCAAAGGATGACAGGCAGCCCCATCTCTTGCAACAAGAATCCTGCTGCAAAGTAGGCAAAATTGGCTAGTGCTTTCATATAACAATAGTTAAACAAACCAGCAGTGGATATGGCACTAAATGGGAAGAGCTTTATGGTCCTGCAGTTGGGAATAATACCTCTTATTTCTGATTACCACCTTGTAATCTTATGGAAAGGTAGTTCAGATATCTATTCATAATTTGGGAAAGTCAGTGGCCACTCACAATGTATTAGGGAAATTTCCTAAGATATCTATATCTTTTTGTTGCTGTCTGCATATTTTTATACAGTCAGATCAGTTAAGAATGTGTGTTACTGTTAAAAAAACCCACAAATTTCCACCCTGCCTCTTAACACAAATTGGATAGTCCTGAAATGTTTTACTGAAAGGTGAATTCATTAAAAAAACCCCAAATCTCAAAAATGTCAATGCTTAGATTTTTCGATATGAAATTAAGCTTTTATTTTTTCCTCAGAATTTCAAGAAACAAATCAAATCATCCAGCCAATCTGAGGTAAAATCAAATCTTTTCATTACAGGTTGAAATAAATATGCACATGTGTAAAAATATTTATTGTAACCATCTGCTGACAGAACAACCATTTGTTTGATGTTGCTGTACACAGAAGTCATCGAGAGCAACTGAGAAGTGAGTCCAGTGAATATTTGGTGATCAGCAGCTCAACACTCCTTTAGTAAAAGAATCTTCACTGCTGTTATCTCACTTTCTATATTTCTGTATAAATGAAATACAGAAGAGCTCTGCTGTTTGGCATGCATTTTCTCTAAATGACTCAAATATGGATTTCCGTTTCCATAAATCCATATATATACATAGGAGTATAATTCACATATGACTTCATTTTTCCACTGTCCCAAATCCAATCCCAAAATTTAATATAAATAAATGTTCAATGTGAAACTCTTTCAGAGATATCTTTTCTCATTTGTTTCTCATTAAAGCCAGTAGTGTAAATTCAACATTCATAAATTATATAAAGTTCGTTTTATCAAGAAAGTTTTCCAGAAAATCAATAAAACAAAAGAGACTGCCTGGCCTCAAAAAGACAAAGTTTTGTTTTCATCAAAATTTTGAAAGTTAAGGAACAGAGTGCAGTCTGTACATTTTCCCATCCATTCTCCCACATGGGAGAAATTTTGAAACGTTTGAACGATTTTTTGAAACGATTTTTTGGGAAAAAGGTAAACAGTTTTTAATACCTTTCTGTCCATAGAGTGAATGTTTTGGTTTGTTTTTTTTTTAAAAAAAAGAAAGAAAGAAAGAAAAAGACAAAATCCTGAAATATAAAAACTAAAAAAAAAAAAAATACATTTGAGTTATTTTAAATGTAAGTTGCAATTTTTGTAATTAAAAAGTCACAATTAGTTTAATATTTTCTTAAAAATAAATAATGCTTGCTGAAAAAATAACAGCTTGTGGTATTTCTGTTTTTTTCAGTTGTAATTTGATAAAGACATTCCATTAAGGTCTTTTGACGTCCTTATCTCTTGAGAAAAGGTACAGGACATTTCGTTACACCTGGTGTCCTCAACTACTACATGCTCAGGAAAGGAAAATCAGTATGGAATATACAACAACAAAATGAGAATGGAATCATAGAATCATAGAATCATAGAATCGTCATGGTTGGAAAAGACCCTTAAGATCATCAAGTCCAACCATTAACCTAGCACTGCCAAGTCCACCACTAAACCATGTCCTCAAGCACCACATCTAACCTTCTTTTAAATACCTCCAGGAATGGAGACTCAACCACTTCCCTCAGCAGCCTGGTCCAATGCCTGACCACCCTCTCAGTGAAGAAGTTTTTCCTAATATCCAACCTAAACCTCCCCTGGCGCAGCTTGAGGCCGTTTCCTCTCGTCTTATCACTCGTTACTTGGGAGAAGAGACCAACCCCCACCTCGCTACAACCTCCTTTCAGGGAGTTGTAGAGAGCAATAAGGTCTCCCCTCAGCCTCCTCTTCTCCAGACTAAACAACCCCAGCTCCCTCAGCTGCTCCTCATAAGCCTTATGCTCCAGACCCTTCACCAGCTTCGTTGCCCTTCTCTGGACACGCTCCAGCACCTCAATGTCCTTCTTGTAGTGAGGGGCCCAACACTGAACACAGTACTCGAGGTGCAGCCTCAGCAGTGCCGAGTACAGGGGCACTATCACCTCCCTGGTCCTGCTGGCCACACTATTCCTGATACAAGCCAGGATGCCATTGGCCTTCTTGGCCACCTGAGCACACTGCTGCCTCATGTTCAGGTTGCTGTTGACAAACACCCCCAGGTCCTTTTCAGCCAGGCAGCTCTCCAGCCACTCCTCCCCAGCCTGTAGTGTTGCATGGGGTTGTTGTGACCCAAGTGCAGGACCCGGCACTGAGCCTTGCTGAACCTCATACAGTTGGCCCCGGCCCAACGATCCAGCCTGTATGGAGTATGCCACCTTTTGACTGCCTATGAGGTCTCATCTATAGGAAGCAAATGTATGTGTCAGGTAATGCAGTCTTGACTCCAGAAAGCTTGTTCAGGGTGGACACCATGTTCTTCAATCACGCTTTTGGAGATCTCTGATGTCTTGTTGGCACTCCAGATCCAGACAAGTTAAGGAAACTCTATTAATCACCCACCAAACCCAAAAATGTCCTCCGTAGGTCTAAGGTTCTAGGAAAACTACAGCTGAAATGTGTACCTGAAAAATAATTCTATATCCCTTTGTCAGTAATTCTTGTCAGTGCTGCTACTGTGGTGAAGGCTCCTTTATGAAACAGTTACCTCAAAATATTCTTGAACCATCTATTTCTTCAAGAATTGAACTTGTTTGCCAAAAATTGTTGTGTATGGTCTTTTTTTCCTTTTTCTGGAGCGGCATCAGCTTGCACAGTTGTTCCCACTGCATGTATTTCAATGCACTTTAAAAGACCAGTGCCCTTATTAACTACTTAAGCTTAACTCATATTTCACATGGCAATAGTTACACTGGCAAAAATAAAATTCTGCCAAGATCAAATCATGCACAGCTGGTTTTGATGTGAACACCGGCACCCTTTCTTTACCCCTTTGCGTGGCTTACCTTGGGTCTGACTGCTGCTGACATGGTCACTTAACAGGGACTTGTAGCAGGTGGAATGAAAAGGCTTACTCACAAGGGTGTTAAAGTAACTTAATAACATACAGTTTTAGTGGAGGAAAAAAAAAGAAACATAGTTTAATAGTTGCAGCAAATTCTAAGCTGTTCTGAGCATTTGTATCTTTTTATATTTAGTATTTGAAGGGGAAATGCTCTCAGTATCCTGGTTAATAACAGTGGCTGATTGAAATCATTATAGTAATTCCATAAAACTTCATTGAAGGTCTTCTGTCTTGGCCAGTTGTCAGATATGCTTTTCATATTTTAGGGTATAATTTGATGAATGCAAAAAAACAGTACTTAAAAAAAAATGACCAAAATTACATATGGAAGGCCAGATACAAGGTAAAAACCTACGTAAACAATGTTCTAACCCTTCTGAGAGGGCACAGCATTAGGCTTTTATGTTTTAACTTTTTGATGTGAATTGTTGCTGACCCAAGTGATTATTCAAAATTTGGGACAGGGCCAGTTCTAGCTAGGATGAGAAACTGGTGATAGATGCTCTCCAGTTTATTTGTAAAAGACGTACAAAATTCCATTTCCCTTATATCAAGAATCCAACAGCAGACAGTTTATTTGCTCACAGCTTCAAGTCCCTTTAACAGAACTAAAGAAAAGCATATCCATATCAATTTCCTGGTTTTTCTTATGGCTATGCTCCCAGTCCTTAATCTGGTGGTGTATTTGGCATTCTGCTCCTCTTCTTGAGCTTCCCTCATCTTTCATCTCTTCACATAAACATACAAACCTCCATTAAAAGAATAAAAAGCTATAAAGCTCTTTCATCCAGATATAAATTGTGCAATTTTTTTTTTTTATACTGCAAGGCAATGTATTTCAATGTTTGGGATATGTGTCTAGGACAATTTGAAGAACTCCTAATTCTTTTTTCTTGTAACTCGTTACAGTCATCAAGCTTTCTGTGATATGATATCAAGCATAGCAGATGTGCCATGTGGTTCTTCTTAACTAGCTATATGCAAACATAAGTGCACACTGCTTCTGAGTGTTCATGGGGTAGGCTGGGTAGAGTATTACTTGCCACTAGCAATAAGCAGCAGTTAAACTTAGGTAGAAATACTTTATCAAAACTTGTGATCAGGACAATAGCGCTCTCTTTCATCTGATGCACAAAGGTACTTACTTCCCTTCATTCAGTGCTGCATCTTTGCCCCTAATGTGCTGGATTTGCTGTCAACTCAGCTGAACTGGTATATCAGTTGGAGAAAAATCCTTACTCAGCAGATGCCTCTTTTGGTTTTGATTTGCAAATCTATTGTTGGCTTGAAAGAAGCCAAAAAAAACTGAGGATATAAGCTTCCTGGGCAAGAGCATCTAGCTTGGACAACATCTAGCTATACTGAATAGGCAACTTATGTGTGTATGACTTTGCACCAAGATACGAGTGAGCGTTTTTCAGTTTTGGGGGTGGGTGGAGCCTGTGTGGGTTAGCTGAGGACTTGAAATAGCTTTATTCTGACTGAGATGTTGATTTGGTTCAAGATTTTTTTAAAAACCCAAAACAATTTGTAATGAGCTCTTCATAAGATTTTATAACCATCATTGGATGTGGTTATGTACGCATAGAAGAAATATTAAATTAATTCTGTTGGGTTACCGCGCCCAGTTCTGAATTAAAGGATGCAGACTTCATGCCAACTTGTGATGCTATTTTTTCATTGTCAAAAGTGATCTCTTTACTTTTACATCTGTACACGTCTAAGTTTTAACTCAACCCAGAGTGTATCACTTTCCAACTTAAATGCCTTCTTTGGTGGAAATGTAATTTTTAGCCTTAGAGTGTTTATATCTGTCTCTATAGACACACACACATTGAACACAATTACATGTGTGTGTATGTATATGTATATTTCTAAGTACATTGTACAGTCAAAGGCGCACAGCACAGAGAACACTTTAATCTAGCACCTAAATCTAGCTGTAAATGAAAGAACGTAGACTTAATTCCCTTTCACAGTGGCAGTTTATGTTCACATATGCACCAGAATCTCTGTGTAAGGTCACTGTCATTGGTCCCATAATAATTTTCCACTGCTTTGAGTCCCTTTGAGGCCATCAAGTCCAATCTCCTGCTCATAGCAGGTCCCATTAGATCACTAACGAAGTAGTAAAAGAAAAAATAAAATTTCCAAGACTTGAAACAGATGATAGTCTTTAAAGCTGAGCTGTGTGTTCTCTTGATAGAAACTGCTACCACAGGAACTGTTCTTTTAACAGGAATTAAAAATTAATCTCTTTAGTACTCTAAGTCACAAAGTAAAAAGGCCAGTGACCAATGTAAATACTTCAGTCAGATTATTCTAATCAAGAAATACTTATTGCTGTTTTATTACAAGCTACATTTAAAAATCTGTGTTAATAGCAACTCTAGGGCACTTTTCAAAACCTTAATTTATTCAACTATATCAAATGAAAATAAATAACATTTTCTGCTTTAAATTTCTCTTGCTTGGCGTGTAATAATGGAGGGATGCATGAGATTCTAACAACCGATTAAAGAAATCAAGGGATAAAATATTCAGGAAAAATTGCTCTGCTGTAGCTTGCTATTTATCTTTTTCTAGAAAAATCCAGCTTATTCTTTTATTTGTGCAGGAAGCAACTTTGGAAATAAGAGCCACTGTGGAAAATATTCTAGCTCAGCCAGAAGTTTACGCACACACAGACCGTGTTCAGCTGCACTGTTACCTGTATCTTCATGCTGCTGCTATCTTGATAGCTTATGTTGTTTTCAAAAGGCACATCTATTTCCAAGGACCAAATAAAATAAATATTTCAGACCATGCTAAGATTAAAATAAAAAAAGAAAAAGAAAAACTAGCACTCCTATTTTTTGTATTCTGGGTATGCTCTTAGCACTTAATCTGATCGTGTCTTTGGCACTCTGTCGTTCTTCAGCCCCTCTGTTCTGTCAGTCTTTGCAGAGACAGAAATCTACACAGGAGGCAGGAAAAAACCACTGAACGCTTTTATTCATGATGAGAACACCACTATACAGCTGACGAACATGTGGACCTCAGTGGTTCCAGAGGACAAGGGTGGATTTTTGGATGCTCTATTATTTGCTTGCTTCAATGATGAGTGTTCCTTTCAAGATTCCTTAAAGAGATTTGATCTTCAAAAAAACACATCCCTTGAGAACAAGGCTTTTTTTGAACTGTACATTCTTACTAACAATCACCAATTATCTTTCTCAATGGATGCTTGAAGCAAGGACCTCATATAAAAATAGATTTTTTTTTTGACAGTTGTCCCTTCCTGGTTTGTTAGATCACAAAACCAGAAACATCAAAGTGCTGGTTAATAGACTTCAGGAGTTGTCCTACAGTTTTTGGGCAGAATGTGATACATTTTCTATTCCCTTTAATCACTTAAAAAACCTGTCCTTTTCCAGGACAGCTGAAATCCTGAAAGATATTTTTATGAAAGAAACATGAGCTGCCTAGCTGAACATAATTTTTTTGCCTTCATAATTACTTTAAGCAAGAGCCATTGGCCCATATTGTCCTGCCTAAATCTGCAAATGAAGAAAATGTTCAGTGTAAAACCTCTTTCTGAAAGGAGCAATGAGGGGATGGAGTCTTGAAGCTATCTATATTATTCATTAGTACAGCATCTTGCACTTCTGCTCCCAGGATTGTCAGAAACCTGCAGTGGGTGTCCAGAACTTAGTGCAGGGTATGGAGGACAGACAGAGAAGGATGTAGAGAGAAATGAGATAGATGTGCTCATAGGGTAGGGAAGATCATGTCTTCCTCATGTCCCTCCACCATCACGAAAGACGGCAGGAAAAAGGTCTCATATACTAATTTGGTTTCCATTTCTGTAGAATATATTAAAGGTTTTGAAGAAGCTGTATTTATCCATGCTAAAGCCCTGTGAGACTGACTAGTCTGTAATCACATAGGAAGCCTGTGGCAAAACATAATTTGAACTTGTGCCTTCGGGTTTCTAGTTCAACCATTGGCTTTTCCTTTTTTTCTCTTTTTCTGTGGGGCTGCTTGGGGGCAAGGGAGAGGGATCAATTGGTGGTATGGAGCTGTAAAGGGATAGACAGAGACAGTTCAGAGACAATATGCCTGAATCAGCTTTGCATTTGATAAAGTCTCAAATCTATTATAACTTCAGATCTTTTTGTGGGGGCAAGTTCTTTACAGAAGACCAACACTGAAAATGGGGTTAGCTGGTTGACAAAGACGACATTCTAGGCTAACATATTTAGAGTGTGCTTTGTGAAACTCAGTCTGTTTTGTTCTCCTCCAAGACCAGTGTATAGTCTTCAGTTGTTTTTGTTTAAGTTAACAACTGGAAGAAACGCCCTTCCTCTGAGATCATTGATGGCTTACAAACCCTGCCATAATGTTCTAACTTTCCCCTTTAGAGCAGCATTTACTGCACCAGCAGTTAAGCTGAGTATGGTAATTTAATTATAACTCTATCAAATATGTGAATCATCACAATCCAAACCTAAAAAGGATCTTGTTATCATTTTTAACAAAACACCCTTTCTAAATAACTACAATAAAATTCATAAGTAATATAAAAGTTATTAAAAAATCTTTTGGTATGGTTTTCATACCAGAATAAAGGTCCTTCCTTTGATAATCCCAAGCATAAACAGTCAATAAAGGCTTTGTGCAAAATGTCTTATTTATAGTGGCTAGAATCCTTTTTATTACATCAATAATACCATACATCATCCTGACATTTATCAGTCATTTAATCTAGGTAAACTTATTATGTCTGATGTAATTCCACTGAGATATATCTGTTGTATGCTTTTCGTGCTATTTCTAGCATGGATGGGGTTTAGAAACATGTTAATTGGAGGTAGGAACATTTTTTGTGTACTAATTAGCCCGCTATTATTTTGAAACCATGAACTGTATTCTCATTGCAAAACTTCCTAAGGAGGTTCTTCTATTGTTTAGGGAAAAGTTATAGAAAACTGCTTATGACTCATGAATCTCTCATATTTCAGTGTGATGTATGGCAAACACTCATATTGCTTTCTTCTTTTCAGCCAAAAATATCCTTCAGATTTTTTCACTTGTCTGCTCCTAAATATGAGAATCTCATGAAATTTCAGAATGAATTTTCAGAGAACACAGAGTGTACTCCTGAATATTCTCTAAATAATACACAGTTGTTCATGTCTGATGTAGAAAATGTCTTCTTTGCCTCAGTCTTTAATATTAGACTGGTCATCCTCGGGGTTTTCAGGCCCCTGAGCTGGGAGATGGAGATAGGATGCAGAATGAAGCCCCAGTTGTGGAAGAGGTGGCAGTCACCGACCTGCTCCTCCACCTGGATGCTCACAAGTCCATGGGGCCAGACGGGATCCACCCGAAGATACTGAAGGAGCTGGCAGAGGAGTTTGCCAAGCCTCTCTCCATCATTTATCAGCAGTCCTGGCTAACCAGGGAGGTCCCAGCTGACTGGAAGTTAGCAAATGTGACGCCCCTCTACAAGAAGGGTTGGAAGGAGGATCCGGGGAACTACAGGCCTGTCAGCCTGACCTTGGTGCCGGGAAAGGTCGTGGAGCAGATCATCTTGAGTGCCATTACGTGGCACGTGTGGGACAACCGGGGCATCAGGCTCAGCCAGCATGGGTTTATGAAAGGGACATCCTGTTTCACTAACCTGGTCTCCTTCTATGACAAGGTGACCCACTTAGTGGATGAGGGGAAGGCTGTGGATGTTGTCTACATGGACTTTAGTGAGGCCTTTGACACTGTCTCCCACAGCATTCTCCTGGAGAAGCTGGCTGCTCATGGCTTGGATAAGTGCACTCTGTGCTGGGTTAAAAACTGGCTGGACAGCCGAGCCCAGAGAGCGGTGGTGAATGGAGTCAAATCCAGCTGGCAGCCAGTCTTGAGTGGTGTTCCCCAGGGCTCAGTGTTGGGGCCGGTCCTGTTCAATATCTTCACTGATGATGTGGATGAGGGGATTGAGTGCACCCTCAGTAAGTTTGCAGATGACACCAAGCTGGGTGGAAGTGTTGATCTGCTGGAGGGTAGGAAGGCCCTACGGAGGGACCTGGACAGGCTGGATCATTGGGCCGGGGCCAACTGTATGAGATTCAGCAAGGCTCAGTGCCGGGTCCTGCACTTGGGTCACAACAACCCCATGCAATGCTACAGGCTGGGGGAAGAGTACCTGGAGAGCTGCCTGGCTGAAAAGGACCTGGGGGTGTTGGTCAACAGCCACCTGAACATGAGGCAGCAGTGTGCTCAGGTGGCCAAGAAGGCCAATGGCATCCTGGCTTGTATCAGGAATAGTGTGGCCAGCAGGACCAGGGAGGTGATAGTGCCCCTGTACTCGGCACTGCTGAGGCTGCACCTCGAGTACTGTGTTCAGTGTTGGGCCCCTCACTACAAGAAGGACATTGAGGTGCTGGAGCGTGTCCAGAGAAGGGCAACAAAGCTGGTGAAGGGTCTGGAGCACAAGGCTTATGAGGAGCAGCTGAGGGAGCTGGGGTTGTTTAGCCTGGAGAAGAGGAAGCTGAGGGGAGACCTTATTGCTCTCTACAACTCCCTGAAAGGTGGTTGTAGCGAGGTGGGGGTTGGTCTCTTCTCCCAAGTAACAAGTGATGGGACGAGAGGAAATGGCCTCAAGCTGCGCCAGGGGAGGTTTAGGTTGGATATTAGGAAAAACTTCTTCACCGAAAGGGTAATCAGGCATTGGACCAGGCTGCTGAGGGAAGTGGTTGAGTCTCCATTCCTGGAGGTATTTAAAAGAAGGTTAGATGTGGTGCTTGAGGACATGGTTTAGTGGTGGACTTGGCAGTGCTAGGTTAACGGTTGGACTCGATGATCTTAAGGGTCTTTTCCAACCTTAATGATTCTTTGATTCTATGAAATATTCCTCCAGGTGAGTTATTCTCTGTGAAGTTCAGTTTATAAATACAGTGGTGCCAAACTCAAGAAACGTCACTATTCTTTTAGTTTTCCTGCTGCCCAGCTCACATAATTAATCTCAATCAGTCACATAGACTCATAGAATAATTAAGGTTAGAAGAGACCTCTGGAGGTCATCTGATCTAGTACCCTGCTTAAAACAGGGCCAACTTTGAAGTTAGGTTCAAATATTGCTCAAGGTCATATCCTGTCAAGTTTGGAACACCACCAGGGATGAAGAACCTAAAGCCTCTCCAAGTAACCTGTTTCAGCATTTGATTGCTCTCATGGTGAAATTTTTTTTCGCAGGAAGGAGTGACTGAAGATTCAGAATCTACATGAAAACTTTCAGCACAATATCAGTTGTTTCGGAGAGAGAGAGACTGAGACAGACTCTGTGAGGTGATTTATGGCTTGGGGTTTTTGCAGTTATTCTAAAGTATTCTACCACTGGATGCTTAGCAATAAAAAGTGGAAAGTTCAGTTTTCATGGGGTTGGTATTTAAAACCTGACCTACACTGCCTGAAACAACTGCCCAGAACTCCCTCCTCTAGCACACACAAAAAAAACCCCAAAACCACATTTTATAATTGCTTGGGATAAGAAAACAGTTCTCCCTCCATCATTTAAAGTCAGTGTGGAAAGGTGTCTCTGAGCAGCAAAGCAATGCCAGATTGAAAAGAGGTAAAAGCTGGGCCTTGGCTGTAGCTGAGACTCCCTGTCCAGAGCAGCAGCCTAGGCGGAGGATTTGGGTGAGATCCCCTTCTTCCCACTTCTGTATATTTTTATTGCTGCTCTAGGTACTGAGCTTCTGTTTCATTTGCCTGGGGTTGTTCCCATTCCTGTACTACCTTATGAAGGCTACGGACATCAAAATAAAACCAAGGCCTCTTTTTGTTTGCTATTGTACTGCTGCTGTCATTCTTATCTCCCTGTTGCTGTCATTCTTGTCTCCCTGTTGCCACGCAGGAACTGATTGCAGGTCCATGCCCCTGCCTGTGTGGAGTTAGTCAGCTGTGTTGGGCACTTCTTCCCCTCTCCTGTGGGAAAAACAACATGATCCAGCAGGGTTTTATACACTTCATGCCGAGTAATCACATATAGTGATAATACACTCATAGCCAATCTGGCTTTTTCTGAGACACTATTTACAGAGAGGAAAGAGGTTCTAGCCTTAGGCATGCAGATAAACTTTGTGGTGGCAATTTAAGATTTCTTTCCTTCTGTTCTATAAAACTACCCCTAATAGTCAGAGGAAGGAGTAGACATGCAGGGAAGGCATATGTGGTTCATCCTTCTCCCATCCCAGAAGAGCTCACCTGGACAGACCCCAGAGTCTGTCTTGTCTTCGGAGAACTTCCTTGGCATCCATAGCTGCTTTCTTCCCATCCCTATAACATTTACTGGGGGTAAATAACAGACCCAAGTTAGCATACACTCATTTTTTTCTGTTTTACAGTGTTTCCTAAATCTGTATAGTCCCTTACACTATAAATTATTGAGTAGAACCCTATTTACCTATCATCTCTGTTAATAATGTTGCTTTACATTACAATGGACATACTAAAGAAAACATTATACTGCTGCTGCTTAAACATTCAACTGTACCCACAGCAAAATGGTGAAGCACAGCAGCAGACTGTTTTTCAGGATGAAGACCGTCTTCTATCTAAAAAGGAAGCAGAAACTGTAAGCAAAAATAAGAAGGGAAAGAGGTTTCTCTTCTGTGATTTGAGTCAGTAAAGCACAGGGTTAATATTTTGCCTTTCAGGTACTGAATGTGCTCCTTGAATACTTCCTCTGATGACCTAAACATGGCCTACAATAGTCCTCATAGTTTCCTATCTTAAATAACTAGCAGCTTGATTGTGATTTTATCTTCTTTTTTACTGAGACAGTTATATGACTGCTGACCTTCAGTTAACTGCCTGTTTCCTCTGCACAGGGTACACAGGACGTGAGAGCTTGGTTTAATTAGGCACGTTGAGTCGCATGTAAGTGGTGGCCTTGATCTCCAAAAGCAATAGAATTGTTTTAGTTCACATGTTACGGTATCTTTGTGGTCTGCTTGTTGCAACAGGGCAGTCCCTGACTCATTTCTACCTTGCCAGTGTACATACAATGACTGATACAATAAAAATACCACCACGCTTGCCAGTGTGGCTACAACCAACCACAGTTTATATGTGTTAACAGCTCTTCAGCATCTCAGGCTGTACTGTTATTTATCTATTTAAAACAGTTTGTACAAAACTTGAACAGTTAAAAATGCCATGACAGTTTATTTCCTTTGGGAGAAGGAAGGGTTAGAGCCTACCAGGATCATTGCTTTCTAGCTAAGGGTCCATCAGGAGATTCTGCACAGGATGAAATGAGCATAGCTGTTATGTGGCACTGGGAGATAACATGGAATGGGATAGGGATTTTTTTAAGTACTAGTATACATACAGCTGAGCCAGCATAAGGCAAGCAATGTTGTAAAGAAGACAAGAGTTTGGATGAACTGCAAACTCAAGACTTAACATTGTCCTCTCTATCAAACAGACAGCTGGACTTGGAGGTTCATATCCACAACAGGGCTTTAGGTTTTGATGAGTTGCATTTTGGAATATCTAATTTCCTCCCAAGACTGTGCAGGGGCACAGGTCCCTAAGATGGAATAATAGATCCCGCCAGACAGCTGCCTAAAAGTTAACTAATACAGTGCTTGAAGTTTCAGTGCTTACTTTACTTTTGCATCTGGACTGCATGACCTACTATACCTGTGAGGCCGGAAGGACAACGACTAAATAAGTTCATCTCTGCATTGTGGCCTAGAAGGAGACCTCTGTGCTTTTGGAGAGAAACACAGCCCTTGGTACATTTACCAGGTGGGGAAGCAGAGAAAAATTTGGCCCACAGCTCTCATGATTAAATCACTTCTCAAGGGTGGAGTATACATTATAAAGAAAAAATATTTTTAACTGTCTTCCAACTTGTCCCTTAATTCTGCTTCATTGATTTCTTAAGGTTGTTTCCGCAATGTTTTAGATTGTTGACACAATGCTTTGTGAGAGGTCTATGGGGAATGAGGCAAGACAACAAAAGCTACATAAGCAGCTATTCATTAATTCTGTCATTATGGCAAAAATCAGTCAGTCTGGCTGTTTGAGAGGGAATGGTCATTCCTTACTGAATGATATATTTTTGCTTTCATTGGTTCCATGGTCATTTTTAATTACAGTAAAACCTTCCTCAAACCTTCCTCAAAGACACTTTTAAACATGGTATTCCATAACTTCCTAGAGTCTCTTAAAAGGAGGCTTGACGTATTTTGTTAGTGGATTGTGTGATGTGGCAGCTAAGAAGGGACTCATCTTACCCAGTCATATTGCCCCGTCTCACAGCAATGCAGACAGGCAGATGCTATAGTAACTCCAGCAACCACTGCCCACTCTGTCTTAGAACACTTAATAGACCGATAAGAAAAAAGAAACTCATATGTGTTCTGAAGGAGAACTGTTGAATGGATGGAAAAGGACAAAAAATATGGAAAGTCCCTGCCTTTTCACACAGCTTTAGCATAGGTTTTAATGGTAAAATCTGCTTAGTTTATAGGGGTTAGCTGAAAAATTAACTGACATCTGTAAAGTACTTTGAACTTCTTTAAAACAAAATGTGCCAGGGCCACCATGTATTAATATTATTTAGTTGCTGGAAAAAGGCAATCAGAGTGTTTCATTGTTACCTTGCTCCTTGTCTCACTCTTTTCTTAATTTCTCAGGCAAATAGCATCAGATGTTAATATCTTTCAATATCAGATATTAGCAGTAAAATGCTTTCACCTAGAGGGTTTTTGTGGACTGGGGTTTCCATTTACTACCACTGCAATGACACAGAAGACGCTGACGAGCCATGACTTACAGAGCTCTGGACTGGAATCATGTTGCTTAATTTTAATTTGCCTGTTCAGTCCCATAATCAATGGAGAGGAATAATTACTTCCAGTGAGCAATGATCCCATTTATAGTCTGCATCAGGGTCTGGAAATGACCATCTTTTTTGACAGTGCAGAAACCTGGGGTGATTAGGCTTCTTTTTTATGTTACTAACTAAATGCTTATACTGGGAAGGAATGAATATATAAAGCCTTACCAATAAGTGCTAGACAGAGATAGATACAGGAGATTAATTGGAAGGTCTTGAAAGAAGTGGCAGTAAAACAATATTGTGAATGTATTGAGAAACATTTTGGTGCTCTGTTTATAATTGTTCATCATATGGTACCGGCCCATTGCAGGAAACCTTTTTTTGCCTTATCTCACTGTTAATTTTGTTTCTGCCCATTCAGATCAGTAAATGGCTGACAAATATTCCTGTTTCTCTCTGTTAAATCTTCCAGACTGAGTTATTGTGCTTTATATGAATGCTGTTGCTCTGAGAGTTGGGATTTACTCATAACTTCACAAGCTAATGCCAAATGCATCAGTGAATATTGATGGAAAACCTGCATTCACTAGTACAAAAGAACTAGCAGTAAGTAAAAAGCCTATTTTAGCCTCTTTAAGGACATCAGATCAACTGTAACTAAACTGTGCCTTTTAAGATTTCTTTGGCTGCAATGTGTCATCTTAATTACTGTACAGTGTGTATCACACACTTTTGCAACAGCATTTTACCTTACACTTCCTTACAGTGGCAAAAAGTGCTAATATAATAGATCATAATGTCTTATCAGGAAATTAGAGGATTCAAGTGGTGTATTCTTATCTTTCCAGGACTGATTTATCATTAACTAACTAGTTTATCTTTCACTTGTGAGAACTGTGGTTGAATTATTTGGTGATATGATTTTTCCCCATACTACTATGCACACGTTATTGTGGTTTCCTTTATCTCTGCTTAGTTATATCCAAAAGAAAGCATGAAAGGAAGACAATAATTTAACTGAAGGAAAGAAGGAGAATATGTGAGAAATAAAAGCAACAGAAAGACTAGCTGGTGTGCTGAATTCAACTTGCTTGAGTGTATCTGTAAACAAACACTGTTTCTATATCCCCAGATAGTGTACTGGTAATCTTGCCAGTAGATATATATAGGGCTGCAATGTCACTAGCATGGACTCAGATTAGTTACCGTAATATGTTTATTCCTTTCATTTCTATATGCTAGAGATTATATCCACTTATTATTTCAAACTACCTAGGGAAGGTGGCAGGAGATCTCATATAACTAAGAGATATAATTAGACTAGTAAAATTTATGTGTAAGCTTGGGGCTTGGATTGGACAGTGATTTTCAGAAGGGAATGGGCAGCAGTGCTGTTTGGTAATGTGATTCCACCTTTACATGTTTGGTAACACACCACATCAAATTGCATTACAGAAGGATGGGGTGAGAGGGTCATGGGAAGATGCCTTTGCCCCATGCCCCAGTGGAAGCTCCTGTAAATAACACAGTGCAGAATTTGCCATAGGGCACAACAGTGCTCCCAGATGTGTCCTGCAGAGTAAAGAGGATTGGTGTTAGATCAGCTGGTAGCCAGTAACAGGTCAGCTCTGAATAGCCACTGATATAAATCTCACTGTGATGCTATCCTGTCAAGAACATGAGATGTGGATTGGGTTTTTTGTTTGGTTTTTTTGTTTTGTTTTGTTTTGTTTTGTTTTTCTTTTTTTTCTTTTCCTTAGGACTACCCTTTGGTTTAAATTCAGCTTGGCATATTGTCTGCTCACAAGTTGCCCATAAATTTATTCTAGCACTGGAGAATGAATTATCACAAACCTAATGTGATTAATGTGTATATGAAAATAAGCTTTCCCATAAGTGAAGAAATATAAAAGTAAGCTTCCCATGGCCATTTGTGATTACAAAGACTACATCCATCTTATTCAGGAAATCCATGTAATTTCACATTCAAATAAAAGTTAGTGTGTGCGTGCATCACATTTAACAAAGGTAATATGAAAATCACTTTGTCATATCTACAGTGAACCAGTGTTACTATATATTATGATTGTCAAAATCAATATGCATGCTAAATATTGCAATATAGCTTTAAGTACCCATATTTTTCATATTCTGTTGAAGAAATCATATTTTCAAAATGCATTTGCCTGTCATCATAATGATATGTATATATATAAAAAGGTTGTTGGATTGTTTCCAGCTGAGACTATTGCCTTACTGTGTTAGGTGCTGCACACATTCAGGAGGTAAAATAGAACTGTTGCTATGAAGTACTGGTAGTATAGGGACACAAGGAATATTTTCTTTCCTTGATCTTTGTGTTAAGTAGTCTTATCCATACATTTGGATGGTAACTAGGGAACGTGGCCTAGATCTTCATAGCTGTAGAGTTCACTGTAACTTCTAACTTTAAGAGCCCCCTCTCTTACCGGACCCATCCCAAAAACACTGGCAAAAGTTAAACACCCCTGAAATGCATCCTCAGAAGCTGGCTAAGCTAGCCAGGAGGCAAAGATAAGATACATTGGTCTGACAGAAAATAAGAATTAAAGCCTAAATCAGGTCGGGGGCCCAAACTCACATCCAACCTGTGTGTTGGAAGCAGCTTCTGGGACGCAGCTACAGACAAACCTTCTCACCCCTCTGGGGAGTCACTGCTTCCTCTGGCAGGCAGCTTCGGGGCTGCCCTCATCCCTGTGAACTGTGGGATTGCAAGGATGACTCTGTCTAACCTCAACTTCCAGCTCTGAAGTTCCCTTTGTTAATTTGTCTGCGGAATAATCGCTTGCTTTCAGATCATTCTGCCATGTCTAAGTACCCTATATACAAATGATCAAGTTTTTCCTTCTCTCAGACTTTTCTTTGAGTAGATGAGTTGATTGAGCTCCTCAGAAGCCTCTGAAAAAAAATGTGACTCTCTTTTTGAAAACTTCCTGAAGATTCCCAGACTTCTTCAGACACTAGTACTGGGTACAATATTCTGGTAAAAGTATTACCAGCTCTGTGTGCAGAGGGAAGGTCATTTCCCTAATGTCTAGATATCACTATTTATGCATCCAAAAATCACATTAGGCTTTCTAGCTTCAACACAGTACCTGAGAGCCCATGCTGAGGTGGTTATCTGTGATGATGATCTCTGCTTTAGCTGGAGATCTTGCTGTGATATGCTGCACTAGCATGTTTTTCTGCCATTATGTCTAGCTTATGTTTGTTCCTTGCTTTTAAAAAAAGTTGTGCCTACATTGGATGTGCTTCTGTTTCTTACAATTCCTGAATCTGGAATCAGATGAAACAAATATATCATATAGGTTTTAATATTTTGTATTATCTTAAATACCCAGTCCAGCGTTTCTGGTATAAGCCTGTTCTACAGGAATTTTTCCAGATTTTTTTCAGAATGTCAGTGGGGTCAGTATGTTCAAAAGATGATTTTAAGTTACTTATGCACCAATGTGTGAATCAAGACAGATCAGATCTAATTCAAACCACTCCCACTAATTTAGATGGGTTTTAGATATAGGGTGAAATAGCCAGATTTTTCAGCACTCCAAGCACACAAAACACATCTGCAAAACTACATGGCATGAACAAAATAGTATATTACCCACTGAATTATCTCAGTTCACTTGGCAGACTTTGCCCAGTGTACTTGTGCACTGTATTGTTGGTTATTATCATTCCATCATTAAAGATGTTATTTTCTTAGGATTAATTTTAGCTGTAAGCCTTGCTCAAATTACTAGGACCTGAGTTTCAGATCCACTGGAAAGCAGCTTTGTAGGTTTTTATGGATTTAAACCTATCTCACCTTTGGTAGATTTAGCAAGTACATGATCTCTCCCTCACCCTGTTAAGAAGTCCTTAGAAGCCAACAATTGTGAGAGTTAAACCCTGTGTGCTCTCACTCTTTCTTAACCCTATTCAAAAGAAAGACACTGAATATATATCTAGCATGTTCTTGTATTGGAGCTAGCCCTGTTTTAAAGTCTGGTTCTAGGCTTGGGGTGAGTAGTAAAGATAATTTTGAAAAATGTCATTATTCTTTATCCTGTCTTTTTGCAAAGCTCTATGTGGCAGCCTTGCATCTCCTACATACAGCAATGTGTTTAGGTTAGTGGATGTATTTTGAGGTTATTCAAGGGCACATGTTTTTTTGTGTGCGAGTATGGCAAATGATTGAATTAGTTCAATCTAATAAGAATTATCTAATTACAGTAACAACTGGTACAAATTCTGTATACCCTATCAGAAACAGAGTAATCACATTCCATACATAGATCTTAATAATTTAGAACTGGTTGAAAAAGGCAAGTTGAATCATTTGCAGCGGAAGAGAGCTCTGCAGTTTTATCTGTTTCACCCTTATATACCAAGACAAGATTTGGAACTGAACGAGTAATTTGGTCATTTTGGATCACATCCAAAATGTTTTGCATATTCAGAAAATCCTATGGATAAAAGAACCCTATAATGTGATACCAGTAATAAAGAGCTGTGTTAAGAGTAGGCAATTTTAAATAGACAATCTAAGCAAAAGGGTACTTATTGCCTCCTATTAAATTTCAGAAACCAACACATGGAACCTTGTTTTGGAAAAAGTTGGTCAACTTAAGTTGAATAAATTTCAGTTCTTAATAGTATCATGTCAACAGACTAAATCCCTGGCAAGCTCAGACTTGCTTAGGCAGAAAAAATAGCATCACTGTGAATGCAGAGACTTGAATGACAATGCTGAGTCCCAGCTCTCAGCCTTTGACACAACAGCAAATTCCTTACTAGGACTGATACTATTAAGTGACACGTTGCTGACTGATTAATGCTTTAGCACTGTCTCCAGTTGCACCACAGGGGTTATATTTTCTGAAGAGGTCCAACAGCATTGCACATCAATACCCAAGAAAATACGATTATATAAAGTTGGTCTATAGAAGTTGTGATTGCAATAGTGTGGTCAGATGTTTTGGTGTGCATTTGTCTTTTAAGTGTCAAAAACAATAGCAGGTCCATTTTGCATCTATAGCCCTTAAAAATGTTAAAATATATGTAAAAAAGTATTCCACTTTTATATATAGGGACACTGAGGGACTGAGATTTGCAACAGGTTGAAGAAGATGTTACAACAGAGACTGGACCCCAAGTTGCCTGCCATAAGTTGTTGTCCAGCGATTCTGCCATAAAAGATTTGTTTCTCATTCCCAGAAGTGAAACCACATTTCGTGTTCTTATTTCAATTGTATCCGTAGACTTGGAGTCAGAATGATATGGTTTTTTCAGTTTCATCTTTCTAAAATTCTAAATGCTAGCAAGCTGTCTTTCATGAATTTAATCACTCTATTTTTATGGCACTATCATTTTTGTATGCCGCCTGGTTATACTAAGGCTTAGTCTCCAGTACACATTTCTCTTCCTCATTTTCAGTGCAACATGAGCTATACTCATCCTAATGTTTCCTACCAGAAGTATTTATTTCTCTACTTTTAATAATTAGAAGCAATTTTAGAGGTTGTCTGCTTTTTCTTTGTCTGTTTCCCAGTCTCCATGCAAATCTAATTTAGCTTGTAAATCCTTGAGGACTTTGTGTTTATTTTAAATTTATTTATACTTAATAATAATAATGGACTGATACCAGAAATAGCATATCTTCACACTCTGGTGGTATAAGAATCTCTCCTTTCATTTTTGTTTATATTTTACTTTGTTAAAAAAGTAGAATTCTATTTTTGTGATTCCAGTATGTAACCTTCTTGGAGCTTCTGAAATCTTCTTTCAAACATAAAAAGGTAAGTTTTCCAGCATCAGGGCATGCAGTGTGATATGCTGTTCTACTGTTCTGAATATCCTTAAAAATATCAGGCAATATCCAGGTGCATTTCAGGGGGTGTTACAAAAACTAAGTAAAAAAGCCCTGTTGAGCCCATGATCAACTTTGTTCCCTTATTTAAAAATCTGAATTTAATCTTGATGAGTCTTGATAAGACCTCCCTATGTCACTATGGGACAGGATCTATCTGTTAGAAGTGAACATCCTACCATTCCTGACTTACCGCTTTAAAGTCCTGCCAGTTCTCCTAGCACTTTTATCTAAAAGTCTTAGATCATATGTGTAAAAACTTCCTCTGGAAAGGCAAAAAGTTCCCCAGTACTATGACTAAAACATAAATGTGAGAGAGATAAAGGTAAATTTGGCACTTAATAGCTGGAAAATGTAGAATCTACCTGTTTTGTTAAAATATTCCACATGTCACATGAATACACCCTGTGGATAATAATAACAGAAAGTCTTACCATACAAAAAGCTTATGACCACAAAGAGGAAAGAATTACATAACCATGAAATGGGCAAGTCACTGCTATATCCCCTTCCTTTTTTTGCTTTAGTCATTCTAGAAGTTGGATATCAAACACTGTTCTCAGGTTTGTAACTGGCACAACTACACAATTAGCAGAAAGAACATTTTGCATGGATACCCATCCTTAGTCAGGTCCACCAGTCCTAGTCTAGTCCCATCACATTGTACAAGTAGAAGTGAGAACGGAGAGAGACTAACAGTAGGCCAAAGCCTATATCTTTGCTTCAGCTCTCAGTGAGGCTGATGATAAGTAATAGGAGTACAAAGGTAGGGCAGATACTGGAAATAAGGATATGGATTACCATGCTTAAATGGCAGCAGAATTTGGATGTCTGCTGAAGTCAAGGGACTTGGTCTCCCTGCCATGACGCAGGAAAAAAATCAGATGTACACAAAATCACAGCCATGACAGCAAGTTTATAACTTGTCTCTCTGAGAAGAGTTCTTGCTCACTCTTTGCACAACTATAGAAAAGAAGAATGTCACTCTTATTTACACAAACTAGCACAAATTTTTATAACAGATCTTGACCCTCAAATTTCATGACATAAAGCATGCAAAACTAATCCCATGTTCGGAAAAACCTGACACCTCCCTCTGGAACATCTAGCACGGATCCCTGTTATCGCACAACAGTGAATAACAATGACTATTGATCTGATTCACAACGAACATTTCTGTGGCTTCAGTGAATCATGTGAATGCAAAGCAAGAGTGAGTTTCAGAGGCTTAAAAATTGCATTATTGTGGCAGAAAAAGAGAAAAAATCTCAGTCCTGAATACGGGAAATCAAGCCTGTTCAATGATCTGATTTTCCTCTTTGTTTTTAAAATACATGTAGCTTTAAATTCAAGTACACGTCACCATGTCTGCTGTTGCCAACATAGCTGATGAGGAAGTGTTGTGTGATTTCTATCCGAGTAGAATAACAATCATTTCAGAACTGGACTTGAAGCCTCCTTTTGAAATCAAGTGCAGCAGAGGACATCCTGCAAGAATTCTCCCCCTCTTCTCCTTCTGTAAAAGTGTTCTTAAAGACAGGATGAATATTCACAAGGGCTGTCTACCATCAGCTAAACTGGGTTCCAGCCGGAGGTCTTCTAATAACCAAGTGATACTTAAGATTTCTTCCTCCTGTGCTAGAAAAGGTGTTGCCAGTAGCAGATAGGATCTGGCCCTCAGAAAAACAGTTGTGATCTTGCATCTGCCATTTGTTGAGTGATTGTGTGCGACTTCTTTATGTGTCTTTTTGACTGCATATTTTGAGCTCTTCTGAATAGGAATTGTCTTAATACTGTAGTACAGTATGTCTCTTTTCTAAGTTGAGACACTGCTAAAAAATAATAAAAGGAGACAATTCTGCCTTATGTGACATGGCTGGATGTGTTTTGTTGTTTTGTTTCTTTACAGTGTTTTTCCTTTGTTCTTTACTCTAGCTCCTTATACTGTATCCTGAACTCATTGCAATACAAAATCAACATGATATTTGCAGCAATCCAAAATAAATATTCGTTGTTTCAATTACTTTGGTACAGAAATAGTAAGTAGAATAGTGAATAGGAACATCTGGAGCAATCTTTGGACCAAATTTCCAAATTACTGCAGAAATTTGACCTATGTATTCTAAACTTGTCTGTGTCCCTTGTATTTCAAACAGTACTTATGCCAAATCTCTATGAAGGTGAGATAATCCATCTCAACAGGACTGACCCACTGGGAAATAAAAGATCACTTTAATCACTTTAACTTATCAGGAGACTTTATAATAAAAGATGCACTTTCCTGATTATACATCCTTGTCAGAAATACCAGGAGAGTGACTGAGTTTTGTGTGGCTTGCATATCTGCTTTAAGGCTGCTGTGACAGCAAATCTTGGCAGAATCAAATATGAATCTTTGCATGTGGTTTCTATAAATCCGACATTTTCCACTTTACAATCCAGAAAAGATGATTGAGCAGATGGTAATGGAAGCCACTGGATTTATGCAATTTTTTGCTAAAACTGGGAGTTTTCACCCTCAAGAGCAGCTTATATATGAGGGACTGAAAAGGCTGAATACTAATTTTTTGGCAAAGCACCATGCTCACATAACCTAGGTACACAAATACTAGTTATAAATAAGCTGACTGTAGGAGGTACAGAAAACAAATTCTTTCTGTGTCAACTTCGTATATGCATATATATATATTTGTGTGCAATCTTTTAATCCATTTATAAAACAAAGAACTAATGCCTGTCTGCATTTAAGTAATCTAAATAAAATATGTTAAAACAAAAAAATCTAAGGACCAGAATGCCTGAAGCATGAGCAGGGACATAATAACAAATGCATTTTTATTTTAGGAATTCTTCTCAGGAGCTGCTGTAATCGGTGACTCAATGCATAACTTATTATTAATGCTTCATAAGATGCTCTTTCAGCAGGTTTTAAACTTTCCTACTGGGGCCTCATGCAAACTAAAAACAAAGCCCTGAATTTTATTATTGCTCTGTTATTCTTCCAAGTTTTCCCTGAAGGCTGAAGTCCCTCTGCTCTGCCTGGGAACAATGTGCAGGATGAGGAGGTCCACATAACATTTTCAATGACTGTGCTTTCACATTCGTCACTGGATGATCCTTTTTGTCATAGGATCTTTCCAGGTGTATCTGTCACACTTATCCAAGATTTCCAGTCAAAACCACTGTATTAACCTTACCATAAGGCCATGGAAGGAAAATCCATCTCTTCTACTGTCAGGCACAACAGCATTGATGATGAGCTTGTGCTCATGCTCAGGCACCTCTGTAGTCAGTAGGAAGCAAGGGGATCTTCCAGGAAGTAACTGAGCCAATTTAAGACCAGAGTGACCTTCCAACTGTGCCTTTCACTCACTCTTTAACACAGAGATTCCTTGGGCCGTCGAGTGTCCCACCAGGACCCATGTTTTTACCATGTCTGTCACCAACGTTCTTGTATTGACAGACTTGCTGTGGATGGACTTCTGTGCCCTGTGAGAGTTAACCAGCCTTTGCATAGACACAGCGGGCTGTGAAGAGCAGTATTTAGGACCAGCATCCTAGACTGAAAAATCCTCCAGCAGGGATTGTCTTTATTTGCAACCCATACAGAGTTGAGCACATTTTTTGGCTCTTTACACTGAGTAATAATTCTTAATAACAGCACTGTCTGCAGGCCAGAAATGCTCTGATTCATCTCAGCTTGTAATTCTGGAGCCTGTATTAATGTTTCTTCATCAGCTTTTTTTCTGAATGGATCCTACATACTTTCATAGCAATCGGGGTGTGATTTTTATTCTTTTTTTAATTGTGGCTTCCAGCCTCCCCTACCCCTTATAAATGCCTTCCCATTGCCTGCTTGATGCTGCAAAAACCCAATGCACTAAAATGCCCACTAGCCTTGGAACGTATCCTGGTAGTGCTTCATGGCATAAATCCTTGCAGAGCAGTCTCAGGACTCCAGCAGTCTCCTGAAGTCTGTTGACCATTGCAAGAGCTTTGTGATTCACTTCTGCCGTTCTCGTGAATTTCCCCAAAGAATCATTAAGGATGTTGTATGGGTAGAATATTATAACTTCGTAATCACATGCAGGTAATTTAAATGAAGGGCATAGCTCTTTCCCTTGCTGTCAAAAACATGTCTGTTGCCTATTACCTCTGAAAGTCCCCTCCCTCCCCTTCAGCCTTTGCTCAGAGTCCACATTTCTGATCAGTAGCAGATGGAAGAAAATGATTAAACTTACACATAAGGACCAGATCCTGCAGTCCTAGCTCCTTTCTTATTCTGGCAGTTTTCCCATTGGCTTTGGTGCCAGAGTAATAAACGTAGGAGGACAGCTGGATCTGTAGCAAAGATATTATTGTCAGCTTCCTCTGTGTTTCTCAGAATATTTTTCACAGACTGATTACTGAGATGTAGGGAAGAATATTTTCCCTACCCAATTTCTTGTTTGTATTCACTATGTCTAATGAGATTCCACTGTGCCAAAGTAATGCATTTTAAATGTAACATTCAAATTGTAATTCACAATAGCCATGTTGCAAAGGGGGCAACACCATCCAAAAGACTTGACAATGGTCTGGTACAGGTGAATCCTCTTTCCTGGGGGTTATCTGTGGGATCACGGGTAAATCCTTGAACTGTTTTGTCCTTCTGTTTCAAGATAATAATTAATCCTTTTCAAATTTTTTTTTTAAAAAACTGGGTGAAATGAACTTTGCAGGTAGTAAGTAGCATTGTGAATACCATAAAGCGTATATATATTATATTAGCCATCCAATCGAACATAGTTTACATCAAAGAACAATCACAGTGAATCATTCCACAAGGACTTGCCTACTTTAAAGGGAGCTGATTTGTTTCCAGGGTCTAATAAACAATTCAAGTGAGTCATTATTTTAACATTGTATACCTTTCCTGTTTATAAGCAGTAGCAGGAACAATCTGGAAATTATTTCAGAAGGCATTTTCATTTTTGCAAATCATACTCCCAGAGTTTGTCTTCTATAACGTGCTCTCTCCTTACACTGCAGATAATTTGAGGATTTGGGTTTTCTTTTACATTTCATTCTAAACTCTTGGGGACAGAAATCTTGTTAAATTTCTGCATGTAAATAAGGAATGACAGTATATCCATTAACAAATATGCATTTGCTAAGTATAAATCATCACAATTCCAGTAAACTCAGTAGAAGAAGGATGATTCCATGGTTAGGTTATTCAGGCAGAGTTTCCTTCTCTGTCCATATGTTTCCTGCATGACTTTGAACACCTAAGCCTCACCCTACTTCCCTTTTACTTACTTAACTGAAGCATCTAATTTTCCGGGTGCTCTCTGTTATCAGTGAAGAAAAATATGCACCTCCAATGTGCCTACCCATTATCTGTATCCACCCTTGAGGTGGGATGGGATTGAGCAGGACTCAGCTGTTTGATTTTGATAGGCGCCTAACCACCTTTGTGAGTCTGGTCCTTATTTTCTCTGTCTCTTCTTCATTTTTAAAATAGAAATAATGTTAATACTCTTCAAAGATTATCTTGGTGCTGACACCTAAAGAAATTATTAATAATGTATCAGTGAACTGAAACCAGTGAAGTGTGGGAAGACCAGTCAACAGCTTCTTACACAGCTTTTAAGACTGGTAAACAAGACAGAGGATTTCAACATAGATATAGTAGAGGCAAGAATTTAGCACCCACAGTTTGAGAACATGGGAAAGATCCAGCATAATGAAATGTACTGTGCCTGCTAGTTTGGGCATAACTAGTGTAGACTGGATGTAAATGAAATAGCTTAAGTAAGTTTGACTGAGGTCCAAGCATTTCTCAAAGAGGCAAAATAAGAGGATTAGGTCACTGTAATAGTCTCAGTGCTCTTGTGTAGATTACCCCAGACCTATTCGCAAGTATGTGATTTTATTCTGCTCTAAAGCCAAAGTTTCCCTCATAGGCTTTTTTGTAAATTCATTGAACTGGTTTCACAATCAGAAGTACATGGAGTTTTTCTAAGTGCTCATGATATTATTCATTGTTATGATTCACCGTTTGTATATAGTGTCATGTGTACTCATGGTTTCCACCACAGTGTGCAGATGCACTCATTGGTCTGCAGTTTTTCAAATTACAGCCCCCTGAAGTCCAGAGGAGTTTCAATCCCTATACAGTAGCAATTCTTGGAGAGGCAGAAATAAGATGGAATAACAAAAAGAAAGTTGGATGAATATTAGCCTAAATAGGAACAATCAGATAGTAGGTAAATAGTGAGGACATAAAGTCAATTTAGCATGGGTCAGTAGGTTGTAATAAAACAATGAGATGAAACTAAGCAAAAGAAAATTTAGTTTGAAAACCTGGGAACTTTTCCTAATAGTGAGCTTTATTACACTAGCAATAGTCTTCTGGAGAAGTCAGTGGAAACTGTATCAGGTGAATCAATTTGTTACAGAATGGAAAAGCTTTGAATACAGAGAGAAATCTTCCACTAGAAACGGATGAGTGGGTTTACCTACTGTTTCCTTTCTTCACTATGCAGCTGAGAGATATCTGAGAATTAGGAAAAAATATAAATTAGGAGGGAGAGATACAGGTTTGATTCCCAGACTTGCTACAGATTTTCTGTGAGAACTTGATTAAATCACTAAAGTTCTCATTTAGAGCTGACTGGGAAACGAATTTCACTACTATGTAGAATGTCAAGGTTCAGGGAGAAAAAAAAAAAAATTGTCCTTAGCCAGGATGAACTTTGGCATATTGCACCGCAATGAAATTCTGTGGGAATAAGAAAGGCAATGACCTCCCATTCCCTTGGTACTGCTCAGCTCCCTGGCTGTTCACTTGGCAACCATCTGGAGTCAGAGCACTGAGGCACCCTTCCAGCAGGTGCAATTTGTGCTTACAGTGTTTCCTCTATGGCAATCCAGGTAAAGCACAAATAAAAACATGTACCTACAGGGTTAGATGTTCAGCCTAGTCTCTCCTTGCTCTGCAACAGCTCCTCTGCCTTTCTTTTATACTGGACTGACACAGAACAAGCTCTTCCTCATTAATGCCTCCAGGAGGGCTACTTCAGATTTCGCAGTGGAGGCTGGTTGGGGCTTTGTTGGCTGCTGAGAGAGGAGAGAGAGCAGCAGCGTTTACATTTGCAGCTTTGCTCCCTTCTGACTTTGTGCCACTGGGAACGCTGTATCCACAGCAGCTGCCAGGATAAGGATAACTGCAGCGTTGGATCTCTCCCTGAGCTCCTTTGTGGAACAACGTACAGTTGTCATATAGAAAACCCACGCCGTGATCTGCTTCTTTGGTAAATGAAGATCCAACACATTTCCCCATTACTTGCACTGTCACAGTTGCTGAGTTTTCGCTGCCTTATGGGCAATCTGTGAAATGAATGCTCCTCACAGCCCGCAGTCACTTGCACAACAAACAGCCACTAAACATTTTGCTGCCTTAGGCAACCAGGGTTTGACTGATATGTGTGAACTGGCTTTGGCTGCTTGTTCCTCCATTTGCTGTTCCAAGCTATCTGGGTTCCTTGTTCACTGCTCTGTTTGCTGTCTGAGTTGTCTCTTAGCAGAGAGCCCAGGATGAAGCAGGTGCGAGGAAGAGGAACAAAGAAACTGATAGGTCTTAGAATTCGACTAACCCTCCAGCCTCCTGCTACGCAATGGCATTTTTGAACATACAATTTTATTTTGCCTTCCCAAAGATTTTTCTCTAACTGCCTGCCTGCACACGCTGCATTTTCTTTCCCCATCAATCATTGCCCTTACAGAATCAACTGCTTTAACTGGTCTGTGCTGCTGCTGCAGGCAACCCACAATGGGAGCATCGCTATCAGTGACTGTGCCTCTGTAACATGGATTATTTTATACCCTGGAAATGGCACAGACCTGTTCAGTTGTCAATACTAAGTCCTATGGCTTATTTGGCCTGATATAAATATATTTTTAGAGTGCAAAATTTCTCTAAGATGATCACCTACAACTGGAAATTAGTAAGATATGAAGACATCTATAGTTAGCTATATAATGTAATCTCCTGCTTATTATCCATAAGATTTTAATTGTAGTTGTGTCCAGAACTCTCATGGACAAAGAGATGATACCACATTAGGGGATGTGTTCAGATGACGTAAGAGACGGTCTTTGTCTCAGTCTAAGGAGGCAGGATGAAGAACAGAAGAAGTGTTTGTTGGTGCAAAGGTGAGTGACGACACAGTAAGTGACAGCACATTTGACATGGGAAACAGTTAAATCTTATCTCAGTGCTTTTACAAGTCCTTCTTCCGCTCTAGTCTCATTCTAGTGTTTCATTCAGCTGGGTTCAAGCAGGATTTATACATGCATAATATATATAGCTGCCAGCAACAAAGGTGACCTGCAAGAAGAATTCTTAACATCTTACTGTAGTGAGCTATATCTGTAAAATAACCCTGAAATTAAGTCTGTAAATGACTACTTAAAGCTCTCTGTTTGGCTGATACTTGGCAAAGAAGCTTTTATTAATGTCTACTAATTTTTGGACTGCAGATAATGCTAATAAAAAAAGCAGATGTTAGGAGATGACTGGACATACATGTTAAAAATTTCGATCTGCTGCACCAACATCTTCTATATGGGTCCAGGTTTTTTTGATGAATCACAGCACCACTAGTCAGTCGCTACAAGGTGCTACAAGCCAGCCTTCTTTTAGTAGTGGCAGCAGATGTTTGACTCCTTGTGTATAAAAAGTGTCTTCAACTACAGCTACAGTTAAGATCTCAGTATACCAAAGTACTCCTGTCTTAAGCATCTGCAGAAACAGACTCCAACAGAAAACATCAAGAAACAGCAGTATGTGCCTTGAATGTGTCCCCTGCAACTCCAGGGCTATTAAATAACAGACTGAGGCAGGAACTGCGGTTAACTAAAGCAGAACTTGGTGCATTGCCATAATGTAATAAAGGTCACTTCCATGTAGTAAGAAGGATTGCTTTTGCTCCGAGTCAGTATATCTCACCAGGATACATGGTAAATGGGGTGTGCAGTGTCAAACAGAATCCTCTTTTCAGACCACTGAATAGCAACAGTGTCAACGCGCTATGCCGAACATACCACCTCAAGGATTTCTGTAGGGAATGTATTATCCAATGAAATCTGGTTGGCAAAACCATATATTTTGAGTCTACTAACTCATCTTCCTGTTCAACATTTCATAGTATGCTGGGTGTTTCAGTTAACTTTTATTGCAAGCAAACTGAAGCAAAATGCAACTTAAGTTCTCCATCCTCTTCTTAACTGCAAGCACAGATAATTTCTAATTCATTGTTAAACACACATGTAAGCCCCTGCAGAATAGAAGCCAAAGTAAAGAGTTCAATCTAGATACCACATTCAAAACCCCTTAAGTATGAAGTAAAACATGATCAGTTTATTTTCTCTTTTCTTTGCATTTATGTAAATTAGCTTGAATAATTTCCAAATCTCAATTCTCACCAATAGGTGGCACCAACATTTTCTACTTTCTTCATGACACATCTCCAGTAGCTAGATATAAAGTCTACCCCAGTGCTAAATTATCTGTTAAATCATGATGAGTTCTGTTCTGTTCTTTTTCCTGCAGATTGTGGCTGATCACTATGCAGTGGTACATGTTTTGTTCTCTAAACATTTCACAAACTTTGTGTGGGATATTTTACTACATACATTACCAATAATTCAGACTGCTGTTCTCTCTCATATTGTGGGAGTCATTTTAACAGTGCTTTATAAGATTTTGGGTTCAGGGTGGGGTTTTTTTTATGTTTGATGGCTTTCTTCAGCCTTTCACACAAAAATGTTGCTGTATGTATCAACATTTTTTAAAAAAATGTCTTTCCTTCCCCCCTCTGCAGGTAATAAAAAATTGTAGACTTGTAAAAGTAGACTTGTAAAAAAAGTCAAGTAGTATTTTTTCCCGCTTCATGATTGTATGATTGCAGCCCTTAAAGCCAGGATTCTACTGAAAGTAATTTAATAGCTATTCCCTGAAAAGTTTCAATCGTGTGAATTTTATAGTTGTTTTGGAGAGTATGGTACTAAAACTCTGTCATAGGAAAAGTCACTGGAACCAAAAGCAAGCACAGCTGCAACCAACTCAATTAATTCATTCAGCGAATATTCACTGCCCTTTTTTGGAGGGAGATTCCTTATTCCTAAAGGACAGATCCACTACAAGTAACCAGTAACTCTGCATTAGAGTCCAATGGCTTTGTTTTCAAATCATAATTTGCCTGTTCCAGATTAGTTCTCAATGGCCAAAAGACTTTAGTCCCCCAATTGAGACTGACAGACAAGACTGTTTTCTTAGTCTCTCCTTTTGAAGTTACAGTCATCGTTACAAGAGTGTGTTTTCAGGATCGTAATAGTAATTCTGTGAATCATAATCCCAAGCTTTATAACTGTCATATTTTTAGAGATGTGAGGTTTGATTCACAGACTATTTGCTATTCACCTGAATTCATGGCACTTCTGGTCACAAAACAAGAATGCTGTTTCATCTAACATTTAAAGTTTAAAGCCTGCCTACTTACCTACCTATATGCACAAATCATTTCAAAGTGTTTATTCAGTTTGCTGTTCTGAGGAACATCATTGTGAAAACAGAACTTATCGCATGGATGGCTGCCAAGATTAATGAAAGTTTGGGCATCCAAGTACCAATTACATAGAAGTTAACATAATTTATACACCTGACTTGTCATCTTTATGTCTTGCTTTTTCATGAATCAAACTAAACTTCTTTACTGATTCTGTACCACCTTGTTGCATTCTGAATATTCACTTCCCCAAGCTTCATATTCACAGGCTTGTCAGGTGCTTAGAGTCATTTCTCCAATTGAACACCATGTTTGCATATACAACATGGGCACATGAGCTGAAGTAACTCCTAAGACAAAAAATTAACCAGCAGTATTCTTTACATCTCTGGTAACCTTGTGGTCAAGTTTTGATCACGCTATACTAGTCAACAGGTTTGTCTAAAATCCATTGGTAACATCCAAAAATGCCCTTTGACTTGAACATAAGTTCTTGAATTACTCTAATGACTTCAGTGGTGTGGATATGCCCTAAAATGGGAGACATTACCTTATCCAAACTTTTCAGGAAACTCAATGCATTTAAAACAGTCATTATCCCACTCCTTAAATGATTTAACATTTTGCTGGCCTTTATACAGCCTTAATTAACCTCTGCCTTTTTTATGCTGAACATTCTGGAGTTTTCCATTTCTCTACAACTGAACGATTCCAAAACACACACCTATGGCTAAAACTTGTTTAATTTGGGATTTTAGGTATCCACCCTGTATTGCAAAAGTAGCCCGTGTGACGCAATATTGTTTTCAGCAGCAGACTTTGTAAAACAAGTATTGAGTAATCAGAATGTATCTTTATCCTTGTGTGTGCTTAGCAACCTTACAGGTCTGGATGACAAAAAATTTGCCCTTGGACAGCAATTTAGCAAGACACCAAATAGTCAGGAGAAAAAATAAAAACTTTGCTTATATTTCGCAACAAACAGAGAATGAATATAGAACCTCACAGTCGCATTGTTTTATATTAGGGCAGCATTTGAAACCTTTCACTGTTAGACCTGGGCAGATGCTCTAGGGAGGTCTGGAAGCAGGAACAAGAAACTTTCTTTTTTTGCATCCTATGGAGTAGCTGTCAGAAGAACAGCTGTACAGGCACAAGATATTTCTTGACCTTGCTGTTAGCACTAAATATATATTGTTTAATAATGATTAGATTTAAAATGAAATAAAATAAAAAGAAATAAAATAAAACAAAAAGAAATAAAATAAAAATAAAAATAAAATAAAATAAAATAAAATAAAATAAAATAAAATAAAATAAAATAAAATAAAAAGAAATTAAATTAAATTAAAATAAAATAAATAAAACAAAATAAAACAAAATGAAACAAAACAAAATAAAATGAAGAAAATAAGTAAATGTTACTTAATATGCTTCAATATGCTTCTCAAGTGCATCATAAAAACCAGTATGATGAATATGGTACAGAAACCCAAGGGGATCAGATTAAGACTTGTCCAAGTAGTGACCCTTTACAAACAAATCAATGAGAAAAGGACTTATTAACATCTCTCACTGGTCTGAGGAGGTACCTGAAGACAGAATTGTTGCCAAACTTGTCCTTGTCAACTGCCTTGCAGTTAGCTTCTATTCACACTGCAGGCAACTCCTACCTTCTCGCAGCAAGCAATGTTGGGAAGGACTCTGAATTGTCTGCCCGCTAATTTTGTAGGAGCAGAAGGGAGACATGAGGTCTTCTGGGTCAGACACGGTGTACACCTTACAGCTCACTATGTCCTGGAGCACAAACACTGCAGAGCAGGGAAACCCAGGTTTCCAAATGCATAACCCCTGCCCAGTCTCTTGAATACTACAAAAGGCAAGGAATGGCAAGGACTGGCAGCTCTCATCTCAAGCTCATACTCAGGGTCACCTCTGCCTTCCAGGATAAATGTAACTGTTGGGCACAGGCTTTCCAATTCACCCTGACTCACACGCCTCTCTGCTCAGAAAGGAGAGAGTTTTTAAAAGAATTAAGCACACAGAGATGCAATTTAGCACTTGGTAGGAAGAAAGTATCATTGAAATTAGGTTCATACCTAATTTTGGAAGACAAATGCTTCTAAAAATCTCCTGCCTGTGGCTAAATAGAGCACAGTTCATGCAATCCATCTCCTCTGACTCTCACCATCTACAGTCTAGGTGTCTACAGTGGAACTAGTGACTTTAGGCTCAATAGATGCTTTTAAAGAGTGAGTCACTGACCTATTTTAGATATCTCTGTTAGGAAGAGACAAATGAAGGTCTGGAAGTGCCTGTTTTTTTCCACTGACTCTTAAAGAAATCCAGATAACTAGATCAGAAACTATCCATGTAGGTGAATCTGACCTCATGTATCCTGGAGCACCCACTGCTAAGTTACAATTCACATGATCCAGTTTAGGCAGTGACTGATGATGAGATGTTAACATTTATAGCTTAACTAATAATCTATGTAGAGGTGGTACAGCTGGTTGGGAAAGAACAAACAAGCAATTAAAGGAGTACATTTGCTTCCCCTGAATTCAGTCTGTGTGTGGTTTTGTTTTTATGACTTTGTCAGAGAAGCAGCAGTCTTTGCTCACAGCAGACAGAAAAGTCTGCATGAGGGAAGGCAGAAAAAAATTACATCTAAGAAAGTTAGTTACTTGGGGGGAAGAGGAGGAATGACAGCTTTCTTTTTGACAAACAGTACATTTATTAAGGTAGGAATCCAGTATCTAAATTTCATTGCTGACAAACTAGCCCTTCTCAAGTAAATGCCTAAGTTTTCAATAAATTCAGTGGAGTGAGATAAGCTGGCTGAAGATGTACATAACTTAGGTACCTCCTTCTCTCCACTGACTATAGCAACCCCTCAAGTTGATCTGCCTAAGTCGGATGTCAATCCACCAGGGAGTGAGGAAGCCGCTAGGAGTTCCTAGGGCCATCTGCTCAGGGTGAGTCTCCATCATCACATCTTCTCTTCTAGCGACTGACAGGGTTAGCTCACTCCTTGCCTAATCTGGATGGCAGTGGCACTCTTGCATGAGAGATTAGTGCATATCTCCCCCTACTTCTGAGAAAGTACAGGTGTCTCAATTAAGCACCTGTGAATTTTTCAGGCTAAGGGAGTCACTTCAGGAATATAAGATCCTAAAGCACTAGAAAACAGCAGACTGGACCCTTGTTTGCATCTTCAGACTGTTTTACATGGCTCAGATCTCACCAGATGTAATCACAATGGTCATTACAATTCTTGGGTATAGGTCACAACTTGAGCTGTTGCTTCCAAGGGTCTGTTATATCAAGATTGCACAATGAACTCTCAGCTGTACATATATTATTCTCTCATTTTGTGTTTTTTTTTTAACCATTTCAGTTGATTGTTTTTAAATGATGTTATTGTATTAGCTCATGTGGGCCTGCAATTTCTGTGTTCTCAAAAAAGCTTGAAACCCACAAATGCAACTGCTTTAGTTTTTATTAATGTTGCATTAATATATGTGAGGATATTCTTGTAACATCAGATCTATCACAGCTATCCCATAACTGAGAAACTACATCTTGGACTATTTTCATATTGCTTTCCCTTGTCCATCTTTGTTTTCAGCAATACAGGGTGAAATTAAATATATTCATATCTTAAGTTCCTAAAAATGAAATTCATCTTTGTATAGAATCTAAAGTAGTGATATCTTGGGTGGCTGCCCAAATATTTAATCCATACAAAAGTTTTATTATTGATGCAGCATTGTTGCTAAAGATAGAAAGTCAGCTGCAGTCACAGTCATCGTATATATTCTAAAGATGGTCTGGCACAAACTTTTACATATCCTAGATTTCTCTAACAAATATCTCATTGGGTGTCAGGTTGCTGTTATACTACTTTAAGACATGTAACAGGAAGTAAGGAGATGGAAACTTGTGAAATCCATCCTCCAATTTCTTCAACTGGAAAGAATATTAAAGAATACTTTAGGAATACTCTGCCTGGTCACGTTTATCAAAATCTGCCCTTTTTCATTTATATGCTGGTCTTAACTCTTTGCTAAGAATACCCCTGGGTAATTTGTTTTCACCTTCTAGGCTGTTTGTGAATGACTCAAACTCTACAGAGTATTCACTACTCAAATTTTTAGTCTAAGAACTGGTTGAATTCATCAGACACCCTGTGTTAGACTGCCATCAAACTGTTTCTAATTTCTCCTGCACTGAGCATGGCACATTGCTTACTGTATTTCCAACAGGGCACTCAGTCATTATACGAGAAAGTCTTAAAGTGAAGGCTCCATCATTTCCCTCTATAGTCTACTTGAACAACATGCATACCCCTCACAGTTAAAAACATGTGCTTTGTTTCTAATTTGCACTGTATGGCTTATCTTCCAGTTGTTGGCTCTTATTATGGCATCTGGGGCTTGTCTGTAAGCTGGTTTACGTGACTTAATGACTTACCCATGTGTGACATCGCCATTTGTTTAGCTCCTGCATACTGTCAGCTCTTAACGAAGCATTAACCTCAATTGGATGTGGTATGGGGAGCAAGGCTACAGGGAACTGAGATTGTTTTCACCTCCTTTTAGCACTGTCTATGGAAGCTCATCTCCAAGCTTCATTTGCAGTTGGTAGCCCACGCAGTCAGAGCAGGGCTGAATCCACTCCCTGTATCTTCCAGATTCTCGCTCTTTCTTAAGAAAATGCTAGCAGTGACTTCTAAACATGGAGGTGGAAGGCAAAACACGTAGCCACTTTCAGTCTGGCTTGGGCACATTGAAAGCCTGCTGTGTACAGGCACACCTGGGTAGTTTGCAGAGCTTTGCATATGAAATGTCACCTGATCCGTTTCCATAACTCCGACTTCTATGAACTATGACTCATGCCAGCCAGCCTGTGCTAGACTAAGGGGTTTAAAAGGCAGCACTATTGATCTACCACTGTGTTACTGATAAGCGTGAAAGATTTTATTAAAAAAGACATGTAGCAAATGTAAAAATAAATACTTATTGGTCTGGCTGCCTTTGAACCCTCCGATAAGGCACCTCCCATGGAAAGCAGTGGAGGTGAAGTTTCCGTTCCACCCACCCTTGTGCAATTCACCTGTTGGGACAAGGGAGTTCAGTATTCCTGAAGACATTTTTAATTGCTTATGTTAGCAATTTAATTGCTTACAGAGGAAGAATGAGAGGGAGAAAAACAGGAAAGATCTTTTGAAAATGTCAATTTATTTGAATTACATGGGATTATCTAACGTTAGTTTAAGTAGAGAAAATATTTGGAAAGATTTAGGGAAGAAAGAGTGTGAAAATGATATGCAAACATCAGAGAGACTGATAGAGCATTAAATTATATTTAAGTAAGGGCTAGCATTAGGTATCAAAGGAATGGATCTGATAGCTATGATACTGCATTGGATTTATATTTGGCTTATATATAGAACTCTCTTACTTGAGAAACAGACAGTTTTTACAGAGAAAGAAAGACAAATGTTATTATCAGCATTATACTTTGGGGAAACTACAGACCCATAAACTGAGACTATGAATTATATGCTGAGGAACAAAGACAACTGCTAACAGAACTAGGTCTCTTGACTCCCACTTTGTGTTTTTTCCATTGGACCTTTTTAAATTAAGGATAAATCACAAGCACAAATTTTAAGGAATCCTTTTCTTTTTGTCTTTATCAGATATTGCACTTTCTATTGATTGCATAAATGGAAGAGAGGAAGCCTTTCTATGGTGGGTATATCTTTTTTTCCGCAAAGCTTTAGGAAATTAATTGGAAGAAGTTAGAAGTAGTAAGGGTCCTGGTGTAGTACTAATATCTGTGAGTAGTCCATACTTGTGGAATATTTTAAAATTTGAGTTCTAAACTTCAACAAAAGCAATGATATAATAAAAAGGGAATCCAGAGGGGGCTGTATCTTAATTAGAGAGGTAGAGCATCTTTAATGTGCACATAATCTTGATGCCCTGAGCAATGGGATTACGTTACATTAAGATGGCACCTGTCCTCATCTTCCTCCAAGCCTTGCCAGTTGTATCTTTGCTCCTCAGACTGTCAGCTTTTTGTTCAGCTTTGTGACTCTCCATTCTGTCTGATTATAGCCTAAGCCTCAGCTGTCCCAGAGCTGCCTCTCCCATACCTTACGTTTGTGTCTGAGAGCTGCCATTCCCTCTCACCAGCTGCTTGCCCCACCTAATAGTTCCTTTGTTGCATGCTTGCTCCTTTTGTCTATTTATGTATACATTAATGCATGTAATTTTAGAATATACTTGTAATGTTTTAGACCAGAAGCAAGGCATCCTAATTTTGGACCTCTTATATCTATAACTTGCCTTTTCCTTGGCACAAACTGAATCTAGTTTAATTTTCTTTCATGTTGGGAAGAAGGGCAATTTTTTTTAAAGCCTCTGTGGAGCTGTTTCTTTTCTCTGCGGAAGCTTTCGTGGTGTACCTATCTCAGCATGGTACAAATTTCAGTAAGGTTCATTTCCCCTCCGCCCACTGTTGTGCAAGCATTCGGAGCCAGGGACAGGCATATTTTACAAATTAAAAAGAAATCAGTCAGTACATTGAAGCAATTAGTGTAAATGAGTTCAACAGACAAACAGGCAGACAGAATTCGCTGTGCTGTTTGTCTTTTCCTGCCCCCACAGCCTTAAGTGTAGTACAAGAGCTAAATGAACAGAGTGAAAAATGACCACATATCATGGGCCAGGTTCCAGCCACAGTGACAGAGTTGTAAATCTAGAATAAGAACATAAACCCTGCCGTCCTGGGTGAGGTGAAAGTCCTTTTAGTCCTTTTAGTGCAGTCCTGGACAACAGTGGGCAAAAGCAGAGGCCTAGGACAAGAGGAAGGCAGATAAAGGGATATTTCTCTTGCTGTAGCTTGTGAACTAGAGGCTGATTTAATGGAGACAGAGATTGTAGTCGATAGAGTTTAACAGCCACAAATAGACCTCTCCTCCATGATCTAATCCCTTCTTAAATCTGTGTATGTTTTGGGGCCCCACAACCTCCCAGTGCAGCGAACTCTATAACTTCAATATGTTTTAAGTGAAAAAGCTCTTGCTTTCAACCAACTGCCTGATCATTTCACTGGATGCCTCTTCTTGTATTGTGAGAAACAGGGACTGCACTTTCCTGTTTGCTATTTCTGTGCCATTTGTAATTTTATGGTAATTTCACTGATGCCACTGGAGGCCCTGTCAACTGACATTCCTGTAAGGCAAGGTCAAAGACTTGTTTTTAAGGAATCTGATTAATTCAAAAGTCCAGCTGCTACCTTTGTCAGGATAGTCTCCCTAAACATCACTGTTTGCAAGATTAAAGCCCTTAAGAGCATGCAGTGTGCAGGGAGAAGGGAAGGAGGTTAGGGGTGTATAACCTGGGAGATGCCTGGGGACACTATGCATTTCAAACACACCACTCTTCAAGACATCCAGATGGCATAAAGTGAGGAGCCTGTTCCGCAGGTAGAGCCAGGACCAGAGGCACATGCAGATATGTAGAATTTGCAGGAGCCCTTAAGGGACTGGAAGGTTTCTGCTTTCCAGAAGCTGGGAGTGAAGTTGTGCCTGAGGAAGCCTGTGTTTTCCAATGCATATTCAAAAGGCCATGTAGTATGACCAGCATCACCATATTCTTATGCTAGGCCCCTGTGGCTCTATCTCCTAATCTACAGAGTTCTTCAAATATCATCAAATAGGCTGCACACACAGCCAATGTTGCCCAGAGCTCTGACCCCAAGGAAACAAGCCTGTTTCCAGGAGGAGAACCATACATTTCTGGCCATATCATCAGACTGCACATGGCATCTTAGCTTTAATGTGACACCTGTGTGATGACCACTAGCTACCTGGTTGTTCTAGGTATTTTGTAAATGTTAGATTAGGGTTAGATTAGGATTAAAATTAAAAAAAAGAAAAGGAAAAAGAAAGAAACACCATCACCACAAAGAAAAACGCTGAGTCTTCAAGAGTGAGATTGACAACTTCCAGTTACAGTCAAGGGAAAGAGAAGCACCTTCCAGTCTCCAGCTTTAAGGGTACATCCAAAGTGTGAGGCAGCAGACCATTATCATGTCAGTTATTGCAGGCTGTCCAGCATTCCAGAAAGGACCTCCAACACTCAAAGCCGTATGCACCACTCTGTTGAGGATGACCTCCCATCAGCAGCAAGAGAATTTTCCCTACAGGAAGACCACTGGACTCATCCTTTCATGTTCACCAACTGGTGCAGTATTGCCAGTTGTGAAAACTTTCTACTAGTAGCATCCAAGTGGATACATCCAACAGCTAGGCTTTGTTCCTTCTGTTCCAACACTACTTATCAAGAATGTTAACCAGAAGTCCCAGGGCGGACTTTGCAGCAGCCAGATCATCTCTTCCTCTGTGGTGTTCCTTGGCCTGTCCAGTCTTTGCTGCACCAAACTCCCAGACTTCTTTTAACTCTGTATGGCTATGCAGGTGTTTTGGAGAAATCAGTCTCCTGGGATATGTGCTGTAGAAGTTGACCTCAGAAGTATCAGCTCCGTCCAACAGCAGGTGATGATAAGCAAGATATAAGTGAGTCTATGGGTATTCCCAAAAACAAAGATGGAGGGGCCCACAGCGGAGCATGTCTTGACAGGATATAGATGGAGAACGTTGAGGCAGTAAATGTACATACAAGAATATATACACATCCTCAACTTCATACTACTCTCTTTTCTCTTAGCAGACCTTTGGTTATGAATATGACATGCCTGTGTGACTTAACAACCTTCAGTTCACAACACATGCAATATATTCACAGGGATTAGAATATACAGGCAAACGTATTTAGCCCAGCAGCCTACTGTACCCATTCACTCAGACAGAGAAGATGGACCACTGCACATAGGAGCAATGAGTTCATCTCATGCTTTCTCCATAGAATAATTGCAAAATGGGTTTTTCCATGCTACCAACTGAACACAATGCTTAACCACAGAAAGCACCACAATGATGGACTGAAGTGGACCTACCAGTGTTAAGCAGCATGGGTACAGATCAAAAGGAATCTACTGTGGTATCTTTGAGAGGATGGTAGTCTCTTGAAATGCAGCAGTAAATGAAGTCTTGGAGACAGCTCTAACTACTTCTCCAGAACTGATATTAACTCCTCAAACAAAGCTGTGAATGTGTCCTTATGCATCCTGAAGAGCCCAGTATAGGTTACAAAAGCAAAATAACAGTGTGGTCCTTGCAGAGACTGTTCAGAACCATCACAGTGCCCTGGGCACTTTTCAGGAATTTGGATGTACTTGTCAGGTATTGAAGTTTGCTTCTACCACTAACCAGCACATTGTAAAGCTCGAGAGGAGCCACATGCTTTGCAATGCATCAGTGCTGCTAGTGTTTTCCACCTGTCTTTTAATAGGGCGAGCCAATGGAAGAGATCAGCAGCGTGGCATACTGACTTGTACTAGTTATTCATGCTTCCAAACCAGTACTGGTAACTACAGGCTGAGTTACTTCTTTTTTTATGCTATTCTCATAACATCTGCTTTCTCTAACATTATTTCAGATCATGTCTTCCCATTTTCTGAAGTCCCTTTTTTGAACGTATGTTTAAGCTGTTAGTTACCATTTTGAAGATAACATGATATAAGCTCTTAGTAACTAACATAAACACAGTTTAGGAAGAGCAGCGGATAATTTCTTCCTCCACCCTGTCTAATTGCACATCAACATCGCATTAAATAACCCATCATCACTCATTTCTCAGCTAGAGGAAAGCAGAGGCAATATTACAGAGATACCCACAGTTCATCTGATCCTTGGGCCTTGCTGCTGTCTGGGAATCTACTTTGTAAGTTCTTAAAACTGGTTCACTTTTAAGCCATTCGGGGAATATAATTCTGGTACATGGAAAATAATGAGAAATAATAAAACAAAAACTACTGCAAAATATTTAAATGCGTGAAAATTAATTTATGGATTTTTAATCAATATGTTCTGATCCAAAGGAAATAGGTCTATTGCCATGAAAGAGTTAGGATTTGGGGTGTATCTTCTGCCCTCCTCGCAGAGAAATTCTTGAGACTGGTGTGAGAATAAGGGAGGGGAAGTGCACGTGTGTATGTGTGTGTCTGAGAGACTGTTTTGTCTTTGATTTCTCCTTAACTCCACTAATCCAGTGTCTTCCCTTTATCTGTCATGAAACCGTGTCTCTGAAGAGTTCAGTGCCTGAGAACAAACAGGTCAACAACTCTTTGGTTTAGTGCTTAATACATACAAATTGAATCAACACGCCAGGAAATCCTAATTCCCAATGAAAAAATTTCCAAAAAACCTGGCAGTTTCTTGTGCCCAAGATAACAGAGTGACACATCTTCATCAGAGACAGTGACTCATAGCTAAGGCTTAAATTGTTGGGGGGGATTATCTTATCTGTTAGCTGTATCAAGCTAAGAAAGATGGAAGTGCAACCCTGAATGTCTTATTAACTGCCAAAATAATTACATCATGGGCAAAAAGTGGAGATGAAAAGTACTTACATCAATTTCTACTCTTAGTTAGTTTATGTATTCTGGAAAAAAAAAGTCTGTATCTTGTATCAAAGGTCTCAGGCAAGTTTCATGCTTTACAGTCCGACAGCTTCTGCCCTTTTCATGTAAAATATTTATTTTGATAAAATTTACTGATGCTATTGTTATTTTCTCATCCTCTCATTCAGCTATTTTTGTTGCTTAAATCCCTTCACAGGATGTTTCATCCTGTGTATATTTTGTTCACTTTTACAATGAAAGATGGCATAGCTAATGCTACATTCTCCATGCATTCAGCTTTCTCCAGCGCATTGGTCATTTCTAACAGTGCTCGTGTGGGTATGGGTAAACACAGACATTTATGCAATCATAATCCAACTGACTGGTAATATTAAAAAAAAAAAAAAAAAGAAAGAAATCAGAAGTAGAGAGTGCAACCATGGCTGCCCTCAGTGGAGAAGATGGACAAAGTATGTGAGCTTGCACTAAACCCTGAGGTCAGCAATTTCTCTACTGTGGTTAGCCAGACTGCAATTTTCTTTCTTAAACTAAAGAAAAATGTTATTGTCAGAACCACAGTGTAAGCCAGGAAAAGCTGACACTGTGGGAGGTGGTGAGAGACCCAGCTCCTGGCAATCTCAAAATCGGGAGTCAACAGAATGCCAGCATCATCTCCTCATGGCATCCCGGCTCTGTGTGAGGTACAGCACCCAAGCTCAGGTGTGGTGGGAGGCAGGGGCTGGATGATGCTTTCTCTCAGAGAGGTATTTCAGGGTGCTGTGGCTCCTCACTGCCCTCTGCATGCTGGCTTTGCTGTGCACCCCTTGAAATCCTCCCGCAAGCTGTCTTTGGTACCACACGACAGATTAGCAAGTGCCCCAATAAGCAGGTAGGAAACCCACAATTTATGATCCAAAGCAGACAATTTCCTTATTGCATCAGGTCCATTCAAAAGTATTTTCTCCTCTCTCTCACAGTCAAAGCAGAAACAATTGTCTATGAGGGGCTAAATCCTTCAGTTACAGCCCTCCCAAAAGTCATTAACCCTGCAACAGGGTTTGGGCATGGTTTGCAGCCTACCGCTTTTCCTCCCATAGAACTAGTGGTTAGGGCATTACTCAGAAAAACTGGAGGGAAAAAGGTTTTAAGAAATAAGTAGGAAGGAGTGTCCTCCTGGGAGAGGCCAGCATGGGAATTGCTGTTGGCAGGAGCACGAGGCCTCTATCCAGGAGAGGTGAGGGAGTCTGCAAGTCAGCGGATGGGGAAAGCTCAAACTCAAAGAAAGCTGTTTGACTGTTTTCAAAAGCAGGCATGCTGGGAATTACAGAAGAGAAAAGGCAGGTTTGGTGTTTTCAGAGAAGGCCTGGGGACTCATTGGCTGCCACCCTGATTTCCTTGTGAACACCAGAAATGACTGTGTCCGTCTAATGATATCTGAAATTATTTTTCAAGAGGGGAATGTCTGATTGCCCTTCCCAACACTTATTTTGAGCATCAGCTGCTGTTGCAGTAAAATATCAGCCATCCCCTTGGCTCCTATATAAAGAGAAGGAGAAAACATGTTGAAGATTTAACCCTTTATTCTCCAGGAGTCCTCTGCTCTTTGATCATCACATTTTTTTTTATGCCTTCCTACTTTCCTTTTTCCTTTTGTTGTTTCTACTCTTTCACCCAGAAAAAATTCATCACACATCTAAATGTATGAAACTCTCTGCACATGCTGCTTTAAAGTCTTCTCCTGTATGAAGTTACACTTTTTAAAGCAATGACTGACAGGTGACACTGCTTTGCCAGGTGTGGATCTACACAGTGGGAAGACAAGTTGTCAACTGCTAGTGACAGACACAGAAAAAAGGAAGAAGACCAAAACTGCCAGAATATTGCAAAGGACAGATATGCCCAGGCCATTCTTTGTGTTGGAGCAGCAAGTTTTAGCTCTGCGGGAATGAATGGTTCTTTCCCTGAATGTTTCACAGTTAGATCTTCAGTATGCGGTGGTCCAGCTCTTGACATTTTATGGTCTAAACTCACTTGTCTTCAGTGATGATATTTTGTATATATGTGTGCAGATATATATGGGTGTATATATATATGTACTTGTAAACATCTTTTGTGAATAACTACTGTCCTGTCAAGTCTTTTAAAGAGTAAGAAATGTGTATTACTGTAACTACTGTAATAAAAATTCTGGCACTGACCAAGTGTTTGACATTGAAGTGTTAACACTAGAACATTTATTTGATGTTGTAATGTGATGTCTGCCTTCCTCCTGTCACAGCTGTCCAGTACTGGTAGCTGACAGCCAGGAGCAAAACAAGTACCTCTGTGCATGTGTGTTTGGTCCCCTCCAGGGGTATAAATATTCTTTTACACAAGAGAAAAGTTACAGCAGGAGGGGCTGATTCTGATAATCATTTTAGAGTACAGAGGTCAGAAGGCTGGAGACACGGAAAGAGGAGAAAGGGGATTATTTTCATTAGATCTGAGAATAAGAATCAGAATGGCTGATACAAGCCAAATTAATTTTAGGATGGACTTTCAGAAAAAGCTTTCTGAGTAGTGAGGTCCATGAAAATAAGAAACAGCTGTGTTTTGTGGGTTGTTGTGTGGCTGATGCCATTTGAAATGTAACCGGACAAAGAGCTCAAGTACATACTCTAGAAAACAATCATTTGGCACTGGGATGGAGCAAATGACTTAATAACATGTCTTTTTCCTTGTCTAATTTCTGTGGTTCCATGATTGATTAAGCCTTCTGCCTGCTAGTCTTACATTCACTGTTATAAAATCCTGTGGCATAAAATTAATCTGTCTGACTCAAGTTCTATTAGGAGTGTGTGCAAGTAATGGCAGTGATGCAGCAGCAACTGGTCCTGAAATGTGAAAATGAAACTTTGATAGAAAGTGAAGCAAGGTTTTATAAGAAGCTATTGGCAAGTTCTTTCTCCCTGTAATGCAGTCAATGCAGTCAGTACTCTGCACCTTAAGTTCTTTAAATCCTGTATCCTAAACCCATGTTCCTACAAACATCCAGACACAGATGAAACTTGGCTCCCTTGAGGAGATTTGGTGACCTGATTGGGACTACTCCTGTGTAATGGTATACCCTTTCTGTCGTAAAGCTGGAAGACCTTGTACAGACATTAACTATGCTGCTACAAATCACAGAGATGTGCCCAGTGAGTCATTGGCACAGCATGGCGTAGAGCTCAGGTCTAGTAAATCAGCTTTTTCCCTTCAGGAAAGAACATGTTTTAGGTGTTTTTACACAGTGCTTGAGAATTTCCTTTTATTTCCAATAAAATTACAAAAAATCCAAGAACTTAAACATCCACACCAGAACCTGACTTTGCAGACACTTGTTTAAATCAATTTTACCAGTGTAAGGAATATATGTGTGTTTATGTATACTGAGCTGTGAGGTCTAACAGAAACAATTTTATGCCAGTAATCTACTAGTATACAAAATGTAAACTGGGAAAGACACAAGAGCCCAAAAATTGAAACTCTGCACTGCCAGTCTTTTTGAGAGATTTTTGGTAGAAAAGTAGAAAGAGTTTGTCTTCTGATTGCCTAGATTTAACATTATTTAAGACAATTATTTCCACTGATTTTAGCACATGGCCAACATACTCTGCCACCCAGTTAGCTTCAGAAATGGCTTTAGCTATCACAGCACCAGAAGCAAGCCTGAAACTCAAGTCTAATATTCCTTTATTGTGTCTTGTTTTCAGCCTAGTAGGAAAGCAAGCCCCCCTCTGCATGGCCTCCTCTCTGCTTGCCCACTTGCAGCAGAACCCTGTTCACACCCAGGGATTCACCACTAAAGTTGAGGGTTTAACAAGAGGCTTTCCTCAGTGGCCTATGCTCAGTACAAAGCATTTCACCTGAAGACAGGGCTATGCCTAATAATACAAAAAGGTCGATTAGCCACTGCCTTCATGCTTTCAGACAGACTTTGTGCCTTCCAGTCACACGCATGTCCTGTCCTTGCTAGGGGACAGAGTAGTTTTGCAATTAGGGCTGTGAAGTACTGTTGATGAACAACTCCCATTGACATCATGACAGTTGTTCAATAAAACAAAGACAAAACTAGATTTTTCTCACACTTTGCAAGTATGAGTCTTACCTTTTGCAAGCTGGAACAATAAAAAATGTTGTTACAGTCACCCACTGCCCTGGGCAGCAGCAAGTCAGAAATGACAGTGCTCATCCTGCCAGACCTTCTTTGAAAACAGATTGCACAACAGCACTGATAGCAGTTATAATGGCAGTAACAACACAGATATTTCTTTGTGCAACAGTAACAATTAAGAAAACCTTAAGCATTTTCTGCAGTGTCAGAACACTTTGAGTCAGCAAGAAAAATGAAAACAGGTCCTCTATGGCGGTCTCTGGAGAGAAACAAAAAACCCAACCTGTAAGTGCCACAGATATCAATGCTTCTCTTTTATTCTCTTTTAATGACAGGTTTTAACCCTAAGAAAGAAGGAGGAGAAGCTTTTACTTTCCGGTTTACCTCAGCCTAAATGATTTTATTTTCTTTATTTGGATGACTTAAAATGTACTCTTACAATAAAAGGACTCTCCTTGGAAAGTCCCACTTTTAACCAGTTTCCCATGGTAAGTCTGAAATATTTTTTACTGTGCTCCCCCTTCAACTGCCCTAACTGCCCAATAAAAAGCCAAAATAATTAGATTCATTACCTTATTTATAAATTTTCACGGGAAACAATTACTGTCAGAAATAATGAATGTTTCATATTTACAAATTCATTGTTAGTCCCTTCCCTCCCCACCCTTTTCTTGCTAGAGAAGACACATTTGCTTTGCTTATCTGTAGAACTGGCTTTTCTTTCATAAAATCTGGCCAGGTCTACAGTAGGCACATTTTCCAGCACAGCAGTATCAACTAAGGCTATTTTTATTTTAACCATTTTTTTATATTGTCAAAAGCTTGGTGTAGATATGGTTAGACTAGCATGGAAAGTGTTTTTGCCAGTATAACTTATTCCACTTGGGAACCAGTATTTTCTCTACCAGCAAAATTACTTTTTTTTTCTTTTCTTTTCTTTCTGGCCAGTAGAAGCTGCACCCACACAAGGATGGCTTGCCAGGACAGTTATATTGGTAAACTTTTCCTCATGCTGACCTGGTCTCCAAAACAGCATTGCATAAATAATGGAGGCAGGTGGGAGCAATTAGAAGTAAATGCCAAAAAACTGCAGCTGAGTTCATTCTTATGTCAGAAGCACTTTGGTGGTGTGGTTCTGTCAAGGGTCAACTATTTTGGGCCGGGTGGAGAAAACTGCAAAAGGAGATGACACACTTCAGCATTGCTTAAATTCTGTCTTTGGAAATAACTTTGCAGTTAAAGCTGCTTTGAAAAAGAATAGGGACAGATTATGGCCTGACTCTAATTCCCAGATGGTCAGGACCAGAAGCTAGGAGAGATGAAACAAAAGAAGAAGCTCTCATGGGAGTAGCTGAAGAAGAGGAGAGTCCTTTTTAGTTGAGCCAGGGTAGAAAAGGAGCTAAGTGTGGGATGCTGGCAGAGGGAAACAGGAGCTTAGGTGGGCTAGGCTACTATGAACAAGCAGCTCTTTGAACACACGTCTCTATACTGGCTCCCAGTGTACGCTGGATGAAAATCAAGGTATTGGCTATAATTTAAAAGCCATGGCTGACTCTGTTTCTGGTGGTCTCCAGCACTGCCTCATTCTCTCTGGTTGTCTTTCACTGCAGCTTCACTGCTGGTCCCAAAGCCTGGACTCCAGTGAGGAAAAAGTATGTGCTCTTCTTGAGAGAGGACTTTTTGTCTGGAATTTACTAGTTTCTGTAGTATAGTAGCATCCAAAATGGATCAATTTCTTAATTTTAAATTTTTCGTGTCCTGTTATGTGTTCATTTTTACACATGTTTAATTGATGCGTATTGGCCATGGGGGTTAATTTTCAAGGGATGTGTCTGGCATAGCCAGGATGATCTCTGCTCTGAACCAACTTTTTTGAACTATGCCAGTTGTTAACAAATGTTTCTCTGAGCAGCTGTAAGGCACCTGGATATTGTGATGAATGTCACAGTCTAACCAAGTTAAATAATGCCTATATAGTACGTAACAGATAACCAGCAGCAGATACTCAGGTTATGACATTTGTAAACTTATTCGTTGCTTTACATAAATAAGGGATGTTGTAATTATTTAGATATTGTCCTCTGTATGAAAGAATAGAAAGCAAAGTGTACACTGGAAATGCCAGAGTAGCCTTATATAAAACTAAAATTAGGACCATTTGGCAATATTTTTTTACTTTCTTTTTTAAACTAAACCACCAGACTTAATTAAGTGTTGTTTACAGGTCTTCCATGATTTTCTGGATTTATAGATACTTAGACTTTAATGACAGTAAACAAAAAGCTATACAGGGTGTCCCAGTGTACCATGTCCTAACTTGATATGAGACGAGATATTAGCTTTACTACAGTGATGAAAATTTGTCCAGAATGAGCTTGAACCCTTTGCTATTAATGCCTAATGCCTGAAAAACATTTCTTCCAGTGTGTTTCTACTGCATCCTGTTGGACTCATTTTACAGTCTGACAATGGCATTATGAATTGCTTAATCTTTTATTTTTGTAAAGAAAAGTCAAGACTTGCCTTCCTACTAGAACAGTGTTTCTTTTGTCAACAGAGGGTTAATGAATGAAAATGTTTTCAAGGTCAGATTGGCAAGTCAGGCTTATAAAAAATGACTTCATGCTTCAGCAGTGATAAAACAAGAATTGCAACTCAAGTTTTGCTTCTTTCTCTTAAAACTACCTGATTAAAAATAATAATAACAGAACACTCTGACATGCATCATAGGTTTGAAAACTAATTCATACTCTTCCATGCTATTGCATTAGTGACTAACTTCCTCTATCTGCAGAATAATGCAAGGATACAAAAATCCCTCTGCAACACATGATAAACTTCTATTCAATATCAGGATCAGTTTAGGTGTTTTAACAAAAGGCTCATGTAATAGAAAAAGATTTTATCTTGGTATATAATTTCCTTTCTATTTTCTTGCTGTTTGGTCTCAATAATTGGAATTACTGTATCCTTTTAACACGTTATAATTCCTATTGAATTTAGAGTTGGTTCTTGGTTCAAAATCAAAATTGGTTGGTTAGACAATACCTGGTAAAGCATCAGTTACTGATGGCTTTTGTAGATACTTTTGCTGTTCCTCCAGCAAGACCCTTAAAAGCTTTTTACAATGGCCTATGAGGATTAAATTGCATGCTGCGAAAATCTAAGGGTCCCCCCCGCCCCCACTGGTATGCTTGAAATAATTTCTATCTCAGTAGTACTTCAGATTACGCTTAATGGTAAATTTAGTCAGGAATATGTTTTTTACACTTGTAGGGCCATTCTTTATTTTTGCATTCATGTGCCAAACTGCCTCAGCACAGCAGCAAGTAAACAGCAGTAATGATCCCAGTAACAGTCCTGTTAATAATCTGAGGAACCTGAATGGAGGATCCACTTCTAATTTCACTTTTTTTTTTCCCAGCTGCTTGTTCCAAGCAGGTCTGAGTTTGTTGATTGGGTTTTTTTTTCCCCAGCCCTCACCATGTGACACTTCTACTTACACCTCCCAAACAGAGTGCATACAGATGATGGCCATATTTTGATATCCAAACACTTAAGAAAGGTTTCACTTTTACTGGTAAAACTGAGAGTCAGTCATTTCAAGTTGCTCTGCTGTTTTTTAAGCCACATTCATCATTGTGTAGGTTGATCCACATACTTGTGTGGTGATGTAGCAATGCAATCTAAAAATCAGAATTAACCTGATAGCTAAGCAATAAGGAAACTTGAAGAAGTGGGGAAAAAATCACATTGATTTCAAAGCTTTATGAATTGGAATGAAAGAACATTTTCAGGAATATAGTGGGGCAAAATTAACTTTGATATAAATGAAAGTTAGGAGAGAGAAGTTAGAAATACACATAGCACCCTCAGGCCTCTTCCTTGTGTTATTATCCTTCATCAGAAAACTTCTGACTCCAGAAATGCTCCAGACTGAAGCACCTCCATTGCTCTTGCTTGTTACACTGTGTATAGGAAAAATGAGTCTGCTTTTTGTAAGCAAGGACTCAAATTATGAAGAACTTTAAATAACATTCTTCAAGCCAAAATTTTCCCCTAGGAGTTAATGGATACTCATCACTTTTTCCCCCTCTCTTCTCTCTATTGTAAAGGTAATGATATAGATAAATCATATGCATATTTGAAGCACGCCATATAGTTTTGTCTCATTCTGCTCTTTGCATGGTATTTTAAGATGCATCTGAGGAAAATGGCATGCCTTTGAGAGGTTTGGGGTAAATCTGGTCATCTGGCATCTTTTAGCTAAGTTTATATTACAATAAGGATTTGAGAGTACAAGATACTATGTATAGCAAGGGATAAATACTTGAGAATGGTAACTAAATCCTGCATTTTGGAATTATCACTGTGACCAACTGCTCATGAAATGCTTTTCATTTTAATGTATAGTGTGTCTGTATATAATTCTAGATCTGTATTTATATCTGCAGCCATATGCTGCTAGATTTCCATCTCCTGTTCAGACAAATTACTTGAGCTGCAGTTGCCAAAGCAAACAGAGCTTTTTTTTTTTTTCTCAGAAACACCGAACACATAACACATGATGCACTTCATTCTTTCTTATGTGATAACTTTTAAAATAACAAGCTACTAATACGCACAATGTGTAAATGGGCAGCAAAGTTAAGAACGGGGGAAGTAAGAGAGTCATACATTTGTTACTGGCTACTAATGAGAGCAGCTGTTTGGGGAGCACTTCTCAGAGAAAGCAGGCGACACATGTGCGTGTTCTGTCATAAGTCAGTATATTTTCCTGCACCCCAGATTAGTCCGGAAGATGTCATTACTCACCTCGGATTGGTTAGTGGCAGAGTCTGCTAGAAAGTTTTCTGTAAATCACCAGAGGTTAATGTTTTGCAGCCTCAGAATCGCTGGGGGTTGGTTTGTTGGTTTTAGTCATTTTGCTGTGGTCTACTCATTGGAGTGGGATTCCAGAGCTGGAGCTTAACTCTTGGAGGAGAAGTTACCAGTTTAATCAGGAATATAGCAAGTTCAGAGATTAATTGCAAGGCAGGGAACAGCAATAGGCTCATTGATATATCATGATATATATGTCAATATATCACTAGACAAAGCTCCAGAAAGGTGTGTGCCATATCTCGTTGAAATCTTGTGTTCATCTGCTGATTTGACAGCAAGCCTTTTTCAGTGGAGCAAATCTATACATATTTTCCAGCCAAGAGTTATGAGTGGGAGTTTTGCCTGATTTCAACAACTTAGTAATCTCTCTTTTGGCTGACAATGAAGCAATATGAATATTTTTTTGCAAATATTTGTCTGGCAGGGGCTCATTTATATTCCACTGTACAAAAATGTTTGAAGATAAATTAAGCAGCATTGTCAGCTACACTGTCATCAACATGCTCCTTGCAGACTTACCTAAGTTTTCAAGAAATAGCATGATCACCTCCTGTTTACTTGCATGCCCTTTGACATCTGATAGCTGTTTGCATATGTCAGCTAGAATTCAGGATGGAAAGTGATGATTTGTACCAAAAAATAGCAAAAACCACTCAGCAGTGTACTAGTCATTTTTTTTTTCTAGGGTGAGATTTATCTCCATTAACTTTAATGGTGTGAAAATTGGAGATTGCTTAGCATAGTTCTCTAGACGCCGTAGGATGACAGTTGTAATGTAACAGTTTTTAATACAGACTATAGGAACTTATACACAGCACTGCCCCCTATCACAAATTGTTACCGCTCTTTTAAAGCTTAAGACCAAATTCAGTACTTTCTCTTGTTTTTCAAAATATTTGCAGTAGGTAGTTTCCTACTGAGGAATGAACCAAAGGACAGTACAGTAAATCTCAAAGGTTGTGTTATTCTGTGAATGCCACTGGACTCTAAAAAGAGATGATTAATATCTTACAGGGCAGATATGGAATTGAGACTTCTAACTTTGGAGTGTTCTCACCCTCTCTCACTCTTCATGGGGAATAAGGAAGAATGAGGCCCTCTCTTTGATCCTGTTCAACTGAATGAGGTCCAATAAAACATCCATTAATGAGAAGGTGTCTCTTGCTTCTAGGTCCTTCTTTATTCATAGGCCAAAATAACTGAGTTGAGGTGATCAGTGACAGTATGAAAAGTGTATACTCCCCTTTCCTTTTTCCGGGTCAGTGCAGCAGAGGAGGAAGATCGCTGTTCTGAAGAAAGCTTGTCTAGGCTGTGCGTGCACAGGCTATATTCTCAGAACAAGATTATCTCATCCACTCTGAGTGGTGTAAAAGACAAAGGTCTAATCTAGTGTGTTCTTGTAGCTCCTTCTGTAGTTGCTAAAGAGAGGTGGGCTGCTCCAGCTCCTCTCCACACTGCCACAATCGTTCTACGTCTCTCAGCCACACACACTACAGCTATCTGACTTGCCCTCTGGAGGTGGCTGATTTTTCTTTCCTCCTCTGGCTGTAGACAAAAACAAAATTCCTGTCTTGGTCCAGACAGCTTTAAATGATTAAAGTTGGCTCAGATGCACTCTAGAGTTTGTTAGTGGAACCTGAGTTGTCCAACAGAAAAGAGATCTCCCAACTGAAACTATGTGTAATTATTGCATCCCGTAGTGTAGGGCAATGTCTTTACTTTCTGTCAATTGCACCAAATAAACAGCAGCAAAACCTTTGCCTTGGCAAGCCTATATTTTTTTTTTCTATCCTGTTGAAGTAAGGCTGCCAGCTGTGTATAAGGAAGTTTGCTAGCCATTCAGATAATTCCAATGTTCACATGCAGGATTTCACAACTAGGTTTACTCTCATTTATTTTCCAGTTGATATAAAGCATAAATGTAATTAATCAGGTTACAGGTATGGTCAGAGAAACTGCATTGTTCAGCCAATACGTGTACACGCTTGAAAAAGAAGGGGCCCTTAACAGAGATAATTGAAAGAGGGAAAAAAAATCTATGACATTTATTTTTAGCTATTCAGATGTAATTAAGGCTGATGTTTTGATAGTATTAAATAATGAGCTATGTTGATGTAAGAAGGTGCCATCATTCAAACTTAATTGTGCGTCTCTAGGTTTCTTGTGCCAACCGAGTCCCTGCATTACTTAAGAATTAGGGGAATGATTGTAGAAAGTGATTCAGCTGTTAGTTTAAATACAGTTCTCACAAAGATTACATGGAAAAAGTGATAATTTGTCAACTTATTTGTTCCTTGTCTTTATGCTGAATCACATGCTTGCTGGCATTGAATTACTTCTGACTGTGAGGTAGCCAAATTCTTTAATCAAGACGTATGCAAATATATTAATTTTAATGTGGTGGGTTAAATCTTTAACGTGTCTTTCAGTTTGGTCTTTGTAAATCAAACTGCCACCAGATTTCACCAAATGAGAACAGAGAAGGTGCTAAAGGAAGATATCGTTCGGTTCATTGTTGCTGCTGATTAAAAGCATAGTGATAAATGTATGCAAGGCATTTACTTACTACTGGCAAAAACAGGTTTGTGCTTTATGTGATGCCACAAATTTATTGATTCTGTTAGACAGCTGGAGTCTATTTTGCCTGATGAAGTATGAAATAAACAGTTAAATGAGTTAAAGTAGGTAAAGGCAGAGTTCTCTTCTAAGGATGTTATCCGCTGTAATCAGCGGGGTTTGAACAGCAAAACCACCACACTGCCCTGGAAGCCTCAGCCAGAATCTTTATTACTTGCAACATTATACTGGGAAGACTCGAGGTACTAGGAGAGTTTGCAGAGCTGGCAGTTAGGAGGAGAAACATATCTTTTTCTTCCCATCTGATTGTATTTGAAAAGTAGCAGAGTCACTGTGTAACCATAATAAAAGCTTCTTGTACAGTCACATTCCATTCAGTCCTCTATCAAAACTTTACAAAGTATAGCAGCACCTTCAGTCTGCGTGAAAGGCTGAATTTTAACAGTTTCACTCCCTGTTTATTTGGGAATTTTAAAATATTTTTTGAAATGCTATTAATAATATCTTACTAAAAACAAAGGGAATTTCTGCTTATGCCTTTGTTTTGCCAGTGATTCCAGTGGTAACAGCAAGGCATATTCTTTACTTTTTATTTTGTATGCCTTTTCTCTAATCCTGCCTTGCTAAAGAACATATCTTTCAGGAACTGTAATTCTGGGAAGTCTTCTACCACCAGCTGGGAGCATTGATTCATTAGAAAAAGTGGGAATCATCTGTGAAATTGTAGAGTCATAGAAATAATTAAGGCTGGAAAAAGGGACTTCTGAAGGTCACGTGGGCCAATCTCTTACTTGGAGCAGAACTAACTTCAAAGCTAATTAAGATGCTCAGGGAATTGTCCATTAAGTTTTGAAAATCTCCAACCGAGACTTGACAGCCTTTCTGGGCTACCTGTTCCAGTGCTTAACCATTCTCATTGTGAAAAATTTTCCTTGGTCATAGTCAATGTTGTGTCTATTGTGTCTTCACCTTCCACTGTGCACTTAAGTGTACAGAACCAAAACATTGCACAGCCCTGATCCTCCCACCATCTGGAAAAAGAAGTTTCCGAAGTACCTCATGCCACCTTTTCTGTTCTTACCCTTTATAGAAACCTGGATGTGAAGGATGAGGCATACTTGAATCTTATCTTAATGTGGATCTCAACAGCATAAATCTAGCCTATGAATCTCTCCAAACTGCACTTCCATCTGTGTTACATACAACTGTTTTTAGCGTTGTGGTGACACTCCCAGAAGAGCACAGTGTGGAAGGATGAAGCATCTGGCAGATACCAACTAGTCTGCTTGGGGGCCACATTGCCAGTTTGGAAGGAGCCTGAGGTGAAGCACAGGTTTGCAAGCATTAACTAGAAAGAGTGTGAGGGAGAAGTTGTTGGAAGTGATCACGGGAGGGATTCGGTCAGTGGTGGAGGCTGAGAGTAGGATGCTCCACCGGGATGTGGGCTGGCCAGAGGGAGATGATGATGGTGGTGGGAGCTCCCTCAGCAGCCAGAGGGCCTGGAGAGGGAAATAACCTGTGAAGGAATGAGGAAGGCATATTATTTTCTAGGGAAGGCAAGCATATCCTCAGGGAGGGTTTCTGATCTGGTAATGATTTTGAGGGAAAGAACCATGCTTTTTATTCTCATTTGGGTTTAGACTGAACTTTTCCTGCTCTCCCCAGCAAACCCATTTGACTTGGTAGATTAGAAACACACTGCCAGCACCAGAGAAACCACCTTGGACAGGAAAAAATTCTCTGTTGTGAAAGTTCCTCTGAGTAGTCCCCAAAAGTGTGTCCTTCCAGTTACAGGTGCAGTGGTACCAAAGCAAATCAACCATTGAGTGACAACAGTGGCAACGGATATTTATGTAGAGAAAGCAGCCTTTAATTGTCTGTCCTGCCTGATGCCACACTGACCAACTCATTTTTTTTTTTTGGTGCAGTTGCCATAGCTCCAATGAAATACTGCTCTGCCTGTCTTGCATGCAATGTAAGGGCTCTTTGCTAATCAGCCTTTTCAAAACAGACCATTTTAAAAGTTACTTCTGTGTCTCCAGACCTTGTCATTATGGGTCCAGAGATAAGATTGCATACCTGAATGGACTGACAGGAACCCTTTAACCTCTCAGGACGATCTAAAACTGGCTCAATACAGTAATGACCAATGGCTGTTAGTGGTTTGTGTAAAAATTAATAAATAGCCCCAGGTTTCATTGGAGATGACTGCCCAGATAAAGGATCCACAACAGGTCTTTAATTGTTGGTCTCACTGTTTCTGGTAATTTTCACTGGAATAAGAAGCAACTGATAGAGTCTGTGGAAAGAAAATCCATCAGTCTTATTTAACAGGAAACAATCCAGCAGTTCTGGGTCTTTTAATGACAGGAGAAGCATATTGTCTCTTCAGGTGGCATTGTGGCTGTTAACAGGAGAGTATCTACTTTTCTACCACCTCTAAACATGTCTTTTCAGCTGCCGTTAGTTAATCATAGCACAGTTTTACTGCTACAAGTCACTTTGCAGTCCCACAGGACGTTCTCAATTGGAGACCTCTTACTGCATTGCTTCACTTTTTATTCTTCTTTTCTTTTTTTCGTGATAAATGTATAACCCTGAATGAATTGTTGCCAGCTTGTTTACAAGATCCTTTTAAATGCTTCCTCTAGTGCTGGGAACAGATCTTTCTTTTTCGTTGTTCAGTTTTTCCCCTTGACAACTGAAAACAACAGTAATAAAAAGTGCCCAAGAGCTATTTTAATTCTTTATAGTTATTATAATTGCAGTTTTCATGGGATTTCCCTGCTGTTCTTTAGAAGCAGACAGTAGTTTCCACGTTGAAGCAAGTCTGTGGTACACAGTAAAAGAGTGTGAAAAAGAATGGCGATGTCTTAGCTATAGCCTTGATATTTATCAAAAAATATCACTTTATTGTGTTAAAATTAATACCCTGCAATAATGGTTATGGCCTCCTATTGAGAACTTAATTTCCACTTAAATTCACAGTACCAAACACAAGGTAATACTCATATGAAGTATAAAGAGGTTGAGGCCTACTGAATTCTTTAATAGAAATATCTATCATCCTTTTCAAACCTGTGGGTGTTTTTAAAATCGAAGTGCTTTCAAAAAATCCTTCTAGAGACTATCCTGCTTGCTTAGGCTGCTGAATGCCCTTCAAAAGATAGTCAGCAGCAAATAAAAGAATTAAAATTTCACTCAAGGCCCATTGTGTAATGTTTTGGTGGAATTATTTAAGAATGGAAGAGAACTCAAGTTCAGTCCACTATAACGATAATCTAAGAAAGAAATTCAGAACAGTAACTCCATAGATTTATAGAGATATCACTTTTGGGTTTCTTGGTCATTGAGCTATTGAAGTTTAGAGAATCATAGCAAAAATATTTTAGTTCATATCACTGTAATACAACAGAACTATTATTTCTAACAACACCTTAATATGACAATTAGTAATAGCTAGCTTTTTAAAAAGGTAGCATTTGACTGAAGAGCAAAGTTTTAACAATGAATAATTCAGTCTGTTTGCATTCTGATTGATTTTAAAATAATTTACTTGTCATAAATATTCTGTTATAATTCTCCATCAAATGTCTGCTGGTTTTTTGGTTTTTTGGGGGTTTTTTTGTTTTGTTTTTTTTGTAGAGCTGTTAGCATAAAAGACTAAACTGTGATTCTGTTATTTATGAATGGCAGTACTGTGGTAAATAACAAAAGAGGTAAATACACCTGTTGGGCAAGCTCACCTGTTTTGCTACAGAACTGGTCATTAGCCCTGTTGCCCAGATCAGAAGAGAATGTCTGCGTTTACCTTCAGTTATACCACACTGTAGTGCCTTTGCTTTTCCATGGTTGCTACTCACGGAAAATTGCTGTTCATTAAGAAGGGCAGCAAACCTTAGCCTCAGGGACTGAAACATTGTTATGAAATGCATTTTCAAAGGAACCTCTACTAACCTCTAAATTGGTCCTGAGTTATTTACAGGTGTGAAACTGCATTCATCAAAGCCAGGGCTAGCCCCATTTGGTGCATAGGAATGCTTACATATAATTTGGGTTTTTGTTCTGTGAAGTACACAAGCAGAGATTTTCATCCTTCCCTTTTTTTTATAAGCAGCAGAAAAGTCACCTTCATTTCACTGCTACAACAAGAGCACACTGACATTACTCACAGCTCTGGAGTTGGTCAACTTGCTGAACAGTGGATCTAAGCCCTGGTTCCACATGCTGTAAAATTACCTGGGAGTATTCCCATAAGCACTGGGGGCATAGAATCAACCACTGTTACTATAATTAATGGTAAAAATGCATTTAATTCTGTGGGAATGTGGGATTGTTTAAATGCTGATTAAGTGCTGCAGGCCAAATACCAAGACAGGAACAATTCCTTTTAAATAAGTACATCACAAAGAAAAATTCTTGCTCTCCAAACATTTCTATAATTGATATTTTATGTGTTTATGTGTGAGCTTTTATGGCCCTCCTGAAAAGAAATCTTGGGCATTTTTGCATAGCTATTTTCGTACATTGGGTTTTGTATAGATATTTTCATACATTTCTGGAAGTCAGACGCTTTCAAAGTGGGCGGTGGAAGAGGTTTAATGGAGCATGGCAAGAAAATACAGAAAGCAAAGAATACCAGATAAGCTGTAAATTATGTGGATAAGAAATGTACATTTATTCCAGATTCACTCAACAACTGTGCAATTTTAGTTGATACATTGAGTTTGATCTGAGTATCTCCCAAATGAAAAGAGTAAGCCTCTATGGCTTCAGATCAAAACTATAGGCACGTTCATTGGGACAGTAACAGGACCATCTCTCTTGTGGTTCAGGCATGGGGGAGAAAATGAGGGAAACTGATCTCTAGAGATGTTCTGTGCAGGAGATCATTCCACACGGTGTTTCCTGGAAACAGCCTACAAGCTGGAGCTGCTGAGGAGGTCATAGAGGTTTCTGATTCAATGTTCCTGCTCCAGATTGCCAAAGTGCTTGAGCAATTGAGCTTTAACTTGGATCTGTGAATAATAGTCTCCAAAGAACATTATATTGCCTGGCTATTTCAGAGTCCTTGGCACCTGAGCACTTTTATTCTTCTGTCCCAGTGCACCCTCTGGACATTAGGAGGGGACAGTTTTACCATTTATCTGCTGGAGACTCTTTCATATGAGGAACAGAAGTTACCCTTGGAAGCTGGAACCGTCACTACTAAACACCAAATCGTCTAAAGAGTTACAATAGACAGCTTCTCTCAACAGACATATTTTTAGCTGTTCTTTCCAACTGTGGTGAAATTATGCTATGCAGAAGCATTACTTAATCAGGTTTGATTGTAGCCACAGCACAATTTAGTCTCTTTTATATACTGCCGCCTAGTCTAGACTACTAGCTCACACAATATTAATGCGATACAGATTAAACGAATATTGTTGGAAAATACTGAAAGCAACCCTTGTTTATGTTCCACTCCTACTAAAACTGAAATTAAAATGTCTATTCTTCATCTACTGAATAGTGACTTCAATAGCATTCATTTAAAATTGCCTAAAAATTCTTAGATTAACATTCTGTAATTGTAGGTTAAAGAGAAAGGATTTGAATTATGCTATTTTCCTGAACTGAGAAACTACTGCATAAAATTTCTGTTAGGATAGAAAAAAAAGAAATTAATAGATTCCCTTTGTATTTGTTATTACTTTTTTTCTCTTTCTATGAATATTCCAGGAAGCAAGGTAACAGAAACAGTGAATTTAGTATAAATCCAGTGTATATTCATGAGAAACCGATTCTGAACAGCAAATATGCATACAGGGAACATGATTCTGCAAGAACAGAGCCCTCTTTCCAGTGCATTTTACTCTGTGAGACAGATTATGCATTTGTGCTCATCTGAAGGCTGAAGGCCTCTTTGCCAGAGCAAATTATTCGTTGAAATAGTTGCATTCAGTCTTCCAGGGCTTTGGCCTAAGAGAATGAATCTAGTTCCCACAGAAATCAATGAGTCTGAATTATGCCCACTGTCTGGTTTTCCTGAAACTAATATTGCATGAAAGTGCAGAGAAGCTTCTTTTGGGAAAAAATAAACCTATGACAGAATTTTTGGAGAGATACAGAAAAGAACAAAAATCATTCTGTGGGTTTTGTTTTTGGTTTTGTGGTTTTTTTTTTTTTTTTTTTTTTTTTTTTTTTAGGGTAGACAATTACTACATATAACTTTCTAAGGAATAAAAATCCCCTTCATTAGGTAGTTTTAAGAATAGGTGTTATGAATTTTATGAACAGGATGAAACATGTCTCAGCAGCAAATCTGCTGACTCAGGATAAGGAGATAGCAAGACAATCCCATACAGTTCCCTTGCAAGGGGAAATGGAGTTGGGGAAGGCTCATATAACATCAGTTCCTCTAGGTGCCCAGAACACAATGCAATTCTCCAGCCACAAAGATATTGATGATAATGGCATTGGAAAACTGGTCTTGTATTTTCAAAATAAAGAATAAGGTCTTAAAAATACATCAGGTTTGGCTCAGTCATCAGATCATAAGACATTTTTTCAAGATTACTTTTTTTTCTTTCTCTTTTTTTTTTTTTTTTGTAGCTGTTTTACCGATATGTTCAAAGTTTTCTTTTGCTATGTTGAAGGCTAGAAACTTGCTTCTGGAGAACAGAAAGAAAGAAAATATCAAAATACCTAAATCCAAATAAGAGCATTTTAAAAAGATAAGACAGTCAGTGACACTATTCTGATCACTATAAACAATTTCCTGTGGTTCTCTTACATGTCAAGGGAGAGACTGAAGTCGATTTGATAGTAGTCTATATTATGTATAGCAGATTTCTGATAGCAGACAGCTCTTTAACCACCAAAAAAAAAAAAAAAAAAAAAAAAATCCATGGTTAAATAGCTGGAGTCCGGAACAAAGGAAATTCAGGCAAGAAATTATCCTACAGTGTGAAAATTTCTTTGCCATCTGAAAACCTTATAATAGCTAGATCTTAAGTATGTGTGATAGCGGAAAGTTAAGTTTAAGGGCTTAACTCTGTAACTAGCTGATGATGCTCTTTGACCTAAAATTTGGACATGCAGCTTCCTTGTGATTTTAAAATCTAAGATGATATGAAAGACCTGAAGATCTCTGTTTCTGAACTGCTTGGACTCTCTACCTCTCTGTTGTGGCTCTTCTTTTGATACAATTTATGAATCATTCTTGTGATTTTTATCACACATCTTTTATACTATTCTTTGATTTTATTCTTAAACCCACAGTTTCTGGCAGCATGTGCTTATGCAAGAATATTAGTTTCTGATAAAATAACTAGTTAATGATTTTTGAGAGAATATGGTTGATAATAAAGAAACAGTCTATAGAATCATAGAATCGTTTAGGTTGGAAAAGACCTTTAAGATCATTGAGTCCAACCGTTAACCTAGCACTGCCAAGTCCGCCACTAAATCATGTCCCTAAGCACCACAACTACATGTCTTTTAAATACCTCAAGGGATGGGGACTCAACCACTGCCCTGGGCAGCCTGTTCCAATGCTTGACAAACCTTTCCATGAAGAAGTTTTTCCCAATATCCAATCTGAACCTCCCCTTGCGCAGCTTGAGGCCATTTCCTCTTGTCCTAATGTTTGTTACTTGGGAGTAGAAACTGACCTCCGCCTCGCTACAACCTCCTTTCAGGTAGTTGTAGAGAGCGATAAGGTCTCCCCTCAGCCTCCTCTTCTCCAAACTAAACAACCCCAGTTCCCTCAGCCGCTCCTCATAAGACTTGTGCTCTAGACCCCTTCACCAGCTTCATTGCCCTTCTTTGAACATACTCCAGTACCTCAATGTCCTTCTTGTAGTGAGGGGCCCAAAACTGAACACAGTATTTGAGGTGTGCCCTCACCAGTGCCAAGTACATGGGGACGATTGCTTCCCTAGTCCTGCTGGCCACACTATTTCTGATACAAGCCAGGATGCTGTTGGCCTTCTTGGCCGCCTGTGCGTACTACTGGCTCATATTCAGCCAGTTGTCAACCAACACCCCCAGGTCCTTTTCTGCTGGGCAGCTCTCCAGCCACTCTTCCCCAAGCCTGTAGCGCTGTATGGGTTTGTTGTGACCAAAGTGCAGGACCTGGCACTTAACCTTGTTTGTGCTATGCTATCCTATGTCACATTTTTAAATACCTTGCTATTTTTCTCTAAGCCAGTTTTTATTGCATAACACACTTGTAAAGGCTGCTGGTTAGAAGCCATTACAAATTAGAACCCAATTTTTTAAGTTTACATAATACTTTCCGATTTTTCAGGTGAAGTGAGTTTAATGGAAAGCAATGAATATTTCTAATTTTTTCCATCTTCTTTTTTTTCTCAATACCACCTTATTATTTCTGCACTCACCTAAGCTTTTCTGATTTTCCATTACATACATGAAATTATAATACGTAAGAATAAAAGTATACAGACCACTGTATTTGTAAGAAAAAAGGACACTTCTGAGAACGGTGATTCAGGAGAGGTGTGCATCAATCTAGCAGAGATTTTTCGCCTATTCCAATAGTTCATTTGCTATCTGTTTATATTCTGGTTTTCCCTGTTCTGTAATATTCGGTGTATGCATGAATTCAGTATTTCCTTCTCTTTAATCCTCTTAGTTTACCAAATATTATCTAGCTTGTGCAATATTTTCTCATTACTAGATGGGGTGTTAAAAGAAACCTTCCAGTTTCCCAGTGTCATTAGAGATTCTAGATTTTTTCTTAGATTTTTATTAACTCTATTTCTCCTCTCAGTTAATATAAATTAGATCTTCAGCTGGTATTAGCCAGTATACACTGACGAAGCTTTGCAGATTTATGCAGCTGAAATTTTAGTTCATCATTTCAATAGGTTACATTTAATGGTAACCTATAAAATCTGTTGCCTGTACATCTGAAAATTAATCCACACACAGTGTAGATTGAATGATCCCCACCTATGCTGGTAGGAAATGGGCAAGTATGAGTAAATGCACACACAGCTAATCTGTTAGTGAAGACTTGTAATGCTGGAATCTCAAATGGGCATTTCCACTGAGGACCACTCTGTGCCAAGTGAAATAAAACCAGTTTTGCTCCATTGGGCAGAAACTATAGGGTAGCTCAAATACAGATACTTGTATGACCATGTCTGACTTTACAGCCTGATGGTTTAACCATGAGGTCCTACTCTACAATTTCTTCTTTTGCTAGTATTCAGTAACAGAAAACCCTGGGTATAAGTTTGTTATGGAAAGTATAGACTAAGTACTTTCATAGCAGAAATTGTGCACACATCTATTCTTAAGGCTTAACCCAGTGTTACTCTCTGTTGCTTTCTCGAACCAGATGTTTGGTCATACTTTCTTGTGAGACATCTTCAAAATTAGCTGAACACAGACAATGTTCATTACCCTGATCCAGTCCCTCTTTCAGATTTATCCTTCTGTGGCAAGTACAATAATGTGGATTTTGCCATGGCTTCTATCCATATTTCTTTGCTCCCTTTCTTCTCCTGTTCTTGCTGAGATCTGGAGAAAGGAAAAGGATCTTTTTACTGTCTTATTCACCTGTGAAAAAAGACATACAGAGGGAACCTCTCAGAGCCTGTAGAAATGGGAATTACAATTTGAAGATTAAAGCCAGTGCAGTTGTTTAATTTCATTCAGGGCAGGGTATTGTTTGTGGCTGCATTTACTATCCCCATTTTATAATAGAGAAACCAATAAAGAGATTACTTGCCACTGAGCTTGCACTAGCATATGGAAGCCTAAGACTCAGCCAGGACCTTGTCACTCGCTAATTTCAGAAACCAGCACATCTCCAAACTTTTCACCCCAGCTATATTTTTCAAGTGCTGCTTTCCAAAAGATGATGAGAAATGAAGTTTACTGGTGAAGGCAAGTGTAACAGTTCCTGTTGTTCAGGAGTATTAGAATGTAACAGAACAGAGCAGAACAGTTCAGTTGGAAAGGACCTACAACGATTATCTAGTCCAACTGCCTGACCACTTCAGCGGTGACCAAAAGTTAAAGCATGTTATTAAGAGCATTGCCCAAACACCTTTTAAACACTGATAGGCATGAGGTCTTCATCACCTGTCTAGGAAGCCTGTTCCAGTGTTTGACAACCCTCTCAGTAAAGAAATGCTTCCTAATGTCCAGTCTAAACCTCTCTTTGAACCTTTCCCACACGTCCTATCACTGGATACCAGGGAGAAGATATCAGTGCCTCCCTCTCCACTTCCCCTCCTCAGGAAGCTGTAGAGAGCAATGAGGTCGCCCCTCAGCATCCTTTTATTCTGACTAGACAAACCCAAATTCCTTAGACGCTCCTCATAGGAGTGGCTATTAGTAGTTAGGGATTATAATTAATCCAGCCTATGCTTGTCTGTTCATACCGAAACAGAAAATTAAAAAATAACTGTTACCAGTGAATTGAGAGTTAATGTTGAATAAGATGGTTATTTGGTACACAGACTGATTGAAGAATATTCACATAGCTTGAGCTCAAAAAATGCTACTTACTGTTGTGATACTGGAACACAGCACATATAATTATATTTAGTGCCTGTTTTAAAAAGAGAGAGAAAAAGACACTACAATTTTGTGGGCACAATTTATTACAGGCACAAATGTTACTATTTTGATGGCAGTCAACAAAACAAGCAGTCAGACGTCCAGAAGTTAAAACATTTGAACCTGTTTGAATGTGGATTCATAATTATTTTCATTTGCAAGGCTACTTGCCCTCTAACATCAATTGTTAGTTTTTTTATTAAAGCTTTTGGTAATTTAGACAGTTTCCCCACAAATTGATGTATGCCTTCATTGTTCTGTGGCCATGGCAACAGAAAATATTACATCATATTATTATAAATGATACTCTTTAATTGTTTTTCTAAAACAAGATCTTGCCAAAATATTTTCCTTTATTGAGGTTAAAGCCAAATAAGAAGTTTAGCAGCTGCAGAAATGTACTCGTCAAGTTTTGCATTGCTGAACCCATAGCAGATATTTTCCTACGCACATCTGTCCTTTGATGTATATACATTCCTCAACCTAGATCTATATTTGTATTCACAGCTGTATAATTATTGTCTATTGTACTGAGAAAGGGGACAATTATATCCCAAGTGGAAATCACAAGTATGTCAGAACAAGGCTTTCTCTTTATTTGGTTAGATGTTTCACCTGTCAGCAGCCTTCCACACCACCGAAGTCACAGGGACCAGCGTGACAACACAGCAGACCTGACCAGCAAATGTCACCTGCACCCTTGTATCCTCATGTAACATTCTGTGACACAAGGTCAGCACTGAGAATAAGGATTATTCTGTTAGCTTTATAGAAGGCTGACAGCATGTAAATGGAGGTATCAGTAAGACAAATGAATGAATTTACAGTGTTTAAGCAGACTCCCACCTGCACCTCTGGAGAAATGAGGAATCGACTTTTTAGGTACATACCACCTTGCCATCTGCATGGGTTCATGTAGGAGAAGTGAATGTAGGGAAATAGTGTGCTCCATCATGTTGTTTTCCTGAACTATTTCACAGAGGCTTACCAAAGGAAGGAATGGCTCCTCTGTTGGAGGTGATGGTATTGAAGGGAAAGCACAGCTGAGAGGATGACTGCCAAGTGCAGTGGGCTGGTAGAAATTATTTTATAAAAATATATATATATTCAAATCTGTACATATGTATATGTGAATGTGTTACAAACACCTAATTCAATGAGTTGCTCACATCACCATTACTCAGCTCTATCTGATTAAGACCTGTCTTATAAGAAGCCAGATGCTGATACAGAATGTGAATAAAACACACTGATATCTAGGATTTCCTTTAGAATACACAATGTTGGGTGGCTGTCAGACTGTCCCTTTTCATACACCAGGATTTTCCATCCAGGGAGAGGCCTATGTTACATGGTGGGAATCTAGCACTTGCAAGTCTTTCAGATTATTGGTTCAAACCAGTATTTCCACAAGCTGTTACATTTTTTTGTAACTGCAGCTAATTTGCGCTCACAAAGGACAGATATCCTGTCCTCCCTCTGAAACATCAAAGGCAGGGTGGTAATGAGATAGTGGTGAGCAGAGCTGTAACTGATTACTTAAAATTGAGGGTAGCGATAATGGCAAGGTGTAGTGAGCTGACTGGTAGCCATCCTGAAACAGGTTCAGTCCCTAGGAGATTGGCAGCATGTACCCCAAACAGCTGAACCCCAACAGGCACCCACCAGACCTCTCTATTCAGGGAGGTCAGGGACAGGTTAGGGAGACTGAGTCATTACTTTTTTGAGATTAGCTCATAACCGGTAACATATCCCCCTCTCAGAGGACCCTCTAAAATCCACATGGTGCAGAGCTCAAGCTAGTAGCCTCTGTCACAGGGTCAAGAGGGAGAACTTGAAGGATGCTGCGGTGTTCAGGCAGTGACTTGGGGACACTGAGGACAGCAGTGGCGGAAGTCCAGGCAGCAAAGCAGGCAGTCCCCGAGTCAGAAGATGAATGAAAGGAGAAGGCAAAAGGAGAAGGAAAAAGTAGCTGCAGGAACTCATGAAAAATCAGCGTGGTATTCACTCCAAAAGCATTAGAAGCCACTGGTTTAGCTGTTGGATATTTCCTTCCAGGATATGAGCTGTAAATATCATGTACATACATACATACATATATGTATATGTTTGCAAAGGTTTAACCAGTTCCAACTAACAACATGGCTGCTTTAGGGCAGGTGGGAAAAGAAAGATCAGGTGGGCAATAGTAACAAAAGCTTCTGAAAAACCATCAATATTGGGCTTTTTAGGCTATTTGTTCTTTTTTTGTGAGCATTGAACGGATAAAGAACACTTTGGAAAGCAACTTACATTTCCATTTTCCAGCTATGCAGCATCTTACGAGCTGGCTTTATGTCTCTGGATTCCTAAAGTGTTGTTCATCTGTATCTGTGTGTTTGGTGCATTAATTGAAATGCTTTAAACTGTAGGACTGTGGAAAAAAAATAAAAACTGTTTCTCTTAGAAAAAGAAGTATAGACTAATAATCATTATCACTCATAGTTTTGAATTTCACTTTCTCTTAATAAACACAGAAAAGATGCTATGAAGATAGCTAATCAGACATTGATTTATCCATACATTCACAGGTTCCTCGTCCTTCTCCTGAGCATCAATGATTAAAAGACAAGAGATTATCAGTATATTATGGATATGATGGATTGGAGATGTCAGAATGAGGTTCTTTGAAAACTCATTATTTCTTTTGAGCTGTTTAAGAGCATTCTGCAAGCACCCCTGCTGTTTGTGCAATGAAAACAACATATCTATTGCTCAAGTAATAATCAAACTAAGTTTACTGAACGTTATAGACCCAGACTTTCCTTTTCAGGATCAATTCAGGACTCTTGGTTAAAGCATATGTGAGGCACTGATTTCCATAAGGTTCACAACATGATTTGTCCTGATACTCAATGGCAGTAATATTCAGTATTGTTTCATTAGACCTGCCAATGATGTCAGCAATACGTAACAGTTCTGAGCACAGAAGAAACCTTTATTGTGCAAATTATCAGTTTTAATAACAAGTCCTGCCCTTCAGGTGACAAGTCCAGTCTCTTCCACCCCTTTTTAATATATCCTTGGCAGCTTAAAGTTCCCATTATTGGCTTTAGTTGTTTCTAAGTATGCTGAACATCACTGAAAATGCCAAAATCTGTCATTGTAGTTGCCATAGATTGAACTTTTCAATTGAAGTAGGCACTCAGTTCACAGCAGACTTAATAAGATTTGGCCGAACTCCTTCAGATTTCTAGGAAGAGAAGCTGTGATACCTAGGAATGTTAGTTCCCCTCTACTCTCAGAGCTGTTTCCTCAGAATTTACTAAATTGCTTCAGGGGCTTCTTACTCTGGTGTTTTTAGGTGTGGGGGTGTGCAATTCACAGGGGAAATAGTTGTAGACAGAACCCTACAAATCACAGGTGGATTGGGAAAAATTCTTCAGCTCTGATAAACAAAAAGGGAGATCAACATTATCTCAAATCACTTGTCCCAAATCACACAGTATCATTACCTGATTATTCATTAGAAATAATAACTCTATATAACCTTGAGAAACAGGAGAAACAGCAACATGCTATGCAGCAACCTGCCACCGATGCTAGAAAGAGTATTGCTGTCTAATGACCGCAGGGCTAAACCCAAGTATGATGCATAACGCCACATAGGGTTAACCTACAGTAAATACCTGACAGCTTGTCTTTCTTACTCGCTGGCAACACTTGTATAACTTGTCATGCCAGTGAAGTCATATTGAATTGAGCAAAACTAGTTGAAACCAAATATGCAGAGAAACATATTTGTCATTACACTTAAGATGACAGCTGTAGCAATTTTCTCTGAGCAGACACACACAGCTTGATGACAAAGAGGGAAGCTTGTGCGGATTTCTAATTGCAGAGTTCTATTGCAAAGGCCACCGATAATGGGCCTCTGATTTTAAGAAGGATTAGGAAACAATGAAAACCAGGTGGTTTGTTTGGATTTAATATGCATGAATCATTAGCGATTTCTAACAGAATTAGAATAAGCTTTTCAGATTAAAGCTTTTCAGATTAAATAAACTTTTCAGATTTTTCAAGAGGAAGCAGAAACTATTATACGATTCAATGTAGGATAGAAGTAGCATGATAATAAAAAATGGGTCACTACTTTACAAAGAGTATAGGGAGAATTCATTAAAATCAGTAGTAACAGTGGGAGGAAGTCTTCATTTTCACCACCATTTAACTGATCACTGTGACACTGACAGCAGAATTAAAGGTCACTTATTGAATTAAAAGAGTTATTGCAATCTACTTGTATGATTTCACACTGAAAACTCACACCGTTAAACACATTGCAAAGGGGTAACTATCCATGTAGATGCCTTCAAGTCCACAGCACACACTAGGCAAATCAAATTAACTTAGCATGTGACAAAGAAGTACTGAACTAATATCACTTTGCAGTTGCTGTTTTAAGACTAACCCTGGACTATTACCACAGTTCAGATAAGGCATGTTGACTGCCTATTGAGCATCAACTTGTGTATGTCTAAACAGTGAGGTTAAAATGTTTTGCTGAAAATGTTTGTATTTAAGCGTTACTGAAAGCACAGCGAAAATCCATATTTTCTTCACTTTACTGTCAGCAGAAACCATTTCTAAAGTGTAACTTTAATTACAATTAAAGCACATGCATAGGAATTCTCTTTGATAAGTGTCGTGGTTTAACCCCAGCCAGCAACTAAGCACCACACAGCCGCTCACTCACTCCCCACCAGTGGGATGGGGGAGAGAATCAGAAGGGCAAAAGGGAGAAAACTCGTGGGTTGAGATAAGAACAGTTTAATAATTGAAGTAAAATAAATTAGAACAGTTAAACAGGCAAAGCAAAAACTGTGCACGCAAACAAAACAAAACAAGGAATTCATTCACAACTTCCCATCGTCAGGCAGGTGTTCAGCCATCCCCAGGAAAGCAGGGCTCCATCAAGCGTAATGGTTACTTGGGAAGACAAACGCCATCGTGCCCAATGTCCCCACCCCTTCCTTCTTCTTCCCCCGGCTTATATACTGAGCATGACGTCATATGGTGTGGAATAGCCCTTGGGCCAGTCTGGGCCAGCACCCCCCCGGCTGTGCCCTCTCCCAGCTTCTTGTGCCCCCGGCAGAGCAGGGGAAGCTGAGGAGTCCTTAACCAGTGTGAGCGCCACTTAGCACCTATTTAGCAACAGCTTAGCACTACTTAGCAAGAACCAAAGCATCAGTGTATCATCGACATTGTTCTCATCCTAAACCCAAAACACAGCCCCATGCCGGCTACTAAGATGGAAATTAACTCTATCCCAGCTGAAACCAGGACAATAAGTCAATAAATAACTTCCTTATATTCGTGATACTTGTGTATGTATGGTCTCAGTTCCTTTTAAACTGCAGCTATCATAGAGTCCCTTTACTCCTCAGAGCTTACTAGTGATTCCCCCGATCAATTACTAGACACTTGTTTCTCTTCACTTCTAAATTCATCCAAGGATTTAGGGCAATTTCTCACTCCTTGCTAAAGCTGTCCCATTTTTACTTCCGCTGCAGTGACACTGCCCTTCCACCCTTTTTTAGTAAACTTTTTATTCAGTTGTCTTGCAGAACCTCAGCCTTGTTTTGACAATGTCACTGATGGTAATGCACTTGCAAAGTCATTTTCTCTTGTAGCTTTTACAGGTCTCTACTGTCTCCTCTCCCTATTCCTAACTCTCCAATTGCTCCTTTAGGGGGTCTACGTCATTCTCTCTTTGTTGCACAGTGCACTCCCAGTATAGCCTCCCAGGGGAAAATCAACCCATGACACATTTTCACCTTCTATTTTTCTGCTAATGAATGAAAAGCTTACCTTTCAATCTCGTATCGTGACTTGTCATCATGACAGTACCTCTGCTTGTCTGCTCTAACGTAAAATTTAGCAAGACAAAACTGAACTCCTAGCTCAGGTACTGAGGATGGATATTTTTTCCCCCTTGTGAAATATCTTGGAAGATACTGGGCTCCCTCCACCCTGCAGGTGACAGCTCTTGGTCTGAAAAGCCTTCCTTAATGCCTGCGATTGAAATCTGAGAGGATGCCTTGCATATTGTCAGGATCCTGGGTTGAACTATGCACTTGCTCTTTCCACATAGAGGTGTCAAAGATGCGAGAGCTTTATCAGGTCATGGGAGCTGTAGTCCAGACAGAGGAAAAGCATGGAGTAACAGGAAAGTTAAATACTTCTCCCAGCCATTTGGGAGTAAAACCACATTTTTCTGTCCAGCAATCAGAAAAGTTTTGTTACCAAGAATTTTATCTTCTTCAGTCTTGGTTACCGTAATCATTTCATCTTCGCTTCTCTAGAGCACACAGATTATTCCCTCTGTTCCCAATGTCACTCAGTTCTCTTATTTAGTATCTTCACTCCACAAACACCTGTTCCACAAATGAATTTCAAGCTGTCTGTGAAACTTTTAAGTGCCTCCTACTTGTGAATTTAGGTTTCCAAATGTCTTCTTGGTTTGGTTAGCCATTCTGCTCTGTGGGCATGGCACGTTGTCCCTAATGGATCTGTGAACCTACCCTCTCGATTCTTCCCCTCAGGAAATCTCACATGACCATAGAATCATAGAATGCTTTGGGATGGAAGGGACCTTTAAAGGTCCTCTAGTCCAACCCCACTGCAATTGGCAGGGACATCTTCAACTAAATCAGGTTGCTCAGAGCCCCATCCAGCCTGGCCTTGAATGTTTCCAAGGATGGGGCATCTACCACCTCTCTGGGCAACCTGTTCCAGTGTTTCACCACCCTCATTGTAAAAAAATTCTTCCTTATATCTAGTCTGAATCTACCCTCTTTTAGTTTAAAACCATTACTCCTTGTCCTATCGCTATTGGCCCTGCTAAAAAGTCTGTCCCCATCTTTCTTATAAGCCCCCTTTAAGTATTGAAAGGCTGCAATAAGGCAGCCTTCTCTTCTCCAGACTGAACAACCCCAGCTCTTTCAGCCTTTCCTCATAGCAGAGGTGTTCCATCCCTCTGATCATTTTTGTGGCCCTCCTCTGGACCCACTCCAACAGGTCCATGTCCTTCTTGTACTGAGGACCCCTGAGCTGGACACAGGACTGCAGGTGGGGTCTCACCAGAGCAGAGTAGAGGGGCAGAATCACCTCCCTCGACCTGCTGGCCACGCTTCTTTTGATGCAGCCCAGGACACGGTTGGCTTTCTGGGCTGCGAGAGCACATTGCTGGATCATGTCCAGCTTTTCATCTATCAGTACCCCCAAGCCCTTCTCGGCAGGGCTGCACTCAATCCCTTCATCCCCCAACCTGTATTGATACTTGGGATTGCCCTGACCCAGGTGCAGGGCCCTGCACTTGTCCTTGTTGAACCTCATGAAGTTCACACAGGCTCATTTCTCCAGCTTGTCCAGGTCCTTCTGGATAGCATCCCATCCCTCAGGTGTGTCAACCACACCGCTCAGCTTGGTGTCATCTGCAAACTTGCTGAGGGTGCACTCGATCCTGCTGTCTATGTCATTGACGAAAACACTGAACAGCACTGGCCCCAGTACGGACCCCTGAGGGACACTGCTCTTCGCTGGTCTCCATCTGGATATCGAGCCATTGACCACTACCCTCTGGATGCAACCATCCAGCCAATTCCTTATCCACCGAACAGTCCGCCCATCAAATCCATATCCTTCCAATTTAGAGAGAAGGATGTTGTGGGGGACCGTGTCAAAGGCCTTACAGAAGTCCAGATAGATGACATCCAGATAGATGACATCTACCATACATTCTCTCCAAACTCATGTTGTTTAACAGGAACACAGACTAAGTGCTGCTGCTTTCTTTTTCTTTTCTTCTTCTTTTTTTTTTTTTTTTATGGGCATAAGGTGCAACATTCTTGTAAAATGGTATTATATAAGAATTGCCCATCAAATACAGTTTGGATATGAGGGAGGCAGAATGTGACCCAAAGAAGAAGGTGTACAGTCAGAGAGTAAAGGGGAATGGATATGTTGAGTAAGAAGGTGTTCTTATTATATAAACAGTTTTAATACTCAAACCTCATTTTAATATATTTAATAATAGCAATATTTGAAAGTCATTACCAGAATTTATGGTGATTGGTTCAGATCTTTCACAAATAATATGTTTGTACTACAAAGTGGCTGTGACACAGTAGAATAAGTCCATTACAAGAAATCAATGCGCTTTTTTTAGGCATCATTACAGTCTTATTTTGTGTGTTTTCTCTTGTATCTTCAGTAAATTAAATTTTTAAAAAATCACTCTGAAAACTTTTTTTCCCCACAAATGCCAAGCAAGAGTAGTTTGTAATGAACTGAACAATGCTGGATAAAAACAAAGCAGAAAGAAAGACAACACCAAAAACAAGCTTCAAATGAATAGATCATTAATACAGCATATCCATGTAACATTATCTTTACACAAGCTGTCAGCTTTCAGTTTGATGCATCTCCCAGATGCATCAAACTCACAGAACATGAATCTTCTATAAAGCCTAAATTAAGACAGCAATATGTGACATAATAGCTTTGGTAAATTGTTGCTTGTTCACAGGCTGGTTTCTGGAATTGTGAGGATTAGTCCTTCGCATCAACCATCAAAGAGGCTGGCACAGACAGAAAAGATAAACTCTGCCCCTTGTGAGCTTGTTCACGTCACTTCTACCCATTTAAATTCCAGTTAGGTTGATCAGAAGCGAGAGAGAAAAGCTTTAAATTGCATTATTAACAATAGCTTAAATCTTAGACTGCTGATTAAATAATTTCTCTCAGATAAAATCATAATAGGCATTGGCTGTATTTGTCTGACAGGAAACATGTCATTGGTAATGCTTTGTGTTGCCTTTAATGAGTCTGATTGTCATCTTCCAGCAGGGAGAGCACAAAAGGCACCTGCAGGTCTGGGTGAATGGGATCACTTATCGATCAAGTTGCCAGGCCTGTCAAGCATTCAGGAACAACTGAACAAGTACATAAAATCAATGCGATCTTGTATTTATATGGAGGCTCCCCAGATTAGTCAGCTGATTCAAAAATTTGACTCAATTAGTTACATGCTAAATATAATTTCCAAAATTGTCTAGCTCACAATGTTCGTGTTTAAAAACAATCAAGTTGTTTAGTAGAATGTGTGATTTTTTGTTTTTGAAGAAAATAAGATTTTATTTTTTATAATTTTGGCCAGCTTTATCTCTGGATAGAACTGCAGCCTACCCATTTTTTTTCTCCCTACAGGAAAATTACTTTTATTTATTATTTATATTTAGCTCCTGCTCCCCATTCATTGAGAGGCAGCTCCATTTTAGCAATGATCATTGTTATGTTTAGCTGTGCTATAAAGATGAGGCTGTTCTAGAAAGACAGTAAGCAGACAAGTAGAGTGCCTCATCTTCCCTAAGAAAACTGCTTACTTGCACATGAGCTCTTTGTGGTCCAAATCACCTTCCTGGGAATGGAGCAAGGAGAAAGGAAGGAGAGCAACCCCAGTGAGGAAGTATAGCGGTAGGAACCCTCTGCTACCTCCAACTCAGCCTGCTCCAGCAGCCGAGGTGGGGTTTCAAGGTTGACGAATGCACCATTGAGTCCTGACTCTGTGAAGTTACTGGGAATGGAATAAATAATATTAGAGTTCTGTGTCACACCCTGAAGCAGGCTTCTTTACAACGGACAATTAACATCGTCATTTTTGTGTGTGATGCAATAAATTTCCATTTCTAGTCTTTTGTTTACTGTTATCTTTTCTGTTTTCCCTCTGTCACTCCACACCCACGTTTTATAATTCATTTACTGGATTTCCATTTACATCCTACCCTTCCTTCACTCCATTATTCTCCCCAGGGAGTCACTTTCTCCTTACTACCTTCCACCTCAATCTTCTTTCTTCATTTGTTTGCCTTATTTGTAGTCCCTAAACTCACAGAGGAATAAAACTAATCTAATTCAAGCGTACATCCAAAAAATGGCTTATTCAATACAAATGTATTCTTTCTGCTGTTTTTGATACATGACATTTTTTTCTTTGCAGATGGATAGAATTCATGTTTGGACATGAAATGTATTACCAAATTTGAAAGGCACAATCTTTTTTTTTTTATATCTTCTTCAAGTTTTTATCAGTGCATCAGTCATTCCTGCACTTTTACTGTACGAGCTTTTTCCACTGTTATGCCTTTGGAGTCAGATTAGTTCTCAGTCACTTTCAGTAGGAATTAATCAGTTAAAACGTTGTGATAGCTGTAGTAGCACAAACACCACAATGGACAAATTCACTATAATTGAAAGTAATAACATAAAATTTTAGCATCTGTTCACATATCAGGTGGGCATAATAAGCATACTGCTAGGGGAAATCTCTTTCCAGCCCGCACATTGCTTGCAAAGTCCCTACCCAGAAGCCTGCTGGATTAGCCCTTCTTCCTCCCAGCTGTGAAACAGAAGTTCAGGAGATCTTCAAGTCTTCTCACTCTGCAAAACCAGAAACCCCCAAATTCTGCCCTCTTCATACAGGGACATGGCTTATGCTCTGATTCAGGGAGGAATCTCCACGGACATAAGGCTGAAGTTGTCCCAAGTCCTAGATGTCTGAATTTTAGAAGATAATGCAGTATTTAACAGAAAGATGTGTATCTAAAGACTGCAGATGTCATTGTAAGTGTTGTTTGATATTTAGACTGGGTTGATAGTAATGCAACTGTGGCGGATTTAAACTTTTTAAAGTAAATTTGGAGAGTTCATAAGATGTTCTTGGTGATGATGAGGCTGTGACTGTAGAGTTCTTATCTGATGATTAATGAGAACTCTAAATTAAAACTCTTAATTACACATCTTTTTTATAACAGGTAGACAAATGCACAGTAGAAGCAGTTGGTGAGGGAGGAAGAGCAATCTCTAAGGATGCTTACATGAACTCACGGGCCATTGTTTAGAATCAGGGTGTTCCAGGGCACATTAGTCCATAGCCTTTACTGGAAATAGTAATAGGGATAGAGCTGAATCTTCCACAACTTCACATTTAATTTAAATTAGTGAGAATTTTGTTTCTTTGGCAAGAGCGGGAATGAGATCTTGGGGTTTAGGTTGCCATGGACAATATAAAAAGCAGCATCTAACTGCAGATGCATAGCCAGCTTTCTGATGAAATGTGTGCAGTCTAATGTTAGCACAAAGGAAAACACTTGTCATCAGTGTCATTGATTTGCTGAAGTACAGCATGAGTGCTTTTCTTCCTTCCTTGATCTTTCCTACCCAGTGGTGTCATATCTGTAACATCCTCTTCCCCTGAATTTTCTGATTACCACATAAGACTTTTTGAGAGAATTTCCGTGACTTACCTATAATGAGTCTTTAATCTAGACTACTATAGTTTTGCAGCTGAACTGATACATCGATCCTAAACAAGAAGCATCTGAAACTACTGGGGAGAAATAGTTTAAATCAAGATATGTTCATGGCTTTTAAGTTTATTTCATGTTTGGTAGCATTTCAGAGAACCAGGCAACAGGAGCTGTACACAAGCAGAAAGTTCTTGCCCTCAAATCTGTGGTCTGTACATTTACAATCAGTGCATTACTTTCGCTCTCCCTCAGTGTACCTTTAGACATAGCACTTCTGTTCATCAGTTTTTCTTCAATAGTTCCATTAAATGGTGGGACCAGAAATGGAGCATCGCATCTCTGAAAGGTGATGCCCCCTCTGCTCCAGTTTTACATGTAATCTTACAAGGCAGTGCATAGAGGAGCATCATGCCATAAGCTCCTGGCTAGTTTGCTAACACTTCTCCCTCCTGCAGCAGATAGCTATAAATTGGGGAATAGCTGTGCTCTTTATTTCCTCTCAGTAGGCATCTGTAAATCAAAATCAGCAGGTATCTCCCCCATTTTCATATGACCCCAACAGTTGGATCTGTTAATAGCTCTAACCACTGCAGATCCTCTTTAAATAACTGAATAAAATTGAGGAAATATTTTAATTTTCATGTGCTATAAATAGGCTGTAATTACCAGATATACACAGATTAGGAAAATGTCCCCTGAAAGACTGCTAAGAAACTCTATTTCTTACAAGTTGGGACTTTCATGTTACCACTAGGATCCTGTTTGTTATGACTTTGAAATTCTGGTCTTAAAATGCTTTATCTTGCCAAAAATTTGTAAAGTATTTTTGAATGTATTCTAGTTATTTCTCTAAGATTCCAGTAGTTATGTACAGGAATCAGAATTCATAACTTTACAGAAAGTGAGCTACCATTTGAATTTTAAAACAGCTTTTGATTATCAAAACAGTTTCAAACTAAATGAAAAAATAGACTCTAGCAGACACTGTCATATAGATTGCGAGTTCCTAGGTATTTTAAAATGTATGAATTATGACATGATCCAGGGAACTTTGAAACCATATCAATTATTTTGCATCTGGCATTGCACACCACCTGCATAATGAGAGAGCAGAGGGCTTGATGATTTTTGAAACTCGTTTCGGTGAATAGTCACATGAGTGCATTGTATTGTTCTCCAGACAGATGGAAAGCTAGCAATGTCCCAGAATTCAAAAATGACTTGTATTGAATCTTGGCTTATATTTTGCTTTGTTTGTTTGTTTGTTTTGCTACTTTGGCATATTCTGATATATCAAAAAGCTGAGTATTTTTTCTAAAGAGCAACTTAAATTATACACAGCTATATCTTCCTTTCTACATGCAGTTGGGTTGCCCCAGGGGAACTGAAAGGAGAATATGATATATACTGTCTGAAAGGGCACATTTTAATATCTGCAGTTTCATTGTTTATTAGGTTTCAAAAAGATTCTGTAGCCAAATAAGTTAATGTATGCGAACATTTGGCTCTTTCGACACTCTCCAAAGATTTTTATTTGCATCAGAGCAGTGTTTCTAAAAATTTGCCACAGTACAGAAGATCTGTTTAAGAAAAAAACAAGGGCCAGAGCTGGCACAGTGAAGTTAATATTCCTATTGGCAAATGGTGATTCACACGCTGCAAAAAAAACAAGCTCTTAACAGCAGAGTATCAAAACTCTGCATCACTAAATATACTTGTATATAACTTAAAGAAATGTTTGTGCATCACTTCATAGTTCAAAAATCATAAAAAATAATTCAATACTGTGTACAGTACACCAGTGTGAGGCAGCTGTTATAATCTGACATCTTGCCATTTAACACCTGTGTGAAAGTGTAATAACCTTTGTATCGGTGTAAATATTATATGCAGGCCAGAAGACACTTGATTCTTAGCTTTTGAAGCAGAACCTTCACCTCTTTCAAACCAGATGGGTGCCCACAGATGAGTCAACTGGAGACAATGACAGAAAAGAAGGCCAATGCTGCAACTGCCTGCTAAGAGGGAAGAGTGAGGCTTCACTGTGTAAGGAGTCTGCGTCATCTCCTGGCTGGTTTAGGTCTGCTAGAGCTACAGGCAATTATCTGCCCTGAGGTCTTTTGTCTTGGGTGTTTTGCCAGAATATTTTTACACCTAAACTCTTAAAAATATTGATTTAATTATGTTACTGCTACGTTACAGGAGACAATAAACTTAACTTCCTCTGGCATCAACTTCTGAAAAGGTTTTGGACCTCCAGTGAGGAAGTGAATGACCATTTCAGTGGAGGTGTACATACAAACGTAAATTTTTAAAAGTAGGTAGAAAGAGTGGACTCACAGAATCATGTGGGTTTGAAGGGTTCTCCAGAGGTCATTCACTCCAGCCTCTGCCCTGAGCAGGTCCAGTAACATCAGGTTGCCCAGTCAAGTATTGAATATCTCCAAGGATGGAGTTTGCACAACCCCTCTAGGCAAGCCGCTCCAGTGTTTGATCACCTTCATGCTAAAAAACATCCTTCTTATATTGAATCAGAAGTTCCTGTGTTCCACCTTTTTCTCCTTGCCTTTCATCTCTCCACTGTGCACCTCCATCTTCTCTATGCTCTCCCAATAGGTGGCTGTAGACAGCAGCAAGATCCCCCATCAATCATTTCTTCGTAGGACTAAACAAACCCAGTTTCCTCAGCCTCTGCTCATACATCCTGTGCTCCAGACCCCAACCAGCTTGATGGTCTTTGCTGGACTAGCATCAGTATAGGAATATCTACTGGGGAGCTCCAGACTGGACACAGTATCCAGACGTGGTATCACGAATGCCAAACAGAGGGGAAGGATCACTTCCCTGAAATTGCAGACTGTACTCTTGCTAATATGGTGGGCCACCTTTGATGCAAGGGCTCACTGCTGATCCATGCGCAGCTTGTTGATGACAAGGATCTCCAGGCCTTTTTCTTCAGAAACACTTTGCAGCCAATCTGCCCCCAGCTTATTCCTTCCCGGGTGCAGGACTTGGCCTTGGCCTATGCTGATTTTCATGAGGTTCCTGTCTGCCCATTTCTCCAAAGTGGCAGGGTTCTTCTGAATGGCAACCTGGCCCTCCAGCACATCAACCACTCCCCTCAGTTTGTTATCACCCACAAACTTGTTGAAAATCTGCTTTGATCTAATATGTCTGAAAATATTTTACAAAGAAATCATCTGCAGGGGAGAGTGAGGCACAGAAGTGTGCATTTGTCAAAGGTCAGTAGGCCAGTGGTCAAATCTGGACTAAACTCTAGCTGCCCTTGAAGTGAACATCAGGATTGTCTGGCAAGATCCCTATTGGGGCTAATGAGGTGTACACACATGTCTAAGGAGACCCTCACTTGATGCAGAAGGAATTTTCTGCTGGAGCAACTTTTGATCCTTCCGACAGATAAAGATAGTGGGATATATTTCCAAAGACCATCCTTCACTTTTCAGTGTTGTTATATAAAAGCAATACATTAATTTCTTCGTAGGAATTACTCTTCTTCTGCCCCACAAAAATCTGTCAATTTCCCAAACAGAAAGAGATTCTTCTTTCTTAACTAGCTCTCTCTTTTTTTTTCCCTGCTAATGTAAAGTAGGTATAGCACAAAAATTATAACTGAATCAAGTGAATGGGCAGTTCTACAATACATTCTGTATTTTAAAAATGAGATTTATTTTAGATTTTCTTTACTTATAAGAAAGAATCCTTTCTCCTTGCCTGAAAAAATGTTGCCTACTTTCTCCACTCAAAATGAATTTTTACAGCCAACTTATAAACCTTGAAAGTAAGGTGTTAATAGAAGTAGTGGCTGACCTTTAACTGGAAGCAGAACAAATGTCTTATCTGTAATAATAAAAAAGATTTAAAAGCTCCTCAGATACACATGCAAGTGATTTATTTTTGATATGTCCTAATTAGACATGAATTGAATAGATTTAAATTGATTGGACTGACTTTTACTGGTAGAATTTTTGTTTATTTTGTAGAATACCACCTACAATAATACTTTGTTTAACATCAGATGCTATCCAGTGTTTTGAATAGGATGTAAGTAATATTTTCCAAAAGATGTAGATTTCCTAATGACTTTCTGTTGTCATTAGATTTGCTCTTTCACTTTAATGCCTCTCTGTGGCCTGACTCTCTTCTCCCTGTTATCATTGTCATTGGTTTGCGAAAAGAATCAAAACTTTTATTAACATGAAATGAAAAATGAGCTAAGAGAATCCTTTGAGTTCAAGCTTCAAGATTCAGATCGAATATAAGAACTCCTCCAGGATCAAGGATATTTAGATTTGGGGTTTGTGAATAGGATTCATCTCTATTTTGGAGGACAGTTCACTTGGAGGACAGTTTCTGTAATTTAGCATGTCTGTTCTCTTCTCAATAGAGTTCTGGTGACTTATCTCAAATGGAGTGACTCTTAAACGTCTCACGTCGTGTAGGCTGATGGACCAACATCACAGCGCCTAACTTTCATCTGGCTGGCTCTGGGAAGAGAGTTCAGATGAGACAAATTACTAAGGACCGTAACCCCAAGCTATCTGTATGTGTTGATCCCTTCTTCTGGTCCAGGTCCTACACACTCCCTTTCATAATCAATGAGAAAAATAACCATTACAGAAACAGGGATATTTTAGTGTGATTCATCTGGTCTATTTTAGATGCATACTTTAGGATGAAATTAATTGCACCCAATAACCATAAAGGGAATTTAGATTATTAGTTTATACATAGATTTCTATAATCCATCTGTGCTTGATGAGATAAATTTCAATTTTTTCTTTAGGTGCTTATAAATTATTTGCAGTATAGACTTAGGCCATTTATATTCAACTGAATGTCAACAACCAGATTTTCAGAGGTATTTCAATCCATCAAAGTAGAGTTAGATTCCCATTGTGATATTCAGGCACTTAATTAAAGGTGAATTAACACCTAACTTTCTGAGATGCTCTTGAAAGTAGTATCATGCCTGCATTGCTAGGCACACAAATACATTTGAAAATTGAGCCCTAATTTTCCAATTTACTTTTGAAAGAAGGTTGCGTCTGATACAAAATTTTATTCCAGCTTCTAGTATTTCCCTTTCTTTTCATTTAAATATTTTACATACCACCTACCACTAAAGCACAGTTAGAGAGACATAAAGACAGTGGCTCTCAGCAGTTATGCACATAATCCCGTTTTTTGTGCAACTGACTACAGAATGAGAGAGGATAACAAAACATCCTTCCTTAGTTTCAACCACTCTCACAGCCTAGTATGAAGGGTACTAGATGTGCACAGTGACAAGTCAACAATTCTGCAATATGGTAGAGTAGTCCAAGACTCAGTGTTAGATCTTGCCTTAATTTAGTGTTCAAAATGAAATATAACTCGTTTCTTGTCATTGACTTGTTGTCATTGACATCAATAATTTTAATAATCCTTTCTGTTAAACTTTAATTCAGTATTTATTAAAACAAATGTATTAAGTAAGTTGAGGTTTTGAGATGTTGTGCTGAGACAGATCTGATTTCTGCAAAATCCATTAAACTAGTTAAATCATTATGTGCAATTATTAGATATAATCATTATAATAGACACTGACCCACTTGCCTGTCTTAGACTTCTAAGAATGACCTGCTACAAAATAACTTTAAATTGCATGCCCTGGTCTCTCAAAATGCAGACATGAACAATTTTCTGTTTCCTAAGCTAAATAACATTTTCTTAATTCTGTAACGAGCATTCAGATAAATTGCTCTTACATTTATCTCTGGTGTGTGGGGGAGATGACATATGGCTTTCAAATGGGAATTATTTTGCACCCTGAAATACATTTTAAAAGTCTTAGACTATTTTTTTTAAATTCCTTTATTTAAATTGTCTTTAGTATAGGAAAAAGTCTATATAGTCAGGCTGGCATCTGCAATATTCTGCAATACACAGTGGCAATGGTTTTCTACAGGAAATATAAGTTGCTATTTCTTTGTTTAGAAGATGAGCAAGAGCGATATTAAAATGGCAGAACTATTGGTATGATTTTCTGGTAGCAGGTGCAATTTGCTGTGATTGCAGACATTACAGTCATTTCAAAGCTAGGCCCAGTTTTACTTTGCTTTATACTGAATGAACACAAGGAGCTCCTTACCTGGATCCTTCCTAGATGTTTCTGTTCTTTTGGCTTAGAAAATTTTCCAGACAGCTCATTTTTGAATTGTGAAGAATAAAGGCAAAGAAATTAGGAAAGGCAAAAGAAAAGCACAAAATAGTCAGTGTGGTGTTGAGATTTTTTTCTAGCTATTGATGTCTCTTCCCCTTGCTCTTTTCCTAGCTCTGCCTGCCTTTGCTGGAGGTGTCATTTATAAGCTCCGAACTTGCTTCAACTCTGATGAAAACTTGCCATCTTCAGAAAGATTTTCACTGGACAAGTCCCCGAGTAAGAGTGGAGCCACTTGAACCTTGTGAGTGGGCTCCTGTGAATATGCTTCTCTTGACATGGCCTAATGAATAGCTGTTGAAGCTTAGAATAGACTTTTCCTCCTGCGTCATCATGATAATTGGACTGTAGTAGTAGTCATGCTGCAGATCTTTTAGTACAGTGCAAATGTGATTGCTGAAAGCTTTTGAATCAGAAATACTTTGGGTTGCTTGGAAATACTTGGTCTTATAATTACTGGGCTCTAGGGGTTTTGGAAGAGAGGTTTGTTCTCGCTCCACTGGAGAAAGGAAGATATTCTATGAAATCCTTTATCTTTGAAGCATGTGGAAGAAAAATGTCTCATGGAGTTGGGTTATTTCAATGTCCTTTACCATGAAAGAGGATTTTTTTTTTTTTCTTTAAAAGAGATGAAGTTACGTGCAACTTCAGAGTATCAAATATTAGTATTTATAATAAAGCTACAAAGACAGCTCTATGAAGGTAACTTTAACTACGATAAGATATATAATCTCCTCTACAGATGTGGGTATATGACCCATTACAATCAGTGGGAGTTTTAATTTAAGACAAAATAGATATAATTAACTTAAAAAAAAAAATAATTAGGACTAGAAATGTTTTTCTACCAGAGATTTAAGAATAAATATAACATCTATTGTGGCAGAGAAGATGGGAGAAACATTAAAAAATAGTTAATAATGTATCATTAATGGGGTGTCCAGCAGATTAAGAATTGGATATCAGTCTCCTAAACAAATGCCCTGACTATTTTTCTGGCTTCTGCTTTGGTATGATCTCTTAGAATCATAGAATCACAGAATCATAGAATCGTTAAGGTTGGAAAAGACCTTTAAGATCATCGAGTCCAACCGTTAACCTAGCACTGCCAAGTCTACCACTAAACCATGTCCTTGAGCACCACGTCTACACGGCTTTTAAATACCTCCAGGCATTGGACTCAACCACTTCCCTCAGCAGCCTGGTCCAATGCCTGACTACACATTCGGTGAAGAAGTTTTTCCTAATATCCAACCTGAACTTCCACTGGCACAGCTTGAGGACATTTCCTCTCGTCCTGTCACTTGTTACTTGGGAGAAGAGACTGACCCCCACCTTGCTACAACCACCTTTCAGGGAGTTGTAGAGAGCAATAAGGTCTCCCCTCAGCTTCCTCTTCTCCAGGCTAAACAACCCCACCTCCCTCAGCCGCTCCTCATAAGACTTGTGCTCCAGACCCTTCACCAACTTCGTTGCCCTTCTCTGGACACCCTCCAGCACCTCAATGTCCTTCTTGTAGTGAAGGGCTCAAAACCAAACACAGTACTCAAGGTGCGGCCTCACCAGTGCCAAGTACAGGGGCACTATCACCTCCTTGGTCCTGCTGGCCACACTATTCCTGATACAAGCCAGGATGCCATTGGCCCTCTTGGCCACCTGAGCACACTGCTGCCTCATGTTCAGGCGGCTGTCAACCAACACCCCAAGGTCCTTTTCCTCCTAGCAGCTCTCCAGCCACTCCTCCCCAAGCCTGTAGCGCTCCATGGGCTTGTTGTAACGCAAGTGCGGGACCTGGCACTTAACCTTGTTGAATCTCATACAGTTGGCCCCGGCCCAATGATCCAGCCTGTCCAGATCCCTCCGTAGGGCCTTCCTACCCTCCAGCAGATCAACACTTCCACCCAGCTTGGTGTCATCTGCAAACTTAACTGAGGGTGCACTCAATCCCCTCATCCACATCATCAATGAAGATATTGAAGAGGACCGGCCCCAACACTGAGCCCTGGGGAACACCACTCAAGACTGGCTGCCAGCTGGATTTGACTCCATTCACCACTACTCTCTGGGCTCGGCCGTCCAGCCAGTTTTTAACCCAGCGCAGAGTGCACTTATCCAAGCCGTGAGCAGCCAGCTTCTCCAGGAGAATGCTGTGGGAGACAGTGTCAAAGGCCTCACTAAAGTCCAGGTAGACAACATCCACAGCCTTCCCCTCATCCACTAAGTGGGTCACCTTGTCATAGAAGGAGATCAGGTTAGTGAAGCAGGACCTCCTTTTCATAAACCCATGCTGGCTGACCCATGCTCTTTTTCCACTCTTCCTCTCCCTTCCTCTCTCCTCCCCTCTCTCCCTTTGTTTGACCATACTGGATTTGAGAAAAAAAATCTTTTGAATCTAATACGTATTTAAAGTTTATATTTTCATTCATAGTCATTCTCCAATTATAAAGGCTCTATCAAAAGGTATACTTTAAATGTGATAAGGCTATAATCTTGCTCTGTCCTTATTCAAGTTAGAAGGAAGATTTAAGCAATTGGAAACAACAGAAACTGCCCGTTATCAGCAACATCATCAGGCTAGGGACTCTACAGACTTGTTTACAAAATGTATTTTCAAAATAATTCCAGTATTCTTAGGGCAAAGAAGGGATTTGCAGCAAAACTTGTATTTGTAAGAATATACAAATAACCAACCCCTCCTGTCACCACATGAGAAAAGTTAATTTTGAAAATATTCTCTGAATTGCCTGTTGTTCTCAACAGAGGGCTAGATGATACTGGCAGGTCCTGGAGCAAGGATTTTCAAATTTTTATCAAACTCTGAAAGTTTGATAAATGTCATCCTGAGAAGTTGTGGGCACATTATGAATAAGAGCCATTGTAAAGGTAGTAAACAGGAGTCTTTTGGTCTTAGATTGAGACAGGCTCAAACTGCTAAGAATTTATGTGTGTCTTTATAAGCAAACACATTCAGTTTAACGATGTACTATTTGGAAGTGGTTTGCAGTATGCATAGATATTTTAAGACCATTTTAACTATCAAGTAGTACATGACTTACTCCTTGCACAGGGTTGAATTTCTCATCCTAACCTCTAAGAAACTTGCCCTGGTTTCCTGAATTAACCACAAGGTCATCTTTTCTCTTGACCACAAAATTATTTTTCCAGTCTCATATGGGTACTTCAGGTCTTGTTCAATTATGGCTTAGATGTGTGCTCACTGCAGTAAGCAGCTGGAGCAGTTTGATATTTTACTTCCCATCAACCAGAGAATAAGACCTCATCAACTCTGGCAGGAGTAAAGAAGTATGAACCTTCCTCATCTGCTTTAGTATGAAGCCCAGAACTTAGCTTAAGTTAAGTTCCTATGACCTTTTAGTTTATTGTACTAGTCCTTACACTGAAGCAGCTTAAGTGTGTTCAGACACCGCAACCTACAGCCAGAGGCACGAGTCTGTAGGAAAAATGCCTTAAACTGCTACATCCATTTGTAAGGAAAATCACTAAGGCCTAATCACTAAACCAGGGCACACATCCCTGCATTTATGCAGATTGTAGGCAGTCTAAATAAGTGTCTGCTTTTCCTTTCCTCTCCCCTGTCCTCCCTGAACACAGAAGAGCAACTTGCATTCAGCTCTTGCTGGTTGGCTTAACAGAAGAGAGAGAGAATGGATGTGAAATCTTGTAACTCTCTGCCAAGGTCTGTAGAGGTGGTGGAAACTGTTCATACCTTCTCCTAACATCCTTCCAAAGCCATAGAGCAAACAAGGGCACACAGTGCAGGTTCTGTGCGTCAGTTGCAGAATCCAGCCTTAATAGCTGTAAAGCTTTCCATGCGTAAATGGTGCCAAACAGAGTAAAATATTAATGTGTGTTACTGTGAATAATCCAGAAATGTCATCCTGTAACCTAAGAAAGTGGCTTCTCAGTTGTTTCCTGGCCTTCTGTAGCATTGGAACAATTGCTGTGCTACATAAAACAGATGAAGTGTTGCTTTGTTCAACAAGGCTCAGTGCTGGGTCCCGCACTTGGGTCACAATAACCCCATACAGCGCTACAGGATGGGGGAAGAGTGGCTGGAGAGCTGCCCAGCAGAAAAGGACCTGGGGGTGTTGGTTGACAGACAGCTGAATATAAGCCAGCAGAGTGCCCAGGTGTCCAAGAAGGCCAATAGCATCGTGGTTTGTATCAGAAATAGTGTGGCCAGCAGGACCAGGGAAGTGATCGTCCCCCTGTACTCGGCACTGGTGAGGCTGCACCTTGAATATTGTGTTCAGTTTTGGGCCCCTCACTACAAGAAGGACATTGAGGTGCTGGAATGTGTCCAAAGAAGGGCAACAAAGCTGGTGAAGGGTCTGGAGCACAAGGCTTATGAGGAGCAGCTGAGGGAGCTGGGGTTGTTTAGTCTGGAGAAGAGGAGGCTGAGGGGAGACCTTATTGCTCTCTACAACTACCTGAAAGGAGGTTGTAGCGAGGTGGGGGTTGGTCTCTTCTCCCAAGTAACAAGTGATGGGACGAGAGGAAATGGCCTCAAGCTGCGCCAGGGGAGGTTTAGGTTGGATATTAGGAAAAACTTCTTCACTGAAAGGGCAGTCAGGCACTCAGACAGGCTGCTGAGGGAAGTGGTTGAGTCTCCATCCCTTGAGGTATTTAAAAAACATGTAGATGTGGTGCTTAGGGACATGGTTTAGTGGTGGACTTGGCAGTGACAGGTTAACAGTTGAACTCGATGATCTTAAGGGTCTTTTCCGACCTTAACGATTCTATGATTCTATGATTTGTGATACCTAACTCCAGGTTTTCTGCCTCATGGCACAAACCTTGCAGAGTGCATTGGTATGAAAAATATTGCTATGCCAAAGTGTCCTTTATTACATAGTCATTACTGATATCATATGATCTTTAAAAAATAATTGTATTATGTTGTCTATGACTTCCCAAGTTGAAAGGTTTTCTGGGGTGTGTTCATTCCCCATGGTGCTACCACTTTGAGGCTGAGAAAGGCTGTAAAATCAGAATTTTTAAAAGGATTCTTGAGATATTTTAGAAGCACTTCATTTTCAAAAGTGATGTGACCCAGCTTCAGAAAATGGGTCTCCTTTCAGGTGACTCAGATTGGAATACACAATCACAAATTACTCTTGGTGGTGGTGTCTCAGTCAAACCATGGCTATACCACTCAAAGCCAGTTACCAAAGCAGTCAAAGCCACCCTTCTCTCAGGTGGTGGAGGCGGTGTGTGAGTGAAAGCCTCTCCCTGCCCCTGTGTAATAATGAAACACAGGTTTCTGGTTATTACAGCTTTCATGTATGTGGAATGCAGAGCGACCAGTTACACCACATACTGCCATCTAAGAAAGATAGTATGTCACCCTGGCTATTTATGGTGTTCTCAGTAAAAATCCATATTCAAAGTTGTCTGTTTCTTTAGAAAAGGTGTATTACCTCTGACTTGTAAAATGTTGTCAAAGTCCCTCTGCCTCTGAGCTAACAGTCAATGTCCTTAGAGAAGAGCTGCTCTCCTGCAGGGCAAGGACTCGAGAGGGTTGTGATCATCCTCCCTTCTTCAGAGCAGTAAATGGTGGGTGAAAAAGAAGAGGGAGAGAAAGGAGGGAAAGGACTTCAGACCAGCTGCAGCTTTAGGCTGAGTGTCATGGTATGGAAAAGTCTGCTGTAAAGCACCTCGAAAATGGCATATGGATGGGTGTTTGAGCCAAGATCAAAATGTGTCCTACCATTAGGCCTCCATACCTGTTCACTCAGAAAATCATTCTTACCTGCAGCATCCACTCCTTCCTCTCTGGAGGTGATGTTTTCCCTCACAGTAGCTCTGTGATGAATCTTTACTTGTGCTTGCCCCTGGGCTTTCCAGCCCTTCATCTCTCTCACACTGAGTAATCTCCTTTGCGGTTTGATTGTACATGTCTTCACTCCTCATTTCTTCTCTTTCTTTTCTTTCTTTGTCCCACAGATTAGCAGTCCCTGCAGAGGGCAAGGGACATTCTGAAGCTGCTTGGTTCGTAAAGCAGCTACCATCACACTTCTGCTTCCTTGTGCAAGAGAAAAAGTTTTCTATTTCTTCACTGGTGTTGTTCCCATGACTGCAGGAGCATCCTCTGCAGAAGTGAGGAAGCAAGGTCAGTAGCTAAAGCTAGTCAGGCATTTTCCAAAAGAACTTGGAAGTCTTTCTCTGTTCATTAACGAAAGGCCAAAGGAAATCAGGAAGTTTCAAAATCTGCCTCATTTCCTGCCAGCTCGCCTTCCTTGCTGTTCATCATCCATGCGGCTGGCTGACAGGGAACCAAGAGCTTGGTAGCACTGCCTGTCCAGCATGAGGGCTCTCAGATCTGAATAAGTCTAGGGTGGGAAATATCTCCCATTCTCCACCACACCTCAAAAAACAAAAATATTTTTTAAAAAATCTAGCGTGTCTTGCTTTTGCAGGATTTAAAATCCCTTTCCTGATATAGTGTCATCTACAGATTTGCAGCTACTTTGAGGTTTAAAATCATCCCTTATTTTCATTGTCTCTTTCTCTGTTTCCCAAATACTGCCTCTTCCTCCACAAGTTTCTCATTAAATCAAAGGAAGGACAGCATTTCTCTCCTCTTTGTTCCCTGCTCCTCAGTGCCAGTAAGAGCAACTGCAAGCCCCCTTCCACCCCCTGGATTCTCAGCAGGCAGTTGCACCAAGCATTAGGTGCACACACGTGCTGTGCCCATGACGTGCATTCAAAGTATTTTTAGAATTTTGTTAATAGGGACTCAGATAAAGAAATTGCATTCCTGGCATTATTTAGTTATGGAAAAACAGGGTCAATTCCATTTTCAGAGCACTAAGGGTTTGAAGACTTTGTACAAAGTGTCTTTATTTTACACCAAAAAGGTAACAAGTTATTTTAGGTTATATTGACTATTTATATCTGCTTATTTCATTAGTACTGCTAGCACAGCTTTGTGAACGGTGTGGGTTCATCACTTAGATATAAAGCTTGAGCTCAGTTTATTTTTAAAGTATATTAATACTCTAGAGATAAATCAGATCAAAGAAAATTCTTCTTGCAAACTGTCTGGCTTTGGTAGTTTGTTGTGCTTCAAAAACTTGTTGCAAAGAAGGTTATATTATTTTAAAACGTTCAAACAAAAATTGGTACAAGATCTGAAAATATTCAGACATCAATCTGCATTTCTTATTTACCTTAAACAGTCCTCAGATGTTCAGGCTACCTTGCCTCCAGGATGCCCATTCCTGACAAACTAAAATGTGGCCAGATGCCCTGCCAAATGCACACATTTTAGTAGTAAATAAACAAGTTCCCAGTAGTTCTCCTGCAGTCAGCAAGGGAACTAATTTCCAGCTGCTTGTTTTCTTCCAACAGCTGAATAAATACCTTCCTGGTACTATAATACCTTCAGCAAGAAAATGATTACGCAGTAACTCAAAACCCAGATATACTACTCCTGCTGTTGTTTATCTGAAAGCAGGTGGGATATGGCCCAGGTACATCTCAAGAATTTTATAAGATCCTATAGATGAGGGATCTAAGCCAAGAAAAAACTCTCTCATGGGAAGCTGTAATTGGGATATTTCCCTTTCAATTATAGTGTACTATAGGTGACTAATTTAATGGGACTGAACCAGAAACAAATTAAATTCAGTATATGAAGCTTATAGAAAATAACAAAGACTTTTAAAGATGGAGTTCTGAAACAGGGTTTCTTTTCTTTTTTTTCTCTAAGGGCATCATACTTCCTCAAAATGAACTTTTTGTTGTCATTGCTCTGTTGCCTGAGGTTTGGAATGTAATCTCTCATATTTACAGGAATTCTGTGCATAGAGACTACTCTCCTCTCTGCATGTAATAATAGAGCTGTGCAGTGTACATCATTTCAAATTTTAGTGCTTCGTTTATAATGTAGCTACCTAGATTTGCAGTTCGTTCTTTAGTGGCATAACTGAGAGCTGGTCTGGGTAGAGAAATGTACAGTCAAGTCCTTCTTCTAGCACTACAGGTGACAACACTGCTTTCATAATTGTTCTGCTGTACCTGAGCTAATATAACCTTACTGAAATCACAAAGCTCTGGTAATGGTATGTCCTTTGGCCTTCACTTAACCAAGATCCAGGGTTTTCTTGCAGAGCCCTTTTCTGGGGTGGTCATGCTGGATTTGGGAAGGTAAAGGGAAGTTTCTTAACTGCTTATCTAGAGATCTGTTGTTTTTTTTTTTTTTTTTCTTGTTTTATTATGCCTACAGTGTGTGACAGCCACAAGTGAAAACCCCCTGCTAAATACGTGTTACAAGCTCTGGTGAGTCACATTTTCTTCTCACACATTGAGTGGGAGAGTACGCCTGATGGAAAGTGCTGTGTTCATGCTGGGGTCTGTCAAGCATGACCAGACTGAGGGACACATCCTGGACAAAGAGCCACTCACCAAACAGCAGATGCCTAGAGACTTTCGAAACAATACTGTTGCCATTAACCCTTCTTACACATGACTTCTTTTAGACATTTCTGTTCGTCTTATTGTGGCTTCCTTTTTGCACCATTCTTAGCATTTCCCAGAAAGAAGTACTGTGTCCTTCCAGCCAGTTGCTGTCAGTCATGCTGACTAGAGTAAATATTCCTGACGAAGGCTCAGTGAAATCAGTCTTAGTGAGACCTAAAATACCTAAGGTGAATCCATCCCACATAACTTAAAACACCTAATGGCTAGATATCTAAATTTTAGCTAGCTGTTGAGAAACAAGCTGCACCAGATGGTAGTGCAACTCATCCTAAAGTGCATGTCTGTAAATTATTGGGGAAAATGACCTTCAAGAAGTGTCTGTTTCTGTCCATTGATCAGAGAGGAAGCCAAGATTACTAGTTTGGGCTTAGGCAGTTGATTGATAGATGTGTAAAGTTGAGTAAAATGAATCATACTGGTGGTGGTTACATCCGGACTACCTAGTTTTATAGGCCATTGCCTAAAAAGTAAGCACTGGCCCTCAGCACAGTGAGTCAGCAAGCCTAAGATAGGAATGGGGAAGCTAGTCATCTTATATGTAGAAGTATATATAGGCATAGTGTGAAAACTCAGCACCTCTGAAGAATGATTCATAAGACTAAGTGTGTTTTCCTGCCTCTGTTAATCATGGGCCTTAAACGCTTCTATAGGCTGGCTCAGTGCACATTAAGCAAGGAGGTACCTTGAGCCAGCCAGTGTGAAAATCTAGATGCTGCTGCCCAGATCTACATTGTTAATCTTTCTTTTGAAGAAAAGGCTTCCTTTTGCATAGTAGTCTCACGAAAGGAAACGAGAACACTAAGTTCTAGACTTTTTCAATTTGAGCAAGTTTAAACACACAGATCTGGTGTCATAGTCCCTTAACTATCACTCACAAATAGCAAGAGCATGTCCTTATCACTAAGTGATAGAGCCATGTAACCTCTTGCCCATTTGCTTTGTCTCCTGGCTGGAAACGTCACACTTCAAGAGGAAGGTTAGACAGTTGTGCAGTCCCAGTCTTGTCCATAGACTTTTCATTTAGAGCAATGGACCTTAGAATGTCATGACCCAAAAAGTATATATTGGTTGATATGTTAAGGTTTGGTAAGCGATCAAAATCACTCACTGAGAGTGGCCCGTAGGTCTTATGTTTCAGGAAGAAATTACATGAAACACGCAACAAAGACTCTTCAAACTGCATGCTTTCTGCTCGGAATGGATGATTTGCAAGTATATTTGTCTGGTGTTCTCACACCACCTCACAGTGTATAAAACTGCAATGATAAAACAAAGAAATAAAGACATCTGCTCTGATACGTTCTTAGGGACAGATGATAGTGTCAGGAAATCAGTATTTCAGAGGATTTGGCTCATAACATAATGAAACACCTGATTCTTAATTCTGCTTTGTTTTGTCTGTTGGACATTAGGGGAAAAGACAAACAGACGTGTAAAGGCCATTCAGAAATTTTATATGGCAGGAAAACAGACTGCAATGCAGCTCTACATACATATGTTTACAACTAGGCTTCCCATATCGTGGGTATAGCATACCACATAGTGGATCCATTATCAGACAGACTTACCTTGAAAAAAATCAGCTTATTTAATTATTTATTAGAAGTGAATGACAGAAATAGTAGGTCTGTAACAAGCATAGATGACAATTAACTTGTGCAGCATTACTAGAATATGCAAATTATCCTAGACTTACCAAAAAATGTGAACTCTCTGAAATATCTGAGTGGCATATCACCTTCCTATAACTTCTTCTCATACATGCAAATGTGTCTTTCACATGGCAGACTAATGGATGGCATCAGTTTCCCCTTAAATAACTTGATGATCTTGAACACAACAGTTCACCTGCCACAGTGTGAATATAAAGCAAACAAGGTCAAGATGGAAATTATGAATCATTGGTTCCATCATTTGCAAGCCGACTCAAGTTGAAAACCAAATGCATTTAGCATTGACTCAGACTGGAGCTTCCTGACTCAGTGTGTGTACATGCAGTGAAAGGAAATCCTATTTAAAAGTAAACCTTCTAAAAAGCAGATTAGTCTCAGCAAGATTTCCTGTGACAGAAAGGTGGAAGTAGCTCTCTCATTTTTATTTTTACACTTATTTGTAAAAGGACTGGGGTGCCTTTGAGTGAAAGATAAAAGGTGATCTCAGGTTTAACAACTGAATTGTTCATTACGCTTCATAGGTTTTTTTCACGTTCAGGTGGGTGAACGGAAAGTGTGTCTCAGCACAACAAAAGGGGGTGTCATTTTTAAGTGCCTCTTCACATTCAAGGAACAAAATGTTAAGTACGTTTCTTCATTACTAACTAAAAATAAATGTAGCAGGGCACTTTTTAACAGACAGTGCTCCCCTTACTGAAAGATGTCTATAGATAATGATATCAAACTCTAATATGTTTTAGGTAAACCCTATGACTTCACCTCACTCCTTTTGGAAGTGATAATATGAATGCATATATCAACCTTATTCACAAGACAAAAAATGAAAATAATAAAACGAAAAATAAATAATAGAACGACCTGTGCTAAAATATTTGAGTGTAATCCAGCATATCATGTACTCAATAGGAAGGGTATTATTGCAGTACTGCATAATATGTTTGTAACATTGTCATGAATTATTGCCCAGATCCTGCAAGCACTTGCATTCACCAGCAACTTTTCATGAGTGAGCAGTCCTTTTCAGATAAATAATCATATCTGTAGGATCTAGGTCAGAATTCATAGTTGTCTGGTCTATCTGTGAATCTCCAGGGTTGTCAGTGCAACTCAGGAAGCATAAAAACCTTTGACATATTCAGGTGCTTTTTCGAAGAGGGGCCTATTTAAATTACTAGAAGTGTCCTGTATGTATATAATCTTACTAGAGTCAATAGATAAATATGTCCAATGTTTCACAATAAGCTAGAAACATAAATTTTAGTGCCTTTCAGTACAGTATAGACACCAGCAAATCTAAATCTCTTGAAATAGCTTTTCACTGTCCTGAATTACTTAGGGTAAGATTCATCTCTTCTTACTTTAGCCACATACAAGTTAAGCAAAACACCTGAGACAGTTGTCTAGGCTCCCTTTGTCATCTACAGGGTGAGACAGGCAATCTCCAAAGACCAATGCCTCCCTCTTGTTTTAGATATCTATTTTAGGATGAGCTAAATCACACTCTAGAGGTGCTTTTCTCTCTCCATTGATGATAAAAACAGCTTAGAGAGTTAGCTTAGATGCCTAACTATTAGACTGCAAAAGATAGTAAGACAAGTAAGACACTCCCTTAGACACTCAGGAACACTACCTTTATATTTTAAACTCTCTTTCCTTAATACCAATTTATGCCATTTTAAAGAAACATCCAAAAAACATCAGTCAGATGCTGAATTGTGGTAGATAGCTGATGTTAATCTATTAAAAGATTAATCAATCAAACAATTAAACAAGAAAACCAACCAAACAAAAAACCAACCAAACAAAAAAATAAAAATCTCTAAGACTTTAGAGTTCTTGAGCTTTGAAAGAGGATGGTTGTGAGCCGGTGTGATGCAAAAATAATGTGTTGCTAAGATGTATTGAGAAATAAAACATCAAAAGAAACCAGGAAGTGTTAATGCTGTGGTGCAAGAGATTGAGGAGATGATTCTGATTATCTGTGTTCAAGAAAGATGAACCCGGCCTGGAGCAGAGTTAGAGAAGGACTGCCAGGATAATAAGGGAGTAGAGGGTCGGTCTGGCAGGAGTTTAGACTAACAAAACAAAAGTTGAGAGGAGATGTGTTTGTTGTATGGGGGCAAGCAGAGATTCAAAAGAGCTATTTTAAGCTAAAGAACAATGCTGGCATTACAAAAGCCTAGTATAAGTTATGCATGAATAAATTGCTCTGGAAATTAAAACAGCCAGAACAATGATGTTTTAAAACAGCCTTCCAATCAAAATAGAGGCAGAAATCTTAGCTGCTTTTTAGATGAAATTTGGGGCTTTAATGCATGGGATAATAAGATATGGTGCCTACAACAGCAGAGGAGCTGACTCCATGTTCTGGCACAGACAGCTATCCAGAAGTCAGTGGTACCAAACCCTGAAGACAGCTCCAAGAATAAGAATATAACCAGAAGATCCTTCCTAGGCATCTGTTTCCAGTGAAGGCTTTCAGACTATACCACAAGACAAAAACATGATAAAAAGAAATATTATTAACTGTTTAACTTAATTTTCCTATTGAATCCAAAAGGCTCATGTTGAGCCCCAAAAGCATTAGAAAATTAGAATCGCTTCCTAACTATCAAAGAAGTGAGATCCTGAAGGAAAGTTACTTAAGTCCTAGTTTGAAGTTGAAAGCTGATACCTTCATGATTTTATTGTATTGCATGGGTTCTTGTGATAGCAGGGCTTGAGTGTCATCACCCATGATGTCTCTTCAGGCCTGTGCCCCCCAGCTATTAGACTAACAGAACTGAGTATGGTAAGACTCAATATTGGAATGACAGAGCATTTTGTTGCCACACATGTGAGAAGCCATGAACTAGGAGTGATCTTCTAATCACATCTTTGTTGGACATCATCACCAACGCAGGAGACAGAAATCTTCAGTTTCTAACCTCTCTTAGGCTCAGGGTATACCTGATCAGAAGAGTCTGTTCATTCATGTGTCTTCAGCCATGCGTGTGTATGTTGTGGTGACAAACCAAAGTCCGTATTACCAAATATTGAGGCATGACCATGTGACCAAGACTGAAAGCATTCAGTCAGGATCTCCAATTATTATGTATAGTTCATGGTCTTCCTTCTCTTACTGTTTGTGACTTCTCATTTGTTAGTATAAGCAAACAATGCTCTGGAAAGTGGAAAAAGCCATCACGTGTCACCGCACTCCAGAAACATCCTGAAAGAAAGGACTGGAGCAATGTATTTGGTTTTGTTTATTTTTTTTTTCCCACAGATCTTTGCACAATCCTGAGGAAAACATTGCTGTGTCATAGCTAAGGGTACTGCATGTGACAGACATACCCTGAAGTCTGAACATGGTTAAAAGGTCTGATTTAGAGTCTGTGAGGGATGAGATATTGGCAGTAGGCTTCAATAATCGGTAATATCTCCTATCTAATTTCTTGTTTACTATGTCTACCATGGGAGATTTGGCAAAAGATTATTATTTTTGAGGCCTTTTCCTTGACTGAACTGAAGTTAGTTGCTCATTACACTCAGGAAGCCTGAAGGCTTTTAATTCTCTTGAATATTGCCAGATTTGTACTACTGCAGATACAACACAAGGGCCGAGGTCACAGCTACTCCCCTGAGAGGAGGCCATCTCTACATGCATCAGCAAATTCTTCAGATATTTGTCAGACTTTGACTAATATTTTAGTGATACTCTGGGGATCCCATGTCACTTTTCTCCCTTTGGGGAAGCAGCAGCCAGGCTGACTAGCTGTAAAAGCAGGTGCACTTCAATATAACATGTTAACATCTAAGCACAGAAACTGCACCAATTGATATTAGTCTGTTAAAAGTTTACAGCCTACTTAGTAGCAATAAAAGAATGATTCTTTTTTTATATATATCCATATATTTTATTCTTTTAAATGGGAAGAGAAATATTTTATATCAGCATCATTTTTCCATAACAGCATCCTACTACCCATTACATTATTAATACATAGTACTTCTGGACAGTAAGGTTCTAGCAATACGGTATTGGTAAGCAGATCAAGTTTTAGTAATATTTACTCTGGAAGCAGAGGAAAAGAGAAAAAAAAAAGGCAATTTAATCCTTTCCTTGAAGATTGCACATACCTACAACAGAAGTGTGATCAGGCTTTAGGTGGCAAAGACTGGAATGAGGCTTGTCTTTGCATTGCACGTTTCAAAGCAGTGCAGGGGATTAAACATAGGTCCTCCAATAGAACATGTAGATGATGAAGTTAAATCTTTGCATGCTTGAAGAGCTTGCCCTCCAGGGCTGTACTGGATGTGATTTAGTGAGGATCTGTGGCTGTTTTCAGCTTGATTTTCTCAGGAAAGAAAAATATTCAGCTGCCATTAGACTATCAGTTCACCACTCTCCAGAAGCCCAAATATTTTCTTACTATGGATCTAGGATAGCCACAGCCCTGCCAGCATTTTTCCCATTCAGATTTAAGTGAAGAAGTTATTGTAACAGTGAAGAATTTAGCCAGAGCCAGATTTATGCTTAGAGAACAAGGGACACAAACAGGAAAACAGGTTTCACTCACCGCTTTGCTTGTTCTTCCTTGTTCTTCTGAAGAAAATGAACTAACAAGTTTTTCCAAAACCTTGATGGCTTTCTTGTTTGCTTAGCCCTGGATAGCCTACACTTATTCTCTTCCTTGAATTTTCTGGCAGAGATGGATTAGGTATTTTTATATATAAACACTAGGGAGAGAGAGGTTGGATGAGTTTACATGCCTAGTGGAAAAACTTCCACTGAAGTAAACAAGTGGGGTTTGCTCTAAGGTGGTTTTGGAGATAAACTATGCAAGGAGGAGAGCTTGGAATGGAGTGCATGCAGCTGTTCCAAATTTATATTAGAATATAGCAAGCTGTTGTCCCCAGGAGCCATCTTGTTATTAAAAGTCAGACCAGGTAAAGCAAAGAACAATTACATTACCTTGTTTATTTTTTATGTTAAGTGAGTTAGGACATCAAGTACAGAATCATGTCTGCAAAAGGCACAAAACTATATCTTGAGGTCTTGTAGGAATTACAGTGTTAGCTGTGTCCTGTCAGCAAGGTTTTAATAACAATGAAGATAATAGCTGCTGCTTATCTAATGTTTTTCATCTGTATGGCTCGAAGCATGTTTCAAAGGAAATATTATTATCCCCCTTTTATAAATGGAGTACCTGAAGCATTAGAGAGATCAACAACTTGTTTAAGGTCATGCACAGAAAGGATTTTAAAATGGTCACAAATGCTATTGCTAACATTTGGTAAGTTTAAGAAAATACTTTTTCTTTGAATAAGCTGGATTTTTCAATGAGTCACTTGCAGAAACTATTTGATACATGTCACTGTCCCTTTGCTGAAGGAAAGCAGATTGCCAGGCTGTGATCTGTCAGATTTTGCTAAGGAAAAATTAATAACACAGAATTAAGGGAATTTAGAAAATTCAAAATTAATTCTGGAACATTATTCACACTGTATAGTCTGTTACTCTGCTGGCACAGGTACATCCAAGGAAATCACTGGCACCTGAGAAATAATGAGTTATCATGGTCTGTTTCTTTAAATATAAAGAATGCCTTTTTATTTCAAGCAGTAGCTGTTAAGACAGAAGCAGTAGCAATTCCAGGCCTAGAAACCACAGGTAAGATACTAATTAGTATGTCCTGTTGACGAGAAGCAGCTTTCTTCTCCCACTTATGATCTCTGCCTCTTAGTTTCTGCTCGTTTTATGTTGGCAGTCTGGATCCTCCTCCTTGCAAAACTCTGTAGTGCAAAACCAGCTCCCAGGCCACGTGGGACTTTTGTATTTTCTGTGTGAGTGGTGTTTTGTCCCCAGAAAATACAAGTGTGAAATGTCATCTATGGCAATTAAGGAGTCAAAATTTATGGCAGTGCCTAGAGTCTTTTAAGGAGAGAATTAACTAAGAAACATCTCAAATTTAGGCATTTAATTAAAGCTGGTTGTATAAGCTCTTTGTGTAGTAAGTTGAGAGAAAGGCACTTCGAGAAAGTATCCTAAAATAAGTATTTATGATAGGTGGGATGTTCTCTTTCCACTTCCATCTTACATAAGGGACATACGTAACTAATAAGAAAAAAATTCCCAAAGTTTAGACAGCTAAAATCAGGTAATATGAATTTCATCCTTTGTGGTAAATCCTTCACTGCAGTCAAGAAAACAGTTTTGACCTGATATTCTTGCAAGTCTGTAACTAGGCCAATTCCAGCAAATACCTGGGCTTAAGAGCCAAGAGAGGGCCTTTATTCCTTCTGTGTAAGTACACACCATTTCATGTATTGTACCTTTCAGTCCTTTGAATGTAACCTGGCCAACATATCATAGGAAAAAAACATATCGTCTAGAAGCAGCTGTTTAACACCATTTCACAGCCATGTAAACAGAGATTTTGGGGGACAAACGCCAGACTGGAATGTGCTAAGAAACTGTGTAAGTGTCCTGGTGACCAAAGGAGATTGAAAATCAGAAAGCCTTCAGCTTTGCTTTAAGTGCAGCAGCACTACCAGCTACTCAGTGAGTCAGATACCAAACAACAAGTCCCTGAAGGAACAGCAAGCTACAAAGTCTGTACGTGATAATAATCCTGATGGGGTGAAGCAAGCAGCATCCAGGAGAGGAGTTTCAGCCTCCTTGAGAGAGAGATGCATTGTCGCTCGTCATTGCATACTGGGAAGAATGGAGAATAACAAATGCTATAAACTCAAGAATACAGCTGAAAATTAGATGGTAACTGTCTGAGGAGTCATTTTCTGGAATAGTTTCTCAATAGAAGTAGTGAGACGAGATCAATCTTTTTTATTTTCCAGTGAAGTTTGATCAGTTTTAGTGTTAACAGTGAACATAGCTTGGTAACTGTTGAAAACCCTGCTGCCTCAGGCACTTAGGACAGAAATCAGCAGAAGTCACATGGAGAGTAAGATGGTGCAACATTTCACTGGAGTAAAAATAAATCTGTAACAATAAGTTTGGGAAGCTCCTACAGCAATTCCGTCATTCTTCCATAAGGAGATACCACATGAAATCATGTAAATTGTAGTCTTCAGGATGTTAAATAAGATTCAGCTGAATTCCCTGGAGATGCGTTCACTTCACGAGTGAGAGAGCAGTGGACTGTTGAGTATACAAGTTATATAAAAGGGAAGATTTGGGATTTGGGGAATCTTCCACAACAATTCATATAAGCAGAGGCTTATAAATAAGGAGTACAGAGTAGTCTCCCTGCTCAATGTCAAACTGAAGTAGTCTGGAAGACTTCGTTAACAGTGATGACAATAATAACAATTTTATCAATAGACATGATAAAACCAATGTATTGCAAACTTATTTTTTCAAATGTATTGAACTAGGGGAGAAATAAGTTGAAGAAATTACTTTTTTGTTCACATATTTAGCCTAAAACCAAAAGACAGTTCTTGGAAAGCAGAAGTGTGTTGTAGTTGGCAAAGTAGGTTATAGTAAGTATGTTTCAAATGATTGGAATTTTAAAATATTTGGCTACAAGATGTAAGGACACAGTGGGAGAAAGCATGGAGATGCAGCAAAACATTTGTGGGTATTGGGAACTGGGTAACAGCTCAGGAGATGGTGGTCATGGGACATCTGTAGCAAGTCAAAGAACTACACCAGAAAACTTTCCACCATACGTTCTTGTCATGTAAAGAAAACTAATTATGCTTTGTTTGGGAAGTGTGGGCTGTGGGACACAGGCATAACAATTTCTAAAAGTTATAGAACACAATTTCCTATATAAAAGGTCTAGTGCTCACAAATGGTTTATTTTATCTGCTGTTAAAATGGACAATGATTAATTATTTTCTGGACCTACAACTAGGTGATTCCCTACAGAGTTGTGACAGAATCATAGAATCATAGAATCATGGTATTGTTTAGGTTGGAAAAGACCTTCAAGATCATCAGGTCCAACCGTTAACCTAGCACTGCCAAGTCCACCACTAAACCATGTCCTCAAGCACCACATCTACATATCTTTTAAATACCTCCAGGGATGGGGACTCAACCACTTCCCTCAGCAGCCTGGTCCAGTGCCTGACTACCTTTTCGGTGAAGAAGTTTTTCCTAATATCCAACCTAAACCTCCCCTGGCGCAGCTTGAGGCCATTTCCTCTCGTCCTATCGCTTGTTACTTGGGAGAAGAAACAGACACCCACATCGCTACAACCTCCTTTCAGGGAGTTGTAGAGAGCAATAAGGTCTCCCCTCAGCCTCCTCTTCTCCAGGCTAATCAATCCCACCTCCCTCAGCCGCTCCTCATAAGACTTGTGCTCTAGATCCTTCACCAACTTTGTTGCCCTTCTTTGGATACATTCCAGCACCTCAATGTCCTTCTTCTAGTGAGGGGCCCAAAACCAAACACAGACCTCAAGGTGTGGCCTCACCAGTGCTGAGTATAAGGGGATGATTACTTCCCTAATCCCGCTGGCCACACCATTTCTGATGCAAGCCAGGATGCTGTTGGCCTTCTTGACCACCTGAGCACACTGCTGGCTCATGTTCAGGCGCCTGTCAACCAACACCCCAAGGTCCTTTTCTACCAGGCAGCTCTCCAGCCACTCCTCCCCAAGCCTGTAGTGCTGCATAGGGTTGCAATGCAAGTGCAGGACCCGGCACTTAACCTTTTTGAATCTCATACAGTTGGCCTCAGCCCAACGATCCAGCCTGTTCAGATCCCTCTCTAGAGCCTTCCTACCCTCCAGCAGATCAACACTCTCGCCCAACTTGTTGTCATCTGCAGACTTACTGAGGGTGCACTCAATCCCCTCACCCAGATCGTTGATAAAGATATTAAAAAGAACTGGCCCCAATACTGAGCCCTGGGGAACACCGCTTGTGACCGGACGCCAACTGGATGTAACTCCATTCACCACAACTTTTTGGGCCTGACCATCCAGCCAGTTTTTAACCCAGCGCAGAGTGCACTTATCCAAGCCTCGAGCAGCCAGTTTCTCCAGGAGAGTCCTGCAGGAGACAGTGTCAAAGGCCTTACTAAAGTCCAGGTAGACAACATCCACAGCCTTCCCCTCATCCACTAAGTGGGTCACCTTGTCATAGAAGGAGATCAGGTGGGTCAAGCAGGAACTGCTTTCATGAACCCATGCTGACTGGGCCTGATCCCCTGGTTGTCCTGTACGTGCCATGTGATGGCACTCAGGATGATCTGCTCCATAACCTTCCCTGGCACCGAGGTCAGGCTGACAGTCCTGTAGTCCCCACATCCTCCTTCTGGCCCTTCTTGTAGATGGGCTTCACATTTGCTAACTTCCAGTCATCTGGGACCTCCCCGGTTAGCCAGGATTGCTGATAAATGATGGAAAGTGGCTTGGTGAGCTCCTCCAGCAGCTCCCTCAGTACCCTCGGGTGGATCCCATCTGGCCCCCTAGACTTGTGCGTGTCTAAGTGGTGTAGCAGGTTGCTAACCATTTCCCCTTGGATTATGGGGGCTTCATTCTGCTCCCCGTCCCTGTCTTCCAGCTCAGGGGGCTGGGTACCCCGAGAACAACTGGTCTGACTGTTAAAGACTGAGGCAAAGAAGGCATTAAGTACCTCAGCCTTTTCCTCGTCCTTTGTTACTATGTTTCCCCCACATCCACTAAAGAACGGAGATACTCCTTAGCTCTCCTTTTGTTGCTAATCTGTTTAGAGAAACATTTTTTATTGTCTTTTATGGCAGCAGCCAGATTAAGTTCTAGTTGGGCTTTGGCCCTTCTAATCCTCTTCCTGCATAACCTCAGGACATCCTTGTAGTCCTCCTGAGTGGCCTGCCCCTTCTTCCAAAGGTCGTAAACTCTCCTTTTAGTCCGGAGTTCCAGCCAAAGCTCTCTGTTCAGCCAGGCCGGTCTTCTTCCCCAGCAGCTCGTCTTTCGGCACATGGGGACGCCCTGCTCCTGTGCTTTTAAGATTTCCTTCTTGAAGAATGTCCAGCCTTCCTGGACTCCTTTGCCCTTCAGGACTGCCTCCCAAGGGATTCTGTCAACCACGCTCCTGAACAGGTCAAAGTCTGCCCTCCAAAACTCCAAGGTAGCAGTTCTGCTGACCGCCCTCCTTGCTTCTCAACAGTCAAAAACTCTATCATTTCATGACTGCTATGCCTCTAAGACGGCCTCCAACCATCACATCACCAAAAGTCCTTCTCTGTTCACAAACAAGATGTCCAGTGGGGCACCTCCCCTAGTTGGCTCCCTCACCAGCTGTGTCAGGAAGTTATCATCTTCCACAAACTCCAGAAACCTCCTAGACTGTTTCCTCTCTGCTGTATTGTATTTCCAGCAGACATCTGTTAAGTTGAAGTCCCCCACAAGAACAAGGGCTAGCGATTGTGAGACTTCTCCCAGATGCTTATAGAATACTTCATCTGCCTCTTCATGGTGTTTGGGTGGTCTATAACAGACTCCCACCATGATATCTGCCTTGTTGGCCTTCCCCCTGATTCTTAACCGTAAACACTCAACCATATCGTCACCATCATTAAGCTCTGGGCAATCAAAACACTCCCTAATATACAGGGCTACCCCACCACCTTCCTTCCTTGCCTATCCCTTCTGGGGAAAGGATATGGTTATATTTAATAGGTAATTATATAACCAGAATTACATGATCTGGTTGTATTCAATATGTAATTAAACATGAATGGTTATATTCAATCACGATCTGGTTATATTCAGTAGGTAATTAAACAAAGGAGAGTCCCAATCAGCTGCATACATGGTTCTTCTAAACAACTAATTTCCCAAAGCTGAGAGTAAATATGAGTAATATTGAGTAGGAGGGAAATGCGAACAAAAAATGAGAGAACTTGAAGAGATTAGTAGAAGGCAAAAAGCCACTGCTCCACAGTCAAGGGTGAAAAATTTGTCTATTACCCCACCATATTTTGGTGATGGTATTACAGGCCTACTGGTGAAATGGAACGAGTAATGTTGCTAATAACAATTCAGAAATGCAGTTTTTAGAACATACTAGTTTGTGTCAGAAGATTTTTGAATGCTGTATTTTCCATTAGTGATCAGGAAGGTTATTAAGCAAAGGTTTGTTAGGACTAGACCTTTAAAAACCAATAAGCCAACAGTACTTTAACCCAGAGTTATAGATGAGAGATGTCAGACAACTAGCCTCCTGGTGCTCCAATATAGTTTTGTTTCCTAAGAAAACAGTGCTTATGTGATCATGCTGTCCACCTATTGAGCTGTCTGTCTGCTGTCTGCTTGTACTCCTCATTTTTTCCAAAAAAATATTCTAATCCCACTAGCCAATTTCAACTACATTTGAAAGGGTGGTAAAAGATTCAAATAGAAATAAATTCCTAAAACTTTCCAGAACAGAAGTGCTATTTGGGACTTTTAGTTCTAAACTTGTTCAGAAAAAAAACTCTCCACATGGTGATTTGCAAGATAGAGCATATCAGGAAAATTATGCGGATAGATTTTCCTATGTTTGTAAGTAAGTCTTTGGAAATGTAACAACCCACAATGCTCCGATAGGCTCAGTATTTAACAATATGTCAAACAACCATTTTTTTAATTTGAACAACACAGTGTCACTAATTTTTAGGAAATAGTTACACTATCATTAAATTCCTGCTCTTGGGGGTGTTATTTCCTTGCACAAGGGCAAGACAGCATCTTACCTGTAAAGAAAACAGGGATCTTGGATCTCTGGATGCCCAGCTTGGTAGGAAAAAAGGACATCTGCCTCATACAGCAATCAAAAAGCATCTTTAGCTAATCAGTCTTCATGTTGGAGACAGAGATTTCCATTTCCCAGTGAGATTCGGGTTAGCAGGAGCTGGGACTGGAGAGTCACTGTTGCAGACAGAAAGAAGAGTCTGTTTCAGCCTTGTGCAAGGAAAAAATTCCTTGACCTGCATAAATTCAGCATCATAAAAGGAATTAATTCCTCCATTCCTCCTCCTTTATTAAACACTTCCAGTATTTTGAGCCATCAGAAACCAGCATTTCTGCTGTCCTGAACCTGGCAGAAAGCAAGACCTTTGCCTGCTCTGGGTGTTGCACATCACTAGTCAGTGGTGCACATTTCTGTAGTCTGCTGAGTTGCTTCATCCACGCCTACCAGTGTGACAGCCAAAGTTTAAATGACAGAGACCAAGATATGCTTTTGGATTATGTTCTTAGTTTTAGCTGATCCAAATTTGCATTGTTTCTCATCCATGTGTACATGATGTAGAAGTAGCAGGTTTCTCAAATGCACGTCAAGAAAATGCAGCTTATGCTGTATGACATCATTCGCAGGGGTCAGGGTGATGAGTGGGCAGCACAGGAAAGGAAGCACAGAGCCCTGCATGGTGTGGGAAGCTGTACAGTTTTACTGAGAGAACAATTTGATGAAGAAAACAAACTTCAAGTGTCAACACCTTCAGAGCAATAGGCCAAGACAAATTTCTCTCACAAAGGAAGTCTTCAAAAAGCTTTTTTAAAGTATTCTCATGTAGCAATTTTTCCATTACTTTTCATTAACAAGAACTTGAAGATCAAAATGTATGGCTATTGTGAAACTTTACAAAAAGGTCAGCAGCTGTATTTCTGCCCTGCATCTACAGTGTCAGAAATTACTTACACACATATTCATTTTTCATTCATAGCCTCTCTTCAAGAAAGAGTGCTACAGTACTTTACTGCAGGATTGCTGAAATGTTTCCTTTCATCGTCCTCTCCCATGAAATCATCCATGGATTTCATCATCAGAACAGATTTGCACTCTCTGATCTCCAGAGGGGTGGGCCTGCTGTCACACAATGTTCAGTTCTTTGTCTGAGGAAACAGGCATTGCTCCATGTATGCGCCATGCGTATGTTCTTGCAATCTAGGATGCCAGCAGGAAATCTGAGCTGTATGAGGACAAACAAATATGAGTCACAACAGCCAGAACTTAATGCCACTCCATTTCACACTCCAAAGGTGATGGCTCCAGCAGCAGCCTGTTCTTAATATGCGGGGGCATCGGTTCAGGAAAAACACAGTAGCCTGCTGAATAGCTGGGGAGGGAGGAGACTTGTCTGAGGGTTTGGGGTTTTTTTGTCTTGGTTTGTTTGGGTATTTTTTACTACAGCCATTTATCACCCTAGATACCTCTGATCAATGTTAAACCTGCTTAACTTGTAAGCACAAAGGGGAAAAGCTAGCAGGTTAGGCACTCAGCTTTCGATGAACTTAAAACCTGTTTCCCCACATACTTCATGAAATGGTGCTCTCCCTCCAGCGTGCGTTACACAGTGTTACCACCAAGCAGGACTAGCAGCTTAACTTGAGAGAGCAGTGCTGAAAAGAAACTTGTTTGCTGAGGTCCATAATATTTGCAAAGGCAGCAGAAATTTCTGGCTGTATAATTTGGAGACTCTGAGGTCAGAATCAGGCCCCGGTAGTATTTTTTAGGATCTATGCAAGTTGTAAGGAGTTGGTAGTTCTGTGCTACTTCAGGTCCTTAAAGAAGATCTTTTCAAATAGGCATCTGTTATATCTACATCAAAGTCCCTGGAAACTCAGTTCAGGTTTTTTCTCTTAACACCCCTGCCAAGTCTGCTTCACATATAATCATAATTCCAGGTGTGGGCAAGCCTCTTTCTTGCCGATCTTTCAGCTAAAATACGGCATTTTACTGAGTCGCATATTTCAAAATATTTCCCTGGCTCTTTGGTGAGAGGCTCCCCTCACTGCTGTACCCTGCATGTTGTGCTCCTGTCCAGCTCCTGTCCAAATTGTCATGCCTCCAGACAATCTTCTCTTCTCTTATTCTTTTCTATTAGTTGTTTTGCCTTATTCTACTATTTCTTTGTTTTTTCTTTCAATTTATTTCAGTTTTTATCTCAATGCAGTCACTACCTGGGATGTTGAAGATCCGGTTGTCAGCAATTTGAACACAGATGATGTTCCCTACCATGTTTGCTGATGACAGCCTCTACTCTTTGACTTTGTGAGGAAATGTACCAGAAGTTTCTTGCATTGCTAGCATAGAGAGCTTTGGGCTACACTGTGCATCCTTCCATAAGGATATGAATTTTGTCCATATTCATTTTTGGAAGCAAACAAATGAACCATGAATTCCCTTTACAGAAACAGGAATGCAGGAGGGATTTCCAAGAATGGTAGACTTGGCAAGCATCATATGTAAATCCAGACAATTTCTGTGTCCAACACATTCTTGTTAGATCCTAGAGCTGGTCACATTTTATTTTTACTGCTAAATTACCAAGAGAAATCTTATTTTATGGTACAGTCACTCAATCTGTATGGTTTTCACATTTTCCTCCCTTTCAAAATCTCTTTCATTTCCAGAAATAGCCACATCAATGATTAATTCTGCCTTCAAGTTTTCTTAAATCAGCTGATGTCACGCTGGGCTTTCTCTACCTGTACAGCTGTTGAGTCATACAGAATTTATATGCTATTATTCTGAAGTGTTTCTTAATGTTATGTCTCCATACTTCTTCACTACATTCCAGTTTATGCTTTTTCAGCATCCCCCAGTGCAGATTTTCAGATGCCTGATAATGTAACTTGTCAGGGAGCCTGCAAAGATTGACTATTGAGTTACAATATGTTCCTTTATTTTTGATGTCCCATTATGTAAAAGGACTGATGGCAGGAGATTCTCAGGAAGAATGTCTTGGGCAAGAATGAACGATACATTGCCAGCTAAGCTTCAGATTCTGCTTTGCTAACATCATAGTCTTTCCAAAACATAGCATGCTAGGGTAAGATTTCTATTTTGTGCAAAAAGAGTTTTTTTCTTAATTTCCCCATTTACGCATGATATTATGTCAGGACAGAGACATTCAGTTACATACTGCAGTCATAACTAAAATAGGCAGTCACAACAAAAAATTTAACCTGGAAATTCAATAAGAATGCAGCTCTAAATATATAATTTAATGATCAAAACTAGATCCTGCTACCCAAAATATTATACATGATTGTGGCTGAGAAGATAAAGTACAAGTTGCTTTCCAATAAACAAGGGCACCACAGAATGAGTGATCTAATATGTCTGCTATTCCAAAAGTGCAGGCCAAACATTTGATACTCAAAATCATTATCTTAAAAATGACATATTAACTTTGGGCTGAATTCTCTCTTATCAGTGTTCAGCGCAAAGAAGTAAGGAGGGAAAGTGAAAAACATGATTAAGAGGGGATGAAAAGACAGTCAAGGAGGACATATTTTATATGTCCCTTCTTAGACCTTATTTGTTTGTCCATACTAGTCTGTTTGTACTATTTTCAATATACAAAAAGGATGGTAATGCCAGCTTAAAATCTCTGGGGAAGGGAGTCTTGAAAAGTGTAGTAGTTGCTGCTTTCTTAATATGCAGAACAACAGCAGGAAGTGCAGTAGCTGATATTTACTTTCTTACTTTGTATTGCTAATAAGTACACAGAGCATCTTGCTGCCACCAGGAAGGCCAGGCTTCAAAACTGAGTTCAGGCAACACCTTAATTGTCTCAAAAGAAAAAAGGGTTGAGTGTGAAAAAGGAGGAAGGTGACAAAAGCTAGTAAAAGGTAGGATACAATGTTTAAAGCTTTTTCCAGTTCCTTGACTGTCTCATATTCTTAATGAATAATTTCAATTTGTTTAGGTAATAATGTGAGGGTTTTTTTTCCTTTTAACTCTGAATTTTAATTTATCGAGCTATTAATGATGTTTCAGAAACCATCATACTGGCTGCTTTTTTTTTATATATAATTGCTTAAATATCCAATCTCAAAAACACATTCTATTGCGCTAATGCGTGCTCAATGGAGTGAATTGAAATGTCTTAAATCTCTGTACCTCATCTTCTTTCTTGAGAAACATTAAAAAAGAAACCGTATTCGTTTAAAGTGGAACCTGTACAGCTTACAGGTTATCTTTCTTAAAAATAAATAAATAAATGTATAAATACATAAATAAATATTAATTAGCTCTTCCTTCCCCCTGGCCAAAGACACCCAAACCCCAGACAAAGCTCACTTTATAAAGTAGAAATGCTGGTACACATGACCATATTACCTACCTTACAGGAGGATTTGGGTTCACATGCAGGTACAGCTTTGCAAATAACTCTTGGTTTCAGTGTACTGGTAGAATTTCATATTTCTGAAAAATCAGAAAGGAAAATTAGTTTTCTATTTTTCTAAAAGATACATTTTTTGTTATCAATGTTTTCTTGACATATTCAAAAGCAAACAAAGAAAGGTTTTCTTCTATCTGACATTTTCAGTGAAGGAAGCTTAGTCCTCCTAAGAGCATTTTAATATCATTTTAAATATAACTTTAGAATTAGCAAAACAGAATGGTTTCAAGGTGCCTGTATTTTTTATTCATCAGGTTAGTTTACTTGAACATGTTTTAAACAGAAAAAAACCATGAAGTTTAGTCCCTTAAAATTCCTGGATTTTATTACCAATCAGATAAGAGGTCTGTTGGTAAATTTGTTCTCTGGTTTTTTAGCACTGCAGATGAAAATAAAATTAATTATTCTGATCACTTTCATGAAGCTCTTCAGCAGATGATAGTGATTAAAAGTGCTTGTATAAGAGCTATCCATTCTTACTACAGCCAGCCAACATACCTGAGATGTCAAGTGCTCAGAATGAAAAGCTCTTTCCATACACATGCCTATTGGAAATTTTCTGTGAAAATGTGAATTTTGTGAAAAATATGGTTTTGTGATAATTGAGACCTTCCCAAGAAATATCCCTAATTTATGAAACTCTGGTTTGCTTTCTAGTTTGGCTTGGTTTAGCTTGGCTTGGTTTCAGCCGGGAGGTACACTTTGGTTTATTTTTGGTGAAAACTGACCATGAGTGTTCTATTTGCTCAAAAAGGATTCCCCAAAATAATTCTTCCCCAAAAGAAAGAAAACCTCAAATTCAAACTCTTTTCAAAAGTAGTCACCTACTCATCTTCCCTCACTAGGACATTTTTATCAGAGGAAATTGCAATTTCCTGAATCATTCCACTAGTTGTTGATGGTCTGATGTAGGAAAATATCCTTTTTCAGCATTAAGTATATGCTTAACATTCAGTTATATTCCATCTAATGAAATTTAATCACATGCTTGATTTATGTGGTTTCAATAACCAGGCCTATCCACATGAGCTTTAGAACACTATAAGGCCTCAATGTGCTAGTTTCGGTGTAAACCAAAAAAATTACTTTCATAACTATGATAGTGCTTGTAACTCTGAAGGCATAATTCAAGAGAAACCACTAAAATCCAGATGCATACCCAGCAGCTAGTAATAGCTTTCTGTAGCTATTCTAATAGGTTGGTTGTTATTTTGACTGTTGCCTTCATGAGGCTGCTGCTTCCTTCATTCTTATTTTCTTTATTCAACATGCAAGTGCCAGTAGTTGCTGGTCAGAACAATTGCTTTTGATATATTGTCATCAAAAGTCCTAATTTGGACAAGACATAATCACATCGCCGTTAGAAAGGTGTTGAGTGGTTCAAGCAGTGACTAAATCACCACTAGAGGGAGACTGCACATATTAAAAAATAATAAAATATTCAATTCCATTATTTGGTTTTGGCCTAATTAATTTATTCTTTCCTAAGCTTTAACCTATATAAATACTCTTAATTTAATGTTTCTGGAAATGGAGCAACAAAAGAAGACCAACTCCCAAAGGAAACTGAGTCCCAAGCAGACAGACAAGATTTAGAGTATAAAGTGAATTATTATACACCCAGTAGGTCAGGATAGTCTAGAAATGCCATTAAATTAATAACTATTCTCTTCAGCAGGCCTAGCCGTTGAGCTAGAGCCTGTTTTCTCTTTGGATCGCCCCCTCAGCTGAGTCACAGTGAAATTCTGTACCCTTTTCTGCAAATTAGACTGTTTTGGCTGGAACTAACTGGACACATATGTTGCCACCTGCTGCATATTCTTTAGTTTGAAGTTTTACAACAGCTTGGTTTATATCTTTGAACAATTTGTTCATTAGAGAAGGTAGAAGCAGGGAAAAGGCAGTGCATCCTTGATAGTTTTCCAGGCATCCTATGTGATTTGTTTTTTTCTTCAGGTTGGGAATTTGCTGTTAGGTTGCTCCTAGGTGGTACCTGAGTATTGAAAGAGTAAAGAGGTTTATGGGTCAGATTTATGCATTTTCATTTCTGAATATATTTGTTGAGTCAGTGCTGGAAAGAGGTCCCTCCACATGGTGATATTTTATTCAGGTTTGTAAACCAGACTGTAAATGTGCATATGCAGATTTTTTCACATTCATTTGAATACTCATCTAGGTGTACAACTGGGTTTGTAATTGCACACAATTGTGCATGCATTAAATGCAAATTTAGAAAAAGTAGTCGAACATTTGGCTTCTTTCATTTGCTGGAGAGATCACTTCCAGTACCTTGGATGGAATAGCAACAGTCCCTTTTTTCTCTTTAGCATATTTTGTCTCTTGTCATCCTTTCTGTTATATTTCTCACACATACATGCCCCCCTAGACCTCATCCGTTCAAACCAAGCAGCAATAATCATACTCAGATTAAGAATATTATATAGCCGTGATGGCACCCGTGTGAAATTTCATTCAGATTGATAGAACAATTTCTCATACACGGTTTCAGTCAGCAACAGACACACAGTCAAGGAAGTCTGATCCACAATGTCTCCACAAACAGAGACTATCAGTTTGGTTTGCTGTGGTTTTGTGCTCACATTATTCACTACCCACGAAGACTCCTCTCAAGTATATAATGTATTTTGTATGCCAAAAAGCTGTAGGGGTTTTAGCATCCATGATTATTTTTTTAACCTGCATGATTATTTATAAGGAAAGTTTATATCACAGTCTCATGCCCCATTATTAGCTCTACTGTTAAAATGATTCAGTCATCCACTCACAGTGTTATCCATCACTAAAAAGAAACGTGGAAAGCTAGGCAGAAAGCTCACAAATGAACCATGCTTTTAAAATGGTTAATCCATAGTTTTCAGTAGATACTTATGAATAATTAACGTACATGTAGGAGGTAATCAGTCTGGACTTGTATGGGATAGGGATAGGTGATGGCCTACTTATAAGAATGTATACCCTTAATGTTACATTAAGGAAAGTAGATTGCAGGTCTTTGGTTCTCATCTCTGATTATTGAATTATAAATGAGCATATCTAGACAGTTCTAAACCACTTTTTTATTTGTAAATATTCATTAAGCATGTTCATTTATGTAAGCTTGAAACCCCAGCTTTTAACAACTGTTGTTTTGAAACAGTTTGATCAGTTTGTTTTGCAGTCCCTCCCATCGTCACATGAGAGTGGCTGCTGCCCTCACAATTGTCCATGCCTAACAAAGTTAAACCTTGGCAACACTGGGCAGTCACAAAATGTTCGTCACTTCAGAGAGTCTCCAGACTGCAAACTGTGCTGTGGGCCACTGCAAAGCATGTTGTGATGAGTGGGACACAAGTGCCTGCGACTGAAGAAGACCTTAGGCCTCACACTCCTTGGGGTGGCCTTTGGGAAGGGTAGGTACAGGGGGAGAAGTTATTACAGAGCTTGGAGCATGCTTGGGTGGAGAAAGAAGGTCAGGGAGACATGAGGGAAGGGAGGGTTGGAGACAAAGCCCAAAGCCAAGTAGAGGCAGTCAAGTAGGCCACAGGGAGCTCCAAGAACATTTCTCATCCTCGTCCTAACAAGCCAGGTATTTCCAGAGGTCTAACTAAACAAAGTTTGTGTAAGAAGGGAGGAGTGGGGAAAAGAAGCTGTAAAGAAAGTAAAAGAAGCCTAAAATCATAAATATAAAAGACATTCTGCATACTCGTTGATTTGTCTGGGTTGAGTAATTCAGAAAGTACCTTCTCCTTTCTAACAAGCAGGGAAAATGCAAGTAAACTAAGATAATTTAGATTCCAGCCAAAGATACTGGTTTCCCAACTGTGATTATTTTTTTTTTTAAACACAGTCAAACACTACTGAATATTAGAATAACATTTAAGGTAAATATTAACATGTCATAATTTATTCTAGCAGCTGTCCACATCATGTGAGAGATCTGTCATCCATTCTTCAAAATAAAATATTTCTACTAATCGATTCTAAAAATCTAAAAATTTTGAGATGTTATATTTTGATTTCCCAGCTTGAACTTCTCCAGAAATCAATGGACTTAGATCCATTTATGCTGGTGCTTACTATGTCCACAGGGGCTTACCCTTGAAGACTTTATCCTATTTCTATTATTCATTAATCTAGTTTCATCAATGTAAGACATAACATACCAAAAGAAAAAAGAAAAATAAAAGCAATTTTTAAAATCAGTATGCTTTATTACATCATGAGGAGAACAAATCTCTTTTCAAACATCATTGGAGACTGCTGGAATAACTGTCCCCCATCAGTCTAATAGCCAGGTCACCTCAATGTTCAGGCGAAAATGTTGTAAAACTTTCTGAAAAAGCAAAACCTTGCACTTACCACTCAGGAAAGGCTTATTATTAAACATTAATCCATCCCTGTGAAATACTTCACAGTCTGCCCTTATTAAATGGGAAAGAAAGGTGCATTTAGAATCACTGGTGTCAGGCATCAACTGAAACAAAAAACGTTAAAAGAAATAAGTTCTTTTAATTATGCTTCTGTCTAATCTGAAGATATCTCAGGCATGCTGCATTTCTGAGCTGCCAGGGGTTTAACAACTTTAAATGCTGTAAAAGTTTCTCTTTAGGACTAGACAAACATGACCCCCCCTTCAACAAAAATTAACAAAGAATATCAATTTAAAAAAATGGAGACTGTTCTGGGAAACTTACAAATCCCTAGAGCTCTGAAATGAAGAATAAGGAAATTGCTTTCTCCCTTTGGGCATGACCTTTTGCTTTGAATGGATTCCACAGAATAAAAAGAGGAATCATCTTTTATTTAAACAGGAAGCAACTGGAGGCAGTTTGGGGCTCTTGGGAATATTTAAACACATGCTGAGAAAGAAATTGAAAGCCATGACTATTTCAAGGACAGAACTTCAGCTATCTATGCCTTTAATGTGATACCCAGCCCTCATGACGCTGAGAGCAAAAATAGCATTTATCCTTTTATCAATACATAGCATTAGCAATGCAACTGCCTGTGATAATGGCTGAAAATAGGGACAGAGCTGTTTTCGGGGCCTTCTGGAAGGAGTGGACACTGCTGGTAGGTCCATTAGAAGTTACATTAGGGTAATTTAATTCCTCCAGCCCAGCTCCGTTCACAGCTCCTCCTTTCTTCCAAGTTACAGTTTGTTGAATCAATAGCCATTAGAGCAAATCAGCCTCAGTGGGAAAACGCCCTTGTAAAACCATAGCCTGACTCATTGGAATCATTGCAGATCCCCGCTTAAGCAAGAAGAAAGTCACATTTGGATTCTCAGACAAGATGTACTCTATTTGCAAAGCAAAACCAGAGCCTGCAAGCAGTGCCATGGAGCTGTGATATCCATAGAGAAAACTCCAGCAAACCAAGGTCTAAAACAGTTGAGACTTACTTCAGTGTCACTCTGCATTTGCTTCCATAAGAGCAACTGCAGTGCCCAAAATGCTGAACTTTTCAGCAATCTGAGGATGTTCATTTAATAGGGTCTTACAGGCTGTTAGAAAGAGAGAGCCATTCCTCTCTGTTCTTTTCCTCCACTCAGGTTCCTGTAATCTCCTGTTTTATATTGGCAGCTAAATGTCTCTTCGTGATGTTTTTCATTTGTTTTAATGGCAGAGTATCAGGCTGTGATTTTTGGTGACCTTCCATAAGAGCTGAGCCCTGTTATGCCATGCTACTCACTTTCATCAGCATTATCATACAGCAGGATAGTAGGGTTTAAATCCTCTTCCATTCCCTGAGTGCGTTCAAGTGGTCAGAAAAGGACGTCCAAAGACGTGCCAGAAGCTTGCATCTGTGTAAGAAGTGCAGGGGTCTGTCAGGATCAAGGGTGGATTATCTTCCCTTGGGAGGCAAGAGAAAGCAAGTCTTCTGAAGCAACCTAGGGACCATACTCCCTAGAGTACGGGACAGGACTTTGTGTAAAATCTGAATGTTTCTAAGCCACAAATGAATTAAAAGGCACTGCCTAAAAATTAGTTTGGAAAATTAACATATTTAGCTGCATTATTTCCAAATAGATTCTGGCCACAAAATAAATGTTTTCTATCACAACCAAGCTAACAGTATAAACTCTATGAATATATTTGTGCATGTGCTTATTATATGGAACTCAATGGATACATTAATCATGACTGAAAATGAGTTTTCTTTTTGTGTCTTTCCTTGCCTCTTCTTTATTACCAGCTGTAATGTACTATGGTATTTTATTATTTTTTTTCTCACTAATTAACTCAAAGAGCCAAAGTCATGTGGCTTAATATACTGTAATGAGTATGACATGATTTTCAAGCTGTAATATGAAACACTGAAAATGTGTTATTCATGTAGGGAAAAACATTACATACCTTTTTATAAATCTCCTGAAATGATGAATCTTTCAATGCTGCTACCAATTTATAAACAGCTCAGGGGTATAAAGTACACTGACAATTTGATGACCTAATATCACATTATATTTTGACCTTATTTAATACACATGCATTCTGTAATTCGTAACAGCTCATATTGTATTACTTTATGGCATGTCCTGAATATAATAAATTTGCAAAGTTTTGCAGATAAACCACAAGTCACAAACAATTTTCTCTTATTTACTTTTCATTACAAATTATTTGTCTACCTCTAATGCTTGTATTTTAGTCTTAAAGTAACAGAATAAAGGATAAGATCCTAACCACATTTTGATCACACAGTGTGGACTTTTTTTTCTTGCTAAGAGCACTTTAAGCACAAGTAAAAGCTGAGCATGAGACAGATGACAATGGATGGAAAGTATGAAAGCTTTGGTTTAATATGGCTCAAGGCTGAGAGGAATAATTGATGACAGGGAAATAAAAATTGATGGAGACTCTGCTATTTTAAACAAGGATATGAATGGCAATAAGAAACAAAGGAGATGAGCTGGAGCAAGCTCAGATTAAGAAATGCCAGGTTGGTATGCTTTTTGAAGCATTATGGTAAGACTTAAAGCAGAGAGAGCTGATCTTCCTTGCTACAAATAGTGATATCTTATTAAACTTGGGCTGATTATTGGAAATTTCCTAGTTCTGAAGGAAATACACGAGGATGATGACATGAGATTCACACAGAACAACTGGGAGGTTGAAAAAAGCCATCTCACAAACGCCATTTCTTGTCCTTTCTATGCACAAAAGCCCTGATCCTGCAGAGACTGACATGTTGCTTTTAGACTGTAAACATAGGAGTGGGCTTATTAATTCTGGGTGCTTGAAGTTGGTCAAAGTAAATCTTACTAATTTCCAGCTAAATGTGTGTTAAATGTGTGTTAAATGTGTGCAACTGGGTTACAGACAAGTTTTTTTAGGGTTTGAAACATATTTTTCTTTTAAAGTTTCCAAAGCAATGTACACTTCTCTTCCTCTCTCTTCAGAAATGAACTCTGATACAAGAAAGCCTTGACAATTAATTAATTGCAGTGGTGGATGGCCTCTCATTTATTTAAATTAACTTCAAACCAGGCACATGCTGTGCTTTCAGGTAAAATGTTACTAATTTTTCTTAAGCTAAAGCACTGATTTCAGCAGAAGGGACAAAAAAATTCCTTCATGAAAACTTGCACATTTTCTGAAAATACATGTAAATTGTACATAATAGCTTTGAAAATTCAGGTAACATTGTTTTAGAGGCTCCAGGTTTCTGAGACCAGATCACACCAACTGTTTTCTCACTGTAATAGTTTTATGTTAAAAAAATACCTCCCACCCCTGCACTGGAATATGGTCAAATCAAGACAATCCAATCATCCCCTAAACTGCTGGCAGACCGGTGCAAGAGGAGGGAGAGATGCATGCAATGAGATCCTCAACTGAGGTAGATCCAGGGATTCAACACATCCCTGCTGATTTGCTCCACATGAAGAGCCAGCCTGCTATTTTGTTTAGTTTGGAGAAGAGCAGGCTGAGGGGAGACCTTATTGCTCTCTACAACTACCTGAAAGGAGGTTGTAGCAAGGTGGGGGTCGGTGTCTTCTCCCAGGTAGCAAGCAACAGGACGAGAAGAAATGGCCTCAAGTTGTGCCAGGGGAGATTTAGGTTAGATATTAGGAAAAATTTCTTCATGGAGAGAGTGGTTAGGCATTGGAACAGACTTCCCAAGGAAGTGGTACAATCACAGTCCCTGGAAGTATTAAAAAAACATGTGGATGTGGAGCTTAGCGACATGGTTTAGAGATGGCCCAGGCAGGTAGGTTAACGGTTGGACTCGATGGTCTCAGAGGTCCTTTCCAACCTCAATGATTCTATGATTCTATGATTTTTTAGCTTTTATGTTTTACTGGACTTTCTCAGCATTCGAGCTCCTTTCCAGCAGAGCATTGGTTCTCCCATCCGCAAGCAGAGCATGCACAGGGCCACCAGCTCCTCTCCCACACAGCCTCAAGCTGTTTCTGCTGCTCTTCCAACCACCCATTCTTCCAGCTCACTGACAAACCTCTCTAAACTACAATAAGGCGGCTGCCCACACATGTGCCGGCTGATTTGCTTCGCGCAGACCCAACATACCACCTCCACAATCACAGCAGCCTGTTTCAGTGATTAGAAGTGTGAAAGAACAGCAATGAGCAGAGCTCACGCACCAAAACATCTCTGTTTCAGTGATAGAGGTAGAGTGGGCTTTATACAGAGATTCTTGTTCTCTTCCCTGCAATACGCTACTTCTTCAGGAACTTCCTTAACAGAAGGTTAATAAGCCACAATTAAAGTTGCACCACCTCCCACACAATGTATGGTATGCTGCCACTAGAGAGGCTGCTTCAGGAGTTTGTTATATAGTCAAGTAATACTTAAGTTATGTTGAGTGATTTTGCTGGAAGTTTCAGCACTCAGAGATGAACACCGTTTTGATTATTTCATTTATTTATTTTTGTAAACATCCACATGTCCTGCTTCTGACCAGCTTACCATAGTTTCCCACCTGTGTGAGTATAACAGTCAGCTTTCTAGATATCTGTCAACCTGGAGTGCCTTTGCCTCAATGTTAGTGCTCTTGTACCTGGGAAAGTGCTAAATTTATTTCTGCAGTGGTGGGATGGGCTGGTCTGTAGTCTTTCAGAAGAACCCTGTTGAACAAGTGTCTTTACAGGGCAACAGGCTTAATTAATTAATAACTATAACTCTTTTGAGACCCACTAAATACTTTATAAGAACTTGGGATGATTAACCAAAAGTGCAGGCTCCCTAAGAGGAGCTAAAGTCCATGAAACATAGTGGAAATATCCTAACACCTGAACTATATGGATGTAATGAGAACCTAGAGATCTAGAGTAGGCTAAGTGAGAGTGGCAAAGCTGCTATCAGCCTGAGTGAAGCATCCAGATATTTCTCAAAACACTGATTTGCCCTTATTTTGCTTTATTTACCATGTCAGGTGGTTTCCAATATCTTCAAAATTCAATAATCAAGTGGTTAAAGATATTATTTAGTATGTTGGTCTTTGCATATATTTTGCTTCAGTTTCAGATTTACACCTCCATCTGAATTTAATTGTTTTTCACACTCAGGGAAACACTGGTTTACAGAATGGCATATTTTTAATATTCTTTTGGTTGTGAACTTCACAAACAATGCTGTAGATCCCTGCCTTGGGGCAATGAGTCATCAGAAGTGGCTGGAGGAGTGAAATGATTACTTTGAAAAGTGTATTTTTAACTACAGGAGGAAATAACTTCCATTATCATCAGATTGGCAAAGTACTTGAAGGTAATAGCTCCATCAGGCAATTTTTTTCCTAGTCCTTATGTCAGAAAATAAAAAAAAACTCCACCTCTTTTTCCAAAACACTCTACACAGCAGTGGAAAGTTAGATGGAAGGGCAAGATGCAGACGCTGTCAAAATAAAATAAGTGTTGAAAAAAATAATAGGTGGATAAAAAGAGTAGGAAAAAAAAATCCCTCAGGATACATTCATTTCAAATGGTGTTTTTTTTTAAGATCTTTTTGGACCACAAACACAAAGAAACCCATTTAAAACATTCCAATTCATGCCAAAAAAAGAAATAGTTTGAAAAGATTTTGATAAAACCTGTACACGTATGATACTGGCTAATAAACTAGTTTTAGTTATGTGTTTAATCAAGAAGGGAAAATTTTTTACTGTTGTATTTGTTATAAGACCTAGAAATACATAAACAAGAACTACCCTTGTGCTGTGTTTTCCTCTTCAGTCTGCCACTCCGAATATCAGTGGCTGTGGCCATCTCTGGCCATGAACTCCTTTTGATTCTTGATCAGTTTCTGTATTCAGGCAGTCCAGCAAGTGGCAAAGGAGCCCAACATTAATGTGACACTGGCTGCACAATAATAACAGCACCTGCCTGTCTAACAGCTAAAATCCAACATGTCCTGTTTACACTTGTCTTTATACAGAGAGTATGGGCAAGTTGCATTTCAAGCTTGTCAATAGGAATGCAGAACATTCACATAGCTGATAAACACAAATCAGTCTCTAGTGATATGTTTGTCATATACATCCTTGCAATATTTGGAGCTAGATTGAGTGCCAGGAGATCTTTTGAATCAGGTAGCTTACATGTGTATCTGCAATCCAACTTGACTGTGTTGAGCTACAGGCTTTTGTTAACTTGTAGGCATAAATACAAGACGGTGTTATGCATCCTTACTCAGTGTAGTTTAGCAGCCCTGCAGTAGACAACGGTTCCCCTCCTAATTTTCATGCCTAATTTTTGTGACAGTTAGTCCCAAGTCTCTACTTGTAGGCAGCCTTCTCAGAGAAGCTGGAACAAGAGTTGCCAGTAACAGAATAGGCCAAATCCTCTATATTAATTACAGCTTCATCGCTCCATTTAGCAGCCACCATCTGCCAAGATCTGGTCAGAAATCGGGTGGTCCCCAGGCAGGATTTGCCAAAGTACTGACAAAAAGCTGAATTAGGCTTCCTTCAGCTTCTGGATGGAAAAATCCCTGCTTAATATAAACTTCAAAACATTTTAATTTCTCAGACCATTTCTATGTGGACAAGGATGTAGCCATGGGGAAGTTTGACAAAGTGTTGGGTGTTGGTCTCACTGCCTGCATCCACATTTCATCTAAGCTGTTTGATCTAAGAGGAAACCTTAGATTTCCAAAACTATTTCATCCATATTTTCCTTACAAGTGGCCTATAATGAAAGTGTGCTTAGGCTACCTACAATATACTCACCCTTGCAACAAACAGTGCCATGCCCTCCTGGACTCTCCTGACTGCCCAAAGTCCCTGATGGACCAGTGGAGAAAGGTAGGAAGAAGCATACTAGACCACGTCCCTCCAAGTAGGCAGGTACGATGCCAGGGCACCATGGCCACCCTGGGGATTCTCACCTTCCTTATTGTGGGCTCATCCCTGTGCATTGCATATAGCATTATTCCTGTTACAGTATAAGCCAAATTCATGTAATGCACATATTATTATACATTATGAACATACGGCATAACATAAATATGAATATGAGTCTGGTGACTACAGAAGGGAATAAGCCTAGGTTGCCCCTGGCTTGCTTGTGTTCCTCTCAGTCACACTTACTTCCCCGCTCCTGCTATATTTCTGTTCACTTTAGCAGGTCCAGCTGAGGTTTGAAAGGGCTGCTCATCTGAGGCAGTCACACTTTAATCTCCAGAAAACTTTCTCTGCTTTTAATTGCTATAAAAACAAAATTTTAATATGGATTAATACTCAGTACTGGTTTATATGCATGCTATTCTCTATAGAAACCTGTGTTTCTATTATGCTGTTCACACTATGTAAGGAAATATTTCTAGATTTTCCAGAATATTTCATTTTCATGACATTTTAACTTAATTATACTGATATAACGAACCAGACCCATTTACAGACACTGCACAGACCAGTATATATCAAACTTCCCACCCAAGCAGAAGGTTTTAAAGTCTTTGATTTGCTGCGTGGTTACTAGTGAAATGAATCAATACCTACTAATAACATTTACAGCAGGAGAAATAATATGACTCAAGTGTGGTTTAGCTTCAGCAGACTTAATTGTTTTCTCTGTCTCTCAGTACTCCGTCTCAGTATCTCAGGGCTGACGAGGTTTTGTTGTTCTGTGAATCTCAAACACAGCAGTCACAGCTCTGCATGCGTTATTTATCGAGCACAGTGACTGTTGTTGCTGTGGCAGAAAATGTGTCCTGCAAATTCTATAGGGCAGAAACTGCAGGTGGACAGAGTCTCCCTCTGAGGGGACAGCACCTTCCTAGTAAGACAGAGAAAGCAGACCGTTATAAGAGGAAGACTGATACACTTGGGATCTTGTATTTAAGCAGATGTATTGTCTACTGGATTCTCTTCTCTGTCTCTTTTAAGCTCATCATCCGAGTAACAGAAAATGTATTTTGTAAATATATGTTTAACTATCCAAAGAGCAAATAGTAAGGCTACAAAATAATTGTATGAGATGATTGTTGTAAGACTTTTCGGTTCTGAGATATCTGTATAGTTAATACTCCCAGCACAGGTTCTTGGTTGACTAGTTCCTGGTCACAACCTTTTGATCCGTTTTACTGCTTTATCTTTAAACCAGATAAACTACTTTAACTTGCCAAACAAGCATCCTGTTGATCACTAGGCTGTCACTCAGCTGCTCTTTTTCATTCTCCTCACAAAATCAAACTGTTTTTGCTTTCCTCGTCACCCGTTGGGGGACCCGTATCAGCTTTTCCTCGTCTTACCAAAGGCAGCAACCTGAGAGCAATGCAAGCTCTTGCCTTGACCTTCTGGGCAAACTTGGCCTGCTCTAGGACTTTCCACCCTGTTTCAGCCTCTGGTTTTCTGTTCGTCAGGCTGCCTGTTCCTAGGGCCATGCTGGGCAGCTTCAGGTGACCTTTTCTCTCTCTTGGGCAACGTGCGATCCAGTTTGTTTTTTCTCAGGGCAACTGCAGTTCGTACCTCCAGCTGTTATTGTGGTGACCAAGTTTGGGTACATTGAAATCAATATCTAGCAGAATCAGGAGAGTCTTGCTGGTTGTTTTTCGTCTGGAGGATTCAATTGTTTTGTTTTCCTGCATTGTTTAAAATGCCCTGCAAAATAAAACTGGTTGACAAGAATGTATAGTCAGGTTAATTTTACCTTTAAAAACTATTGTTTATTTTTTTTTTAAATCAGTAAATCTGGTCTATATATAGGCTAGAGCCTTTTTGAAAAAGAAAGTCCTTTCTTTTTTTATTATTTTGCTAATCGTGGAATGATTCATCTACCTACTCGCCCAAACTGTCTCTTGGCTTCCCCTTCTATTCCCCATGGGCAAATGCATCACAGAAGAAATAGATCTTGTGCTGGACTACAGTTCAGAGTCTGATGAGACAGATCTCCCCATGGGACAAAGCACTGTTATGTTTCACTCTTCCTCATCTGCACTTTGCCTACAGAAATAAGCTGTAGAGATAGGTGTCACACCACTTAACACTAAACACTACAAGCAGTCTCTTTCCTCTTACTTCTTCCCAAGAGGGGGCAGTACACAGATGACTGGGGCAGGGGAGATGTACGTTCATGCATGAAAGGTCATGCATGGGTTTTTTTTTCTTGCACAACATGTATTCTGACATGTGAGATATTTTTTACAAGTCTGAAAAGAAGTTACACTACCTTCTACCTGTCTTCCAGAAGAATGGAATAACAGCTCCAATAAAATGTTCCTGACAGAATGTTCCTGCTGTTGCTAATTTCTTTTGAATTGCTATGTTTTTTTCCTTAATTTATTCCACCACATGCTGGCTGTTCCCACGAGGCTTCTCTTTGTGGACTTTTAGGCCATGAGGCTGCGGAGGTAAAAACTATGTTTTTCCTTTCATCACTTTGCCAGAAAGTGGCAAATCGCAGTCTTGACTGTGTCTGGATGGGTGTTTGCTAGTTTCATCTCATCTGCACAATGATCTGCCAATATTTCATAGCTTTTTCTGTACTGTATTCATTGTCATACACAACATTTACAGTTCATCATGTTTATTTTTGTAATTAAATTATTATACCATTAGTACACATAAACTGGTTTTTTGCTTACTTATGTCTTTGGATAATCCACCTCAAAGGATTAATTTCCTCTGTGCCAATTGTTAGGAAATTATGATTTTTAAATCTTGGGAAAATAGCTGATTTTGCATAAAAGAAAATAAAACCCCCAATTTTCTCAGTTATAGACATATTTTGGAACCATTTTAAAATGGAATAGAACGGGCTTGAAATGTGAAGCTGATCCGAATAGCGTAGAGATATGCATTTTTTCCTGAGCACAAAAAATTGGTTTTGATTTAATGTTATAAGCTTTTGAGAATTGGTAACACTGATTATGAAAAGACTTATTTTCTCTTCAAGTGTGTCCGTTCAACCTAGTTGAATTTGTCCATTGATTTCGACAGTCTTTGTTGTAAGCAGATTTATTCAGGTGAGATTAATTGGATCCTGGGTGAGGGGTTTCAAAGTGGGTGATTTTAAAACCATATTACAAAACAATAATGAAGTGGGGGTATTTCAAATGAAACCATGATGTGAAAAATAAAATAGCTGATTTACTTATTCACTCCACATTGAACAAATTACTTTTGCATAATTTTAAAGAGTCAGTAACAAACCCTAAATCACTTAAATTAGGTCCAGATTTAATGAACATAATGAACTTCCCAACTTGAATGAGCATGGTATTTTCCTCATGTTTAAAGCTATACTATAATCTTATCTGCCTAATAATAAATAAAGATCTATTCAATGAAGTTTTCTGAAGTCAGAGTGGAGCCACATAGGTGGAAGAAAGATCAAATATCAACCTCAAGTTTTTCCATGAAACACTAAACTGGAATAGTCTGTGCTTTTCTGCCAAGCAAAGATCCTTGTCAACAGTATTTCCTTAATTTACTTATGTTGAAAAAAAACCCTGTAATATACTTCATTGGGCTAAATGTATACAGTGAAGATATCTGCATCTGAGCTAAGTGCATAGACTGCCTGTATGGCCAATGGGGAGAACTGGCAATTGCAGAGTGCATTTCATCTCGCTTACGGTAAAGGTATATTACAGATGAGATCAGCTACATGCCAGAAAATTTCTCTTTCTGTCCACATTTCCTCATTATGCAGAAGAGATCTGGATCCTAGCTCAGATGTCTGTACTGTGTATATGCGAAGTTGAGAGAGTTGAACCCTACCATTTCATTGTCACCTCAAATCAAAAAGTAATATTAGGACCCTTCAAATCAGTGTGTCCTTTTAAGTTTTAGCATTTGTTACAGATCTCTTTATTTTGCATTCTTCACTTACGACTTAGCCTTTGCCTCAAAATGTCCTTTTTTAGTTTCCTTCTATTATTGCTGAAGGCTAGCTGCATCAGTAACACAAATTCTTAGAAAAACTTTGGAGAACAGTTAGCAGAAAAGATGTTATAAAATACTTTTTGTTTTAGTGGTATGAATTGACTTTTTAAAATATTTACGCAAAAAACGCCAGTTTGCAAGAGGTGAAAATATGGGAATATCTTCTAAAGTAACAGAAAACTGTTAAACTTTCTCTCTATGAATGGATGAAACCATATCAAAAATATAGAAAATAATAGAATCTATTGATTTCATAATGATCTGCTGAACGATCTGTCCCCTTTCTTTCTATAACTTGAAACAGATACCTACTGTTCTACAATTGCAGCAACACAATAGCAATTTTTTCAGGCTCTTTGCTATCTAAAGGTTGATTGGCTTTTCAAGCTGTGCCCACTCATTGATCCCAGCTCTGAAACATGCCAGTAAATACAAATTCCTGATCAAAACATTTGTCTTGACAAGTCACTTATTCACTTCAAGGGAAAATATTTTTAAACACGATGTTTCAAAGAAGTGTACCCTGAACATGAGAAGACTTCAGAAGGGAATGAAAGTTTTCTGCCTGAAAGATTCATTGAATTATGCACAACTATACCAACTGTGGAAGTTTGTTCCAAAGTTCCACCTACTTAACCCTTTTCTGAAAAACTGTTTCTGAACTGCTTTGGGGATGAACTAAGACAGCCTGTCCAGTGCTTTTATTGCTGGCCAATTTATGCCTTCCTTTTTTGTTTCGAGAGGAACATGTGTTAAAAGCAATGACCGTGCTCAAGTCCATTCATTAGTAGGGTAACATTCCTGAACTGGAGTCATGGGTAGTAGAAATCCAGTGTTCAACAAGTTTCAGACTCCGCCTGATGTAAACAGAAGTGGATGCTGTTTCTGGATGTCTATATGTACATGAATTCTACACAGTCTTATAACAGGTACTTCCAGAAATATGGCCAAAGTCTTTAACATGATAAATTCCTGACATAGCTTGAGAATAGTATGCATGCCAGACCTTTTTTCCCCTAAATGAGACAGAGGTATTCTTCATTCACAAGCTTGTTTGGCACAGACTTCAAAGACCAAATAATGAAATATTAGTTGTGGAGAAGTCTGATCAATAGATTAATGGAGATTATTTTACTAGGTTCTTTTGGTGCCCACTTCCAGAGGAGAGATTTTTAAAACTTTGAAGACTTCCTTGTTAGATGTAATGATATTGCTCTGCTAACACAACATAAACAACCTATATTCAAGTAGCAGTACATTCATTCCACTGGACTTTTATACTATATGATCCATGTAAATTTAATAAAGGATACTGTCATTTTTCTGCTGTGGTTTATTGTGGTTATACATTTGGATATGCAAACTTCACAATTTAACATGCGTTTTGAAGCCATCAGGAAGTAAAGTTGAGGATGTCATGTATTTACTCAAAGTGCTCAGTATAAACTCCAGGCGTTCAAGAGGAGAAGACCAAGGGTCAGTTCCTGAGATATTATTGATATGGGTGGGAAGCTTCCTGTACTCACCAAAGCCACAGCAGTACTTGCTTATGTAAGTCAAAGGACATTCTGTGTCCTAACCAAGAACATCAACTGCACTGAAAATCACTCACTGAAAATAGAATAAAATAATTTTTTTATCCCATATTTTATTATATTTCATTTTGATCCTACCTTCACAGTAGCTTTACCTTCTCTTGTTTTTTCTCTTTTTGTCAATAGCACCAAGAAACCACTTCATTATACTTTTTAACATATTTTTATACTTATACTTTATTTGTATTTCTATACTTATACTTTACTACATTTTAATTTCTGTTGTATAATTTCTGTTCTGAGGTATAAAAAAGCTTGACTTATATAATTTCTCACTCTTTCCATTACTTTCTTAACTCCATGATATAGATTTATTGCTGATCAGTTCCTGTTTCTATTCTATTAGACTCTTAGTTCGTTGTATGCTTATGATGTTCATTCATCCATATCAACATCACTGTCAATGAATTAATTATGTTGTACAGGTCTCATAAATTTAATAGTAATAAACAGCAGCTGAAGCTACTATTCTATTTGAAAGATTTCTAGGTCTGTTAGCTAATGTCTAGCAGATGTCCCCAAGGAGTCCTTTCTTAAGGTCCTGACACCCTCTCTCTACTAAAGGAACCTATTCTTAAGTTATCGTCTTCTCCAATTTTTTTACATCTTGGGCCAAGCCCAAACCACTTGCCACGCACTCACTCAGTGTCAGTATCCCTCTGAGGTTCTTCCTGCTACTCCAAGACTGGAAGTCTTATTTCCTAATAATTTCAGGATCAAACACAAAGCTGCTACACTCATTAAAGAATAAAAAATGTCCAATTCTAAGCATTTAAAAGGACCTTCTTTGTGGCACATACAGACATTTAGGAACCTCACAAAACAAGGAAATCAGCGCACAGCAATTGAGCAATATAAACGCAGGGCAAACACATCTGAAATTCTGTCTGCAGGTCTCAGTTTCACAACCCTTTTGACTGCAATGATGTTGCACAAGCATAATGCAAGGCAGAGTGTAGCCTTCTGTAATGAATAGTCAAGAGCCAAGAAACGCCTCCTGGTCCATGTATAATGACAGTTTTTGCTACTCTCCAAGATCATCAAAGGCACTGTGTGAAGAGCCTCATAACTGTTTTATTATACTGCTTTTAAGGGTGGGATTCACTGCAATCATTTTAGGAAACTGTTTCTGACAACAGTATCTAAAGAGATCTTTACTGCAATACTTCTGATTATGAAATTATTCTAGGAATTCAGGAAGTAAATTGGGACATCCTTGTCTACTGTATAGGAGAAACCAGATAAAGTCAGTTCAACTCCCTAGAAATCAATGTTATAGCAGCCAAAAATTTGGCCCAGTGTATTATAATGCCTGGAAAGGACACACAAATTTTCCACTTTTCCGCATTAAGGATGAATCATTTTTCTTTGTTTTAGCAGCAATGCTAAAACAAAGAATAGAGAAGGTGTATGCCAGAGGCGAGGGGGAGAAGGACGACTTGAATCATTTTGAATTGTTGAAGAGCTCAGTTTAATATGAAAAAAGTTATTTCAACAATCTGCAAATGAATGAGCCATAGAGGAGGGAAAGCCATACTTTTTGTATTAAATCAGTCCATTCATTTAACAGTTGGATGTGTTGATAGCTGAATTACCATCTGCCATATAACCAGATGTTTTCCATCCATGTTTTAATGAATCTTATTTTTCTAATCAACTTTGAACAGAGTAAAAATCTGCTTTTAAGAAGCGCTGCATTTTCCTATACTGCACTACTTTGGCCTGTCAAAATTACAGACTATCTTATCAAATTAAAGTGTTTATGTGACTGTGTTTCCTTTTATGGTGTGAAATTCACCCTTGCTTAAGCAAGGATTCTCTCTCATCCTTTTAAAAATGAAGTAGTGACACTGCAGGCTTTCCTAGAGCAAGGCTGTGGCAATCCATTCACAATCTGAGTAGGAGCATGCAGATATTGAAATAATTACCTCCCACTATTACCCATGGGCTCTCAAGTAATTACCTGTTTCCATTAGCATTTTATTTGATTCACTAATTACCTTCAGAAATGCTGGTTGGATGTCCACTACCTGAAAGCATTACATTCAAATTAACCAAAAAAGATTTTGCTAAAGCTGTCAGCATGAAATTATAAGGCAATGTGTTGTATATGAATAGTAGAGCAGTAAAATCCTCTATGCAAGTCCTTTAATTTTCATTTGTTCAAAGTCACAAAAAATGGCATGGATTTACAAGCAGGAGAGAAAAGAGAGTAACATCTGCTCTCACACTGATGTTGGTAATGCAAGCAGTTTACTGTGGAAGAATATCTATGTCATTTAGGTCTGGTTCATCAAACGAAGGGTTATATGAGCACACTGGAACAGACTTTATTGAAGGATTGACCTCTGAAATGTAGATTATTTTTATTATATACTATATGTATTATATTATGGATTATAATACTACTGTTTTGATTGATTGATTGATATGAAGAATATAAAGCTGTTATTTTGGCAAAACACTTTGTTTAATTGGTGTTTAATATCTATATGTTTAGGTGTATATTGCCCTTATTAACAGGCAGTAGAAAAGTATTTCTTTTTAAATGTCCCAAAGAAGAGAACCCATTATAGATTTTCACAGGGAAATATTTTCCACAAACAGATTCAATATGTAGTTCATCTACATTTTTGATCTTCTTATAGTTATACGTCTACTTGCACTTCTGCCCCCTTTTTGTTGCCTGTGAATGGAATATCCTAATGTTTAGCCTCAGGCACATATTTATACATAGTTATTAATACATAGGTAAAATACCGGGCCTCCTGAAGGATGCCAACAGCTTGTTATTTTGCAGAACATTCTCTGTGTGAACACCTCCCAGACCCTCCTTTTGGGAAGTGCTGACCATTGGGGCCCACCAACAAAGGCTGTGCAAATTTTGTCTGCAAAAAGGAAAGATACTTTGAAGTAGGTAAACATATTGGCCAAACTAGTTTAAGTTTGGTGAAAAGTGTCAGCCATGCTGTCACAAACACACACAGACCCAACACAAATATCTAAAAGGTCAGAAAATTCATTACAATGTCCTTGAAAGTACTTTTTTTTCCTCCAGACTGCCCAAAAGGGACTTAAAGCTAAGAAAGACAATCTGAGGCAGTTACGTGGTGCAGAACACTTCTCTGTAATGTGAAAGAATTTAATTCATTCATTGAACAGGGCTGCCTCCTGATTTAGATCATGGGTTTGAATTTGGAGCTGCCATTTCCTTTTCAGATGAATGCCCGAGCCTCTATATTTTAGTATACATTGGAATGGGCCCCTGTCCCCCTTAAGTAATTCAGTATTAATCAGAATAGAAAAAGAGTTTACAGATCAATGGTTATGTCATCATTTGGAGAAGGAGATACAAATACTACCCTAAGATTTGGTTATAAATAAATCTTTATGCCAAACAGAAAGCATGAAATAGAAGACCAAGAGCCTGAGTTTTGAACAGTCACTAAGGCAGTGAATTAGAGAACTTACTGCCAAAGCCTGAGATCAGGTTGAAGTCCACTGAATGAATTAGAAAGAGGATAAACAGGACTCCAAGGGTCTTTTTTTCTCTTGGGTGAATACTATAAATCTACAGTTTAAGGGAAACACCATTTACTCTTTGATCTTGTGAACCCTGCCCTTGTAAATCTATTTAAAAGCAGTTTAAGCCTTGAAAGCAAAGCAAAACTTATCATTTGGCTCAAAAAAGGTTGCTTTAAGTTGAAATTAACTTTTTGACTTACTAAGAGGTATGAACATTTCTCTGACTTCCTACTCTCAGTTCTATTTCATTTTTTCAGTTCAAGCACCAGAATGAACCAATATTCACAAAGCTCTTTGACCAACATCCTTCCGTAAATCGCCTGTTTCTGTGGAGCATTTGGAGCAAGGTGCCAAAACAGGTTGTTAGATCATCAAGTTGCCAGCACATCTGGTTAGTCTCATGTAGTCCTATGCTCAGTTACACAGGTTTCCCATCAATTTGCAGAAGAGACCTTAGCATTGTCTTGGGCCATCATGTCCTTGCCAAGATCCATCACAATTCTGATGATAACTTGCCCCACTTGCCCTTTTTTAGCACCAGTGGCCCTTCTTCATCTAATGTTAGCCATCAAAAATGTAGGCATCCAGCTTACATTTTAGTCAGTGGAGAGAAACAGACATCCCCATGGTGAGATTCACACTGATGAATCTTGTTCCCTGATAGTACTACACTCATGTCTTGTGGCTGGCCAACTCACCCACTGGAAGTCTCTCCCTCATTGACTGTAGACATAACCAGGTAAGTGGATAAGGCTTGGCACTTAACTTTTAGACAAATTTAATTAAAAGTCCTCTGGTAAACTTGGCTACATAAACAATGTTCTCACTCTGCAAGGGAAATCTTAACATGCCCCTTTTTGCTCTACCACTTCTTTTTCCTGAAAGATGACCCACCAAAACTGACCCATAAACAGCACTTCAGCTTTCAGGTACCTAATAGAAGGTGGCCTCAGAAGATTATGTCTATGTGTCTGAAAAGCTAGATCTTCCTTGCTGATAAACATGATGAAATAACGTCATGGAAACAAGGCCCTTCTGCTCAAATTGTTTTTCCCCAAATATGCAAAAACAGGTATGTGAATGACACCTTAAATCTAAATGTACAGGTGTTGACTGCTGAAACTATCATCTATGCTGTGAAAAGAAAGATGTTTTTGTGGCATATGGCAGGTTTTCAGGGTTCGGTTAGATCACTCTGGAACACTCCTGGTTCTGTTAAATCAATGACAGTATTGTCTGTCACTTCAGATGACCTAAGATTTAATTTTTTCTAAATATTATTCTTTTTTTAAATTTTACCAGACAGCAATTTGCCAACAATAGTCTTTACTAGTAAAAATGATGTGAAAGTGTTATTGAAAAGCAGCATAAACTAAAGACAACACAACACATTAATATATTTTGATTATATGAAAATTTTTGCTGTTAACTAATTTTCAGGGCTTCTTGAGAGGGTATAAAAAAGTTGCGTCGGTGCCCTGCTGTATTTTAAAGTAATTTACAGTGTCTATAATAAAGGATTATCAAGAATGTGTTTTCACTGAATTTTTCTCATTGACATGTGGATTGCAACTTTTCCATTTCATTGACTGTAACATACCCACATTTAAAAGTATACTTACCTGTATAATATCACCACATCACCAGGCTCATTCTCGATCAGCAAAAACCAACATAAAATTTCAGATGTGACCATGTTGCTGCTATCCCTTCCTTGCGTAGCAGCATTTTTCCATCTCCATTTTGATTCCTGTGTCCCCTTTTCATCTTCTTCTTGTAGGACACCTTTTAAGACATCTAGAGCAAAACTCATCTCACCATGGTTTTGAAAAGTGATAATGCTGTTTGAGACACTTTGTTCCAGGGGAAGCTTTCCAGGGCCCATGGATAGGCAGTGGGGTCATATTCATTGCAGAGAAAAAAAACCAAAAACAACATAGCCAGATGTTTTCCAGAGGCAAAAGAATAAAGTCTGGGTCTAATAATGGCAATTACATCGCATGCTATACTTCTGGTCTTCTAGAACAGGAAATACCTTCTAGAGATAGAAGCTGTCATTTCCAGACTTTTGACATTTTTCTCTTTCTCTGTTTTGTATTGCTGTTGCTGCTTTGCTCTTGTCGTGGTTTAACCCCAGCCAGCAACTAAGCACCACGCAGCCGCTCGCTCACTCCCCACCAGTGGGATGGGGGAGAGAATCAGAAGGGTAAAAGGGAGGAAACTCGTGGGTTGAGATAAGAACAGTTTAATAATTGAAGCAAAATAAATTAGAACAGTTAAATAGGCAAAACAAAAACCGTGCACGCAAACAAAACAAAACAAGGAATTCATTCACTACTTCCCATCGTCAGGCGGGTGTTCAGCCATCCCCAGGAAAGCAGGGCTCCATCACGCGTAATGGTTACTTGGGAAGACAAACGCCATCATGCCCAATGTCCCCCTCCTTCCTTCTTCTTCCCCCAGCTTATATATACTGAGCATGACGTCATATGGTATGGAATAGCGCTTGGGCCAGTCTGGGCCAGCACTCCCCCCGGCTGTGCCCCCTCCCAGCTTCTTGTGCACCCGGCAGAGCATGGGCAGTTGAAAAGTCCTTTACCACTGTGAGCGCCACTTAGCAACTACTTAGCAAGAACAAAACGTCAGTGTATCCTCGACATTGTTCTCATCCTAAACCCAAAACACAGCCCCATACCGGCTACCAAGACGAAAATTAACTCTATCCCAGCTGAAACCAGGACAGTATCCACCCCTTATTCCATACCATTTACATCATGCTCAGGTCCCACATTATCCAATACATCCTTTTTAACCACCACCCCTGTTGTCCCAAAAATGTCCATTGAGCTCGTTTAGTCCATGACTTTGGGCTCCATCTGTGATAGTGGTCACTCAGGACAGGAGAGGTGGTGTGCTGTGTGGAGTTACTGGGCACCAAAGCCAGCTCAGGTCAGGTCACTGCTGCACTTGCACTGCTTCTTGTAAGGCTTCTCCTCCATTGGTTCAGGTGGTTCCTGCTATGGTAGTTCCTATAACATGCAACTCAGATCATGGGTTACAACAATTTAAAGGTATTTCCATCACAATCTCCACCCCTGGCCCCTTTGGGCCAGGTTTAACATTGCAATGAACTCCTCCCCTTACTCCTAGCCTGGCTAGCAACAAGGGGTTCCTGCTATAGTAATTCCCATAACATGCAACTCAAATCCCGGGTCACAACAATTTAAAGGTATTTCCATTACAGTCTCCACCCCTGGCCCCTTTGGGCCACGTTATAGGGTTTAACACTGCAATGGAGTCCTCCCCTTGCCCCTGCTCCGGCGTGGGGTCCCTCTGACAGCACAGTCCATGAACTTCTCTAATGTGAGTCCTTCCCACGGGCTGCAGTTCTTCACTAACTGCTCCAGCGTGGGTCCCCCACAGGGTCACAAGTCCTGCCAGCAAACCTGCTCCAGAGTGGGCTCTTCTCTCCACGGGTCCACAGGTCCTTCCAGGAGCCTGCTCCAGCACAGGCTTTCCATGGGGTCACAGCCTCCTTCGGGCATCCACCTGCTCCAGCATGGGGGTCCTCCATGGGCTGCAGGTGGATATCTGCTCCACTCTTAATTTCCATGGGCTGCTCTGACACGGGATTATCCACGTCCACAGACACTTTGGGGTGTCGTGCTCCCGCAGGAACTCGTCCACAGGTCACACTCCCTTCGACTCGAGTTGACACTGGAGTTCCAGCCTGTCCAGTAAAGCAGCACAGAAAAACAGCGATGCCCTGGCCATCTGCCAGCCCGGGTACGTGGCCATTGCTGTTATCAAAATGTTCCCAGGCACAACACAGTAAGAGGACTCTAACATACAGTAAGGCAAGCAAGCCCCATGGCAAGCACAGAAGCCTGCCGATTAACAGCTAAACAGCAATAACAGCTATAAATTCGATCTAGCACATTCCAATTAAATCTGTTGTTATCTCGAACCCTTCGAGCCCCACGTTGGGCGCCAAAAAGGACTGTCGTGGTTTAACCCCAGCCAGCAACTAAGCACCACGCAGCCGCTCGCTCACTCCCCACCAGTGGGATGGGGGAGAGAATCAGAAGGGTAAAAGGGAGGAAACTCGTGGGTTGAGATAACAGTTTAATAATTGAAGCAAAATAAATTAGAACAGTTAAATAGGCAAAACAAAAACCGTGCACGCAAACAAAACAAAACAAGGAATTCATTCACTACTTCCCATCGTCAGGCGGGTGTTCAGCCATCCCCAGGAAAGCAGGGCTCCATCACGCGTAACGGTTACTTGGGAAGACAAACGCCATCATGCCCAATGTCCCCCTCCTTCCTTCTTCTTCCCCCAGCTTATATACTGAGCATGACGTCATATGGTATGGAATAGCGCTTGGGCCAGTCTGGGCCAGCACTCCCCCCGGCTGTGCCCCCTCCCAGCTTCTTGTGCACCCGGCAGAGCATGGGCAGTTGAAAAGTCCTTTACCACTGTGAGCGCCACTTAGCAACTACTTAGCAAGAACAAAACGTCAGTGTATCCTCGACATTGTTCTCATCCTAAACCCAAAACACAGCCCCATACCGGCTACCAAGACGAAAATTAACTCTATCCCAGCTGAAACCAGGACAGCTCTTTACCATTTTGTGTAATCTTAGAAGAGGTTTTATGAAGAATCTCTGAAATATAAAACTGAATGGCACATGCTCTGCTTTCAGCAGACAGGAGGGCTCTGTACTTAAACTGTTTGCATTATGAACACTGTGTTTGTCCTGTTTGGAAATGGGGAGATAATCTAACCTTATCCTACCAATGCAGCAACAACAAAACAAACTGTAGGTAATACCATCTTATACCAGCAAAGCAAAATTTCTGATGTCCTGATCCTTGCACGTTCTTCAGGCATAATCTCAGGTAATGATGTCAAAAAGTGCAACCTTCTTGTTCATATATGGTAGCAAGGATGTCAACATAACAGACCTACAAAGGATGATTAAGTGATTACACTGAACAGTAGCCTTTCACTTAAAAAGGACTCCTAAGCATGGTACAGGTAGTGTTAAAATTAAATCGTATTCCATCAAGTCTTCAGGCAAAAGAAAACTGACTTTACTAAAGGTGCATTTTTACCGCAAATTTCTACTTGTCGCAGGCCAGCTTTGAAGGACTCCCCCTTCAACTTTAACGAACTTATTTGAATGAGAATAGGCTCATAATTATCATAGAATCATAGAATTGTTTAGGTTGGAAAAGATCTCTAAGATCATCGAGTCCAACCGCTAACCTGGCACTGCCAAGTCCACCACTGAACCATGTCCTCAAGCACCACATCTACATATCTTTTAAATACCTCCAGGGATGGGGACTCAACCACTTCCCTCAGCAGCCTGGTCCAGTGCCTGACTACCCTTTCAGTGAAGAAGGTTTTCCTAATATCCAACCTAAACCTCCCCTGGCGCAGCTTGAGGCCATTTCTTCTCATCCTATCGCTTGTTACTTGGGAGAAGAAACAGACACCCACATCGCTACAACCTCCTTTCAGGGAGTTGTAGAGAGCAATAAGGTCTCCCCTCAGCCTCCTCTTCTCCAGGCTAATCAATCCCACCTCCCTCAGCCGCTCCTCATAAGACTTGTGCTCTAGATCCTTCACCAACTTTGTTGCCCTTCTTTGGATACATTCCAGCACCTCAATGTCCTTCTTGTAGTGAGGGGCCCAAAACCAAACACAGACCTCAAGGTGTGGCCTCACCAGTGCTGAGTATAAGGGGATGATTACTTCCCTAATCCCGCTGGCCACACCATTTCTGATGCAAGCCAGGATGCTGTTGGCCTTCTTGACCACCTGAGCACACTGCTGGCTCATGTTCAGGCGCCTGTCAACCAACACCCCAAGGTCCTTTTCTACCAGGCAGCTCTCCAGCCACTCCTCCCCAAGCCTGTAGTGCTGCATAGGGTTGCAATGCAAGTGCAGGACCCGGCACTTAACCTTTTTGAATCTCATACAGTTGGCCTCAGCCCAACGATCCAGCCTGTTCAGATCCCTCTCTAGAGCCTTCCTACCCTCCAGCAGATCAACACTCTCGCCCAACTTGTTGTCATCTGCAGACTTACTGAGGGTGCACTCAATCCCCTCACCCAGATCGTTGATAAAGATATTAAAAAGAACTGGCCCCAATACTGAGCCCTGGGGAACACCGCTTGTGACCGGACGCCAACTGGATGTAACTCCATTCACCACAACTTTTTGGGCCTGACCATCCAGCCAGTTTTTAACCCAGCGCAGAGTGCACTTATCCAAGCCTCGAGCAGCCAGTTTCTCCAGGAGAGTCCTGCAGGAGACAGTGTCAAAGGCCTTACTAAAGTCCAGGTAGACAACATCCACAGCCTTCCCCTCATCCACTAAGTGGGTCACCTTGTCATAGAAGGAGATCAGGTGGGTCAAGCAGGAACTGCTTTCATGAACCCATGCTGACTGGGCCTGATCCCCTGGTTGTCCTGTACGTGCCATGTGATGGCACTCAGGATGATCTGCTCCATAACCTTCCCTGGCACCGAGGTCAGGCTGACAGTCCTGTAGTCCCCACATCCTCCTTCTGGCCCTTCTTGTAGATGGGCTTCACATTTGCTAACTTCCAGTCATCTGGGACCTCCCCGGTTAGCCAGGATTGCTGATAAATGATGGAAAGTGGCTTGGTGAGCTCCTCCAGCAGCTCCCTCAGTACCCTCGGGTGGATCCCATCTGGCCCCCTAGACTTGTGCGTGTCTAAGTGGTGTAGCAGGTTGCTAACCATTTCCCCTTGGATTATGGGGGCTTCATTCTGCTCCCCGTCCCTGTCTTCCAGCTCAGGGGGCTGGGTACCCCGAGAACAACTGGTCTGACTGTTAAAGACTGAGGCAAAGAAGGCATTAAGTACCTCAGCCTTTTCCTCGTCCTTTGTTACTATGTTTCCCCCACATCCACTAAAGAACGGAGATACTCCTTAGCTCTCCTTTTGTTGCTAATCTGTTTAGAGAAACATTTTTTATTGTCTTTTATGGCAGCAGCCAGATTAAGTTCTAGTTGGGCTTTGGCCCTTCTAATCCTCTTCCTGCATAACCTCAGGACATCCTTGTAGTCCTCCTGAGTGGCCTGCCCCTTCTTCCAAAGGTCGTAAACTCTCCTTTTAGTCCGGAGTTCCAGCCAAAGCTCTCTGTTCAGCCAGGCCGGTCTTCTTCCCCAGCGGCTCGTCTTTCGACACATGGGGACGCCCTGCTCCTGTGCCTTTAAGATTTCCTTCTTGAAGAATGTCCAGCCTTCCTGGACTCCTTTGCCCTTCAGGACTGCCTCCCAAGGGATTCTGTCAACCACGCTCCTGAACAGGTCAAAGTCTGCCCTCCAAAACTCCAAGGTAGCAGTTCTGCTGACCGCCCTCCTTGCTTCTCAACAGTCAAAAACTCTATCATTTCATGACTGCTATGCCTCTAAGACGGCCTCCAACCATCACATCACCAAAAGTCCTTCTCTGTTCACAAACAAGATGTCCAGTGGGGCACCTCCCCTAGTTGGCTCCCTCACCAGCTGTGTCAGGAAGTTATCATCTTCCACAAACTCCAGAAACCTCCTAGACTGTTTCCTCTCTGCTGTATTGTATTTCCAGCAGACATCTGTTAAGTTGAAGTCCCCCACAAGAACACGGGCTAGCGATTGTGAGACTTCTCCCAGATGCTTATAGAATACTTCATCTGCCTCTTCATGGTGTTTGGGTGGTCTATAACAGACTCCCACCATGATATCTGCCTTGTTGGCCTTCCCCCTGATTCTTAACCGTAAACACTCAACCATATCGTCACCATCATTAAGTTCTAGACAATCAAAACATTCCCTAACGTACAAGCAGAATTATATGGCACATTTTCTCCATATGCTGTTACAAAGTTTAGCTAATTTTTTTGTAGTAGGTACTAGGGCCCAGGGATGACAAAAGCACCAAAAAAAAGTTTCTAGACTAATCAAGCAAAAGGCCGAACTATTCCTCTTGTATCAGGAAAATCCCTTCTGGAATGTCAGTAAGCAGGTAAAGATATTGTTTCTGATCTGAATCTGAATTCTCTCAGTGCCAGGAGGCACACAAGGTGCGAACATCGTTCTTCCACTTCGATCGGTCTTCGGCTGCGTGCTGTGCCTCTCTCAACCTCCACCATCCGACGCCAGGTCGTTTTTGGACGACCCCGCTTTCTTCTTCCCTCTGGAGTCCACCAAGGGCCACAGCGCAGTCTCCTGTTGGTTTTTTCAGGACATGACCGATCCAGTTCCATCTCCTCCTCCTCACTTCGTTACTGATTTTCTCCATCCCTGCTATTTCTGATGCTCGTCGTTTCTGCAACTTTTTATTTTTTTTCCGGGAGGAGGTAGTTGGCCTCCTGCCCAACCCCCATGACTTGGAGGGCCAGTGGTTTTTCTGTCAGGGTGGCCTTCCCTTAGGCTGCATTGGTTCGCGGCACCTTCTTCAATTTTATCCGGTGCACCCTCCAGAGAGGGATCCCCTATCCACCACCCAGGGGACGCGCCTTCTAGCCGTGCAGCCCCAGCCGAAGGAAAAGATATTGTTTACCACTACATAAATAATAAAATATTTGATAGTAAGGATAAAGTATTTTAGACCCCTCTCTCTCACAGAGCAGGACTGTTCTGTGTAGCTCATTTTGAAAATCAAGCCTGATTCTGCCATGTGCACTCTGAGCTGACGTAGAGCAAAACGTGTCAGTTTTAACACACTGTTATAGTATTCACACAATTAATTACTTCATTTTATTCAATGAAAATAATTTTATTACAAATACGATAGTTTGCAAGCAGGAAAAAAATCTGCATTTAGGAAATCATTTCATATTTTACATGTCAGTGTAACAGCTTTGTCTTATTGGCAGTTTCTTCTAATGTAGGAATTTATTATTTCCTAGCTACCTCATCTCTCTCTGTGGTGTATCTCTACACAGTCAAGTTGGAAGTACTTCATCATTTAGAAAACACAAGTAGCTTTTGTTATGCAGATACGACAAGATGTTCAGAATTCTCCCTTCCAGTCACAAAAATCTATGAATAAGTGTCTTGCATCTTCCCAAGGATACCTTGCCCTCCCTCCCCCACCCCCAAATTTATGTTCCATGAGATCTCATGCAGGCTACAAAACAAGATGTTTCTTATGTCATCTGTGGGACACAGCCATTCATATTATTTCAGTTCCCCAGTGCCTGGCCTGCAGCATGGTCTGTAGAGCATCTGTGAAGATGTTTCAAGCTACCAAGCCAACATGGAAATCAGACCATGTCCTTTCTACCCTTCTATCTAGAATGGGTGTTTTCAATGTAATCTTCCTTCTAAAATTTCTCTTTCTCAGCTGTACTTTAGATTGAAAAATGGTAGAGATATATTACCCCATAGTCTGTACGTAGTTACAGATCACAGAAATCAGAGTTTGCCATTCTGTTCTGCACAGCACCAGAGGGACCTTTGACACTGCAGAACTGTGAGATCAAATGAGCAAATGAAACTGATTTATGCTTCTCTAGATGCAAAGGAGTTAACATAAGAATGGAAAGTAGAATGTGGAGCTTTCCGAATTTCTTGACCCAGATTTGGTTCCCATTCCTGAACATCTGCTGTTGTGTAAGTAGAACCCCACACCAAATCTAAATGAGAAGAAACAAACACAAAAAAGAGTCCCTTCATGCAGTCCTCCTGGATTTTTATCCGTATTCACTATATGCATAGATCTCATTAATATGTATAAATCAAGCAAAAATCTAGGATCTCATTTTTTATTATCTGATGGAAATCCTGAGTCCTTTAATATAAATTGATACTGTTAGTTCATTTCCTTTGTATCAAATTTTCCTACACTTTGCTATATTTGACAGTCCAAAGTGAAGTGAATGATTAGTTGCAAAAAATATTCCATCACTGATAATACAGACTAATAATACTGGAAATAGCTTTCCGCAAAAGCAAGTGGAGATTAGTTGTAGATGGCACTGGCCAGATATTGTTTGATGTGATCTGCTGATTTTGGTGTCAAACAATAAATATTCAGGTCACTAAGACTCAAGCTGATAGAAGGCTTTAAAAAAACTACGGCAAAGCTTTAATGGAAAGTTAGGCGTATAAATCTCCATATATGGCTCTTAAAACATACATCTGTCCTGATGGCCATCTGAAAAACAGTAAGCATCTCACTTCTTACCAGAAAGATTTCTTGATTCTGGTTCCTTTCAGAACAGCAGCTATCCCAGGGAAGTTGACCATGTCCCAGTTTCATATTTAAGTCCACTGGTGGCATTAAATGCATCACAAAATTCCTTGGGAACAGTAACTTTGACTCAAAAACATGGCTGGACTTTGTGAGTTGTTGCAAAGGAAGAAATAGTGGAGGAATGCATCATGAGGACAAGAATCCACTACAGTTCACTGTAGCCATGAAGACAGCAGTAGATAGCTCTTGGGCATGAGGCCTGTGGGAAAAATGTAATTATTGTAATTTGTATGAACTGTGATATCATTTCAATGCACAGCAGTTGGGGAGCCAAGATTTCAAATAAAATGTGAAAAGCCTGATTTTATTTCTGGTAAAGTTCATTGTATTGTGTTTGTATTTATACCTGAAATGGTGTGATAATTAAATCTTACTTGAGACAGACTGTGAGATCTAAATTTCAGCCTTGTTTCAGACATGTGCTGAAGATCACATCCAGTGAGGCCAGTTGTAAAAATTGCTTAATGAAAACACATTCAAATGATCTGAATGCAACACAATTCTTTTGTGTAATGCTGACTGTTGGCACTGATAACTGACGAGTCCAGGCAGGATGTGTGCAATGTCCCTACCTATCATGGAGGTGACTGAGAGCCTTACAAGTAAATAAACTAACAATAATGACTTTATGGAGGCTCTGAGTCTCCTAGTTCTGAGGTAGGTTGTACTGGTAGCTGTTTTCTAATTATGGGAGATGTCTGGATGATCTAAGAGCAGTTTTTGCAAAGTAACACTTGCTCTGTGGTAAATACTTAGTAAAGTCAGTAAGTCTAAATTCAACCAAAGGATAGCAGCATCCACCATACTGACAGCCCCCAGCATGATATGGGTTAATTCCATCCCCTTTTTATGGTTTTCCTAAGCGCATGGTCTATTTAAATTACAATTTTTTAGAAGAAGCCTGACTGGATATTTATCCATAAATACTGCAGATGCTACACAAGAGATACAGTGGCACTGATAAGAATGACAATGACAGATTGTACTTTGGGACGGATATGTAAAACACCTGGCCCACTGGCAGAATGATACTCAGAAGTCTCAGAAGTTCATTAAATTGTTTCAGGCAATCTCCAGAGGGCACATTGTTTTGTAACTTAGCTAATATTATTTCCGTTATTTCCCAGAGCCTGCAATAAATGTAAAATATGTGCTTATTACTTTGCTCTACTGACCTAGCATTGCCTGAAAGAAGCCTACCGATTCATGTTAATTTATTATGGTTGTTTCAGGACATGAAGAAAGCTCTTTTCCACTAAACATTACAAATAAAAACAAGCAAGCTTTGTTCTCAGTGACCCTAAACTATAGGTGAGAGATTTTTGGATCAATTTACTGAGATATCTAAAATTAGTAAAGAAGGGCAACTAACTTTGACATATAAGAATTTGACTTTAAAAAAGAAAAAACAAATGCATTGTTTGTGCTATAAGTCAAAAAAGCATCATTTTCAAAGCAGTAGAATGCCACCTCTGTTTGATCCTCAGATAATAGCAAAAGTGCATTTTGTTAGCCTTATCTAACACAGCATCTTATTCTTACCTATATCACAGGAAATATCAATCATTAACGCAATAGAAACTATATATGAAAGAAAATGCAGCACTATTGCTAATACTGTTTGCTAAGGAAAAAAGCCTTGGCATTTCTTTGTTTTCAAGAATATAGTACCATTTACTGGACAATATCAATTGACTAATGCTTAGTTTAGAACAACTAGTTCTTTGCATTCTATTTTGGTAATGTATGAAAAGTTAATCCCTCAAAGAGACATTTCTAACAACTGAATCATAAATTAATTCTATTTAAATATCATTTTGACTTCAAGGGGCTTTACTATAATTGCTCGTTTCAATTCACAATTACATCATCCTTAACTTTCTTCTCAATTTCTACATCAAAGCAGTAGAAAAAAACACATGCATTCTACTTTCATAAAATTCAGGGAAAAAGGCCTTTATATCTACTAATATATGGAAAATGCAGTACGCCTTCAAGGCAGTCAATCAACACAATTATTTTTTATCCAGAAGGAATAAAATCATTGCATCTGGAATGGCACTTTTCTGTCACTATGGCAAGAGTTCTTCCTACCTGAATCGAGACATTTAATCAAAGTGGCTAAGGTAGAACCAAGCCAACCAAAACTTACAGGGACTATGATCAATGGCAACAGACATGTACCTTGGGGACATCTTATGTCTTAGGTGCATTTCTGTGTTGCTGGCAAAGGGAGAGGAGAATGACTGAGTTACACCTGAAAAATGATGGATATTAAAACCAATTAAAAAATTAACTTCATGGCCAATAATATATAGAAAAAATAGGTAGAAGCTATTCAAGTAATCAGCTAGAACATCATGTATTTTAGTCCAACCTCATTTCACCTCTAACAAAAAAAAATACTTTCTAGAGGAAAAGGGTGTTTGGATTACATTATTTTATACTTCCAGGTTGAATTTGGAGAACATACTTTGACTTTGGCAAAAATAGTGGTTCCAACAGGCATCTGAAAGAGAGCTCCATGAGGGGAGTACACTCTGCTGTATTCTTCTGGTCTTTTGTCTCCAAGAAAAAGATCTTTGCCAATCTATCAGAGATCAATTAGTCAAGGCACTCTTATTTCTTTAACTGAAGTTAATGCATCTTTTTTAAAAAAAATAACTGGTAATTATCATTAAGGATTTTCTTATTGAAAAGTATGACTGGAAAATGAAGGGAGAAGATAAGGAAAGGCAGCAGCAGTTGCATGAGTCCTGAAATCAAGCCTGGATGAGTTGGTAAGTTCAAGCTCCTTCATAGATCATTGAGTTTGATGATGAAATCTCTGTATAAAGCTTTATGACCTGCAAAATAAGTAGTCCAGACACTGCAGAAGCTGTCCTGTGTGTCAAGGATAAGCAGATGTGCAGAGTAGAGTATAAAAACAAAGCAAAAGAGCTTTCCTGTTCTACCCAGTCATGGTTAGTGCCTTGTGTGGCTCAAGCAGTCCTTCGTGCTGACAATGCCTTGCAGATGTAATGATTTCTTTAGGATTCCCCCCCCCCCCCCCTCCAGCTATACAGGATGGAACCACCCAGAGGCAATCCTTTCTTTACATTTTTATTCCCATCTTTTTTGCCTAATTAGTTCAAAAATTAGAAGTGAGAAAGAAACGCATCTATGTAAGACAAAATGCAACACAGTTGCTACAATATATTTACAATAGAAACTTCTTCCCAGTCAAAAGGAAATAGATTCCTATATTTCAGAAAGAAACTATGTGCATTAAGCAAAACATTTTAATTACTCAAGCTAAAACAATAACTTCTGTGATGACCTCAATGGAAGCATTACTGCCTAATACTGGAAAAAGTGTTCTAATCATTTCTATATCTTACAAAAGCACCCAGTGCATTCTGAACTCCCACTGGAGTCTGTCTCAAATCACAGCACACAGAGGATGCAGGAAGGAATAGGCAAAATGTGGAACACAGCCAAATAAATCTCAGTATCTTCCCTCAAAAGGAGTAAGAATTTATTGAGATTTACCCTTCACTTGCGGTACTAAAGATTCCACTCGAAAAATCCACCACATTATTGGCTTTTGTGACAGTGTTGCATAGATATTAAGTAATTGAGAAATATGTTCTACAAAAATTAAGTTGAACAAAGATGTTCTGGTTTTCTAACTCTTGTTTTTAAATGTTCTCTGAAATTGCCGATACCTTGAAACAGTATCTTGTGCGTAAATATGGACTTTTCTTGAAGCATAAAGGGAGATCTTAAGCTTGGGATTATAATTATTATTTTGGAAATTCACAATAGTTTTCTCATAGAGGTTAGCTGTGGAAAGAAATCCTAGCAGAAATGGTTTTTGTCCAACTTAGGCAGAGTTATTAATATGACCCACAGTACATTGCTACAGATGTAAAAGCTATCAAACAGTCTGGGAAAGTTTTTCTTTAAATATGGCTTTGCAGACATTCAATCACTTGGCATTTGCAAGCAGAATAAATATGATGCCTATAGTATATATTCCCATTGGCCCTCTGTGACCCAGGTCAGCTTTTTCCTTAAAGAAAACATAAAACCTTGATGCACGATTCCTTTCCTTTGCTATGAAATTTAATAAAATAATGACAAAAACATTTGCTACTGTATAACCAACAGTAACATTTTAGGTCTCGAGCAGTGTAAGGTCACAGCTGAAAACTGGTTACAGAAAGTTTTCCTATTTTCTTTCTCCTACAAGCTACAATTCAGAAAGCCTGTTAGTAGTTCAAAGGGAAGGTACATCTCCATGCTGGAAGAAAACTATGAAATGAAAGGTGTTTTCATAATGAATACTCAGAAATACCTACACGTGTATGTAAATTTGATTCGTTGTCTATTGTGCATTCCACAGAAAGTCAATTTTATTTTATAATAATTAATACAATAGAAGAAAAATCCAAGGTCAATACCAGCATCATTCCGCGATCACTCTTGGATGTCATCTTCAAATAGCTAGTCCTTGTCAAATATTCATTCAGTGGTATCTGACATACAATGTGGGAGGTTTTTTCCATATTTGCAGTATGAAAGAAGCATGGTTCTTATGAAGGTTTTCAGCGGTAGCTGGTAATATATGACAAGAGAAGAACTTATCTACACATGGTGTCATGCAAGGATAGTTATTCTGTAACAGCTCTTCCTTAATAGCTCTACAACTTTTTACATAGAGTAACAGCCAATTACTCTGTTTAGTTTCATCTGTGTTTCACAGTGAGAAGAAGGGTGAGCAATGACACTTTTAAGATCACTCTGTACCTTCATATGACTTAACTTCTGTTTGTAGATAACTGTCATCTTTGCAAGGTGATTTATAAAACAAGTGCCTAGTTTGGAAGCTCAGGTGTTGATTTTGGATAAAATTGTTCACTATCCTGTCAGAAATCCATGGGCATCAGTAAGAATTCTATTTTTTAGAAAGATAAATGCATTTAATGAATTCTTCTTTGCTGCAAAGTAGATGTGACTGTGTTTTAAGATCAGAAGCAAATCTGGTTGAGTAACTCAGAGTAACTTGAAAACCCAAGAGAGAAGGGAAATGCTGCTGTGTGGATGAAATAACTCCTATCTTTTCCTTTGTAAATGTAGATTATAAATTCTGCTCATTCTATCCCAGTTTTACCTCTGCTGTTTATTATAGAATTGCATCAGTGGCAGGTAGACCATATGGTACATTGTAGGAAGCATGTTTTATGACATGAAGGGATATCAGGTGTTTAGTTTTATTTCAGCATTTTGTTCCCTGGCAACTGCATTAAAAAAAAAAAAAAAAAATCATCTCTTCTTTTCCCTGTGAAATATAGAAATACACAACCCATCTATACTTCATAATCATCGGAAAGAACCCTAGAGTATGTTCTGATCTAGCTTCCTCATTTTCACAGCTATAAACAGAGGGTAAAATCTAGTCTACCATTCTTCCATGAAGAAAATACTGCAAATTTATGTCAGGTCAATGGCATAGTATAAAGTAGGTTGTTTTTTCCTCAATACATTTGCCTGTCTTCCATAGAAAGTCTGTGCCCTGTAAACCAGTGTAAAAGCCCTAGGCTGAGCAGCATATTTCCATTAAATTTCATGGATTCGAGATCCAGGAATCCTAAATCTAAATTTGGTGCAGATGAATTTGACCTGTGAAGAAACATAAGGTTAATAATCAAGACCTTTAGGTCATGTAAATCTGCATAGTTTGGATAAGAATGATCTTACTTAACACTAGCTGAAGATCTACTTCATAATTGAAAAAGTAATAAAATGTCACAAAAAAATTGTGCAGCCGTAATTACTTTAAATAAACAGAGAAAAACTCCATACCTTCCTCTATCTTTTTTTCTTTAAAGAATACACTATTTCCTATCCATGCTACTGTTCATTTCTCCATATTTTTTCTCTTTCCTAAGAAAATTTACAGACCATTTGTCTTGTCAAAATCCATGCTTTATAACTGCCACATGTATTTTCCAGTTAAAATCAACAGACGAAAATCAAGAAAGTAAAACAAGGTATTTCTATCTTCTGCAGAGTGAATATGAATATATAGTAAGACACCTGTCATTAACAGCAGACGGAAATAAGCATGTGAGGAAATTCACCTGTTGTTTCATTATACTGAATCTATTTGGGTTTTATATAGCAAGTTCTGCAATGTCTAGGCACAAAAGTCCAGGAAAAGAAACTGATGTCATGAATTTGTTTAAAGGCCATTAGTTGAGCCGACTACTCGCCTATGGAACCATATTTTTTTCCCCATGTGAATTAACAGCCCTACCCTACAGCTTCAGCTTTGTTCCCTTGATCACAACCTATATTTAGTTCTGTCCTGCCTGAACTTAGAAAGCACTTTCTTTAGGTCATTGTTTATACCACGCTTGCACAATGAGGCTTCTGTGTAGTTCTAGAATAAAACCAAGAAGTAATAACTAAGAGAATGTTAAGGTTCGTATGAGAAACAGCTTTAACTGAAATTCTCTCCTACACTGCTTTCTGAAAAGATAGAAAAGATAGAAGCAACACATTTTTCATCACCTTTTTCAAGTTCCGTCACCCTCCAAATTATGTAAAAGGTGACCTACTCTCTCTGCTTCCCTCCAGTGTCATTCCTAGTGGCTTTCCAAAGCAGAACTCAGCAGCAGTTTCTCAGTGTAATGGCTGTTTTTGTGTTCAGTGACATTGAAACACCTCCACAGAAGCTTATCAGCTTCGGTGAAACTTCTACTGGTCAAAGTTAGTGAGGAATTTTATTCATAACACTCTGAAGCCTAGGCAATAGTATGGAAGACAAAGGTTCAAGTCCTGTTCATCTTGGTTTAAAGAAGGAACTTGAAATATGATGTCTCACACTCTGGGTGATTGCTCTAAATTATAGTCTCCAGGTTATTCTGGAGTGAGTCTAAATTTCAGGCTGGGGAGAGGTGATGGGGAGGGAGGGAATTGTTTTCTCTTTCCACAGCACTGAAAGGTCTTGGATATTGCAGTGTAATAAGGAAAGAATTCATCATAATTTCTCTGAATCCTAGCAGTATTAGTGTTAATTATGTGGGAAGCTATATGAACTCAATGATAAAGATGATAAAAAATAATTTGCAGTAGGTATCTGGTCAGTGCTTTAATTTGACCCATGGATTGAATAGAGCAGAAGCCTTATAGGAGAAAAAATCACATAGGATGATAAGACATCTGTTCTTTGTATGTGCCCCAGTCTCCATAGGGGAAATAACCCTCCATTTCCTGTACATATTACAGACACTTGCTAGACAATAAAAGAATGTGAAGTACCATCCTGGGCTGTGGAAGACATTTATTCCAGCAGCGATAGGCTTATTCGCTCTGCTTGCCTCTGCCTTTCATCCATTCCCTTGACGCTACCCCTTCTCCCATATCTGTCACTCTTCTAACACTCATCTCTGTCTTTCCTAGTCTCTCTTCTCTTCCAAAATGCTGTGCCCACCTTTGGAGGCAATGATATCCTCAAGGAAATAAGCTAGTAAGTTTTAGGCCTGAAAGTATGTGAACTGCAATTTTTAAAAGTCTGACCAGTTGGTCATAGCTAAGGAATTTTCAAGACACAGCAGAAAGCAAATTTCTGAAATTAGGTTGGTTATGTCTTTCCTCTCTCCCAGCCAGATTCCTAGTCTCTATCTAATCACACATGAAGGTGGTAGAGCTTCACAAATAAGCAGCTGCAAGGTTATCTTTAGATGGGCAAGACAATATATTTTCAGAAAGAGCAGAGCTGATTTAGGTGGGAATGATAAAAATATTCAATCTGAATACAAGATTTCTACCACATAATAAGTATTTTTCAGAATTTTAAGAATCACAAAAACCACTCCTCATATTGGAAAGTTTTGGATGATATTAACTACCAATACAGTTAGGAGGTACTGATACATCTTAAATCAAAGCCAAATGTGAACACAATGCATTCTCTTTACTGGGATAAATTCAGCTTGCACGTTTCAGCATAACCATTCAGATATGCAAGATTAAATCAAGACATGTGCAGCATCTCCACAAAAATAATCAGGATAAAACAGTCTTAAGAACAGTGTGACTGATCTGACTTTGCCATTAGATCTGGGAGAATATCTTCAGAAACACAACTTAAAGAGACTAAATTCAAAAGAAGGCAGAAAATCACATTGAAATAATGAATGCTGTGCATGACAATGTTCAGACAACGGTGATCTGTGCTATAACTTTTGTGAAGAAAATAATGCATGAGATACAGAATGCAAGATAAAGGAGGATGGTATAAAATTTTTTGTAGCCACTAGAAATTAGTAGAAAACATGTCTCCCTGAAAAACCTCATTATAATATGACTGCAAGTTGGGCAATCAGTTTTGCTGAATTATTAATTTTGATAAAAGAATTTCAGCTATCTGCACAGTGCACCTGTTACTTGTCAGGCCAGAGGTTGTTACCATGGGATTGCTCTTTACCCACTCAGGCATGCTATACTAGATAAAGATAAAAAGTATGTAATCATATGATTCATGCTGTCCTAGAGTAGAGCAAAGGCATATATACTCCTTTGCAGTAGAAACTTATATAGTAATGAAGCAGTCAGAACCGCATTAGAGAAAAACACATGCTAAAGCAATATTATATCCTAACCTTGGGACCATACCATCAGCTGCTGTAAATTAGCATCTTTTATTCAACTAAACAGAGTTGTACTCGTTTGCACCTGATGAAGGTTTCATATGGTGTCATATTTTAATACTGTGGAGAAAAGTAGAAAAATAAAGTCAAAGTTCTCAAAAAGGGGAAAAAAAAATTACATATTTCTGTTCTGTTAAGTTTCCTTTTACTTACATTTTCTGAACCACCAGAAGAAAAATGCAAGCTGGAATCTGAATAGAATTATGCACAATATATCTTGGCATCAGAAGAATGAATGTTAAATTGACAGGCAGGTAAATACTGAAGGCAAAAGTTTATGGAAAATGTATACTTTCCCAGCAGTTCAGGAGTCATAAGGCAATCATAACCACAAGTGACATCTATGAGAATGGTGTCTATTTACGTCTAATCTGCAATGCCTGGGGAGAAGGAGGGAGAAGGAGCTGGAATTTTAAGAAGTATCAGCAAAAAGCAAGGCTTGAATACTGTGTTGAACCCACACTGAACCTATTTGTCAATTTGAAAAATTCCATGAGCCAGAAATGTTAGATGGGAAGCTAGTGACCCTAGTTGCTTTTAACAGCACTGGGTATGAAATAGCTGTATCGTGTAACCAAGCAAGAAGTGTATTATGAGACTGAAACATACAGCTGTGTTCAGCATTCTTGTAAAAATAGCTGGACAGTATCACACATGCCAAACAAAATTATTATTATTCAGCTCATATGTGAATTCCAGCTGAAAAGAGATAACAGGGTTGGGTTGCACTTAAAAATAAAAGAGAGCACAGGCTAGCATTTTGTCTCTGATTTTATCCTACAGGTAGTAACACTGGAGAGGAGGAAAAAACCTGAGTCTTACCTTATTTTTACTACAAAGTGTGTGGCTTTTGCAGTGCCTTTCATCTGAAGATCTCAAACTTTTTATGAACACTACACGTAATTCCTCATCACTTTATTCTTGGATGGTAATTTTTATTAGTATAAAAATGTATGAAACAAACTACTATGATTCTTTGGACAACAATTTATATTGGTTTTGTGTAGCTGTTAATAACTTCATAACTCCCAAAGAAGTCAATGGAGACCAGTATTAAGCTCTTTGAATTCCTTTATTACCTCTCCCTGTCTTAAGTGAGAAGTTATCATGATTATACTCAGCATGTCCAGGTCTCCGAAGCACCTTAGCTTTTACTGTGTGCAATCACTGCTCCATCAATAACACCAATTTCCTTGGATCTAGGAACCTTCTCCCTTACACACAGGATATCTTCCTTATCCTTTTTCACGAAAAGAAAAGCTGCTTCTCCTGTACATTCCCTACAAGATTATCTTAAGATTCAAATATGGGCTTTATTATTTTTCCTTTACAAGTTACCTCTTGACATGAGTAGCCACTTCAGGATTTGTACATTTTCTTAGCAAATGGGGGGTAGCATGGCTCTATCTCAGCCTTCCCATTTGCCCATGGTTAAGCTGAATGAATCTGTATTTGATGAGCACACATAGATAGATACTGCAGCTCAGGTGATCTGCAAATTCTTGACATGGTAATTTGCTCAGATGGGCAAATAGACCCTTAGCCCATTTGGGAGTTAAATGTTATTTCAAATAAAACTTCCTTTTCAACTCTGGTAAGTAAGGAAACCTATGTCCAACAGAGAATCAGAATTTCCTTAATAGTATGTGTAGAGGAATCATGCAGCTGTTAACATTTGCTAACTATGTGACCTTGAAAGCATAATTGTTGGCCTTTCTTATCCCACCACATTTGAGGTGTCTTGTTTCCTTTTGCTCATTGCACAGTGCCTGCAATTAGTCTTTAAGCTCTTTACACCAAGGAGTCTCTTGTGCAGTTTTATTTGCTGTTTAATACCCATTAAGATGGATTTGTTCTTCCTTTGCCAAAGTGATCCAAGTCACTCTATAAATATTTGAAAATAAACATGCTGTTTTCTAGGTTTCGTTGTTTGTTCGGGACTATTGTAACAGTTATCCAGGATGCTGTCTTGACTGAGGTTGAAAAAAATCAACAAATCCTGTGGGCTTCATGGAATACTTACATGATACCTAAATCATCTTGCCACTTAATCTACTTGGGATGAAGGATGTGTTTTTTGATTGACTATTCTCAGCTGATTGACTTTCCCTTGATTTGTTTTTTTTTTTTTTTTTCAAAGCTTTCCTACAATAGCAATAGGCCTCTGATATTTAAACCACAGAGGAGATATTTTGTTTATGCATATTCATAGGTGATTAAAGGAAATTGTGCTTGTTTATTTTGCCCATCTGAATTGTAATATTATCCATGTTGACTCCTGCCTTAGAAAAAGCTGCTTAAAACTCATGTGAAAAAAGGGCAGGAATTCCCTGTAGAACTGTTCATGGTTAATTCTATTTTGAAATAAATCTTTGCACAAAAGGCCAGTTTTATTTGATGCCATAAGAATAAAGATTCATACTTGCTATTATTTTACTGAAATAATTTTGTAATGCAAATTGAGCAGCTTTAGTATTCAATTACTTTTGTGCTAATATAAATGGTAGGATTAACATAGCTGTACTATAGCTTCAGTAGTTAGCATTATAAAAATTCAGCCAATTTCAACAGCTGCAGCTAAATGGTATCCTGTGGTCCAAACACTGAAATCGAGGTACTGGTAACAGAAATGCTTCTTTTGGACACAACTGTGATCATTAGAATACTGCATAATTTCTGAGTCACTGTCACAATTAAAGAAGAAAATAGAATAAACATACAGCAGATACAAGCCTTTGTAATTCTGTATTCTCACTGTAGTAGTGGATCAGGTAGAAAAGACCACAGGCAAAGAGATTCCTCTGCATCATCATGATGCTTATAGAGCTGATACTTGAACTATTCTGGCATCACCTTCTGATGGGGAAATGTATAGCAGAATAGAAATCAGCAAGAGCTCAATCCCATCTGGAACAGGTCCCATGGGTGCTGTCCTTATATACTGCCTCAGCACAAAATAGATGACCTGGATCTTCCACAAGCTGGATTATTTTGTTTTGTTTTGTTTTATTTTATTTTATTTTATTTTATTTTATTTTATTTTATTTTATTTTATTTTATTTTATTTTATTTTTGATGGTGGGAGGAAAACAAGAGAGAAGGAGGCATGGATTTGAATTTGAACACAATGTCTCTAAATAAACACAGGCTGCAGAGCATCACAGCTAGAAAGGTCGAGAAGCACCCAGAATTAAAGTGGCAGACACTGAGACTGCTCCTTATCTCTTTCTGAAGCTGTCTGGGAAAAGTCCATGTTTGAAAAAAATGTCCCTCATTCTTCCATTTGCAAGAGTCTGATTGGACTGGGATTAGTAGGAAACTGAAGTTAATGAAAAAAAAAAAAAAAAGATGCTCATTCATTGAAAAATAAACCCTGTGTAGTCATTAACTAGTTAAGATAGCTCCTGTGAGTTGCTGGATCACCATCTTGTCTCCACTACTGATGTAGATGCATGCTACTTAATGAAATAGCAGACTATCAAACCATATTTTATGGAAACATGATGAAGCTGAGAGGGAAGCAATAACTGCCCTTTTAGCCTTGACAGTCCTATAGCATTTGGATTCAGCTATTAGCTCCTATGTTAACCCGAGATAATGCCTCAATTAAAGAACTAACAGAGCCAGGTCAGAATGGGATTGGCTAAAGATCACACTATGACTCCTCCTAAGCCACCAGCCCAGCATGCAGCATTTGGAATGTCTCATTCCTTGGGTCTGCTCTGAGGATCCTCACTCCATACAGGAAAATGCAGAATTACAATTTTTCTGTATGTTTCTACCTCATGTTTTTCACCTGTCTTCTCTCTTGCAAATGAACACGCACACAACTCAAAAGAGGTTTTTGTAGTTCAAAAGAAGAAAAATCTCCATCATGTAATTTAAGTGTGCCAGCACAGCACATGAAATTTATATTGATTTTCAAAACTTGTGCATAATTAGTTGCATATTATAATTTGTAACCACGTGGCTGATCTTGCTGTTTTAATAAGTTACTGAACACCATTGCCATCAAATTTCACAAAACATAAACTCCTTTTGTTTTAATTGTATACGGAATTTTGACTAGATGAAAGTACGAAGAATAGTATGATCTTTTCCATTACACCTTCTACGTGTTTCCTGTAACATGGAAACTGTTAAGAGCCTTCAAATTCATTCAAAATTAATTTGATTCCATATTATTACATTTAAATGATTTTTCAGCATAAACTATTTAATTAGGCAGCTTTTGTTTTTTTCATTTGCTATGTAAAATCTTTGGTAAAACACAGCCCCTACACTTGTCACTTTCTGTGGCAAGATGGGCACTTTCTGCCCATCTCAGTTTGTCTATGAGGACTGGAAAGTTTATGTATATACATGATATATGCTGCCAAATCATGTAAATGTAATCAAAGTTCTGGTGAGGTTACTGGAATGACATAAGTTACTGAGGCATTGACTGATGAGGCAATAACAATAACAGAAGCTGGAAAAGGGTTTATCTCAATATCATTGGCATCAAAGATGGAAAGTATGGACCAGATTCTATGCATGCACCATCCTGGACTTTCTCCATTTATCTAGAGAAGCCAGTGAGCTGAGGTTTTGGCTGCTTTGCATTATTGAAAGGAATTTGATGTGTCATCTTATTTTGCTGCAAAGTTAGAACTTTGTCATGGAACAGAAGATTTTGTCCTTGTTGATAAATGCACAGTGCAGTTCTCTGCTTTCCAGGGAGGTCATCAGGTCTGTGGCCCATCATTACCACTGCTTCCTATCGTCAGAGACTCACTCATACATAAACAGGATGAGGCAGCTGTCAGTCCAACAGTTGAGTTCAATACCAATTTCCTTTCATACTTTGAATACACAATTGAGTTGCCTCATTGGCTCAGTCTGATGGACTACTTTAGCTAGTGGCTCTTGTACAATACATGGGAAACAACATACACCTGTCAAATTGTTAGTCTGGATCAAATTAGGGCCTTCATCACAACTGTCCAACAGTCTCCAAATCTAAATTACAACAACCATGTCAGTTTTTACTTTCATGGAGGAAAATTGCCCAATATAGGGATAGTTTCAGAGTCAGTGCTGGAGGATTCTCAGGAGATGTGATAATTTGGATAGCAGCTTTTCCATCATGCTTCATGCCCTTCAGTCTCCCAGCTTTTCCATCATGCTTCATGCCCTTCAGTCTCCCTGTCAATATTATGGCATGAAACTTTGAACAAAGTTGTGAATCTGTCAGGTAAGAACAGTCTTACCACATAGCCATGAAACATGGACACCTGTCATGGTTTAATCCTGCAGGCAGCTAAACACCACAGAGCCAATCCCTCACTCCCCCCAAGTGGGATGGGGGAGAGAATCGGAAAGAAGGATTTGGACTATTTTCTACCCTTTCTCAAAAACCTCTTCTGATGTGTTGCCCCATACGATGATATCGTCAGTGTATTGCAGGTGTTCTGGAGCCTCACCCTATTCCAGTGCAGTCTGGATCAGTCCATGGCAAGCAGTAGGGCTGTGTTTCCACCCCTGGGGCAGTCAATTCCAGGTGTACTGGACGACCCTCCAAGTGAAAGCAAACTGTGGCCTGCACTCTGCCGCCAAAGGGACTGAGAAAAATACATTAGCGATATGAATTGTGGCATACCACTTGGCTGCCTTTGACTCCAGTTCATACTGAAGTTTTAGCATGTCCAGCACAGCAGCACTCAGCAGCGGCATGACTTCATTCAGGCTGCAATAATCTACTGTTAATCTGTACTCTCCATTACACTTTCCACTGGCCATATGGGACTGTTAAAGGGTGAGTGAGTCTTGTTGATCACTCCTTGGCTTGCCAGTCAATGAATCAGCTTATGGATGGGAATCAGGGAGTCTCTGTTGGTACAATATTGCCACTGGTGCACTGTTGTGGTAGCAATCGGCACCTGTTGTTTGACCCTCAGCAGCCCCACAACAGAAGGGTCCTTCGAGAGACCGGGCAGGGCAGATAGCTGTTTAATTTCCTCTGTCTGCAAGGCAGCTGTACCAAAAGCCCACCAGTACCCTTGTAGGTCCTTGAAATACCCTCTCCTGAGGTAATCTGTGCCAAGGATGCATGGAGTCTCTGGGCTAGTCACAATGGAGTGTTTTTGCCACTCATTCCCAGTTAAGTCACTTCAGCCTCCAATATAGTCAGCTGTTGGGATCCCCCTGTCACTCCAGAAATACAGGGGGGTTCTTCCCCTTTATAGCTTGATGGCATTAGGGTACGCTGTGCACCGGTGTCCACTAGAGCCTTATACTCCTGTGGGTCTGATGTGCCAGGCCATTGAATCCACACAGTGCAGTAAACCCAGTTGTCTCCTTCCTCCTCCTGGCTGGAGGCAGGTCCCCTCTAGTCCTGGTCATAGTATCGATTACTCACTTCTTGTAAATACAACTCAGAAGTCCCTTTTTTAAGATCGGAAGTAGGATCAGCTCTTCTGCATAACCTCATAACATCCTTGTAGTCCTCCTGAGTTGCTTGCCCCTTCTTCAAAAAATTATAATCTCTCCTTGTTTTGCTGAGTTCCAGCCAAAGCTCTCTGCTCAGCCAGGATGGTCTTCTTCCCCGCCAGCTCGTCTTTTGGCACATGGGGAAGTTTCTTCCCTTACTAAATGAGCTGACTTTCACATCCAAGATTTCTTCTTGTATATAGGGGTGACTGAGAGCAGCATGGGTTGGTTCTCTGGTTCAGCCACAGTACCTGTTGTGAGGGCTGGAGTAGCTGCAGTGCCTGTCACTGGGATTGGAGTAGCCGCAGTGCCCATCATTTTGTCATTAGATCCAGAGACCTTCTCTTCCCCTCGAGGGTACTGAACAGTGTTGAACAGGGCTCAGTAGGCCTGGGCCAGGCCCCAGCACGTTGCAGTGATTTGTGTCCCTCTGGAATTGCCAGGGTGACAGCATGCTTTTTTCCAAAAATTTATTTGTTTTTCAGGATTCTGCACTTCTTGCAGATGTTGGGCACGAAAAAGGACTGTCGTGGTTTAATCCAGCAGGCAGCTAAACACCACACAGTCGTTCGCTCACCCCCACAGTGGGATGGGGGAAAGAACTGGAAAAAAGGTAAAACTCATGGGTTGAGATAAAGACAATTTAATAGGACAGAAAAGGAACAAAAAATAATAACAATAATAAAAGAATATACAAAACAAGTGATGCACAATGCAATTGCTCACTACCCACCAGTTCCCAAGCAGTGGCTGTGCCCTCCCCGGCCAACTGCCCCTGTTTTTTTTCTTCAGCATGACATCATATGGTATGTAATATCCTCTGGCCAGTTTGGGTCAGCTGTCCTGGTTGTGTCGCCTCCCAGCTTCCTGTGCACCTTCAGCCTGCTCACTGGCAGGGCAGTATGAGAAGTTGAAAAGTCTTTGACTTACTGTAAGCACTGCTCAGCCACAACTAAAGCATCACTGTGTTATCAACATTATTCTCATCCTAAATCCAAAACACAGCACTATACCAGCTATTAGAAAGAAAATTAACTCTATCCCAGCCGAAACCAGGACAACACCAAAGAATCTTAAAACTTGAAGTTTTCACGTTTTTCTGGTTTTCCTCAGCAGCAGTCCAATCTTAAGAATCAAAATAAGGTCAGTGATCAGACATTGGTATTTGCAAAGATCCTCTACTGCTGCCTGGTTCCATTTTGACAGCACTTTTGCTAGAAGCAGATTACAGGGATGGAAACAAAGGAATTATAAACTATGTTTACCAAGAAAAGCCACTGCATAGTGGTTGTATGCTTCAAAACCTTAAGTGCATGGCAACATCACAGTGGCAGCCTTCATCTGAAAACCAGTTAGCTCATTTTAATAATTCAGCCAAAATCTGCTCTAGCTGGCATTCAGTCTTCATCGAGGCTCCCTCACTTTGGGGTTTGTCTCCTTAGCAGGATGCAATTGGATCAAACCACAGACTCTGTCCCACTGTGTCCTTCTTTACCTGTGAGTTTAACACCAGCTACGACCTGCTGTGAGATTGATGTATTGACCATGACAAAAGGGCTATAACCAATTAAATTAGCTGCTGATACTTCCTCTTGATAATTTCCTAAACTGGCAGTGCTTCCAGTCTTCTTGATTTATTGCCCACATTCCTGAGACACAACCCCAATCTACTACTGTTAGCAAACGCCCCTCTCAAAGAAAGGGAATGTTTAGATCAGGATAGGGCCCTGCTGCACAAAGTTGAGAGGAAGAGCCCTTTTCACTGCATCATGCCAAAATGGGAAGATTTGGTGAAGCAGACTTCATCTGTCAACAAAGAAATCTGTTGCAGTGCTGCTGCGCATCTTCGTCCTGTGTCAACATTTCTTTCAGGAATGGGAGTACTGAAGTAAGGTCCTTTACCTTTCAAATGATCCCATTTAACTGTCTGTATGTCATTGCTAAATACATTGCACTTTGCCTGAAGATTTACTGTACTTTGTATAATTTAGATAAAAATTGGAGTCAAGCAGCAAGCACATTCTGAGGTGAGAGTCTGTGGTCTGGACTGCAGATCACCTTAGAGTACACTACGCAGCTCAGAAATTACCACTGAGCCCACGATATTCCCCCTGACATTACCTTCACAAAACTGTAGACTGTATTCATATCTCAAGCCATAAATTTAGGCTTCTTCCATTACATGCAAAACAACACAATTAACATGGTTTCTAATGAAAAATGACAAGTCCTGTTCAGGCTATGAATTAAATTACAAGTGGAGGCTGCAGATTGTATACATGCGGTTGACCTTGGTTCACTTTATAATGAGGTTTAGAAATCTTGGATTTTGACTAAATGTATCCTATAACATTTGGATTTTACTCTGGTACACAATAGCATTGAACTATTGCCTTTTTTTGAGTTATCCACGTAGAAAAATGGGATTAACAAGGGAACTAAATATGAAGATGCCAAACTGTTGAAAGAGTTGGTTTATATGCAAAATGTTGGTTTATAATGTGATAAAGCATTTGAGTCTGAATTTCATATCTGGATTCTTCCCTCATGCAGGGAAGCTGTAAGCATTTAGACGGTAAAATTCCTATAGAGACATTTTAAATCTCCATTAGCTCTGAATTTTGTAATGGTACAAGTGGGCTGTCATGTGGTGTGGGAGTGTTTTGGCTGTGTTTTAATCTGATTTCCTCATGAGGAGTGCACAAGGCTGCTTAGATAGGAGCCATACAGGTCTCACTGGGATCAGCCTTGTGTTTGGAGCAAAGTAAAGCTGGGCTGCCCCAGAAGGAATGGTGAAGGGATCATGAGCCACTTAGGAAGATCGTTTCCTCAGCGAGCTGCTCTGCCCCACAGGATGAGTCAAAGGAGAGATGAATCTAAGCTGCCTCTATCTTGTGCTTCTTATGCTTTACAATCAATAAATAGCTTAGCAGAATCCAGCAGCATCGGATGGAGGCTACTTAACAACTCAGCTCTCAAAGCCAAACACAAGCCTCTCGAAATCTGGTACATTACATATACATCTGCCTCTTGTATCCATAATTACATCATATACACCCAGGTTTCATAGATCTCTAGCACAAGTGTGTAAGCAGAACAAAATGGGGGAATTACCATCCAAATAAATGATTCTTGTGGGGAAAACTGTTATGAATGTTGCTCAGCATATTGCACCTGCAAGCAAAGAGCATACTACCTGCTGTCCAGTGCCAATAGTAATTGCAGGTTTAGTAAGAGACTGGCGAATTCAATGGACAGCACTCATGCAACTGAATAAAATTTTCAGCACGTGAAGCTATAGAAATATGTGTGTTTACACTCTGGTCTTGGAGTCTGTGTTATCCATTTGTTCATTTCAAGGCAAAATAGGAAAAATAATTATCCTTTCAGCAGAAAAATACTAGAGCTGTAAAAATTTCCATTGATTAATCCAGAAATTACCCAAGAACTTGAAGCATTTTTTCACCATAACCTGTAATTTTGCTGACTGGCTACAGCAAGGCTCTCAGAGCCAAAAGGGTTCAGCTGAGGTGACACAGTAAATGCAGAAACATGCTGCATTGAAGCTGCATAGAATTTCAACTCACATGGTTAGCTTCAAGGATAATAACTGTGAACTCCTGGGCAAACTTTCCTTATAGAGAACTAATGAGTTTTGGCAGTACCTCAGAACACCCTGTACCTGCTGTTGAGCTCTGAGTTAAACAAGCAGGAAGGAAAGTAACTGTCATCGCTCCTGTCTTTTTCCAGTCCTGTGGTTATATGTTACTCTATGGTAAGTCATTTCACCTCCAAATAACTCTTCACAATTCTGGATCAAATTGTTTCTCTCCACAAATCTAAAAAAGAACAACTGAGTTGAGACATTGTTATTTGAATGTTTTATATGCCATATATTCCTACAAGTTCATTTCAAATTCATTATGTTTGTAATAAAAATGGGAAAAATATTCAAGAGAATTATTTACTATCAAACTACAGTTTTATCAGAACCAGAAAAATAAATAATAACATGCAGCTCTTGGTAAAAATGGATTGAAACCTTTTTATATTTAATTTCAGCTTATTATTTGTGTCTTTTCCATTGTGAATTGCATATCATAGCTAATTATTAAAGTCAGCTGCATTATAATTAAAATAATGCACAGTGTGTCTTATCTAATATGCCAAAATAAGATTAATTGAACTTATGAAATACAACAATTTAACATAATGAGAGAAAACTGTATTAGCGATTTAACAAAAATTAATTCCTATTCTCTGGGAAACACCAAAACTTATCATTTTTTAAAAAGGAAATCTGATGCACAAACTCTGTAATTACATACCTCAAGGGCTGTTGTGGAACATCAGATGTATATGATGTTAGGCTTCTGATACTAAACCAAAACCTATACAACCTGCTCTGTAGCTTTCCAACTTTGCTTGGGTGAAAAATATACACTGCAAATTGCAATTGCCATAGCATAGTGTTGATATTTTTCACATGCAAATAAAATGCATTGAGCAAGTTGGTTCATGACTGCAAGTCCCCATGCAAGCGAGTCCTTCTTGCTTGTGTCAGGTATGTTTAGTGAGGGTTTTACCTTCACAGGATGCTAACCCATGCCATTTATTCTGGGGTTATAGAGCTATTAACACTGCCCAGGGAGCCTGGGAGAGGATCTCTTTCTCCAGACCCACAACCAGTGAGACCTGCATGAATCCCACAGCTGTAGCTATTGCTGTTAGTCTCACCATCGCAGTAGGTCTCACCACCGCAGTAGGTCTCACCACCGCAGTAGGTCTCACCGCCACAGTAGGTCTCACTGCTGCCGTAGGTCTCACCGCAGCCCTCCTTTCATGCTGCCTGCAGACCTCACCTTCCCCTGCTGCAGGCAACATCAGCAACTCCCGCTGGAACCTGTCTGAGTCTTGCAAAGTGCGGGTAGGATAAACAGAGGCTGCACAAACTGCCAAGCCTGTCCTCACAGCAAGAATGTGAAGCACCTAATTCATGATAATGCATAGGGCACGTCCAAGATTTCTTCTTGCAAATCTCATCCAGATTATTCCAGAAATACGTCTAAGTACCCTGGACAATTTAGGTTATATCTACACTGCTAAAGCCATTTGCTCCACACAGTGATGTCTAGTGCCAACGCCTGGTGGCTCAAGGTGGCTTGTGTCCACATGGCCTCTCTGGATCAGACCGGCCATTTGACCAGCATCTTCTGTGCATCTCACATTGCACTTCTAGATACAGTGCAGTAACCTAAACAGTCCCAAAGCCCATTCCCTGGCCCTGAGGACTGGCTACATCCTTAATTTTCAAATATTTTCTACTATAAAAGAGTGTCACAGCATCCAGGCTACATATTCAGAACAGAACCTGGTTGTGTTTCTGAACTTTGCTTAACAGTAGTTTGGGATAGCGCTAGATGGCTTCAATGAAAACTGTGCAGGTGACTATTCCACTACTTTAACACTCAAGGTGATCAAGGTGCAAAACCTGGACTCATCCCCTCACTGTTGGTGCAATACTTGGACTCATCTTTGTGTTATTTAGTTTAGTAATACAGAAGTAAATCTGTAGCCCTGAGACAGAATTACTGATTTGTTTTCTTATATTTAATTTTGAAACGCCTGCAGCAATGCAAAGGCTGTGTCATAATTAACCAGAGTGGTTTTTACATACTGTGATAACATCACGCGTGTCTTGGGATGGGTCTAGAAAACATGTGAGGGTGGCCACAGGTATGTTGTGGTTCTGCAGGAATACTGCTGTGCCAGAGGAGGGATGAAAACGTTTGAGCAAGCAAACCTGATGCATAGGTGGTATGGACTACCCATCAGAAACAGCCTCTGGACCAAACCACTGCTGAAACCATATGTCGGTTTCATCACAGAACAGATATTTTCTTCACTCCCCAAAGAAAACCTAAGTAAACTAACAAACACACGGTGAAGATGCCATCAGAGCCCAGACCTCCCCCAAGGAGCAAACAGGAGAGGCAAATTGTTTGCCAGTACAGACTCACCTCCATGCAATTCCAGGCTGAATTAAAATGGCAAGTTTGAAAGAATCTGTGTCTTTTCCACAGCAGACAATGGAGATTTTTTTTCCCCTTACAGCTTTAGAACGGTAATAGTGACATTAAAATGGTGTATTCATCCACAGTGGTTTTGTGTGACTCTGTATGTACACTTTTGCCATGTTTCATAAAACCATTCCTAGATTACACAAACCTAGAGAAATGCTGATTAAGCTGTACAGTAAATATGAGCCTGAAATATGGATAATTAACTACTGCAGCAGCTGCCAATAACTGCAGGGCAAGAGCTTCTCTTAATTTTCCTTCAAAAGCTGAAGGAAGCAATGTTTGATTGTGAGACTTTGGCCAACTACAGAAGAAAGTAGAGTCTAGTATTTCTTTGCCTTTGAAATAACACGATGAAAATTACCAGCACCTTTTTTGTGAGACAGACAACTCTAAATCAGGATTCAAAAGATAAAGAACAAATAAGTGTACTATACATATGTGTCTTAGAATAAGAAACAATAGTTTGAACACAAGAAGAAAGAAGTTGGGAGTTGAGAGAAGACATGGTTGCTTCTGAGGGGGAATTCCAGCTTTGGTTTAGGCAAAGGACCACTGCAGGACCTTCAGAAAGTCACATCCCAGACGAGTGCCTCAGTTTCTCCATTATAGATTATTCTGAAATCTAATGACAACAAAGTTATATAAAAGAATTATATAATATGCAAATACATATTATTCTTTAAGTGTGTCAGCTATTAAGTATAGAAACAGTGGAAGGCAGGATGATTTCTTCAGGATATGCTGTATTTGAGCTTGTAAGAGTCATACATTTAGCAGATAAGCATTCCTCTCTCTGCTTCCTTTCTTGCCACAAGACCAAAACCAAGACGTAATTAAGAAAGCCAGTGGTCTGCACTCTAGCAGTATCTTGCAATCAGGGGAGGTGGTGAGGTAGCAAAGGGGGACAGATTTTCAAAGGCAAATACAGATACTAGGCCAGCTAGCTTTTCCATAGACATATATAATTTTGTTTACCTTCTGGAGTTCATAAAATGACCATAGGTATTATTTGAGATTTTTGCAACACTTCCTCCAGATTTCTGGAAAGCCTTTCAGGCTTATCCTAGCATCATTATACAGAAAATATATGGATAGAGACTGAAAGCACTGTTATCCTTCCTGTGGTGAATGAATTTATGTGATAAATTCCTATACTGAATAGTGTGTAAACTGAGATTTGACCTGTTATCTGTTCTCATACTAAACAATAATTTTCAGTAGCCTTTTCAACAGTAGCCTTCCCAATTTATTGCCTTAAAATTCCCATTTAAATGCTGTCCAATATTATATATATAGAGAGAGAGAATAAGATACAGTTTCAAGAGTGAATTACCCCACTCAGTATCAGATTCGTAATTGAGGTATGCTGTAGAACACTAAATAGTTTCTTCTTATGCAAAATCCTCTATTATAATTACATTCAGTTATGTTAAAAATGCATATAGAGGGGGGCTGAGTAGATCATGACTTGCTCATGGTGAGACTCTAAGTTGTCACTTCATATTCAGTCCTGGTGGTTAAGTGACTGAAAGATGTTAATTGTTCAATATCCCACATGAAATGAGATGCGTGGTCTCAGACCGCTGGAGAAGTGTTTAACATTACAAGAACACCAACTCACTTGGCACTAACTAGAAACTTTATTGTCAGCCTCAGCTTATATGCAAATGCAGGGATGCAGCACACTGACCAAGCAGCTATTAGGTTGATGATGGCATGTACACAAAGAGACCCTGAAAAAGCAGTAAGCGGATAAGAATTAAATTGCGACTATTTATTTTGTATCTGGTTCATGAATTAATAAAAGGCTTTTTAGGGCTGGAAATCCACTATCTTTGACTAAAGCATAATTTACTTCTGAAAGAAAATGACATTTAGGAGAAAACAAAATGAGATTTCAAAATGTTTAGGGAGACTCAACTCTGGGATTTGTGACAGAATTCAGTGATAAAAATCCGCTTGTATTGACAATGGAGTTCACTTGGGAAATTGGACCTTATGGGTCACATTTACCCTAACTGTAGCTATATAAAATGTTGTGATTCGGTTGTAAACTAATTACTTATGAACCATCTGTAATCAAGGGAGAAAGAAAGAGAATCAAACCACTCTGTCTACCCTTAGCACTTCTGTCTCTCTGTCAAGTACAGAAGGAAGCCAAACAATGAATCGCTATAGGTAGCAACTGAGTGCTTGGACTAGCCACATAAGTTTCCATGGCTGATGTTAGAAGTAATTGATCCCATTCCTTCTTTTCATGAAATAACATTCTTCTTCAAATGGCCTTTGCTCACATTCCCTTTCACAGGGTACCGGAATTGTCTTGCAGCTGTACCCACTGGAGGACACTGAGCTTCACTGGGCTCACATGGCAGTGCTAAGGGAAAATTGTGGAGCAGAGTTGGGCAGAATTCAGCTTTTCTACTGAACTTGACAAAAGAGAAAAGAAGTAATTTAATTTCAAAGTTCTGTTCTATGTGCATATTGTATTTTCTATAGATCCTGTAAACATTCAAAGTCCATCTCAGAGCATCTCCAGTTACAAGACAGTATCTTTCATTTTTCCTAGTCATGACCCTTCCCCCTTCTATGGTGGGATGAATTTGAGAGTCTCTGGCAAATAGTAAATATACAGGAAAAAGTGGAAAAAAAAAGACATGTATAAAGTGTCTGACTCTTGGTCTATCCTCTCAGGTCCAGCAGCAATCAGTTTAAATATTTCCTGAGCCAGACATTGCATCTGGGTTACTTATGGATGTATTCCCATGAATTTCTCTAAACCCTGTTTAAATCCGTTTATATTTTTGGCATCCACAGCATCTCGTGGAAATGACCTCACAGTGCAGTTATGCAACAATACGGAAAAGTATTTCCTTCTGTTTATTTTAAACTCGCTACCTGATAACTTTATTGTGTGTGTGTCCTCCTGAGTTCCTGTACTATAAGAAATCCAACAAGTTTTCCCTGTTCTCCACACTATTCATAAATTTATGCAACTCTCATGCTCCTCTAAGTTGTCCTTTCCAAGATGAAGAGGTGCATTCAATTAAGTCTCCCTACATATGGAAAATATTCTCCATCTCTATCAACCTCATTGCCTTTCAGTCCTATTTTATTACTACTACAATATTGCATTATTGGTAGGTGGTTCTTTTCCCACAAAAACAGCTAATGTTCACAATTTTTGTCCTATTTTTACATTTGCATAGCTCAAAAGCTTCATATGAATATGCTTCTTTTCAGCCAAAGCATTTACTACCTCCAAGACTGAATCTTCAGTAACTATGTATGACATACAGTAAAAGAAAATCCGTTCCTTCATACCTCATGTGGATGCAGTTGTATTTTATTGAGGATTTTACTTATGTCTCTCTTTTCAAGTTTGTCACACATTGTGAGAATTATCTGTCTCATCAGCCTCTATCACTTCCTGTAGTGCTAGTAATATTTAAAAGTGAGTTAGTCAATTCAGAAAAGAAATTAAAAAAAGAAAAAGAAAAAAGAAAAAAAGAAAAGGAAAAAAAAGTAAAAAGGATGTATTCAGGTTACATAAAAATGAACATTTCTCTGGAAGATATATTGCAGTGAGAAAACATGTACTGGCAAATGGACTAGATATGGGATTTGTATCATTTACTGGAAACCTTCTAGTAGCATAAACAAGAACTTCATCAAACTCACACTCGCAAGTCTTAAGGCTGACCTCACATGCTCTTTGTATCAACAGATGGGTCTAACTGACTCACACTTGTTCCATGCACTCAGGAAGCATTATGCCTTAGCAAGCCCGAGACCCTGAGGAACTATATAAACCACTCTGTGAGCTGGAATACGTGTTTCTTTTTGATGTTTGTTGCTGATGAAAGTAGAAAGTTCATGTGGTTTGGAGGAATGCTGCTGACAGTATTTCAGACAATGAAAAAGTGATAAGGAGTTCAGGAAACTTCTCTCTTGACATCTGATTTCTCAGGTTTTGAGTTTACAGGATGTGTCTGGTGCACCCTTTAGTGTCACTGAACGTTTTTGCTAGTGATTTTTTTTCTTTTTTGAAATGTATTTATTAAACTTCAGCAAGTAAATTGCCAAGCCAAAGAAGGGAGATGAAATACCTTAATATTGGCTTTTTGGTAATTTTTGTACAATAAGATTCTTGCATCAGAACTATGTGTTCTGGTATAATTTCTCATGACGTGACCAACAGCAAATAAAATGAAGTAGAGTAAAATAAAATTAAAAACAAGAAAAATCATATATCCATGCAATTATGACATTTTCCTTCAGAGGTTAAGTGTATTTGAATACCAGAGACCTTTTATTCTATCACACTCAGTTGTGAGAAGAGATTTTGACACACATGTTCAACCTGGATCATATAACTTCTGCCTAATTGTCAGTCACGTGCTAGAGATCAGGAGTTTTGGCTGTTATCCTTGACTGCAGAATAAAATTGTGGGTTAGTAGTTAGAGATTTACTATGAAGAGCATATTCAATATAAGAGGCCATACGGATGATTTGTTAAGATTAAAACTTATTGCATGAGGTCCTAGGTTCTATTCCTGAGGCAATCCATGACCTTCCTTTTAGCTTATTTATAAAATATGGTAATAGTTCATACTTGAATGTCCCCGGCTTAGAAGGCAAGCATGGATTTATTCAGTATAAGTGGCTAAGTGCATGAAAATAAAAGCCAGAGTCAGTAGATCTGACTAATATAAATCCATGGCCGCCTTTTTTGTAGCTCAAGGAGTTTTCCCTTCTAGTAGGAGGGAGTAGGTAGTACTGCCTTTCTTCTTTCCTGCTGCAGTCAGCGAGGATTCCCTAATAAAATACTGTATTGCTCTGGTGAAAGCCCAGCATCTCAACACGCCCACGCAGGGCAGTGCAATGCTGTACACAAAGTCTGAACTGAATCGCCCGAGCAACACGGCTATCTGAAAGCAGTACAGTTTTTGCTGCCCTCAGGAAGTACCACTCACTGGAGTGCCTCGGCTTGCTGGCCTGGCTCAGTCCTCTTGAGTCTCATAGCAAGTTCAAATAGGGAGGGACTCCCCACAAACTGCACAGGGAATCCTTCTGTCCTACATTGACTTATAAATTTCTTTCCCTTCCCATGGAAAGAAGTAACTAACTATAATACAAACAATTCTTACTTATATAAAAGTCTTTTATAAGATTTGGTAAGTCTTGAAGGGCAGGTGAAGAGCACATAGACAAGGAGGAGATTCCAAAACTTCTCTTCCTGGAGAGGGAAGCAAAAAAATGAGACACAGAACAAGGCAAATTCTTTAAAGGAATGACAAAAACTAGGCAGACCTGGGTTGGGTCTGCTCTACCACTCTTAAGCACCTTAACATGGTCTTAAATTTTACACGTCTAATGAAAAGTTATTCTTCAAATAGGAGCCTACATTTCTTTATACTTAATAAAGAAAAACAGATACCTCAGGAGACAGATTCATTTTGGCTATCTTTAAACAGTCTTCCATGCATATATAAGCAACTCAGGGATTCCCCTTACAAGCATAGCTGTATTAGGTACTTAAAATTGTGCACAAGTTAGCTGACAAATTCAATGGGCTGCATGAAATTGTAACATGGGGGTGGGTGGGTATTATTTTACTGTATTAACCTGTCATTTTCCAAACCAGGAAAAAAGCACATAATATTAAAATGTTAAGTTCTAGGTTTTGGGGTTTGTTTTTTTTTTTTCTTTTTAAACAAAAAAATAGATTTGAAAAACCTGTTAAACTGAAAACTGCTACCATAACTTTACATGTGGTATCTCAAGTACCTCTATCATGATAAATGCGACTTTTAGTCTAAGATAAATCTACCCATAGAAGATAGATTATCTCACTTACTATAACCAGAATCCCTGTCAGGACACAAGGTTGACAGAGATGATCTACTTTAGGACAAGTTCATTTTGACTGCATTATTTTCATCTGTTAACAAACACAAGCATATTTGCATCTATTTACCATTTTCTTTTGACCTCTTTTTTGCTTCATTAGTTCATGAGTTACAGGAATTTTGAAAGTGTACTTTTTACTTCAGAGCTTCTTTGACCTCCCGTAAAGCGCGTGTAGATTGAACTTTAAATTATGTAGAATGAAGGCAAAACAGGCTAAGATTTTAATGGTTTTCTGAATCACTAAATATGTTTATAATAATGAATATCTAACAGGCTACACAATTTGCTTCTTTACATGAAATCTATGCTCATTGTCTCATCGAGTGAGTTCTGTTGTTTGTTCAATGTTAATTTGATATTCTTTTAAATCTTGATAGGATTTGAACCTAAAGGTTCAAAAGGTGGAGTGATTAAAGATTATTTAATGATTCTAAACTTCTAGATTATTTTATTCTCTGCCATCACATTAAGCCAGAAGGGTTGGATACAAGACAATTTTAGTAATAATAAATTGGCAGAAAGTAGTCATGTTTGCAGAAGAGTTTTGAGATTTCTGTTACTGAGGAGATGGATTGACACTCTGTGTGTGCATGTGCACGCACACACATGTGTGTTTTAGAAAAGCTGGAACCGAGGTCATCTGCTTGACTGTCATCTTTCATAAAATATTTCTGCACCTTCTTTTATTTAGGAATATTCATAGATGTGAATAATGCTTAATCTGGCTGTTCTCACCACAGCTGAGGAAGTCAAGTCATGCACAGCACTAATTTTACATTCTCTTTGTTTTGTCTCGCCTATGTCCAGCTCCTGTTAGTGACATTAGTTGTTGTTTTTTCCATCATGATAAATCTGAGCAGACCTTTATACACTAGTCTCATATTTTAAAACTTCAGTTAATTAATTAAAACACTTTTTCAGAGGGGAAATAAGATTGACCTTCTTAATCCTCTCTACGTGGCACAGAAAGCTGGAGCCAACATTTGTCAGGCTGAAATTTTCATTTGGAGACTGAAAAAAATCCTTTGTAATCAGTGGAAAAGTTCTCATTCACAAGTGGGTTTTGGATTAGGTATAAAATATGAACTTTTTGAATAAAAGTCAATAGTTTTCTCTGGCACAGAGAAGTTCTGCATCCATTTCAATGAGACATGGTTTGAACAAGTAACTTTTAAACCTTGAAAGAGTTGTATGTGAGCTGGTTAAGGCAGAATTTATCCGCTGTTGTTTAAACCCAGTGTTTTCTTCAGCTTCCAGTTTTCAAAAAACTCCTCTAAACAGCGCCCTTCAACTTTGCTTACAAACAAGGAGTGCAGCTCTTACGGAAGTCCATAAAGAGACTAAATCCAGCATACGAACAACCTACTGCTCCCTATTTTCAAGGACATGCTGTTTTTTCAAAGTATAGTTTCTATCAGGTGCTCATTCAAACCTTTGTTTCTCTTCAACCTAACCTTGATCCAGTCAATGCAATGTCCTAGTTCTGAATTTGCTAAGAGAAGTTGCTTACATTTTCTGAAAACAAAGCTTTAGGCTCTGGAAAAATATTCTGAGGGCATAATAAGAAAGATAAGCAAAGAGTCCAAGGGTCCAATATTTAAATTAATGATATATCTTCATTCACACCCCAGCAAAGCAGATGTTCCTTAGAGCAGTGTAGAAGTTAAAGATGGACATATTTTAGAATGGGTGCTTTATTTTCTAAGGAGTGCCATTGCCACTTTATAACTAAAAGCAGTACTGTGAAGGTGAAACTGCAGACATAAATATTCCGGAGTAGCTAGTCTTTCTCAGTACTTTCTTCACAGTACTAGAATTGGGGCTTTTTTCCTCTGAAAAATAGGACTATTATTGCCAGTACTACAATAGGCTTGTAAATATTTTTAAAATCCCTGAAGTTTCATGAACTCCTGCAGAGGTGTGCAGCAAGCTAAGGACATCCTTAGAGAAAATAGGGTTCTCAAGTTCCCAACTACATGAATTTTGCTTTGAGCTTGTAAATACTTTCAAGAAGGAACCAAAAGGAAGACACAAATCAGTGCCCCCAAAATTTGTCACCTAAATGAACAGCATATTAAGCATTTTAATAATTTTTACTGCTTCACCTACTTGTGCAACTACTGGTGTTATTAAAGAAGAAGTGTCCTAAATAACAAATCAAGAAACTGTTATTCAGAAATTCTGAAAAATTGTGATTTGATGGAAAAAATATTGAATTTCCACTCCATCAGCCATCCTGACATTTCATCATTTTCTCCACATTAGACGTGGTGCAAAGTAGTTTATATTTCCATATTTCTGAGGAATGGGAATATATACATATATAAGAAAATATATATATATACACTAAAAATTATCACATTTGAACTGTCAAGAATATTACATTTTAACACTTCTGATGAAAAGAAACTTTTAAACTTTCCCCAAGCTTTGCTTTGTTGAAATAACTCAAAAATCTTTCCCAAGTAATTTTAACATTAAAGTGCATTTCCCTGTAGTCCAGGAAGCCAATGACTACATTTTCATTAGCTGAACTATTCGTCCCATATGCGAGCAGGCAACATGCATTTCCTATAGACCATGTATCTCAGAGTGAAATTTGTTGCAAAGACTTCTGGAAAATATCATTTCCTGGGAAGGCCGCTAAACAGGAAGAATGGATAAGAACACTTACTCCTGCTAGGAATGTCTTACAACAGGAACATCTAGCTTAGGGTTTGGCTGAACTAATTTGGACAATTCAAGAATTCTGGTTCAACTTGAACAAATAAAAATGAACAGAATATTTAATGGAAATTTTCCCCATTCCAAAGGTAAAAAAAATTGAGATAAACCCAACATTTTCTAGAATATTTTGATGAAACTGAATTTTCTTGGAGAAAATACTCTATGGAAGACTCCAAGAATAGCTGAAACCTGGATGCAATAGCAAGAATCTTGCTGCAAGCAGGCTACAGAGAGCACCACCCACTAAAAGAGCAATTTATTTCAGTCCTGTTCCCACAACCCCTTTGAAACCACAACCACCTGCAACCCCAGCAAAGAGAGCCAAGTATGACACTGTACCAGAAACCATAAGAGCAAGCACCTGTCTGTCAGCCGTTGTTATGTTCCACTTTTGCAGATCTACAGTAATCATGTACTTTAATCCTTTTTTATCCCCCTCAATAGTCTGTTCTTTTAAAATGAAAATTATGCTTTCTACAACCAGAATCCCTGTTTGAGGAGACTGAAGCTGAAGCCTCTAAGAAAACACGTAGGAAATTCCTTCTTTGGTGTAGGTACTGATCTGTTAATTAGAGAACCCAGGATAGGAGGGAAGGGGAAAAGAGTTTTTCATCGTAAAAGAGCAAACTGTGACATCATTAAAGGTAGGAGACTCTGGATGTTAAATGAGGGTGGCATTGAAGAATGGCAAAATTTGCCTCCAAAGGAAGATTTTTACATTTCATTTCCCTTGTACTGATTTTTTTTTTTGTTCATTTCACTAAATAAAAATAGAAAGGGCTGCCACTTGCAGGCAAATCAATAAATAAACTGAAATGAATAAAAATGTCATTCATTCATTGCTTAAGATTCTCCTAACAAATAGACTTACCTTAACCTCTTTTGTGACTCTAGGGTAGATGATAAAACTTTGTCCTAGAATTAGTTCTACCAAAAAGTGAGCTTCTCTTATCCCTTTGACAATTCACTATAATCTCTCAAAGGAATAAATTCTCATTCAATGTCATTGTAAAACATCTTTTGCCTGGAGAAAACTGTTCTAGCTACAGCATAACAAAGCCCAATAAATTTGATTTTTTCCTATCAAGCCGATGAAAATACAGTTTGCAGGTGACACAATACATTTCAATAACGAATGTCTACAGGCTCCAGAAGATATGAAATTAGGATGTGGAAAAGCAAGAAAATAGACAAGTTTTGCTGAAATAATTTATCTCCCACTGCTACTTTCGTTTCTTACATAGCAAGAACAGTTGTGATTCTGATGCCTATGTGAAACTGATACCATCTATGACTCAAAAGCTCTAACGAATGACTCACCAGTGCTGAGACTAGCTACCGAAGGGTCACTCTGGGACTGGAAGGTTACTTTCAGGAAACAGAGAGAATAGAAATGTATATCAGTTCCTGCTTGACAGTAAAATACTCTGAACTGTTAAAGGGAAGTTCAAACATCATTTTTACATTAAATGAATGTTATATTGTTATAAAATAATAACAGTACACACATACACACACAAAAAAAGTAAACTTTTAACCAAACTGTTACAGAAGTATTAGGAAAATGAGGGCTGTGATTTTAGATTTTCCTTCTACATATGTTTTCATTTCACAAAGGACAAACTTTATCTAATGTAGAAATAGATCTATGGTGAATGTCATCATTTACATCTCATTAGTCAACAAAATACTGTCTTTTACACCCAGCCAAACATCTTTGGGCTTCTGCATAGTTATTTGTACAATATATTCTCACATCAACATGATTTTCAGTGTAGCTGATGGAATCAAAATGTAGAGAGAAGTGGATGTCATAGGTTGTGGACTTGGAACTCAGTGAGGAAGAATTTAAACTGCTTTGTGCAAGAGTCGGTGGCACTGGAGGAAGACAGACTAAATTTATTTTCTTTGGAGATGTTCAGGATCAGATAACAGAGGAAACAAAGTTCTGACTGTAGCAGATCCTGGGGTAAACAAGAAAGACCGACTGCTGCAAGAAATTCAGTAAACGGTAGGAAGAGGGGAGAAGAGGAGATGTGAGATGTTAAATCTGGAAGACCTGGGGGTGAAAAAAAAGAGACGACCAAAAGGAAAACAGCACAATGAAGTCACAGTTGTCCACTGCTTGGAAGCCATGGAAAAGACAATGGGTGGGCTATATCAGATAAAATTTCATGTGATATATTAGGCTGTGCTTTGATTATCAAACAAAAGTAAGCACTGTATGTGGGCCTTTCTCAGTAAAGGCTTTCGGTACATAAGGAGTCTGTCGGTGCTGGATGGGACTGAAGGTCAGATGAAGCCATGAAAATGACTGAGTAGGAGTCAAAGAGATTAACAATCACCTGAATGAAAGTTGACACCACAAAAGATTAGGCAGAAAGATATATTATCTCACCACAGCATGGATACAGATTCTCTGAAATAGTAGATCTTTTCCATCTCAAACATGCTTTGTAGGGCCTGGTATCTCCCTGTTACTCAGAACTGATAGCACATCTCTGATAGCTTCTTATTACTATTACAGCTGTTCACCTAAAGCACCTTACTGTAATATATAATAAAGCAAAGCCTTGGCTTTAGCCTTCAACAAATACTAATGCGTTCTTTCATTCATTGTGAGTCTGTGGCTGTAGCAGGCTGTGATCTCTGATCTCTGATGGTAAGCAAGCTCCTCTGACTAGAAGGTCTGAAAAGGCAATGACAGCGTAATAGAATTTTATGATTACATTTTGAACATTTCCACTGTGAGCAGAAGGCTCCCGACTCAGATATTTTTATCTTTTGCTTAAAGAACAATAAAAAAGTAATAGGAAGAAATCAACAAGTCATGGTAGAAATAACTCAATACCTGTGCTACATTTCCTTCTGCATTATTTTCACTTGAAATTAACTTACTGAAATACAATGAGAGTAATTTCGTAGTTCTGAAAAAAGGGGCCGATACTACCCAACCTGAGTGGACGTTCAGCCTGCATTGCTAGACAGGGGGGTTTGCTCCCTATATATCAGTGCTAACAATGAATGAATGAACCAAGCAAGATAAATTGAATGTGACCTTTGAAGGAATATGGGGAACAGAGAAAGTTCTCTGTGTGAGATGGTTCTAAGACAAAATAGCTTCCCAATCAAGGCAGAAGGAAACCGGGCATCAGGAAAACTGAGCAAAGCCTGTAAGCATGTGCCCACACTGAAGCAGAGCCACAGCACACGTAGACATGGCTGGGCTTTGATTCCCTTAGTTTGAGACTTGTGTTTCATCCGTCTAACCTAACAGTGCCTTTTTATCAGGAAAGCTAAAATAAACTTTCATTTACTTCATCACAGACCTTGTTCTTAAAATGCATTCACTTGTGTTCGTAAAGCACTTTGAGATCTTTGCTTGGCTGGCACAATATAAGTACAAAGTGTTATTAAATCATTCAGTATAAAATGTCCTTTACCTCATTATATTTTATAGCGGTAACTTTTTATTATCATCTGATGGCAGTAAAACATGACACAGCTCATCTAGCATGCTGGGGCAAGGTCTTGACTGAAGTTGATTAGAGTTTTGTCTGAGTGAGAAGTGAATAAAAATTGAGTTAAGGACTTCAGAATTTGATTTCCTAATAAGGCATTAGGAACACATATAAGTAAAACAAAAATGGCATTCTTCTAATATATAGGTTACTAATGCTTTAGGCTTGATTGACTCCTTTTAATGAGGATATGAGCTCTTCTAAATTTCAGATAATTCTGCCATTTTTTCACATATTTATTGCTGTTGCTAACTGATTCTCTGAGCACTGTTTCTATATGCCTCCCTCATGCTGCCTTTTTTATGGCACAACTATAATTATTTTTACTATATAGTGAAAGTCTTTTGCAAGAATAGTGAGGATGATGAGTATCATTATTGACCCATTGAATGGAAAATACATGAACATGTGATGAAGACAATTCTGCAAAGAGAAGAGAACTTGTTTCATGAGGATAAGGACGTCTTCTTGTACTTTTCACCATTTGTGTCATTAAGCCCTCAAGAAATGACCTGCTGTTTCATCCCGTGAAGCAATAACTCTGGAGGAGTTAAAGAACTGAACAAATATTGGAAGAGCAATGAGAAGAGAGATCCATGATACAATTGTCACATGCTGGGTAGGAAATCCCAGTGACCTGGGCATCTCTTCCAGACCTCTGCACATAGCTAGGAATGTCCAAACTAATTTGGACATTCCTAGCTAACTAATTGTTAAACTAATTAGTTTGCCTAAATTAAATTTTAATTAGTTTAGGCAATTTAGTTTGGAAAGCAGGTTCCCTCCCACTCTACATTTCCTCTTTCACTTGCTGTTCTTTCTTTTTTTTCCAGCCCTAACATAAATAAATTTTGCTTACTCTGTTGTAATGTCATATCATTTAAATCACTTCTTAGATTTTTGCCTCCACAATATTACTCTGAACGAGTATAAGAGGCTTCTATGACCTTTACCATGCTCTTAAGTGTGTTTTCCAACCATCACTGTTTCCCCCAAGTCCTGCTTAATGCTTTTTAGCATCCATCACTGCTTTCTGTGGTACTGGAATTATATGACTTAGATATGTAATGTACCAACTCAATTAAATTAAAAAGGAATTCTTTATGCAATGAATTGCCTTTTGGCCTCACTTCTCACCAGTAATTATTATTTTTATAAACCCCTCATAGAAATATTTTATTTTCAGAAAAAAGAAGGGGGAAAAAAAGCAAAAGAAATGATTAGCAGCCAGCATCACCACAGCGAATGGTTTCTACTGAAAACTCAAACCATATAGAAATCCCCTATGTAGGAGCAAAAAGAGGGCAACATAGGCCACCAAGAGTAGAGAGATACTGGTCAATGCAGAGGTGGAGGAAATTGCTGCAGAAGGGGACACAATGAAAGCAATGATCAACTATATTGCAGAGAAGGCTGATGGGAGCTGCAGAGTGATACCTGGAGAGAGGAGGTTCTTGGTATTGGTCTTTTCCAGAGGTCACAGCTACATCAGTGTAAACAGTCTGTGTGCTGCAGGCATTGTGTAAATAGCCCTACCCAAGACCAGGCATGCTGTTCTTTTAGCCATGTCCCCTGTGTTAGCCCAGCAATCGGATGCTGTGGTACGTGAGGATAAAGCACCCATGCTGTCTGAATAGCAGCATTAATCGTGGGGTTCCCAAATTGCACTATGAGACAAGCTTGCCTTCTGTTTCAAAATTATATTCGTGACAACAAATCTGTTAAACTCCTCCGCTGACATGTTTTACTTTCCCAGGACGGGAACACTGTGAAGGTTGCTTGTTGGCTCAGCTTCAATTTCCATGACAGATTTCAGGCAGTGACCTAACCTACCTCTTGCTTTACAGGAAACAACATGGAGATTCGAACTAGCTTCATCTATAGGAGCTTAGAGATAAAGTGACCAGTGATATATAAGAAAATAATGTATTTTCTGTTTATGAAAGACTATTCACCTCCAAGCCAAGTTTGAAGAGTTGTGCATCTTTAAGGGAAGGAGGTTTCCTTCATGAACTAGAAATCTGCTTCCAAGGAAGAATACGGACTTGCTGTGGAAGCTACAGAGTTCTACTGCGTGTATTTCCTCCAGGGCACCTTACAGCCAGAGCCAGCAAAAGATGGCTTAAGTCACTAATAATAGGTAACAGATCTTTTTATCATATAGGTATTTTGAATACTCCTCCAACCAAGATGGGGAAAAAATGGGACTTTTATCAAATGGTGGCTTGCTGGTGAACTGTACTATATTTTACTTACTGAGTTAATGTTCCCAGGCACTTCTTCCGAAAACAAACACACTTGGTGTTCACATGCAGTCTTCTCAGCTCACCAAGGAGACAGGAAACTTAACTAGGTGAAGAGACAAAATAATCTTCCACAATTTAATGTCAAGGTCAAAGGAGGGAATTCTACAATATTCATGCTGTGCCTATTCACTAGTTAGAGGGTGAATCGTATTTGTCAGGTCAGTCAATAATGCACTTGTGACCAGCAGTAGATTTAACAATTTCTTTCCCCCTCACCCTGAAAGACCTCCTGTCTGCTCTTATGAAATGCTCTGGACCACAAGAATAATTTCTTCTCTGGTCTGACCAGAGCTGAAGGATATCCAGCCTCTGAGAGCAGGGGAGGCACACTACCTCCTGCAGATAAAAACAGCAGAGCCACAAGAAGGTGGAGGAAAGGAGCAGGACCTGTACAGAAAAATCCCCCTGCTCCGTAAGTGCCAAGCGTGTTTCCATATCTCTGAAACCTTTGTGGCTCAGATTTGAGTGTCTGCCACCCAGCCCCAGGGCAACAGTTAATTCAAATAATGGGGGACAGAAAAAACAGGCCTACATCCATGCTATTTCTTTTTTTCCTCCACTCACCAAACACAATGGCTACGCATGAGCTACGTAATCAATCCAGTGGAGTTAGAGTGCATTGCACTCGGACAATTTACTGCCTTGTTTCTATGAAAAAATAAATTGGGTGAGTTTGCATCACTTTAGTCTTTTTATGTATTTTTTGGCATCAATTGGTAAGGGCATCCAGGCAATCTTCCTTGTGGGTCCCTTCCAACTCAGCATATTCGATGATGATGATGACTCCCTAATGTCCAGTTTCCAGCACAAAATCATACTTTTATGCATCAACACATAACAGCTCAAATGCTGTCCAGTTTCCCAGTATTAATCTGTTCACAGACACGTATTGCCGCCAGACAGTGCTTCAGCACTCTGGAACCCCCTGCTCAAGGGTACTTAGACTGACAGCATGCACTTCAGGCTCGTATGTCAGCTGTATGGGCATGGGATGGGTAAGATGAGAGGAGTAACTGAATAGTTTAGCAGTCTAATATCTGTTAAACTTATCTGTTATATATCATTAGTCTTTTTCGTACATCTGTTATGCTCTTCCCATGGGAGTAAAGCTGGGCAGACAGCAGATATTGTCTGTTTAATGGGAAACAGAATGATTTCCCCCCACTTTTTTTTCCCCCATCAAAAGAAACAAAAGCAAAAACAAAGGGGAGGAAAAAGGGAAAATTAAAAAGTAAGACATTTTAACCACTTAACCGTTTTGACTGAAAAAATTATAACATTTCACTTGGTTTTCAGTTTTTTTAAATGTTAAGAATACTTTAGCAGAAAAAATTAATTTGATTTTCAAAAAAACATTTTGTAATGGACACAATAAACATTTATTTCCAAATGTGTCAAAATAAGATAATTTTTCTGTGGCCCCTAAAGCACCTCTTTTAATGTGGAACCTGAAAAATACAGCTTAGAAGAAATTTCAGAGAAATAAGTATTTCTACTTTTACACTCAGAAAGATTTATAGTAACACTCAACACTAATAAAAAGGAAAAAAAACCACAGAATTCTTAGTGGAGCTTTAAAATTACTTTATTTATCCCTGATTTTTATGCAGATAGCACTCAGAAGTCCCTATTTTGACTAGGTCATTTTGTGATAAAACCTATATGGAAAACCTACAGGAAAAATCCCATACCTGTAATCCATATGTATTAAAAAAAGTAGCAAAATGGCAGTGATAATAATCTACCCATGGCATCAACCTATTTTTACACCCCTTCAAATACTAAAATAGGATAATAAAAATTAAAAATGACCCTTCAAATACTAAAATGGGATAATAAAAATGACTCTTCCCTACTCCTTTGGAGTCTATGATCTAGAAGATGGAAATAGTCTCAAGCACATGAACACTGAAATCAAAGAGTTTAACAAGCTCCACTGAGTCAAGCTCCATGGTAGGAAACGGCAGCAGCATCTTGAACTGGTAACTTTGCAGCCTACAGGTGGTACCCTGCAGTTATCCTTTTACTTTGAGATAAAAGGCTCTATTTTTTTTCTCAGCTAACATTGAAATTGAAACTTTTTTCTCTTTTGGGGAGAAGGAAATGACGTATAGAACCAGATGTGCACAGAGCAATCACATGGGCAACTCTGCTCCACAATGAAACTGTATGTACTCCTGCAGGAAATTAAGTCCGTCAAAGCCTATCTGAGTTACCCAGCTAATTATCCTTCCTTTACTAAAGGGGAATGATGGGTTCCATCCATAATTAAGCCAGGTTATGGGAATTTGGCTGACATTACCTACAGCATATCTTTCTGTATAGATTAATCAGTCTGGAAAATGGGTAGAAAGTAATTTCTCTACAAACCTCTCTACAAAGTGGGACTTGAGGAGAATGTGTAGTTTCACAGGGGGGTTACAGTGCAGCAAAATTTGTGGTACCTTTCTGCACAACAAGTCACCTTTCTAATAGAATATGTCTGGGTATAACCACCAGTTGCTATGATAGCATGTTACTTCTCTGATCCAAGAATGTGAATATCATGGCTAAAAGCGCAATGTTAGTACTCCAGAAACCATGTACCGGTTGGCTTTCCTATTTTGTCAGTATTTTGTCAGTATTGTAGAGAAAAGATAAGGTGTTGATAGCTCTACCTTACAACAAGATGCACCAAGTCTGCCAGGACAAGTCATTCACAGCATTCACACACTACTGGAGAATAATGAAGAAAACTGATGAGAAACAGGAAACGACCTGCGAATCAAGTGGCCAAACCTCACCAGATACACACCAGTTACAATGTGTAACTCTTGACAGTATTATACTGCAGCATAACTAGAGTCCACTTTGGCACAGGGATAGGGGATACAGACCCTGTGGTAGCTGTTGTGCGATGGGAGAGGAGACAGAACAGTCCACTTCTGGAATGTCATTTCAGCTTTTAAGTTCCTTTTCTGCCTTGCCACAGGTTTTCTAGGGAACTTGAATCATGTCACCATTTGTTCCTCTAATCCTTCCCTCACACCCACGTATGTACACCACTGTTAAATGAAGGAAGGTACTGACCTATCTCACAGGGATTTTGAAAAGATAAAAATGTTAGACATTATAAATATAGCAGCTGATGGGGGGGGGGGAGGGGCGAATCCAAATTGTAAATAAATGTACAAAATGTGGGAAAAGCTTACAAAACACCTTTTTTTTTTCTTTTTTATATAAATGCTCATTTAAACACTAGCTAAAACAAAATCTAAAATACAAGTTTAATCAGTGTAAAATTTTAAATTCTGCTTTTGCATGCTATAGAAACAATATTTATGGAAAAAATACTTAGACTTTAGGACTAGAATTTGGGAGATGTAAGGCCAGATGCTTGGCAGGAATAATTTATTTAGCACAGATGATTTCAACACTCTGAAACAGATATTTTTTCACAAGCCAAAGATTTGGTGACTGTTTTTTTATTCCCCTTTATTCACTGCCTTTGTTCCATAACCCCAAGGAGATTATGCTTCCCTCATCCCTAAATTTGGCATAATAATATTTGTCCTTTCTAAAATTACTTTACCTCTAGAATACAAGGTGCTCTTGTTTACATCCTTTGCTATCTAAATCATTACTGATTTCCATGTGTCAAGTTTAGCCCCCCAAAAACATAATATTTTTTGAGGGGCATAAAAACAATCCCTAACTGGTGTCCTGTCTAATTTGAGTGCCAAAGCAAGGACTTTACTAACAGACGTCTGATGCCATCTATAGCTGGCAGAGTGGCAGCTTTTTTCTGTTCACTGTGAGCACAGTCCCCACTGGGATCAATTTACTTTTTCATTCACACCACACAAAAGAATGTGTCGATAGTGCTGGAGATGACGTCAGTGCAGTCAGCTGCAGAGAGCCATGGAGAGTGCAAGTGCTGCAAACAAAATAGCCATCGATAACACGCTCCTCAGATGAAAACCTTTCTATTGGAAACCAATGGTCACGTTTATTAAAGCTCGTTTTAAAATACAGCCAACAATGAACCAAAACAGCCAAACAAACCAGAGCAGGAAATACATAGTGGTGATTTTATCCTGAAATAATTTAAAGAATGTTGAGCATCAGAAAATCTTCTACTTCTAAGGAATTATTCTTTTGTGTAAGTAAGTGTCCTAGTGACATAATACACACCAATTTTGGTGCATAATTCACTATCTAAGGAACCAACTGCTACTGCTAGGGGACATACTGAACACTGTCTCACTCACAGAGCAATGCAGCCTCTGGCTGTAAAGTGAGAGCAAAATTTAGTTTGCTGCTTTAAAAAAATGAAAAAATTACTTTTCATCATTCAGCACCATTTTTAAGTGGTGTTTATAGGATCTTTTATTGTGCAACGTTTTTGAAGTCTATTTAATGTAGAAAATGAGACACCATTGTGACTGTAATAATAAAATTGTCGCAATCCACAAGATTTTATTAAGTATTCAGATATTAGCTTGGAGCAGGTAGTAATACTTTGCCTCAGACAACACCCACGTCTTAGTTTTATTTTAGTAATCAATATTTTATCTAAATTTAGAGATTGTTAAGGCTGTTTTGCCAAAGCAAATCTTAAAGAGTGTATAAGTAATCCCTTTCCACTTCACTCATGACACTCAGGTGCTTTGAGGTAAGCATTTAAGCAGACTGATGAGCTGTAAGCTAAGCATAGGAAGGTGCTTGCAATGGGGAATCTCTCAATTGATTTCAATGCCCTGTAAATCAAAGCCTAAGAAGTACAAATTCAGAGCTGCAAGCTGCACCAAGCCTGTAATGGGAGCGTTACAACAGCACAAAGAGTCATATCAGACTAGCAACAATTTACCTAGCACAGTATTAATAGCAATGAAGTTATGGTGTCTGCATAGACAAGCTTCCTAACCGGGTACCCCGCATCCCAAATGGCCTCTTTCAGCCTTCGCCGAAGCCAGTGACACTGCAGCTTCCCTGGTAATGACACATGCTGGCTACACTGAAGTGAGTGCCTACATCATACTGCCTGAACGCAGTGCAGAGATAACCTTAGGGACTGATGTCTTTTATGTAGCTATGAAAAAGAACAAGCTTTCTCTGCTATCTTCCCTCTCATGTATCCTGAGAGGACCAGCTCTCAGAGCATAGCTGAGTCTCTGTGTTTATTTGAGTCTTTGTCTCAGGGCTGACATTTTCTATGAGCAAGCTAATTTGAACCAACTGGGAGGGGCAGCAATGAAGAAAAAGAAGCCAAAACCACATTAGTTGGAAAAAGACTAAGGAAATAAGTAATTATTTTTTTTTTAATAGGGCACTACTGGAATGACTACAAGCCCATTAAACAGCATAAAAGGCACTTTATTGACATCATTAAGGTTTGGTTCAGGAACAAAATGAGTAAAGTCTGATCCAGCAATCTCTAAAATGAATGGAAAAATCCTCATCGCTTTCAGTTGAGGCTAAATCAATCTGCAGAATAAACCACTTGGGCTAATTTAGAGTTTGGGGAAAAATAATGAAGACTAGCCAAGAGAGGCTGGTAGAGCATTGGCTTGCTTGAGGTTCATTTATTTCTTGGTCTAGAGACATCCCTGCAGTATCTTTAAGGACCTTAAGAGATTCCAGATTTCTCAGTGAAGTCAGAGGTTAACCAGATCCTCAGGTTCTTTCAGAAAAAGCCTGAAGCTAAGGGAGGGAAGAATTAAGATGCTCAGCATGAAGGTGCTCCTTATACAGGGTTTCTGACTTACGCACAGTGGCTGTAAGTTCAAATATGGCCTTCCTTCTGTGCATACGTACAGGCAATTCTGCCTGGAATATAACTGTAGAGAATTTCATTTTGCTTTAGTCAGTGGAACAGGGAAAATCATCAGAGTCTTTGGTGTTGCAATGCAATGTTTCTCTTCCCTCTCTGGGCACAGAAGGGGGTGGTAGATCGTAACCCTGGATTTGTGGTTTCACTTGGGCAGACAGGTTGCACTGCAAGGATATTCCCATTTTAAAAGCAGATTGCTATTTTCTAGTTAAGAAAGAAGCTTTGTATTTATTGTCTTACAGATTCAAGGTATTGTGAATTATCACCACCCAAATCAGTTGTATTTTATACTATATAATCCCATTGGCTTATTCACACATGTGAAAATACTATTAACTTCCATATAAAATATGTATTTTTATATATATTATATATATATACACACACACGTGTATATATAAAAAATATGTGTGTAAACATACCAGTGAGGGATCATGGTGGCAAACATTCTGGCACCGCATGTTGCCTGAACATATATCTGGATTTGCTTTTGTGAATAAGTATCTGAGAGAGATAAATATATATTTATGGTTTATGTGTATACTATGAACAATATGCAGTGTGTATATATATTATAGAAGGTGTACAACTTATATTAGGGAGAGACCATATGAAAGAAAAACCTGTCACTTAGCTTTCTGACAGGCTGCAACACCTTTTGGTTAGCGTGCATATTCAATAGTACCAGTGTATAGCACAGTAATAACTGTTGGAGTAAGTCAGCCAGCCACAGCCCAGTGGCAGCCGGGCAACATAAAAGTGTAATGTCCTGGCAGGATGACAGTTTTTGGCCATAGCAGCCTCAGGACCACGCTGCTGTAGCGAGGAAGTGCTGCCCGGGTGTGAGGCTGTGGAAGGGGAGCACAGGTTGGGGCTGGCCGGCAGCTCTGGAGAGTCGGTGGCTGTAACACTGGTTTCCTGGAAAACAAATGCAGGTAGACAAGAGAGAAGAGGTGGCAGTAAAATCAATGGGCTGTGTTAGTAGGGTAAGTGATAATGGAAACATAGCGTCCGAATTCAACCACAACGAATAAAAATCCAGCCTTTATGTAAGATGAATGTAGCGTGTTGGGGAGGCTCTCTTCTGAGCTTCTGTTCCCCCCCCCAGGCAATGCTGAATACATTCTTATTAGCTAGTGATTTTGCAGCTCTGCCAGCAGTTCATTTTATTTTAATAACACCTGAATCTCTACGTCTGAGAATCCCTGAACAGCAGCAACCACCTTGCTATTTCTTCACTGACCACCCTTCTTAATGCTCTTGGGAGACACCTGCCTTTCACAGTTGATGCCCTTTGAAAGAAAGAATCTATGTGATTTTTCCTTCCTCTTTTCTTGAGAAAAGCCATTGCTGAAGCCTTAGCAAAGATTCCCTCCTCTATCTTGGATACCTTGCTGTTACAGTACGTCCAGTGACATGCTTGAAAAACTTCTTGTCTCCTCTGGGCTTTAAAAGTATACAAATACTAAGTAATGTTATGCCATGAAAATTATGTCTACAAAGTTACAAAAAAGCGCCATGCCGCCCCTGTCATATTATGAAAAACGCAGCGAACAGGTATCTCCTACTGCTTTTGCTGACACAGGAGTGGTCCAAATTACTTTTGGGGCAGAGACTGAACCTGCAGAGAATAGGTAAAAATTACTGTAATTTAGACATGTGAGTATCTGGTTTCCAGGAGCAATCAGGTGCTTGAACACTTAAATAGCTGCAGTTTCATCTGCAGCTAATTACATGCTTAGAAAAAGACCCTGCTAAGGAAGGGCTGAAGGCTGGATCCTAATTTGTACTTGCTCCCAGAAAGGATTTCTTGAATGCAAACAAAAGAGGACTTCAAAGACACAGTGCATGAAGCAGATTATTTGTATCTATATAGGACACTGGTTATCAATATCCCAAAGCATTTTGTTTTCATTATTTGATGGTAAGATTCAGGATCTCACATTGTTATCAAAATTAAATATTGTACCATGGGGCTTAGACTTTAAACAGGGCAAGCTGCTATGAGTTAGTTTTCTATACAATGACGGCAAGATGAAAGATGGAAAAAAGCAATACAGATGAAACTGTAGAGTTACACAAGTCACCTAGGTCTTTACCTAGTGGATCTCAGTTCAGATGAAAAAATTTCTTAATCCCTGTCCAGAACTCACTGCTTACTATTTGCAAATACTGATGCCTCTGATGAGAAAGGAAACAGTCACATGCCAGCTGCTAAGTTATCGCAGTTACATGTCTTCCCATTTACAATATGTACATAGTCTAACACGTATTTTTATTGCAAGTGGAAGTAAACATGGACAAAGCTGCATGTAATTTGTCAAACATTAGCTCTAAGAGATGTGCCAGGGCTTGTACTGGTGTAGCAGGCATGCTGGAACCATGCCCTTCCCATGGGCTTGTCCATGACGGTCAACAGAGTATCCCTATGTCATTCATTTTGATATCATATGAAATCACTCTCCCAGCCCCCATGCTATTTCTTGAGATTTCCTAAGGATGCTAGCAGTTGTCATCAGGTGGGTTACATTCACTTCATATTTTGAACCTTGTGTTCAACCAAAAAATCGTGAAGTTTAGTATTTTTCAGGTGACAGCTGAGATTCTGGAGCATGGTTACACAGAAGCATAAAATATAACTGAACAAAGCAGAACAGCAGCTCATTTTGCAAATATTATTACTTGCAGGATGAACATCTGCCAGGCTGCTGCTGGTGAAGGAAGTCAGGAGCAGTAAGGAGATTTTACGCCTTCTCCTCCTTGTATTAGTAATTGCAAGTGCAGCACATTTTTCAGAAATTTCTGGACATCTGAAACATTCAGGCAAATGACCACTGCATATTTGGACAAAGCTCTGTGATGTTTGTTCCACACTAGGCCTAAATGATGTGCCAGAGCTTGGAACAATGCAGCTGGAATCATGCCCCATCTGCAGACTTCCCCATTACAACCAGTACAGCATCTTTATGGCATGGATGGAGATTACACTGGATTCATTGCATATCCACTGCCATATTTTTGTCTGAAATTTCCATTTGATTTAGGGATCTATAAGCAAAGGATGCAAAAAAAAAAGACATAAAGCTGGGTTCAAAGCAAGTCAATACACTTACAGGTGGTGGCTGAACAGCTAGAAGCAGCTGCGTGTTGACTATACCCCATTCTAGAGGCATTTGAAGTTGGCATTGACAGCATAGGCTGCCTTTGGCAGCAAATGCTCTTTGCACTATCAGCAGAGACATGTTAGTCTGGATATTGCTTATGGCTTCGTTCCTTACGAATGAGCAAAAGAAGCTTCATCACTTGTCATAATAGGAAAGAAGTTAAATTCAAAGACACCAACTATAAATGGGATTATGCACATTGTTTTTGAAATTTTTCATCATCATCAAGACTTTAACACAGGCTGAGACTAGGCAGTGGACTGAGACTGAAGTGGTTACACTGGAGAAAAGAAAGAAAACTGATCGAGATGCTGAGCACTGTACCTATGGCACAGTGAACATCACCAGGCTAAGGAGAATATCTTCAAGCAATTTATTATTAACAATGATAATAATGATAATTCAGGTACACATATTATACTTTTATACTGAAATTACAATTTAATGAAACTACATCATATTTTATGCAAGTAAATACCACTAATTAATATAGACTGTACATTAACTTCCTGTGTAATTACTTAATCTCAATCTCATCTGTAGAATGTGTATTTTTAGAATCTGGATGCACTAACTATATTATAATTATATACTGTAGTGACTTTAAAATTATATACTTAGTAACAACATGTGCCTATAACAAATTCCATAATTAAAATGTTTTAAGTATAGGATTGAATTGCTCACATAAGAACTCCAGACTTCAGCACCTGATGCTGGTATCTTGAAAAAGCCAACAGCAGTAAGTATGGGATTTCTAAATTTCTAAACTGGGTTCTCACATTTAGACTATTGTATAATTCATATCATTTAGACTATTATATAATTATCTAACTCATATTATATTTATTCACTTAATGACTGGCCTAATCTTTAAAAAATATCGAAAATCAGCTATTGTTTCTCACTTTATCTAGCAATGCAGCCTACAAAATATAAGGGATTTTTATTGCACAAAACCAATAAATTACATTATAGATTAAGTGTCAGTGCACTGTAAATGTTAAGCAAGGCATAAAATTGAGATCCAGAGGTCAACATTGTTGATATCCTCTATATGATAAATTTAGGAAACTGTATTTGAAAATTTGTATCCTTATTTCACCAGGCTTCCTTGAAGTACCCAGCTTGGATTTTACTGTTCTATTCTATAAATACTAAGAGTGTATTTTGTCTTTTCATAAGAAAAAAATAATCAAGAAGAAGAAGATCAACATCCCATAGGCGCTATAGCAAAGTGATAGCCCAAAGACCTTTCTACTCAGAAATTCCTCTCTTCGGCTTTCACAAAATCTGTAATCACTGCCTGAAATTAGTACATGCAAGGATACAACTGATAGGCACTGTCTTATGATGTGCCAGGAATTGAAGGAAGGATAATGTTTGAAGCCTTTCAGAACCTGGAAGCAGAAGAGTAGTTGATGTTTTTCAGACAAGACCCTCATTAAAGCCAACTTCTCTTCTTTCGTCTCCTCCATCTCTAAAAACTTGCAGAAGACACCGAGACCAAAACTGATTTGTCTTTAAATGTGCCCATTAACAACTACCTGGACTGAATTTTGGTTTCAGGCCATCTGCGTGAAAAATCTTTAAAAGTTATTTCCCTTAAAGGCCTAAGTTCAGAAACATTAACGTGCAGCCTTTTACACAAAAGCTCATCTCACTTGCATACACCCTGCCAGATGTGTACACTTAGATGCCTGAGGCACGTTTGCAGAGGTTACTATATTATCCTGTATATTGAAACACTGCAGAGAAACCAGGTCAGTGGGAAACACAGTGGGAACCCCTATAAAAATATATTCACAGGATAATCCCTTCTTCAAAAATTTCAAAGGATGAACAGTTAAAATCTGGTAACTCCATATACAAAACATTTTTTTAATACAGTTTTGATGGCAATTTGCAAAATGTTTACACAACTCTGTGGCAGTACTTCTTTGAGAATCCAGTATGAGCTTTTCAATGAGACAGACAATTTCATCTGACCTGTCTTAGGATGAGCTGAACACTCCATTGACCGCCCTCATTTTTGTCCCTTGCCTATGAGTGTCTCATTCAAACATACCTATTTCACTTTTAGATGTCTCACAAAGGACATATAAATTCCACAGTTCATCTATTTAATGCAAACAGATGTATTCGAATGATGCTTTTTCCTGGATGAGCAAATTAGCCCATTATCAAACAACATGAAGTCTACACAGTTTATCAGCTGCAAGTATTTTAACAGAGAAAAACCTCTGAGCTTTGACAAGTTAATATTGTGAGTGAAGAAACAGGTGTCTTAGTTTCACATGCCAGGTACCAAAACACGTAAGACTGTGGAGCTTTAGCAGACATCATTATATGAAGCAATTATTTGAATCTTCCAGTGTTGCGGGACCTGTGAAGGTGCTGTAACATACTCTGGAAGTCTATCCGCATGTGTCTGCTCCACAGAGTATGCTGTTCTGTTTTTTTTTTATTATTATTTTAATTAAAAGGATATATAAGCCAGTTTTTGTGGATCAAAAACTATCACCTAATTGCAGGATGCTTTGGGTACAAACCAGAGAGGTTTTTGTGCTGCAAACAATTACATCTGTCATTATCTTTATGCATCAGAATAGCCACACTTAACACTTCTACTCAAGTAGATTAAGCTTCATGTGTAAGTAATTGCAGAATTGGGACCTTTTACATTTTGCTTCTTGATCTAGGAACTGCCTATTCGATTCACATAGAACTGAGTCAGCAGTCAATGAAATGAGTGTTTAAATTCTGCTGTCACTGAAAGCTTGGCAGCCCAAGGGATGCTGATAACAGAGTTTCAGTCCAAGCACTCTGGCCAAATCTACTGAAGTTTTTCAGCCTGTGCTATCTATCTTTTTCAGCTCCCTACTTAGTGCGATTGCATCTGACTGACTAACAAACCTTATTGCATTTACTCTCACAGCATGCCTCAGTGGTTGGGCAAATGCCTGTGTTCTCCTTTACAGAGGACGACAAAGGCAGATAGATTAAAAAATGTAGGCATCTAACTCTGCTTCTTCAAATTATCACGGAGAAAAATATACAAAATAGGTTCTGAAGAGATCTCAGAGGTTACCTAACCTACGCTGCTGTCCCAGGCCAGCATCGGTCATACCTCAGCCATTCTTATCCGATAGTTCTTTAACCTGTTTCTCAAAAACCTCCTTTAATTGAAATTCCACAGGCTGCCATGACAATTCTAGTACATTACTGTATCCTGTGTAGACAAGTTTCCTAATATCTGACCTAAATCTTTCTGCGATTTTAAGCCCTGTCATATCCCCTGTAGAGATGGAGAACTCTTTATTTTTTTTATTTTTTTATTGCAGTCTCATGTCTTTAAAGGCTCCCCTCCAGCTTCTATTTTCTGAGTAGACATTTCCCTGTCTCTTTGGACATCACATTTTCTGCTTTCCTGATGATCCTCTCTCAAGTGTGGCAGAACTCAGATGTGGATGGCCCAGGTCCCAAGCTGGTTAACTAGGTTTTCCCTTTCAGTTTACACATGCAAGTATCCCATGTATTTTAATGAGATCCTTACATACCTAAGTTAGGCAGGTATTTACATGCTCCACTGTGTCAGATCAAAGTGATCAGGTTCTTGCAGGATTAAGTCTTGAGTGAGAAACCGAAATCAGAACTTGTCACAGTAACAGCAAGAAAACTGAGATGAACTACACAATCAGGTACAAAGATATGTTAACTACTAATACAATATTAATAATAGTTCGGTATATCAACATCTTCAAAATCAGTCAGTGAATCTTCTCCTGAAGAAGAAGGTATTCAAGAGAATAAGATTCTGGACCTATATTGTCAAACAGTTACCGTAAAACTTATATGCAGTTATTCAACAGAGAGATTCTCTGGAAAACATCAACTCAACAGTAAAGGAGAGGCTTGAATGCTACATGAGAAATGCATTACCTCTTAATTTCAAACAAAACTGCACTCAACTATATAATGGATATATTGACTAGAAATTGCTAGAGAAGACTGTGTCTGCTGCCAAGAAGGAATTATATTACAATACTGCACATAGCATCTATTTTGGAAGATATGATATAAAATTTAACAGTTAAAAAAGAATCCTTATGTGACTGGTATTTTCAGAGGGCAAAGATGCTACCAGCAGTGCTTCCCAAAACCCATCTCAAATGCATTATTCAGGACCTGTTCTTGATAATGTCTCTTCCCAGCACAAGAAAATTGTTGCAAGTATGTATTGTAACTTTCAGCACAGAGTAATCACAGCTATGGAACTGCAACTGCTCCCAAGGCTGTCTTTAGTGGTCACAGGTACTTCCCCGGAAGGACCAGGTGTATTATTTATATATGTGATTGACTGCTTTGCTTTGAGTAGTCTGAGTAGGCATTCATACAAACTGAGGTCAGACAAAAGCTACAAAGAATTCTGAAGAATAATAGAAAGGAAAGGTCAGTTTTAAGAAATCTTTTGAGGGGTAAAACAGGTCAGCACAACTCTGAATTGCTTCCAGGGGTGAGGACATAGAAAAGGGCAATATAGAAGAAATCTGTTCTAACTGCAGAAAGGTAGAGCCTTACCAAGTTGTTTTTAAATAAATATAGGTTTACCTAAGCAATAATAATTGAGGGCTTATGATTAGGTGGCAAAAGTTAGTTTTCAGCATTGTCCTTGGCCTTTGTCATTTCTTTTTCTTGAGATTTCTACCTGTCTTGTTCTATGTTATCACCAAGAAGACTGAACTGTAGGTGGATGCAGATTTTAGGTTACTTTCCTGCATTACTTTGACAAATACGTAGACAAAAGTTTCACACCCAAAATGATTTGTGGATAATAATAAAAATATAACAGAGTCATATAAACAAAAATACCAGGGTCAATAAGGTTTGTGGATCTTCAGCAGCGTGCGCTTTATTGTAAGTGGCCCATCCAAAAGAAAGATACGCAGAGATGTTTAAAAAACATGGACTGTTATGTTCAGATTCTCATCTGGTATAAATTATTACAGCTTCACTAGAGTCCGTGAAGCTACACCACTGTACATACACCAGCTGAGACTCTGACACATTGGTCATACCTAACCAGATTTATTAACGTGGATAGCAGATGCTGCAGGGGAATAGTATATCTCTCACCTAACTAGGTTCCTAATGACATCTAACAAATATACAGATGCCAGAACAGTTTAGAAAAACTGCTCAGAACTGTTATCTACTGCTTATTTCCAGGACTTATCTCAAACACAAGCTTTCTTTTAGGCTTGGAAGGCAATTGAAGCAATTGAAATCCTGCTGTGGTTGAGAAGCAGATGTGATCTTTGGCTTTCGAAATGAGACTCTGAAAAGAGTAAACTGAGATTTGATAAATTTAAGAGAAATCGCCACTTCCACCTCCTGAACCCACTCTTTTCTGTCTGCACCAGATCTTCTGTCTCCTTGATTTTCCTTGCTATATCTCAGAGTTGCTGAAGGATGATAAAAAATGACTGGGGTTTTTTCTCTCTCCTTTTGTTTTTTTAACTGCAAATATCCATTGTTTTCCCTTTCTTAACTTCAAGGTTTTTTCAGTTTTGAAATATGCCAAGCATGAAACAGGATGCATGGCACCAACTCAAAATTCAGCATCTCCTATTTCATTACCATCACCAACCAAATTACATTATACCTTCTGTGTTAGTAGGTAGGTCTACATAGGCATGCCTTCAAGTGATGGATCTTGAATTTCATCCTGGCATGGGGTTAAGTACAAAACACTATGATCCACACTTTACATTTCACTGTACCTTAAGCCTGCCTAGAAAGCAGTCAGTATTTTAATGTTAAGAGCTCAGTTACCCACTCCTCTGCCACCACAACAGACTGCCAGCAGGTCTTCCTGATGGTCTTAACAGTAAAGGAGACTAAATATATACAGAATGTTTTAAAATAATATGCACTTTTGAAAAAAAAATGCTGCTTATAAATTACTTAGTAAAAATCTTCGTGGAAATTTTATTTTATGAATATGAAATTGTTATTTGCATGCACTCTAACCTCCTGCCCCATGCTGGACTCAAGTTGAGGCAATATGGGGGAAAAGCAAATGTTATTCTCTAACATCTCAACTCTAACACTTGTGAGAAATGGAACAATAGTAGATATTTGCTGAGCTACTTTCTTTCTTTCAGGGTTGTATTATAGGTAATCTAAACAGCCTTTCCCCGACCTGGTGTCCCTGCTACAGACTTTGACTTCTCCAGACAAGGAGAACCGCTGCTGCCCACAATAATAAACTGATGATTACACAGGACCAGGGTATCAGATTCTCCAGTGGATTATACACAGCTGATGTGCATGCTCTCACATGTCTTCTCTACTCTGGCTTTGGTTGTTTTGGTCCTAGGTCCCCACTTTTACCCTGCTGGAAGTGATACTGGGAGTTTACGTAGTGTGTAAGACTGGCCAGATGGAAGAGAAAAGATTTCTTTAAAGATATTTGACTTTTGGATCTGATTTTCATTCATGGGCTTGACATATTTTTGCATCCCTACAGCATTACATGGAAAGCCACGACTTTGGTCTTGAATGGTAGCCCAATGTTGCCATTTCAGTTTTAGGCAAGCGATGGGTGGACATTGATCATATTAAAGCATTTCTGGAGGCTTCAGAGCAGTTTAAGCAATTCATATATACAGAGCTTGATGCAATTCCTTTACAAAATCCTAGTATGCTGATGGAAAGCAGTAAGACCTAGACGGTCTGTAGGTAAGGTACCTCTGCAAAATGAGTGAAAGAGGAAGAAACCCCTCAAGCCTAAAGGCATACTAGCAAAGTGAAAATCCTAGAGCTTATCTGTCAAAGGTGGAAGCCAGAGGGAATGTTCTTAAGGACAAATTTGGAGTGCAGTGCCTGTTTCATTGTGGGGTGTAAGTCAAGAGAAGAGCATAAAAGTCGTGTTACACTGGTGTGAAAGGTGAATGAGGACATTTGAAAATCATGTACCAAATACATAGCAATGTCGATAAGGATGTTTGGGAAACACTGGAGGGATTTTACTAAGCATGGGGCAAAGAGACAGATAATCTCACTTTCTATGAATGGCCACAACATTTTCAAAAAGATTGAAAAAAGGTTGTGGGTATTCAAAATTCAGCTCTTATTCAAAACAAATTTTAATGGAAAATTTTCATGCTAGCTCAAGATCATTTCAATGATCACAACAGAATTTTAGCTTTCTAATCCCAGGCAGTGGGACCGCCAAGGCTGCAATGAAAGATAAATCTGCCTTGACAGCAGAGCTATCAGCCTGCTTGATTTTCTCCTTTGATAGGTTTATGTTTCATGCCAATCAATCCAGCACTACTGTGCAGCATAGTCACATTACCTTTATAACGTAATCTGCTAGCAGCCTAAAAGCTTTGAAGGAAAACAGTGCCCTCTATCTACAGCAGGAAAAAAAAATTAAGTGTGAGGGGATGGCAAAAGATTTTTAAGAAAATAATTTTTTTCTTGTGTAAATGATTTTAGCTAATGGTTCAGAGACTCAGATCTCAGCCATTCTGATGATTCCACATTTCCCTTGGGGAAACATATGCTCAGTGCGCTCACCTTGGGGTTTCTGTTTCCCACTTAGTCATTGCAAGAATAAAGTGAGATCTCTATGGGCAGATGTCTCTAAGGAGTGAGGTCTCATGGTGAGTGATTCACAACAGAGTAAATTCTTCTGCTGAAAAAAAGAGCCCCAGACAACAGCAGATATTAGATCAAAAGTCGAAGTAAATTCATGTTTATTAAGCCAGATTCTCATCTCAGTTAATAGAAATGTAAGTTCAGACTGTTTATTTGTGTGCTGAAGCTGCTTTGGATTTACTCCATTTTAATTAAGATCAGGATCTTACTCTCTTTGTTGTTTTAGATTTTTTTAATAGCTAAATTATGCCTACATACAGCAAACTAAGGGATCCATTACCAGCACTGTTCCTTTAATAAAAACTTCATCAGCCCTTAGTACCTTAATCTTGCTACTGGCATCAGGACAATGGTTTGGGGGTGTACCCCACATATGCTGCAAATCAAGTTATCTCACTCAAACATAATACTGTAACAGCTCTGACTTCTAATAATCAGTGAACTGTAAAATCTCAGTGCAGGTTATCTCAAATGAAAATTCCAGAGACAAAAACAGTTTGGAGGTTAACAGAATTATCTGAAGTCTCAGGACAGGAGACTACAATATAACTTTATGCTGGATCTGCAATACTGTGTGGAATAGCCAATTTGATTTCTTTTTACTCCCCTCCTTCTCCCACTCTTGTTATTTCCCTGGGTTCTATGAAATAATGTGAGGCTTTTGACAGATACTCTAAAAATGAATCCTGACAAGCCATATGCAATATAATACAGCTTCTTCCTCCATTTTTAAAGCAATTCTCCTTCTGTGAACACTCACAAACATTTCTAGTCCTGTTGCATTGTTCCAGCTCTGCTCAGCTATCTGAGTTAAACGGAACTCATTGTGTATCATAAATCTGAGTCACTACATTGTCCTATGGTCCTGAGGTTATTTTAAAGAACAGAGGATAACAGGAGAAAAGCCAGCAAGGTTCAGAAGAAAAGAGAGAGCAACTCAGAAATATTGCCCTATCCTGCTCCTCGGTCAGCCACTGAAATACCACATGGCTTTTGGAAAGACAGTCAAGTCAAAATTTTCCTCAAGCATGGCGGTGGAGTGTTCAGATTGGGGTATCCGAGTCTGTTAGAATTTGAAGGATCCATAAGGTTGGCCACGGTTTGGGAGTATACAGGCAGGCTAAAACCTGTGCCTAGAAACAGGCTGGAAAAAAAAGCTGCAGCTAATTACCATAGTTTAGGAAGGCAGAAGTTGAAATAAGGTTGCTAATTTTTCCTAGTAAACACCTCTAGTAATCATTTTTAGTGGAAAAAAACAGTAAAAGATTGCTATAATTAGAATAGCAGCTGGTTTGGCAAGAAATATCCTGTGAAGGTGGGAATAAGTATCTGGAGAAGCAGAAAATCTTCTAGCATGGACCTACTGCCAGGAAAGGAAGTTTCTACAATATCAGCATCTGATGCCCTCCTTCTTCTACCCCTCCTTCCCCCACATCCCACTGCAGATGGTTTCATTCCTTTACTTGTGACAAATGCCCAAGCATTTGTTTTGTGTCTGAATTCTAGCTAAAAGAGGGCAGAAACAAGCTGCCAGGTTCTACAGAAACCTTTTAAAATGCAATTGAAATGACCACAAAAAATGATCTGGTCATCATCCTAAATGATCAAAACCAGATCAGGTACAAATTAAGCATTTTGTAGAACTCGGGCTGCAATAGTTTAAACATATTTTTCCCTTCCTTCAGATTACATCTCTTTCAATTGATTACACCTCTGTCAAATGACAGCCACTGAAAAGATCCAAGGCCAAGAGAGAAAGCCCAGGATTTAGTACTACAAGGAAGGGTCCCATGGTCCAGTGAGGAGTCAGGACTAAAAATCAGGCATCTCAAGCACAGCTGCACCAAACTGGCACACTAGGCAGCCAAAAGCAACTGGCACACTGGCTTCATCTGCTACCGGGGCAGATAGGCTGGTCCTTACCTCCTGGCTTGATGGGCCAGTGTTGTCAGGGAGACAAATTTCAGCCAGAGTTCCCAGTATCTTCAACTGGAATTATAACATCTGTACTTTAAGGGTACCTTAAGGGACTGCAGAATGGAAAATTAGATGCCTTCTTTGGAAATACAGACCCAAGCCTCCATTTCCCTTATGATCTATGATCCAGATAGGAAGGTGAGCACTAACAAGCATCTTATTATTGTACAGTGTGAGGAACTTGGCAGGTAAAGCAAATGGCCATATTATGGTAGATGAAAGATACAGTGGTTTGAAATTAATTTCAGTGATTTAGGCAAGCTGAACTGTGTGCAACAGCCATTTCTGACTCTCCCTTTGTACTCCGAAACAAGCACAGCGCGTGTAAATGTAAAACTGGGATATGTATAACTTTATTTTCCGTGCTGTGCACATTTGCATTTTTGAGTAACAGCCTGCTTGTCCTTATGTCTATGCAATGCAACAATATCTCAGATGTCTCCAAATGTCCTCGCTGTGGAACAGGAAGCAGCATAGCTGCATCAACATGGCAGAACTAATCAGTCTGGGCACCGTGCCCTGCTGACACAGCTCTCCTCTTTCCAGGACCCCAGCTAGCATCTCTGCAAGGCACTAAGCACACGCTGCTGAAATTCAAATACTGTAGTCATGGGGACAGACAGAGAGCAGCAAGAGATAACTTGACCTTACAGGCTAGTGGGTCAGGCACATGAAAGGGAAGGGGAAAATTTATCAAATATCATGCAATTATTATTTTTTTCATCTGAAGGAAACTGTGCATGTACTTCGCCTATAACCTTCCCAAGTGATTGTCTGAGCTATTAGGTTAGGACTACTGTGCCATGTGGTTTTTACGCTCTTGGTCACAGACACTACATCTATACTGCTAAATTTAACAGTGTCAGGACCCTTTCTTTGGCTCTGAGACCAGGTTGTGGTTTAACCCCAGCTGGAAACTACGCACTACACAGCCACTCGCTCACTCCCTCCGGTGGGATGGGGGGAAGAGAATCGGAAGGGTAAAAGTGAGAAAACTTGTGGGTTGAGATAACAACAGTTTAATAGGTAAAGCAAAAGCCATGCATACAAGCAAAGCAAAACAAGGAATTCATTCACTGCTTCCCATGGGCAGGCAGCTCTTCAGCCATCTCCAGGAAAGCAGGGCTCCATCATGTGTAACGGTTATTTGGGAATACAAATGCCATCACTCCGAAATGTCCCCCCCTTCCTTCTTCTTCCCCCAGCTTTATATACTGAGCATGACGTCATATGGTATGGAATATCCCTTTGGTCAGTTGGGGTCAGCTGTCCCAGCTGTGTCCTCTCCCAGCTTCTTGTGCACCCCCAGCCTACTCGCTGGTGGGGTGGGGTTAGAAGCAGAAACGGCCTTGACTCTGTGTAAGCACTGCTCAACAATAACAAAAATATCTCTATATTATCAACATTGTTTTCAGCACAAATCCAAAACATAGCCCCATACCAGCTACTGCGAAGAAAATTAACTCTATCCCAGCCAAAACTAGCACAGACCAGCAGCATGGCCCAGATGTGCCCATGCTATGCTTCCAAAGAGGGTAGCTGCCTCCAGGCAGCCTAGTAGAAATAGTTCCCAGCCTGTGCTGGCTCCTGGGAATTGTTCAGAGGAACACTAGTTGGCCCAGGTCAAAGTCATGCTGGGAAACATGCTATAAGTATACAGACAGTGTCTGGGCCCTGGAACTGGTTAAGTTGCTAGCTTCATTGAAAAATGTTAGAAAATATTGAGTATTTGAAGAGCAATTGCCTAGCTTCTATATAAAAGCTAACATGGTAAGCACTAACAAGAATATGTTCACATTAATTGCCACAAACCCCAGTGAAATCCAGAACCAAAATAGCAAATGAAAAACCACTGGTGCCAACCCTGAGATGGACTCAATTCTTTCTGAAATGTGCTGAGTGCATCTGATGTTTTTTTGAACTCAGGAGACAGTACCTTTCAGGCTTGAAATACTCAGACTCTATGAGCCAAGAATGATTCACACTATCAAAGCCCTAAAAAAAAGGAGAACACATGAGAATATAACAACAAACTGAATTTAGAACACTATAACTTTTGGTCCCAACAGGAAAAATAAAAGAGGTTGCTTACAACATAAAAATTCTGTAGTGTTAAAAAAAAAAATTAACCCCAAATTGGCTTTGCCTCCCAAGTGAGTGTCTTTTGTTTAATAAAGCATTTTTCTTTTTAGTAAATATAAGCACAATCATTCACAGACCAGCCATTTGTTTTTCTTCAGACTGTATATGAAATTCACAAACAAAAATTGTGGACTAGAGTTAAAATTTCTACCAACCTTCTCAGTATAGCCTAACTACTTTTATGTATGCCTTTTCATTTCAGTAGCCTAAGAAATCCTAAATTAAACATTACCATAACTCAGACTTCTGTTTAACTTCATGATCTAGAGCCCTACAGTCATTATAGGACCAGCATATTTAATATCAATCTTTTAAGGAGGATCACTATTCATTATTCTAGTTCATCCGGTTAATACACCCACTAGGTTGAGTATAAAGCCTTTTTTGAACAGCCATATGCCTGTGCTTTTGTATGAGAGCAACAAAAAAGTAAGAGGAGGCTCACGGGAGCAGCATAGGGCATACTGATGTGGCATTACTGTACTCGCTTGCCATAGGGGGAAGAGGAGGAGCACTGCTGAGAACTGCATGCTTCCATGTTTTAAAGAACAACAAGGATTCTGGGCTCCCGGACAACCAACAGAGCCTCCTACCAATGTCAATGTTTTTCACAACAGCTTTGACCTGTGGTGGAGCCAATTTTACTTCTTCCTCAGTTCAGACTCTGGGGTGCAACTATAAGATGCTGTAAAATGATCAAAACTCATCACACCCTTGACAGGCACATTCTGTGCATTTCTGCACTCTTTGAAGGTGTCTTACACACTGTTCTGACAAAGACATTTTCTCAAAATCTGAGCACAAATTCAGCTGGATGGCAAATATTACTCTCTAACCTCTTTGCTTGCAGTGAAGCCATAATGAGAAAGCCAGGTCATGAGAGACTCTCAGTCAGAAGAAAAAGCAGCAAGGTTTCCTCAGCGTGTGTAAGATGGTGAAAAAAACCTCTATCTTTTTCTCTCCTTCTCTCTCTCTCACACATATACACATCACATCATAGTGACAATAAATTGTGGCACAAACTGGAATATCAATAAATCCTTCGTGAACCTGAGGCTGAAATACAGCCAGCTAAAACTTATTTTTAGACTACTTTGGACACCAGCCAGAATAAAACCAGCAAGAATAAAACACTGCAATAAATGTTGGTAATGCAAAGCTGTAGACAGGAAGACGGGACCTTAATCCATATGCTATGAAGATGCCCCTTACTGACTCCTTTCTGAGAAGATCTTAATAAGTGGAGTCATCCTCATTCTGGTTGTTCGTATTGCCTTGTTTGGTCTTAGTCTGGGTTGATTTCAGCTCACTTTGTATTGCTTTGAATATGCCAGGCAGCAAATACCTTTGGGGAGCAAAGGACACCCCCTGCCAAAATGGGAATGGAATATAAGCTGCTTTTCGAGAGTATGTTTATAATAAAACTGTTTCCCAAGGTTACATCCAGTTATAAAGTACCAGTGCCCCCCACCCCCTGCCACACACACAGACACAGTGACATGGCGACACAGAGACACAAACACACACACACATATTTTTTAAATAAGAAGGTACCTTAAAAGAGAAGAGACAGGAAAAGAGATCCATCTGGCCTTGCTCTTGCCTTTCCTACTTGTATGGTCCAGCTTGCTCATTTCCTTGGGTGTATCTGCCTCTCCTGGCCGCAAGACTACACAGCTTAGCTATCAGGGCACCTCCATACCTCCAGAGACAAGGACATTTTTCCCTCTGGGAAGGGATGAGGCAGAGGGATTGATGTGAAAGAAGTGCTCTGAGGCAGCTCAGAGTATCCAGAAATGGCTGTTATGAAACTGGGCCTTGGATTTGCTATTCATTTTCAAACATGAAGGTCCAGCTAGTCCAAGATCCTGTCTCTGACAATAACCAGTACGAGATGTTTAGAGGTACTAGACTAACATGGGATAATGAAAGCATATCCTAATCCTTCCACAGCACCTCTTCAGCGTGATAGCTAAAATTTGGATTAAACACTGAAGCACAACTTTCTTTTCCAAAGCTTTGTAGTACTAATTTTTACAACTCTAAAAATTCTTGTGATACTTGGTTCGTCTTCACTGCTTGTGAAATTCTTGGCCTTAAAAATATCCCGAGACAATGAGTTCCAAGGACCATGGTTACTTTATGTCCTAATTGCATCCCTTCCTATTCTAATTGCTCTTCAGATTTCACTAAATCCACACTTTGTCTCTCCATAATTTAATGGGGAGACAGAAAGTCCTGATCCTACTTCTTTCAAAATTCATCATTTCATGTAGTTTGATATAGTTTAGCTTATCTTCCTTTATTATTCTGCTTTCCAAATAATTCCAAGTTTTTCAATCTCTGCTTATGTAAATCATTGTCATGCAATTACTCAGCTCCTTCCCATAATTCATATTCAGCAGTAGCATTTAGATTGTGTGGTGATACTTCACAGATACTTGCAGATCCATGTGAGACTACACCACTGATGTGAATGGTATGTTTGTCCTAATACTTGCAGTGTTTCAAGTTCATATGAATAAACAGGATTTACTTAAAGCTACTTTTAATCGTTCTTTTTTAAAAATAAAATGAACAACTCTAAATTTGAAAATAAGCTAATTTTACTAACAAAGTAGCATTACAGGCATAATATACTACCGTCTCTATGTAAAGAATAATTTAATATAACAAAACTTTTCAAGGACTGATACAGGCCATTAGTAGGGGAATGTAGAAATAAGGCAGGAAATGTCATGTCATTATTGCAAGTCAGGTAATGGTCACTGAAACCTGTTCATTTCAAAATACACCTATTTTAAGCAGCAAGACAAGGAAAGAGGACAAAGATAATGGGCAGTACAGGATGATAGCATGGATCGAGCTGAATGATTTTCATCTGGAATGCATTGATCTCAGAAAGCATTAGAGGACTCAAAGTCCATCCTCTTTACTCATCTGTGTGAGTCATCCTCATTAAATTCAAAGGATCTCAGAACATCTGTGCAACTGTAAATTGAATTTTAACACTCAAATGAGCAGTGACTCAATACAGCCTTCTATGCCTGATATCAAACCTGGCAAGTGAAGAATTGCCTAAAAGCAACAAAGCAGTATAGAAATTTGACTTAGAGGTGTCAGAGTTAGTAGATGGCAGGTTTAAAAAATAATTTCCTGTAGGTTATTAAAACACAGCTTTAAATGTATTTCAAAGATTATAATTATCCAAGAACTAGTATAGCTAATTTCGTACAGAGAGGATTAAACTTTTCTCAAAGATACAAGTATATAGACATCACACGAAATGTTCTACAGAAATAGATGGAAAATAAGAATCTGAACAGAAATTTAGTACTAACGAAGGATGACCAATATTTTCAACAAACAGACCATGACATTAAATGCATCAGAGGTTTCATTTAAGTAATAATCACATTTCAGGGTTGATTTCTTGCTGAATAAATGATGTCAGGTAAGATTTGAATGTAAAAGATATTTGTATTTTGAAGTGTTAATAGACAATGAAGGCATTTGGAAGTGCCAAGGGATAGGATTTGTAAAAGTATTTAGATCTAAACATCAAAATGACGCTTCATGGGCTGTTTCTCAACTTTGAAATAAAAGAGTTAGGTACCAAGAACCCTCTGAAACTACATACTTTTTTGTTTGGGTTTTTTTTTCACCTGAAGACCTTTAAAATCTGACCCATTAGAGACAGAGCCCCACTGGCTTTCAGTGATATATAATTTTTTCTTTTTTTAATAAAGCTGAGCTCCTAACTATTTTATTCATACAGGGCATTGGATATTCAATTAATCTATTGTACATATGTCTCTAAAGAAACAAATCAGAAATAAGAATGATCCTAGAAATATTCAGGTTTGTTACTGAACAAAAAAATAAGCTTTTTTTGTTGATTACAAACAGTACTCAGTACTTTGAGCTTGGCTGTTTGCTTCACTCAGGGATGAGGTATACATTTTTGCAACTAGCAAAGCTGGCTCTCTGGCTATATGTATGCAAGGAGGTTAAACAGTGGAAGGGAGCACTCTGCATGCTGGAATTTGGTCACCTGCACTGCTCAGTTGTTAGACCAGCCCCAGGCATGCCATGGCTTTGCTTTCCCACAGTTTCTAAACTTGTTTTGAGTTCAGACCATGGACTATTTCCTTTAAGCATTTTAGACACAGCCACTCCATTGTATAAAGTAAATACCATGGACATGAACTTGTCTACATCAGTTGTACACGGTGCCAGAGAAATGGCCTGGGCGCTGTTAGGTGCTAGACAGTTTATGAGTTATAGGATTGTAACAGTGAGATTAGAAACTGGTAGTTTGTTTTGGGTTTGTTTTTTTTTTTCTATTCCTGCTACCTGAAATTTATTTTTAAACCAATACAAACATACTAGCTGTCCAGGAAAAAAGGGACTGGCACCAAGTTCTCTCTTCTTTCAGAAGCAGGCTACAACCAGTACAGAATCATGTGCCTTCTGCATTGTCCCCTTTGCTACAGTTTGAGCATTGCAACGTGACCAAGCTCTGATTCAGCAAGCTAGTCATAGGACCACTAGATCAAGGAGAGAAGGACATCTAGATTTCAATCACCCCCAACAGGAGAAAGCCCCAAGGCTCAAATATCTCACCTCTCACTTCTTCCTGTGAGTACTGCCAGGCACTTTCCCCGGCTGCTGTGCTTTGCACTGGACTCATCACTGCCCTATGTACTCTCAGAGTATTTCTGACTGCAGGAGACCTTCCCAGGTCTGAGAATTTAGATGCCCTTCTGGCTTCTCACCAAACTGCAGCAGAGTAAAAGCAGCACTTTGGTGCTTAGTTCCTTAGACTGGAGCTTTTCTATACCTACCTATGTATGTAAGTTTAGGCATGGAGAAGCCTTTGTGGTGCTGAATGAATTTGCACATCTGAGCAGGGCAGTTGCTGGAATGTGGACCAATGCAACCCCTCTTTGTACTTACTTTTCAGCGAAATCTCATTTTAGGCAACTAGAGTTTAGGGTCTGGCTGTAATGCATCAAACTCTTCGTTAGTCAGAAATCTCTCAATTTCTGGCTTAAATCTCCTATGGTTCGTTGTCTTTGTGCCACCATTATCCTTTGACTTCCCCAGTTCCATTAGGTCAAGACCAAGCAGTTCAGAAGGTACATAGTGACATTACTCTAAGATTTAGCCTAAGTAGGATTTCTGTATTTTCAATTATTCAAAGCCCACTTGTACACAGACCAAGAAAGCCATTGACATAATGGCCACTGTAGGTTACATACAAGATCTTTTGTAGTGTTTCTTGGTGGACTGTCATATATAAGACAGCATACAAACAGAACAGGTCATAAAAATCATTCTAGTATGGCTTCTAAGAATAAAACTCTCAATTTTTTTTGTTGCTTAAAATGTGAAAATAGAGAAAGTGACAAGGTGATTGCTGAGAAATAAAAAAACTGTACCCTAATACAATCCATATTCAGTTACATTCATCATTTAATTCTGACAGGAAATAGAACATGTTTTTCAGGACTCACCCATGCCTGAAATGATCCAGTTTTGTAGAATAAAAGCTCTGTTTATTGCAAACAAGATATTTCTTCCTTTTTTTAACTGATAAAACATGCCATTTGTTTAAAAAGGGCACAATTTTCTCTGTGATCACACATGCCTCAAACCATGGAAATAACATTTTTCTGACTGTTTTTTTGGTACTACAAAGTCATAAGATGACATAGTCATTTCCTGCATAATGAAATCTATTAGGAATATTTCAATCTATGCTGCAATTAAATAGTTTGAATTTTAATGGTGTATCATCATTTGCAGCTGCTAATGGTAACACTGGAAGACACAATTCTGTCCACAGACTAATTGAAAATTAGAATATTTTTCTCCAGCTACCACATTGGGTCAAATATTGCTTACTGTGGGAAAGTACTCTATTAACTCTTTCACATTGCATAATAGATTTTCAGATACTTTGTCACTTGTAAAGAAAGTTTTGGAATTATGAGCGATTTGTTTTGTCAATGTTGCATTCATGGGAATTAAATTCTCTCTACATAGAATTAGTTTGCCTTCAAATAATACCTTCAAATACCTGACTTTGTATTTTGCTTGCTGTGTATTTTAGCTAATAAAATTACTCTGGCCTGATTCAGCTCCTTTCTCTGCAAAATGTTGACATTTCAGAATCCTAAACATCACTAAAATGTTGAAACTTTGCAAGAGGCTTGATATAGTTTATCTGCATAAAAAATATTGCATACCAAAAGATGCCCTGGGTGCACTGAAAAAGATTAAGAACTCTTGTACGTCAGAAAAGCCTAGTCTTGTCTTCTCCAATCCTAGTTTTCTCAAGCTCTTAAAATTCAAAGAAATTTTATGTCCATTCTTAATTGAAACACAGAAGTGGAAAAACAAATTCTATATTTAAAAAAAAAAAAAAAAAAAAAACTTGGAAAGACTGCAAGAATCTAAATAATATAGATCCCATTAAAAAATTACTTTCAAATTAATTGTAATTGAATGAGTAAAGAGCTTTATGGTTGGGGTTTTTTTACATATTGTTGAATTGAAATGTAATTAAATTGATGATGGTAACATTTAAACAGAACACTAAATCTTACAATAATCAGTTTATACACTGGAATTACCAGAGATAGATACTTTAAAATGCAATATCTGCTAAGAAAAATAGTATTTCCAAATTATAACTATTAACATAAAATATTGACTATGTTTTTTGATGTGTTTGTTCATTATTTCCACCCAGGAAAGCTGATTAGCCTAGGAAATCTGAATAATAACACATGGGAAATATCCGTAGCGTGGGCTCTTCTGTCTCCCACACAGCTTTGAAAAGAGACAAAGTCCACTAAAAATAGGTGTCTGTGTCACCTGAACCCTTAAGGCAAGGTTAGAGCAACCATTTCTGCCATTAATATTTGTTAAAACAGTTCCCCACCTTTATTGCAACTCTGCTGACTGTGCCTCCAGGCAAAACAAACACAGTGATGTTGCAGTTGCAGTTTTTAGATCTGCGTAACAGGACTGGATTACAATAATGTAGTCTGGAAGCAATGGGAGGTATAAATTACTATGACTCTACAGTGCTGATTGACATGATTATGTGAGAAAAGAGATAGAAAAGATCTATTAGGTCATCTTGTCCATTCTCCATGATACATTGTAAAGTCTCCAAAGGAAATGTTATAACATGTTGTGACAAGGACCTGGCTATTAATAATGCCATTAATAATTTTTATGACATTTTTAATTCTCTTTGCGTGTTGGTGGGGTTTTTTTCCTGTGATTGGATAATAGATGCCTTGCTCTTTTGCAATATTACCAATAGATGCAATATGGTTGTATGAAATGTAATAGAATGCCTGATTGTCAACAAATTATAATATATTAAATGATTAAAATGGTTTTGTGTGACCAGAGTGCTAAAATGTTACTGCATTAAAACAACAGCAACAGCAAAATAGCTCAAAATTGATGTAGAATCATAGAATCATAGAATGCTTTGGGATGGAAGGGACCTTTAAAGGTCCTCTAGTCCATCCCCCCTGCAATGGGCAGGGACATCTACAACCAGATAAGGTTGCTCAGAGCCCCATCCAGCCTGACCTTGAATGTTTCCAAGGATGGGGCATCTACCACCTCTCTGGGCAACCTGTTCCAGTGTTTCACCACCCTCATTGTAAAAAAATTCTTCCTTATATCTAGTCTGAATCTACCCTCTTTTAGTTTAAAACCATTATCCCTTGTCCTATCACTATTGGCCCTGCTAAAAAGTCTGTCCCCATCTTTCTTATAAGCCCCCTTTAAGTATTGAAAGGCTGCAATAAGGTCTCCCCGCAGCCTTCTCTTCTCCAGACTGAACAACCCCAGCTCTTTCAGCCTTTCCTCATAGCAGAGGTGTACTTGTGTCTGACCTCACTTTCTATTATACACAATACAAAGAAACTTCTACTCCTGTCTGTTGTTAATCCCCTATTCTATGGAACTAAAATTCACACACCTTTCTGGCTGAGCAGGATTTGAGGATCTGCATCCTGTACACAGAATGAAAACATTAACTATTACTTTATACTTTCAACTTCCACTGTTGCCTACCCTGTCCCCTTTTGGTGGCAGGGAATGCAGAAAGTGCTACAAAAATCACGCTAGCAAATGTCAGTCAAGCTGCTTTTGAGTTTGACAGAAAAGATCTTTACCTGTGAATCATCCATCATTCAACCCTTGGCTATATAGACTTGTGGGATTAAAATTTGTCTTACTATGCATGCTAGTGTAATGGCAGTAATTCTGCATGGCTCAGGAGGTGAGCCACAGGTCTGGGACTTCGGTTCAGGATAGCACTCCCAGATCTCTCAATGTCCTGCTCTACGTGAGAGAAGTCATTTAGTTCCTTTCACGCAGCTGTTTCCTCTCTCAGTTTTATATATTTGGTCTATTTACATGACAAAATCTACACCTAAACCAGTTCAGTCCCTGGATAAGATGTGGGCTGGCACTTTTCCCTCTCTTGCTCCCGACCCCTGCTTGCTGTGGCTCTCATGGGGAGGAAACCCAGACAAACAGGCAGGGAGGAGGCTGTTGCATTCAGTCAATATTCTTGTACTGGTAGCTCAAAGTCTGGGGTAGTGGGACACACTGCAGATCACATCTGACTGACTGAGATGATATTCTCTGGAGTCTTGTTTGTACTGTACTGCAGATAACTAACAAGCACTTCATTAACTGATGGTATTTCTGTCACACATTCTACAACCCATGGGGAGGAGGTACAAGACCACTGGCCAAACTGGGTTTCTAAGGGTTCTCCTAATGAGCGAAGCAATATCAGTGCTGTCTCTTTTCTTTGTAGCCTGGGTTATTTGTTATTTGGTCCTTTTCACTGTAAAGTAGATTAGAGAGATTTTTGCTGTAAATCAAGAACTATTTGTCACAGTTTATGTGAAGAATTGGATGGATTTCTACGGCACTTTCAGTGAATGACAATTTTCTAAAATAGTTTTTGTTTTATATTCTCACCAAACATGAAAGCATAATAACCATAAATTTAACTGATGATAGCTTGATAAGGGACCATTAAGTACACAACATAATTTTATATGAAGTGTGTGTGCGCATGTGTGTGTGCATGTTCTTTATTAATATTTATGAAATAATTACTAGGTGCAGCTATATTCATTAATAACTTATTTTAGAACATATTTTACAAAAAAGCATTAGTAATGAATTGTTAACAAGCAATGCCACAGCTAACTGTTATAAGGAATTTTGTAATGTAGGGATCATTAAAAGCAAGCACATGCCTGATTAATATATGAATTCATATGGTAACTTAGCATACTTTAAAGAACAATAAACTTATTAAATAATAACAAATCAGTTGTACAAATAGATACCATAGAGAGACAGTATGAAAATGGAACATAAAGCCAACTGTAATGGAGTAATCAAACACTCTTGGTCTAAGTAGTTCAGGCAACATAACAAAACAAGAAGAACAGAGGAAAATATGAGAGCATAATATGAATGTTTTGTCTGAAATGAGTATTAAAAGCTCATGCATAGATGTCATCTTTAAGTGCTGAATTTAGTCAGCTATGTTATGGCTAATTTCTCCAGCTTTTCTCTAGGCAACGGAGGAAGAGATTCTTCAGGAGGTGGTTGAAGACAGGAGACAAGTTAGGAGCTCCAGATGGCACTTAGGAGAACATAGCTCTTTCTATTGACTACCCAGAAAGTCTGTGGGGATTAGGTAGCTGAAATACCCAGCTAAATTGTGTTTCAAAAGTCAGATGTTGTGATTACTCTCCTAATTGTCAGCTGCCTGCAGAGATTGTACATAAAACCACCATTTACCTAGCTGCACATGCTACTTTGGAGCCATCTCGCTTTGAGATTACTGTGCAGAATTTGCAGACATGTTTTCTAAAGGAAGATTCTAGATTCTGTCTCTAAAGCATGGCTTTAAAAGCTGCAGTTAATTCTATTGGCTGAATGACTTTGAAGACCAATTTTTATGAAGGATTCTTTCAAAACCAGGCCGTTAATTTATTATTTGCTGACCAGTAATATGAAAGAACTCTGCTTCAGAAGTTCAGTGGTTAATTATGAGCAAGCTTTGAAGCACCCAGCTGTGCATGATGGACTTCTTGATACACCCTTGCCTCTTTTGTCCTGCAGCCTGAGCTCTTCCCTCCAACTCCCATGTTGCCTGGAAGGGTTTGCCTTTATCCTGAAACCTTTTTTGAATCATCTGACTACTGAAAGTTTCAGAGTACAGAACTGGACAGATTCACAGTGTGATTTAATATGACAAATCATATCCTATGCAATACTGCAAAATTAAAAAAGGTTGACCATTATTTATGTCAGAGCTAAAGGAATCTATATGTTCTGTGGTTTTGTCTTACCTCCAGCATAGCAATTAACAACAACTCCTGTTCCCCACTCTCCACTAGAAATACAGAGCCAATTTCTGATCTTGCAGTATTTGGCTAAAAAGCCTGAGCACATATTAGTGATGCACAAAACATTAGTAACTACCCTTCTGGCCACAGACTGTGGGGGAATCCTCCTAGAAATATATATCTGAGCAATCCCAGGTTATAAATTACAGTGCAGCAAACTTCTTTTATTGTAACAATTAATTAATGGGGATCCTGCAAGAACAGAACAAATTTCTCTGGGCATCTTAATTCAGCTGAAAATCAAATAGATTTTAAATTACACTAAGACACATTCTCACAAAGTGCAACACTTTTAGTTTCTAACTTCCAATCTTGTATTAACAAAAGCCTGGATTTATCTCATTCGACTTTATTCATCTAGTATAAGATGGTCATCTAGGTTTCGTGTGTAGTTAGCAGAGAGAGAAGCAAAGGCCTAAAAACCATGGGATGAATATCCCTCTGAAAATGCTCATCTCTCTACAGTGGTTACAGAGATTGTTTAGATGAAGCACACTGCTTCTGGATACCTAAATTGGTTAGATAATTGGTTAGATGAACAACCATCTCCCTTCTTGCCTCTTTCTCATTGTTCAGGTAACTCAGGAGAGTCAAAATCCATACAAAACGGTTATAATGGGATGGTGCTTTTCAAGGAAAATAATGTGGTCACTGAAAGTAAATTTCTAAAATGAGACGTGATGCCACAACTCCAGCTTTAGCCAATCACTGCTTATAGGAGGGCAATGGGGTCAGGAGTTTGCCTGCTGCCTACCATGTTACTTTCTCCCTGTAATTTTTTGGCATGCGAGAAAGGTTAGTCCTGCACTAAAGGGCTTGGATCCTACATCTGAGCATTTCCATCTCCTAATTGTTTTCTGACTCAGAAAGACTGTAATAAGTGTGAAGGATTCAAACACGACAGAGATTAATGTTATGTCACAGTTTGACTAGGTAGATGTTATAGTAGTTTTTAAAGGACTCCCTCAGGACAAACACATGCACATTTCTGAGTTTTTCATTTCTTCACTTCTCTTCCCTATACCTCTGCCTCTAAGCAGTCAACAAAGAAAAGACTGAGGAATAAACCTTTTCCTCACATATTAAGTTTCTTTTAAAAAATATTTTCCAAAACAATTACATGAATTATTCATTACCTCTCTCTCTTTGTTCCTATTAATATCAGCTTCCAGAGCTCTGTTTGTTTGGGATTTTTTTATCCAGTCCTTTTCACGTTTTGCTCATTTTCATTGATGAGATGTTATTTATTTTGCAAATTGAAATGCCTGCAACTAAGCCATTAATCCTAGAAAGGCTCTGATAAAATTATTGCATTTTTCAGAATAGTGGAAATGCAAAAATATCTTTCACCTCTCTGAAAAGAGTTGTAATGCTTAACCATTTTCAGTATGCATCAGAGAGACCTACAGCCTATTAGCCAGCAAGAATTTGTCAATATTTGCTCCAAGTATGGGCTAGGCCTAGAAATACTCAATAATACAAAAAATCCATGTGCAGCCTTTAAACCAAGGCCATGAGACCCTGTATTCTTCCACCTCGGTGAGTGCTGTAATCTCCAAGCTACAGGGTCACCATCTCCTTTTGAATCTCTTGGGAGGGGGTGCAAGGGGGGAAGCTAAAGAATTACGAACTATTTTTTACATAGAGGTGCACAATCGCTCATTCCCAATTTCAGCTCCCACATCACAGGCTAATGATTAGGGCAAGCTCCTGTTTTGAATTGTCTCAACGAGCAGAGACAGTGAGTACTGGGCCTCGCACTCTCAACGACTGTCCTTCAAGCTAAGCTCTCACTCAGATGGAGACTGGAGGACATTGTTCTGCTTTTCTCAACTTTCAAAGAGAAGAGCAGTCCCTCTATGACTTTTAAAAGGAAGATTGTAAGTATGTTCCTTGAACTAAGGGCTCCAATGTGCAATACACTTCAATACCAGATTACAGTGTGATGCTTTTTTTTCTCATTATGGCTAAACAGAGCATGAAATGAGTGAATTCAGACACGGATCTATGTAATTTCATTTGTTCAGGATACAGAGACATAGGACAAGGATGTAGGAGAGCAGAAAGACCTTCTCTGCCTCACAAAATAGACCAATGTTCCTGTGGCATGAAGACTAGAAAAGCGGTAACAGGGAGGACTATATCCATCAGAACCAGGAGTCATCAACTGCAGTCCAAAAGGGACTGACACTGTCCTTGTCACCAGAGAAATAGTTTCTGCAGGAGATGCTGCTTACAGTAGACTTCCAGATGTTAGGGTTAAAAGTGATCCTACAGAAGAGCATGAAGTTCTCCAAGCTGCTGGGTTCCAAACCCAGCTGTGCATGTCCAAAGCCTTGCCTCATTAACACACTAAATAAGTAAAACCTTCGGTCAGTCACCACATTTTCTCAAAGAGTGGTTTACAGGGAACACAAGCTCCCACTGCGGTGTCGGGAGAGATGAGGTAGTTGCTGGCTTCCTGTTGGTGTCATATGCTCATAAACACAGACTTGCCTCCCCGGCTCTGGCAACCAGACCCCAGGACCACTCTGGGGGAGATGATCTGATCTGTGATTTCAAAGCCTGCAGCATTTGTAAAACAAACTGAACTACTGTACAAGCTCACTGGACAGTTGTGCCTTTAACTTCCTTATGTATTTCTGCAGTTTCAGAGTACCATGTTACAGCTGTTTTCCTGCCCATCTCACAAAATATTTTTGCTGACCAATAAACCAGGGAAGAAACAACTCTAATCCTAATCCCAACCCTAACCCTAACCCTTCCCCAGGCATGAGGCCCATGAGTTGTGGCAGTTTCTGCCTATCCTGGGTCTTGTCTGACATGGGGCTTTGTCAAATCCTCACAGCCTGTGTCAGGCCCATCCCACCCCCATCCAGGAGCAGGCAGCCGGGAGGCACTGGGGCAACCCCAACCCCAGCCATCAGGCACCTCCCTGAGGATGGGGACAGGCCAAAGCTAGGCTGGGATGTGAGCCCACAGGTGGGCCCAGCTCAGCTGTGCCCATGGCCGGGCAGGGCTGGGCTTTGGGGAGCTTGAGAGCGGCCCTGCTGCAGCACCACTGGGGCAGGGGCTGGCAGCACCAGGGGCTGAGGGCTCATGCTATTGATAAAGCTTGAAACAGCTGAACCTTTTATGTGCAACTTTGATCGAAAATATTCAACAGATGCAAAGAGTGATTTACTTGTGCTACTTCAAGTGAAATAGCCAAATTCTAGTAAAACAAGCCCTTTGAAAATCTGCTTCAAATTTGACAAAGCAATAAAAATATCATTTATGTCCTGCTATCTTCTCCTTGTGTTTTGTTTCTTGATCTCAGTCCAGATGAAAGAAACAATAAGAGTTGTGAACACATTATCATCAAAATTCTCTTTTTTTATTTCTTGTTGTTAGAATAGTGTAGGGAAAAACAGTTGGGATTTGGAGGCTTGCAAATTTCTAGGGCTGGAAGAGATAAGAATATTTCTCAACATCAAAACCACTGGAAGAGGTAAGAGTGTTTCTCAACATCAAAACCACTTACAAGCTATCATGTCAGTGGAGAGGAAAATAGCTATTATCCATCAGTTAGATCTCACAGAACAGAGTGGTTGGAAACTTAGGAAAGGAAATCATAGCCCATATAGTAATAGGATAAAATATATTACCACTGAGTACAGCAATTCCTGTTTATGCAGGTGCTTTAAGAATGTTTCAGGTTTAGGCATGCTCAGAAGAAATGTTAAAGGTACATAAGTACAGTCCGTCACTCTGAATACAAAAATGGGAGCCAAAGATTTTAGGGTTAACATTCAGCCAACTAACATTTAGCTATTAGGGAATGATTTTCAGAATACAATAGTGTCCGAATTTCCCTTCATTGTCAAGGTGTTCTAGTACTACGCACTTAGAGAAGCCATTAATTTGGTGCACCTTCAACTGTTTGTTTTTCAGGGGTGCTCAGTATCCTGCAATCAGAGCAGTGGCTGCTCAGTGTTAAACACAGGCCTTGGGTCATTGAAACCAGTTTCAGTGCTCTTACCCTACACAGTACTGACTTTAGACAGCTAGAGAAGCCCTAGAGCTCAGGTGGTAGAGGGTCCAGGGCCAACCTTAGGCAGCCAGTTTGCCTAAACATGGTTCTGTACGGCCTTTTGAGATGTCCTGTGTTATCCCACCCAGCCTCCAGCCACTGATCCAGGATGGCATCGGCTTTCTGTAGATGCTCTCTTTTACCTGTAAATCCCATGTGGTTGTCTAAGATACTCTCAAGACATCTGTTTAGGGAACTGAAATGAGCTTTCACTGTCATGAGCAAAACCTTTATCATTCCCTGAAACTCTTCTGGCTGTGAGATAAAGAACAAGCCATTTGCACATAGCTATGAGCTTTGCTAATTGTTAATTTCATAGAATCATAGAATCATAGAATCATAGAATCGTTAAGGTTGGAAAAGATCTCTAAGATCATCGAGTCCAACTGTTAACCTGTCACTGCCAAGTCCACCACTAAACCATGTCCTCAAGCACCACGTCTACCCATCTTTTAAATACCTCCAGGGATGGAGACTCAACCACTTCCCTCAGCAGCCTGATCCAGTGCCTGACTACCCTTTTGGTGAAGAAGTTTTTCCTAATATCCAACCTAAACCTCCCCTGGCACAGCTTGAGGCCGTTTCCTCTCATCCTATCTCTTGTTACTTGGGAGAAGAGACCGACCCCCACCTCACTACAACCTCCTTTCAGGGAGTTGTAGAGAGCAATAAGGTCTCCCCTCAGCCTCCTCTTCTCCAGACTAAACAACCCCAGCTCCCTCAGCCACTCCTCATAAGACTTGTGCTCCAGACCCTTCACCAACTTCGCTGCCCTTCCTTGGACATGCTCCAGCACCTCCATGTCCTTCTTGTAGTGAGGGACCCAAAACTGAACACAGTACTCGAGGTGCGGCCTCACCAGTGCAGAGTACAGGGGCACTATCACCTCCCTAGTCCTGCTGGCCACACTATTCCTGATACAAGCCAGGATGCCATTGGCCTTCTTGGTCACCTGGGCACACTGCTGCCTCATGTTCAGGTGGCTGTTGACCAACACCCCCAGGTCCTTTTCAGCCAGGCAGCTCTCCAGGTACTCTTCCCCAAGCCTGTAGCATTGCATGGGGTTGTTGTGACCCAAGTGCAGGACCCGGAAATGAGCCTTGTTGAATCTCATACAGTTGGCCCCGGCCCAACGATCCAGCCTGTCCAGGTCCCTCTGTAGGGCCTTCCTACCCTCCAGCAGATCAACACTTCCACCCAGCTTGGTGTCATCTGCAAACTTACTGAGGGTGCACTCAATCCCCTCATCCACATCATCAATGAAGATATTGAAGAGGACCGGCCCCAACACTGAGCCCTGGGGAACACCACTCATGACCGGCCACCAACTGGATTTGACTCCATTAATCACCACTCTCCAGGCTCCGCCGTCTAGCCAGTTTTTAACGCAGCGCAGAGTGCACTTATCCAAGCCGTGAGCAGCCAGCTTCTCCAGGAGAATGCTGTGGGAGACAGTATCAAAGGCCTCACTAAAGTCCAAGTAGACAACATCCACAGCCTTCCCCTCATCCACCAAGCAGGTCACCTTGTCATAGAAGGAGACCAGGTTAGTGAAACAGGACCTCCCTTTCATAAACCCATGCTGGCTGAGCCTGATCCCCCAGTTGTCCCACACGTGCCACGTAATGGCACTCAAGATGATCTGCTCCACGACCTTATCCGGCACCGAGGTCAGGCTGACAGGCCTGTAGTTCCCCGGATCCTCCTTCCGACCCTTCTTGTAGAGGGGCGTCACATTTGCTAACTTCCAGTCATCTGGGACCTCCCCTGTTGACCAGGACTGCTGATAAATGATGGAGAGAGGCTTGGCAAACTCCTCTGCCAGCTCCTTCAGTATCTTCGGGTGGATCCTGTTTGGCCCCATGGACTTGTGGGCATCCAGGTGGAGGAGCAGGTCGGTGACTGCCACCTCTTCGACAACTGGGGCTTCATTCTGCATCCTATCTCCATCTCCCAGCTCAGGGGCCTGAAAACCCCGAGGATGACCAGTCTGACTATTAAAGACTGAGGCAAAGAAGGCATTCAGTACCTCAGCCTTCTCCTCATCCTTCGTGGCAATGTTTCCTTCCGCATCCAACAAAGGATGGAGATTCTCCTTGGCCCTCCTTTTGTCGCTGATATATTTGTAAAAACATTTTTTGTTATCTTTAATGGCGGTGGCCAGTTTAAGTTCTAGCGGGGCCGTCGCCTTTCTAATCTTCTCCCTGCATAACCTCACAACATCCTTGTAGTCCTCCTGAGTCACCTGCCCCTTCTTCCAAACGTGGTAAGCTCTCCTTTTTTCCCCGAGTTCCAGCCAAAGCTCTCTGTTCAGCCAGGCCGGTCTTCTCCCCCGCCTGCTCCACTTAAGGCACATGGGGACGGCCTGCTCCTGTGCCTTTGAGACTTCCTTCTTGAATAACATCCAGCCTTCCTGGACTCCTTTGCCCTTCAGGACTGCCTCCCAAGGGACTCTGTTAACCAGACTCCTAAGCAATCCAAAGTCTGCCCTTCTGAAGTTCAGGGTAGCGGTTTTGCTGACCCCCCTCCTTACTTCTCCAAGAATTGAAAACTCTATCACGTCATGGTCGCTGAGCCCAAGACAGCCTCCGACCACCACGTCGCCCACCAGGCCTTCTCTGTCCGTAAACAGCAGGTCCAGCGGGGCACCTCCCCTGGCTGGCTCGCTTACCAGCTGCGTCAGGACGTTATCTCCCACACACTCCAGGAACCTCCGAGGCTGCTTTCTCTCTGCTGTGTTTTATTTCCAGCAGATAGGTGGTAAGTTGAAGTCTCCCATGAGAACAAGGGCTAGAGATTGTGAGACTTCAGCCAACCGCTTGTAGAATACTTCATCTGTTTCTTCACCTTGGTTGGGTGGCCTGTAACAGACTCCCACCAGGATATCTGCCTTATCAGCCTTCCCTCTGATCTTCACCCATAAGCACTCAACTTTATCATTACCTGCATTGAGTTCCAGACAATCAAAACACTCTCTGACATACAAGGCAACCCCACCACCTCTCCTTCCTTGCCTAGCCCTTCTAAAGATCTTGTAGCCATTCATTGCAGCACTCCAGTTGTATGAGTCATCCCACCATGTTTCCGTGATGGTGACCACATCATAGTTTTCCTGCCACGCAATGGCTTCCAGCTCCTCCTGTTTATTGCCCATGCTGGGTGCATTGGTGTAAATGCACTTCAGTTGGGCTATTGATCTCTTCTCCAACACAGGCATGCCACCCCTAGGCTCATCCCTAGCAAGCCTGGTTTTATCCCCTTCCCCCTTCGAATCTAGTTCAAAGCTCTCTCAATGAGGCCTGCTAACTCCTGAGCCAGAATCCTTTTCCCCCTTTGAGACAGGTGAACCCCATCTGCCTCCAGCAGGCCTGGTGCCATGTAAACTGCCCCATGATTGAAAAACCCAAAATTCCACCGCTGGCACCAGTCTCTGAGCCACGTGTTGATGAGGTAGGTCTTCCTGTTCCTTTCCATATGCCTCCTGGCTACTGAAGGGATGAAAGAAGACACTACCTGCGCTCCTGATCCTTCAGGTAATCGCCCCAGTTCTCTAAAGTCCCTTTTGATCATCTTTATGCCTGTATCAGCATCCTCTATCCTTTTGGGGAAAAAAAAAAAAGTAGGAAAGGAACTAGCAGGGTGTTAGAACTGCTTTAGATGATTCTCAGTCCAGACATTAATACTGGAAACAAGATGGGCCCCTTAATAGAGCACATTTCACTTTCTTGTAACTTAACAAAATGGTAAGAGGCAACAGGCTCATGTCTGCTGTTAGGAGCTCCCTGCCTGCTTGCTGTGGTGCTCCCAGAGAGGTTATCCTTATCAGTCATGTGGTATAACCTGCTCTAGAAAATCTAGTGCCCTGGCTGATTTCCTACCTAGGTGACCTATTCATAATACTTACTCAGAAAGCCTCATGCTAAATGCTTAATGATTGACACCCAAATCTGTTTGTGGGGTTGTACAGTTATGGTTCATCACACATAGGAGTACTGAAAGTCAAGCTCTCACTTCTTCGGTTTCAGCACATGCAGGGCTTCCTCAAAATTTGGTCTTTGCACTGTAGGGAGGGTTTGAAAACAGAACCACTAGATTAGTGATGCAGTAAATATATTACTTGTACTTCTAAAGCACCAAATTCTTACAGGCCTCCTAGCAAAAACTAAAATGAATAACATGCAGAATGTGCTAATCTGCAGAATGAACCATGAGTGGTAATTTATGTATCTCATAAACAGCTAGCGAGCTGTTATTTTACAAGCACTATTTTGAGGTTTCATTATCTCACAGAGATAGGCAAATCTGCAACCTTTCACTCATTCAGCAATCTGCAGTGCTTAGTTGTGCAAAGTTTAGGAGTTTGAATTAGAAGGTGCCACTTAAACCAGGCAATTGTTAAGAAAAGCAGTGCAGTACACAATTAGCAAGAACAGTACTGCAAGCAAGACTCAGCAGCAGTAACTTGCAATAATAGCACAGGATGCCTCATATCAGAAATAGTTTAGGCAAGCACAAATGACAGTGAGCTCAAGTTTGTGGTAAATGCTGGGATTCATATTCTTTAATAAAGCATCTCAAATAATCTTGAGAGATTTAGGGAATTGTATCATCACTTGTATCATTCAGCACTATAGCTGGCACTAGCAGTCACCTTTGGTAGTCTTGAAACAGCCTGGAGAATGGATGACCTTTTATCAAATGTTATTGCTTTGCATATTGGCTGAGGCATGTTCGTGACAGAGCCTACATGTTTAAAATCATCAGATTATTTTTTTAAGGGATACGAGAGGTTTTTCTTAGATGTTGGCCATGTAATGAGAATTACACTTCTGTGTGAGGCTACAGAGACCAGCAAAAGGTCCAGGACAGAGTCACATCATCTGATGGGGTATTATGTGCACTACATTGTTATGCTGTACTAAGCTCACAGATGGTTACACCGTATTAGCTTCTGATGGATAGTAATTCAATGGATCTTCAGACTTTCACTTCTGTCTTCTGCTGAAACAAAGCATTGAATTGGAGAGTGCCCAGTCAAATCCAAAAAAGAAGTTCTTAGGTTCTGAAATTTTCATGTGTGTTTTAGTCAAAAGGAACTCTATTTGACTATATATTTCTGTCTGTATGCATGGTTTTGTATTACCATGTTGTGTGTAGCAATGCACAGATATACATACACATATTCATATGTATATCTCATTAAAGAACTGTGAAAAATACACTTTATCTAGCAATCTATAAACTAAATGAGACAAAACACCAGCTGCTTATGTGTGCTGTTCCTGGATTTACAGTCATTCATTGGCTTACTGATGGGTGGGAGCACATCTACTGTTTCTATTCAGACTTGTTCATGAGCTGTGTGGTCTAACCCACATAGGTGGTGGTCAGGAAAAGCAGAAAAGTTGTTGTCTTACTGAGTAAAGATTCTGTTTTCTTTTTAAGTCTGAGGTAACTCCGAGTTCTCATCAAAGTGAGAAACTGACAGCGCAAGGTGAAATTACTGATAGCACAAACTGGTCTTCAGTTTTTCAATTCAGCTTTCCGTGTCACCTTATACCTCCAGCCCTCCCATTTTTCTGATTTTCCACCTCTCTCACACTGGAATTGTCTTCATGTTGGATTGTGCAGCAGTCTAATGAAGTGGACTGATGTCTACCCAGTCCAAACCCATTAGATGATACCTTTCGCATATCTTATACGCTCACCAAACCCAGTCACTTGTACTCACAGCCCTAGTGTCATCTATCCACCAAAGGGGAGACTGCAGCATCAAGACAGAGTTATCGCAGACCTTCCTTGGACCTCCATGTCCAATACATGAGACTGCCATGTAGGGGTTTTTGGTGGGGGCATGAATTCTGGGACTCAGGGTTATGAGACCAGGAAGATGCCACAAAAGTAAGTCACAGCTGGGAACATGCATCTCACCAGTGCTCCAGTGAGTTGGGACTCCAGGTAGTGTGTATTCCCCGTTGCTCCTGTGATGCCACAAATCAAAACAGGTACTATCTGGCATGTGGGACCAAGAAAGATGCTCCCTGTAGTGTCTCAAATGAAGGCACGTGAAAATCATTGATGATGAGAGTGAAGCAACAGAGCAAGTCTCACCCACAGACCAGCAGACTTGACAGATTTGGGTATGTGAAGAGAGCAAAGTCACTGAAAATTTGCTTAGATTAGGCTAATGCTTGAAAGGAGATGGACAATTCTAGCAAGCATAATTGCTCTTCCATACAAAGTTTTATAGAAATTGGCCTTGAATGTTCAATGCATTAATCCTGCTACACAAAAGGGTCCCTGGGGAAAATCTGTGATATGTGGAATTTTGCTTAGAAGATTAAATAAGAAAGGATAAAATACATAAAGGAATGTTTTACTAGGTATTCTGGTTCCAATACCTAAATTACTTGCAGCCCTCAGCTTTTGGGTCAAGATGTCACAAAAGTCCAGGCAAAGTACAAATAACATGGTAGTGCAAATAAAGACCTGTTTTGATGCTGAAAATATCAGTTCCAGGCTGCACTTTCAGAAAGCCTTACCTTCTCCTTGGGCCTGGACTTGTTGCTTTTTGGAGGAGCACACAGTATCCTAATCCTTCTCCAGGCAGATTCTCTCAATGTATATTGAAGGCTACACTGTTCAACCTGAGCGCCATGCTCTACCCCTACTTTAATTCTTTAATATATATTTACAAAGTGCTTAACAGGGTGCTTTAAAAATATTAAAATGATACAATTTATCCCACCCCAAATAGTAGTCTCCCTATCTGCTGTGCTGGAAAGCAAATTGGTTTTGCTCTTTTCTTTCAGGTCACCAAATTCAGCAAAGACACAGATTTTTTTTTATAAATCAGTGCATAGCTTCATTACCCAGTACAGTACCTCTAGGGCACAGCACTTGAATAAGAGCATATGTCATTTATGAACTGCAAAATAGTGCACTGTGCCACTGAGCAAAATCAATTCCATTATTTTGGGGTGGTTTTCCCCTGGATTTTGGTCTAAGTTAAATGTGTTGGAAGCATTCAATTTCTGCTCTTAATCTTATATCCTTAATCCTGTATCTCCTAGACAACTTGCCAACCTCTTGTATGGACTTCACTAGTGTGAGCCTTGTATTTGGTTGAACAACTGCTACGGAGCAACTGCTTTGTGGTCAGGGCAGTTATATTTCTGTCAGGTTCTCTTTCTGTCTTTGAAAAATGATTCTCTTTCACTTCTGCATTGAGACATTTACTAAAATCAGAAAGATGGACATGCAGTGACAGTCGTCTTCTGATCTTTTGAGGTTGTGTACTCAGTCTGCTTCTGTTTTCTTCGTTGTGTTACTTTTGCAATACTACCTGATAAAAATATTTGCAGTATCACTGTGCAATCACCTAAAAACACGCAGGCATAGGTAGAAGGGTAGGTCTGACAAAATAAGAATTTGTAAAATAGTCCATAAACTGTTCCAAACAAAATTAAATCTGAGTAGCTACCTCCTGATGCAAATGCTGTTTCTTTGTTGTAGCCTTCGTGTGAATCCCTATCTGGGAGATAGGGTAAGTGCAATGTAAAAGCTGGTTGAAATTTTCCATTCAAAACAGTCTTTTCTGACCATCACTAAGTGACACATTCATGAAGGGTGCATTAGACGCTTCTCACATCAGTTTTCCTTCTGTGCCCTGCAAGATCTGGGGATCCTGTTTCAAACTTCATGCTTCAGCACTGCCTCCAGTCCTGGACACTTCAGCTCTAAGGCTCCACCTGATCAAAGTTCTCCTGTCTTCACCTGGCTCTGCAGTCCCAAAAAGCACAGAAAATAGACATGTAAAAATCTGGAGCCCTCTTCTCTACCACACCCAGGACTGTAACTGTTCAAAGTGGTTTGGACTTTAATTTGAGAATTTTGAAATTAAATCAATATTTTCTATTTTTTTTTTTCTTTTCCAGTTGAAAATTTCTTTTGTCATTCCAAAAACCAAAATGACTGGGGACGATTATTTAAGAATCAAAAGATACATTGCATATTTTAAATTTTCCTTTAAAAAAAAATTGAACATTTGCAAATGAAAATATGTTGTTTTCAAGTGGCAATATCTCTTGATTGAACTATTACAGTTACTGATGGAGCTGTTCAGGAAGGCTGCAGCAGACACATTTGTGGCATTCTCTGACTTTAAAAATGTTTGTGTTTTGTGACACTTCTGTTGTGTAAAATCCAGCCCTTCACTCATGACCATAATCTACATGGTCTCCTAGAGTCCAGGTATTTTTGATTTAATTCTTCAGGGGCTGGATACAATTGAGTAGTTTAAATCAACAGGACCCTTCACATGCAGTAAGTGAAATGCCTGCATAGTTTGCACAGAATCAACTTCAGAATATTGTTCTACCAAGCCCTTCAAGAAGAGACCACTGTTTTAAAAGTCTTCAAAGTTCATTTTATGCAAGAAAACACAGCTAAAAAAGAAACCACGTAGAAGCTCTTAACTGCAAATCTAATTGTTACTCCATCTTGTGTGACAGTTAAACTAAATGGAGACTCACTGGAACATCATAAAGAAATCAATTAAATCAGACTTTCACTGTTGAAAAGCAACAAAAATCTGTAAGAAATTCAATACTTGCTGATAGCTAATATGCTCTTCTTCCTAGAGAAAACATCAAACCCTATTAGCAAAGTAAAAGATAGTAAGTGGTTTTCTTTTAGGGCTGGCAACCTCTTAACGGAGCATATTGCAAAGGAAATATTACAGAAGGAACCCATCTAAGAAACTGAAAGGATAGAGCTGGCTGTCTATGGAAGCTGTATATTAATATTGAAGATGATAGTGCAGCAAGAGCTCTGTAGTTTTCAGAAGAGCTTCCAGTCTCCTCTCCACCATTTACCACAGTTAGGAGTGAAGCCACTTCCATAATCCATGGCAATTCAGGCACCTGGAAATTATCCCAAATGAGTCACCATAAGCTAATCACTGCCGAAATTCCCTTGAAAATATATCCTTACCAGTGGTACCAAGTACCTTTGTAGATACCAGGAATCCAGAAAAAAAAGGACCCAGAGACTCTCTGAATCCATCGCCTTCCCGAAATGTAGATGTTACCGTAATGATTCAGCTAAGCATCCAAGTCTGGGAAAGCCCACCTAAATGACACTGTAGACTCTGCTTTAATTTATCCTAATGATATCACTACCTTAGGGTCTTTTTCTCATTTTCTTTTCATACCTTCTGAAGCCAAAGCTATTCCTGAGGGGAAGAAAGTGTAAAAGTAGTTGCTATAAGAATGAGAATGCCCTATTTTGAGGTATCCTAGGGCTCTTTCAGATGCATTGCAGGGGCATGTTTTGAGCATGTACCCTGAATGTCCATCAGCATCAAATTCACAGCACAAGCCAGAATGCCACAAGGGCTTTCTTTCTCCACTTTTTTGGAGTTAGCATCTGTAGAAATATTGCCACTTACCTTTGACTATGTGCTTACAAAACAGGTCCTCAGTCTTCCATGTGTTTAATCTGTTAAAGTCCCATTTACATATAGAGCACTGATCACATTCCATTCTTGTACCTCAGTGATTACAGCTTCAGGCAGGATACTTTTTCTATTTTAATTTTAAACTTACATCTCTGGCATTACAGTACTGAGGCTGCTGGTCGGTGCACACAAAGTCATACCTACAAATGCATACACAGAAAGTCATTGTCAAACTCTACAGTAATTTCAGGAAATGTTGAAGCCATCTGAGGTTTCTCTAGTAATACTTAAGGGTAATAAAGTTTAGTCCACATCCATTAAATCCATTAAATGCATGACCATGAAAGCTCAGGGAGATGATCTTGAAGTTCACTCTGCAATAGGAAACAAAACTGCCCTGGCCTCAAAAGACTGGCAGTATAGGGCTCTTATCTCTCCCTCCTGCATTGAAAAACTGTACTAACATATTCTCAGATACTGAGATCCTTCAGGCAGGGTTCCCACCTGTGTCACATCGTTGAAAAAATGGCTGACCCATTGTTAGTGCCATATAAATCCCTATAGAAGTGGTATTAAAGTGCAGTGACATGAACACAAACATCAGTCTTGCTCTTGTCATGCCTATTTTCTAAAAAGCACAGAACCAAAATGGACCATCACTGCTGCTGAGGGTTTTAGTTCAGTTACGGCTGTGGTTAACCTGCAGAACTTCCATCTGGTTTCCTCCTATAACATCTCTGCCTGATGGGAATCATAGCTTCCAGCTAACTTTCAGAGCCTGCATGTCACATTTCAGCACATCATCTGATGCCAGGGACAAGGACAGAACATATTGTGTATCAACACTGTAAACTGTAAGCAAGTTATTGGTATGCAAGGTGTAAATCATTGCCTAAAGGAGATTTTAGTCTTATGTTACAAATCCTCCAGGTCAAAAATAGTTCACAGGTAGAAAAATAAATGTGGAAGTGAGCTTATCTTCATTTAGCTAGCCTTGTTTTCATCCTTCTGGACTTTTAACATGTTTTTTGGGGGCTCTGAACTTCAAATATCTTCCAGTGAGTTATTATTGATTTAATGTACCTTTAAATTTTGCCCTTCAAATAATCCTGCTGAATGTCATAGAATGTTGTCCCTTTAAGCCAAGATTGCGAACCAATATGCAGGGCTGACTGTGCTTGACCTAGTTAGGGCTGAGCTTTCTGTTACACAAGGCAGAAAATACAGTTGGATCATTGCACACTCTCCCGCTCACACAAGACTGGCACTTTCTACCCTCACCACAGATTAGTCAATGATCAGTCTTTGTATCAAAGATGCAATTTCCCTACATAAGGGAAACCTGAGAAGAAACTGTCAGAGATGTTGTTGCCCCTTATAAGATCTGACATTTTTGGGGCAGCATCAAATTTTACATTATATTATACAGCATCCAGTACTACAGTTCCTTCTCTATGGCTGTGACTCCTTGGTCACATTGCAATATAGCATTGTCTGAAGTGGTAAGCTTGGGATGCCTTCTTAGTTTCTTAAACGTGTATTCTGGTCTTGTCTGCAGAGCTTAGCTGAGACTGATCTTCTTTCTCTCTGGTATTAGAGAGTCATGTAGTAATATACAGTCCCTGCCCTGTAAGTCAATAATCTAAATGGCCATGTTAATACAGAAGAGGTAAAAGAACCTCTGTTAGTAATTTCAAGAAATGTCATACTTCGTGAACGTGCCTGACTTCGCATACATGAATCCACTGCCTGTGTAAAAATTACATTTGTGCAGAAATGTTTGAAAATGAAAAATTTTTGATCTGGACATCCTCTGTATTCAGATCAAGAGTACGCAGCCAGGTGGATGTGCTTTTCAAAAGGTATGTTTAATGTTTGTAGAAAGCACGGGCACAGCAGAGCACCTGTACGATGCTGTGGCTGTCCCTCCTTTGTTACTACACATGAATAAACTCATACTTTCTATTGAACATTGCTTATTGCATGTTCATACAGCCCCATGCAAGGCATCTTTCCTCACCATGCCATCAAAGAAGCATGAGAGCAGAAAGACAGTCCTCTGTGAGTCATGTACCTTACCTCCAGCTTGCAGAGACTATAACAGATCTGCCAGATAACCTGGAAGCTTACTTTGGGGCTTGATGAAAACACCCATTGACACTGCTATTTCTATGTGAGTTTGCAAGCTGAGAACTGACAGCCACAATCAGGTTCCTGGAACTGATTACAGTGATCCCTTTTCAGGCACTCAAAAATGAGCTTGACACTATGTTGTAGGAGCTGTTCCAAGTCTCTTGGTGTAAATGTGAATTTGCCCTCCAGTTTGTTAAATGTCTTGCAGTGATTTTAGTAATGGTCAATGTAGTGGCTAATTCACCATTGAATTCTTATTTTTGCTTCAGGACATCTTTAGTCTTAAGACTCGACTCTGAAAAACCTCCTTAGCTTTTTGAATGTTAAGCAGCCAGATGAAATATGTCTGTGAGCATGCAGGAGATATATGTTCCCTCTTCTCTCTGCACAGCTCCAGGGGCCATACTCCACACAGTATCCTGTGTGTTGAGTCCCCACGAATGTTATAAAATTATATCACTACATTTAAAGCAGACAATGACAATGAAGTGTTTTCCTGCCTTCCAATACCACTGTTTCCTCCAATACCAGCACTACTCACCTCTCAAGTGGTACTTGATGTTTCAGATCTTACAGTTCTCTTTTCTAGCAGAGAAATCTTTGGTACAGATTCAAGGTACACCCTGAATGCAACTGGTTTTACTCATACCATTTCTGACACAGAGAAGGGCAAAAATCAAGTGGACCGATCTCTCTTCAGAGATCTCAAAACAACTCCATTGCCAAGTTCACAGCCAACCCTGTAAACAAATCAACAGCCTCCAGGTGACCAAGACTAAAGATTTCCTCACAGCTTGAGAAGAAAAGGAAGACACTGTGCAAAAGCAACCCTTGGGAAAGACATTTTCATTTGATGAAGAAAGACATAATTTTATGCAAACTTCCTATGTGGTAAGTTGGCAGTTGGACTACATGATTGTTGTAGGTCCTTTCCAACTGAACTATTCTATTCTCTTCTATTCAAGATCTTGATGTCCCTATTTTCCTTCATTGCTACTCCATCTGCACCCCACAAACTGGGAATTCACTCATAAACCTTCACCACTCAATAACTTAGCTGTCTCTCATTATGGAACAGGTGAGTTTGGCTGTATTTATATTAATAAAATAAACCTGGCCGAGACTCAGATTGAGCACTCACACCTGATCCATGCTGCCACACGGCTGGCACACTTCCATGTGTAGTCTTCACCCAAGGCCAGCTAGCACTCCCACTCACAACACTCTGACTGGAGTCAGGCTTCAGCATGAGACAGAGATTATTGCCAGAATGGATGATTCTGATTTCAGTTGGAAAGAGAGTTTAAATGAATGAAAGTCTTACCATGCCGCTTGTCCTCCACCCCAGAGGGTGATCCCTAAGTCATTATTATATTGTAGACACAACCTAGCAGGCTCATGATTCAAACTGTCTTGCCCTAGCCTAGACTGAAGGAGTACCCTGCTAGCCATTAGTTCTATAGGTCCCCCAATAGTTATTTCTACTTTCAGCCCGAATCCTAAACAGTACTTTGCTTAGAATAAGTTATTCCTTTCACCTAAGCAGAAAATATTCAGAGTAGTACTTCTCTTTTCTTGTTCTGTGGCTCTGGCTCTGAAATATAGTTGGGTTTCCATAAGAATCACTCAGTTGCTTTGAAATAAAATGAGTTTATCTTAGAAGAAAAAGGTCATATTGTGAAATCAAGATGAATCTCCTACTGTTTCTTATCTAAGCAAACAAAGGTTTTGAAAGAAGAAATTCATATCAGTGAGGAACAGTAACTCCAAATAAAGGAACAACTTTATTAATAGTTTTGTGACACTCATACCTCTAGCAGCAAAGGATGGACGCATAGACCTTTGGCTCCCTTCCAGATCCATGGCCATGTGTGAAAATTCTTTGTTTCACCTTTGTATCGCACACATATTCAGAGATCTCAAAATTATAGGATTTGACTTCCTCAGTTGTATATACCAAATCCAACTATCGAATAGGACAGATAAAGAAGTGTCCTAATGTAAGATTTATGAACGCAAAGATCAACAGCCTAATATTCGGACCTCATCTAGAGTGGGGTTTATCTCACATACTCATCATATCTAGAAGTCATATCATATCAGAGGAGAGACAGGTGCCTGCAAATAGTGATTAATTCCATCCATGTTAGACCCCTATTTTGGAGAAGATAAATTGCATCCTGGAGATGGTTGTCCAGTTCAAACTAACCTAACTTTTAAATAACGAAGATGAGGTGAAGTGAACCTGTTCTTCTGGTAACTTGTCCTTGAAAATCCAGCTGCTTTCCAGGAGCATCTTTTTTTCATCAAAGAACAAGTTTAACAAGTAGTACATTGTTTTGTATCAATCTACCAGTGTTCCTTCTTGCTCTGTAAAGTGTCCAGTCCATATCTCCACTGTGTCCAGATGTCCTTCTGCCTTTCCTTCCTTTCAATACTAGTGATCCACAAAACCACCATCTCCTAATTGCCTACTCACCTCTGCTGTGAGGCTTACTATGTACTGCACAAAGGCTACGCAGCTGGAATGTAAAGGATGCAACTTATTATGCTGATCATGTTTGTTTCAGTGCTCCCCTATCTTCTCCCCACTTGTTTGTTTAACTCACTTACTATATATAGGTAATTTTATGTTTTAATTGTGAATCTTTGGTGCAATTAATCTGCTTTTTCTGCTTTAACTACATCTGTTACAACAGATAGCATAACAGTGCTCAGATCCTCAGAGCAATGCCTAGCTGTTACCATAATTTGGATAAATAGCAATTTTAAACTACAATTGTACAAATAAAGGGTAAAAAAATAACATAAATTAATCATGGGTGAATCATTGCTTCCATTCCCATTCATTGAGCCATGAATCAGTGCAGCATTAAGTATTTTTAAGTGGATATTCTACATATCTCTATCTATCTCTCTATCTGAGGAAAAATTAAATATCCATAAAAAATGTTGTCAATTTTGCAAAAAAAGTTGACTATTAGATGTTACCTACCAGGACAGTTTGCACAGAATAGCTCTTGAACTATTTATAGTTAATTTCCTATATGCCTGCTCTTATTCAAGGATAAATGCTACCCTCTTTTGCAAATGAACTTTATTGACTATAGATAAAGTCTATTTAAAGCGCAGGACCTGCATCCTGGAGTAAGCATGTCCAATCAGCTGTCCTCCCCACCACCACCAACTGATGCTCAATTTCCTTCCTTTTGACACAGACTATTAAATTCAATTTTATAGTGATATATCAACCTATCTTCTTTACAGGTAAAGCATCAGATCTTGAAAGTCCATCTAGACTTTTTGGTATGTTAAACTGGGACTTGACTCATTTTTCCTTGACACACATGGGTCACAAGCCTTAATCTTTTCAACATCTCACTTCTGGTAATACAAGAGTTATTCTTGGTTCTCTGTGCTCCACATCCCCCTTTGTGACCAATCGTTTGCAAAACACTTAGGAAAATTCATTAACAAAGATATAAAGTCTATTCACTACTTCTTACAATGAACAGGATAAAGAGAATGCTTAATAGCTTGTTTTCTGCTAAAAATAAATTGCTTTCCTGCAGCAATCAGAATTCTACACAGAGTCTGATTCCAGTAAATAAGTATTGGTTAGAGAAAAGGCTTGAAAATCAAGACTCCACGTTACTGGGATTTCTCATGTCTGTTCATAATCCCTAACATGGCATATCCTCTGTTAACACTGCTAAATTGAAGACTGCAATGAAACTTTATTTCATAGAATCATAGAATCATAGAATCATAGAATCATAGAATCGTTAAGGTTGGAAAAGATCTCTAAGATCATCGAGTCCAACTGTTAACCTGTCACTGCCAAGTCCACCACTAAACCATGTCCTCAAGCACCACGTCTACCCATCTTTTAAATACCTCCAGGGATGGAGACTCAACCACTTCCCTCAGCAGCCTGATCCAGTGCCTGACAACCCTTTTGGTGAAGAAGTTTTTCCTAATATCCAACCTAAACTTCCCCTGGCACAGCTTGAGGCCGTTTCCTCTCATCCTATCTCTTGTTACTTGGGAGAAGAGACCGACCCCCACCTCACTACAACCTCCTTTCAGGGAGTTGTAGAGAGCAATAAGGTCTCCCCTCAGCCTCCTCTTCTCCAGACTAAACAACCCCAGCTCCCTCAGCCACTCCTCATAAGACTTGTGCTCCAGACCCTTCACCAACTTCGCTGCCCTTCCTTGGACATGCTCCAGCACCTCCATGTCCTTCTTGTAGTGAGGGACCCAAAACTGAACACAGTACTCGAGGTGTGGCCTCACCAGTGCAGAGTACAGGGGCACTATCACCTCCCTAGTCCTGCTGGCCACACTATTCCTGATACAAGCCAGGATGCCATTGGCCTTCTTGGTCACCTGGGCACACTGCTGCCTCATGTTCAGGTGGCTGTTGACCAACACCCCCAGGTCCTTTTCAGCCGGGCAGCTCTCCAGGTACTCTTCCCCAAGCCTGTAGCATTGCATGGGGTTGTTGTGACCCAAGTGCAGGACCTGGCACTTGGCCTTGTTGAACCTCATAAAATTGGCCTCGGCCCATCGATCCAGTCTGTCCAGATCCCTCTGTAGAACCTTCCCACCTTCAGGCAGATCAACACTCCCACCCAGCTTGGTGTCATCTGCAAACTTACTGAGGGTGCACTCAATCCCCTCATCCACATCATCAATGAAGATATTGAAGAGGACCGGCCCCAACACTGAGCCCTGGGGAACACCACTCGTGACCGGCCACCAACTGGATTTGACTCCATTAATCACCACTCTCCAGGCTCCGCCGTCTAGCCAGTTTTTAACGCAGCGCAGAGTGCACTTATCCAAGCCGTGAGCAGCCAGCTTCTCCAGGAGAATGCTGTGGGAGACAGTATCAAAGGCCTCACTAAAGTCCAAGTAGACAACATCCACAGCCTTCCCCTCATCCACCAAGCAGGTCACCTTGTCATAGAAGGAGACCAGGTTAGTGAAACAGGACCTCCCTTTCATAAACCCATGCTGGCTGAGCCTGATCCCCCAGTTGTCCCACACGTGCCACGTAATGGCACTCAAGATGATCTGCTCCACGACCTTATCCGGCACCGAGGTCAGGCTGACAGGCCTGTAGTTCCCCGGATCCTCCTTCCGACCCTTCTTGTAGAGGGGCGTCACATTTGCTAACTTCCAGTCATCTGGGACCTCCCCTGTTGACCAGGACTGCTGATAAATGATGGAGAGAGGCTTGGCAAACTCCTCTGCCAGCTCCTTCAGTATCTTCGGGTGGATCCTGTTTGGCCCCATGGACTTGTGGGCATCCAGGTGGAGGAGCAGGTCGGTGACTGCCACCTCTTCGACAACTGGGGCTTCATTCTGCATCCTATCTCCATCTCCCAGCTCAGGGGCCTGAAAACCCCGAGGATGACCAGTCTGACTATTAAAGACTGAGGCAAAGAAGGCATTCAGTACCTCAGCCTTCTCCTCATCCTTCGTGGCAATGTTTCCTTCCGCATCCAACAAAGGATGGAGATTCTCCTTGGCCCTCCTTTTGTCGCTGATATATTTGTAAAAACATTTTTTGTTATCTTTAATGGCGGTGGCCAGTTTAAGTTCTAGCGGGGCCGTCGCCTTTCTAATCTTCTCCCTGCATAACCTCACAACATCCTTGTAGTCCTCCTGAGTCACCTGCCCCTTCTTCCAAACGTGGTAAGCTCTCCTTTTTTCCCCGAGTTCCAGCCAAAGCTCTCTGTTCAGCCAGGCCGGTCTTCTCCCCCGCCTGCTCCACTTAAGGCACATGGGGACGGCCTGCTCCTGCGCCTTTAAGACTTCCTTCTTGAATAACATCCAGCCTTCCTGGACTCCTTTGCCCTTCAGGACTGCCTCCCAAGGGACTCTGTTAACCAGACTCCTAAGCAATCCAAAGTCTGCCCTTCTAAAGTTCAGGGTAGCGGTTTTGCTGACCCCCCTCCTTACTTCTCCAAGAATTGAAAACTCTATCACGTCATGGTCACTGAGCCCAAGACAGCCTCCGACCACCACATCACCCACCAGGCCTTCTCTGTTCGTAAACAACAGGTCCAGCAGGGCACCTCCCCTGGCTGGCTCGCGTACCAGCTGCTTTAGGACGTTATCTCCCACACACTCCAGGAACCTCCGGGACTGTGTTTTATTTCCAGCAGATAGCTGGTAAGTGGAAGTCTCCCATGCGAACAAGGGCTAGGGATTGTGAGACTTCAGCCAACCGCTTGTCGAATACTTCATCTGTTTCCTCATCCCGGTTGGGTGGCCTGTAACAGACTCCCACCAGGATATCTGCCTTATTAGCCTTCCCTCTGATCTTCACCCATAAGCACTCAGCCTTATCATTACCTTATCATTTCCATTTCATAAGATATGATAATTATTCAGTTTACTGTTACTTTTATTAAACACTTTTTGAATTTCTTAAATAAGAGCACTACACAAAGTGCATAATATTTTTGCTGTAAGACCCAAGGACTTTGAGACATATCTGCTAAAAATAAGACAAGCCAGAACACAAGTAGGTCTGTAAATGTAGCTTCTGAGTATTTAAGATTGTCAGTGTTGGAGCAGACCAATGAAGCGCTAACCTTGTTTCAAATGCTGAGCATTCACTCTTTGGACAACTAGAAATATCATTCAACTGAAGACACACAACTCCCAGTTTGAAGCTCCGTGTAGCTAACATGTGAAGGGTCAGTTGTGGTGCAGTGGGAAGTACTTTACTCCTGCAGGTCACCACCTGCACATGGAGCATTCTTAGATATAAACATTCCCACAGAACATGGGAACAACTTGTTTATGAGAAGAAACAGTGCGCCCATTTTTCTCAGTCCAAAAATACGGAAGTTCAGAGGTTGCTACAAGCGTTCCCCAGCAGGAATAAACTGTGAACTGCCGTTTACAACTTTTTTTAAGTGGTTTAAGGGAAGGATAGCTCAAAGAGCCAATGATGAACTGTAAAGCATTTCTGCTGTAGGACAACGGTTTAAATATGACCCAGTCATATGGTCTAAAAGTCCTTACCATTAGAAGCAGTACAGTGGTCTATATAAAATGGTCTTGTGGAATTAGGCAGTTTCACATCACAAAAAAATAGCACCAGAGTTACTGGAACTAACCGAACCCCTTTGTTTGCAGTGCTAGCGGTGAGATCAAACACCAGAGAGCAAACACTAAGTCAGCTCCCTTCCTGAAGTGGTCCATCCGCATTGGGACTGACTAACCAATGCCCTCATTGGCCTGCCCTGGCAGATGCATGGGCCGCTAGGTATTCCCACCCTCTAAACACTTCTGCAAACATGTTCTACAGTGCATTTTCGTAGCACAGAAATAGCACGTCACTGCTGCTGTTGAGTACCTGGGATACAGATTACATCAAACAGAAATCAGGACTGAGGTTAACTTATGGGCAAGCAAAACTGTTTAAAAACCCTCACCATTCCTCATGTAGTATTTCCTCCAAGGCATGTCTGACTACGTATTCCTCTGAGCAGAACTTGCGTGGCTATCTTTAACAGCACCATCTGGTGATTTCCAGCACTGTAACAGGTTTTGCTTGAATGAACTGGGCATGTAAAAATTATCACTATAGCACCTGAAGGTTGTGTGAAGGTCTCATCTTTTGAGTAGGAATCAATTACGTAGCTTTTCAGTATCTAACAGTAATGTGTCCTAACTAGGAGCAAATGCACAGATTTTTTGCAAACACTATCCACCTCTGGATGATGTTGAGGAAACACAAATTGGGTGTGTGCAGCTGCTACTGTTTTGTAATGTTTCTGTTACATTTTGAGACACAAGTTTTGTAGGTATCTGTTTCTATATTTGAAGCCTTGTGTAATATGCATAGTTTCTTTATGAGATGTGATATCCTGTTTGGATTTTTTTCAATTTTATGCCAGAAAGAATATATTTCAAGCTTATAGTACCAGACAAAACAAAGAGAAATATTATAGTGCCTTATGGACATAGAAGAAATATTAATTTTCAAAGGCTTTCATTTAGGTATAACTAAGAAATGTCAATATTAGGTTGGAATAATTAAAAAGAATGATGTGAGGAGGGAACAGTCTACAATAGGAAGTTCTGATGAATATTTCAGTGATTGGAATCAATATTTACTTTACTTGGGTTAGCACTGTACAATATATCTACTAAGCAAATAAAAATAAGTGTAAAGAAGCCAGGAAAAGCTTTAGGAAAGTTATTGCAATCAAAATGGTTGACCAGGTATTTTATTGCCAACTTCTTGTGCTACATCTCTGAACTTCATGGATTAGGGCCCACATATCTCCCCGGGAGTCCAGCCCTGCAGCCGGGGAGGAGGCCACGCTGGAGGGGTTTCTGCACAACAGGTGTTGCCTTTATTTTTGTTGCTCTCTGGAATGCCCTGGCCTCTGATCTGAGACATTCTGCTTTTTCTTCCCTGCTCTTAAGCCCAGCCTTAAAGAAATATTCTCTTTACCTAAATATCTGGCACTGCAATATTTTTAGATGATGTGTTATTAGCATTTAAGATATAGTTTATATCAGGGGTTAGCATGCCTTGGTGGAAAGGTGTCCTGTAAATAAAACGTACTTTTGGTTAGCGCATAGACCTGACATAACCACCCTGAATCTGATGTTATCTGTGGATATTAGATGTACTCAGAAACTCCAGCCTGGGGCATTTTTAAGCACTAATATCCAATATAACATGTGGAATACATAAAAGACTCTGATTCAAGGCATTTCACTTGGAATTTTTTGAAGCCAGAGGTTGAGATCAGCCTCTTCAGATGCATTACTGTTAAGAATACTGACTGAAAAATAACATTGGACTTGCAAAAACCTACCTTTACATTTTATACTAACTTCTATTTCCAATTTAAAATGTGATTCAAGATCTATGTTGAAAAATACTTTGTAAATGTAGGAAGGCCTGCATGCACAGTCTATAATTACAGCAATAAAGTAGAAGGAACTGCTTATTTTGTTGGTTTCTTTTTACAGAACCATTTCCACATCCTCTGTTGTGTGGTGGTTTTTCCAAAAAGAAAAAAAATTGTACACATGGTGAGGAGCAGAAAATCCCCCATGAGGTACGTTGATATTTCCACAGTGCAAATGGGAAGTGAAATTAGATTCAAGTTTCTTTGAAGTATTAACGGTGGAATGTAAACCACACCAACAACATAAGTCTCAGTGTAAACATTCATGAATGACACCCAAGTTAAATAGGAAAGAGGGGAAAAAAAAGTCTGAGCCAACCCAATAGTAACTGAAGTGCAAAATGCTATTAGAATCAATATTTACCCCTCTCCCTGGGGAGCTTTTCCCTGGGAAACTGGGGAACCGCACAAGATTAGACCTTAAATGCAGCTATGCAAAAGATGTGGCTATTTAACACACCACCAATGCAAAGCAGAGGAGCTATGTGCTGGCGAAGGACAGCTGGCCTGGGAGGATGAGGGCTACCTGCAGTAACCTCGTCCCACTGGCTCTTTCCCTCTGCAATCAAGTGAATGGCCCAGTAGAGCTATGCTGCAATGACCTGGCTTTCACAGCTGGACATTATGACTAGTATTTACTAGTTACATTGTGGCAAGGTCCAGATGCTGAGATCCAAGCCATCAGCCACTGCCTATTATAACTTCACAAAGAAGGCACCAGGCCTTGTGTTAGATGCCTTCCTCATGGAGAGATTTTAAGTAACTGGTAGCTGACTCACCTCAGCTGAAGCTGAAGTTGTGTGTCTAAAACCATGAATGTTGGAAATCATCCCCATACTGCACAAGATGACTGCACTCCTTCTATGACAAGGTGACCTGCTTAGTGGATGAGGGGAAGGCTGTGGATGTTGTCTATCTAGACTTTAGTAAAGCCTTTGACACTGTCTCCCACAGCATTCTCCTGGAGAAGCTGGCTGCTCACGGCTTGGATAAGTGCACTCTGCGCTGGGTTAAAAACTGGCTAGACGGCGGAGCCTGGAGAGTGGTGATTAATGGAGTCAAATCCAGTTGGTGGCCGGTCACGAGTGGTGTTCCCCAGGGCTCAGTGTTGGGGCCAGTCCTGTTCAATATCTTCATTGATGATGTGGATGAGGGGATTGAGTGCACCCTCAGTAAGTTTGCAGATGACACCAAGCTGGGTGGGAGTGTTGATCTGCCTGAAGGTGGGAAGGTTCTACAGAGGGATCTGGACAGACTGGATCGATGGGCCGAGGCCAATTTTATGAGGTTCAACAAGGCCAAGTGCCAGGTCCTGCACTTGGGTCACAACAACCCCATGCAATGCTACAGGCTTGGGGAAGAGTACCTGGAGAGCTGCCTGGCTGAAAAGGACCTGGGGGTGTTGGTCAACAGCCACCTGAACATGAGCCAGCAGTGTGCTCAGGTGGCCAAGAAGGCCAATAGCATCCTGGCTTGCATCAGAAATAGTGTGGCCAGCAGGACTAGGGAGGTGATAGTGCCCCTGTACTCGGCACTGGTGAGGCCGCACCTCGAGTACTGTGTTCAGTTTTGGGTCCCTCACTACAAGAAGGACATGGAGGTGCTGGAGCATGTCCAAGGAAGGGCAGCGAAGTTGGTGAAGGGTCTGGAGCACAAGTCTTATGAGGAGTGGCTGAGGGAGCTGGGGTTGTTTAGTCTGGAGAAGAGGAGGCTGAGGGGAGACCTTATTGCTCTCTACAACTCCCTGAAAGGAGGTTGTAGTGAGGTGGGGGTCGGTCTCTTCTCCCAAGTAACAAGAGATAGGATGAGAGGAAACGGCCTCAAGCTGTGCCAGGGGAGGTTTAGGTTGGATATTAGGAAAAACTTCTTCACCAAAAGGGTAGTCAGGCACTGGATCAGGCTGCTGAGGGAAATGGTGCAATCACAGTCCCTGGAAGTGTTCAAAAAACCGTGTGGTTGTGGTGCTTAGGGACATGGTTTAGAGGTGAACCTGGCAGTTAGGTTAACGATTGGACTCAATGATCTCAGAGGTCTTTTCCAACCTTAATGATTCTATGATTCTATAACATAAAGTCAAAAAGCGATCATTGGGAGATACAGCCAGCGACAGGATATGTCTACATGAAAAGATATGCTTGCACAAGGTGGTGATCAGAGCATGGCTAACATATTCAATCAGTTGCAATGGGAATAATGCACACAGAGAGGCCTCTATACCTCTGCAAGTCAAGGTAGCAGCAGCAACCTGCCCAAGAATCAAAGTTGATAATTTTGCCTGTTTTATTTTTGAGGACTCAGCCATCTCTATCACACTGCCTTTACTGCTTAAACTGCTTAAACTACTTAAACATGTTTAAATGCAATGAAAAGAGGAATTAACTGTAAAAGGGAAAAAATGTGGTTCAATTTCTCTTGTGATAATATTTTATCATCTTACTTCATCTTCAAATTCACTGTGGCAGTTAAAATTTTGGTTTAAAAATAAATATATTTCACATGGGAAGAAAACTAAAGAAACTAGATAAAGAACAGTCCAGCCACATTATAAAATATACAATCTATAAAAAAACCCTGCATCGTTCCAAAAAAAACCCAAAGCTGTTTACAATCAAGTCAAACACAATACAATCTGAACTAAAGATGCTGATTTTGCAAACAATACTATGCAGGTGGACTGCTGTTAACTTCAGCAAGAATTTACAAGCAGGTACGAAAATTAATCAGTGTAGACAGGAAAAAAAAATCCAAGAATGCTCACAGATTGGTATGTGCAATTCACATAGTAAATAAAATACAAATGAAAAAAAAAAGGCTAGAAGTTTTTTTTAAAATAACAGGAAGGCATTTCCTCATAATGCTGTGTTTGCGGAAATGGTTTTATTTTGTGATGTTAAATTAATGATTGTTATGTATATAAGCACACAGATGTTAAAATGTTTCAGCTGTATCTGGACACTGTATTTATCTTTGAGAAATAGTCCCTTCACCATAAATATAGATCAGGTTATCTCAAAATTATTTTAGATTTGGGTTGAATAAGTATTAACTGTTGCAACTGCAAACAGTTTTCTCACAAGGCTGTAGTCACTTAACTGCCAACAGCCAAGTCAGTGTTGCCACTGCCATACAGCCAAGGGTTAATGGAGGTTGATGGGAACATGGCTTTCCCTGCTCCTGTATTCACAAATCACCTGCATATCCCTGACCCCAGAGCGTGAGCAAAGTAAGGATGCTCTCAGTATCTTTGGTTGAGGTTGCTTTACATTACCTCATTGCTAAACTTTCATGGGCGTGGGAGCAGGTTCCCAGATTATCCACTCGCCTGACAAGCATCCTTATCATTAGGCTAGAGATATTTTTGTCTTTCTCAGAGCTGGAGTATGCCACATTCAAGTAGAAGATGCTGTTGCCTGATCATTAGGCCACTCAAGTGAGTTCAGTTCCCAACCCAGAATCAGACAGATAATTTACTAGTGAGTGTCTTTCTCAGATAATTTATACAGCCAGCAGCCTGGCAGTACTTTGAGGAACAGGTCCCTCTGTCCTGCTTCAGCAGGTCTTTATTCCTATTGAGCAATGAGCAGCTACCAGCAAAATTCAACAGAGCCCTTGACTCCATACGTACGCTTCAGTGTTACCTACAAACTTGCCACTGGATCTCTTCCACCCCAGCTGCCCAAGCACTAAATATGCAGCAACAGGGGAAAGCAGCAGCAGCTTCTAGCAGCTTTGCAAGGGTATCCTTCATTTCTTCTGCATTTCTTGCAAGCAAACAAAACATTTAGTTTCAACTTGAATATAGCGCTTTGTGGCAAAGCAAATGCAATATGTTGAGGGGGCTTAGGTGAGAATCCCAAACAGATTTACATTTGGATCCTCCAGCCTGAAGTGCCTGTCCTCACCTCCATTTTGATAGCCAAAGAAACAAACAAAGAAAAAAAACCAGTTATGCCTAAAGCTCTAATTGTGACGTTTTAAACTGGCAGAGCAATAGCTAAGGTTGCTGTTTAGTTGAGTCCTGCACATACAGTAATACAGCACTCTTATTCTAACTTCACTTGAGAAATTATTGTGACTTTCAATATTAAACCTAATTATAGGACTAAAATGTTTTCATAAATAATTTTAAACACTGTTCTAATGACTAATAAATATAACGAAGAGCAAGTATAAAGTAGGATGGATCCAGTTACATTACTCTTCAGTGTCCAATATCCATGGCGTGTTTAATGATTAGACTTCTGTCCATCTATAAATAATTGTAATTATTTTCATTTATTACTATCAAACCCAGTAATTTGGCTAATTACTACAAACTGTAGTTAACATATTTTCAGTTTGCAACAATAAATCATTTCTTAATTTCTAATTATCACCATGTCCTTTAAGTCTCTTATTCCTGATACCATTTAGCTTTGATAAAGTGTCAGAAATAAGCCTTCCAAAGTTTCTTAGCAATATATTCTCCTTTATTCAAACAATAGATTTTCATCAGTACTTGAGTATGTCACTATGTATTACTTGGAAATATGTTGCAGCCTGTAGTTTTCAGTGGGGATTGGACCATTCAGTGGCACTCTCATATCCTGATAGCCCTCTTTGTCTTCTACATAATGGCATGCAGTCCAGTGAAATTCACTCTGAGGTCTGGGGCAGATTTGAAAGCACAGAATTTGAGTCTTATCGTAACAAGTTCCCATTAGTGCAATTCTATTGACTTTCTTGGAAATACTCCTAATTTACAAAAGTGTTATAATTAGATTGTGACTCTTAGAGCTAGACTTGAAAAATGAGAGACATATAAATTACATCAGCTCAAAAGCATTTGAAAAAAGCAATATGACCAGAACTGGTCAGAAATTCTCCAGCAGAATATTTTTATGCCAGGGAATATTGTTTCACAGAAATCAAAATGTTCTGTGGAGGCCTTTCAATACATCATGTAACCCAGGTTCCCTCAGGAGCCAGTCTGTCAGGCAGGTTTCCAACCTTTGCAGGTTCTGGCCACCTCACCTACTCCCTCAGCAGCGCACATGAGGGGCTGGTAGACAAGTGAGATAGTGGGAATCCTGGATTTCACCTCCTCAGATCTCAAGTGCTCCACAGCCTGTCTTTTGGGCAACTCCATAGGCTCCTACAGCTTCCAGGTTCCTAATTAACAAAGGGACAAGAGTCTGACTTTCAAACTCATTGCTCCTCAGTAGCCTGAGCTCCCAGGCTACCAGCATTTATGGCTCCAGCTCATTGTAGCAAGAAGCCACCAGCACGATGGCTGGTGACTTTGGGTCAGCCTATTAGAAAGATCACCCTTATCAAACCCAAATTTACTTTAATTGGAAATGTCATCATTCCTGTCATTAATTCCTTCACAAAACAGAATTGCTTTTTCTCACATAACTCTAATTGGGACTGCCATTGTGCATCAGGCTTTTATGAGCAGTGAATTGTAACATTTGGGTTTTCGTATTGTGCCTGATCACTTTCACACATCCCAATTCACAGCCTGGACAGCTCAGAAGTAAGTCTTTCACATTTTGTGTGAATATATAGTTCAGGTCACCATGTATCCACAGGGAAGTTCAGACTATGGGGATGCACTCTTCAGAGCCTTGAGCCTTTCAATGTTATTTGTCACCTTGCAGAGAGCCTGGAAAGGAATTTACCATTCCAACTTGGTTGTGTTTTATACGTGGAAGTAGATACAGCAGCAGAAGAGGGAGCAATTCAAGGTATTTTCACAGACTGCAAATACCAGCCCCATAAAAATATGGGAGATTGCTCAACTTCCAGTTCTATTCATGATACAAATAAAGTCCGAAGATTAGCACCATTCATTCCTGTCCCCGAAAAGGTTCTGAGCTGGGAAAACTCTTGGTTTTGCTGCTCACCATTTGCCTTTTCAGTGAGATGAAAGAGCTCTTGAAACACAGAAAGGGAATGGAAATTTCCTTGTACTGATCAGAATAAATATGTTTATTTTAAAAAGAGAGAGGAGCTAGTTCTGGCTGATGTTGGAGAGAGGCATGCATGTGCATGTTAGATTAGAGGAACCATTCATGAATCATACATTCTTACCCAAATGTTATCCCTGCAGTGCTACCAAAGTCAGTGTCGGCTCATGTTACCAAGTACACAAGTGCTGGCCTTGAAACATAGACCTGCCCAAGGGCTAGTCTAATTGACACAGCCAGCTTTTCTAAAAATGATGTGTATTTGCAGATTTGCAAGCTTGATATGTTGTAACAATGCATCCCCTTGTAGTCTTTCTCCATGTCTTGTCATCTTGCAAGACCTTCGCTGCTCAGCCAGTTTACGCTGTTATGCCCTGAGAAACCTGGGCTGGTTGCCACAGACTCCCTGTGTGAACTTGACAAGTCATTTGGGGTCAGAATTTTACTCACGCTTAATTTGAAAGTTGTTCCCTTGGCTTTAGTGGGATGACTCAAGGGGTAAATTACTGCACAGGAAGAATGGAGTTGCGAAACTTTAGCCCTTTGGATATTTTTGTAAGGGCCAGCACAAGAACCCTATATTTGCATGCGGATACATGAATGAATAGTCCTTTCGGTGCTAAATAAATTTGGGAAATACCACTTCTGAAGAAAATCTGTTGCAAGAGACATCCACAAAGTTAATCTTCTTGCATTAGTCAATCCAAGGAGCTCCTTGTACACTTTGGGATTGGTATATATTAAGATGCCACTTATTTTACCAAAGGATTTGGGTTTTAAATGCTTTAAGTAACACCGAGTTCTCCCATGCAGTGTCCAGGACAATTCTTCTGAAAGATCGCTTTCATGCTTGTAGGCATAGTGATGTAAAGTGGAGGATGCCTGTCCTTGATACCCAAAAAGGGGCAGTGGACAGCCTCCCAAGGCACTGTGATGCACAGGTTTGGCATTCTTCCATGCTGAATGAACTACACCTTGTCAGCCACTTAAAAGCTGGCCACCTAGCTTTGCTGCTTAAAACAGAGAAGGGCCATCCATTGCAAGCACTTTGTTCCTTGGTCTCACCTAAGCACATTTCTGCTTGGCTCAGAGAAGAGCTGGAGATGTGGGAAACAGATTTCTAGTTCCTTCTTCCTATTTCCTCATTTTCTTTTTACCTTCCTACCAGTCTGGTTAACACAACATGTTTATGAATAGCTTCCTTTTCTAAAGTCAGGGAACTCCAGACAAATTAGCACCTAAGTAAATGTATTTCCTTCCCTATGTGGTAGCTCAGAAACATGAGATTTGATGAAGAGGTCAGAGACGTTTGCGCTAAGGCTGTAGATAATGTGGATGATAATGGAAACCTGAAGGCAAATGGGTTTTCCATCAGCTTTCTGAGAAAAGTGCTCTTTCTATGTAAACAGCTTTGGTGTTTAGTGTTTTACAAACTTTTGTATGAATCCCAATTTAGGCAATTAACTTTGACCACTCAAGATTAGAAATTTTAGCCTAGACCTATACAATCTGTAAGGACCTCTTACATGTTTGTGAATTTATTTACTTTCCACTCTCCAGTCCTGAACTTCTTTGATCATTCCTGTGTTGGAAAATTGCTGAACACAAGATATTTTATAAGATTTGCTCTCACAAGTTCAAAACTAGAAAGAGTTTCTTACCTGGGTCAGCAAATGTTTCCGAGAGGTGGTACCTGAGGCTGTCTGCCTAATCCAAGGTTAGAGGTATCTAATATAAGGCAAGATTCAGTAGTAAGATCAAAAGCCCTACACAGAAGAAAATCCTTAGACTCTCTTCATGCCCTGTGTAACTAAACAGGACAGGTATTCTATGCAACTTGCTTTTTATTTGTTTTTTATGCAGAAAGGAAATGGAAAACCAATGTAAAAATTAGCTATGCCATTCATGCTCATTGATAGTGGTTTTATACTTGCCCAGACTTTTTTCTTGTAACACTGAAAAGTGGATTTTAGCAACTGAGTGGCTGGTTCAGACACATTCTTTGGAGATAGATCTTATTCCCAAACCATAAACATCTGTGTGAAGTGCCTGTAGGGCACCAAGACTGCATAAATTACAGAATACCAAGCTTTGGTTTCTCTACTTCTGCCATCTAGAGAAGAAAAATATTACTATTAAGTTTTGTTTCCTTATATTTTCCCTTTGTAAACCAGCAGCCTAACCTACTTACAGCTGTCAGTCATCTGTTACCTGTGGAACAATGCGTTCCTTTACCTCAGTTTGGGTCCCAATTAATTCAGCTCTAATTAAGGTGTCCCACTATACTTCAGCTAGAGACCTAGCAAGTCCACCAGGTTGCCAGTAGGTGAGTGACTCTGTAGAGCCCTGTCTCACAGTCTTGCCTCCCTCCACCCCACCTGCATCTCATGCCCTAACAGATCAGGTATCACTGACTCCCTTCAGATTTGCATGAATGTCCCATGCCTGGAGTGCAGGAATTTGAGAGGTCCACATCTGGAGCACAGCATTTTGATGCAATGAAATATATTTCCTTTGGGAGCTCGGAAAATGATCAGTGACAAACAGCTCTAGACCAAGGCATTTTCACTCTCCCCTACACAGCTAAAACAGAGAATTACTGTAACTGGTAAGGATACAGTCATGTAGAGAACAGTGTGTGTTTTTCAGTCTTGACTTAAGATAAAAAAAATCAAAAAGTAGTTCAAAGTTTATTGAATTTATGAGAAAGGAGCAATTTTTGAAGATCACTATGGAAAAAGCAGGACTGGCTCATGAAAGGCTTCTTAGGAAACATATTAACAAGTACTTAGCAAAAACAAGGCAGACCAAGCTCCTACAAGCACTAAGCTGCTTTCAATGGCCCTGACTTTCTGTCTGTGTTTTTCTTTCTGAATGCTCAGCTTTACACACTAGAAAAGATTCTGGCTTTCTCTTAGAAACACTGTGCTACCTACTCAGGCCCCTGTAAATTAACTCAAAATGAGCAGTTAAATTACAGATTATTTTAAAGTTGTAAATTAAAATTAACAGCAATTTGATCCTATTTTCTTAATATTTCTCTGTCAAAACAACTTTGGTTTTTTTGCCTTATCTCTGTATACTGTTCTAAGAAGACTACAGTTAAGGCTAAATAAAAGGTGTTGAACTGAGGAGACTTACAGATTTTGATGAATAATACTGGAAAATCTACACTCTTCCCACAGGCAAGTCAAACACTCAAAACCAAACTCAAGCTGATTTTCAAGAGATAGGAGAGTTTTTTTTTTTCTTTTTGAATACAGAACTTTTGGATATAAATACATATGGGATCATTCCTAAATTCAGAGCCAAACCTAAACCTTCTGTGGTTCACCCAGCGCTGTGTTTCCATAAATAAACAGACTATAAGCATGGAAATTCAAAAGGCAGATGAAAACAGGGGAAACAAAGCAAATCTACAATATAGTGATATGTCACTGTAAAATTTTGCGGATGCCATTAAAAACATGGAAAGAAAAAGGCACATTGGATACTGAAATTATAGGGAAATGCTTTGAGTACCTTCCTGAAGTTTTATGTAACTATATTTCCTAACATTTTGGATTTCTGCTTTTTCTTCTGCTATCTTTAGGAGGCTTTCTGAGAAGATTCATTCTGAATGCAACAGAAATATTTTCTATTGAGCTTTTGAACAGAAGAATGCAAGTCTTGTTCCATGGAAATAATTTCCAAACAACCTTGCCTACTAGGTCTGTTTAGATAGATGAACCAAATATAAAAGATTTCAGCCAACAAGATTTTCAAAGGCACCTAAGGTTTCTAGACATATCTCCCTTGCCACAAAGTGGAAAAGAATAGTGTACTGAAGAAACCAGTAGCTCCACTCCCTAAAACAGCATTGAAAACCTCCTCCTGTGTATGACAACATATCTTCTGGACTTACATCAACACTGTGCCAAGTCTCCCCTTAAATTATTGAAGAAGATACAATTTAGGTACTAATAGGAAAATGAAACATTCCATTGCCAAAAAAAAAAAAAAGTACAAATTAAATTTTTTTTATGAATTCCAGCTTGTTTCATGAAATCATTCATTGTCATGCTTTGTATTTGCCACATACTTGCATATTTTTTCCCAGAATACTGAACAGAACTCATACCATAAGTGCTGGCTGTAAATGGTAACTGTAGGAAACAAATAGAGATATAAGCAGATGGGGATTATGCAGAAGCAGCCCTGTGTCGGTGGAATAAGTTACCATCCTCAGCATGCCACCAACTGCTTATCATGCCCTCATCTCAAAGGTTATCCAATCATAGAATCATAGAATCATAGAATCATAGAATCATAGAATCATAGAATAGTTTGGGGTGAAGGGACCTTTAAAGGCCATCTAGTCCAACCCCACTGCAATTGGCAGGGACATCTACAACTAGATTAGGTTGCTCAGAGCCCCATCCAACCTGACCTTGAATGTTTCCAGGGATGGGGCATCTACCACCTCTCTGGGCAACCTGGTCCAGTGTTTCACCACCTGCCTGTAAAAAATTTCTTCCTTATATCTAGTCTATATCTACCCTCTTTTAGTTTGAAACAGTTACCTCTTGTCCTATTGCAACAGGCCCTGCTAAAAAGTTTGTCTCCATCTTTCTTATAGGTCCCCTTTAAGTACTGAAAGGCTGCAATAAGGTCTTTCTGGAGCCTTCTCTTCTCCAGGCTGAACAACCCCAGCTCTCTCATCCTTTCCTCATAGCAGAGGTGTTCCAGCCCTCTGATCATTTTCATGGCCCTCCTCTCGACCCTCTCCAACAGGTCCCTGTCTTTCTTGTGCTGGGGACCCCAGAGCTGGACACAGGACTCCAGGTAGGGTCTCACCAGAGCAGAGTAGAGGGACAGAATCACCTCCCTCGACCTGCTGGCCACGCTTCTTTTGATGCAGCCCAGGATACAGTTGGCTTTCTGGGCTGTGAGTGCACATTGCCAGCTCATGTCCAGCTTTTCATCCACCAGGACCCCCAAGTCCTTCTCGGCAGGGCTGCACTCAATCTCTTCATCCCCCAGCCTGTATTGATACCAGACATTGCCCCAACCCCGGTGCAGAACCTTGCACTTGTCCTCATTGAACCTCATGAAGTTCACACAGGCCCACTTCTCCAGCTTGTCCAGGTCCCTATGGATGGCACCCCGTCCCTCAGGCATGTCAACTGCACCACTCAGCTTGATGTCATCTGCAAACTTGCTGAGGGTGCACTCGATCCTGCTGTCTATGTCATTGATGAAGATATTCAACAGTACTGGTCCCAATATGGGCCCCTGAGGGACATCACTTGGCACTGGTCTCCATTCTTACAGCAGAGCTGCTGAAGAGGAAACTACTGTACCTGTTGCAGTCAAGATAAGATAAATTATCAAAATCCTAGTCAGGTTAACCTCATTTTGACCGAGACAGATTAGGGAGCTTGCATGGGGCAGGTGTCACTGTGGGCATGCAAAAGCAGTAGCCTCCACAAGGAAGTCAAGGCCAAGGTCCCAAAAGCTGTGTCTGCTAGCATGGAGGGATCTGGAAAAGGACGTTTTTCTGCAACCTAAAACACATTCTCCAGACCATGTCTTCCTAAAACATGCAGCTGATATTCAGGGGGACAAGGACGAACAGAGCAGAAATTGTCTCAGGGGAGTAGTCCTGATAGGCAATGTTAATATTCCATGTACTGTTTTTAAAGCCATGCTCGTGCTGGTAGATTTTACTGGATAGGAATATTTGAGAATCCCTGCTATGTTTGGAACTCTTGGTATACTGACTATAAACAGATATTATTCTCCATTTCCTCAGTCCTTCGTTCCTTGTCACTTGTTTTACAACTGTCTGTTGTAAAATCTTGTTGCTCTAAATCCTTGGCACAAATGGCTTTTATACAATTCCAAGCACTACTCTGTTTTTTTAACCAACTAATGGCTCCCCAAATTCATATGATTTGGGAGTCTGGTTTTAGTCAGTCACATATGGATCAATAGCTTTGCCCTCTTGCTTTGCTGTTCCCAAAAATACTGCCTTTCTTATACCATTCTTTCTTCTTAGGAGTCATGCTCCAGACTCAGCCAGAATCCTTTTCAGTTTGTCTTTTTCTGCCTTTCTATATAGTATAAAGCAATCAAAGGGTCTAATTTTTAGACATGGAACTTGTAAACTATTTTTGTGCCCATAGAGTGGAAAAAGAGAGCAGGTAAAATTTTAAGAAGCCTCAGAAAGAAAAATCAGACTAAATGTCAGAGATTAAACACAGCACAGTCTAATCTAAGGGTCTGTCTTCCCAGAGAAGGTATACCCTTTTAATTATAATGCTATAGGCAAAGTAGCTCAGCTCCTTCATTCCTGAAAGTGTGGATTTCCCTAATGTTCATGCTAGCTGTGCTACTACACTGTTATTATTGTATAGGGAGGGGGATCATTACACCTTTGAAATTATGCTTCCACGTTTTGACTGGGATGGCCTTTGAATAGATGAATAGACTAAAGCATATCTGTATCAGACTAGCAATTGTTGATTCTTTTAGTATCACAAATGACATGAGTTAAGTATGCGGAAAAATAGTAGCATATAGCAAGGAAAAATACCAGCTCTTCCTAGAGTCAGCCTGTTTCAGCAGACCTATACCAAGGATTTTCAGCACTGTAAAAAGAAATTAGTTATGTCAGCCTAAGGAAGAAGGAAAAGGCCTGTCTGGAACAGGACTGATCCTAGCACAGGATGGAGTAACAGCAGGAAGGGATGAGAGTGGTACAAAGAGCAAGTGAAGTGACCTTGAGAGCAAGGTAGAGTGCTCCCTGCTGCTATGAAGGAGATGGTTTGGATAAAGAAAGGGGAACAAAGAGATTGCTTTTTCTTGTAGACCCATGCCTCCAGCCACACCATCTTATGCCCTCAAGCCACAGCAGCAGCATCGAACCTGGCTTCCCAGGGTTTGGGTATAGGCAATGTAGGAAGATGGAGCAGGAAGACAGAACTTTTTTGTTGCTCCTGACAGTCTTCTAGACAACTGCCTACTCTGTCCATACACAGACACCTGATCAGCTCTTTGGATCTCAAGTGAATCCAATTCCCTGATGAACTCTTCCTCTGATGTGGGAGGTATCTATGCATTTTGGGGGATATTACTTAGATGTCTGGTTTGTAGGTGAATAAGGTTTTGGGGGAACTAGAGGGTCTTTGAGGCACTTCCAGAGCCTTTGCTCTGAAGAGTCAGAAAATGGCTTCCTTTCCTGGCTTCCTCTCTACTGCCGTTATTTTCCCCACACTTATACTGCTGCAAGGTTGGACAAGTTCTGTTGAGAATCTAAATGAGGTCAGGGGCAAAGTCTCTCAGCCAAGGATAGCATGCCAATTTTGATGTTCTGCAGGAGATATAGTTTAGCTTGAAACTTTGTCTCTTCAGCCCCAAATTTGCAGAGATTCAATATGCAGCAATTTCAAAAGATCCCATATAATTCAAGGGCACTTTTATTCAGCATTTAGTTACGGACAAAACTGTAGTAAGAGAAGAATTTTAGCTGGCCCCCAGAGTACAGACATCATCAGTTTTATGTCCCAGAAACCCTTCAGGAGTGTATTTTCAGCCTGTCTGAGCTTCTGTACCATCCCTGAAAGGCATCCTGTTATGAAGAAGATAGCAAGAAAAAAAGCACATGCTGCTGACATGCAAGGGCCCAGAGCTGTTATTAAAAGAAGTAAATCCCCCTCAATCTCCCTCCACCATTCCTTCTTCTCTCCTTTACATAAGGATGTGAACTCAGGACAGATTCTTGCAAAAATACATACTGTTGGATTGTCAAGGCTGAGGCACAGCAGACCAAGGCTACATCTATACCAAAAAAATTAAATGGTATTAGAGTGAATTCTCTGACCTGGATGACAACCAGCACAGACTGGCCACATCTGTATCCTCAAAATCCAAAACAAGGTATGATATCCAAACTGCCTGCTGGGAATTGGGTTTGGCCCATGTTACATCCCAGACTATGACCGGGAATTGTTTGGGAGACAATTAGTTGTCCCCTTCTGAAAGTATATCAAGTATCCTGCTAATAATTTAAGAGATTATTAAATTTCAGTGCTTGTGCTTGGACCCTGATGCAGTTGAGTATATTAAAATAGCTGTAACCTGAATGGCCATTACAAAGATAATTCAAAATAAGTGTTGGGCAGAAATCAGTCAGTCTGATCACAAATGCCACATGGGCATCTACATCATTCTTGCCTCTAAATCAAGCTTCCCAGCTGGACTTTGTCTCCCATACTGTCTTATAGCAAAGCAGTCAGAGGGGTGGGTGTGATGACCCATGGGATGTGCCATCCAGCATGGCAAGCACAAAGCCTTTCCACACACAAGTGTGTGAGGTACCCAAAATACAGCACGTGGCTAAAAGGAAGCTCATTAATTACTGTTATACATTGCTTTAATCAATAAAACCAATGTTATTCTGTAGAGATATTCAGTCTGCAAAAAGCTTAATTTGCCATTAAAAATATTTTGACAGAAGATTTCCTGTTTCAGTGTGTCGTAGTAACTAACTGCCACAGGGCAGGATAACATTGCCTAAAGCCTTTCTCCCTGTGGCATCCATTCTGCATGCAAGGCAGATGAACATTTGCTTTTCACTCTCTCACATTTTGTGCCACATTTCCTTCAAAGCTTTATTTTTCTGAAGTTCTAATTGGTTATATTTTAATCCTTATTTGCCACTATGCAAGAAATTTTGCTTGTTCACCTCGTAGAAGGAAGAATGATTACACAAGACATAAATTGGGCTAGTTTCAAATGAAGTACCTATCAAAATATTATTCTTGCCTCACAATATACACACCAGCTTTACACTGCTCTCATTTCACTAAAGCAGTTAGACCCGTGTCTCCAGCCAACCTTAAGCGCTTGCTTAGAATGGAACCAGGCCCAGTTTTGCTGAATAGAGATAAGCTTCAATGACACCAAAAGGACTGTGGCTAGTGAGTCACAGAGGAATCTCTTTTTAACCAAGTGATTTCAAAAAAGGTAATAGAACAATATGAGTTCAGCATGTACTCTATTGTTTTGGTGAATCGAGGCTCTAGGGTACTGTTCAGCTGTTCCTGTTCCCAGTGAAATGTCCCAGTCAACATACAATGAATCAATGGAGCTATGAACATGAGAAACATCTCTCTTTTCTTGAACAAAATAAAATGAGACTAACAGGAAACGGAAAAAGGAGTATGCACTCTGCCCTACCGAAGTCAGAAAGAACTTTAATCCTGATTTCAATAAGTCTAGAGCAAAAGTCCTAGAAAATGAAGCAGAAAACCAAAAGCTGAATGGTCATGAATGGTAAAATGTCCAGAATTAAATAGAAATAAAAGAGGAAGAAAACAGATGGAGGGAAAGTCCCATCAGGATTAAAGAATGAATCTAATCTGGCAACAGTTTGGACAGACTTGGTAAAAGGAGAGATGGATGATGGAATATAATTAAGTCAAAATGGAGTCCAGTGGTTCATAAGACTTTAACAAGACCATAGCAAACAACACTGAAGGATAAATAGCAATTTATTTCTGAAATCTTTATCTTTTGCCCAGAGCAAGGCTGCTTAGTGCTATGCCTCATACTGATTACTTTCTAAAATATATTTGGAGAGAGAACAGATAAGCAATACAACACAGATAAGTTTCTGTTTAACTTAATATCAAATAACAATTTAACTGTCATAAGCTAAATTCTGAAATTGCATGGACTAAAAGATATAATAGTGAGGTGGCTCTGGGTTTTGACAAATCAGATGCTTCCTTTGAAAGCCAATGGTTTGAAATGGCCAGAGCACCATTGCCTGGCTCCACACTGCCAGCCTCTAACTAAACCAACCTGCAAGATTTGGAAGAGGAGCAGAGGAACTCTGGTCCCATACTCCAGGTGGGATGGAGACAGAAGATACAGTCATGAGAGGTGGGTAAGTGAGTATATGTTGTCCCAGGGGCAGTGGATGAGACCATGGCCTCAACAACAGAGTCACAAAGGAGTCAGAAAGTTGGTGTGACACTCAGAGGTGTGATACTGGAGGCCCTATACCCCTGTCTCACCTGATAAAGTGTGATTTTTTTCACCTGGAGTTCCTGGTCCTTTCCAGGTTTTGGGTCAGCACAGGCTGATTTACAATGGCAGGGTAAAGTGTCTGAGGAAGAGGTACTCCAAATCACAGACTTCTTGTACCTTTCTTCAAAACCCTACTAACCTTTCCAGGCCCTTCTTCACGTTTTTCCTTCACACACCATTCCTAGATTGCTATAAAACTAAATTTTGCCACTGCCAAGACCAAAAGAAGATGCCGAATTGCATGTATACGGCAAGGCTTAGGGGGGGCTGGAGGATGGAGTGTGACTCTCACAGCAGGGGTGGCCTCTGTGGGAAGAGGTTGGGGCTGCCCTGTGCCGGAAACAACAGCCCCTTCGGAGGCCAAAATCAAGCCCATCAGCAAAGTTTGTGGTGCCTCTGGAAAACATGTTTACGAAAGGGCAGAAAACATTGGAGACAGAGAGAGAGGAGGAGGAAACAAAACAAACAAACAAAAAAAAAGAGCAAGAAACAGCAGAGGGAACACTAAGGCCAGAGGAGGAGGAGATGCTCTACGGCAGAGCAGATAATCCCAAAAGGACTGCGGTTCATTGAGGACCCATGCCAGAGCAGAGGGAAAGAGTGAGAAAGAAGGAGCAGCAGAGAGAAACCGCTATGTTGTGACCATAAATCCCCCATGGCACTCATTGCCAGAATGAAGGGACTGAGTGTTAGCTGTGGTGACAACAAGCAAGGATGAGAGAAGTGTAGCTGGGAATGGGGGAGGAAAGCGGACAAAGGATGTTTCTTTAAGTGCGTAAACATTTGTTTCTTTTTGTTTTCTTTCCCAATACTCTAATCAGTACTCAAATATTTATATTAATTGGCAATAAATCAAGTTAAATTCCCCAACGTTGAGTCTATTTTGCCTGCCTTAGTAACTGGTAAGTGACTTCCCTGTCTTTATTTTGACACATAAGTCTTCTTGCTCTCTCATCCTTCCTATGTTCTCCTCCTCCATCCCACTGGGTGGGGGGAGTGAGCAAGTGGCTGTGTGGGTGCTTGGCTGTGAGTCAAGGCCAACCCACTACAGATGCATTATCCATCAAGATGACAAAATTCAATTTTGTCTGTGCTCTGCAGAAGCCTAAGATTGGTTCAATATAATGTTCAATTACTGTATCTCCCATGTGGTACCAAGGTATTTGGTGATTCAAGTCTTTCTTATAGAGGAAGTGCTTTTAAATTAATATATTTCAGAAGGAGAAATTGAACACTGTTCTTATTTCGATGTTTCTGTGGTGAGGAAGAGATGAAGATCATACTTCAGTATGATTGCACTGGGAGCAATGGGGTTATTCAAGATCTGACCACAATATTATTCAATTTGGAATCTGAGCAGAGTCAAGGTATTTCAGGCCAACAAAGACACATTATGAAAAAATAGTACATTCATGTAAAACACAGGAGGAAGCCAATTTCTCCATCAAGGAATTTAAAGAAAGCAAACCTAAAGGCTGAATATCTCCGCACTACAGCTAAAATAGTTTTAAATGTACCTCCCAGGTACTAGAGTATATTCAGAATCACGCAAGTACCATTGCAAATTCAAATGCAACACATGATAAATGCCAAGATCTTAATGGTGTATGGTGGTAGAAAAATCTAATATTTTATAATTAAAGTTTATCAGTACGGAAGGTGTGAAAATTACAAGATCCTGAGCAAGGAGTTGAAGCATGTAGTTATTTTTCTTGCCAAGTAAAAAGTCAATATTAGATTATCTCCCATCATTAGCATTACATAGATGTTTTACATTTAAATCTTACACAGTATCTGAGCCCCAGAATGTGTAGAAATCAAATTGTCTGTCTTGAAGAACTTGTTTTCTAGATCAGTCAAATATTTAGGGTTAGGTGGAAAACAGCATTGAAATGACGTGTTCATCATTTGGCAGGTCAGTGATGGAAACTAATAAAATTTGGATCTCATAAGTCCATATCAATCACCCAGTCTCGAGAAGAAGTTGTGCTTCCATCTTACATAGTGTTAATCTTGTGAATTTTTATCTGCTAAACACACAATTGCCTCCAGCCTTATTCAGTTCTTTCTTCCTTCTAAAAGTAGAAGCAGATCTGCTGACTTATACTATTGGATTTTTTGATGTGGGCACCTTTTCCCAATAAACTTCACTGTGTCTACCAGCGCATTTTACACAGGCTACTAAACATCCATCAGATGGAAATGACTCACAGTCTTTACTGATTAGGTCATATTTGAGCCAGTGACCTAGAGTTGAAGAGCAATGACAGCTTAAATTGCTTTCTACCATCCTGCAAACAGCCATATGCTGAAATACATTTGAAAGATGCAATTTAGCATACTTCTGTTTTATAACAAGCAGTTATCTGTTGCAGCTTTAATTCCAGTCAAAGTAAAAGCTTTGACAGTTCACTACTTACAAAGTACTAACCAACCAAATATAGTTATGAGGAACTGGGAATGCAGGCATTTGCATGCAAAGATCAACAGTGATTTTGTGTTTTTTTTTTCAACAGCTGCAGAGTTTTGTCGGCATACCAAATGCTTCATTTCATCTTCACAAAGTTTGTTGATGTTAAGATCCAGAGATGGAAGAAAAATCTGTGAAAGAATTACAAGAAATGTTGTTGCAGTTGCAGCATTCTTAGTATAATCAAGTCTGCTTTGTGTGTTTTGAAGTATTTCCAAATCAGGATTTTATGCGGTTTGTTTTTCTTTGGATGATTCTTTCACGGACTGAAATATTTGATAAATGGCAGCAAATGCTATTAACCAAATTATCATAATTGTTGCTAATAGTGGCTTTCTAGATGGTATCCATTGTAAATTGAAGTGGAAGGTGATGTGATTGCATTAATAAACTTCTTAGGAAATCATTATAGTACCTTCCATAGTTCAGAAGAATTCCTGGGCCTCTCATATGATATTGTCTAGATCAAAAGGCAATAGATCTGCAAAGAAAGAATTGCTTTTCCGTCCTTCATTTATAGCATGCATTCAGATCTGATTTGCATTCAAGATAGCATATGAATTTTCCCTTATATTCACTTCCAAGGGTTTTGAGGGAAAGTAAGTTCAGTTCAGTTTTATGCAGACCTGAATATAAAGCACAGCTGTACTTGACACCTCATTGTTCTCCTACTGAAAATATTCTTATGGTGTTTGTTCAAGAGACTTTTTATGCCAGCTGCAGTTTTCACACTATTTCCAGTAAGAATTAAAAAAAAAAAAAAAAGAAATCACACAGAACAGCAGAAACTAAGTTTTAGCCCTCTGCAGCAGTGTATTCTGTGAATATAAAATGAAACTCTTGTTGCTGTCTCACTTCACATTTTAGCATTGGTAACTCCATTTGCTCTAACAAACCAGAACACAAACAGTACTCCTTATCTAAGGATGTTGGCTATGCTCCCTAGTACACTGTTGATATGCATGTAGAAATACCTTCTTTTATGCCTTGAATGTAATGCATAGATAGTATTGGGGGACATATTTTTCCACAAGAATCTAAAGCAAAATTTGTCATTTCAGGGAAATAATGCATGTTACTAAACGATATGTGGATTAGGCCATCAAGGCCAGTAGTAATTCAGAAGGAAAGTTAATGTAGGGATTAGGGCGTTAGTTTGGTGACTACTTTCCTGAATGATCATGTGCAAATATTAGTATATTTAAAAACAGCTTAAAGTCTATTTATTCCCACAGTACAGCCTAGACTCCTAATTTATAACCTCTATAGAGTTTATGTACAGCACCCATATACAGACAGAACTGAGAAAGAATTGAAGGATACGTTGGCATTGTGTTGATTTGGTTGCTGTTTTTTCTTGGTTTTCCCCTGTACAAACAGCATACATTTTGCTTTACAGCCTGTCAAGGTCACTCTGAAAAGCTGCTCTTCCCTACAGCTTATTGACTGCTCTCCCCGGTCGAGTATCGTCTGTGAGGTCACTGACAGATGTTAGATTGACCAGCCTGTACTTCCCAAGATTATCCTTGTTTAGATGTGACAGTCATGAACAGCCTCCTCTAATCATCACAGTCTTCCCATGATGACAGAGAGCAACCTTGCAATGACATCAGGCCAGCTCCCTCAGCACTCTTGGATATATCCCTTCTTGCTGCATGGATATGTTTATGTCCAATTTGTTTACATTCTCCTTATTCAACCATTCTCTATTGTGGACAGTACTTCATAACCCCACACTTTGCTGCTAAGTTCAGGGACCTGGAAGGCATGACGGCATAAAGCAATAAGCATTGAGTACCATGGTCTTTTCCATCCCCTTTATCCCATTGAGCAGTGTGCCCATATTTTCTTAGGCTTCCTTTTGCTGTTGATGTATTTACAGAAGCCCTCAACTATCTGTAAGCCATGATGTCTCCCTGTGCTAATTGTTGATCCTGGGAATGAGGCCACCTGCTTACAGCAGAGCTGGCTGCACCAAGATGTCCTGGTAGGGCCCAGTCGTCCTGCTCAATTAGGGGTAGACAGTGTTTGCCAAGTCCTTGCACAAGCTGTAGAAGGTTCAACAGTATGCAAAGATGTGGCCAGATTGGGTATGCTGACTTTGATCCTGTCCCTGAGTGCATGCTGTGTCATAGTCAACCAAAGACACATGAGTTCTCTGGGCAAAAATTAAGCACCTAAATGAAGTTGCCATAGGCAGGTCACTGACTAGCTAAACCGGGTGATCCAGGGAGAAAAGGACAGAAGACAGGAGTTCACAGTGCAGAGAAACACCCTAACAACAAGATTTTGGCCTCGGAGGAACGAGAGTATCAACCTGCCTGTAACAGATGATGGTGCTCTCTGGAGAACAAGAGTTTCACGTATTTAGCTTGTGAATGCTATCTTTATGTCCATACAATGTCGCCTGTGATCACCAAAGGCCTGGCAGATCAGGAATTTATATCCTTTCTAAATGCAATAGTTGTAAACACTGGTGTTGGGCATGATACAGCATGAGGTATCCTGCTCTCTTTTCCTCCAGATTTCCTTAAAAACAAAAACAAAAGCAAAACCAAAAAAACCCTCACCTTCTCTTCTGTTGCCTGACTAGGAAGGCGTGAATCCTATTCACCTCAACTTTTAACACTGAATCTTCCCAGGCACCTGATGGTCCTCTTCAGCACAGTCCTGGAAGTGGTTTTGTCTTGGCAGACCTCTGCATCATGATGCCTCTGTTGTCATGTTCTCCCAAGCCCAAAATGGATTATAGAAATGAGACATTCTTCTCTCTACCATCTTTTAAGTATTTCACAGGCATGCTCTGAATGCAACCAGCCAGAGTTGGTCCCACACAAAACAGATCTCTGTCTTGAAAGTTTTATTTGCTCAAGACAGCTCCTCCTTCCCATGCAGTATCACTACACTGACACAAACCAATGCATAATAAAGGCAAAACTGAGAGACAGAAGCAATGGCAGTTAACACATGTTAGTGACATCTCGTGCAGCAATACTGAAAGGGATTATCACACCAAGAGGCTTAAAAGCATCTTAAGAGTCTGTACTGGTAAGAACAAAGGACCAGTATTATCAGTTTTGAACAAACAAACACAACAGAAACATCTTCAATAAAAGCAGTATCTTCAATAAAAACACACATGTTTAATAAAAGCCTTCTCCTGTTCTCCCTGTCCTACTTCCCCTGCCATCAGTGGAAAATCTTATTCTTTCCTCTGTATTTCTCTGAATGGTAGCTAATCAGAGAATATCCCTGAAACTGAGCATTCAGTTTGACAGTCTTACTTATGAATATGTTTCTCAGATGCTGAAACCCCACTGAGAATTGTATTTCAGTATGAGTCATATTTCATCACAGTTTGTTAATTTAGTTATTCGTTTCCATTGAGGGATTGTCTTATAGAACACGTCAGTGGAAGCCTTATTGTTTCCAAAAGAATATTATGTCATCTTAATGCAGTTTAGATCCAGCGCCTGCAGCTGCCTTCTGTTTAAGACTTGTTTCATTTAAGTTTATAACATTCTGAGAGACTTAATTCCCATTCATAGCTGCTTGGATCTAGGTCTTTAGTTTTATTATTGATGTGATGCAGCACGAGTTATCCCTCTAAAAGCTGTTCTCAGCTGAATGGTTAAGCAAAACATCAATCCGGCCCCGGGGCTCAAAGCTAATCTTTCAGCTCATTACATTTTAAAGATTGCAAACAGTCAGAAGGCCTGGAATTTATGTAACTTGGGTTATATACAGTAAAAGCATGTAAAAGTTATATAACTTAATGTTCATATCAGATGTTGAAAAATAATAGGTATATCAGACACAGGAATATAACAAAAATGTCTCAGAGGAGTACTTAAGGTTATCCTTTGACTAAACACACACAAAGAGCAATGTATTTTCACATATAATTAATTCTCTCACCATTTCAAAATGAAATGCATATTTTTCCACTATTTAACTTTTATAATAGCATTCTCATAAGTACTTTAATAATACTCTCAAATCTTTGCAAGTTTAAATTGAGTTTATGAACAGGTTAATTAATTTTATTGTCCTCATTATGGGAACATCAAAGTTCCTATTTACATGGGCTGTTAATAGCTTGGCTGTAGAAGAATATTACAACTAACACCAAGATTTTGTCATAGAAATATCTAAGGAAGTGCACAGTCAGATTTCTAAGTAGAAAGGCAAAAATTATGCCAATTTGAAAACAAGATCAAGAATCACGTTCCCATGTCTCTGTTTTTACCTCTTAGGACACACTGTAAGGTATGCACTCAGTGAACAGAATTGCCCTATCAAAATAATTCAGACTTTCTGTATTTAATTAAGAATCATCTCTTCTTTAATGTATGAGACAGATGAAGAAATTCCTGTGTGGTCCTTCAGGCTGTGTTATTAAGAAAGCCAAGTGAGAAGTTCCTAGGCATTCTTTCTGACATTAAACTCTATAAATCCCAGTCTGACACCCTCCATGCTTAGAAAAGTATAGAATTTTGAAAAGCACTTTTTTTTTTTCTTCTTCTTCTTCTTCAGCTATATCTTTTATAAATTATCTCCTGCCAGTCTGTGGTGTAACACTGTGGCCTTTTTCCCACCAAAACATCCTACCTAATGCACCAGATGCTGCCAGTCCGTGGAATACACAAGACACCAATTTCAAGAGAGTCAGAAGAGCTGGTGTACACCTCAGATGCAGTACAGCACTGTTACTCTCCTATGCTAGGCATGCACTTGGCCTGGGATAGCTCATATCCCAGCAAACAGGCTATCACACTCATACCTGGATTGCTCCATGCCACCTGAGTCTCAAGCACACAGGGAAAAGCAGCAGGAGGCTGGGAAAGAGAGAAGTCTGAAGGTCACTGTATGAGGTAGATGAAGAAATTTACTCCAGTAAATATAATTCCTCACTTTTTTTGTTTTTTCATTTCTCAGATGACACTAATACAGTCATTTATTCCACCGAACTCTGAGCTCTTAACAAGAGCTAAATTAAGACTATCATCCCTCCAGGATCCCTGCCTCCTCAATGGAAAATAAAAGGCTTCTACAGAGGGCAATTCAACCCAGCTAAAATCCGAATCAATTTCCAAGATCCTGCCACTATTTTAAGATCTATTACCACAGAGCCCCTTCTTCTGGAACAGGAAGTCTTCTGCTTCAGTGAGACCACTCCTAACAATACCCAGTGAAGGATTCAGTAACGGATGTTGTGGTTCTCAAGGCTTCCAGCATTTTTCTGGCTGTTTGCCATTGTGTTCACCTACTCACAAGCAGAAAGCACCAAATTCACAAAGGTTTCATTTAAAATCTGATTCTCAAGGAATCCTTTATTCCCTGGATAGCCATGGACAAAATGCATCTCAGTTTTTAAACGTGTATCAACAAATCTGCCCACTGAAGTCAGCTTCATGGAAAACAGATCTCTAACCTCCTACTTACATTAAAATCAGTTTCAGAGGGATTAGAAGCAGTTCTTTAATAATTTAAATCATTTTAGATACCTGGGGAGGAGAAGAGTTTTGGACTTATGACCTGACTCTATTCCCATTTAGTTAATGGGAGTTTTGCCATTAATTTCCAGAGGAAGAGGATGAGGCCCCAAACTTTTGAGAAAATGATGCAGTAGTGCTTAATGGATCATGCAGACCTCCTCAGTTGAAAATACCTTTGTGGTTCCAAGTTTCCATCTACCTTTCCTGGATAAACATGGATATTTAGTTCTCTATTTCAAATTGTTTCCAACTAACATTTGCAACACAGTCATATTCCCTTTTTGTCTTCTGTTAAAAAAAGAAATGCTTAGCATGTTCCATGATGTTAGGAAATGCCAAGGAATCATTCCAGCAAGTAAAATTTCATACATCTAGCTGGCTAGGAAGAATAAATAATGACCTTTTCCACATGCCAGCAAATATAAAATGTTCATATTTCCACAGGCACAATCTTAATGGCCATCTGAGATGTCTGATTCATTTATGATTTAAGCATTGTTTATAGGATTTGACCAAAGAATTTACTTGATATCACTGAGGAATGCAAAACACATGAGTAAATTACACAATGCTGATATCCACATGCGACTCAACAGAAGTGAAATAAAGCGCGTTTACACTAAAAAAGTAAACTTTTGCATGCACACCCACTTCTATGCAATCATGCAGTCCCAGTCTCCATCACTTCAAACGAATTCAGCAATTTTTCAGTTAGCATATTACAACATCACATTAGAAGCCTGAATCTAACTTACACCTCTTGTTTTCTTGATATTACTTCCTTTCCACTACTCTCTATCTCTCTGTGTTGTACCTATATTTACTATACGACTACTACCAAGTGCAGACCTGACCTCATGCCCTAAGTGCTGCCTATATGAGGAGCATTAGTCCCTTGTCCAAAATAGCCACCGAAAGCCATTGGAGATCGGTTGCTTGTCTGGCAGATGCTGCTGCAGAAGGGTATGGAGCTCCGCTGGTCATGTGCCATATTTGTCAAACTTTAGGAGACAGCACTAAATACTCCATCTACACATGGGAAACAATGGACAGAAATCTAGGTTTCTATGCTAAACTGGACATTTAAGCTCCTTCAATGGTCCTGTAGGGCCTCACTACAGTAACATAGGTACCTCCAATGACAGATTAATCCCATCTATTGCAGATGGTTATCAGTGAGTGCAATGAATTAACCTCTGGAAGTGTCCATCTCTCTCCAATGATTACATTTAACTTAATAAAGTCATTAAGGCTAGTGTACATGGTCAACTTCTGGCATGCAACTGTCCATACTGCCTAATTGTTAGCATGGTCCCTGGTGCAGATTTGACCTGGGTCAACTAGCACTCTCCAAAACAAAGTCTGGATATATTTCAGGAGCTAGCCAAGGACTTTTCCCAATACTGACAAAAGAATGGGCCTGTCTCATTTTATTTACTGGAATAGATGTAGCTTACATAACTAGCTTAGATGATGTACTTATAATTACAGCACGGCCCTAGACTAGGTGAGATAAATTCCATCCAGTATGACTGAAATGTTCATAGCTGGCCAGTGACTGCAGACGTTCTACTAAGGATAAGAAATTTGGTCCCGCAGTTCCAGATAGAGTCAAGATTTACTACTTCAAAATCTTATCTGACCCTAAAATGGCTGTGATAGCATTTTTCAGTCTTACTTAGAATTGGCCTTATTGCACTAATTCCTGTAAAAATCAGATCTAACAGAAAACATCTCAAATACACTGAATGAAACAAAGTACATGAAAAGGTAAGGGGAAGGATGGGATATAAACTGATACGGTGTGTATCAGCAGCAGCATGGTCATTTCAATTAAGCAGCGTACATTTTATAGAATCACAGAATCACAGAATGGTTTTGGTTGTAAGGGATCTTTAAGATCATCTAGTCCAACCCCTCTGCCATGGGCAGGAACATCTTTCACTAGATCAGGTTCCTCAAAGCCCCATCCAGCCTGACCTTGAACTCCTCCAAGGATGGGACATCCACAGCTTGTCTGGGCAACCTGTTCCAGTGTCTCACCACCCTCATCATAAAAAATTGCTTCCTTATATCTAATCTAAATCTACCCTCTTTCAGTTTAAAACCATTGCCCTTTGTTCTGTTACTACAGGCCCTGGTAAAAAGTCTTTCTCCACCTTTCTTGTAAGCCTCTTTTAAGTACTGAAAGGCTGCAATAAATTCTTCCTGGATTCTTCTCTTCTCTAGGTTGAACAACCCCAACTCTCTCAGCCTTTCCATGCAGGAGAGGTGTTCCAGCCCTCTGACCGTTTTCATGGCCCTTCTCTGGACCTGCTCCAAGAAGTCTATGTCTTTCTTCTACTGGGGATTACACTTTGAAATGTTTGTCTATTCATCCTTTCACGGTTGTACAGTACTGATATACAATTCCATCTTAAACCAGATATGCCATGATCCATATCAGACATAATACCATGATGCATAAACAGATATGCCATGAGTAAGACTTTTTCTTGAGTACTTCAGCTGGCTGCTGGAAGTTAGGCAGGATGAATGAAGGCTGCTGTGACTAAAGGAAAATTTTCATATTTGTTCTTATATTAAAGATTGTCATGCAATATGACAGACAGCATTTAAAAACAACATGAGCAATGTGTTTTCCTTTACAGTCTCTCACACTAGCCATAAATACATGATTTCCTCCATAGTGACTTCTCAAAGGCATTAGGCAATCTGGATGTAATTCATTTGACTTATATTTTGCAGGGTCGTGTTCTCCTGCGTTACTGCTTTGCTGTAAAGGGACTGCATAAAGAGCATCCCAGAACACAGGCAGACTTCAGAAGGAAATTTTTTCAAAGCAGTAAGCTGGCTGCTTATTATGGCCTATTATGTGGAATGTAGTCAAACAGTACAAACAATCTGAGCGTCTAGCCTCAGTTAAGTGGAGAGTGGGACTTGTTTCATGGTCAAATACTTAGACTCCCTGGAACAATTTATTTGATTCCTGGAAGAGCTGACTTGGACACTGAGATTTCCAAGGTTCCACTGGATGCAGTGGAACTCACTGTGGGAGCGGCTGCAGTCTGCTAGCCAAAAAGTTAAAAACCTGAGGTCCTCTTACTTGTGGTAAACTTTACACACTGTGGCAGGTTTCACATGACTCAAATGAGTCATGACCTATGGCCAAAGCAGTACTTGTAGTCAGTGGTACAAAGTATGTCATTGTGGTTATTTGGCTATTTCTCTCATCCCAGCTGTAGCTGTACGTAAAAGCTCTTGATGATTAGTTATAAAATACGTTTTAAGATCGCCTGGGAGAAAAAAAGTTCTGAAGTGATGCAACATTCACAGGCGTCAGTACAAAGTGTCCCATAAACTTCACATGGGTTTTAGCTCAGGTCCTGCAGGAACACACTTTACTAAGTGGGCAGGGAAAGTAGGCAGCCAGGAGGTGATTATCATCTTTACATAAGCCTCACCTCTGACTGCTGGGAGTAGGAATTCCAGCTGGGAATGTTCAAGCCACTGTCTGTGTTGAAGTTATGTCATCAATAATGTAGCTCTTGGCTGGAGTAATTTCAAATAATAAAAGTTTCTGTAGTTTGTAAAACTGGGTTTTGAATACATAGAAGGCAGTCTAATGTCTCAGTGTTGCTCTCCAAACATCATCTTTCACTCTAAAACAGTGTTAAGGACCAAATTCTCTATGTGACTTCAATCCAGACTCTAACATTGCAGCTGTAAGTTTTGCACAGGGTGAGTAGCCGTCTAAATATACTGGTCTTGAGGAGTGTACAATTTAATTCACACACAACCCAGCAAGGAATGGCAATGGACCAGCACAGAGAGTGAATGTTCATAAATAAGCCAGAACATTTCATTTGTTTCTTTTTTTAAAAATGTCAGGAGGGTTATTGGGGAGTTTTATTAGAAGGGCGGCTGGAAGAAAAAATGCATCAGGTGAAATTAAAAAGAGCAGAATGAAGCTTCATAATGCCTCATAATTCATAGTAAAGTTTAAACCATGCAGAGAAGCAATATTTGATAAGTCTGAGAGTCACTTATGGGAAAAAGAGAGAGCCAAAGAAAGTGTAAGAGTGTGCTCTTCCTGCCCTGTAGGAGTAGCAGCATCCTAAAACTGCCACTTCGTTGGGGCTATTGTGCTCGGCTACCAGTGCAGCTGCAGTATATACAACCACTGTTCTGACTTTCTGAAGTTACAAGCAAATGCAGCACACTGTGACTCATGATCTATTGCACATTGACTTTGGAGAGGTGAGATGCATTTTATTAATCTCAGGTGAGATATAGTCTTCCTAATTCAAGCTATGGATGTAAATGAAGCAGTGGGAATGGGCATGAACAATGGAATCCAGCCATCCACACTTCTTGTTTGTTGGCATGACTCAGGCACGTTTTCAGCCAGTTAGTGGTCTTCCAGGCATGGTTTGGGCACTGGTGTGCACCAGGGACCAGTAGGTGAGGTGTTATTTCAGTGGGGAGAGGAAAAGGAGTGAGAGACTTTAACGACATGGGCATGGCTACTTTGTGCTATGTGGCCCCAGAGCTGGAGAACAGGCACTTGCTCTGTTCAGTTTATTAGCCTGGGTCTTGTCTTAGATGCCTGAACAAGCACAGAGACTCTTGCTCTCTCTAGAGGTGTTGAAAGCATCCAGCTCTCTGCATGTGGGGAATTTGCAGTATTCTGTTTGGAATTCAGTATTTCACTGAGCACCTATTTGGACAAGGCAGTGAGGTCCACAGCTTGATTTGCTAGAGCTGAGGAGCACCACAGGGTGTCTGCAATTCCTTCCATCTCTCTACGAGCATGTAATGTTTCCAGCAGAAACCAATGTACAGCAATCTGATAACATCAATGTGTTCTTAATAGCAGTGATATTAATTAATGACTTATTAAGTATTCCCAGCATAGAAGAACATGTTCAACAAAATAATAAGTCTTTTCTTTGAATTAATCACTATAATAAAGCTGAAGATTTTCTTAATTCAGAGCAAATTACTTGAACAAACTGTATCATGCAGACTAAAATTTTAATTGAATAAGTAATTCAAGGCAGACAAAAATGGCACTGCTTACATTTAGGGAGCTATGGTGTTATCATTCCTTAAACCTTCAGAGTCAAACTTGCCTCTAACATATTCTGTACTCTGCTTTTGACTTTTCAAAAGATTCTCACAAGATTGAAGAATTTCTGGTCTTAATATAGGAGGCACAAATGCAAACAACAGTCCTTTTTATAAAATCATCTGTATGTTCTACCACCCACCATAAACTTCTTTTGCCACAAAAACACACCCACAAGCTTGTCTCAGCTTTAATCCCACTTGTAGCCATGAGCATCACTTTTGACAGGTTTGCAGCCCCCATTTATCAGCAGCAACAACTGAAATTGTCTGGCTTAGGACACCTTTCCTAGCAGCAGCAGTCCTCTTGGTCAGACCAATAGATTGGGAAGTGTTACTCCCCATATGCAAACCATGTAGCACCCACCTATACAGTAGGCTTTCACTGATTTTACTGGAATCTGAGTACCCTGAAGGAAATGTCCAGAAGACATTGTTCAGTGCCCGCTTTGTCATTCAGATAAATTTTCATTAAACAAGAATGTTGTTAATCCCTGTTTGTAAGGCAGTAAATAAGATATTTCAGATCTTGCAGCAAAATATTTCCACAGAGCCATTCTGTGATTCAGTTCTTCCTGTGATATGCTTGAGTTCAGCCATGGGAATCACTCAGACCTTATGAAGCACAACACTAAAGACAAGGAAAAGTCTTATGCCACTTCTTTGGCATAAGGCAGCTGTGGGAGCTTGAAAGAGGCACAGTGCTGAAGATCTCTGTTAGCTAGTTGGTGCTTCATAAGCCTTTGTCCCACCCCTTAAGACTCAAACTGCTGCCCTTATACCTGCTGGAAAACAGCAGTATTTATCATTGAGAGAGATGATGGTGGCAGCCCTGGCAGGCAGGCATGCAGTATCCAGCATATCTATAGCTCTTTGACAAAAGAAAGTAGAATAAGAAACCTTCTGAGGCTGTTTAGTTAGTAAATTTTAGGCACTGGTGAGTGCAAAACAAATCAAACAGAGAGGAAATTAAGTCTATGTGACAGATATTTGTCACACTACTTAATACAGTGCTAGATGCTTCAGTGATAAAGACAGATTAATTCTAACTCATGTATCCAAAGAAGTGTTGGGCAGCCATTCTGTTTCTGGCGTATTAGACTGCCAACCTTTCCAGCCTCCTAGGCTGACCTTGAGACAGCCCTGGGATAGGAAGGGGTAGGCACAAAGTAATTCAAGCTGCTTTTTCTTGTGCACACAGAAAAAGCCCTTGATTCACTTCAGTAGCATCATTCAATCCTGAAACCGCAATCAGGAGTGGACACTTTCTATATTCAGACACAAAATGGAAGGTGGTTGTAAGCAGGATGGTAATCAGAAATCTCTAACCTATTCCACATCTGTGGGAGATTAAAAGAGAATGTGCTGAGATGTCATTTTATTTCCTCCTTAGGAAAAATACCCCATCACACATAAAAAAAGTTATTAATCGTCTGCAGATTGGCTAAAAGTCATGTCAGTTAAAGTAATAATAGCTTTGGTGTTCAAGCAGTTGTAACCAGGTTCCAAAGTTAACAGCCCATTGTAAAAATAGAGAAGTTCTCGCCTTTCTAAGTCTTCTCATTTGAATCTAGCTACAGAGAAGTTAAGGCTATGAAGTAACAGTTTGAGCTATGAAAAATGTCTTTGCAGCAACAGCTCAGGAGAGAACTCAAAAACTCCAGCTCTGCCTTACAGTCCTCTGATGTTAGACACAAACCCTTCTGTGCCCCAGCTGCTCAGGCTGTCTCATGGGGGAGAGCAAGAAGGAACCTTGTCAGCTATTATTGATTATTAATTTATTATCATATTTTATTGTAGCACTCCTGCTCCATGACAGATAAGCTGTGTCAAGCAATTTATAGGTCTTTTGAACTTCCAGGCTAAAGTGACAGTGGCTATTAAATAGTGAACTGTTATAAAAGAAGCTGAGGCCCCATAAAAGAAGTAAAATGGGATGAAAGGTGTCTCCACAGATCTTCAACTCATCTCCCACAGACTTATATTAGTTCACAGATTTCTGATTAATAGCTCATTAGGGGGTGGGGTAAATTTCTAGGAGGAAAGTAAAACCTGTGTTAAAGTGTCGCTTGCCAGAAACAGCAAACATAATCTCCTTCTTCTAAGGACAGATAAACAAGCATTTGGTGATGAATCAGTATGGTCATTAGGCATTGACCTTAACTACCTTTATACTGAAAATCCACAGTTATGTGAGGTGAAATCTGAGAAATCTTGAGCTTTCTGTTAAAAGTTATCAGTCTTCCAAGAAATTTTCTGGGCCAGATTAAATAAATCAAATTCTTTTCCTTTGCACATGCATGCCTGGGGGAGGAAAAAAAAAAATTAAAAATTGCAGGTACATTTCATGTCACTTGGATACTTAACACTATTTAAGGATAGTCAGCACATTACATTCCATCAGTTGCGTGGGTGCAAAGGAGATATTGGCAAAATGAGTTTTTTGGGAAAAAGATGTGTTACTTTATTTCATTTTTTAAAAGAAGAGTCGAAAGGTTTTTGGTTGGGTTAGGTTTTTTGGTTGGTTTTTTTTAAGTGTTAAAATAAAATAGCTGGATATTTCGGTTTTTTGCATGAAAAAGAGACATAGCAGACACAGTTTTTACTTAGTTCAAATTCATTAATATTTTCAGTTCATATGAAACTGCATTTTTGAAAAATCTATCATTTGGTCCTCAAATTTGTCTTCTTGTAATCAATATATAGGCTCAAAAATACAATGTCCAGCTGTCTTAGCACATTCGCTTCTTAAAAACAGTGGATGTGAAATTAAGTTTATAGAATTATAGCCTAAGAAAGGGAATCAGAATCAGAGTCCCACTCAAAATCAGGCATCTGAAGCATTCATAAGACTTACCCATTATGTGAATTCTACAGCAGACGTGTAATCTATTTCTGCTTTATATGGCCCACTGACAAATTTAGCAGAATTTCCTAAGAAGTATTGGTTAAAACCATACATATTCAAGGAGAAGTGTGTGAGAGATGTGGAGGATGATTGCATGCACTGGCCTACCCCTGAGGCCATGTTTCAGCCCTCTTTGCAACCAATCAGTTCCACAAACTGTGGAGGTGTCAGTGAAGACGATCACGCTCCCCCAAACATAGGGCTTTGGTTTCCCAAGCCCTCGCAGGGGGCACGACAGTCCTCTTTGCCTCATTTCTTCCCCTCTCCCACTCTCCAGACACATCTCACAATGTCTTCCTGTTGCTCATGCAAGTGCAAAACCAGTCTCATTTTTAACTTTCAATAAACGCCTTCAGCATGAGCATTTATATGTATTTTGAAGTAATTTCTCTTCCGTTAATTTGTTCAGTCCTCCCTTACACTTATGCACATTTTAACTATCCAGAACTTTCTCAAATACCCACTGCATAACGAAACACCACTTTTTGTTCCTTCTGAACCTCCGTTTGCGTGGCTTCATTTGATGGCCCTGTTCTTGCACAGGACAAGAGAGCAGAGGTTGGTGAAATTCCACCCTAAATGACTTCTCCAAGCTTGTTCAGCAGATTAGCAGCAGATCTGACGATCAGGTGCTCTCTTTCTGCAAAGTACTTTTCTGTTTCTGCAGAAAGGTCTATTTTTTTTTTTGACTCATTTCTGAAGCTAGAGGACTTTTCTTCCCTATTTCCAACTCAGAAACATTCATTCGCCCAAAGATGGTCTCCCATCAATTAAATACCATCAAGCCCTCTTGTTTACAGATGTTACTGTGGGGGAGCAAATTGCCCATAGCACTGTTGTCAGAATTGCAGGCCTGAATTCAGCATCTCATTAAAGCAGTAATTGCAGCAATATTCAGAGTGGGTCTTGCTTTGCATCCTGTTTTGTGCTTTTTCTCCAATCAGTCAGGAGCAGGAGCTGTCTTGGTCAGCATCAACACAAAGCCCACCAGTGCTCTTGCTCCTCATCTTCTATTTAAAGCAGTGAGGTCCAGCAAAGATGCTGCCTTCCCACAGAAGTTTCTATCCAAACATCTTATATTTCAGCCCTGCTGTTCATGTCTCTATGTGTTCATGTTTAAATGAAACCACTCTTCATCATCTTGATGGTGTCCTAGCTCTGTGTTGCTCACATCATTGTGCCATATGTGCAGTATGGCTGTGTTGTTCCTAGTGTAGCTGTTAAACCCCATATGCTTCAGTCTGTGGGAAAGAAAATATTATATACGCAATCAACAGGCTATTTCCCATGTAAGTTTTTCTTCAATGCATTAAAATGGATTTTCCGGTGAGATTTAATATTCATCATTCTTGACTTATTCAAGAAAATCCTGCAACCATGTTTGAAATTTATTTATTTATTTATTTATGCCCTAAAAGTCAGGGACTATATGTGCCACTATGCTCTGAAAATTCCACATAAATAGCAACCAGTACGCAAGAGGAAATGAGGAGAACGTGGACTCTACAGTCACAGAATCATAGAATCATAAAATTGTTAAGGTTGGAAAAGACCTTTAAGAGCATCGAGTCCAACCATTAACCTAACACTGCCAAGTCCACCACTAAACCATGTCCTCAAGCACTGCGTCTACCCGTCTTTTAAATACCTCCAGGGATGGAGACTCAACCACTTCCCTCAGCAGCCTGTTCCAGTGCCTGACTACCCTTTCAGTGAAGAAGTTTTTCCTAATATCTAATCTAAATCTCCCCTGGTGCAACTTGAGCCCATTTCCTCTCATCCTGTTGCTTGCTACCTGGGAGACGAGACCAACCCCCACCTCACTACAACCTCCTTTCAGGTAGCTGTAGAGAGCAATAAGGTCTCCCCTCAGCCTCCTCTTCTCCAAACTAAACAACCCCAGTTCCCTCAGCCGCTCCTCATAAGCCTTGTGCTCCAGACCCTTCACCAACTTCGTTGCCCTTCTTTGGACACGGTCCAGCACCTCGATGTCCTTCTTGTAGTGAGGGGGCCCAAAACTGAACACAGTACTCGAGGTGCGGCCTCACCAGTGCCGAGTACAGGGGCACTATCACCTCCCTAGTCCTGCTGGCCACACCACTCCTGATGCAAGCCGGGATGCTATTCGCCTTCTTGGCCACCTGAGCACACTGCTGGCTCATGTTCAGCTGGATGTCAGACCCCAAGGCCCTTTTCCACCCGGCAGCTCTCCAGCTACTCTTCTGCAAGCCTGTTGCATTGCATGGGGTTGTGACCAAAGTGCAGGATCCGGCACTTAACCTTGTCGAACCTCATACAATTGGCCTTGGCCCATCAATCCAGCCTGTCCGGATGCCTCTGTAGGGCCTTCTTACCCTCCAGCAGGTCAACACGTCCACCCAACTTGGTGTCATCTGCAAACTTACTGAGGGTGCACTCAATGCACTCATCCAGATCGTTGATAAAGATATTAAACAGAACTGGCCCCAATACTGAGCCCTGGGGAACACCACTTGTGACTGGCCACCAACTGGATTTAACTCCATTCACCACCACTCTCTGGGCCTGGCCATCCAGCTGTTTTTTTACCCAGCAAAGCGTATGCTCATCCAATCCACGAGCAGCCAGTTTCTCCAGGAGAATGCTGTGGGAAAAGGTGTCAAAGGCCTTATTAAAGTCCAGGTAGACAACATCCACAGCCTTTCCCAGTCAGCGTATACCATCTGACGTTTTAAAGTGTTATCCACGCGTGCCCTCCTTCTGGAGGTTATCCTGCTATTGTATACTCCGGAATTTATGATGTAACTTAATTCTGCAGTTCTTTACCTCTGGAATAATGTTTAAGGCTAATTCTGTATTGTTCCAGAATCAAGTATTATGTAACGCAGCGATAACATAACACCCTTCCTATGGAAAGAATATAAGCATTGAGATGACATTACAGCAGGGAACTGGTTGACATCCACAGTAAGTAGACTGTGCTCTGTTCATCATTTAATGATGAATTACCATTTCAAGAAGTGGTGCCCTTAAGTAACAGAAGTTCAGGACTCCTAGTTGTGTTTCAGGGTGAGACCATAACTGCAGACAGATTTTACAATGAGGTTGTAATTCTACTGTGTCTAGGATAGTTAGTATTCCCTGTATGCCTTGGGAGTGCCCAAGCTAATATAAATTATTTAAATAATATGCAAAAGATATTTGAGGATTTAAACTGTGACATCCATGTTCTCAGTAAAACCACATGGTGTTTGCCTTGCAAGCCTGTTCTTGATTTACAGATTGTAGAAGGTACAATAAAATATTATTATTTAAATGACCACAATTAGGTGCTTTTTTAAAGTGCCTGCCAGCTATTCAAAGATATCAGTGTCTATTGTGATCTTCAGAACCACCAAGTTTTTCTCTTCTTCCTTGATGTGGCCCTCTTTGCTTTTTTCCAAGCATTCCTCAAATGTCTGAAGACAGTTAAAGTTTTCAAAACCATTCATATAAAGGCAATAAGAGAGACAATTATCTCAAGTTTTTGTCTTGTAAACTCTAGTGTAATACAATCTTAATGGAAACCATCGCTTCTTTTAGCACATCACTTTTGATCATTACTAACTGATGGATGATGAAATAAATTGTAGGATCTGTACCCAGTCCAATGCCATTTAACAGCCAGTGATGAGGAACTGATTCGAGCTGGTCAAATTAACTGCCAGTCTGACCATGAAAAAGGAGACTGAAACACAGGTCTAGCTGAAGCTTGCAGACTGCTTAGGCATGTGTGGAGAGCAAAATCAACAGACCACTTCTGGCCATCATTTTCCTCTGCATAACCTAATGGTGTTAATGAAAACCAAGTGAAAAGTAGCAGTGAATGAATCAAAAATAGTAAATTTAAAGAGCATCAGAGAGCATTTAACTGCCCACAAGCATGGGGGCAGTTCCCTGGCATGATTTTTAGCTCAGGTCAACCAGGTAGAGTTCAGGAATTAGCATGGGCCAGGCATCGTTCCCAATGGATAGCTGCATATGGTGCATCTTGTTTCATGGATGAAGACATTTAAATAACGTGGATGTGACCATAACAAACCTGTTGGCCTTCAGGCTAGAAAACAGGTACTGGCATTGTTTAGTTTGCATATCTGAATTTCAGTTTACTTTAATCTACCTCTGAGCCATATGGAAAGCCTGATACACATCAATAAGAAGTGAACACAGTGCAAGATACGATGTGTGAGTGTCTGTGTAAATTCATCTGCCATCCCCAGGAAGGGGAGGAAAGAGAAGGGAATAAGACAGCAGCACAGTCCTGGTGAGACCATCACTGGAGAGACAGCATCAGGAGCACTTGCACAGAACGACAATAAGAGAGACCTCCATCACTTATTCAGCTTCTCACAGCTCAAAAGGCCCATGCAGCTCTCACAGCCTCTCTTCAGGCACATCAGCCAATATTTGTTCCAAGCACTCCGCAGGAACGAAAGAAAAAATGGCTATTGAAAATAGCTGAATAGCAAGGAAGGTAAAGGTGTTTATCTTCTCCCTTTCCTTGACACTCAGGTTTTCCATGAAACAATATGGCAAGAGAAAGACTGAAATTCAAAATGTAGTTTTGTTTGGCTTAATCTACTGAATTGAGGTTTAGTTATTGGGTTATGGGGGGGTTGTTTTTTACTTTTCCGATCACTGAAAACATAGTGAAAATATTTTTGGCAGTTTTTGTTTTTACTATCAGTGATCCAAAAAATCAGCTAATGATGCAGCACATTCTGGGATTCTTTGGTACTTAACAAGCTGCAGAACTAGTGAATCATCACAGCAAAAGCTACATTGTCAGAGCAGGTCCACTCGGGCTGATTGACTCTGAGATCATAGTTCTGCAGTTAATGAAGGGCCTGATCTCTTTGGATGATGAGGCCAGATGGAGACCACGTGAGCCTGCCTTGGCAGGGACTCTGGCCCAGATTCTGAAATCTGCTTGCATATTAGATAATTCTCCAGTGCCAAAGAAGGAATTTAAACCTTCAGTTTAAAGTATGCCTATCTATCTGCTACTTTTACCAAACTACTAGATTCCCAAATTGACCTCTTTTTAATTTGGTCCCTCAGGTAGACAGTCTCTAACAGAAACAGTGAGAGAATGAGCAAGTGAGAACATACACACATGTATGCACACACTCTTTGAAAAGCACATTAACGGAAGACAGCATTTCAAGCTGTATGATAATATAGTGCATTAACACGTACTCCTAATACATTATTTGTTGTGTGACTGAGTAGAAACAGCATATGCAAATTGATTCTAAGCGTGCAATGTAATTCCCATGTATATGAGCTGTGCAAATGGGAATTCAAGTTTGTTATGAGCACTGACTGAGACAGGATCTTTGGTTGTTTCATTTTTTTCTAACCCTGAGTCATCAGTCTCACTGCCTGATAATGAATTTGAATGCGAGTCTGTATAATACTTTCTCATTCTCAATCACATACCCTCCTGTCATCATGTCATTTCCAGGGAAATACAGTTCGAATCACATCTCGCAGTGATGAGGCGAGAGATTGCTTTTTCTGGAGGAGGAGGAAATATTTGTCACCTTAATAACTTAAAAATTGATGCTTTCGAGAACTGTCCGCATCACAGTTTCATTGAGCTCGGGAGCATTGTGCCATTTGCCTGGTGAGTTTCATCTTCATGGCAACTGAGAACGTGCCCATCAGGCTCACAGAGGGGGAGTGACACTGTATGGTATGTGAAGTGACACTGTATGGTATGCAGCCATGAAAAGCAAATACAAGATGAATCATCCATTTGCAGGATCCAGTGTTGTCCATTGCTGCAATTTTCAGCATGCTCTTCTTAAAAAATTATCGTGGCTTGGAGTGGACTCTTTCCCCACCCCACTAGTTATTCTATTTTTTCCCTCACACATTATTTCAAGGGGCTTTATGAGGTTATGAGCATAAAGCCAATGTCTGGCCTGGAGTCACCTAAGGGGGATGTATGGCATATTTGCTACTAGAAAAAAAATATTGCAGGTGGGATGACAGATCTATGGACAGACTGCCTGTTCCCTGGAATAATCCTGAGTCTTCTGTAAAGAGAAAAAGCTGATCAAGTAACAAATCCAGGATGTATTTCCAAGTCTTTGAAGTCCTAGGTTTGAGAAGCCATGGGAGGACAATAAAAACTGTATGGACTGAAGCCGGCGACTCCGAGTGACAGCTATCTTTGTCCCTATATGCATCTCAAGAGATTTTCTTTGAGAGCGGCTTAACCTGTGACTAGTCTCACACAGCCTAATCAGATCTCCAGCACAGTTCACAACATTTCTGATGGGATGTGGTGCTTACAAAAGGAGAAAAGCTGGCAACCTCAAAGTGAGAAACCAGCTAGCAGCAGAGCATGTCCGGCAGAGGCAGGGGTGCAGCTTCCCACGCCCAGTCACAGGCACGAGCCACTCCTGCTGCCTAACCACAAGTGCACTTCTTGCAGCTGCCTGCACACAGCAGAGAAGACAGTTTCCTCTGTCTGCTTCTGACACACGACAGTGAACACTAGTCCCTGTGTGAATACAGAGCAGCCTTGAGCTAATGGATGGGGAAGGTCCCAGATGACGTATCCTGATGTCTTCTGTGGAGTTCAGGACCCTCAGCTCACTGCCAGTCCAGGAGCTGACAGTCTCATCCATGGTCTCCTGGGACCCCATCCAATCTCATATGGCAACCTGAGCACCCAGCTATGCAGTGAAAGGTCTAGGCTTCAGCCTTCCTCGGCCACAGGTCAAGCTGCTTTTACCCACTCCTTAGACCATCACTGAACCAGTTAAGGACACCCTCCACTCCTCCTGAAGAGGCTATGCTGCATAACACTGAAGTCTAGTGTTTACAACACTTAACTAGGTTACAGGAATGCCTAGCTAGTGGGACTTATTTATGAATTATCTGTGTAATGTGTCCATGGATGGACTCTTTACACACAAAGACCAGGACCCAGGCCTCTTTTTTTCAATCCCTAACCACTAGCACATATGATGAAGCACCTTCTTACCTCTTATTTTCCTATCCCCATGGCTTTTGCATTTTTGGAGTGCAGGCCAGGGACAGGATGCAGGATGGGAGTGATTCCTTGAGGAAGGGGCAGAGTGGACAGAAAGATGGATGGAGAAGGAATAAGATCAGGGAAAGGCCAGAGGCAAAAACAAGGATGGGGAAAGAGAAAGAAGACTCCTGAGGAGAATACAGTTGATCAGGAGTTGAAGGCAGGTTTCAGATCACATGCACAAGGGCAGAGCATCAACTCTGAAGGGCAGAAGGTGGTAATAACAGGAAGGAAGAAATGTGGAGAACTACGGCAGGAGTTAGGGGCCTGCAATTTAATAAGCAGAACCCAGAGAAAAGGTATGAGAACAGAAGGTAATTGGGATGATAGAGCAGTAGCACAATCTTCTTTCAAGAACCTGCTAATTAGTGTTTTATTTCTCTGCTTTTGCTTTATAACCCGTTGTTGAAACACACTGGGAAAAGTGTATGTCTCCATCGCCCTCTAGTGCCAGGTCCACTTAGGAGATGTGAGACAGCTGTGGGCCCCTTGGCCACACCAGGAAGCAGGGCTGAAGAGCCCAAGCTTCTTGATAACCTGCATAAAGGGATCAAGAACAGGAAACTGGGACATCTTTTTTCCCCCATTATAAAAAATAAACATAGTAAATTACATCAAAAAGTCTAAAGTAAAAGATAATTGAGTGCAAAGAGCCATGCACATGACCACTTAAGAAAATGTCAACAGGTAATTGTTATTCAGTGTTGTCGACCTTGCTTGACTTTGTACTTGGTAATATTCATGTTCATTTAGTATTATTTGCATAGATGTTGAACAAGATGTATGTGAGAGAGGGGCTTAAATAATAATTAAAGAAAAAAAAACCAACTTTCCCACTTTGTTTATTCATTTATTTATATTGGATGTGACTGTTTATTCTCCTTCCGGGCTTAAAGACCAACTGAAGAAACAGGAGCATGGAAACTGAGCAGCAGTGGGAAGAGATTTTTAGACTGTTTAAAGCTCCTTTGACCTTCATTTTGGCCATGCAGCTTTGTTGATTTTTTATTTGGATTTCACTTTACTTGTACAAACTTGGTGCTAACTGGCAGAATACTGTGCATTCATGTAAAATGGAGAAATATGTACTTTTGAAACTAATGTTTATGCATTTCAGGTAGTGATGTGGAAACTTAAAGGAAGGTCCTCTCTGCACAGGGTTTATTTCAACAGGTGCAAACTCCTGGTATTAAACCTATTTGGTTTAGTCTAATTCATTCTAACCTCTGCTAAATCACAGCAATTCTCAAAAATGCCTTTAAAACTTGTAGTACAACCTGTTCCTTAAAGCTGCCTCCTCTCACCCAGCTGTCTTACTATGATTGCTTAACCCATTGAAGAGTTTCTCCGCTCCTCCCCTGAGCCAGCTTAAATTCAGAACTCTGAAGGAGGTAGAAGAATAATTCCTGCTCCTTGAAACCAAAAGTGATTCAAAAACGTGTATCAGCTTGCTGTTTTGACTTACTGCATCAGAGGGACTCATCTGGAAACCAAGAAGTCTACGTGGCCACTTTGCAGAACCAGAGCTGATATCCACTGAAGGCAGAGACGCAACTCCAGTGCAGATACGCTGGTGGAAATGGACCTTCATTCGACCCCATGACTCCTGGATTCAAAACAGGAATGAAAACATGTTAGTTGCTCAGGCCCCAAAGGACCTTTCAAACCTGGCTGGCCACACACCTTAGTATTTGTTAATCATCATTTGTGAAAAGAAAAGCATGGGATTGATGGCTGGATGAATAACAGCTGTGGGTCATTTCTAGAGCCCAGGGCTCTAAGTTCCCACTCATACATTGCAGATTAACTAGATACTATTAATTTCTGATCCCTACCAGCTCCCCTGGGATGCTGACATTCCTGATAGTTCTGAAGCCATAAACCAAGCTGGCATAAAAACAGCCTGAAAGCCACTATCCTTTCCTCCTTTTAACATCACAAAACAGAATAGTTGAGGTGGAAAGACACCTATAATAATAATTTAGTGCTCCTTTTGCACAAGAATTGTCATGTTTTTTTACAAATATTAGGGAGTCATCCAAGCCTCTGTTACACTATGAAACACAAGAAAAATATTTTCAGAGATCTGTCTCTGAAATCAAAAGATAGACAAGACTTAACAGTCGGAATGGCTGATGCACTCTTTGAAAAATGTGCACGGCCCCAGTATGTGTTTTATAAAACTATGTTTAACACTTTATAGAGCTTGAACTGGCCATGCACACTTTATTAAGTATGTGGAAACAGCTGTTCACAATTAAGTTCTTTATTCTTCAAATACCTACTACTGGGCATAGAATTGACTGCCATATGTAATCCAAGTCAGTGATCTATATCTCCATATAGACATACTCCACAGTATCCTTAAACTGCTTCTCTTTATAATAATGTTAGTTTTCCTGCATAGTAAAAAATGGAAACTCAGAGCCTAATTCTCTCGTTCTCACCAACATGAATCAAGGTACTGGAGCTGTGCTGATGAAAGCAGATGTAAAATAGAATGATAGTCAAATCCCTAGAGCCCATTTTAATTTTTGCAAGTTACATATCTAAAAACTAAAACAAACACCTGCCAAGCTGCTACCAGTAAAAATGTCAGTCTTTCAGAGAGCAGCAGAACTTCTCTTTGTGACAGATATCCTTTCCACAGGAAGAAGGAATTGTGTGTCACCACTGTTACACATAAACCATGGGAACAGGCAGCAACAGCCTGGTCAGAAAGCTGCTTTCCTTGACTCTGCATACACCTTTTCCCTTGGCATTATTAAAATATGCAGGAATGGAATATTCTGTTACTTCTGCAGAACAAGATACGCAAAGGAAACCGTTTGGCAAGCTTGTTTCCAAGTGTAAAGGGCTTTCTTAGTTCCCAGTAGCCCTGCCAACAAAATTAAAACTCTTCAAACAACACTGAAGTTGGTCTTTCCTTAGGATGCATTTAAATGTTCCCAAGTCCACTAAGGTACTTCCTTTCTTTAGAATTCTTTGTGTCCAAATATCAAGTAATTACTAAGGATGAACGTGTTCCAACAGATGATGCTTAATACAAAGCTCAGGGAAGGAACTCCTTATGTTTTGGGAGCCTCACACATTTCAGGCTGTCTGATACAGAAAGGTATTTAAACAGGTGTTCAGTTTGAACAAACACCCATTTCTGCCGGATGCCAAAAGAGAGTGAAAACCTGAATCCACAGTTTACAGAAGACACGTGTGCTCGCATTAGTAAGCGAAAGTTCAGTCACTTGTCTGCTTGTTAACTGTGTCCAGCCCCAGGAGAGCAGTGACATGGAGCACCAGAAAAGCAGGTTTTGTGGCATGCCTTTCTTTCTGGCCGTGCAATAGGCCCTGCATACAGCTCTCCTTTGGACCTTAATCTCACCTGGACAGGATAAACACAGCAAACACCACTCAGAGGAGAGACGGTTCCCAAGCAGTATTCACTGTGAGATGTGTTTGGTTTGGGTCTTTGTAATGGCATGTGACACATCAAGAAAAGTCATCAGCCAAGAGCATTTGGGATTTCCCTTTGCAGCCTGAGCATTTCACTGTAAGAATGAAGGTACCTGAAATGATACTGATCCCAGTTATGTAGAAATCTAGATTAGGCAAGATGTGCAGTGGTCATTTGGCTACTGTAATATATCACAATCAATCACATATACTTGAATATATGATGATAGTTTAGTAGGTAATAGTTTAATACTAGCCATGTGTTAAGCAATATAGATACAGCTGCTAGGAGAAAAGTCTGGGCACAGAGATTGAGTCAGTCAGTGTTTGCCAAACTCACAGAATTTAGCCACAGTAATAAAATAACTAGATATTATCTCGTGTTTTTCATATTAATTTCCCCTATGAAACTATGTTTTATAATAGTCAGGCTAATACCTCTTTGTTTGCTCCAATGGGCTGAAGTCATGTGAAAACTGGTGTTTCTTTGAAAGCTAGGAGGAAATTCAAGATTAGCTTGAAGGTTCTTGGAAAAGCAACACAAATCTTCATTAGGGCAGTAATGAGCATTAATGCACTGTAACTAAAATGGTCTGTTACCTCTTCTTGTTAGAAACAGGATGATAGATGGAGACCATTTCCTCTTTCTGATTACCACTGCAATTCTAATGAGTTTGGTGAATAAATACATGATTGAACCGATCATGGAAAAAAACAAGAGCATAAGGCAGTGATTTGATCATATAACTACCTTTCTCCCCCTAGAGACAAAGCTGTTTAATTTTAATGGCTAAGGACATGGATGTTAGAAAATGACAAAAAAGTTCGTATGTCATTCCTATGAATTTTGGGAAGTTTTTTGTTGTTTTCTTTCTAATGTTACAAGACCTGTTCTAGATGATGGACCTAAAAGGAATAACCTTCATTTCCATGTTTTTGCTCTTCCTCTCACTGTTTCTCATTTTCTACCATCTTCTTGGTTTTACCTATAAACAGATTTCTAGTTGGATCTTATGAGGATATCAATTAGTGTCCCAGAGCTAGTACCATGCTCCATTAGCGTTCAGTGCTTTGAAGAGCTTAAGAAAATTATGGGGTTTTGACACGTGACAGTGGTCTTAAAATTATTGTTCCTTTATAATAGTATTTTAATAACAATCTGAAGAAATGTGAGTTTATAAACCCAAACACATATTATCAAGCAAAAAACTACCTTAAGACTGCATACATATCAGTCACTTAGGGTAAAAAGTGTTCCTCCTATGTTGCAATTATCCCATAGTTGAGTAGTCAAAAAATCAGGAAGTCAGAAGCAAAGATCTCCTGGAAAACACTCCACACTTTAAGGCATGAAATTGTATAGTAAAGGCACTGAAGAAAACCCCTGCTATCCAGCTGCACCCTGTAATAAACAAAGAAATAATTATGACATGGGATTTTTAATACTTATGGTCCTTCTTTAAACCATTTCAAAGAGATATTAAATTTTTTTTTAATTATTTTTCTTCTCCGGTACAACTGTAATAACTTAATACCATGTACAATAAATAAGGTTACTTGTTTTTAAATGCAGAAGATAAAAATGGAAAATTTCTTGCCTCTTTTGTATTTTTTCTGAATGTTTTCTAAATTTTCTTCCAAAATATGTGATCAAAATTTTGATCACCTAAGGGTGTCATCAAAGCATTGTACTGGCATTCTTATGTGAACAGCAAGAAAGCCTGTGCATCCTATCACATATGCAAAAGCACACAACCCAAATATAAGTATCAGTTCTTTCTAGTATTATGTTCCCAATGCCTTCCAACCAAAGCACGCCACAGGTGGCCATGAATTCTGGCTCAGAGGCAAAGTGAAGAAGGACTGCACAAATTAAGTTGTATTGCAAAGTTAGGAAACTCCTAGCTCCCACTTTCCTCTATATTGTACCATCTTTTTTCTGTTTTGCTGATACAAAGCAACATGCTCACATGTTTGTAGCCTTATCTAATAGCCCAATACATTCCCTTACTTTCCAATTCTCAGTTCCACAGCAGGGTTGGCAACAGCAGCAATGCCAGGAGAGGAAATAATCTCTCTACCCAGCCAGATATCAGTATTCACCACATCCGCAGCAATCTCTGTATACCTAACTGCATTTGGTTATTATGTCCTGGCACTGGCCCATTAGGTCAGGTAGCGGACCTGGGGGTTTGTCCTTGAGGAACTATGCTGAAGGCACAATGAAGAAAGCAGGCGACTTCCCACATCTGTATGCAGATACAGTTCAAGGTACTTTTTTACAGCACCAGCCAAAGAAGGAAAATGGCAGCAGCTTTTACACCTAGACTTTTTTGTCTCAGAAGAGGCATTTAATCTTGATAGATCTTCATTAATAAATATATCTTAGTGTGTTTTATATCCCAACATCTCACACAGAATGTTTAATGGAAAAATCCCTTTACAGGTAAATACCACTTCAGCCATGGAAAATTACATCTATACAAACAGCCACTGTTGTGGAGTTAGTTCTTGAAGTGATCAAGGAAAGTGTGACCCAAGCGGGACTAATTTGGCCCTTCACATATGGCATATAAACGTGTGCGTAGGAGACCACTAATTTGGGGAAGAGGCCAGCCTACCATTAATTGTGTCTCTAGGCTACACATTCTTCAGCTGATGCAAGTGAAAAAGTACAGATGTCATTTTGGCCCATGGACAGATCCCATATTTTTTTACTGATGCCACAGAAAAGCTGATCATGAACAAAGTGGCTAATAAAAAAAGCATATAATATGAAAGCTCTCAAGTTTAAACAATTCACCGCTTCACACCAAAATATCCATACAAATAAAACAGAGAGCAATGGTCAAACTTAATTTTCTCTATGCAGCTCTTGCAGCAAAGAAGTTGCCATATTTTGGCTATAAATTTCTCCATAAAAATGGCACCTATTAATATGAATTTTATATCATATTAAAGTACAAAAAAATCATAAAGAATTATACCATGCAATACAATTTTCCTTTGTATTGTGTCTTTCCTGTAAACTATGTCCCAAAATCACTTGCAGAATGAAATCATACTATTTAATTTTATGATTTATATTATTAGGTCATAACTATCAGGCCATGTACCTGGGGTTCTCCATAGACCTAGCTGGAATGGGCCATGCAGTCACTTTGTCTAGTCTCAACAGACTAAGCAGACAGAGGCTGGGCCAGCCTGAGCACTCAAGAAAACCCTTTTTGCCCTTTATGCCTCCCCTCTCTCTTCCCCCCAGCTGCAGCCAAGAATTAGTCACAGCTGCCTTTCTTCAGGTTTTATAAGCCCGTCTTAAGCCTTGCTTCCAAAAGGGAGAAGAAGAGAAGTCAAGCTCGGGCATTACAACCCATTTCAATTCCACTGGCACTTACTACTAAGAAGTAAGTGCAACATTTAATCATTTATTAAGGGCAGAGTTGTGGAAAGAGTCTGAGCCTTGAAATCCTGCTGCTGCTGTTGCTGCTAGGTAGGGCACTAAGAGGGACACAGGCTCGGTATTTAGGACATTTTGCAACTCCACGCTCTGGAAATATATTCCAGTGCCATTACCCCTGCATCACAGGAGACAGGAAAAGAGATTTGACTCCAGTTTCACTTTTCCCTTGTTTGTCTGAGAAAGCCGTTGTCTCAGCTGCAGCACATAGCAAATGTTTCGCTATATGGGCAATCCAGGACATGCAACACACAACATCCTTCACCACGAGACAGAGTCAAGCAAACTGCAAACTGAGATACTAACTCGGAGAATCCCATGTCTGTCTTATCTCTCAGCTTGCTGGCACAGAAGACAAAAGCAAAATTCCCACTGCTTTCAATGCCAGAAGGCATCATGAACAACCTTGAAGGGCTTTCACCTGGCTAGCTGACCTGATGCTATTTGGAAAAATAAGACCTTTTATTTCCTAGCTTCATGCTGCAGAGACAGCTGGATGAATTATTTACTTCCTATCCTAAACCATCCTACAGCACTGCTGTGCACTGCCACACAGCTGCTGCTTTCACCCCAAATGCCGCGGGCAGATGAGAGCAGGATCTTTGGCCAGCGGCCACGCAGCAGCAGGGGATCAGGCGCTGGGTCAGAGGCAGCATAGCCGGCAGCGGCGTGGCACGAGCACGGTCGCACAGCCCTCGCCATCTGCCGAGGGGGCCAAGGCTGGCTCACGCCGCGGGAGATCAAGGACTTTTCAGTGGAAGAATGAGAAAGTGGGGATGGGGGAGATGTTCCAAGGCGGGGGCTGAAATTTTGGGTTATCTTTGAAATTGCAGCCAGTCTAAAATCCATTGGGTTGCGCTGATTCCTCCCTTTTTTAAGCAGCTCTGCTTTACCGGAGTGGTGTCTGAAAAATGTCTCTGCCAAGCAAAGAGTACAGACATGAGATGATAATGCCGCCACTGAAAAGTAGCCACCTTACAGAAAAGAGAATTATTTTTTAAATCCTCTGCAATCCCAAGCTGTTGCAATCACGTGTTATATAAATGTATGCTAATATTTTGATTTACCCAACTGTGCCTCTTTCTCTTTTGCTCCTCATTTGCCTGTCACCTGAAAGAGCTTAGTATAAAATTTTGCAGCCATGTTTGTGATTCACAAGCAACAATTTAACCTTTTTTTTCTTTTTCTTTGCTCACACTTCTGGCTCACATGTAAGGCTGAGTAAGGCTTAGCTTCCCCTGGTGATGTGCAGATCCACCTGAAGCCCTTGCCACTGTTATCAAATATTGCAGTGATGGTGCAGAGATCATCTCTCAGAAACTGCAGCTTGATTTAAATTCACTCACTGCAGCTCTTCATCTCAGCTGGTGCCCTGCTGTGTTTAATTGGCCCTCTGAAAGTAGATCTTCCTTATATCTTGATTATTTTGAATAGGAGGTGAGAGGGGAGGAGACAAGTGAGAGATCTGCGAGGAGTGGAAGAGGAGGATGAAGGAGTGGTAATAAACAACTGTTGCAGCAGTGGAGTGAGTTATCACAACACATTCCTCAGAAATGCTATAGGGCAGATATGGATCATATTCATCAGACAGGATGAAGAAATGTAGCTAAGAATCCAGGCAATTGCACTTCTTCCTACAAGAAATGGATTAAAAACATTTTGGAAAAATTTATTTAGTAAAGTTCATCAACACTAGTAAATGAAACAGTGCCATGGTGTGTCCCGAGGATACGAACTTCATATTGTCTATGCTGATGAATTTTAAGAATGGCCCTTGGCACAATTTTGGCCTGAGCTGGGCAGAATTCATCCAAACAATTCCCAGTTGGGAACTGGCACAGTTCTGGAGTTAGCAAAGGCCAGGGCCCATCGCCGCCAGGCAGTCTGGACACAGCCGCCTGTTTCAGACGGTAACTGAGTTCAACAGGATGAACTCAGCTAAGCCAGAGCAGGACCTCATGCTCAGAAAAGAGGCCCTGGTGCCATTCTGTTTACAGATATAAGTGATGCAAACAGTAAATCCCATTTTGAATGGATACTGTGTTTTTTAGGACTAGAGATGTCTTTATAGCTCACCGAGTTCACAGACAATTCTCAAAAAAAATCAAATTTACAGTCCTATTCTGTTTAAATCTCTCCCAGATTGACAAAGAACACAAATCTCAGTGCACCATTTCTTGGGTAAAAGTGCTGCAGACAGGAAGCTATTTTGAAGACGATGGGCAGAAATTCCTCCCCCAGAGACAGCTGAGGAAGGTGAGCCCACTGCAAGCCAGTGCTGAGGAGTCACAGCCCCAGGGGCGGCATGCCATTTGGCTGGCTCTCTGCACAGTGTCCCCTCTCTGCTCAGATTCGACTCTTCATCAAGACTCTTCAGTCTACACACGTCCCTAAAAACCAAGGGCTGGACCCACATGAAATACAAACAATACATGGGCTTCAGGAGGACTACTCACATGGTTCTACATAGGCATTTAGGTCATCTGTAGAGGTCTGGTGGACTCTTTACCAAAATAAAGTCCCAAGTCCAGCAAAAAGTCATATTTCTGTCTACAAAGCCTTGTACTGGCACTGTATCTTCATGCTACAGGGAAAATCACTACTGTAATTAATTTAAGAATGTGTCCCTTCTAAACCACACTTCAATCGGGTTGTATTTTTGAATAATTAAGCTTTAAACAGAAAGTCTAATGAGACTAATGGCTATCAAATTACTAGATTTTGAAAATCATTGATTTTCTCATTTACACTCATACATGGCTGCTAAAATTAATTGATTTCATTTGCATATAGAGATTACATTTCCTTTGACTTCCAGAATGTTTCTCTCCCGAGTTCCTCATCAAACTTTCAATATTCATTTTCATAAAAAGGCAAGTGATCCTTTAGCTATACTCATTTGCATAGGAACTGAGACATTATCCCTCATCTAAATAAGCACTATTTTAATTATCCTTTTTTGTTTGAATATATTCTATCCCAGAGTGCTTAGATATTTCAGCTGTGTTCATCACCATGGTATCTGAATACCTTACCAAAATTATAATTGAAAACTCTAACATCAGATTATTTCAAACCTTTTGGTTTCTCCCTTTTCTCAGAGAAATGCTTCTCTTTTCTACCACATCAGCTAAGCTAAGTCAGTTTTTTCCACCCCTTACCAACTTTCCACTTTCTGCCTTATAACTTTCCCTTCTCCTGCTCCTCATCTAACTCCCTGGTTGAATGGGAAGGCTGAGCTGTTCATGTATTTGGAAAAGGTTAAGGTGCCAAATGACTCGTCTTTCCCCTACTCTAAAAAGTAGCACTAAGAAAAATAGAAATTTTTTCCAAGAAGACCTATACCTAACAGCAGAGACAGAAATATAAAAGGAAATCCAGGTAATGATATGTCAATGTAATGCTAGTGAAATATGCTAGTGTTAACCATTTATCCAGAGGTATGTCTGCTTAGCGTCAATAGCCAGTTTCTACCAACAAGAAAGACGCATCATGATCACTACATTTCTCCCTATCATCTCTCCCTCATACCATAATTCTGATCATCTACTAAACTGCCTACGTGGTTTGTTATCTATTTTTGAAGTATGAAATGATGCCCATCACTTCACAAAGTATATCGGAGCTTTAAAAAATAATTAAAGGGAAAAGCTCTCTTTTATTGTCAGAATCTCCCCTTCCCCAGCCCTTCCTCCCTCCATCCTCCATTCTGAAAAGATCTGTTTTTATTGGTGCTTGCTGTTGGAGTCTTGTTCTTTTAAAAATTGTTTTTGTCAAATTATGGCCAGGGGGCTAGATCAAATAAGTAGAGTTAAAACTGTGTTCTGAATTTGATGTGTTTGTGGTTATTCCAGTCTCTCCTCAATGAGAGAGCCGCTGCAGAAAAGCCTCATTTCTTGGGGAGAAGAGCAGAGCGGACCAAACTGACTGTGTCCTGAGATTGCAGGCTGTAGGTGCTGTGGGAGGCCATGAGCCCCGGGCTGAAAGGGCTCTCCCAGAGAGGGCTTTGAAGAGGATTCATGCTGTCAGTCAGCAAATCAAGCGATTCTGCATGAAAGGAAGATTTCTCTAATTTTGGTAGAGTGACATTTTGAACCAGTAGCTGTTTTTCTTCACTGCACAGTTTTATTCAAAGATGTAAGTTATCAGAGAAAGAGATAGGGATGCCCTGATGATCTTAGTCTTTCCAGACTCCTGGTACTCTAGTAAAAGAAGGCCTTATTGCTTGGCTATCCAGTATTAACAAGGAATAATTCAACCGCATGTCCATCCAGTCCTCTGCCTCTCTGCCAGGAAGAGTGCCACTTTCAGTGAGATAGTATTTGTGATGTGAATATGTGTTTCTGAGATCTCAGTGAGCCATGCCGTTTTGTGAGGCTGTGGTCACGAGTAATTTGGACTTCAGCCAGGACATAAGCCCATTCTGTCTTTCCTGGGTTGTGATGATCCATGTACTGGGTGGCACTTCTGAAGATGGTGAAAGTCATATACTAGCTTCAAAGGAACTACAGCATTGAAAAGCAACATGGGTCCCAACTTCTGACATCCTTTTACAGCTTTGATGCTTTGTTTTTTGTAAGTACTGGAAGTTACTCTTGTCAAGCAACAGGTTGACAGCATATATATACTAGCCATAAGTACACCTAAACTGGGAATTAGGAGAATCTTTCAAAGCATGAAAGGACTTAAGTTCTTAAAAAATCCATCCAGTTGAAGAACTAGAGGTGGGAAATGGTGGAAAATTCAAGATGAAGTTGGTGATTTTCTGCAGGTGGGGTTTTCCAGAGATGAAAAAGTCCAAATGTTTGAACCACTGAGAAAACCAGGAGCATATTTAATCCAGTAGATGATCTGCTGCAGGATCAGGTCAGAAACATATTCAAGTAAAATTTACATTGGGCAAGGTGTTCTGCAGTAGCATGAAGGCCTGAGCAAGTTTTCAAATGTGCCGAATCATGGAATCCTGACTATTTTGACTGTCCAAGAGTTCATGTGGTTTTTTGGTTTCCAAATCTTTGTAGTTTTTCTCTTGTCCTTCGTATTAGTTTACCTATGGTTACGCCAGATTGAATGCATCCAGTCTGGTCTCATCACAACAACTAAATAGTTTTGTGCTTCACTGACAGACTAGCTGGGAATCCCTTGCTATAAGAATTAGCCAAGGAGGCATGGTCAAATACTAGACCACAGAAATCAAATGAGTAGGAATATTTCTTTGGCTGCATCGTGTCTACTGAGATGATAGATGTGAACAGAATAAAAAATAAAACCAAAAATGTGTTTGCCTTGCCAAAAGAGAACATTTTGAAAATTATTCTCTGTCACTGTCCGCACTGTTTTTGAGTATTATCATCTGTGCTTGCACAGCAATGGAATTGGAGCATGTAAGATCAACTTACCTAAGCTGAACAATAATTAGTATCAGATGGTCATCTCATTTTGGGTACACAGAGATTAGTTCTTAGAAAACCATGCGTGTAAGTGATATGCCACAAAGACAGACTGTATGGACCATAACAACAAATGCAATTAGGTGCCTGACCGCTAGTAGTTTCACTGGCATTTGGTTTGTGTATCATTTAGGAGTTGGGTAACTTCTTAATATCCATGAGTTCTCTGTAGTCTGCAAGAAACATATTTTGGCATTTGTAGGGAGACTGCAGAGAATATAAATTTCAGTGGCTATTTATTTCTGTACAGAAAAAAAGGGGGAAAAAAGTTCAATCCTATAAATATAAACCCGAAGTCCTGATTCAACCAGACGCATGAACATATGTGTAACCTTAGGCTCAGAATTCTTACTATTGACATTTAGTTTAAGAATATTGCTTAAATCAGGCTTTTAATTACTGTTTTTTTCCCCACAACTCTCATGTATCCTTACAGTGGTCTGATATGCCCTAAGCCAGATTTCTACTAAGTCAGTTAACCTGAATAAAGACACTGAAGAGCTATTGGTATTTTTTTTCAGATGTTTTGGCTGTATTCTTAATCAAAATTCATCTGAAAAACTATCCACAGAGATTTCTAGATGTACATTTGAAGAAGAAAAGGGGGGGGGAGGGTCGTTTTAGTCGTTTAGCAGACACAAATGTATTCTTTCCTGAAAGCACTGAATTAGGCTTCTCCATAAAAAGCCTATGATGAGAGTTAAAGGAGCAGAAATATTTTTTGTTGTTGACAATGATCCTAAACACTTCCTTTACATGGTTAATATCAAAAGGAGAGGATTATTTGTTTACAGACATGCATACACGTTTATTTGACCAACGTAATTTACCCTCAAAATAGATGATTTTCTGTCTGGTTTGTGAGGACGTTCCAAGTGAATGAGGGCTGACAACACTCACTGCTAATTTGATGAATGATGCTGATTATTATAGGTATTGGAAAATATTTTAATTTTTGTGTGTACACAGTATGCTAGACTAAAATGCATGCAACTTTGTCATTTCTAAACAATAATGCCTCAGATATAGGGTTAGTGAAGTAAATCATGGGTCAGTACAGTCTCTACAGGCAAAGAAAGGGATGTAGAACAATGGAAAAACCCTGCTTTTTTCAGACCAGAATACTAATTAGAACTTCATATTTACAACTTACAATTGTGATAACACGTGCTGATATCCTAGAGCCAAACAAATTTGGGAAACAAAGAGATTTTTATCCATCTTACATTCAAAGTCTAAATACTGCAGATAGATCCCTTTACTCCAAGAACAGCAATATTGCCAAGAAAGCAACCTGAGGCTTCCTGCTTCAAAAGAAAAGGCCAGCCTGGGGGTTGTTTGGTTGGTTGTTTTTGTGAATGATAACATTTTCTTTTCTTGAAATTGCTCCTTTCTGGAAAGGAAACTGTTAAATCCTGAGTATCTTCATTAGAAACTCTTGGAGAACAAAATGCAGAGCTAAATGAAGCATGAATACCATCCAGAAATTGCTCTGAGGATATACTGTGAGCCATAGATTTTAAACAGGCTTTGCTGGTTTGGGTGCAACCCTTTTTTAGGGGTTTGTTTGGGGTTTTTTTAAGTGGAATTACATGAAGGTATGTAGTAGAGTAATGAAGCAAGGCATTTTAATGAATAGTTCATTGTATGGCTATTGATCATCATGGCCATCAAAATTTTTATATAGACAAAGATTTGGGGATGCAGAAATCCCCCAAAATGCATGATCTGTCACTGTAAAATGAAGAGGATGTTTTTTGAGTTCATTCATATGGCCATGTACTCTGCAGTAATAGTAATAATATTTAACGTCTGGGTCATTCCATTACCAAAGAGCAGGCATTATGGACTGTAAATTGTGGCTTTAAGGCACAGGCTCGGCTAAGAGAAAAAGTGTTTCTGCAGTCCAGTGTTTCTGCAGGAACTCATAAGGGCAATGTGCCTAAAGGTATCATGGAGGACAGAAGCACAAACCTGTAACTGAAGGATTTTGCAAACTGCAGCGTCTACTCCCCCTGGCTACTCTGTGCTCTGTCATTATTGTATCCAGTGTGCAAAGGAAGGAGATTTCTAGCAAGGGCAGTGTCACTAGGGACCTGGCCCTGGTTCAGTGCTGCTCGGAGACTTGGGTAGTCATTTACTGCAGCTGAAGGAAAGAGGAAGTGCAGACATCTTGAAAAGGCAGCTAGGACGAAGCTTGGTTTTTCTTTTCCTTAGGACCTGGAGGAAGAGTGTAAATGATTTCAAGATTTTACAGTATGTACCAGTTGTTTTTTTAGTTTAAACTGAAGTGAAAATTTAGGAGAAATCTGGTTTGGATCATTTATAATGTTTGATTTTTCCTAAATAGACATGTTTTGTTGCAATTACAATCAAAAAACAATTTCATTCTTTCAAATATTTTAAGATGAGGAAAAGATTGATTTTAGCTGCAAGAGAAAACTCTTATTCTGAAAGTGTTGAATCAGGCCTAAGAATTAAGGGGCAATGTCACAGGTACAGAAGCAAAGGCTCTGCCTCTGCCTTCACAGTTGAGAAAAGTTTAAGAAAAAATTCCTGTAGCCTGTAGTCGTCGTTACTTAATCTGTTCTTGACTAATGAACTAATCGCTAATTAATACTCTGCAGCTATCAAAAGATACCCAGGGTCCCATGAACAGGTCTTTCTAATAATGAAACATTAACCACAGTGAGACATTTAATCTACTGTAAATGAAATCAGCGTTAATGCCAATATGGACTCAAAAACTGGTCTTGATCTCTTTTCTGGTCTTAGAAGTATGTTCTGTTTCATATGCAAGCTCATCGTGGCTCACATACTATGTTTGCTCCAATTCATAATAATTAACAGTGAGGTTCTCTGCACATGGGCCTGAAAGTCATTTCCTATGCAGGATCTTCCAGCAGATTCTGTGCCAGTGCTTGGGACACCAGAAAGATCAAGCTACATCCAAAGCAACAAATAAATAAATAAATAAATAAATCCCTTACTTTTCTTAACTCTCCATGAGGAAGGGCCCAGTGTTCAGATTCGTCTGTGCTCTACACAGCAGATGAAGAGAGATCATGTTTAAGGAAAGGCTCTACAAAAAGCTATCTCTTGACGGGAGCCTCCGCAACCATTTCTGTAGGACATGTTGAGAAGGATGTGTATTAAAGCCTTCTTCCTAGGGCTGAGGTTCTACCTTCTGGGCTGGGACCTGGGAAACCTGGCTACAGTTCTCGCTTCTCCATGTGGAGATTACACTGGGACTCAGCTCCCTAATTCAGCTCTCAAACTAGGACTTGATTGCCTGAACATAGGCATCTAGTGACACTTTAGGAGTTTGAGAGTATCTCAAAGCCATAGCTGCCACTCCAGAATGATGCAGGGGTACCACAAGTCCTTCATTGCATCTGTGATCCCTGAAGATTCCTGGAATGGCAAAAGGTGTTTCAAAAAGCTGTGAGCACCTACACCTTGGCGACTAAATCCCATCCTCCATGCTAAATTCATTTGCCCAGACATAGACATATAGTGCTATCTACCTGGTCTCCTCCACTGCTGCTGCTGCTTTTCCAAAAAGATGGAGTTCTCTCCTAGGGCCTGCATCATATCTGCTAAGCCTGTATGGATGTTGTGCATATCCTAGAGTACCTCCGATGACAGTGGGTGTCTTTGGTTGCAAGACAGACTGGAACCTTCCAGGTGGGATTCTACTCAAGGGTAGGACACCTAAATAAAGGTAGATGTCTGATGGAGGTGTCCAAGCTGCCTTTGTAGTCACCAGTTACTTAATACATCCAGTGGAGTGATTCAATGCACCCTATAGCAGGCAGTTAGTAGCTAGTCATCTAAATTCCTCTTTAGGCTACTCTGGCTGCACTGTCTTTCCATTGACTATCATTGGAGTTTAGATTCTTCCAGCACAAGGAGACACCTCGGTGTAGACACTTAGATGTCTTAAGATGAAGGTAAATCCTCTGCTGACAGTTGAAAGCTCTAACCATTAGGCCATAGGCTGCTCTGATTATTGGGGTAAACCAGTACCAGTGTAAGAGGTTTTAAACCCCCCTTTAGAAGCTGACATATTTTACAGAGGTTAAATAACAAATCATTGTACAGTTGAGACATACATAAGAGATTTGTACTCAAGCTCAAAGAGTAGTTCAGGAGGCTCTTGAGATACATAAGGATCATATATTCCTGCCTTAAGGGGAAAAACATTGTCAGGATTCCTTACTTTCAGGAAATGCAGATGAGTCTGCCACAGCTAAACAGAATGGTCAAGCAAGAAAATTGGAACAGAGAGCACGAAAATTAGAACTGAGAGCTCAGAAACATTAAAATCAGGCAAGCATTGCAAAATATGTTAAGTACTCACATCTACAAATAATCAGGACCTGTTAATTGCCCCTGCTGTTCTTTAAACGGTGTTTCTGTCCGAAGAAGTAATCCAATTTTATTTGGACAACTTTGTTGGTGGTGGTTTTGTTTGTTTGTTTGTTTTAAGTTAGGCTACAGATCCTTGTCAGCTGCTCTTAGGAGCAAAAGAGAAATGTTGCCTGCTTAACATCTGCTGTCAGATTATGTTGCCTCTGCTATCAGAAATGAATGCAGAAGACCAATTCAAGTTCCTGTCAGCTGTGATGCCTTTTGGACATGTTTCAATCAAGCAGCAGGCTTTTCTTTACACTTAAAGAATCATTAGAACAGCTAAAGTCTTAGGGAAAACACATTTTGATTGCAATTGTAAACTAATGTCTAATTCATTTAAATTATCATGTATTAAGTAAATATTTGAACTACTTTGAGATCCATCACACATAATTGTAGCTCTATCTTGAGTTTAAATATTTCTCCCTCCTCCAAATTCTAATCAATAGAAAGGAAAACATCTTTTAGAGTTGGTGCTGCAGCAATCTGATATGTCACTGTATATGCCCACAAATTCTCCCTAAGGGTTATCTGATATTTTGCATTTTAACTATTGATGGTTCCCACATCTCACAGTGAAGTTAGAAAAAGTTAATGATAAGCCTGAACATATCTGGTATAATTCATTTCTATCTGATGTGTCAGCTAAGCTTGGATTCTGCTGACCAGATGTCCAGGCAAATCTTTAAGGTGCCCCTGGGCCCCCTATGTATGGCATAGGGAGTTGCAATGTGACTCTATCTGAATTCTCTCCATGTCAAACAATTGTCACAACAATCTGAAATCTCTCACAGTGATGAGTAGGGATGAATCAAGCTTGATGTTTGAGAAAGGGCTGTATGGGCTCCTGTGTGAATCACCTTTTTCCTATCCAAGAACTCATCAACAACTGCAGTTCTCTGATTTTCCACACAGAAAGAAACAAAATGTTATGACACCTATTCTAGTAATGTAATTACAACATTTGGTGTTCTCCCAAAGCCTCTATTTCTAGAGCCAAGTGATTATCCAAGTATCTCAGTTTTCAGTCTCTTTCACAGAGGCTTCCAGGAGAAAACTTGGAAGTGTTATGATATGTTACCCCTACAGGCTCAATAAACCAAAGGCAAGTAAAAGTAGTTAATAACGCTTCCTCATTTCTAAAGCTCACTATTTTAAGCCAGTCATATGCCTTCAGATGGTCTGTCTCGTGATACGGTTTCAGCTATACTGCTTTCGGCTCTAATGTTGATGTTAGTATCCACTTCCCACATCTGCAAAGGGAACCCTCCTACTGTGGGATTTTTTGGGCTAAAAATCTGTAGTGCTGCCTCATTTTAAAACAATTAATCTGTTAAATTTAAAATAGTCAACTGAAGTTGGTTTCTGGTTGAGCAGTGTCCAGCTGATCCCATTGCAATGGTGTTGCCATGTTATTTTCTGTTTGACTAGCTTCCAAAGCTTTCCATCAGACCTACTTCAGATCTACTACCTTCAGCAGACTGGATGTGTCAGACCTAGTCTACGTGGCTTACCAGGAAAGAATGAAAGAAAAGGAGTTGTATAGACTGGAGAGGAGGGTGAGTAGCCTCAGAACAACAGTGTTCAGATACAGAGAAGCAGCTGCAAAGAGGAAAAGAGTATTCTTTTCTCTGTGTCTAGAGGCAGAAAAGAAAAAAGCATAATGAGCTTAAATGACAGTGAAAAGAAGACGCAAGAAAGAGACAGCGAGCCTGGTGTAATAGATTGCCCTGGAATGCTGTGAGGCATCTTTAGGAACAAGCTACCCTAATAACTCACAAGAGTCCAACAGATGTCAGTGATCTAGGGCTGGGGGGCTGGAATATACAATTGCCTGAGATCCTTTCAGCCCTACTTCTCTATGATTTTATGCACACGCTGTGTATGAACTACACACCTGGTAAGTGGAACATGTCCCAGGTACATTGGACTAACAGACCAAGTGTTACTGGTGCATGCAAGGGTTGTGCTGTTTGAGCAACCCTTAGATATGAGAACCCCACTCTTTGCAAGCCTAGACTGAGATTGTTGCAGCTAGTAACAATAATACACTAAACTAAACCAAAAGTATTTAAACTGAATTTTGATGCTCTGCCTTGTTGTTTGGGGAGAGAAATCCACTAAAAAGCTACCTATGTGTCATGTACCACAACACACAATTTTTACGTACATGACACACAGGATGGAATTTATGTCCTTGCATTAGGCTCCCACAATTCCTACCAAGTTTTTATATAAAAACTAGTTCATCATAAAAGAATTGCCCTCCCAAACTCCCTGTTAGAGGCAGTGTTACACGAAAGGAAATACCAACAAAAAAAAAAAAGGACAAAAAGAGAGATTTAAACTCTTTTAAACTGCAGACCTTCCTCAGCACTGAGGTTCCTCAAGGTCTCAGACAGAAGCAGCTTTTCCCCTCTGTGTGGGAAGAAGGATGGGGTAGAGGAGGGCAGTATGCCATCCTCACCCTTGGCAGTGTAGTTTAGTGGAGAGGGCATAATGATGCTGTCATGAGTATATTTCAGGAGCAGGTGGGTGCTGACAGGGTGTTAGGGATCCCCGATGGGCAGCAGCAGGCCCCACAGGGTCTGGGTGCTGCTCCGCCTGGTTCCCCCTGCCAGCTCTTGGCTCCTCCAAGCAGAGGCTGTGCTGGCATGGAGCTGCACAACACACAGAGGGCCACACTGGCTGAACAGAGGGGTCTGAAACTTCAGTGGCCTCAGGTTGACAGTTCTTACTCAGCTGGGTCACATTTTTTTATTTAGGCTCATCATCTTCACTTTGATCTTAAAAATTATGAATCTAAATCTACATCAATGCCCCACAGACGTTAAGCGCTCAACTCCACAGTCTGTTCTGCTCATTACAAAGAGCTAACACTGACATACATATCCTTTATTGTTTTTTTCTTATTCTAACCACTGTCTGTCCTTAAATTGTGATGAGTTTAACAGGAGCTCTCTTTCCAGGATGATGGGGAAACATCTAGAATGGCCTACAGAGAAGTAAAGCAATTCTCTGCTAATTTCTTGAAGAAGGTGGACAAAACAGCAAAACAGAGAGGACTTCTTTTTCTGGTGTGGGAGCACTTTCATTTTCTGAAAGCCGTAATCCAGCAAACCTTCCACTCACTTCACATTTTGAAAAGACGCATTATCTTGTTCTCGGCTCAGATTACTGGCTCCGAGGTCCTGCTCCAGCGGCATGGCGGGGTAGGTCGTAGGGAGAAGCCAAAACAAACTTCTAAGACAAACTCATTTGTAACCTTAACTATGAAGAATCACTCCTCAATAATGTTAAAAACAAAATCAGTGCCAGCGAGTGGAAAAGGACAGGATAAATACTGTACATGTTGGAGAACTACATCTCTCTGCTCTGCTGACTCACAGCTTAAACATTGTACAAGTCAGGTGACATTACCGCAGTGATAAATCTCATCTGTATCTACAGCAGAAGACTCCTGAGCCAGTCCTTTGTTGAATACTGAGGAAATCATTGCCATATGTGAACATTTTTTAGTGGTGCCTTCTGACAAAATACATATTTTCCATTCTTTATTGAGCTGTTTATCTAGACTAGAATTATTATAAACTTCTCAAATGGTTCATTTTCTCAAGATTCATATGGAACAAATTAAAAATAAGTTTCCATAACAAAAATTACTTAGCAGTAGAGCTATGAGATCTCCCTCTCCTCCTCCTCTCAGACAAGCTTCACAGCCAGACAGATGCGAAGGGCCCTGTTTGTGGCTTCCCAGCACTCAGCTGCACGTGCCAGAGAGGCAGCCCCGCTCCTCCATGAAGATGAACAAGGCCAGGCACTGCCATTGAGAGACTGCGAACCACTGCTGCAGTGTGGTGAATCCAGCAGGATCCCATATATTCACTTTTTCCATTCCTTTTAAGGTGGTTTACTCCTCAGTGAACAAGGGAATCTGGATCTGACTCCAAAAAAAGGCACTGAAGGGTGGGGAAAGGTATTTTCTTTGTATCTACATGCCCATATCACCCTAGTTGAGGTATTTGACTACAAAGACTAGAGATAATCTAATTGACTTCTAAGAAAATTTTTGGCTAAATAACATGTGGATATGGACACACATAACGGGTCCATTTGTGCTTCAACTTGGTGTCTATCCTTTCATGCTAGCTAAGGCTGCCTGACATTTCTCATTGTATAACCATGTTTTCATTTGCAGCTTGGAGAAACTTTCTGAGATTTCACACTTGTCATCTCTCATGCTACCTTATTTTTTAAAAATTGCTAAGACCTTTTCAAAAACAAAAAGCAGAAGAAAAAAGAAAAACAACAGCTACACAACATTTAAAAAAATGTAGTTGCAAAGCTTTGGAACTCTGTATGGAGGAAGAGCAGGGCTTTTGTTAAGGATAAACCTTATTTATTCATTTTTATTCCCTGCAAAATACATCCACATCCTAAAAATGTACAAGTCTTTGACAAGTAGTAGTTTACACATACTTCATAAAGACTTGCCAGAGTTTAATAGCTGAAATCCCCAGGCAGGCTGTCTTCACTAAGCATGTACCAGCTCCTTACAAGCTCTGTATGTGGCTGAATCATACGTGCTTCACAGCCACTGGAAAAAGTAAGTTTAAAAAGAAGTATTCTGCAACATAGGGCTATAGGAATTAAATCAGTTTTCCTCTGTAATGGCTGTTGCCACATGCCCTCGGCTGGAGCATTCCTGGATACTGGATGTGGCACCAGAGAGCTGGTCCCTCTTGCACTTAGTCCACCCGCTGCTGAAACTGAGCATCTCAGAGAAGGGAGCTACCTACCTCCTGTTGCACAAGAAGAAGAGGTAGATCAAAGATGGTGAGGAAAAGGAATTATGTAGAAAAAGGTGGATTTTTCTGAAGAAGATGCCTAGCTGGTCTAGATATCATCTAGGAGTGCACAAGGGATGGGATGAGGACTCTGTCGGCAGAGACTGAGTGCTAGTGCAGAGGAATAATGCTGAAGTTTGAGGGAAGAAGTTGAGGGCTGACCAAAACTGAAGATTTGGTGAGGGAAAAGGTGTTTGGGAAAAGGAAAAGAGTGAGAATGGCATAAGAATCTCTAGATGGGGCAAACATGGACTTTCTGAGATTTCTGTGGCAGTTAGTGAAGAGCTGGGCATGGGACTGGAACAGGACTGAAACAAGAACAGGCAGCCCAAGAGTTCTGCTTAAGGGGCAGAAAAGCTGAACACAACCCTCCTCAGAGCTGCAAACTAAGCCCAAAATCTTTCAGCTTAGTCCTTTCCCTGACTACGTCCCATGCCCTGCTAGTGTACCTGTGCAACTTCTGCAGCATCCCTGTTACATCAAGCAGCCAACTCTGTCAGCTGCAGTACTGCTGATGAGCAATGAGGTATCTGTGTGGCACAGCACAAAGGAATTGCTGGGGAGAGGAGATCAGTTCCAACCTGTTTAACGTGAACAAAATCTGATTTATTTAGTTCTCAAAACTGAGGAAAATATCACAAGGTTAGTGAGCCAGATGGTCCTCTGTTTGTTGTAGTGCATGGTCTGTACCCCCACCTCTCCTATGACACTTCGGCCCTGTCCTGAGTTATTTTCAGGCCCCAAGAGCTTTGCAGGTGCCACAGAGCCTGCAAGGTAATTGCCAAGGTCCTGACACAGTCCCCACTGGGTGAGGGGGCTCAGGTCCCTAGTGGGCTTGCCAGAGCAAGGACAAAGCAGGAGGGCCAGAAAGCATTTGGTTGTAACAGGGAGATCCATGAAGGAATTGAAATCCATATCTGGGCAATAGGAAGATCAGAGTGTAATTTCCACTTGTTCATGACTGGAAATAACAGCCCTGGTTTAAATTATTTGCACAGCTTCTCATATGATCTTTGTGTCAGAGGCGGGGATGAAATCCAGTTCTCCTGAGTGACATTCATCTACCTCAGCCACCAGACAACCTGCTTTCTCCCTGCTGTCCCCCGCCTCATTCATTTCACATCTTCCAACTTGTGCAACAAATGAGTCAGGGGACTTAACAGACAACAGATGCCTTCACAGCACAGTTCTGATTCATCCCCCTGGCAGAGTGGGAGAAATCATATGTGATTATTTAATTCAAAACTGTAACCTAGGAAAGTGAATGAAAAATCACAGACAACATTAATTCTGGTATTTTGTTAATTTTTAAATCTTTGCATCTGCAACCCTGGAAATGTTCTTTTAAGAGTTGTAAGCTGCTGGGTGGAAGTTTTTTGTTTCATTTTGTCTTCTGGTACCTAGCTTAGACTGCATCACATAGAATTGGCTTTGTAATCCCAGGGCAACAAGAGCACAGAAATTCACTTGGATTTATCTTTTCGGATTCTTTTTTCTTTTTCGGATTCTCATCTTTTTGGATACGATAGTAAAAAATCTGAAACTACCAATTTACTGCAGTCCTATCCAAAAAGATATCCAAACAAAAAGATACCCAAAAGACCTAGATTATCTTCAATTTGTACTTTTATATGTACTTGCTTTCCTTGTCCTGGCTCTGTACATACAATTGCATCTTTTTCTGAGGTGTGCTTTTACAGGAGTCCTAATCCTTGAGGGCTTTGGAGATCTGCAGTCTGGCCTGGTGGCAAATGTGATGCACAACCCGTGGAACAGTTCTGATACTACAAACGTTCAAAACAGAGTAGGTTTATTATGCAAGGCGTACACAAACACACAGAGACATACACACTGGTTAAAATGCCCCAAATGAGTCACATGTTTTCATTATCCATTACATTGGGCTGAAAACATTTGCTGTGGAAGATAATAATGCAACAGATCCCCAGCAGAAAATTTCTCTGCAAAGGAAGAAAAACAAAGTTCTCTACAGAGTATCTCACACCAAAGCTATCAGCCATGCAAGGGTTCATAGAACTGGCACATTCAGATCAGATGAGTGTTCAGTTTCAAACACCTCTAATCCTCTTTTGTTCTCGTGAGTTATTACTTGACAGGGATTCTGCATTCTCATTATCTTCTCTTCCACACTCACGATACACTCCAGAGAGATGCAGAGGGTCTGGATAGCAATAGAAAGTAACCTCAGCAGACATTTCCTTCCTGACTACAGATATACTCACTGGATTTGATGAGCTACAAAGATTTTTCAAGTATCAGTGACAAGGTTATGATTTCTAAGCAAATCCTTTAAATGTCTCTAATTTAGAGGCTGTCTCCCCATACTACCATTGATTCTTCAAGTACTTGGCTATGGATAATTCTCCATAAAATAAATATGAAGGACATCATTGAAATATTGTGCCCTACGTGACATGGCTAGGCTTCTTGAACTGCTGGTTGCTGAAGAATTGGAGACAGGGAAAGGACTATACGGACAAGATTAACCTTAACTTTAGCTAGTGGCTCCCAGCCTGTGCCTGACGTACTGAGACAGGGGCTGATTTGGATCCAAAGTCCCATCAGCCAGTTCATAAAGAAAGCCAAGATCATAGCACAATAAGCAAGTGAGTCTTCTCAGACTGTATGATTTTGTCCCCTCTTTGATTATGAAGGGAACAAAGGAGTTATTCTTACCATTATTCATCCTAATTTAACTTGCCAGTTTTATGTGTTCCTACAGAGGGAGAGACATTAATCTAGAAGACAATTCAACACAAAAAGCCGACTTACATACTCTGAGATGAGATCTGTATCACCCTTCATAGCAATGCTTGAGACCCACATGCCTGATGCAACTGTATGGACAGTAGGCTCAGAGCTTGGAGGAAGCTCATGAACTCTCCTGCCTGAGTTTCCCTGCCTGGATAACCTGCCAGCTCTCCCCAAACAAGTCAACACAGAGGCATGTGCAGATTGGGTTCAGGTGTCAGCTCACACCCTGAACTCATCTGGCAATCCCAAGGGTAGCTTATGAACCTCTGAGTCAGGCTTCACCTCTGAATCACCTTCTGGAAAGCTTTTCTTACCACTTAGAAGAAAGAGAGGTTGAGAGATTTTCCAAGTAAATAACACTTGACTGACTTTGTGACTATCCTCTCCCTTCTACTCACTCTTATTTGCAAGTCAGGCATGCTTTTAGCACAGAAACCAAGCCAGAGAAGTTCAGACCCAGATATCCTCAAGGCTGCTAAACAAAGGTATGAACTTCAACATCTCCTTAAATATCAATTGATAGGTCTTCAATTCAAATAGATTTTTTTGTCTATCATGCAGTATTTTATTAACTCCAGCAAACTGCAATACTTCTTAGTTGTTTAGTTCTGTTGGAAATATGCATACCTTGCCATAATATGATGCAGTTAAAAAAGGGCTATCTTTTCATACATATTCTCCTCGTTATAGAAAATTAAATAACAAGGAAACATCAAGTCAAGAGCTGAAAGGGATTAGGATACAATTTCTATCAAATCTTCAACATGCCTTTTACCAACTCTTGTGTTTTCACTTTGTAGGCACGTAGTGTATAGTACATGAAGTGCAAATGTCATCAATCTACTGTTTACAGTCTTTCTAACCTCAATGGCTAATAAGTTTAACACATTCATTTTTCAGTACAAATTAAGCCTGTCAGAATGACTCACACTTCTATATAAAGGAAGTTCTAAACATATTTAAGGGGAAATTTAGCTGTCAAAGTCAGTTAGTTTGTTGAAGTCAGAGGAATCCCATGTTTCTTTGTAACCTTTCAGAGAATACGGTATTTGGCAGATGCAGACCTGTGCAAGATAAGTGGTTTTTAAACTTGTTTGTGTATGTATGTATGTGTGAAAGAGAGCAATTACAGACTCTGGAGAGCAATTCTGGAGACGTTGAAGACATATTTCTTTGTCCTTTATTACTAGCGAGGGCCTTTCTGTAAGTTAAGTTAGTGAGGTTTGAAGAAGATGCCTATTTTTTTTTCCCCAATTACATAAGTTGATATACTGAAAGACATTACTCTCCCTACAAATCCTGCCTTGCTGGTATCCCCAGTTATAACACTACTGCTTGTTGCACTTCAAGATCATCTTTCATCGCTAGTTTCTGAAATGTCTTATATAAATATTGGTGCTCAGATTGATCTTTTCCTGAAAAAACCTCTAGCAAAGCAAAGATCTTGTAAGCTAAACATGGCTGAAAGCCAAACAATTCTACTTTATATTTTTTCCAACCAAAACGGGGAAAATTTAGAGCAATGCAGAAGTTCATCAATTTCTTTGGTCAACTAGCTGAGAACCTGATTTTCTATTCAGGTATTGTTTCAGTGGAAATATTCTGAGCAGCTCTTAAATGAATCCTCTCCTCTCACTGATGGTGAAAGGAGACCTTAGAAAGATGAGATGATGTGCCAAGAATGCAGAGCAAGCTAGCCGCTTCTCCTGCCCTTAGTATACCCCATATCCCACAAAGAGACATGGGGACACTTCCCATGTCTCTTTGAGCTCACTATGCTGCATTCACTCCTTCATTTCCCTGTTCAGACCTGGAGGTCCACACACTGGATGAATTGTTGCTTAAAAGGCACACCAGTAAATACCAGTACATCTGTCTGCAAAGCACAGGCCCTCTGTGAGACCAAGATTCGCAACTTGAAATCCCTTCAGAAAGTAAAAGCATCATTTGAACCTTCTGCATAGAAGCCCTGGGCCCAAAAGAAAAAGAAGCAAGAGGAAGTCTAAGTCTGGAGCATGGTGGTGAAAGCACTCAGACAGGAGGAGGAGGATACTGGTATGGGAAGGATGACTTATTACCAGAGGGGTAAGGGAAAAGGGACCAATATCCTTGCTGATTTAAAATGGCCAATGCTGCTTCACTCTGGAGGGAATGATAAGGAGGGTCCCAAGCTCCTTCCCGCAAACGCCACTCCCAGACTACAGCCCACATCCCTGAACTAAGGTTATTGAAAAAATTCTGAGAAATTGTGCTGGTTTGGGCTGGGGTAGAGTTAATTTTCTTCATAGTAGCTGGTATGGGGCTATGTTTTGGATTTGTGCTGGAAACAGTGTTGATAATACAGGGATGTTTTTGTTACTGCTGAGCAGTGCTTATACAAGAAGTTGGGAGGAGACACAGCTGGGACAGTTGACCCCAACTGACCAAAGGGATATTTCATACCATATGACATCATATTCAGCATATAAAGCTGAGGAAAGAAGAAGGAGGGGGGGGGGGGGAGGAGATTCGGAGTGATGGCGTTTGTCTTCCCAAGTAACCACTATGCATGATGGAGCCTTGCTTTCCTAGAGATGGCTGAACACCTGCCTGCAGATGGGAAGTAGTGAATGAATGCCTTCTTTTGCTTTGCTTGCATGCACAGCTTTTGCTTTACCTATTAAACTGTCTTTATCTGAACCCATGAGTTTTCTCACTTTTACCCTTCTGATTCTCTCCCCCTTCCCACGGGAGGGGAGTGAGCGAGCGGCTGTGTGGGGCTGAGCTGCTGGCTGGGGTGAAACCACGACAGGAAGTCTGAGGTATCTGGGAAGAAGTCTGGTCTACTTTTTAAAGACAGGTTGCCCTCACCTCCAGGTTATATACATAAGCTTCTTCAATTTATTGCCTTTAGGAAACCCAGGCATGCACCTTAGGCAGGTTGGATCACACAAAACAGTTGGAGCCTTTCCCTAGATGCCTAGAAAACTTAACCAGTGAAGGCATAGTTCATGCTGAGTATGGGCCTTGTAATTTGCATTCTTGGTCTTTAAACACTGATAAGCTGTCTGAGTTCTTTCTTAGGAGCCTGTGACCTTTTGTGGATTTCAGCCCGTGTTTAACCATTAGTGCAACATGTCCCAGCATGCAGCTGGAGCTGCAGAGGGATGTCACTCTTTGACATTTCCTTCTTCTCAGCATCCCTTTCAAAGAACAGAAAATTTTCAACAAAAAATTCATCGCTTCAGGATCATGAGAAGATCACCTTTTAATCCAGTAGAGGATTAAAGGAAGATGCATGTTAATGATGAGGCCAATTAACTAAGTTGCTAAGGATCAAAGGAAGTTTTAACATGCCACTCTCCACCTTATCTGTGGGCAGGTAATGCTGAATTCACCCACTACTGGAATTCTTGCCTTTTTAATGGCACATTTGAACTCTCCACTTCCATTCAGAAGACACTAAATTAGATGGTGTCCTGAGAAGGGTGGGCACAACATCCTTTCACAAGGATAATTTTCAGCTAAAATTGGAGCCCATTTTCAAGCCCACTTTTCTTTAAACTCTCCATTTCTTCTAAATGAGAGTGTTAATAAGCTGATATGGCATCAACAACAGGTTGTGAAAGATTGCCGTTACCTAATCAAAAGAAGAATTGCCTTTCTGAAAGATTATACTTAGTTCCTTTTTTGGGGAAGGGAAAGGAAGCTCAGCATCAGCTGAACTGTTTCATGTCAGGCCAGTCACCATGGCAACAAATTTTTCTGATATTAGAAAATATCACTTGGGAAGTATGGTTAGTGTAATAGCATCATGGATCATTTTCATATATTCACTTTAGACTTTTAGATCTTAAAGGAACTATACATACAGCTCATAGGTGCAAAAAATTGTGCATGTCAAAGAAACTGGGCAGTCTCAGCCAAATATAGGCCTTGAAAAGTTTGGCTGGCAGAAACCCAGAAAACCTAGTAACCTGATTGACATGTGTAGCTGTCCTAGCCCCTTTTTTCTCCATTGACTATAATATAACAGTATTTGTCTGCTATTTAGGTATAATTAGATGCACAGGTGCAGAATATTTCTGAGCAGCAGAATGTTACCTGGAATAGTGACTGTACTTGAATTGTTTCATTTCTTGTCACATTAGATTGAGCTGTGTTTAAAATATGCTGGTTTTGCTTTTAACAGTAAGGATAAATATGTAATTTGACTACACTCGGGGATTTTCAGCCTGTAATGTCATTCTTTTAACTTTTTTTCCTCTCTGGAGGTAGGCACGTAGCTTCTGAAAGTGCTTGAAAAGAACTGCTTAATGATACGGTGGATTCTTAAATTAAATCTTTTGGAGGATTTGCTCTGATGGCATGTGAAGTGCTGGATTCAGTGCAGACAGTAGGGATGAAATCTGATGTGTACAAGGCAGAAGGTCAGACACACCTATAAATTGAAATAAAAGTATTGAAGAGTCTGCCTTGTCAGCTAACCAAATCCAAAAGTCATGATTGGATCAAAGAGGCCAGTTACCTCAACTTCACCGATTCAGTCTAAATATTACACTTCAGGATAAAACAATGTACTGCAAATACATAAATATGTATCTTACACTTTTTTATACAAGGGCGTAAAGAAAACCTTTCGCTGGCTACCAGATTGTGAGGAAGGGCGAGCCAAATTCTGATTTCACTTTCATCCATGTAAGCTCTCATCTGCCAAGGGAAACTCCTCAGGATTTACAAGCTGGTAAAATGAGCTCAGGATACGGCCCAGTATATTGCATGAGGTAATGCTCACCCATATAGCTGGCTGGAGAATTTCCTTATGGACCAGGGAAGAACCGCTTGGTCTGTGCAGGCATCACCAGATGAAGCTCCGCGGCCTCTGTTCTACATGAGGTCAGACTAGATAATCAGAGTGCTCCCTTTTGGCCTTGAAATCTATGAATCTATTAAATGAAAACAAATGTTACAATTAATCAAGCTGCTTTTCCTCTGCCCTAACCCACAGGGTTAGTAATGAAAAATTGGCCTCTCAAGACATGGTTCTTTATGGCTATTTTAACTGTTGTTTGGTGCAATACTGCCATGATTTAAAGGCACAAGAGGTGTCAATCTTTCAGCTTCATTTTTGCATCTGTTACCTGCTGTAACTGGAATCCTGAAATCATCACTCAGTTCTGGCTTAGTTGAAGCTCCATTCGAGTTAGACCCTTGGAAGGTCTGAATAAGTAATTTCAAGGACTGGATGCAGTAAGTGTTGTAGGACTGGTAAATACAGCTGTAGGGGAGACATGTAAGTGTCTGTCAGCTGCAGCCTGCAACTGTAGGATGCTGAATAATAACAAAGGTCATACATCACACGTGGGCAGAGTTTAACCTCCTAAAATGGAAACCCCGTTGCATCATTCTTCTGTAGAGGATTGAATTATTATAATTGTGTAAGTGTAAACAGGATACATGTCATATATTTTTACTTGGATCCTGCACTCATTATATATTTGGCATGGCCATAAGCCATGTCCAATGCGTGCTGCAAAACCTGAGACCCGTCTGTGGGAACACAAAGCACACAAAAATAGAGATGCTTCCATCGCACAGTAAAAATATGACATCTTAACAATCCTACCCAATGATTAAGCTATCCTGAAAATAACTATTCTGTCATATTAGTTGCTCAGTATCATAGTTCAGCTTCCTTCTGTGAATAAAAAAATAGAAATTGTTAAATCTATCTATCTGAGATGTTGAGTAATTTGCCAACAATTGAAACCGAACAAAACATACGAACTGGAAAATATACAGGCTTTGGTTACAAAATGTGATCTTCATGTGATCATTATCACATGAAGCCTTGGAAAATGGGATTTATGAAGCTGAAGGTTTGCTCTATGTAATGTACATTGTTTATGGTGCTGGGTACAATGATCCGAGTAAAGATCTTTGCACTGAGGATAATCTTTTCAAAGACATTTTCAGAGCTTATTTTCCAGACAAGACATAAAGTGAAAATACATTCTTCCTCATTTTTTTCCCCTCATACTTACATATCTACCAGCCTGTATTATTTTGAATCACCATAATGGAGTAAGAGATTAGAAACTTCCAGTTATTCTGAGAAAAAATAGAAAATGGCAGCCATAAAGTTGGTTGTATATGAAAAAATATGCATTATTTCATGTTTAAATGTAGTACAGTTAACTTTTGCTGTCATTCTTCGGGCTTAGGCATGCGAATTACCAAACATGCTGGCAGAACATGACCTGACAATTCACTGGGGTGAGTTTGAAATGGCAATGTCTCCTGTGATTATCAAAACTAGGAATGACTGATACAGGCTTTCCTACCAGATTAAATAAAACCTTCTAAGATGACTATCATCTAAATGAACACATCATTATATGAATGATTCAGAGAATTTTTAGCATTTTTATTGAAGTGACTTAGTGCATTGCATTCTATGATCTGTGACAAAAGACAGTGCTTTGGTGCCCACATGTAGCCTTCTTGGAATTTTTTTAGGTGTCATAGGCTGTCTGAGATATCCGCATTGGGCTGGCAGAGATGACCTGCTTCTTCTGAAGATACAGCTGGAGGCCAGCCAGAAGACTCTAGAGCATCTACCATGGCACTAGACATCAAAGTTTAGTAAGCTGAATTGAGCCTGAGGCATCCAAGTTTGCGCTGTATTAGCAGTGATCTACTTAATACAGTCACCAGAGTCTGGAGGGTTATTCAGCTTGTCTTATTGTAGACAGATAGTGACTAAACAGCCAAATCTCTTTCTGGGTTTCAGTGACTGCATTAACTAGATCTCCACTGACTATAACAGGAGTCTAGATACCTAGTTTATGTGTAGATGTATACACATGGACATGTGGATTCTTAACCTCAAATGGATTCCCAACCATAGGGCTCAATACAGCCGCCCAAAACATTTAGCATCATTTCAGATACCCAGGGCATCACTCATGACATCTAACTGCTTTTTAAGAAAGTCAAAGGGCTACTGTATGTCCTGTGTTACACCTGCCATAGTTATGGGGACATTTCAGACATATTTTGGCGTATCAGCTCGCACTGAGAACATAAATTTAGGCAACTGACTTAAGTCCATAACCCCTTGCCTTCCTTCCCTAATGCCTGCAGCAAGTGCTGATGCATTCCAGATTGCAAAGACCACAGCCCCGAATAAGAACTAAGCATGCTTAACGTACTATTATATGCAGAATTAGGCAATTAATTAACCAACTGCTCATCCAGTCTGGGTGTTGGGAAAAACTCAACTCACTAGAGCCTTTAGCCGATGGCAATCACCATCTTTCCTTCTCATCATCCATCACCACACTCATTTAGTGATATTTTAAATCTTTCCTGTCTGTGACTGCATTGACAAAATAGATTAGCAGGGGCAACGAACCTCAGACTGCCCAGAAGAGGGTCAAATTAATAACTGGGAGGGGGTGCTCTGAAATTGTCAAGGGCAATCAGAATTAATGCTTGAGAAGAACTAAAACCAAGCAGATGAAAACCAAGAAACTGGGACTTCCCTGAGGGATGACGAAAACACTTTAGAATAATGGCCCAATTATTTAATTCTGAATTTCAGTGAAAATCCTATAAAAGTACTTAAAACACCCCCATTAGCACTAAATGAGCTCATCTTGATTAATGTTATTAAAACAATTGCCAAAGGGTTTAGTAATGATTAAGTCTTTTATCTCAGGTGATAAATTCTTAACATTCTAGCTACATTAGGATAAAGCATAAAAATAAAAGTTTATTTTAATTTTCATTTTTCTAATTTATTATCTTCTTTCTTCACCCCTCGATCAGACCCAGCAACAGGTGACCCGGCAACATTTTCCACCCTAGTCTTAGTAAGTGTTGCACAGGAAACATGCAATAATATTCCCACTGTTTCAGTTTGGTACTTAGGTGCTTCAGCCTGTTCTTCCCACTGAGTCTGGGCACTATTCAAGGCACCAACTTAGAATATTAATCTCTCTAATGACTCTTAATAGTTAACGGTGTGGGATGGGCTCAGTCAGATAGTCTGAGCTGCTGTCTGACTACATGCATCTCTTTGTGCTGACCTACCTTAGACGCCTTCATCAAATGCCTGCATTTAGGTGGATGAATCTGAGTCTTCAAACCCTCCGTAGGCACGCAATTAGAGTAAGAATCCAAGCCCAACTGAAGCCATTAAAAAGACCCCTGTTGACTTCAATGCTGAATTTGCCTAGACTTGTGGTACTGGTAATTGATAATTGTGTTTGATGGTTTTCACATCCGTCCCACAGTATCCTGGCCTTTCCCTCTCAGGGGCCTCAGAAGAACAAAATTGAAACGAAGTATGGGTTTTGTCTGTGGTACACACATGAAGGAACCAGGACACATGAGTCCTGCACCACCCAGGAGCAAGCCATCTCACGTGTGGAGAAGGTTCATCCTCGCCCTCCTCCATCCCCACTGGGACAGCAGGGAGAGAAGCCAAGGACACAGCCACAGTGCTGCCTTCCTCTGCCAGCGCCGGTTATGGGCCATAGCAGAGAAAGCCATGCTGTCTTTCCGAGGTAGCTCTACTGCCGCTGTAGATCATGACAGCCAGGGAAACTCCAGCTGAACTGTCTATAGGAGCTGAAGTCTCACTCTCAGATAACTCTAAGTGCTCAGCACCTTGGTATGTAATTGCTATTTGCATAGGACAAAATATGCAGGAAGTTTTTATTTGCATGAGTCAAACCTCAGAGTGCACAGCAAATAGCCTTCTTTGAAGACCTTCAGAAGTTCTAATTCTATATCCTCATACATGTGTGCACATGTGCTAAACCCCTTCCTTACCTCCATCCCAATGATGAGTAAGTATTGGCATCACTCTACTGATGCTGGGTAACAGTTTTGCTGTTCTTCAGGTTCAAATGGTGTGGTGCGCATGTCAGAATACCTTGAGAAGATCCTTAGAGCCCTTACTTACTTTTCTGAAGTTCCTTTGACATGTCAGCAGGCATTTTCTTTCAGTGAGGGCTGAGAGCAAAGTGTGACTCATGAGTACTCAAAGCTGTGTTGTGCTGAGAATGATAGGAGGCTGCTTTTCCTTATCTTCTCTGTTACAGGCTCTTCTGACTGCATCAGGGCACACTGAGGTTTGCTCTTGGCCAGACATTAAAGGGAGATTTGGGAGGCTTTCTTCTCATGTGCAGTCAGATGAGCGCTAGTCCTTATCACTAAGTAATTCTACAAATATCTCTGTGAAAGCCCTTGGAGACAGGTGCAGACAGCACCCTTCTTACTGGTCATTGCATACGTGGCATCTCCTCCTGAGAGGTACTGGGAGTATGGTGCCTTTGTGGCAAGGAGATCTGAGGATCTCCCATCCTCAGGAAGGCACAACAGAGCGAGCTATAGGCAACCCATGCAAAGCAGACACAGTGGACTTATAGCCACTGACTGCAAACCCAGCATCCTTCATGAGCGTGTACAGCCTCTGGTGAAGCCTGCATGGCCACAGCTGGGCTGTTCTGGGCTGTTCTAGCCTGTTATGGCATGTCTGCATGGATCTCCGTCACACCTCTGCAACACGCTGCAGACTTAGCTTCACACCACACAGTGCCTCCAGCTCTTCATCCAAAACCCTGTAGATGTCAGTATTCCTTGTGTTTTTCACAAGTGGCACACAGGGCAACCCACCATGGATGGATACAGCAATACACAGGATAAGAGTCCTGCTAGCAACTCCCTTTAGTGACACCAAGAAATGCTGAAGTGGAAAGAAAAAGGTGGCTTCAGTCCTGTTAGGTCTCTTGGCAAACCTGCTTCCACATATTGTTATCAAGCTGTTAGTGATGCTGACAAAGAGCTCACTTGATCTGAAGTGACCTTTGCTCAAAGAAGGTTTTGATGCTATTTGTGTGCCTGTATATGGAACAGCTCTTGGTCTGTACAAACAGAAGTGACAAAGAAACCTGAGCCTGTAAATGCAGATCTGGGAAATAATAACACCAAGGGCCTTCATGAAATCAAAATAAAGCAAAACAAGTTTTAATTACTTTCTCTGACTTGAGTACTTGTTTAAAAAGTTACCCATAAGTTGTGCAAAACCTCTGGTTTTTCACTTCCTGACATTTCTTCGACAACTTGAAAGATCTGATGAATTCTCTATAAATGTATAAAGTATGAAATGTCCTCAGATTTCACAGATCTTTTCCTTTCATCCCACATTTTGCAACATGTAACCATTATTGGATAGCAGTTTGCAATTTGCTTATCTTCACCAAAGCTTTTGCAAAATGTCCTTATTTGTTGCTGCTGAAAAGCCCCCTTGAAGTTTCAGTAGTTTCTCCCTATGTGCCAATGAACTGGCAGCACATGTGTTTCCTTGCAGCTTTCTGGAAAATATCTCCTACTCTAGTTCACAAACTTTGACTCCTAAGGACTCATTTGGCCTCTGAATTTATTTCTCTCTGGCTTTATTTAGTCTCTTATTGAAGTCCAGACACTATTCTCTTTCTCACCCAGAATTTACTTTCCAGCTTCCCCCTCTCACCAGTTTCCCATCCAGTTTCTCCAGCCCAAGGATGTTTTTCTTCTATCCAAAATGAAGATTCCCAGTCCCACAGGTGAACCCTGTATAGCCCACAAGAATCTGTCTAGCCACATCCATACTAGCAAGTTAAGTAGAGCCAGGACACAAGTACAGAACCCCATTATCTGAACCAGAGAATGGTCACAGCAGTGCCAGGACCATTTCTGACCTCCAACCGGTTCCTGGGCACAGCTAGGGAGGTCGCACAGTGTGGGGACTGGACTAGACCAGGGACTATTCACTAGCCAGGTTAGATGCAGCCACCCTGTTTTGAAGGCAAAGAGACTTTAGCAGTATGGATGTTGCCAGATGGCTTCAGGGACAGAGAATGAGACCTCAACAGATGTACTCTCAGGGTCCCAGCAGTCCCTTCTCAGAACCTCTGCCCTGCTGCATTTGTGCAAACAAAAGCAGGCGTACTGGAGACTGTTAACCTGCCCTGACCGCTGAGCGTGTCTCCATCCTTTGGAAGGACGTGTGCCCACATGAGGCTGTGAACAGGCCCATGAACACTGTTTGCAAATGCAGGCATTCCTCTTTCAATTTCACTCTGGCGTGTTTTTTCCTGAACGCCCCTCCCCATCCAGACACTCCCCACGCCAACAAAATACCCTTCAGTGTGGCTGGCTGGGTTGTGCCAAGTGGCTACTGCTAGTTAGGCGCTGGTAAATTCCCATTGAGAAGTAACACTGAATTTGGCTGTAGGTGTTTTTCCCCAATTAAAACTAGCAGGTCTGAGCTTTCTGTATGGGGGAAAGGGAGTGTGAAAAAATAGAAGAGGCCCATTCAATTGCACAAGCTTCATGAGCAATTAGCAGCTCAGAGGGGAAAGAAATCATGAACCAAATCATAGGAAATGGCAACGGACCTGCAAAGATGACATCATAGTTTATTGGAATTATTTAAACATCTTAGACATATGTGCAAAGCTCAGTGGAGAACTCAGTGCTACATGCCAGTGAAAATCAGCTTTTCATTCAGGATCAAGTCAAATATCCTTCTGACTTCATATTGGAGTGGTTTACTCATCTTTTTATACATGGCATCTAAATAAAGCCTCTGTCACAATTAGCTGCGCTGAAACAACCTTGGGTATCACATGATGATGCATATGCTTTAGCTGATGTGCATCCGGAGAGAAAGCTAACCAGAACCACAGGATATTTCAGACCTCGGGGGGAGGGAAGTGAGCAACTCTGCTGTGGAAAGTAGCTGGAAGTTATCCAGCTTCCCCAGGCCAGTCAGTCATGAATATCCTGCTTTGGCCACAGAGGGGTTGTGGAGGAAGCAGGCTCACAACAATTGGGAAAGGTTTGTAACCACAGGAGTCAAATGAATGAAGCCAAGAGGCCGCCAAGTGATGCAATTCATGGAAAAAAAAAAAAAAAAAAAAAAAAAAAAGAGAGAAAAAAAAGAAGAAGGAAAAAAAAAAACCCCTTCCTCAGCTCCTACACAGGAGCATTCATCATTTACTGTGACCTTCCAGGAATGTGCTGACAGACACAAAGCGTTTTGTGTGACATTGTGCCAGTGAACTGGAATGACTGCTGCTCACAGCATTGTTTCCTAACAGCAGGGCACCATCTTCTGGAGGCTGCAAAGACTGTCCCCGCCGCTCCTGGAGCTGGAGGCGGGGGAATGATGCACCATCCCTTTGAAAGCAATTCAGGATCCAAAAAAAAAAAAAAAAAAAAAAACAAACCACAAAACAGTGTTCAGACCCCATATTAAAACCAGCCGCTGCCGCAATTAGGCACAGGCGCCTGAGTGCCTGAGAGGGGTGTTGGAAGGGAGGGGGGTGGTGCTGTGCTGGGGCGGGATGGAGCTGGGGGAGACCTCCCAAAAACGTCGTATCTGCGGGGGGCAGCGGGCAGATACTGTTATGCTGCTCATCAGCACAGCACAGCCACTGCTGGACAGACGCAGGAGGAAAAAAGAGTGTATTACAAAGAGAACAAAGTACATTTCTTACCTGTGCTGGGCTTTCCCATATTTTCCAGGGACAAAGATACATCTGTGTATTTGTTGGCCCAAAAGAGAGTCGATTTGATCCACCACCTCCAGGTTTGCTGCCTTTGCTGCTGCTGCGGTAGTTGTGGTGCTGGCAGCAGTAGGCTGGTATCTTCTTAGGCCACCAGGACCTGATATCAGTTACATCTTCCTAGAAAATTTCAGAGTAAAACACACTTTAATTTTAGGTGCATTTTATGGAGGGAAAAAAAAAAAAAAGAGGCTTATATACTGGATACAGGCATATCTGGCAACTTACACTGAAATTTATAAGATAAATTAGAGGCATTAGGACACCATTTCCCATTGATATGTCCATTAGGCTCTTTAGGCACTTTTGGCCATGCCACACTTTTTTTCTGCTTCCAGAGCTGTGCAGCATGTTCCCACCACTGCAGCATCACCTGAGAAAACCCCCAGTCCCCACAAGCCCACAGGCACTCCGGCTCCCTGCTTCTGGTCACCTGTTGGGAAAGGGGGAAACCCAGAGCTGCGACATCCCACAGGGCTGCGGGGCGAAGGCAGCGAGAGGAGGAGGAGCACCCAGCCAAGTAGCCAGCTTGGCAAGCAGCCACTTCACCAGGTTTTCGCATGGATGGAAAAGACTGCTGAAGGCACAAGGAAGGGACAGGTAGGGTGACTGAAATTTCCCTGAATTTTTATTGTAGGAAAACTCTTAAGGTGGCCTCAACATGGCCCTACGCCATAAAGACACAAGCAGTGCTGTACACAGCAGTGAGACATACAGGCACTCATGTAAAACCAGTAGCCCAGTAAATACGCAAATATCTCTCTGAGTTTCAGTCTACACCAAGAAGTTCAGCTCCCAGAGTTGTGTCTGCTAGGAAGAGAAAAATTCAGAAATGCTACCAAAATCACTCTGCCAGCAAAAGTGGTACAGGTGGGGACACGGTTGGGGTGGCAGGCGTTTTCCCTTCAGCTGCGCCTTTGCTGGGGGACTTTACTGCTCTGGGTGCTGCCAGTGGGGCTGTAGCAGCATGGTGTCATATCAAGCAGTCATATCAAGCCATGCTTAGTGTAGATGACAGTGTCTCATTCTTCAGAAACACCTCCAGGGCCCTGTTCATTTCCTTATAAGTGGGGCAAACTTTATTCCCTGGTGATAAGCCAGGCAACAGATTGCTGGTTTGGTTATGTCTCCAATGTCATCTTTCAGACCCTTTTTGTAGAGTCCATTGCCCTCCCTTTTCTACCCAGTCCAGACACTAACTCAGTACAATGTACATTTGCCTGAGTTACAAGCAGAGTGGATTTTATTCTCCCCTGTGCAATGCTGTTGTACAAACTCCTAGACTCATTAAAAAAAAAAAAATCATCTACTTCATTTTATACCTGCAGAGCTCGTAAGTCCCGAGCCCTTTGATGTCTGACACACATCTTGCTATTCTGCTCTTACTAAAACAGAAGTCACATATTTTAGCTGAAGGACAATGCCATAGGTACTACGAACAGAAGTGTCTAGGCAGCTGGGTATATCTAGGAGGACAAGCTGCTCACCATCAGCTGAAGGGTGGCCAGGCAGCCAGAAGGTTTCCCCACCCTCCTCTTCTATTGCCTTTCCTGAAACTATTCCAGCACATTACATTGTGCGAAGGGAGAGGGGGAAGAAGGAGTAATGCAGGGGCACATGGCATTAGGCTGCCCTCAGCACCACGGTGTTTGCCTTGCTGGGGACTTCAGCTGCCAGGCTGGAAATTCAGAGGATGCAGGACAGCAGAAAAGAGGCTGTTATGCTACAACAGGTCTGGCTGCTCTTGGCCAGACTTTGTGCCTGAGTAGACCTGGGGCTCAGCAGCCTCACAGCCAGGAGGAGAGGAGTGGAGCCTGTCCAACAGGATGGACAGATGTGGGTAGCAAGGTCCTGGAGATCCTGGCCACGGCTGCAGTTGCACACTGGGCGATTCCCATGTGTCTCGCTGGATTTCAATACTGCAGAATGGAATAGGCTCATCTGAACAAGAAGAAATAAAATAAACAGTTCCAATAAAAGGTGCAAGGGGCTGCTGGCTCCACTATGTCCTCCATAGAGCCAGTGGGGCACCTGGCCAAAGCCAGGGAGAGGATACAATCGGGTGATATAAAAACAGAGACTGGGAAGGTAAAAAGCCAGTACAGGAACGAGTGTAGGGTTACTGTCCAGGCTCAGAGAAGTAGGACATGGGGAAACAGTTGGAGGAAATAATAGATGTTACAACCATATAATAAAAACAGATTAGAAGATGCCAAGATAAACTTACTCTTCTGTCCTTGCCTGGAACTAAATTTTCAGGGCCATCCAGGTGGTGAAATGATCAGTTAGGCAGAGGGAAAGGATCCACAGCACCTCTGTGTAGCACTGCCACTGTAAAACTGGGTGCTCAGTGACGTCCAGTGTGCTTTAGACAAGCATTTGGGTTTCTCATTTCAAACCCAAACACGCTGCTTCATTTCTCACAGTCCCGCTGCAGCCCTCAGTCTCCCACCGCTGCCGTTGGCTGCTGTCACCAGCCTGTTCCCATGCCCCTCGCTAGTTGCTTCTTGGCATCCACTTCTGAGAACGGCCATCCGTGTGCCCCGTGCATCTGGGAGCATGTGATCCCGGGCAATGCCTTACGCCCTGCATGCCTCGGATCAGACTTGCTGGGAACAGTTCCCAGGGACTTCCTCAGTAATTGCCCAGTGGTCTCTTACAGTGTTTATAGGAAAATGGGGAGACAATCAGAGCAAACCTGTAGGGAAGCATAAAAAGATCAGATCTAATCTAAGCTGTGGTAACAGCCTGGCTATAGACAGAGTAAAAGCTTCCAGTTACAATTCATTTAAGAGACTAACTTCCTCCTATTCTGCGCCTGATGCAATAGCTGATTTTTATGAGATAATCAGCCAGAGCTCTCCAGTTATCTAAGGGAAGGCTTCACCTCCCAGTGAGCAACAAAATACTAAGCCCACCTGGTGTCAAATGGCATAATTTAACTGGTGGTAGTTTGCACCAGTGGATATCAAAGAAAGATCTGACTCGGTATCTGCAAAGGTAATGTTAGTGAAAGGTAATATCTGTCCACTACGTAACTGTGGGTTGTGGCAGCACAGCACCAGAAAGTCTGTGAAATAAAGAGTATTGTCGGCTTGCATGCCACTTTCATCCCCAGGTATCCCAAGCCTTTTGTGCTTGCTGTGTCCCATGAATCATTCCTCCCTATATAAACACAACAGAGTTGTGTCTACCTTTCCAAAACGAAGGCTGAATTCCCACAACCACTTCACTGATTTTTGCTGAGGATCTAGAAAACTGACACAACGCTCTTTAAAAACAAGGTTATGGATATTACGATTTATCAGAAAAGCAGGACTACCACACTGTAGTAAGGAAATGAACACAATGTTTTCTTTATCATAAAATCAAAGCATATTGCATTCACTAATTGCCAATTTCTTTTTTTTTTTTCTAATTCCACACCTGTTGGGACATGGAAAATTGGGTATGGGGAGGCTTTTAAGGAGGAAATTGCATCTTAAAGTTTTTAATGTATTTCCATAACTTCCAAGCTTTTCAAGAGTTTCTGATGAATTAGAGGATCTCAGTCCTGAGAGCTGAATTTAAACAACCATAAAAGGACTTAAATTTCAGATGATGGGTGTTCAGCCATTCTGAAATTCAGGCGTTATTACAGTGTTTCCAGTTAGGCACCCAAAGTCATTAGTCACTTCTGAAAACCTTGGCATAGAGTAAAAGAGAAAATCTCCAACTGAGCTAACATCCTTCATGTACAGTCTCATAAAACAAAAACTAGAAAAAATGTCCTAAAGCCCATGAGTGAGTCAATCTCATTCATTGTGGCTGTGGTAAGCTGTAAATTATTTTTATTTAATAATAGCTAATACCTGGCTCTTATACAGCTTTTTTTTTTTTTTTTTTTTATCAGTGGGCTATAAATGTATTATAATCTTTAAATGCAGCATCGTGGAGCCATTAATACAAGAATTTAGTCAGTGTAGACAGACCATCATAGCAAAAGAATCCAGCTAAACAAAATACACACCAAAGTATTTGCTCCTTAGAAGACAATGGGAAATTTTAAGCATGCAAAAATTCTGATGCCTTTCTCACATATTATTCTTGAGAATGCATTTCTCAGTCAGATCAAAGACAGTTGTGGTGTTATTTCTTTCTCTGTTTCTTTTGGTTTCTCCTACCAAGCCAAAAGGAAGGAGGTTGTATTGCAGGTCCCAGCATCAGGTTTTCTATCCTGTTCTTCAGAAAAAAAAGGCAGGAGGAAGCGCGTGGATGCACGGTGTCTCCTCGGACTGCTTGCAGCGTGGTTGTTTAGGCATCTACCCAAGGCTGTACCTGAAACAATGCCCTGGGCCATAAGCCACAGGAATTGACTCAATAGTCAAGGGGCCAAAATCATCCTCCGCACCACTCTCAGCCTGGAGTATTTAAATATTGCAGGGTACTTATTGGGGTACCAATAGTTTGGCTGCAGGAGCAGACTCATTCAGGATGTGCCAACATCGCGTTTCTGCTGGCCAGGCTTGTTTTACCATGGAGCTAACTGCTGCCAGCTGAGCTACTGCACGCCTGCACGGACCTGATCAAGCAGAGGAGCAATTTGCAGATGGGTCTGGCTTCTTCAAATTCAAAAGTTTCAACTTTGCACAGCCAGCAGGCACTGGTGCTGGGTTGCGAAGTAGAAAAGCCAAAACAGTGGTGGTTGCCCAAGCAGTGGTGGTTGCCTAAGCAGGGCCACGCTTCATCCAGCTTCTGTGCCAGATCCATCACCCTGCGGCTTAGATAAGCCCCAAACTGAGCCTAAGTTGCACTGAACTCTACTTCTCTCACCACAACATTCTTGCTGTCTGGGGCCAAGTTTCCTGAACGCTCTTACACAGGGTTGAAAGTATGTGCAAAGCCAGGCTAGAGCTGCAAATGGAGTCAGTCATCTGGTTCCTATATGAGGGCCTTATAAAGGTCAGTTTATAAGTATTTTTGTAGGCATTTTTGTAAGTGATGCTATTCAGCTTTTCTGCACAAACCCATTGCATCGTTACTCCTAGCTAAAACTAGTTGCTGGACAGGGCAGGCTGAAGGTTGATTTAGGTGTGGCAGCTCTGGCAGTTTTCAACAGGTTAATAAATAAAGTAAGTCCCTGTGAAATCTTTGCAGACAGCCTTGGTGCCACGAGCAGCTACCATTTTGCTCCTGCCACAACCCTACAGCCGAGCCTCCTGACACCAGAGAAGCAGATGAGCATACAGGCAGGATCAGGCCCAATGCAACAGTCCGTCTGAAACAGAAATAGATCCTGACACTGGCACGCAAAACAGGCAGCTCTTAAGGAAGGTAGCAATAAAACATCTAGGAAGGGAGCCCAGTCTGAAACGCAGGCACAAGTCTCCAGGAAAGAAGGAGGGAGAGGTGGATGCAAAAGAAGAGAGAAATATGTAATAGGCAATAATCCATCCAAAACATCAAATGTCCTGGATAAATGCAGTCGATACAATTTTCTGGATATTTTCTTTCTAGCGCAATCTTAGAATTCTGTGGTTATGTGTTAGTTTTAGATATTAATTTAACAGTCAAACTAATCCTCTGTCTTATTTTTACCTAGGTTTAGAAGCTAGAATTTCATTTGCTTTGTAAATAAGACTTTCTTTTAATGTAAAATGATTCCAGATAAAAAAACCAAGCCCACACCTGACAAATTGTCACATAAAAACTTTAAAAAGTGTTTGTATAGCCCATCATTAAAATAAATACTATTTTTTCATCCCTAAGTGCAAAATATGAAATATTCACATGGACAAAATATTTTGAAAAAAAGGAACATTAAAATGATTATCCCACTCCAGAAAATAGGCAATGGTTTTATTTGACTTATGTGCTTGCACCTCTTGAATTTAATAAGTGCATGTGTTTATTACTAATACATATCAATCAGTTTCACAGGTAACTCAGTAGGTACCGAATTTGACCACATATCTGGAATTTCCCATTTTTTTAATTAAGAATGGCAATTATGGCATTATTTTCAGGAATGGTTATTGCTGTTATCTGCAGTGTTCCCCACTGAACGCTCTCTCTTTAAAGGCAGCGTTTAGAAATTCAAATTAGCCAAAACTCTACCTCCGTGTTTGTCACCGGTACATTTTAGAAATGTTATCCCTGGGTCAGCACTCATGTTGCTGCATTTTAATGAATGGTGTGAGCCCTTACGATTTGCATAATAGCCGATGCTTTCAGATCCAGCTGGAGCTAACACCACATTATCCCCTTTCACAAGAGCACCTGGATAGCACTGACCTGGACACTGCGCTGTTGCCATTATTCAGTGGATGTCATAAGTGCTCAGAGCTTCTGAAAACCAGCCTGCATTTAATAGGTAGCTAAAAATGAGCCATGGCCCTTATGAGCCATAGCCCTTCAGCCTCCCCAGCCTGCCTACATGTCGGTGCCCCCAGCTATTTCATTTTCTTCTTGGCGATGGGGGTTTGGAAGTGCTCTGATACAGAACTGCATCGCTGTCACTTAGCAACCTTTGCTGTGTTCCCTAAATGAAGTGTTTTATTGAGGAATTCATGTAAGTTAAGTTCAGCATTTATAACCAAATCAAAGGCTTTTCCCTCCATCACCAGGTAATTAAAGTATAATAATTAAAGTTTAAAATAAACCCATGAGGGCTGTTTCTCACTGATAGAAATAGAAACTAGGAAAAACCGATCTAAGTTTCTGCTGTCAGTTACTGAGATTGCGTCTACCTAATTTTTAACCTCTTGTCTGCTTGTTGTGAAAGGACACTGCTGAGCTGGGGAACAACTGCCTTGGAAATTGCCTCTTGTCAGAGCCTCCGTCAAGTCTTAGCTACACTTATGGTTTAGTACAGTAAGAGCAACTTTGGTGGAAGATGCGATTGTTTCCTGATTTATTTACATCAGTGTAACTTTTAGGCTGAATGAATTTCAGCATTATGGCTTATTCCCCTTTTTAATGTAAATAATCATAATAGAGTATTGTGAAGCATTCATGAGAAAATTTGAAGCAGCGTAAGTGCATAGCAGGCTTGTTCAAATTTAACAATACACATATGGGCAATGCAGGAATATTTTTTGCATACACCAAGCCGATGACTATTTAAAAATATGGCCCAGTAGCCCTGAATGGTTGAAAATGGCTATCAATACACACTCCTCTGCTGAGCAGATTGTGGGTGATGGTCATCTCTCTGCACCTCTTGACCCTCTCTACCAGCAACAGCCCACCCTTGGCTGCCTCTCCCTTGGCTGGTAGAGACAGTTCAGGGTGGGGAGGGAAACTGAGGCAGGGCTGCACATGTCTGGAGACACCTTGTACCGTGGCTTGGGAAGGCCTCAAAAGGACCACGGATGCTGGGTATACGAACCAGGATGTTGGTGCTCAGGTCCATTAGCAAGGGTCAGGATGCAGCTGGGACCGAAAGCCAAGAGCTGGCTGAGCCGGCCGTGTGGGTGCAAGTCCTGCTCAGCCCTCCTCTCAGGAGCGGGTCCCCATTCCCAGCTGAGAACTTCCCCCTGAGCAGCCCTGGGAGGCACTGAGCAGGATACACAGGTGTGTCAGGCTCTTCGAGTGATTTTTTTTCCCACAAGACAGCACTAAAAAAGGAAATGAGAAGCGGCCTCCTTCATGGCTGAGATTCGCTCTGGAGGGCTGCTTCTTGCCTGCCGCTCTCCTCCTATGTTGCAACACAGGAAATTTGCTTCTGCTAACACCTGGTGTTGTTTCAAACAGCCAGATGGTCCTAACCTCAGTCTCCTGTAATTGATGGCCTACTTGTCTAACCCCATAACTATCTCTCACTTTAGACACAGATGCTGCATCTCTCTAAATACCGTTCCACATTAAAACATCCTACCTTCCTGTTTCGCATATCAATCAATGCAGCAATTCTTACAGAAACCAGCAATGGCCTGTGTAAACCAGGAGACAGTGGGTGTAAGCAAGCAGAGATAAAATTATGCAGGCTTAAATTACAAATTGGATGTGCGGTTGAAGGATTTAGACTCGCATTGCAAAATTAGCTGGGACATAACCAGCAAGCAAACAAACATTATGCAGTGACCCCAAGAGCAGATCTCCTAGCCATTTGGACTTAGCCCACAAAAACCAGGCTGCCCTGGTATATACCACTCTCTGCCATGATGACTAACACTACTTTGGTGTTTCTATGCACCACCCTAACTCTCTGCTCATTTCCAGCGAATCCAAATAGCCTTATACATGCAATTTCAATGTTCTGTGTTCTTCTGGTAGGTGGTTCTCTCTGGGTCTCTTACTGCAGGGATCATGACGAGACATCCTAGAGGCCACCACAGTACCAGAGGCCATTAGCAAAGCAGTGCCACTTCATAAGTTTGAAGAACAGAAGCTTTTTACTTCACAAGTTAGGGTCTGCCCTGAGCTCCCCACTTCTTGTCAATCCTTCTGACCAGACCAAAGGCTGACACAGTACCTGGGACCCTGCCATTGGACTCAGGAATTTGAAGTTGAAGCTACTGAGGCTACCAAGACCTTTTGTTTCCTGTTGTTAAATGGAGACTACTTCTCCCCCTCCTATAGGACAAAACTTGACTGTCAGGTGTTCAGAAGCTGAGCCACTGATGATGGTTCAAATACCTTTCTTGCATAACCCCTCAGTTTCATATCACAGCATCTCATAAGCATTTGAATGCCATGTCCTCAGAGCATGCCTGGGACAGAGGAACTGCCATCATCCCTGTCTTGTGCACCGAGAACTGAGACACATTGAAGGATTCACCTCAACCAACACAAGACATCTGTGTCAGGGCACGGGCTGGATTCTGTTCCTGACTTGGGACCAGGTTTTTTCTTCCCAATCAGTCCTTCTGTCTTGGGCAGATGGTTTTGATCCTGCGATTTCTTTACTTGTGGTATGTCACCACTCACAGTCTCATCTGGATATGGTTATGTCCATGCTCTCAAGTTCACAGATAGACACCAGGCACGTCACTTTATAAGGTCTGCCTGCAATTATATGACAATTACTATAAGAATGAAGAGGTCAGGTGTAGGATGGAGACGAACATAGTAAAATTTCAGTTGCAGTTTCATGGGACATTGGCAGAAGAATAAGGTCTTCCCCCTGAGCCCATTTAGCTCACTAATGCAGAACAAAACTATCCCGGGAGTACAGCGAGGGGGTGGGGTGGAGAATCAGGAAGAGCAAAGGAGGAGGCAGGGAGAGTGACTTTTTCCTTTAGGCAGTAAGAAACCGGTAGATCGGACCAGCCGCCCATGAAACCACAGCCTTGGTCTACAAGAATTTACTAGGTCAAAAGACAATGGAAGTGATTCCACGCCAATGATATGTGCAGAGGAGGAGTCCAGAGTGAGAGAAGAAACGAGCCTTGCAGGGGGGTGTAATACTTGTGCGGGCTCTCAGGTTGTGCAGAGAGCACGTTAGAAAGCACCGTGGGTGTGAACAGCTGAACCGCTCCCTAAGTCACTGTATCTCAATGCAATCTCTTACTGCCACAAAACAAAAAACCACCCCACCCCATCATACTTGGAGAAATAAAGACATTTCTCATGTTATTTCCATTCACACAGAACATGGATCAGAAATTAAGTCCACAATACAGAGCATTGCATTTTTACATGATATCTGGATCCCTACAGGAAAGTGAGTATGACAATATTGTGTCTCCCTCTTTCTTTTCTCTCAGTACTTTCCCAGTAAAGCTGCTTCAGTTTCTGAGCCTCACAATTTTTCCTTCCAATTGTTGTCTCTGCCAGCTTGAATTTGACAGCTGAGATGGGTAACTAGAAGGTCACATTTTTAACATGATCTGTTGAATTCCTGCTTTCCCAATGTGTTTATTTTCTCTCAAGTATGATTTTCTGTACATCTCCATCCACACTTTGTCTCTAAGAAGCCTGTGCTAGCAGAGCGTGGAGATTTTTCTGGCCTTTTTGCAGAACTGCAGGGATGATCTCAGCCTCTCTAACATGCTTTAATATTACACAGGCTCGCACTAGGGAGAGGTGAAAGCAGTTCAGGACCAGATAGTGCCTCCTCTTGAGATCAAACTGAACTACAGAAGAACTGAAGCACCTCCTCAAGCCCATAGGAGAGCCCAGCTCATCCCAAATCCTCTGGAAGGAGAAGTCCCAATATCTCATTATCTGGCCAGCTGGGATGCATGTGGGGAAAGGAGCTACAGCTCAGACCTGGGACCCAGACCCGGCTTTTCCCAGGTACAGTGCAGACACATCAGCAAACCAGCAGGGTGCAAGCCCAGGCTCTGGCACACGGTCACCTATCCGGTGTGCTGCTAGCACGGTCCCCGGCACGACCTCGGCCAGGCCAGCAGTGCTCCTCCAAGCAATGCCTGGGCACAGCCTGCGGGTCAGCAGAGGCCAGCGATCACCCCGACTGGGCAGGCAGGCAGCTGGACACTCGCCAAAGCGTGCCTGTTGGCAAGGGGGCCAAAGAACGGTCCCTGCCCTTTACTGGGCAGCAATTTATCTGTACAGACATAGCCACTGAGCCTGAAATATAAATAGTTGTATCTAGCAATGGGGAATGGAAACTGCCCCGGTCATTGGTTTTGATGTATTTATGGCTGTTTTTAACGTAAATCTAAGTTTTCAGTGCTAACGGTCCAAGCTTGCAGAGGATTCTCTCCTTCCGCCATCATATTTTTGGCAAAACTCAGAAACATATACATCCACATCTCCTACCGCTTTGCCTCCAGTATCCTAAAGGGATGAGCGGAATCGAGAATTGGATGGAAAGCTGTAGCACTCGCTATTCACACTTGGGATTGCAGTCATAGCTGTGCGTATCTGAGCAGCCATGCAGATGCTAATGGAGCTGCTCCTGTGTCAGTAAGATCAGAGAAAGGCCTCCACTGTTTAATTTTGGGGTATTTATTGGCTATAAATCAAAAGGCCAAGACACGTTGAAAGATCAGGGAAAATGTCTTTTTTGTCCGTGTTAACAGCAATGTTCTAAGATAAAGCTGTTATTTTAAAACATGATCTATTTTCACTTTGCACTAGTCTTTTTAACTGTCCTGAAAAAGAGGGATGTTTATACAGTTTTGCAAAGAAACGTGAACCGTTCTACTCCATTTACATTTCTTTGTTCCAAAATGTATTCCTCTTGTTGAGATTCCAGCAGACAAGGAAAGCAGACACAGCGGTTACTTTCCAACGTGAAACTTAAAACCACAATCTCCCGCTCAGAAAACACAGAATGAGTCACAGGAAGGGGCCACTTGCTTGCAAAACTCATTAAAAGCAAGGCAAGGCAAAATGGATTTCCTGTATCAATAAATAGATCGCTGGCAGCAGGCAGGACACCTGACAGTGCTGGAGGCTAGAAACCAGCCCAAGAGTAGCCTTTAGAAAAGCCAGATCAATTCTTCAGCTCAGAAACTGTATCTCCCCAGGCTTAATCCAGCAAAGTGCTGAAGAATATGCATAAATTTCAGCGCAGGGAGGGGCAACTTAAGCACATGCTTAAATAGGCTGATAAGTTACGTCTGTATGTATTTTCTGAAGCAAGTCTTATTAAAAGGATGTACAAACGGTACTACAGAGGTGTATATACTGCAGGTGAAGCTTTGTTTCCCAAATTCATGAAAAAAAAAAAAAAGCCCTGGTCCTTACCTAAGCTTAAAATTTAGCTGTAATTGCAACTTTGTTTTACTGTTAGCAGTACCCCTTGGACACTTAAGTATAGATTTCCTTTTGGTCAATGTTATTGTCTCCTGTTTGGCAAATGAAGCCAAAATGGCCTTCTCACCTCTTCTGTGAAATGCAGACGCAGGATTCCAGGCAAGGCTGCTTAAGAGGCAAAAGGCAGAGCTCAGCACCAGACCTGGTACCACTAGGTTCAGCACAGGGATGGAAACAAGAAGCTGCTCTTTTGGCCACTTGCTCTGTTCCCTTTCTCTAGTTCCTCCGAGAAGAAAACTGATTTCTCATTTTGCCTCTTTTTCTCCCTCACATCCCAACAGCTGGAAAAGTCTTGATGAGGATCTCTTCCCCAAAGCCTCCAGCAACTGTAATTCCTCTGCAGCACTGCCAGGTTTTCTTTAGAGACAGTCTTTCATCTCTCATTTACAGTGAGCCCTTTCCTTGCACATCTCCAACATGCTACAGAACAAAATCATGAGCTGCATTTTACTGCAAGCAAAAGAGCTAGGACTACCTGAGGCTGTGGCACTGAGTGTACTCGCTTCACCACCGGACTTTGCTGGACTTTTATGAGAAGAAAAATGAAAAAAAAAAAAAAAACAAACCAAAACCACAACACAAAAAAACCCACACCAAGAGCAACCTCCAGGCTCCACCTTTTTATGCATTCACAGAAGAGCTGAAAGTTATATTAGTTATATTTTTAGGCATTAGCTCTCAGCACCAACGGTCTTCTGCCTCTTGCAACAATCTGTCCTGAGGTACTTGATGGCATCTGCAATGCGTATTGAATTAAGACTATTTATTTACAAGGGAAAACATTAATGTAGTATTCTGGGAATATTCCCTACCTTCCCCATGGCATCAACTCTCCCCCCCTGCAACTTGATCGTCTTCAGTCCTCAGGAGGTTTGCTCCCTCAGACTTTTCTACCTCTAGCGTTAACGGGATATTCCAGGAGCAATGAATATGTCCTTACAAAGTTTTGTTTACTGATGCAAAAGTACCATTTCTCTGACTTTCAATTAAAAAGGCACCTTCATTTCAAAGCCTGCCTCCAGCGCTCCAGTGTAAATGTTTATACAAGCCAGAGACATACAAAAAATAGAAACGATTGAAGAAGCAGTGACTGCAGGCTGCCCAAATACGGCTGCTCTTGTATTTTTAACACAGAACTCGAGCTGCCGCAGAGCCTTATCAACCCCAACCATCTTTGTTTTCGTACCAGCCAACACAGGCCCGGCAGTATCGCTACGCTGCGGCCAGTTTGCTCCGCAAACCCGGCAGAGGGAGCAGAAGGCAGCGCCGCGCTCTCACGGGCAGGAGGAAAGGCCGTTTGCTGCGCACCAGCAGAACGGCCGATGGCAAAGGGGAGAAAAAAAAAGAAAAAAAAAAAAAGACTATCTGGTCTCATTGCCATGAACAACAACACTCCCATTCAAAACAGATGGCTAGTTTTTCCTCAGGTCACACTAGGAATTAGATGAAAAAGATGATTAAAAAAAATTTCTGGGTTGGGGCAAGATTCCTGACAGGTCCAATTTGCTCCAGTTCCCATCTGGCTGCTCTTGGCTCCGAGATGCTGTTCCCAAACCCCAAAACAGTCAGAGCCCAGATCCTGGCGCCGTCTCCCTCAATGAACCCTTTCCATTTGAAGCGGCTCTGGGTGAAACGCTGTAGCAGAACAGCGAGCATTTTGCAACTGCTGGAAGTTACACCAGATGGCCCGGTGAAGAGACAAGCAATTGAGACTGGAGCTGCAACAGCCACTTTTCACAGAGTTTCAGCAGCTCTGCAAAAGCACTCTGCCACTATCAAAGCATACAGAAAAACAGAAAAGTCAGAAAAAAATTTATATTTGCCTTTATTACAATATATATTTCTACCCTTGTTGCATTCAGCTGATCAAAATGAGGTGTTAAAGTGATTTTCGTCATTGCAGTAGCACATACATATACAGAGTAAATACTGTATATAAATAGGCTTTGAAATAATAATCCATATCAACAAATAAAAAATACTCAATACCCTCTTTCTCCTCCCTCCCCAAATTACAGCAGTACCATTTTATCTTCAGCGTAACTAATGCAACAAGTATGGTATTCTTTCCCTTACATGACACAGCTGGAGCGGTATGGTCATCAGCTTCAAGAAAATAAACATTAGTCACTCCTCACTGCTGCATACTCTAGTTTATGTGTATTGTATAAATAGAATATACTGTGATTTAATGTGTCCGCATATTTACGTTAGCCAAATATTCTTCTGTAACAGAAACCAGCATTACACTGCAAGCAAGGTTGAATTCTTTTTCTTTCACAGAAAGAGTAGGAATTCGTTAAACCACCCCTTTTTTTTTTCTACATGAATTAACAAAACAGTTTAAATATTATGCATAAAATTGCTCGGCTACCAAATCAAAACGTCTTACACTCTCTGAAGAAGTATGGTGATGTTTCTAGCAGGTCAGGTCAAAACTTTCATTTTCATAAGTGTCTTTTCTGTGAGCAAATTTGATAAACATTAGGTATATAAACACACAGTCATTTCACTGTCCAGCTGTACTTCAGCTTTCAGATACAAAGGGGTATACAGGCTGTCTCAAGTAAGGCGTTTAACTTCACAGAATCAGAGAAATGTTGGTCAGAAGGGACCCCTGGAGGTCATCTAGTCCAACTTCACGCTTGATCTAGTGCTGGCAGTCATCTGCTCCGAGGCAGCCACAACTCTGTTCAAGTGTCTTGAAAAACTCCGGGACAGGGATTCCACAGCGTCTCAGGGCTACCTGCACCAGTGCTGCACTACGCCTACAAATCCGACGGAACTGAAGTGACCACTCATTCACACTATCATTTGGTTTGAAATACTAACGGCAACAACCAACCCTGGATTAGCTATTAATTAAGTTATAAAGAAATACATCACAGGTTTTACTTGTGCAGAACTTTCAGGGACCATCTTTTCTGGTAGAAGCTACTGTGTATGGTACCTTAGGAAAATAGATCTTTACCGGGAAGGATAAAAACCACAAAACTGACAGCCTCTTACTGAAGAGAAGGGTTGGTTTGGCTTTATTTTGCATAATAAATGAAGTAGGCCTTTACCAAAACTGAATTAAAATAGGATGCAGTTAGTATATTCATCCATTAATTCAATCATTAATGACAAGTATTAATAGATACTTAAAGGAAAGCGTGGCTATATTTAGAGATGCAACCATCTCGGCTTGGCAGCCTGCGATCCCCACTGATTGTCTTTCAGAAAACCCATAGCACATTTCTTCCACTTATAAGTAAAAAGATATTTACATTTTCTTTAAACTTTCAAGAGGGCATAATCCGTCTGGGTTGTTAAACACACACTTCTTCCTCTCTGTGTTTGTCTAATCCTGGTATCTCCAAAGCGGGCGTGCACCTTGCCCAAAGCAGCAACGTTCATGTGAAAAGGAAGACTAGGGAGGGCTCACCAGCGCACACGGCAGCTGTAGAAAGGATTGCACTTATATGCATTACTACTGAAGGCACAGGGAAATCATAAATTGGCCCCCTGACATCCCACATAAAGTGCAGCGCTAAAAGCCAGAAAACCCCTACTACAGAGTTACCATCCTACCTATGCTGCTGTCACTCTTTACATGCAAAACCAGAATTTGTTGAAACAGAACAAATGTGAGACAAAGCAGCTGTTCCCAAACTTTTGGGTGCTAACCGACCATTAAATTTTCTCCTGGACCTCTCTGCCTTCCTATTATTAAACTAACTGAAAACACTACAAACCAACTGCAAAACATGTACCATGGCCTCACAGATCACAAGCTGGCAGAGACCACAGCTTGTGAACCACTGTTTTAGCCATACTGAAACACAATACACATGGAATCCCATGATGCCATTTTCTGTGTTTCAGAGAACAATTAGACTTTAAAATATATTTTAAAAGGGAAAAAAAAAAAGTTTCTTTCCTAGCTACAAGCACATTTGAGGAAAATTTGGCATATGGTCACTTGATGCCTACATTTTAAGTAAAGTATCACATTGTGTAAAGGCAGACCATTTGGAAAGCATTATCAACTGATCTGCAGTATTGCTTTTAGCACACACAGTTAAGTCTTAAGGCAGTCAAAAGCAGGTAGCAAAACAGTATCTACAGCTTGTGTCTGGACAAATAAGGAAAAAAAAAAAGATGAAAGAAAAGATTTCATTACCTTGAAGGACAGTAAATTGCACTAAAAGCATCCATTCTTTATGATACAAAACAAAACAAAAAAATCCACATACTAAAAACCTGAGATGCATCATTCAACAGCATCAAAGTTCACGTTTTAGCCAAAATAATGTTTCAGACAAAACTATTACATTTTGACAAAATCCTCAGTGTTCTTGGCTCAGTAACGACCTTGAAATTCAGCACATTCAGTGGATAACATGTCTTTACTGAAAATCGCTGATTTCAGTAAGATGGGCATTAGGCACAGTGGCCTGTATCTTCCACTTGCACACTTACCTTAATCCAAACAGCAATTCTTGAAGCATGGTACTTCTCAAATTGAGAAAGACTGCCAGAATCCAGCCATCTTATTTAATTTGCTTTCTATTTAGATTACACATCATTTATTTCCTCAGAAAAGTGTTACCATGTCAAAACAACAGGCTGGAATAAATCAACACAGCTCAACTGGCTTTGATAGCTACACTGATTTACAACAGCTGAGGATCTAGACCAGTAATTAACTCTTAAACAAACAGTTGTTGGTCAAGCAAGGGGAAAGAGGAAGAATCATTTGCTCCTTCAGAGAAAGGAATTTTGACATATGGATTGCAACCCCCATCTGTGTCACCAGACGATGTCAGGACTGGTGAGCACCTTCACCTCCCTTACTTGCAGGAGTTTCTGATGAGATGAAAGATGACTTCAGTGATGCAGAAAAGATACAGTACCACTTTACAACCTTATGGCACGTTTAACTGCAACTCCAACATCACTTCATTTTTATTTGACCTTAAATAATGAAACTGTATGGCACAATTTGAGGAGCTGGGTGAAGAGCTAGAAACTCAACTCCTATTCCTAGTAAGACTCCTTGTCATCTGGAAACGTGACTAAGTATGAAAAAGCATTTCTAAATTTGCTCACAGCAAAAGAATACAATGCTCGCAACATCACAGATTCCAGCTGAACTGTCAACAGCAAAAGCCAAGTGCTGTCCTTTGAACACAAGCTAATTCATTCTTTGAGCTGAGGCCAACAGTTCGGAGATGCAGTTAAGATGAGGCTGGACGTACATCCTGAGTTTCAAAAGGCGGTAGAGGTTCTCTCCAGTAGGTGAACTGACTGTAGGTATCAGAACAAGGGAAGTCTGAAGAATGGCTTCTTTTCAGCAAAGGGAAAATGTGATCTACCACTTCACATAGTCTGACATAGCTGGAAAATAAATAAAGAGAATGCTGAACCATTTCAGATCTTCTTACTTTGAATTTTTGTAAGTCCCCAAACTCTAAGGCATGGCTACTTTTACACAGGCAAGTCATCCTCCTCAAATGAATAAAACTAATCTCAATTTTGGTGCCTAGCTTCCAGAGAGGACTCACAGTTCAGATAACAAATCCATTCATTCTAAGCAACGATACTTACCTAGTAAGAAAGAGATGCCATTTTTCGCCCAGATCACCTGCTAAAATATTCAAGCCCCCTATTTTGCTTCTCCATTTCTCTCCCGATTGGCTCAAGCAGCTCCCCGCTTAATTGATTATTTGTATTTTATACGCATATGTTCATTCAGCGTTAGGTGCTGCAGTGCCTAAGCATCTTGCTGGAAGCCCTCAGCCCTATCTTCAGATTTTGTTTTCTGGCTCTTCTAGATAGGAGCTCCAGGAAAGGGAAATTTTGAAAAGGCCATGAAAAGGCAGATGGCTTCAGGAAACTAGCTGATCTCATTTTTATGCTAACTAAATAGTACACTGATAATTCCTTTCCATCTACTTTAATCATGTAATGCATTAAACTAAATACTAAACAATTCCTTTTTTTCGGTTTAACTGAAGGAAAGTGGAAAATCTGTATTTTATTCTAAATTTTTTATGTTTTGTTTGAAATATTTTAAAGAATCAAACGCATCTTTGGGCAACTTGAGTCATAAATTAGAACAGCAAATTAATTTAGTCTATAAGGTGTTAGGGATAAGAGATTACTTACGATGAGATGTTTGTCTTTGCATGTTCTTGTATAAGTTCTCCTTTGGGGTTAACTGTAAATATTCTGTTTAAAGAAACTCCCACCTGTTTGTATGAGTAAACATCCTAAGCAGAAGAGAGAAAAAGAAGTAAGGAAAAAAATTATTATTCTGCCTTTGCACAATTATGTTTATTCTTGCTGGAATATATTACACAGAACATATTTGCACAGTATTGGTACTAAATTTACCTCGTTACTGTGTATCTGAAATTCTCTAGTATGTTACACACGAGGTCAGTCTAACAAAATGCTCGTGAAACAGATAATTTGCAGCTAGGTGAGGAGTTTGCCACTTCAGTTTAAACTATTGATCAAAATCATGTTCGTTTTTTTCAGTAACTTCCCTTGACACAGAAATAACATTTAATAAAAAACCTGATGATATTTGGTGTAAAAGCATTTGCACTTTCATTTTTCTTTCAGAGAATATTTCATTTCCTGAGTGCGTTATACCGAGTGTACAGAGGTTAAAACATAACTGACACGTAAAATAGTGATTAGTTTGTAAGGACAAGGTCACAATAGGAAGTCATAACAACTGTGTCTACATTAAAACCCCTGGAAACATCTCTTAGCTCCTGAGTTCAGAGTTGTGCCATGCCCATATATCAACTCCATGTCGGAGCAAGGGGGAAAGAAGGGAAAGCAAGGTATATATGCCAAAATGGCAGCAGTGAGCCCCAGCAGGTAAGGCAGATGCAACTCTGGGAAGTACAATTAGAAATAAGAATTAACAATGTCTTCTAAGAAATTCAAATTGTCAAGGAAAGCAATGAATAAATTTCAATCTGTTCTGAAGAAAAGCTTGACAAAAGCAAAGATGAAAATAACTCCCAGAAGATCAGAGCAAAAACAAGCTTCCATTTTACTAATATAAATCATTCGATATGGTTTTAAAAGCTGAGGTGGTGAAAGACTGGAATGTTAATGAAGATATAAAGATTATTTTTATCTCTATATTGTAAAGACTGTTCAAAAAAATTTAAGTAACTGAACAAAAGTGAACAGCAGTCACTTCAAGAATTCAGCATCCTGGCAGTCCGTGCTCTATCTACACCTGGAACATCCATGAGTACTGAGATTTCACTGAGCTTATTGCGGGGGAAAAAACAAAACAAAAACCAAAACCAAAACAAGCAGTGCAGAAAATTGAGAAAGTGATGATCCGGATCTTCACGAAGCCAGAGGCACATCTCACACCTGAAGGCTGCACTCCAACAGCCATCAGAGGAGTGAGTTTCCAGTAATTCCCTTAGAAACATTAACTTACAGCTTTACTTGAAATTCTATTGGAAGTATGCGTGAAAATAATTATTTTATTTCATTTCCCTGAGGTTCAAAAAAAAAAAAAAAAATGGAACTAGAGGTAGACATCATCCATAATACAAAACCATAGAAGTGTCTAAAAAGTTATTTCAGAACCATATGTCTAAAGGTACCTTGATAATGAAAATTGAGCTGTGTATGATGTAACAACTTAATATAGCAGTTGGACAGTGAGGACCTCCAGTCCTCTCTGACATAATGCTTTTAAAATTGTAATTTGCTAAAAGATGAAACTGAAAAAGTTGCTGCTCATAAATGTCAGCAATCCTAACAAAAATATGGGACAAATAGAAACGAAGTCCCATCAGAAAGGCATGCTGAGTCTTCTCAAATGTAGCTACACCATCCATGTTATTAGTGCCAAAATATCTTGCCAGGCAGCTCTGTCCAACATTTAGGCATCTAAACTGCCCAGTCTCTGAAAGTTCATCTCCACACTGGCAATGGCCAGTATCCACGTTTATACTGATAATTTCCCCAAGCTATCAGTGTTTCTGCTAGTGAACGTGTCTCATAGCTCTTATAGTGCTGAGCAGCTAGGGCTGGAATCCATGGTCCTTGGGCGCTTCAGTGAGAAGCCTTTAGCTCTTGTGGAGTCAGCGGAGAAAGCACCTGAATTACTTACTCTCCAGACGTGTCCCATTTCTCTCCACCAACTAAAGAAAGAGGTAACCAACTGCAGTGTTTCTCTTGCTAATCATTCTGAGAAATATGAAGGGTCAAGGACCATTCTCTTAAGACCGAATGGCATGGCCAGGATACAGGCATACAATTAAGTGGGTTTAGCTTCCAAAACAGGGTGGATACACCCAAGCTGCATGCCAACGGTCCTTAGCCATAAACCGCCCACTGGTATTACCAGGCTACTTGTTACACGTTACTATACTACACATCAGTTTCTACAGCAAATACTACCTGACAATACAGAGCCGGAGGAAGTACCAAATGCTCTGTGGGGCACCTGGGCACAAATAAGGGGCCTATCTGCCTAATTTAGTTAGCATCTAAATTTAGGTGCTCAGTGAAACTGTAAACATCTAAAGTAGGTCTTCTATATATACCTTTCTGAGAGGGGGATGCTTCCAAAGGTTTCAAAGGCACCTACAGTGTTATCTACACTAGTAAACTAAACAGTGTGAGTGCCCATTCTCAAGATTTGGAAGTCTCTTGACATTGTATCAGAATTATTAAACTCTCTATACCCCTTCCCTCAAAAAAAACCCAAAACCAACCAAACAAACAAACAAAAAAAAACCAAAACCACCAAACCAACCTCTCCACACCCCCACATACACACCCCCTGCAATATGGCAATATCAAATGACCATTGGGAAGAGTCCATGCCCCAAGCTAACACAGCAATCATATCCAGAAATTGCCTGGAAGACTGCTAGCTGCCTGTGCCAAAATGGTCTCTTGGATCACGTTAAGAGTTTAAAAGAAGGGATAATTGCATGCCAGGGTCCCTGCCTCTGCCCCAGCTCCTGAGACCGTTTCCTTTTCTGGACGCATAAAAGTGTTCCTTGGGCTAGGACAGGAGTAAGAAAAGCCTATAGCCCAATTATACAGCCTTCAAATGGGCAACGAAGATCTGTCTTGTCTTCTCCTCTCCGTGTCAAACAACATATCACTTCCCGTGCAAAGCAGAACATTTTGATTTCAGTGGGACATCCAAGTTCTTTTGAATGTACTTAGAGTTTGAAGAGTAAGTCCCACCAATATTCATCTGAAAAATTTTCTGTCTGTCCACAGGTATCTCACTGACACTGTATCAGCGTGGAGTAAAATGAGATCAGTGTTTCCACACAAGCTTAAGGATTTTTTAGTTATAATTTCAACCAGTATTTACTGTTATGCTAACTTATGTAGATATAACATAGTTACTTTGCTGCTCTTCGATCTCCAGTGGCATCCTACATTATGAGATCTTTGAGGAAGAACCTTTATATTTTCCTTTGTTTCAGGGCCTAATAAAATATTAACTCCCATTTAAAGCTTCTAGGTTATAATGTAACAGAGCCATGAAATAACAGCAACGTTTCTATTCTCTGCAACAAAAATAAATCCAGCTATTACTTACAGCAGGTCTGTTTCCAAAAGCAGCATAAAAGGGTTCTGTGTTAGGATAAAACAAATTTTTTATGTCTGTCAAACATTGAACTTTAAATTTTTCTGGCTTCTTTTCTATCACCTCCCTGAAATGATAAAAAAGGGAGGCTGAATAAGTACACATGAAACACAGCACAATCCATTTCATTTTCTTTATTCAACATTTTCACCTGGCTAGATACTCCTACAGAGCTCCCACCCTTCTCCAATAAATCTTCATTTGGAAATCACAGTGCCCATGAAGACAAAATAGCATTCCCAAGCTTACATAATGGCCACAGTAAATAAATCATGTAAAATAAGGGAACGTCTATTTAAACCTATGTTGTAAAGATGGTACTGAGCAAGGATGGTTGATTACAGGGAGTAGCTGCTAAATAAAGACTTATGAGACATAAATTGTCATTAAGTAAACTGCTTCCTGAGAACTGCAGAATGATTCATAGATTGTATTAGCCTTCACTGTGTATAGGTTTTTTGTGTTTAGTTTTTTTTGTTTGTTTTTTTTTTTTTTTTTTTTTTTTTTTTTTTTTTAAGAAAAAAAAAAGGATTGCAATTACCATACATGCTAGAAGCACCTCAGCCTGTTAAGATACTTCTACACTCAGGGTCCTGCATCACTGCTAAGGATGAAGTTAAGGAATAAAGGAATCATCTATTTCTCTTCAATTGCTCCTGACAGAACACAGAATTCACTAATGAACAGAGGAGTTCTCTCATCTCTGGGCAAAAGCCCTTTCACAACAGCTTCTCTTGGCAAGGAGGCTGAACAGGTGGCAGAGTCTGGAGTTCCCATAACATAGGAAGACACCAGCACGACACAAAAGCCCTTAAGAACCTCAGAATCCCACATCCTAGCACCAACACATATGCCAAGGAAGATGTGAATAGTACAGAAGCTTCGCAGGAGTAATACAGCCCTTTGGGACAGCAGCTCCATGTATAAATCAAAGTTTGATGCCATGCAAAAGAGGAATAAAACCATTTTTCCTTAGTCTCACATACTCCTGATCTCAGAGTCCTCAAAACCACAATAATTAAATCTACGGATAACAACAAAGTCATTTATTGCCCACACATGACAGCAGTTACAATAATGTACACTGAAAGATGGGCATTCCTTAGTCTAAGCAAGATACCAAAAAGAGTATCACTTAAAATATGTTTCTAGATATGAGGAGTGTGAGATAACAGTAACTACCCTTTCACCTCATTTATTATTTAATCAGGCTAAGAAGTGCACTGTAATCCCTTCACAGTCTCTGGTATTTAGAACATGACTGGGAAGACAGCTGGTAGGATGTCACTCAATCAGAACAACCTTCCATTAAAAATTCTAATGAAATATATCCTGTCACAGCAGCTTTTAACAGCTTAAAATATTTTCAGTAATCACTTGACATGCTTCACTGAATTAGGAAGAAGGTATGATATTCATAATCTGTGCTATTATTATTCACTTATTACAGTTCAACACCTAGAAAGAACAACATTGTCCACACAGAATACCACAGTGCAGTCAGGAGTATAAAAAGTTCATTTCTTTTTCACATTAAATTTCTTCAAAACCCAACGAGTAATATTCTTCCACAAAAAATATTTATGCCAATTGGAACACCTTACAAGTCAAGACAAGAGTGATTGTTATTAATATGTGAACATTTTTCCCGTAGCTAAATATTAACACACCATGTTAAACACATGAAGTCAACAGGCAGTTCCAATTGGTAAACAGCGAACACAGATGTATATTGAGGCACGTCTAAGAGATAAACTAAGCAATGCGACTATCTATTGAATTTTGGCCTAACAAAATTTCTTCTTAATTCAGTTTTGCACCAATATGTAAGAAAAAACATTATGAATGATTGCAAGCACTCTTATAAAAAAAGCTGAGAATTCAGCCTCCACCAACCTCTGAGTTTCTTTCTGCATAAAATGACATTGCAGTACCTGTGAAAAGCTGAAAATAAGCTGCTTGGACTCAGCAACACTGGCCCTTGAGGCAGCACAGTTCCTCGTTCATTGACCCAGTGCAGGTATCCTCTGGTCATGTCTGCCATCCCAATAGCACGTGCTGAGCAATACAAAAATTTATATCCATTTCTGTGAACAGAAATAAAAGAAGAAATTACTGTAAAAATAAAGCAGGTATTTTGACATTAAATAGTTTTGTGGGGTTATTTTTACATGAATCAAATCAGGACTGTTAAACAGACTTCTGCCTAACCTAGACTTATTTAAAAGGAATAAAAACATTCATGCCAGAAACTTGGATAATTAAAATCCATCTAGCTCCACTGCAGTTGGTGATTTAGACCTAAAGAGGGCTCATGTATCTCTGGTCTTCTCATGGCTTATGACTTCTTATGGTTTTCTATCCGCCCCTGAAGAGCGGAACCATACTCCTTGGAATAAACTGAAACGACATCTGCTAAGAGGAAAACACTTGGCATAAAGCAGACAATGGCGCATTAGCCTTTGCTGTATTAACAGTGCTACCCTCCCGCCTCTTGGGCCTCTGCAAAAAAGACTAGTCTATGTGCAGCAGTAACATATTCCTTCAAGTCGGAGCAAATTTGAACTTCAAAACACAGTATGAGAAGTAATCTTTGACTTGACACTGAAATAAAAGCTTCAGCAGAAGTCACAGGTTACCCTTGCTTCCGTTCATGATAGAACCAAGTCCAGTGATGTTGGTTCAACTTAATAGCAATTTACTTTGCAAGTCCTATAAAGAAAGTATTGTTCATAAAATAAATACTGTATTCAGTGCATGCATCGTCATTAAATCTAACTATTGAACATTTATATGGTGTTCAGCTGTAATATCTAGCCCCTACATAATTAACTCAGTAATGTGAAAACCAACATGACTCAAATCTATTTTTTTCCCCTATGTTTATGATCACCAAAGCCGTAACAATTGACAATGCTGGCAGGCATAGAAATAACAACTGCAATTAAAAAATTAATTAACATTTTCACCAAATGTAATGCAGAGATTATACACAGAACAAAATACTGCTCAGCATGTGAATTCCCAGGCTGTCCTGTCTTTTCTGTGACCACGTATGTCTATACAGAATAAAAGCACAGACAAGTGTCTCTAGCATAATTTAGATGCCATCGTGCATAATTTATAATTCCTCGTCCGTGTAAAACAAAAAGCAATAAACGAACCTTAGCATAACCCTAGTACACAGAACTAATCAGATCAACTAAGAGGACAGTTGTGATGTGTACCAGAGGCTCTTCAAACATTTACAGGAATTTGAATATATAAGAACAGCTGAATTTAATGTAATAAAAGAAAACCAATTTTATGTTCTGCGTAAAGCAGAAATATCAACCTGAACAGACAGCAATCAGTAATCCTCTTTGTAAAAGTTATATTCTGATGTTATGCATTCAGATTTATTAGACACTTCATCTGATCCCATTCAGACATCAATTAATTTTTCTCCTAGTTTCCTTTTTTCTCTCAATTGCTAATCACAAAACTCGCCATACTCTCAGTCTTTGATTCTTCAGTGTACACAATGGCTTGACTACATTGCAAAATGCACCCAGGGAACCAACAGCACACCTGTACTCTTGCACTAGCCTTGCTCACCTAGAAGCATTCCCACACATCACCCCATGTGAGTTGGTTGGTACAGTCTGATTTTTTTTCTCCTGTTCACATTCATCAGAAGAAATATCCCCAGTTGCTTGGAATATATTGTTCTAGGTCATACCAGGATACTCTCCCTGTTAATAACATTAGCTGACTTAAAGCGCAGCTGATCTAGTGTGGCCCAGTATTTCTTCAATAGCTAATGGAAAAAAAACAGTTTTTTCAAAACATCATTAGATCTCAGGTATATTGAGCTACTTTTTGAAGATGTCTGTCTTTCTCCATGGATTACACAGAGAGTACCAGCCACAAGTAAACATGATGAAACCAGGTCCTTCCACCCAGAGTGGCACAGAAGGCGTTTATTACTGTGGACCAACAGGCACCAGTGCAGATCAACTACTGAGCTATAATATAGCAGCTCACACCGGCGTTGCCAGGCAAAAGCCAGTTCCTCAGGCTCTTCACAGCATACGTCTTATTGACTTTCAATGCCTTTAGAGCGCACTTTAAGCAACGTTTACTTATCACCTACTCTCAAAATTAACCAATGACATGAAAATATTTTAAGACTGATCCTTCCTACCTTTGCAATTTAATAATGGAATAGCAACAAATATACAGAAATAACAAAATAAATTGTATAATAATCAGTAGTAAAGATCATCATCAATGCCTTTGAAGCTCATCATTATTTATACGACAAATAAAGCAACAAGAATATTAGCAGTGAGTATCTGAAATGGGTCCATTTCTACTCAAGATAAGACACGGTGTTGTGCTTTAAGGGTGGTATTTATCCTGCTTGACAAGAAGCCTAATGTTTAGACAGCTCAAGTCTAAGCTGTTTCACTAAACTCCCTTTCTATTCACTGGAAACAGAGGGAACTCCCCCAAACGGATTCATCCCATGTGTTTTAGATTTCATCCCTGCATGACACCAGCTGAGTGAAGTTTGGCAGGAAGAACTCCACCTACAGTGACCACCCTAGGCTAAAGAGTCCTTATGCATTTCACAATCTCCTCAACAAGGAGAGAAGGGAAAGTGTATTAGCATCTTATGAATTAATGCTGCTGCTACTCCCAGTTTGCAAAAAAGTTCCATTTGCTGCAACTGCACAACACATTCAAATTACTACAGTTTTTGGAAGTAACTGTAGCTATTTGTTTGGGATGCTTGGAAGAGCAATCGCTACTCGTTGGTACAGGGCTTTTGCTTTTGATATCACAAAGCAGGTTTTGCTCTGGATATCATACAGCAAATGCTTACACTGTGTAAGCATCACTGAAGTGACGAGATATTGATAAAAATGTCACCCTTACAGGTTAAGAGAAGCTTAGAGAAATTTTATGTGCAAATGAATAAACACAAAGAAGGCACAGATGCATGAACAGTTTTACTGAATACTCACTGGCTCACTTTATGGTATAACTTTGCAATCCCTTGGTGCGTCCAGTCTTTGCCAAGAGTCGGCAAAATATGACCTAAAGTATCTGACCTGAATAAAGGAAAAACAACGTAACTGAACTGAAAAAAAACCTGTACTTACAGTAACAGATGAGGCTAATACAAACCCCACTAACTTATTTGGCTAGCGGCAAAGGAAAATAAGTTTTTCTGTAGGGTACTGATTGTGATCAGAAGAGGATAATTTTATTCCCCTTTCTTTTGAGACAGACTGCCATGCTCATCCTTGGCCATGTTGTTTTCATTATTCTTGTGCCCCAGGACTTGTCTTCATGGATAAGCTCGTGCCCCATAAGGTAACGTGGAAGTTACAGCATATAGGCTATCAATCAGACCCGTAGAGCAGGCCAGCCAGTACTAAGCATACTTTGAGGTTTACATTAAATGTTTTCTAAACAAATCAAATCTACCCATAAGGGAAGTTTATGGGAAATTACAAGCATGAGAAGTGACATTCTAGCTTACTTCAAACTAACTTCTCCACATAAAGCATTGGTCACATATAAAGTATTATGAAATAGCTATACTGGTTTCAATGTATTTCCGGCTTTACATGACAGAAAGTTATTTACACCATAATAACATCTAGAAATTCAAACAAATGAGCACCTCACTTGACTAAGCATTATACAGATACACAGCAAGGAATCCACACCCTGAATAGCTTGCATCTTAGAGAGAAAACATTGGGCAGTGGCTTAGGGTGAATTTGCAGTGGTATTATGAAGTGAAGTGATTCAGTAACTCTCTGGTCAGTTCAACAGCAGAGAAGAGTAGATCCCATTCACTTTGTTTACTTAAACTTCAATAAAGAGGGGTAGTATTAATTTACACTGGCACCAAAAAAAAAGACTGCCCTACAATGGATAAATCACAAGGAAGAAAAGAGTTTCAGTTTAAATTAAGTATTTCGATTCACTCTAGATTGCTCTTGGAAATTATTTTTCCTTATTCTTTTTTCTAATTAGATATAGCTAAGTTTGATTTTGAAAAAAATTGATTTTGTAACAAATCTAAGCATTTCATTTTAAAAGGAAACGCTTATATTTTTATTACATGTTTCCCTGTTCCACACACAATTGTTTTCCCCAGTGTTAAATAAATAAATAAATGAAAATCAGCAACTGAGTGAATCATTTTGGTCACTCGAAAATTGTAGGTTTTACCAAGTACTAATCTGAAACTTTCCAGCAACTTCCAATTCTGACACTGATTTCGGAGTCTTGTCTTCTAAATAACAATGCCCCAATAATGCCTTTTAAAATAGAATTCAAGTGTTTCTTATTTTTAATGTAGCCAGTGCACTTCGTAAGTGCGAAGCAGCAAAAAGGTTATGATTTTGCAGAAGGTCCTCCAATACTACCGTAAATACTATCATGGAACACCAACAGGTGACAAATAATGGGCACATGGCATACGTCTTTATGAAAATAAGAATTCAGCTAATGATTCTTGCATTATTTGAAAGCCAAATAAAATAAAACCACCATCCCCCCCCCACACACCCCCCCAAAACACTAGAATATGATGATTCTGGGATTGAAAATTCCCTGTTTATTACTTTTTCCTTTAGTCCCAAGGACCACTTGTTCTTGCAGACAAAGCCTCTCCTTGTTCATGAACTCACCGTGTGATTGTTCCATCAATGTCAGAAATAACAACTTTATCATCCCAATTCCATAGGTAAATGGTGCCTTCGCAGCGGCAAGTGCCTTGATACTGCGTTGTAACACTAAAGGTCACATCATTGGGGCCATTCTTGAGCTTTAAGCTTTTCTGCAAGACATTATCAGCAAGATAATCAACAAACTGAGCATGTGAAATGGACACAGTGCAAACAAAACCACAGATGATCATTTCCTTGGTCACGCTGAATCTTATTGCTTTCAGCAGAGCTATTGTCTAAATAATGATAGCAGAGGTTTGCCCTGTGTGGTGTACATTAGGCATTGATCTATACAGAAGAAATAAACAAATAAAACATTCCGTTTCACACTCAGGAATATTAAAAGAAAAATCCCCAAAAGTTCACATAAACAATAACAAATTATGGAATAGGGACTATCTACAGGGGTTTTCCATTCTGAGATATGGATACATATGTAGAGAGACATGTGGGGAACAAGGAATTCCATGAACCCTAATTACGAGTGTTTATATGGGGATTTGTGTTCTACGGTTATTACATCTCTTTCCTATAATAACCCACCTCTCGTACCATATGACCTATTACCCTTCAGTCTTCACCAAATTTCCTTAACTCTCCCACTTCCCTGCCCTTCCCTCCCGCTGCCTCCTGTGTCACCTAGTGACACGCTGGGCAAGAGACTGCTGATTTGACTCTATTTGTGGGCCTAACCATTCATTTTCAGAAAACCTGCAGGAGTTTAATACTGTAAGTGTCTCTTTCTTAGTTATATTTCACTGCAATTTTTCAATTAAAAAGTGAAAAGGAGGTGTGAATGCAGAACAACTGATGGGTAACTGATGAGTCTCACCCACTCTGTCATCAAGAAACCAATCTAAAAGTAGTTTTAGCTTCAGCTAATTTCTGCGAAGTTTTTGAATCTGAAAAGTATCAGTATATTTGCGTAACCCTTACTTTCTGTTTGCTATACAAAATTACCAACACATCCCATCTGTCTCTTGGGAGAAATTCTACATTTCTTACAAACTATTCAGGCAGTGAGTGATGGGCTGTTTAATGCTGTACGCCTTGTGTGGGTTTCCCTCAGAAAACTAATTGGCTGTAAATAAGATGACAAAAAGTATCTCCCTGAAGTAGCCCATTTTTCCAGATCAAATTGGAATGTGCAGAACACAGAACTGTAACAGTTTTGTCACCATTAGTCAAAACACCTCTGTCACAGAGGAAGAGAATTGGCTCCCAAGAAATTAATAGCTTGGCCTCACAGTAAATTCACAAGCAGCTCTTTCAGAAGTTACTAACAGAAAATACTATTTATGTAAAATGTAACTATCTGTCTATGAATGAGGGGAAAGGAAAGGAGAGGACAAATAAAAAAAAATAAAAAATAAAAAAAAAAAAAAAGAGGCCTGTGGGTTGACATATACACATTATACATAATACAAAAAGGATGTGGTTCCAGTACACTTATTCAGGTGACAAATACATACTTTGGAATTTAATTTTAATATTTTTCTAAATGGGATCCCATGTCTCCCAATCTCTGAACCCCAGCACTTGCTGCAAGGTACAACATTCATACTTAATACTGAAAAGAGAAGGGGAAAGATTTTTTTTTTTTTTTTTAATAATATAGGAAGAGAGAAAATTGAATGCAAGACACAAAAACTAATTAAGCTTTGCAGCCTGAATAACAGTATTGTTCATGTTGTATTTGAAATGATGTTTCAGGACAAGGATGTAAAATTAACTCACAAGCTGGTCAGAAGTGAGTCGAAGTGTTTTTTTGTAACTGATTCCAGACAATAATGAGAGATGACTTGAGCTGGTTTGTAATGACCCGAGGTTTTGTTTGGCAGCTCTAGGGTCTTCATCGCTTGAAGAAGATTCATCTTTTATTCTGGAACATTGCACACACAGAAAATGATGCTATCATGTCAGTAAATGCATCTCACTATCCATTAAAAATGCATTAACAGTGAGTCACCAAATAAGTCATTGATTCCCTGCTCCTAAGTACTGACTCGCAGGAGGTCATTCACATCATGGCTTTAAATACATCAATGAAGTGCTGAATTTTCATTCACGCATGTTCCTCATTATTCATATTTAGATTGTTCTAGCCATTCACTTGTCTATAAGCTAGTTTTCATTATTTAAATTTAACGGATGTAAATTAATGTGCCATATTGACTCAAAAATCTCATAGTGGTAAAAAAATAATACCCATTAGATACTGTAACTACAAAAATTTCTCAGTTCTCAGATGAAAAAAAAAAGGAGTTTATTATGCTGGCTTTCTTTTCCCTCCTTTTCTCCCTCTCCCAAAGAATGTATCAATTAATTAAAAATTCCAGGTGACGGAAATTTTATTTTGGAAAGTAACACCTCCTTTTCTTTCAAAGAGCAACTTTAGATCATTGGATTATTCTTTTCCAGGATTTGCAGGATTACCCCATTCAGGATATGATGATGAAAAGTCATAAAAGCTGAGCTCCTTTACACAATTCTGTTTAAGTACACATCACTGTAATTTTAATTTTTTTTTTCTGCTACAACCATTTTTTCAGAAATTTGTTAAGGATATTTTTCTTCAGAGAAAAAGTTTTCCTAACAGTAAACAAATCTACCACCTTAGGTGGAAGGTAAAATATCCTTTCAGATCCTACAAATCTCATCAGCATTTGGGCTCTTTATTTCGATCACACCTGAATGTTGTTTGATGTTAGGAAGTCTTGACCCGATATCAAGATACTGCATGTCATGACTAGCAACATTTAAGAGCCTATCTTATCCTTTGTAAGATCGGGTCTCAAAAGCTTTACTCAACATCCTACTTGTCGCGTTCTGCTTGCGAGCAGCAAGTTCTTAATGACAGATTTCTAAGGTCAGTTAAAATTTAAACAAAGAACGCCAACTACAGAACCTAGTCTGCCTGAAGTCTTAATCCCACTTTAAAGCTTATCTTTAAACAATCATGTAATAAACAAGAGACCTAAATGTCACTTGTCATCCTTAAAAGGAAAATCATCCTTTCCGATTTATTCTGTGGCTCTCACAAACTCAGAGATGCAACTGAGATAAGAGCTAGTCTCCTACAGAACGAGGAATCCTCCTTCCAGCACACTCTCCTGGACTGCAACTGCTGACCTCCAGAAAGAATGACAGTTAATGCCTTTTTGTTCCATAAATGTGATCCTTGAACTTAACTTAATGAGCATAAAGCCTGTTTGAATCTGGCCCTCTTCAGCTCTAAGTGCAGACAGTGCACAGATGGGCTGTCTTTACAGTAAGATCTGTATGTACTGCAAAGGGGCAAGGTAGGAGAGCTGTCCCCGGCTAACTCATCCCTCCAAAGCAAGTTAAAGCTCTTCTTACGGAACCCTCCTGAAGGAGAGATTCTGGCCATACAGCGTGATTAGTTTGGACCATGAGAAGACACTTCTGCAATCCTTAAAAGAAGTAATAGAAAACCATGATGATTGATGGTGAAAAAAAAAAACTCTAGGAAGTCTTAGGCCCCCCAAACATCCCAAAATATGCAGGAACAAATTAAGTTGTCAGGCTATAAATATAAGTAAATCAGAAATTTTAGCGACTGGGATCTGACGACAGCATGGGGTCATCTGTGACGTTCTCTGGAAAATTCTAGAGATACATATAGCTTTGGAGAACTGCTCCAATTATTGTTTGTTTTCAAGGGGCTGGAATGTGTGTCACGGAGCTGCCAGCCAAACCACAGAAATGCCAGAGCGCACTCTCAAGGTCTGCAACCCTGCCATGGGTAGAACATTCCTATCTGCACTTACTTAATGCAATGAATAACACATTTAAAATATTTCACTGATGCAGTATTTCTTTGTTCAAATGTAAGAGGTAGCTTGTTTTCATTTTTAAATGGAAACTCCTGCTCATTTCAGGTACAGATAATTGTTGGGGTACCTGTTTGCCATGCTCATCTGTGAGGAGTCTTCTCCTGTAAGTCCACTCCCACTCATACCTTGCTCTGGCTTTGTTTCCTGTAAAAATACAAGTATGAGAAGCTGTGCATCTCCTGTTGGACAGAGAGCAAATGTTTTTAGAAAAATAATTGAAAACCAAATTCTGCTTTGTACAGACTTGGTAAAAATCGACAGCATGTTTATTTCCTTTGCTTGTAGGCAAAGTAAAACTTCATGGTTTTCTTAAAGAATAAAGGCTGAAAAAAGAACTAAAAATTTCAAGTATAAAACTCAGAAGAAGAATTAAGATATAGTTTTGCATGGAAGAAGTACAGAAATATCAGATTTCACATCTAGTACTGTTGAAGTTCTGGGATCAATCCCATAACTACTCAGTTCATGCACCTCAAATAACTAGATTTCACCTGAAAAAGCAAAGTATGACTCTGGAGAAGGAAAAAAAAAAATACAATTACCTTTCATAGAATCATTAAAATCTTTAATCCAATAAAACTTTCCAAACTGCTTTTACCTTGAGTAGATGCTAAGCTCTATCAATTTGATCCCAGAAGATTTTTAAATACTGAATGATTTTATGAGACACACAAACAACAGCACCTCCCCTTATCCATTTATAGCTGCCACAGCTCAAGAGATAACCAAATACTTCCACTCAGAGAGAAATTCTAAAAACTTCAAACTGTAAAAACTTCGTGCTCTGAAGCCCATACCCACAGATCAGTACAATGGTTATTTCATGCAAGGCTAAAAAAGTTCATTGACTGAGGCACAACCATAAAAATGTATCAGAAGTCATTTTCTCCCTTCAAGTACTAATGCTTCAGCAGTATAAATTAATATGAAGAGGTTTTATTAGCCAACTTTAAAGATTAAATACGTCTAGACAGGAGATCAATATTTCATATAAAGTTTTGCTTTTTTCACTGTTCTTTAATGTTCATCCATGGCTTTAAGACTGTTACCGCAAACTTTTAATGCTCAGAAAAGAAATTCAAAAAGACTTTAAAACTAATATATAGTCAGTTTTCCATCTTAGCTTGTGCTGAATTTTACAGCTCACATTACTCATAAATATGTCTGTTCTTCAACTATGAGAAGAAAGCTGCAGAAAGGTAGGTAATCTGCACAAAAACATTAAATTAGTGGCACAGCTCTTCGATTCCAGGTTCCCAAACATGAATTTAATCCATTAGATAATACTGCCTCAGGTTTGTATAATGAAAATAAACGCAGAACCAAAACACTGCAGGCAAATGTTTCGGGTAGGGTCTGATCCGAAGCTTTCTGAAGTCAAAAGAAGTCAGACTTTAGATCCTGTTTAAATGACTTTTAATGTGCATATCCTCAGTCAAATTGAATATTGAGTTACTCTCAGAAGCAAAGTTCTGAGGGATGAATACGGAGGTATCCAGCCTTCGCACTGCAACCAGAAAGAAACTCTGCCTGCTTCTTGAACTTACCTCTTTAATAGTGCTGTTCCTCCCTCGCCATGAAAACCACCACCTTCCACCTTTTTTGGGCATCTTGTCCCTCATTATAGATTCCACAGTGGCCTGTGATAAATGGATGGTAACATAAAAAAAAACCAAAACAAAGGACAACCTGATATATGTAAATGAAAGAAAGTGCCAAACACACAATTTTAACTGATAATAAATAGAATAAAAGTAAACATACTGTCTGTGGACCATAAATTCTACTAAAGCAAAATCTAATGGTATCCAGAGCTGCTCTGAAGTAACTTAAGCATGAATACTTATGGTATTTTTAAAAGGAAAATGAAAAAGAGATAAAATCAAAGAAGGAAAAAAAAAAAAAAAAAGCATAAATAGATATTAGTATAATGTCTAGAATGGAGGACCTACTGCTTTTAAGTTGAAGTTACTTAGTGCAAATTATATTAAAAAAAGAAAAATATCACTTCCTGAAGGAGCTCTCATGCAAAACAGTAACAAACCCACATGCAAGATGGTTATTCTGATTTAAAAATAACTAAAAAGTTCATATTTAATCACCAGTTTGGAAAAAAGCAAAGAAGTTTCTAGCTTCTATGAGTTTAGTATGATGCTATGAATTTGACTGGCAATGTTAGAACTGGTTTTTTTTTTTTTAAATCCTGGCTACTTTTCATTGGTTATATATGCTAGATCTCACTAGAGAGAAGTTTCTTTCAATAGCTGTAGTGACTGGAGCCTTATGCATTGTAAAAAGGAGAGCTGAATTCTTTCACTCAGAGAGCAAGCAAAAGACAAAAGGGGAAAATATTACAGTAAAAGTGGCCACAGGTACATTACAGTAAAGGTGGCCACAGGTTTTGGTACACCCTAGAATAGCTTAGCCACTGGCTTTATGAGATGATAGCCTCTACCATAAGCCAAGTCACCAAAACCATGATGTTGATTAGTGATTTAAAAAAAAAAAAAAAAAAAAAAAAAAAAAAGAACTCTTAGCAGTTGAGAGAGAGGGTTGAGTTCAGCTAATGTATGGGACAATGCATCCCTTCTCTCAGTTTTCCATAGGTTCTCTTCACTATCCTATCTGAAGTATATAAGAAAAGAAAGAAATGCCACAGGAATAAAGTTGAGCAAATAAGTTGAGAACTTTTTAAACAAAAGTAAGAGAAACAAGGAACAGATGGAGCTACTGAGAATGGAATGCCACTGTTGAGAACAATGGCTACAATTTCAGGAGGTTCTCAAACATATGGACAACATCAAGCAGACATCCTATTAACTTTTAGTGAGATAATTCACATGCTTACAATTAGACATGTGGTTAAGCATATTTTGCAGAACATGTGTGATTTTTTTTGCAAAAACTCCAGTTTTCAATCACTTCATAAAGGCTGTTTTGATAAAGTATCTTAATATTTCAATTCCTTGGTTCCATTATTACAGCGAATCAAAACTCTACTTAACAAGTCATTAAGAAAACCAGTAGGATGACTGGTAGAATAAATAAGTAATTTTAGTTTCAGAGGTACAGTTCAGCTAAGTAAACCTTCCCAATCATACAGACTGTTCCAACTATATATACTGGCTTCTCCACTAAATTAAAACTGCACTGTCTAGAAAGTTATCAACATTCAGAATATAAGTTAACCATTAAAAAAAAAAAATGAACACATTGCATTTCACACTCATAGAAGACTTTTCTTAACTGATAACCTATATGAATAATGGCGTAACAATAATGCTGTTGAAAGAATTGCCATTTCCCTTAACAGCAAAAATATTTCATACCAATTCTTTCCATTTACTCATCCTAGGCAAAACCCAAAACATCTGGCTCAGGTATCAAAGTGTTTAATTAAAAATGCAGTTACCTTGCATCATCTTTATTGCCACTGAAGACCCAACAGGCACCTATCAAGGTCTGAATCACTCTGTGCAATTGCCCAACAAATACAGAGTAGGGTAACTACACACCTTCTGTCGCATTTGAGTTCCATGGGATGAATCCCACCTTTGATAATTGCTAGAATATTTGCAGTAAGGCACAAAACATCTGGCTCTGTGACATCCTTGATCAAGCCAGGTTTACCAGATGTTTGGGACTTCTAGGATTAATTTACCTTATATTGGGATGCTACAGTGCAGCTATGCATGACTGCATACATAGGTAATGTGGCACTAAGAAAGAACACAGTGATAGAGAGCATCCTGGGCTTTGAAGAAATTTTATTCCACTTTCATGGCCATAGAGATAGCATTTGAATTCACATAGATTAAACCCAAAGACATGTGAAGTGTTGCAAGTGGCAGAAGGAAGGTTTAGGTTCCAAAATCTATTAAATCCATGGCTAACCAGGATACAAAAATAATGCCAATGGTGATACTACTTCTTTATATACATTTACAGTAGTGAGTATTTCTGGCCTGAGCATCTATGTGGCACCAGGTCACGTGGGAAGTGGACTAAATTCATCAACGCATTTAATATAAGCCAACATATATAGCTGTCACGTAGTTGTAGCTATCTGCCACTATCTACCTGGGTTGGTTATGAACAACCAACCAAGAAACAGAAAATAAGCAAGCTACAGGCTTTCCTTATCTAGTAGTTAAAGCTTATTCACTGAGGTTAAAATTCCTGGCCTCTATTTTTATTTGATAATACATGCTGTACATAGGTAAAATGGAAAGCAGTCATCAAGTATTCAGCTACAGCAAACACTAACATGGGTCAATATAATTTATGTTTACAACCCATATTAATGAAGGAAAACAGGAAGTTTTCCTTCTTCAAAATATTTTTAATGATGTTAGCCTAGAAAATAAACACTATTCACAGCCTAAATTTAGTCCTGCTTATTTAGCCCTTAGCATAAGCTAGATGAACGGTTATGTGTGGATAGATACTACTGATGGGCAGATTCTCCTGTACAACAGCCCTCTTCCCTGCCTTAATAAATGGCAGAATGACACAACTCCTCCTCTGACCAACCTTCATGTTCAATCTCACCTTTGGCAAAGGTTTCTGGAATGCCTGCATTGCGAGCAGAAGGGGACCAGCTGTCGTCCAGTTGTAGTACCTGGGCATGCAAGAGGGACGATTACTGAATTTTGTAATCCCAAGGTTCCAATTCACCATCTACCTAGTATTTATCATCCGGCAGGTTAAAGACATGAAGTATCTTCAGCACAGGTCAAACTCTGGCCTGCACCAGCAGTAGCAGACCCACCTTATTCCACAGTATGTTCACAGGTATTTACAGCATATACTCTTCAAGGCATGCAAGAGAAGCTGGGTCCTTAATTAGAAAGGGTATTTGTCATACATTCCTCATGTCCTTACTACATCTCATTATCACAGCATGACCTACATTTTTTAAAAGCTGTTTTCACTGTTTTTCCATCAAGGAATTACATAAAAGTTAGGGGCCATAGTCTGTAGGATGTCAAACTTTTGCTATTAGTTTGCTTAACATGGGTCAACTCGTTACAGACAATAGGACAAATACAGTATTATCATCCATCTGTCCAGGGAAGCTGAAGCTCACGTGACATCCAGAGAACACAAGAGTAAGATCCTCACTAAGTACTCCTCTCTTCCCAACGTACCAGTAGGCAGGTAAACATTACCATCAAACTCAGAGAATAGGCAGGGAAGCAATAAGTGAGTCACCTCAGACCACAGAGAGGGTCAGGTAAGAGGCCATAACATACGTGATACAAACTATCACATGAGGATGCACCAGGCATGTCAGACTTGTATGAGCAATGCCTATGACTAAGGGCACCCTAACCTCTAAGTGCAGTGCAATGCCATGATCTCTCCTCTACTCCGTAAAATTTTATGCCAGCTGCAATGAGCTCTCAAGTTAAAACATCCTCCAAAAATCTGCAGCTGGCATAGACCACAGTGCTGCACTGCTGCCAGCAATATAAACATATGAAATAATGTCTTAGCCTTGCAGAAACAGAAGTGTCATACTCAGTGGGTGAAGTTTGACAAGTCTTGAAAAGCAATGCCTCAATAGAGGCATATTAGCAAAATATTCAGTATATACAGAAAAACTGCTGGGTACAGAGTGCTTGCAAGCAGACTGCCATACCCCTGTAAATATTAATTATTCAAACTGGCTCAGGGCAAGCCTTAGCGAGTTCACATCCTATTTCATTTTTTACTCTGTCAATTGAGTGTGACCACTATTAGCATTTAATACTAGCTTCTTGAAATTCAAATTGTGTCAGTTAGCTGTACCAGGTCATCTGAAACTGCTCTTTACTTTCAATTTAAAGGAGGAAAGGTAACTAGAAGAGCCTGAATTCACTACAGAGTTGACTCTTTCTGGATGAATTGAAGCTATGAACATTCAAAACCTATTTTTCAACTATGGTTAAACTGATCTAATGCAGTGAAGTGCCACAGAAGTGTTTTTGTTACAACAGTAAAATATTTTTTTTTTCCTGAAATATACTTACTTATTTCCAATCTTAACCACAAGGTTAGGGTCATCAATGATAGCAGGATTGTCCACAAACTGCTGATATGTTACTGCATGTTCTAAGAATTCTTCTGTGGGAGGAAAAAAATTACATAGGTAAAGCATGCATTTATAGACACCTGAGATAGGCCAAACTAAATCTCTTAGCATCTCTCAGACACATAGGTTTCACATTCAGGGTCAGCCCTTCATTACTATGGTGATGAGATTAGCGGTAACATAGAAGCAAGATGTTCAGAGACTCTCAATGTCAGAAGATGCTGAGGGTTTTGTTGTTAGCTGCTGGGTGTCCTTGCTGTTCAAAATAGAAGCTAAGTGAAAGCTCAGGGATGGAACTGTGAGGGAGGAAAATCAGGCTTCTAAACAAGGCAAGAAAGTACTTAGTCACACCTTTCACTGACGCTCTGTCCAAGTTAGGAGCAGGAACTGATGGGCTCAACGCATACGTAAACCCACAGCCAGAAACTTAATGATCACTTGTAAGGCTTACAGCAAAGTGAAAATGTCTATGAATAAATACCCCTCCCACTGGCCACGACTCCTTTCACAAAACCTATGTAATTGACAAGTGATTCAGATAACAACACAACTCCAGTAAATCACAGTATATTCGAAATGTTTTAATAACTAGCTTCTGAACAGCAATCAGTGTAGCATCAGGCTCATATGATTTTATGACACCATATTACCGCAGAAAGTGCAAGTCTTAACACATTTATCTTTACATTATGCAGCTGGAAGTTTAAGGCACAGAGCATTGTAAACTATTTATCTAAAAGTCACACAAGAGATTGGGAGGTAGAGCAGGAACGCAGGTTGAAGTTTCCAACTATCCCTCCTAGTGTCCCCATTTACAGACCACCTCTTTCATTCCTGACACCAACAGCTGTGAATTTCCTAGCTATATACTGTACCAAGTGGCAAAAGTATCATTACACTATTGTGATACAAATGTAGTACTATCAGGAAATAAAAATACCAATAAAATACATTGAAAAAATTTAGTATATAGTGGATTATTAAAATGTGTTACAAATCATAAGTCCTATGCAAGTCTACTATTTTAAGTGTGAAAGATTCTAGGAAACTTATCATTACAGGGACCGTATTTATCTTCTCAACACATTCTTGAGTACAGCCACAGGAGGGCACTGCTTCCTTGGTCTAGGATGCTAAAACTTGGCTGACAGCACATGCTTGTAATTCAGAAAGTCATTCTGTACCTTTGGTTATTTCTTTGTTGTCAGTAAGGCCTCCGCAGAGAGAAATGGCAATGGAGGGCAAATCTCGAATTCCATCCGAGGTGCTTTCAACTCCACTGTCAACACCTGAGCTCCCAACAGACTGCGGAGACTGGCTGGCAGACCGCGGCCCCGTGTCGTTCGTGTTCTTGCTTTGGACATTATCCCCACTGGAAAAGAAAAATCAGCAATTCATGTATTCATTCGCAAATTCGCTCCCTTCAACAAGCACCATTTACATCTGACATACATTTAGGAAAAAAGAAAGAAAAAACCAAAACAAAACAACAACAAAAAAACAAACAAAAAACCCAAACCAAATAAAAAAAACAACCAACCAAACAAAAATATTTGCTTGGTTTTGTCGTAAATTTAAACAAAGTAGTATAGGCCTCACGTATCCTCAAATAATAGATTGCTTCTACTTACTTGCCGGCACTAGGCATGTATAATTATAGCATCACTTATTTACAAGAGATAGGGAAAAATTAGACAATAAACTGTACAATCTTAGTAGACAAAATAATGCTACTATAAGCAGAGTCTTATACTAGTAGAACTATTCCCACACAGGAACAAAAATAAACATATTAGTTTATTATTTAATTTATATTAATTATATAAATTGATAGCTAAACCCAAAACAAAGGATGTGTATGTTTATGTATTTATATGTCACGTATATATAAATAAAATACTTTACATATAAACTACTAGGATTAAAATTTTAAGAAACGATAAATCATTATACCCACTTAAAATCTGCGTATAGATGAGATTGTTATTACAAAATGCAGGCTCATCAAACTCTGCTTTCCATTCCAGATTTATATGAATGCATTTGAGAAAAGAATTTTCAATCCAACTTTTTTCTCCATATTACTAATCTTTCTCGGATTTATTGAAATGCTAATATTACAACAGCTGAGTTTAAGCAAGCAAGAAAGAAAAATAAAATATGCAAGCTACTTTAATTGTTGCTCAATGACTTCAGTCAAATGACTAGAGTATGATGTGGAAAGAGGACTATAAATGTTATAAGAGGCTCTAATAAAGATTGGAACAATTTGGAAATTGTACGTTCAGGGTGCAATATTTGCATAAATCAGCGATGTGTCTTCCAAAAATTATTTTCTAACGTTCATATTTATAGGTGATCACCCACAGTAGAACAACATTAGAGCAATAATTTTGTGCTAATACTGTTAGCCGTAAGATATGTTCTTCACAGTAATAAGCAAGGACATGGGGATAAATATATCCCAAGGCCAACTGCTCTCCCAGGGCATGTGAGTAACACTCGCAAACATCCGTGTACATTACATAACAATCCACAATCAATATATGATGCTTAATTGACCAAAATAGAAAAATCAGTCTCAAGCACACTTCTCAGTCCCAAATGCAGAGCCTTCCAAAAGCTCTACTATTCCTCTCTACAGAGTTCTATTTTCCTTCTGCCTTCACCTCTGCCTGGACTCTGAAAAAGAGTTCTTATCTGATTGGCAATGAAGAGTTTGATCTAAATCTGGAAGGTGACAAGAGCTCTTTAAATATTAAAATATAAGCAAAGGACTTATACTTCTTGGGGAAATAAAGTGCAGCAACTTCTGGATCCATGTCAGTGAGGTCATCTAAATAGACACCATCAGCACCAAGATGCCGGCTTCGTTTGTCTGTAAGGGACGGCACAAATAAGCCTATTAATGAGCATTTTCTGAGTAAGAAGCCAGAACTGTTATTACTGTTTAACTATTCATTTAAGATTGAGAAACCAGACACGTTATAACAGTTTGTGAACTATATTTGTATAAAATGGCACTGCCAAAATTTTCAAAACAAGTTGGTCATATACATTGTTCAGACTTTGAATACACAAAATGGGACAGCAGAGGATTAGTTTTGAGGTATGCTGAAGCCTCCCTGTCCCAGACAAAACCATTGGGAATTAGAAGCCAGTGGTCACTGTAGGAAAACAGGAAAAGGAAAACTTTCTGAGTATTTGCACAGGCATATTGTCACAGTAGGGCAATCAGGGCATTTAATCTCTGAGAACTAATCTTCAATCCCCCCTCGCAAAAGGGAAATAACACAACAGACTATATTATAGGCACTAATACACTATAACTGGCTTGTTATGTAGAAAACTTGCTGTTTAGCACATAGATGTGTTGTGTGTGCACACGCACCATTGCAGGGGACAAGACGACCCTCCTAGGTCTGTCACTAGTACCAACCTACAGAGTCACCGCTGTCCTGTTGTTGCTGGTACATCTAGACAAGTAACCACTGGAAGGCCAAAACCTAATTTAGAATTCATTCTAAAACCCATGATTTCTCACTGTCCCAGTTTCCAAACATCAGAAAAGCAATCAGAAAAAAAGTTATGTAAAGACTGAATAGCAAGCAGAGTAACACTGTCATTTTTTTGTCTTCAAAGACATTGGAATGCATGGGGAAGTGGCTAAGAAACTTGTATGGTTACTGATTAAAAAGCAGCTGCACAAACTAGGCTTATATAGGGCTTACATACTTATAGAATAATCAGAGCTCTAAAACATAATATTTGTAAGCTAATAAATTTCACGTGAAGACTGTAACTCTTATTATAAAATACCATGGATATAGAGCCCAGAAATTAAGAAGCAGAAAAGCAGATGGAGTTATATTTCACAAATTCAGGACAGGACGCGTACCACACAGAACTGAAATTGCTCATGTGAAACAAAAGCATCTTATTTTATGGCAAATCTGTTGTTTGTTCAAAAGACACACTACAACTTTGCACTAGAGCAGAGAGGTTCCACAATTACCAGAGACACATAACAACTCAGAAAGCAGTCAGAGCAGGTGAGCCAGCAGATCTACAGAGTGCTTGTACCAAAAAGTGAAATCTCTGAATCTGTCAAATATGCATGAATTTGGAGCAAGTTTTGCAGTCTCGCTCATACGCACAGAACTGCAAAAAATCCCAAACCAAGGAGAATCTTCTGTCTTACTACATGGCTCCTGTGAACAGCCTGCTGCACAGCTCAGATTTTGAAGGTTCTTTCCAAAGCTTATTCCTTTCCAGATCTGAAAGTGCCTTCAGGGCACAGATTAATTTATATGACAATGAGATGCTTTATCACTGTGAAATTTAAAGACAAAATCATACATATAAAAGTGCAGAATCAACAGCTTTACCTTTCTTTCTGGAAGGGGAATCTGTCTTGCCAGCTGGTTGGGCTGAGCAAGCTGCAGCTTGTTTTATTTCTTCATTGGCAGGCAATGGTGGTACAGCTGCTCCTGAAGACTCTGTCTCTGGCTTATTTGTCTCAGCTGGTAAGGGCTCACTTTCATCAGCAGTTGCAGCATCTGTTTGTCCAAGGGCAGGTAGAGGGGACACAGTGTTAAACTCCTCTATAGGAGAACTCTGGATGACCCGAAAGTGAGTGCTTTCAGAAGGATTTACATCCACCACGCTGGGTTCCTTTGCTTTGAGTGGAGAACTGGCCTGTGAGAAAAACAGACTGCTATAAAGAAAGGCTCTTAGAAAACACAACAGCCAGAGTTTAACCTGTTCTGCTCACTCCAGTGAGATCAGATTCTCAAGGTAACCAACTACAGAAGAAAGCCACCAGCAACTGAGGTGGAGACTACAGTGTACAAAAGACCTCTCTGCTGTGCATTTGCTTGCGCAAAATTCATCTGTATCTTGGGGCCAGGAAAGATTTGTTCATTCCCCACTCACCTGCCTGGGAGCACATCACAGCTCCCACCCCGCCCTCCTCCCTTTCTGCGCAAATCCTAGCATTTCTTCAGAAGGTAACCCCGACAAACGCGAGAAGGGAGCGCAGACTGGAGTCCTTACACAATCAGAATGCTCCCAGGGACCAGGACAGGGGTACGCTGTCATTCATCTATACCCCAGATTTAGATTTTAAATCACTATAAAAACACTTCTAGATCTTCTCTGAGTGTGGAACAGGAGGTGTCGTATAGCTGTATAGCTGCTACAACCTTCACATCATAGCAAACAAACTCTTACATGAAGATCAACAGCATCCAAAGCATAACTCCCAGTTCAGGTATGGCCAGATCAACTCTGAATAGCTTGGATAAGGACATAGACGGGGACTGCACAGGGAAAAACCTCCCAGAATAAGATTTGCAATACACACCAGGGTGTGTGACTGGGATAAAAATGAAACACGCAAACCTACTAAGAGGAACCTCTAAATTCTAGACTGGAAATGCCAATTTGAAATTCCTGCCTAGATCTGTGCACTTAAATCAGTTCTCTATGTACAGAAAATAGCTCCCAATTTTCTTGTAATATAGATAAGGAGGAGAATAATGCAGAGGTGATGGGACAGCTCATCTTTGGCCTACTAAAGGAGAGGCCAGAGCTCTTCTGAAGGAATTAAGAAATCTGGATTCCCATCCCTGTTTTTGTCTCTAGCTATCAACAGTGAATTAAAGATAAATTATAACAGTGCCATTATAATTCTGGTGCCACCACCAGAATCCAGAAGTCTTGTTTCTGAGGAGGATACCCACTTCCCTGGCCCGCAAAGTGGGGATTTTGTTTCTTGATACTGTTCCTGACCCCATCACTCCTGCAGTCCTTCCCGCAGAGAAGCCAACCTTCAGCAGAAGGCGCCAAACCCTGCACCATCCCTGCCCCCACAGTTGCAGTATGCCACTGGAACCTCACCTTTATTTCTCACACCCTGAGGCAGGCATAAGCCCTAAGTCCCCCCTTTCCTGTACGAATGCTCTGACTCCACAGCTATGGTAAGGAGCCAGCCAGCACCTGACTGACCTGCAGTGTACTCGGCTGCACATGGCTACTGTGCAGCATGGGAGACGGTGCTGCTGGCACACTACAGATCCTGCCATCTACCTGGGCCAAATGGCTTCAGGCAGGAGACAGGCACCAAGCCAGCTGGCTCAGCCAAGAGAACGGCACGCCGGGGCATGCAGAGACACAGAACTGCAGGTGTTTCTGGGTGCTTATGTACTCAAGCAACCAATCTTAATTTTTGTGAATCACACTGCTAACACCAAGCAACTTATTTCCATCTAAGACCATTTATAAATTTCAATGATTTACCAAAGGACATTGGGTTTGATTTTATATGTTATTCAAGCTTCTAACTTTTAAAAGACTAGGCCTCAGGTACTTCCTCATCTTCTACTGTATATCATCAGCGTTGAGAACATCCATAGCACAAGGTACTTTCCTGTACCTCCTAAGGAGCAAGACGCAATTCTCTTACATAAAATGTTGCAATTTTATGTAAAAATAGGATTCATTCCCTCTTCAGCAGCCTGCAATGGAATAAGCACATTTGCGCCATTAAAGCACAATAGATGCTAGCTGGAACGAAACACATTACCTTTGCAGCCTGGGGTAGTTCTCCCCAGGCCCAGTGCATGTGGGGATTATTCTTCAGTCCACTTCTGTCTGTAGGTTTACTGACTAATTCTGAGTCACTTTTAGGAGTAGGAGGGCGTGAACCAGATGGGCTGAAGAAAAAAAACAAACAAACAAACAGAAACACTACCTATTACAAAAATATTGCAAAACCAAAAGTAACCACAATGCACTACACACTTTACAAACTGATATCCATCAAGCCAAAGCTTTGAAAATCTAAATAATTATCAGCCAGTTGAAAATGTGAAAGCATGGAAAAACAGTTTAAACAGTTCGGGATCCTCTTAGACTGGCATTCAGAGGTCTCATCCACTTTTTAATAAGTGCCATCACAGAAGTCGTATTTGAGAAGCTGAAAGAGATGGAACAAGAGCACTGGACCCGAACATTTCAGGAGGATTTCTGGGTTTGTGTGTGTAAGAAAGAACAGGGATGGTACCAGCAGCAGCAGCTGAATAGATGTTAGCATTTTATAATGGATGTGAAGTGCAGAAATGACTCACTCGCACCAACAAGACACTTTATCCTGAGTGAGTAATAAATTAGTCTAAGGAATCCAGTTGATTACTTCCTTCTACTAATTTGTTCAGTTCTATCCTTGGATGCACGTTTATAGGAAAACCAGCAGGAGAGCTATACAAAGAATTTGAGCCCTTCCAGTGCAAAAATATTTAACTGTTTGTTCTGCTGACTACTCAATATAAAATATTTAATCATTAATTAGTAAATTATCAGTTTGTAGCATATTTTTAGTGTGCTGAAGTCAATAACATGACGTCAAGTCAACCATTAATAAATAATGATTCACTGATTTCAAGGACAAAAGGAAAAATTCTGATTATCTATGCTGCCTTCTGCATAATGCAAGTCATTGAAATTCACCCAGAACCCCCTGAACAAAGCCCATTATTTTTTGTCTGAGCCACAGCATGTCTTTGGTATACTCATGCAATCCTGATTTTAAAAAAATACAAACAACAAAAGAATCCACAACATTCCTAAATCAAAGGTCCAAACTGAGTTACCTTCACTCTCAAAAACAAAAGGCTTCCTACATTTAGTATAAATTCTTCATGTTTGATTTATTCTTTACCTTCTTTTGGATCAACTGAATATCCAAACCAGTTTTGCTCTTTCAATGTAAGGCAGTTTTGTAGAGCTAGCTGGCAGGGAATTCAGTGGTCACAGGCAAATAATTACTTCACACTAACACAAAGCAGCTTTTAAAAACCTGTGAATTTCACATCTGAAAAAAATAGCAACCTAATTATCTACATTATTCCTAATTTTCATCTACGTTGCAGTAGATATACTTCGAATACAGACAAACTCTATGACTTTAGCTACAGATAATTATGTTACCTAACTAAACTATAAAATTTATAAGCAATACTGTGGAACACCTTTTTTGGTCCTAAGAATTTCAAATTTTTATTAGTCCTTAGGGTATAGCTTACCATTTGACAGATGAAGGAATCAATAAAATGTGATTTTAAAAGTATTTTCAAGCTCTAAGGATTCAAGAAATGCCTGGTGGGATTTTCAGCACCTTCTACATCTCCCACTGACAAGTTTGCAGAATTTGCAGCATTTTCCATGCATCTAGGGCCCATTGAAACCTCAGAAATCAGGAGCCTGAGCACTTCAAAAAAATCTCAGCAGGTAATAATGCTTCTACTGCTGCTTTACACCCAAAACATTTAGATTTAAGGAAGTGTTGTCACTGCACAACTTAATCTGTGCACCACACACATTTTAACCTTCAAAATACCTACTGTTTACTTAGAAAAATCTCCCGTCTGGGCTTTGGGGTATGTTCAGCTCAGACTCACCTACCCAGACAGATGACGAGAGAGAATACAGGCATTGCTTACGTTTGAGCTAGAACCTCTGCATTTTGCAGTGAGAACACTGACTGGGGCAGAGCCGGGGGGGAACCTTGCCTTTTCCATCATTTTCCCTGAAAATACAGTTCCCTTGTACACACAACTGAGCGTGGAAGAAGCCCAGGCTGCTACTCAGCACCAAGAACCGTGACGTATATTCCCAGACACACGCATGCAAGTGCCAGGAATATAACACTTGCATATGTGTGTACGTAAAAACAGGCAGAGTTCTGCTCTGAGAAGGCTCCTGCTGCGAAAGGCTGCCCAATGATCCATGCACGTGTCTGGATTATTGGTTCAGAGTAGATATAACGACAAGTATAACCATGGTGAGTTAGGAACTAATCTAACCCCCAAAATATTACCCACTCTCCCAAAACAAAGTACACAAAATACACATGATCTACTGAACTTTCGACACAAGCACAATGGAGACATCTTAATTCTCATTCTATAAATATTACTTTTCTATACAATAAAATATAAGGATTTAGTAGTAACAAAATGTTAGATCTTCAGAATTCTTTTCAGTTGATTTCTCCTTGTAGATTAGTGTACAAACGCTAATACAAACTCAGGGTAGACCAGAATTATCATCTTAATTTAAAATGCCCAAGACCAAATCAGACTGCAAACATGCATCCACAAGGCAAACAGGAGGTAAATTATTTTGTTTGATACTAAAGCATTCTCGTTCCTTATATCAACTGGAACATAAACTGGAATTTTCTATGCCACCCACAATCATTAATACAGGGTTGGTGGCCTCCCGATGAGATCTGGTTTTCCATTACAGAGAAATACCTTTGCTTTTTTCTTCATATGCCATATTGTTGTTTAACACTCAATAGCTACGCTCTCCCACTAACATCTTTCTGGAATAGCAACAATAATCTCAGTAGTTTATGGACGCAGATGGCAATTATGCCTACTACAGTCCTGTTTGTATGCTTCCTGTTTGTATAGTTCTGCTTCCATATGTAATGCCAGATGTCGTCTCCTTTAGCCGCACCGGGACTATTTTGGCTGCTATTCGTTTCATACTATTGCAACCAAAGTAAAATGAGACTGAAGGCTAATAAAGCTCACAATCACATTCCTTTAATTTTTTTTTTTTTTTAGCTCGGTTAGGTCAAATTAAATCCTGGATTAATGTTACACTTGGACTAGGGGTCAACAAGACTGAATATCAAGACTGTGTAGGATTTGTAACCCAGCAATAGTATCCTGCAAATGCATCCACGGATCAGACTCAAAACGGGTTCTTTATTCCTTACACCACCAATACCTTTATCTTGGGCTGAACTATGCCTTGCAGTTCCCCTCCCCTTAAATTAGGCATTGGCCCAGCCCAGCTGAAATGCGCTTGCCCTACACAGATTGCTGCAGATATCGCAGATCAAACTAGAGCCACCCATCCTGTCAACATTGTACAAGGAGGAAGGGAAACCTCAGTTCAGTCATCTAGATCAGCATATCTGATTCATATCACATAAATGCTGAATATTTGTGTCACAGACCTATGTATTCCCTAACAGCTATGACTGCACTTAATGTAATCCAATGTCAAAGAAGAACTTGGCCTGTAGTTGGCAGTTCTGCAATAGCAAACCATGCTGATCTTTGCAGTGTTTCCCTCTGAAAGCAAAGACAGCCCTGAGAAAGCAGCAGTGTGACCTGAGAAAAAGTCCTGCCTTGACTGAGGCCAAATAAACCAGGAAAAGATAGTCGGAAGAAAAAAGGCCTACCTCATGTACATGTCACAACAATGGCTGAGAGCATCTGAAAGTCCTTTGAGGTGGCCATAATAGTTTCTTATTTCACACAGAGGAAAACAGTTGCAGACACAGAGAGGGCCTTACTCAGACAAGCTGCTACAGCATTTTAGCTGTAAATCTAGACTGCAGGACAGGTGAACTGCAGAGCAGAGGTCATGGAGCCACCCAGAGCACTTCATTGCTCCATCCCAACCTGTGCGCCTGCCCCTCTTTCCCATGAAAAACAGTGAGGACAGCCTTGAATGTCCCAGGATTTCACCTTGCCTCAGTGCTGCAACATGGTCAGGTTGAGGAGGGCAGACCTAGAAGCTGGGAAAACCTCAAGATTATCAGTTTCAATACAGCCTTAGGCACCTAGTATGGCATCTATGTTGAAATAGGCAATGAGCAATTTAGCCTGATTTATTACTCAAAGCTTCCCCAGCATTAATAGAGAGTTGCAAAGGTCATATTCAGACACCTACTTTACATTTTTTAACTGAGTTGCTGTGACTTCTCTCCACTGACTTAATGGAGAGAAAGGGCCTGGCTGCAGAACCTTGAGACACCTTGAATTTAAGGCATCATCAAAAGTATATTCACTTTCAGCTCTGTAGAAAACAGTCCACAGTCAGAGGAATCCTACACTACAGCAAAGGCTTAAGTCTGGGTCTCCTAAACCTCAGGCAAGATGCCTTAACTACTGTGTCATCTTTACTCTATAAGACGCTCCTCCACTGCAGTCCAACATACAGAAAGTCTTCCCCTCCCCAAAACGAGGGAACAAGGGAAGAGAAGTTCTCTTTTGGTACTGGGCTCCTCCCATTACAGACTGTGCACTTCTTATTGCTCACTTAATCTCTGAGGCCTTTGTTTTGCTTTTACTTTTGCAACTTACGCACAGGCAAACAACTCGGTAAAGCCATCGGATAAAAATGTCTTTAAAATATATACTAACTGTAAAAAGCCAGATGGAAATGTCGATCTTCAGAGGAACATAAGTTTTCACCAGCTAAGTTCTTCCTTTTTTTCCTGTTATCACCTGAATCAACTTCAGGTTTTCACTGGCCTGATTTTATACTAGCCACCCTGATTCAACAGATGATTCATCAAGGCAACTTACCTCCAGTCAATGCCCACAAAGAAGTAAGCAGAGAAAGTGGTTTTCAACATCACTTTCTTTCAAAGTGTCTGGGTTAGCAGTAAGTGCAGTATAAGTTCAACAAAGTTCACATACTATTAATGTGTTAAAAGTTAAAAGGATTAAAGTGCAGCCCAGAAAAGAGGGAGGACAACTGTTCTACCTGTCTGGAGGAGAAAAGTAAGAAGATTGTTGAGGACAAGAGTTAGATAGACCTCCGTCTGCTGGAACAGTGAGAAGAGAGGATTGCCCTGTGCAATCTATAGGCTTACTGGACAGCACAGCATGTTGGCAGAAAGAAAAACAGGGTGTCATTATTCACAAGTGCTGATTAACATAAGCTCTTTGTGCATTAGCTACATGAATGCTGAATTTACATCTAGAATTTTCAAAATCCAGAACACTGCTATCAAGAAACAAACAGAACATACAGTTCAAAAAGCCACTGAAAGGGCAGGGCGTTGACACATGCTATTACCAGACTGGTGAAGCTAACTGCATTAAGCTCTACAGTCAGTGGAGAAAGTTTCTTCCAGAATGCAATTCAAATTAAGCCCTTGCTCTGAAATCATCTCCTTGCTCTCCCTCCCTCCATCCCTCAACTACAGAGGCAGTCTATTGAGATTAGACTTCTTAGGATAAGGTCTTGTGAATACTGTCCCACTCCAATAGTCTGCATGGAGGACATGGGGGACATGTGCACAGACACACACGCACAAACTTCGTTGGAATTATAACACAATGCACAACAAGCAAAAAATTGTCTCTTTTTGACAGTGTTCCACAGACACAAAAAATGAGGCCCAAACTAATCTGCTTTGACATCAAAGGTATACACATGTGCACAAATACACATCTAGGAAAAAATAAGTGAAGTACTGTATTTGTTCTTTTCACACAATAAATATTTCATGTCTATCTACCTGTGCAATTCTACAGATTAGCTTTGAAAGGGACACAAGAAGCTCATATTCTTATTAATTTAAAAAAAAAAAAAATCTTATTTTTATACATCAGTTCCAATCTTGCAAGTTCTTAAAAGGATTATACCCAAAGTACTAAAGATTTATATACCTGAATTAACTGAAGTCCTTACAAGGTGTGTGCATCAGGCAAAGATTCATATGTCACAAAATGTTCACCCTCTCTATAGTATTCATACGCAAACAGTGACATTAGCAGATATATTCTTCAGAATTTGTGGACCTGCCTTTGTATGCACACATTTGTTGAATCAAGGAAAAACCTAACCTGAAGTTTTTGTACGCTACCTGATTTCAAATATAGAAAGCATTCATTTAGCAGTTGACAGTGACCATGTTTGATACCAAAATTTTTTAGTAAGACTTCATATAGCACTAGCATGTAAGAAATTAAAGGAAGGTTATTTAGAACTGTACTATCCGAAAAAGTACCTTTGAAGAGGTGACCATTCTCCATCTGAATGAGGGTAAGATGCAGACTGAGAAAACGTAGAAACTGCAGGAGCCTTTATGTCAGACACTTCATCGACAAACACATCTGGAACAGTGATCCTATGTATAAGGAAAGACGTGACATTTAAAAACCATACTTGATTACTGAAGAGTCATATACTTCAGATAATAAAAAACAAAAACCCCATACTGTAGAGAAGAATTAGTACAACCTGAACTAAAAAGGGATAGAGAAATGATATCTGATTCACATCATCTAGTTCAGAGCATGATGGAGGATTGTTCTTATGTTTTCAATATCATTTTCATTATTTCGGTTAGTATCAATCTCAACAGCTTTCTAGCCTAAAGGTTTTTCTTAAAGGAACATGTTCATCAACCATATGTACTGACTTAGATAGAAATTACTGTTAGAAGGTATGGAATGGAACATTAACCCAGCATTAGGTTTCTATTATATATCTCAATTCCACTGTGATACCTTGAATTGTCCAATGGTTCTTTTTCTTCCTCTGAGCTAATCTCTATAGGAAACATGTCTTCATCTTCTGAGGTGTCTCCATTGTCTTCTCTTTTTAAGCTGTCTATTTTATGGGTAGACTTCCTCCTCTTTTTCCTCCTTTTTTTCACAGAGCTACAGACTGGAGATGTTTCAGTAGAAGGCTGCGATCCATGGGCTTGGGTCGGTACTTGTGAGGATGCACTGGTGTCTAGGTTTCTTATCCTGTCTATGGAGTTCCTCTTCAGCTGAGCTTCCATTAAAGCAGTTCCCTCAGACAGAATGGGAGATGTGGAGAGATGGTAAGGAATTACCTCCTGAGAAAAAATGCAAACCATGCAACACATTAGTTCCTCTGCCAGTCATAAATCTGGTTCTAACATCTATGCACAATTGCTAAAATCAAAGTAATTTATTCCCCAGAAAAGTAACAAAGATTAGACATCTGGGTGCTTAGTATGATCCTATAGCATATGGAAACTGTTCCATAGCTGCATCTCCTTAGACAAGCCAGGAACAATTCTCTTAATAAAGAGGATCCTCTGAGCATCTAATATTGGCCAGGTTATGGCACGAGTCTCTATCCACCTGATGCTAGATACAGAGCAGAAACAAAATACTAGTTTATAACCTCAACATTTTGTAAAATCCAGTTCTCCTTCACAGCTCAGATGACAGATAGTTGTCAGATAGGTCAGTGGTTTATAACTAGGTCACACAAACATCCTGTTATTCAATCATATATATACGCATTTCTAGACATTCATGGAAGTATTTCTAGCAATTTCCAGTCACCAAATAACTGTTACCACACAGAAGATTTTAATATAGAGATCAGAAGATTTAAATATAAAGATATAGAGATGGATACTGCTCTCATCTCAAACTAGTAATATCGTACTCAATAGAAGAATTTGAAAACCCATCCCACTCTGGACAGTGACAAAAATTATTGGGGATATCTGAATAGAAATGCCTGTAAAAAGCTCTTCTTATGTTACATGACGTGTGGACTATTCAAAACTAGTGTGACCATAACTTATATAGACTAGTATTTAATCACACAGCTCAACAGCAGGCATGCTCATTTAAATGTAATTCCACATGACCAAGAGTTGCAAGATCACATCTTTGGCGAGTACCAGAATTACTGTGTGCACAGATGTTTACAGGGCATGTGCACTTTTACTAGCAGTCTGCTGAATGCACATGGTCAAAGTAAAAGTTTCTACAAAAAAACAGGTCCATGGACATATTAACCTCTGTTGTGTACATCTTTGGAGCATGGGAACTGTGTACATGTTATTTCTGTTCACACACTGGCATGCACTTAAACTCTGATTTATTTTTTAGTTATGGGATTACCTTCTTCAGATTTTTTTCAATCTCAGCAACTTAAAAAAGAAAAAAAAAAAAAAAAAAAAAAAAAAAAAGAACTGCATAGTATTAAATTTCCATAGCAGAAAATTGTCCAGAAACTTTCAAAACTATAAAATGGGTAAAGATATGTTTTTCAACAAAATTCCTAAACTCAAAACTGACTCTGAAGAGCAGGTACTGAATTTTTAACAAATTAAAATTACTTTTCACTCTTACCTGATCATTATCCATCTCCTGCACAAAAAAGGCCTCTCCATTGTCTCCTAGTTTCATGTGCAAATCTACAGCCTCTCCATTAATTTCTATGTCAACCTGGAAGAAAATAAATATATTCTCAAATGAAAAGGAAGTTATTTTAGGTACACAGTTCCTCTTCAGCTATCCTACCACTGTCACTGGGCAAATGCTTCTCAGGGAATTGTAGGAAACCTTACAATAAACGTAGAATAGTGAACTTCTCTGTTTCTCTCCCCACCCCTTCACAAGGCCATCAATTGTCAGAATGTTTTTCTAACTCATTCAGCTCATTGCTGTCTTGCTCCTCTACTCAGGAAGGTTTATAGCCATTACATAAAGTCCTGAATCTTTTTAAATGTAATTCTGAATGCTTCACTCACCACACAAATCTTTTTGCTCTTTTAATTCATAGCCTAATTTTTCGTTCTGTAAGAAGTACTTCCACATGCAAATTCTTGATATACTGTCTTTCAAATTCATTAAACAGACTTCTCTTTACACCATAAGAAGCATAAATAAGAAAAATTGTCTATTTCTTCCACACATTTATCTCACCGCTATACAGCCCCAACTATTTCCATTTCTTCTCAGGAGGATCTTTCTCTTTGCCTATAACCATTCTTGCCACCAACTCCATTTTCACTGCTGGCTTTTTTTTTTTGGAGACTTTGACAAGCCTACATTTATGTTATATTTCAGGACACAGTATGCTATCAGCACGGTAACATTTTCAACTTTTACCCATCCTAAATATTGGCATTCTTTTCTGGTTCATGTAAGAATTGAACAAAGTCCATGCTGACATTAGGATCTTTCTGTTGAACAATTATAGCTACATTAGAACCTAGACTATATGTAGTTACAAATTATTTCCTAAAATAATCTGTCGTGCGTTACTCACTGGCAACTTCACATTGATATCATATTGCCAGGTCATTTAGATTTAGATTTCATGAAATCTATTATAAGCCCAAACAAGCACACTCAAAATTTTGCTCTGTTGAAAATAAATGTTATGAATTTCATGGTATGTTTTGTTTTTATTATAGTCAATAAATTATGCTTTGAAATGCAAGAATCAGTAACAACCATTTTAATTGAATCTGGCCTCAATTTGGGCACTTTGTAAAGAGTGCCTGAAGAAAACCTTGACTAGCATAACACAGAACATTCAGTTACTTTCGTGTCGTTAGAATTACCCCACAGACAGAGCACCTCAAAATTGTCAATTTTCTTACCACTTTCTCCCTAGAACGTAGGACTCCCATTTTCCCAAAGCGTACATGGAAAGGAGAACACTGAAGATTTCCATCTGGCTGACGTACAACAATTATATCTATACATCCTGACAATGTGGCTGGGTTTAGTCCCTTATAGAGCTCCTTCACAGTTACAAACACTTGCCCTGCTAGCTGTCCAACGTAATTCATGGTTTGGACCTGAAAGGCAAAAGATAGAACAAATAAGACTTTGATCCGTGCTTTGTATTTTAGAGATGTTTGAGAGACCGGGATTCCAGCATTGGGGTGTTCTCCTGTTTCACAAATTAACAACTTCACGTAGAATCAGGATTTCCCACCTAATTTATTTACAGCTGACACATGTTTGTAGAGAGCTATTAAAAGACAAAAGCAAAAGAGACCTTATAAGTCAGAGAATTGTAAGCACGTTCAAAAGTTCGTAAAATCAGTTGCATTCAAAACCACTGTCAGACTTTTAGACTCTGAAGCTCAGAAATGTCTCCAATTATCTCTGAAGAGAAAGGCATTACTCCCAAAATAACATCTCTTCTTATCATTTATTGTGCCCTCAACACTAAATGTACTTTTCTCATGTATTTGTACAGGCTTTTAAGGGCAGGGCAAGTGAATGGTTTTAAGCAGATCTAATTTTCCACTACACCGAGGTCAAAGACTATTTTCCCACTTTACAGGGATTTCTCCCATTAAAAGATTATTATAATGGATACGCACAACAGATATGCATTAAGGTTTGACAAGAAACCTTCAATCCAGAGCATGTGAACTTCAGAGTGCTTCCTAATGCAACTTCACCATTCTTGTTTTAAAACAGCCTTTTAGTATCAGCAGGCTTATTAAAAATTAGACATGTGTTGATGGTTGAAGTGTTTGGCTTTATTTCCCCTGATCCTGGATTTATTTAGTACTTCGCATTTAGTTTCCCGCTTCTATTCTGTTAATGCACACTCTGTTTATGCTCCACTAATACACTTAGTCCCTTAGACGGCATGCATACATAGACATACTCAAAAATTCAAAAAGTCTTTTAAGGGCTCTCAAAGTATGAATGAATTTAAGTAGATACTTTCCTGAACAGTAGAGATTTTAAGGACTGCCAACATCTATTGTTTTCATTGTTTTTCCAACACCTCACAGATTCTAAGATTCTGATTTCAGGAAGGTCTTTGTGCACTCAATGCAAAGCATATGCATCACATACAAGTTCTTTGCTAGGGTGGACCACATCACCTGGACATCAATAAAAGAGACATTTGCAGGGTAGGCAACGGTAAAACTCCCATTGATGGTGCTGAGAACAGAACTGAGCTCAGAGTCTGAGAGACAGTCACTGCACTGAGCTGCGCGGCATGTGTGAACCAGCATCATCTGCTACAATAGAGACTCCCTTTCAGCTGTGTTCTTTCATAAGCAACAAAAAGATGCAAGTGTGAAAGGCTGTAAAAATAGCTCCAATTTTTAACTCTGATTTATACTTAGAAACAAAAAACTATTAAAAGAATACAGTGACAGCATTACTGTAAAAAAGTGGAAAGTTAGGAAATGCTATAATTAAGGCTGGTCTGTTCATGCATGGCTGTTTTAATTAATTAATGATCACCAGTGGTTTTTTTCTGAAAGTCCCTCCACACAGGATGGACAGAAGCTTTGTTTTCTTCTCTGTTTCTATTGCAATACACAGGTATCAGGACACAGACCATGCTCTGAAGGAAGAATTGTTTATGTTCTTTTGGGCTTTATTGCCCCCCTAGATTGCCCCTGAAAAGCAATGATGCTCTCCCCATCTGACAACTGGGGAGCTGAGTCACAAAAAGATTAAAACTGGGCACTAACTTTGGAAACCAAACAGACTTTTTTGAAGCGTTTAGTGTACAAGATGTTAACTAATGAAAGAACAAGCCCTAAATACTGTTTGGAGAAGCATTTCTGCACAGCCCTTAATTGAGCCATCTAGAAAGTGCCACCTACTGAAAAGTCAACACGTGAAAACTTCATGGCAGAAAGAGCAATTATATTCAGTTCTCCAGCATTCAACTGGTATTAGCACTTCTAGGCTCCTATAATACATTAGAAACATCCCTTCCTGAGTGCAAATCTAGTGGCAAACTGTTTGATAGGGAACCGCACTTAAACTCATGCCGCACCCTATGCCGTGCCACAGAACAACAGGTTGGAACAGACCTCCAGAGGTCACCTGGTGCAAAAGCCTGCCCAAAGGAGGGCCAACTTGGACCAGGTTGCCCACGACCCTGGTCCTGTTGAGTTCTCAATGTCTTCACAGGGATCGAGATTTCTTAGCCTCCATGGGCTCCTGTTCCCATGTTCGACAGTCAGCACAGCAAAAATTTTCTTCTCAATATCTAATCAGAATTTCCCTTGTTGCAACTTGTGGCCGTTGCCTCTTGTCCTATCACTGTGCATCTCTAAGATTCTGGCGCTGTCTCCTCCATAGCCCCCAACAGGTAACTGAACACCCTGAAACCCAAACAAAACTAGCTCTCCCAGCCTCTCCTTTTAAGCCATAAGCTCTTATCTCCCTTATCTTCATCTGAGCTCTCCAAAAAAATGGCACATGGGCACAGACCTAAGCTCAGAAGTGAGCCTCCAGGGTGACAGATATAAGCAAACTTTTAAAATTATCCCTTTGCTTTGGAAAAATACTTCAGTTTCTGTTGGGTTTTTCCTAACCTAAAGCTCCGTAAGAAACGTGTGCTAAGATTAAATTTAAAGATGGTTACAATTAGGCTCAAAATTACATGGTGCAGTTCACCCCGGTTAATGCTTGGTCTGCTTAAGCAACAAAATTTCTAGGTGCAAAACAGCCACAACTTCCTTGGTGGGGAAGGAGTTGCTGGGACAGGACATACACCCACTGTCCAGGAGAGTTATGGGCAAACAATCCAAACATGAGGACTCACACATCCTCTTAACAAGTTATACCAGCAGGTCTCTTAAACTCCTAAACAGCGAATTTTGCAAGTATTCTTGTTCACAACAAATCTCAGCTGCAGTCCCTGCCCTGTCTTAGGACACAGAGATTATTTTTATACTCATGAATTAAAAAATTTGGACACCATCCTCAAGCTCTGAGGCCAACTGGCACAGCACAGCTTGCTTCTGTGCAGTGAAAATCTCTTCTCCTTTAAAAAGAAAGTGCCACATCCAAACTGTCAGCTGGTGATGGACACTCCTTGCAAGCTGCGCTGAGCCTGGCCTGTGCAACAAAATCACCGCAGAATTAAAGACGGACTGGCAGGCTAATCACATAAACCCCATTTCCTCAGGAAACCAGACAAAAATGGGTTTATATTTCAAATGTAGGGAACAAAAGATGCTGTAGATAAAATGGGAGAGAGTTCAGAAATTGGACTCTGATGGATGTAGGCCCTTTATCCTAACTTTTAGACATGCCAAGCAAAGCTGAGATTGTTTGGAGTCAGAGGTTTATAAGTTTATACTCTGAACCTAAAGTCAGTCCATACTATGTCAGTACTCCAGGAAACCAACATTCCTCAAACCCCAGAGAGACTGCATGTGGTTTTGGAGCAACATTTTACTCTGGCCACTCCAAGAAGTCTTTCACTTACTAACCGGACAGCAGCAACTTCAGCAGTAAACATGAGTTTACGTCATGGGTTAAACCCCCAGTGCCTGCCTGTTAATTATACTGAATTTAGCAAAACTCTTGTTCTCATACCATGCTAGTGGACATCGCATAGAATATTTTTTGCTGCTGGGAAAATTGACAATCCTTTTGATCTAAGCTTACAGCAAGTGAGAACAGTCTGTACTGCTTCTGTCAGGATTTTCAAATGGCTTGAGTTTTGTTCTTTGCCAGGAGACACTCCACAGCCTTACATTATGCATCTATTATGAAATTAAGAGTATTTTCTAGTATCATTTTTAATATCAATTTAACTAGCATCACCTGCCAGGAGGTCAGAAAATTTCCAACTCTTTTGATTGTTAAAGAGAGCAGTCATTTTTCAGAATTTATCATCTCATGAAAAAATAAGTGAAAAATAAATAGCTAGGTGTTACCTTATTACTTAACTGACTTATTAACTTAGCAAAGATTGACCTAACAAAGCTAATTCTTTAAAGTCCCGCTCTACTGGATGCCACAGGAAGATCAAATGCACTGTCATCTAGATAATCTGCTTCTTTCATACAGGTGCACCAGACTATGTCCTAATTCCACTGGAAAGGCTGGTAACTCTACCCTTTGTGGCCCATTTTTTACAGCCTACCTCTTCCCCATATTATTTCATCTTTCTTTACCATCTTTTATAAAATAAAATACTGAAAGATATAGGAACTAAAGGCCTCTTTTCCTTCTGCAAGACTCAGTGTCTCCTCAGGTTCCACAACACAATGAATAACAGGTTAGATATCCACACACATCCAAGTTACTTAGGGATACAAGTGCTATTCAACATGCTCTAAAGACGGACAGTTTTTGAAAAAACAAAACAGAACAAAACACCACCATGATCTAGGTAGCATGCTGCAAGGGTAATGAAAAACTGGAACACGCTTCCTTTGGAAGATATGAAATCTCCAGTACAGAAAATCTAGAGAAGCAGGACAAACATCTGTTGGGACTGGTTTAGGAATGGCCAGTTGTAATCTTTGGGACAGAAATGTCACTGTACCTGTGTCCAAAGCAGTAAACCAAACTGTATCACATCACAGACCCAACCATTACAATTGGTCGTCTATACTGAATCTATTTAAATAACAAAATCTGCTCTGGTACATTTTAGGCACAGGCCAATAAGCATTCTCCCAACAATTCTAGGCACAGCTAACGAGATAACAGAGACTGGGGACTACTCCCACAGCCAGTTTAGGAGGAGTCACCTTCTTTTAAAGGTTAAGTGAGCTTTGTAGAATAGATGTGAACAGATGGTGCTAGCTGGTCTGGCCACCAAGAATGGACTTCAGCCCCGTTTCATTCACTAGCGGGGATGCAACATTCAGTTCCCTTTCAGCCCCTTTTCTCAGGTTCTACAGTTACGACTGTGCACTGGATTTGTAGGCCATAAGAGGAAGATTTGCAGCACTGGCAAACATAACACAAACTAAATGCTTAGCACAAAGAAAAACAACACATACAGACTCATCTTTTGGTTACGCTTTTAATACCTGATGTCATGATGAGACCCTGGTCCACAACTGAAGTGATGAGCATAAGCACAAAACAAATCGACTTTCCTAAGAACTTCTCCATACAACTTGCAAAATGGTGAAAGGGAGCCAAAAATTGATGGGCCAGTGTTCAGTTAAAATAAATCACTGCAGCTTTGCTGCTGACACTGAAACTATGACAAGTATACAAACCTGATCCATCTGGTCCCCTGATCTGCTCTTGGCTTCCGTTTCGAATCAGAATTATTTAGGAATCAGACTGTGGCCCCTTCAAGAGAATTAGTCTTCATTTACAAAAAAGTAAATTACAATATTTCAAAGACTCCTAGGTAAGTACTTACTGCCACTCTTTTCTTACGTATCAAACATTTATTTTCTTGACTCTGAAGCAATTCCGTTTTGTTTGCAGTATTGAACACCAACTCCCTCTACAGCAATTAATGGAATTTTACTATTGACATATTCTTTACCATGAAAAACAGTATCAGAGATTACGTTCCAAAAAAGACTTATGATAAAAATGTAGGGGAGAGAAGGAAATATTTCAAATGAAGATTCCCTAGACGGATTTTTTAAAAATTAAGCTTAGCCTTTCATGTCTGTACCACAACCGTAGTAATGATGACTTCTTAACTACAAAAGCTCGTAATAACTATTATTCTATTATTTTTAAAAGAGGTACTTCTCTTTATTAGTAAATGGTCAACACATGGTAAAATCACTAATGCTGTGTGACCATCACATTCAATCCTCTTAATATTTTAACTCATTTCAGGTTGGAAACAGAAAATCATTAAGAACTTTCAAAAGCCTTTTTCTTAACTATTTGTTAGCTCCTACATCCATCCAAGCCAAGGTCACTGTCATGAATTCCCACCCCACTTTTTTGAGTAAATTCCCAGCCAGAACCCCAAAGTTGTGCATTTCTCAGAGCAAAATGAGAGCCTGGATTTACTTTCTCTAGAGGAGCAGTGATGGCACTGCACAGGACTTTAGGAGACCACAGTTTAGGTCCCTACTTTCCTACAAGATTACCACACAGTCTTGGGCAAGTGATTAAGGCTTAGATCTTAGAGGGTGTTTAACTCCCACTGGTTTCAAGCAGGGTCTGTCACTGCGGCTACATCTCAACTGCAGCATGCCAAGCTCATCAGAGTGAGACATAGACAAACACTCTCCTTGCACACTCTTTTTTCCTGGAAAGGGAAACCTGGACACAGGACCTGAAAGGGAGCCATAAGCAGCCATGACCCTCCTTTGGACCAGTTGAGGGAGTACTCCAGAGCGCTCTGCTGAGCAGCATGATTCTGGTTGTTCTGTAAATAGGAGGGCAAACTCTGTCCAAACCTGACTACGTGCACATTTTTTCCAGACTTCCCCATAGTCACAGCGGCATGGGACAGACCACATTCCTGACAATACATCTGGTCCATCAGGAGACAGGTGCAATTCACTTGTATGTCCCAAATCAGAAAGCAACATGCAGCATGTGACTGGCTCTGCACCAGAGTAAGAGCATTTTGCTTCCTGACAGCCAAATCTCCAGAAATATTTTAGGGTTGGGATTATTCTGGGCTTAATTCTATTAGGAACTATTTGACTGCTATTCCACGCTAGCCAAGGCTAATGCCAAAAACTGTGACTTCTTGTAATGGCCAGAGAGTCAAATGGATCAAATGTCAAACTTATCTCCCAAGCTGCCAGTCCCTCCCAGAACCCACTCACTCACACTCACTCACAGATATGGACTTGGACTATGAGATGACTATTCACTTGGTTCTGGTATCTTTCAAATAGCTGAAACGTTACTTGGTCCAACACTTCACAAAGTCCCCGTAAAGAACAGAATATTTTCTTGAGAGCAGCTGAAATCAAAAATTCAAATTGAAGACTCCAAACTTGCCTGTAATGAAACCTCACGTTCAAACGAAGGAAGGACTGGCCTATAGTCCCACACTCCGGGTATCGGACTGGCACTCGGGAGTCCAAGAGAATTATTTCATGGCCAGTTGAAGTGTACAACCATGGTCCCCACACCAACCTCCCAACCGTACATCCCCAACTCTCCCAAATCTTGCCCGTGTGTCAGCACTGAAAACTAACACCACTAAAGCCATGCAAAAATAATTTCCAGCTGGATCAATGGGGTGATCTGACTCACTGCATACCCATACAATTGCTAGTATCAACTAAAGAGAGAAGCTGAGAAAGAGTCAGTGGTGGGTAGTACCAGGGACACCTCTTCTGGCATTTCAGGCAATCCTGAAATCTTATCTGAAGACTTGTCTCCTCCTTTCCCAGAGATCTCCTGGGAGACCTTCCACATTTCCCTTGATTTCTCTGTGCTGCAGCCTCCCAACTGTACAGTGCTTCCCTCCTCACGGAGACACTTTGAGGGAATGTACACAAGGGCTGATACCCATTTGGACTGACGCTGCATAAAGAGGAGCAAACTTTACAACAAATCAAACAGTACAAACTGATGTCTGAAACAGAGAGCTTTTGAAATAATTGGAGAATATACGGTAGATCATGTACTGTGCTGCCCTGTGCTACTGTTCTGGTGTCAGAAGAGGAACATAAATCAGAGTGGAAGCACAGCAGCAGCTCTACTCTGCTGATACCTCACGTGACTTGGCATCCTTTCTTTCAGGGGGACTGGAAAATACATTTGTTTGTTAGGCTATAACTTTACATTTTGTGCATTTTCAGAGTTTAAAGTAAGGACTTACTGTATTTCAACTGTTTTTGAAGATTGCTGAGTGTATGTGTGTTCATAAACGACTAAGACTTGCCCAACTCCCTTACAAACAGACCACACTGAGTCGGGTAAATCAGTCTACATTCCACATTAGTGAAATGGAGCTATCAGAAAAGCAGAAAGTATCTAAAACCATTAGAAGCTATTTTCATGGCTTTATGCCTAAAATCATAACATAATTACGTTGAGTCTTTCCCATCTTATCTCCTTCACTGTCTCCCCACTTTTTCTCCAGTTCTCTTCATGGAATTAGGCTCATTTTACTGTAATAAGAGTATATCCATCTGACTTCTAACTGGGTACACTGATGACAGCAAAACCTTATCTGCATACACTAAACATTTGCTGGTATTTGTTTGCTAAGACAGCAGAGACACAGACAAAGCCACCCAGAAAATAAAATAAACAAACCACTCCAAATACACACCCTCCAGACCATGAACCAAATCAGAGGTCAACAGATCTATCGAGGTCGATGACTTTACATGTGAAAGGAAAAATGATCTGCTAGTTAGTCTGCAACATCAGTGCTGACATCCTGTTATGATTACAGGCCTCTACACAATTCCTCTTTTTGACAGAGATAACAAAAATATTGCACAGTTTTGTCTCCTCCCCACAAGATCCGTTCTCTTTTACTTTCTCTCCTTGAAGGTAGAGGAGATACAGTGATCAACAGAAAAACTAATAGCTGTTCTAGAGGGGAAAAAACAAATATCACATAAAAGAAAACCAAAATATCTGAAAGTTTAGTTTCATACGCAGTAATTGCACTACTGCCAGCCAGGCTTTGCTATGCCATTAAACCCCTCTGGCCTGTTACCGCTTTCATTATTCCATCTGAGGGAAAATATTAGCGAAGCAGCGGTACTAATGCCGTAATTTGCATCAGCAGTTACCAGCCAAGGGGAGGCAAACGACCATCTCTAACGCAAAAGGCGAAGTAGCGCACAGAGGGGCACCGGGCTTCACAGGCTCACACAGCGCGGCGGGAGCAGGGACCCCGGACCGACACCGCCCCGCAGCCGCCCAGCGCCGGCTGCCCCCCCCGACGATAAACCAGGGGAGCCCCGCACGCCCCCTTTCCCTCCAGCCCCCTGCACAAAGCCCTGCCAACCCCAGATGAGCCCCACAGCTCTGCCGCTTGCTGTCACCCCCCAACAGCCGGACTCCTCGGCAAGGAAGAAGCAGGTGCCGCGGCAGCCGCCCGGAGCCCCGCCAGGACCGGCGGGATGCCCAGGCCGGAGGGACCCGCTGCCTCCAGCGGCTGCAACGCTCGGCGGGGCAAGCCTGGCCTTCCCCGCCCGGCTCGGCTCGGCTCGGCTCGGCTCGGCTCAGCGCCGGGGGCCGGGGCTCCCCTTCCCCCTCCTCCCCGCGCAGCGGCCGCCCCAAGCCCCGGCACCCACCTCTGCCGCCCGCCGCCTCCCCTCGCCTTCGCCGCCGCCGCCGCCTTTGTGCGCGCCGGCCGCCGCGGCCGCGGGTCCCGCCCCGGAGGGAGGGACCGCAGCGCCCGGGGAAGTCGCGGCGGGCGGGGAAGGCGCCCCAGGCCGGCGCTGGAGCTGGAGCTGTCCCTGCCTGACCCGCCTCCGGCCGGGCGCCCGAGCTGCGGGGCCGGCGGCCGGGTGGTGGCGTGACGGCGGCCGGGCCGGGCCGGGCCGGGCCGGGCCGGGCCGCGGGGCGGGGCGGGGCGGAGCGGAGCGGCGGTTGGGCCCAGCGGGGCGGCGGCGCTGAGGCTGCGCGGGCGGCGGCGCTGAGGCGATCCCGCGGCCGCGGCCGGCGGCCGCCGTCCCGCTCGCCCCCGCGGGGCCGCGGCGCCTCGCGTGGGTCCCCCCCGAGGCCGGAGGGGGCAATTTCACCTGCCGCCGCTGTGCCTTGGCCGGCGGGGGGCTTCGGCAGCTCGGGGTAGCGTTCGTGTTGGTTTACTTGCAGCATTCCTTCAAGCTCGAAATGATAGTCACAGAAATACCTGCTTTTTTTACCAGCTCATTTCAGTCGATGTCAAAAATGTTGACCAGAGAAGGCATCTTTATTCAGGTTTGGAGGTGGGAAAACCAGAGAGTGGAGAAGGGAATCGTTCAGCCCAGACCGGTGGGCAGGTCCCTGAGAGGCACCGGTTGAAGCGGGGTTCCCAGTGCGCAACGCTCACGCCATAGGAAGCGCCTCTCCCAGTGTCACATGCTTTATCGCTGTCAATAAATGCGATGAAATAAAGGATTTCCACCAGATAGTGGTTCCTTTCCATGAAAATCATATTATAACCTCCTTTTACACTGAGTGCCTTGCACAACTAAGTAGAGAAGTGGATGTGTGTGATAAAAATTAACTGATTGAGGCATCTCCTGCCTCTTTCAAGCCTTGTTTACAGAAGGCAGAAGAGGGCAGTGCTAAGTGCAAAACAAATGAGCAGGAAACAGTTTAACGCAGAAAAAAAGAGGACAAAGAACGTACACAAAAATAGGATCAAAGTTCATTAGCTGAAGAAGAGCCTGCTAATTGTAGGCTTGAAAACAAGTTTTTCAGAGCTGGATTTTGTGCATCTACATGTTCTGTTTTTCACGATGAGGGTGGTGAAACACTGGACCAGGTTGCCCAGAGAGGTGGTAGATGCCCCATCCCTGGAAACATTCAAGGCCAGGCTGGACGGGGCTCTGAGCAACCTGATCTGGTTGTAGATGTCCCTGCCCATTGCAGGGGGGTTGGACTAGATGGCCTTTAAAGGTCCCTTCCATCCCAAAGCATTCTGTGATTCTGTGATTCTAGTCCCCAAAATGCACAGGCAGCTGAAGCCTGGGAAGAGTTCCTTGTCGAGTAATTAGCACTTAAGCCTTCCATTTTCTGTTAACTTTCCAGTTATACGGTAAAACAATCTCAGTGCAATCTCCTCTAGGTCATCACCCGATTGTAATCCTTTCAACTGTTTTTCTCAGGCACGTTTTCCTCCTATAGTTCTGCTACCTCTGTCTCCATGTTGGCCAGTCTTTGTACCACACACGACGAGACAGAACCGCTGGGTGACGGGGCCTGCTCCACGCTCACAGACTCGAGTCACTGCTTCTTGTTCTCCTCCATTCCCAGTTACACAGGTACACTGATGAGTTCACCTTGGTTTTAGAACAAAAAAGTCAGTGAAGACAGTTTCTGCCCAGGCACAACAAAGAAGGGTGTTTACTTAATCCCAAAGAAAGGCAATATGCAACTGAGCCCAGAAATACCTGCAGTTTCGTTTCCCAGGCATATTGTATCTAACCCCTCGTCAGTGGGCAGTCAGTCGTTCCAGGCAATGAGACGTGCTGGTAAATAATCCCATCCCTGAAGTAAACAGAAGCAGCTCTGTCTGTACCAGCTGTGGATCCTGACCAGCACTCTGCCCACCACATTCGTGTGGAATGCGATCCCGTATTTTATTCCCTCCGAGGGGGTGGTATCCTCCAGCCATCGCTGTCCAGGACTGCTCTAACATATTGTGCCACTATGGTCTTTCACTACTATACCAAAATAAAAACATGATTGTAACACACTGAATCAAAACCACTGTCTTTCCACAGCCTCAACAACACCCCCCCTTCTCTGCTTCTTTCAGAAATCCAGAAGCTAGAGCCTCAGCTTTGGAAGCACTGTATTGTGTTTAGTTATTTATCATGTCCAACCATCTGCTGCTTGACATAAAATAACCCACAGAATAATGCTCTACATTTTTCATGGTTCCATGTGCGAGGTCATGTTTTCTCTTCCTACGGAGCAGTGTAAATATAGCCGTGAGACAGACAAGATGCTGTGGAAGGTGCCAAATGCTTGCACAGCAACAGTAAGCTTCCGTTAACAGCAGGGCACCATCTTCATCCTTCTGTGCTTTTTTACTCTGTTCTTACTGCTGGTGTGACCACGGTGCAGGGTGCTGTTCCTCAGGTTACTTCTCTGGAACAACCTCTGCCAACTGATTTTGAAATCCTTACTTGTCTTGTACCGCACTTCAGCTCATAACTATTCTCATCAGTTACATCTATATAGAGGACCAAGCACCAGTACATAATCTTCCATCCCATCCAAGCCTTCGCATGGTCATGGCTGTGATTTTGGCTCAGCCTAATGCAGAGTTTGGAGGACAGTATGGTCAGGGATTGTTCCTAAAACATAATCTGGAGTTACCCACAAAACTAGATGGCTGGGGGAGTACAGTCAGGAGGCGTGCTCTGCCCTTGCGGGAGAACAGTCCCTGGCGGTGTCATTTCCAAAACGCACTCGGGAATGATGAAGTTCTGAACTATTACCGTTTTCTTCCTGTAACATTTCCCCCTTGACAGGTTTCTTTCTGGAGGCATTGTGTTGGGCAACAAAAGTTTGTGTCCCAAGGTTTGAATTAAACATGTCCACAAACTTTTGAAGGACCTGTTCATGAAAGTTTTTCTTTCCACTCCTTTGCTGGTCTGTTTATATCTGTCCATTATTACCTAACTCTTGATTCCTGTCCCAAAGAGCTTATAGTTTACATATTCACTCTGTGTTTGTACAGGTCTGGCACAGTGGAGTTCTAGCCTATGATCTGGGCTCATAGTTACTGTGAAAATACAAGTAAGGAGAAAGTTGAGCTGTATAGTCTCCTGTAAATTAATAAAACTGCGTTAAAAAAAAAGTCTATAAGCATAGAAGAGTTTAATAAAACTCAAGAACAGATTCCTAGAGAGCATTACATAAGTTCATGCAGGGGGAAAAAAAAAAAAGGCCTTCAGTTCTAGCTTGGGACACTAGATTGTCCTGGCAAGTGTGTGGCCAGACCAAAAAGTTAATTATTTAATGCATTATCACTAACGTCTGGCATTTCCCCCACCAAAACTGGAGTTCATGTCCAGGCACGTAGTACCTGGGTTATGAATGACTGTGATTGATTGTTAATGCATGCACACTGTGCATGTAAAAATGATTCAGTAAAATAGAAAAGTTGAGCTTTTAGCTTTTAATGTATAATGAACTCATAAGCCAAGATGGCTCTGGAGTCTGGTGCTGGCATTCTCTGTATTAGTATTAAACTTGGAGTAGCTCAGGCAATATAAATCAAGAGTTGATCTAGTTTTATTCCAGTGTAAACATCAGAAGGTAGTTGGACTCTGATTCTGTAATTACCTAATTAAATGTCCCACCATCTTAATAAAGAAGCAGTTCTCCTAACGTAAGTAGATATTTTCATACAATACCTACAGTTACCTGTGATAATCTGCTGAATTCTCTGTCTGGTTCACGTTATCTTTTCCCTTTCTTTTTCTTTTCCCTTCAAGTCCCATTATCTAGTACTTCATTTTGTCCTTCATTTGAAGGCACAGTAGTGCTGGTTATTGTAGCGTGTAAATCCTGGCATTTAATCTGCCTGTTAGTGCTTGATTTATTTGAGAAATTTTTTCTTTTTTTTGAAGTGTAAGTAGATGATATTTAGTTGCAGAGATTTCTAAAACATTTGGCCCCCTTGACTTTAACTTGTTGCCAGTTTTGTCTGGCCTGCTGGTTTTGCTTGTCCCTATTCCTGGGATCGACTGTTCCCGCTGTTTCAGTATCCAGTGCTTGAAGATCTGAGTAGTAAACAACTTACTTTGAAAAGAGGAAGACTGCCGTCCTTGTCCAACATGAAGCCCTACAGGACAGACTTTATTCCATATGAAACCATCTTGCTTTTGGCAGTGTGTTCAATCTGTCACATTTCGGCAGACGTTTCTGGCCTGCACCAGCCATCAGGTTTGCCCTGCCTAAGCTCCTTGCGCTGTGCCAGCTTTGGCTTTTGGATTTTGTTTTCCATATGGTCACAGTTCCCGAGTATAGTAATTGTCTGCTGTCAGACGCGCGTGCTAGCCAATACATTCTGACATCATTTCTTATCTTCCTTCTTTGGCCTCATTGTTAAGAGGTGAGATGATGACATCATCCTCAGGAGGACTGTGATGTCATCAGAAGTACTATAAAGTTTAAGTCATCAGTGATGCAGGGGAGTGACAGGCGAAAAGGGAAACTGAGAGGATTATTTGGTCAAATGATCAAACGTGGGACTGTAATTTTCCGGGAACTGTTGCAACTGGAATTAGAGGCAGGGCAGGAGGCACTGATCATGTCCCAAAATGCTCGTCTGTAACAATAACACGCTTATCGGCTCTCATGCCATCAGGGCTTTCATTGCATAACCAAACTTGATTGTGAACCAAGTACTTTCAGACTTAGTTTTGTGACAGATACACTGTTCCCCAGCCCCCGCACTGAAAATATAGTCCCCAAAAGGGGATCTGTAGCCAATGAACTACCAGTCAAGCGTTTTTCTCCTTCTCAGAATATAACAGGTCTTGATGATGAAAGTTCTCAAAAGAGCCTTTCTTTTTCCTCTAGATCCACATCCAGCCTTGCAAAACCATGAAAACCTCAATGCTTCCTTTATATCCTAGGAGCTCTTTCCACAGTCAAAACTTAGTTCTCTGCTACAAAATACTTGGCTACTAAGAAACAGAGGCATCTATTGACTCCTATAATCCAAACATGGCCAAAGCAAAAGAGTGTAGGAATATTTAAATTAAGAACAAGAGAAGCTAAATATATCAGCCCTTCTGGAGGTCCACTTGTACCAGTCCAACCTCATCAGAAAGCAATTTAGCTCCAAATCTGTAAATAACCAAGCTTGAGCTCTCTAAATGCTACCTTAGAAAGCTTAGAAAATCTTGAGCCCTGATAAAAGTAAAGCAGTGACAGTGTATGAGATTAAGGATATAACAGTGAAGTCATCAACATGTTCTTTCTTCAGCCAAGGCCCGGAATTCCTGCATAGGCATGTTCAAACACAGACTTGTACTCTGCTCAGGCAAAATACATGCTGATGTTTAAGTGCACACACATACAAGAAATGAGAGATCATACACAACTCCATGGAAAACCCCTCCGTCCTCTTTTGGACTGAAACGCTTTCCAGCCCAGAAGCTAGCTTTTCATCAGTCCAGTAAATCTATGCATACTAGCAAAGCTTTTGCCCAGAATACTGTTTTCAAAGCACAGCAAATCAAAAGCAAGATCATCAGTATTATTTGTTTAGAACAAAATAGTACAAAACACGATTTGAGAACTTCAAACAAAGCTGCTCTGCTTCCCGCGGTATAATCTTTTCTTTAGTATTCCTGCAACTCTTGCAAACTAAAACAGCAATCTTAATCCTGAAGAGGGAAAGAAATTGGGAAACCAACTCCTTCTGTTGAGAAAATTGTTGCTTTCTTCTCAGCCTCGTGTCTGCAACTTCCACATCAGACTGCCTACCAATATTGAATGATCCTCGCAAACAGGTTCTGAAAGTTATTGCCTAGGGGTTGTAAAGTACCACATCTTGATTAGTTCACTGTATTGTTACCTCCTTACTATGCAAACTAGTCCTTCTTTCCTGTAGCTAGCAAAGATGTAACAGCTATAGCCAACTTAAGATAATAGGAAGATAAAGAGATATTTTGTATAAAGCTTTTTCTTATGCTAGGCTAAGCATTAAGTGCTAATAGAGCTCAGCTTGAAGTTCATTCTGTAACTGCACTGAGAGAGTGAAGTGTCTAAAATCAGTTTTATAATAAAAGTAACAATATTTGGTGCTTCTCACTTTGACAGAAAAATTCTTCATTTCTGTGCAGACCAGGCTGTAAAAGTGTTTGTTCTGTGTGCGGCTGCTGGTGAATGAAGGGGCACTCTGTCCTTTGCTTGTATTTACCAGAAGCAGGTTTACTTGGCTTTGAAGGCAGAAAATTCTGCACTATCATCTCAGGCACTATCATTACTTCAGGCTGTCATATAAACTGGATGAAAAGGGGTTTAATCTGCCCTCACGAAAGAGGCAGATGGAGGATTGTGAGCAGGCTGTCAGGAGGAGAGGCAGACCCTGGCTGCTTTCTCCCCTGCCAGCAAACTGATGGGGGAGGCCTCTGCAAGCTTTGCCTGAAAGTTCCCCTCTTCGGCCCTTTCTTAGGAATTTTGCTGAAAAAAAGTGAGATAAACCAACTCCTTGCCACTATTCTTTTTTCTCTCACTAAGACTCAACTTCCTTGAATATTTGAAGTGGTAGAATGTAACCAGATTAGGGCAATTTTCTTAAACGACTGTGTGTATCGTTTTTTTCCCAATTTTTCCACTTTTCCCAATTCAGCCTGTGCAGCAGGTGTGGGTCCTGCGCCTCTGCCTGAAGGGCGCCCGCTTTCCCTCCGCGAGGCTTTCTGTAGCAGCGAGGCAGGCGCAAGGGTGCGAGTCTGCTCATGGCTTTGGCCCCCAGGTCTTTCCACACTGTCTTCTCATTCCTCCTCGTCTGCTCAGCCGTGAGGACACCTCAACCTGGCAGCACGGATTTCGGATCTCCCTGATCTTTAACCTCTAGACTCAGTATCAGGTGATCCGAGGGGAGAGATGAGATACTGTTTCGGGATGACCTGTCTTAGAGGCATTTTCTTTGCAATTCCACTCTTGGGGATTTTAGTGATTGCAGTTTATGCCAAGGACTGTGATTGTTCTGGATTTAAAGTACAGTCATCCTTTGAATGCTTGCGATAATAATTTCTTCAGGCAAAATTTGAGCTGTATGGAACAATATGTTTAAAAATATATTTAGCTTAAACAAATGATCTTTTCAGTCTTGCTTGCTGTCAGAGCTGACTTAATCTTACTGCTTCCAGGGTGATTTGTTCTCATAAATATGTTGTTACTGATAAAGATATAATGATCAAGATTGTACTGAAATCGTAGAAACAGGTTGAGGCACAGAATTAAATCCTGTGCGTGCTGACACAGGACTATAAATTCTCTTTAATTACTTGCATCAAGCCTGAGCAATTTCTCAGTAAATGACATTGTTTACTGAAGTCTTTCTGTTATCTGAGCAGTTCACTCTCCTGGTTTAGGCTGAGGGCTTATATAAAACTCTCACTGGGGCCTCTAAATCAGGTGTTTTAAAGCAGGAACATGGTCATTTATTTCAGTTTTTTACCTGCTGTCTTTCTTTACATCTTCTGTGAGAACATGCATACCTAAGTGACCTTATCTGAGGAACTGGCTTCATTTTTATGATTGATTTCTGCATCTGGAGTACTTATATAGTTAATAGATGTGGTCAACTTTGCAAAATCAGGAAAACAGTACTTTTTTTTTTTTTTTATTTCAGTTTCATGTTCAAATTTCTATGAATGAGAGAAGTGTCCCTGGTAATGCAGTAGTAAATCCTTCCCGCAAAATATTCTTGATGTTGAAATGAGTGTAGTCTCTCCAGAAGTGTTAGCGCTACAATCCCTGAACACGGTAATGAATGGGGGTTTTTAGAACTGCAATTAAACAACATTTCATCTCCAGCAGTTTAAAAATAATTATTTGGAAAACTAAACTTAGGTTTGCTGTGACAAAGAATGTATCTGCCAATTCGGATTTGGAAAATGAACTATTTAATGGGGGAAATACATTCTGTAGATTGAAAGGAAGTAGTTCCTTTTTCTGATTTTTGCTGTTATGTTGAAAGTGGAACAAAAATTGGAATTTTACCCAAATGGGAAATTTCAGTATTTGAATATTAATATTTGAACAAAGACTCTGAAATAGCAAGGAGTCTTGAAGTATAAAATGCACAAAAGAGAAATACCTGTCTTAAAGCGGGCTGATCATGGATATGTAATCTGGCCAGAAAGTACGGTGTATTTGAATGGCTTTCAGGAGGCAATAATCCCTTATAAGGAAATCTAATTCTATGTTGAACTGAGAAGTTGAAACAATTTTAGTTAGTCCAATATTAAAATACTGTAAATGAATGTGTAATCAACTCTGCCTGCTCTACGCATCATTCTCTAGATCCTGCCCTTACATAAAAGCCAATGAGGGTCAACTCTGTGTCCATGTATTTCTGTTCACAATTTGAAAAAAGCGTACAAGCACTTGCACATACATACAAGAACTTTTTCTAAAAATTACATTTCAGACTTATTTCAATAAAATGGCTGCATTCAAGCATTAGCACACTGTGAAAATCATTTATCCCTGTTCCATAAATTTGGCAGAAGTATTTCTTAAAACAAGCATTTTGCATAAGTCTATGGAAATCATTTACTTCAGTGAAATTAGTGGAATCCATTTGTTAGGTCTAGCAAGTTCTGGGATAGAAAGCCTTTGTTCTGGCAGGCTGTATGCTTTACATATTCCATTATGCAAATCTGAGAATTCACCGGGGACTTTGCCCCATTCCTGCTACCCTCATCACAGTTTACCATACAGTTTATCTACTGCAGACAAATCTACGTACCCTGAACAGTCTCTCAAACCTAGCAGCTTCTGCCCACAAAAGCAACATAAGCTTGTTTTACTACGATTTGCACGTCAGCGACATTGTGTTCAGCGTATCATGCGCAACAAGCGTTCCCATCCCAGTGAGTTTAGAGTCTGAAAAGTATCAGGCCTGATGCTCAGTTCACACAAAGCAACATAATCCCGTTCAAGCCAGTGAACTCTGTATTACACAAGCAAAGGGTCTTGCTCATTGTTTCAAACAGGTGGAATTGTTTTTTAAAAGCAAGGCTAGGAACAGGCAAGCAGGTAGTACTTTGTATCAAGCTTTGCCATAGTACAAGAAGAGACAAAGGCCCGGTCAGAAAATACAGAAAATAATTCTATTTAATAGAATAAAAAACAAAGTCATACCCACAGGTAGCTCAGAGGCATGTCAAGGTACATGTCTACTTCTGATCTGAGCTCCGTTCAGACACCCTGTTTTTCCCCATGCCCGCCCCCACACTGCAATTTGGGCGCAAACAAAAAAGCCTCCCTGTGCTGTCATCCCGGTGCTATCAATCAGCTGTCCCTCCCCTGCAGCCTTCGGTGACAGCCCAGCTCATTCCCCCTGCATGTTTTGCATATTGCTTGCATGGGGCTGGGATCATGCCTATTGCTCATCTGCCTTGTCCAGGTCAGATGCAATTTCTTGTCCAGGTCAGATGTCATTTCTCCTGTCATTCTGCTTCCAGTGGCAGATTCAGTTTGACATCGTTTTCTCACTTTCTGTTTCATACTGCTAACGTGTCTGTACAGACATAGGCACAGCTTAGTGCGAACAAGTCTTTTGTCTGTAACATCTTTGGGATTTTTTTGTCATTCGTGGTTCCTAATTTCCCATGATCTCTATTCTGTGCAGCACGTTTTAAATACAGCACATCCACATTACAAAATTCTTCCTCCTCCTCTTCTTCATGTATTTCTGTACTATGTTATGAGTAATCTAGGACAAAGAGCTTAATAATGATATATATAAAAATGAATTCAAAATTTTGCCCAAATAAAACATAAACTGATTCTTAAAGCATAATCTGACTGCAAGAATACATTATCCTCAGTTCTTTCAAAGTTACAGTACAAGTTCACGAGACACATTTTGGTCACCCAGAAGATGTTCCTGTAAAGTTCAGAATCTCACCTGAATGCAGATCCAAATGTTCCCCAAGTTTGGAAAGGAAAGATCACATCTGTAGTATTGCTTTATAGACATTTAATTTTCAGATTTTATGCTGTCCTTTGCTAATTGGAGCTCCTTCCCTGTTTATTTCACTGACATTTTGAATTCCCAGGTACCTTTCTGTCTGCATAGCTCAGCTACTGAATTGGATGTCCAAACCCAACCCCTGCCAACAGCAACCAGCCTCACCCTCATTTCAGACTGCCTGTTTGACTTATCCACCTGTCCAGTTTACATGACGTTGCTAATATCAAATTCCTCATAAAGGTTAGATCCTCAATTTGTAAAAGTTGACATACCTTCATGGAAATCTTGACCTACATCTGCCAGACCCAAACTGAAAAGCTGCCAGGCTCTACCAACCAGCTCGCACACCAAGGAACTACATGCAAGTCTCCATAGAGTCCTGGATCAGGAAGGTTCCTCTGTAAACCATAAAGTATATCCTACATGGTACTGTGTAGGTTGTATGGAAACACCTGAGTGTGATCTACGTGAGATAGCAGTATAGCTATGCTAGCATTATACTCCACCCAGGGTAATACGTCTCCTGTGAAACCCACACAGAGCTGTATGGTGACTCCAATAGTTCAGCTAAGTGGATATGTAAGTGGATATGTAAGTGGCTCTGCATGGTGCTGCATAGAAATGTTGTGCTCCTACCTCTGATTTCAAACATGTCAGCCTCTAAATATTCTGTCCCACCATCACCGTAAGAGTAGGTCACTACGAGGAATACAGTCCAGAGCCACTTAGGAAATCATCAGGTTATTTCCTGGATCTGCCTTTTTTCCTCTCCTTCACCAATAGTTCAGGAGTGGCAGTTCTATAACTGGGCTGGGAAGTGCCGTTCTCTCTCTCTCATTACTTCTCCTGAGTGGTTCTTCTGTCCAATTCATGGCTGTGTCCCAAGACCACTGCCTCACAGATGTGCTCTCTGCCTTCCAGGAGAGCAGCAGCAAGCAGGGCTGTCTGGGCACGTTTTCCCTGGCTTGGGACATGTCTCACATCTCACATTTGCCAGAGGTTTGCTGATTCTGTGCTTATTGCTCAGGTCAAGTGCCAAATTTCCAAATTTTTGTGCTGTTTCCATCCTTATCCTGCTAGTACTGGCCACATGTGAGGGCCACCGGTTTCACAGAACCACCCAACCTTTCACAGCAATAGTAATACCACAGGGGACATATAGTAACACAGTGTCCAAAGGGTGACATTTGGACATGATGCACTGGGTACCAGGATGTGGACAAGAGTTAACCACTGCCTTATCCTGGTTTCCCAAAGACCCATCAGGCTTCAAGCTAGGCCTGCCCTAAGGCACTGGAGTTAAAAAGCAAATGAACAATTAAATTCCTACGTTTAGATTGCGAGTCCAGACGTTTCGAATCCAACCGGGATCTTTCATCAACGGAATCTGAAAGAAACAAAGAATCATAAGGAATAATACAGTTAATGAACTACGCACAGAAGTTAATGTGTCCAGGCCTCAATTGTGGTCCTTGAAACCCAGCTGCTCTAATGGATACCTCTCCTGTGATTCCTTTGTAAGCCACCTTGCCTTTGTGTCATCCTCACTTTTTATCTGTACTGAGAGATGCTCTTAATTCCCTCTCAGTTTTCAGGATTTTTGTAGAAGGATTTAATCCTCTGCCAGCAGAATCTGTATCATCAGCCAGAGAGAGCTTGGAAGCAGGGGATTCCTGTGAGCTCTGAAGAAGCATAGACCACAACAAGCTCTGTTTATGCTTTTGCAGGATGGGGATGCCCAATGCGAAGGACACAGGCAGAGCTGTAATCCCACCCTGCTGCCTAGGGAAAAGATCTTTTCATATGGCAGCATCCCTAGATCTGTTCGTGGTGCAGGAAGACCTCTAATACCCAGCAGGACAGGAAAAGGAATTCTGTAGGACAAGAAGAGCACATCTCGGCCCCTTTGAAGCGAGCTGGAGTTCAGGGGCTGCATAGCAGAGCCAGGAGTTTATTCCCTGAGTAGTCCCCTCCTGACAGGCAGCACAGGAGCCTCAGCAGAGTGGCGGTACTTTCGGAGTCGGAGCCCCAAAGCTGAGGTGGCACACAATTACTGTGACAACCTCTGCCTGAATACATAGAGGTAGCAGCGAATGGTGACTTCATTTTTAAAGAAGCCACAGTTGCGAGACATGTTGAAATAAATTAATACTTAGTAAAAAGGGTAAGCTTCCAGTGTTGCTGGAGATTATGGGATTCATGTTTACAATAAAAGGAAAAGTTATTGAAGAGAAATTCTGTACTGCATTTTATAGTATTTTTTATTCCATAGTGAAATTTTACACTGGAAGGACTAATTCTACAGGATTGATAAATATGATGATATGAATGAATCATTTGAAAGATTTCCCTTTGGTGGGTAGAAAAATTAACATTCAAATATGGCCAGGTTTGCTGGTGATGTGTGTTATGAAAACATATTCCCTCATATTTAAATCTCAAAATTTTTCAAGCACAAATGCTCATAAGAAAAAAACAAACTCGTTCTACTCTTTATCATTCTCAAGTTATATGGCACCCAGAATACTCTGTGGAATCTTACTGAGCAAATAGAAAAGGCACGAAGTGATCCCTTTTCTGAACTCTCTCTCATTTAAATACAGCCAATGCAACAATAACAAATAAGGAGGAATCAGAAATAGAAAAACAAGCATTACAGAAATAAATTCACCCAGTTCTGGTAGGTGCAGTTCTTAAGGGTTCCATTAATGTTCATTACACTCACTCACACACTCTGTTACATGTATAATTAGAATAACATTTTGTGTGGGTGACGTGAAAAGAAAGTTTGGGGTGGCACCATCAGGAGAAGACAGTAGAGGTCTGACACGTAGCCCTTCTCTGTTCGCAGTAATACCTTGCACTTGAGCAGTCCATTAAGGATTGCACCACACTATTCAAACACAATTTACCAAGTCTCTCAACAACCTTATGGGCCAGGAGGTATTATTCATTCCATTTTCCAAATGAAGAAACTGAGAGACACCCTGATTAAATGGCTTACACTGTGTTACAAAGCACGTCTAGCATCAGAATTAGAAACAGATCTCTTTCCATATGGCCTATTGTTTTAACAACAAGTCTATCCTTTCTTTCTATTCTCAGAAGCAGAACAAAAATACTGGCATTATTGCACCAATAATTAAATGAACAGAAATACTCTTGCAGGCTAAATTATTAATTGAAATACAGATGTGTGTTGCATGCAAATGCTGGGTTTAATATAATTACATTTTCCTGTTGTATGTGCCTGTTTGGGTTTAAGATGCATCTTGCTGCTCTGTTGACCAAGATAGTGGTTTGAAGATATCATAGCAGATGACTGTTCAGGGATAACATTAAATATTTCAAACATGAAATACCATATCAAATTCACAGTAAGTGTTTACATACTTGATGTTTGTATTTCTGGTGCATATAAAATACATATGGTACATGTGTTCTATATTTTGCTAGGGCAAGTTTCACCCCATTTTACACAGTCTGAGGTGTGGGTCTCAGTGTATATCTTTAGTCTTTGTCACATTTTGAATTCTAGGAGCCCTTCCACCTCCCAGGGAGAGGTGCCAGCCCCATCCATGTCTTGAACATGTAAGAAGGAATCCCAGATGTGCCAGCTGGATGCAGTGTTTGGGTAACAACTGGATTCATTCCCTGGAAAATTCCCACCCCACAGTTTGGCTTTATCCTCTGGATTTCCCAAAGGAAATCAGCTGTGCAAAACAAGAACCAGTTAGGGTACCAATCTGTCACCCATGCACACAGCTGGGTCCAGAATAGCTGCTTTGGGGATGGCTGGAAGGAGCGGCTGTGAAGGCAGGCAGTACACTACGAGGTGCCACCTTCTTATTCCAAACATCAGGGACATGTTGGCAGAGTGGCTCAAGGGTTTTCTGTATTAATTCATCCCTTCTTCCTCTTTCTCTGACCTTTGCAGTCTGTTCTGGAGCCCATCCAGCTACAAAACAGCTCATATGAGTAGATTTCTTTTCAAATATTTATATTCATTAAAGGATTAGACTGACCCTTTCTTTCTTTTTCTTTTTCTTTCGCCTTCTTTCTCTCTTTCTTTCTTTCCCTCACTTTTGTTTCCTCTTTCTCTCCCTCTCTCTTTCCTTTTCTTTCTATCTTAAAAACAATCAAAATGCCTGATAAATCACATCCATGATTAAATAAATAAATCTCAGAAACACAATAATAGGAGCTGCCCCAGGAAAACAGTACGTTTCATTAGCAGAAAAGTCAACAGTGTGTTGCAACAGAGTTGGTAATTGTACAATAGTGCTGCTGCCTGTGCATTCAGTTCCTCTGAAAAACAGTGATCAGAGACAGTCCTGTAAAACATTCTTTGTGTACTGGTGTAACAACCACGCGACTCTCCAGGATCCCTGCCAGCAGTTTAAAAGTGCAGTTAATGTTGCAGTTAAGTATTTGATCTTTAGAGTTGTTTAATCTCTGCTCCCGTTCGCATTTGAAAAACAACCCTAAGGAGCTTTCATTCAGTCCTGCAATTAATGGAAAAATGTAGTATTTATTGAATGATATTTTATCCATTGTTTAGAGTGACTGTTGTAGATCAACTGTCTGCCTTCCCTATTTAGTAGGCTTGGAAATGCAAACTGACATGAGTAAAAATTATTTTAAAGCAGACAGAATGTGTCAAATCTTTTCTTCAGCTGTGCCAGTCTGTAGTCACCCTGCTGACCTTAGAGAACAAAGCTAACGCAGGGAAAAGATGACCTTGTGCTTAAGCTAGTGAAATAGGACACATGGGCTATTCCTGTACAAGAAAACTGAACAGAGTCAAGGCACAGGCGGAGGCACTGGGACGCTCTGGTCTGTGTCCTGATGCTGGAAGAACAGCGCTTGGCACGGCTGCAGGCCAGGCCAGCTAGCAGCTCCCGGCTTGGGAATGAGCACAGAGCGTTTCCAACATCTCCATCTGAATGGGGCCAACCGGTTTTGAGGGTTGAAGGAGCATAACAGCGTGGAGGTGACTAGATCCCACCCAGTGGCATCAAAGCTAGAGGATGGCACCGTCACTGTTTAGTTCACTAGCACCATTGTAGCCAAGAGATCCAGATCTCCTCTGGAGCGACCTGAGTTTTCTTCCTTCCAGGGGCGTGAACATATCACAAGCCCTGGTGCTCAGTTCTCCTGATGTCTAACAAGAATAATATCCTCCTAAGTTGTCAGAGTAAATTCATTAATATTCATAAGAGAACTGTAACTTGTGGTGCAAAGCAAAATTTGCCTTTTAACCCCTAAAGAGAGGCTTTATGACCCTATCTTGGTGAGTCTGGCAGCATTAAGCCAAGCTGTACTTTTCCCAGCTAAATATGAAATGTTTAAGAAGTAAGAGATTTTTTATAGCTGATAGAAGATGGAGTAAAACAAGAGAAGATTCAGAGATAACATATTATGGCATGATATCTGCAGGAGAACAGACTAGTCTACACTTCATACTCTCACTAGAGTGAAAAATGTATCTTACATAAAAATACTGCAAGGAAAAAATGAAAGGGTGGTAACTGTAATGCGTGTCTGCTTGGGAGAGATATGGAGATGCAGTGAGCATGAAATGCAACAGGAAACGTTTAGGCATTAGGAAAGCTTTATAATACCAGGAGTAGGCAAGCTCTGGTATGGCTTGCCGGAAGAGGCTGAGATCTTTCAGAGCAGGCTGAACACGCATTTGTCAGAAATGTTTTAATTATAGTTGAATTTGCCTGTAGGCATAGAAATGGACCTGATGATCTCTGAGTCTCTTCCAGCCTTGTATTCTGTTGTTCTGTGACAAAAAGTGACACAGCAGGATGAGGCTGCATTTTCAGGACCTCTTTCCTAGCAATGAAATCTCACAGTGGAAAAAATTCAGAAACTGGTGGCGAAAACCCTGTTACATGAAATGTTTTGAATCTGACTCAGAAAATAGTGCAGACACAAGCTGTAGGGAAGCATGGCAGAGTAGCCAAGGGATGGGCTGGGTGACCTAAGAGGCTCTTCTGTCTCAAACTTCCAACTCAGTCTCACGACATCACCTGACTGGTGTTTAACTCATCACACTGATGCAACAGATGTTGTAAACAAAGTTACTCATTTGTGAATTACTCAGGTAATTTAAATCTGGTTCCTACAGTAATCATGCCTCTTAATGTAGTTAAGTACACACTGTATGGATGCTTCATTGCTGCTAATGCCAGAAAGAAACATCCTATTTCTTCACTTGAGAAGCATCTGATTTAAAAAAAAAAAAAAACAAAAAAACCTCTGATGCCCAGAGGTGACTTACATTTTCTCTGTAGTGTGGGTGCCTAGTGCAGAGCAGCTGATCTGTTCTTTCACAGAGACCCAGAGCCAGTACCTTTGATGAGGGGATGCTGTCTCCACTACAGACCATCTTTTAAGCAACAAAAGAAAGGAGGGCCACCTTCTTTTAAGATAAGATGACAATCCTAAATTCAGCACATGACCAAATTACCTTTCTAAATGACCTAAAGAAAGACAACAATTTCCTAGTATCTAGAATAGTCAGCTTTGACTGACAACATTTTTTCCTGGAGAGGTGTCGCTAGAGTCAGGTGAAGCTTGGGACATCAGTAAATAATGTCAAAGAAATGTAACTACAGAGAGCTCTGTCAAAAACTGCACTAGTGAATTCCTAGTGAAATGGCCTGACGTCTTAACTCACAAGCAAAACAAATACTGTCTACATTTTCTTTCTACAAGAAGGCTACCAAAATATAGCCACTGGTCTGTAGGAGGCCACATGGGGGGCTACAGCACATGGAGATCAGCACAGTGTCGTTTAAGTACTTTGCAATGTGAAAACCATAGTCAAGCTTTATCAGATGAAGTGGAGGGGGCCCAACAAGAAACCAGTTCTATTTTATCACCTCACTCAAACTTGGCCTGCATCATTGCTTGCAGGTCAAGTGAGCCATTATCCTCAAGCATTTTGGTAGCTCCAAGGTCCCAAGGCATCACAAGGAGAGAGAGGCACAGGTACAGGGTGGGAAGATCCCAGGCAGCTTGGAGCTTCCTTACTTGCCCAGCCCTCACAGCCTGCATTGCACCAGGGACAGCATGGGACCCAGGGCAGCTCCCGCAGCACAGGCATGATGTTCTCCCTGCCCCGTCACTGCTGAAAATACCAATAGTTGCATTTTGCACTAGCTCAAGTTCCTAAATTATTTTAGAATCTAGACCTATGCTGAATGCTTTTTAATAATCCAGCATCCATGGCATTTCTGTCCTGGAGCTCCAATCTTCTTGCTAAGTGTCAGTGGGAGAAGAGGAACTGCTGGACTGCTGCAAGCTGCAGCAGAGCCCAGGCACGGTGGTTTGCTAGCCACATTTGAAAGTGAGTTTGAGCAAAGGTAGGAGGAATGCTACATGGCAGTTAAATTATTTAGCCTGGCACCTCGTTGAGTATGTCTCAGCACTGGGTTAATGCATGACACCCCAGTGCAGGTCTTTTTGAAATACACCTGTCCAGGTGCCTTAGGCCAGGTCTGAATTCTTTCTGCTGAGCTCCTGCCGTTTCTTAACCCCACGTGAGTCACAGTGAAAATTATCAGCTGTTTATCTAAAATCTCATGACACATCTATTGATGGCTGATAAAGGCCGTTCCCTCATCTCCACCAAACGATTTGGCTGGAGGAGCGTGTTTGACTGCCGCCTCCATTGGCTGGCGTGGTGGCCCCACCGCCACGCCTGCTGCTTGCTTTTGGTGGATATGTTAATGACTGCAGTTAACACCGCACCTGGGAGTGTTCCTCTTAGGAACTACCCCAGGCTACCAAAAGGTGTTTCATGAGGTGATGTTTCCACATCACCCGATCATCACACCCTCCCTTGTGGCTTCGGCCTTTCCAGACCCGGGGGCCTCCCAGCCCTCTCCTTTACAGGGCAGCCTCACCCTCCCGCCTGGAAATGGGGGTTGCTGGCTGCAGCTCTCCACCGGACCCCCAAGGAAGGCCACACATGCCTTTCACCAGAGGAGGGTTAAAATGCCCGCCTCCTCACAGTTAGGGGCAGAAAGCTGGCGGGTAGTGGAGCTGTGGTATCGGCACCATACATGCCCTTGCATGTTGGGCTTAGCCTTGTGACAAGCTTTGGGTCGTCTGGACACTCGCTGTTAAGTACAACGCAGAGGAGTTCAGAGCTAGATCTGGCAGAATATGGGATTTGCACCTATGAAGAATCTGGAAACTTTGGGTTTTGCATGATAAATGGAGAACAGACCAAGCTGATGCCTGCCCCATTGGTTTTCATACTGAGACCCCAGATACATGCTTAGTCATGTACACAGAGGATCCTCAGGAAGGAAAAAAGGCAGGAGCTATTAAGAAGCTCTTGGCTTCAGACATACTCTGGTCAAACCGGTATGGCAGTGGAGCTAAACCTGGAGCGGTCCTGTTTACAAGCTTGAGAAACTGGGTTTGTGACAGACGCTGGATCCCCAGGCTCTGCAGCACCCAGAAGTATGCAGGAATAAAAACTGCTATAACTGCTGTGCTGCTGCCTGCTCTTTAAATAACACCGGGCACGGTTTGTGTATGTTTTCACTTGCTAGTAGATGTTGCCATAGGTCACATACAAATACCTTACAGAATCTTGTGGGGAGCTTTTGGAAAGGAGCATTTCTGTGATCCCATTTGTTTTCTGTGTAAATCTGAGCATGAGTTTCAGGAGCGGGGATGGGCTCAGGAAGATGACAGGCACAAAACTGGGTGCTGCGCGCTGAAAAGCTGTACGAGCCTTTCGTGTTGTGAATTGAACCCTTTGTCTGTTGTCTAAGGCAGCTGCCTCTGTAGCGTGGCATAAATGTCACAGCAGCAAGTGGGAGGTAATGGTCACATCTGGGGCTGACCTTTAAAAATCAGCTGGGCTTTTTATTCTCTCTGTTTACTCACTTTGTTTGCTTGTAGACTTTTACTCAGAGGTCTTCCCTGTGGATATCGTAGCTGTTTCAGACTGCAGGTGATGCTTCCCATCCCCCTGCCCATTGATTTGTGGTAAGCCTCCCATCAGAATGCAATTTATTCAGAGCAGATTAAATTTTGCCATAGACTGAAGTTGCTTCGAGTCAGTACTGATATCTAAGTACTTAGGTATAAGTTACTATCCAGAGTCAGCAAGTGTACCAACAGAGTAATGTGCACATCAGATTTCAAGATACAGCTTCATGACAGGTTTGAAAGAGTGATAACAAGCCTGCATTAAAGTGCAAGTGAATTAAAATACACATGGGGGTTTTTTCGACTTTTCTCTGTCCATCTGGGAAAAAAAATACAGATAGGTTTGCTGTGATTCTTTCAAACCTTTCGTGCGGTCAAATCTTAAAGCCTCACATGCACATTATTAACCACAGAAAAAATGTATCATCGTCTTATACATGGGCTTCATAGGCTTGTAAAGGGATTTTCTAGCCACAGCCTTTTAGGGAGTAAGTTTAAGTCATTTTGTGGAACATGGGTATGTTGGCAATATGGAGAGGTCACAACTTCCGTCCCAAGATCAGATTTCTGAAGTGGAAACAACAGGAGAGGAAAAACAATCCCGCATCTGAGGGGTGGGTCAGGAAGTTTGGAAACCTCCGTTGCGGCTGGCACTATCGCAGGCTTTCTGTGCTCTGCTGCACAACCCAGCTTCTGGTTTTTTTAAATACAAAATCGAGAAAACAGTATCAACCTCAGACTACTGTCATGAAACTGAATTTCTCAGTGTTCACAAAGGTTCTGAGTTCCTTGGGTCAGTACATAGAGTTCACATGTAGTAAAGACTACGTATATGTAAAAGTAAACATAAGTTCATAAATACACTTTGGAAGCAGTTCCCTGCTGGATTTTATCCAGGAGATCAGAAAGTAAGGAGGAGGGGAAGGCTAAGTGTGCGTTTTGTTGCATGTGATTTGTTTTTCTCACTAAGGCTACACGCTGTTCAGGACTATTTCTAGGAAGAAGGAGGCGGTCATAAAAACCAATCAAAATAGGCTACGGCTTTGCTGACGAGTAGATAAACAGCACGTGCAGAACAAGAGGAAGTTTTTCACTCAAATTCTTGGGGAGAAGGATCACAGAATCCAATGGGGCAGGAGCGTATAATTCCTGTGGAGCAAGTTTAGTATTTGTTCACATAAAAAGCTTTAAAAGTCTTTAGAAATATTTTAGAATGTGTTAATAATCCCTTGGGCTTAACTGGGCTTTAATTAATACTAAAATAATTGAATTGGCTTTGAAATTGTTCCACCGTGTAACAACATCACACTTTCAGAGGTTCCCTGCCTCTCCTCCTACTACTTTCAGTATTCTGCCTAAACCAGGCTCAGTGGCCTGGCATCTATTGCTCTCTTTTGTTAAATGTCATATAGTTTTTCTCTGGGCAGCGCAATGCTATGGGTGAAGCTTTACAGATCCCAGGCTGGAGAAAACGTAGTTCATGTCATCAGCGGATGCTCTACTCGGGGCTGGCTGACCCCAAAATAGAGCAACAGGTCCTAACATTAACTACAAGTGTCTATTTTACGCTCCTGAAGATGCCATTGCTGCTAGGCTGGTGGTGAAGCAGCGCTGGATTGATACAGCAACAACCAGCTGGCCTCAGGAATGCCTTGGGGCTCTCTGTTTTCTGGATTTGTAGCTTAAGAACAATATGGAGGGATAGGTCTCAAGACCTGCACCACAAACCTCTCCCAGAGTCCAGTGACATGGCTGAGGGCATCAGAGATCCACCGGTGTCCGTGGAGGATCCTGACTAGTATTTCTCTTACTGACACAGGGCTGGTTTTCCCCAGAAGTGAAGTCAGGGAATTCAAAGTTCCATTTTGTGAATCATTTTTATTGAGTGTGTTGGATTTTAAAGGTACTCCTGTATTCAGATGGATGAAGGATTATTAACTGCCCCGTGAAAAATGAACACCTCCTGATACTCCAGGCTAGCAGACTCCATTTTTAAATTAACTTCACAGGTTAGGAAGTCAGCAAAAAGTGAGATAGTGACAACAAGAGAGAATCTGGTCACTGTAGCAGGCTCCAGCATATTTACTTGTTTTCTCTTCATTATACAATGCCCACAATGTAATTATTCCTATGTGAAGGGATTCCTGCAGAGAGCAAGCACACCGGTCCAGCTGTTCTTGTTTTCCTTGAGGTGACAACATAGGACTCTACATTTTCAGAGCCTTTCTCACCCAGGTCATGGTTTTCATTATGTGGCATCAGTTAAGTAGAACGATTTCCTGCCTCTGGGTTGATTTGTTAGTGTTAGTTTTAGTGAGATAGCATTAGATTTGGAGTCCCCATGGTATACAATGCAAAGATGCTTAATGTAAGAAGCCTCCTATATTCAACCCAGATGCACCTCTCTGACTTTAAGGACAGAGAATCGTCCCCCTGACTTCAAGGCCACCTTTCTTAGGTGGGATCACATCCTGGGGCTGCCCCTCTTACCTTAGAGATCCATTATGAAGATGGTTATGTCTGAATGCCCTTCCTAATGAACAGGAAGGGTAGCATTGCTAGAGCATGATCCATCTGACCCACCTTAAGATGGCACGACACAGAGCACTCAAATATAGCCTGTTTTCTGTAAATGGACCCCTGGCCTGTCTTGGGAAGACCATTTCTGTAACCACCCGCTATTCTTTTCCTTTACATTTTTCACCCGTTTTCCCCACAGGATAGATCTGCTTTTGTACCTTGCCTAAAGCATAGCGCTTGCATCAGGGGTTGCAGCTCCAATAAATAAAGCCAACTTTTCTTCAGCAAAGCTCTTGTGGGCAGTGGGAAAGTGGAAACAAATGCAAATACATCCTGAAAATCAGTAGAGCAGTCAAAAGAGCTTCATGTTTATCAGTATTAAATATCCCAGGGTTTACAAAAGAAAAGAACATGCACTAAGACTCACATTTTATACTGCTGTTTGCTGGCCTTTAGCAAAGCTTAGAAGCTTTAATTGTGGCCCACTTTGCCACACACTGTACAGGGACAAAACAAAAAGGTTGCGCCAGGATGTCTCTTTTGTGCAATCCTCCCTAATTTAAGAAAGTGAAGGATTTCCAAATATTAACATTCAAAAGTCTGGTCAGTCATTCACTGGCTGCTGCTTGTCACCAGTTGTATTAATATAATAAGGAGCAAGGAGTCATTAATGTAGGCAGCGCAGGATGAGCTGAAAAGTTTGATGCGTATGGCAGGGTGAGGAATGTGCTGCTCGGCTGCCGCGAGGCCGGCGAGTGGTCAGGAGGTATGTCTGCTCCAGCACTCCCGATGTCCTGGTGTCAGGGATGTTTGTCTGGGGATTTATAAAGACCTTTTACAAAGCAGAAAATAAACCACCGGCATTACCAAGCAAATAAAGCCACCGTTTTTCGATAGCTGTGAACTGGCAGAAGCCAGTTAAAGCGAGGAACTGCCTCTCCCATGTGGAAATGTCATGCAGATCCCCAGTGAGTAGCATCTTCCCTATCTTTAGCCGAAGCCTAAGTGAGCTTACAGTTCCCTCTGTAGGCAGCGGAGAGGTAGGGACGGTTTCAAGGATCGATTTACTCCAACACAATTGTTGTCTTTAGTTGGGGAAACGAGCCCTTCTGTAGGGAAGTCCCTCTCCTCCACTGCACACAAATGCGGTAAAAACCCTACAGTATCCTATTTCGCTCCCTCTGAAGTGGGTGGAGATGAAATGAGTCCATGGGAAAGCAGGAGGGGGGAGCCCCAGGGAACCTGTGGGGATTCCAGGAGTGGCTGGGATTGAGGCTCCTTCCCCAGGTGCCATGTGAGGAAGGGTTAAAGGCTGATGCCTCTGGCCTCCTCAGTGGAGGCTGAAGGCTCCCTCCAGCTCCTGCCAGAAGCTACGGGAGAGCATTGCTGGGCTGGATGCAGTCCAGCTCTTGCATACATCTAGTATGGGTGCTCTATGGAAGCAAAACCTTTTCCCCACCAGCCAGTGCCCCCAGCCCTTTGGATCTGTCATCCCTCACCCCCTGACTCTGATTCACTCTCGCCTTTAACCCCCATCTCTGCCCAGACTTACTTCCAAACCCAGCTCCATCCCCACAGGCTGTCCCACTAATAGCCCTTTCCTTCTTACGGGCTACAGGAAAAGTTCCCAGCCCATGCACAAGCTAAATATCTGGGTCCTGCAGTAAGCACTGAGTTAATTCTTAGTCCAGAATGTTTCCATAGTGCCCCAACCATCACAGAAACCTCCTTCTCCTACCCAGCTGCCCAGAACCACTGAGAAAACAGTTAGGAAACTTGACCATCGCCTCTCCTGCTGCACTAACCTGTCACCCACTGGGCACATACTGCCGGCAGGGAACTAGACACCTGCTTCGGTCTTCTTCTTGCAGTCATTAAGTGTTGGGATAGTATGTCTGCCAAACCCCTATTAATAAACCACCTTTTTGTCTGTCACAGAGTTAGGCCAAGATAAAATGCCATTCCCCTTCTACCATCCATCTTCTTTGTGTTTCACAGGTCCTAACACAGCTTTCTTCTCTGTAGCGTTTCCTAATCTACTGAGATTTTTGCAGCACTTACAAGAGGAGGAAGAATATAAAAATCAGTGAACTAGTCCCTGAGCTAGTGAGCTACAGGAAACTACTTGTTCTCAGCTGTACCATTAGGGCCTGACTATGCACAACCTACCATCCTAGAGGGGGGGAAGAGAGAAAGAACATTGATTTTGAGCAAGACGTAAGCTGCATGGCATAGTTTATATCCAAATATGTTGCTGCAGAAATGTTCTGTGGCCATCTTCATGGGCTCCTACTTTACAAGTCTAATGCGGCTGCTGGAGGGAAGCAGAAGGGACAGATGAAATGAAAAATGAAGCAAACTTCCTTTTTCCATTATTTAAACTTCCTTCGCTTAATGTTACTTTTTACATAGGAGGGGGAAAAAAGTACTAGTGTGTTTATAATCTGTTTATTAAATGCATTATCCCTCTCATATACAGCACAGCCTCCATGAATCTCAAAGTATATTTGACAAAAAATGTTACTAGCATAATCCCCTTTTAACAGATGGAGCATCTGAGAAAGTTGCAGTGGGTTACTGAAACTTGTCCAGCAGCACGAGGGAAAACAGCTTTGTCATCGTGTCTTGGGCCAGCACTGCATTGATTAGGCCAAGAGCTACAGTTTATTTCTCAATCTTAGCTGAGAGCCAAGTCTTAATTGACTTACATTCAAGTTTTGGCCTCTCTTGCACACATAACATAAAATTTCCAGGGGAAGGGTTTTATGAATACCCAAATATTTTTACCAAGGGTCATGTCTGTATTGCTTTAAATTAGCTCAATTGTTGCACTTCCACTGACCTTCCAAAAAATGCCAGGACTTGGCCAGTGAATCCAATTTAACTAAGGATATAAAGATGAAGGACATTTAAATACCTATGGGAAAACTCTCCTTCAAGTTTAATCCGTTTTATTTTAAATTAGGCTAATACAAATTAAAGAAACTGTTGTTTATCAAGAGAGTTTTCATATAAATATTTCTTGCAATTTATGTATTTATTAAAGAGTATATTTCCATTGAATTTCTTAAGTGTCTCTCTGCAGGACAGCCCCCCTGCAGATGCCTTTCAGTCATAAAAACCTCCAAGCAAAAGGTTGTAGACTAGAGGTGCTCCATTTGTGATGAAAGGAGATCCCTGAACTCTAGGGCTTTCTCAGAGATGTTTACCAGGAGATCCTGCCTGACCAACCTGGTCTCCTTCTATGACAAGGTGACCTGCTTGGTGGATGAGAGAAAGGCTGTGGATGCTGTCTACTTGGACTTTAGTAAGGCCTTTGACACTGTCTCCCACAGCATTCTCCTGGAGAAGCTGGCTGCTCACGGCTTGGATAAGTGCACTCTGCGCTGGGTTAAAAACTGGCTGGACGGCTGAGCCCAGAGAGTGGTGGTGAATGCAGTCAAATCCAGTTGGCAGCCGGTCACGAGTGGTGTTCCCCAGGGCTCGGTGTTGGGGCTGGTCCTCTTCAATATCTTTGTTGATCATGTGGATGAGGGGATTGAGTGCACCCTCAGTAAGTTTGCAGATGACACCAAGTTGGGTGGAAGTGTCGATCTGCTGGAGGGTAGGAAGGCCCTGCAGAGGGACCTGGACAGGCTGGATCGTTGGGCCGGGGCCAACTGTATGAGATTCAACAAGGCTCATTGCTGGGTCCTGCACTTGGGTCACAACAACCCCATACAGCGCTACAGGCTGGGGGAAGAGTGGCTGGAGAGCTGCCTGGCTGAAAAGGACCTGGGGCTGTTGGTTGACAGACAGCTGAATATAAGCCAGCAGAGTGCCCAGGTGGCCAAGGCGGCCAATAGCATCGTGGTTTGTATCAGAAATAGCGTGGCCAGCAGGACCAGGGAGGTGATAGTGCCCCTGTACTCTGCACTGGTGAGGCCGCATCTCGAGTACTGCGTTCAGTTTTGGGCCCCTCACTACAAGAAGGACATTGAGGTGCTGGAGTGTGTCCAGAGGAGAGCAACGAAGCTGGTGAAGGGTCTGGAGCACAAGGCTTATGAGGAGCAGCTGAGGGAACTGGGGTTGTTTAGTTTGGAGAAAAGGAGACTAAGGGGAGACGTTATCGCTCTCTACAGCTATCTGAAAGGAGGTTGTAGCGAGGTGGGGGTCGGTCTCTTCTCCCTAGTAACAAGTGATAGGACAAGAGGAAATGTGGTCAAGCTGAGCCAGGGGAGGTTTAGGTTGGATATTAGGAAAAAATTCTTTGCTAAAAGGGTTATCAGGCAATGGAACAGGCTGCTGAGGGAAGTGGTTGAGTCTCCATCCCTGGAGGTATTTAAAAGACGTGTAGATGTGGTGCTTAGGATCATGGTTTAGTGGCAGACTTGGCAGTGCTAGGTTAATGGTTGGACTTGATGATCTTAAGGGTCTTTTCCAACCTTAATGATTCTATGATTCAATCCCACAAAGCCCCGACTTATACCTCTGCCTCAGGTTTCTTTATCTTCAAGCATCCGAAAAATGATGAGTCCATGGGATCCTAAAATACTTGGGAAAAGATAGGGCAATCCATCATGATTTCCAGATTTTAAAGGAAAATTAATGATTTTATTAGCAAAGCTATGCAGAACTCCTAATTGCTTGTGTAAATAAAAATTAACCTTGAGATGCTTGATGATATATTATTTGCTTTTTAAAAGGTCACCTCCATCCTGTAGCAGATTGCTATATGGAGGATGCTAGCATCAAAGCTGTACTACGTGCAGGGGGTGAGCAAAGAGAACGGTGCATTATACCTCAGCATAATGCAGAAAAAACACCCCGAGATGTAAAACACTGATGTAAAGGTAAAGAAATGAAAAACTTTCATACTGGTTAGCAGGTATGCAAAATATCTGGATGTGAGGATACATCCAGATGAACTGACCTTTTTTTTTTTTTAAAGGATACATCCAATTTAATTGACCATGCTTGCTGCAGGCTGTTAATTATCACGTTGCCTCATTTCTAACAAAAGGAAGAGAAATACCAGGCATCAGCCATGAATAACATGTGTGACCACTGGAGGTCACTTTTGGTTTAGACATCCTCCACTTTAGAGGCCTTTTGGCAGCAATACAACTTCTGCAAAAGCAGAAAGGAGCACAACTGGAGTTTGCAACTTGTTCATGAAAATTCATTGGAAAATATTTATTTCATTTTAGGATATTTTGTGGCCCAGAAGGGCTTCAGGGAATTACAGCAAATTACCTTCATGAAACAGCTAGTCTCACTAAATTTTTTCCATATTACAGGGTTTTGCAGTGTGGCTATTTTGGCCTGAAAGACAATAACATTAATAAATCGATGAATTGAAACAACTATAGGATTGCATTAGAATGAAAAAGAACATATTTTTTGTCTTTGTGGCTATGCAGACATGTTACTGGCTCTGTATTTAAAAGAAGAAAATGTTAAAACTATTCACCTGATTCGTGGATTGGATATCCACCACTTAGCTCGAGGGCTCCAGGTTTCAGGCTTTTGCCACTGAAGAAGTAAAGGAGCAAAGAAAAGTAGTGATATTCTGTGTACTGCATTCATTTCTGGATTAATCCTGCAAATCTTACTCCTCTGAGGGGGCCATCTTTAGATGATTGATACAATTGACTTCGGAGGCAGAGCGTGTCTGAATAAAAAAGGTTTTTTAGACCAGATTCCACGTTCAGCCTCCTTCTTTTTGCAGTTTTTCGTGTTTGCTCAGGCTCTCCTGAAAGGGGGCTGCTTCCTGGCCTGTCTGGCTTGGGATCAGCCATGCAATCCCTTCATCTCCTGCATTGCCTGTCTCTGTTGGGCAAAGGACAGTTTGCTCATCCATTCCAGCCGCGATGCCACAAAACCAGCATTACTCCAAGATCAGACCAAAGCTTTTGCAAAATTCAGAAGACAGAAAGGAAAAAAGGAAGAGGGGGAAGAGAATATAGAAACCACATAAATCCCTCTGTCAAGTATTTTCTTCTTGGCCTTTCAGAAGGAAGGATGGAGAATTTATTGTGAATGGGCATGTCTCTATTGCCTGGTAACAGTGCCTGTAATATAGTGCCTGCTGTGTTCGAGTAAATGATTGCTCTTTTGTGCTGTGGTCTGTGGTTTTGATGATGAACTTTCTGGGAGACTGTAAAGATAAAAATCACAGCTTGCCACTTGTTGAAGATTTAAAGAGCTATAACTTCTAAGTGGTACTACTGAGGGATAAACAGGCTCTTGACTCCTGCCCCTGAGCGCCATGGCAGTGCTGCAGAATTTTCCAAGACACTGACCCCTCATCTCCCCAGAGGCCTTATTAAAAATACATATTTTTAACGTTTTTTACTTACTTTATTTTTTACTTCAGTTGCTGAAACCTAAACAAAACTCACACACATGCACACAAAATTCCTGCCCACGAGAGGAGTGTCAGGCCCCTATAGGACACAATGCAAAGAGGCCCTGCAAAGCTGACTGGAGATTCTCCTTTGCTGTCAGCTTTGCAGGGAAACCATCCCAATACAGCAACAACGGGCAGTGGCACAGGTGTACAGAGAGCTCAGGGTTGGCAATGAAGGTGCAATGGAAGGTACCAGCTTCAGCTGGAACAATACAGACCATAGGTTAAACGAGAAATGGTTTCAGGAACTTCTTTTTCCTTTTGCACTCATACATATGACATTATACTGGTAACCACTCAGAAAAATGGCGGCCAGTTTTCCTGTGTGGGTGGCTACTGGTACCAAAAGAGAGAAAATTAATTCTGAGGATGGTCTCAGGGTCACTTTCCCTCCTCATTTCATGAACTGCAGTCCCAGGTGGGATGTGCCTCATTTCTAATACATGGAGCATTTAAACTGGGAGTGTGGGGGCTTGAGCTACAGCGTGCCCTGTCAGGATAGGCAGATGCAAGGCTTTGCGGTAAAACATGCCCTTCTCACTGCTCCTTTACTCCACAGGCAAGCACAGCTTTGCTTTCTGCTCCCACACTCACTTCCATGCCTGTCTCTAGCCCTTGATATATGCAGCTCCATTTCCAATTTCTTAATTATTTCTAGCTCTGTAAAAGCAATGAGATCCTCAAGATCGTTTGCTCCCATTTCCTTAACACTCCCCCATATACATTGTTTTGAGCAAAGTAGAAGACAGTTCTGCATTTCCTGAACCATTTTGCCATGAATGCTCTTCTCCGATGATCTCCCCAGCTTGTGCCCATTAAAACCAGAGGACGCACGTTCTGGGGTGCCAACACGATGGTCCCTTTTCGTGCGCACCCCGTTATGGCACCCTGGCCTCGTGGCAACCTGGGGCTACAAGGAGTAGGAGAGTTGGAAACAGAGAGGTTAACACTCCGTTTGCATTTATGGCAGTGTAAGATAAATAAGTGTTAGTAAAGCATTACTCATCATGCAAGGAAAGGTTATCATGGAAAGGCAGCGTAGGCGACAGGAACTGGGGGGCGAAGCAGCTGACAGCCTCGATACTGTTTGCCTACTACTTATTGCCCTCACAGCCTTTCGTCCCCATGGACCAAGCTGAACTTTCAAATCTATATTAAGACAGGGCAGGCTCTCTGAGACGTGATCTCCAGATAGAGAAGGATTGCTGACTTCCAGCAATCTGCTCTAAATAAAATGCAAAAGGACTCGGTCTCCAGTCAGCACCCCAGAGAGGTGCTCTGGGATCGCTGGGGTGAACCACAGGGAAGGGTCTGGGTTCAGTTTACTTTTGTTTTTCAGTAGGTGGGAAGGCAGCACACGTGCTTGATGCTGGAGGAAAGCAGATCTTGCGTGAAAACTTTGAGACTTATTTACCCTTGCAAAAATACATCCTCCAGTCACTGAAGCGTCAGCCCTCTGAAATGGGAGCCAGGGCCTGCAACCAGGCAGAACCTGCTCCCCGGGCTGCCGCGGCTGACCTGCCGGGCATGGCGGGGTCAGGCCACCGTAGGGGAAAGAAGCTCCTGCCTCTGAAAAGCCTGAGGTCTGCTCAGCAGATGTCTGCAAAAAGGCCCACCAAAATAAAACAGGACAAGAGCCCACACCGTGGACCCTGTGCATAGGGCAGTAGTTGAATCCTTGTGCCTGAGGTGGCACAGATCAGCCGCAGGCCGGAAAGCCGGGGGCAATCAGGCCCCGTGTGAGAGGGGGAAGGTCCGCGGGATGGGGCAGTCCCAGAGCCCAGACCATTGCCATCTGCGGGGACAGCTGGGAGCAGTCCTGCTCTCTGAGTAGCTGGGGCATCCTTGCTGCAAAGTGCAGGAGACTCGAGGTGACCGCAGCCAGCGGGTACCTGGGCTCTGGTCTCCAGCTGGTCGGAGCTGGCACGGCATCGGTGGGGTGAGAGCAGCCTCGGGCCCTAGCCTGCTCTTTCCTGTTTATGCAGAGTAACAGCTTTCTTGCAGTAAAAGTCTCACAGTGACAGACACACAAATGTGTTTAGCTTTCCAAAGAAACTGATGCTAATTAAATTGTTACCCCCACTGGAATTTGGTAAATCCAGGACTGCCTGCAGCCCTGGAGAAATGGCAGTGTTTTGTCAGTGACCCAGTGGTCTGGCCTGGGACTGGGCAGAGACGGACAGAAACTTGCCCTTGAGAGGCCAACCAGTCCCTCTCCCATGGCAGCATCCACCGCAGCCGTAGCACTGGCAGCAGATTGCAGCAAGGCTTTGCATTTCTAGAAGGCTTCTCCCAAAGGAGCTCAAAATACAACAGAAGCTTCAGGTTAAATTAACCTAAAAATGTTGCAGGGAGGAGGGAAGTGAAGGTTACAGTTTTCAAGTGTGCCCATTTACTTTGCGTACCCAGTACAAGCGGCTCAGAGGGGATTTTCACAGATGCTCAGCCCTTGCGGTTCAGGAAAAAATTGTAGAAATTCCTCTGAGCAGAAGGTCTTGAGCTGGGATCTTGGAGCAGAGGTACCTACGGTAAGTGGAAACACTGGAAAATAAAACCTGAATTTTGCCTAGGGCCATATGGGAAGTTTGTATTTGATTCAGGAATTTGCACAGATCTCCTTGTGTCTGCTATGCTTTGACAGGCCCAGTCCTGCTCTAAAATCTGGTGATAATGAGGGTAGATGAGTACTTCCAGTGTCCCTCCTAGATATTTCTGTAATTGAATGTGAACAGCATTGACAGCACCTGTTAGCTAAGCTACACAGCACAGTATTTTATTAGTTATCAGGCAAAATAAACGACCTTCATGGGGTCAAATTGAAAGAAACACCACCATGCAGAGAGCTTGGAGATGTTTTAGTAATATTGTCTTTTCTCCAATGTGTTTTTTTTGCTAAATATGTTACTGGTTTTTAATGCCCACCGCAAAGTGTAACTCAGAAAATCCTGCCATGGCTCAGCCGCTGGGGCTGCTGGGGGCACACAGCAGGAGGCAGCCGTGCCCAGGGATGCCAGGGGCAGGTCAGGCCAGGCACCATATCTCCATCCGAGATAGTCCCGTCACCCTGCTGAATGCGATTGCTCTTCAGGCTGGAGAAGCAGAAACCTTCTCCACACATGGCCCAGCAGCGGCCGTTTTGGGCAATATTTGGTCAGAAGAGAAGCTCCACAGCCACCCTGGGACTCCTTCACTCCAGCTGGTGGCTCTCCCTGCAAGCAGCAGCCATCGAGCCCGACGTGCTGCCCCAGAGCAGCCTCACACCATCCTTCACTGGCAAGACAACTGCATGGGGATTTCAAGCACAGTCTTAAAATAAATAACTCCTGACTGAACTGGCAAAACAATGAAAAACCTGGAATCCAAACAAACTGATGACTGGAATAAAGGCCTTTCCTCCATGTCCCCACCACCAGCCTCATCCCCGCACATCATGCTCACGCCTGGCTGCCAACAACAGCATGTGACACAAGCCCAGCTGCCACCGCAGGCCCCACATGTGCCTGTCCTGGTCACAAAGTGGGAAATCAGGTTTCCCTGCCCAGCACACAGCCGTCCTGACCACAGCACCCCTTCATTGCTGTTGTTATTTATGGCCTGGCTTGGCTTTTTGGTGTTGTGTGGGCACAAGCCGTAGTGGCTCCACCACCTTGCTGGGTTGCCCAAGCAGAGCAAACAGGGCAGCACAGGGCCACCCTGCAACACAGCAGTGTCCGACCACTGGGACCAGGGGTGAGCATGGTTTCAGGGAGGCACAGGTGAGTGCAGGAATGGCCTCTGCCCTCCCCAGCTCCCCCAGCACATTTCGTTTGGCAAATATGGTCAAATGTGGTTGTCAGTCCCGGTGCCAGCCCTACAGTAATGGTGAGGTTGGGACGAGTTCCTCACCAGTAACACATGGCCCAGCTTGTGAGACACTTGCAGACATTCTCACTGTCTGCAGGTTGGTAGAGTTTGTCACCGAGGGTTTCTCACCAGCGGGAAGAGGGGAGTGGGGAAGAGCCAGCCTGGTCAAAACGCTGGTGGCACAGCACTGCAACATTTGACTCCTCCATCACAGCCAGACCATTCCCCCGAGGTGGACATGTTGTCTTCTACCCCTCTTTCTGTACATCATGAACTTCTCACCTCCCCAGCCATCACCTCCTCCCACCTTTGCAGGGTGCAGCCTGGGGATATTGCTGGTACAGTGCTTTTAGGGGGTAGGGATGGACTGGGGAGGCTTTAGTCTGCCCTTCGGAAAGCTATCCAGAACTGTGAAATAAGCTCTCCCCAACACGAGAGAGCACTGTAGCATATAGCAGCCTCTCCCCAATTTAGATATGGGCTAAACTGGTGCAAGAATGGGCTAGAGGTATCCGCCTTTGCATTATCCATGCAAAGTTGTGGCAATGCACTATAACAACTGCAGAGGATTTATAATTATCTGACTTACACAGCAGTTCTAGAAAGGCAAATACTTATGGATAGTACAACCTAAATAGTCCAGCAGCAACCTGGGCTTCAGGTCACACTGCTCCAGCAGAGCCCTCCCTTCCGAACATTCCCATTTCCAATGGCACAGGCTAGCCACAATTTTCTATTGAAACTTCACATCCTGTCACATTGCCAATGGCTGGTCAAAAGTGGAAAAGAAACTGGACTGGTTATGCAGGTTTTTAAGGTAGTTTTTTCTTGCTGCTTAATTTGTGTAGTTACCATAAAGCTGTCTTCCTAAGTATCTTTCTGATTCAAGTCTAAGGGCACTTGTGTTTGAATTCTAGTACAACCATCCACATCGTGTTATATCAGCTTCTCTCAGTGGTGCGTAATTTATTTGTTATGTTTTCTTTATTCCTTCCCTGAAAAGGACAGAAGTGTACAATCTCACTCATATCCTTAGGGAAAGAAAATGTCTGTATGAAATAATGTTTGTGTGGTCCTCTTGCAACATCATGGAAATCAGAGGCAGTGTTTTGAGGTCTAGATGCTTACAAAAACAAATTTTTGCTTCTGGAAGCATGGAATTTTTTAATCATGTGCTACATTTCAAAGCCTAGGGCTCATATGTTTATCTTTGCATACCTAGGGAATCTTTTTATCGAAGAGCTCTCTATTATGAGCTTTTAATATTCTCAAACGTATGCATTCTGTCATCCTCTCCAAGGACCACAATTTTCTCCATACTCTACAATATACTGACATGCAAAAGCACTTCAGTAAATCTATTGAGGCAAATGGTCCTTCTTTTCTGAAGTCCTTAGCAGAAGCCGGAGTCAGCAACTCCTAAAGGCCGATAGCAACAGTTTCAAATGATCTTTAGCACATCTGTTACTATCAGAAATCCAATATGTTTTGTATGCTGAATAACACTGTTTATTTAACTTGTAATGGACCTCACACATTCGTTGCAGAAGGCATTGTTCCACGGAGCAGTGGGATGATGATTTCCCTTGGCCATTTAAGAGATTTATACGTGAAGGAAATTCCCAGAAAGAAACTTAAGCTAAAGTACACATCATACAAATGCAATAGTCAAAATGTTGTGTGGGACATCTTAATTTTTAATAAAACCAATAGCCAGAAATCCACTGATGTTTGAAGTTTAAAAAACCATAAAAAATCCCTGCCTTCTTTGTCTCTGCTCAGAGTTTGGTTTATACTGAATGTAGTTTAGATGTTCTTTAGCACTCCAACCATCTGCTAACTATTCGGTACCTATCTCTCCACATCCAGCCTCCATTCTGCTCAGTCTGTAGGGGATTTTCAGTGGAAATAGAAAGTTTCCAGTTAGGTTTAATTAAGAAATCAACATCTGTAAATTTTCTTCCTACCCATCAAAAACAGACATTCACCAACACACAAATACTGCTGCTTGCCAGGAAACCTGTGTCCTGATAATGAGAACAACTGGTCTCCTTTTCATCCTCCCTGCATGTTCCTCCAAAGATGAGACTATTTCAAATCCACATTCCCATCATCAGCTAAACCAATTTATTCTATGCTTTTTACCTTCAAAAAGCAATTGTCTCTGATGACTCCTTGGGTAGCTGCAGAAAATACCAGTTCCATGCTTACACACCCATTCATTCCTGACCACAAACACTTAGAAACCATTTCAAACATTGACATTTCCAGAAAAATCATAGATGTGCAAGTCTATAAAAAGATATGGAAATCTAAGGTTATGAAATCATAAATACTAATTTCAAGACATAGAATTGGTTTTTAATCACTTCAATGCTTTTTTTAAAGTAATTGAAAGCCTTGGTTGTACCCCCCGCTCTTTTCCTGAAACTTAGAGAATTCCCAGACCATTCAGGAGAGCTGTTCCTATTTCCACTCGAAGCCCTTTCGGACTGAACGCATCCTCTAGCTTTCCATCAGAAAACCGTCCTGGCCCACATCCTCTCTAGCAGCATTAGGCATCAAGCCCAGACCTTAAACCACAGGACCATGCAACCACTGTTAGTGGGCCATTGGTGCAGATTGTCTTTCATTAAGGCAGCTTCTATCTTACTAAAAAAAATCACAGCAAGACATTTTTGTATTTGTAATAGGGGTCTCACTGGCTCTTTTCTTAATCCAGACCTTCAGAGCAAACATTTACGCTATTGTTTACATCATTTTCCCTCCATTATACCTAACAGGTTATCTTTACACAGCCAGTGAGACAGCAAAGCAAACAGTACAGAATCAGCCAGGTTTTCTTGTGGCATCTGACACACACAACAGAAGCAAAACAAGGTTTTCCCCATTCAATATTTTTTAGGTGTCCACAGGTAGAACTAGAACAGACAACCTAACCACTAATGAAACACAAACTTCAACAGGAGAGTAAAAAAGCTGATGATACTCAGTTCTACCTAGCTTCACACAGCACAGCTTGTTACTTTTTTCCAGAGCTTTAAGTGTTATTTATGCAACCTTAGGGCATTAGCTCTTACCCAGGACCACGGGGAGCCGGTGGGGGTCTCTGGCTGGTCTTCCTCCTCAGACGACACCCTGAGCTGATCATTTTCCCCCATTCTTTGCATACGCTACTAGAACCACTCTTGGTTTCAGCCATATACAAAAATGCTGCCTTCAAGTTTTAGCTGTTGACAACAAAGCTCCAGAGAGTATAATTTCCCAGTGATCATGTTTGCTTGCTAATTTTACCTGCTGAAGTTCTTGGAAGCACAGTCAGAGCAAGAAACCTGAGCTCAGTAAACCAGAGCACACTTTCTTTGCAACTGACTCCTCAAGTATCCTAATTAAGTCATAAGATTCAGTGAAAAATTCTCGCCTGACAAACACAAACTCACTTCCAAACAGCCAGTATCCTTACTTTCATACGAGATTTTTATGGTCAGACAATTTGCTGAGTTATGAATTCTATGAACAGAATATAAGGAATTTTCACCACCAACATTTTATTACCATCATTAATCATATTTAGCACAGATTTTAATGGTTTAATTTTGTTTTCAAGACAGGTTCTTAATGTCAAAATCTTATTCTGCCATTCTGCACAGCTGCACAGCTCCACAACCATAACTGTATGGATATGAGGGCAGCACAGCTTCTCTGCCCTTCTGTGCAATCAAGTTTGAAAGAGGGCCATTTTCTTTTCCTTTTGTTCCTTTTGGTCTTCTGTTTCTTTTGGGTTCAGTACCAGAGTGTAGAATCCTGTTCTTGTAGATCTCACCACAAACTTGCCGTGATCCCTGTGAGGCTTCTGGTTCTGTAAGAGGGGCCTGCCGAGTCCAGCATCTTGAAATCCCTTCTGGCAGCTGACAGGAGTGGCAGCTTTGTCTCCAAAATCAGGCCTACAGAAGGCTTTGTGCCTGAACTGGGCACTAATTCACAGCTATGATATGCTTTCAAATTCACAACCTTTAGCTTGAATTTTATTATTTATTATTCCTCTGCTTATAAGGCATCCGGTTGGAATAGCTGGTGAAATAAAATTGCTATCAAAAAAACCTGACTTTGGGCAAAGGCTTCTAAATCTTTCCACTGAGTTCTATAATGAAATGGGCTATTTATAGCACACCATTGCAGGAGAGTCCTAGCGTTAGCTGTGAGCTGATAATGACTATCAAATGAACAAATATGCCCAAATATATTTGGTGTTTAACCTTAAGCGATAGGCAAATTCAGTAAGTAGGAAAATAATTAAGTGATGGAAAAAGGAAACTTTGGAAATATAGCGTCGAGTAGAGAAATAGCCTGTTGCCAGCGCGTGGTCTCTCATCACTGTGAGTGTCACTAAGCTGGGCAGCACGTAAAGACAGAGAGGACTCAGAAGTGACAGCCCTCTCTGAGAGCTGGCAGCCCACCAGGCGTTGTCCGCTTGAGCATTAGGGTATCGCAGTCGCACAGCCTGCGGTTTGACAGTGTCTTGTTTTCAACAGCAACATCAGCATCAGCTGTACTTGCCTCCGTCATCCTCCTTATCCCAAACTACACCATGCAGGGCTTTTTGAAGTCCAAAACAGTTTCCTAAAACAATTTATTCTGGGGTCTCAAGAAGAGCTGTGACATCCCAGGTGAGAGGGAAGCTCACTGCTGCGTGGAGTTGCCTTTAAGCTTTGGGAGCATTGGGCACGAGGTGTTATTCCTGTGCTTAAACCACAAGTAACACTGCTGCAAATGTCTGGCACGGCAAAGGAAATGTCAGTTTGCATCACAGGACAGGCATCAGGTGCAAGCAACGCACTCTCAGCCCACTCCAGTTACTCCCTGGGCCTAGGGGAGTCCCCTGGGCTGCCCTCAGCCTCCCTCCTGCGCAGGCGGGCGGCCTCGCGCTGCCATCTCTGACCAGCTCCTGCCCCTGAAACTCTGCCCCTCTGGCCCACTGGTGCCGGTCCCCGATGGACATCCCTCCCGATGGGTGACTTGGGATCACAGGACATTGACTTGGAAGACATCTGGATGAGACCTGATTTTCAGAAAAATTGATGCTTACTTAGACTCTTTCATGTTTCACATTAGAAACTCTGACCCTGAAGTGGCCCGGCAGCCAAGTCACTCTCAAGTTGTAGGCTAACACTTCCAAGAGAAAACAGCACAGCACTTAAGTTACCAAGACGCTCAAGTTACTCCTTCCTGTTGTACACCAAATGTTAAGACTGCAAGCATAGAAACCCATTTATTAGCTATCTGACAGATCATATTTTCTTTCTGGAACAATTTTGGGGAAGGAAATTCAATACAATTCTTCTCATTTCATCTAAACAGGGAAATGCCACGCCTAATGAATTTCAATGGCATTCCTGCTTCTGCTGAAAGGTCTATTCACTAAACTTAAAAGATAGGAACCACTGTTTGTTGGAGTAATTTTCCACTGTCCCACCCATTTCTTCTGTTAAATTTGCTTTCAAGCTGTGATGGGTAAGTGTAACAATCTATCAGAAATACTGTTTAAATCATTGTAATACGCTGCGTAATGTTTATTTATAAAATTCTTCAAGCAGTGGCTGTGCATCTTTCCCATCACACTGTATTTCTGAAGCCTTTGTCATATTCTGCCCCGTCCACCTTCCGGCCCTCTCCGCTTTCACCAGGAAGCACTAACAAGTAGGAGCATTTCTCCTGTGCAACCATTATGAACCCAGCGACTGCTATTCCTAGATCAATGCATCTGATAGTCTGCTGTCCTATGTCCAAGGGTGACCATCACCAAACCCTTCTGATCAAGATATCCAGAAATAGAATAATAACCAGATGTAAAAAGAACTTTCTCCATAATTTTCATAAATGAGGACAGTTCCCAGCCTTTTCCCAAGGCTGCCGTTCCCACCGGCTGCTCCCCCTCCTACCTCCTCCGCTGCCATGCCCGCGCAGCCAGGCCGCTGCCTCTTTGCCTCCTTCCCAGTGCTCCCCCACGACCCCACCAGCTGCTTGTCCCTCACTCCCTTCCCATTTCCCCACTCTCAGGACATCACGACTTCGCTGCTGCTTCCCCAGTTGGGGTTTTCAACCAAGGACACGTGTGGAACACGGGGGCTGACACAAAATCCACAGAAGCTATTCTCAGACTCACAGTTCACATAAGCTTCACAAGGGTTTTTCGACTCCTGCTCAGCTCATAGCCTCTGTGGGATCCCGTAGCAATGAGTTTCATTGGATAATTATGTAGTGTAAGCAGAAATCTTGATGTCAGCTTTAAACATTGCCTAATGATTTCACTGCGTGATGACAGAGGGTAAACAGGAGCCAACTGCTTTTTATAAACAGCGTTTGTAAGTGCTGTATCATGAGAAGGAAAAAACCATTTGTAATCATCCCAGAATATTTAAATATAGTAATATTAGCTCATGGTAACCTTCTTGTGAACTTTATTTTGCTGAACTGGTAAGATTATGTCACCTTATCTTTAATAGAATGATTGTTCAACTTAAAGATTAGTTTAAGATATTTTTAAGTACAATCACAACTCTACTGGGACAGCGTCACTCACCTAAAATAGTTTAACTTTCTCCAGCCTTTTCACATTACCGCAGTTGCCGTGGACAAAGCGTATGGAACTGATCTTCTCTGTTTTCTTTCTGTAAAGGCTTTTGTCTCATAAAAGCCCATGGCAGTTTATAGCAGCTTGGTACCTGAAATAGGGCTGTATTAAGAAAGCAAGAATGAAATCTACCATACACAGCTGCTGAGCTGTAACTCTCCTGTTTTGCATCTCCTGCAGAGGTGAGAGTCAAGATGCTGCATGTTCAGCCCAAACATGAGCCTAGGGGGGGATTTCAGACTGGTGCACAGTGCTGCCAGCCTGCTCCGGCACAGGTGCCAGCTTGTCTGGGACAGGTCTGTGAGATGTATGGCTGATAAATCAACAGTATTTACAAGAATAATTTAAGTTTGTATAAAAAGAAATCACACCATCACCAAAAAAACAGGTTCTGTGTGTTTGCAAAAGCACGTTCCGCGTAGGTATCATATAATGCAGAATTAATCCAGTGGTTACTGCAATACCCTGTGAGCCAAGAACCGTTCTCAAACTGTTACTGGTCCCTAGAGGTAGTAACAAGTACAAACTCACTTTCCTATCAATCCTGTTGTCTCTAAGTATAAAGAAAACTGTTAAGTTGTTGTTAATAGTGCCACTCAACATTTGGTATAGCAGCTCAGCACACACTGCCAGAATAACACTCCTTGGTATGTTCAGAGTTTAAGTGCATAATCAACATATTGGTCATGTAGCAAGTGCAAAGAAATTTCCTTCTGTTTGTATTACTATGTAAATCTAAATCAAACATTTCAATTTTCTTGAGGATTTTAATCAAAACCACATTTACATATGAAGCGGCTTTATGAAGCCTTTCTTAAAATCATGGCAGTTGATTCCAAACGTCTTTTTCTCACTGAGCAGGAGTCTCGCTGTTATATCCAACACCCCATCACTCCCTTACCAAAAAGTGTGTCAGCGACGGGCACTGCCAGCAGTGGGACTGTTGGCTCACACCTCCCGGCACTGTGTCCTCCACAGTCACCAATGGTTATTTTGGGGGCTGTCAAAACGACTGGAAATGACCAGAACCACTGAGTATTTCTTCAGATGAAGACTGGAGCAGGGATAAGGGGTAGAAGACAGTCAACAGGCAGGGGATGTATGGGACTGGTTTTACTTTTCACCAAGGAGCTGCGTCCTTAAAGAAGTAGGAAAAAGGAAAGAACACGGATTTTATTTCACACCAGCATAGCCACTGTCGTTCAGTGCCAGCTGATGAAATATTAAGGCTGGTGGCTGAGGGGTGGGGGACGATGTGTGAGCGGAGGGCGCTGGTGGGAGAATGGGAAGGCAGGGGGGCGGATGGTGCGCGGGGCGGTGAAAGGCTGTGTAGCGGGGTGGGGGAGCCTGCCGGTGTGCGGGGCTCTGCTCGCTGGGCAAGCGATGCGTGGCGGATGGATGCAAGCAGAGGCTGCTCTTTGAGACGCTGGCAACGCGTTACCACTCTGAGGAACAACTCTGGCACGGTCATTTCTGCGCCAGGCGCCGCGGCAGTGGCTGGGGAGCAGACCCCAGGAAGCAGTGATGCCTTGTGGTCCCCGCCAAGCCCCGCAGCCAGCCCAGCCCAGCAGCCCGCGGCAGATGGCCGGGACCTGTTGAGCCGGGTGCTCACGCCACCCACCTGAATTCCCCCTGCCATGCAAATCCTGATTCTTTCGCACCGCATGCAGCCCCTGCGCAGGGTCCTTGTGCCCCAGCAAACACTTCCTACCGCAGCCAGGAGCCCTACCTGCCCCCCAGCTTCTTCCATGCTGCTGCCTCCGTTCATAGCCCCCACTCCCCTTGCTCTCCATTTTCCAGCCTGTAATCCTCTCCCCTGCCCCTCTCTTTGGGTTGCTTGTCTATTACTTGCACCTCTTTCTTTTTAGGTGAGTGACACATTTCACCACAGCGTGCCACAGATACAGCCTTTGAAAAGCAGCCCCCTCTCAAGCAATATTTAGCAGCTGCTTTTAGATGCAGAGTGGGAGCCGAGATCTGTACATTCCCTATCACAACGGGAGGCACTTGCTAGGGAAGAATGAAATCCCTTACATCCTCTAGTGTTCAAATCATCCGTAATGCCCAGATGATTAGATACCAGGCATCAGTGATTAAGTGCTTGTGAAGAGTGCTTTGATAGTGGAGAGAGGATGGTAAGAAGGAAAATAATGTCACCTTCCCGGTAACCTTCTCTATATTTGGATACTGTCTTTTGCAGAAGCTGAATCATAAAATACTTCACTCTCTGACACACAGTACAGAATCTAACAATACTATCCACAGGTGAGAATAGGGGATGACTAAACCAGTGAGCACAGAAGGCACTAGAGAAGAAGGTAGAGGCCGTAAAACGTCTGTAAAAGCATGCAGGCAATGCCTTTTATTTTGTTTGCTGCTACATTATCAAGTCAATCCATGGGATAGAGAACTCTGTCTTCTTGCCATGTCCAAAGTCAAAAAGGAAAGACTTAAAAGATCTGTGTGCATAATGGGCACAGGCCAAGTTTTCTCGCAAAGGTCACTGGGACTGAAAGCCAGTAATTCCCTCCCACAAAAGGCAAGAGAAGAGAAGGGTGGAGCTGGGACCTGGGTCCCCAGCCCAACACATGCACCTGTGGTAAGCAGCTACAGCACAAAGAAGTTGCAGCACAGGATGCCAGTCCCACCCAAACAGACTTGCTTTTATTTATCATTATTATTTATTTGTATTCCTGTATCACCTCAGAGTCCTAGTTGGACATGAACCCTACGTTGTCCTTCTCCCCAAAAGCTGAGAGTCTAAGGGAGCTTAGCTTGTAAACTAGGTCAGGGATGAAGAAACTTCTGGATGGAGCTCTGGAGAGCAGCTCTCCCTGACTGATCCACCAGTACCATTTGGCATCCTGTGAACAAAATGCCATATTTTTCTACCATGTTGGATACATAGCAGGTCATCTGATGGGAAGTAACTCACTCACACAGTAAGTGCATATCTGGTCTTATAACAGGATGTGCTCCATCAGACAATGGGCTGTGCAAGCAGGTTTCACCATATACGTGATTGCTTATGTACGTGCTCCACGATGGAGAATGACTGCACTTGGTCACACAATAGACATACGTCTGGTGAGGCCAGGTCCTGAGACCCCTGTCCTGCAGACACGATACAGCAGGTAGGTAACTCACAGAACAAAAGGTTAACGGTGAAACAACACTCAAGAGTATGATGGTTTCAGCCCACTAGCAGCTGCATTTTGTCAAATTTTGAAGACTTTGTAGCAAAAGAGAATGTTAAGAAAGGATGTGATTTATTTTCATTTATTTATTATTATATATTTTAGGCCTTTTTTCAGTTTCTTAGAGAAAATGGATGTCTAAAGACTTGCAAAGCAAATCTCAGATCAAAAACACAGAGGAAGTTTACAGACACTTGGTATATAAGTTGTTTCAGTATTTGATTACAGGAAAGGCGATTTCAACCCACTGTCTTTCGTTCTGAGTTCTTGTACAAACTTTGAGGCTGCACTATGCTTTAGGCCATTAAGGAGTACTGTAGTTTCTCTTGATCAGCTCAGAGCATTCCTTAATTATATTAGCTCCTTTCTGCCAACCATTTGCTTTTTCCCTACAAAAGCATACTTGACAGTCCTGTGCATCACCAAGATAGATGTCCATGCAGCATGAACTTTATTTATAAAGGATGCATTAGACATGAATGTTGCACTTGTTTAAAAAAGTTTAAATTAACGAATCAACTGGTGAAAACTGAACAGGTAATACTATTTACATAGGACAATGCTCGCCGTCCTTCCCAAACCTTAAACAAAGCGAATTCTCACTCTGAATCAAGGACAATGAAATATAGAAACACACCCTGATTTCTAGCAGTTATCTTGTAAATAGCGATCTAAGTCTCTCAAACTCACAGAACTTACCTTTTCCCTGTAAATGCACCTAAATTAGGTGTTTGGCACAGCCATACTGATGTCTGCATGTCAAGACCAGTACTGTAATAGATTCAGCCACCCAATGGCATTTCATCAGTATGAAATCAATGATCCTCCCATTGGTGTATCCAGCAACAAAGGACTGCCCAAATATTAGACATCTTCTGACAATGTCTATACTCATCCTTTCTGCACCTGGACTGAATGAAGTTAACACTGATTCTATAAAGACAAACATGAAGTTTGCAACTCAGAGAATATTTCCAAAAACATAGACAAAGACCGTGATCACTGACTTCACATTTAGAGCATACAAAATACCGTGATGCCTGGTGCCATTCTAGAACATGTTTTTAGATTTCCACCTGAATTTCTCAGAGATTTAGTCTCCATTTTCTCACGCTTATGAAGCACCGTGGCAAGAAAATATCCCCAGAAAGTGTATTGGGAGTGTTTCAGAACCATCTCATCTGCTGTCTTGAGTACAGTGGGCCCAGCTTGAAGTCTGCAGCCATTAGTCTGCAACAATTTAAGCAGAAGCCAGGAAACATCACTGTTCTAGATGTAATAAGTTACTTGCAGGTCAGTCTCTCCATTTGATCTCTTCAGTTACTCAAGGTAATTTCAGTTTCAGGTTTAAATGTCCATATCTCATTATAAAATCTACTTTCTTGGCTCTCTTCCTTATGCTAATAAAACCAGTCATATAATTTTGCTTCTATCCCAAGAGTCCTGTATGGTAAAACTACCCAGTGTGGCACCTGTTCCAAAAATTAAGGCTCCAACTGAGTTCCCACTATTTAAGAAATACACTTTACAACTCTTCATATAAAAAGCCTACCTGGATCAATCAGTAGCAGTATACTACAAAACTGTAACAATTCCTGTTGCCTTGTGCCAACTGTTAGATAAATAAGACTTCTAAAACAAAATCTGCTCCTAAATTTACATTTTGTATTTCTGGAATGTACAAAAAGTTTTCTAAAACTCTTGCTTATGAACTTGCATGTGATCTTTTTTGTCACAGAAGTAGTGCACTCATTGACCTCCCTTCTGATCCAAAATGATTTCCACCATGTGGAGTAGCAAGTTTCTGCGTCTCTCCCAGGAATTAGGAATGACTTCCATCAGATGATAATTAAATTAGAAAAGTCACTTCAATGAGCGTAAATTGTCTGATTAGATATCATTCTAATAAACAATGGAAAACATTCCTGTTTCTGCTCAGAAAGCAGAGCCTCTCAAAAGTAATTTCATGACATGGTGGCAATTAGTCTCTTGTATCATTCAGGAAATGTGTCTCTTTTCAGTTAAATATGTCGTCCAGTCAGGAAGAAAAGTGGTCTGTCCTCTTTTGCATTGGCAGTCTGGAATTCATCCCGCAGTCGGAACTGCCATTCGTCTTCCAGCTCTAGCCGGACAACAGTCTGGCGAAGAGAATTGCGATCCTGACAAATCACACACAGGGTGGCACCTAAGAAACAGTTAAAAAGAAGCCCACGTGAGCATCCCTTTTGCTCTCAGATCACCCAGCTCCCACCGCCCCTTAGCACGTAGAACTCCACCACTTTCACAACAGGAGTTACAAGTGGGCTTGGGAGAAAATTGAGACACTCACGTAGGACTGAGGAGAGCTACGTTCAGCTCCCTATTTATCAAGATCTTCTTGTGTAGCTTGAGGTGTCTAGTACTCATCTAGTAAACAGGACTAACAATACATTCCCTACTCTTTAGGGTAAGGAAGGGTAAAACTGTCAGGGTCCTGGCAGAAAACAAGATAAAGCCCTACATCCATTACTGGTCTAGCCCTACTGATCGTTACTTTGTTGAGTGAAACTCTCACTCAGCAAAACACACTACAAGTCAATCACCGTGATGGCTGACTAAGCTCTGTGCTTTGCTGACCAGAAATGGTCTAAACATGTCCTTAAATCACAAACTTTAGTGCTTTTTGAATTGGTAAGCTAATGTTCTGGCAAAGAAGAATCTGGTCTGTATGGCTATGGACACAGGCAAACCCAGAATGCCAAAGCAAGAAATATCATGTTTTACTAAACAACATCAACTGTCTTGACTGGCGTGCTGATACCATTTTAACTTGCATGCGTGATTCCCTGGCTTCTGAGAAAAGTGCTCAATTAAGAGGAAGTAATTACCTCGCCAGCATTCAATAATCTGAATGAGAGATGGTGAGGTAAGTGGAAGTGCCCAAGACAAAAAAAAAGCTGAGAATATAATAAAAAGAGAGAAAACAGTCATGTGGTGTTTAATGCTCATGTGGTGCGTTAGAAAATCAAGTAGACTGCCAAGGAAGATGGAGAAATCCCAAATCAAATACACTTTGTGCTATATACTATAAAAATTGTCTGGTTTATGCAAAATGACACTGATTGATAGCCTCTGGTCACTCAAAGAATGCAGTGCAAAAGCACTGCTTTCATTTGCAGTTACTCTGATAGCCTTGTTAGAGGAACTACGGGCTGATTAAAATGTGGGCGCTGCTCCAGAATGAGCATAGACGCTGGCGCTCCTGTGGCTTCAGTGGCGTGTGCAGGTAAAAGCACTGTATACCCCAATTTGCACTTTGCTACACATACCTCCATGAAACTGTACTAACTGCAACAAAGAAAGAACACAGCAGTTCATAACAACTCTGCCTCTTTCAAGAAGGCATTTGCCAGTGTTCCTCCTCCAGTGACAGTTGTAGCTGTGAGTGAAACAAATCCCCAGAGTGCTAAATGCCTAAGACAGCAGCAGAACAATCCGAAAGAAGTTTGCAATATGACTGCCTGCAATACAAATGGAAGTTATTTGTCTCTGCTGCTATCCACCATGTAAAGACTACATGGAGAAACTGGTTATTAGGAATAAATTTTAAATGAGCCAGCTTCTGTTTCCAAGGATAGTAAATAGATTTTGATGGAGGTTTGTCCATCACCCATTTTCTACCGAAAATTGGAAAACCTGCAAAAACACAATAGGTAAATGCTTCATACATAAATCTTAAATACTCAGTTTTCAAACATAAGGTAAGGAGTTACGCATATACACTAGGCATAATGATATAGATCCAACATTCCTCCCCACTTAGAAATCTGCAGAACTTATAATACTGTTATATACCAGTTTACTACAGTATAGAGCCAGCATGATCAAGCATCAAAGATGGGTGGGACATATAAAGACAAATATGAATATATATAAAGACAAATATGAATACATATATACATATATATGCATGTGTATTTTCATATAAAATACATTTTTCCCCAGGTTCCCAGAGACCAGGTCATATAATTCTCTGTAATGAAATTATTGCAGCTCACCTTTAAGAAAATGAAACTTCTTCAAAAAGCTAGCTACAACAAAGGAGTCACAGAGGTATAGCAGGAGACCACTGAATGTCAAACCAGAGGAACTGATATTCAGAGAGTGAGGCCGAGAACTCACGTAGCAAACTGCAATCTGATTGAGAGAGGGGAAAAAAATTAACATTTTTCAAGCTTTTATATAAAGCTAAGGCTTGATATCAAGCTTTCAGTATTTGCACCAGATTCAAAGTCAGAGTTGCTTTCCAACTCCAAATATTGTGATGTTTATAGTTCCTTCCTAAACATCCCTCTACTTATTAAAAATCTACATAAAAGCACTATTCATAACTATGTATTAGTCGTTACTATTAATTACTATTATCATAATGAGGTTCAGATATGATAGGGTTTGAAAGCTGCAGTAACAATAGCTCCCCACAACCATAATGCTGTGACCTGCCCAGCACAGTTTATCTACATGTGAGTAAAAATAGCGACCATGCATAGCGACACGAAAAGAACCCCTTAGAAATGCCTAATGTACGTTACAATAGGATTACTCAAGTGAGTAGAGTAGTGCATATACATAAATGAGTGAGGTTTTTTCTTGTCTAGTTTGTTTTTATGGCTACTCCCCAAATCCACTGGGAACCAGGAATATTTATAGCACTCTTTCAGTATTTATAAATTTAAATTAAGGAATCTTCCACACAAGGCTTTGTTTCCAAAGTGCCATTGTACTACTTAGTTGGGGCAGACCCTCATCTAGCATAAATCAGCATAATTCAGTGGAGGAAGGCTGACCCACAGCAACTGAGACTGGCTCAGGATGCGTCTATTTATCCATATTCCTTCAATCCCATTGTATCATATTCCAGCTGAGGTAACAATTGCAGAACTGAATTGAACTCATTTCATGTGCTGAATGGGTTAGAGCTGAAAGGATGCAATGGATGAATACAGTAACAGTACAATGCCCTTCCACAGAGTTTGGTTTTCCAACCATGGTGGGAACATAGATCTGCAAGAGCTCAGCCAGAAAGCAAATTAAAAGATAGAGTTCAGAATGTTCTGGGAGCAGCATATATGGGAAGGTTGTTACACAGCTGTTTTGGTAAAGTAGTTTAGTAAATCCAGCAAGACTGAATTTCATTTAGTATTCAAGTCAGGTGAAAAGGTAAAAACAGTTTCTCTCTCCTGAACACCACCTTAGTATCATACTTCTGTCCGACCTACATTTGAGTTTAAGTATGACCTTGGCTTTAGATCCAAACCCATCAGCGAGAACCAACAGCTCCTGAGATCTAATGTCAGCTTCTCCCATTCTGACTGTTTCCTTGGTATTTGCTTCTCTGCCTCAGCTTATCAGTCAAAAGTGAACTAAAACATTTGTATTTTGAAGTGCTTTCTAAGGGCTAGCTAGTATTTGTAAAACACTCTTGTGGAAGAAATTTGCTGTAGGAAGGGCCAAATTATAGCAGCCTGAGAAAACACTTCTTAAAGAAAAATGTGCTCTGTGTTAATTCAGAATCTAATATAATTCACGGACTACATTAGTATTTGGGACAACTCTGGTATTGTTCTCCACGTACTTTATTTGTAGCCTTTAATAATAGCTCTATGGGACTAAGAATTTGATTTTTACATTATAGGGATCTAATACCTGACCTGATTCTTCAAAGGCTGTGCAACTATTATTAAGGAAGGCATCAACGAACTCATCCAAAACATAGCCTATACATTTCTAGAGCTGCTTGAAGATTATTTTGTTCAGTACCTGTGGTCCTAAGTTAAGGTAACAGTCCACAGATAGCACTGGATGGCTATAATTCTTCACTGAGATTGGGAAGAAGCGATGGCTGTGATACTGGAGGTATTTTTCAAGGAGCAACTGAGCAGGTGCTGCCAAGAAGGTATGCTTGCTGTCAGGAGCACAAATGTACTGAGCAGGTGAGATTGAAACTGGAGTGTCAGATACCTATGAGGAAAAATATTTCTGGTACAGATCAATCCTGATCAATCAAGTTGTACTTATCTGAATTTTGGTTTGTACAAAATATGTCTCTATCCTACAAATCTGAGATTTCTATAAGAAGCAAAGTCATTCAGCCAAAAATATCTGCTACCAAAAAAGTTTCACAGAATTATACTTATATTTACAGAGTCTTTGGGGTTTCTTGTTTGAACCCAAAGTACTCCTACATATGAATTCATATGAAGATGAGCAATTCAATAGCTATAGATAAAAAACTCATAGTGAGTGGTTACCTGGATCATAAAGAGACACTGTAGGTGTTTTTAAAAGTTTTAAAGGAAAATTATTAAGGAAAGGTGCATTTATGCCAAGAATATTGTGGATTTCAGAAAGAAATAAAAAAAACAAAACATGGCAGACATACCCCATTACTGTCAACTGGTGATGCACCAAAATATCTCAGCTCTCCTGGTTACAGGTACAAAGAGGAAAACAGAATTTTAACAATAATGAAACAGAGGTCTCAGTTCCCACCTTAGACTTAATGTGGAAGGATCGCTGTCCTCCTACTGCAATTTGCTTTTTCATGACACTGAAGTGATTGAACCGACAGATGAGAAGGCCAGCACTGTGGACGCGCAAGTTGAAGTCAACATCATCACACGTAAATCTGGAAAGAATAACATCATAGCAGTTGAGAGGAATATTTCTCATCACACACTAACAAATACAAGCACTGGAGGTCTTTGATCAGCACCGTGGAAAGGACAAGTGTCAAACATTCTGACCATCCATCAACGCCTATCAGTCAGGGAAAGAGGCTTCAGCTTTGTAATCATAAACTAGGCTAGAATGAGTTCAAGAAGATCAAAATGAGGGAGGGAACCACTTAGGGAGCAAAAGGACCAGAAACACAAAGTGGAAGGAGAAAGGTAGGAAATTGCTGGGGAAAAGACCTAGGAGCTAAAATCTTTTCTTTGCCTTTTACTGCAATAATGCAGTCATAGAAAATAGCTACATGCATTACTACCCAAAATAAGGTCAAGGAAATTAATTCCTTTGACTTCCAAGGAAATGGATGAGGCCCTACATTTGATTTGTCATATGCACAGTGGTCTCTGACTACTCATTTTTCCCTTAGAATGAGAATATCCTGTAATTTTTTTTCAATATTCCTCTACAGAAATAATGTCATTTTACTTTAGAGACAAAAACTATTTGAAGACAAGGAGTCTTTTATTAATACACCAGAACTGCTGAGACATAGGAATAAATTAAGCAGAATGAGGCCAAACATCCCTGAGCTAAATTTAAAAATAAGCAGAATAAAAGGTAAATTCCTAAAGCTGGCTAAATTAAAATTCTCTGGCCTTTGGAAAATTCAGTCTCAGTTCTCTATTTGGAATGTAGGTATTACACAGCAAACAGGATGATGTGCAGAAGTGTTGGATTAACATCCAGAGCTTGGATTTAAGAGAGCTGAGCAATTACTGCAACAGTGAACATCAGTGAGAAATGTGGCATTTAATTACGTGTTTCTAAAATCTTGTCTTTGATCTTAGTAATATTTACATGGATATTTGGTATCCCTGAATGTCAGTGTCTCTGTGTTTTAAAATGTACCTTTTTCCTTGCCAGCCCAGGCTTGCAATGTCGTACAATACTTCAGGCTCAGCAGCACCCACACAGAGGATCATGGTGAGCCACGCAGGGTTTAAAGACGCAGGCTGGAAACGGGTGGTGTCATCTGCCATTCCTGAGATTGTAACATCACTGCCTGCACTCATATAATTTTGCTTTATTGTCGTTCTCTTAATTAGCCCTTCATAATGCTTCATAAGGTAATACAGTTAGACAGCCTGGGAGCACAGTTTTGTACTAGGAGATGCACAGGAGCAAGTTTAAAATGCTCTTTTGAAGTGTCAGGCTGGTGGAGATGATAGAAATTTAGGTCATCTGCTTATCCACAGAATAGTGAAAGCAGAAGTGCTTCCCTGAAGTTATTAAGTTAACTTGGACTTCAAAAGACATCTTCCTGAGACAAGAGAGTTCTTCTGAGAAGTACAGTGACTGATGTTCAGTTATCTAAGTCTAGGTGTGTAGAGCGATTTTTAGATTACCTGGGTTATCCCACCTAGCTTACAGAAAAATACATGTAGATTTCGTGTCATACCTGTCGACCTCGTATGGACATCTTGCATATTCTGAGGTGCCTAAAGACCAGCTTTAGACAAGTGAATCCCACCTCTAGTGATATCTACTTCATTCTGTTGTGATAAATGCTTGTCCCTCAGAAATGGGGCCAAAACCACAGTTTATCTCACACAGACCAGTGAAATTCTGTGAGATGATGTACCTAGTGAATATAGTTCTGGTAACTGTGGTGATACTGTGTGTGGCAATATTATAACCAGATATACCCTATGTAGCATGATAAATTAAAAAGTGTGATTTCTGAGAAAGCTGAATGTGAGAAACAACTACCAATGCTAACAAGGTTTATTTATTCCTTTCTTCTGATTGTCCTGATGAGCACACTTGCAGATTGCTCCAGTGTTGTGCTACTCAGGGTACAAACCCCAGCTGTATCTCAGGTCCATGTCAGAACAAGACCTGGTTATGCACGATTCACGCACACACCCCTGTTTCCTTTGGAAGGGAGTGCAGGTCAGCAGGCAGGAGGGGAACTACAGTGTTTACCAAAAGGCCGCTTGGACTAGACAACGCGGGGCCCAATGCTGCGGGGCACACTGCTGAGTGTGTCTATCCTGTAGTGCAAATATGGCTGTTTTATTTGGAACGATGGAAATTAATGTCTTTTTCCAACTGCTGGCAATTTGGGAAGGATTTGAACCATCTGTAAGAAAACAAAATCTGTCTCCATCCCATTAACAACCTCCCCAAAAAACCAACAAGAGCTTTTGTAAAACTTCCTCTATTTGGTTCATGATCTCTATTGAAAGATGCTACTGATTTACTTACTTGTTCTGATTGTACTGTACATTCTGTGTCAGATCAACATTCAGCATAATGAAATCATGCACATGGCAGCAGGAGAATGGTTCCTTGATCTCAGCGCTGTTTGTTTTACTGGACCATTTCCTCATCCCAATTAAGGCATAGTGAGTGACATTGGGAGTTGCTTCAATATGTTGCAAAATTTGCTTCAAGGAAACATTCCTTTCAGTCCATGTATAGTCACTACAATAATTAAAAAAATGTGGTAATTTTAAAGTATATAGAGAATATTCAGGATCTCATTCATCTGAAGAGCAATTCTTAACAGTCGAAAGTAGTTATGAGTATCAGGTAGATAAGTTCAGTGTTGTCTTAGTTTACTGCAACTTTTTGTCTCTCATGCTAATCAAAACTTAAAATTAACTAGTGCTTGTGCAGTGGGGACTGGTATGACAGATCTGAAACTTAGTCTGGATCTTTCAAAATATTCACTTCGATATGTGAACTTTTAAAGTTACCTGGGTAATGTTCCAAATGACTCTGGGAGGATTGCTGACTTTGTGCCATAACTTAAGTGCAAAGTATAAGATCCTCCTAGCCCACCCCCAGAGCCCATACATCTCATTTTTCACTGAGTTTAGTTCTCCTTGAAGGTTTGCTGTAAATCCTGCATAGGACCGTTCTGGGAATAGATGAAAATATCTAGTACAAATAATGTTCTAAAGTAATGAAAACAAAAATACTTGTTTGGGGATTTGGGGAGCTAATAAAGGAGCCATACAGACTCAGACTGACAAAAGAGCCAGAGGAAATAAGTTGCACAATTTGCACAGAAATATCTTTTAGCTTCTTTAGAAAAATCCTGTTAAAAATGTACACGTGAATGCCCATGCTTGCCCAGTGTATCGGGGATTGTTTAGAGTCTGAAATCTGCAGGCTGAGTAACTCTAGTTTGAACCGGAGTCAAGCTATACAGCAAAGGCTGCAGGGCACTTAAATCCTCAGGGGACAACAATGAAAACCAGGCACTAAACTCTGTGCTATGCAAAGGCAGATGGCTAGGGAAAATAATTCTCTCGCTAGGCAAATATTGTTCTCTGCTTGTACAGGGTAAAAGTTGTAGTATATCAAACGTAATTTCAAAACTGATATACAGTGAATGGTTAAAAGACATCAGCTGAAAAAGCATATATTACTTTATTTACCTTTTCCTGTCTCCTGAACAATCGACTTCTACTGCATTCCACATAACACAGGAGTCATCTGAAATGACAATGAAAGGCCAAATATCCTGGGGTTTTATCCCCAGCTCCTCCTGCCGATTTCGTTCAAGCTCCAAGTTATGATAAGACAACTCTTTTATCAGGAAGTGTGCAGCACCTGAAACCAAGGACATAAACCATCAGATCAAAAGTAGGGGCAGAAATTGTTTGCTTTTGACTTGGAAGCCTTTTGAAGTGAATATTTCTGCAGACCAGGGTATGAATCACTCTGAAGATTTTAACACCCTAACAAAACACTAACACCCAAAGCCAACTTACTTTGTCACTTGCCAAGCAAGTGACTTATAGGACCACACTAGGAAGCACACAAAATGAAGCTTGACCTCTCTGGTAAAGATTTGCTAGTGTCTTAGGGGTTTAGTGACTGCTTCTTTTAACCTGACAGATATTTGGCTCCACTAGCATCTCTTAGTGCAAATATCTAGAAATGTTAATTGACCATCTGAATAACATGGGAACAATTTCCCTTGACAATCTACTTTGTGTGTTTGTCACTACTGCTGTCTATAAGTTGTTCCAGCAGTAAAAGCAAAGCGCTGAATATTTCACAGACGTTGTATCAGCAGAACGCACCTAAGAGATGTACCCAACCAGTGCATCACTGCCTATGCAAATAGTACATAACTTATTTCCACGAGGAAACAGAGGAGGTAACTCCATCTGAGTTAACACCCTCAGCGCCCTTTAAAATCAATAGAGGAGACTAAGTATTTATAGGGTGCAATTCATCTAGCTTGTTTTAGGTGACCTGGATTAAGTGAATTGCATCTTCAACTGTGAAATGTTGTCTTCAAAGAGAATCGAGATCACCAGATCAGATATGCTAGCTACAAGGTGTGGGTCTACGTTTCACTGTTGAGTAACAACACCTCAAGGGCCCAAGTCGTGTGTCCGCATTTGTTAGAACTTTTTTTACACTTACCTACTCCTGCACTGTTGAAAATGCTTGGAAGAACAAGCATGATGTGGTTGGGCCAATACTTTTTATATATGGCCATTTCATATTCCTTGACAACTAAAACATGCAAATGACTGGCTCCATCCATTGCATGATATAAATTGAAAAGTCCGTGTTCATGACGACCAGTGGTGGGAGTAAAAGTGGGGCTTTTTATGTAATCTTCACTCTGTAAATAAAAAGAAGTGTGAGTTTCTGTATTAAGCTGGAGGATGTTTAAACAAAGAGAACCAGATCCTTCAGGAGAATAAATCAGATTCACTGACACTGGACAAACTGCTACCTTGACCTGCCAAGTGCACAGGGACCCTGAGGCTAGATCTGGAAAAGAATTTAGGTCCGTATGGCATAAGACAGTACGAAACACCTTACTCCAAAACTGCCGTACAACCCTTCTGAATGGCTATCACCCAGTCTTGAAGGCACTGAGACTCACTAGGTGCTTCCAAGTTTGATAGTACAGCTTCTGAAAGCCCTGTTTCTAGAGAAATCCAGGACTGTTCCAGTCTGGGCAACTGATTTTAGCCTGGTTCCTACTAAGGTCATTAAGGACCCAGAATGAAAGTGTGCCTCTTTACAGAGACTCTCCAAAGCCCTCAGAATTAAGCACTCCAGATTTAAAACTGCCAAAGCACAAAATGATGGGTTTGATACTAGTGGAGTTCACAAAAAGGAATTTAAAGTGGATCAAGAAAAATATTTTATAATGGTTTAATAATCTGGGTTTATATCCCACAGCACTTTTCAAGCTTGCAGCAAGATTGCAGGCACCATTTTGGAGCAAGTGAACAGAAAAAGAAGCAAAGGAAGAAGAAGTGTTTTTGGCAAAGCCTCAAAGCAGGTCAGTGGCAGAAGCAGGAAAAGGATCCACAAGGACCCAGTGCACAGTTCTGACTGTGTAGCCAAGCACAAGTTTACTGGGTGGGGAAGAGCAGGAGGTGTCGTCCTCACACTGCACAGTTGCTGCTGTGTTGCTGCCTGGGTTATCCCATTTCAAACTTGAACTGGACATAAAAGCCCAAATTGGAGGGTGGTATTGATTGATTAGTGCTTATTGGAAGCAGCTTATTTTCTCCAGGGTAGAACTGCTACTGCTTACTACTGTTCCACAAATTGCTTCAATACTCTAAGCAGTGTGCTTGAGCAAGGCACAGCTTCAGCTTAGACATGAATGTTAGGAGTTACTGTAAAGGCCAACATCAGAGTTTGCATAGCCTGTCACATGGATGACCTTAAAAAGTGTTTTCTACAAGCGTGACGTGACTCTTTGGACAGTCTTGAAGCCATGACAAAGATTCTTTGAAAGCCTTATTTTCATATGAAAGTAACTGAGCATTTATGCAGAATAAAACAGGATAATCCACTGCCTCCCTCTACTGTAAAAAATTGCTTCCTCTTAGTAACTGTATGATAAAACCATGTCTCTGAGGCCCATTGCTGAAACCCTTCTCACTTTAACATCTGAAACCCATAACCAAAGACCTTGTGCCCCAGATAAGAGTGTTTATACCAAAGGATAAACCTTGATAATGAGCAAAAGAAACAGCTTATTGGTGGCTTGACAGTTTTGCTTCATGTCTCCCTTTCTGGGAGAAAATACAAGCTTAGTATCAGGACATCTTCATTATCGCTTGACAGCAGGACCAGAAGTGTAAAGAATCCTAATACAACAAATTTTACGATCAGTGGTGTCTCTCTCCCATATATGTCCATGAATATAATTACGTATCTACCTTATCTGTGACTAGTGGTAGCCTCATGCTTTCCAATTGCCTTCCAGGTTGGCTAAAGACAAAATGATGCTCCTTTGACTTTGGAATGATAAAATGCAGCTGGATCTCTTCTCCCAGCATAGAATAGGAAAAGGCAAATGCATGCAGAGTAGATTCATAAAGCTGAGGATGGGAAAAAATAGGATAATTCCAGTGGTTAGAGTCATACTACAAGGTCTCAGTGTAGTTAATAAACATTTATAACATTACCAAACAGACTACAATCACTTACTGTATTGCATTAGATTTTACCTCAGGATTTACTAGGTGTTAAGCAATGCTCCCTAGGCTAGAGCATACGCTAAAAAAAATATAAAATATAAAACTGTTCCCTCTTTTGAAACCTTTGTTTCAACTTCGTCTTGCAGATGGTACCAATACTTACAGGCCACTCTTGGCTTTCAGAAATACTGACACATAAAAACCAGTATCTGCATTGCTAATAACTTCTTCCTCACATTCTAATAGGCAGGAAATTGGAGGGTTACTCTGCGTAGTAACAGTCTGTATGCCACATATAGACTGCTCTATGCTGGTCTACTGTATCAGAAGTAGCATCTTTTGCAGTTACCCTGGTGAAAATGTAAGCAAGTTCCAGTGGGAAAACTTTATGGGGAAAGTAGTTTTAACTGGTAGTATACATGCAGAATGCAGATTACAGCACTGAATAAGCTAGTGTAAATGAGTCAAGGATCAGTCCTCTGACGTCCCCAAACCCGCAGTCTGGTCAAGGCAGGCAAACCTCAAGAAATAACAAAATCTATAAATCAACTGTTTTTAACACATACATACAACTTCTAAGCCAATTCAAATACAGTAATGTACACAAAACTGTGTTTGGGCTGTGTCTGCTTCAGTTTCTGAGCTGCAGAGTAATATCTGGAAATCTTTACCTGGTACCTGGGGTTGAAACCCATATACTGATGACACTGTTCACAGTGATGGTAAGTGTTATATGCTGCATACTTGGACAGTCTCATCCTAGTTGTTTGACGGCGTGTATACATATCCTCCTGTCTCCTGCTCATTGATCTGTCTGTTAAAAAAAAAGAAACAACTTAAATGTAACATACATTCAAGGCCAGAATGTATTCGCTTATGATAAATTCTTTATCACTGTAATTAGCCTCTAGGAACAATGGCGGGATTAAACACATTCAAAACAAACAATGACTTAATTCTGAGCATAGTATGTTTTATAAATTGGTATGTACAGCAAAGAGGACTACAAAGAAGTATCTGCAAATTCATGATTATGATAATTCTGTATAGATGTTGCATAAGGCTGAGGTGTAAGCAAAGCCAGATTATTAAAATTATTATTGTTGCTGTTGTTATTACTGCTTGTTGTTATTACTGCTTGTTATTACTGCTTATTATTGTTGCTGTTGTTATTATGCTTGCAAAAGTAACAAATAGTAAAAAAGAGTCTTATGACAGACATTTGCCGTCCTGTGACGGACATCACAGCAGATTATGTGAAATGAACTTGGCAAATTTAGTGGCGTTGCTCTTCAGCAAATATCCACATTTTAAAAAACGGTCTCCTTTGTGGGAGACTGAAGGAAGATGAGATGCAATTGCTGCTGAAAAGGACTTCTGTAATGTCACCTGGCCAAACCTTTCACTCAGATCTTCAGCATCAGGTCAGGTTATTCAAGGTTGTTCCTTGTCCTGTCAAGTTTTGAAAATCACTAAGGGTGGAGTTTCCACAGTTTCTCTGGGCAACCTGCTCCATGGTTTGACCACTTTTATTCTGGAAATATTTTTCATACCATCTAATTGTAATTTCCCATGTTGCAACTTGTGTCTGTTGTCTCTTGTCCTTACGCTATCCATAATAGTTTGTGCCTGTAAGTTCCCATTAGGAAGCTGACGATAGCAATCAGATGCCCCTGCTAGACTTCTCTAGGCTGAGCAAACCCCCCTCTCTTCAATTTTCTATGTACATCATGTGCTTCAGGTCTCTATCTTGGTGGCTACCCACTAGACTCACTTCTGTATGTCAATGTCTTTCTTGTACTGGGAAGCCAAAAACTTGGTAGAATACTCAAGATATGATCTTACAGGTGCCATGCATAGAAGAATAATCACTTCCCTTGACTTGCTTGTTAGGTTTTTGGTAAGCCATTAACCCAATGGAGAACTGGTGACTCATGTTCAAATTGTTGTCTACCAGGATCATCAGGTCACCTTCCTCAAAGTTGCTGTCTATACAGCTGGCCCCAAGCTTGTACAGCTGCAAAAAAATATTCCGTCCCAAGTGCAAGATCTTGCATTTACCTTTGTTGAACTATATGAGGTTCCTGTTCCTGAGGTTCCTTCCTGGAGGTTCCATTTCTCCAGCCTGTCAATGTCTTTCTGAATGGCAGTGCTACCTTCCTGCATATTGACTGCTCCCCCAATTTGGTATCATCCAGAAACTTGCTGACATTGCATTCTGTCCCTTTGACCAGGTTATTAATGGCAATCTTAAACAGTGTTTGCCTCACTATCAGTCTCTGAATATTGCCATGCATACCCAGCTGTCAATCAGATTTGTGCCACTCATCACATTTTGAGTTCAGTAGTCCAGCCAATTTCCCACCCACTTTACAATCCACCTATCTAAACCATCTCTCTCCAGTTTTGATAATATGGATATCATAGAAGACAGTGACAAAAGCCTTGCTGAAGTCAAGATAAAACCACTGCTCTTCCTTTGTCCATAGTGCCAGTCATCTCATCATAAAATGCCATCATGTTTACCAATCACGATTTGCCTATGACAGATCCATTCTAGATGCTCCCAATTGCTTTCCTGTCCTTCATGGGTCGGGCATGGCTTGCAGGAGAGTTTGTTCCATAATTGTTTTGAGGACTGAGGGTAGGCTGACTGGGCTGTAATTGCTTTGATCCTCCTTCCGTCCTGTAGAGGAAGGGCATGGCATTTTCCTTTCCAAGCATCAGGAACCTCCACCAATTGTCATCATTAAAAAATGATAGACCGTAGCCTCGCAATGATCTTGACCAGCTCCCTCAGCATGCTTGGATACATCCTACCCAGTCCTATGGGCTTGTGTATGTCCAGCTGGCTAATTCAGTGGACTAATTCAGACCTCAATACTCCAGGAATCTAGATCTGGACATATGCATCTCACGCTTTCCAAACCTAAACCAAAACCTAAAAAATAAACCTATAAACACTTTTAAGTATATAAATAACTTTACCCACATAAGTCACTTCATTGCTACAGAGCAGGACAATGCTACTACATAAAAACACTCAAACACACAAACTTATTGTGGAATCAGAGCTTTTTAAATTATAGACTACCTATATAATATACCATAAAACATTTATAAGGCTCATACTCTGGTGGTTCATCTGGCAAGCTTCAAATCTTTTTTCACTATTAATTAGTCAAGTCCAATTCTGATAATTTTATGCTGTTTAAAAGTAAGGATTCTCACGTTAAAAACAAATAAATACATATATGTGTACCCATTTAGATTTTTCAAATTCTAACCTTCACTGTTTATAGTCTGAAGCTTTGAACAAATCAGACTTGCATCTTCATATTTTGGGTCATGGATAGTGTAGTCAAAAGGCATCTTCTTAAATGTCTCCAAATCTGGCCACATATCTCCGGGCTGATGGTAGTATTGATCAGATTCTTCTTTTATGTCTATGATATTATTGAAAAATAAGAATTCATGTAATTACAATTTTTAAAGCTCTTTATATTGCTATAGATGGTTTTGCTATGCCTGTTATTCCTGCATCATTTTTTGTTTCATCATTCTGAGGAAGCAATATTATTATGCATCAAGAGGTGCACCTTTGAACAAATGTACCTCATACCCCAATGCAACTCTGGCTTTTAAACCTTTGTTATCAATTTAATACCTCTGCAATCTTACTGCAGCAGTTGGGGGGATGATGATGAAAACAATGATGTCAAGGGTCCGGTGAGGCTGATCTACCTGCATCCAGGAATTTGGAGTCTTTCCACTGACCACCACATTTGTCAACTCAGTTGAGGAAAGATATGTTATTCTCACTGAGAAAAGAAGCCCGTTTAAAGCTTCAGAAATTGCAGTATTAAGAACAGTGCAGAGTTAAAGTCAAATGCCCCTTCTAGTGATAAGACCAGAGTAATCAAAGATAATTCACCCTAGGGTAAGAGCAAAATAGCAAATGGTATAATGTGCAGTGAAATTATGCCTTTTTCTGAAACAGGTTAGCTGACATAAAAACTCAGATGTACACAAGTCCTTACAAAATAATTTTCTACCTTTGTCAAGAGGATGAAAGATCTGACAAGAGTAAAATAGACAGTAGTGAGGAGTTCAGTTTGGGGGTCTGCAGTAAGCTGCTGTAAAGAGCCGTAACCCCATGTCTATGAGCATAGACCAAATGATTATTTACAACAGGTGAGACCCTGTCTTTTGGCACACAAAGTAAATATGAAACTCAGGTGGAAGTAGTCAGATGGTGCAATTATCTTCACGCCCTGACTGTGAGTTACCTCTAAAATTCTGCCTAAAATACGAAGGATTAAATGCACAAACCTCTCCCCTAGCAGACTGGTCACCTTTTCCACAGGTTTTGCCATAAACCTTGGGGGATGGCTGCCTCTTTCTCAAGCACAGCTCAGTGTGGAGGAAGACTCCTGGGTACTGCCCCAAAAAGTCCTCAGAGACAAGAGCTGAGGCACAGCCCCACAGTAAAATGACTGAACAGCTTCCAGCCAGGGTCTGACGGAGGCAGCTAGCAGGCAGGCAGCACCCACCTGAGACTCTCCACAGCTGACTGTGGGCATGCTTTTGGTGCAGGATTAGACATATCCCATAAAATATCACCCGTATTTTTCTATATGTACTCCAGCCCTTAATTACAGAAATACATCTGGAAACACAGGGGAGTAATACACTGTAAATAAAGGAAGTTTGGACTAAAATTAGCTATGAGAGAGCAGCAACTGTTTTCCTCCCTCATGCAGTCTTATGTACTTAGAAAATATGACATCGCCCCTCATGGTATAAATCTGCCAGAATTTCACTGATTCTTTTTATGATGTGCTTTGCCACAGAAGTTCATTCCAATTCTAAACTCAAAAACAATGGCTGGATATCATTTAATATACATAAATGCTGTTGATTACTTCCCAAGAAAAACAGACATATGTGGTTTTTTTACTGAGAGGAAGACTAAACCCTAAATGATGAGTAAAATAATAAAATATTCTTAAGTATCAGTTGAAGATCACACAAAAAATTTCTTAAAATATTTCCAAAATGTAAATTAATTGCAAAAGTGAACAGCATAGAATATATAGAAAACTACTTTTCCATTTAACATAACAACTTTCTACAGTCTCCAGAAGCAAATATTTTTATATCAAGAACTTACTAATGTTGATTTCTTCCTCATCATAAACATCCACTTCTGTCAGTCTAATCAGCATTCGGGACAAAATACTGAGGAACTGCAGATAGGCACCTGTTTTCCCTATCTGTAAATATATAAATTAGAAAATACAAAAGTAAACTTTCATTTTTCAACATGTTACTTTTCCACATATCTGGAAATTGCAGCTGCAGTGAAACCAAATATTAATATTCAGCACTTGCATATCCCTGTATTTGTATATTCCTTGGCATAAATGAAATGCTTAAATGCTCAACAGCTTTGTTCTCTCTATGCAGGAACCTAGTTTAGAAAATGCATTTTATACCACAGGTCTAATTACAGGCCCACAAATGAGAATTTTCTCTCCTGATGTTATATTTTCTCCATAGGCAATGAACTTTTAAAAATCCATACAAGCTCATAAAATGTTCCAAAAAAGCTCCTCAAACCACAAGACAACTAAACAATTGCCTCAACCCTTTCATATTTGCATAATTTACCAGTACAGTGACTGCTAGTGAAGTACAGTGGCTATCCTGAAGAACAAAGTGGCATGCATCTATAGGAGAACTTGTGCAGGCCACTTCCACTCCTGGAGGACAAGGTATATGAAACAATGTGTTGTTTCACCTCTTGTGATGAAAATATATTATTTCCCTTCCACTGTTTTAAAATCACCTTTTAAAAGTCCATTTTAAAATTATCTTAAGATTATAACTTTCTCCTTTCTTTTTTACCCCACCAACACACTATATATATTTTCTCTTCATTACGCCAAACAGTATTGCCGCCCTTTTATAGTTTTTTCAGCGGAAAGGTATAAGCCACAGTCAATAATGTACTCAGTGGATTGTTTTGTGTCGTCCACATAAAGTCTGCTGCTGATAACATCAAGTAAATAATGCCATATCTAAGCAGACAGCTTTACAAACCGTTACACTTGAACAGGAAGCAGTACACAATGGGTTTCAATGAGAAACAAGAGACCAGCAAGCTCCTGTCACTCTCACAGGAGAACGAACGTGCCGTGATTTCTTGTTTGTGTGTGTGTAGTTCAGCCTCAGAATGGCACCCATGTCCAGTTGACAACTTAAGACTAATGTCACACCTGTACAGGGGAGGTTAACATGTAGATCACTTCTGACACACTCTGCTGCAACTGTCCAATTTCACAAAATGCTATCAGATTTTGGGCTAAGTCTATCTTACTACTGAACTGAAAACCCAGCTTCACTGTCATTACGGCTAGGACACGTCAGAGCTTAGGGTGCTGAATTACTAAATACAGTACTGAATTTACTATTTTCCACATATGTGAAGCGAAATTTTCATTTTCTCTCAACATTTGAGAAAGGGAGGCTTTGAAGCTGAAGAAAGAGTAGGTAAATATTTGTTTTGGTCAAAGTTCACTATCTGCTCTTCTTAATAAATCAGACTGCATTTTAAACAGTTGCTTGCCAAGGGTAGAAAAGGATACCATTATCCCTGTTGAGGGTCAAATAAACCTTTCAGGTACACATGGTAGACCATGTGTTAGCACACAACTCCCTGCTGTCCAGGAATAACACAGGAAAAAAGTGACTGAACAGAGGAAATGATAGCATGGACCATAGTCAGCCCATGGACCAGATGTTTCTAACTCCCAGTCTGGGTTTTTATGTAAAATCCATTGAGACTAATGAGAATCTTTCTACTGGCCCTGGAACAAGGTTCTAAACTTGGCTGCAATGGCTATTTATTGGTGAGCTAAACAAAAAGTTCTTATCTTCCCACATCTGAGGCAAACCTGATGATACTTTGTTCTAGAAGAAAATAGTTTCAATGTTTTCTCTCAAGTCTGAGATTACCTTTACATGCCCTTAGGAACATATTCTTTTAAAGGGCCTCTGATCATGATTTCATCAAACACAGGGTGGCCTGACAGATTAACAGCTCCCTGATTCCAAACAAATGAGAGATCATTTGTCAAAAGTACACAACCTGTTCCCTTGATATCAGGTATCTATGTGAAAAACTAATTCCTAATCTGTTTGAAGTATATACTTAGAACTGTTAACAGAACAGCAGGCTGAAAACCTTACTTTTTCTTTTTGGTAAGCATTTAAGATTTATTGTATCAAAATCATGTATTTTTCTTTCCCTGGGGAAACAGTCTTTATCAATGGTTTTCAACAATGTATCTGGGAGTGACTACGCTACTGCTACGTGGTACTTAGATGAAATGTATCAGTTGTCAATTGACAATATATACACAATTGTATATATATTACATATATAATATATATTATACTCAAGTATACACAAAGCTGTAGGGTCATGAGTCAAAAATGTTGGAAACCACAGGACTACAAGTGCAAGTCCCTAACCACTAAACTAAAACGTATGTACTTATGATATTCCTCGCATCATCTCTTACCCCATCTCATTATCCCACATAAAAAGTGTCCAATGCAGTACTGTGAGCTTTATGAACTGTTAGATATTAGCAACGCTGTATGTAAAATGCTGGTGGGAACTTGCAGGAATCTCTCCACGTTTTCAGAATGTTTCTCTACCAGGAGAGAGATCGGGCTGAGCACATAGCAACATTCATGTTTGGACTCCATTCACTTGCACATTTCCCTGCATTTGCTGCTGAAGAAATGAATTGGTGACAGAGAACACCTTTTCCAGGTCATTTTGAGAAGACTTTTGAAAAGAAAATGAGAAAAGCATGACTTCTCATTTACAATCAACATTTACTCCAGAAGGGAAGAACCTTGAACAACTGAATTTGTAGCATGCCCAGATAAGTAAATGCACGTTTAAAATGAATTGCATTGTTTTCTCTATGTACCATCTCTAGGCAAAATGGAACTGCACGGAGTGTCTTCGTTTGTTTGAAAATACTGAATAGCTGTCAATAAACAGAGCTTCCACATCTCTCCAAAGAGTCCTTGCCCCATCTGTCACCACCCCTCTTTTCGATAGTTTGGGCATCGTAGGTAGCTGCAGAGATCCTGCAAGCAGGATATGTACAACTTTGAAGCACAAAGCCCCATATTTGCCCATCCTCCATCTCCCAACTGCAACAAATAGAAGATCTGCAAAGAAATTTTAAACTGGATACATGATTGGGCTGTAGCTTTACACATCTTTAGAGAAGCCTAGCACAATGCCGTCTTGATCCTAATTAGTGACTCTGGGCTTAAGCATGATATAACATATTAACGGTGACGACAACAGGCACGAAGTACTCTGAGCAAGGTGTTTGTCTCCATAGCCTGTCTTTGCTCTGCATGCAAAAGCAAACAGATTAAAAGAATGAAGGAACCTGGAACTGGGCTGCATTTTTATGATTCCTGAAACAAAATGTAGATGAGGGGTGCTGCTACTACAGACAGCTCTGCTTCCCAGAAAGTGGTTCCTCAGATATGTGGCAGTGCCCAGTGCCTTAATAGGTAAGGCACTTAAGGGCCAGATACTCCCAAATAATGGAACTATTACTCTAATTTGTTTCTGTCTGCCTGAATTTGGGAGACAGAAGTCTGATGAATCAGACTTGGAAGAAGAAAATCCCAGAAGACTAAGAAGCAAAAATCCCAAATCTTGTGAAAACTTATGATAACTAAGGAATGTGGGGCCTGGAAAGATTTAGTATTTGGGTTTCTATTTTCATCCTTAGTGCAAGGGATGATCTGGCCCATAAAAAAACTACAAATATGTTTACCCTGAAGCTCTTCATTAATGAAGAGTGTAGCAGTAGCCGAGCAAGAGGAAGGAAAAAGAATTCAAATTCTTCCTGCAGAAAATTCAAGAGATATGAAGGTCTAGTTTTTATGTCAAAGACACACTGCCTAAGAGGAGTGGAAAGCTCTCCAAGGATTTTGAGCGCTGAACTGTGCTTGCCATAAATATCAAGGGTAAGCTGAAAACAAACTGCCTAAGAATCTGAGAGAGAGATATTCCAGGCAGAGAAATTACATGTGTGCCTCCACGCTTATTCATGGAAGTGACATCCGAAAGTGCTGTTGCAGCAGGTCTAACAATAATGAGTTCCCTTTTTTAACTTGTTCCAGACACTGGACACCAGGACCACTAGAAGTACTTTATTATTCTTACATGGTGCTGTGAAGTATCATCTGATTTCGGTCTTCACATTCGGGGAAATATGGCAAAAGGGGAACTAATTCCATAAGGCTTTTCTATTTTAATTTCCAGGTGAGACAGTTTTTCACATATCACGGCAGTGGTTTTCAAACTGCAGTCTGCAAACCAATGGTGATTCACAGAAAACATGCTGATGGTCCACAGATAGCTGGTCAAATGGTGCTGGCTCTTCTCCTTGTTTCCACTTGATACATTCTTCTAAAAGACAGCTAACAATAGATATATTAAATATTTCCCCAATATTTTTCTTACATAAGCTGAATGGTATATAAGCCCATTGTAATAAGATTTTAATAGGAGTAGAGGAAATCCAAATAATATGGGCAGCAGTTTTCTTCCTTAGAAAGTGTCTTAAGACGTGCTTGCTTCATTGCCTGGATGTGGTGCCACATGACTGAGCCGTGCTCATGAGCAGCTTCCATGCTTAAGGAAAATGCTAGTTCTAAGTTGTAATATCCAGTTAAAAAAAAAGGTACAAAACCTTGATTTGCAGTTTGGGGAACTTTAAGATAAATGATTCTAAGAAAAATATTTTAGTGAAATTTAGGCTTCCTTATAGGTATTTTCTTGAGTGCACTAGGGACTAGATTTCTAGCCATTCATATGATGTATGTTGTTCATGGTGGCGCGTATTTATTCCTACTCACTAACCAATGGCTTAACTTCGATTATGTGAGCTAACTTACAGATAAATATATAGATTCTATATATTCTGTTCTATACCTATCCAGTTTTTGCTGCATTTCCTAAAGCCTCTTGTAAAAATAATGCACATATTGCCTTCTAATGTACATAATTGTCCTTGTGAAAATGCATCAAGTCTTCTAGTCAAACATTTTGATCGGTCCAGAGTGTAATATGGCCCTGTGAGAGAAGGGTGAGTGTACTTTATTACTAATGACCCTGACAGTGAGAATTAGAATTTTGCTTCACTAATGTGCATAGTTTTCTTCCTGTGTTGATTTCATATTTTTCATTTTAACCAACTAATTGCTTCCTGATTTGAATTTTAGTAAAGTAACTGCTGCCTGATAAAGAAAAAAACCACTTCCTAATTTTTAGAAGATGTTATACTTTGGCTGAGATGTTATTAACACTCAGATAGATGCTGTCTAATTTTTTTTTTTATTTCTGCCTATATCTCTTCATGCATTAAGTGTTAAGTCCTGTAAAATGTTAATATTAACAAATACACATGTGAGTAAAACCTATTTCAGGAAGCAAAATTATTTCTTCCCAGAAAGAGAAGAGTAATTCTAATTTCTGTACATCTTATTGTAACTATTCCCTGGAAGAAACACTGTATTGTTATACCTTAAACCAATAAACAATCAACATATACTTTTACAGCTCTTTGTTTGGTTTACAGGAGGTTTTAGTACTTTGGGAAGTTAAAATAGTAAAGGAAGCAAAGTTGCTGTCTTTTTTCACATACTGAAATGAATGTATACCCCTAAATTTTGATAGTTAGGAAGAAGACATGATACTCCTAATTTGATGCATGTGAATTTGTTGTGTGTGAAACAGGAATATTCTTCAGAAAGAACTGAGGAATATAAAATGAATAAAGATGCCCTTTAGGAACTGATCCAACTGTATGACCCAATGCAAGACTAGGAAATAACCTGAATTGTGAAGATAGCTGGAGAAGAGATGGAGTTTCAAGTAAAAGAAATGATATTAAGGCTGAAATTCACTGCTGTACAGAGGCTCAACAGGAGTCCTGTTCAATATTTGAAAAAAAAAAAAAAAAAGGTTTGATAGTGAAAAGTGGTGAATACCATACCCTGGAATGGAGCTGATGAATAAACAAGCTGCCTGGTTTTTTATCATTAGTTAAATGGCGACTACCAAGTGTGTTAAGCATCAAAACCTTCTCACAGGTGTGTAGTATGCTCTCAGAACTCTCTGAATGACACTTCTGAGAATCACAGATTGAAATTTGTGACCCAAAACCAAACGAATACCATAGAAATATTTACTTATCAGCTAATCTGGATGTTTAGGGTGGCTTTGGGAATAGTATCTGTGGGGTTTGACGTGTATGCATATAAAATTCTAACAACAATCGTCACAGCTTGTGTTTTACTTTGAGATGGAAATGAACAACATCTCTCTTCCAGAATGGATTCATTTTTATGCTGCAGCTGAGTCTGAAATTCAGTTTCGTGATCACATAATACCTCAGTCTTTGGCAAATGTGGACAATTTAGATCAAAGGAATGGATAGTGAAAAACTGCTCAGAGTACTTTCTGGAATCCTTTATGAATTACAGTAACATTTGCAGGAAGTCCCAATAAGAAAAGCCCATTTATGCTCTTTCTACTCTACTGTGCCATAAATTTGGGCATACGATGGAATACAATCATTTAACAAATAGCAATATGTAGCTTCTTTTTGCAAAGGATGGGCATAGAAGAGTGGATCATGTGGCAAGTTAAATCAGTAACTATCTTTAGATTAATTCTTTGGGTTGATGTTACAATAACTGGAAACATGGCTCTTTGCCTTGGTTTGGATTTATCCTTTTTGACTTCTGAGGTTTGCAGGACATACATATGCTCTCAGTAGGCATTGCGTCTCTTCCTATCTTGTTGCTTCATACTTCAGCAGAGCATGAGAGGCACAATATTACCTTTAGCATGTAACATGAGCATTGAACTCGGAGATACCTTGCTCAGAGGTAAGTGCGAAACATTCTTAGAGAATTTAGAAGAGAAGGAACTTCTTAGGACTATACCCATTTCCATATATCTTTTCAAAGTATTTTAAAAACTCTTGGGTCAGCTACTCATCTTGTAAATATGGCCCTCTTAATGTTGAACTGGCCTTCTTGCATGTGTTATTTACAACAGCTTCTATTTATGTTTGCTGAGTGGAGGAAACAGAGAAAATAACTTAAGTACAAACTCCCAACTGTCTTCAGATTGATCATAAGAAAGTGGTTTTGTGAAGATCTTTGATCTTTATTTAAAATGTAAATGCATATTCAACTTCAACAAACTGAAATTATACATGAAATCTATCTATCTCTTGAGCAAACTATCTTTTAAAACATTTTAATGGAGAGAGACTGACAGAAAATTAATATTGCTGCAGCTTCATTGTCTTTGAACTCAGGCTAAGAGTAAAGAAAGGAAGATTATTTTATTATAAGGGATTAGGAAATAAAATATAAGCAACTTACTCTTAACCAAAAAAAACCCCTTCAAGTATGAATAATAATAACTAATCCTTTTTTTCTGAGATTAAGATAAAATTAAACAAAATAAACCAATGATAATACCTTGTTCTTATTACACACCTGTGGTGGCCCACTCAGCAGCAGTCTCCTTGGGTGAAAGGTGTCCATTCTGCCCTCATTTCTATTGTTGTAGTCCATATGGATTGGCTTGGGAACCGTCCATTGGCGGTAGTATAGAGACTGCTCCGTGCAAGTCATCATCTTGCTCATAAGAGGACGAAAAGAACTTGCCCACATAACAGAATGATAAGGCAAGAGGGAAGATGATTTGGGAAGTCCACTGCTGTCCGTAGAAGTAATAATGTCATAAACCAGTTTGGGCAGGAAAACTATGGGAGGCTGTTTTGATGCTTTGGTCATGGAGCACTGAGAGGTCTGTAGGATGAAGGAGTTATGAGTAGGTGCAGAGGAGGAAGAAGAGGAGGAGAAAGGTGAGGAGGATGACGAGGTGACGGAAATTTGGGCACTTTTTATGTTTTGTTTTGTATCCAGCTGTTCAGTTACCAGTGGTAAGTGTTTGCTGATTGTTGTTTGTGCCCCCTTGTCTACTTTCTGCTTCTGCTTTTCATAATTATTTGTAGTTTCTTCAGTGCTGTTGCTTTGGACTTGGTGGGGGGATTTTGCTGTATCCCCTGCTGCTATTAAAGGAGGAGATGACTCACTGCAGAATGCTGTAACTAAAAGAAAATTTGTATTTCAACACAGTGCAACACAGTGCAACTATCTCTGCTAGTCAATGCCACAGTTAAACAAAACAAAAAAATAAGTTAGATAGAGTAGCCATCAAACACTACAATCCCACTCCTGTTCTTGCTTTCACCTTTCTTATACAGGAATTCATAATGGGACTAGTTTGGACTATTCATCTCAAGGCAGAAAACGGCTTTTAAAATACTGAAGCGCATAGGAAAGTTGTCAGTGATTGTCCTGCCCTCTACTTCCCTCATCCATTCCTTGCTTAAGGTGTTCATCAGATACTTTCATCACTCAAGACAAATACAAAATTACTGAAACAATCGTTTAAAAGAGTGTAAGAAAATAAGTATTCACAGGCTATTACCCCATCAGACTACAGAAATGTCTACACAGACTGACATCTAGAAACAGTCCTCAGCTCTGAGTCAGATCTGATCTGACACTCAGGTGTCTGCGTAACTGCAGCACTTTTAGTCTGATTTAATAAAACCTGGCTCTCAAGTCTCTGGTGCTACATAATGCATTAATGTGTTCATACAGCTTTTGATCGGCTCAGAGCACATACTAAACTCATGGATGTTGGCCTTGTACATGTCATATAGATATACCCCACAGCTAATTGCTGATTTTCTGGAAGTGGAATATATATACCTTACATACTCTAACTACTAAGATTCCTTGAAAGTTTAAGGCCTCATTTTAAATGGTTCTGAGCATCTCTAATGCTTAGTGAATTCCAAAAAGAAGATGCAAATACTTCACAGTCTTCAAAGTAGACTGCGAACGGGTTGAGGAATCAGTCTCCACATGGTAATAAGAATGTCTGTCTGAAGCTGGACATAAATAAAGCCAGCTTTCCTCTCATGGTGAAAAGAACATTCTTGGTTCTCAAAAAAAACCCATATTTTGAACTAATAAAAGTCCGTAGTTTCTCCTGGTCTCAAGAAATAGTAAAATATACTCTAGCTGCATATTAATCTAAAGAAGCCAGTAAAGGACATTACCAATGCATACAAAAATATCACTGGCAGCATGAAAGGTTTCAAGTGAAACCACTGTGACATTCCTCAAAATGCCAGTATCCAAGAGGACAGAAAAAAAAGAAAGGAAAAAAGATTTCTTTAACCACAGGCAAACTGAGGCCACAAAGGCACAGGCAGGCCACATGGACACTGTGGAACTGATGAGCAGCCCAACTTTAAAGAAGAAAAAAATATTTTGAAATTTAAAGTGTTGATGAAGCTTATCCAAATGTTCTCAAGCTTTTTTTCCTTTTGTAACTACCACTGTGCCTGTAGAAAAGACAATATGAGCCAAATATGCAGGTCACCATGTTGAAAACTACAATTATATGAAAAAGAATTTACTGTTACTGACAAAAGCCAACATGTTTTAAAAAGCTGTGAGTCCTAGGAATTTATGGTACAATTTATATTCCCCACTTTTATTCAGCTCTCCTCTTAATATTATCTGCATAAAAAGCATGCAAAGAAATTTATCAGACAAAAGAGCTGTAGTAGTTCTCAGCATTACCTCATGCTTTCTACATCAGTTCGCAGATTAAAAAGGAACCGAAGATTTAAAAAATTGTCCAGCTCCAAAAGAGCTTTCAAACAGTGCAAAATTAATGAGTGAACATTACAGAGCAAAAAGAAAAAGGTAAAAATACCAATGAGGCCAAGCATGCTTTATCTCCTACAGATTTTCAAAAGATTTTTAAAAAATGTGAAGCATGTTTTCTTTTTCATAAATTGTCGTAGCTTCAGTGAACACTCTCAGCCATCACAGTACTATGGATTGAGGATAAAGTACTAAGGACTGAGGATTCATACCTCAGTGGCACATCATATTAAAGAAGTGCCTGGTTTAGGCACCCCACCCTATGATTATTTTTCAAGCAAGAAAAGATCATATTTCTTATATTTCAGAAGTCTGATGCTTATTTTTTTTGAAGTTATCTTTAGTGTTTCCATTAAAATAGGCCTTACCAAAATCTTACTGATTTATGCCTTTTATCGTTTCTCTAATAAACTGAATAAAAAGTCTCTTTTATATCCTAAATGTAACTTAATAGAGACGATCGTAAGGTCTTACCGGAAGCTTTTGAAGAGAGAGATGAAGATGCAGAGTCATGGGAACAAGATCTTTCTCTTTTCATAGGACTTCTCTTTTCTGAAGTAGAACCTGTTTCATGAATAATAGTAGGGGAAAACAAAAAGAAAATATAATTTAAGTAAATCTGTAAGAAGGCACAGCTACATTGTCGAAGTAGGAAAAAGCACACAAGAGTTTGTGCGGGTTTTGTCCTCATTCTGACACTGTTTTCAGTGTGGAGAGTATCTGTTTCTACCACACAATATTGGCTCAGCCTATGGTCTAATCTAACTATGCTGAGCTGCAATAACTTCAAAAAATCAATGCTGCAGCCAGGAGCTCGTAATTTTAAGCATGTCTCAACCATGTTTTCTCTTTCTACCCATGTCTTACTTTCCTCACTAATTCAGTGTCAGGGAAACCAACAGGCAACAAGCCCTATTTTGTCAGTATTTTATGAAATTATCTCCTACCACATACATTACGGCTGTACGGCCAGATTATATCTCAGCTTTTAGTGATGAAAATCCATATTTGGATGGCCACCAAGGATATTCACTTGAGGTTCCTAGCTTAGGCTTCTAAATTAAAATGATTGTATCTGTACAGTTTTACCATGATAAACAGAAACATAAGCACTGCCGGCAGAAAACTTAGGCTGTACGTCTACCTCAGGTGTTCTGAATTGGAGTCTGGAAGAGCATACCATAGTTCACGGACTAGGAAAGCAGCCTTACAACTTAGATGACTAACAGCTTAGGTGCCCATTTGACTCAGATCACATACAATCTCAGCATACTTCAACTAAAGGGACAGAAGTACTCATCACACCTAAAGGAGGCCTCTATTGTATGTCTGAGTCTGAGTCTGACCTCAGGTATTTCATTCCTCTATGAAAAGTACATATTTGACTAAACTAAATACTTTTGTTCTGCCTGTTCTGCTAGCCTTATTATCAATGAGTAAGAACTTAATAGGTGAACAGTAACCAGCTCTCTTCCTCCTCATAGTATAGAAAAGGAAATGAAGGCAAGCAGTTTGAGATTTAAATAACCTACGGGGGTAAAAATCCCTTGTTTTCCATAGTTGCAAGGCACAACAGACAGCAAAGAAAAATGTAAAGAACTTAAGGATAACTGCTAACGCCCATCAACTATCACTCAAAAAATCCCCCAGCAGTTCCTGGGTAAATTTTTGTTTGTTTGTTTACACATTTATATGTTCCTAGTTGCTCTTTTAAGAAATTATAAACTCACAAACTCTACACTGTCAATTTGAATTCATGGTCATTTTCAAGGAGTACTCAGAAGTTACTATGTTCAGATATATTTTCTAGCCATACTATTTAATGCCTTACAAACTAGAGACTACTCAGCTGTACTATACACAGCTTCCTTTGGAGGCATCTTCATCATTGTCAGTACGTAAGCATGGGTTCGGCAGTGTCAGTCAGTGACAGTTTAGGTGGAGTTGTCCCTGCTGTGAGGGAGGAGATCGAGTCACCGCTTCCCAGACAGCAAAGCGCACACTTCCCTGCTGCAGGGAGGGCAACACAGCAGAGCACTCCCAACAGTGAGCGTCACTGCAGGTACCCACTCGAGCTCCACTTTTTGCAGCTGCCAGAGCATACGGGGCAAAGGAGGGAGGGAGGGAGGGAGGGGAGAGAAGGGAGCCAAAAAACAAAGAGAGAGAACAGATGCAGCAGCAGGACTGCAAGAGATTAAAATGCTGCAGCAGCAGCAGTCCTTGGGAAGGGAGGGTGAGAAAATATAGGTTCAATGAGATGAGGCAAAACCAAGGGGCAGAGCTGACTCAGTAAAGCTAACTCCAGAAACCCTCACCGAGTAGGTGTACATACAATCCTGCTTTTTCTGATACAACTCAATCATTTTACAGCATCTTTTATTATCACTACTAATAATACCTTCTGTTGCTATTTCTTCATCTTCATTATCAGTGCTGCTTAGTTTCTCTGGGTCACTTTCTAACACATCATTCACAACTGCTTTCTCTGTGTGAATTTCTGAGCTCACGAAGTATGCTGCCAAGCCAAGTTCTTGCTCCAAGGTTGTCCTTACCAAAGAAGATGAATTTATTAAACGTAGGTCACAGTATCTCAATGATCTGGAGAGAAACAAGAGGGGGTAGTATGAGAACTCACTGTAATCTACTCCCTCATTTCTTTTACAAACACAGCCAAAGGGGAATTTTTTCATGATATGCTTAAACTACGGATGAGACAGATAGAACACAGTATATCTTTTGTGCTTAATAAGTTTACCACTGTGGTGTATACATACACTTTTCTTTTTCTTAATCCAGTTATGCAGCTTAATCAAGTGCCTTGCACATTAGCATCAGCATAAGAAAAAAAATAATCATTTGGGTTCTAAGCCTAACACACAGAATAGGATTCAGCTGAACATACAAAAGCATTTAGTGCCATCTTAATGGCCCCAAGGCATCCTGTCTGGCTTCCAGCTGCCACTCCAAAACGCACTGATCTCTCCACACATCCTGTAGCACATATCTGCATGATGCTGGGGTGTCTCAGCTACCCTAAGGTATCTAATGTAGCTATACTTTTTTTTTTTTACATACCCTTATTCTCTCCCCTAGACTGGGACAACTCTCTCAATATTTTCTGAGCTATTTATATCTTGCTATAAACAGGAGGTTACTATTAATAATATGGGGTTTGTATTTATGATGTAAAAACTGCCAAAAATGGAAAAGAAACATCGTGACACTGAAATCTGTTTTCTTCTCTCACAAGTAATTACACAGTTAATCTTTAGCCGTTTGGTAAGTAATAGATAAAAAACCATCACTGAGAAAGTACTGGATCTTCTTACCGTGGCAAAGATTCCCCTTGTGGATCCATACCACTAAATATCAATATACAAGGCAAACCTTCCAATTCCAAATAGGTCTGTGGCCTCCAATCTACATCTTCAATTTTCTGCCAGACCTGTATAAGGTAAGAAACACTGGTGGACATATCTATATGGCACAAATAAAAATACAGAAATATATACTTTTATCATCTATTATATAAATCAATCTCTATAGTGGATGGATGTTCCACCAAGGGAAGCCACAGAGCAGAGCCATTTTCAACATAGGTAGATTGCACAGTTCTTAGAGCATTACAGGTAGCAATCTGCCTGCTGCAAGCCTGAGGAGATTGGGACAGTACGCTCCAGTCTGAAAAGCCTCCCAGTTTCCCAGCTCCATAGCACTGAGACCGGGGCATATACAGGTAGAGTGGATATGGTACAACAGACAGCTGAGTAAAGCTGGGTAGGAGCTTTGGGGGAGAGAAGAGTACAGAGGGTTGCTTCTTGTGGCAGATAATGTATGGATGTCTGAGTCCAAGGAAGAAAATGAGCTAGGAATGAGACTTTTTCACCTTAGAGGAATAGGGGAAAGCTGGAAGTGTTCAACACACACATACCACTGTCCTCACTTGCTACCCTCTGAAGTCTCCTGCTCTCCCCCAAGGCTATCAGTTTTCCTGATGACTTCATGAGAAGTTTGATAACTAGATCTATTGTTTGACCATTTAGCATCAGGCTGTACTGCTTTACTCACACCAGTCAGTCCTTTTTGCTGTAAGACTGAACTACAGATAAGGAATACACAGTAGGACCAACAGTACGACAACTCAGCCTCTGACATTCGTACATGTACTACTATTACGCAAGTCAGAGAGGATAACCAGGATGTGATTCAGAACTAATACTGATTTTTCAGAATAAGTTATGCCTAATTTATAGCAGAATGAGATCAGCATTAGGCCCTGGATCTCAGATGACTTCATCTAACATGTGTTGAATCAGACATAGTACAGAATGTACCGAATATATATTACATCATCCTAGAATGTAAATACATTTTTGCTTTGGTGATCAGATGATGGTAATATTATGAAAAGCAAGGCAGTATCAGAGGCTTTTGTTAAACAGCTGATCCAAGACTCTGGACCTAAAGGATATAAATTAATCCATAAACCAACACATGATCCAGAAAGCATAAAGTTCTGAGCTGTGAATACCAGGGTGTTCTAGGACCCATAACTAGCATCACTGATTTGGTGCCTTCATGCCACTTGCTGATGACAAGAATAATATAACTCTCAACTGGTCACTGATTAAAATCTTTTTGCACTATGATGATTTTGTGAGAAAATTCTGCTAAACTGTGACAATTTCATTTGGCTTTTTTCCTTATTGTCATGGTCCCTGTGGATAAAAGCAGTTCACCTGTTTGGGAGGGTTGCTGCTGGAAGTCAAGTTTTAACCATATTAGTTAATACTCCACTGAGTATTAACCAGAGGTAGGACAGCAGAGGAGTCACAGACAGTGTGCCTAAAAGATAAAAGTCATGTTCCTTATGATACTGGTAAGACCCACACTTCAGCTCATGACCATAACTCTCACCAGTAAAGTCTCCCCACCTGCCCATCTAACGAAACTTCCCAATATATGTCATTCTGCAAGTTACCTTTAGTTGCTCCACAAAGTGTTTCCCTATTGTGATTCCAGAATTAGGATTTCCCAAGATTATTTCAAAGTTATCTTCAAGGGCTAGTCTTTCCCTTACATTATACAGACGTTCATATGCCACTGCAGCCAGCGGAGTACATGGAATTCTCAACACTACCATGAGGCCATGACCACTAGGACATTGTCTTGAAGAGTTTATTAGGTTTTGGGTGATTTCCAGAGTTTCAACTGAGGTGTAATTCTTCATCTGAGAAAGTCCACACACTGCCATCATAGCTGCAGAGTAGTGTTGTATGAGGACAAAAGTCCTTATCACTGCACTGTGTAATCTGGGGAACCTGAAATAAATGGTGAATTAAATAGTGAAGTATTAAAGGCTAAAGTGAAAAAGCTAATTTTTACAAAATATAGTAAACTCAGGATCTTCTTCTGTAAAGAATCCTTCATATCTGCTATACAACAGAATCTCACCAAATTTGCAGTTGGATAGTCTTTGCAAGGCATCATTTCATAAGCAGAACTGATGTTGTCTCTCTGTTTCTTAGCAAGATTTACTAAGCAAGTAATACAGTAAGGTTACATCACTTTAAGTTATCAAGACTTTACTGCTCTTAAAAAAATTATCGCAGAATATTTGCTAATGCACTCAGTAGTATCATTAGTCAAAATTATATTCTCTTATCAACAAGAATAGTGTTCTTCATAATGTGTTATTCTTAAGGGGTGGAGAGTGGTGTGGTGTTTCTCTTGTTTTCTTACTGAAGCCCTGAACCAACTTACTCTTGTTTCCAAGAGGACTGAATACATAGGCAGCATCCAATGAGAACTCCAAGTTTCCAAGCTCAGGTACACCCTGTCTCAGTCCCCAGTCTATGGAAGGGAGAGCCATGGATATGCAATAGCTTTCTGTCCTCTGGTTTTCACAGAAATGAAATCCAGGTGCCCAGTAAAAAGAGGAACCATGGCTTGCTCAAAGAAGTGCCTGGTATGTGTGATCAGAGCTCCAAAGCACCTTGTAGCAAGCCCCAGCAGTTAAGTGTGGATGTGCTCAGTCTCCCAGTTAGCAATACAAACTCACAAGATTTTACTTGTCCTGCCTCATTCTCCTCCTCAAGGATGAGGAGAAGGCTGAGGTACTGAATGCCTTCTTTGCCTCAGTCTTTAATAGTCAGACTGGTCATCCTCGGGGTTTTCAGGCCCCTGAGCTGGGACATGGAGATAGGATGCAGAATGAAGCCCCAGTTGTTGAAGAGGTGGCAGTCACCAACCTGCTCCTCCACCTGGATGCCCACGAGTCCCTGGGCCAGATGGGATCCACCCGAGGATACTGAGGGAGCTGGCAGAGGAGCTGGCCAAGCCACTCTCCATCATTTATCAGCAGTCCTGGTCAACCGGGGAGGTCCCAGCTGACTGGAAGTTAGCAAATGTGACGCCCCTCTACAAGAAGGCTCAGAAGGAGGATCCGGGGAACTACAGGCCTGTCAGCCTGACCTCGGTGCTGGGGAAGGTCATGGAGCAGATCATCTTGAGTGCCATTACATGGCACGTGTGGGACAACCGGGGGATCAGGCTCAGCCAGCATGGGTTTATGAAAGGAAGGTCCTGCTTCACTAACCTGGTCTCCTTCTATGACAAGGTGACCTGCTTGGTGGATGAGGGGAAGGCTGTGGATGTTGTCTACCTGGACTTTAGTAAGGCCTTTGACACTGTCTCCCACAGCATTCTCCTGGAGAAACTGGCTGCTCACGGCTTGGATAAGTGCACTCTGCACTGGGTAAAAAGCTGGCTGGACGGCCGAGCCCAGAGAGTGGTGGTAGAGTCAAATCCAGTTGGTGGCCGGTCACAAGTGGTGTTCCCCAGGGCTGGTTGGGGCCGGTCCTGTTCAATATCGATGATGTGGATGAGGGGATTGAGTGCACCCTCAGTAAGTTTGCAGATGACACCAAGTTGGGTGGAAGTGTTGATCTGCTGGAGGGTAGGAAGGCCTTACAGAGGGACCTGGACAGGCTGGATCGTTGGGCCGGGGCCAGCTGTATGAGATTCAACAAGGCTCAGTGCCGGGTCCTGCACTTGGGTCACAACAACCCCATGCAACGCTACAGGCTGGGGGAGGAGTGGCCTGGCTGAAAAGGACCTGGGGGTGTTGGTTGACAGCCGCCTGAACATGAGCCAGCAGTGTGCTCAGGTGGCCAAGAGGGCCAATGGCATCCTGGCTTGTATCAGGAATAGTGTGGCCAGCAGGACCAGGGAGGTGATAGTGCCCCTGTACTCAGCACTGCTGAGGCCGCACCTCGAGTACTGTGTTCAGTGTTGGGCCCCTCACTACAAGAAGGACATTGAGGTGCTGGAGCGTATCCAGAGAAGGGCAATGAAGCTGGTGAAGGGTCTGGAGCACAAGGCTTATGAGGAGCAGCTGAGGGAGCTGGGTTTGTTTAGTTTGGAGAAGAGGAGGCTGAGGGGAGACCTTATTGCTCTCTACAACTCCCTGAAAGGAGGTTGTAGCGAGGTGGGGGTTGGTGTCTTCTCCCAAGTAACAAGCGATGGGACAAGAGGAAATGTGGTCAAGCTGCGCCAGGGGAGGTTTAGGTTGGATATTAGGAAAAACTTCTTCACTGAAAGGGTAGTCAGGCATTGGACCAGGCTGCTGAGGGAAGTGGTTGAGTCTCCATCCCTGAAGGTATTTAAAAGATGGGTAGATGTGGTGCTTGAGGACATGGTTTAGTGGTGGACTTGGCAGTGCTAGGTTAATGGTTGGACTCGATGATCTTAAGGGTATTTCCAACCTTAAGGATTCTATGATTCTATGATTTTTATAGATCCCAAAGAGTTCATTCACAGCTGCACGTATGAACATAATGTGTCACTACTCTTTTGCAGTGATTCTAGACTTGCTCCACAGAGACCAAGGAAAAATGATGATGTATTCTCAAGCTCTGATGATGCTCTGAAGTTTTTGTTGCTGATTTAAGTGTACAAACCACAGTGATATGTCTACTTCTCTTTGTGGTCCAAGTGCAGTATACACAAATTCTATAAATCAAAATCAGCCAGGGTCAGCAAGTGATAACATTGGACAAAAGTAATAACAGATTTGAAATTACATGATGATGCAATGTTAGATTATTATAATATAAAAGTAGCTACTAGTCACAACAAGAACACACTCTAAATTGGGCTAAACAGTGTGCACGTTTGTAATAAGAGGCAGCCTAGACTGACTAGATTACAGGCCAAATATATACAATAAAGATGGAAGGAGAAAATAAGAATGAGTGAAATGCCCTCGCATACACAGCTGATTTGTGGGACAGTAAGGGGATAAAAAAAAAAAAGAACCAGGCTTCTAGCTAGTAACTCAAGTCACTAGAATGAACCTCCTAGATTTCCTGTGTTAAACAAAGGAGGGTACCGTACCTCTTTCCCAAAGCCATGACCATTGCTTCAAAAGAGCTGTCGTACCGAAGCAGTGGAATACTATGTCCAGAGAGGGTGGACTCAATGAATTCTGAGAGTCCAAAGTATTTCTTGTTTTCATGGTATAAATCTACACCCTAAACCAAATAAAAATATAAAGGTAAAGTTTATAAATTATTAATTTACAATTGATTAACCGTTGGTATCTGACATACTTGCAATCACATTCTCTAAAAAGCATACATCTACTCAGACATATTAAAACAAGGAGAGAAAGAAACAGAATTAATTTTTTTGAGACAACTGAGGCTTGACCCAATTTTTCCTTCTCTCTCTCTCTCTTTTTTTCTCTCTCCCCACTTATGCATATACAGAGACAGAACAGCTATGTGTGGAATAAACATGCATACATATGAAGAAAATCCATGTATGTACATACATTTATGCAGTAATGCACTAGAGACAAATTTTCAGATGGTTTCCATTTATGCAGCTCAAAGATTTTTAGCAGAGCTACTACAGTTTATAGAAGATATAAAAGGAATAAAGAAAAAAAGCAAAAAATGACAGGATAAGCAAAGGGAAAAAGAACTTGCCACAGACTGAACAACAAAAAGATGCCATGCAAACTTCATTCTTGTTTACAAAAATCATGGGGCCTCCACAGTTTTGCCAAGTATGTAAATGTAAAATAACTTATGAAAAGCTCACAAAAGCACCTCAAAGCATCCATCTTACATTGCTGTATGAAGAAGGCCAGTGGATCTCATTGTAAGGGCTGATATGAGTATGCTGTGTCTGCAGCGCATAGGGGAAGGAAGTCACATGGAGGGTCACAATATTTGGCGCCTCTTTCACCTCCCTGCAGTTCAGCAGTCTATCAACAAGTCCTGTAGACAGTTCTGTTTGAGGATAAAGGCTATGCATAGCACTGCAAAAAAGAAACCCAACACTCTCCAAAGTGATCAGCACAAGGGAACATTTGTGTCAGTGTAATAGCTTTAACCTGGATGTGACATCAAAGTTAAACATGTACAAGGAACTTAGGACTCTGTTCTTTGCCCTGCTTTTGTTGCATAGAAGGATGGGAAAAGAAATGCAAATTATTTCACTGCAGCTGAAAATTTCTGTAAGTCTGATGATAAACTCCCTAGCTAGCAAATTACCAGTCCTTTACAGCTACCAGAATATGAGAGATAAAGGATGAAAGGAAGCTGATGTTTTGGCAGTTACCAATAGACACATAGTCCTGTAGTAACTTTGGCCAGATTGTTAGTGCTGCCCTTAAGAAAATATAATTCTTACCTACAAAAATCAAGATGATAGAAAATGACAGACAGTAAGTCAGTATGACAGAAAAACAGAGGGAAACTACCTGTGATAGAGCTATTATGAAAGGGAAGAATAATTATTGTTAGGGCAAATGCCAGTATCATGGAACACCTACAGTCAATTCCTTGCTCTGGTGTAAAATTTCAGTCCAAATTTATGCTATTTAATTTTTGGCATTTACCTGCAGTGACTAAGTTACAAGCCTAGTCACTGCAGGCTCCTTCTGTTACCAGCAGAGAGAGATAAGTAACTCCAGAAATTGGTTGTGTCCACCCATGATCTCAGTCAGCCCTCAGAGATGGCCGTGTCTCTGCTGTGACTATGTGGACAATCCCAGGCAATTACACTCCTGTTTCAGGCACCTCATTTAACTGACTTCAGTTAGGTGGCATGGATCCTGCTCTGCAGAATAGTCACTTAAGTATCTGTCACTTACATATCTTTATTAGATAAGAGGAAAAAATATCAGAGTTAAGCAGCAATGCAGGTACTTCCCTACCACTCAAGGATGTTGTACAAATAAATGCCTTAAAGGCTGTGACAGCTGTAATAGGTCATGTAAGTTCCTAAGATACAGAGGAGTTGAACAGGAAACCCTCACATGCAAAAACAGAGTTTTGGTGAAAACCATCATTCTTAACCAGTGTGAAAGAGAAGACCTTTTCATTTCATTCACAAGCAAGATTCCGTAGTTTTTTGGTTTCAGAAACACTACCATGTTCTCAAAGTTGGAATATGTTGGTGTTTCTGGAATTCAGTGTGTTCTCCAAGCTCCCCAGTGCCTCAGGAGCCCGAAGGCAAAAGCAGCCCAACTTCTCAGCAGGCAGATTGTTGAGAAGCCAAGGAAACAGGGCTCTCTGAGGGAAGCAATGAGTTATGCAAGTGAGCTGATGGGGAACTTGGTAAACATCAGATAGAAACCGCCCTGCTTCCCTGGGAAGTCTACCTGACGTTACTATGTATCCAATTCTTAGGAATCAGTGATTCTGGATAGAAAAAACATTGTACTGGATAATTTCCAGTCAGTTACAAAAACAAGCAGCAGTGTTGGCTCACTAGTTGTCTCCTCACTGTGGAGGGGTTTTGCATGTTTTACAGCCCAGAGGGGCTGACAGAGGACAATGAGCTCTGTGTACTTTCACAGGAAGCTTTCCTTTGAACAAATGACAACCAGCCAAAAAAACAATAGCTGTGGCTGAAAGAAGATAAGAATGGTGAGCAAGGAAAGCTGAAATGTTCCACAGAGGCATAATATAATAGGCAGGATAAGAATAAGTCATGAAGGACCTTAAAAGAAAACATGTTTATTCAACGCATGGGAAGAGAGAGTTAGCAGAAAGATGCAAACAAAGATGAAGGAAGGGATAAATCAGAAAGCTGATCTTGAGAGCTAATGCAAACAATTATTTCTCTAAAAACAAGTTACCGTTTTTTTACCTCATTAGATCCCAGTGTGCGTGATCATGGATTAGGACAAACAGTGTATGTGGATTCTGCATAGAGTTTTGTAAAAAGACTTTGAATTTAATCTGGGCTTCTGCATCTAGTTTCATGACATACTGTTCCACCCTCTGCTTTGTAAGATGTTCCTTTTCTAATCCAAGTTCTAATAAAATACCTGAAGAAATGGAACAAATGTCAGTATTTCCAGATACAAATGCATTTAACAATTTCCTGTAAATCTAAAATAAAGCTAACTAATGAGCACCTGAGTGCCAGAGATGAAACAAAGTCTGCTGATAAGTCACTTCGGAGGGTGGAACACAAATCAAGAAATCAATTTTCTCGAAGGAACCCAAATCAAGATTTTGAGTGCTGGAGTCAGCAATTGAGCAAATATGAGACAGCAATTTCTGAGCCACTGCTAGCTGGAATGGACGAATCTGATGTCGTTCAATCTCATAACCTAGAAAAAGGCAAAATTCTGTTTAGAGATATGCCCGAAGTCTAATCTAACGCAAAATGTTAGAGTCTGGCAAAGAATGATTGATCTACTCTTTAAGTTACTTTGCTTATGAACCGGAGTTCCAGTTTAAGAAAATCTATATGAAATATGCAAAGAAATCTTTCTGCATTTGGGCATTTTGGTCCTATAAGTCTCTGAAATATCTGAGAGCTGAAACTGAACTTGTGCAGTAGCATTCTGCTACCATAGAAGTAAGACTTGGAGCTTCAGAGCCTCCAGTACCCCACGGAATGAAGCAGAGCATCCATTAGCATAAACCTGGATATCCCAAGACATGAGTTGTTGTTTGCCTCAGGACCTTTGCCTTCAAGAGCCTAGAACTCTGCCCAGATGGATCTAACTGCACACCCACAGACCTGGTCTCAAGTACCCTACTCTGTTACCTCTTTAGAAAATCCTCTTTACTTACTTGTACATGCAGCTGCTCCAGTTTCATTCAGTGCTGTTGGTTTATTCACTGAAGCAGAAAGTGATGAAGAGATGTGCCCTTGATTTTCCTGATAAAATTTCTCCAGCAAAAGATCAATGTCACCCTCTGTCAAATTGAAGGGATAGTGGAATAAACATCCATGTTAATAAGAGCTGCATTTCACACTGATTTTGTTCTGTAGGTCTTAAAGAGCTTTATATATGCTAGCTAGTTATCCTGCTCTTGGCTCATTGGCTGTTTTATACAGGAACCTTCTCGTTAATTTCTATTGCATCTGTTTTTACAGCATATCACTAATAAAATGCAAATCAGGCCAGGGAATGACAGACCAACTCTGCAGACCACTGGCTAGGACATTTATGGAGGATGGCAGAAAACTAGCCTCAAGGCCCTGATGCCAACCAGCAACAACAAAGACATGAAATTGGCTTAGTTTATGTTCAGACCATGAAGCCATACTGTTCACTAATAAGGATTACAAGAAGCTTTGGAAAATCTGATAAGTATTTTTAAATCCTTCACATTTTTGAGAGACAGAAAGAAAAACAATTCCCTATAAAACTGAAAGAGAAATATGAGTTTTGTAGCTATGCACAATGCTGAAGCAGGCAAGGTATGTTTTATTGAAATAACCATACCTGTAAATATAGCCTGTTCTATTCAGCAGGGGCCCTGCTTACAGATGAAAGCTATGCAGAGAATACAGTATGCCTGTCCTGAGTATTTAGTATTTTCCCAGCCGTTGAAAAGGTGTTTGAACATGTCTGCACTGAGCTCAGAAAGGCAGGGTCTCCCCTGTGAAGTGCAATCCAGTGATGGATTTCCTTTCTAATCCATAGATGGCAACTATTTTTAGGATGCTCATTTACTTGTTCTGCTCAAGCAATAGCAATAGCAAAAGTGATTTTGAGAACCATATTTTGAAGATACTAAGAGCAGAAACACTAACATAACTACATGATGGTTCAAGGAAAATGAGCTTCTCTTAAGTGACCACTCAAAATATCATGACACATCCAGAAGGGTTCTTGTGATCTAAGTACAGATTTATGGATGTGACGTGAATGGCAAAGGGGACTGTGACATCCCATTAACACTGACAAATATGCTGCATTTGTTCTAGTTGTGTGATACGGTTTAACTTTCCATGTGGCTGGATCTACCCCCAGATAGTCCTGCCTGTAGCAATCATCAGTATACTCAGTTAAAAAATGATCCAGTAGCCCTGGCTCTCTGCAATTTTCCTCTCTGCCATGCATCATGATCAAGTTCACAGTATAGTAAGTTGAAAGGACAAATCCTTCCTTTGATAAAATAACTCTATTCTATCATGTGATAAAATAACCCTGTTCCATCATTACATCTGTGCTTAGGGCAAAAGAATTTATACATTCATATGGATGTGGACTTGCATAGTATATGGATGGATTTGCATAGCTAAGAATAATATGCTCAGCTATTTGCTGGCATATTTTTATGAAACTGAGGGATTTTAGAAACTGACACTTTTAGGGGGAATTTCAATTCAAATGTGCTTTCACAACTTTGTCCTGTATTTTTTATATATTTCTAATAATATCTTGCTTCTGGAAAGGTAAAGAGCACAGCTATTTTCTCTGACTTAAAAGTTTCAGGGACTTGGAAACATGCCTCGTTATAATCTGTTAGGTACCTGGGCAGAGTGTGCTAAAGAAGGACCCCAGAGTTTCCACTTTCCCTGTGACCAGCTGATAGTTAACTTCTTTTTGGTAGTCTGAAGGAGTGAGCATGCTCTCAGACAGAACTCTTGCCTGATACTTTCCTAAAAGACAAAAAAAGTAATTTTGAAAGCACTTCAAATAATAAAAAAACTACCCAGCTAAATGAATACCACACACACAAAAATGGCAGAGATGAGTCTTTTCTCTCTCCTATACACGTAGGCACCAGAGACCTGTAAGATAGATTCATGTTTTATAATTCTTTGTGTTTCTTTCCCTTTTTAGGAAATATTTGTTGATGCAGTATATAAAAAGAGCGTATAAATAGTCAAAGGAATTGTCAATTATCTTACGCTCATAATGAATCTTTGAATGGCTATTCAAATAATTTATTTAATTATCAACAGGCTGTTAAAGGGAATGACACTGAAGGACGATCCTTTAGAAGCTAAGAAAATGTTCAGTCCTCCACTCAAAGTAATATCCCAGTCACACAGGGCAGGAGAGCTTTATGCACTATGTCTGCTGTAACTCGCCATTATTTGTTTGTAGTAGTGTTGGCTGGGATTCCTTAGTGAGAAAATGGGTAATGCAGGCAGAATGCGGCTTGGCGGGGAGAGACCTAACTGTGCAGCATCAACTTGGGTTCATCAAAACCCATTACTTGTTGGTCAAAGCTCTGCTTTCTGAGGAAACGCCAACCAAGCTCCTCACAGCGTTGAATTACTCTGTTTTGCCGGGAGATACACCCTTGGGATCTCACCTGTTATCACAATGCAGGAATCAATGGCTCGATTTCTACTGGCACATATGATCACCACGTAGTTTGTCTTTATTAATTTTCCTTCAATGAGCAGCTTAAACATTTCTGAAAGCCCTTCAGCCAGAGAGTAGCTGCACTCGATGATATGGACGCTATCATTACAGGAGCTGGCTGCGAGGCCTGCCAGCCAGGGGAGCTGGGCTGAAGTCACTGCTGCGATCTGGCTGGGCACTTGAGGGAAGGTTTGTGGGACAGCCTGTTGGTACTGACGGATTTCAGACAGGTGTGATTCCCGCCACGAACGCATGAATATTTGTTCCAAATCCTCAATCAAAGGGACCTGGTCTGAGGCTAAAAACAATTAAAAGGGAAGTATTATGAAACAATTAAACAAATCCGTTGAGTTAAAACCAATTTTTTTTTCAAAATACATACTTTTTTAGAGCTGATCATATTTCAGATTCATGCATGCATGACTCTATTGCCGTTAGCAGTTGTGAACCAAATTTTTCATTTTGAACTGCCTTTGTGATACTCAAGTAAAGCTGCCCTAATTGGAACCTGGGTATCAGTAATTAGAACTATTTAAGAGATTGAATGCTGCCTATCTTAGCACAATGCTGCTTCTAAACCACAGACCGTATGCAAGAGCAGTGAATTACAGCTCTTTTCCTTTTTTTATTTTTAGTTGCTGAGGTCCCAGATTACAGGAGAAGAAGAACTTTGTATGATTATATTTCAATCTGTCTGGTCTTCAAGAAATAATTATTTAGTTTTGTTTCATTACCACAAATGAAACTGTTTAATATCACATGTCCTAAGACTGATATTTAACATTGCCCTGCCCTAATATTCCCTTTCTCATTTGCCAGCATGTAATATATTCATTGCAGTGTATCTGGATGTAAAATAATCTTACCTAGTTGAACAAGGTAGTAGACAGTCAGTAAGAGCTGCATTTCCTCCGAAATAGGCTGTATTGTGGAGGCGCCGTATTGTTCATATGCTCTAGATAAAGACTGTGAATTTCTGTAACAGGTGTACAACAAAGGACTCACTATCACATCATTAATGTTCCCACAAAGATATGGGAAGTTTCCATGACCTACAAAATAAACAATGTTTGTACACATCACATTAATTTCATAATTTCCCATGTTTGCATTAAACAGTTTTAATAGTAAACCTTTTAAAATTGACAGCTTTAGCAGTGTTTAGCAGTAGGATGTATCTTTACATCTCTTACGAAGAAGACTTAAGGTCTTGTTGCGGGGTTGGGGTTTTTACCTTTAAAAATAACTGGCTTTGCTTTACAGATTTTCAGCAAGTTGTCAGGAACTGAGACAGGTTCTCCTGAGCCCACCATCGGAGATGAGGCTGGCCCCACCAAAGCAGAATGTGGTATAGACGATAGGCTTCCTCCATCTAAGATTTTAGACATACTATTACTGGAGTCAGGTCTAATAATGATTTCCTCAAAGAAAAGTTATTTAAATCATCTCATACCCACATTTGGTATCACTGTTGAACGCTTTTTATGGTTACATCACACATTTCATGAGCTGTTACTACAACCCATACTATTACGCTAACTTTCTTGGAGGACAAATTATATTGTTGCAACTTTGAACATCACACGTGCATCTAAATATTTTGAAATATTTATAAACAAACAGTTCCAGGTTTGAATGCAAGAATACAGAGACTGATGTGATATCAATGCACAAATAGTTATGATTTGTGCGTTCTGTATGATATATTTAGTTTCACTGATTCGAAACAGGTTTTCTTGCTATAGCAAGAAAGAAAAAATTAAGATTCAATGTTTGCTCAATCATAACTTCTTTACGGTAATTTTAATTTAAACAATAGCACATATTAAAAGAAAACACTTTGGGGAAAGCGGGTTTATTTCACTGCATGTCACCCTAGTCTGTATGTAGGCTATAAAATCCAAGTGCCAAGAACACTGTGACAAATAATTGAAACAATGGATGGTACCTTGACCTGAGTTATGACACTAATTTTAATATTCCAAGGGTGTTTCAGTGTCTAAAGATGGACACAGGCACCTGTTGGGATTTATTAATAATGACTCGATGACTGGATCCTAATGAGAGTTAAGCTCAGACCCTCCAAAAAGAAATCAATGGAAACGAAGCACCTAAATGTAGGGGAGCGTGCAGCTATCAAACACCTTTCAAAACTGTAATGCGAATCTGCATGCATCTTTAAAATATTGCCTCTTTTCCCCAATTATTTTCTGAATAATGAAACAAACATTACCATTACCTTAGATATAGCTTACCATTTTTAATTCTGTTTGGAACCTGTGGGTTGAGCTGCAAGTTCCAAGTTTCAGTAGATGATGGAGATTCTGGTGACCAACCTTTATGGCGCTTTTTTGGAGGCCCCGAATTTGTTAAAGTGCCTGAATAACAGTAATATTTCAGAAAAGTATTAGAATAAAATGTATTCAGTTTTGTGCGTGGTAATTCAGTATGTTTTGATAGATTGAATGTGTGCATTAAGTACTGTGGTAGACAGGGTCAACTCCATGAATATAATCATTTTTCATGGGTTTTATTTTACTTTGCTATGTCCTGCTTAAATTTCTGGGAACTTTCCGGAGCAGAGAACTCTTAATTATCTAGGCAGACTTCACTTACTTTATACCAATGTTTACTCTGTACTAAGAATGAGACGTGTACTAAGAATGCTTGTAAGTGTTAATATTTTGAAGTCAACACTGTGGGCATTTCACTCCTTTTATTTCTGAACACATGACAGTGTTTCATGTAACTTATTGTAAAATAAAATTCTCAAGGGTTTCAGGGTAATATTAATAAAGATCTGAGTTCTTTTCAACAATTTTCCCATTTACAGGATTTTTGCCACTTCTTGCTGATTACCATCTTTGGTTTTATGATATTCCATATTGATGCCTAGCAAATTCCTTCTGCACTTTTCTCCTATCAATCACATGTAGCTCTAACACCTTTGTCTGTAAAAACATAACTTTCTCATAGTTTTTCTAGGAGCTCTTGATGATTCATTTATTGAATTTTCTTTCATTAATTTCTTGAATCTTCTTGTGCCTCCTGCAAACTCCTAGCATGATGAGCTTCCACCAACATCAAGTATTTCTAATTGTTGAGAGTCAATGGTCCTCCAGGAATTGCTCAGCATCTTGCAGGATTGAGCTATTTCTATATCTGGACATGACTATGCAGAGGTCATAACACTACTTCACACTGGCAGGGCTACATCTCCTGGCAGAATGGTTAGTCCCACATAAAATTCAAGACAAAGTAAGAATCTTATATAAAAAAGGGTTTAATTTTGCAAAAGACATTAAAATTAAAAATAAACCTGAAGCCTTCGGATCTAGAATAATATTGTTCACTTGCAGAAGAACCTTACGTACAGGTTTTCAAAGATAACTTTGTCCTTTAAACTTTTACCACCTGAGGGCAGTATTTAGCCATTTGTTCTACTCATTCTTTCATGTACTTTCCCAGCATAATGTTGTGACAAAGTCACAAGATAGTGCAATACCAAGAATTTTTTATTTGAAAATGCTGTACTCTTTCCCGCAGATATGTTGATATGTGAAAGTAATCCATCTGAAATGAATTGGCAAGAATATGTCGCTGCATGGAGGAAAGAGATCAAGAACCTGAACAGGCAGAGAAGAATTTGCTGTGATGCCAGCAGGGAAACTTGGAAAGCCTTATTCTAAAATAGAGCTATAGCATGTTTCTAGCCATAGTGAAGACTAACTTTCTAGCTTAAACAAGCCAGTGACACAGAATACAGTTTGTGACAGAAAACAATTAATACAAATCATGATAATAATGGTGCAGTGAGGACAGTTTCTTTAATTTGGAGCCACTTGTCAAAGTCTAGTGCTCCATCCCAAGGTGAACTGCAACATAGGAATTATCATGTGAGTGATTACTTATAAATCTTTCTTCATTCCCTTCACAAAACCTGTTGGTGAGATTGCTGCAAACTGACACATTCTTTAAGAACCTGGATTCAGAATCTAGCCTGTACTTCTATTAAATGAATGAACTGTAAATATAACAAAAAAACTTCCAATTAGTAATCTGAACTGTAACAAAGCTATGGCTGAAAACATATAAACAATTTTTTTTTCTGAAAATTAACAAAGAAAAAAGTGTTATGGTCAGAAAGGGCTTGGAAGGGAATAGTATTCATACAGGAAATCACAATCATGATATCATTTGTTCAATGCTTCCATTATACCCATGGAATATGGAGTTTAGGGTTATTAAACAACAAATCCATACAAATACCTAATACTGAAGGTCTTGTCAGAGCAGACAGGTTATTTTTCACCAACTGTTGTTTAGGGGATTCCTTGCCATTATAAACAGATGAGCCGAACACTGCTGTTGAAGGGACGTGATCTATGGCTGCAGCTGGCAAGAAAAAAACAAAGTACTTTTACATTAAACACTTCTAGGTCAAGATCCTCAGCTGATATAATAAACTGATCACTTGATCATTTACTTTAATAGAGCCATCGGGATCTGCTTAGAGTGAATGCAATGCTGAATAAAACAAACCCACTTCTGACCTCATAACACATTATTGCTGTCTGACTCCCAATTAAGTGCCTGGGTAAAATCCGATTCTGCAATTAAATACATAGGTCAGATCCTTTAGCTTCTTTGCAGGTGGACCCTAGCTCTTACATGAAGTTTACTCAAGAACCAGCTAGAAGAGTGAGAGACGTTGTTCAAAATTTACTAAAAATCTCCTAAGCCTCCATTCCAATCCTCTTTCCAAGCTTCTTTTTAACTATGCTGCATTAAAAAGAGGTTTTCTCAAGCCTAATATGCTTGTAATTAATGTAGCTTTTTAATATATGTAACCTCTGACAAAAAGAATGCCAATCTGCTATTATAAAGCAATTAATGATTTGTTCTGGAGGGGTACCAGTATTCCAGATCACAACTATTTAACAGGCTTCTGTCTCACAGAGCGAATATAACCACCAACAGATGCGCCTCAGTTCTCCTGTGTGAATCTCTGGAACAGTCACAAGACACTAAAGAGCTGTTTTCATTATGAAGAAGCTCAGAGAGATCACTCTAACCTCTATCATCCATCACCTTCCATTTATGTCAAGCTAATGGAAAAGTAAATGTTTCAGAAAGAATTTTTAACACAAAACCAGTTACAGATACTGATCATTAGTTTGTTTTTTAATATTAAAGCCACTTTTCTCAGCAGAAGAAAAAACTCAGAAGCTTTTAAGCTTTTAATGTCTGCAGTAAAGAGATTCTGGTCATAACATAAAATAGAGTGGATCAGAAGAAAAAGCTGAAATGACACTGGTTCCTGTAACATTTGACAAGCAACAGCTGGAGGAATGTAATACTAGTTCTCAGCAACTTTAAAAATAATGGCTTTTAAAAAATTTTGGTTTGCCTTAGCTATGAGCAAGCTGCAGAACACCATTTTATTATTTGCTAACCTTTTATACATAAACCTGAGGGGGAAAAATGGACAGTGAGAAGCCTTCAAAGTACGATTGCTTTCTTCATTTGTAATATATCTCTGAATTTATTCAATTTTTTTATTTTATGTGGTAGTGTGCTTATTTGTTTGTCTTTCCATTCACACAAGTACACACAAATACGCTTGCACAGAAGAGTAAGAGGTAACCCAGCCTGTTTTCCTTCGAAGCGGTACCTGTTTGCTGAGTCCCAGCTGGAGCACTTGGGTTTGCTGCTGGAGGCGGCTCGCTGGAGGTGCTTCCCGAGAGGCCCGAACTTTCTGGCAGCTGGAACAATGTGCTCGAGCAGGTGCTGGATGAAGTCTGCCGGCCTCTGAACTCTTAACAAAAAAGAAACTTCTTATCCCCTGACAACAGCAGCATTTGCTTTTTCTCTGCATATTTGATTTGATAATTTCACACATGAATTACTTAGAGGCTACGGCACTTGGAAGGGAGGAACCGATGTCTTCAGACATGCCGTCCTCGTATTAGGTCAGTCAATTGCTTTTTACAGCTGCTCTAGTAATCACCTAGCTTTAAAGAGTCTTTCCTTCAACTGATCTGTCTTAGCTTTTACACAGACGCCAGTCCCTGCGATAGCTAAGCTTGGATGATGAAAACCAGAGCTCGAGGAAGACAGCTTCGTTATCTTACCTGCCCCTTTCCAGCAGATTACAGATCCTTTGGTCAGAGTTCCCTGTGCATTCCTGACCAGATAATACTTTAAGTGTTTCTGTTTCTTGGGCTGAGTGGTCAGTTTAAGATTAATGTGATTTGAGAATTCTGTAAAGTAGCAGAAACCCTTCTTGCCACAGCCAACACAATTGCCAGAGAAGCCTGATAAAATAAACAATACATATAATCCAATGAGATAGGTGGGTCACTATTAATAACATCCAAACATGACTCTTTCCTGGAGAAAATCTGTATTTATTTCTTTTTCTCACAGAGTGAACTTTTTATTAACAGTTTCCTCCAAAAAAATATTACATCAAGTCCACTGTATTTCACTTCGGCTAGCAGATTGCAAAAATAGAGCGCCACATTTACAGAACAATTAAAATAGGCCATATTTTTCATTTTCTCACACCAGAAAAAGATCACAATTCCTATTCATTACCTACCTGTGAAACATTAAACCAAAAAGTTTCTGATTGAAGAGTACTGAAATGCCATGCTTAACCCCAGCCCTATTCAACACCACAGAAAGTACAGGCTTCACTTGTTTCAGCTTTCGATGAACTTAAACATGCAATTAAATCTCAAGAAATTAAGTGTATTTTATCTGTTATATTTAATCAGATCTAAGTACATTTAAGTATCAAGTTCCTACTACAGATGCTTTTTTAGAGAGGAAAAAATACTAAGGACTTCCTGGGCTATTAACTTAAAGTGGCTTTCTCAAGTTATGGCTGGACTGTGTTAGCACCTCACAACAGTTTAAAGTATTTATGATTACGGAAACAAAGTGTCTGCAACTTTATAGACACGACAGAGACATAGTCCTTGCACGTAAAGAAGCTTATTGTACTAAGGCTTGATGGGGCAGTTCCAGGGATACTGCCATTGCCCCTCATTCTGAGATCCACAGTTTGAGCCTCAAAGAGGGGCTGATGGTGGTGATGTCATTATCACCGGAAATAAAGGGCATTCCTTGCACAGCTGACGATCTGCCTTTCGTTCTTAAACAACTTCTTAGTCCATTTTCCAAAGTATTTCCTAGGAAATTTTCATCTTGCATCAGACCAATGCAACTGTCTGAAAAGACTTCTTATCTACAAAGAAATCCTACAGTGTGCAATTAGAAGATGATCTTCCCCATGGAAATTTTCTCTCTGTTCCCTACACGTGACCTGAAGCATGAAGTTTCTTTTATTCTCATCAATCATATCTAATGTACATTTTTATGTTATCACAGGCATTGAAATGGAAAGGATGTGTTCAGTGAATTGAAAGATGGCAAAAATAAAATAAAGGAAATGCATTTCACATAACAGATGGAGAACAACATTGGAAATAAATAGTATAACTGGATTATAGGGCCAATAATATGGTAGAAAAAGTGAAGAGCCATTAATGAGACTGATGATTTCAATCACATATTTCAGGCAAATTAAGTTTTCAAATTAATGGTCAATACTTTTTTTCCTTCTGTAAAATACAAGTGCTGAAATATAATGTTTTGTAAACACCTGTTGCTTGGGAATGTTTACCACCCAAGCACTTTCATTCGTTTTCAAATGGTTCAGAAGAATTTATTAAAAACCTAAGCTCATGTGGAAATTGGTCTGGTATCTGTGGGAACAAGTGGCTAACAACTATTGAAAGCTGCCTATTATCTCTCTGATCCTGGTCAGTTGGATGATAAAGGTCACTATGACTCATAAAATCAGGACAAGTCATGACTTTGCAGAATCCTCTGTGTTATATCAGTCAGCATGAAAGCATCTGTCTAACCTCACAGAGCCTTCAGTAGCGGCAATAAAAGCAACAACAAAAGGAAACAAAATTAGAACGGATGTGGCAAAAGCTGTAGAGTTTGCATGCATTTTATGCAGATTAAGAAATCATGAAAAATGCTTCTGATTGATAGTAAATGAGAACTTCCCATACATTTGGCAGCACACTGAGCATGACCAGCAGCACTGCAATTTTTGCCTTGTTGGCACTTACAAGTCCTTACGTGTTTTCAAATACAAGCATGAAGGGACCATTTCCAAAAGTAAAATAGAAGTATCTGTATGCTTTTTAGGTTTTATCATTTTGCTGAGTGACCAGCAACTTGCCAACGCCACAGGCAGAAATATTTGTTCAACAGAAGTTGGAGAGTGGACATAAAATCTTTTCATGTGGACTTTAGATCGGTCATTATTGGTAACTTTTGTAAATCATCCTCGGCCTAAACCAGATTTAGCAATAACTTCTACCTGAAATAACCTTTTGCCCTAATCACCTATTTTTAATTCTGTGAGATCTACTGGAAAACTAGTTTACACCATGTATAGCATACAGCTGAGGCCTAGTAAGGATTAAACACATCTAAATTGTCCACTTGTTTTGAAAAGTCCTTGGAGAATATTTGAGAAGTCTATTTTTTAGTTTTCCTTTTAAGTCAAACTATCATCTTTCACCTCAAGCTTCCCCAGCTTCTCTGCGTCAGACTAAGAGTCCTTTCTTGCAAGCTCCTGCCAACACCATTTTTCATCCCATTCATTCTGACCGACGCTCTAGTCGATGACAGCCACTGCTTCGTTAATACAGCTCAGCCCTGACATCACAGACAGAACATAGCATGATCTTATAATTCCAATGCAATAAAATGCAGTTCAATCATTACTCACTGCAGGGCTCTGCCAGCCTTGCTCATAGCACTTTATGTAGCAGATTGAGGAACACGGAGAACTCAAACATTGCATCATCCTCCTTTCTCTGCATGCCCTGTTCACGTGCCATGGCCCGAGGCAGCAGCTGATAGAGGGGACAGCCTGTTTCATAAACAAGGCGCATTAAATATTCTTCCATACGTTATAGAGAGGACAAAGGTCAGGGGAGTCGGGGCAGCCATAAGGTGACTCAATATATCTATGTCATGGGATGGATTTCACAAGAGAATTAGAAATCAATGCCTGGAGTTTAGGGGCTAAAAGCCTTTCACCTTTAGGTCACCAGTTCATATCCAACTCAGTTCAGTAGTGACTTAAGGCTGTTACCCTCTGAAGGTTGTTTAATCAGAAGGTATTTGATTGTATCTGGAATTTTATCATATGCATTTGCTTGAATTTGCTCACATCACAATGATCAATTGCCCATAATTTAAAAAGCTCTTCCACAGTCGGGACCTTGTGGTCAGAAGAAGGACCTTGGACTAAAAAGGTATGAAACCTGACCTACCTCCTCACTGGGGAAATGGTGCCTTTGGATCAACAGTGAGCTTGTGCTAGGGATAAAGAGAGGACTTCAGGATGGAAGGATATCCATCTAATATTTCATAATCTAATCTTTCATAAATTGGCAGAAAATTTCCTTCCTGTTTCTCTTTTAAATGAGTAACAGGCTTTTAATTAATGTTAATATTTTTGTGGAAAGTCGGCAGCTTGCTTAAGACAAAGAATGATTATACGTTCAACTTTTCAGCAAAAGGATTTCTTCTTTTCAGTCCTACTCACAAGAAAAAGCACACAGACACTGATAATGCTCCACATTTTCCCTCCTACTTAGTACTACTGCATTTGAAGACTGAAGTCCTAAATTTAAAAAATAAATGAAATCAGTATGGTCAAGCTGGAGAGCTCCGTTGTACAGAAACCCACTACTATTACAAAAGCCCAACAGAACATTGTACATTTTAACAGAAGCAGCCACAGTATTTTATACTACAGTGTTTTCATCTTACACACAGCTTATAACGCAAGCAAACTAATCTTTTCCTCTATCATTCTGACCTTAGAGACCCACTGAAAAAAAAAAAGGACTTCTTATTCCCTGCTAGGAACGTGGGCAGCTGTTGGGTCTTTTGGGAAGGAAAATGATGGGTGAATAGCTGCTTTGTTTATCATGAGAGACTCTCCTTAAGAGTGAGAAGTGGGGAAAAAACCCAAAAGAAAAAAAAACTTTGGGAGTGGTACGTTAGCTGCTTTTATTAGGAAACAATAAATATTGCACTATCACAGAAGTGCTTCCTCCATCTATGCATTCCTTTAGGTCGCAAAAACCCAAAGAAACAGCTTCCTAAAGGCAAAAAACTGAATCTGTTTTGCAGAGTAGTTAAATCTGTGATCTAACTTGATTAACAGAAGCATACGAGGTAAATGCTCAGACACAGATAACTTTTTGCTTGCCAAAAATATATTCCTTTCCAGAAAATGAGATGTTTTTCTATGGAATCAATTGCAAAAACAAAAAAAAAAAACAACCTCCAACAGAAATGACTTTTAAATCACAAGCGCATACGCCTTGATGATGGGACAACTTATTAGCATAATCAATAAATTGGTACATGCCCCAGAGGCATCCAACAGCCCCTAATGGGAACAAGACCATAAGTCAAAAGCTGGCCTGGAAAATACCGAGACATTTCCTGTTTTCTTCTGGAATTTTTGTATGCACCACAGGCATCTTCACAAACATATGCAGGCAGACCATGAGAAATCAGGAAACTGGTGGGTAATTCATTAGTGTCTTTCCCCTTCAAAGAAATTATTTTGGAAAAAATCTACAGTACCAAGTAACAGCTGCCTTACAAAACCAGAGTATTTTAGGAGAAAAAGCATGAAATTAAGAAAAAACAATGGGGTTGAAGGGTTACAAGGGATGTGCCTGTATCACCAATAAGCCTTACCAAAAGTGTGGGATATACTCTGACTCATGATGACAGCTCATTTTAATTAAAAATGAATCCAATTCAATTTCTCTCTAAACTTAGAAAGGCTTGAAGAGACCATTTTCCATGTTTCAAAAGGCCAACAAGTTTGAAGGAGAACAGCCTAAACTTGGGATATCAAAATAAGCCTTCTATACTGTCTTTAAAAGCAAGACAATAAAAAGTTTCCCTTCTTCAATTGAAATGTTTTCAACTTAAATCTATCACAAGACAGAGGTCACTGTGTTATACTAATGGAGAGCTTAAAGCAAGAACGGTTCTGTCTTTTATCTCGCTATGTGTCTGAAGCCATGAGACTATTCATGTCTACTTCTAATTTTACTTACCCTGATTTGACTTGCATCAGTGTCTGAAAACCAGAATCAAATAATCATTTCTATCTACAGTATGATCTATTGTACGAATATTATGCTATCCTCATGTCAATAAGATACATCGTGTTTTTTCATTAGATTAGGGTCCAGGAACATTATTTTATTTCCAGCTTCCAGATGAAGACTTTGGATCTTAAAGTATGCAAGTTTCATATTTGAGCTCGTTATAGAATACATAAAAGTCAGCCTACAGAATTACTAAAATTCTTTGCAAAAGAATGTGATTCACTGGTGTTTAAGTGTATAACAATAGCCAAAAATAAGCATTTAAATGGTTTCAGGAAACTAAAAAGTATTAAATAAACAAGCTGAGGATGCAAGTAGCATAAAAACCTCCCATTTATGTTCCTGTTGCCTTTTTCTGTTCTTGTTTAGCATGCAATTAACAAATACACTACTTCCTCTCTGCTAACAGCCTAAGGAGCTTAAGCTGTTAATAGTGCTAGCACTGAATGACTTGAGTGGTACAACATTCCTGACTTTATCTTTAAAATGACAACACGTGGGTGATTTACAACCCTCTTAATTCTTTTACAATCACTGGTCAAATGTACTGTGACCAATCCAACTTTGCAAGATCACATGAGGAAAGAAATTACTGTACATAGAATTACATTATGCACCTTCACACTACACTGTCATCCCAAATGTCTTGAAGAGTTGCTCAAACTGAGATAACAACTGAGTTCACGTCATATCCCTCAATGTTTGTGAAAGAAAACAGTTAAAAGACACAACAAATGTTTCCTTTTTACTATTTAAAGCTCAGACTGGTACACAGATATACGATGCAGCATTTTTTGGTTAACTAAGAAAATAATACATAAGAACCTGAGAGCGTCTGATTGAAAAAAGAGTTCTCCCTCTGATTATATACCATTCGTCCCAATACAAAAACTATTCCATTTTAATAACGTTAATATTCAGTTCATTCATTCACATGATTGCAGATCATCCCTATTTGGGTTGACTTGGCTGAGGCTAATGGCTATCAGAAAGGCTATAAAATAAAAATAGATAGAAGGACCTAGTTTTATGTCAGAAGTTAGACTTAAATAGGTGAAAAGCAAGAAACTGAAGTATCCTACAAATGGTATTATTCAAACACACAGTATTACCTGATTACATATATAGGAAAAATTTCAACTTATAATCATTTCTATTTATTTACGTTGTGATAATAGCAAGAAGTCATAGGTTAGGATCCAGAACCCATGCTATTGTTCAAACACAGTGCAGAATATTAGCCCTATCTCAAAGAGATAAATCAAAAAGGTCATAAATTTTTGTAGTCAAAACTTATCATCAAACTGTTTACATGTATATAGTAGCCTGAAAGTTCCACTTGACAGACCTACAGTCTGTCCATGTTAGTATTTGGAAAGCTAAAATAGAGACAGGCAGCAGTTCAACTAGTCCAGTTACCAGATGTGCAGTTCCAGCAACTTGTACATAAACTGATCGGACAATGACTTTAACCTTGGACTAATGGATAGAAGGTGATGAAGCATTTCTAATGAACTGGCTCACTCTGTATGTTTCCAGAGCAAACATAGCCAGCTCTGAGTTGTTATCTTGTTGTGCATCACCAGTGAGCATTACTGTAGACGTGGAAGGGAAATAAGATCTGCTGAACTCACTCGCAAAAAAAAATGATTAGCTATTAATTGTAGCTCGCAGAAGAATCCAGTTACTGCAATCACAGACACTTACCCAACAGGGCATTGCGCCCGTTGTCATCTGGCAGGAACCTTTTATCCACAGCACACACTAAAAGGTGATCAGGTAAATTTGGTGACTTTGCACCCACAAGTAAAAACCCTGATGGTACCTCAATATGTTCATTGGAAATTGAAACCAGTCTCAAATCTTTACCAGCTTGGCAGAAACCTGGAAAAAATCAATCCAATATATTTTAAGTTGACAAGATTTTTTTGTTTAATACTCACATTTGTCTTCATTACAGGACCTCGTATATTTTTAATGAAAAACAAAGTTGTATCCTCTGAGGTCAAGGGCAAACTAAGAGATAATTTTCTTCCTTGTCTTTCGGTCAGCCATAAACAGATGCTACCAGTACAATAAACAAACAAACAAACATCTGAAGATGTACAGTGAAGTTTCTCTTGATGATGTTTTGCAGCCTACATATTTATGGGACTATTTGCTAACATCATTATAACTTAGGTCAGACATTCAAAAATGGAGAAATAGTTCTCAATATCTGGCAAATTTCACTGGCTTTTCCTCAGTTTTCAAATGTTTTTTGCAGCAACATTGAATGAAGTACACTTTAAATAGAAAAGAGCAATGATAAAGCCATAAGAATTACCACATTTGTTTTAGCAAATGCCATGCCTGCAAACTCAACCTTTTAAAGGTCACATTGCCTAAGAGAACAGAAGTTCTGTCCTCTTGCCAGGCATTCCAACACAAATGCTTATCTGACACACTGGGCAAAGACCCTGTCAAATATAAGAGTGACCAAGAGCAATCCAGCTTTATCTGGCAGGTAATGAACACTGACATCTTTAGGATTTCTATATCGTATAGATTATCTCATTCTGATGAATTATAGGAGAAACGGCCCCAGTTCTACTCTTTTCAGTAGGGCAAATGCCTTCTGACAGCATGTTTAGTGCATTTCTTACCATCAGTAGTGCAACATCCTTCTGGGGGAGGCTTCATCTGGTAAGAAACAGGAGGACTACTTGATTCTGAGCCTTCTTCCTCCTCCTCTTCTTCTTCTTCCTCATTATCTGCTCTGCTGCCTGCTACAAATTATCATAGCATAAATGACTTTTAGACAACAGAAAATGTTGGCAGCAAACCAATGAATGAACAGGGTGACCCAGTTACAGAAAGTATTGCAGCAAACTGGATTCTCTCCTCTTGACAATGACTTTACTGTTGCCAACTCTTAAGATATTTGTTGTTTCCTTAAAGGTCCAACTTCCAGCCATGCTTACAATAGAATGTCTTTCATCAAAAAATAAAGCTTTTAGCTCCTGTGCAAAAAAAAAAAAAGTTCAAAAGAATGACCCAGCTGCACCTGAGAAAGTAAAAAAACCTAAAGGACAAATAAAAAGAAGCCTCAATTTATTATTTTTTTAAATCTCATTATTTCTAAGCTAACCTCACAATTTTTAGAGGCCTAACTCCTGGTGTTTGAACTCTTGCTGATCACAACAGTGTAACTGTATCCTTCGTTTACAATATTAGCAGCCAATATAAACCCAAAGTCATTACTTCTTAGCACTTTAGAATGTCCTGGCTACAGTCCAAGTACAGATTTTATTAATTAGGTCTTGACCATGTCCTTCATGTTGTACAGGAAACTGAAGAAACGGTTCCTGCTTGAAACTAGGTTCACCACAGATGATGCCACGATAAGAACACCTAATTCTCAGGCCGTCTGTCTCCTACCAGCATCCAGAGCTCTGAGTAAAGCACTGCCGCTCCCTGTACAACGTCAAGGAAAGGCAGATTTCTAGGAAGATGATTCACAGCAGCCTATGTATGGACTGTGCTAGTCTAGAAGGCAATACTGAATGCTGGAGAGAAGAATACATGATGTAGGCTTCATTTTTTAAAGGGCTATAGGTGTTTCTCCTTCAGATTCTCTGCTGTAAACCACTTTTCTGGTTTGCCGGCTACCTAAATCAGCATTGTTACATGATACCTTGCTTGTTAAGAGAATTCAGCTGCATATTATTGGTGTATGTTTCAGCCTTTCAACTAGAGACTGCTTCTGTCCTTCTCGCCGCCCATAGGACAATAGTTCTTTCATGCATAATGGAACAGCTCCAGCAAAACACACTGAGCAATGACTCCATCCCCTCTTATGGCTCAGACACACTCATGGCAAATGGGACAAAGCTGGCAAGCAGAGGAGTGCAGCTAAACGGTAAATGGGGAGAACACTTCTACGGACAGGACCAACAAAAATTTCAGACCAGATCCAGCCTTACATACGACAAAGATAGGGCACAAGTACTAAGTGAACCCAGTGGGGCTTATGTCTTAGGCTTCTAGCTTCTGGCTTCTGTAGGGACACGCCTGCAGCAAACACAAAGAGCTTTCACTGGCAAAACCGGGTGGTGAAGGGCTGCGCGTACTTGAGGATCAGCAAGCAAGAAGCCGAATAGCTGTTTGGACTTGGGTGAGTAAAATAGCAGTTAGGCTCCTACATTATTCTGTTGATCCAGCTTTTAGTCTTGCAACAGAAAAACAATGAAGCACACTGCAGTCATCCTCCAAAGCTCAGTGTCAACTGGACATACTCCCTCTGCTTCAACTGACTTTGGATCAGGCACTCAGAATCCCATAGGATACTGATCAAGGATTTTTTTTCCTATGACCCCCCTCAGAATATCTTTTGATTTTATTGACAGATTATTGTAGAATCACCTAAACAAATACTATAGGATAAATGAGAATTAGGGAGTAAGCTGAAGAAAGTAAATCTGGAGTTTGAAGATTTGTCTCTAAAGGTTATTAAGACTTACACCCCAATCTAGAAGAGGATTTGAAGGCTATGTTTACTTTTAAGTATCTAAACATCAAGCTTCAGTCCTGGTGGACACAGATAAGGACAGAATGTGAAACACAACTCTTTTAAGGGTATAGTCTAAAGTCAAAAATGCTGAAAGTGAACAAGGGAAAAGCGAAGCTCTCCGCCTTTGCCATTTAAGGCAGGGGTAAGTTACGTGTTATGACTTAACCTTGACTAACATCCAAACGCAATGCAAAAGCGGTGAGTGTGGCTCTCCTCTCTTTCCCCACACTCCCAGCCACGAAGTTCCTGCCTTCCTCTTTGTGCCAGCTCTGACACTTACTGGAGCCTGTGCTGAGCCATCCCAGCTTGCTAACCCAGCAGAAAACTAACTCAGCAAACAAAAGTGACCAGGGTTTTTTACTGGGTTTATGTACTAAATTAGCTAAGTGGAAGATCCAAAAAGTGACAAAATTGATGAAAAGGGTGAAAATGGGAACATATGGCTAGGAGGAGTGGGGATTTTTCCCTTTGGGCAGTAGTAAACCAGGTTTGTTCAGCCATAACAGGTAATCAAAAAAAAAGGTAGAGACAAGAAATGGAAGTGGAGACTAAGAAACGGGAGAGTTACAGCGCTTTCAGGTCAAAGATTAAGAGTACAAGAGCAAATATGTACCTATAATACACAAGAATGAGCTGCTGTCACCTGTAAAGGGCATCATTAGGGTTTCTGCTGCTTGTTTTAAAAAAGATCTACAGTTTCTGCTTCCATTGTACTTTTAAAGCAGGGCCCCTTCAAAGAGCTCTGAGTTTGCCTGTGTCTGTTCTACATCTTTTCTTAAACAATCACAAAAGAATATACAATCAACCACTCAAAACCAGAGACAAGATGATGGCCAAAGTGGACTCACAACCATAGTTCTTCTGTTGTATGTTGTGGAACTAGGCGGCCAGCTGATGCAACTTGATATAGCACCATTAAACCAACAGACATACTGTGAAGATTTTGTCCATACTTTATTGAATTCAAATTTATTCATAGATACCATGAACACCATTGTTTGCTTTAAGGAATTCTTTTCAGTTCTCACAAAGATTATCTCACAAATTTATTAGACCTTTATGTTTATACAGTTGTGATTAAGACATTTCACATGGACAATTCTTCTCTCCTTAAGGTATAACTGAAAAATAAGTTAAAAGTTCTGCAAATATTTTAATATACATGCATTTTTTTTTTCTCAGTGGGACTATTCATAGGGCTGATATTATCCACAAACTGATTGCAGCATCAAGGCTTAAATCAACAGCCACAAAACATATTGTATCCATGAACAGACAGCCTCCCTTAAATGAAGATCAAGGAAGGAACCCATTAGCCACAGACACAAGTTCACTGCAAAGTTCACGTCAGAATGTGGCGCTGCTATCAGAGCTGACTACAACACCGCTCAAGGAACAACCTCACTGCAGTGGAGCCAACAGCCACACTGCTGCTCCGCGTTGCTTCGCCACACCGCTTCCCATCCTTTTCCCCCTGAAGTCACAGTGATATCGCTGGTATAGGATTGGATGCTAAGGGAAAAATAATGCTTGTCATTAACTTTTGAAATGAGCTTCCCACTTCTTTGGCACAAACATAATACACAGGCCTAAAAGATGGCACCCAAATGCACAAGAGAAAAATGGAAGAAATATATTTTGTATTTGAGAAATAAGATTTAATTAGAGAATCAAAACGGTGAATGTGATTGTGATCCAAATGGGGTTTTGATTTCAAAAGTGAAGAATTAAAAGAGCCTCACTCATTTGCACATACTGACTTCTAATAACTGGTGATCCAGTCCGCAGGTTTAATTTGCAGTTTATACGGTAATAACCAGCAAACAGAGATATGCAAGAAATCTAAACCTGTTAGAGCCAAATAACCTTGCCTTCTATTGTAAAGAGTTTTTAATGCACATTCCTAGAAAGTTCCTGAAGATCCAGACCATTTATTGGCATTTGCAGATATGTTCTGCAATTACAAAGGCTAGGAAATTCAGAAGACTTAAGAAGACCCTCATTAGAAATGTACAACCAGTGAGACCACAGCAAAGTGCAGGCTTTTTGATAAAACGAAAAATCTAGCAATAGGTTTGTTTAAATAATGATAATGTTTTTGGACTATTTTAAGCACTACATGAATTTGCCAGGCCTGAAAAAGAGAGGAAACACATCAATAATAAAAAGGCAGAAAAAAAAATCAGAACGAAAAAACATACTATTATTGGAGCCAAGGAGATCTGACATTATGTCTAAACCAACTTAGGTGAACGTGATACTTTTAATTTACATAGCTACAAATAATTTTATAGGAAAATGCAATTTTATAAATATTTATAAAAATTTTATAAAGGGATGCGTTTGTAATAGGTATGGGTTTTGCAAATCTAGAATGTGTAGACTGGAAAACCAAACTCACTGGAAAATAAGAGTTTGCAAGTTCATTGCAAAAAATGTAACATCTAGGCCAGAAGGGACCAACATGTTCATTTAACTTGTCTCCAGGCATGCTACAGTCACTTTTGCACAAATAAATTATTTTTAGGCATAAATTATCATGAGAGATATGTAATGATATTAGGCTAGTCTCAGTGGCTAGTTACTTTTTTCTGGTTTAGGTGGTCATTTAGGTATCAAAAGGAGACAGAAAAATGTTTTTAAAACAAAAAAGATGAACCTAAAAATAATTACAAGTTACAACAGGTGATCGATAAACCTTAAAAAAAATTTCCAGTAGTTTTTTTCTTAAACTGACTATATACTCAGTTGTTAGGCTCTCTAACAATTTTGATATTATAACATCATTACAGACAAAAATCCATAATATCAGCCTTATTTCTGATGGCTGGTTTTGTTGCCAGATGCTACTTTGAACATCTATAACGTGTTATCAGTCCACAAAACAGAAAGTCAAAACACTTGGGTTGCATTGACCCACTGCCCTACCTTGTCTAAATTATTTATATCATGTCTGCTTCACCGCAGGAAAACCCTTGCCGTATCGAGGACCAACAGGCAGCTATGACCAAGGATAGTCGGAGCATACCACCTTGTCAGAATGCCAGGGCCAAGGAAAGATAACAATGAGAGGGGAGGACAGGAGCTTATACAAGACCCCGAGGATGGCTCCCTGCTTCAGATGCCTCCTGGCCCTCAGAGCACAGGGATTCATGTAGCTGGAAGTGGAAATTTCAATTTATGATGAGGCTGGAGTACATGACGCCAGCTTGCAGACCTCTCCCACCTGAGGAACAATCTAGGAAAAACTCTATTACAGGTCCCTTCAGAGTTCCCCTTGTCTGAAACTTTCATGGAAGGAATGTTCTCTGCCAGGCTGTTGTGAGACTTTTAATTAATTACAGTTCAATTCTGTTCCCATTAACTGCAAAGAAAACAGAATCAGCCCCTCAAGGTTTGGAAAGTTCTTTGAAAGAAGTTACAGAAGTGTGAAATTGCACTTTTGTTCCTGAACAATGCATCTGCTCCTGTAGCATCTTTCCCAACCAATGTCATAATCCATTTTGTGACATCACAGTTGGTTGCCATGGCAAAGTTTATGAAATCCTCACAGAAGGGTTTGATAGAAGGATCACTTTGTGTAGGGAATAAGTAGCACATATATTTAAACAATGAATGTTGTCCTGGTTTCAGCTGGGATAGAGTTAACTTTCGTCTTGGTAGCCGGTATGGGGGCTGTGTTTTGGGTTTAGGATGAGAACAATGTCGAGGATACACTGACGTTTTGTTCTTGCTAAGTAGTTGCTAAGTGGCGCTCACAGTGGTAAAGGACTTTTCAACTGCCCATGCTCTGCCGGGTGCACAAGAAGCTGGGAGGGGGCACAGCCAGGACAGCTGGCCCAGACTGGCCCAAGGGCTATTCCATACCATGTGACGTCATGCTCAGTATATATAAGCTGGGGGAAGAAGAAGGAAAGGGGGGACATTGGGCATGATGGCGTTTGTCCTCCCAAGTAACCATTACGCTTGATGGAGCCCTGCTTTCCTGGGGATGGCTGAACACCTGCCTGACGACAGTCCTTTTTGGCGCCCAACGTGGGGCTCGAAGGGTTCGAGATAACAACAGATTTAATTGGAATGTGCCAGATCGAATTTATAGCTGTTATTGCTGTTTAGCTGTTAATCGGCAGGCTTCTGTGCTTGCCATGGGGCTTGCTTGCCTTACTGTATGTTAGAGTCATCTTACTGTGTTGTGCCTGGGAACATTTTGATAACAGCAATGACCACGTACCCGGGCTGGCAGATGGCCAGGGCATCGCTGTTTTTCTGTGCTGCTGTACTGGACAGGCTGGAACTCCAGTGTCAACTCGAGTCGAAGGGACTGTGACCTGTGGACGAGTTCCTGCGGGAGCACGACACCCCAAAGCGTCTGTGGACGTGGATAATCCCATGGCAGAGCAGCCCATGGAAGTTAAGAGTGGAGCAGAGATCCACCTGCAGCCCATGGAGGACCCCATGCTGGAGCAGGTGGATGCCCGAAGGAGGCTGTGACCCCATGGGAAGCCTGTGCTGGAGCAGGCTCCTGGAAGGACCTGTGGACCCGTGGAGAGAAGAGCCCACGCTGGAGCAGGTTTGCTGGCAGGACTTGTGACCCTGTGGGGGACCCACGCTGGAGCAGTTAGTGAAGAACTGCAGCCCGTGGGAAGGACTCACATCAGAGAAGTTCATGGACTGTGCTGTCAGGGGGACTCCACGCCGGAGCAGGGGCAAGGGGAGGACTCCATTGCAGTGTTAAACCCTATAACCTGGCCCAAAGGGGCCAGGGGTGGAGACTGTAATGGAAATACCTTTAAATTGTTGTGACCCGGGATTTGAGTTGCATGTTATGGGAATTACTATAGCAGAAACCCCTTGTTGCTAGCCAGGCTAGGAGTAAGGGGAGGAGTTCATTGCAATGTTAAACCTAGCCCAAAGGGGCCTGGGGTGGAGATTGTGATGGAAATACCTTTAAATTGTTGTAACCCATGATCTGAGTTGCATGTTATAGGAACTACCATAGCAGGAACCACCTGAACCAATGGAGGAGAAGCCTTACAAGAAGCAGTGCAAGTGCAGCAGTGACCTGACCTGAGCTGGCTTTGGTGCCCAATAACTCCATGCAACACACCACCTCACCACCTCTCCTGTCCTGAGTGACCACTATCACAGATGGAGCCCAAAGTCATGGACTAAACGAGCTCAATGGACATTTTTGGGACAACAGGGGTGGTGGTTAAAGAGGATGTATTGGATAATGTGGGACCTGAGCATGATGTAAATGGTATGGAATAAGGGGTGGATACTGTCCTGGTTTCAGCTGGGATAGAGTTAACTTTCGTCTTGGTAGCCGGTATGGGGGCTGTGTTTTGGGTTTAGGATGAGAACAATGTCGATGATACACTGACGTTTTGTTCTTGCTAAGTAGTTGCTAAGTGGCGCTCACAGTGGTAAAGGACTTTTCAACTGCCCATGCTCTGCCGGGTGCACAAGAAGCTGGGAGGGGGCACAGCCAGGACAGCTGGCCCAGACTGGCCCAAGCGCTATTCCATACCATATGACGTCATGCTCAGTATATATAAGCTGGGGGAAGAAGAAGGAAAGGGGGGACATTGGGCATGATGGCGTTTGTCCTCCCAAGTAACCATTACGCGTGATGGAGCCCTGCTTTCCTGGGGATGGCTGAACACCTGCCTGACGATGGGAAGTAGTGAATGAATTCCTTGTTTTGTTTTGTTTGCGTGCACGGTTTTTGCTTTGCCTATTTAACTGTTCTAATTTATTTTACTTCGATTATTAAACTGTTCTTATCTCAACCCACGAGTTTTCTCCCTTTTACCCTTCTGATTCTCTCCCCCATCCCACTGGGGGGGAGTGAGCGAGCGGCTGCGTGGTGCTTAGTTGCTGGCTGGGGTTAAACCACGACAATGTATATTTATTATTATGTCCTATATTAGGGGGGAAAAAAAAAAAAGACGACATGACTACTGCTGTGCGAGCTATGAGCAGATTTACTTTTTCAATAAATGTTTTCTCAGCTGTTACCATGAGGTAATAGTAAAGAGTTTAATCTGCACAAAATACTTTTATCTACTCCTACTTCTTGGCCTGACTTTTTTTTTCTGTTATTGTGGATTGTTAACCATTACATATTTTTCATTACATATATATCTAAGCCACCTTTAGCAAAGTATGACAGGGGAAGCAGACCTGGTCGAAAGAAATGAAACACCACCCTGGTGACAGAAATGGCTAAATAATGAAATTATTAAACATAACCTTGCAGCAACATGCCGGTGTTCTGCACCCACCAGTAAACTCACTGAAAACCCCAAGACTACTACACATAACAGCACACCAAAACACCACATTGTATCATGAGTTTGCTTATCAGATCTATACAGTTCATTTAAACTATACGACTTCCAAGAAAAAAGACTGAGCAAATGAAACTCAGAAAGCAGGCTTCTCTAAACACAGACAAAAATTCAGTGAGAAATCCCATGTGTTAAATACCAACTTGTGCAGAGAACACACCTTTGCAACCACAGAATAACTAAAAACGTTATGCCCAAAGTAATTATAAACCTTCTTAAAAGTTAAACATATTTCTGCTGTATTTATCCACAATGAAAATCAGTCTTAGCATATATCTTTTATAAATCTATCATGTGTTTACCATCATTTACTGTATAACTTTCAGCAATGTACAATAAATTATAGGATAACAGATTTATGTTCCAAATCTCCAAAGATTCCTCCACACATTTATATGGAACAATTCCTAGTACTTCAGTTTATGTATATTGATAAACTTAAGCAAGCAAGTGGCTTAATTTTGTCAAAATAAAAGGCAATGCATTTTGTATTTTTAATCCAATTCTAATACATATATATATATATTTGTAGATCATAAAAAATCCAAAGAAAAACTTTAAATACTTTTGTTTTTCTCTATTCTGATTTGAAATGTGTGTGCTGAGCCTTGGGAGAGCAAACAGCAGAATTGTCTTTGAGCAGAAATATAAATTCCACTATTTCCTACCTTCCAGTGATGACAGTTGCTGTTCAGCTTCCAAATACAACTGAGAAAAGATTGGTCTGGGAACTAAGTTGTTTGAGCGGAGAGAGGCCTCAATAGAATTATGCAACACTTCTTCAAACCGTGTCGTCTTGAGCTGACCAGCGTAAGAATTTCCCATCTTCTCAAAAAAGAGACAAGAAGAGAAAAAAAAAAAAAAAAGATATTTCAATTTTAGCACTCAGAACTCAATCACTGCATGTTGATGTCGGACCACAACATTTCTCATGAAAGAGAGAAGCTTCATTGTCCACAAAGAAAGGCAAAGGAAAAGAACATTGACTGCAGCAGTCGCTGAGCAGATCCTGCTGGTAAATTACAGGAAGTTATCTAAAAGTAACAGCTTTCTGTAAGTCAGCAGAAAGGCAGCAAGCTTTGACACCTTCTTGAAGATGTGGCTAGAAATCTGATTCAAGTAATTCCTTGGTTTATATAGCAACTGAGGAGATGCATTTTCAATAGTAAGCAATCTCATCTGTTAAACAGCCTGTCTGTTTTACATGATTTGAACAGAATAAATGTTAGAGGATCTGGGGAACAGCACAGTTTTGTGTATTTCTTTGTGCATGGTCCATCATGGCTGAAAACTCATGGCTAAAGCAGTTCAACATATCTTTTAGAGGTGCTGTCTCATAAATAATGTAGCTTTGCTGTAACTCAGATACTGTGAAATCTAATTGCTTTTCCTTCTCACCTTAAGCAGTATTTTTCCCTGTAAACATACTTTTTTTTTTTTTTAGAATGAGACATTATCAATTATCTATTTGATTTTGCATTTAATTATTAGGACTTTATTGTTAGTGAAACCGCATTATTTACTCATTCTGTCATTGAGGAGTCAATCTATTCCAGCTGAATATCCCACGTACTTAACTGCCGCCTGCTTTCCACAGCGAATACAATGAACTGGTAGAACCAAAAGCCATGTCAGCTTTCTTTTCCTATTACAAAGTCGCTCTTGCCCTGGGCCCCATGTCCTTTCCCTCCTCACGTAACTGTGAATAGAAAGCATGAAACGCTTCCTGTTTGTGGCAGTAATTCCTAAACACCAACCAGCCCCTCCTCAGCACTGGGCACTGCCTGGGAAATGAGCCTGTTGGGAAGCATCCTGTAGGAATCACTCAAGCAAAAGGAAAACTACTGTGAAACCACACACTGCTCTTGATGGAAAAAGGGGTTTGAAAGGAACAACATACAAAGTTGACGATTTGGATATCTTTTTACAACTTTGTAAAGCATATTTTACATATATAATCATATTTTTGTATACTTGTTTGTATCATGTTATATTGTATATATAGTTAATGCCATATAATATAGCATTTTGATATTATATATACAGTATTAATAGAAGCACAATAAGAATTATAAAATGATGCAGGCAGCATTTAAGAAAATTATCTAGATTAAAAGCAGGCACTACTGACAAAATATTTGTGTATATACACAAAATCAAGCAGAAAAGTTGCAGTGAGTAATAGTGACGTATCCATTTGGTGAAGGGTAAGCGGGCAGCTGCAAAGCCTGTTAGTGATGTTCAGTGCTAATACGGAAGTGAGGCTGCATCTTCTCTTCCAACACAAAAAGCAGATTACAGCTCCCTTTCCGCACTGATAGGAACCCTCTGGCTCCTCATTTTAACTGCTGCTTCACCTACACCAAACACAGCTGAAGACAACGAGGAAAGCCTGACATCAATATCGTCCTTAAAGAGCTTTATCAGAGGTGTAGGCAGGAAACCCAAGGTCACGTTCTGAACTGAATTATACTAAATGCTGTTTCTACACAAAAACACTAGAAGATGTTCAGTTCCAATTCTAATCCATCTTTCAACCATGATACGACTGTCAGGTATCTTGGTAATTATTTGTCTTTGTTGCATTGATGTCTTATGTTTAATGTAACAAGGACAAATAAGTATCAAGACACCTGACAGATACCTATTTAATTCTTTGTTCTTTTAAGTTCCTCCCCATATTATGAACTCATACTTTCTCTTGTTAGGCTGGGGGCATCTGCAGGGTCCGGGACCCATCTCTACATTTTCAGGGGCAGGTACAATATGGTTCTACATGACTTTTCATCAAAGTCTCGAAAGGCCAGACTAAAGAGAAATAAAAATGCATGAACATGCTCTCGACATGTTAACACTCAAAGTTACACCTTCAGGAATGGAAATAGCATACAGCTATCGTCCATTCCACACACTTTCTTACATAGACTGCTTTAGTTAAATACAGAGTCAAACCATGAAAAAATCATATAACATCCAAAAGACTTTTTGCACTTAAAAAATCATTGATACAGCACAAAGAGAATATCCAAAAGTTTGACTGCAGTGGCTTGTCTTACAAAGGGCTGGATTCTACCTCTTTTCAACATGACCATGCAAAGCAGACTGGTCTACCTGATTTTCAAACTTATTTACTTCTTGAAAAGCTTCATTAAAGCACGTGAAAAATAGGAAGTTTTTAAATTCATCCAGAGTGAGACAAAACATTCTGAGACAACTCAAAAGCATTATCAGATGAACAGGCACGCAGACTGCTTTATGCAATGAAGGCTTACTTGCTCTACTGATCACTATCTGGATCTAATTGTGATGAATGAGAAAACACTGTAATATTTCTGTTCATAAACTCTATTCCATAGACACAGCCAGCTATTATTCTCTACAGTTTATTAGGAACAGAAACAGATATTCCATTTACAGGGATTTGACATAGTTGCTCGGGATTTATAGAGCCCACTAGTGGACAAAACAGAAACCCTATATTTAACCCTGAGGATGGCAGAAACCAGCATCTTAACAATGTGATGTTACAGATAAGGAATCGGTAAAGGTTAAGTTATTGGTGCAAGGCACAAGTCCTGGAATCCTTTACAACATAAGCTTGTTTGTTTATCCATTGGGGTGCTCATTTAAATATGTGAATGGGTTTGTAAAATGAAACAAAAATATGCTTTCTGGATTTGTACACCTGGTAAGCTCTCGTGTACCTGTGGGATCTTACAGTCACAGTGCCAAACACAATCATAAATCCAGGAACATACTTTGGAAGATGTAATAAGCATTTTATAGCCATTTTCACCATCAAACGCACACCCCTGGAACCAGAAAATGGGCATTGCAGGAGCTTTTTTTGCCAGAATCAGCCTTTGTCATTCAGAGTCCCAGTGACTCTCTCAGTTGCAGGAGACATTACTTCTACGAAGCAAACAAGGGAGAAGCTGTTTCTCACTAACCCTATGATGGTTGTCACCCCCTCTTTTCTTTAAAGCTGCTCAGACTGTGGTACCTGAATTGTAAATTGCTGACTCTGTGGCACCAGGAAGCAAAGGCTTTGAGTCCTATTTTCCTGCTTCAATGAACTCAGCGTTCCCAGCCCAGATTTATGTCTCTCTTGGATACAAGTGGGTGGCACAGGCTAAACTTTCAAATGCTCGTGAAATTCCAAGCCACGAACATAGACGGTGAACAGATCTATTAAAAAAAAACCCCACGCTGACACAGAAGGATAGCCCTCGACCCCAACTACTGATAAATCAAAGGGCACCTCCCTATCACACTGTCAGTTTCCATGGAGAGGATGGAGAGAAAAATACTTGTGAATACAAACAGGAGAAAAAAGGGAAAGACCTGGACCTGGAAGAGCTGCTTAAAACCATGATAAAAAGAAGAAAACCACTCTGAGGAACTTGGGAGTCTAAGAAACAATTGCAGATACAAATGAAGCAGGTCAGGCCAATGTCTTAGAAACCCACGGATAATACTGCCAAAGAGAGATGCCAAGTCCAGGCATCTGAAAATGAGAGAGGTGTGTTAGTCGCTAAAGAGAACAGCCCTCAAATTACGAACAAGGAACTGTCAGGATTCCTGTGGTAAACAGGCATTACGTGACTAGGAAAAACAGGGATCTCAAGCATTAATATCTGTCACATATAGAATCAACTTCAAGTTCAACTGCAGTTGAACTAGTCAGGTTTTGAAGAAACCCTGCACCATTCTGCTATGACCCCGTACTCCAGCTGCTGTGATTTAGAAAAGGAGTTCCCTCTCGGCCAACAGGCCAGTACCTACGACGACAGCCGCGACAGTGACTGGTCATGATAACACAGAGCGGTTGCCTGTAGCAGGAGGACATGCAGTCCCATCACTTAGATCTTGGAGGGAGATCTTCTGCACAGTGGAACAAAGATGGTAACACACTAGCGACTTTTTAGTTGCAGTTGTCTGTGATAAAGATCGGTGAGGAGTATTAAGATTTTGTGAAGACTGAAGATGTAGCACAGCAATTCTGGACAAAATTTATCCTATACCTAAGACAGACTGGGTATCCTAAGGAAAGCTATGGACTTCAGAGCATGGAAATTAATCCAGGGCTTTTGACAACTTCCACTGAAATAGACTGATAAAGAAAGACTGCCTTCAGCAGAAACTGAGTAAAGAATATATGTGTGCTGTTTTAAGAAGCCTTGAAAAAATAGTCAAGGGATCTAAGTGGGAAATTAGAAAGACATGGTTAATTACTAAGAAATTCAATCTTAGCTACGACTTACAAATTATTACAGGAGGAAAAGTTTCATAGTAAGTTGCTAATTTTTTTCATTCTAAAATATAATTGACATTATTACTTTAATATATTAATCCTTCCAGCAAAACAGTATAGCAATGCATACATTTTCTGAGTTTAAGCAGCCAGCTTTCATACTTTTGAAATGGCCTAACAGAGTAATTTCTATTGTATCATTTCTAAGAGGAGAATGGTAAGATGTTTGCAAGCTCACTGTTACTCCAAAATAATTTATTATCGCTATGGCAAGAGGCAGTTCATCACTTGCATAAAATGAGGGGTTTTGTTTGGATGAACTATGGATTTCAGTATCCAAAAGGCTATCTATTAAAATTTGTCTGGGAGGAGAAAGCATTCTTTACTGCAGGTTAACAATTTGTTCACAGATCAGTACCAGAGAAGTTGTTAGTGTGATCCTTTTGCTCTTTGAACATGAGTTAGATCCATCCAGTAACATTCAAAATCCATCAATATTTCTGAAGTTCAGCAAAGTCTCTAATAATTCTTGAAAACCTGTATTAAAAACAAGAATCTGATTAAGAAGAAAAAAATCCTAGGGCAGGGACTTGTATGTAAATGTAACTATAAGAAGAAAAGTAAATTTGGAGACAGCACAAAACTGATTCTCTTCAATGGTAGTAATACATACTATGAGATCTTCATGAGATTCAGTTCAGCCACAAGACTGTGTACTCTCATTTCCATGAAGATATCTGTAATTATAGACAGTGCTTTCTTTAGATTTGGATTTGGAAGAATAAGTTATTTTTAATCTTCTATATTAACATTTCTCTTGTGTAAAAGTGATACTATGTGGTAAAACTGTTCCCACAGGTTAATAAAATTCTTGATTCAAGAGAACCAAAAGACTCTTACTGAAATTCACCCCCCACCAGAGTCAGCATAGTATTATAGCTTATGTCTCTACTACTAGCCTCAAAACAAGGTTACTCCATCCAAAATGCCTTTGGGAACGGTCACCAGCCCATCATAACTTCTGAAGTGTGCCTGGGAATTGCTGCAGAGACTGAGTGCTAGCACCAGAGCCATGCCAAGACATTACAACAGAAAATTGGTTTCTGGCACAGAGAAAATTTTCCTGCAACTGTTTAATTTTCTAATACAGCTGTAGCTCATATGGGCAAAGACAAAGAAAAACTTACTCTTTCAGAAAGGAATCTGGTTATTCATGTACCACAAAATTATCACTTGTAGAAGTAATTTACTGAGTTTTTTATTTGTTGGTACAAAGCGACCTACAGGCATAGTAAATAGGTGGACTATTGACAATTTCTGCAAAAAAAATATTATTTTCTGGAAGTCAAATCTGTTTCCTCATAACATTCTGCCTGAATGACTTGGCAGTAAGAGAGAGGAAAAAAGGGCTCAGAAGACTGATGGTTATGATATAATACTGGAGTGTGGGAAACATTTAAATACATTTCCTCATTTGAGATCACTTCCAGATCTATGTTTTACTATTCCTATGATTTTCATCAAAATCTTCAAAAAGGGTTCGATTTTCTGCTGTTAGTCTTACCCAGAAAGAGAAATTTTGAAGCTTCAAAAGTTGCTGAGAAATGAAATTATGATCCTCTGCTGAGCTCAACTCTACAGTACTAATGATAAGATTAAAATCAGTAGTCACTTATAGATCTGCTGATTGAAATCCACTTCTTCGGTGAAGTAATTTATTCCACAGCAATAAAGCTGTCAGATCATTTGAAAGTCTCCAGTCGTTCTGTGTTTCATATTTGAATAAAGTTATGGCAATTCAGTAGACCCCATTTGTCCATTACATTTTAAAGGCAACACAAAAGCTTTCACTTAAACCACAGTTACCTTTGCCAGAAATTCCAGCTCCTTTTCTGTTACCAGATCTTAGAACTCATATATCTCCTGTGGAATTATATTAGAAATGTTATCTACAGACCAGACCAGATTAAACTTAATGGTTTCCTAATAATGCCACCTTGGAAAGTAGTTCATGATTAAACACAGAGACCCTGATTAAGGTTGATGACAGGTCACAGAGAACATAATCCTACCATCTTTATACAGCCAAGAACAACTCTGCTACTGTTTCCATAAAGAGAATATACTGCAAGAAGATGACTCAGATCTCTCTACCACTTCTTTTTCTTTTGCGTTTGCTTTTAATTTTCATCTGATATCTTCTTTTGATTTTGAAAATTGAGCTGAGGACAGCCGCGGGATTTCTCCTGCACGAAGAGTGAGATGATTTCCTCCACTGACTCATGTTTCCAAGCAACAGGGTGCTGGAACGAGAGCGCGGATCGAAAGGTGCCAAGCTTTCAAGTGCACTGGGAAGAGTGGGAAGTGGGAAGACACCACCAAGCTTTTTGGCAACTTTAGATCCCAAGCCAAATTGCTTCTATCAATCACTGAAATCCATCTCTCTCTCACTTCAGAAGTAAATAATAGTGAGATGCCTTTATTCTTGGGAGATTGCTGCAGAGATTAATATGGACACCTTTGCAATGAAATCAAATATATGCAATTTTCCCCACCTACTGAAAAAAATCAAGCCCATTTGTTAACTGCCCTCTGTGTCCTTGGAAAAAATCACATAGATCCATATCAAAAGGGATGAAAACAGACTTGGACAAATCAATGTTAAACAACCTCAATAAAAACACTATTAAAAAGCTGTAGCTTTCTTTTTTCCTTAGGGTAGATAATAAATCAAACTATTTAATGGATCATTCTTAATATGAAATTATTTCACATCCGTTTTGGCCACTGGAAAGAGAACTTCAGCTAAAACCAAGTATTTTCTTGTTTTTGCTGAAATTTTTCAACTGCAAACGAACACGCGTTACTTTCAAGGATAGAGTGTTCATTTTTCAATGAAAATGCTACAATTCATGCAGGGTACAGTAGTAAAAATAACAAATGAATATTTTCTACAGGAAAAGGAAAAAAGAATTTCCAGATATGTCTACAAAAAATCGTATTTTTAAACTTCTCATACAAATTCAACTTTACTTTGAACCAAAAAAGTAAAGCTTGACTACATACAAAGCAATCTAACTTGTCATAAACCCATTAAAATATACAGCTATGCTTGGAGATCCGGACTAAGGCACGTTGGCAATTTAGTGACAAGGAATCTAAGCTGTGACAGCCTACATTGTAGTTTTCTGGGGAAACAGAAAACTCCAATTGCAACCAGATTCCTTTAATTATTTAAGGATGAAAGGCTGTTTTGGTTTTAAGACATAGTTTAGTCTTCCTTTACAACAACAGAAAACTTAAACTTCCTTCACCCTAGAAACTTTTATGCCTACACTCAAACAAGAGTTGAATTTTTCTGAGACATTTAAAGTAATGATTTGTTTAAAAATGGCACTCTATTTTAGCTTATCTTAATATAGAATAAAAAAATGCCAGACAAAGTTCAAATTGGTCATAGTAGAAAGTCCTTTGTGAAAAGTCATACATACTCGAATTTTTAAAAAAATTATAATCATAATCACTTTGGGGACCAATGCCTGATAAAAAGAATTTGGAAGAAATCTTAATTAGACTTTTTACAGACGACTGAGCATCTATTATTAACTTGTTTCTTAATTATAATTTTCACTGGAAATCTATTTTCAGACATACATAATGATAACGCTGATTTTCATTTACTTGCTTTTTTCATTTAGCGTGAACCTTCTCTTCATAGACAATCATGCATGTCATTCCTTAATATCCTGACAACTGGGCTAAGGAGCTTCTTCATAAAAGTAAACGTAGAGCTGGGTGACAGCCCAGTGTTGTAATAATACTGCAGACTGAGCCTAATATATGATATGGCAATAAATACATTTAGGCAATGGCCCTTCATCCTGTAAATGCTTTCACATTCCTCTCTGCAGGAAACAACGTATTCTGATGCAGATTTCTTTGATTTTCCTGCAGGATCTAATAAATTTTGCAGGTGTTACTGGAGAGAAAATCCCTTATCAGCAGCTTCCAGCATAATTCAGCTGATATGCTTTACTATTTCTCCAGCACAGAACTGACCCTATGGCTGGTCAGGCAGCTCTGCCTTGGCTCCCATTCGGCTTTTGTGTGCTGCTTTGATCAGCTCCTGGCTCTGGATGAAAGCAATTCTTTTAGAGACCACCTTCAAACTCTCTTAAAAAAAGAATTACATACATAAAACCAATTGAGCTTGTTAAGCAGCAGGAAGAAGCCAAGTAGAGGGAGGAGAAAGGGAGGGAAGGAGGTGCCACAAATCAACGCTAGGAAGCGATGATCAAAGTGGCGAGTGGAAAATTAGTAAAAAATGATCCCTAAGTTGTACAGGTCTAGGTCATTCCCTTTCCCAGCTCCATAAGCGCAGAGGCTTTCTCACTGTTACCCAGGACAGAGATACAACTCTCTTTCCAATAATTGTCTGACACATCTGCTCCGTACCTTTGAGTACAGCAGCACTTGAGATCTTAAGAGTACAGCAGTAGGAAGCAGACTGGCAAGCCAGAAGGAGAGAGATTATCTTGAAATGCATGTTTTCTGAAGAAAATTCTAAGAAATCAGCACACGGGGTATATTGCTCTTTCTTCTGTTTACTGGTGCTAGAGACCGTTTCCGAGAATCTTTTCAGAATCCAAAATGAATATGCAAAAAGTAATCCTACACTGATTGTACAGGTTAGCTTTTGAGCCATCCTCAAAACCAGACTTTTGTTTTCCCTTACCCCAAGCTTACCCCTCTAGGCTCATTCCTGGCAGCAGTGCAGCAGCGGTCTGCGGCGCAGCCACATGCACACACAGAGACCGGGATGTATAGCTTAAAGACACTTTGCAGCCTTCTCTTTCAGAGCAGCAGAGGCAGAGCCAGTCTCCGTGGTGGTTCTCCAAGGATATACACAGAGTGCACAGGTTTAGAGGCTTTACCTCATTCACAGAGAAGGGCCTCGCTGCTTGAAAGAGATCTTCACTGATTTCTTCTGGCAGAGCACGCTACGCTATATCTGGATCATATTTTCCATATAATGAACAAAAAGTAGACAGAAATACAATGGGAGCAGTCTAAAATATGCTTCACCCTCTGTGAATAGCAAATATACCTCTAGATGAATGTATTACATTGCAAAATAAAACGGAACATCAAGGTATACTCAATCAGGAGACCAGTTGTGTGTGTATTATATGTCGAAAAAACATTAAATAAGAAACATTCACAAACATAAATATGCAATCCAAAAGCATTAAACAAGGATCTTTAGTTAAAGAACCACTACAAAGGTAAAATTTCATTAAGAAACTGAACTTAGTAGTTTGAGATCTGAACTGTCTATTTGAAGGGTTTAAAAATTCAAGTTATCTGCATTTTTTTTTAATAGTTCAAAGTTTGCCTGAGAGAAAATCACTCTCCCCAAAGACAGCAAATAACTGACAAGGCAGGAGGTACACAAAATGCAGACCAATGCATATACTTAAAACATGAATATTAGCTATAAAATGTCTCTCAACTACAATATTTGAACAGTAACCAATATAAGGCAGTGTGAGTATGTTATCTTATGATATGTTATTGTTTTCATTAAACAGGAACAGTATTTTTCAGCATGGAAATACTAGCTATGTAATAAAAAATATACTGTACCGTAATGCAAGCGTGGGCTCCTCAGTGACATCCAGTAAATTACTCCCAAAGTTTCATATTCTGACTGCACTGCTGAACATCTTACACCTGTGGTAACTGCCAGTGATTATATCTTTATGGAGTTTTCCTTCTTTTGATTTAGAAGAGTCTGCTGCTTGGCGAACTGGTTAGGACACTTAAGGCTCCTGAGTCAGCACTGTACGCAACCGAACAACTCAGTCGGGTCGCCATGACACGAACACTCTCCTGTCACAGTAGAGCACAGGAAGGTTTCAAAGCTATCTATTCTGCAACTACGGCAAAAACAAAGTAATGAGACCACAATATACCCTGGCAAGCTGTTCTCTAATTTGTGTGCTGGCTACACTAAATGATAAATGGTCTGACTTTATGTCTTATTAATACAGAAGTGCTGCGCTGGGTCATGGTGCTCCTGGCCACACACGTATCAATCTATCAGTCTGAAGCATTATTAACGTCAACAATTTTGTTGCAGGCTTTTGGAAGGACTGAAGGTGGGGTTTTTTAAAGAAATGGGGGCGTCCTTTTGCATTATATAGATGACAAAATAACTATAGAAAGCATAAAATGTATACTGTGGGTACTTCATTTTGCTAACAAACAGAAGCAAAGGTTAACAGGAGAACAGAAATTAGATATGTAACAATATTATGTTTGTGTTGGTACTATGCCTGTATCTTCTGAATAAAAGCATAAGGAATCAAAACAATATTTGAGAAATTATGATGTTCAATATAATGCTGGCTATACAAAGAAACAGCCATTGTATCATGATTAAACAAACACTGCATCTTTTCAAGATATATCTAGAGTACGTGTACAGAGAACATTTATTTCTGGTAAAGGTATATTTATCAAATGTTTCCTTAGGTCACAAATTTCAGTATATCACTTCAGAAGACGAAAGCAATTGTTCTGAAAATTGAATTTTCTTTTTCCTATGGCTCCAAGACATGAAACATACAGATATGTGCTTGATTTTAAACTCAGTTAAGTATCACTGAAATTAGTAAAATTAAGCACTTACTTACCTAGGCTCTCAGCTGAATTAAGATTCTGTATAAACTTTGTATGCAGGATACACTGAACAATGAAAACAGATGCTAAGGCACATGGAAGACAGGGAGGTGATTCGAGACAGCCAGCATGGCTTCACCAAGGGCACCCTCTGGGTGCCATCCAGAGGGACCTGGACAAGCTGGAGAAATGGGCCTGTTTGAACCTCATGAAGTTCAACAAGGCCAGGTGTAAGGTCCTGCACCTGGGTCGGGGTAAACCCTGGTATCAGTACAAGCTGGGGGATGAAGGGATTGAGAGCAGCCCTGAGGAGAAGGACTTGGGGGTACTGGTGGATGAAAACCTGGACATGACCCAGCAATGTGCTCTCACAGCCCAGAAGGCCAACCGTATCCTGGGCTGCATCAAAAGCAGCGTGGCCAGCAGGTCGAGGGAGGTCATTCTGCCCCTCTGCTCTGCTCTGGTGAGACCCCACCTGGAGCCCTGCGTCCAGCTCTGGGGTCCTCAGCACAGGAAAGACAGGGACCTGTTGGAGCGGGTCCAGAGGAGGGCCACAAAAATGATCACAGGGCTGGAACACCTCTCCTGTGAGGAAAGGTTGAGAGAAGAGAAGGCTGTGGGGAGACCTTATTGTGGACTTTCAATACTTAAAGGGGGCTTATAAGAAAGATGCGGACATACTTTTTAGCAAGGTCTGCTGCGATAGGACAAGGGGTAATGGTTTTAAACTAAAAGAGGGTAGATTCAGACTAGATGTAAGGAAGAACTTTTTCACAATGAGGGTGGTGAAACACTGGAACAGGTTGCCCAGAGAGGTGGTAGATGCCCCATCCTGGAAACATTCAAGGTCAGGTTGGACGGGGCTCTGAGCAACCTGATCTAGCTGAAGATGTCCCTGCTCATTGCAGGGAGACTGGACTAGATGACCTTTAAAGGTCCCTTCCAACCCAAACTATTCTATGATGCTATTCTATGATGCTATTCTATGATTCTATGATTCTATTATTTTTCGGTACAGCTTGTGAAACTTCATTTTCACCCTTCACTTTCAGGGTACGCTTTCGTAACTGGTTCAAGCTGCTCTAAACTCAAGTTACAGCTGAAAAGGAATGTCTCTCACTCTTGATCATATATTTCCCCTCTGTTGTTCAGTGGCATGGATCTGAGCTGATATGCTTGAGAACTAGTAATTTTTGTAGGGTTATGTTCGGCTAGATCAGATCCCTCATCTAGCTATGCATAAAGTATACAGCCATTAATATATACAAAAGAAAAGGACCAGAAATACATGGCAAGGGATGTTGGTGAGAGCAGCATCTTTTTCTCCAGACTATGAAAATGCTTAAATAACATTTTTAAATCTTAAAACAACACCTTCTTCTTCTTCTGTAACACAAAGGGGAAAAAATGAATTTTAAGGCCTGCTGAGGAATCCCTTGGAGACTTAGGTGATTTAGTGTTTTCACTCACAACAATTTTCATATTAATGGAAAGCTTTCATTGTTTATTTGGTAATTTTTAAAAATATATACTCTATACTCTCTATATACTCTATATATACTCAGTGTTTAAGCGGCATTTGGACAATGCCCTTAACAACATGCTTTAACTTTTGGTCAGCCCTGAAGTGGTCAGGCAGTTGGACTAGATAATTGTTGTAGGTCCCTTCCAACCAAAATAGTCTAGTCTAGTCTATTCTGTACTTAAATTTTAGATGCAAGCACTGTACGAAAGAATGTGAAAAAGAAACTGTACAGAAAGTAGTAAGTAATGCTCTAGGAGAGTGACTGGTATGTTTTTCTGTTACTGTGGAAGTGAACTAGAAGTTTTCTAGATGTTCTATACTTAACGCCAAATATGAGAGACCTCAGTCATGTCATTTTCAAGTAGGGTACAAAATCATTCAGCTAGGGAACGCAGAAATCACTGTCTGGTTTCCTGTCGGCCCTGTACAATTGTGTACCTTAAACATATTAACCTGACAAGATGACACTTAAAAGACTGCATTGACAGCCAAAGTTTAGAGAAATCCAAAAGGAAAAAAAACACTGCAAGAAGTACATATCAATGTGTGTGAAAGCACCTGATTTTTGGAAGAGCCACGTTTACTAATTTACCAGGTCAACAATAACACAAGCCCGAAAATTCAGATTTTAAAGATGTATACCTTGATTGATGCCAGCCAAACATACATGCCCTATAACTGTAGTGCATTCATGAACAAAATTTCTCTAGGATGCTGCATAGGGTACTGTCTAGAATGAAGTCCAGGATGCTGCAGTGCCTATCTCTGACTTTGCTTTGGGGTTGGAAACACCACATCACTCTTAAAGAATATTAGTATAGGATAGGTGTTAAAGAAGATGATGTTAACCTGATATTCAGTAATGGAATGCAGAACGTAAAAGAGGTCTGTCTGCTTTGGATATAGGCACGGAGCAGTAGTTCCAGAAGAGAAGGAGAAAGGGCAAGCAAGCACAGAGGGGCCTGCTGTGTTTGATTAGTACCCAGAGCAGCAATGCCAGGAATGGGTGATGAGCATGGAGGTTAGGTATGAGAGATCTTGTATGCAGAACCAGTGGGAGCTGGTCAGTGTGCAGCTGCTGATGCAACATACATCAGAAGAGAGTGGGTCTGCCTGCTGAAATGAGCTGCTGAATCCGTGTGAAATGAGTCAGTAATGTAAGTGATGCATTGACAGAACAGTTGTTAGGGGAAAGCTGACCATGTAATTATTCCAACAAAAGGTATGTAAAACATATACCTTGTACTCTAGGCACTTACCAAAAAGAATCTTTATTTTTACAGGAATCTACGTGGAATGTTTTCCAAAGTTTGAGAACACTGGAACCGTAGTGAAACAAGGGACATAGAACCTGAGGTTATAACCTCAGGGTAATAAGATTTTCAGAAGTTCAAAGCACAGACTAAAGCACAAGGACAAAATCATAAAAAGCATCATGAAAATATTTTACCAGGACATTCGTTTATACGGAAGAACAAGGAAAGAGTTGGTCCACTGTGCAACCAGAAAGGAAAATTAAGAGATAAGAGATGATTTTTAAGTTTAATGTTTTTTTTTTTTCCCAAGAAGATGAGCAAAGGTTATTTGTGATCAAATGACTGATTTGTCCAGCAGCTTTAGCAGGGAAAAACAGAGACTGTCCCTCCAAAACACCCAACAACATAGTATTTGAAGCATTCTGCAGGCAGATCATGCATGAAAGAACTAAAACTGGGTCCTGCCAATCAGAATGACTGGTTTAATTGCAAGACAACTACTTTTCTTCTCAAAATATTTTTTAGAATGGTTGCAGGCATACCTGCCTTTTCTGTTTACGCAGAAATACTGAAATGTGTATAAAATCTTACATAAAATGTCATATATACAAGCTGTTGGACGGGGCTCTGAGAAATCTCATCTAGTTGAAGATGTCCCTGCTCATTTCAGGGGCGTGGGACTAGATGACCTTTAAAGGTCCCTTCCAACCCAAACTATTCTACAATTCTAAAAATACCTACCACGTCAAGCTTTTCAGGGTACTTATGTGGAGCCCAGATGGTCTCCTCCATAAGAAATATCGATTCAGCTGCTTAACCACAGGCATCTTCTGACTTCAAGATGTCCTGGGGTATCCTGGCTAGATTCTAGGTGCTGCTCCAAAGAAGCAGAGGTCAGAGGCAAGTCCTCTGTCATATCTGCCAGTCCTTTATGGACATCCCAAGTAAACCAATGGACTTCAGATGAAACGAGGTACCTATATTTAGGCAACTGAATCAGACTGCAGGTATCTACTGGTTTACTAGGCAGGAATTTCCTTTATAATCAATAAAAATCAATGGAGCTCAGTGAGTGATTCAGCTGACTGGCTGCCAGTGTTTATTTACTTCAACATAAGCTGAATCACTCACCTGGCTCCATTGACCACATTGGCTATATCTTCATTGGCTACCAAGAGTTGCAGCTGTAGACGTCTACAAAGATCTCTATATTTAGGAGTCTTGGGGGGCAATTTAGTTGCTTACACGTAGATGTTTAGTGGTCTTTGATATGCTCCAGGGTATCTGAGACAGCTGCATAGGTCCCACAAACACAATGTAAGACCTGCAGGAGACCAAGGCAGGCAGAATACCTGAGGACATCTCAAATGTCAAAAGAAGCACATAAACAAGAAACCGAACCAAATCCTTAATCTCAAACTAAATTCCACTCAAAAACTGGCATGTCTACAGATACATCTACATTGTCAAATGTCTTGGCTTCCAGTTTGCTTCTAGCTCCTGATCACCTGATTGTCTACACTACATACACGTCAGTTTACATTCAGGCATTCTGCACTCAGCTTTAGTTCTGCTAGTAGTTAAACAAGGCACTCCTTTCCCTAGGCAGCATGGACAAGATTGTGTCAGGTTTGCTCCCATCACCCTACACAGTTCTCCAACAGTTTTCCAGAAGGCCTGGTGCCCTCACCCACCTGTTCTCACGCCATTCTCCCAGGTATGCAGCACATGCTACACCACAAGACCACGAACAGTCCATTCTGGCTAGCTGTGAAACATACTTCACTGTATTTCGGTCATATGAACACACATGCACAAAACCTGTGTCTTAGAGGCACAAAAGTCATGTGAAGAGCACTGCAGACACAGCCCGTCCATCCTGAAGAATGCTACCCTGAGCAGTGTGGGTAAGAGCCACTGCACAGCACGGCCCTTGGGCCATATCTCCCTGTACAGCTGTGGGTCCAAAGAACTGGAGTTGGGTTCCTCCAGGGTAGCAATAGCTGATCAGGGTTCTCAGGATTTCAGTTTGGAATGTTCTGTGTAAATTCTTCTAAGTCCTTTGCCTGCATTTTTTCTTTTTCTTTTGCTGTTTTTTTTTCTGTAACCTCAATGTCCTTCCACTGTTTGACTGTAAATTGGGGATAATATCACTTCTCCGAGGTGCAGAGAACAGTTATACTCAAGATTGCGAGCTATTCCAATCATGCTGCCAGAAAAAACATGTCAGGAGACTAATCTTCAGTTTTTGTAGGTATTAAAGAAACAGAAGTTTTAAAAAGGTCATTGAGGAGAATTGCAAAATAATGTGCAGACATCTACTGTGAAATACTAACAAATGTGAAAGGAACTGAGGAAGTAAGTGTAGCAAACTGCTATTTATAAAGTAACAGGATAGCTGGAATAGGATTGTCTTTCATATGAAAATGTATTACATGCACGTAAGAACCTCCTTAAATACTGCTTTGTATTGAAAATCATACAAGTACTTTTGTTCTTCGTATCACTGAATTGACAAGGATCTTAACCATGATAGTATATGTTTTTAAAATCTCTGAGGGAAAAAAAAAGTTATTAAAGAGTAAAATAAAAGGGCAATTAAGTTCTATAAAACAACCAAGTGCTTCAATAATGAATGAGAGGGAAAAAAATAATGAAAGGAAATACACACTTGCCAAAAATTAGAGAAACCAATAAATTGCTATCTCTTGCTAATTCCTCCTTAAACACCAACTGCACAGACACAGACACTCAAGACTGAAAAATTAAAATAAACAGGGTCATGCTGACCTTAAGGCAAGCAACAGACTTAGTTACTGCAACAGACAATGATGAATCATACCTAAGCAAACCTCCCAGTCCTTTTCAATAGCATGCATTATTAATCAGACACATTGTTTTACAACTGGTACAACCTATGCCAGAAAAAGCCTTCATTTTTTCAGTGCACAACAGGAACATTTGAGAGTGTCACAACTCTTTCTTCATCGCTCTTAACAGTAACCAAAACTGTTGCTGCTTTCACATTTCACCCACATTTCATTTTTATTCACACATGGCACAAAAGCACCCACTATTTGTTCAGTCATGCTGTACCTGTGTAAAAATCTTAAATGAATGTCCAAAGACCCTTTTTTTTAAAAACTTAAAAGCTACAGCCTGACTGATGCTTCTGTAGCTATTAACGGCTCTAACTGTTCAAAACACTTCCTTAAGAGTGTTCCTTCATCTCTAGTAATTGTCGTGCTGGCAAAAAATCTCTGAACCTTCAGGCTGAGTAACATCCATTTGAGTGCTTAGAAAAACAGCTCTTAAGAACTCTCAACTTTCTTCGCTCTCATTGTGAAAGACCTCATATAGCAAGCCATGTGATGCAGGACGCTGTACAGTACATTGGGTCAGGAGACAAGATGTGGCACCATCTTATCCCTGGGGAACAGGCACATTACATTCTGCTGCGGATGTGAACTGAAACTAATTGAACAAATCTTGTGCGCAGTGCGCGTGATTTGATACGCTTGCGTTAACCCACTACCTTTTCCAATTTCAAAGACAGTGACGGTGCTATTCCACTGCAAACTATTAAAGATACTTATACAATTTCCACTGTCATCGCCATGTTTTATACCTATTTCCCAATCTGCTATTTATATATGTTCCCAACCCCTATATACACTTGGGAAGGAATCATGTCCATGTGTACTAATGGATGGCTTTTTTCATACTCAATGAATCGGAGAGGAATACGTATCTCTGCTCATAAGCAAAACAAATATACCACAGCACAACTACACACACAACTGTTGTACTACAGCACAAGTTTCTATCATACCCTCTTACTTTAATTACCAGGTATCATTAGAGCTTTAATCTCTTTCATTTACCTTGGTTTTAGATATATTTTTCTTAAGAATTCTATCATCTGGTCCCTTGATTGATACTAAAGAGCTTAGTGCTGCATATTGGATGCATTAATTGATAATGCTCACAACAGCATAGTTTTCAGTCTCACTTAAATAAAAATTATGCTCTCTTAGTTTTGAGAAGCACCAGAATCTCCAATTACTCTTTCTTCAGATCACGGAATATGTATCATAATTCCTGAACACTTCAGTGGTTAATAATACCACCCTCGGAGAACGACAGGGAAGTCAGGGTATGTTCTTCCTCAACTTTTACTGATGGGAAATTACATTCTGAAGTGATATTAGCATAGGTCCCGTGAGCATCTGAATCCCTAACTATAACTGAAATCCATGGCAGGTAATGTTATCTAAAAACTTTTAAGAGTCTGAGTTCAAATATTTTAATCAAAGTCATACAGGAACCGTGGAAAAGCTCAGATCTGAATGTAGCTCTCCTGGGATACCTCTCTGTATTGGATCATCTGTTCTAGCATCTTACTAAATATTTACGTATTTAGTTTAAATGCTGGTAGATGTGTGGAGTTTGGAGGGTGTGGAGGAGTTAATCTTTCAATTTCTGTAATTCTACTTGGAAAGCCTAACGATACAGCCATGGAGAACCGACCTTTGAAATAAGTTTTCCAATAAAAAGTAGATTTTTTTCCTTAATTAGGTAAATGGTGCTAGAAATTCCCTGTAACTTCTAAATTATTGTAAGTTATAGATGAGGAAAAATAAAGCATACAGCTTTCCCATCTCCTGTCATCCTCCTCTACAGTTTCTTAATTCATCTGCAATAATAGTAGAGATCAAAACCCAGTGAGATCAACAGGCTTTGGGTCAAACCTGACATTCTTTTCAACTGTTTTATGATCTCAGATGTTAACTAGACCTTCTGATTACTTTAATTCTTTAAAATATTGTATGTTCCAGTGAAAATTCAGCATCATATCAAACTTTCTGCGAGTATTACAGAAATTTAGGGAAAGGTTCTCTTCTATAATGCATTTAGCTAGTCATACAGCTAGCACCTTACTCCTCTGGTTTGCCAAGCTCTCATAGTTATCAGTCACATGGCTCCACTAGCAAACAAAATCCTGCAAATTTTTATGCTGAAAATTAATCACATCTACAAACGTTAACAGTACTGGAACAACGTAATGCTGAAACAATGCAAAACAGAATGTCAAAAGATTAGCAACTCTCAAATATCCATGCAAGTGTTACCTGCTTTGGGTGTTAGCTATGCTGGATGTACAGAGGCTCTCAGTGTGACTCCAAGCAAAGCCAACTTAGATCTCACGCGATCTATCAGATTACATATAGGCCATGTAACCACAGCTATACTACAGTCTTGCCGGTCTGTTCCTCTACTATGGGTTGTATAGATAGGTCCTGCTGAACTGAGAGTCAATACAGAGCTATTCTAGTTGATTCTATACTGTGTTAGCCAGCATTGCAATCACATTAATTTCACATCACCCAGGTATCCCAGCCTCACCTTACCTTGTATAATGAGGAGCTACCTGTGGAATAAAAATGAATAGGCCAATAATCCAAAGATGCTGAAATGCTGCAATCATGAGCTCACAGTAGGTTTTAGGTACCCATGTAGACAGGCAAGATAACAACAGACTCAAAGATCCTTTGAATACTACTCCTTTGAAAATTACTCAAAGACTCTATTAAAAATGTCAATATCAAGCAACTAAGATACAAATCCTTGTTTTCATCCAAGGAAAGGTGGGTAAGCAGCTAAATTTGCTTTCATTTGCATCTGGAAGGCTACGGAACAAGTTCCAACATAAGGAACAGGATATAAACTGGACAAGACAAATGCTGCCTCCTCTGCATCCATGATGTGTTGGGCTGCTCGTGAACAATCCTAATGCTAGCTGCCTTTTGGTAAGGCCTGTAAGTGCACAGCAGAACGGCACCCACCAGAATCAAACTCAAAAGCAAATATCTTTACATGGAGTTCAGAAAGGTTGTGAAAATGGCTTACTCGAAACTCTTCCACAAAGTAAATTCTAGCAGGTGGAGACCCAGCTGTTGGTGCTAATAATAGTAAAAATGAAGGTTAAGCGGAACTCAGCTCAGCATGCCTCCTCCAGCCCTGCTAAAATATCTTCTTCCCTTTCCCTAGAGATATGACAAGAGCAGATGACACAGATATGGTCAATTTTACGTAACTGTTTGCTAAAAATGGAAGAACCAGAAGGCAAGTATAAATGATTCCCTATTTATTTTAAATGTCACATTACATGAACCAGTTTTACGGTTCCTCATTTCCTAGGAAAGTTCTGTAGCTGACAGTGCAGTGGCTTGTACATAGGGATTTTTCTAACATTTTTTAAAAAATCAAAACAGGTCTAGTATTTGCAAATAGCATAAAATAGTATTAGCAGATTAGGAATCCAGCTGCCTCTGTTTTTTCATTACATAAAAATAAGAGGCAGTTATTTGGAGGAGCTATGGACAGTATTTTGCAAACTTTGGATCCTTTTTCTTACATTCTGTTCTGGAGAATCAATTAATAATTACTGTAAGTTTTATTATACCTAATTCAAAACAGTACAGCCATTTAAACAAGCTTAGTCTATCAATTGGCCCCAAGCAAAAAATACAAAGGAAATATTTTTGCATTGTTTTCTCATATATTAACATCATTGTGCTTTTCAACTGAGTACATAAAAATTATCATCTGTGAACACAGTATGAACAACGTGAAAATACTTCATTATGTTATCACCAAATAAATTTTAGTGCAGTTTCCAAGGCCTCAAAACTTAGCTTTTAACAGAATACTGAGTGTCAAACTGCAAAGGCAAAGGTCTGCCTTTAGCATTCTGCACATCCAAAATTTGGTGCTGAAATAGCACAGCAACTATAGATGAGGCTGTTGACTTTTGGAAAAAAAGGTAAAAATTTTAAAAAGCAAGCATTTATTATAAAATGACATGATTAAGTAGAATGTTTGCTCTTTTATCCTCAGAATTTATCAAGAGCAATTCTGGACTCGAGTCTGCCAGAATGATAAATTCTTCAACGAAATTAGAACTTAATTTGACAGATGTGTGACTTCTGACATTATGCTGAAAGCAGTGTTAAACTCTTTACCATTTTTCAACACCTCATGCTACAGAAAAGAAGCTGGAGAAAAAGAACACCATCATTATGACATTTTTGCCCTGTTTGACATTTTGTCTTGCTCTGATTTGAAATCATTATTGCACGTTATACGACACATACATAAAAAGTATTAGTAGGAGAAACAATCCAGAGCAATAGATCTATACAAAAAGGAACGCAAATTACAAGTAGTAATTTTTTTTTACCATAAAAATCTTAAGACAGTACAATGGCAATTATATACTACATAATGACAATCACATTCTCTCTCTCTCTGTCGTACATATGTGTTGCATAATCCTAATGGTTATGGTGTTTATATTTGTAATTACAGTGATCAAAGAAAACAGCTATAAAGAATTACCTCTTTGTACCTGAAATTATTTCATACTCCTACAGTCAAAAATGGCCTAGAACCTCAGTGTCTTGGTTGAGAAAAGCAACCTCAGCAGTGTATTAGGTGACTTTCTTAGTAACTTCTAACATTTGAATTTATTTTTTTTCAATAGCGAGCAAAAAACCAAATCAGATTTTAAGAATTAAGCAGAAAGGAGCCAAGAGCAAAACACAAAACATGATTATGCCACTGGATAAATCCATAATCTGCTTACACTGGAGTGCACTGTGTGCACTTGGGGTCCACTGTGTCAAAAAGCACATAGTAGAACTTGAAAAGGTTCAAAGAAAGACAAGGAGAAAGACCAAAAGGATTAACAAGCTTCAGGACTACCAAGCTGGCTGGGATTCTTCAGAACAGAAAAGAGGTGACTTAGAGGCATCTGCTAGAAGTCTACAAAATCATGACTGGCACATCAAGGGTGCATAAGGACACATAGTTCACTGTATTTTCAAGTATAAAAATTAGGACACTCATTTATATTATTCTTAATGCCATTATTTCGGTTGGTTGATAGTGCCTCATATTTTTCAAAAGAGCTGGGCATTGCTCTGGCATTTGAGTATTACCCATCGTCCATTGTCCCTGCAGCAGAGACCAGTCTCTCATGATCAAGAAAGGTTTAAAAGAACAGAGTTCATGTGACCAGATGAAAGAATGGAATAGCACTCTAAACAGAGAGCATGAACAGTACAAAAAGGTATGTCTGAAACACGACAACTGGACATATTGTACTGATTGACATGTTAGGAACAAGCTTTTATGCAACAGCAAAATTCTTGCCTTAAAGGGCTGACCCTTCCATGTCTGCCAGCATCCATTTATCCTGTGATCTGTATAAGAGCAAAATTCCTTGCTTAAAGCCATGGCTCTTTCACATCTGCCAGAATCTGTTTTCCCAGTAATTATGCATCCAGTATATTTTACACACACATATCACTTGTTCAATAGCAGCAAACATCTCTTATAAAGGACAAGTTTTTTCCTAGACATTTCACAAAGGCTCTTTCAGAAAAATATATCTTAGCTTTATGATACAATTTGAAAGCATGAGGAAGATGCATTCAGAAACATTAGCGCAAGATCAGCAGGCAACAAGTTTAGACTTCTAATTCAAACTTTGAAAATGACAATCTTTTTTGATTTCAAGCAGGTTGCTTTACCTGCCCACCACAAGGCATCTTGGTCCCACTACTTTGTCCCATATCTCTGATCTTGGTAGGCTTTAGATAATCCTAATTTGTTACAACACATCCTAATACATTAACGTTATGATCTCAGCTTTTGTTTTCTAAACCTATATATAGTTTCTCACTGAAAAATACAGATAATTCTACTTGCTGAAAACATAGTTTATTGAAAATACCTTGCATCCCAAAGTACTGCCTATTTTGTAAACACTATTACATAAATTTCAGGAAACAGCACTGCATTAGAACTTAACTTCTGAAGAATAAAGAAAAACATTATATTAAAGGTACCCAAACAGCAGCTCTATGACAGAATATGGGATGAACCACATATGAATAATTCTAAAGAATTTATCCTATGTAGGGAAACATCTCCATAAGTACTGAGGAATAATCATTATAACTGTTGCTTGTCTACAAGCTGTCTAAGGCTCAGGAACATCATCTCTGGCTAAAGAAGAGTATGAGTCAAGCCCACAAGGGGCCCAGGTCACGTTCAGCAAGAAATACTACTTTTCTTCATTGTCTCCTGTGCCAAAAACTATGAAGAAGAAAACTGGTTCACACTACTGCAAACCCTACCTCTACTAGAATTCTGTTATCAAAGTCCTTCCTTTTCTTCTAACACTCTGACTGCTAACTTCTTTCAGTACTTGACATTGTGGACTTAGAAATAGTATATTATTATCTTTTCCTCATCTTCTTCTGCATTCAATTAACAGTTTATATACTAGTTGAATAGCATCTTCCCATTAAGGTGCTTATTCTTTACCAAACTATAGCTTTATAAAACTTTTTCTTATTGAGTAGGTTTTTACTTTATAAGTAGTTTTGAAGCTTTGCTTCCTTCGAATAAATTCTGCTTATCACCTTCTTAATTTTTTCAGACAACAGAGTCCTGGTATGCTATTAAGAAGCTCTTTCTAAGCAATAGCTTCATCCCAGTGATGGATAAAAATAAATCAGGTGGGTAGGTACTATCTGTACATACACACGTATCAACACATACACACACACACAGAGTCTTATGGGTCCTGAGGCTGAGGCTCAGTTATCAATGCATAACATGACACTTGTTTATGCAGTAGTTTCCTTCATCAGTTGACATTCATTGCTCTACTTTTCACGACCTCACAAGAATTTTGCACAAAAGGCAAAGACGAAACATGCCCCTTACACAGTAATAAAACTTTTAGTTATTCCTATTAGTCATTTTTTCTCTATATGTTACATTCAACAGCCCTCAGTGGTAGACTCCGTAGAAATGAGTTTACTGGAAGACCCACACAGATGAAGCCCCTGTCATTGGCATTACTCAATAAGGCAGGCACTCCCATTCATGTGAGGTTGCAGTTTCACAGCAACCCCATCCATTTGTCAGCTACACCCAAACAGGGAATGTCGTTCCTTTGCTATGTCTACACTGCTAAATAAACCAGGTGACGGGTTATTCTGTGGCATGCCCATGCTACCTTTTTTGGATACGCGTGGTGCCCTGTGGCTTTGTGGACATAACTATTATGCGTGGTTTGAGACAGAATTTTAATCAATGCCAGTGCTGTGTTGTAAGTCATCATAGTGATGCCTTCACAACACGAAACTGAAGGGCTGCGAAAATGTTTAAGTGGGAAAAAACCTGCTGGGACAGTATGTGAGGTCCACACACATTGGGAACAGCCCCCCGTGCACGCCATTCCCAGCCCAGGCACCGTCTGGAAGGCCATTAACTGCCACAGGCCGAAACTGTACCAGGAACCACTCTCATCAGAAGTTCCAGTGCTCAGGCTCACCACAAGCCGTTTTATTTAGCACTGCAGACTCTGCCTTCAAGTCCATGTGCATCCTGGTCACAGTTTTCCCTTCTTCATCCTACTTTCTCCGATTTCTTTTCTATTCACTGTCTTTTTAAAACCATTCTCTCTAAATGCCCTTCCCAAAAATGACGTAGACACTCCGCTTCCACCTACTTCTTTCCAAGAACTGAAATATTCAGCAATGAAACAACTAATACTGACACTTACACACCATTAGGCTTTAAAATTATCATTGTCATCAAAGATTAAGAAAGTTGCATTTTGAGACTGTGTTGCAGACCCAGAGGCACTACACTGGTTGTATTGCAGCTGCACATACACCCATGCAACATGAGAAGAGACATAATTTTCTTTACCTTTAAACTACATAGACTAAATAAATCCATGAACAAGTTGAGTATCTCCCTTCTTTATATTAGTAAAGCTTCTACATCAACTCCTGACTTTCTATGGGTGGACTGTCTGAACTGTGATTTAAATCTTGTCTTCATTCCATGCCTTTGGTTATGCACAACACCATGGAGGGTGACGTGCTGCTCGGACCACTCAGCAGCAAATTTCTTCAGGCTATTCCCATTCTCCTCACAAACAAGTTCACGTTTTTCATGTGTATTTTTATTAGTTTGCATATTTTAAACTGCTTTTACTTAATCTCTGTTACTCTGTCCCATCATTATGCAGTATCAATGAGAACTGACTGTACAATGCTAGCTTTTCATTTTTTGAGGCAAGTCAGACTTGACATGAGATTCAGCATACACTAAAAAAGAATAAAAAGCCGTATGATGACAAAATGGCCTGAGAAGTTTCTCTCACTAAAATACATTAAGCCTGCTTTTACATTTTTCCTGGCATAGTAAGAGAGTTATTTTAATTTCATTTTAACTTAAAATTATTTCAAGCATCTAACCAGCTAAGGAATAACAAGGCTCATTTAAAAATAGAGCAACTAAAGTAAGAACCTCTTTTTTGCAGGGGAGCTGATACAGTTCGCTGCAAAATTTCATCTGAACTTAGGCTGCAAATTCTCTGAGCATGAAACCTGTATTATCCAGCAGCATTTACTTTTCACTTCTTTTCAGATTACTGAAACTCCTGTGCACTCTCCCATGCTACATAACAGGTTTCCCATGTCATTCTTTCTGATAAATTTGGGACAGAATTTAAGATCTCAAACATCAACACATCTCTAGTTACCCACAATCAAAACTCACTTCTGACAGACTATTAGATCACAAACTTGTTGAACACCATAGGAGATCGCTTTTTCAGAAATTATTGTAAAATTCAAGCTTAACTATTTCATCTCCTTGCACCCGTTTTTTATGTGTGACACAGTTAAGAAGTGAGATTTAAACCATTCTCTCATGATGAAAATGAGCATATGCACAAGAAAAGTGCTATGGAGAAGCATGGGAAGTCAAACATAAAAAACAGAAGAGAAGAAATAATAAAAGCAACCCATTTCTTCATTTTAGATTTACTGCACGATAATTCCAGCGGCTCCCCTAATTCATTTATTATTAGGAAAAATAGTGAATAAGTATGTACAGTACAATTTCTTATCTTTCATTACCTGCTAACCTCCTAGAACTTCGATCCCTTCTTCCTGTGCTTCCCAAAGCTGAAGAGCTCTTGCCCATCCAATCCTTCCTACGGAAACTCCTCCGTACCTCCAGTCCTTCTTGTCTCCATTCTGGGACTCCTGGCCCTGCTCTAGTCTAAGATCAGAACTGTACACATCATTCAATATATGGGCAGATGGAAGATTAATACAGAGGCAAAATACTGTTTTCCTTTTTTTTTCTTTATTCTCCTCTTAATAATAATTCATTTTTTACTTGCCTAACTGCCACCGAGTTTTGACCTAACAACTTTAAAACCTGTCTCTTGAGGGAGAACAGTTAATTCAGATCACTTCACTATGCATGGATATTTAGTTGCCATATATATTACTTTTCATTTTTTTATAACACTAGACACTATCATCTAATTACTAGGTCGTTAATTCTACCCTACAATTAGGGATGGAAATCTACAATGTCTGACTTCCCTTTACAAAAGTTATAATGACTTTTCCAGCATTCAGTAATTCTAATTAGGCTTCTCTAGACTGAATGATATAGAATGAAGGCCAGCACTTACTTAAAAATGGATTTTTTAAAAATCATTTTGACAGACAAGTGATCTACAGCAGATATACAGAAATATCAGAGACGGGCCAGCCCATCTGCATTGGGAAAAGCCAATTTCTGTGCTTCTAAGAATGTCAAATTTGCACTTCTTACTTTAGATGTCTACATTTGCAAACGTGTACAAGTAGGTGTCAGAAGGGGGAATCCATTCTCCTCTAGCACAGGTTTTGAATAATTTTTTCACTAGTTTTTCTAGTTTTTGTGGTGAGTACCTCTCCTTTCTGGGCTGACCCAAGCTACACGTTCATGCCTCTTATTTTATTTGGACACAGGTATTCATACACGGACATGTTAAGCGGGATTAGAGCATGACCTAGCTGAAAAAAATATCTATTGCTTCTTTTTCTAAGTTGATTTTCAGCCAGATCAGTCCCTTAAACTATTTCACCATATAGCTACATGAATGCATATGCCACCTGTGCAGCCATGCAGCTGTTGTGGGAATGAGTGGCTAGCAGCCGCAACTGCCTAAGTGATGATGGCCATAGTCATCAGGAGTATGGTATAGCAAATCTATTTTTTAAAATACATTTTTAATGGTGGTGAGGAAAGACAGACTGTTCATAAATTCATATGGCAGAAAGTTCTGCATGAGTGTCCAGTAGAGATAAAGAGGCAATTCTGTAAATCTCAAAGAAGGTCTGGAAATCTTTATGAGAAAAATTACATTTTTCTCGTTTCCTTGACTTCTATCTTCTTATCCTTACTTTTAAATTATGCATTTGTGACATAACAGAATATGCCTTCTGGGGCAAACAGCAGTGACCTTAACTAAGTCTATTATCTAAGGCACTGCTGAAATATGATACCTGTAGACATGTATCACTTCTGATAAAAATTTAAATTAGTCTACTTAGCCATAGGATCATAATTTAACTACAGGATCAGGATCTCACTTCTGTAAACACTCCCCTTTTGTGTGGAGTTTGTCCTTCTTCACTCATTGGAACTGTTCTCTTGTGTAAAGGTAGAGACAGAGATGTTTGCAAAATCAGGATACAACTATGACAAGAAAAACAACGCAGGACTAATAAGAAAAAGGATAAAATATTATAGAAGGTGCAATACTTTGTTCTCCATGATTTTCAAAAAGTAATATGATATTATATATTATAAAATATATTAACTATAGAATACAAATACACAAGCTGCAGTATCAATGTTCACTATTCATATTCTGAAAGTGAGAATCATTTACTTTGGACTCTCAGTGTAGCAATGAAAACAAATGCAATCATCTAGCCTCTCTGGGGTCACTCAGGCATGCTAGCAAATCTTGATCATCTTTACTAGATGAGGATATAGGAAGGCAAGTAATGGTGAGTCATCTAGCAGCCCAAAATATCAGTTTTCAAGTGCAATATCCGTCCAAATAAATAACAAATATCCCAGCACATCTGTTACTTGTTATTAAGTTTAGTGTAGCAACAGTGATAATATTATACATGTTCTTCTAGTTAAAGTTAACTCATATGTTTATATCAATTTTCTCTTCAGTCCTAAATTACGATAAAATGAGATATGGTAGAGAAACACATTCTCCTTAAACAATTTAATTTTAGACTTTTGAAAATACATTGCACTTACATTTTTAGCTATATTTAAAGATGTCACATGACTGTGTACTGACAAATTCCAGCTCCAATTTCCTCTTTTTAAGAAAGCATTGCTCTTTCAACCACAGGTTTGTTTTATTTTTAATACTTACATTAGCATTTGGCTTAAGTATCTGATACTGAATTCATACAGTTTTCTTATGACAATAATGCAATTAAGCATATTGATGTGGCCTAATTTATTAGTAAAGCTTTCAAGTATATTCTAATTAATAATATACTCCTAGCAAAATGTGCACAGCCATGAGTCCTAAAAGCTGATTTTATTAAATATTCCTAGAGACTGATCCATAGCCAGAAATTCTACTTAGCTCTCAATCCTGCAAAGGATGTTTTTTACAATGTGTCTGTGTAGGCCAAGAATGACAGCGGTATTGCATAATGACATAGGCACTACCATTGGGTCTGAATCAACAAAAAAAACCCGAGTTAGAGTCACAGGAATCACAAGCAAAGGCCCAGCTCTAGTCTGACTTCCTCTCTGTTGCTACCTATCCTAGGCTTAATGAGCTCTCACATGGCTGGGGCCCCAGACTATTACCCTGGTTGTTCACCACTAAAACTTGCAATATCTCTGCAAAATTGGGGATTTAAAGAACTCTGATCTCTAAAAAGAAATCCAAAATGACAAGGAGCAAACAATATGTTTTGCTTTTGCACACGGGCAGCGATAGAAAATACTCATAATAGACTTCTTTTCTCATAACATTTTCAGAATAGATTTTTTTTTATTGCATTTAACACAAAGAAACCGCTAGCAATGGTTATTCCTTCACCAGTGTACAAACAGGGTGAATAAGCAATACAGGAGCTGAAATATATTAGGTACAGGCTTTGTTTTGATACTGTAACTTTTATTTGTTGATGAGGAAAGCAATCCATCTTGAAAATGATGGCATAACTTTTCCAGACATCAGAGTCAATGTTTTAAGCATGAATGGCATCAAATATCAGCTCTTTATTTTACTTTAAAAGTACCTCAGTACGTACAACCCATGAATAAAAAAAACCCCAAACTTCTCTGCAAGTCTTAAAGAAAGGTGGGGTTTTTGGTTTGTTTTGTTTTCTCAGAACAGTTCTCCGTAATATGTCAAAGCAGGCAGAAAAGGAATTTTTCAGAAAGTAAGGTCTCATAACATCAATGTTATGAAAAAACATTAAAATTGATTCTTGGATGTGCAATGTATAATTTACAGGCTTGACTAATTTGCATTTTTAGAAACTAACAGATTGTTTTACTGGTTAGTGCAAATGTTATTGATCTGCTTTCTTGCTGAATTAATAGCACTAGCATAGGACAACTCGCTTTCTCAGCTTTCCCAATGTTTTCCTGAAAAGAGGCCCATTACATGGCAGGGGGCAAAGGACAGGCCTAGATAACACTGTTTAGACATTTCTTTGATGTCCACAGGCATCATCCTCGACAACTGACCACTAGAGACAAAAGAGCACTCTTAGGCCGCTGGAAATCCCAGCCATTCTTCTCACCACCTTTTGATATCCCAAGGCTCCTATACCCTGACCTCTGCACTCTGACACAAAGATCTTATTTGAAGGATGGTCAGCCATGTCAAAAATTCTTTCCAAATTTAGCCAATAAACTAAGGATTTCTTTTGCTTTTCATAATTGCTTTGTGTCCTAATGTACCAGTGGGAATGCTAAGAAGATTTTACAAAAAGAGCGGAAGAAAGTGTCAATGAGAAAAAACTTTCCATTTTCTGGTTTTGAAACCATTCTCAAACATCTACTTTCTTACACAAGCGACTCTGTCTAAAGCGTCTTGATGCCGCCGCGTTGCGCACGCTTACTCACAGTATTTCTACATAGTCAGCATCATATAGAATTCCAGTTTTAACGTGCAGATGTATGAGCTTGATAATGCAATTTCACTCAATAAATGTACACATTTTAAATGGTGTGCATGCTGTCGTTTAAGGACGGATATCAATTTCTATACATTTGTTCATATTTTAAAAAGAAATGTAATTTTAATGGTTTTTAAGTGGTAAACTGTTTTGCATTGATTTTTTTTTTTCAAACTGGCATTGATACAATTTTTTTCTACACTGACAATATCCCTCCTAATTTATAAGTCAATGACATATCAGTGATAACGCAACAGATAAAGAAAGCATACGTGCCAACATTTAAAAAAATAAAACTATTTAGAATTCAAACTATTTATAATGCAAACATTGGGATTTATAATGCGTGTTTTAAAGACAGTTCTAAATCACCTAATATTATCTACTCAGCTCAGCCAATGTTTGTTTACTTTAATGTAGATGTCTTCAGGAAAAGAGTGAAACTGAATTCACAAAAGGAATGGAGTGTGATTAGAATGACCAAGAATCTCGCCTTCTTTAGAAACTCTCTTCCCCTATGTATTAATTTACTAGCTTAAAAAATAAGGCATATACCAGAAAATAGTAGAAAAGAGGGAAAAAAGAGGGTTTTTTTAAAGTTTCAGAATTCAGAAAGTTCTCAGACAAAATGCTGGTGATAGCCATACAAGGGCTGTTAGAATTGATCCTATTGGTTTTGGTGGGTTTTGAAATAAACCAGACCCTGAGCATTTTTGCTCAGTGATTACTCTTGTTATTTTAAAATTAAATTGCATGTCTTTAGATAGGACAGGGAACTCAACTCTGAATCAGTACAGAGCCCTCAGAGCAGCTCCAGCATGAATGTAAAACAGATAAAGTTAAACCAGAGTAAAAAAAGTTCTGCTGAACTACAAGTCTGTAAATATTTTCATTTAACTGAAGCCTGACCATGGATAACATAAACTACACTGAAACAGGCAACATATATACGAACCTAAGGTCATATCTACACAGAAACATGAAAGGACTAAAAAATCAGTGGTATAAATTCAAGGCACATAAGGCCATCAGCAAATCTTCCAGTTCTGGCAGTGTCTACTGAAAAGATTACAATCACTTTTACGGAGGCTTATTACTGCTCCGATGTTGGAAATTATTGCCCTGCCAGTACTACCCACATAGTTGCTCCTGTGAGCAAGTCCCTGAACCTCTTCAGGAAAAAAAGTTAAAACTGTTAAAATAATAGATCTTAACCAGCGCCATGCATTTCAAGGAAAACAGATTAGGAACCGTGTACGGGAGCAGGTCAGCCGGCAGCGTCACCTGCGATAACCTCTGACAGAAGTGCAGTAATGAGGTAGTGGGGCAGTAACCTTCCTAGCCAGCATAGCTGCAGTCGGCAGAGGATGTCTGAATAAAGCCTTAATAAAACACCCTCGATTTTCATGTGCATGCTTTTATACATGGCCCCGAATGCAGGCAAATTCTATGGCTGCAGTTACACTTAATTCTGATGTAGGCAGAAGACACAAGATTCAATATATTATTCCTTAGCAGTCCTGCTATTTGTCAGACTATTCTTTCTCCATTGTGTCAGCTTCATTAGGAGTTGCCAGACTTTCCTCACATAACCTAACAAACACAATTGTGTAAGCAATTTCTAATTGGATATATCAAAAGATGCACCTTAAAAAGAAAAATGTATTTCATCCTGGATCCACAGAAGCACACAGTGAAAAAAACAAACGTCAGGGAAGCCTTCCCTGCAGATTAAGACCTCATTTGCAAAGTGTAAAGGGATCACTCCAACACATAGGAAGATTTAGCTTGAATTCAAGATAGCCTTTTTTCTTTAGAAAGTGAACACATTGCCAAAGAAACCAAATTACACGCAAAAGCAATGCCACCTAGCAGTGAAAGGACTGTGAAGCAGTATAGCTAATTGGAACTGGGGATAGTGCCAACCATAAAGCCTTGCTTTCTTGCTGCCACCCTACACATTACTTCACATCCAGATTGGCCTGCCAACGTGACCTTACACCTCTACCGCTAAAAGCATCTGGCCCAGGAAAAGATGCCTGGCCTTTATGTCAGGGGATGGAAAACCACTTGTGCTCACTCTGCAGGATCACGTTCACATCATTTGATGCTTGGCCAAAGTATCTTTGGGCCTCTGTTGGGCCTCCGTGGCCCTGACGTAACTATTTGTGTGTGCTCTTTTCCTCAGTCAATTTAATTCAATTATTATGCAGGCTGTAGTGCAGCTTTTATCAGTGACATTTTTTGGCATGGAACTAAAAGCATGTGATAGACGAACCAGGATGTTGCATCACATTATACACAGGGTACGAGACCTACTTAAATAGTATTAGAAAATTGTGTGGGATTAAGAAAGTCGTAAGTAATTGTGTCATCCATATTGCCTAGTGGGAATAGTCTTTGAAGTAAATTAGCTCCAGAACCATGTTTAAGTTTTGCCTTGGAGGGAAATCACTGAATTACTGTAAAAGAGAACCCAAGAGAGAACACCACACAGTGATCACCAGTGGGCTGGAACCTGGGAATGAACTGAGAAGCGAAGTCACCTGTCCCGCTTGCCGCACTCTTTTTCATACAACTGACACTCCCAGTTGTATCCCTCCACTGCCTTTGGCTTCCCCTTGTGCATGTAAAATGCTGGCTGCATAACAGAAAGAAAAGAACTAAAATAAACATCAGAATGTGTCAGGAAACTTCACTGCATAAACAAAACAAGACACACATACAAAAAGACATACTAACATCTTTAGAAGACTACACACAGTCACTGCCTGAGATTTTACAGATGTTAATATTTTAATTCATGTGAAACTGAAAAAGGTAAACTGACCTTTTGAGATTGTAGGGATCCTTTAAGGTACGGTAATAATGAAATGCTAAAAATGCACAGGTATAACTAAACATTTGCATTTTCAGGGATTACAAAGTCATTATCTAGCTTTTTAATAAGCACATCTTTTTTACAAAATATTGCAGTGTTAAATTCAGTAGAAGACTTCCATTATAGCTGGAGAATACTGTATCATTTTCTATGCACTTTAACTAATCAGCCAAACTGCAGATAAAAACATATATCTAATTTGACATATACGGTACATGGGATCATTGCCTTCCCCACATGGGAAGGCAGCCCATTAAACAGATATGGCATCCATACAAAAAGCATCCATATGGATAGCGATGTTACGGTTTGATTACTCAGATGGATGGGAGCATAAAATTAAACAGATGAAGCCACATTCTAGATCATACAAAACATACATGAATTAAGCTATAAAAATATATGGCAGGAGCATAACAGAAAAAAGAATGATCAGTGGTGGAGCCAAAGATAGGTCCAATAAAAACTAGCAGGTCCATTAACCAAGGAGCCTCATTAACATAGCTATCTGAACTGCTATCAGTAAGACCAGTTTTTGCATCAGCAAGCCCACTGCCTCTTTAATAATCCCAAGGAAAAGAGAGCTGACTGTACTTCCTTTCTATTCTGCCGCCAGCGCTAAGTACATCTTCCCAGAAAAAAGCAACACTGCCTGTTTTCCTAGTTGTTCCTCCTATTATTTTTCTGAACAGTAGCCCTTTTTCTTTTTGTATTAAACCTCCACATGTGACCCTTAAATTGGAAGATGTAGGATTGTCAGTGTAAAAATTGCTTGTAGACGAGTACATGAAATTAATAGCTTGCCTTTCAAAAATCCCCACTTTCACACTTCCAGCCCACCAAGAATTGTACCAAAATGTACTTATACATTATAGTATATGGACCTTTAAAAACAAAAAAAAAAAGAAGATTATGATTAGGTTTGATGGAAGTGGAAGGAAATGGCAGAAGAATCAAAGAAATACAGAGCACAAAGTTGGAAACACAGTTTGTAAGAGAGAGGACTGTGGTGAAGTCTTGGTGCAAAGTAACCTAAGGTCTCTTACTTCCTTAATAAAGTCTCACAGACACAAGCTTTTCATCATGGGTAACTATGACAGAGCAGCTGATCAAGCATGCAGCTCAGCCATGGTATCTTACACCTATATCTGTAACATATGTTGTCTGTTTAGGCTGTAAACTCTTGTTTATGCATGTACAGTTTGTAAAATTGATGAATGATGATTTATTGATAAATTCTGAGGCCTGGTACCAAAACTCAGGAAAAGTCAGAAAGATCTAACCAGTGGTTCAGAACTCAGCTGTCCAAAGCTGTCAGTAACTGCGCATTGCCGTGCTCTCTGACCTGGAGCAACAGCATGCAGCATCCTCCTCAGCGGAGGATTAAAACAAGATTTACCAATATCAAACTCCACAATATAATCTTCCTTGGTGATTTTATGACTCGTGCCTAGGACATAAGGAGATTGACCTTACTACCTTGAAAGCTGGATACTTTCAACTTTTTTCAGTCTGAGCAAGACCTAGACAAGCATCACTAGACAAAAATAAATTTTCAACTAATTCATAAAATTAACTCTCTAAACAAGCCTTTAAATGGCAAGAGCAAACACATTCCAATACACTCAGATTATATAAGAGACAGTAAATTCCTCAATAATCCATCAACAATATTGAAACTATAGCAAGTTCCCCTTGTGGAGCTGCACCTTCATTTCACCTTGTGGAAGCCTACTTGCCCCTAGAGAATGGACTGCAGTTATCAGTGGAAGACCAGAGTTTTCCAAACACCCTCTCTCTTTTTCTACCCAGATTTGCTCCACAGAATTTAAGGGGACTTTTCCAGGTCTTTGTAAGCTCTCCTAAATACAGAATGTGCACTCTACATTGCTTTTTGCTCAGCCACCCTCTCGCATGAGTAGGCCTGGTCGTTATGTCATGGCCCCCACAATGCTGGGACATGTATCACACACATGGGATTGGACTAATACCGCTGCCTAGGAAATATTCCTTCTAAATGGTCTTTCAAATAGGGACCCCGCTGTGAGGCAGAGTACTACAGCACATCACCGAGATCCCTCTCCTGCTTTTCCAGCATCACATGAACTTCAAAGCAGGAGACACACACTTACAGCGCAGCATTATAGTGTAAGATGCGTGTATCATAGCCGGGGGGCTGGATGTCGGGTCAAACATTTGTCTCATGGTGAGAAGACGAGACTTGCCTTATCTGCTTTCTTTTAAGGCTCTCTTGCTTCAAGGGCCTTCTGAGCAGCAGAGACATAATTACCACTGATGTGAACACTATGCTCTTCTTTACACAAAAGATGACAAATGACAAAAAATGTGGGAATACAGCAGAACAAGGAGGAAAGCAATGAAGTGTATAGCAACATATACACTTGTTGACAGAAGACTTTCAATTGAATAAAATGATAAAACTGAAAACTACTCATCAAAGTCAGATATATTCTAGCCAGTCTGAACTGGCTGGCATCTAGATGCATTTCCTCCTCAAACAGGAGTGACAAGTGACTTTTTCACAGATGGCAGGAATTATTGAGCCCAATTTACATATATATGTCTACGCGTATCTCCACAGCAAATACATGCATGGGTTTTGAACAATTAGGGCCCAAACCATTTATAGTTCCATCTATACAAAAATGCCACTGAGATCTGGATCCCTCACTTACCTAGAGCATCCCTTCCATTGCAGTCAAGTAAGTCACAAATGTTTTCTTTAAAAACAAATGCATTTACATAATAAATCAAACAATTCATTACCTCCGGGGTGAAAATAATGAAAATAGCTGTTGATTAGGATGAAACAATCTTTACAATTTTTCAGCAACTTCCAAATCATTCTTGTGTTCAAAAATATTTTCACTACTGTTGTTACAAGTAACGTCCTGAATTATTACACCAGTGATATCTATGGTTTTATCCACCGCTCTATGCATATGGTTTGACCACTTTGTGTAGGGGGTATTACTTTGCTACTTTAATCTCTAGATCAGACAGAAACTGGGAGAGTACAGAGATTTTGAAAACATGTGAAAATGTGGTTCCAAATCAGAAAAGACTATACTTTTCTTTTTTAATGCACTAAACTTCTAGTTGATAGAAGCAAAACCAGTGCTTTTAAACCTGTCTGTATACCCACTCAAGTCCTCTTGCAGTTGATACATACACCCTGTAGATGAGGACCTATATGATGAAATCATAATAGAAGTGCAGTCATAAACATTAGAAACTAGCTTATCATCTCAAAGCACTGTATAATGACAGTAGAACTTCACAGTACAGGATCAGACCATTATTTTTATTTTAAATAAATGTTTATCCTTGGAAAAAGGATAAGAAATGTTGTAGAAATAAAAATTTTCCATCCCCAAAAGACGAAAACTATGTATTTTCTCCTTCTCATAAAAACAAAAGACCTAGCTCCACACTTTCCTAAGGACCTCTAAAAACTAAAACAGTTAGATTAAAAACAAGGATACATTTTGCAGGCAACTATTTAAAACAACACAAAAAGTGTTAAAAGACTCAATAAGCTAAGCATCAGGATGAATTCTCATACCTATAAATACATCTTTGATGGCAATTCTTTGTCAGTACTGCCTATTGTTATGACTCTGATGTCAATATACTTTCTACAAATAATTTTTCATTTCTGTCTACTGCCTAATTACATAAAATATGCCTCCAACATCATTACAGACTGTTTTTAGCACATGAAGTACTGCTATGCTGTTTAGCTAGAAACAGGGATATTTTCTTCATATAACACTCAATCACGATTTATATTTTACAGCAATTTTTTCTAAGATATACAATGTCTAAATGGCAATTTTCTTTTCCTGTTTTCTTCAGAAATACACCACTGGCTATGTTACTTCTTAGCCTTCCTTTATTCCTCACATAAACAGTCAAACATGAAAGGCAAGACAGGGATAATGGCAAATGAAGGCAAACTGAAAATCAAGCCGATGTTCTTTGGAATCCTTAGGCGTAATTATAAAGGAGCAGCTACAAACGTCTACAAAATGAGCACAAGTGACACATTTAAATTTCCTTAGTAAATAACAGTATCTCCTGCCACAGTCTGTGTAACAGAAGTTTTGAAGTCAGATTTGCAGACTGACTGAATCATTAACCACAGCCTAAGTGGAAAAAAAGCAAAGAATTTTCAGCTGTAGTTAAAGATGCAACGCTTTCCCTGTGCATGTGTTTAATACACGAATACAGTCATGTGTTGGTATAAGTAGGGATGTTTGTATGTAGATTTTGGTTGTTGTTAGCCTTTTATGCCCCTTCATGTAGCTTTTATTCACATGAAATAAACCCATGGTTGTGCCCGATCTCAGCTGAGAGTAACTAAACGCTTTATTTTGTATGAGGGTGAAAAAAGGAGTGACAGATCACTTATCATTCGCTGTGCAGACTTTATATTCATTAGAAGAGCCACAATCAATAAGAACCAAAGGCAATTTTTCCCTAAAGATAATTATGCCCAGCATCACTAGAGTGTTTAGGAGTCTGACAGGCTTTCATTTATTAACAAGAATCACCTTTGAAAGTCTACAACTTCCTAATCCAAATTTGGCCTTACATAACGAGTGCTGTAAAATGCGCCTGTTTTATTTTGTTATACAAAACTATACTGTTTTTCTCATGGTTACTTTTACATTGTGCAAATTGCCTAAGATTCAAATGCAGAAAAACTGCAAATGTCAAACTGACCGCCACTTTTCACAACTTATAGAGCAATCCCTTCTGGGTTTTGGGGGGCAGGTGTTTTTTTAAAAGAGAAATTATGGAAGCAATTAGTTTCTTACACAGAATACGTTCTTTTAGTTTAACAAGAAAAACAGAATTCAAACCATTGTTTTTAACTTGCTATTTCACATTAGAAAACTCTTTCCTTAACTTTGTGCATATTATACATAGTATTATTGAGGTTATAAAATCTCATCTAAGAGATTCTGAACTGTCATATCCAAAGGCAGACTCCCTTAACAAAGTCTTTAAATATAGACACAAATAGACAGTAGATCTGAGACCTAAGTTAGAAGAAAATTTCTGCAAAACTATATATTCACAATACCAAGGAATACAGACAATTTCAACACAAAATAAATGAAGCCTTGCTTCAAAAACATTGTGCCTAACCGATATTCACAAAGCAAGGACAATCATGGCATAAGTGAAATTCCATCCCTAAATCATTCTGTTCTGCGCCTGTGCTTGTAAGATCTTCTGTCAGGAGCTAATCTCACGTGACAGGCCTGATCCAAAGCCATTTGAAGTCAATGGAATGTCTCTTCCTGACTTCAGGGAGCTTTGCATCCAGCCCATATAAACTTCAAGAACAATACAGTTCATAGAAGGTTGTTTTAAGAGAACAATAGCTAACTATTGTCTAAGTAGAAAAGAATGTTAGCTTCAAATGAGATTTACCTGCAGTAGTAGATTTGTGTTAGGTTTGTTTTGTTACTGTATTTTTATAACACATAACACAGTTAAACCTTTCCAAAGTGAAAACATTCCATTTCTTTAGCAGAAGCCACAGAAAATGAAAACTGTAGTCAAATGCAAAAAAAAAAAAAAAAAAAAAAAAAATTAAGCAATTTTGTATGTAGTAAGTTTAGTTTTTCTAAAGAAACAAAAGATCCCTTTTAAGGCCTCAATTCATTTGAGGTTTTCTTAAACAGCTGTACATTAAGGACGAGACAGAACAAGAGGTTTCAAAAATATATCAGGCATTCCTGCAGTTAGCAAACCAAAAGATAGATTAAAAAAATAAAACAAGTTGTGTAAGCAAGAGGGTAGGCTGACAGGAAAATAAGTTATTTTGGTTTTTCTTTTTTAATAAAAACCCTGATTCTCTACTGACTGAAGTCAATTTCAAAGCTAGAGCTGACAACTACCACACCAGATAAGGTGACCAGAGTCAGACTGTTATTTATTGTTTTAAAATAATAACAGGGCTGTAAGCCCTGAATTAACATCATTGTACAAACTGGTGAAAGAAAAGCCCATTGCTGTGATGTGGCTCTTTTATAAGAAAAATGGGGCAGTGATGAAGCAGACCAGTACAGAACCTGATGTTGATCCCATATACACTTGTACCAGTAAATTTACACTGATGAAAAAGCAAATCAAAATCAGGTCCACCATCTCCAGGTTGCTCAAGGCAGCAGAGAATGGTGGTTCTAACTTCCTCACTCACACAACATTATCAACTCACTGCAGCTATTTCTGTTACCTAGTGTGGAGATGAAAACACAGAAACTTCCAATTAAGAACAAATATTCCAGAATGTCCACCTTTGGAGACTGATTCTATGTTTCATAGTGAAAAAAGACATTAAATCCTCATAAGACATACAAGCCACTGTTAATTTTCTTTGTAGTTGGTTCAACATGTTTAACAACAAACACTGGCATCGCTACTATTATTAGTTAATAATTTTCAGAAGCATCTGTGAGGTGTTAGATCAAAACCAAAGTAGCTCATACCTCAAGAAGTAAAGTAAATGAGACAAAGCACAAGGAAAAAGCAAGCATCAATTTCTCCAATGCATAGATGCTATACTTTCTGTCTCCTTCATCTAAGCTTCCAGTATCTGCATCTAAAAATAAACAATTCACTTTATAAATACACCTAACCAAATTGCTGATTTTTTAGGCTGAGTGGATGAATCAAACATAATTATAATTTTCATTTCAGGCTAGTACAAAATTATGGTGTTTTTTTTCTAAATGAAATTAAACAGTATTTCTCAGGTCAAACAGCATACTTTGTTTTGGTATCACAAATATTTTCTTGCAATAATTGTCAAACAGCCCATTTTGTTTGACTTAAAACAAAAACCATTTCATTTGGGTGTTTTGCCTTTTTTTTCTCCTTCTTGCTATTAAATTCTTTTCTGAACTGAAACATTGTCCTAAAATGAAAAATCAAACTTTCATGTAAAAAAGTCAAAACAATATGCGGACTTTAGCTTTGTTTTTCATTTAATTTTTTCTTCTGACATGCACAAATTAATGAATTGGTTTGTTCACTCCAGAACTACATTTTAGGTAAATAAACCATTCATCTATTTTGTTAAACCTTATTTAGCCGTGTATTTCAGGTATCAGAGCATCTGCTTTCATAGTTCTACCCTATCCTCTCCTCTTTCTACACAGGCAGTTGGGACACAAACTGCCCGCTGTTGAACGTTGCTGGCTGCTATCCTGATCCCCTCGGACCTGATCTGCTCCGCTCTTACTCCGTTCTTGTTGCTTGCTGCCGCTGCTGCTAACACTTCCTTAGCCTTCAGGGGACCTGGGCTTCCAGTTACCCCCCTGCCGTCTCTGAGCATTCCCAGGTGCTGATAATCTTTTCTCTGTATTGTTGCTGCTGCTTCTCCTTATTTTGGCAGATGCTACAGCTTTGCAAGTTGCAAGGATCTTACCTCTGAGACCCTCTTTGTTGCTCTGTCTGTGACCACGCTGGAAGCAGGGAGTGATGGATATTAGGGAAGCATGAGCCTCCCCTCGCTGTTTAGCAGCGTGGGCTGCAAAGAAAGATAGAGATGCTGCTCTCTCCTCCTCCCCCCTCGCTGTCCCAGCTTCCTCCTCCCTCCTCCTTGCTCCCTCCTTCCCATCCACAAACTCTAGTCCTGTCTGTGCTTCAACACAATACGCTACCTCGCAGCACCAGCTACCTAAGGTCAAGAATACAACCCCCTCACCCTTCCCCCCGCCTTTTCCTCTCCGGCCTCATGCATCCTCACCCCTGCTTCCCACGGAATATGGTATCTTCCCAGCTACACATGCCTTATTTGGCTCTAGGGGCTAAAGCACAGCCGACAATTTCAGCAGCCCTCGGAGAAAAAGAGTTATAAAACAGAAGATGCACAGGGAAGACCAGGGATATGAAGGGAAAGTGGAAGTCTTCTGGAGAAACTGGAAACTTTGGGGGTTTATCTGTGTGTGAAAGAAACCTAGTCACAGTAGCCAAAGCCTGCCGGTGGAGATTAGTTTAAAAGATCTATACAGATTAAAGAAAAGTGCCCTGGATAGCTAGTTATCTCCCAAATCCAGCTTACCTATTGTTGATGCTCTTTGTTTCTCGATCCTTATTCTAAATAGCTTTTTTTTTTAAAGAAGCTTCCAAACTTTTCCCCTGCAAAGCCAGACTTAAATACCAGTACGATCTGATGATGCAACAGTGAATAAAAGTGAAAAAGTAACCAGTGGTATTTTTTTAAGATTATGAGCTATGAAATAATCACCTTCAAGATCATGGAAAACACGGGCACAAGTCCTCTGACTTTTCAGCTTGAATGACAAATGTGTTCAAGTGGTCTTTTTTCACTTTCAGCAGTTAATGATGACTAGAAGCACCTTCAGGTGACCAGCATGTGGCTTCCAAAAATTGCATATAATTACAGCTAGCCAGCATGTTCTTCTTAAGGACTGAATTTTAAACGTGCGATAAACTAGTCCTGCTGAAGTTTTTATGTTTGTTACAGAGATTATGGAGAGAGATAGGTGATGCTGAAGACATCTAAAAGATCTTGTCTGCTTAAGGTCAAACACTTCAGTTAGGTGGGCAGGATCTCCCTCTGGAGGCCTTGAGAAGCACCTGACTCTCTCCGGTGATGTATGAAGATGCGTTAGGCGCTTACTTCACGAGGTCTGTTTTAGTGACTGCCTAAAACTAAGCAGCAAGTTAGCTACTGCATGGCCAAGGCCAGACACAATGCAGGGGTAGTAATTACAAATTATCTTAAAACTTTAGATATCCTAGCCCATGTTTCTTCATTGTTGGTGGCCTCCTATGGCAACTCGGAGGCAGAACACATCTAAGGTGAGCGGAAGGTGGTCCACAGGGCAGAGACACAACTGCTCACCTTCCCTGGATCATCTCACAAATAAAAGCTACCTTCTACAGAGGCTCTTTGAGCACAACAGCAACATCCGCCATATCAAAACAATCTATTGATCAATCTTCGTAAAACTCTTGATCAATTTGAAAAGAATCAGAACATAGTCTTTATCTTCATTCAGTGCTAGGACAAGCTCAGTAACTAGTGCAAACAATATAGATTTGATCCAGCTTGAGAACGGTAACCTAAATGACCGAAATGAAATTAAGGAACTAGCCTATTTACTCTGTCATAATCATCTCAATCATTTTGCCCAGAAATGAAGACTTAAGACAAAAATTATAATCCAGACTTGCCAAATCTCATACACTCAGCATGCGATTCAATAAAGCTGTTTCTTCTACCTTCTCCTCTGCAGCAAGACCTATATCATAGCACAGTGTTATATCCCCTCTCCCTCCTGAAGGCACAGCAAATGTAGCTCCTGGCAAATTGTTTAAACTTAACCCAATGCATCTGATACTTACATTCAATACTCAGAAATGAGGTACAGTGTTGTGCTGCAGCAAAAGGGTGTGCTGCCTATTTTCATGCTCAAGAGACTTACACCTCAGTGCACCTCACCTTATTTAAAGAACCAAATTAATCTCACGTCTCAAAACCAGTGCAGAGCTTTTTCAAAAATCAAGGCAAAGTAAAGACCTGAACGTCTGGATAACTTTTGACAGTTAGCCAGACTGCCAGCATCAAGACTTTCCTTCCTGAGGTGTGGGCTGCAATATGCTTTTTAAGAACTAGTGCCATCTTGCACTATGTACAGAAATACTTCCTACCAAGCTTCAGCATACACACTACTTTCCAATAGGCTTTACCACTCCAAACGGACAAGAGTATGACTTCTAAGTTCTGGCAGAAAGTCGCTCAGAACTTTGTATGTCCAACAAAGCTTTCAGACCAGAAACAATGGATGGCATCCCGTCCCTCAGGCTTGTCAACCGCACCGCTCAGCTTGGTGTGGTCTGCAAACTTGCTGAGGGTGCACTCAGTCCCACTGTCTATGTCACTGATGAAGATATTAAACAGCACTGGCCCCAGTACAGACCCCTGAGGGACACCACTCGTCACCGATCTCCATCTGGACATTGAGCTGTTGACCACTACGCTCTGGATGCGATCATCCAACCAATGCCTCATCCACCGAACAGTCCACCCATCAAATCCATATCTCTCCAATTTAGAGAGAAGGATGTTGTGGGGGACCATGTCAAAGGCCTTACAGAAATCCAGACAGACGACATCCGTAGCTTCTCCCTTGTCCACTGATGCAGTCACTCCATCATAGAAGGCCACTGGGTTGGTCAGGCAGGACTTGCCCTTGGTGAAGCCATGCTGGCTGTCTCGAATCACCTCCCTGTCCTCCATGGGCCTTAGCATAGCTTCTAGGAGGATCTGTTCCATGATCTACCCAGGCACAGAGGTGAGGCTGACAGGTCGGTAGTTCCCAGGGTCCTCCTTTCTACCCTTCTTGAAAACAGATGCAATATTTCCCTTTTTCGAGTCACCAGGGACTTCACCTGACTGCCATGACTTTTCAAATATCATGGAGAGTGGCTTGGCAGCTACATCAGCGAAGAAGCCAGAGGCAAGATGCTGACAATATGGATACTCTATAGAGATCTGGAGATCAGTGGAAGAGCAAAAGCAGCTGGCCAAAAGAGTTACCTAGCTGGGGAGCAGGTGAAGAAAGAATGGTACAAGGCTGCTCAGGCAGAAGGCAGCAGCCACCAGCACTGATCAAGGGACTAAAGCTGGGTCCAGCTCTGCTGGGTCTCTCCAGGGCAGGAGCGTACCAGGTGCAATGGACATGCTAGTGGCATGAAGTGCAATCCTTTGCCCTCACAGCAGACAACTCTTTCTCTTTCAACCAATGTTTTTGCCAGTGCTTCAGCCAACAGCAGCAGCCACAGAACCAAGCAATCCCAAAGATAATTCCTCCTTGCTACCTGCTTTTGTCCAAGTTTAAGGAAGTATCTCAGCACAGAGAGAATGGAGGGATGTTGCTTCCAAAGCCACACTTCACAAAACCACCTTTTGATGCTCTTTCTTCTCTGCTCTTGCTGCAGCTGCTAACTGTATGTGCATAATGATGGACTCTCATCCACTTAGTAAAGAGGCCTTTGAGCACTGTAGACAGTTTTCTGAAAACATCAGCTCAATGCTCACTAGTTGTCAAAAAGGCACATACAGTATTAGGAAAAGAATAGAGAATAAAGAAGAAAATATCAGTTTGACATTGTCTTAAGCCTACACTTGTAGACTTCTTGTATACTGCCTGCATATCTGGTCATGAGATCATAGGACAATTCAGGTTCAGTGCCTCCAGAGAGGGCACTACTTTACACTTCTGTTTCTTAAACTCTTCCTGAAATTGGATGTTCCTACTGTCCATTATCATGGACAGAATATAAACAACATACTTTGGTACCACGTATTCTTAGGAGGCAAAGTCTTCTGTGTACTCTCCTGCGTCCTTGTAATAAAACACATTTCTAGCAATTTTCTTAGTAAAGTGGGATGAAAAGTCTTCACATACATAAAACATCAAAGCTATAATTCAGTAGAGGCCACCAAGTTCCATAAAGATGCTAAACGTTTTAAAACAATACATCACATAACATTGAAAGATACAATCATGTAGTGAATTTTTATTTATTATACTTTGATGTAGCCACAACATATAGTCTTCAAATACCTGTGCATTTTCATCAGCCATGTTTAGCACAAGTCTTCTACCATGGACACTTCTTAGAATCTTCACTGCTTCTTCATAGGTCATTTGTAAATCATATACCGCTGCAAAGACGTAATAGATGGCATTGATGTGGTGCTAGATCAAAAGAAGCCAAGTTCTCAATGGAGTTAAACTAGCAAATGAATGGTATTTTCCCTCAAGGCTGACTGTTCCTCTCAACTTCCAATGATAGACCACCAAAGCAGCTTCTTGGTTTCATTAGATCAGCTACACTATGAACTCCAGAAGCAAAAGACAGTGATTGCCTATCTAACTTAAACAGCAGAATCATATTTTTGGCAGAAGCCCAGGGTTCTGAGCAGAGCCTACAGATCTGTGGAACAGCCCAAGGGTCGTCGTGGCAGCTATGAAATTCTGAACTAGTTCAGAAGACTCATTCTCTGTATGAAGAGAGTAAGTGCCTGCTTTATACATCTAACACCAACTATGAGCCAGATCATTCCAACTGAGGCATCAATTTTAGCACAAGATTTCAGTTCAGCTATAATCATTAAGCCACACTGTTCTCCTGTTTTATGCAAAATATAAAGAAGCTTTTTCTAAAAGTTTACAGACACTTACTGTGAATAAAATGTCAAACAAAAGGCAAGTCTGTCTTCAAGAATTCACTTTCTGATAGGACTCAATATTTATTTTGCATTATTGATCACAAGCAATCATTTTAGGTGCCTATCACCTATTTTTTAATTTGTATCTGACCCAGCCTCCAGTCTTTTTAAGCCTCTTAATAAACTAGCAAGAAAATTCTCTGTCACTCATGTTACAAACATTACCTGAAGTAATATAAATTATATAAGCAATAACATTTAAAAGAAAAATACTAAATATCCAATATATCCTTGACAGATAAAGAGAGAGTATCTTGGGGATGGATTGGTGTGAATAGAATCATAGAATCATAGAATCATTAAGGTTGGAAAAGACCCGTAAGATCATCGAGTCCAACCGTTAACCTAACACTGCCAAGTCCACCACTAAACCATGTCCTCGAGCACCACGTCTACCCGTCCTTTAAATACCTCCAGGGATGGAGACAGTGATGCTAAGCATCGGATTCTTAGTAACCAATGAAGTTACCACTTAATCACCACTTTCCTAATTACAAAACTCAGTTGATGTTGAAATGCTAGGAACTAAGCCATCTTTGACACCCTTACAGAAACCATGCGAGACACTTCATAGCTATTTAAAACATTCTAGTCATTATCAGAGAAAAGAAATGTTGTCCAGTTTTTATGTCTAGATGTTGCATGAAATTCTTAACTTCTCTCTTCAAAATCACTCCTTTTAATCATATGAATCCCAGGTATTCACTATGCAGCCTACAGAGTGATCCACCCTACCAGAACAATTAATTTGGCCCATGGCCTTTTTTTCTCCCTCTCTTTCTAGGATACAGACTTTTGCCCGCTCCTTATCTAGAACAGCACTCATAACCAAAAAGCAGTTGTTTTCTAGTGCAGGATGGATACATATCCAATCACTTCTAAAGAAAAAAAAAACCAAACAGAAAAACCCCACACCAGAAACAACAATCACCATAGTATTTCACTGTGACAGTAAGAAAATTAACATGTCTAAAGCATTTTCAGTCATATGGCATGCTTAATACACAGCCAAAATACAGGCATGCCCATGCATGTGACTAAAGGTAACCAAAAGTTAGATAACATGCCAGTCTGGTTATTCCTGGAAAAAGGACATTAAATATGGCTATAAATGAATGTGTCTAAGAAACTGAGTGTGTCACCACAGCTAGAATGGTGGCTACGAGTAGTAGAAATTACTCCAGCTGTTTCAGAGTCAAATTCAAAGACATGGTGTCAGGCTACAAAGTAAAGGCAAACTTGTAAAGAGAGATATCATCTTTGTTAGATCAAGAAATACAGATAGAACAAGAGAATTTTTCTATTCAGAGGAATAGGATTATAGTAATTCCATTGGTGCAATAACAAAGATACCTCTCCACTTTTTTTTTTTTTTGCTTTGCTAGGGTTTATCTTTAGATAAATGTGACATTTACAATAAAATAATTTATTATTATTTATTAGAATTTGCCTTCTGATCAGAACAACCTCAAGGTTCCTCAGTATTGTAGGCAAAACTGAATTTTGCCATTCCACGGTCAGCAATTATTTCGTTCTGTCAGTGGTAATAGCTATTTTCTATTTTGCTTGTGGTGGCAATGCAAGAGGAAGGGAAGGATAAGAAGAGGGGTAGAAAAGTCTGCTTAGCTTTAACGTTCTGGGGATGGAGGTGATGTAACCTTGCTGGAGGGCTGGGACCTGTTCACGAGAGGCATTACTCCCTAATGGCAAAACATGGAAGCACTGGGCCTGGACAAGCACAGCATGGATGGCTGGAACGCAAATGCCTCCAAAATGGAAATCACTGAGTTTTCCCAGTGTTTTCTGCTTTTCCAGCATCCTCCTACAGTATGCCTCCCAGTGGCAGGTAACCCACCTTCCCAGAATCTCTTTCTCTTCTACCCTTCCCTCAGCGCAGAACAGGTGCCCCAACATTTCTCAGCCATTTCATGTTCTCACTGCTATAAGGCAGAGTGAGAAACTGGAAGAAAGGATGGCAGTGGCCAACCCAACACTTCCCTGTTAGGCTAGAATTACTTTTATGCACCTAGAGACAACCCTGCCATTAGAGTATAAGCCTCAGTGCACACAGAAGAGCAAGTTACTCTAATTTCAAGTAGGTGCTACAGAACACTTTTTCATATTATGAAATAAAATTAAATAATAAAATAAATTTTAAATAATACAAAAACCGCAATGGGGAAATCTTCACCTAGAGTAAATAAAGTAACTTCAGAGATACTTTGAACCTCAAGATATAAAGATAACCATCTTATGAGGAGGTACTTCAACTTTTCCATACATTTAAAGCTGACAAAATGAAATGTATCAGGCAATTCTGCCCCCTCTGCAACTCAAAAAATACAAACAACAATTATAATCGTGCCCTTTTGCAACAGGAATCTTCTTCTGTTTATAAACTCCTTAGCATGGATGAAAATTTCCAGCAAGCTCTGTTAAGACCTTTGCCTAGAAACCCTCAGGCTCTTTCAGATAGGAGACGGCTTGCTGCCAACTTTCAAAACCTTACCAAGAACACAACAGTCACCAAAACTTTTCACTAAAATACACCGGTGTTCATATGCAGCAATCACTTGCTATTTACCTAACCCTAATGCCATCTTAAGGGTACTTTTCTCATTTATATAATTTCTTTCCTGGATTACATGTAGAAAAACTAGGGGCTTCAGTTTATATCATGTCCTAAGACCTACATCTCCAATATGATACCACATCCATGACTTTTAATTTTATTTCAGGTGTGCAATTCAGGACATCACAAAAGAGAACGCTGTTTAGCACTGTGCTGTTCAGATCTGATTAACTGACTTGATATTCCTCATACTCATACAACAAAGTGGAGAGATAAGAGATTTACCTTCTTAAATTAATGGATGACTATTCACCGCGTATACAGGAACAAATTTTTTGAGTCAGGTTAAGCTGAGCCCATCAAGAAAGACTGTACTATTACCAGAAACAGATTTAAATCATTACATTTTACAGCATAAAAAAATTACATAGTAGTGTTCCACACCTTTATGCCTAATTGTAATGCAGTGGTGAGGACCTTAGTAGGACCTTAGGGAGGCTAGGAAGTTTATACAGACAGACATATTAATATACAAAAACACAGATTATTCTATCATTCTATGTAGTTTAAACAGATACTCACATCTATTTCTGTCTTTCATGATCTTGTACTTTTGCACCTTTGCAGGAAGATATTTCCTCTGGCTCATCTTTGCAACAATACATATGCACCTAATGGAAGATCCAGTTACAAGATTATTATCATTAAAGGGAAGATTGCATTTGATGATACAGAATTGTACAGATCTTCACAGAAGGCAGCCTTGGCTTTAACCGCAGTATGTTGGAACTACTATGCACACAAATAAAATAAATACATATCACATAAGGATATAAAGGTACCTGTCAGGTGATATAATTCCCAAATTCAGGATTACACACATAGGCTAGCAAATATTAATAGGACATTAGAGGAACAAAAAAATAAAAGAAGATTAGGAAAGTAATGGCATTCAAAACAAATTTTAAAATATTACAACGGCAATATGAAAACCACAAAAAATCATATTTTGCATGAAATCCAAACCTTGCACCATTACAGTGCTGCATGAAGCTCACCAGTAACAACTTTTACAAAGCAGTCTAATTTCAGCTGCTCAAAATAAAAGTAAAACCTACATGCCTAAGTAGTGCAGAGTAAAATATTAAAATATTAATGTAATTGGCATTAAAATACACAAGTGAGGCATTTCTAAGAAAATTATTTTTTGAATTTCACATATAGTGCCTCAAAAATTTTAATGAAACCACTGTTCTAGTCTGTACTAATGTTAAAAAAAAAAAAAAAACAACAAAAAAACAGATTTAGGAAATGGAATTATTGCCCCCTGGTGGCAGATTAAGAATCGATGCAATCGAAGAAAACGATTTCAGATAAATAAGCAAATCTTTCACTTTAAGAATCATGTCTTGTACGATTAATGCCTGGAGTTATCAAAAAGAATGCACAGCCGTTTACATATGCAATAAGATAACAGTAAACGGGGTATAATTTACATTTTCACCTATAAGAGTAATAAAGAATGTGGGAGAAATTTAATTTTCCGCTTTATAAACTGTAAATAATAACACACTAGAATCAAACTCTTTGATCAACACAATACCACAGCCAAAACTCCTGATAGTCCAGTCAGTTACTTCAAAATCTAATTTTCATTTACAAAAAGAATTAGGCTTTGTAATTTTCACGTAAATATAGAAAAACCTTCCTGAATCTGAATCCATGTGGGGCTTTTCTTTGCTCAGTTAGATACGTCAGCAGCCAAGGACAGAGAAGGACAGGAACAACAGAATTTGATCTTATGACTGGCTAGAACAACAGCATAGTTCAACGTTGATGCAATGTTTTCCACATGGGTTAATACACAAATTCATGTATCCTAATCCTCAAATTATGAGTTGTTAGCCGCCTTCCTAATATCTGACTACCCAACAATCATCAAAATCCTATTCAATGATTTTTATACTGCATGGCACATTCCTTACATCACCCCAAACTAAAGCGGCCCAAGGTATCTATTCCAAACCATTTTGCTGTTCCAGCTGGGAAAAAACTGCTTTATCACAGTGGGTTTACACAATTTGTAAGATATGACTTCCAGTCAAGAGTATAACAAAGGGGGAGAAATATTCATTCCTTATGGGACTACATTTATCACCACAGAGTAGTTAGCAAGGATCATGTTGCCCATACAAAAATGAGCGTTTTTACATTTCAGTGATGTGTTCCTTCCATGACAGGAAAACCTTTTGCATCTGCAGCAGTCTAAGCTCTCTAAGGAGCTTAGATCAGTATTCTAAGGAATACTGACAAGCAACAGTTGCACGACGTCTTTAACTGCACAACTCAAGGCTTCATGTCTCCTGAAGCACAGACATCATGCCTTTGAGGAGCTGTAACATATTTTCCCCCTTTTTTCCTTATAAATTGGTTAGAGCAACCCACCTTGGTTCTACACACCTCTACAAGGACAATTATTACCATGCAAGTAATTGATGGAAAATTGATTACTATGAAGAAGACTCCATCCTTTATCAAGGCATCTGATGTATCAGTGGTGACATAAGCTACACCAAAGAAATGTCTAACCTGAAGGGATAAGAAACTGCTAGTAAATTAAAATTAATTCAGTATTTTTTCAAGATAAGAGAGTGTTATTTGACCTCCCCAGTCTGGCATGTTAGAAGATGAATGAAGTTCTTCATGGCTTTGAATTCCTCATACTAGACTGGCAGTTTTACACAATGTCCAATGAAATTCACATTTCTCCAGAGCACCTGCCCTGAGGATAGGGTAGGGAAGTGACTGGAAATTTCACCTAAGGTGTAGGTGGGGGAAGTAAAATAGTTCACAAATTCTTTAAGCAAAAAGAACTCCATGACAGACCTATCTGTTGTACAATATGGTAGAGGACAGTGAACTGCCATAAAGAGCAATCAAGCAACAGATCGGCGGCGATCTAACAAGGAGCTGTGTTTTCAAGAAATGTTTTTGTCTGGCAAACAGAAGTTACCTACTAAATTGGAAATTTTGAGATTACTGCTGATGCTGACAAACAAGCAAGGTAACAGTCAGTGCTTGTAAAAGGTTATCAGAAGTGTGGAAGAAAGGGCAGGAGCTATGGAATTGGAATTTGGGAAAGGATCTGGGACCTCTTGCTTGGGGGGTAAATGGGCAGGCTGGGTTCAGACAAGCAACATCTGTTGGCTCCTCTGTGGCCCTAGAGGAACATAGCTAGCCCTTCACCCACAAACCTCTCCCAATTAACTTATTCTTGACATGGGCATGGGATCCTGGTCTCCCCAGTGAGTGACATACACAGCTTTGGCCTTCTCGTACTAGCAAGTCGTGACAGAAGCAGGTTATTTGGCAAGCAAGCAATACCAATTATTCTCACACCTATTTACACGATGGTGCTTCGGCAGGGCGCTCTCCCCTTGCTCACGCTGTACACCGAGGGAAGCAAAACCTCCTTCCTTGCTGCAACCGAAGTGCTAAGAACTTCCCCGTTTTAACCCACTTTAGCCCACCGCAGCGCTCAAGGGAGCTCCCCTTGCAGGCCGACAGGGGAGGGGGCGAGCAAACCCTCTTCGCCGCCGCTCTGGGAGGGTGATGAGAGCGGAGGAAGCGCCAATCCGGGCGATGCCGGGAGAAGTCTCCTCCCTGCCGGCGCTGGGAGAGAGGACCCCCCCGACGGGACACCTGCCCGCCGCTGAGGGGGCGGAGAGCCCCGGCGGCCGCTGACGGGCGGGAAACCCGGGGTGGGCGGGGCGGCGGCCGCGGCGCGAGCGCGCCGCAGGGGCCGGTGGGAAAGGGAAGCGGCCGCCTCGCCGCGCGCGCGGGGGCGCGGGTCCGTCGTCGCCACCACCGTCGCTCGCGTCGCGTGCGCAGGGGGCGGGGCTTCCGCGCTCCCGCCCGAGCGTCCGGGCGAGGCGGAGCGGCGGCCATAGCGGCTGCGGCGAGGCCGGGAGGGCCCTGCCGCCCCCTCCTCCCGGAGGTGGGGTGGGGATGGCGGCCGCTTCTTCCGACGTGGGCCCGCGGGCTCGTCGTGAAGGCCTCTGAGCGCCCGCCCTCCCTCCGCCGCCTCGCCTCAGGGCGGGAGAGGCCTCCCGCCGCGCTAGGCCGCGGCAGGCCGGCCGGGGGAAGGAGGAGGGGCCGGGCGAACATGGCCAGCCCCGGCAAGTGGGAGCGCCTGAGGCCGCTGCGGCCGGACACGCTGCGTGTGAGTGAGGTACACGGCAGGCGGGGAAGGGAGGTGCTGCCTGGGGATGGGAAAGGGCGGGACGGCGCGGCAAGGCTTTGCGCCCAAGGCGGGAGGTTTTGAGGAGGTTCCCGAAAGTCCTTGCTCTCGCCTGCCCGGCGGGAGATGCCCGAGTGGGGAAGATGAGGCAGGCCCGGCCGGAGCGGTGCCCGAAAGGGGCGTTGCGGTGCATCCCTCCGTCGTCGCGCTTCAGCAGGCTGCCCGGGAAAGGACAACGTAGTGATGTTAGTCACGGTCAAAGGGACGGCTTTCTTAGCTGTGTTACCTGCAGTCTCTTAATCGGGCTAAATAGGCTGTAGCTGTGTTTGAGAAAAGCAGACTGCAACTGTGCGTTCTGTTCTCTGAACATCTGTGATGTTCAGGTTGTCGTCTTACATGCAGCTTCCACTGCTACTTTTAGTAATGCTATGAGGTAGCTGACAAAAACCAGGCCTACTTCTAACTCCGTGATACTTTTTAAAAATGTGCATTTTTATTAAGCTTGGCTGTTGGGCTAAATGATACTTGGTAGTATTGTCTTAAAGCCATGAAAAAGTTTATGTAAAGTTTTACACTGGTAATTGGAAATTTCTTATTATTGGAGATGATGATTGTAAGAAACAGCAAATGTTGGGCACAGCTGCTTATGTAGGTGTTTAGATGAATCAACCAGAGGTGATGCTTTTCTGAATCTGCTTCTCATAAACAGGGAAGTCAAGGATGTGGTAATCATTAGCAGCCTTGGCTGTAACAGCCATGGAATAGCAGAGTCCAAAACCCTGGGTATAGTGAGGAAGGCAAGTAACAGAGAACAGAAACTGGACTCCAGTTTATTCGGGCAATGGGTAGCTGAGATTTTGAGGGAGGCAACTTTGGAAGTTAGAGGAGATGAAGAGGTGGTTGTGGTACAAGCACAGGGATGTTCCATCCTGATACTCATGAAAACAAGTCAGTGTGTTGAGGGGTGGGCATAGCTATGCCTGCACTCTGAGGGTGGGGTGCAAAAAGAACATATGCAGGAGGTGGAAGCAAGGACAGGCTATCAAGGAGAAGGATAAAAAAAATGCTGTCTGGGCATGTAGGTATGATGCTAGGAAAGCCAAAGTTCTAGTGGTGAAACTAGCAAGGAGCGTCAAGGGTGACAAGAAGAACTTTTACTGCTACATTGGTGGTAAGGGGGGGCATGTGAACCTGCTGGTAAATGGGACAGGTGATTTAGGAAGAGCAGACTCAGATAAGGCTGAAGTACTTGGCCTTCTTGCATGGGCCTTCAGAACTGATGTCCCCTACGCTTTGTGCCTAAGAGACAGGATTCAAGGAGAGGAACAACCAGCAATGGAAAAATGTCAAGTTAGGTATCTCTTGAGGAATCTCAACCCATACAAGTCTGTAGGACCCACTTGGGGTATATCCTGAGAGGGCTGAGAGAGCTGGCTGATGTCATTGTGAGGTTGCTCTCTTATCATCTTTGAGAGGTTGTGGAGGTCAGCTACAGCTTCGTCTTCACTTCAGTCCCTTGGAAACTCATGAAGCAAGTTCTCTTGGGCATTATTTCTAGGCATGTGAAGGAGAAGGCAATTGGGAATAGCCAACATGACTATACTTGCAAACTGATTACCTTTGGTGATGAAATGACTAGATCTGTAGATCCAAAGCCTTGGATGTCATCTACATTAGCTTTAACAGGACTTCTGAAACAGTCGTGTGCAGCATGCTCCTCCTGGAGTTGGGATGTTACAGATTGTACACTACTAGATGAGTAAAAAAGGACCCTGTCTAGATCATCAGGCTCAAAGAGGAGCAGTTAGTGGTTCATACTTTACCTGAAAGTGGATTACAAGTGGAGTTCCTCAGGGATGTATCCTGGCACCTGTCCTGTTGATAGGAGGAGGAGGATGTGGGATGCACCCTCGTGATGTTCATGGATGGGGAAGGTGCCACAGACAGCTAGGAACAGGCTGGAGGAATGGCTTATCAGGCACCTCAAACTGCAACCAAGGAAGCTGAAAATTCAAGTGTGAAGCCCTGCACCTGGGCCTGTACGCTGCGGTGGTACGGGCTGGGACCTGAGCGGCTGGGGGACCACCCTGCTGAGAGGACCTGGGGGTGCTGATGGACAGTGGGCTGAACACGTGCCAACACTGTGCCCTGGCATTGAGGCATGTCAGGCTGTATTAGCAGGAGCATAGCCTCCAAATCAAGGGAAGTGATTCTTCTTCTCTACTTGGCACGTACTAGGCTGCTCCTGGAATGCTCTGTCCGTTTTAGGCCCACCAGCACAGGAAGGCTGTTGGTAAACTGCTGGGGGAGCTTGGTAAGCCACCGCAGCCCTTCAGTACTTGTGGGGAAGTTAACAACAAACTGGTGCCAGGCACTTCACAGCTGTGCATGATGGGAGGCTGAAAGGAAATAGCCATGAATTGAAACAAAAGAAGCAAAAGAGGTTGCAACTTGATGTAACATGAAACTTTTTCACTGTGAGAACAGGCAAGCAGTGGAGTGGGATGCCCAGAGAGGTGTAGCCTCTATCCCTTGAGACTTTCAAGACCCACTTAGATAAAGCCTTGAGTAAGCTGCTCTGGTCTAATGGCTGTTCCTGTTTGGAGTTGAAGGTTGGACCAGAGACCTTCTCAGGTCTCCTCCAATTGGAATGAGTCTGAATTTGAAAATACTTCTTTTGTTAAATTAGGGTGGGGAGTGGAATGAAGTACTTACTTAGGCTTGTCCTGCCAGTTTCTTGACCAGAGCAGACTCTGCTGCCAGTCTGGAAGTCTACTACAAAATAATTGTAATGCTGTATAATAGCAGTGTATCTTCTGTATGTGAGCTGGAATAGCTGAAACTTTTATTTGCAGAGTTTATACAGGTATCTCTTTGTGTTGTGACCATTGCCCGAGCGTTAGGGAGTTTGGTGGTGTTTCCTGCTTTCCAAGACAGAGGGAGATGTGCTGAGATTAAGGGCTGAAAATTCTAACAGGAATTAATGAGCGAGCATCCCTTCTATCCAGTGACACTCCTTCACTGTAATATCTGTTGAGTTGTCAGCACTCGGATGGCTGTAGCATCTGGAGGTGATTTGGGTATTTCTTCTGGAGAAGCTTCCTGTGTATATAGCATTTTATGTCAGTTATTTCTTTTTTTGTTTGTTTTTTTTTGTTTTTTTCCCAGCCACCAATGATCAACCTGAACGTGGATGAGGATGTACAGTTTGTGAGAAGTAAGTTGCTGTGTTCCATGTTTGAAGATTATTTATGAAGTATTTCGTGCTTTTTTACAATGCTGAGTACCTGGTGTAAACAAATGATAAATTGTCATATATCTAATGTAGGCAGAACAGGAGGAATGCTGCACACTAAATGAAATAACAGATATGAAGCAACACATTCTTCATAGTTTTTCCTCTTTAAATCTCCTGCAAGTATACCTTCCCACTGCTGTAAAGAAAATAACTTATGGGAAAAGTGGGTTAGAGAAAACTGGAACATTGTGCTGGCAAACATAGGTTTTCAACTGGTATTAATAAATGTAAATACAAGCTTGAGTGAATTTGCGTTGTTTTTTTTTCTTTTTTTCTCACCAATTGAATAGTCTCACACATCTCACAGTAACACAGTCCAAAACTGAGTTGTTGAACCTGTCACTGCATGCTAAAGAGTGCACAATCGTGCAGCCATGGAATGGGTGTGATATACTGTGAGTAAAAGTGCATGTCTCATTCACCCTGGGAAAAATACTGCAGCTTGAAGTAGAGTGTTTCCTAGGGAAGCTTCCTTACACATGCACCCATGTGCACGAACACACATGCACGTGCGTTCTCGTGAAGCATTGGACTGGAATATTACTCAGTTTGATCAGATATGAAATACCTGGTTTGCTTTGCAGGAGAAAAGACAAGTAACAGCAGGATTTGACAGTCTTTCATTGACTCTAGCATCAGATGAGTGCATGTGTATCGTGTCTTTTTTGTGCTTTAAAAATACATACTTTTTTGTGCTTTATGGATACATAAATAACAATTTGAAGTTAAACAAGGTGTTCGTCAGTAACTTCTCTGCTGTTTCTGCAGATATGCTCGTAATGGATACACATAGCACAGGGATCTCTCTTAAACCTGTGGTGTCCTGGTGTCTTTAGATCTTTGTGTCATTAGTAAATTAAACAATGGCATCACCAGTTCTTTTTGTTCTGAGGCCAAATAGTACAGCCAGAGTTTGTCCAATATTAGGTTCTCAGACTCCAGAACAGATTGGTCACATCCAGGCTGAAACAGTCCCTGAAACGAGGCGAACTCCTGAACCATGCCTGAATGTTACCTGGGAGATCTACTGGTTAATTTGGGCCAAAAGGGTGGTGGGGGGGAATCAAACAAACAAAAAAAACAAACAAAAAACATTTTAACAGTGTGATGGAGCTGATGATAGAGCTGCAATTCTCTGGCAGTGCCCTGACACTATCTATAGTTAACCGAAGGTTTCACTGGTATTCATTCAGTGGTCTGAGCTCCTATAGAACATAGTTACGTACCTATTAGTGTCCATACTAGCAGTCTGAAGTCGTGAACGTTGAAAGCATGAAGATGCATGCTTGCTATTAAGATACAGTCATTGCAAACAAATGAAGGTATATGTAGTTAATAGACTTTATATGATGCCATTGCAATGTCAGCATTAATAATGACAGTGTTTTCAGACTTTTATCTTCATTGCTACTTCATCACTATTGTTTTTCTAAGGAACACTTCATACTCGTGTAGTAGTTTACCCCAAATATTCTATCAAAACTTTACAGGAACTCTGAAAGTCAAAAAGCCTAGATTTGATGCATCCTTGGTTCATTTGACCCGAAAATTCATGGATCTTGTCAAAACAGCTCCGGACGGTGTCCTCGATTTAAATGAAGTAGCAACAACACTTGGAGTACGGAAACGAAGAGTGTATGACATCACCAATGTGTTGGATGGAATCCACTTAATTCAGAAAAGATCTAAGAATCTTATCCAGTGGGTGTGAGTTGGCTTTGAAACTTCTAATTTCTGAAACAATAAAACCCAACAATGTTGAGTAATGTTTATAACTTTGAGAGTACTTTTAAGCATATTGAATTACTTTTAATAGATAAAAATATTCTAAGTTCTTCTGTATCCTTAGGCTCTCTGAATTACTTACTATATTAACAAGTATCAAGTGCAAAAGCACAATGAAGCCTATTTCAGCAGAGTAAAGGATGCCACAGTTCCTTGTTGTCTTCTATTAGTATACTTTGTGTTCAATAAACAGGATCTTATTTATATAGCCATACTGGACAACTTTCATATTCTTCTAGAGGTTCTAATCTTGACCAAGTTGTCGGAAAAGCACCAGAGCAGCAAAACCTTAAAGATGAACTTTCTGACTTGTCAGCCATGGAAGAAGCTCTGGATGAATTAATCAAGGATTGTGCTCATCAGTTATTTGAACTAACAGATGACAAAGAAAATGCAAAATATCCTTTTAACTCTTGCATTGCTTTAACACGTGGTTTTGGTTGCAAGTACTCAGGTATCTGGTAATAGGTGTAGGCTGATACCACAGGTATGCAGTAATACTTGATAATGAATTTTATAATAGGGAACTTATTGGTTATTTTATATTGGTGTATACTAGTCACGTGCCCTGCTTTGCAGTATCATGTGCAATCTCGCCTGTTCTCAGGGGAGTGCTAGTTCTGTGACCTTCCCACTGCAGAAGAATGGAAGTGGGGCAATAGTCCTAGTACCCTGACTGTCACCTTGTTCTCTCCGTTATAAAGTTGTCTCAGGGGCAGGTCTTGACCTACCGGTGAGATTGAGTTGCTTAGTGAGATGAGAAAGAGGACCCAAAACAGAGTCCCAGTGGCCTGTTGCCAAGAAGATCTAATGGTATGTTGGTTGTGTCCTAATACTGTTCTGTCTCTTGAGAGAGGTTCCAATGCAGTCTTGTCTTTCAGATGGGTTTTGATAGCAGAAAAGGGATTTCTTTTAATATGACATAAACATTGGATTTTGGCTTTAGGTTGCAATAAAATATTACTTAGCTCCCTTGCCTAGCAGAATGTTAAGGTCTGTGCTCAAATGAAATGTGTCCATTTTCTGTATGATAGCAGGAAAACTTTTCATTACACTTTACTTGTTCTGGTTAAGAAAATAATTCCATAGTTTTCCAGGAAATTATTTACATGCATAGTTATTACAAAACAAAGAAGTAGTTTCTCAAGGGCAGCATTCCCTCTGCTTCATGGAGGGAAGGCTCCCTTAGACTTATGATGGCATCTGTGAAAACCGTTTGTCAAATTTGTTTGCTTTCTTAATATTGATTATTTCAAATTTTTTTAAGCTTTTTCCTTCCTAGAAATAAAAAAAAAAAGGTTTTCCACTTATCAGCTAATACTAAATTTTACAAAGCTAGTATTAAAGTAACCTCAGCTAAACTGTTTACCACTTTTCTTAAGTTGGTATTCTGCTTCAGCGTATCTTACCATCATACTCTTTGCTTCTGCCTGTTAGCAAATTACTTTACAGAATCCTTGACCAATGTATACACTAGCTTATGTGACATATCAAGATATCCGTAGCATTCAGGCATTTCAAGAACAGATTGTGATTGCAATCAAAGCTCCAGAGGAAACCAAATTGGAAATACCAATTCCTAAAGAAGTAAGTTTTATACATTCCTGTCTTAAGGGAACAAAAGTTCTCTAATTTGATTTTTTGCAGCAGCAATCAGTAATTGACTTCCAAGTTCTTTGTCATGTAAAGCAAGTATTGGTGCTTTATTTTTCTTGTGTTCTACTAAACAACGCTGTAGGGATAACAGTCGAAGAAACTTATTTGCAGTATTTTTTTTTACCTAAATTATTAAACAATAAACATATCTGAGCTTTAGTTATTTGGTTTTGCTAGAGAGGATGGAACAGCTGTAATAAATGTTACTTATTTCCACTATTGGTTTGTTTGATAATTGCTGGGATAATGAAACTTGCAAAGAGCTGTTATTGTTTGTATACTAAAATCTACAAAAATTGTAAATCTAACCAAACAAAGCAATAAGCATGATTTGATAATTATCTTAACAGCATGTAAATGCTGTCTTACTGCTTAATGAGTAGACAGTTATTGTTACTACAATACTAAAGTATGAAAGGCACAGTGTGGTCGGTTGTGGCCCTCTAGGGGCTCGATTTCTCACGGAGGTGGGGGGCTGTGCCCTGTCCTCACCTCGTGGTAGGACAGGCATCCCCCCATGCAGGTCGGACAGAAGGGCCATAGCCTTGCCCTCTGCTCCCAGCCCCACTGCGCCTGGGCCTGCGTACTGGGAACCCACAGTTTAAGGTAGTGCTGTGAAAGAGGGGGAATACTGGAAGCAAGCTTAAGATAACAAAAGGGGCTTTAATTCTGTTTTCCTTTTGCGTGTGCATTTTTTATAATGTCCTTAGTTGTGTAGTCATCACATTTGCCTTGCTGTGTGCACAGAAAGGGAGGTGATATTGTAGGAAAAGGAGGTACGAATCAATAGAACCAGAAGACTTAGATCCACTGCGTGGATCTGCAGTGGTTTCACTGGTAAAAGCAGCTGGTGCTCATCCTGTGGAGATGAAAAAGATAAGATTTCAGAGGCTTCCTGAAGCAAAAGAAGGCAGGATTTTAAAAGCTGTACTTCAGAGAGAACAGAATCTTCTCTCTGTTGCCCATTTAATTTGATTTGCTCTGTGCCTTGCAACATGATGTCTGCCAAAGGAAAGCAGGAAAATTAACATGGTTTAGTTGCTTTGCTGTATTATTAAAGCTGCTATGTGCTCTGATTTGTTTTCTGATCCATGGCATTGACTTGTCAAGTTTTAAATCCTGTTACTCTTCCTAAACATATAGTAAATCTTGGTCATATATCTAAAGGTCAGTAACAAGACTAAACAAAGTTTCGTTTAGGTGCATGTTCATCAAAAATGAAACCTTGGTAGCTTAATGGTGCCTAATTATTGGCCTACAAATCTATGTAATCGTCGTATTTCATGTAGAACTAGTAACGCAATTTTAAATAGTTTTGTCATTCTTGTATTTGTTCTGTTCTTAATCTATTGGCTTAAAAATATGTGCAAAAATAGATAACTGATGTGTAAGATTTGTTCTTTGGTTTATACGCAAGTCACTGTTTTGTAGGATTGCATAGAAGTACATGTGAAGAGCACAAAAGGACCCATCGATGTGTATCTATGTGAGGTGGAACAAGAGAAGCCAGGTGCCAAAACTTCTGAAGATATGGATACCGTCACTTCTGAAACTGAGCCATCAGTTCCTCCTGATGAAGGTAGTCTTCCATTTACGTTTTTATCCCCATGTAATTTTTTTTTTTGAAGATGGTCATACCATTCTGATAACGTTGAAAACTGTACTGTACAAGTATAATTTTGTGGTCATAGTTTGTGGGCCAAGATGTGTGGGAGCGTAGGAAACGCCTGAAAGAGAAGTCGATGCTGTTGTGTTATCTCACAGCAGCAGGAGGTCAGAGAGTCGGGCAGGTGCACACGTAGAGAGGCACTCTTGTTCCCGGACCCCTTTCCTTCCTCTGCTCCGTCCTGGTTTCCTGTCGGAGCTGCGCTCTGCGGATGGAACAGCGCGTGTCAGTTCTCCGCTGCCTCGCTGCGGAGCCCGGCAGCTCAGCTGAAATAGTTGTCGTGAGAGTTAAGGTGCTGTTTCAAACGAGAGTGTGCTGCTCTTGCTCGTTACTGCCCTGTCTCAGGGAGGGCAGACAGAAGAGGGGATGAAGTATTTTGATCTCCTAGAACAAGAGTGGCTGGAATACAGTCTCTCAAGAGCCCCAGTGCTGCAGGATGTTGTGGTTTAAAAATAAATGTGGCGGGAATTGCAGTAGCTCAGAACACAAAAGATAAATTATTTTTAGCAGTGCTGCTTTATAGTTGAGGGCAAGAGTTGACTTCTTAATCTTAGGCATTTTTTTACTTCATTTTGCTTGCGAAATGACTCGGAATTATATTTCCTACAATGACAGTAATCTTATTCCTTTTTTTTCACTTTTCCTTTCAAAGTGAGATCTCCAGGGGAAGAAAAAAACCAAACCACCTGAGATGACAGATTAATTACAACTCAAAAATCTAATACGGAATGTAAATACCTGTGTTATAGAGCTTTTCCAAAGCCGCTTGGATCTGCAAACTTACTAACCTGAAGTGTTCCAAAGTGTTTTAAATTTAAACCAGCAGTGGGTTGGTTGAGTGCTTTCACAGGATTGCTTATCTTCCCAAGTCAAAAGACAACAGTTCCTAGAGTTGCTTTTAGGAGCTTTGTTTTCATAATTGCATGTGATCTACAGAGCTTTGGGAAAACGGTATCTTTAGCTTATGAAATAATTTTAATTGACGGAAAACATAGGCAATTAATTACTTCTGAAAACGAAGATTTGAAAACTATTTCTGGAATGACCCATAATCCTTATGAGAATGTATATAATAAAGAAATGCACTTTTCAGTTCTGAGGCTGCACTACTACTAAGCAGGACTGTCAAATACGAGTGTAACAAAGACCTGGTGTATCGGAAGCCTTCACTATAAGGAACAAGATGTAAATATCATGAGAGTTATGCCTTACACTGTGTAGATGCTGTTTGCATTGTTTGCATCCAGCTCTGCATGAACTGTGGTATCAACACTGAAGTTAAAGAATTGGGCTTTTTGTATATATCTGTATCATGTCTAGGTAGTTACTGATGTAGATTTATTGAGATGGTTTGCATTTCAGCCTTTGTACAGCAAAGAAATAAAATAAGCTTATAAAATATTAAATAGTCTAATCGGTCAGTCTAATGAAACACGTTGGGTTGTCTTTGTTGGAATTCACTGGGTAACTACAAACATGAAAACTGATGGGAAAATTTTAAGTCCGGTGCTGGCAGCTAGCAGTTAGATCTGGTTCTTGCGATGCCACAACGCTGTAGCAATTTTCAGAAGAAACATTATGATCAGTAACTACTTAAATTGGTCCCTTCCACTTTCTAGAGTTTACGTACAGCGTAGCTTTAGGCTAGTACCATGATCTCTTTGGGGCTTTAGCTTGCAAAAATACGTAAAATACGTTAGAGCTACATCTGTATTCATCCATCTTTTAGTATCTGTAACATGAAGCTTCAGAATTTTGATACTGGGTTTTCTCAGTGAATTAACTGTCACCGTACAACTGCTGTCCTTAGGCTCATTTCACTGCAGTACCGAAAAGCGTGCTTCGTAGTTGTCTGTGCGGGGAGGGGGGGTTGGTTGGCTTGTTTTTAAATTGGAACTCAAAGTCCTTGCTTTCCCAGTCACACGGTATCAACAACTACCCATCTACTCAGAAGTGAGAACAACCAAGCTAATAAACCCCTGAACATTTTAACCAGCAACTCTACAGCTATTTTAGACAGATGCTGTGAAATTAAATGCCCTGTATTCCACTAATAAATACAAATTTATAACAGTTGATGCTGAAGAGCTTAAATATACCTAAATACAGACTGAGAGTTAATCCAGTTTTCTACAAGGTTTGCTAGTTCTGCAAAATGCATAGTATTGTAGTATGCAAACTGGGAAATACACCGCGTGCAAGCTTGTCTCGGAAAGTAATCTTGACTTCTTGTGTACGTGCTCCCGCCTTCCAGTTCCAGAATACAGGACTTCAGTGTTGGATACTATTTTTCTGCATCTCTATAAAACGCAAACTACAGGCTGAGCTGTTACAATTATACATAAAAGCAAAGTGAAAGCACATTTCGTAGGCGCTCCTCCAATGAAGCTGGGGGCGGGGGTTGAAATTAAGAAATGATCGTTTCGCACAGCCAGGTTGTCCTTTCCCTTCGGTGGCTGGCTTTTTCCGGATGGCAAACGTGCTATTTGCATTTTTACATTGCTGTTCTCTTTCGGTGGGGAGAGAGGTCTGTGCCCAAGAGAAGTATTGATCCCCCTACACTGGTTCAACCACTTGGGATAACCTTTGCTGTGAAAGGTGTGAAAATTTCCAGCACCAACAACTAATGCTATGCCTTCGGGTGGGCTGTTGTTACGTGATGATACAGTGTTTTGAACTGTGGAGTAAGGAAGTTGTACTTTTACAAAATAACCATCTTACACATGTTAAGAAAGTCTGTTTTCAAAAGCAGAACATACCTACTTTATTTAATTGAAGCATTAAGATTTTTCATTTTGAACAAATCTCTAGTGATTCTGGTTTTCTTCTCTCCTTTGTGCAGGTTTTCCAGCTGTAGAACTCACTTTTTAACTTCAAGCTACACAATTATCACAGTGAAATGGGAGAAGCTGTAATATGACAGTTATAATTATTTTCTTAAATACGTCTATTGTTTTAATAGTGCACCTTCAGTGGAACAAGGGCACTTTTGAAAATTAAACCACTCTCTGGTACTACTTGGATACTGGAGTATTGTGATACTGGAAAACAACGTGTACTGTATAAGCTCAGTACGCTCCCTAGCTGAAAAGACCAGATTTGGACTGGAGGAGAAGTTCCTGAGTGATGCTGAACTTAAACACAAGTTACACGCTCACTTAAAAAGTAAATGTGATAGGATCTTACTCTGAATTTGTATAATAATGCTTGATTTTTTTTCTGAAAGGTTATTAAGATTATTTTTGTTGAGTCCGTATCTGTCCGTTTTCAACATATTTGTATGTGTAAGCACTTCCCTCAGCCATTTGAAGACTCTGCCTGTAATAAATTAAAAAGCTCTAATAACGTTTTTGTCTTTCCTTCAATAAGAATGGCTGAGCCTATAAATGCGTTAATCAGCAACAGCCAGGATCCATAATTATAAAACGGCCTGGTTTTGCTGACTCTGTAACTGGAACAAACGCCGCAAGTTGCCAGTCCAGCCCTTATTTGGTACGGGAAATCACTCGTCGGAGTTTTCAGATGTGAATTGCAGTTTTTAAATAATGTGATTTATAAAGAAGAGAGAAGATTGCTTTAAATTACTATCTTTTGGAAAGCACTTAAAAGACAGCAAATTCCTTCATTTTGAGTAATCTTTTTGTTGTGTGTGAAGAGCCTCATTTATAAGCATAATTAAATTACACTGATTTCAAAAGTCGCTTTAGCTCTTGTAATTTTCAGTGGTGAAGTCAGCCTGCGTGCTAGAGGATCGGCTGGTCCCGAGGAGCTGGAGCTGACGGCAAGCTGTGAACCCTCGTGCTCCACGCTCTCGGTGTAGCGGCTGGCGCTGGCGCCGTGCTGGGACTGGAGTAACCGCTGGAGCGTTTATCCGCAGCACTGATCTGCTGTTTTTGCTTCCACTTCTGATCTGCCGGCAGTAATTTGGGAGAAGTCTGTTGAGGCTGAAATCGCATAAATTATACTTGGTTGTGTACGGTTTGTATAAACCTACACCAGGCGTCTCACGTAGATGTTTACTGAAGGACTGGGATACTCGTTTGTAAAAAAAAGCATGTTCGGAAGGAAATCTTAATGATGTTTGGAGAGGAAGAGAAGCCTGGTTGTCTCCACGCATCTGGTACGTGGTTCCTTCCCTCCCTCCCGTCCCGCTGCGGCCTGAGGGCCGTGCTGCCTGGGCGCCCGCCGCGCGCGGGTGGGCCGGCGGTGGCTCGGCGCGAGGTGAGCCGTGAACCGGGTGGTGTTCGTAATCGCCCCCGGACTGAGCGATGGGGCCGCAGGAGGCCGTCCTCGAAGCTGTAGCAGCACATGCAAAAGATACAAGCTCAGGACGTCGTTAGTCTTTTACTGACTTTTATTAGGCCTCTGACATTTCATTGCATCCTTCTTCAAAAGGAAAACTTAGCATTAGCACTTCAAATGAAAACTTTAGGAATCTAAAAATCTGCAAGAAGCTATTCAAGTTCCTGCAACAGTTTTGCTTTCAGTCTTTTGTAGGTTCTAATGCAAATCCTGAACAGATCTGCTTTTAGATAACGCACTATTCTTTTCCAGACAGACAAGCAATTTTGGTGGTACGGCTGTCATTTTCTAAGGAACTCTTTCTTTTTTTTTTTTTTTTTTTTCTTTTTCCATCTGTAGCCATAAAAATGTCACAAGCAGGTTACAGCCGTCGTTGTTACTCCTCTAACGTGCCGCCAAACCGCATATCAGGAAAAATGAAGTAAAAATTGTTAGTTTTTCTTGCAGATTAGGAAGGTGTCAGATCAGATATAAAGTTTCAGCCAGCTCAGAAAGGGAAAACCTGGCTTTATATATATTTTAATTACAAGGCACACAAATTCTTAGGAGGCTTGCTGGCTCCTAAATCTAGGATAACATTTGTGTGCACAAACTGTGACCTCAACATAAAAGAGTTTGTTTCCAAATGTGAAAATAAAAGTTATCTGTCAGAAGAAAAGTTCAAAGTCCAGTAAAAACATTTCAGAATTTATTTGGATAATAAAGTTTTAAAGGGGATTGTAAATTAGAGATGGGCCCAGACCTTTAAGTGCAAGTTAAGAAGCAAGTACCTGCAAACTTGAAGAGTAAAACAAGGTCAACAGGCCCCATGTTTATTATACCAGTCGTTAACAGTAAAGGTTGAAGCTAGATACAGACTTCTCTAAAGACTGAGATTTCTGGCTGAGATTTAGCGTGACCAAAATATTTGTGAGACAGCTGGGATTCCAGCAGAAGAATTCTGGATCTGGAAACACCAGCAAAGGGAGAATTTCCCTCATTATTTGCAGCTAAGGGACAATTTCCCTCATTATTTGCAGCGGTAGCTGTTTGTAGGCAGTTACCTACCGCTTTATTTTCTTCACAAGCACACGAAAAGAAGTTCTTGAACACGGGTACCTGTATGAAACACATCCTACTAAATATTGCAAGTGGTAAAACTTTAGCATGGCGGCTGGAACGAGGGAAGGCATTAATGCAATTTTGAAAATGAGGACGCACAGTCAGTATCTCTAATGCTTTTATTGGTAAGATCCATCTTTCTGCAAACTGCGATGAGACTGTCTTCTGGTGTTCTCATCAGCTAGGTTGTACTCTGCCTGTGCTCTTGCTCAGAAGTGTCCAGAAAATAAATTGTATGTAGAATGAATGAATGAACAAATGAATGAACGGACGAATGAACGAGCTCCCATTTTCCCCTGGTGAGACTCCTGAACATTCAGACCATTTCAGACCATTTCTTCCTGACCACACAGCAGCTATGAAAGTACTGAGAGTAACACCAGACACTCTGCTGTTAGCTGGGCACTCAAGGATCAAACCAAGCTTCCCAGAAGTTAGTTGTGATCTCTTCATGATCCCTAAAACACCTACGAAAACAGGACAATATCCACACGCTGCCTCCACCCCTTACACTAAAGCCGGTTGCGCAGAAGTCGTAGTCAAGAGCAGAGCGCCCCGATTTACTTGGTAACGCTGCTCCCTGCAAATCGTCAGAGAACCTTTTTACCAAGCAATGTTCTCATCACCAACGCCAGTAATACTTTAGTTTTGTGTAAGAAACCATTTCTCGTGGCAAAAATCCCCCTGGTGTTAGAGACAGATTCAACCTTAACTGCCCAGCAACGTGTGCGAGGCCTTCAAACTGGTGAGAAGCTATCGGAGATGATGATTTCTGTCCTTACTCAGCTGAAGAGAAAACAAACACCTTTGAAATGATGCAAAATGATCCCATCCTGGGAGAATACTCGTGAGGGAAATACAGAGATTTGCCTCAGGAACTGCAGCATCAATTCTTCCTGTGATCAGAGGTTTGAAAATAAAAGCAAAATACTGTGAAAACATTAGCGTTGCCTTTCCTTTGAGATCAAACAAGTCTTAATTGCAGATTTTTCTTGGAGAACTGAATAAAGGGATAAATCCAAATGTCAGTCTTTCAGTTGCCAAAGTTGACACATCAGTTGGCAGTCTCAACGCACAGATCGGTGGTTTTGATTTGTTTGGAAAGTATCAAAAACACTGACAGGCCAGGGCCATTGAGTAGCACGAAAGGAAAATATGGATTACTGTGTATTTATTGATTAATTATGTGTTTCTCCCTGTCCAAAAGACTCTAGACCGTATTAAAACTTTACTGCAGATTGAAGCTCAGGAATCTTACTTCTTTTCAAAAAGGAATTCAATTTGTGACATTAGATGATCACTCCATAGAGTCTTAAAAACAAGCATCTTCCATATGAAAATATCTTTTATTCCCAATCTGTAAAATACTGTTCCTTTATACATGGAGAAAATATAGACTGTTCTAATCTGGAGAGAGGGGTTGGAAGGCTGTCCAGATATTGTCTGTATGCTATGTACGTGTCTCTGAGGATCTGTTGCCTAGAAATGAAAACAAGACAACAATAATTGTTTACATAGATGTTGCCTGAAAACTTCTCAGGCATTTATGCTCCCTCTGCTGGCTTTATGCCAATGGACCATTTCTTAAATTGACAAGTGGGAGCTATTTTTGTGGGGTAAGGAGGGAAGTCTGCAAAACAGTATTTATGATTTGGAGAGAAAATGATACAGCTGTGAAGGGAAAAAAAATCCCCCCAATGCCACTTAAAAAGTTTTTTATCACCTTTGAAATCAAAAACTGATCAGGATGGCATCTGTTCATTCAATTAATTGCTTCTGATCAGTTTAACAAAATCGAGGTTCAACCAGAAATAGTCATTCAGCCACGTGCTGTATTGACAGCAAACGGTGGCTTTGAAATGGGCACGAGTAAGCAGAATAAATTATACTTGGAACCGAATCGTTATGCTTGCATATTTTGCATAGGTAATTCTCAGTTTAAAAGTAATAATGGATTCACAATGGGAACACTGTTAGTACATACGAATTACTGAGATAGATACAGAACTATGATTATCAGAAGGATGAGATTTGGGGTTTCTGTTCCCGTATAGAGAGAGTCTCAGTGTGGGCTGTCCTCTAAGGACAGTATTCTGATCTGAATCTGAATTCTCTCAGTGCCAGGAGGCACACAAGGCGCGAACATCGTTCTTCCACTTCGATCGGTCCGCGGCTGCGTGCTCTGGAGTCAAGGGCCACAGCGCAGTCTTCCGTCGGTTTCCCCCTCAGGACACGACCGATCCAGCTCCATCTCCTCCTCCTCACTTCATTACTGATTTTCTCCATCCCCGCCATTTCTGATGCTCGTCGTTTCTGCAACTTTTTATTTTTTTTCCAGGAGGAGGTAGTTGGCCTCCTGCCCAACCCCCATGACTTGGAGGGCCAGTGGTTTTTCTGTCAGGGTGGCCTTCCCTTAGGCTGCGTTGGTTCGCGGCACCTTCTTCAATTTTATCCGGTGCACCCTCCAGAGAGGGATCCCCTATCCACCACCCAGGGGACGCGCCTTCTAGCCGTGCAGCCCCAGCCGAAGGTAAGGACAGTATTACTTACATATAAACCCATATATCCTTTCACCCCCACATCGCGCTGCCATCAGGCAGCTTGCTGCCTCTGGACGAATCATTCCTCTGTGCTGTGCCCATTTGCAAAAAGGGGGTGAGGCTGCCTTAATCTCCTTTGCAAAACCCTACCAGTTCTGCTCTGCAGCGACTCCTAAGAGCGCGCCGGCTTCCCCAGGACCTTCCACGGGATGCTTGTCCTAGAAACCCCAGCACCAACAAAGGCAGTCCTTGGACTTCTTGCTGAGCTTCATGAAGCAACCGTGGTGGGTGCCAGGACCTCCCAGGTGCCCCAGGAGAGCATCTTCTCTGAAGACAGCACCGAAAAACTCTCTGCTATCTTGAAAGATGCTGTCCCAGGGCTTATTGATGCTCTCAGTCTTTACTGCATGTCCTTTAACAAATTAAATGGCAAAATAAATTCAATGTTCCAAACACACATAATCAAAATTAGCATCTTATTGACAATTTCAAATGAGAAGCCAAAGTGTACAAATGTACAAATAAATGTTCTTTATGTTTATTTTACATATACTGGGTTTTTTTTTCCTATCTGGCTCTTATTATAAAACAGGAAAATCTGCAACATCTGATTAATCTTCAGTATAACTTGCATTTTGTTCAACTATGACAAAATTGTTCCCTCTCTGGGTTAAATAATCTGACATTTAAAAAAGCTTAGTGATAGGATTAACCCTTTCCTCACCCCTTTTTCATGTCCCAATGCATCTTTTTTACAGTGGCCAGAGAGGAACTGCAATGGGTACATCCTTCCAGCATCGTGGCTTGCATGCAATAAACACTCGAAGCAGCCTGAACTGGTGCGGAGTTTCAAGGGCAACTTTGGTAAAAGGGTAAAGAGGGAGAAATTACCCCCTATATCCAGCTGTCAGACAGGGCCCAAGCCCCACGCTGACTGAAGTGCACAGCGCGCAAAGACCCAACTGTACAGCCCAGCGCGTACGCGGGCCCGCGGCCACGCTGCGCCTGGGGACGGCCAGAGCTGCTCACTGCCTTCCCAGAGGCTGCGGGGCCACTAGAGGGATGTCTGCAACCATCCTTCCACCCGCTTCTGAACTGCCAAACCACCACTTCTCATTCCTGACCAGTTGCAAATGACACTCGGCATCAAACAGTAATTGGAAATGCTGTAGAGAATCTATCAGAGGGCTGCTCGCCACGGCCTAGGGAAAGTATCTGGAAACTACTGATCTGGAAAGATGCGACGCACGCCGGTGCGCCACAAGGTCCAAGTGAGCTGATCAGAAATCTTCTGCTTGAACAATTTTCCACTGTGAAATTCCAGTTTGGTGGAAAGCAAACGGCTTCCCCCAGTTCCCTAGCTGCTGCTTTCCTTCCAGCACATCAGACACGAGCCACCCAAGTCTTTTTGACAGCCCAAGTTCAAGGACATCCAGGTCTCGGAAGATCAGGGGGGCTGGGCTGTGGCGGCACCAGCCGACACTCTGCGGGCTATGCAGCTGCCTGCCTGCCTGCGGTACCTGTTGCAGGGCAATCCTGGACAGCTGCTTGGAAAATTCTGAAAAAACAAAAAAGCAAATTTTGTTCTTTTCTGCAGTGAAATCGCTTTTCATGCTGCCACTCTGCAGGCAGCTTCAGATCCAGCACTTGGTTTGGAGCTGGAATTCTGTCCTACTGTAACATTTCTGTCAATTCCAGCTAGACATATCCTTTTTGTTTGTTTGTTTCCTATGGTTCAGCTTGTACCTTATGGCACGGCATAATCTATCTAAACTATCAACAAGTTAGCAGTGTGCTCAGTGACAAAAGTACTTCTTATTATTTTTTTTTATTAGTTCTAAATTAGTTGACTAGAAAAGGATGAAAATTTAATAGTGCAGAGTCCCCCCTCCTACAAGGACCAGCAGTTGGAACTGACTGGATGAAAGGGGCTGCAAACAGAGGAAAAACTTGGTAAGCTGAAGAAATAAGCATTAGTTTTAAGTGCTATAATAGTCCTCGTGTACCCCAGAACAGCCTAATTAATGAGCCCTAATTTATTACCCTGGCTGGGTAGATGAGTCGAACTCTTATACTTAAAAAAAAGATAAAAATGTGGTTTAATTTAGGTGGAAAAGAAGCAGCATCGATTTTAAAAGTGGTAAGAGTCAGAGTTGGATGACTTATTTATTTATTTAAATAGTTAATTCCCCAGAAAATGTGGTTTCAGTCATGTCTAAACTATTTGCTTCAAATTTGCTGAATAGTTTTGGCTGGAAAAAAAACAAAGGAGGGGATAAACTCTGTTGGAAGAAAGTCCCCAATTACCCAATAGCTCAATGATCAGAGCATTTACTTAGGTAGCAGGGACGCCTTAGCAGAGGCTGTTTTGAGGCAGGCCACACTCAATCCTTCCTGTTACCACTTTGATTTTGTCCAGATGGAGAGGGATGGGGACGCACCTCCCAGGGGAGCGCGCTGGTTCCCAGGGTGGGAAGCCATGATTCTCATGCTCCTCCTCGCTGACCCAACGAACTCAGTGCCTTTGTGCAGGGCAACAGCTTCAACGCGAGGAAGAATTTCCCCTTTCTCCCATTTTCGGGATCCCCAGTCCTTTGACAGCTTCCTAAGCAGTAGAAATCTGCTTCAAATTCCCTTGGACAAAAGTAGGATTTCCTTATCCTAAGTATCTCCATGCTATGAGATTAAAAAAGAGACCGCCTCTCTTCTTTCAAGCATCCAGAGCAAATATTCTACATCGGGTCAAACAGAACATTTAATGGTCCACGCAAAGAAATACCTTCAGGTTATTTTCTTTCAGCAAGGAAAAACAGCCAGTTTGCTTATGTCCAAACTGTGCTGGTTTTTATTATATTCACTGTGGGTTTTGAACAAAAATGCAACCTCCACAAAGTCTTTAACTGGTCATGAAATAGTTTGGTTTCACTTTTGTCCAGGGTGCATTACGCTTCTTACAAACTATTACGTCTGCAGCCACAGAAATAAAGAACTGGAAACGACACTGAGGGCTCCCGACGCCAGCCCCTACCATGCCGCTCACCACATCGTACAACCCTTTCAAAATGCACTGATCACACTGCAGGTAGTTATTTTCTTGCTGCCTTTACTCAGATGAAGGTTGTATCATCATTCATAGCTAGAAACTTTCTTATTTCCCATCTAAGTCTATCTGTGGCCAGTTTACAGGCATACGTTCTTCTGCCAGCATTGTTCTGTAACGTAGAGAGCTCTTAGTCGCCTTGCCTTGACTGCTGTGGTGTATCTACAGACACCACCATGCTCTCAGTCACCCCTCCGCTGGACTTCGCAAACTGAGTTATTCAAGTCACCTCACATACAACAGGCTGCCTTGTTCCTTTACCTCTGCCCAATTCCCACTTTCAGTCCCTGTCCTTCAATACAGATGAACAGACCTATTTATGTTCCAGCAGTATTTTTACTTGATCTCGCCCATCACCCTATCTTACTTGAGCACCTTTGTTAAATTTTACAGTACCATTTACCCTTTTTAATTCCACATTTCCATCAACTAATGGAAGCCTGCAGTATTTCTCCTCAGCTGTTTCCAAACAATAAGTTCCCACATTATATCAGAATTTCTTACTAGTCCCGAAGGGCACATTCCCCTATAGACTGGAGCATTTAATTTTATCCTATTTCTATCATTTCCGTCATTATAATCCAGATCTTCCAAGCAATATCCCAACACTCAGCCCTCTGTTGAGGTTGTCTTCTGACTCTGTGCAAACAGCCCGCATCATCAGCACGCTCCTTGATTTCATGCTGGTAAACAAATAGGTTCTAATTTCAAAATGTTAAACAAGACAGACCAAGCCTGGTCCTTGTAATTCCTACCAATGCAAATCTTCAAGGATTCAACTAATACCGTCCTATTTCACCCCATAAGGCATTGCTGTCCCACCTATAGTCAATTCTTTGTAGTTTAGGAATAGTATGTTACCCTCCAGAACGTTTTATAGCTGGATCTCCTACAAAGAATGTACATGAAAAGTTCCCTTAATAATTCCCATTAACTCTGGCTTTATCAAATTATTGATAACTCCTACCATATCAAATTATTTACTGAAGACAAGGTAAATGAGATCAGCTGCACATTTTTTGCCATTATTTTATAGCTGCGATTAGTCTGGTGCGATAGACTGTTGCTTGTTTTCTTCCATATCTTTGTTATTTGCTAGAAATGTGCTTTCAAACATTGTACGCTACTGAGGTCACAGGAGGAGTTTGATAACTGTCATATTTGTCTCCTTTTAAGATACAGATCTATACTTACTATTTTCAATCATGTGGCATGATCCTGGCAACAGTAATTTATCTGAAAATCACTTGTTAGTGAAATTGAGATGTAGTTTTAGTAATTCCAGAATTCTGATGTTTATCTGATACTGAATTTATTAAAATCTTCAAAGCTTTTCTTCCAATTTGGTTATAACTATAACTTTTATGACAATTTTCATAGCTTAATTCTGCTGACCCACATAGTGTTTTGTTTGTAACAAAGTGCTACCATCACCCATCACCAAAGCCTAGATGAAGTATTCATTTGGACTGGGGCAAAACTGAGATCATCTCTACTCGAGCCTCTTCACGCAGTCGTCCCATTTACAATTTGAGAGTCAAGTCTAGTGATAACAGTTGTTAAACAAGACTGTCCTTCTTGTTGGACAAAATGAGAAGAAATAGGAAAATCGTATTTTTGCCAAACAGGAAGAAAAAAAAAGGGTTCCTGGATATTCTTTTTCTTTCTTTCTTTCCTTCCCTCTCTGTGCCGAGTATTTACTTTGCTGCTCGACTCTGATGTTGTTTCAATACAAAACCACATAATTTCTCCAAGAGCGTAAACCTTATCTGCAGAGCTATGTCTTCACTAGTGCACTCACGATTGTTCTTATTCCTATTTTACAGCCCCTGCAAGTTCCCCAAGAGTAGGCCCAGCAACTGTAGTTGTTTACACCCCAGTATCAGTTAGACTGGCTTGTTTTCCCCACAATTAACAGTAGCTAAGTCTTGATGAAAAGCAGATCGTAGGAATGACAGTGCTAATATGGAGACACATAATGTGGGTATTCAGAGATGCACACAGAACTACAGCAATAATCATCTTTATTTAGCCTGTTCTATACAAGTCATCTTCTACTGGCATTTCCCCCTAATTGCAGGGAGTGTTCGGTGCCCGGGGTTTTACTGTCACTTTCCAAGCCAGTTCCTGCATACTTACGGCTAAAGGCCAGATCAAAAGAAGGATTTATTAGGTGCCTACAATGGCCCTTACACCAAAATCCAAGATTGCAATCCAAAAATACTCTTCTCAATAGCCATCTAACTCTGAAGGTTGCTAAGTTTGCTACCTATCTCTCTGCCTCCACCCTGCTGAGCGCTCTCATCAGTAGGCTGGAGAGCCTTTTCTTCCTGGCCTCTTTATTTTCTTATTAATGCATTTTTACTGCATAAAGACTGCTTCAGCAGAATGCATCCTTGAAGAGGCAAAACCACATGCAAACCTGCAAGATAGTGGCTAGGAACTTCATTTGGAGGTGGAATATGCAGCATGAATTGCCACAGGATGGAGAAAGGAGAATACATACGTGGGTTCTCACTCTGCTGAAGAGTTCCAGATCGGATCAGGATGGACATGCTGGTTCAGATTACATATCATCTGGGAAAACACAGGATTTCGGGAACACTTCTTATAACAAGTTCTGTTCAGTACACAGTTGGGCACTCCTTTCTCAAATGTCTGATTCTCCTCAGGTTTTCTGTAAGGAGCCTATTTGCCCAATTCTGGACTTTGGGTTCCATTTCGGGAAGCAGGTATTTAAATGTTTGATCTTAAATCCAGAATAAACGATCAGAAATGCTTCTGTTCTTATGGGTACATGTTCACTGGAAGAGGTAAGTATTACAGGCACGCAAGTGATGGGACTGAATCAATCCTTAGTCCCCTTGTCAGAATTGAAAGGAGGCAGAAATAGCTTTGAGAAGCTATGGCCAGCACTTCCAAGGGACCAGCAGCTTTGCACCCTGCACACTTCCAGTTCTGCAACCTTTACAATGTGTCACGCAAAGGAAGTGCTGGAGATGATAATGCTCAGAGTAGAAATAAGAGTGGCAGAAACCCTCCTCTGCTCCAAGGTACTGTGAGGTATAAGCAGCCTACTGACAGCACGACAGGGAGGATTTCATAAATCAGAGCAGCCCCTTGAACTGCTGTGACTTACACCTATGGGCCGTACAGCCCCAAACTTAGCCTAAATGTAGAAAGCAGCAAAGGAAAACTTGAGGTCACTTTGTCCTTACTCTCCAAGCTACGCTTACCGCGAGTTTCCTCCTGAGACTTAAAGCAGAGAATCTGGCACATGAACATCACGTAAGCATTTCAATTAACCTAGATTCACAGTTTCACTTCTGTCTTCCCAATGCATCCAAGAAACTATGAAACTACCTTGTTAACAAAAGCAATGTTAGTTAGCTGGGGCGAATTAGGTAACCAATTAAGACAGGCAGAGACCAAGTCCTGCATTATCAGGACACACCCAGGCATTATGCAGCCACTTTTGTTTCACACCTCCTTTTCTTGATCCTCTGGTACTTGTGTTTAAGATACTGAATTCAACACAGCACAGACAGCACCAACTAATATTTCAGCATTTATCAGCTATATAGCAAGACATGCTGTTTGAAATAGTGGGAAGCGACAATACCTGGCATACCTATCAGAGAAAAAAGTATATTCCTTGCCAAGTAGAAACAGTAGATGTAGACCTTCACCTATGAAGTTTACCATATGAAGATATTTTCTTTAACATTTGCTTGATTACTTTGGTTTGCGTTTAATTATACAGATGGCTGAGTGGTTTTGTAATTTTATAGCTGGCCTGTGCTACTGATTGATGTGGTAGTGTCATTCTTACTGAGTGCTGCTGGTTTGGAAATACATGGGGTTTGAAAAGCTGCTTGTATTTAAAGCTGCTAGTTGCAATGCAACAGATGCTGTACCATGAATTAAATGAAAGAATGTTAAAAAATGTTTTTTTGTGGACTTTACATAACAATAATATTTGCACCAAGACAACACTGCAATCAGAAAATCAACAATGATGATGATTGTGGGTGACTGTGACTCCTTCAAAAACATGTGCTTTTATATCTCCTAGATACAGAAGTCGTGTACCTTTCTTCCCATCTGTTTTCATTAACCTAAAATGAAGTAAAAGGGTTTGTTTTTTTTAATACAGAAAAAAAAATATTAACCCTTAGACTGATTAAACACTAGCATGTGAGAAAGGCAATTAAAAAAAAAAACCACAATACGCATATTCCTTTCTGTCCCTATTTCATATTTATGAATCTAAAAATAAAGAAACCCTTATGCTAGTGAAGTAAATGTAAATTATTTTCTGAAGGTAGAATGACAATCTTTAGCTACAACCTCCAAAGTCTCAAGACCTCATTATCTAAAAAACCACCTCTTGTCCTATTTCCATCACAAGAACAATGATCAACTGTGGCGTTCAAACAGTCAGTGCAGCGTCCTGGATGCCCCAGAGGGGAGGGACGATAGTTATGCACCTTTGCCCGTAGCAGTTTGGCACGGCTTAATTTTGGCAGCTTTCAAAGACTGTGTGTTTGCTTGGACTATTTGTTTTGTCCTTCTTACTCTGTTGTCACAATTTGGTTCTCAATCAGGATGAGAGTCAATTCACGTCTCTGAACAGAGATAGCCCATGAGATCACTGGCAACTCACTTAACTTTTCTATGCATCTGTTTTCCCATTTGCAAAACACAAAAATGGACTAGATCCACATGAGATGCTAAACCTAAATTTTAGGGACCCTACCAATTAGTAGAATCAACTCGCCCATCAGTAGTGCTCTTATGCTGTCTCTACTATCCCTGCAGAGAGTGGGAGCCCAAGAGGATTTGCAAAAGCCTTAACTAGCCAGCAGCAAGTGCTAAAAACATAGCAGCCTCTTCTCCTAAAACAGATGCACAGGTGGGTAGTTTCTGTTCTTTTTCTTTTGCAGTAGCTAGTAGTCAAAGCATGCCTGAGGTCCAGAGCCAAATCCCTCTTCTTCCTGAGAAGGCTTGATACCTATGGAATACCCTACAGGAATGACCTGAAGCTGATGACTTTTAACCAATAAGCCCAGTTTACCAACTTCTTACAAATCTGCTCCTAAAAAAGGCCAGTTCTGAAAACAGTCAACAGCAAATTCCTGACTGCCTCGGGACACCTAAGGCATATTTGGACCGTAGACACCTAAAGAGTTAAATGACATTTCAGGGAGTAGAGAGAGAGGTGAAGGATCCAACTGTGGACTCATAGGCTTAAAGCTGCAGCATGCATGCTGAGAGGCTTGGACTTTGCTTTACAAAACATGGTAAATAACATTTGACAATTCACTGCATCGGACTTCGAAACTACAGTACGCGGACCAAGTAAAAACAGTTCTTTCTTAGATGGTCTTTGTTAGGGGTAGGTGTTATCCTAAGAGATAACATGCTACTCTGGGCAGAAAAGGTAGAACTGTAAAAAGACCACAAAAGGTGCCGTTACTTTTCCTTCAGGACATGTTAAAACAGTGTTTTTCACAAATACTAAGGGAAGGATCTGACTTTCTGGGTGCTCTTTTTGCCACTTAATCACTTACAACCAGCAATAAAGCTTCTGCTGATGATTTTGTTGAGGATTTGTGTCATACAAAGGAATTCAGCTGACTCTGCCATTGTCAATTTGTCCCTGTAACAGAGTAAAACTTGTTTCCTCAGTAAACAGATATGTCCTGAAGGCTGAAGGAACAGATCCATTGGCCAAGAATTTCAAGAAGGTGCTGTTTCTACACACTTGCTTTTGAAGTCACAATCACTTTTTTTTGTATGCAAAAAGGGATGTTATGCTTATTTAAGAATTTGTTACCTTTGTTTAAATAGTGCCCTGAAGAATGTCACTAAATCATATAAGCTAGATAAAGTAAAGATTAGTTTTAAGAAAGCTTATTTTATAGATAAGAAAAATGAGGAAAAGAGAAGCAGCTTGCCTATAGCCAAGGGGAAACTGAAGAGAGCTTACATCTTCACATCACCTAGTGCTCAACTCAAAGCTCATAGAAATCACCCCCAAAATTGCTGTTGCCATTAGCAAAATCAAGTGGGGGCTCCTTATTGATCACTGGAGACACACTTCTCACGTGTGGTCTCTAGTCCAAACCTATTTTTAATCCCTTCTTAAAAAATCCAAAACATTTCTGCTGTGCCGCTTACAAGAAATTAGCCAATGAGTAGGCTGTACGTGAAGAAATCACGTTACTTTTAGGTAATTTAGAGCTTTTAATGGTTGACATGCTAGGCCGTGTAACTTCATGATCCTACTAGTACCCACATCCTAATCCTACTAGCAACTCTACTAGTTGTTGCACCTACTTCTTTTATCTTGTTGCAAAGTAAACTGCTCAAGCAAATGAAGTGGGTTTTTTGCTGGTGTTGCAGTCCAGTGGATCCTAATCTGTTTTAGGGATGAGGTAGTCCCATGATACAAATAAACAGTGCCTCTCCCAACAGATTTTCAGCAATTCGTTCAGAAAACTCACCAACTTGGTGAGGTTCACTGAAAGAAGCGTGAGTCACAACGCCCAATTTGCCTTTTCAAAACGTTCACGTGTGTGTGTTTCTGTCAGGTTCGGGGATTTTGATTCAGGGGACTGTAAAACATAATCCAGTTATGGGGTTTGGGTTGATATTGAGACCTGACCTTCCCTCGAGTTGGGGGCTGTTCAGCGCCAGGGCCCTGACTCAGAATATCACAGAGAGTGATCTCACTCAAAACCATGTGAGTGACTCATGTATTTACTTCTCTTTGACTCCCTCTCCTCTTCCTTTCAAGTTAAAATATTGGTCCATTTTTCTGACATCAGCTCACTGACATCCAGCTACCAGCTGACACTCAACACAATAAAACTGTTAACCTTTCCTCCCTGAGGTCCCTCCACCTCTGCAGATGGCACTTCTGCGGCCTCTGTCGCTCTGCCCAGTCATGCTGGCCGCATCTCCGGGCTGCTGGATCCACAGTTAGCCCACCACCTCACCACATCGTCCCATGGAGCATCCCTGCCGTCCAACTCGCCTCCTCCATTCCCGCAGCCACAACTCGAGCCACCAGTGCCACTCTCCCCGCTACAGCCTGCTCTTGCCTGGGCCCGATAAACACCGGCCTGCCCCCCGGGAAACGCCCGCCGAGCAGTAACCGCGTCCGCACAGCGTGTGGAGGCTCCTCTTCCTCAGGTGAACGAGGGAGCTCTGCATCTTCCCTGCCACAGCTCCTCGCCGTCTAGCTCTCCATCCTCCCTCTCGTACGTGCCCTGAAACGCTGCTCACCCGCTTTCTCAAACGTTTACTGTTTTTTTGTGTGCCTTACGCTACACGGGCAGGATGAGGTCTCGGCCAAAGCTCACCCAGCCACCACACAGCCCTTTCTCTCTCCGGCTGCTGCGCCCAGGCCCGGCCCCTCCGCCGGGCCTTGCCCGCAGCAGCTGCCTCGGGGGGCCGGCGAGGCGGGAGGTCACCTTGGTGCCAGGGCCGGCCGGCGGGCTGAGCACGGCGGGGCGGCCCCGGCCCCGGCCCCGACCCCGGCCCGGGCCCCGGGCCTCCCCTCCCGGCCGCGGGGCGCTGAGCTCAGGGTTATAGTTAGGCGGTGAGTGAGCGCTGAGCTATGCGCCGCCGCTCGCAGCGGGGCCTTGTGGGTAAGGGCGGCCGCCTCCGCGGCGCGGGGCCGGGGGAGGAGGAGGCCGGGCCGGGCCACGCCGGGCGAGGGGCGGGCGCAGGCGGCAGCAGCAGCGCTCCGCGGGCGGGCGGGCGGCGGCCGCACCATGGAGTGAGCGGCGGGGGCGGCCCGGAGAGGCAGCGGCGAGGCGAGGCCGGCGGAGATCGCAGCTCCCGCCCGAGCAGCAGAGGAGAGGGAGCCGGAGCCGGAGTCCGAGTCCGACTCCGTGGCGGCCGCTTCCTCCTTCCTTCCCCGCCTCCCTCGGCCCTCGGAGCGGGCGCTCGGCCGGTGCGATGGCCCGGCCGGCGGCGGGGAGCGGGCATTGAGCCGGCGCCCGCTGAGGGACGCCCCGAGCAGGGGGAGAGGCGGGGGCACGGCGGGAAGCGCTCCCTCCCTCCCAGCTCCCCCCTCCCTCTGCCCGCGCCGGGCGGAGCAGCGGCTGCTTCCCCGCGCCCTTCATGCCCGGGCGGCCGCCAGGCGGCCAACGGCGGCGCGCTGCCCTCCGCTCCCGCCTCGCTGCCCAGGCCCGGCCCGCTGCGGCCCCCGCCCTTCCCCCGGCCTCTCCGTCGCGCTAGGCCCCGAGCCGGCCCGCCGGGCGACCCCGCTCAGTCCCCTCCTCCCCGGCAGCGGGGGACGGTCTCCCGCCGCCGCTAGGCGGGCCGGAGGATGAGCCAGCAGCCGGCGGTGAAGATGTCGGCGGCTCCCCTCACGGCGGAGGCGCTGGAGTCGGCGGCGGGGATGCTCGAGGGCCGCCAGAGGAAGCTGGAGTCCATGATCCGCGACCCGCGCTCCCCGGTCAACGTGGAGAGCCTGCTGGTGAGGGGGCGGCCGGGCCGCGCCGCGCCGCGGGGGGAAGCGCTTGGCGGGGTAACAAAGGGAGCGCTGCCCTCGCCGCGGGCGGGCGGGCGGGAGGGGGAAGGAAGGAAGGAAAGGAAAGGAAAGGGCTCCCGCGCCCTGGAGGAGCTTTCCTGGGGGAGGACGAAGGCTCCTGCCCGGGGGGGTGGGGGGGCGGCGCCTCTCCACGCCCCCGGTCGCGCCGCCGGCGAGGCGGGCGAGGGGCGCCCGGCCACCTGAGGGGAGGCCCCGCCGGGCGGGGAGGTGGCGGGCAGCGGGCCCTCGGCCCCCGGGGCTGATGTGGGCTCTGCGCCGTGAGCTGAGAGCGAGCGCTCTCCGTTTAGGTGCAGCCTGTTTGGGGGAAAGTGAGAAACGTCTCTGGAAAGATCCGACCTGGGGGGGAAAGCGCCTTCCCCCCCCCCCCCCCATCATCGTTTACACCGTTCACCTTCGCGCCTCGTAGTCACAGCGTGTCCGTTCCCAAAGTACCTGCCTTTGTGCGCGCTGCCGGGCAGCCGGCACCCGTCCCCCCAGCCCCCCGTAAAGCCGTCCCCGGGCAGAGCTGAGGTTTGCTGTGCGCGGTGGAAATAATTCGGGAAAAGGACACGCCTAAGGGAGAAATGTAACTGGGGGGTCCTGGGGGGTCACGTTTATTTTCCACTGGGGCAAATTGATTCGTCTGTCTCCTATTTCAAATAGCATTTTTCTGTGTGAGTGTATGAAATATAATTTCCTTTAGTAAGAAATCCATGCCCTCAGGAAGGAGTGGGAAGGGAGTTATATTTCCCCGTTTAAAATATCCAAACCCTGGAAAGGCAGTGAGAGGGAGTTTTGATTATTATTACTATTTTTTAACTGAACTTAAGGGTCTTCAAACCTTCTATTTCCAGTCTATCCCAAGATTTCCAATGTGTCCCATTTCTGAGGAACAGAAAAGGGGGGGGAAGAATCCCAGTCCTTCCAAGAGTTGCTCAAGGCACTTAGACTGAGGGTTTTTTTTTTTCCTGCTTTCAAATGACTCAGTTCTGTTTGGCCAAAAATACAGGAACTGACTGAACAGTATGTATGCCTGTGCTGTGTGGAGAATATAGGAATTTCCTATAACATCTGAAAAATGTTCTCGAGGCTTTAGTACTGTATTACTCCTCTCATAGATGTTCAGAGGCATAATGACACCCATAGTAGTCAATGAAGGGGAGTGGGAAATGGTGCTACATATCTAACTGGATTCAGATAAGTTTTCGCCTAGGCCAAAGCAAAGAAAGCTGCCTCTGGGCTTCGCTCCCAGCATTTTCATTTTGGTATTTTGCTAAGAAAACTTTGACCTGTGGCCAAAAAAGAGCAGTTAAAAATAGTACAGTCGTTCTGAAAAATGCATCAGGTTAATACATAACCCCTGTAGACTTTTTCACACTCTCTGCTTTTATACTCAACAGTGCGTTTCTTTTATTCTCTCACCTCCCCTGCCTTGGACATAGATTAGATACACTAAAAACTGTTTATGTTTTTGAAGAGAAATTCTGATTGCAAAATTGAGACGGGGCTGCTTAGCACTTGATTATTTTGTTGTTGTTGTTTTGTACACTTAAAATGTAGACCACTTCGTGTAATACATTAAATGAGCAAACCATGGGAGAGTGTTGGCTAGATTGTAAATGCGTATTTTTTTATGGTAAAAGTTATCCCTTTTCTCTCTGCACTCTCTCTGTAAGTATTGCTTAAAAAATTAGCAACAAATAAAATAAAATGCTAATCAATCAAATTTCCTAGCTTGTGCATTCTATGTGTCTATGTATGAAATAATGAACTACTTCAGGTTTGTTTGTTTATTATTCTTATTTAGGAAATTTGCAATAGATTTCCTGTAAAAGCTTTTTCTTTTGGGCTTTCATATTGTTGCTTTATGCTATTTGACATTAATTTTGTATTGGCATTCTGCTAGGCAGTCTGAGTATGAAAACATCATATTCAAATTGCAAAATTTACTTGTTTACTAAACAGCTCACTGTCAGTGTAAATTATCATAAGCGGAAATGTGTTTTCAGTTAAAAGTAGAAATACAGCAACAGAAACTAAGAGTCAGGGAAAATGTCTTAAAAAGACTAGCTGGAATGCCACTATTTCATCCTCCAAAAATAACATAACCAAAACTAAAAATGTGGAATGGAATTCAAAATGGAATTCATTTCCTTACACTGTAAAAAGTCATAAACAGCTGCTATTCTGCATTTTGTGTGCATGCTTTATTTTTGGGAAGCCGTAAAAAGCAAAAAAGTAACTGTTAATCTACAACACATGGTGCAAATTTGAAAGATGTGAAAAACTGAGGTAATAAGCTGTCTTTCTCTAGATACCAATTCCACTGCCTATCAAGAGATAATTTATTCAGTGGCTCTAAATGAAGAGACTTTCTTTGTGTACCTTCCTGACCACAGGATGGCTGACCACATCCCTCTATTTCTTCAGCAGGAGAACCTATGAAGCCAAATACATTGATTGATTATTTTCCTCCCATCCCCCTTTAGGGCTCAAGAGAGACCGTTAGCTTTTCTAATGTGATTTTTGCTATATTGTATGCCTTAACACTTGTCTATTTATGCCCGTGTTGAGCATAATAATTTGTGTTTGATTAAAATATATCTTTGAAAAAGGCATGCAGTCTCAATTCATTAAAAGATGGAGAACTCACCATTTAGTGTGTCCTGGTAGTTAGTTATGAAGGCAGAATTTTTAAAAAATGCAAATGGAAATGTGTGGCGTGGTTATCACCACCCTTTTTCTGCTAAATTAAAAAAAAAAAAAAATACCATAGAGGGCTTTCTGCTCACTAGCATGGTTCAAAAGCATAGCCTGCGCTTGGTGGGTTTCTTCTGGTTTTGGTCTGATAAAAAGATGAAAATGGGAACGCAAGAACTGTCTACACTGTTCCATGATAGGTTTCAGCAAAGAGCCCTACAAAGGGAAGTGGTTTTCTCAACCTCCTTCAGACATCCACTGAGTGCTCTTTTTCTCATTGTATCATGTTGAAAGCCTGTGTTAGGTTGCCTATGCTAAGATAAATAACTTCTTATTGTCACAGCTTTCTATGATACGGTCTCTTACTCTTTTTGGTCATGTAAGATTCCATTAGTGGTTATGAAAACCTGCTTTGTGTATTACGTTTAGATTGTGCGGATCACTTCGTAAAACTACTGTATTATTATTTGCTCTTCTGCCAGTTTGTGTCATCCACTAATTTAATGAAGTGACATTTTTATGTGTACTGCATGTACACATTGATGATAGCGCTTAATGGTATTTGACCTTGGGTGATCTATAAGAAACCCTTCTATAAATACATTCCTACTGAATAGTTCCTAGTTGACAGCTACATTTAAGAAGAGCCTAACGGTTCTCAAATACATTTGTGTATTTGTGCTTTTGCATATATGCTCTATCTACAGTATTAACTGAGTTATTTTGTTATAGTATTAAATACATGTTATTTAAGGGTGCATTGGTAAGCTTTAGCTGAACACTTACTGTGTTCCAAAGCTAGAGCGGATAGGTCAATGTAGGCTGTGTAAAACTAATCCAGACCTCTAGTTCCTTGCCATGTGTAATTGTATCACGTCAGCACATACTGAACTCAACTTTAGAGTTTTATGGTGGTGACGAACAGCTCTGATAAATCTTATCGTCCTCCTCCCTGCAGTTGTCTGCCTGGTGCTTTTGCTGGAGCTGCAGTCGACTGCAGTTGCCTAGAGAAAGGAACTGGTGTCTGCCCTTGGTCTTGTTCAGTTCAAGCCTTAGGATTTTAGTGTTAAGCTTAAACCTTGACGTTACACTAGAGATGTAAAGTGTTGATTCGGCCTGTTCTGCTATGGTCGTGTCAGCCTTTGAAAGAAGGAGTTCTTAAAACTGTTAATGAGGCAGTGCAGCAGTGAAATCATGATCACAGTGCTGGGCTATGCTGGGAACAGGTTCATGGTGGACTAAGAAATGGAGATTAGCAGTAGTGCTTAAGTGTCTTGGAATATACATGCCTTAAAACTTAAAAATACAAAAAAACCCAAAACCAAAACAAACCAAAACTTAACTAATTTGCTATTTATTTCTTTGCTAAAATAAAGCCAACGGGTAAACTGTGTATTTATACTAGTTTGAACATGAATAGGTGTTCATCTAAGTTGATCCTTGCCATGGAGACCCTAGAGTTTTACTCCTAATGAAAAGTGGGTTGCAGATACAGCTGTGACTGATCCTTTCAATAGGTGCATCTGTCCGTAGCAATCTCATCAACTGGATAGATACCGACTTTATACCAAGAATGTTAATTTAGCAGATCACTAGGCTGAGCTCTGTTAATACAGGGTCTCCAGGTCATCATGGCTGACACACGTATCCCTTTGCAGGATTTTGGCCGTATGAGCTTTCAAAGTGTTTCATATTTAATATGCAAGTTGCATATTTCATATGAAAGTTGTCTCATTTTCCTAAATTTTTTGCTGTATAATTTTGAATCACTAAGAACAATCTGTTGTGTTAATCTGAGCCAGCAAGCGCAGGGAAGAGCTGAAAATGTAGCAGTTAGCAGGATCTGATCTGAAATTCATTGCCCAGTAAGTAGTTGGAAGGCCAAATGATTCTCTGTTCTTGAAGAAATAATCTTTTTCTTGTTTGTTATAGTTCTTGTGCTGTTATTTCTCTCTTAGCTTCTGACTCTATAAATTTTCTATTTTTGATCTGTAATTTCAGAACATCTACTGCAGAGTTGAAAAAGATGAGCTTTAAAGAAACAGAATTGTCTTTTGTTCATTGTTCCTGTGTGATGGATTTATATATAGCAGTATAGTTAACTGGAAGAGGACAGTTCTATTTTCTGACAGTTTTACGTGTTCTTATATTCTCTTTTATTCTGTGCTAGGATTAAACCATTTCACTTTTAGTTTAGGAAAGGAAAGAAGCCAGTTTGCTCAGCTTCAATACTTTTACTGCCACGCGTGAGATGCATGTCGATTTTGTGTGTGCATCCACAAGAGGAATCTTCGCTCCCCGTATTTCACCTGTATTGATCAGATTGCAGCGTGGGCCATTAGTATCCTTTAGTTGTTCACTCTCTGTAACAACGTAAGGGGAAAAAAACAAAAAGAAGGCAGCCACACTAACAAATTAGCACAGTTCTCTTCTGCTTTATATGGGATGGAATAAAAATTCAGGAACTCTTCACTTTTCCAAATATTAGTAGCCTCAGTGTCAGTGGGGGAATGTGTGAAAATGCTGATTAAAACCTGTTTTTTTAAGTAGATTTTCAGTTTTCAACTAATGGCAGAGGAATGCCAAAGCATTTGACTATTTGCCTAGTAATGCAATCCATAACAAAAGCTGCCTCATTTAAAAATAAAGAAGAATGCTACCGCAGCAGCCAATCTCTGCAGCTATCAATTGGTGATTTCTTGCCAGTGTTTAATCTACAAAATATGGCTGGAATTGTATCACTGCCGTAGAGCAACTGACCTTGGATTTTAGGGATGAAAGTGAGTGAAACTTGGTAGTAGAGTTTTACATAATGAAAGAATATAAAAAAAAATTCTTAAATGTATATGTTTTTATAACCCATAAGGATGGGGTTTTTTGGGGGGGCGGAGGATGCTATATTGTGTCCAAGATTGTTCTAAGCTGTTATACTGAAAAGCACCAAATGTTTCTGGTAACAAATTTATTTAAAATACTCTTTTCTTGGTACATCCCATTGGTTAAGAACAAGAATACTATGTTTATATTGGCAGCCTTTGCTGGTAATAAACTTATTTTAATGAGTCTTTCGCTATGTAAACAGAATGTTGAATGTAGTGCTCAGTTCCAAAGCCATACCTACTGTGCATGAAGCTTTTGCTGCTCCAGTAGTGAAATGTCAAAACGCTCCCCGTATTGCCAGCAGCAGTGCATCTTCACAGCCAGCGACATTAAAGCTTTTTTAGTGCAGGTGAAGTGACACTTGCATCCTTATTTTGGAACATTATATTAATTACCTGCTAACAAAGTTTTAAGACCAAATGCTTAGAAGGGTGATTTGGGCACCCCCTAATGTGCAGAGGCTCTATACTTGGAAGATTGTGATTCTGTGAATTTTGTCCATATTTCACTAGTTTGGACAGTCTCAATCACTAACAGCTGCTTATGTGGTGTGGACTTTTTTTCTGTGTTCATCTGGTATGGTTACAGCTACTGAGAGAGGGGCCTTTTTTTCTTCTGTGAAATATCATGGAGTTTAGTTGTTTTGTTTTACGTGAAGGGATGGACGCAAATTTCTTCCTTGGCTTGTGAAACATCCCTCCTGTTCAATCTCTGCTTCAGTTTTTGTAGGATCTGGAAGGTGATAGACACGAGAAGAAAAACAATCTGGGTGCCACATAACAAATGTTGTTTCATTGTGCCTGTCTTTCATTAATTTTATTTTATGTAGAATGACTTACCTAAGTAAAATCTTTTGCAAACGGTCACCAATCACATATTTTGTGTTTTCTGTATGCCCAGACTGATGTAACTGGGTTTTGATGTTAACGTACAGCATTGCTATTTTAATGTCATAGTCATATAATCAGTGATTTTTGTTAGTAGGATGGTGTCGTTCGGACGGACAGGCAGAGGGATAAGTAAAAAGGGTGGTGTGCAGGAGGGTCTGAACCTAGTGCTGGCAGTGCATGTCATCAGACAAATCTTTCTTTGTTTCCAACTATATGAAATGGAGATGGTGAAGCTTTTTATTTTTTTTAAACCTGTACTGGAGAAGAATTACGTGAACTTACGTACTTATGTGATATAAAAAGAATCACGTGAACTTACGTGATATAAAAAAGGTGATCACAAGGAAACTTTATGTCAAATTGTTTAATTCTGAACCTTGAAGAGTCAAATAACTGAGTGGTTGCTTTATTGCCTCTTGACTGTTCTAAATTGTGAGTACTGATTTTATTAGTCTGTATTTAAAGTACAGAATAACAGGATCCTGCATAAAGCAGGATAAAGTTTGGGTGACTCATCCAAACACCAGAATTTTTTTATACTTTTCTTCAGGAGGAAATGAAGAGGAGGTCACATACAGACATGAAAGAAGGTTTGAACTGCGATGAAAGAAGAGAAGCTAATCTTTACCAAATAGTCTTTTTATTCTTTTTTTTTTATCTCAAAACAAATAATGTTGACTGTTACTATTACCAAATAAATAAATAACTAGAAGGAAAAAAAAAGTAGTTGTCCAAAGTCTGTAGCTTAGTTGTTGATTAAATATCAAACATTGCTCTCTCAACAGTGTAGATTTACCCTAGTGTGATATAGATATCGAGAAATACCTTTGGGTGTTTCTTGGAAATTACTTTTTATTGAATGAGCTGTGAATTTGGAAAACATAGTCTACTTGTGTTTGTTGCTACTGTACAAGTTGATCCTCTGTATTTTTCTTTTGTTGAAAGTGAAGAGTGCTGCATCGATAAATTCGCTGCAGTGTGTATGTACATATCTTCGAAGAGATTATGCTCTAAAAACTATAATAGCACAGGTTTTGGTTGAGGGGTATACATACAATCATTTGGCTTGCCTATGCTATGAAAACGTTCTATTTCATACCGAAACTAGTTTTAAACTGGTTTTCCCTGTGGTTTCTGAAACTGGTTTGTTCTGGTCTCCATTTTCAGTTTAGCGTTGATTATGTTGTGTGCAAGATTAGGGAGACAAGCCTTGTCGTTTCTTGCATGTATAGGACACAGGCTTTTATTTGTAAATTACTTTTAGCACCATCTGGTATACAGGGGAGTGTGTGTTGTGGTTGACCTCTAATATGTGCAGCTAAAGTCATTTGGAACAAGCTGTAGTAAGTAGATATAAGATGTTATGGGGTTACTTAATATTGTTTCCATCCCTTCTTACACAATTTTATAACCATGCTTGACTTCTGAATGCTTTTTTTGTGGAATTTTTAAACTTTTGGGATGGAATAACCATGAAGTCTCTCGCCTTCGGAACAGAATTATTCCCTCTAATAGTGCAAGAAAATGGAGAAGAGCAGGAAATAATACCGTGTTGGAAGCTGGTGGTTTAGTGAATGATGAAAACCTTTCTAATGCCAGCTGTATGCACGCACGATCTGTTTCCGTTAGTGAACATTTCAGGACTTCTTCCTCCAGCAGTAAAAGTCAGCCCACTTAGGCATTAAGCCATAATTTTTAATTCTTGGCTTATTCAATTTAATGACCTCTTTATAAGCATGGATTGTGAAGTACCCCTCCACCTTTTTTTTTTATTTTATTCTTTCATATGAAAAGTGACTGAAAACAACTACTTGAATTACTCATGTGGCAAGGAGGCACTGACAGTTTGTTATTGTATTGCAGCTACTGCTATTAATTTAAACATTATTCTATGTTTAGTTTTTTCTCTGTGGGTACAAAGTAGTTAGTAATCTTGTTAAACTTGAGTTGCATCCATGCTAGTATTATAAGCACCTGAACTAAGCTATAGACCTGATAGAGAAAGCTAAAAATAACTGCGTTTTCAAGACAAAAACGTATTCCTGTTGCTAAATTGTAAAGTTTCCTAAAGCCCTGATTTTTAATTGCTGTCAAGTTCACTGTTCAATATTACTAGGAACAAATTTCTTGTTATATGAAATGTACTTCTTTTTTCTTTTATTTTTAATTTATTTTCCTTAATCCCCATCCCTAGGGGTTTACCCACTGTTCATCTCCCCAGAATTGAAGGGCTTGTTTTGGCTTGGGAGATGATGATGTTTATGCCAGTGAGGGTGGGGAGCAGCAGAACTCCAGTTGTCAAAATTCTGGGGGCAAAATGTGAATGTAGCAGCAAATAAGGTAGCAGAAACACTGTTTTGTACGTGCCTAGTGTTTGTTCTGTTTTGGGAATATTTTAAGCTTGAATTAGAAGATAAATATATAAGAAACAATAAATATACTAATACAAGCTCCATCTCTTGAAAAATACTATGCTGGCAAATCCTTTTAATTGTAGACATCCAGCTAGTTCTCTGTTTCGAAAATAATTTCTAACTGTTAGGATTATGAAGAAAACCTCTATATATGGACAGTATGATGAAGAATGGTTCGTGCGTGTAGAAGCCTGAAACAGTAGCGCGATGAGGTGTGAATCACTTCATCTATTTTAATGGTTGGCTGCCTCTGAAGAAAGGCAATTTAAGTGTCAAAATAAACTATTTCAGTGCTCTTCATTTTTTTTAGAAGAACTACCAGTATTCTTTCCCACGTGTGCCCTGCAGTGCTTCTCAAGTGCCAGAAGTCCCAACTGCCCCCTCTCTACCTGTCAAAACGTTTTTGCCAAAATTTAGCATGTTAAAAGTGGAAAGCGCAACTTTAAAATCAATTCTGTAAAGTATGGCAGTGTTCATTATTAAAAAAGTCCTAGATTTATTTTACATGACTCTATTGCAGGACTTGTTTGACTGAATCAGAAAGCCAGAGACAAACGTTGAGCCTAACTGTAGGGTTTATTTTAAGTTTTCTATACAGTATGGTATGTTTTGGTTAGAGTGTATTGCTGAAAGTGTGTTTGGTAATACAGTATTCATTTTTTGAAATCACGCTGTCTAAATTTATGAGGGAAGATGCACAGAGTGTCTTGCAGACTTAGATATAAATTGGTGACATTTCAGTATACTTGGAATCCAAGTACTCTTTTATTAAATCAAAACCAAGCAATGTACAATGAGGTTATTTCTGTTTATCAACATGTTACATCAAATGGATGCTGAATGTGAGCGGGGAGAGGAATGGCATTATGTGTAAGCTGTTTAGCTTTTTTGTAAGCAATCCTTGAAAGCAGGATTGAAGAAAGTCTTATACACATTTTATTCCAAGGTAAAACTTTCTAGTTACATTTTGATGTGAAGCTTAATTTCTAGAGCATGAATATCAGAAGAGGCTACCATGTGATCGGACTCCTTTCTTGGCACATGGGAATTGTTGTTGGTTTTATACACTGAGTAATTTTCTGAATTGCGGAATTGGTATTGTTTTTACTGTCATCATGTCTTGATTTATTTTCTCATGTATGAAATCTTATCACTATTGGGTGAGTTGTCCTCTGAAATGGAAAAGAAGCAGGGAGAGGAAGAAACAAACATGTTTGATGCTGTAATATTGTAGGGTCAGTGGTGCTGAAAGTATGTACAGATCGTGAGAGGATCAAAACATTTTTTTTCTTTGTGTTTGCATGCAAAATAGTCATGAAAGTAAAATATCTCTGTTTTCTGTAAGTCTGCATCTATAACTGTAAACCAGGCAGTGTCAGGGTCCTGCCGTGCTCCAGCTGGCATGGTCTCGCCCTGTCGCTAGCCGAGTTCTTAGCCTGTGGTTGTCCAAGAGCGTGCTGTGGTTACAGCGTGGGGAGCGGAGGTCTCGCACAGGCGCTGCTGTTTTTCACTTGCTGCTACAGATGTGCTCTTGTAACCATCATTCACCCTGAGCACTGTGAAGGTTCATTTTAAGCATAAATTGCAGATTATTCTGCTGGTTTTGACTTAATTACTAGATTAGGCACAGTGTGACAGAACAGGCTAAGAAATATTGTGGTGAAATTCAGTACTACCATTCTTTCAGTAGAGCAAGAGGTAGTAAAGTAGAAGCAATAGGTCTTTTCATCTAAAATAATGCAACTCCAATTATCTGGTCTTATTCCTATGTTCACTTTCTGAAAATGCTGGTGTGTGAGTAAATGGACGTAGCCATATTCCATAATCAATTTTTTGTATGTTCATACTCCCTTGGACAGTGAGGTGTGTATAGCTAGTTGTATGCAGATTTTCCGTAAAGGGTAGGAAGGAATGACAAGAAACCCAAGTCAATTAGGGACACAACTTTGTCTGGAATGGCCTGAAACACTGGGGTCATGCTCTTACCTAAATGATGTACAGTGAAGCTGACAAACTGTTTTTTGTTGATGTAAGGACTTTGTTTCCCCAGATTTAAATGCTGCTTTAGTAGACAGCCAGTAATAGTCTCTGCTTGCTGTAGGGTAGTGCCGCACTGGTGTGGCTGTCCCGTTCCTAGTTAGCTCGTGGGTCTGTGCTCTGTACTTGGGTATATACCCATAGGATGCGTGCTGCAATACTCTTACAAGAGACATATGTAAATTTTCTTCTCCCCCACAACATTTAGCCAAGTGCATACACCTCTTCTGTCCCTAGTGATCTTGATGCACGGGAGTTTTTCCTTCAAATGTAAAAAATTTGATTCCTCGAGGAAGCAGCTGATTCAGATGGCTCTTGTGGGAATTGATCTGCTCAGGTCTAATGGAAATGTGAGATAGTATTTGCCTATCAGAATCACTTGTTGCCAAAGCTTAAAGAAATTTTAGGAAACATCGAGTTATTATCTATGGGAAAACTATTTTCCACTTATGGAACCATGATGAGCTTGAAATCTATTTTCTATTTTGTTTTGTTTTCTCAAGTAACTTGGGATATTCACTTAGCCCTGAATTTTTTGCCATATTTTTGTTTCACAATCATGGGTTTTTTTATTCTTTGTATTCCAGGGACATATTTGCACAGATCATGTTGGAATAAACACAGGCTAAATAAACTAAAAATATTCTTCCATTTTAAAATTCCTTTTAGCTACCATAATCTCAGCTGATATTTTTAATACCAGTATGTAAACAAATTCTGACAGAATTGTAATTTAACTGTCTCATTAAAGGCAGGCATGCATGTTTTCTGTTAAATGACATGGTGATTAAGGCAACATTGCATTGGCCAAATGTATGAAGATAACGCTGCTACCTTGTAAAGCTGTTATCTCTTCGAAGAAAATTTTTATACCTGGTTTAAGTTTTACAGTACAGGAGTCTTTCCTTGTAATAGCTTTATCTTGAAAAGACTGTGTCCTACAATTTGAAGATACAAGGTACTTTAATTGTCAGATTGAGACCAAAGTTCCTGAGGATGTGGGTTCCTTTGTGAAGATCTCTATCAGCCGTAGACAAAGACCTTTAGAATGTCTTTCTGTCTTTTCAGATAAGCTCTGTCGTCATCCATTTAAGATCCATGAGTAGTCAAGGGATTAGGGAAACCTTAAAATGCTGTAGGGTGCAGTATCTATTTCTGAATGACTTCTAGAAGCAGAAAGAGATGAGATTTTGCAGACACAAGCTTACTAAATAGGCAAGTATGGTCCTTGGGTCAGACAACTCTGGTCTGCAATGTGGAAGTAAATACAGCAGTAATTAAGACTAGCCTAGCTATTTTAAGGTAGTCTATAATGTTCTGAAGGAAGGAGGATACAACAAAGAAGGTGACCCTTTTATTTTTAAAAAGGTGGGCACAGCAGAGGACAGACGTGCATTCTCAGTGGTATGTATGTGCAAAAATTATTATCAATGGAGCCAACTTGGCTTTTCTGCCTTAGTAGTAGCACGCTTAGAAGAGGAGTAGACACAATGGCCTTGATAGTTGAAATAAGGTCTTTTGGGTTATTCTGTAATAGTCTAGATTTTAATTTTTTTAAAAAAGGTATGTGTATTTTTGTATTTATTTAAGGGCTTCAGTCATTAAGGATAGTCACAATCCAGTTTTTATATATTTAAGAAAAATACACTCATCTTGCAAGAGTTTCTAAATGAACCAATAAACTTGTATACTGTTGGAGGCAGAAACCAAGCAGCTTTTAGTATTAGAAAAATAAATGCTCAGAAATCTGAAGAAGGTAGAAGTTTCTCAGTATGGGAAACTGAGCCTGAGCGATCTCAGAAACTTCTTGTCTTTCTCCCTTAGGTTCCATTTAAAAACAAATGGCTAACAGAGTTCCACAGATAGTTTCGCTATCAGTTAAAGAAGTAGCTCCACCTGCTTCCATGGGGCACCACCTTGATAGTGACACAAATGTTTGTGCTGGTGTGTTGTGAAATGACTTGAGTAACTAATCTGGATTAAAACTAACCCGAATCATTTTCCCAGTTAATCCTGGCAGATTTGCAGAACACAATGGTAACTACCGCTATGACATTTAAAAAAAACCCAAACAACTCACAGTCCTAAACCTATCAAAACAAACTAAAAAATCCACAGTGTATCTCCTTTCCTCAAAGAACTAGGTTTCAAATGGATGGTGTGTTTATTAATTAAAATATGCAGTTTACTTTTTTTGAATGCAGGCCATCATCTCTGTGTCCTACCACACTGTCAGTAATGAAACTTCGCAGGGAGCGTGGGGACCAGAACGAAGCTCCGTGTACTCCTGTGCAAATACTGCAGCTACTTGCAAAATTGCAGAGAACGTAAATTCAGCTAGAATCTGCTAATATAAACGTAGAAGAAAAGCAAAATAGAATAAAAGAGTGAAATAAGTTCTGCTATCACGTTCAGACCTATGTAAGAAAGTAATGGGGTAATAGCACACTGACTTGCTAGCCTACGTACAGAGGAAATTGTGGAAACTGGGAAGGTTTATTTTTTTAAAGAAACTTGTATAAGCCCAATTCCTGTTAGTACTTGTCTACTTTTGAATTCAGGTAACTTAAACCTATTTTTTGTATTGTAGTCTGTCACTTTAATCTGTTGTTTCTTCCCCTCTGCTTTAGGAAACAACAGGATTATGTGTGTAAACAAGCTTGTTTTAAAGATGAATACTGGCTCATATTTTCTTCTGAAAATAGCTGAAAATAGTGGAATCCATCAACATAAGAAATGCCAAAATGCCTAATTTGAGGTCTTAGCTGCCAGTGCTTATTTGGAAGTTGTTCTTAGTGCCATGTTACTATTGCTCCATCTCTAATATGTACATTATGTTACACTGGCACAAAGCAGACAGATATCAGTGCAGCCTGCTTTGATACCTGACTGGATTAGACTATACAAATACTAATTTGACCTTACACTTGTGCAGTGTTTTCTTATTTCATATTCTCACATCAGGGCAGCAACATCAACTACATCAGTAATGTTACATTGAGTCAAAATTGTTTTAAGTTTAAAGAGAAAAAAGTATTACTTCTAGGTTGTTAATGGAGAAGCGGGTATGTTTATCACAAATAAAACTATTCTGAAGGTTCCATGGAAAATAAACATTTAATTTTACAGTTGGTAAAAGAAAAAAGTATTTTTAATGATGGATGCCATTTACAAATTATTAAGAAAATAGCTGATTATAGATGTAGACTGTCTTTTTCAGTACTGATGACAGAAGTCTTAGAATCACAGAAGGGTTTGGCTTGGAAGGGACCTTTAAAATCATGTAGTTCAACCCCCCCACCATGGGCAGGGACATTGTCCACTAGATCAGGTTGCTCAAAGCCCCATCCAACCTGACCTTGAATTTTTCCAGGGATGGGGCATCCACAGTCTCTCTGGGCAGCCTGTTTCAGTGTTTCACCACCCTCACTGTAAAAAATGTCTTCCTCATATCTAGTCTAAATCTACCCTCTTTCAGTTTAAAACCATTACCCCTTGTCCTATTGCAGCAGGCCCTGCTAAAAAGTCTGTTCCCACCTTTCTTATAAGCCCCCTGTAAGTATTGAAAGGCCACAATAAGGTCTCCCCACAGCCTTCTCTTCTCCAGGCTGAACAACCCCAACTCTCTCAGCCTTTCCTCACAGGAGAGGTGCTCCAGCCCTCTGCTTGTTTTTGTAGCCCTCCTCTGGACCTGCTCCAACAGGTCCACGTCTCTCCTGTGCTGAGGACCCCAGAGCTGGACGCAGGGCTCCAGGTGGGGTCTCACCAGAGCAGAGCAGAGGGGCAGAATGACCTCCCTCAACCTGCTGGCCACGCTGCTTTTGATGCAGCCCAGGATACGGTTGCCCTTCTGGGCTGTGAGAGCACATTGCCGGGTCATGTCCAGCTTTTCATCCACCAGGACCTCCAAGTCCTTCTCCTCAGGGCTGCTCTCCATCCCTTCATCCCCCAGCCTGTATTGACATCGGGGGTTGCCCTGATCCATGTGCAGGACCCTGCACTTGGCCATGTTGAACCTCATGAGGTTCACGTGAAGGAACAGGCCAGTAGTTTAGTGGAGTTAAAACTTGAATTGGTATTCTTGATTCTTTGTCTGAAAATCTTACAAAACTGTCAAATACGATTGATGGAGGGAACAGACACTTCCAGTGTCACCACAGTCAGTTTTATGTTCAATTTGTTTCCTGTTTGCAGCCTGATATTAAGCAATTCAGAGCCCTGTTTTGGTAGCAAAACAGGTTGAGGGTGGTACAAAAAATATTTTTTCGCCATTAGAGTGCAGGAACTGTGACTGGCTCACTTTCTGTAGATACTGGGTCTCCTGGTCAGACATGCTAAAGGAGATTTTCTTTCAGAGAAGTATGTATCCCAGGGGAAGGTATTAGTCAGTTACTTTTATAAAAGTTCCTTTTTTGACAACACTAACGTGAAAAATCAAATACAGCGAATCTAAAATCTGTATTGTTATACTATGCAGATGTTCCCAAAATGTGAATTTATCATCTATTCACAAAAAAGGTGACACAAGTTTCTCTGTTACAGTGGGGAGTTTCTTTGGATGTTTGTGTGTTCTCTCATATCTCTCTTTTATTATAAATTCCTTTCTTCAGGATAAACAGATTTGATAGCTAGACTAGGATTTTTATTATTATTATTATTATTATTATTATTATTATTATTATTATTATTATTATTATTATTATTATTATTATTATTATTATTATTTAACAAATCATGTAAGTGAAATGGATCCTAGAGAGATGGATTCCTGAAAGTCTTCTGAAAGGCACTTTGGGGCGGGGGGAGTGTTTTTGAGAAATACTATTCGGATGCAGTTTTATAGGCACTTACATGCATGTTTAGCTTAAAACATAGATGCAATTAAGTGGGTAGGACTACTTATGGGTCCTGAATTAGACAAGAGGTTGTTTTAGTGCAGAGGACCATGGATTTGGTGATTGTTGCCAGTGACTGTGTAACTCTTATTTTTTGTCATCTCTTTGATATGTAAGACACTTGTTGTACCCACTTCATTTTAATATTTCTTTTCATCTTAGAGCAACATGGAGCCATTTCAGTTGAGACTAACAAATGAAGTCTATTTCCTAATAAAAATATGTTTTGTTTAAGTGGATTCCTGACATCTTAGACGTAATGTTTGAATGTGTGTTTTGTTAGTGTGTAGTTCCGTGAGCTTAGTCATTACTGCTTTGAAGCCAAACAGTTTATCTTACGTGAAATTTAGTAATACATTCAGTAATTTAGTAATACATTCAACTTATTTCCGTGGAATTCCGCCCCTTCTTTCTTAGGTATTTCATTGTATTTTTGGAGTGAGTTTTTTATGCCTTATGAAGAAGTAACTGGAGGAAGAGGAAAGGTCAGACGTCCTGGGCCCAGTGGTGATTTTATTTTATTTTTTTCAGACTGCAGATGTTTTGTTCTGTTACTAGAATATCTGGGTGAAACTTGAATTGGAGTGTAACTGGAATATTTGCAACTGTGCCACTGTGATGAAAATCACAGAATTAAAATTACTGATTTATCACATCTTTAAGTATGAACAGGTTGATAGAACCTTCTTATTATTTTTCTTAAAGGGTTGTATTTTAAAGACATTGAATGTTTTCCATGGTACTGTCAGCTCTTCTTTGAGATCATTGGTAGGAGCTACAGTGTGTCTTGTAATGCATATATATATGTGTGTGTACTTGGAAGTTAATATTTCTTTATGTTACTGAAAGTGAATTTTGGCCTGAGATTTGTTTCATGTGCATGACTTGAGTAGTTACAAAAGTGTGTTGCTCTTCATATCCCCTATGATTATTTAAGTAATTGTTTATTTTCAGAGTTATTCATCCACTTTCACAAATATGAATATGTAACACTGGAAATAATAATAATTTTTTTAAAATGTTTTTAGTGAGGAAATACATGCATTACCTGTCTTTTCTTTCCTCTGAGCTTTTCAGTAAGTTTAATCAGGTCATATTGGCTGGCAGGTGTTTTGTCCTGTTCATCGCATTTTGCCAAGCATTTAGTGAAAACTACTTCAATTTTATATGTAGTTTGCTCATCTTAGTGCAAGTTGCACTACCTTTATTAGGCTAGTGTTTGAAAAGCAATTTCAACCCAAATTGTCAAGTAATAACCAGCTATTACCTCTTTTTCTCCCCTTTCTCTCCGTATGAACATGGGCCATCTTTAAAGAATAAATATATTTTAAAATTTTGAGATAAATTATACTATTTCCTAACTGTTATTTTATAAGTAATTGTGGTAGCTGCTAACCTCTTTATCGTATGTAGGAGAAACTTTCTGCAACAAACTTCAAATGTTGTTGAAAGAGCACACTTCAGTGTTATGAAGTACATTTTAAAAATGAGTTTGGCATAAGTGAAGAAAACTATGATCTGTCTCAGACTTGCGGGGCTGGCTGCCCTCAGAGCTCCTGCAAACTCTCTTTGTCTTTTGAGTTTGGGGAATTATATTTGCTTTTCTGTAAGCTGTTATGCTGACTTTCTCAACTACAATATTTGGAGACAAATCTTCTAGCAAAGAAGCAACATCTGACTCAGAAATGCAACTTGCACTGGAGAATTTGGTGAGCTTTTCTGTGATCCTTAATTTGTGTGGAATTTCATTCCCTAGTTTTGGACCAGTCCCTCAAAAGCTCAGGCTTCTAGATAGAGATGATAAAACTCATCTGTTGTAGAAAGCCTCTTTGCTCAAGAGGAACATAATTATAGACCAGGATCTTCAGGTGGGAGATTTCACCGATGTCTTGATACTGTAAGGTGCAGTTCATGAACACAGTGTTTCTCGAGGAGTGCTAAGATCAGTCTTCAAAGTCTAAATCAACCAGAGGAGCCAAAGGCAAAGGTATTGAGACAGCTAGTCTGGCTGTGGAGGAATACTGCAATGTTTTGTACAGCAGGATTAGGCTCCAGAAGTCTTCATGTCCATAAAATTGTATGGCAGTACTCCAGCCAAGATTTAAGATAAGTGAATAGCTAAGGCTTATCTGCAGAACGGGACAGGAAGTTGAGGAGGAAAAGTGTCGTTCAGATTTTTGCAGGGTGGGTTTTTTTTTTGAAGGATAGGCAGGGAAGAGATTTTCAAGCTGACAGTGCAGATGGACGAAACTCAGGATAAACATTCTTTCAAACTACTTAATATAAATCCAAACAAAGCTTTTATGAGAGGAGTCATGACCATTGTCTTAAATAGAATGAGAAAGAAAATCTATTTGAAGAGGTGAAGTGATGGTACCATTTTTCTATAGAGGATAGATCAATTTAAAAGAGAATGATTTAAATGGCAATAGTTTGTGATTAATCTTTTCCCAAAATATATACTTATTAACATAGCTCTTGTGTGTTAATTTACAGCTGAATGTGACCCTTGTGCAGTATGTAAATATAACTTTCTTACAAATTACCTTTCTCTTTTTCACTCTCTCTAAGTTTCCTGCTCTATTTCCTAAGCAAAAGAAGGTACTATATTCATGCTTGAACAGTTTTATATTTAATTATATAAATATTCACTGTTTTGACCTTTTGCTATTTTTTTGTTTGTTTGTCAGGAAGTAAAGGATGAACTTAGTGGATGATTCTTTAAAATATGTAGGGAGTATTTTGTTCTTGAGACATCTATCTGTCCACTTGGATGTGAACCATAACTCAGTGAAATGCAAAACATTTTCTATGGATAAACTAATAGCTATTGATAGTATGCTTAGCATATTTTTCTTATAGAGTTATGAAAATATTTTCTGTTCTTAAAATAGACTGATTAGTATGACCAAAAACAATCAGTTCTAAAGACTCGATACATCTCCTTTTCAATTGAAGTTGTATTGGTAGAATAAAAGAAACAAGTTCTATCTGGCTTTTGGTGTGGTTCCCCCCCCCCCCCAGTTTTTCAAGTTTGAATGAAATTACATTTTCTCAGGAGTAATTCCCCATGCATCTAACTTATCTGACTTGGTTGCTATATATTTTCTGTTGCCTTTCCACTGATTACGTTACTTACCTGACCATGCAGTGAGCAGGTTTAAGGAGCTAAATGGCCAAAAATTGAAACTGCAAAAGACCTGTCCAGTTCAGGGACCTGAACTGGCTTGCTCAGGATGAGAAAGGCATCACTGCTGAGTCAAAGGAGGGGTGGGGATTTTTGTTTAGGGGACGGGGAGACTGGTTTAGACTGTCCTGGAACTTCATCCTCAGACCTTGAATAGATCATTGCTGTATGCAAACATACGCTGCTTGACTGGTTAATCTGCAACCCTGAAAATTACTGTGGGTTGCTATAATTGATTTACTCATTGTTAGATGCCTGCAACATACACAACTTTGGAAGCAAATGATAATGTTAACCTGCTTTCGAAGTTTGTTTTGAGAAGAGTCAGGTGGAGCAAGTGCTTGAGACATCCACCTTAACTGCTGAGGATATCACATTTCACTTAACTATAGCGTAGGCTTGAGCTTCTGGTTTCTCTGCAGTTTTTATTTAAGTGCTTCTTGATATCATCAGCAATGTAATGGCTGTTTTCTACAGTTTGGGGCAAATGGAAGGAAATAAGCTTCCAAGGGTTCTTTTACAATTGTCCTTGATACAGCATGTATATTAGAATGCTATAGAATTATAATTACTTTATATGAAAATTAGCGGAATTGGTCACTCTATATGAGAAGTACAAGCTGTTCACTAAATTCCATCTCAGAACCCCTCCCAAAGAACTACTTTTGATCTTTTTTTTCTTCAGTGAATTAAAACAAAGCAATTACCAACATATTTTATAATTTCAACATTTTCACATTTGTTATTTGTGGAAGTCCTTCAGGCTTTGTTAAAAGACATAGCAAATAACTACTTCATCATGTATTCCAAGAGTCGCTTATTACAACTTCTAGGCTTTTTCTTATTTTACCTTTAACACAATCCTATTTAAATGATTTTAATAGGCTATAATATGTTTAGACATAAGTTTCAAATTTATTAACTTTATTTTTTAAAACTTGCATTTTAAAATAATTTTCATTCTTTCTGTATGGTTAATGTGTGCAATATCCGTTACAATTTGTTTTGTATAAGCCAGATATTTTGAGACGTTGAGACCTGGAGGTGGGTGATGTAGGAGGGAGAGAGTGCATAGATTTTATTTATAAATCTCTTAAGTGCATTATTGTTAATGTCATGTTAGGGAAGGAATGTATAAGAGGGGAGAGCTTGTATTAATGTTCTCATGTACTTACCCTTTTTAATGAAAGGCTTAATTGGCCAAGAGCCATGTCTTGTTCAGGAGGTGAAATGGCATCACATAGCTAAAACTTAAAGATTGGAAAGACTTCTGTGTTAAACTATGAACTGCATTCCAAGAAATTATGGAAAATAAATACTACAAATGTAAAGCTGCAACTTCATATGGCCACCCAGGCGCTCTGTGGGTGTTGGTGTTCTGAAACCCCAGTGGTCTGTGCAGGGATCTATGCAGTGATGTGCCTCTCCTTAGGAGATGGTGCCAGGCTAGACCGTCTTTTGCTCCCCAGTCAAGTTTTTGAAGTGTTCTTGAATAACATTTCTATCAAACATTTGCTGATTTACTGACAGCATTTTTCAGTTACGTTGGGTACTTCTCTTGAATTTCACTGTGTCGTCTTGCCCACTGAAAAATTCTCTTTGAAGCATATGGAAATTAGATGCTTATAATAAAGCTACAACTTACATTAACCACACAATTTTAGTTAATACTTTCACAGAAAATGCTGAGATAGTATCATTCAATGCAACAGACCTCCAGAACCTCCTTCTAAATGGTTATTAATAGTATTTAGAATTTCTCTGCTTTTGTGAAGTTGGTAGAGTGCCATTGTTTAGCCATGAAGTAGGCTTGACTATTGTTTTTGCCATTGAGTAGACTAAAAACCGAAAAAACTTCAGAGAGCAATCTAAAGAAAGGCACTAAGTTCAAGGAGAAACTCCTGGTGTGCTCAACAGGTCTGTGTGTGCATCTAGGGGAAAAAAGAACAGCTGAACTGTTGTAATGTAAAGAGAAGAATTCTGAAAATTATTGTTGAAAAGCTTGACTTTCCTAAAAACTCCCCACTATTCAAAAGTTTGTAGTCTGTTCAATCTGAAAGTTTGAAAAGGTCTTCTACTGCGAGATCTGATAAGAAGAGCAGCGTGCATTATTAATACAGCAGACCTCTTCACACATCATGAAGGAAAAAAAAATAGTTGTAGGAAAAAATGACATGGCAATCTGGACTGTGTAGATAAGATGAGTTTAAAAAGCTGTAAGTGTGCTGACTGAGTAAGACGTTGCAACTCTGAAGAAGACATACGGCCGTGGTCAAATATTTCATATTAAGATGATGACAAATTATGGAAATAATGCAAGATCAGTTTTGAGAGAATGAAATTTTGTCTGGGAATCAAGCTGAGATGGAGCTATAGCAAGGAAAGAAACCCCAAGAAGAAAAAAGCAGGAGACGAGGAACGCAGGAGCATGGCTTTGTTAAAAAACTACTTCTGACATTGTGTTACTGACACAGTTGAAGCACCACTTTTTAAAAAAGCCTTAAAGTGAGACAGTTCCGCTGACTTCAGTAGAAGTAAAGTGAATCTTGACCGAAGTGCCTTATTGCAGCATGAAGTAGTAAGAAACCTATAGCTTTTCTTCCTTATTTCTGTAGCATAAAGATCTGGTGCAACTTGGTTTGCAAGTGGAAGTTGCAAAAGCACTTACCTCATTTTCAAGCCCGCTGCGCAGAATAGCTTACCTCTGCATTTACGGGGACAGTACTTCATGTCCCTCTGAGTTGCCCAAAAAATCACAGCATAAATTTCCATTGATCTTCATGCTTCTCTCTTACTTTAAAATGTGCATTCAGTCCATTTCTGTCCCGGGAAGGACCTAGATCTTTTAGCAGGACGCGCGGTGCCAGCGGGAGGGTTGTGCAGCTGGGAGGCAGCTGTGTCATAGGGCTTTCGGAGGGCTTGTTGAAGGTCTCTGAATGCTTCCTCGTTTTGACTTGGGGAGAAAATTTAAAAGGAGGGAGTTGGTTTACTAAGATCATGGCTAGTTGGAAGAATATGCTTAATTACAGTATGCCGTAATTATGTAGTCAGTCAGAAAGTGAGTTTGCATTGTGATTTACATTGTCACAGTTACATTGAGTGTAGCTTCACTTTTTTCTGTTGTGAATGTCAGAGTTTAACAAATGTATGATATCACACTTCGAGTTAAGTTTGACATATGCGTAATTTGGATAAATTACAAGTCACTGTAATATTGTTAAAAATGCCTGCTTTTCACACAAACATTCACACAGTAGCTCATGCAGATGGCTATGTGTTATGTAGCACCTTCTTAAATTTGAGGCAGATCAGGAAATTAAATAATTTTCCCATCTAATCATGTATTTACTAGAGGATAGTATTTGAGCAGCTGTTCACAGGGGTGGGCAGGTGCCCTATTCTGCTTTTGTTCAACTATCTCCTGTAGTTAGTGGAATATATTTTTAAAATGAAGCAAAGTATGATTATAATTTCCTAAGCATTTTAGAAGATGGAAATGTCATACTGTTAACTTTGCACATACAATTTTTATTGCAGCAACTGAGGGGGTAGAAATTAATATATAGCAAAGCATGGTTGAAGGTTTCCATGTATATTATAAAGTAAGATCGGATTGCAAATTTATAGGTAGCTTCAGAACTTGGGAGACTTGTGAAAACGTCTTCTCAGTATGATTTCTACTTACTTATTGCTAATTTTGCCATAGTAGATTATTTCTAGCACTTTTTTTAGTACAAAAAATCTAAAATTGTACTGGTAAGAGGTTTCATATTTAAAATATTTCTCCATGACAAAGGGAGTGAGTTAATACCTTCATTTGCATTCTTGTTCATTGGATATCCCAAATGTAAATGTAAAATTGATATGCAAAACAGCATATCCTAGCAAACAACCCTGATTTCTGGTAATCTGCATTTTGGTAAAGAAGGATAATGTTTGTTCAACTGGAATAGAATTCCATGTCAGAAATAAGGATAAGGCTTCTGCTCCGAGGGCAGCGTTGGCTTTCATGTGTAGCTGAAGGACAGTCTCTTAGTTTTGAAAATGCTTGTCTGTGGGTTTGGGGATATTTTTTTTTTTTCTTCCCCTCTGCAGTTTTCAGACAGGCAGATGTTGCCATGAGGTAGGGGGGGAGAGCTGGCAAATACTGGTGGGGAAGAAGCTCCGAAGGCTTCTTGGCACAGGGGCGGAATTCTGGCTCTTAGTCCTGAATGTGTAAAGGGACCTGAAGCCCGTGCCCCTGACCACACCTGTAAGCATGGAGGAACGGGACCGGAGTGGCTGTCCCCCGTCCGTGGCCACGATTCCTGCCTCGCTGCCAGCAGCGCCCGGCGCGTCGCAGAGCCCCGGCTGGCTGCGGGGGAGCAGGGTGCTGTGCGTGGCCACGAGCGCCCGGCGCGTCGCAGAGCCCCGGCTGGCTGCGGGGGAGCAGGGTGCTGCCTCCCGGCTGCTGCCGTGAGGTACGCTTCTGCGCAGCCTCAGCTGGCGGGCACGGGAGCGGCGGTTGGCCTTGCTAAGAGTGCTTGGTGAGGGTGAAGTGACAGATCCCTTTTGAGCATGTATTTGGATATAGTATATTTTGCATATTTGGTTCAAGTTGTTTGAGTTTTTTAAAGCCAAATAACAGTCTGTAAAATTCAAGTCAGCAGATTAATTATATAGTAAGAGGGTCAACTTTCATGCACAGTTCTGAATGATGGTGGTCTGTGAAGATTTTTCTAAGTTCAGAAAAAGTTACAGGTGTTATTACTTTGAAAGATACTTCATAAAAAGATACTGTGCTTTCTTGGTTTATTTAAAGTATTCTTACTATAAACAACACTTAGCACTTTTAACAAATCTATTTATTCAACTATAGACAAGGGGCACTTCAAGTAAGTACAAGGTTTCTAAGTGCTGAGTAACTCCTGACTGCAGAAGCCCCTGCCAAAGTGGGAATAAGCAGGCGATATCACAGAAAATGATGCTACTGAGCTGCTCTAGTTGCTTTCATGCATAGGTAGATGTTTTCTCACTAATGGATGATACTGGTAAACATTTGCCTATTTTAATTTATGGCACCTCACAAACTTACCTTTGATGTTGAGGCCATTTGCCTTTCATTCACAGCGTACATTCTCCTGCTGTTTTGGGCTAATAAAGGGATGGAAATGCAGCATTTTTATTAAACTGATTCTATTTCCCAACGAAGGAAGTTAGTCACTTGCCTGAGCGTTGAGTTTGCAGCAGGGATGAGATATGAGCTGTGACACTGGTAGAGTGAAAATTAGGAAGAGGGAGGAGAAAGGAAGCACGTCAATAATCTTGTGTGGTTGTACACCTACTCCAGGCAGAAGTCTCTGCCTAGAAGTCTGCCTGCGTTTCAAGTTACAATGGGAAGTGCGAGTAACAGCTGTTGAGATCATCCACCTTTTCATTTGCAGTGCAGCGATAAGGCTGTGCTGGACTTTGGGCGTAATCTTCACTGCCGATATTGCTCTGAAACAGTCATTGGCATAAAATACAGCTAACAGTCTGCATGGGGGCTGAGGCAATGGGTGTTTTCACCGAGGAAGACTTCGTTGGCTTGTTGTAAAGTACCTTTCTCTGAGAACTTGGGGCACTTGTGATTCTGAAATCAGGGCTGTCTTCTTGGCAGAAGATAGGACTTTTAAAGTTGGCGTTTTTTCATTTGACCTGTACCCTACGCAGCCTGTGCTGTCTACCTGAAAGGCATCCCATTTGCCTGTGCCCTCGTGTCTGAGGTGCTGCCATCCCCACTCTCGCTTTGTAAGCCTACTGGATTGCTTATCATAGAATCATTTAGGTTGGAAAAGACCCTTAAGATCATTGAATCCAACCATTAACTTAACATTACAAAACAACAAACTTCCATTTCCAGATTATTCATCCCCACATTATTCCCATGGATATAATGTGGGGGATCCAGGAAACAATTTACAAATAATGAATCATATACTGTGTGATGTACATGTCCTGGTGAATGATCTGAAAGAAATCTATCTTACTGGGTCAACAAACAACTTTAAGGGACATACTTTTTTTCCCCAGTTTAAACTGGGAAGGACTCAGATAAGAGGTTGTAAAATCTGATAGTCAATTTATCATGCTTTATTGGTGTGCTATTTTTTATATACGTATGTAGGACTACCTGCAAAAAAATTACGTGGTCCTTTTAGTAAAGAAATTTATGAACATAAAATTGTAAATAATTTTAGAACTAGTTCTAAAATTCTAACATTAGTTTGTGTTAATAGTATTGTAAAATTTTACAGGAAAGCTCACTTTTGAAATAAGCAGCTTCAGTTTCTCCCACAGTATGGTCCGATGGTAGTTACGGAGTTGAATGTCCATTTAATTCATTTGCTGACTTTTTAAAATTTTAATATCTAATCACAATTTGTTGTATAGTTTAGTAGCTAACGAGATTTAAAGTCAATGCAGAGACGTTGGTTTATAATTTGAATTAAAGAATTCAGATTGAAAAGGCCGTAACAATTTTTTCTGGTCCTCTCCTCCTTTTGCCCAAGTCTAAGTGATAACAATATATAGAATTCCTTGCAAAATGTCTTTGGAATGATCTTTGGCATTTCCCTGCGTAATCCTTCTCTATCCTTTCATCTTTTTAACAGCTGACCCCCTTTCTTGTCTGCATTATGCCTGCTAAAAGTCTGGCCTGTTTTTTCTGGTCATTTTACTATAAACCTGGATTTTAGGTACCGTGATTTACTGTAGAAACCTGTCTGTGGATTTTCATTCTTCCAAATACTTCACATGAACAAATGGGATCTAGTTTTCAAGTCAAACTTTCATCAATATTTGTGGTAATTAATGTTTCAGGTCTTAAATATCTCCTAATTCGATGACTGCAGTATTTCTTAGCCTCTTTAACACTTCTTCGCCTATCCTTTGTAGAATGGGTTTTATGTTGCTGCTATTAGGCAAATACAGTTAAACGTACTTTTCAAACAGGCACTCCATGGTCAGTTTATTATTCAGATGTTTTTAAGTCGCTGCAGGATCAGACAAAATGGCAGAGATTAGTTGCACATTAGTGAATTTTCGCAAATAGTTGTTACTGTGGTGAAAACAACTGAAATTCAGTGTTTCTGAAAAGTAGACTTAAACATGGGTGATTTGAGAACATAACGAAGTTACATATATGCTTTCGAAGAACTGAAGTTATATTTTCAGATAAATGAGTCAGCATAAAGGATTACTGCTTCTAGGAGTTCTATTTTGGTATCTAACTAAAGTATTTCCACTGAGAGTGATGGCATTCTGAGTGAAGAGATGGCTTAAATATAGACTTCCATAGTGTGTAGTACAGGGTGATATCAAAATTTAGAAATACATATTAGAAAGTAAGCTGCATTGTGGGTTGCACCTTTGTTTTAAGCAATTAAAATCAACACACTGAGTTTTTGTAGTGCTGGGTTTGTGCATTAGTATTGAAATGTTTTCTTGTGAGTTGAAAGTAAAAAGAGGATCCTTTGTATCTCTCACCTGCATTCCTTCATCTTCCTGATTTGTGTCCAGGAAGTTAGGGACCAGGAATTCTCTTGAAGACTAAAAGATGTATGTCGACTTCAAAATGTAGTGGGTTTGGACAGGATTTTTTTCTTGAGAGCTTGAAAACTTGTATGTCTATCTGAAAATCACATTACAGGTCCAATGGCTGACAGGATGAATGTCCATATGTACAGCAAAAACTTTAATTTTACTTCATCTGTAATGAACAGAAGAGTGAGTGTACAATAGCTCAGGAACATGTGTCTTACTGTGAAGAAAATATGTTTACTCTAGTACTTCTAATTTCAGAACAATTTCACAATACTGCTTGTGTTAGTAAAGATAAGTCTTCTTTTGAGTTGGATTTGAAAACAGCAATTTCCTAGGTTGATAAAATTGTGCAACTAATGCTAAATTGAAAATGGAGATAGCTGTTCTGACTTAAAAAAAAAAAAAAGACACTGGAGTTCTCTGAAAGATAAATCTTATATTTAAAATATTGCTGCAACTTGCAACTGTTTTCGCTCTTAGCAGTAATAGACCAAGGAAGTGCATTATGATTTCGAACGTCTTCTAAAAAGACTACAGTTTCCTTTGCTAATTTGATGTGATTCCTTTTCAGAAATGCAAACAAAAAGATCTTGTATACATAAGCACACCCAACTGTTTGATTTGCACCTACAGCTGGAACACTTGGGAAGAAGAATGTTCTGGGAACTTGTTATGCGAATGCCAGACCAAGTGTCCCACTTTTTCAGAGTTACCATCTAGAGTATTACCACAACAAATAGCCTTTTTTTAACTAGAATGAGGTTTAACCAGCTGTAAAATTGATAATCAGTCATGGTATTTCAGAAACTGCAGTGTTGAGTGGGTTTTGCATTGTCTGTGCAGTAATGAAAATCAAGTTCCTAGAGCACTGAATGTACCTGAGATGTTGTTTTTAAACTACCAAAGAGAAATTTTATACGCTTAGTTCCCTTGGTTTTGTTTTCACTGAGCAAGAGATGAAGCTGCATCCAGGAAAGAGGATGCAAAGCAATATTGCACAGCCACCCGTTCCATGCTGGAAGGATTATCATGCTGTGGAAGGGGAAGTGAAGTAAGGTTGGGCGCTCAATCTTTTTTCTATTATATCCTAAGTTTTGAAAATTTTTCCTCTTAATATAGCTGTATGCATATGTAGTTGAAATGCCACTTCCAAGATTTACAAGTTAGCTTAAAATAGATGCAGTATGACTTTAAAACGTCACTAAATGGTAAATAGTTTTCTTGTTCTGTGTATTGCTAAGATTAGAAAAATTGTTTTATTCCACACAGGGCTGATACTAAGTCCTTTCAAGGGTTTTCTGCAAGCTCATAGCCTGCTTTATAGCAGTGGCACTTGATTTGGCTGTTGCCAGAGCTGGCATTTGAACCCAGCCTCCCATTTTCTTACGTTTGAGGCAGGATACCACATACTGCTGGTTTCAGAATGGTTTCTCTTAGTCTCTGTTGTCAAAACTCTTTTTCCATGTGTATTTTTGAGTTTGACACCTGATGTCCTCTTTTGTCCAGAGCATGTAATACTGAGGCTGAAAGAAAGTCTCTGTCTTATTTCCTTAAAATTACTTGTAGGGATTGAAGCAGCTTGTGTAGGAATAAAAAGACAATTGCCCAAAGTAATAACATGAAAGTGAATCACTAAAATGGAGACTAGACTGAATCAGGAGTTTGTCTAGCCTAAGTACCCTGTTTCCAGCAATAGCCAGTAGCTCAGAAGTGCCGGGGACGGAGTGCAGAAGGACTCTTCCTATTCCATTACATTCTCTCAGCCTGTGGAGACAAGGCAGCTCGGGGACTCTCCAAGGTAGATGTGGTGTTTTTCTGTCTCATAGCTCTTGACAGCTTTATCTCCCTTGAATCGAATAGCCTTCAGCCCAATGTAAACTTCTTGGCAGCAGAAACATCCCGTGACAGTAAGTTCTAGCTTAACTCTATGATGTGAAAAAAACCCTTCCTTCTGTTTTGAGTCTCTTGCGTGCTGGCTTCATTCGCCCTTCATCTTCATGTTAATGGGAAGCTGGCCAGTGAGTCTGAGTCACCACATATGTAGGACACCAGGTTCCAGTTGATTACCTGTGATAGTCTGATGTTGTCTCTGCTTATTTCAATTTGTGCTTATCCGTCAGGGATCTCGTCTTAGATTTGATTGCAGTACAAAACAGTCATGATCTTCCACAGCCAGGCCCCAGTCCCTGATCGATGACACTGTGCTAATATAATTCACGATGAAATATTGTTTCACAAAATATCCTGTTAGCTCTTCTACAGCAGTGTCTAGCCAAATCATCTCTGGTATATCTGGAGGTTTACATGGCACCCTGTCAGTAACTGAGCTCTGGTTGAAACTGTTTTCAGAATTGAATGAAAATACCCATCATAGGATAATTTAGGATGCAAGGGACCTGTGGAGGTCTTCTGGTCTGAGCCGCTGACATGCTCTTAAGCAGGTTCAATCAGATTATGTTTAAGAATTAAGTTTTGAAAATCTCCAAATATGAAGATGCCACATCCTCTCTGGGCAACCTGTTCCAACGTTTGACCGTGGTAGAAAAAATGTTTCCGTATAGCCAACTGAAATTCCCCAAGTGGCAGCTTGTGTCTGTTGCCTCTTGCCATACCCCTCTGCCGCAGGCCTACTACTGACTCACGGCCAGCTTCTTGTCCACCAGGACCCTCAGATCCTTTTTCTCAAAGCTGCTGTCTAGCCAGTGAGTGCCAGCCTTTCCTGGTGTGTGGTGGTATTCCATCCTACGTGCGGGAGTTTGCATGTGTCTTTGAACTATCAGCCCATTTTTCCAGCCTTCCTAGGTCCCTCTGAATAGCAACTCTGCTCTCCAGCTTATCAGCTGCTGCCCCTGGTTGTTGGTATCCATGAAGTTGCTGAAGGTACACTGTGTCATAGCTTTTGGGCCATTAGTAAAAGCATTAAACAATATTGGTCCCAGTATCAGTCCCTGGAGAATGCCAGTGGTGACCAGCTGCCAAGTTGGACTTGATACTATTGATCATGATGTTTCTTTGAGCCTGATGGTCCAGCCAGCTTTATACCCAACTGATTGTTTGCGTACCTGATTGGCCTATGAGATTACTATACGAATCCATGTTGAATACCTTGCTGAAGTCCAGATGAACAGCATATGCTGCTCACTCCTTGGGCACTGAAACAGTCATCTCATTATAGAAGACAATCAGGTTGATTAGGCACAATTTGCTTGTGATCAATTTATTCAGTTATCAGGTATTTGGAAATGGTGTCCAGGGACCTGAAGTTAACTGGAATTCTGGCCTGTTCTGTCGATCTTCCATGTTGCCCTTGTTGAAGATGGGCATGACGTGCTCTTTTCCAGTTAACAGGAACCTCCCCCAGTTGCTGTGACCTTTCAGAGGTGGTAGAGAACAGCCTGGTAATGGTTTTGATGGGCTCCTTCACCCCCCTCAGATGGATCCATTAGGGTCCCTGGTGTGGAGCTCTGTATGTCCCACAGTGGCAAAGAAGGCATCAAGTGCCTGCTTCTGTCTCTAGGTCTCCTACCCCACTGAGAAAGTGTGCCCACATTTACTTTCTTTTGCTGCTGATTTATTCATAGAAGCCTTCCTTCTTGCCCTTCTTACCCTTTCATTGCCAGGATCTGAACCTGTCTCTGTGGGTGAGGATGTACAAGTATGTCTGTATATTCTATTTTTCTAAGGACGGTGTAATTCTAAATGCTTCCCAGTTTAAGACAAACAGGTTTAATCACAGTCATTCAGATATTTAGCTGCTTTTTTATGCTTGGCACAGGATGTTTTACAGTAACCAAAGCAACATAATATGTTTATTTTATTATGGTCTTGTATGGCATTGGAGTATTTCACAAACACTGATAAGGTGATGTTTTTTCCTCACTGAAGCAAAACTGAGGTGCTGTGTATTAACACAAAAAGTATTTATTTATTATGGTTCGTCTGTTCAAGCTGCAATAGTTTGACGTTTTTTTCTTAGCTGTCTAGTATTACATAACATTAAGCTTATTTTTAAACACAGTTCCTTCTGATATAACTTGCAATTAGCATTAAAAGCTTCTCCAAATTGATTCATAAAGCACAGGGTATAACAACACCCACTGGTTGGAAGTTATGGCTAGATAAACAGATAAGAAGTCAAGAGCTGTTATTTTCCCTAGTTCATGGTCAACTGTGGTAGTAATCTTAAATTTTGTAATGAATTCTTCTGATGGCAACTTTTAAAACAAGGTTCTGCACTTACCTTGATGTCTTTTGAACCTTAAATGGATTTTAGTGACTGAACAAGTAACAGTTCTTCCATGACTAAATTAGTTTATTGATGAAGTAGTTGAAAAATCCTTCAGAAGAAATTTTCTGCTGTCTTCTGTGGCCCTTTGCAGCACCTCCTCTTCAAAGAAAGAAGGCCAAATATCTTAATAAAGCCTACCCACAACTTGTTTTCAATGTGAAGTTGTTTTCAATGTGAAAGTCCTGGCTGATCTTGTAGGTGAAACAGCCAGCTAACAGAGATTTGTGCACAGAACAAACTTGTTGCTTAGGGAGTTGAAAAATGAGTAATTTCAGCAGCAGATTGCAGTAGGCACTGGCTTCCTCAGGCTTTCTGAAGTAAGTATTCCAAAATCTGCAGAGGGGAAGTTCCTGTCAGCCACACTTCTTTGCTACTGCTTTACTTCATACTTTTTTACAGTAAAGAAATTCCTTATTTAAGGACTATCTTTATCTTCTGCTAGACCAGAAGTTTTTGGACTCATTGATATAAAAACTGATTTTAATGGTGCTGACCTGCCTATGCTCAGGTCAAAGGTAGTTGTAGCATCACAGAAGAATTCAGCTTTGAAGACCTCATGAGGTCATCTAGCTTCAACCCCTGCTCAAAGCAGCTGCTTAGTGTCTGTCCCAACTGTGAATCCGGTCTCTTTTATACAGGACAGCCAGTTATGTGGGTCTGATAGGTGGGGGAGGGTTGGTTTTTTTACCCTATTTTTTTTTCTTTTTCTATTCTGGCAGGTATTTCAGGAATAGGAAGTTTCTCGAAATTATTTCAGATGACAAAGATAGTCTTAGTCTTACTCTTTTTGTTCCACAGAAAAACATGGGAGATCAAACACTTCTAGTTGGACTTGTCAGGAAATCCAACGTGTTCCTTTCCACTCCTAGAGGCTGAGGCTAGTGAGCTCTTAAATACCTTTTTATTATTGAAGTTGGTGAGAAAATTCTTTGCTAATACTTCATCATCATGGATTTTACATATCATAGAGTTATTACTCTAGTCAATCCCTAGAAGCATATGTATTGAGTTTCAGCAGAAATCATCTAGAAAAGTTCCTGTTCTGCTTTAAAACCTAGAATGTTGCATTAGTAGTCCTGACACAGGAATTGGAATTGAAATGGTAGTTCTGTTATTTTACATACTTAAGCATTTTTAATATTTACATATTTTAACATATTTACATGTAGGCTTGTTTTATGGGAAAATGCATTACCTGTTTGAGAGACAAAATTAATAGTGAATTTGACTGCAGTCTAGGGTCATCAGTGAGGTTTGCTTCTAGGATGTACATTGGACTGTGGAACATGGTATCGCAATGTGTTTGTTTGAAACTCCAAATGAATATAATGTCATGTATGAAATGGGAATTATACTATGTGAACACACTACTAAAAAAAACTAAAAATCATTTCTTCAAATGGATTCCATAAAAACTTTTTTTTTAAGTTGTATGCCCTTTTTTTGTCAATAATGGAGAAAATGTGTTAACTAAGATTGTGAACAGATATAACTACTTTCAAGAATGTCAGTTAGACTTAAAAATAAGGCACTCATATTTCAAGAAAATACTGTATACTTTACTAATTAAATAAATTAAAATGATTGTAAATAATTTCCTTTATTGTCAAATCCATTTCTGTGAGAAAGGCATTTTTTAGGGCTGCTTAGCTTTTTTTTAATTAAAAATAATCTCCTTGCTAATCAATCATGCATATATATTATTGCAAAAATAAAAACTTGTTTTCCTGATGTTGATACTCTTTTGCCCCATTTATTTTAGATATTGGTGATGGGTATAAATGGATATACATATTAATTTGTTAAAATTCCATTAATTTTCCTCCAGTGTCATTAGGTAGCTACTTATGCAAAGATAATCTTAAAATAATTGTTTTGTCCATATTACTAGACAGTAGACCAAGAGTAGTTTAAGGTTGAACAAGATCTTTTGACTCATCATTATTTAAAATTAATTTTTACCCCTTTTGGTTTTTTTCCCATGTCTATTTAATCGTTCCTGCTGTCTCTTACCTGCAAGCTCCCTTTCTTCCAGCAGTCATTTTTACAGCTATTGACTTTTCCAGAAGTTGTCCACAAAACACGCCTGTGTGTTAATATGTGAACAGCAGCTAAATGGTAGGACTCTCTGGTTTGACTATTTCTGTTTGACTTGAATTGTTTCTCCCCTGGAGCAGAAACAGAGCCTTTTTCTGCTAGTGTATGGATCAGTGCATCCTGATACCTGATGGATTGCTCTTGATATCTTGACCTTAAAAAAAAAAAAAAAAAAAAAAAAATCCATCTGCAGCAATGTGTTCTGCGTTTCTCCATACCTCATCCAAATTCTGTACTCCAAAATTAGATGTGATTTTGATTGCTTCAGTTTTATTCATCACTTTAACTGGAAATCTGGGCTCATGGAATTATGGTGGAGTACAGCACTTATATTTTAAGAAATATCTGATGCAGCTGATTAGAATATGCTGCTGACATCAAATTTGCAGTTAGGCATGAGATAACATGATAGGCAGGCTATTATTTATTGGGTTAAAAATGTTCTTAAGAGTGATTTTAAACAGTTGCTGATATTTTTAGTACAGGGAAATTTTGTAATCATTTGTTCTGAATCAGTGATTAGAAAAAACCAAGTACTTCTAGTCAATCACGCTTTTAAGGGAGGAGGATTCTAGGTGATATCTTGATTTTCTTTTCAAGCTTTGTTGTTTGCAATTCCAGTTACTGTAAAACAGATTGTTATAATTTTTATTATTTATTCTAATAAGTATCCTTTTTTAGTTATCAGATTGTGTTCTTGCATCTTATTTATCCAAGTCTGCTGAATAAATTAGTAAAAATATATAATATAATGCAACTATTTGCATTACATAAAGGAATATATAAGAAATATATTTATCCAAAAATAAGCTCACAGTGGAATCAAGGGATAATGACTCTGATGGTGTAATGTGCAATGGCTAGTTGCTGAAACTAACTTCACAGACTGAACTGTTTGAAGGTACAAAAAGATAAATAGAATAATTTTCATTATGGAGAAGCAGGACTCTTATTTAATATGAAACAAAGATGGCCTTGTGGTCAAAACATGATTTTAAGAATAGACTGTACATCTGTCTCCTACCTCGACCACAGATGAGCTCCCTGACCTTCTATCTGTGTTCCTGGTGTTACCTCTGATTCCTGTAGCCTTTGGAAGCCCTGATTAGGAAAAGAGAAATGAATAAGCAGCTGTGTCTTGCATTTGGATTTTTGTGAAACAGCAGGTAATTCCACTTTTTCAGGGTATCAGAGAAACAATTCCAGGCACGGGTTTGTTTTCTGTGCATTTGTGGATAGTCTTTGCAGTTCTAGTACTTGTACTATTCTGCTTGATTGCTTGGGAAATCTTCATCTGAACTGGTGCATAAATGGCTTCCTGTGGGAGAGTAACAGTCGAAATTACCAGACTGCTTTTGTTCTCTTGTTAAGGAGCTAAGCTGGCTATTAAAGGGCTTGGAGAATTCCAATTAATAGGAAATGATCTCTAGTGTTATTTTAACAGGTTTGCAATACTGGGCTTCTGTGCACACTGATTTTTTTTTTTTTTTTTTTTTTTTTTTTTTTGAAAGCAAATCAAAGGTAGCTAAAGAACCTGGAAGTGTACAGTGACTTCAGATGAAAGCAGATTATGGTGAACTACTGAATTTTCCATGGCTACAGTGATAACTAGCAAAACATGCAAGACCAGTTTTATTTCATTAAGGCTATTAAGGAAATAGCAACAACTGATTTGGAGGAGAAAATGTACGTTTTTGTAATGGTTAAGTGTTAATACATGGCTTTATTAAAGTGAATAATATTTTAGAGATTATTCACAGCTGCTGGCTTACTCCTCTTTCTCAGTCCTCTCTCTTTGGCTTAATTTACTGCTTTTGTGTGTTTCTTCAACTAATTTATAGGAATTTCAGAGATCACTAGTAAAGTCCCCTTCACAGAGGTAGGATGCACAGCTGGATCTACTGTAATAAATATTTCTCTAACCTGTGAATCTCTTGTGAAGGTGATCTATCAGCTTCATTGGGTAGGTATATCACGTCAGTTCTTTGCTACTGCTATTTAGGATTTTTTTCCTGATCTGTAACTTAAATCTTCACTCTTAATTCAGCTAAATTTTTACACTGTTTCTGGGGATATGAGGAAATGTCCATCATCATCATCGCTCATAACAGCTTTTTAAGTTCTGAAAGAAATTTCTTGTCTCCTCTTAGGCTAAACTTTTTTAAGATTAAAATCTCCGGACTTGACAGTCTTCCCTAGCACAAATTGCATGAACCTCCCTTCAGTTCTTTTCGAGCTTGTGTTCTGCAGTCCTCTGTATAGGGATTCACAAAGCTGGACACAATATTCTGGCTTAGGTTATAACAATATCAGCAAATGATTTCTGATCTTTATTTACAAAAGAACATTAGTTCTCTGTGAGGTCTTATACAATGAACCTCCTGTTTATGCATCCTAGATGGGACTTCTAGTCTGCTATAACCCTGCATCTTTTTCTGTTATCTTCCTGTTTACTCATTCAGCGGTTGGACTCGATGATCTTAAGGGTCTTTTCCAACCTTAATGAATCTATGATTCTATTCCCATTTTCATGTTCTGTGCATTTAATTTCTTTCAAAAGCATATGTTGGGGGGGACTTTTTCCCCTCTTTTTGTGCTCATTCTTTGAGTTGCATCTGATTGGATTTTTTTCAGATTTTTTCCTTCATTTTGAGGTAATTTTAAATGCAATAAAAAGCATGTGCTCAGAACTCTGAGCTTGGTATCATTTGCTGATTTTTATTTGTTCTTAATAGATAAGTTTCTTATTCTGTTGCTTTATTGTGGTGATGAAAATATTCTGTAGAACTGGAACAGGCCAAACCCAGGGGAATTTCTTTTTGACACACTTTTCCAAGTCCTGATAATTACCAAACTCCTGATAATTACCTTTCGGACATTTTCTCCATGATTTCCTATACAGTATTTTTTTTACTTTGCTAACGAGAATGGTGAGTCTTGTGCTTTATTCCTATTTTAAGATGTTATGCTTTCTTGATTACATCATATGTTCTGCCAGAAATCAGTTACATGACACTATTTTACTTTTGAGAAGAATACAAAAAACCTTAAACCCTGGATCTTACATGTTAATCTTCTAGGTGTTTACGAATTTATTAACGTCTTGTTCTAACTCCCTCTCCCCAAGTATTCTGATCGGTAGTTTGGAAAGCCCTCTCCCTTTTAATGGTAGTGCTTTGGTTTGCCCTTTTCAGTCCTGATGACCTCTCCTGTTCTCCCAAGTTCTCAAAGAAAATTGATTAAGACAGTCTCCTTAAATATTTCAGAGTGAATTTCAGTTGATCTTGCTGTCCTCAGGACATTTCTTCACATACAGTGATTTTCTTTAGGATTTTTTTTTTGTTCTTATCCTCTGTAAATATGTGCAGATACGCAACATTAAAAGAAAAAAAAAAGTTGAAGAAAACATGGAAAACTTAAGCCTTCTGTGCATTCTTTGCCTTTCTTAACTCTTAATGGACTTTTATTTTAATCATTCTTATATGAAGTATCTTCCATTCTTTCCTATTGTGCCTTGTAAACTGCAACTCATTACACACCTTTGCCTTTCTGATCTTCATTTACATGCTTTTGCTGTTCCATAGCGTTGTTGCTTAAAGTTCTTCTTGTTGCATCTTGAACATAATAATGTTGTTGTTGTTCTTTTTTTAGTATTTTAAGGATTAAGCTATTTTTGGTCTGTTGTCATCCTATCGTTCCTATGGAACAGTTTGACACTGTGCCTTTCAAAGAGCAAGGTAAATTGTATAAAACCATTAAAATATGCGTGTAGGATGCAGGACATGAGATGACGGTCCTTAAGGAGTATTGCTTGTATGATGAAGAAAAATTTGCATTTATTCAGTAGTAGACAACATTAAAATCATTTCAGTCATTTAAATCATTTCAATATTTGTTTACCTCCATATACAGAAATCAGATTGCAAGTAAAACCTGTTGTTAAGTATTTACATACTTATTTGTGGATAGCAGCTGCTTTTAGGTTTCTAAACTGTACATACTCAACACTGTTAAAACTTAAATCTATTAATTAATGTAGAGCTTTTAAAGAACTCCTAGAAAGCAAGACCTCCCAACAGTAAATATTGGCTACATTATCATGCCCTGAATTATTCCTTCGCATACTAATTACGCTTAAGTAAAAGAAAAATGAATTGCAACATATCCTAATGATCACTGAGTAGGATAAGCTTGGGAAAATGGTATATTTGCCTTGCATATGACCTTTCAGTTGGTTTTTGTATTGTATGCTCTTACTGAGCTGTTAGCCTTATATCTAAAAGTAGCTTCTATGATATGGAAAGAAGTAATCGCGCAGGAAAGACCAGAATTAATTAAGGGTCCATTTGGCATATGGAAGAATATAGTGGGGGTTTAATCCTGGTAAAGTCATCAGAGGATCAGTTCCTGTGTGCATAGATTTAGGAAGTTCTGCTTCAAAAAGCATGTAGGTCAAGTTAGAAAAATGTAATCTGAAGTTACAGACTTTTCTATCCTTACTTTCCACTGCAGCATAGATTATTAAATTTTGTTTGAGGACTTGGAAGGGGAAAGGAATAGTGTTTTGCTTTTCTTATATGTAATGATTTAGTGAACTTTTCATAGAATCACAGAATGGTTTGGGTCGGAAGGCACCTTGAAAGATCTAGTCCAGCTCCTCTGCCCATGGGCAGGGACATATTCCACTAGATCAGGCTTCTTACGTTTTCCAATTATTGCAGGATTATGAATTGTTTCCTGCAGGTACTAAGGAAGCAACTGATACCTCCTCTGGTCAATTGTGTTACTTTTTCGTCTTGAGTTTTACTTCTTTCTTTCTCATCATGAAAGTGAGGAATAAATCGAAGTAGCCAAAGCTGTTGTGACATCCTGTGGAGTTTATATGTAGATATCCATGTTAGACAGGTTCAGATAGCTATTTTAATTTCAGAAATTTTTATCAGCACAGCATGGCTTAATTTGGTGAGGGCTTCAGTGGGATTGCCTGGAATTAATGTTGAGCTGCTTATTTAGAAGCTACCATTGTTTTTCGCTATTACTGCCCCTTTTGTCAGAAACAACATAAACATTTACTTCCCCTATCTCCTGAACATTTCTTGCCTGTTTTTTCTTCAGTTCATTCAGGTCTGCAACAGTGCAAGCTGCTTGCTGGGAAAGCCACGCTCCATGTTGTTACCAGAGGTGGTCACTGCTGCCAGAGTGGCCAGGAACCCTTCTGGTGTAGGAGGGTGTTGCAAAAATATCTAGTTTGGACTTTTCTCTTGGAAAAAAACCTGTGGAGAATGTTCTAGCAAGTTTGCTGTGAGCAAAAGCTTTTAATGGGGGCAGAGCTGTCTTTGCCAACAGTGCGTTTGTTTGGAAGCTGCTATTTTTGGCCTGTTAGCTTCTGAGCCTTTTGTAATAGCAGAAAGAGGAAGCGAACAGTGAAATCACTTTAATAACATATTTCCTGGTTGGAGTGACTTATCTGTGAGCCCTAGACAGAGGAGATGTCATTTCCTGGATTGCTTCTCTTCAGTTTGAACGGTCTGTTTTACTGTGTAATCTTTTGACCCAACTTCTTAATTGTAGTGCAATTTTCATGTTAAGTAATGTAAACTAGGCCTTTTAATGAAAATGTAAAGCTTTAAGGAAGCACCTTTTGACAAAATGCTAATGTGCAAGACAAGTCTTTCATAAACTACATGTTGATATGAACTTGAAAACCCTTACCTTAAAATTACATTCAAGAGCTCAAAATCCTGTATTTAAAAGACTGATAATAAGGTTTGTTCATGGGGATAAAAAAAAATTGTCACTTTTTCTATTCTTCATGATATTGATACTACTACACGATACTCCCTTTGACGCCAACTGTAGCTGACTGTCCTCAAGAGTTAGGACTCTTCCAAATAGTTAAGAACAGGCAGTTGCACTGTTCTCAAATTTCTGTTCATTAATAGCTACTTGTGAAAATTGTTACCAGAAATCCATGAAAAGGAGACAGAAAGAGCTAAAAAAAATTAGCTGCAAATATGGTTCTCAGTTTTTGTAGCCTACAAAAAGGTTGTGGAAGTGGGATGACACAGGGGAAAAACCAGTGACATCTGAAATGATAACATACAGCTCAATTTAAATTGGAAGTTATGGTTGTTTTGGACCTTGTAATCCAACTTTACTAAAATTATTGTTGGGAGTTATAACTATTATTTTCCCTGACTTTGTGTATGAGTAGAACACACTATAAATGTTTTACTTGGTCAACCTCTAAAATATCTTTGCATGAAAAGCATTAAAATATCAGGTGACCTCGCTTCTTTCATTGATTTGTGTTAGCACAGAGTGCTTTTACATCTCCCTTAAAATGTCTACCCGGTTGTTAGTGATCATTAAAATACTGTTTCAACAGCAATGAAAGAAGAATGTAGAAGAAGTGATAAATAAGGTATTAGACTGTGAAGAGAGAAATAGAGTAAGAAGGTACTCAGAGCTCTAGAGAACTATTTTATTTTTTAATCTGTGCAGTAGAAACGAGAACTGCAATTAATCAGAAAAAATATGCTCAGGACCAATTGTGAAATTCTAATTGTATTAAGGGATTCTAAAGAGTAAGAAGGACTCTCGCTTTGATACTGTAAATTGATACTACAGTCATATATTAATGCAGTTATATTGCAAATATATTAGTGAAAGCATAGCTTCGAGTCCTATTTGATGTTGGAGTTAGGTGTTGTGTGTAGACTACCAGTTAATTGGAATTGAGACTTCATTGTGCTAGGTAAAATCATAAAGGATGGCCCTGCTGTTCTCCATCAGGGCATTCGGAATGGTCTTTTCCTTCATGTCGCAAGGTGAAGACCCATATTTCTGCTGACATACTGTGCTACAGAATGAGATATCCTTTTTTGGAAGGCAATGTTTGCTAAATAAAGAGTTTGGTATTACAGATTCTATTACGTTATTTTGCAGGAAGTCACCTCAAGTTAGAGTACTTTCCGTTGGATTTGTCCAGGTTTTCGGGCAGTTCCTGTGCAATTAATGCAGTGACTAATCCATAAGTATTTAACAACTTTGGTTTAGTTTTATTGTATCTTTCGTAAAAATGTCATCAAATTTAAGAATTAGGTACTAAGTCTTCTGCCCCTCTGAAAGATGAGTACGATGTCCTAGTGCATCACTCCTTTATCTTTAACGGGTCTTGCAGGAACAGTTATGGTCAAGGCTAAAATGATGCTTATAAATACTGTTCTGAAACTAACAGTTGGTACTGAGTCTTCTTTATTGATTTCCCTTTTTGTTTATTAACACTGTTTTATGTTTGTTTTTGTAAGGAAGTTCTAAAATGTGATGAGTAAGACCTTCATGACACAGTTCATGTTACATAGATTCAAGAGTAAAATTCTACCTTTTCTCTGTGCAGCAGTGGATATATTTTAGGTGTTACATCACAGAATGGTTGAGGTTGGCAAAGACCTCTTGAGATCATCTAGTCCAGCCCCCTGCTCAATGCAGGGTCAGCTAGTGTAGGTTGCCCAGGACCGCGTCCAGTCAGGTTTTGAATATCTCCACTGATGGAGACTCCACAGATTCTCTGGGCAACCTGAGTGCTTGACCACCCTCCCAGGAAAAACGTGTTGTGTTCAGATGGAATTTCATGCGTTTTACCTTGTGCCCATTGTCTCTTGTCCTGTCAGTGAGCACTACCTTTCCTTCATTCCCTCCCATCAGGTACTTACTTATATTGATGAGATCCACTGCCCTGAGTTTTCTCTTCTCCGGGCTGAAGAGTCCCAGCTCTCTGAGTCTTTCCTCTTCCAAGAAATGCTCCAGTGCCTTAATTTTCATGGCCCTTTGCTGGATTCGCTCCAGTAAGTCCCTTCTTTTCTTGGTTTGGGTAGCCTAGGCGTGGACACTGCGCTCCAGGTGTGGCCTCACCAGTGCCGAGGAGGGATCACCTCCCTTTACCTGCTGACAGTGCTTTCCCTAATGTAGCCCAGGATGTTGTTGGCCTTTTTCCTGTGAGGGTGCATTGCTGGGTCATGGTCAGCTTATTGTCTACCAGGACCCTCAGGTCCTTCTTTACAAAGCTGCTTTCCAGCTTGTCAGGCCCCACCCTGCACCTGGTGCCTGGGGTTATTCCTCCCCAGATGCAGAACTTGGCATTTCCCCTGGTTGAACTTTGTGACATTCCTCTCTGTCTAGTTCTCCAGCCTGTCAAGGTCCCTTTGAATAGCAGCAGGATCCTCTGGTGTGTCAGCCGCTCCCCCTAGTTTTGTATTGTCTGCAGGGTGCAGCAGGTGTAATGAAGGTAATGAAGATATTAAACAGTACCGGCCCCAGTGTTGAGTGCTGGGGTGCACTACTAGTGACTGGCTTCCAACTGGACTTTGTGCCACTGATGACAGTCTTCTGGGGCTAGTCTTTCAGCCAATTTTTAATCCACTTCATTTGTCTAATCCGTACTTTGTCAGCTTGTCTATGATGATGTTATGGAAGACAGAAGTCTTACCAACATTGAGGTAAACAGCATGCATTGCTCTCTCCTTGTTCACCACTCTAGTCACCTCATCACAGAAGGCTATCAGCTTGTCAGTCATGATTGCTCGTTCTTAAATCCATGCTGACTACTCCCAGTTGCCTTCTTATCCTTTGTGTGTTTGGAAATGGTTTTCAGGAGCATTTTTTCCATCAGTTTCTCAGGGATCAAGGTGAGGCTGGCCTGCCTGCAGTTTTCTGGATCTTCCTTCTTTCCCTTCTTGAAGACAGCAGTGATGTTTGCTCTTTTCCAGTCTTCAGGAACCTGTCCCTGTTGCCATTACCTATCAGAGATTGAGAGTGGCCTCTCAATGACATCAGCCACGTCCCTCAGCACTCGTGGGTGCATCCTATTAGGGACCATGGACTTCTGTATGTCCAGTTTGTTTAAGTGCTCCTAGTTCTGGAGCACTTGGTCCTGGCACCTGGTCCTCCTCCACCAAGTGTAAGTCTTCCTAGCTTCAGACTTTCTGTCTGATCTGAGGTGCCTGGGATTCCTGAAGGCTGGTCTTACCAGTAAATGCTGAGCCAAAGAAGACATTGAGTGCCTTTGCCTTTTGCATGTCCTTTGTCACCAGCTCCCCTGCCCCATAGCAACAGGCCCATATATTCCCCAGTCTTTCTTTTGCTGCTTATGTATGTGTAGAACCCTTTCTTGATGCCCTTCACACCCTTCACCAGATTGACCTCCAGGTCAGTTCTGGCTTTCCTAACCCCTACCCCTGCATGATCAGACAGCAGTTGTCCTCCTCCTGGGTCACTTGCCCCTTCTTCCACCTCTTGTGCACTTCCTTTTTATGTCTGAGTTCAGTGAGGAGCTCCTTACTCATCCATGCAGGCCTCCTGCCACCTTTGCTTAATTTCCTACTTGTCCGAATGGACTTTTCTGAAGTTTTATGCTTTATGCAATGTTTTAATGCATCTGTGAGGCTCTGATATTTTATAATAGTTATGTCAAATATAATGGATGCAATCCTCTTGTAACAGATGATCCTAGTGAGATGCTAATGATGTTTCCCTGTCAATTTAAAAAGAATAGTAAGGCAAGCTTGTATTCTGTGGCCTTTAGTAGAGGGAAATCATCTGCGTAGGAAATCACACGAATACACCTTGGATTATTCCTCCCCAGATGCAGGACTTGGGATTTCCCCTTGTTGAACTTTGTGATATTCTTCTCTGTCCACTTCTCTAGCCTGTCAAGAATGCCTTTGAATGGGCATTTCTTGAGCAAGTTCTGTTTACCGTATGACTGCTACTGATACTTCCCAAGACACTTTCATTTGTTAGGAGGTAAAAAAAATAAATGGTAATCAAATCTCTTAATTTTGAAAATGTGCTTAATCATTAATGGATTTTGTGGTGAAAAGCACCATCTCCAGAGATGAGGTAGTCTTATTTGTGTATGTGCATGTTTAGGACAGTCTGGCATTCAAAATTTATTTAATAATCTTGGGCTTTGCCTTTAACTCTATCCAGGTAGTTAGACTATTAGAATGAGTATAATAGTTGTAATGAGGTTTGCAACAGAAATGATCCCTTCCCAGATATATTAAAGAAACAAAAAATCAGCAGGTTCTTAGCTATAGCCTCAGTTATGAAGAAGACTGAAAAGCTGTCTAGTTCTGTTGGCTGCCTATTAATAAATGTGATGTGGTCTCTGACTTAAATCTCTGTGATGCCCTGTCAAGGCTCAAAAACCTGAAGAAACAATCTCAGGATTTTGTTCTTAGGGCAATGAACAAAACTGCCAGTTCAGGCAGATCACTGGAGATTCTGAGTATGAACGGAGTCTCTGGCTCTTCTTAGTATCTGAAACTAGTTTTGTTTTTGTTTGTCCTTGTGTAACTGGAAAGGGCTGTGTGTTTTGAGGACTAATTTTTTAAGATTTTGTAGGTTGCTGAAAGGTGGAATTGAGTTAAGTCTTGTAACAGGCGTTGAAAATACTATTTTTAGTTTAGATTTTGGTGATCTCATCCCTTGACATTTTAAGACGTCTCAGTTGTTTTCTGTGGAGGAATTGATAATTGGTAGCAGAAAGGCATGTAGAGTTCTGGCTTGTCTTCTGTTGAGTCACTTAGAAAAAGTAATCTAGTCTTGTGAGCTTGAATTATGTGGTGAATTGTCTTCTTAAGTTTAGGTCATGTCTTGCTTCCAAGAGGAAAAATGTGCACTTGGTTTTTGAATATCCAGAATGAAAAGGTAGAGAGAATGTGATCAAAGCACTTACACGGATAATACTAACATAAAGTTTTTAAATATGTAGGAAAAGTGTAATGGAAATAAGAAAAACAGATTGAACTGAGTATCGTAAATCAGTGTTTAATGAGTAAGATTACTTACTGGTTAAGATTAAAACTACTACTCCAGTTTAAGTCCCAGGGCCACTAATGTAATGTATCTGTACTGTTTATAGACCAACTTGGAGCCAGTCAGTGTGTGTTAGCTCCTCTGCGGTGACTGGTTTATAAACATATTTGAGAGCTTGTTTGATTTGCCTGCTAGGAATGTAATGCATGCTTGAATAATGTATAAACAGTCTTGGTGTAGTAGTTTTAAGAAAGTTGTTAATTATGATTTCAGTACTTAATTAACTTCTTTTTATTTCTTTTCAGGATGGCTTGAATTCTTTGGTCCTTGATCTGGATTATCCAGCGCTGAGGAAGAACAAGAACATCGATAATTTCTTAAATAGATGTAAGTTAGAAGTGGCCCTTAAACAATGACATTGTTGTGATCTCAGTCATAGGAAGCTGAGTGGTCAGAAATGCATTGCTGATTTTCATTTTACTAATTTTTGTAACTCTGAGCTTCTATATTCGGAAGGCTTTGGAGGACCATTTATTACAGAGAGGTTTCATTTTGGGGAGTCATTGTATTGCTGAAAATATGTTGGAAAACACCAGCTGTAGATTGTAATTTTTCCAACTACAGTTGAAAAAATCCTTTTATGTTAATTTTTTATCTTAAGTATGTGCTGCAACATAATTTGCAAAGCATATCTCAGTTATTATTCTTTAGGAATTAATTACTCAAAATGTCAACATTGTATATACATTCTTATTTAACGTAACAGAGAAGCTTTCTGTTGATTTTTAAAACTAAATTATTGTACCTTAAAATCTGTTGGTACATTTTTGAACCTTTGTGTAAATGTTTGTGATTCTCCCCAAATTAATTGTAGACAGGATCTTGGAGTTTATTGTTCATATGAGAATGTAAGACTGTTACATCAGAGTAGCTGTATTTTGTCTTTTTAAAGTGTTTTCTATCATGTAGATAAAATTATTTTTTTTTTTCTTGTAAAAATAGTGGATTATTTGCTTTAAAATGTTGAGTAAGCCTTCTTGGAACAGCTGTGTTTTGTAGTGAGCCTATTTTGAGATTTTTATTTTTTTTTTTTTAGAAAACCTTTTCTACTGCATATGTCAAGGTTACAGTGGATGCAGTCTTATCAGCCACTCCTCTTTTGATTCTTTACTGGTAGAGCTATGTGTGTCTGCCCTTTGTTGCTCTGGGACTCCTTTGAATATCCACTCATGCTCCTCAGTTAAATGGTGGCTGGTGTAGTCATTCGTGGTGAGTTCTTAAGTTTGGGATTCAGTGCTTCTCCGTGAAGTTTAGCAGAGCCCCATGGCTGGACATACAGCTTTACAGTTGCCGGTAAAGTCTCATTTGGAGAAGTCACTGAAAACAGAATAAATAAGAAACAGCAGATGAGGAAGGAGAGACATACCATGGGATTTTTCTCAGTTTGAGCTCAAAGGAATTGAAGCAGATATTTATGAAAGAAAGGATCAGGAAAAGCATTTTAAGTAATTTTGTTACCTGCAACTGTACATCGTGTGATGTGAGGGAAAAGCCCTATCTACAGCAAATATGAAAATGATGTAAATGACAGTATCAGTAACTTTTATGAGCTGTTGATATTCGCCTTTACGCTACAATACTGTTGTTGCAGTAGGACAAAATTAGAAACCTTTTTCTAATCAGAAGACCAGTATGTTCTGGTATCTGGCTATTAAAAATAGCAACTATGGGCAAACAGTTTAACCTTGGAAACAGGTTTTTGGGGTTTTTTTTCTGCAGCCCCTGAGCATTCTTGCTTTCTGTCTTCCCTTTTCTGAAGGCTCTTGCTCCTTCTCCTACTCCAGCTTCTCTCCTGTTGTTGTAGTAAATATTGTTAAGCATCTGATGTGGCCTGTAGACTACCAGCAATGGCAGAAACCCCAAAATATACTTTGGTTCACAATTTTATTACTGCCTTTTTTTTTTTTTTTAAATCAGCTGACAGTTTACAGTTGAAATAACCAGATAGATACTGAGATGCATTACAAAGAAATTCACAGTAGTTAATTCAGAGTTTTCAGGGGTGCACTTCATCCTTACCTGTTGAACTTCAAAAAAAGCATGTAAGAGCTGACTGTTTTGGCTCCCATATTGTGAGGCCATGCATCTCTTTGAAGAATCACCCATGTAACTTCTCTCCTGTTTCCATACTGCCTGGGAGAGAATGAAAAATAGTGCTGCATATCTTCTGATTTACACTTTTTAAAAAAAGTATTTCCGAAATGAGAATTTCGTAAACATTTGAAGCTGGTAATATTTTGGCAATGCAGCTGAAAGAATCAGTCCTACCACAACGATCTGTTTCAAAGTCCTTTCTGACACAGGTGTTTGTTTGGTTTGTTATCAGCCAGATTGGGGAACTGAGCAGAATTACTGCAAAGAGTGGGGTGGTTCGTTTGCTTGTTTCTTGTTACTAAAGCTAGTCAGGCAAAAGAACAGCAAAGACCAGTTTCTGATTTTTGTATTGCTTCACCGGTATTTGTGCCAGCACAAAGGGAGCTGCTCGGGTGCAGGAAAAAACAGGAGGACAATTGGGTTCTTATTGGCATTGCCATTTTATGCAATTTAAAGTTGCTGAACCCATAGCTCATGTCTTTTTGGAAACTGTTCTGAGGGTAGCAAGTATCAGTGGAAAGGAGGAGCGTCCACGTGCTTACTGAAGCCCCTCGCTAGCATGGACTTGGAAGAATAGTATTAAGAATTTATGCAACAGTAAGTTGTTGCTCTCTAAGGTTAGGGAGCAGTGAGTTCTTGTCTCTTCTGCTTTTCCTTGGCATCTGAAGAGCTGTAGCAAATGCCTAGATGAGAATTACTGTCAAAAGGTTCTGACAGACTCTGATGAGCGCTCTGTGCCGGGGGCCTGGAGCCTGCATCCCTCCTCGAGGCTTCCCGAGGCAACCGCGGAGAGGCGGCGGGGCCGTCCTGCGAGTTGGCGCTCTGTAGTGCAAGGTGAAGCAGCTGAGGCGGAGTTGTTTCTTATGATTGTTTTAATCCATATTACACAAATCTTCAAAAATTACGGAGAACACTGCAATAATCATCACGCTTTCAGTCAATTTAATCACTTAATTCTTCCACAGTAACACTTTGAGAAGGAAATTTTTTTTCTGCCATATTCCCAAGGGTTTGAATACACCCTACTTCAGACCTACTGCAAATTATTACTAATCAGGTTAATGTTTTATTAATAGCTTATTTTAATGCAAAAATGAAATAGTTTGCATCTCAGCTGAGACATTAATTGATTTTCAGCTCAACTCATAGTTTCAAGCTGAAACTCAACTGTTGTAACTCATTTCACAAAGCTACAATTTATTAATTGCCTGTACTGTAGGAGTTTGGTATATCCTGTTTCTGTGACCACTTTGCAGAAGCAGCCTCTTCATGTGTTTAATATGCAAGAAACTTTTTCATTGCCTGCTTTCCCTTACTATTGTGATTTCTTACCACTTTCTCCAAGGCGTTGAACCAAAGTAGAGCCTATATTTATCATAAGAGGCACATAAGTATCTCATATAAAAGTACAACCATTCCTTTCCAGTGTATTGCTTTAATCAACTTTTAGGATTCTAGTTAAATTGCTGCTTTTTTTGGAGTATTCATGGGACAGGAAAGCATAACGTAATATTTAATTCCCAAAACAATGAGAGGAATCTTACAGTCCTTTGAGAGCAAAAGCTAGCTTGCTTTCCGGCATGGGCTTGGTGTAAAAGCTCTTTCTTGGTCTTTTCTTTTCCTGTTCTGTCAGCTAGGCTATGACAGCGGGTTGAGTAAATTCTTCCAAGTCACTTTTTCTGCCATCTGAGATTTGCCAAGTGTTAAATCATGTCTTAGTGGCTTGTGCCTTTTTTGGTGGTCTCCCTGCAGGTACTACACAGCCTGGTAGCTGCTTTAAGTTCTGGGAGCAGAAAGTTAAATAATTAAGCAACAGTTTTAAGCAACAGTTAAAAATATTTAATGATTTATAATATTTTCATCAGGAATAGAAAGGCATGAAGAATGGATTTTGAGGAAGTCCAGACAGCAGCACAGGGAGTGGTGCCATCAGCAGGCCCGGTACAATCCAGAAGCCTGGACTCCCTAAACGGATCAGTGACTTCCTATGCATTAGCCAGCGTCACTCAAAAGTTGGAAACCTCTATTGTTAAAATGATTTGGTGATGTTTTTTGAGGCTGGCAAACTTCTAGAGTGTAATGGCGATGGACATATTTACAGTAGAAGCAGCTTTTAGTACAGGTGTGTCACTCGTGCAGTAGCTTTGCTAACCCCCTGAATAAACTTCCTGGAAACTTGCTTTTGCCATTTTCCTCTCCAAACAGACACAGCTTACTTAGAAGATTTATCTGTTAAGATGAACTTCTTGCAAAAGTAACAGTTCTGGTTCCTTCCGTTACGTTTTGTTATGTCGCTTGAAGTTGCTGAATCATACGGCAGCCATGCAGTTACCAACAGAAATGCGTTATCTGGCATGGCGTTAATGCCTGTCATGACTGTAATTCTCTCTGCTCCATACTTCCTGTCAGCGACACAGACGAAATGTCAGATGCCATGAAGAATCTTAGAAATTTAGTGCTCTGCAGATCTTACATTGAGTTAATGAGCTAATTGCCCCTCTGTTTTTCTCTTGGCTTTTTTAAGCCCCTCCTTGCCCGGTATTTGCAGTCACCTCGGCAGGTTGGGCTCCAGTTCCATTCCGCATGATAGTTGTTCTGGTAAGAGTAGCGATGGGAGAGGTATCAAACAAGCAACTTTTCCCAAGCAGAGCATGAATTATAGCCACAGTGTTTAAGACAGAACGTCTTACATGTATAAACAAGTTACATGTCAGTGTTATTAACCACTTTTCCATTTGGGTAGCTGGTAGATAAAAAGCAATTCAGTTCTGCCACCAGGCTTGCTTTCACTAAGTCAGGGATGTGTCCTCTGCAAGTCAGAGTACTGCTGCTTTCTGTTGCCCTATCTTCTGCTTCTTTCTTCTATGCAAGATAAAATACTTCTTGTGTCCCCCTTCCCTTTTTCTGGAGGGGGAAATGCTAGCCTGTCTGAAGCTTCTGCTGCTTCTGCAAGGTCTCCAGCAGCTTCTTGTTCCTTACACACCTTTGACCAGATACTATGTATGTGCTCCTAATAACTTCAGTCTTTCTGTTGTGCTTTGTGTTTGTTTTTGGGCGGGTGTGGGATTGCAGCACTTCCTGGCTGTACTTCAGCTTAACTTCTGGCTAGACTTTTGCCTAGGGCAGCAACTTTTGACTTAATGTACTCCATAGAGGCACTCATTGACTGACTGTGTCTGGTCTGCGGGGATAAAATTGCACTCCCTTGCATTTTTATTCCTCTCATATACACACCCCAGAACTGCCTGATACACATTCTTTTTAACGTTTAAGAAAATAACCTGGATATGAGCTTTTTTTTTTTCCCCCTAAAAAGCGGGAAAGCTTGGTTTTCTCCTCCTCCCCACCCCCCTTTACTCTTCTAGTCAGGTATTTATTCCATTTTCACAAGCACTTGTAACCTTCAGCCACATTCTTGCTGCCAGCTGTCAGTGACTGATCCAAACACTCTGCCCTTTCAGAAAGTGAAGCTTCATTTGTTTAAAGGTTATAGTGCCATTTTCAAGTAGTAAATCAAAAGCTGTCTTTAAACACTCATGCTATCCGGCATTCCTGGTTCTTCCTGTGTTAAAGAAGAAACCTGAGTCATAGGTGATGACGTTCTCACATTTTAAGACTTTTTAGTCAAATGTCACAATATTTTTACAAGATTCCATTATATTCTGGGGCTGGGCAGTACATCTAATGTCTGCCTTTAAACCTGACATTTTTCTTTTGCTGGGCTTCGTGCTGTTGCCAATTCATGAGGCTGTAAGATACAATCTGTGATATCTGTGCATACAGATACCACAAATGTACGAACTCATCTGTGTGATACCTTCTGAAAATTCAGTCCTCTAGTAAAAGGATAGTGTTGGAAAGGTCTCCAGCACCTTGAATTAGATCGTGTTATGCGATATATGAACCGAATCATATGATCCAGCATGTTGCAATTATGACATTGCTTTAGGGTTTCTCTGAGCTTGCCTTCTTGCAGCCCGTTTCTTTCAGGTTAGTTCCATGCTTTGCTTATCTGTTCTATGTCTGTAAAATTTTATGACAAAATAGACGATCCATCTGTATAACTGATACCTCCACAACACCTCCATCCCTCGATGATGATGATTATTTTTAACTAAGATTATTAAATCTTTTAGTAGAGCAAGGAGGATTTCTCCATCCTCAGCATTTCACAGGGAGGATAAAACTGGTAACTCCTCAGTTGGTATCTCATTTGCTTTCTTCATATATTGTTGGGTTTTTCATTGCTTAACTCCAGTGTTTAATGCTTAAACAGTTTCACTGGAGCTGTATTAAAATGGTTTATAATGTCTGTATTATAACACAGAAGTATTCGTGTGAGTTTCTAACCAATAACGGAGCTATGTAAAACTACACCCTACTCTTTCAACATGTTTAAATCCCTGCCATCTCAGCTCACACCTCTGAGAACATTTGAAACATCTCAGAAACGTTTGAAAATACATTCATGTGATTCCCCTCCTTCGTGAGATGTAACATTGTGTTCAAACATGTAATCGCACATTCTCTCTGACTTGAAATTCACTGCTATTCCTTAGCAACTGCTGCTTCCTGTGAGTTTGCATATGTCCTTCTTGTCTTGTGCCAAAGCTTCTGATTTGCAATTAAGTAAGCTTCCAAGCACAGTCTTCGCTTTTCAAACTACAAAATGAGTTCACATCATGAACAAAATAATAAACTTGGTGCGGGTGAAGCCCTGTTGCTGTCCTGTGCTTCCTGTCTAAGCTTTCAGGATTCACTGTAGAAAACAGCCTCAGCATTCTCTCGACTCCTTTTCCTGGATTACTTCACAGTCTTAATGGTACACTGAATGTAGCAAATTTGTCTACTTCTGCAGTTTTAATTGCCTCCATCCTTACAGCTTTACTAGCAGACTCTTCCCTGATTATTCTTCACTTTTTTTTTTCCTTTAAATCTCTCCCCTTCCTCTTCACACCTAATCTTTTCCTCAGAAGAAATTTTTAGTTGCACTTTTGTGTTCCGCAGGTTAGGAAGGACCTCTGGAGGTCAGCTGGTCCAACTCTCTGCTCAAAGCCAAACCAGTTTTGATGTTAGATCAGGTTGTTCACGTCCTTGTGCAGTTGAATTCTGAAAATTTCCAAAGACAGAGGTTTTGCAGCTCTGCCAGACAGTCTGCTCCCTTCCCCAATTCTAGGGATTCTTTTACTACAAAGTAGGATTTCTGGTGTTCCAACTTGCCTGTTGTCTCTTGTCCTTTCACTTTGCATCTCTTAAAAGAAAAACCTCCTTTCAACCTCTGTTGAGGCCAACCATTTAGACTTCCTTAAGCTGAAAAATTCCAGTTCTCTCAGCTTCTCTATGAGCATCACGTGGTCCCACCCTCTAAAGCATCTTGGTGGCCTTCCATTAAGCTAGGGAATGTTTTGATATTTTTCTTGCAATGAGGAGACCCAAACTAGACATAGCATTCCAGATGTGGTCTTACAAGTGGAAAACAGAGGGGAAAAATCACTTCCCTCTACCTGCTGGCTATGCATTTACCAACACAGCCTTGCATGCAGTCAGTGCAAAGGCTTGCTGCTCGTTGCTCTTTGTTCATCTTATTGTCCACCAGGGCTCTCAGGTCCTCTTTTCTCTAGCTGGTGAGTGCCATCCTGTACTGTTGTGTGGTGTCGTTCCATCCCAGGGACAGGACTCTGCATTTGCCTTTGGACTTTGTGAGGTTCCTGTCAGCTCATTTACCCATCCTGACTGTCCCTCTTAGGAGCAGCCCTGCCCTCGAGTGTATCAACTTTGAACTTTAAATCACCGACCATGACTCCAGCAAGTTTTCCACCCACCTTGTAATTTCTCTGTGCAATCCATGGTTTGCTGGTTTGGCTACAAAAATACTTTGAGATGCTGTGTTGAAAGTTGTGCTACAGTCAAGGAAAGGAAATGTTTACTCCTCTCCCCTTGTCCACCAAGACAGACATCTCCTCATGGAAGGCAATCTGGTTAAGGAAACAGTTTGTCCTTTTTAGATCCATTCTGAGTGTTCACATCCTTTCTTGTCCATCAAGTGCTTGGAAGTGGATTCCAGCAGGATTTGCTCCATGATCATCATGGGCAGTGAGGTTAGGCTGCTGTTCCAGCCTGCAGCTTTCTGGATTCTCCTTGTTGCCCTTCTAGAACAGAGACATGACATTTACCCTTTACGAGTCATCAGGAGCCTCCCCAAGTTGCCATGACCTTTCAAAGGTGATAGAGAACAGCCTGGTAATGGTGTTGACTGGCTCCTTCAGCACGCTCAGATGCATCTCATGGCCTGGTATATGTCAAGTTTGCTTTATTGGTCTTTAATTCTGCCTTCCCCCACTGTGATACTTCACTGCCCTACACCTTGCTGTTAGCTTCGGGGAGCTGGGAGGCCTGTGAGCAGAGCTTGCCAGTGAAGTCTGAGGCAAAAAAGGCATCGAGTACCTTGCTCTCCTCCAGGTCCTTTAGCACTCGATCCCCTATCCCATCAAGAGCAGCGGGCCCACATTTGCCTCATTCTTGCTTTTATTGCCAGTGTATTTATGAAGGCTCTTGTTTCCCTTCATAACCCTGGCTAGTTTCAGCTCCAGCTGAGCTTGGCTTTCCCAATTCCATCCTTGCATGCTTGGGAGATTCCTGCTGGGTAGCCCATCCCCACTTCATGTTCCAAACCTTTGCTTTTTGTGCTTGAGTTGAGGCAGAGGTTGCCCATTCAGCCAAACTGGCTCTCTGCCATGCCTGCTCGATTTCTAGCTAACTAGAACAGACTGTTCTTGTGCTATGAACATGTCATCTTTGAAGATCAACCCACTCTTCTACCCTCCACAGCAGCTTCCCACGGGATCCTGCCTGTGAGTTCCCTGAACAAGCTGTAGTCTGTTCTCCTGAAGTCCGAGGTCTGCTGTTTTCCTTCCTCAGTTCTCTCAGGGTCTTAAATTCCACCATCCCACAGTTGCTTCAGCCAAGGCTGCCACCAACTTTATCATCCCTGGCCAGTTCTTTCTTGTTTGCGAGTATTATATCAGAGTGCCTTCCTGATTGGGCTTGTTGCTCACTTGGGTCAAAAGAAAGGTTCTTGATGGTCAGGCATCTCCTGGGTTGCTCGTAGCCTGCCAGGTTGCTCTTCATGAATATGTAGGAATGGTTAAACTATTTACTAGATGTTCGTTATCATTAACTCCCTGCTGACAATGTCATCTTTAATGCCATACTGAATTAACTGTACCTCTGATGCTTTTTTTTTGCTGTACTCAGATCTGAGATCCTGCCTTTCTTAGGATCAAATTCCGTGATCTTTGATCCTAAACAGGGATCTCACAATATGCACCTCTAGTCCTCTCTGAATATAAGCATTCACAGCTCTTAATACAATTGCATGCTCTTCCCTGGTAGAGGTCTTGCTTCAGCCAACCTGTTCTGCTTTGTTTTGTTCTTCCTCTAAGCGTGTGTGGGGGCAGTGTCAAAGCTTGTCACGCTCAAGAAAGATTACCTCCAGTATTATGGATTCCATTCATTGCTCCCATTATCTTTTGTCCTTGTAATAAGAATAGATTTTTAAAATGCATTTAGCCAGGAATGCATTCACTAGCATGCTACATTTACAAAATTAAAAAGTCCAGGACATTGCATGTTTTTAGAATTTGTCAGAGGTCAGAATTTCACTGGTTTCCCTTACAGATTCCCACAACTTCCAACAAGAAAAATACTGAAAGACAGAGCTTATCTGCAGAATATTGCACCAGAGGATAGTTGAACAGAGCATTGTAGACCTAATTTTAAAAAGTGGAGAACTACATATGCTGCGAACACTAAAAAGCACTTTTGAGATTGCCAGCAGTTACATAAACATACGTAAACTTGTATTAATATTTCATACGGAATGAATGAGTGGATCTGAAGTCATATCCCTACATGATCTGAAGTTGCACACGAAGGTTATTAAGTTCTATTCCTCACCGTTTGGCTGCTGTTGAACCCTCCAGGTGTGTAGGAGCAGGTTGCACCTGCAGTGCTTTTGTGTGTACCAGGTACTTCACGCTCCTGCGTTACCAATGGAGTGTCAGTGGATCCTCGCAGCACAGCGGGTGGCAATGAATAGTTGTCTGAAAATTCAAGACAGGCATCTCTGGTTCTTTTCATTACCAGCATTTTCCTATAAGCTTGTGAATGATTATTAGAAGCGCGAAATGAGAGTCAGGAAAACCTAAAAGACATTTCAGTTGTTACAGCTAAAGGTAGATGGTTAATGGTTTCCAAACAATAATGAAAGGGGCTATTAATAGTGACTGCAGATTTCAAGAATTACCACGAAGGCTCTCAATTATTTAAATAAAAATAGGTTATTTTGACTCTAAATGAAAAATGTTAGAGAAAATTCTTGTATTCTGTTAATACATGCGTTATCACAACTTTGATTTGATTTGTTTTAGATGAGAAGATTGTGGAAAAAATCCGAGCTTTACAAATGAAAGCTGAAGACTATGATGTTGTTAAGGTGATTGGAAGAGGGGCTTTTGGAGAAGTGCAGCTGGTAAGAATGTAATGATTTAATGATTAGACAGATTTATGGCTCTAGCCAAAACCTTTCCCAGTCTTGCATGCTTTATATCTAAAAATGCATTCTTATAAAGAATAAGTGTTATTTTCATTGTATCGTGAGGTCATTTCTGTGCATAGCAAACAGTACATCCAAGTTTAAAACATGATGGATTGGAAGGGAAGGACTTGGGAAACAGTTTGCTATCCTTTGATCAAAACGGAAAAGGCAATGGCAATTCTAAATTTTTTTGGCCAAGCATCACTGTACAATAATATCTGAAACCTTCCTATGAAAGAACAAGCTAAGAGTGCAGAAAAAAAAATTTGTTTTGCTCTTACAATTGTGATGCTTGCATTGTATTTAACTGATATGACTCATGTAAGATTTTTAAAGACTCTTTTCTTAACACTGTTCACTCAACATTGTATCCTATATAGTATCTAATGTAAAAATGGGATTACTTTTTAAATTTATATTGCAGAGAAATTCTATTAAAAAAACCAATCAAAATACAGAAAGTAACTTAGTACATCATGCATAGTCTGCTTTTCATTTAATTTTGATTTTTTTCTGGACTTCTAAGTCGTACTGTGTGATAAATAGCACAAAAATGTGAACATATCTATAAGATGGAGTGATATGTCAGTTTTGAAATATGCTATGAATGTAAGCACCAAATAGAATCTGAGAATACAAACACCAGGGGCAAGTTATCAGGAGCTAACAGATAACTGCGTATCGGCTGATGCACAATAATTTTCTGTGTAAGTGTTTTCAGAGGAAGAGAGATGTGAAGCAAGTCAATGGAAAGGGGAGCAACTACTTTGCAGCAACTGAAGCTTGTTATCTTGTTACCACAAGGTAACAAGCATTACCCTTTTGCTTGTGCCTTTTGACATGGAACTGATATGTTACTGTTCTGTGCTAATTTTGCACTAGGAAGCTGGGAAAATCATATTGTCTTGTAACGTACAGCAATTTTGGAAAATACAAAGACGTTTTGGAGTTTTGTTGAGGAATGTGGCAAGATCTTAGCTCTGAAGTGCTTATAGGAGGTATACAACATATAATGGCAAGAAATTTATTACCCATTTATAAAATTATTTGTATTTTCCATATTAATATTGGTGAAATTGGTTGGAACTGGGGGAAAAAACCCTGCAACTAACCTAACGCTATTTGCGTGACACATGGGTAATTTGCAAATTTAGATGTAATTCATGTGGCAGTTAACAACATTTAATCAGCAATTTTTGTTCATTTGTTTCGTTTTCTAAGGCAACTTCATCCCAGTGTGGCTACATGAGAATGTAGCTCCCTCTTCCCTGTTTCTTTCTTGATCATTTGCACTTTTTTTTTTAATCCAGAAGAATTTATGAAGTATGGCAAGGAGCATTTCCAAAGATCCCCACTTTTGAGCAAGACTTTAAAGAATTAATATGTATTTTGCATATGCTTTTATATCGTTGCTGGCAAGAGATTAAAAAGAAACCCAAAACCTTCAACAGAACCTTACTTGAGAAGGGGATGCTGCAGGGAACTTTGTAAGAAAGCAGTCTACTCTTTATCTTTTCGCTGACAGTCATGTCAAATGGTTTGTTTTAAAGTCTTCTATTAGGCATTTTTATCATTATATAGATCCACTTACCATAGCTGGTAGAGATGCTTCTTTTTCATGCACTTGCATGGGAAGTCAGCAAAGAATCAAACTGTAAGGAGCAGAGTTTCTTGTCCATTTATTGGGGGAGGAAGATGAAAAAGAGAAGATCCCAACAGCAGAAGTCATGTGCATTTTTTGGATATCGCACTGATATATTTGCTGGAAGCATCCAAGAGAATTGTATTTTTAATGTGCTTCAAAAATAAAAATACGTTGTTTTCATGCATATATTTCTAAGAATTTAAGGGTTTTTCTAAATAATTTTCCTTTTCTTTTTAACATTTCATTTTAAATATAAGGTCTTAATTTGTTCTGGCTTAGAATGGAAACTTTTTTTCTTGATTCACTGTCATGCACAATTTAAATTCTAAAGTAGAGATGATTTTTCACATCTCACAGTGTACATACTGCAGTTAGGTAGTTTGAGGGGTCTGAAAACAAACTTTACTTCTCATTTGCCTCATCATTATAATGTAATGGTAAAATGCATACTAACTTGGTCATATAATGATGTTGTTTTGTTTTTTGTTGTTGTTATGTTGGTTCTTTTTTTTTATTCTTTAAATAAGCTCTTCGAGCCCCAAAATAAAAAAGCTAAGAATGCTTGGTACTGGATGGGAACTTCTGTGTGTTTGTATAGAGCTCTTCTGTACTTCATGCCAATTTCAGAGAACACTCCTTTTCTGGAGTGTAAAAATATAAGTAGAAATCATAATGTTATGTAGTCTTACAGCTAAAAAGCAGTGGGTTAATAAATACAGCTGTAGATCTGAACTAATATTAGCTGGTGATGAGGGCAGGCATGCCTAGATTTTTTGCCTCACAAGGTATGATACAAGTTTAAAGTATTGAGCTAAGCTATATCTATTTCTACTCCATTCAAAATGTTAACACCACAGTTGCAGATGATGGATTTGCAGTAATCAAAATATTTTGCAACACATTCTGTGATCAAAATAGAAATTTGCTTCAGTGGGGGCTAAATGCAGGAAGAACCATAAATAAAACATGATTAAGTACACGAGTTAAATGCATGAATGTCATGTTATCAGTGTGTGCCATTGTGCACAAATATTTGTTAAATATTTGTAATATTTAAATATAACAAGCCAAAAGATGAGTATGTTAACATAGCATAAAATAGCTCTGACCTCCTTCATTTAATTTTGTTTTCCCCAAGCTTTCTGCTCCAGCATAGCATTTTCTTGTGAAAGAAGTGTGTGTCGAGATCAGCTTTCTGGATTCTAGCAAGAAAGGAAAACACATTCTTTGCTGTTGTATTTTACAGCTACATTTTTTAAAAAAGCCTCGTGCGTGTCGTGTCCCACCCCCACCCCCCACCCCCCCCAATATTAAAAATTCAGTCCAGTAAAGAGAGATCAGATGACTCTGGTCCAAGCATCTGACTATGGTGGAAAAACAATTTCCTATAACTCCAGAAGTATTAAACTACTCTTGAGCTCTGGCCTCTGGCTTTGCTGGGTCTCTAGTGATGGGGAAAGCTAGGAAAATAATTGCCAGCTGCCATGCTTCTCTTATGCAGTGCCTTAAATAAAAGCGACTGGTGTCTAGGGCAGACAGAAAAATTGAATTATGGTGCTTAATATGTTATTTGTGGTTTATGCAGAAACAGTAATTTATGAAGGCACATCCTGAGTACCTCTTGTTTGTTTTCACTTGAGGAAAAATCCTCTTGATTTGAAATTGAGACATATCCTCAGTTCCTTCTCCCAGGTCTAATCACAAAGTACTGTAACGGTGCAGTGATACAGCAGACTGACTTCATCATGTACTGCAATAGAAAACTAAAGCAAGGCTAACTCTTTCTTGTATATGGGTGACGTTCTTTACTATGTGCTTTCTTAGTGTTGCAAACCAGCGGTTGTCGTGGCCTATGTGAACAGGTGCTGGTTTAGTTTTTTCCATTAAGTGCTTTGTTTATTAGGTTTGGTTCCCCAGCCACTGCTGATGTACACTTCTGTAGTAACACAAATAAAGCAGTCATGGTTTATTACCTGAAAATGTGTCAGGACCTGAACTGTGGTACCCTATCTGTAGTCATTTCTTGTGGCTCTATTAAGTATTTTAGGATATTTGTGATTATTTCAAACCTTAGAGTTCATTTCACAACTCTGCTCTAGGATCTTCATTTTGTTTTACCGTAGAAGAGGTGGTACCATTATCAATACTATGTACTCAGTCTGATAACTTCAAATGGCTGTGTTATTTTCTTTGCCTACAGATTGTCTTCTGACATGAATGCTGTAGAAATTATGGATGCATTTTGTGCACACTTGTTTCTTGAAAGTCTTAGATTGATGAAGCAGAGTAGAGGGAAATTCTTATTTCTTAATGCATTTTCATAAGTTAAATGAGGCCATGTTACTCAGTGCTGATGGCACGAAGGGATTTTCCTACCTATTTTGAGAGTTACTCTGGTGAGCTGCAGTTTAAATTTGGCAGTTCATTTAAACAGTTGGAAGAAATTGAAACATCATGACAGTTTAATACATGAATAATCTGCTATATGAGCCAATATATGTATGTACAAATATAGCTCTGGGTAAAGAGCACAGTGGCTAGTAGCTAAATAGGCTGTCTCCAGGGGCCATGGTGGTGATAGGAGAAGTAATATCACCGGTAGGTCTGTTCACCTGTAAGGCATGCCAAGACACACTCAGCCTTTGGGCGTGCCGGTATGCTAGTTGTTGCTTTGGTTCCTTGATTTTTGTACAGAGAATGAACCTATCTTGAAACTTTCTCAAGAAATAATTTAGCCAACTAATAACCTATTGGCACTACCTCAGAGAGGTGCACAGACTGTGATTTCTGGTCCCTGTATCCCTGTTTACTTTGTTTCTCCTATGCCTGAGCTTGCTTCAGGCTGTGCTGGCTTTGCAAGACTTTTTTTTTCCCCAAGTATTGGCAGACAATTATTCTTGTAGGGGGAGACAGCTATACTAACTACACCCAAGCAAGAGTACACAGCGATCTTAGCAATTGTAAGCTACTAAATACACTCCAGAGCTTTATGTGAACTTTCACAGAAAATGCATCTTCAATTAGCAATATCTTTTTGAGGTTGCTGGTCTTTGTGTTTTTCTGGTTTTGAGCAGGATTACAAAAGCTCTACTTCATGACATACAGTTTGTGGTGTACCACCGAGTCTTTGTAAATAATGCCATGTGGGATTAGTAAATGGGAAGGAGGTAGTTTTCAAAATCCTGTTTTAGGACACCTTCAATAGCTGGTTAATTGTTAATGTCTTAAAATATACACGCTTATAGAGTTGTTAATGCATGTAGATAACGTGTTTCTGTTTTGGTGTTTGGTTGGAGGTTTTTTGATCTAGCTATACAGAAGATTGTTGGTTAGTGTTAAACTATGCAAGATGCTAATCCTAAAACTTCTGTACCTATGTCTTGAGAGCAAAAAGCCCCAATTTCAAAAACAGTAAGTCGATAAATAATCCCGTTTCTGTTGATGTTCTCACTCTTTCCAAGATCCCCCCCCACCCAAGGCTCCTCTATTTCTGCAGATCTTCCTGTTGGCTTCAGCAACATTAATGTTTATAGCTCCTCAGGAGCAGGAGACTGATGCTCCCAGATTTGTAGACCAAATAGGTGCCTCTCTGAAGCTTTGCACTGCAGACATAATGGACTTGAAACATCAGGAAAAGAGCCTATTAAACACTCTTTCAAATAGCGTAATTAAACTTGGACGCTGTGTAAAACTAAGAGGTCAGGGGATATGGTTTATTTTACTAAATGTGAGGTTTTTAAATGCACCAGAAAGTCGTAACCGTTTGGTTCTGATTTCACAAATTAGTCCACTGATTTTTTTTATTTTCATGTGAAGAAAATATGCAGTAACTTAAGATGCAGTTAATTTCTTTTTTCCGCTGACTCAGACATCTTACAGCTGAATACTTCTTACCTTGATTTCTGTAAGCAACACTCAAGAATGTTAAAAAACTGGTCCTTTAGTAGTTGTTTCATAAATTAGCATAAATCTAACATTTCATTAACAGGGTAATGACTTTACCATCTGTGCTTTAAGGATTTTGTTTCATGTCCATATTTGGATGAAGTTTTCCTAAATATTTTCGGATTTTGTCATAAAAGTTTTAATTTCAGTTTTTCAACAAGATTTATGTTACTAATTTTACACCATTTAAAGTGAATTTAATAACGACTTAAGAAAAAAAATAGGAGTAATCTTTTTTGTGAAAAATAAAAATTGGAAGAGACCGAAGTGAACATGAATGAATGCAATGGATAGGTGGTGTTCAGAATAAGAAATTGTAAACAGAGGTGCATTTTATTTCTCCTTACATGATGGAACTTTTGAAGGGGGAATACCCAAGCATTTATTTTTTCTTTCTGATTTGAAGTAGGCATGTTCACTCAGAAAATGTTAAGAAGAACAGTCCAGTTCTTTAGAGAAAGATGGTACTTTTCTCATTCTGAGTTTTGGGTTGGGTTTTTTTTTTGTTTGGGTTGGATTTTTTTGTTGTTAGGGTTTTTTTGTTGTTTTTTTGTTGGTTGTTTTTTTGTTATTGTTGGGGTTTGGGTTTTTTTTTTGTTTTGGTTTTTGGTTTTGGTTTTGTTTTTTGTTTTTTTTTAAGCAATTTCAATTTGAGTAAGCAGACTACTGGAGTCAGCTCTCACTTTTATGTTCATAGCCATAGTGAGGAAGAGCGTATGCTTGTATCAGTGCATCTTCAATAAAACAGCTACCTCCTAAGAGCTCCTGCAGCCCCAAGACACATCGTGGCCCTGCAGCTCCTCTTCTGGGGTTGCAGCGGCAGCTGCAGCAGTTGGCCAGGCTCTGGCATATGTTCCTTCATTTGGCATCCTTCTTGTTCCACCCCTGCTATGTTTTTTTGGAGCAGCTGTTAGGTTTTTCTTTCCAGGTTTGGAAGTTCTCAAATCCTTACGTAGAAAATTGGATATATGAAGACCTGGAGGCATCTCATCCCAGAAAGCAGTTTGCATGTAGCAGAAATATACTATGCTGGTATTCAGTTTTTTTACAAGGCATTTTTAAAAAGTTATTTCTCTTCTTTCTGAACCAACAGGTTCGCCATAAAATGACACAGAAGGTTTATGCAATGAAGCTGCTTAGTAAATTTGAAATGATCAAGAGATCAGATTCAGCCTTTTTCTGGGAAGAAAGAGATATCATGGCCTTTGCCAACAGTCCGTGGGTGGTTCAGGTAAGGAAGATAAGTAAGAGTAAAATAATAATAATAATAACAATAATAAAGCCATAAATCTTTCCCAGTCTTGAGCTGATTTTGAATTTACGTGTCAATTCAAATAGTGGTTTAAGTTCAGATTTTAATTTTTAAAGATACATATTTACAGCAATTTCATGGAGTTAAAAGTAGCTTAATTTACATTTGATTCACTACAAATGCACCATAAAATGGAATTCAACAGATTTTTTAAATATCCACATAATTATTTGGAACAATAGGGAGGTTACCTTTCCATCTAAGAAAAAATCTGTATAGAAATGTAGAAACAAATGTCAACGTTATTTCCAGGCTTTCCTCATGATACAGTCAGTTGATCACAGGCAGTTAGTGTTAAGAGTGCTTAAAGTAGTTACTGTCTTTTAGGTTGTGATTTGGTGGATGGTTCAGTGCACACTCCTGGTCTCCTGCAAGACAGGAGGTTGTAGCAGTGGCTTGCTTGAAACCATCTTCTGTTCAGTGGTCAGTTACTGCATCTCAGCTCAGAAGTAATATCCAAGTAACGGAGAGCTGACTTCTTCAGCTGGTCTGCAACACCATTGCTTGCAGCTGTCTCATGACATGTATCATCATCATGTTTGTAATATGAATTATGCCTTTGGGAAGAATTAGTAATAAATATTGCCATTTGTTGTAACTGGTAAATTACACCAATTAATAAAATGAGTAGTGAAAGCATATGCTTAGAGAAATTGTTAGTACTTCATTTTGTTAAATAATTAATACATTTAAATGCTCTAACATACATTGCCATGCTTCTGTATATTTAATAAGTAAAGACTGGCCTTCAGCTTTCCATATATTCTTCATAACCCCTTAACCTCATGTGTGCAAGAAATGTTTTACAAGGTTTTTTTATTTAGATGTTTTGCTCTTCTGAGTGTATTCTGTGTTCTTGCCTATATTCAGCAGAAATATGTAACCAAATAGATGAGTTTTTATTTCGTTCATTGTTTTTGTTCTAATGACAGTAGTTGTCTGGAATTGTTTTTATTTTTCACATGCAGCTGAGAGTAATGAGAAATGTATGATGCTCAATTTTCAAAGGAAGGTGTAGCAAGCATGATATAAATGTGTGTGCATTTGTAAATAGCAAATGAATTAAAGTGTAGTTGCAATTGTGCCTTCTATGATGAAGTGTATTACTGTGATATATTTAGATAATGTGGTCCAGTGGGATAGGACATTGAGCTGGTTTTAAGAAAATGTAGGTCCTGTTCTGAGCTAGAAACTGGGACACATCACACTGCTTCTCTGTGTCTTCTTTTTTATGTGAAAAACAAGTGAAACCAGAGCCCTAGATTTTTTTTTTTTTTTTAATGAAATCCCTTGAGGGCAATAACAAAAGTGCCGTATAAAGGCATAGTGTTGTTATTTATTATTGTGTTATATTAATATATTTACATATGAGAATACAGGCACTATTTTGAAATTTAATTTAGATTTTAATGACCAAATGCATTGTCATATTATATATTGTATATACTATCCATTTGTGAGAAAAAAAATACAGTGCAATCTATATGTATTAAAATACGTATTTATAATATAGGTCTTCTGTCACTAATATACAATAAATTTTAATCTAAAGGTCAAATCTCATTAATAACTTTCCTGCCTTTCATGGTTCCTCATCCTCCACAAACTCACTGGTTTTGATTTCCTCCTTTCCACACATCCTCTTTTTCAGTTGCTTTTGAATTTTGTGTGGGTAGCTCAAAGATGTGAGTAGTTTTAGTTTTTAAGGTAAAGGAGCAGTATTCCCTGAGAAATAAGGTGAGAGACTTTCAGAGACTTTTTCACACTGCTCATGGAACATTTAATAGTAATGCTTTTTGCTGGTTTGGTCTATTTTCAGACCTGGTCATCACTGGGTGAAATCTCTAAAATTTCAGCACTCTAGGTCTGAAATGCATTTTAAAGAGACTGAACTTATTTTCACTATCATGCCAGTAGGAAACATACTAGCTGCAACCTATACCAGACCGTTACTTTATTATTAAGGATAATTTCTTTGTATTGTGTTACAGTTGTCCTCAGGAATAGTTTTTTTTTCTTTCTTATTTCAATATATGTGTTGATTTAGGACAAAATCAGTAGCAACAAGTGCTTTTGTAAATATGTACAGAGATAAGGAGATTTATAATATACTAAATTTAGAAACAGTCTAAGATGCTATTCACTGTTGAGCTATTTTCAAATCAATACATGATGCTCCCTTTCTCAGATTTGGTATTTTGCATTTTGACTCAGTGATACTTTTTAATGCCAAGAAACATGGATATACAGAAGCTCATACTACTAAAATAATCAGGAAATCTTTTTCACTTTCTTAAAAATGAAAATGAGGGGGTTTTGAAGTTCAGTAAATTTCAAAGTACTGTCATAATTAATAGAAAATCCAGATTATCTGAATATAAAAAATAAAGCTACTTTACATCAATCTTGAAAACATATGTTCAGGTTTAATGAAACTTCAAGATGAAGTGCTTTATTCTTTTTCCTAGCTGTCTCTGAAAAGTAATTGTGCTTTTTTTCTCTTCCTTTTTTTTTAATGTTGCAGCTATTTTGTGCCTTTCAAGATGACAAATACTTGTACATGGTAATGGAATACATGCCAGGTGGAGATCTTGTAAACCTTATGAGCAATTACGATGTGCCTGAGAAATGGGCCAAGTTCTATACAGCCGAAGTTGTTCTTGCTCTTGATGCAATTCACTCCATGGGCTTGATACACAGAGATGTGAAGCCTGACAATATGCTTTTAGATAAATATGGGCATCTGAAGCTGGCAGATTTTGGCACTTGCATGAAAATGGACGAAGTAAGTATGCAACTGAATAATTCATCATCTATAAAACTGTAACTCTAAGGTTGTTTTCTTGTGAATATAATATAATATACCCAAAGGAATATTCATCAAATGGCCCACTTGGTTGGAAAGCTGTTCCTTGTCTCCTAGTTTTAAATACAAGGATACTTTAAATAGTGTAACCTTCTCTATAATAAACTGATCTGGCACACGGAAGAAGGATGTAAACTTGCTTTTTGTTATGTTTGAAAGCATGCGTGTTTATGAATTTCTGAGGTTCAATTTTTGCCAAATGTCTGAAAAGCTTATGAGACAACTCCTAGTTTCAACATTAGTAACCTTGGAGGAGTTCATAAACTGACATTTTTCTGTAAATGAAATTATTTTACAGGCAAGATACAGTCTCTATTTTTTTTTTTTTTTTAACTGTGTCTAATTGTTCTCATAGCATCCTCTAGCGGTCATTAAAATGAGGTCACAGTAAGGCAGCAGTAGTATGTGATATATTGATTAAAATTTGTGTTAGCTATTTGTCAAGACGTACGTTTTAATTGTCCAGATTTTACCATGTACAGGCAAATACACTGTTTTCCAATGAGATTTAATACTTCATCTTATTAAAGGAGACTTAAAAATAGAGCTACCTTTTGTGGTTTGCACTTTTAAAATCTTCCCTGACAAACAATGTTATGCTGTAATTTACACGATATATTCGTCCTGTGAAAAATTGTAACACATTCTAAAAAAAACAGTGTATGAATGTGTGTTATGATTTGCCTCGCCTTTGAAAGGTTTCTGTATTAGTATTGGCAAGGGTGATCCTTTTAAGCTTATTTGCTTTAATGTGTTAGGTTTTTTTTCCTGTATTGTTTAGGTGGTGCTTGATATAATCTCTGCAATCTACTTAATTTGCATTTGCATCATTAACTTAATGTCTCTTCAGCTGTATCTAGGTGTACTGTCTCTGGTTAGGGTTTTTCTTTCCTGTGACAACATATTAACTTCACTGAACAACTACAGCTGTTTATTGAGGTTCTGTAGTCTAGTTTTGTTGATATTGTAGTTGTTACTCTAAAGGCAGATAGATTGTTTACCTCCACTTCGGTGATTTACTTGCCTACATTTCAGGGGACAGCATTTACTTTAATAAAAAAAATCAGTAGTACTTGATCTCTGAATTTAGTCCTTAAAAAATGAATCTTGGTTTTGAGCTAATAGACTGTAGATCTTAAGGGAATCTGATGTTCATCAGAAGAGACAATTAAAAAAGTATCAGAAAGTTCATAATATAAATCTACAAAAAAAGGGTGATCCCTTATGCTATTTTAGGGATCCCAGAAATGGTGAACCTAAGCCTTTTTTTCCTTCTTTCTTTTTCATTGTTATTGTTCAAAGAATGGAATACTAAAATGTGGTTGATCATATTATAAATGTGAGAAGTGCATGCACATTTCTCATAAAGAGTTACAGTGAGCTCCAGTTTGGACTGGGCATCATCAATGAACCAGTGATCTCCTAAAGAAGTTAATTTTTTAACAGATTACATTTTAAGTTCCTCATGTTTCTCAGACTCCGTGGAATGACGAAAATTTTTTATACAGGAAGCTTTAGAAGTTGAGAGGTTCTGGATTGTCTCCAAATCGCATGCTACTTCTTACAAAACATGAACACATCCCAGCTGTGTAAATAATATTGGTGTTGGCAGGATGATTTCTAGAAAATATATGCTTACCCAATACTTACTTATTTTTTCGGATTTGGAGTTCTCTCAGCAGTTGTGCACATTAGCATCTTCCTTATGCTGTTGAGAGCCCAGGAAAATTCTGCTGCAATTTGGTGAGAGACTTTTTTGACCTTTGCTGTGGAATTGAATTCAGTGTCCTCTTAAGTCTTCCAGGCCAGTCCAGACACTTGCAGCAGAATTCCTCCTTACCACTATGTGCAAAGAATTGCTGAGTGTTTTAGTGATCTTTTCCAACATAAAAGGAACAGGCCTGTTTATGTAACTCAGTTGTGATGGTTTTGGGGTTTGTGGGTTTTTTTGATTTTTTGCTTTTTTTTTTAAAAATCTGCAACAAGGTGAGTATTTCTATAATTGAATGAAGAATAGAGTTGGCCTCAAAGGTTTAGTAGGAATTGTAGTTCCCTTTTGGTATTTAGGTAAGATAAAGTAGCCCAGGGCAGGTTTCACCAGACTCTAATCTTCAGGTTTACTGTAAGGAACTAGACAGTAGCATGGTTGGCTTTGGTAGGTATTGTAGAGCCAGGAACTGCTAATGCTGCCTGGCTCAGTACATAATGCTGTCTTGTGCTAACTGAGCTTTTAGAAGAGTGCAGGTTTAGAGGATATCTGTTGAAAAGAGATGTGGCTGAAAGAGGGTATGTTTACCATTTGGGATTATCGCCTCAGCTCAGGCAGTTTAGCTGAAAGAAGGAATGTGTTCCTCTTTTTAGAACTCAACTTATTTCTCATTGAAGTTCGTCCAAGACTCTGCTGGATACTTCTTGCTTCAGGTCATTGCCCGCAGCACGCTGCGCAAGCCCGGGTGCAGTGTTAACACCTGATCTGAGCTATCCTAATGTTTCCGCACAAGCACTCTCCAGCTCTTCTTTACTGAAAAGAACTTCATGAGGGAGCGAAAGCCAGATTCGGTGGGTGAGGAATTGTTGGATGGTTGCATCCAGAGGGTAGTGGTCAACGGCTCAATGTCCAGATGGAGATCGGTGACAAGTGATGTCCCTCAGGGGTCCATATTGGGACCAGTATTGTTTAATATCTTCATCAGTGACACAGACAGCAGGATCGAGTGCACCCTCAGCCAGTTTGCAGACTGCACCAAGCTGAGTGGTGCAGTTGACACGCCTGAGGGACGGGATGCCATCCAGAGGGACCTGGGCAAGCTGGAGAAGTGGGCCTGTGTGAACTTCATGAAGTTCAACAAGGCCAGGTGCAAGGTCCTGCACCTGGGTCAGGGCAACCCCCGATGTCAATACAGGCTGGGGGATGAAGGGATGGAGAGCAGCCCTGAGGAGAAGGACTTGGGGGTCCTGGTGGATGAAAAGCTGGACATGACCTGGCAATGTGCTCTCACAGCCCAGAAGGGCAACCGTATCCTGGGCTGCATCAAAAGCAGCGTGGCCAGCAGGTTGAGGGAGGTGATTCTGCCCCTCTGCTCTGCTCTGGTGAGACCCCACCTGGAGCCCTGCGTCCAGCTCTGGGGTCCTCAGCACAGGAGAGACGTGGACCTGTTGGAGCAGGTCCAGAGGAGGGCTACAAAAACAAGCAGAGGGCTGGAGCACGTCTCCTGTGAGGAAAGGCTGAGAGAGCTGGGGTTGTTCAGCCTGGAGAAGAGAAGGCTGTGGGAAGACCTTATTGTGGCCTTTCAATACTTACAGGGGGCTTATAAGAAAGGTGGGAACAGACTTTTTAGCAGGGCCTGTTGTGATAGGACAAGAGGTAATGGTTTTAAACTGAAAGAGGGTAGATTTAGACTAGATATGAGGAAGACATTTTTTACAGTGAGGGTGGTGAAACACTGAAACAGGTTGCCCAGAGAGACTGTGGATGCCCCATCCCTGGAAAAATTCAAGGTCAGGTTGGATGGGGCTCTGAGCAACCTGATCTAGTTGAAGATGTCCCTGCTCATTGCAGGGGGGCTTGGACTGGGTGATCTTTAAAGGTCCCTTCCAACCCAAACTCCTCTGTGATTCTCAGCCTTGGTCCAAGACAGTGAGTCATTCGGCTCTGATGGAGGTCCCCCTGAGGATGAAAGCTGAACTGCTTTGTCTTCAGCAATACAGTAATTCTGAACGATGCTAGGAAACACTACAGTCTCATCACCAAGTTGTCATAAGCTATGAAAACATGCTATGTCTTGTGGACAGCCTTTTTTAAAATTCTGCACTGCACATCTCTCGTAGCTGCAGGAGCCTCCCTTGAGATCGAGTTCCAAGATCCACCTTGATCTTTGGAGGTGATGAGAAAAGTCTCAGGTGAAACACTGGCCTGAGACTCCCAAAAAGAAACTTTGTATGAGAGCTGCTATAAGTGTGCTACTCCGGCGTAAATCAGAGGCTTAGTATTTGAAACACAGGAGTAACACTTTGTCCAGAGAAAACAGCACCATTTAGATCTCTTCAAATGCTGAAGTACAGAAGGCAGAAGTCGTCGTGCAGAACGTAGGGACTGTAAAGATGCCATATACTGCACAGAGAGGACTTCTCTGTTTATTTGGCTTTGATGCCAGAGATCATAGAAGCTAATCTGGCTGTGGTATTAAGAGTATCCAGTACTTAAAAATACATGCAGAGCAACACCCAAGTTCTTTGAAAGAACAAGTGTGTAAATGAGAAGAACAGAAATCTGGGAATATTATATTCAGGTGATAATGGACCAGCCTCCCCAGGGACGTGATAGAATCCCTGTCGCTGGAAGTCTTCAAGATGTGATTGGACAGGGTGCTAGATCATCTCATCTAGGCTCCCTTTCCCACAGCAGCTTGGGTCAGATGATATTTCAAGGTCCCTTCCAGCCTGGGCTGTTCTGTGATTCTGTGAATGCATTTTTAGATTTGTTCCCGAGACAGAAAGTAGGGAGTTTTATGGGGAGTAAGTGCAACCAACTCCACATGCTTCAGAGATACAGTCCATTGAAAACTGATGTTAGCACACGGGGCCCTTTTAACTGTAGAAATATTTTTTGTTTTACTGTTCAATTCCTTGACATCTTGTCTGAAAACTTAAGGCGTTGTTACCTGGAGTTCTTTAGCATCTGTAAAGTCACTGGAAAGAAGCTTTCTTGTTGCTACATACCAGCCATCAGACTTGGGTAGGGCTGGCCTTTTTTTAGCACAACCTTTGCTTTCTTTGCATAAGACTTCATAAAATAGCGACATGTGTAGCATATTAGAAAGTGTTCCTGTTTTGGTATATTAATTATAGAGGAATGGGAAATGGGGTGTCGTGGTGATGAGGCTGTGACTGAAGCTGAGGTCTGTAGAGAAATCTTTCAGAACTGTTTCAGTGACTTTGTTTTTAAAGAACCTTCTTACCCAGGGAGGGATTCAGGTGCCTTCACTGTGTGAAGACTGAGAGTTTCCCTTGTTGTAATTTTGCATTTGGCTAAGGAAGAGATAGACATGCACCAGTGCTTGAGGCCTCATTAAGATGCCACAGTCCTACGCACAGCAGAATCACGTGAGACCAGAGCAATTCCTCCAGTGCTCAAAGCAAAGAGAGGCTTAAGCTTCAGAGGAGACCTGTAGGTTTGTGGACAGAGTGCTGTTACAAGCAGGATGATCAAATTGTGGTTCCTGCCATGTGCCAGATCCATTTTTGAATGTTCTCAGCTTTAGATTTCTGGAGCCTTTGAGCTTTAGTTTATTTCCCAGTGTTAAAAAGTGTTCATCTGTATTCTTTGCACAAAGAATGCATTAGGTCTTCTGAAAAGACTTAACTTCATTTTCTTATTCCAGGATTATCAAGCTATGCGCTATCATCTGGTTCATAGTACAGAAAGCAGAAGTTAACCTGCTCATCATTCTGGAACTGAGAAGTTAAAGCTTCCTTCAGGTTTTAGTTTCAGCATGGAGTTGTAGAGGATGATAGGCATTTGCCAGGAGGACATTTGAAGTACTCCTTAGGTCTCTGCAGTACTTAGTCATCACTTTAGTTTTTGCCTGCCAGTTCATGACTTTCCAGGATTCTGGTTTAGTTTATGGCACTTCATATTGTGTGTGAAAAGAAATATTGTAATTTGGTGTCTAATTTTTACATGCCAATACAGCTCCCAAAGCAAAACGTTCCTTTAAATATGTATTTTGACTTTAGTTGTTGCTGCTAATACTCTGTATTCGTATTCAGCCAAAGCTGACAGCAAAATGCACGAAGAACTTTGTAAGATAATTTAGAAAAGATTTGAGGTTGAGAGACAGAGTAAAAGATGAGTGTATTTTTGATACTTCTCTAACTTCATCCAGGATTTAATTTCATTCATCCATCTGGTCTCTCTAGAATGAATGCTGTGAATTTGATTAAAGGAAACAAGGCTTATAACCAGCATGCTGGCAGATCTGATGATGCTTCTGCGTCATTTAGTCCCTGCATTTTTAGTCTCTTGGTGTGAAACAAAGAGGATGAAGAATCAATTTCATTAATACAACTATTTTAATATGTTAATAAAATAACTTCTTTTTAAGGAAAAAAAAAAAAGCTTTGCTGTTATTTAAAAATAGCTTTTCCTTTTATTTTTTTTCCTTTCTTTAAGTAAAAACCAAGGGGTGACTATAAAAATTTACCTATAAGTTGATCTATTGTCTGAATTAGACAAAACTGTTGTGTATCTGCTATGTAGGGCCTAGAACTCATAGCTCATCAAAATTATTCTGAAGTTTGTCCCTGAATTCAGTGAGATAAGGAGCAGTCCAATATGGTGTGTAGCTTCATATTGAAACCAATGGTAAAAATAATAAAATTGGTCAATTTTTGAAAGATGCAATCAAGAAAAACTGCTATGGAGTAGCAGGAGAGAGCACGTTATCAGGAATTGTCAATTCAGTCCATATTGCTTCTGGAGTAAAAAAAAGAGACTTTCAAACACATTCCTCAAACCAAATATTTTGCGCTATGTTTTTTGTGTTTTTCTGGTCTACTAATAGACTAATTGTTTAAAACTCAGAAGTATTTTTAATTCAGCTGTTTGAATTCTTACTGTTGCACAGACGGGTATGGTGCGCTGCGATACAGCTGTGGGAACCCCCGACTACATATCGCCCGAAGTTCTGAAATCACAAGGGGGTGATGGTTATTACGGACGGGAATGCGACTGGTGGTCTGTAGGAGTTTTCCTTTTCGAGATGCTAGTTGGTAAGTAGTGATGGCTTCTGCTAATGAGGTTATCATTGAGTCTTTACTGTGCCTGTAGCTGTACTTTGCTGCAAGGGGGCTGGCTGTACCTCGCTATCTAACAGCGTCTGACTTTTGGCTGATGCTGTTGCTCCATTCCTGTTCTCTTTGCTCTCTGTCACTCTTATGCTGCGCCAGCTGTTTGTGTCCTTGCTCAGTGATTAGTTTCCCGACTTGGTTCAGCTTAAAACTAAGTCTTAGAATAGTTTTAACTGGGGTCAGCTACCTCATCATTTCACGAACGTTTGTGCCACCTCAGGGGTAATATTGAGTTTGTAGGGATGCAGATATGGGAAAGGAGGGGGAAGGGCAGGGCTGTCCTTTTTTTTTTCTTTTCCTCTTCTTTTTTCTTTTTTTCCCCCCCTTTTTTCCTTTTTTCCTTTTGTTCCTGCACCACCCCCCTTCGCCCCCCCCAGCAATGGCTTCTGTTAGGTCAAAATGACTGTGGAAGTATGGCTTGATTCTTTCTTTTATCTTGAGTCAGGATTTTCCAGTAAAATACACCGGACTGCTATGGCAACAAACATAGAATATAATCTGTTAAGGAGATGAGTCATCTGCATCTTAAAATACAGTGATGATCAGTATTATAGTCTAGTAGTAAAATACTGATTACAGAAGGATGGAATTGAGCATATAATTATTAGAAATCCAGATCAGCATGTTGTGGGAATATTGCAGATCTGATGTTTCTGGTATCCTGAGCCAGGAAAGACGTTTGTATATACGATGCTATTACAATCTTTGTGTCTTTCAGAATTAAGGCATTTTGACTTAGAAAAAGTGTGTTTTATAATTGTTCAGTTACTAAAATACTGGACATAGCTGTCCAGAATGTTTTCTCAGAGCCTCTTCCCCCCCCTTGTATCTGAGATGGAGGGTTTTCCCCTTTTTATCCTTCTAATGAAAACATTTTTTTAAAGTGAAAGTAGAGAGGTACAGTTTTTGCAAGAGCTAGATTATATGAGGAAGCATATACCTGATTAGGACAAAAATCCATCTACATTTCAGTGCAACACACTGGTTTTAGTCTGAGGTTTCAGTATGGGTTGCTAAGCTTAAGGGCTTTATTTGATGTAGTTATTCCTAGAGTTTGGAGCCATGTTAGAAAATTTCTAATATTTCATAGGTCTCATGTATTTTTCCTCCCGAAGTATGTCTTACTGTAATACTTGAAGCTATGCTATTTTTACTACTTTTTTTCCTTTCTTTCTTTAGTACTCAACGTAATTTTTTTTCTTGTGTATACTCTAGACTGGAAACTTCACCTTCATTAACTCTGTGATTTTTCAGACAACTTTTTCTGATGGGAGTGAAATAACAATTTTGTTTCTGTTTTGGTTTTAGCCATGCCATAATCCTACGTGTGATTAACACTGTACCCTTTCAGCTGAATTCTTATCTTCTTTCTTTGTGCTTTTCGTGAAGCCTTCTTCCTGCTGGTTTTTGGTTTTGGTTTTTAATCTCAGCCTCTTTCTTCCTCTGAAATGGATAATGTGATTTTCTGTCTATGCAGTCGTCTTGAAATGTTAAAACCTGCTTCACCTTTATATTGGTAATTACAATTACAGGGCCTGGTTATGCCCTGCAATTTTTTTATTTGTTGTTCTCAAATCATCCTATTCTGATCCTGTTTGGATTTCCTCCCTGACTGCAGACTTCGATGACTTTGTTCACAAACACAGTATTTGAGGCTCAGGTCAAATTCATTTGACAAAGTGTCTAGAAAAACATGCAGTTTCTCTTCAATAATGACGTCGCTTTTCTGGTCCTTTTGTTTTGAACTAGGAATAATGTTACTATTCAAGACAGATCTTCTACTCCCACATACATATTGTTAAGAAACAGGCACTGATAAAATGGTTTGGAGTATTTGATACAGGTTAACTCTGACCTTTGATTAAACCCTTATCCCTTTATTATCCCATGGTATTTTGACTAGTGAAGATTTCTTCTTTTTCACCCCTAACAACCTGTAACATAAAACAATGTTAGCGTTATCATTTCCATTCTTAAATAGCCTTGTCAGTTTCAAGATCCCATTAACAACAATTGCTTTTAAAAGCCTTTGTGGACTTTCATACTTGGTTTTCTCTTGCTAATCTTACTCAGTTTCTCCATCTCTCACACACTGGTGGAAAGTATCTATTTTGTTTGTGTTTACATATCAGTTTCTGTCTATGGTCTGAAGAAAGCATAGAAAGCATTCTGTTGTTCTGGTTTTGGTAAAGAGACGGCACTAATGAAAACGGTACTACTTTTTATTGTGCACTTAACTAAAAGCTAAAATGTTGGTCAGAGGATGAAAGCTAACGCTACTTTAGTTCGGTGACTTAGGGTAGTTTTGAGGTGTGGCCTAAATCAAAGCTGTTTCTGACACCGGAGACAACTGAGAAGGGGAGGGTTTTGAAAGAGAAAGGCAGCAGCAAATATCAGTGATTCCCCCCTCCAATGTATTGGTATGGCAACCTAATGAATTTACTAAAAGTCTAGATATTTCATTCTGGAGAGCTGTCTGGTGGAAAAGGACCTGGGGCTGTTGGTTGACAGCCACCTGAACATGAGGCAGCAGTGTGCTCAGGTGGTCAAGAGGGCCGATGGCATCCTGGCCTGTACCAGGAATAGTGTGGCCAGCAGGACCAGGGAGGTGATAGTGCCCCTGTACTCGGCACTGGTGAGGCCGCACCTCGAGTACTGTGTTCAGTTTTGGGCCCCTCACTACAAGAAGGACATCGAGGTGCTGGAGCGTGTCCAGAGAAGGGGAACGAAGCTGGTGAAGGGTCTGGAGCACAAGGCTTATGAGGAGCGGCTGAGGGAGCTGGGGTTGTTTAGCCTGGAGAAGAGGAGGCTGAGGGGAGACCTTATTGCTCTCTACAACTCCCTGAAAGGAGGTTGTAGCGAGGTGGGGGTCAGTCTCTTCTCCCTAGTAACAAGCCATAGGACGAGAGGAAACGGCCTCAAGCTGCGCCAGGGGAAGTTTAGGTTGGATGTTAGGAAAAAATTTCTTCACTGAAAGGGTTGTCAGGCATTGGACCAGGCTGCTGAGGGAAATAGTGGTTGAGTCTCCATCCCTGGAGGTATTTAAAGGATGGGTAGATGTGGTGCTCGAGGACATGGTATAGTGATGGACTTGGCAGTGCTAGGTTAATGATTGGACTCGATGATCTTAAGGGTCTTTTCCAACCTTAACGATTCTATGATTCTATGATTCAAGCTGGTAACTACTAATTTCTTATTTTGCCATAAAATGACAGAAAGAAGCTAAAGGTAGGATTGTTGCATTTATGTTCCTTTTGAAAGCTGAATGTTTTTTGTCCGTTGGTCTGTTTGTACATTTTTTTCAGCTTTTGAAATTTTCAGTACAGTGTTGGAAAGATGCAGTCAGCATGCTGACTGCCCTGCTGGGTGATCCCCGTCTGCACGCAGCACACCAGGACAGAGGAAAGAGCCTAGCTCACGCGATTGATTGTTCACCTTCTCTATTAAACCTATGGCTTAATTTTGAGAAAGGATTTATGTAAAAGTTGCAGCCTCTTGATTACTGACCCAAACCATTTGTGTATTCAGAATGTTGTCAGTTAACTTGAACATCAGTTACCTTTATCAATACTGATTATTTTCAGTTGTCCCAATTTTGCCTTTCTTAAGGATATTTGCAAAGAAACTAGATTGAACTAAAGCCGATGCTGCAAACCTTTGGGTGAGAAAGGTCTATGATTTTAAAAGCCACCTGCCCATGTTAATAAGGGCACCCAAGCTAATAAAATTTATCAGTCAACAAGATTTATTAATATGGGTTTTAACAGTGAGGTAACACAATGTAAAGGCTCCTGCTCAGAGCTGACTTGCCTTAGGCAGCTCCAGGGGAAGGCAGGGTAGACCTGTGTGCCTCTGAAACGGTCTTTCGTGGATTCCCTCCAACAAATGCATGTTAGCAAATCTTTAATGAGTTTTGGTCTATTACACCCATGGAAGCTCTTAAAGATGGGGATTTATATGTCTGTCAGCCATCATGTAAATTAGACAACACAGTGATAGTCTTCAGGTAGAACACAAGATGTAATTCATTGGGCAAAGTTTTGGTGGTGGTATGCAGGATGGAAAACAGTTTAGTTTTGTAACATTTTGGGGAAGGAATATTTTTAGTAGTATACATTATTTTGTACCCTGCATTCCAGATTTTTTTTTTTTTTTTTTTTTTTTTTTTTTTAATAAAAGACTATTTTAGGTAAAACTGCTTGCAGCCTTTTCTTTGTATCTTTTGTCTTTTTCAACTTACATGACTTGAACATGACTCAAAGTCACGGTCCATTTACTATTTTTTTCCAGGTGATACTCCTTTTTATGCAGACTCGCTAGTAGGAACATACAGTAAAATTATGGATCATAAGAACTCATTACATTTCCCAGATGATGTGGAAATCTCTAAGCATGCAAAGAACCTTATCTGTGCCTTTTTAACTGATAGGTAAGTGCATGTATTATTCTGGCAGGGTTTTTATTTTGGATGGTATTAGCACATGTACATTGTAAAAATTAATTCTCTCCGTTACTTTTCCTAATCTCTGTTCAGATCTCTTCTGCAAAATCTCATGCTCTCTAGTTTTTGTTTTGGGGTGTTTTTTTCCAGGTATTGTATTTTATTTCCATGAGCAGTTCTGACAGCTCTTGTTAACACCACAATTTACGGCAGACAAATCCTTCCAATTGCGGTGTATAATACAGTAACAAACTTGTAAGGTTGAAAGTAATTTGTAAGCTCCAAGGCAGGGACCAAATTGTGCTCAGTGTCAAAGTGGGTGTTACTTAAACAAATGAAAGCAAGTACTTTTATGAAAATCAGCATGTATTTACTGAGTTTGTTTAAGCTTTCTTAGAATGTTTGAACTTTTTTTCCTTTGCTTTGTTGTATTAATTGACAAATATAGCTAACAAACCAGCAAGGATATTGTTTTGGCTATAAATAGATCCTAGAGGTCTCCCGTTGTGGAACTCAGGCACATTGATATTAAGCTGTGTAAGCTTGTTCTTGACCTGAACATTTACATTTCCTTTAGTTCCGGAAAGCAGAGATCATCTTCAATTTCTCTGATTTAAAAGAGGAATGCTGTAGGTCCATAGTTAACTCTGGATTGATGATGCCTTCTTATGCTTTCCTGTGGTCACTTGAATTTGGCTACCGCAGAGCATCTGGCCTTTATAGAATGAGGGATTACAAAAAAATTGCCTTATAATAGTTTTTGCATTCAAAGAGAGATTGTTTGCTCTGTTGCGCAAGATCACAGTTACTCAGGAAGGATGTGCTTTAACAGTGTTTTTCACCCTTAGTAGCTGAAGGGTAGAGAGAAAATACGAGTAGAATTTAATAATGTAAATGCGGCGAGGTGTACTTCCACTACGTGTGTCCGTCTTCCTGTTTAATACAGTGCTCGAGCGATTTATTTGAAACAGATGCCTTCTTTCCGTATGCGTGATCACTGCTGAAGCACTTAAAGAAGGAATAAGCATCGACCCTATGATTTATTAGTTCTTCTACACGCATTGTTTTCATGTCCTGTTCTTCTAGATAGTTTTAAGAGAGACTCTTCTGGTCAAACTAAAAGTTTCTTGTTGTACTTAAGATTTACTTCACTGCGAATATCAGCAAAAGATGTGTCAGTGTTAGTTATGGAGCAGAGGATGGAATTCTTAAAATATTTATTTCAGTCCAGTTTTGAATAACTGTTCTGTGCAGTAAGTTAGACCTTCCTTCACTTGCGTCTTAAGGTTTGTCATGTGGTTTGGCAGACACGGAACTTCTACAGTTTTTTTTTCCCCCGAGGGTGTTGGGTTTTTGTTTGTGTTTTTACTTTTTTCTTAGTTTTTGCCTCAGTACTCTCTTTCTTGCTTTTCTCCCCACGTGGCAGACTCCAAATTCTGGACATTTTAGCAGTCGCAGGGAGAGTGCATTCTAAGAAACAGGGAACATTTTATGTAAGAAACTGCAGCTCAGTGGTTGGTGGTTTTTAATTTTTTTTTCATTTGACCATTAAAGTGGTTAACACAGGCAATCTCTACTGAAAGTTTCTTTGCTGCTTATGAGCAAGTCAGAATTTAAATAACAAAAAACAAGTGTTGTTTTTCCTAATGTGAATTTGGCTTAATTGCTATGTTTAGGGATGTGCGACTTGGGAGAAATGGGGTAGAAGAAATAAAGCATCACCCTTTCTTCAAGAGTGATCAGTGGAACTGGGACAACATTCGAGAGAGTAAGTAAATTAGCTTTAAAGTTCTGTTTTTATTCAGTATTTGCAATAGTAGAAATGAAGAAAATTTTAAGCTGTATAAATTAACTATTTTCTGTCTATCAAAAATCTTGCTCAAACTTCTTATTTATCATTTGTATTATAAAAACTTAACAGTAAGGGTTAGTAAATACACATTTTTCCTACTGGAATTATCCTCACCTTTATCATACTTTTAATGTACAGATTTCTGTTTTGAACAACAGAACTGGATGTTTTAGAATTCTAACTAAAAGGAGTGCATGTTAGGTTCTGTTTCTTTGTGGCTTTTGTTGTTTTGTTTGGGGATTTTTTTGTTGTTTGTTTGTTTTTTTAACCTTCTGTAGTTAAGGCAGTAGTTTGACAGCGGTCTTGTCAGTTTTACTGCTTTTCATTTAAGGCATTGTGAACTTGATAGCTTTAGGCAAAAAAACGAAGTGTGGCAGTTCAGATCATGAGCTTGATCGTAACTTCTAAAGTCATCTATTTACTAAAGTTTCTTAAAATGATGATTTTATTTAGAGTTCTATTCTCAACTGTAATTACCTTAGCAAATACATTTTGTGCGTTAAATATTCTATGCATTAGGCAACTAATGTAAAAATAGATTTCTCTAGAAAAAAATGTTCACAGTAATATTTACAGATCTGCTGCATGGTTAATACATATTTAATGAGCAGGACAACTTATATTATAGGCTTTTTAACGTTACAGAGATACCAGTATATAGTAAGTGGCTGAATCTTGGAGTGAAGTTGATCTTTTCTCCCCTTTTTATAGCTGCTGCTCCTGTTGTTCCTGAGCTTAGCAGTGATATAGATAGCAGTAATTTTGATGACATTGAGGACGACAAGGGAGACGTGGAAACCTTTCCAATCCCCAAAGCCTTCGTGGGAAACCAGCTGCCTTTTATAGGATTTACCTACTATAGAGACAATTTGTATGTGATACATTAATATGCATTTTTAGAAATAAACCTGCAGATTTTTCTTATATCCTATCCTTTTTTTCACTCTAGATACGTAATTTATTCACTGCATTATATTCATATATGTCCAATTGTGAAGATACAAAATGCAGAGTTTTAAGTAGAATATATCATTTGCTACTATTTTGGTTATTTTGATGACTGTCATTAAATACAGTATTTTTATACGTGCAAAGTTATATAGTCTCTTAAAAATCTTTTAGGGTTAAAATACTGATAATTTGTAATTTAGTTCTAAAATGGCTTTTTATTAGTAGCTTTAGAATAAAGTTTACACAAGATAATAGCTTGCTAAGACTCAAGTTGAATACTTAAGAAATAATTGTATCAATAAAAATTTTAAGCTGCTATGGATTTGAAAACATACGGTACACTTCACTTGAGAAAAGATTCAAATCCGAAAGATGCACTCACACTGAAACAAAACAAGCTTCATTCTGAGAATAGCATAGGACAAATTAAGACTTCAGAGAACTGCTTAAAATGCGTTGATTGGCAAGGTTGCCAGAGTTGTTGAAAACTTGAATAAGAGCTGGAGGGATTTGTTTTTGTTTTTGACAGGTTGCTAAGTGACTCCTCTCAGTCTTGCAGAGAAAATGAATCCGTGCAATCTAGTAAAAATGAGGTTAGTGCCTTTTTTCGTAAGTATGAATGATATGAATAACTAATTTTGTTAAGTCTGTTAAGAAAAGACAAAGTCTAAAATAAGTTTTCAAGAAATTTTGTGGGAGGCTTTTTGTCTTTTAATGGTCCTCAGTAAAAATGATATTTTCTATTTACAGGACAGCAAGGAGGTAAGTATATTATTTGAATTATGAAAGGAATAAAAAAATTCCTACATAATTTGTGTGAATGTGAAATATCTTAAAAGTTTATTCACTAAATTGTTAACAGTAAACCAGTTGTATTTTGAAACAGTTGTACTCAAGCATTAATGTACTGTAGTGTAAAGATGAACGAATACAGATTTTTCTCGAATTCTTTTGGCATCTAGAATTTGTTTGGAAAACAAATGTGTAAGGCTCTGTTTGCCACAAACAGCATCACTCTTGGAAAGGTTGTGAATTTTGGCTCCACACTTGCCCGAGTGATTCATGACTGATTTATTCAGAGTTTGCAAAAGTAAATTGTCACCTGCAGTGATAAAGGAATGTTTAAATCATGCTCTCAGTTGAAGTGAGTGTGTGGAGCATGTTTATCCAGCTTTTGAAGATGGACAATTGAACTTAAATTTGCAGATGACAGGAGAATGCTATGGAATTTTCATGTACTTACTTACTCATTATGTTACTTAAACATTTGTGTTATTCAGGTGTAGATAGTATATTGTTAACATTTCTTAAAACTCACAACTCCTTTTCAAAGTTTAAAAAATAAGTAGAGGAAACGCATTCTGTATTGACCAGCATAAATTTAAATGTTTATTAGACTCCACTTCATTCCTTCCTGTCATTGCTGAATAGATGAACAGTTTTAGGCATTGCTGAGTAGATTAATAGTTTTAGTTTCCCTTTCAAAAAGAAATGCTGCTGTTTAAAATACATAATGTCACATTCATGATATTGCTTTATGTTGTGATAGTAAATGTAGTTGGTAAAATTTTGCATTTCACTTCTGACAACTTTTTTCGTTTGTATTTTCTCAAGCAATGAATCTCCAGTCTTGGTGTCCTTTTCAGTGTCCCTGTTCTGGGAATCTTCTAATTGTAACAATTATAAAGTGTTTTAGAAGACCACATTTTTACATTTTATATTTGGAGTGTAGAGGAGAAGGGGGAAGGGAGGAAAATAAATGCATCTGAAAGCCTGAAGACATGCGATGATTCAAAAATTTATTATTTATAATTTGTTTCATGAATATTTGGGTATGTGACTCACAATTTCTTGTAAATATTTGAGTAAGCAAAACAAAGCATTCTCAAACTTAAAAAAGTGTTTGTTAGCTTCTGTATGTGTTAGACTAAGAAATTCTTCTTTATGTGAGGTCATTGAGCATGCTTAGTAATATTCTCTGAATGTTGTCCAATTTGGTAATGTGCCCCCCGTTTTTTAATTTTATTTAGAAAAGACTATCCCAAAAATTCTGCTCCAGTGGAAAGTCTCTGTCTGCAGAGAAAGAGTACAGCAAAGGGCCAGTGAAATATTCTTTGCCTGTAGAAATTTTATGACTCACAATCTGTGGCGCGTAATTCTGCGATGGTTAGATTTAATGTAGCCTGCAGCAAATTTTGTTACTATGGATCCATATCTTTAAAATCATCAGGATTAATAACTTGTAAAGATGTAACCTTCTGGTGATGGTTTTAAAATAATATCGTGGAAGGTTGAATTCATTTTCCTCACTTTCCCTTTTTTGTTATTTAATTGAATTATACTTGTCTCATGTGATAGCATTTTTATATGTGGGCCATGCTTTTTTGACATTTTACACAGTTTCAGAAAAAAGTAAGCAAGCTGGAAGAACAGCTCAGTAACGAATTACAAGCCAAAGATGAACTAGAACAGAAGTACAGGTGAGACTGTTTTGACATGTTTGATATGTTTGTAAAGAAGTTTTATTACACCTTTTGTTTTTGGATGCTTAAAAACATTTTAATCCACTTTAGGGATTCCCAACCCTGCAAGCAGATCTTGCTGTAAATTGCTGGCTTAATTCTTGCTACTCCTGTGACTGCTGTTTTCTTTTTTTTACCTTAACTCTCCATAAGAATCTCTTTATTGTTCGAGTGATTTCCCCAGTCCTTGAAGTTTCATGTGATTGCTGAAAATAGAGTATCTTACATAAAATTAATCAGACACATCCAAACATTCTAATTTCTGTATAATCAGCAGGGTTTAAAAATATTTTTCAAATTTCTTCAGGTCTACTAATACTCGTTTAGAGAAGATAGTGAAAGAACTAGATGAAGAGGTAAGTCCATAGTTATTTCTTATTGGAATTAAGACTTTAACATTTGTGTGAGGCTTTTTTTGTTAGGAAGCAGCAAATTACTTTTGAGTAGTTGTGTATTTATATCAAGTAATACCAGTTGATTTCTTGATATTCACAAGCATGAAATTGTTGTCACTGCTAAAATACTTTCAGTGTGATTTCCATACTACAACTACACATTTGTTTCCAGAATCCATTTTTTATTGTGTTTTTAATTTGGAGGACAGCGTAATATGAATAATCCATATACAATTCTAATAACTGAAGATCTGAGAGTAATGTTGATAGAAGAGGAAGCCCATTCTTTGCACTGTTCAAACAGTGTCAGTAAAAGGACTCTCTCTCTTGCCCAGCTTTGCACTTTAGTGCAACTACAAATTTGTCACATTGTCAGTGGATGTGTACAACTTAATGTAGTGCTCATCCAGGTGCATGGTGAGGCCTTCCAGAACATGCATGTTTCTGTGTGTCCCGAGTCGCTGCTAGGTTGGTTTACCAGGTTCATCAAATCCAAACGATCAAAGAGTTTTTAAATTGTAAAAGCTCCTGGACGTAGTCGTCCTGGGCTGGGTTTGACCATGTGTTCTGATACGCTGTGTTTGCGGCAGGCAAGTGGACTGTGTCTTTCTCCATTACAAACTGAACTGAGTGCGTGAGCTGTCTTCTTATCATTTAAATACCATGCTTCTGTATGTAATTAGTGGTGGTGTTTTTTTTTTTTTTAAATATATCCAGATAACTTCAAGGAAGAATGTAGAGTGTGCAGTCAGACAGTTAGAAAGAGAGAAGGCTCTTCTTCAGCATAAGAATACAGAATACCAGAGAAAAGCAGAACATGAAGCAGATAAGAAACGCAATTTGGAAAATGAGGGTATGTTGAGCCATGCTTGAAGGGTTCCATTTTGATGTGGGTTTTTAAAAGATAAAATAAATGAATTATAGCTCAAATGAAAGCTTTTTCATGACAGTGATTAATAATGTTGATTTTTTTTTTTTTTTTTTTTTTTATAGTTAACAGTTTGAAAGACCAGCTTGAAGATTTAAAAAAGAGGAACCAGAACTCTCAAATATCCAATGAGAAAATCAATCAACTACAAAGACAGGCATGCCAACTTTATATATGTATATTTTAAAATAGTAGCTGTTTGAACTACAGATTTTACTAGTAGTGGAGGGAGTTAAAATGTGTAATGGAGTTTTAAAAGCTGTTTTTTTCTTGTGATGTTTTGGTGTTCCAAAGTAGTCTTAAAATGCATTCCTTTTTATTTCTGTAATCCATAAAGTCTAGTATTCTGTGGTAGAAATGGTAGATGTTATGTTTTAATTGTTTTTGAAGTATGGTTTTATCAATCCTTAGTTGGATGAAGCCAATTCTTTGCTGCGATCAGAGTCTGATACTGCAGCCAGGTTAAGGAAGAACCAGACAGAAAGTACAAAGCAAATCCAGCAGCTGGAAGCTAATAATCGAGAACTGCAAGATAAGAACTGCCTGCTAGAGAATGCTAAACTCAAACTGGAGAAGGACTTTCTCAATCTTCAGTCAGCTCTAGAATCAGAAAGGAGAGATCGAAGTCATGGATCAGAGATAATCAGTGATTTACAAGGTACTCCCACAAGTGTTCTGAAGTTAAGCTCGCTTCTCATTTCAGAAATAAAAATAGGTTTTGATGATGTCGTTTGAGCTTCAGATTGTGACTAGATCAGTGTACTGTTCTATACAATGATGTTCTGTAAGTGTGGACACACATCTAAGAGAAAATCTGTGATAACATCTGTAAAATGTTATTGATAACTTTTAAAATCACCCTGAAGGGAGATGTTCTTAATAATCAGAATTAAAAGCTGTTACATTTGAAAATTTTTATCTTTTAAGCAGATACATTACATTCTTTTTCCACACCCTGCCCAGCCTCATTGATGTTTTGGTCATTTTTAGGTCGAATATCTAGCCTGGAAGAAGAAGTAAAAAATGGAAAGAGTGCATTAGCTAAACTGGAAATGGAGAAGAGACAATTGCAGGAAAAACTTACAGATTTAGAAAAGGTAACAGCACTTCCAAGTGAACATTGGTGTTACATTCTTATGGAATTTTTAAATTTGTGCTTTCATTACTTGAGACATGGAGACAAAAATCTATGCAAAAAATAAGCCTTGTTTTTAGTGTTTATTCTCTTTCTTTGATTTTTTCTTTGTTGTTTTTGTAATATGGGAAGTGAGGAAAAAAAGACAGCATTTCCCTTAAGTTCATAATACGTTATACTTCTAAAGTACGTGTGCTCCAGCATGTAGCTTAACAGTGCAGAAGTAACATTTAACCTGATTTTTTTTAAACTTTCAATATTGCCAAAATAAAAAAGCTTCTGCTAATATTTTTTTCGACAAATGTGTTATTGAAACAAAAGTATTGAAAAAACTCTTCAGTAAACTTAATCTTTGAGCCACTCTTATTACAGAATGTTGGTTGTTAAGGCAGTAATTCTATAATTGTTTGCAACTGGGGATGTCGTGCATTTCTGGAGCGCTTTGCCATCCGTAGGAAAACATTTGTAGAAATGAGTTCTCAGTTAGCTCCTTAGAGTCTGAGCTGTCTCTTATACTCTTAGCATACTTCCAAGCAGCATGTTACTGTTGTCCAAAATTTTTTCTTTAACCTGCTGTATTTAATGTTTTATTTCTATGTAATTTCTTCTTTAACAGGAAAAGAGCAACATGGAAATAGATATGACATATAAATTCAAAGTTATGCAGCAGAACCTTGAACAAGAAGAAGCTGAACATAAAGCCACGAAAGCACGATTAGCAGACAAAAATAAGATCTATGAGTCTATAGAGGAAGCAAAATCTGAAGCCATGAAAGGTACGTATTTGACATCACAGTTGGACTTAGGTGTAAATTATACAAAGTAGATAATATAATCTCTTAATGCTAGTGGAAGCCTAAGTGTAGGCTTTTTTCCTTGATTCCCTTGTTCTTTTTAAATATAATTAGTGTAAAAATCAGTCATAGTCCCTTTGTCCTTGCTTTGCTAGGTTAAAGACACACTGCTTTAGTCTCCAAGTAAACGGGTTCTCCATTGCACACACCACTAATTCGTTTTCTGTGCCAGTGTATTCTGAATTAATTTTTCTTAAACTTATATTACTAAAACTGCTTGAAATATTTTTGTTAAGAGCTTATCTGTGTTCTTACTCAGTGTAGTCATACCTTTTTATGTCTTCCTAAATAAAATACACGTCAGCAACTTCACGATTTCAATATGTAGACCAGATAGAGTTAGAAATAGCAAAGCCTTTGCCAGGCTTCCATAGTCACCGTGCATATTCTGGTGCATCTTGTGACAATTGAAATCTCTCGGAGAGAGGGATAACTACCAAACAATTCCAGAAGATGGCTCTTACTTTTGAATTAAATGGCTTATGTTTATTGCAGCTACTTAAAAAGCTACCTACAGATCCTGTCCTTCCAGATCTTCAAAAGAAGCACAAATGATTTAGTAATAATGGCTGAATCACTTGGCATATCAGGTTCCCAAACAGCTTCAACTCTTTAAATGATTTCAAATTATCATAGTCAAAGCAACACTTCAGTAGATTTAGATGGATTATTTTTAAAAATTCACCCTTTTTATCCATCTCAGATGTGGTGCAGATAAACTGGAAGTTATCTTGAAACTCACAAGTAGGAAATAGCTATCAGTCAGGAATGCTTGCAAAAGCATCCTCTTGGAGTGGGTTTACTGTGAAAATTTTAATGAATCGCTCTTCAGCAATCTTTCTCTTCAGTGTTAAAAGGTTAAACATGTTGCTTATTGTTAATATGGGATAGACCTCCTCCTCCCTTCGCCCTCCAAAATCCCCTGGTTTACACTGACTGACGTCCTAAATCTTTCACTTCACAGAAATGGAGAAGAAACTTTTGGAAGAGAGAGCTTTAAAGCAAAAAGTAGAAAATCGGTTGTTAGAAGCTGAAAAACAGCGCTCCATGTTGGACTGTGATCTCAAACAATCACAACAGAAAATCAATGAGCTCCTTAGGCAAAAGGATATACTGAATGAAGATGTAAGGAACAATGACAAAAGGAGTCTTGAGTGCAACCTGGTTTTCAGTGTCGTAATATTTTCCCTGTTATAGCTATATTTAGGAATGTTTGTGAATGAAAATGGCAGCAACTTTTTCCTTCTCTGTATTTGGAGCTTTAAAAAGTCTACTTTACAAGAACAGGGTTTTTTTCTGAAATATTTCATCGTTACTGATCTTAAATAGTTTTTCTTCGGGACTGTAAAATGCTGTGAGATTGACATGGGAAAACTATCTTATTTATTGTGTGCTAATGCCTTTATTTACGAAACAGCTTTGACTTATCAAAAAATGTGAGCATGTTGTACAAAAAAGTGTAGAGGAGGTCGATAAGGGACACTGTTTAAATGTTGCTGTCCTGTGTAGGTCTGTAAAATTCACAGGTTTCTTTTTATTTTTCAGGTAAAAAACCTGACATTAAAAATAGAGCAAGAAACACAAAAGCGCTGTCTCACTCAAAATGACCTCAAGATGCAAACGCAACAGGTCAACACCTTGAAAATGTCAGAGAAGCAGTTAAAACAGGAGAATAACCATCTTCAGGAAATCAAATTAAGTCTGGAAAAACAAAATAACGAACTCCGCAAGTATGCAGAGTTGTTCTATATCTTTTAATAATGTTACTGATTTGTAATTATTTCTTGGCAAAATCTGAGAGCAATACAAATGTAAAATATTTGCTGCACTGGATATGCTGTTCTACAGTGCAAAACTTAATTGTTGTTTAAAATAATTTACAGTGATTCTAGTTGAGAATTTGCCCTAGTGATTCAGCAACGAACAGATTTGTAGGAGAAGATGTTTGTTATTCTGAAAACTGTAAAAAACCCAGCTTAAAAACCAGAGTGTGAGGACTTCAGAGAAACACTTACTTAACAGAAAGTCTAGGTACTTTTTTTTCTTAAATGATGCAGGACTTCAGCGAAGAGGAAAGTTACTGGCATTGTTGGTCCAGGAGAGCTTATTAGAATTGGAAATTAATTCTAATACAGAGCTGTGAGGCGTAACCATTGGAAATATGCAGTACTAAAGACGTTTAAACACATCTGTTGGGCCTTCAAATACGAGTTGTGTTAAATCCCAGCAGTTCTTCGAGGTCTTACAAGCAATATTTGCATCTGATAATAAATAAATAAATAAATCTATTTTACATAAAGAACATTCTTATGAATGAAAAGACAAAGTTTAGCACATATATCAGATGAGTCTCATTCTTAGCTCCTTTAAGACTTCTGATGATTTATCTCCTTGTGCTTTATCTTTTCTGTCAGCAAGATGCAGTTACTCACCTAGAAGGCAGCTACATGTGACGGTTGCTGTAACGTGAAACACTGGCAGAAATCTTTCCTGCTGCATTACTGTTCTTTGTTATGGACTGACTAATTGACTTTCTGAGTTGTTTTAATAACAGATGAATTCAAGAAATGATGCGTGTCGAAGAATACAGACATGTTTTCACAGACTGAGCTCTAGCAAATGAGACACCCAAAACAATCTGTCAGATCAGTGACATTTTACGTGGAAATAAGATTCTGTCGGTGGCCGTTTGCTTTACCAGTGTTTCTTACTAGTTAAACTATGTGACACTGTTGTAGTTAGTGTGATAACAGTATTAAACTGTTCCCTTATTAGTGCAGTTTTCTCAGCTGTACAAGTGAAGAAGAGAGCTGGTACCCAGAAGAAGCCTCAGGTTTAATTGCTGACCATACTTTGATCAGGAAATGACTGAAGGTCTTAAGAGTGTGAATGCTATCTTTTCTATTTACTGGTTTGGGATGTCTTTATATCTTTTTCTTTTAAAGTATGTTATTCCTTTCTAGGGAACGTCAAGAAGCAGATGGACAAATGAAAGAGCTTCAAGACCAACTTGAAGCTGAACAGTATTTCTCGGTATGTTTTATGCTTCCTTATTTTTATAGTCATCTTTTTACTAAGTACAATGTTAGCTTTTCTTCTTTCTCCTCAGCCATCAGGCATTTTACGCCTCTAATCTAAAGCTAATCCTTTTTCTTGTGTCTGTCTTTAGTTTTGTCTGCAGCCTTGTCACCACTCCTTGTTCTTGATCACTGAGTAGTGTGAAAGAGCTCGTGTTAAGAAATGTCCCAGCTTGGGAAGGGAGTCCCAAACACAGTTTAGAGGGGGGGAGGAGCCAAGCAGCTCATTTTTCCACAGTGTGAATAATTTTCTGCATATTTCATGCCTTTTGCATTCAGCATTTTGTCCATGCTGCATGGAAGAGAAGAGCTGTATTTTCAGAATCATGTGGTGTGACGAAACATGTGCATTAAAGGCTTGGAAGGAAATGTTTGCATTACAGCCAAACTTGGTAGAGATCTGTGGTGGATTGACCCTGGCTGGACACCAGGTGCCCACCAAAGCCACTCTTATCACTTGCCCTCTTAGGAGAGAAAATGTAATGAAAGGCTCATGGGTCGAGACCAGGACAGGGAGAGATCGTTCGCCAGTTACCGTCACAGGCAAAACAGACTCAACTTGGGGAAATTAATTTATTGCCAATCAAATCAGAGCAGGAAAATGAGAAATAAAGCTAATTCTTAAAACACCTTCCCCCTCCTTTCTTCCTGGGCTCAATTTCATTCCCGAATTCTCTCCCTCCTCCCCCCCGCGCGGCACAGGGGGACGAGGAATAGGGATTGCAGTCAGTTCATCACAGGCTGTCTTTGCCGCTCCTTCCCCCTATGAGGGAGGACTCCTCACACGCTGCCCCTGCTCCAGCGTGGGGTCCCTCCCATGGCAGACAGTCCCCCACGAACTTCTCCAACATGCATCCTTCCCACGGGCTGCAGTTCTTCACAAACTGCTCCAGCCTGGGTCCCCCATGGGGTCACAAGTCCTGCCAGCACACCTGCTCCAGTGTGGGCTCCTCTCTGCATGGTGTCACAGCCTCCTTCAGGCGCATCTCCCTGCTCTGGCGTGGGGTCCTCCACGGGCTGCAGGTGGATGTCTGCTCCACTGTGGAGCTCCATGGGCTGCAGGGGGACAGCCTGCCTCACCATGGTCCTTGCCAGGGGCTGCAGGGGAATCTCTGTCCTGGTGCCTGGAGCACCTCCTCCCCCTCCTTCTTCACTGACCTTGGTGTCTGCAGAGTTGTTCCTCTTACATATTCTCACTCCTCTCTTTGGCTGCAGTTTCTCAGGTTTTTTTTCCCCGCTTCTTAAATATGTTATTCCAGAGGCGCTACCACCATCGCTGATGGGCTCGGCCTTGGCCAGTGGTGGGTCTGTCTTGGAGCCGGCTGGCATTGGCTCTATCGGACATAAGGGAAGCTTCTGGCAGCTTCTCACAGAAGCCACCCCTGTAGTCCTCCCCCCTACACACACACACACACACACACCCCAAACCTTGCCACGCAAACCCAGTACAAGCTCTGTTGGGAGTTTTTGCTTTATTGTGATAAGGTACAACAGCATAAATAGGTATCATATTTAAAAATCATCGTGAGCGTATGGAGGTTAATTTATATTAACAGTGCAGAGCCAGTCATCCTGCAGGTAGAGCCCAAAAGGCTTGTTTCAGAATTAAAAGAAACTTAAAACTTTACTGTGGTCTTTACATCAGTGAGGAGAAGGACTGTCTGAAGTTTTAGTAGGTCAAAAAGTTGCACACATTAAAGGAGAGAAGGGGAGAGTTGAGGTCAGTTGACTGCTGTGGATAGGCCAGAGACTGTCTTGAAATCACTGCGCTAAATGCACGTGCGGTTGTCTGTCCCTTTACCTGTATACAGTCATTTGAGTGTACAGAGCAGTACAATTTTTCTTTCATTTCCTCTAAAGCTCTAGATTTGTATCCATTTCACAGAAATTTGAATTTCACATGCTTTTCTAATCTGTTTTTTCCCTTCTTCCTGCACTTCTTTTTGCTCTTTAACTGTCATGTTGTTTTAATGGATATGTATGGTTAAAGTCTGAATTTTACCTACCCCCCTCCCTCTGACAAAGATCTAAAATAGTAGGAAAAAAAAATTACTGATTTTCTTTGTTTCTGATACTTCTGATTTTCTATCAAATTGTGGTATTCACATTGAGAGTCTCTTTAACAGTATGTTTACAAACATTTAAAATGTATATCATACATCTATCCATTCACAAATACACAATTTAAAAAAAACAAACAACAAAAAAGTAAAATAACCAAAACACATTTGGGAATGATGGTGATGTTTAGTTAAATTTAGAGAAGGCATTGCACTATTATACTCTAATTGAGTGTGTGATTAAAGAATTGCATACAGTGTCATCTTGTATCATTTTTTTCTGTATCTTCGAGCCAGAATATGCAAGTCACATCCTTTTCTATCCAATCTTAAATTGTAGACTCTGTACAAGACGCAAGTTCGAGAACTTAAAGAAGAATGTGAGGAAAAGACCAAACTTTGTAAAGAAATGCAGCAAAAGATACAAGAGTTACAGGATGACAGGTAGATTTTACTAGTTGGACTACTAATATATAAAAGATTAGGAAGGCATTTTGTTCTTTTAGTCTTTTTTTTTTTTTTTTTTTTTTTTAAACCCCTCCCCCCTGCCATAACCTCCCATTTTTTTAAGTTAATGGAGTTAACAGTATGTATCAATAATTTGCAGAGATTCCTTGGCTGCTCAGCTAGAGATTACTTTGACAAAAGCAGACTCGGAACAGCTTGCACGTTCCATTGCTGAAGAACAGTACTCTGATTTGGAAAAAGAGAAGATTATGAAAGAGCTGGAGATTAAAGAGATGATGGCTAGGCATAAACAGGAACTTACTGAGAAAGATGCCACCATAGCCTCTGTGAGTAATAGGAATTGTAATTTTGGTAGAAGTTCACATGGGCTTGAGTTTTATTTGCGGTTTGAGTTATCCATTGTTATTTAGCATACTTTGAGGTAAGTGATATACAAGTATATCAGATATTTTAAAAATATTTATTTTCTATTTTATTTTCTATGAATGAAATAGAAGAAATCTCTTACCATGTTTCTTCCACGCATCTCTGATCGATCTTTCTTCTGTGCCCCTACCCCTCTTACAGCTAGTCTTCTTATCCTTATCCTGGTTTCACTCTGAAGCATTTCCTTCCGCCCTGTAATGCTTTCATATGCCAAATGTGTTTTGTTACATAGTCACGTGTACTTCTTGTTTTGTAGTTGGAGGAAGCAAATAGGACACTAACTAGTGATGTGGCTAATCTGGCTAATGAGAAGGAAGAACTAAACAATAAACTGAAAGAAGTACAAGAACGTATGTATTCTCTGAACAAAATGTAATTTAATTTGAAACCAGTTTTGTTCTTTAATAGTACTGGTTTCCTTTGTAATGAGCTTTCATATATTTTTTTTTTTTTTTCTCATTACCTTGCTACAGAAATTACAAAGCTAAAAGAAGAAGAAGCAAATGTAGGAAATATTAAAGCACAATTTGAGAAACAGTTGTTGAATGAAAGAACACTGAAAACCCAGGTAAGCAAATGTATCTAAATGAATAAAGAGATAGTTTCATGAATCAAATAATTTTTAATAGAAAACTTTCCATGGTAAACTATTTATATATACCATTAACACTTTATTCTTTTTTGGCCCTGAAACAAATATATTGATTTTTTTTTTTTTTTTTTTTTTTTTTTGCTTTTACTGAGTAGACTTTCAGTGTAGTGAAACTGCAGCCTTGTGATTTATTATAGAGGAACTCCTAATCCAGATACAGTCCACCAGCAAAAATATTCATTTCAATCAAATGAATTGGTATTTTACTGGTTTCCATCTTGATTTATATTCCTCTGTAAGTTCCATAAAACAGTATATTTCTGATTTTAATCCAGTTTGTTTTTTGGAACAAGTGGCGTTTTAATGCAAAGATACATTTTGGGGCTAGCTAATGGGAACAGAAGAGAATATTTAAATGAGTAGAAGTGTTCAAAGCAAATGCTTGCTTAAAGTGAAAATGGCATCATTACCTTCTTTTCAGTTTTGAGCAGTACCTTGAATTAAAGCAACTTTATAGTACTGGTTATGCAGGGGTCTTAGTTTACAGTTACAGATTAAAAGTGTCTGGTTGTGGATAGGAGAGAAGACTTCATTTCTTCACGATATAACTCTGTATTTATTGGTGTGGTTTTTTTTCTTTTTTTTTTTCTTCCCCATGGGAAGGCTGTGAATAAATTGGCTGAGATCATGAATCGGAAGGGTCCAGTCAAACGTGGAGCTGACACTGATGTACGGCGGAAGGAAAAGGAAAATAGGAAACTGCACATGGAACTGAAGTCTGAACGAGAAAAGTTAACCCAAATGATGATCAAATATCAGAAGGAAATCAATGAAATGCAGGCAGTAAGATCCTTTTGCAAATATAAACATTGATAGCATTTTCTGTAACTCTAATTGAATTGGTACAGGCTTTAAGGTGGTGTATACAGGCTCTATTCCTGAATTTCCCATGACCAAAAGAAATATGCGGTATATATATCGAGATGGGCTGCAAAGTCTGTGTAATTTTCTACTTACATTTTCTCTGAGTAACTGAGTGTTGTGATAATAGGAAATCTTGTCATTTATCCTTACAGCAAATAGCAGAAGAGAGTCAGATACGGATTGAACTGCAGATGACTCTGGACAGCAAAGACAGTGACATTGAACAGCTTCGTTCACAACTGCAGTCATTACACATTGGTCTAGACAACAGTAGCATAGGCAGTGGACCTGGAGATGCTGAGGCAGATGACGGATTCCCTGGTATGTTAATTTTATTAATATTTCTGCATTAATTGGTTTTATATCAGTGTTTTACCATAGAAACTGAAGCAGTAAATTAACACACTGCTGATTCTGTGGCTGTTCATCTTCAGGTGTTTCTGCCATCTTATTAATGCTTTGATAGTGATCACTATCCACGTACTAACTAAATCTGTCTATAATCATACATCATCTGACATTTATTTAAAGAAATTTCTTTAAAAAAATTCTATTGCACCCCATTAAAACTAAATATTTTTTTTCCATTTTATTGTGGTGGTTACTTTGCAATTGCTGTGTTATGTGATGAAACAAAACTAATACTCTCTTCTTAGACATTCTATTTTGACTTCTTTTCTACCTTTTTCCTCCTTTATGCTTTATGTTTAGTCCGTATCACTCAATCCCACACTATGGAATCCATGTCTTTCACCTACCAGCACTCTTCTACCTCTGTCAGTATTGCCACTAAGCCTTCCAGTTCTCGCATGCTTCTCGATTCTGATTCTGACTCAGAGGAAGAACCTTTGTCTTGTTCCCACAGCCCTACAGAAGTTGATAGCACAGGTGACATCCCTGAGAACTGTTTGGTTTTGTTCTTACTGTGTCCTTTTCTCTGTTTTAAAACTAACACTATTAATACATTATTAAAAAAAATAAAAAGATCTGACAGTAAATACGCTGCAGTAGCAGTAAACATTGCCATCAGAGACATGAAAAACTTTGCGCGAACAAATAACTGGCATGTTTTCTCTAAATGTTTACAGATGCTTGCTGCCATTTATAAACCCACCATTTTTATTCAAGCATTGAATAAACGAGCCTTATGACCTTGTTTTCAAGGTAGCCTCTATCCAGTATCTGCAGCTATCTGTATGACCCTAAGATACTGGATACCAAAAAGTCAAATCTTTCTGTTTGTGAAGTGTGGAGACATCTGACTCCTCACCATCTAAACGTACATTACTTGCTTGTAGAAATTCAGTCTTCTGAGTATTACATTGTTTTGCCTTATTTTGAATCTTGTATTTGATTCTTACATGGTAAGGCAAGCAAAATGTATTCGTTTTCCCAGATACATAAAGCATATAATCAAATGGCTCTGGTAAAACAGAACTTTGTTTTACTAATTCTATATTCATTTTATATGACTACACATACACTATGTTGAACAAAACTTCTGTTTAGTGTTAATGTCAGAGGTGGGTTTTTTAATTACTTTCAAATTTCTATATTTCACTTGAGGTTCCTTTAAAGTGTGAATACCTTTCCACTGAAGGCAAAACTTGTTTTGGAATATTGACATTACTTCATCAAACCAGAGTAAAGAATGATGCATTTCCTCTATTTTCCTCATTCTCTGATTTTTGCTATGAGGCTTGTAATAAAAGAATTGTTAAGTACATACCTCATTTTTTCCTTGTTAGCTGCTGTTGTGGTATCTGCATGGTTTTGTTTTGTTCTAAAGTAAAAATCATATCTAAACTAGGACTTTTTTGTGACATAATTACAACAGATTTGAGGTATGATGGTTGTGTTTTGTTGTTTCCCCCCCCCCTAGTGCTTATAAGCATGTACTGTGGAAATTTTGGAATATTCTGTCCTTTCTCTGATCTGTTAGTATAGACACCAGAAATGAAGACGTGTAACCAGAAACTCTCATTTTATCCAATTTCATGTGGTAGTGTTGGAGGTTACAGAGAAAAATGGGAAAAATATTAATGCATATTTTTTTCACACCATTAACAAACTAAATGTGCTTCCTGGATGTGGGGAGGGATTTTTTGCATCAGCATTATGCTTGCCACACTTTGTATCAGGTGTTGAAAGGAACAATTTAAACACTTTAAAGTGGCAGGTACGAGGCAAAATATACGGTATAGAACTACTTCATGTACTTGGTATGTACATGAAAATGTGTCATCAACAGCAATAAGCATTGAAGCAATAAACTTCGAAGACAGTGCATATCTGAATAAATAACCTTGCTTCAATTCCTTCTAGACAAAGTGAGAATTCTACAAATATCTAATAACTATTTGTTACGCTATGTTAAACATGGGCAGGAGCCTGCAAATGCCGTCTGATGAGAAGGAAAACAGCTTTTGCAATTTTGGAGCATGTTTATGCTCCTTTCATGGTTTTGTGTTTGTTAATACTTAAGGCTTCAGTATTTTTGACCTGGAGGTTCCTCAGCAGCAGTAGAGGTTATCTGCTAGGGTGGGAAGCTCATTAGGAGAATATTATTGCGATTGAATAGTTCCTCTTAATAAAACATAGGGGAAAGAAATGCTTGTATTAAGTGCAGCTATAAAAATAAGGTCAAAGGCTATGCAATGCTATGTATTACTGAGCCCTGGGGAAGTGTGATCCCGGTGAGCTTTTGGTTACTACTGAAATGTGTGTGTCAAACAACAGCTGAGCTGTTAATACTGCTGATAAATCCAGTCTGACTAATGTGCCAGTGTAATATGAAATATTGCAAGTGAGTGAAAGGGCAGTTGAATTTAGGCAAGGCCTAAGGATTAGCCAAAAATTACTTATTTTGGATTAAAAAGCCTAGGAGATTTAGGCAGAATTAGAAAAAAGAAAAACTAACGGAGCAAAAAATATGAATTAGAATATTAAAGTTATGAAATGTTACCCAGCGTATAGAGGATATGGGTTATTGGTGGTGGTAGTTTGCCTTTTTTTGTCTTGAACTGGATGTTGTGTGGTCTGTACTAATATCTTCAGACACTGTTTTTAAAGGTAAAGGTTGATAGACATAAGCATTTTAAGTCTTGAAAAAATTACTAAAGGGAATGTGTGTGCTATAATTGCAAGTTTGCTCTTCCCCTTCTTCCTCATGCCTACTACTTTTTTGTGATTGCATTGTCAGTTATTGGCTGTATTCAGGAATACACCATTTAATTTATTCCTGAACATTTACTATGATAAACTTTGCCAGACTTTGTAGTTTTAAATAGTTCATGCTCTCATGTTTGCTCTGTTGCTTTATTATTGATCTTCGATAACTATTTTAAAATGCACAGGAGTCTCAAAAATAATGTTTTGTGAATATTTATGTTCTTTAATAAATATCTCTTTTTCAGAATCAAGATTGGAAGGCTGGCTATCACTGCCTGTTAGAAATAACACTAAAAAATTTGGATGGGTTAAAAAGGTAAGAAAACCAGATTTATGATCTTGTTTCCTGTGTAGTCTGGATTTTAAACTAACGGCAGGTTTTCAACACTTCGGTTTTTCTTTGATATATGTTCTCTCATTACTTAAATGTATAAAATATGTTAGCTGGTATAGCTATGTCTGAGAGGAGCAGGTTAAGTCAATTGTAATAGGTTAAGACTCTTCCTTGTCCAGCCAGAGGTGAAAAGAGCCATTCATGCTCTTCAAACGTTTGTGCATTCAGCCATAAACATTCCCAGCAGTATTATGTAGCTGGAATTCAGCAGAGTCTGGAAGCAGATGCCCTTGACAAATTCTTTATTTAGGAGATAAAACTAACAACTCCTCATCTGCCTTGTGTGCAGCCTTCACTCGTCTACTGCTTTTCAGTAGCCTCTTTGATGGGTCTCTGCCCAAAGAGTAACTACGCAGTTTCATACCAGTTCACTTACTGCTCAGTCAAACTGTTCGTTCTGGGCAAAATCCTGGAAATAGGAGGTCTTCTAGGTAACTAGCTTTTTTATGAAAATTGCTAGCAGTGCTGGTAAGTATAACAGTGAGCTTTGTGAGTATGATCCCTATTAGTTGTGAACTGCACATGTAAAATAGACATTGTAAGATGGCAGTTACTCTCACTACCAGTCCAAGTAAAATAGAAACGAAAGGCTTTTACTTTCTTCCAGACTTTCATTTTTATCTCTTTATAGGTACTTAAATCTGTTTAAATATCATGTAACAATATGTTATATACAACGTATAACATTGTAGAAAAATATTGCTGTGACATCTGTGGTAATTGCTGTGACATCATCTTTGACATCTGTGATGAGCTTGATTGAAACGTGTATTTCATCCTTTTCTGTCTCTTAACAGTATGTAATTGTAAGCAGTAAGAAGATCCTGTTCTATGACAGCGAACAAGATAAAGAACAATCTAATCCCTATATGGTATTAGATATAGAGTAAGTAGTATCACATGAGGTTCCTTCTGATTTGGAGGTGAACTTTGTCAGAAAGACTTGGACAAAAGGCCTTTAGAGGTCCCGTCTGGGAGCGCAGCGTCAAATGGGGCATACTTCTGCAATTTGAACTACAGAGCTGGGAGCTTAAGTATCCATTGTAAGCAGTGGTGCAGCAGTCGTGTGGTGCTCAGTCTGATACGGGTAGCTCTCTTGAGCTCAGATGTAACTGAACTGCTTCCACTAGCTCAGCTAGACCTACCTCACCTATATATTGTAGCAAAAAAACGTTAAGAAGAGTGTAGTGGACAGGCTATAATTTGCAGTGGTTTTACATTTTCATTTACAACATGTCCTTACAGGTGGGTTGTATAGTTAATTAATTTATTTTCTTAATAAATGCAGAATGTGGATATTCAGAGGTTGGAGCGTGGGGAGAGGATTGTGTTAGAAAGCTACCAGCAATCTTTAAAGTCACGTGATGTTTTTTTCAGCGCTGTCGTTTTTTTCACAAATATAGCTGGATACTTGTGACTTTATTTAGGGTTTTTGGAAGTTCATGTGCAGGATTGAAAGATAGGGCTTTAATCAAGTGATTATAAATTTGTACTGACAAATCTTTAATGGCTCTAAGTCTTAATGTGGTATGTTATATCCTAACTTAATCCATCAATTTAAACGTATCATGTTGGTAACATTAATTTTTGTCCTTATTGCAATAATTTCCTATAGCAAACTCTTCCATGTCCGACCAGTCACTCAGACTGATGTGTACAGAGCAGACTCCAAGGAAATTCCTAGGATATTCCAGGTATTCAGTAATAAATTAATGTTTCTAGTGTAACAGAGATGGTACTTCACACGTTGTCAAAAATGTTTTCATAACTTTGTCTAATGGAATAGCTACTAAAAAAAGAACTTGAAAAAAATCCATTCCATTGTATTTCCTCAGTCTTTCTACTTAATTACTCTGAATTTCCGTGTCATATACAAGTACTGAGATTATTTTGCTTTGATTTTAGATTCTATATGCTAATGAAGGAGAGAGCAAAAAGGAACAGGAATTTCCCGTGGAGCCCATGGGAGAGAAGTCAAATTACATTTGTCACAAAGGACATGAGTTTATACCTACTCTTTATCACTTTCCAACCAATTGTGAAGCTTGTATGAAGCCACTGTGGCATATGTTTAAACCTCCTCCTGCTCTAGAATGTCGCCGTTGCCATATCAAATGTCACAAAGATCACATGGATAAAAAAGAAGAGATTATAGCACCTTGCAAAGGTAAATAGCAGGTATTTGAATATGCATATAGTCACTGGAGTTACAGGGCGTTCTAAAGGATCAGAGGATTCTAGTAGTGGTCTGACAGCAACCAAACATGAACAGGTAGGTTTTTCTTTTATTCGTACATAGCCATCAGAACCTTTCTAAGGGTGTTTACACGAGGATCAGCTCACTGCTGTGAGTTAACGGCATGTGGCCAATATACGTACATACCCGCTGTGTTGTCAGCATCATGCAGCAAAGCGTGGGGGTTGTAACACTGCTCACACTGCGTGTTGTGCTGGATTGCTATATGAAACAATAGCGTTAGTGCGTGTTATGAAACAGATGATGTTCAGTGAAGTTTACTCCTTGTGACTCAGGTTACATAGTTTCTTGGGCTCAGGCACACCTCCGTGTTACCCTTCCTCCTTTTATTCCATGTGAGTGTGTATCTTCCATAGTACTAAGTTGTTACCCTCTAAATGTAAGGAGGAGGGACTGTCAGCAACCAGAAAACAAAATTTGGCAAAATCTGGTTCACTTTGCTTTTGATTCTCTGCTGATTTCTCCTTGTGTTGACTATGAGAGTATGGTAATCTGACAACTAATTTTTGATGTGGGGACATGTTTAGAATAATAACAATATTCATTTTTATTTTAAAAATTCTTACTACAGTGTACTATGATATTTCAACGGCAAAGAATCTACTACTGTTAGCTAATTCTACAGAAGAACAGCAGAAATGGGTGAGCCGACTGGTGAAAAAAATACCCAAGAAGCCTCCAGCACCAGACCCCTTTGCTCGATCTTCTCCCAGAACTTCCATAAAGGTACAGGCAAACCAGTCCATCAGACGACCAAGTCGACAGCTTCCTCCAAACAAACCAAGGTGACACAAGAGCTGCTATTTAGTTTATTGTTTTAAACATTTTACTACAATTAATGTTGTATATGTTGACAGGGACAGTTAACCACAAATGTTGTTGACTACTGATATGTGATCTAGCATGTCATCTTCTATAAACCTCAGTTAAGTTATAAGAAGAGTCGCTGTGTTTGTTCCCTTGTTTAAAGGACCTCGAATTACCTGCTAGTTAACCCTACCGTACTGATAATTTATCCTATTGTTCTTATGTGTCATAGGCAGAACTTGTAGCGTCATCTGTAGCCTAATAGTTCTGTGAACTGGCAACTGGTAGAGGAAAATGGGGTTTAACTGGGCAAAGGGTCAGTGTGAGGGGTGTGAAGATTTAAAAAAGAAAAGAAAAAAGAAAAAAAGGTTTAAAAATTTTCAAGATGGCCACTACTGAACCTGATTTGAAGTTGAGCAATGAAGTTAGATGCTTGTGGTTCTAATGAACCCTGGAGAGAATTAGGTGCCTTCAAAAAGCAATCTAGAAGGCCTTACACGTAGCAAAAGACTATGTGTCTTTTGTTTCTTATTGTTTGGTTTTGAGGCATGTGTTTGAATTCCTGCCCTGCTCTAAGGTTAGACACCTGATTGCGGATTTGTATGTTAAAGTGTGTTTCATCTGACCAAATGTACGTATCTATGTCTGATTCCATTTACAGTTGATATTTAGGAAGAGTTGTTTTCAGGATTCATGTCCTCCTAGTGTAGGAAAGGAGCATACATCGTGCTCTTGGACATCTACAGTGAGAAGCTAGTTCAGATGAATCTCACTTTTGCGTCTCTGCCCGTGCGGGTTCCCCAGCGTGGAGCCCGTTGCTGCAGTGGTAGGCACCTGTTTGAGCATCACGCGCACTTTTTGCAAGAGAGCAGGAAGGTGGGAGGTGAGGGATCACCATTTGGTCAAGCAGCTGGAGCACTTACCAAAGGGTGGCAGAATTAGTTTCAATTCCTTATTCAGCCCAGAAGGACTCATGCTCATGTCTCATGATTCCTAAAAGAATAGTCTTACCAAATTCCTCTGATTTGGGAAAAAAAAGTCCACACAAAAACCAGTAATCTATTACTGGATCAGTTTTAAGGAGCAAAATCCTATGCTGTATTGTGGAAGTGATAACATTCTGCAGGTAGTGCTTATGTGATTGCACAGTACAGAATTTCTGGTCTTCTTCAGTTTGCTTTTTTCATCACCTAGAGTACTAGCTAATACTTGGTTATATCCGTCCCCAGTTGTTGACAGCCTATGAAAAGTTTGGTCTGACTTGTTTTGTTGGTTGCAGTATTCCAGCAGCAACGGACAGTTCAGCAGAGGCTTAACATTTTTCCCCAGAGAGATAATTTGGCAGTGGCTAGACAGTAGTGCTCTCCTTGTCTCTGTGACCAGAGTGCTACCAATATCTCAGCTGACTGGTTGAAAACTGGGTTGGGTGCGTTGCCAGAGTTACAGCGGGGAATGCAGTGTAAGCATGCTCTTACTGTGATGCTGCTGTTATCCCAAAACAGCCTTACACTACGAAGAGTTAGATCTTAAAAAAATACTGGTATTTTAATGTGTGGAAATGCGTAGTGAAAGGACTCAAAGTAACTTAATTTCACTTCCCTCCTAACTTCCTGACAGTCAGATTTATTTTTTTTTTTAAATTTACTTTACATACATACTCTAAAAAACAAAGTCTGACCTCATAATTTGCATTTTAAATGATTAGGGTTTTTTATTATAAACATGAAGGTAAAATGTTTTTTAATTACTACTTAATGACTGATTATTGAAGGGTTTCTTTGTGCAAAACGAACCAAAATATCAATGATTGGATTGAAGCATGAAGCAAGGAAACATTCATGACAACTTGGGAGACAAGTAAAATGCTTTTCTTCTGTATAGTGTATACAATCTAATTAATTAGTTTTATTCTGTTTCTTATTGTTGACATATAAAGGGTATATTATAAATTCTGATTCTTTTTCGACAGCTGTTCTTACGTGCTCATAAAATAATTTTTCTCCTTATAACACCCTTCTTTCAATCTTCATGACATTTTTTACAAAATGTTTTCATAACACAGTGTTTACTCTTACCTTTCTTTTTAGTTGTGGTCCTCCTCCAGTCTGAATCAGTCTCTAGTGATTTTTTTTTTCTATCTGTGTATTTTGTAATGGTAGGAAAAGGAGAGAATGAGCATTTTTACGTGTAAACCATTTTATTTTTGCAATTAAACTTTCCCAGTTAGCTTTGCAAATGTACCTAACAGATGGAAAAGTGTAGTTCTGTGAGGTCATCTCACCTGTCACCTTGCCAATGCAGGTCTGTCAAACCAGTGGAAATTTGTATGGATTTAAACACTTTTAATTAGAGACCACATACTTATAAATTACTGTAATTGCTATGGCTAATTAATATCTGACTGGTGCCTCTGTGAGGCTTTTGTGCAAGGGCTTACCATATGGAATAATTAATTTTCTGTTACAAACTTTATTAAGAATGAAGATCTAGTTGCCAGTTAAATCTGGGGACTGTGGCTGGGGACATGTTGGAGATGAGCCAGCAGTGAGCCCTGGCAGCAAGGCAGGCTTTGAGACTGAACCAAGAGGAGCACAGCCAGATGCTTGAGGGAAGAGATTATCCCCTTCTGAGGGAAGAGATGGGCCCCCAAATTCAAGACAGACATTGACAAACTGGGGAAAGTCCAGTGGAGGCCACCAGGATGGTCAGAGCAGAGGCTTGAGGGAGCTGGGCTTGTTCAGCCGGGGTGCAGGGCAGCTCCAGCAGGGTACCACAGCAGCCTGCCTCTGCCTGTGGGGAGGGTATCGAGGAGGTGGAGCCAGGCTCTTCAGTGCTGCATGGTGGGAGGGTGAGAGACAAGGAGCTCGGTTGAACCGAGAGAGATTCCAGCTGGATAGAAGGAAAAGCCAACCCAGGCAGCTGGGCAGGGAGGCGGGCTGGTGAGGCTGGACAGGCTCCATCCCTGGAGGCTTGCAAGACCTGACAGGACAAAGCCTTGAGCAGCCTGGGCTGGCCTTGTAGCTGACCCTGCTTTGAGCAGGAGGACGGGCTCAGAGACCTCCTGAGGTCCTTTCTAACCTGCACAGTCCTGTACATGCTGTCCCTGCTAGGAATTCCACGCAGTGATTGTTTCTCCAAGGTTTTCATGCTGTTGTTCTTCATAATGATTTAAGAAAGGGCAAACCAGTTTTTGGTACAGACTATACAATTTCTGCTTATCCATTCAGTTGGATTGTGCCAAAAGGATAATTCCAAATTGAAAAATATCAACTTTCATATATTTTAATGCCTAATAAATTCTTTAAGTGTTTTAGAAATTACAGTAGCCATAGTTTATAATAAATGAACATTGAACCTTTTCAGGGATATATATCACATTTGAAAGTGTAAAAACTTTAAAACCTGAAAACCCAAAAAACCCCTGAAACCCATTTTTTGTAAAGCATGTGATTAACTATATCAAACACTTAGCATGTTTTAGTTAAAACATACTGAACTCTCTGTTAGGGTAAGGTTTCTATCTCTGCCTGCTATGGTTGGCATATAATCCTGATTTAAAATCCATTGAGCTCGCTGGAGAGATGACTAGACTGGGTTTCATTTCTTGTAGCTATAACAATTGAGAAGTTAGTACTTAAGATATTTGCATAAGATCCTTCGATAACAACAGAAAGAGATGAATGCCTCTAGACAATGATTCATCCCATCCCAAAATAAATGCCTAAACTAGGTAAAAGGACTCATTTGCTGACGAGGTTTGCCTCGCTTGCTTGCTTTGTTCTCTATTGACCTTAGAAGGAGCGCAGGCAGTGACGCCTAGAGAACAAGTTGATATATCCTCTTTTTTAGCATTGCTTAGCTTTAAATAATGAGCTACAGGATAGCTGTATAGTGTAATCCCACTGTGCTTGGGATATAGTAAAATCCTACTGTATTTGTTTGTAAATTCAGATGACACTATTTTATTTGATACTCTGTTCAGCAATCAAAATTATTTGATTGTATTGGAAAAATTGTTAGCCTTGCGTTATTGTCCAGAAAGGGATAGTGAGAGAGCATAAAACTGCACCTCGGTCAACAAGAACAGCAGCAAACCAGAAAGCAGCTGATTTTATGAAATGTGCGTGTTGGTGTTTTCTGCTGAGATTTTTTGGGGAAAAATCAATATGGTAAGTGTTCTATAGAAATGAATGAGATAAATTTCCAATTAATACAATATTCCTGGTTTACGTGAACACTAACTGAATCTTCATATTTGATGATAGGCAAAGGAAGGAATCCACCTACCTTAACACAGTCTTTTATTTAAAAAGGTTTAATGACAACAAATGGAATTTTGAAGTCTTTTATAGAAGCGTGACACACATTAAACATCAAACCCTCCTGTTGCAGATTACTTGATCTGGCATTTAAGGACTGGGATTGGTCATTTGATGATGTTGATGATATTGATGGTGATGATGATGATGATGATGACGATGTTTTTGATTTCTGAAGAAGTATAAGGGGTAAATCTAAATAGCGAGGAATGAATTTGTTTGCCTTTGAATACAGCATGCTATGTTGGATTTTGTTTCTCAAAGCAGAGAAAATACAAGATCTCATTTTAATATTTTAAATAGTAAAAATGAGATTCTGTTCATGATGTTGATGAATTTTTAGAGGAGTCATTTTCATTAAAACGATGTTGTTGCCTTTGTTGGTGTTTTTATTTTTCTAATTTTAGATCTTTATTCAAAATTCATGTCTGCCTGCCTGAAAAGAAAATATCTCCTGTTGTTAGAGTAGTTGCTCATCTATAGTCCTAATACTGCTAACCTCTGCAGATAATTTTTGAGGCTAAAAGGGAGATTGGAGCAGTTGGATGTTTAGCTGAAACAGAATTGGTGTTTACAAATACTTTTCATTTTTAAGCTTTTAACATAAACTGACTGGTCCATGGCTAGCAGACATGAAATCACCGGACTTCTGCATTTTGCTTTTCTACCTGTGTTATGAAGTGAATTTGACTTTGCTTTCCTTTGCAGTGCTGTGCTTTTTGGGTACCTAACCATGCATTTCAAAACTATGTAAACAAATGGGCTTTGCAGCTTCTGTGATACGGTTTCCTTGACTGCTTTAGAAAAGACACGGCCGTTTTATTGATCTAATTTGTCCCATGGCTTACTTAAACATGCAGTGTGAATGTACTGGAAATAGTGATAACTATTTTACAATTCTCGATGTTTAATCATTTTACATGTTGATGCAATGTTTTGTTTACACAGAAAAAAACCTCTAAATGTTCAATTCCTAAGAATTCTTTTAAATAGTACATAAGGTGTGTCTCAGCCTTACAAAAGAATGGGCAATGACAGCAGCACTAGGGCTGTACCTCAGCTGTGTACTCAGTTCACTGAGATACCAGCTCTTGCAGAATTTAACTGGCTTAGTGTTTACAGTAACAAGCATTATGTTAATTAAATATACTGCATCTTCATATATTAAAAGCTTAAAAATTACTAATCTTTTATAGAAGTGACTGTTACATTGTGCGTATCGTACTTTACCCTCATATATTACAAGGGGGTTTAATTGATTTGGGATCATAACGCGGAAGGATGTGCTATACTTAAGTAACGATGCTGTTGATGCGGAGGAATGCTGTTTCTCCCAAGTATGCTGATGAGCCCATCTTAAATGAAGACTTTGAGGAAGTATATTTTTGTCAGGTTTACATTCATTGCATTTACTGACCAAACTTCCTGCTTCTTTTTCAGCTAACTGCTTTCCGTGAATGCAGACACAATTCAAGGTGATAATTTTCTTCCTGTTACAGCAAGACTGAAACATATCCCAAAATATATTAAAAATATATATTTTCCTGAGAGATTGTGCTATATATATCAGAGGTTTACATTTTTGCTGCAATATAAATTACTAATCTCTGAGGGTTTTCCTGTATTCTCCTGAGTGACTGATCAAATGAGGAATGGTTGGTAAATAGTAAAAGGATATGTTAGGTAACCTTTTAAACTCTGTTCCACAAAAGCTTTCTTGGCAAGACACATACACTACATTTCATAAAAGGATCGAGAGGAATGAATATTAAAACGGAAGAAACTGACTTTTCAGCTTTCGTAAAGATGCCACCAGCATGCCTGCAAGAAGAACAGGAGAAAGATTAACCATAGTGATATAGACTGCATCTGTAAGAAGTGACCATTATACTGTGTATATATATTGTACTGTAATACTGCAAGAGGGTTTTAAAAATCTTTCCACTTTATTTTTTTATGCTTATTAATCAGATACCGTTACTTATTGCAGTTGCAACTATGCACTTGTATAAAGCCATAATGTTGAAGTTTGTATCATTCATACACGTCTATCAAAAGCTGCATGTCAGTGTTCAGCAGCTAGTATAACTTTGAAGTATATACTAGTTTCAGCTATGTCATCATGGGCAGTCCCGTTTTACCTGTCTAATTGCCTTAATTTAATTTTTTTTCAAGTTTTTTGCCCATTCTCTCTATTTAAGGAAAAAAGAAGGTTTACCAGCTCTTAGGATGCAATTTTGCTTTGTGGCAGAAAAAATAGTGCACTATTTTTACACCTAGTAAGTATATCAATGTCAGCCTATTTTGAATGTATATCGACTAGTTTTAAGGGTGGAGAAGTGTTGGTTACAGAAACAACGTCTGATACCATTGGAATTACTAGACCATTTGCTTGTACAGGTAACTGCTCATCCAGCCCTTTTTACAAACCTCAATATTAGTTATTGACTTATATTAACCCTCATTAAGTGCTATGAAACTTCATTTTGCCTTGTTTTTGCATACTCTCCTAGATGTGTTTTTTATTTCTGGAAAAAAAAAAAAAGAATCTGTGACTATTTTTACATTTCACAACACAATATCCGAGGACTGTCACGAACTTTAAGAAAAGTAAAACATACTGTAGATGTATTTTAAAATTTTAAATCTGGTTCTCTAGCACATAGCTGTAGGCATAGATAAATATTTCAGTAGTGTGTTTTGAGAACTGATAGCTGGGAAGAAAGGGCCTCAGAGGCACTTAATCTGACTTTTTTTTTTTAAACTTGGAGTTGTACAAAAAATATAATTTATGTGGGCTCATTCATGATGTGTTCATAATTATCCCAGAAAATGCATGTTTTATACAACTACAGTATGTGAAGTTAAACATATTGACAGTAAAAAATGTAGTCTCCTATTTGGTCTCTTTATATATATAAATATATATATATATTTAAAATATATATATATAAAAACTATTGTGTGGGAGTGCAGTAATTTAAAATATGATCTAACACTTCAATGAAGGAGGACATTTCACTTTAAAATTTTGTTTGTTTGTTTTTGTTTTTTGAAGAGTGTTGAAATGTTTGGAAGGATAGGACCATGATTTATTTAACACTATCATGAAAGGTGGACTTGGAAACACTGAAATACTGAAAATGAATAAATATATTTACATTTTGTAACCTCTACTACACTTCAGCTTAACAAAGCCAGAATGTATTCAGTCTTCTATTTATGCACTCGCAAAGTAAAATGTTGTTTGTGAGTTCTTAAATTCAAAACTAAAACTTTCATATAATTTCTGTTAGGTATTATAACCCAGCGCACAGCTACAGTGTTTTTTCCCTGCTTGTTTTGATTTACAGAAGGACGGTATATTTTTAGGTAATGCAGATTTGCATAGAGTACAACATTAAAAATGTATACAGTAAAACTGTTTCCATTCACTGAATGCATAAATATTTTATATATATATTAAAACAAAGTTACATTGTGGGAAGTTCTATCCTTTTTCTGAATTGGAGAATATTATATATATATATATTTTTAAATAAACTATTTGAGTAAGGTAAAATAGTTCCTGAACTTGAGAAGCTGGTATTTAATTGAAATATTTAAGTACACAGGCAAGTAGTGCGGCAGATACGGGAAAGGCAAGGGTTGCTCAAAAGGAAGGCAGGCAAAGGCCGCGTGTGGAGGAAGGGCAGCTCCGAGGGAGCTGTTCTGGCAGGCCATCAGGTGCTGGGCTGCATCTGTTCCACTTGCTCTCCTTGGCTTGCCCTCATTTACTGTGCATCCCTGGGGCCCCGTTAAGCCTGACATTTTAGGAAATGTACTGCTTTATCGTATTTACTAGCCACAGTTTATACATGAACAAATAGTTATTAGCTATACGTACAGCAGGCTGTATTGAGACGCTATCGTAGAACGATAGGGGCTGATAGGGAGCGCTGGAGGTCCTCTGGTCTGACCTCTGCCTCAAAGCAGGGCCAACTTAGCATAGGTTCCTCACCGCCTTTGGGTTTTCAGTGCCTCTAGGGATGGAAGCATCATAGCACTCCTCGGTTTTCCTTCATGCATGGTGCCCCAAAACAAAGGAGCAGCGTGGGCTGTGTTGAGCTGTAATGTGGAGATCATTTGGACAATGGTATGATGTGCACGAACCGTGTCTTGTACCCAGGACTCAAAAGGCAAAGCTGCTCTTCTGTTCTTCTCACTTGTCCTTCTGCTCGAGACAGAGCTTCCATCTGCTGATCTATAGCATGCAGAGAACTCTTAAACGTTAGTTCCTGGAGATTGTGTTGTTTCCTTATTGTCCAATGGTAACCTTTTAAATTTTTTCAAAGAGCATATTGCTGAACTAAGGCATATTTGTCTTAAAGTTGCTGACATTTAAACACTTCTTTTTGTAACAGAGCCATCCCAGCAAACAGGACATTTTCATGGCCTGGATGACACTATCTATAGAAATTCTCTCATTGCAAGTCCTTTTGTTTCACAAGAGTAAACAAATAGCATAGCTACGCTGCAAATTAACCTTCTGGAAAAATCAGGGGTCAAACTTGGAGCCAGAAGCTCAGGACACTTGTAGGGAAGTTGCGCTTTGTTTCCCATCCAAGAGTTGACCAGCACGGAAGCAGGACAGGAAGGCCCCATCGGAGTTACCATGTCAGTTGTCACAAAGACCTTTCTGCAAGATTTCCCTTCTGTCCTAGCTGTGTACTGCAATTTCCTACTTCTGGTGGTTCCTGCCAAAGCTCGACCCCCGACGGCGCTGCCAGCGATCCAGCACCAAGTCTGCATACTGAGGGAAACGCGGTGGTTCTTGTGCTTCTTGGCATGGTTGATGCTGTAGCCAAAACGTGACGTGGACCACAGTACCATGCAGGACTTGGAAACATGCAAGAGGCTCAAATATCTTAGCAGTCAGTGACAGTGGCCAAATTTAAAACATCACTGAAGTTTCACTGCAAGTGTCTAAATCTCTCACCAGCTCTGTTGAAGACACTGAACCTCCTATATTTTTGACAGGCATTCAGTGGCTCTCTGAAGTCACCAAGGCCAGAAAAGCTGCCACTAGAAATTGTATGCTTTTTCTCTTCAGTTTCTCGGGCAGTGTCAGATGATCATTAGAAATTCAAGCATTTCTGTTTATAATCTTACAATGTATTAGTTTCCCATCTAGCTTTCAGAGTCATCCTTGGAAGAGGATTTATATATCTTGGTCTCAAGTGCCTTCGCCTGTCCTGTGCTTGTAAGGCCGTATTTGGGATGCTGCTGTGAAAAGGGGGAACTTGTACAAAAAGCAATTTCTTACCTGGATAGCTCTTACAAACCCTTACCACCTCCTTATTCTGTTTCTAAGGCAGGAGAACATAACAGTCCATGGTCCAGTTCAGGGAACTGGAGTATTTCAGTTTCCTCCGCACTCCTGGTTAGTTTTCCTCGGCATTCATGTTAAAGTAGTGATTCATTTGTTTTTTCGTAGAATCATAGAGCATCTCGAGTTGGAAGGGACCCATAAGGATCATCGAGTCCAACTCCGTGCTCCTCGCAGGACTACCTGTAACTAAACCATTTGACTAAGAGCATGGTCCAGACGCTCCTTGAACGCTGACAGGCTTGATGCCTTTTTGGTGCATTACAGGTGATCTTCAGAATATTTTATGGAGTATCATCTCTGCACATACTACACTTCAAATTGAAAACGTCATTTGTTATTTTTTAAGACGATCCTATAAACCACGTAGGGTATTATCAGCATCCCGTGGGTCATGGGTTTTTGCCTACAGCTTTGAAGCATGCCTCGTGACAGCGGGAAGGAGTTTTCTTTTGGATCTCTGTAAAAGGTGTTGATGGAGCGGTTCTGAAACTAATTCATGTTCTTTGTTGAAGTTGCCTATAAAGTGGACAACGATGTACTTGGAGATGCTCATCTGAGAAATGAGACCAGTCTACTGAGATGTATGTGGCAGAAAAGAACACCAAGTCTAAACGCATCAAATCTAGTTCTCCCCAGAAACTACGGCAGGGAATGGAAAAGCTCACCATAAAATCGTTGCTCCGAGAAGTGGGGACTCAGGAACTGTAATTTATTAGCACAGGGATGCTAATTACCAGGCCTTGTTATGAAGATTGGGGTCTTGGATCTTTGCCCCTTTGTAGGCAGGAAGCATTGTTTTACAAGAGTAAGAAAGTCAAATCACCACCTGATACTTGCTATTGCAAGTGTGAAGCTAGATTTGACGACTGCTGCTTTTGCTCTAGTAGCCATACAGAAGCTCCAGGATTACAGTGATCTTTCAAAATGAAAGCGACAGTGAAGGTAGCAAATGACAAAGTTGTATGTGTATGTAGTCCTGCGTGCCTTAAAGAAATCTGGAAAGACACATCTTCATCCTGAAAAGGGCAGAGAGCACGGCAACTGCATGTCCCTGCAGGCCTTTATAGGTTGCTCGCAGGAGCTACGCAGAAATGCTTTCACAGCCAAGGCAACCGCGTGTGATGCTTCAGTTGTATCGCCCCGTTTTGAGGTCTAGGCCTCCAACGTTTGTTCGGCGCTGGGAGCCTACTTGTATGTATAGTCTTATATTGTCATGTCCCAGTGTGCCTCTTGCGTTATCCGGTTCTTCTTGTCATTTGTCATCACCCTTGCTAGCTCTTTGGGATTTTTTTTGCCCAGGGTGCTGTTGCACCGCTTGGTAAGCATGGCCAACCAACAAGAAGTACGTCTGGCTTGTGGGATCACTGCCAATCCTCCTCTTTTCCTTTGGCTTGCCAACTGCTTAGACTTGAAGCACTGAATTGCCATGTGAGCACTGTATCTTGGATATGTGCTACTTTTTGTTAACGAGTGAATTGGTAGAAACTTTTTTCGGAGGTATCTATCTGAGCTATTTAATACCTTAACTGTTTTGAGGCTGAAGGAGCCAGGGACCCCACCGTCTGAACCCTTTTTTTCACACCGCTGGCCCTAGCGTCGTCTCTTCCCTCAGCTGTGTTCCTTTTTTCAAACAGGCTCTGTTAGCTGATGTTGCAGCTAGGCGCAGGTCCGGCTGCATCTGCCTGCGGGATCCCGTGGCCTCACGCGCCCGCGTGATGTTGCCCAGCGTTTCACAGCCTTGGTGTACTGGGGCCACCTGAGACTCGGTAGGATCTGTGTAGCCGCTTGCCTGCCCTGGACCGATGGCAGGGCTTGGTAAATACAGTAAGGGAGCTCCCCTCTGTGCTTCTGTACTGCTCAGAGCTACAGCAATGGGAGTTTTATTACTGGGAAGGTGGGCGTACGGGCAAGCTTAAACAAACTTCAGCACTGAGAGAGGAAAATAGCCTTGAGCTCAGACCACGAGGACTGCAAGTCGTGCTGATGGCGCATTTCAGGGAAAACAATTTCAAATCTCTCAAGATTAAGTCACTGTCTTGGAAGTCAGCTCAGTGGAATCTGTATGTAGTCAATTGCTCAAAGGTAAAAGAATTTTGTTACGGTAATTGGGTAATGCTTTACACAAGCTCAATTTGTGCTTCATTAGAGTCCTGATTCACAGGACAGAGGGGACGCTGAGGCATAGGAAGCGTGTTCTCCCATGTATGCTTTTCATATAGCATGAGACAGGTCAGCATCTTGGTACTGCTGGCCAAAGCCTCCAAATGCAAAAGCAGAAATCGTGTGCATCCCAGAGCAGGCCTAGACGCAGCTGACTTGTAATTACAGTAAGGTGGTAAGTAGAATTTATTTTCATCGTGGAGCCATGTTACTATTCAGTTTTAATTGTATCATTATTAGCTGACTTTTCTTGTCGCATTTTAGGCTGGTGCAGGTTCTGTCCTTTAAATTAGTTTCCAGAATCTTGACAGGTAAAACAAGATGTCTGCCCTCTTAAAGCTCCCCTCCTGTGAGTCAATAATACCACTTAATATACAGAACGACTTGCTTAGGCTACTGACAATTTAAGACAGTTATAATGAGCTGAAATAACAAAACAAAACAGGGCATGAACAACATTATGACAAATATTTAAATTGTCCTTAAGGTATCCCCAATTAAATTTCATCAAGAGTATCATGTAGTGTAAAAAACCTCTTGTTCTACCCCCAGTCCAAAGATGGGATTTTTTCCAAGACAGAGACGGTGCTTGCCCCAAACCCCGTCCAAGGTGGAGTGGAACAGCTGACACCTTTCACTTGAAGAGGTCTCGGTCCCTCTTGCCGTCAGGTGGGAAACGCCTGAGGCCCCGCGGGGCTCGGGTCCGTCAGACTGCCGGGGTCCGGCGCTTGGATCCAGCACAGGCGACGAGCTGGCAGGTTCTTACAGTAATGATGTCTGTTGTGGGTCCCAGACACCTATGTGACATCCAGATCCCTCATCTCCGAGAACTCTTAAGTATCTTGGAGACCTCTAGCTCAAAATCAAGCAAATTAAATTCAGTACAAACCAAGAATTTTACAACATCCTATTTTAAGGGTTTTTTTTCAGCTTCCTCACATTCCAAACTGGGACATCCTTAGACCATTATTAGTGATGAAGGCAACGTTTCATGTTCTGCTTCATACATAAATATGAATCTTAAGTATCAAAGAATCTGGAAGGGAATGGAACAAAGCAGCCTGAAAAGAATTAGCAGGGAAATAATTGTTATTCACCATCATAGAAAACAGGTGGCTGGGCAACTACCTCATTGGAGTTGATCTCCACATCTGTGGAGCTCCTCATTTATAAGAGTTCATCCTGTGGGATCGGAGGTGTTTATTTCCTTTTTTTTTCCCTTTTGTCCCCTTCCCTAGTTACATATGTCCTTAAATGGATGATGATTGTTTGGTGGGGGAAGAGTGATTTTACCTCACTTAGAGGACTGAATGAAGGCTTTTTACAAGTTGTAAGCTGCTTGGGACCTTTTAGCTAATTGTGAAGGACATTTTCCAAAGAGTCAAACCTCTCTCAGATCCGGCTCCTGAGCCGCAGCGGTGGAGCCGCGTCCCCGCCGCCCCGCCGCGGGCTGAACAGGCCCGAGGAGCAGAGGCAGGCCGGGGAGCAGCTCCCTGCCGGCGCGCACCAGCGGACGGGGCGCCCGTCCCGGGCGGCTCCGCGCAGTCCAAGCAACACCGCCTTGTGCTGGATTAGAGCAACGCGAAGAAACGCATCTACGTCTGATCCTGCTCTGCGCAAAAGGCCGAGCGGTGCGGAGGCCCGCAGGCTGGGGGAGCGATGGTTTTGCATTTGCGGCTGACGCTCCTGTTCACCGAGGGCAGTTCAGAAATAGGCTTTTGGGGAAATTTTACTTTACGCACCTTCCACTGTCTACTCCTCACTTTCAAACCTGCAACCTGTTACCTCTGGAATCGTGCCCTCATGCTTTCTTTGGATAGTAAATCTCACGATAAATGTTTTCTCTTTCGCGCTGTTAAACGGAGCTTTGTGGCGAAGCGGAGGTTGTAGCTCATCTGTTACCAATGCGCAGTCATAGTTAATCGTACCCACAGCTGGGGAGATTTGGGGTTCAGTGGGCTGTACGAGAATTCAGATCTTGTCTTCTCACAGGCAAGAAACACCCACACTTTATCAGCCAGGCCAGGAAAGGCTATTTCACCCTGCGAGCTTGCTGTGAGCGGGAGCAGCTGCACACTGGGTGCGTAACCAGCACTCCCAGTGGATCCGTGAATGGGGATGTGTTACTTCCAGCCCTGTGGAGAAAAGCTGCTTGCTGGCTTGCACACACCGCAGCAAATCCAGGATGCTTTCCCTGCCCGCCTTTGGTCCGCTACTGCATTCCGCAGCAACGAACCTCCTTGTGTCCGCCCCGATGCTGCTGAGCGGCAGCTTTAACGAGGTTTATCCTCCCCGTGCATCTTGTATCTAGCTACTGCCTCTAATCCAGCTGCTGAGAAGATCATGGTCTATGTCCTGGGAAACCACGGGGTCTGCGCTTTCACGGGGCTTGCCCCGGACTTGACCATACTTCTGCCTTATAAAAGTGAAATAAATTAATCTCGGGGGGGGGGGGGGGGGAAGCGTGTAAAACTATTTACTGCTACCTTCTGATTTGTTCCATATCTCTTGCAGCTTGAATGAGAACTCATAGTCCAGCTTTCCAAGTCCACAAAATTACTTTACCTTAAGCTTGTGAATTACTCAGCTTTGTTTCTTTTCCTCATTCTCTTTTTTTCCCCCGCAAGTTTCTATGATTTATTCTAAGTAATCTGTAAAGAACTTTTCTTAAACGCATTTTCAGCATTTTATGACAGAAAAAACCCAGCTTGAAGTGTTGATCCTCAGACTGAAAATGGAGTGTCTTCGTTTTGCTACAGCATCACTCAGGAGTATGAAAGATGTCAGTAACAGACAGGGTTTGGATCTTTATCAAGAAGAGGCTTTAATTAAAAAAAACAAGATGAGAAGTAAATGTGTTTTTTTCATTTAAGATGCTGGAGCTCTTTAGCATTTTACAGGTTCATATACAGCCTGATGCTTCAGATATTAAGGTGAAAGCTGCCCATTAATGACCTGTAATGAATATTTCATTTTCTCTCCATATATGGAAACAGAATAAAAATTTAAATGGAATGAAAATCAACTGTAAGAATGACATTAATTACGAAGAACAGCATTTATTAGTATGACCTGGAAAATGTATCACGTGCCACCTGCCACCATTTAGACCACTTCAGATATTTTACACAGCTTTAGTAAAATCAGTAACAGGATGTTTATGGGCACTCTCTCAAGCAACAGAGAAACATTTATACATTTTATTGGAGCAGTAAAAAATACTCATCTTTGAACTTGCTCTCAATAATGTGAGATACATGAAATCGTATGTCCACTGACATACCTCCTCCCACCCCTTCCCGCTCTAAAACCAGGGTTTACAAAGCAGCTGTGTTTTCTGACGGTGAGGGTCTCCGTCCGATTGCTGAGGGAACGCTGGCGGAAACATCTGCTTTTCCAGATCCCGCTCTTCCACAAGAGTCCAATGATTTAGCGTGTTGCAAGGAAAACCTGCCTCAAATGTAGTCAATGCAGTCTTCCCACAGTTTTCAAGGGTGCCTCGGTTTTAACACGCCAATCAACAGTAATACTGTAAGGACTCTCTTGAAAAGGCATATCTTGTCATTTTGGAGAACGTAATGAGAAAGGAAGGCAAGCTATGCGATTACTTCTGTAACTTTTGGTTGGAAAGGCATTACTTCCAAAAGCAAAATCCCCCGTTAATAGTTCTCAAGAATATCCTTTTCGCTTTTTTAAAATACCTACTACAAATTGATTAAAATCTCCGAAGTAAAAATTGAAGTCTTTAGCACAGACAAGCTAAACACTCACAAAGCACAGAGCAGTATCCTCAAAATCTGCTGACCACTGGAGAGGAGTCTGCTTTGATGCATCAAGGTGCACGTGGAAACGGGCCACTGTCAGCACGGGTTGCGCCTGGGGACTCTGGGTATCGGTTCGGGAACTTCTGCTCGAACACAATTTCTAACTCTGTTGGTCAAAGTTTCATTAATTTCTATGCGTTCTAGTCTCTGCTGTTCCCAAAACAGCATGTTCAGTGAATGAGAGCTCAGGTTGAAAAGAAGAATTCATAGTTGAGTTTTTGCTCTTAACCTAATAAAAACTGGATATATCGAAGAAAGTGACCATGGGTATCCTGTATCAGCTGTATAAATTGTACTATTTAAGTGTTGCATGTAAGCGCTACAATCCCAACTGGATTTGTGACTTTTAGTAATTAGAACCTTATTTTGAACTGGGCCTTGACTCAGATGTTCTTCATCCTAAAATACAGATAGTTAATGTCGAACTAATTGAGTTGCTTGCAAGAAGACAAACATCTGTTGTCGTTTTTCAAACTCGCAGCAGATGCGGAAAGATGAGTTGATATGTTGGTACAAAATTGCTCTTGTATAATTGAAGAAAATTGCTTATATGTAACCAGAAAGTACTGAAGTGATACGAGAATACATAAACATCTAAATACGAAATACCTTGTTCATTTAGTAAAAAAATCCAGAGAAAATGTGATATCAGTGAAACTTGTCTTAAATGACTAATAAAAATATGCTGCTTAAATTAAGTATCTTATCAGAATTATTTCTAAGAGAAAATAAGCATGACTGTACTAAGTATGCTTAGGGATGAATACTAGGCTTAAGAGAGAGAGAGAGCTTCTTCAGCCTTGGTTCTGTTGTTTAACCTTAATTGTATCAGGTTTTTTTGGTGGTAGCTATGTTGTGTGCTGATGAGTGTCTTCTAATCAGTCTTTTTAGTTTTCCTGTAGTGCAGGATTGTGGCTGTGACCCAAATATTGAGAATGAGCATGGTTATGAAACGGATGAGAACTACAAGGGAAAAAAACATCTTGTAAGCATAAATCCAAAAAAATCAACTGCTGTCATTTTCCGAAGACATGTTTTGTAAACCTTCGCTGGTGTACAAACAGGCTGGTTCCCATTCTGCAACTCTTTTCAGTCAATTAGTTCAAATTACCATGTTCAGGAACCCAGAAATTCTCAAAAGTAAATATAGCCAAGAAGAGCATTTAGCACTTGCGAGTGATATCTGACAATAACACACTACAGTACCTTTGTGACAAAACCAGGAGAATAGTACAAGTTTGAGTAGCCTCATATAAATTTATATTTACATTTCAAATTAAACTTGGAGCCACAGCTCACACATCCTTTATAGCTGCATGTGTTGTTTATAATAAAGGGAATATTCTCTACTGCCATCTGTTAAGTTTAGACTTCAGGGAGACAGGCAATACTCGTATTTGTCAGATTTTAATGAGAGGAAATCTGACAACTGAGAAAAAAACAGTTTTTCAGTATCTTGATTAACTTTCAGATTTTTTTAAACCAAAATAAGCACAGTATCTCTACCTGTGAGACCACAGTTTGAAGTACAGGCATACCTAATATCCATTTGGTAAATGGAATATTCACAGGCATGTACACAAAACTTTGTTTCAGAAATATGTGATATTTGACAGTTTCATACATGTGTACGAAACCAAGATGAACATGCTGAAGTGTTCAGTGTTAGAAGTTAACTGGAAACATTTTCCATTAGAGCAGCGCCGTACCAATGCTGCCATCTCTTCCATGTTCCAAAGTGTACTACTGAGCTATATTTTAAAAAGCAGCTTTAGCCAGAGGCAGCTTTACTTTCAAAAGCCAGCTTTTTACTTCCATGGTGCTCTCCTTCCTTCCTTCCTTCCTCCCCTCAATATACCTCTCGCACTTCTAATCAGTGCAAGGGTGTAGCTGGGGGTGAACTGGACTCGATAACTGACCTGGACTAAATTTCTGTGTTATGCCAATTTTTTTGGTGATCCGGTTAACTGCATGGCCCCAAAACTCTTACTCTGGCAAAGAGAAAGCAGCAAGGACGGGGCGGGGGGGAATGAGCGGGGGACTTCCTTTTCCAGTGAAAGCGCCACTCGAACTGCTGGTAAAATGAGCCTTATTGTGCTGCAGAGGACTGCTTAAAAAAAAAAAATCCATTCAAATGATGTTTCTGATATCAGTTTTGAACTAGAACAAGGATCTGCCAAATAAAGTACAATGTCATTTTGTTACTGTTCTTCTTACATCTAGAAACTCTTGATTTCGAACCATTTATTGGAAAATCTGCTGCACTCCTTAGCTCTTCCAGTGTTCTCAGGATGGTAAGAAGCTGTTAAATAAATTTGCTTTATAATGAAATCAGCTGCAAATTATATATTTTAAGCCAGTTTTTTATGAGTTCCTTACCAGCCTACCATTTCATTTTCAGCCTGCCATAAACTTTCTGACTGTTGCGCCTAAAACTATTCACATACTAAGCCTAACTTTAAATAGTTTTCTAGAAGAATTTTTTAATGCACAAACCCCACAATAAGGAAACACTTATTTGAAAAGCTACCACCCAATTATTACAGATTTATTCTCAATTATTACAGATTTATTAAGTTGCATTTTACTAAATTTATTTATTTATGTATTTAAATATTAAAGATTTTAATGCTTCATTCTGCTATTTTCATAATTAAGTTAATTTTGTAGTGCTTTTGCCTTTTGAAAAAAATAATGGCTTTTGGACCACTCGTCACCATGTGATCAGCATAAGCAGGTTTTTTTTGTTTTCTCCAGGCATTTGACTGATTTGTAACCCTGTGCTACTCCTTTAGCAGTAACGCCTTCCTTCACCACGCTAAACCACCAGGTTCATGGTTTGTTCTTCTGTGACCAGACAACTGCTTTTACAAAAGAGCTAAAACCGACCATGGCAGCTGTTCTCTTGGAAAGGTGGGCAATTCCATACTTTACTCACCTGCGAGATCATTTGTAGTCACTACAGTTGTAACTATTCTTGCTGTAAATTGAATGAATTCTGATTAGTGGACTAGATAAGACACGTTTATACCTTCAAAAAATGATTAAATATCTATTTTTCAATAGAGGATAATCTTGCATGAAAACATAGATTGTATAGACATTCCCACTTTCAGTGCATCTACTCTTCACTATTTTAGCTTCAGGGATCAAGCTCTCAAAGCTGCCTGACACTGTATTAAGGGTCTTTTTAAATGAGAAAATCACTGATCTAATTAGAATTTTTATATCTATATCTATCTCACTAGATTGGATGTGCTCAGAGTTTACTGCTTCTCTTTCTGTTCAGCCGCCTGCTTCAGCAGTTGATACTGAGCTACACCCACAGTCGCGTTAGCGTGACTTCACCATTGTAAATGTTCACATGCATGCTTTTAGGCTTCTGCAAATATGAGGAATTCAGCTTCCCTTCCCACAACAAATCTAAACATTAATTATTTCACATTTGCAGCAGATTAAAACCATTTATGAAGTTTATTGCCATTGTTCAGCGAACATACCACAACTCCTAATTATTGACTTAAAAGCATTTGTTTCACAGGGAAATAGATCCAGCATCACTATGTTTTATAGTAAGAATATTTTAAACAAGTTTTGTGAATATGACAAAGGCACTTCTGACAAATAGCTGTAGAAGAACTGTTCATGCAGACCACTAGGTAATTAACACATGAACTGCAGAAATGACTCGTCTTGGTACGTTCTTAAATTCTCCTCTGTTGAGAAATGTATTTACATGTAGTCATAAAGGTATTTAGCATTAAGTATCTATTTATTTGTAGATGACTTTTCAGAATTAGCGTTGTCTGACTGTCTAACTAACTACAAAATTTAGCACCTTTTCATGTTGGATCACTAGTAATTTTATTAAATCCTAGAACATTGAAACCTTTTCTTTGCAAAGACACTCTTTCAGGTATTTCAACTGTATTTGCAGGTTTTCTAAGTCAAAGTGTCATTGTGACTGAGCTGGTGTCAAGGATAAAACTTGATTTCAAGAGACTGTTTGGTATCCGAGTCTCAGAAGTCGGCACTAAGGGAAACTACATTAGGCAAGACTTTTACCTACCGCGACTGAGTGAAGATCTAGTGAAAGAGGCATTAGGAGGAGATACGGCTTTAAAAAATGAAAACCCAGTGCTTCGCACCAAGTTGCCCATAGCTTACTTGCGGAGGTATATGCAGCCATACTCCAGGTCAAGGCGCTCACTTGTCCAGAATCTTTTGTCTGCCAGAGACACCGCAGCTGAGCCAGCTTACTGGCCGCACTGATCAGCGTGCACAAGTTCTGAAATGCAGGTTAAAAGAGAGAAAGAACCTCTGCCTCTGCCATTGATTATCCAAGTGTTTGGCTTATGGCTGTTAGTATGTAACTGACTAAAAACCAGGACTAGCTTTTTCATTTAGAACAAAAAAAAAAAAAACTTCTTCAGTATTTTGCAACCCAAGCATTTCAGCTTCTTACTAAGGAACCATGAAGCAAAAAATTCAAGTTGCCAGAAGCAAGGAACTGATTTCTGAGGTACCGCCCAGGAAGCAGCTCAAAGAGCACAACAATTGCTACTGCTGTTGGCAAATGCTTGACAGAGGCAAATACAATAAGAAGCAAAGAAATAAAAAAAACTTTCAACCTGCTACATAAAACTGTTTATGAAAGTTAGCTAAAATGAGACTGATCTAGTCTAAACAGCAAGGTTGATTCAGACCATCTGTTACCATTATGTCTGGCAAACAAAACCATAAAAGAATGAGAAAACTGACAAGAATGTGTGGAAAATGAGTCCAATTGGTGGGAAAAAATAATGAAGGGAACAGACTATTCACCCTGTCATCCTTTTAAGCGGGATTCTGCAAAGGCAGCGGGTAGAGGGGACCTCCATATGGGTCTCTGTGGCATGCCTGGATTTCCCGTGCAAGGACGGACTGGTGTTAGGCTTAGAAGCTTTTATCCCCATTTGTATCATCTTTTGCATTAGCAACTCCAGTTCATCACAATTAAATTTTAACTTTCTTCTGATAAAAAGGGCAAAGACCATCTTTAACATATGTAGGGCATTATCAGATTATATTTTTCTTGCAAAATTCTAGGACTAAAGGGAAAAAAGATCTTGTGAAATATTTAACGTTCCCTATTTCAAATGCTTTGACTGATGCTCTATTCTTTTCCTCTCATGTTAAAGGTTTATTAATGGGGATTGTGACATTAGGACTAAAGAAGCAATCTTTCTGAACATCTTAAACCTTTGCTAGTTTTAATTAAGGCACGAAAATTAACAACTTTACCTCAGAACATACTTTTTTTTTCCCCCCATAGAGTCTCTATTGCCAGTACTATGTTTTCCAGCTACTCACAGAAGTGAAACAGCTGTATTTGAAAATTGGGCTTGTTCTGAAAGCTAAGCCAAATGATTAATTCCTCCAAAGACAAATATAAGGAGAGATTTCACTGATAAAGACATCCAGAAAAAAAGCCATTTCATATGGGGACCTAATTCTAAATAATCATGCAGCACTTACCATGGCCAGGTCTATTATCCACTTCCGCAGTGTTAGCATGTACCAGCCCCCCCAGAAGCTTATATTGTGTTAAGTTTCATAGCACTGAAAATTCTAGGATAGCAAAGCTCTCGAAACTGCCTGGAGAATTAGATGTTTTTAAACATCTGGAAATAATCTTATTGCAACTTTATAGCAGACTATACAATCTAGATAAAATATATTAAGCACTTGTTGAAACACTAAGTGTTCCTATTTTTCACATGGTCTTTGGTTGAACAGTGCCTGGCGTTTCTCAAGACCTGCTCCAAAGCACGAGACAAGATTTAAGCCCAAGTCCTCTTTAAGAAAAAAAAAAACCACACCATACACTGCTGTGTTCATCATAGCAAGTACAATCTGCATGGGTAGGAATCAAAGAAAAAAGATTCATCAGTTCCACCCTGCACCTCTAGCAAAGATGTAAATTAAGAATTGGTCTTACTCCTTATCAGCTGTGGGCCTTCTAAAGCATAGCTACATATAAAGCTTACTTCTTGTAGAGATTTTACTGTGATCCAAGAAATCCACATGTGAATGTGGAATGTATGTTGCGGAGTGGCTGAAAATGATTTACAAGGGTAGCACAAAACAAATGATGACATAGCTGCTATGCAGAGAACTACCAAACAAGCTACATAAACCAAAATTCGCAGATTTCAAAGGATACATGACTGCATAGAACAAAGCTCGTTTCGTGTTTCCACTGAAACGCAGAATAAACAAAAGGAGAATGACATCTGAAATAAATAAGAGATGGCTTGTCAGAGAAAGGAGAGAAAGGCCCTGAACGCAATTCTAGACAGAAGGAAGTAGTTTCACTGGGCACCACGTCTATGGAAACTGGTTTCTTACAGGTTTGTCTCTCAAATTTGATTGATGTCCAAAACACCACAAGCTCCAAAATGAAACTTTTCTCAGAATCTGGAGCAGTTGTAAGGTCTCTCTCCCACGTGGAGTCACTGGAGAAAGGATGAGCTTACACTGCAACTCCACTCTGTGTGTATTAGTTAGATCTTTCTCCTCTACCTAACCATCTGTTTTCATAAAACAGGAATTCAATTATATTTGAGATGTTCATTCCCTATTCCTGCCAACCCCGGCTTGAACTGGTCAATGGATACACGTCATCACAGTGGAGTACCGTATCTACAAGTCTTGGAGTGCTGAATGAGCCCCATTTTATTTCCAAAACATGGCTTAAAAACATTACCTTGTGCAATGATGATGGGATATTCCAGGTATGTCTGCAGAGGGTAACCATAATAAATCTGGTACCTCAGAAACACAAGGAAGCTGAACAGAAAGACACAAAACAGTGTGACTGCACGAAGGGACAGGACAGCTCCTTCACAACTTCTTTACTGTTTTAGTTGTGCCAAAAGGCTCCAGATAGGTGTAGTCCCTGCTGTCAACCTGATCAAACAAATATGAAGACAAAGTGCAAGCCTGATGATCTGTAGTCTATTTTTGTTACCCCCAAACAGAGATGTAGAGAGCTGCCCACACTTCTTGTCAAGGTCTTTATGTCACAGTGTGAAAGGCGTGATTTTATTAATTACAACTGATGAGAAAGAAAGAAAGGTTTCCAGACCTAGAAGCTACCTTCTCTTTGCAACTACCTTGGCACCTCTGGGATAACTCTGATTTCTTTATTTATGTCAGTCATTCAATCTGTACATTAAGCAAGTTTTACAGGAGTAGAAAACATCTTCCAAGCTGCCTAGACTACAGTGTTGGAAGATTGCCCAGTGTAGCTGTACTGGTCTGTTCAGTGGCCTGTTCTTACGTGCACCAAACAATGGCAGCTCTCCTTCCTGCTATTCCACAATATAGTATCTAAAGGGAATTGAAACATAGAGTTTATGATATCATGTTTTCTTTACTTTCTTCAACTTTCACACAAGTCCATGGGGTTAGACAGAAACTTCAAGGCTGCAGAGAAAACAGAAAGGACTCTTAGGGCATAGTTTTATGTACAGTAAAATTGATGGTTTCCGGTGTAGAAAGACAGCGTAAGGAACTGCCTGCCTTGTAAGAAACTGGCTTTTACAGTATTCAGAATTTAAATATCTGAAATTCCTACAAGCCTTATTTCTTGTACGGTCAAATTCTACTCCTTGCCACCAGCACCATGCTTCTGTGTCACTCCTCTGCCAGGTCACTGCATTCTGACTCTGCAGAACCATCCCAGTTTGTACCAGTAGCCCCAAAGCTCTCTGCAGCTGAACCCAAAGTCTTCAACGGCTGCAGAATAAATAGTCTACTAAATAAACAAGCAGTCCCAATATATGTTTCAAAAAAGCCTTGTTGCAACTCTTCCAAAACAGTTTTGCCCAGAGCAGGCGCAGAACCCACAGCGGTGTGGGTACCGTGGTTATCACACAGGCGCTGAGGAGACATTTATGGCTTCTCCAGGCTCATCTGAAACATTACTTACAAAGCCTTTCCGATGCACACTAACACACATGAATGATTTTAAAATGTTACCACCGCTTTTTGGCTGGGGCTGTTGCGGTAAGTTATCTCTGCTGGAGCAAGAATTTAGTACCTGTACTCTGAGGTGTATGAAGGGTAAACAGCAACAACAGGGGTTCAGTGCTGTGGAGAAACACGGGCAGCCAACGGCCACGGCGGAGACCAAGGGGATCCCGCGCATTTACCTGCAGAACGGCGTCTGTACGCCTACGCTGCGCCAGAGCCGGGCCCGCAGCTCTGTCCCTAATGGAAGACGAGGCACGGGCGCGTTCAGAAACAACATGCCCGGTTCGTGAGGTGATTTTTCCGGACAAAACGCCCTTTTTTAGCCTGGTGCAGAGAGCTAGCAGCCACCCGGCTGGATGTTCTGGCCACCTCCATCCCTCCGTTCGGCAAATACAAGGCTCCCCACGGTATTTTCTCTCACATGCTTGTACCCGCATTTACATGTACGTGTACAGAGATTCTGTATTTATTTTGTATTCCATAGAATCCTCTTTAAGCAAGATTTAATAAGTCTAGCCCATGTAGGCTTATTACAGACTGACAAATCTTTGGAGTTTGACAAGGTTTGTAATTTTCTTGAAGAATGATTATGTTTTACCTGTTTGGGTGAGAGAAGCCTGTCTAACTGGTGCAATTACCTGCACAACGAGGCACACGGACCATTTAATAACCTAAATACATGGCTTAAACCTAACAGTAGGTGTTGTCTCCAGCTACACGGGTGGCCCGGGTTGTTTCTGGGCACGTTAAAGAAGATGAGTTTCCCTTTAACCAACAGTGCAGAAACGCTTTACAACAGGAAGTTTCTGCTCTAAAGCGCCTGTGCGCCGGTGAAGGCAGGACGCGGCACCCGACAGGCCTCGCAAGGCAGCAGGCTCTAACCACGCCACGGAAAGGAGCGGGTTTAAAACCGAGGAGAGCAAGGCCTGCTCGCCGCCCCCCTCACGCAGCCGCTCAGCGCCCTCTCACGCGTGACCGGAGCCGTGACGGAAGGAGCTCCACCGCTAACCGCCGCGGCACACCGCCCCTCGCCGCCCCGGCCCCCCCGCCCGCCGCTGAGGGAAGCCCCGCTGAGGCGAGGCGCTCCCGCCGCACCCCAACGGCTCCTCCCTCCAGCCCGGCGGGGGGCCGCCATGTTGTCCCCGGGCGTCCCCCCCCGCCCCGCCGCCGCCGCCTTACCCGGCCAGCTCGAGCAGGAGGCTGCCCCGGCTGACCCCCCGCGCCGACCGGGCCGCCAGCACGGCCGCCAGCTGCGGCAGCTTCATCACCGCGCACACCGCCCAGGTGCTCCAGTGGGCCAACTCCAGCAGCGTCGGCGCCATCCCGCTGCGCTGCGAACCCGCGGCAGCCCGGAATGGGGAACCCGCGGCGCGGCGTGGCGGGGTGGGGCGGGGAGCCCGCCCGGCCCGGCCCCGCTGGTGCTGGGGCAGCCGTCACGGAGCGCTCATGGCGCCCGCGCTGCCCGGGGCGTGGGGCGTGGAGGCCTCCCGGGCCGTGGGGAGAGGAGAGCCGGGCCCGGCAGCGGGCCTCCCCGCTCCCCATCAGCCGCGGGCCTGGGCGCGCTGCCGGGCGGCTTGGCAACCGGGTAGGCCGGTGCGGCTTCGTCGGGAGGCGGAGCGCTGCCTGACAGCCGCCTGCGGGGGAAGGGCCCGTCACCCCCGGGCCCCGTCCCGGCGTGTTGCCGAGCGCCGCGGCGACCGGGGGAGCGGGGCGGGAGGCACCCGGGCCTCCCGCCTCGTCTGCTTGCCGCTGGTTGAGGCCTCCCCACAGCTGCCGCTCCTCGGTGTCGGGGCCGAGAAACGTTAAGCTCCAGCTTGGGAACGTTGGTCCTGAAATTACTCTGTTACCTTAAACAAAATCCACAAAACAGTAATTGTCAGAGGCTGTGTGTGTAAAAGGCTAGCCACGGCTTGTGTTTGCTTGGGAGTAGTGTAGGTCAGCTCTTGATTTGGAGCCGTAGGCTGGATTTCAGTTTTCCCCCCCAAAGTGGAGTTTCAGTGCCGCAGCTCCGGTGTTTTTCACGTCCCGCTGTCTGGATTGCTGTGGTGCCAGTTCCTGCGGTGGGGATGGCGCAGTTTTGACAGCGTCACTTTTGGTTGCGCAAAAAGAAGGTTCTGCAAAATTAAAAGTTCCTGAATGCTGGATTTGTCAGATTATCGGAGATGGAGCAACTTCCCTGGAACATACACCTACCCACCATACACAGTTATACACGAAAATAGTAAAGCACAGTTTTTAAAGCTTTTGTACTTACAGCTTGTCAGAACTAAATAAGAGCAATTATCCAAGGAATAGACATTTGTACTGATCACACACACAGAGAATCTTGGCTCTTTCACGCCTGCATATGGCCAGGACTACTCAAGAGTGTCAAATCCATACCATTAATTCAGACTTTTACCTACAGCATAAGTGCTTTAACATGAGGGGGTTTTCGCAGGCATAAAATTTCTTCTTTTTCGTTTTAATGAAAGTTGTATTTCCGTATGACTAAGAGTTCTTAACACGGTTTAGTTTCAGCTCTTTTGCATTTCTCGCAAATTGTTTTCTGTTGTTTTGATAATACGATTTGACAAACAGGTTTATTGCATTCATTCCACATACTTTTAGTGGTATTTTAAAACAATATTACTCATGCTTAATTTGTAAATCATGTTGCCCTCTGTGTAATTAATTCAGTCATAAAAAAAAGAAGCAGGTATGTAGGAGTAAATAAAATCTCAAAACTATGATTGAAATAACCCCTCCCAAAAAAACCCAGAACTTTAGTTTAAAAACTGTGTTTCTGTTAATATAATTCAAATTAATCAACCTTTTCACAGACAATAAACTCTAAAAGAAGAAAAGAAAATTTGGAATTACCTTGAAATAATAACTGTTCCAAGATTTTCTTGATAAACTGGGTTCTCAGCCTCGTGGGAATATGATGTACTTGAAAAAGAGTTGAGTAACCCATCACAAAAGATGAAGTTATCTCATTTAAATTTAGGTCTGAGGTATAAATGTGTCTGTCAGATAATCTGAGCATAATAGAGAAATATTTAAGGTAGAAGTTGTGTATTTGCATTACTGTGTGGAAGCCGATCCAACAAAATGCTGTAAAAATATCAGTAATACACACTACCTTGTATCCTACTAATCAAGAAGCTGAAGTGAGTTCAAACTATTAAGCAAGTCCATGAGCATATTTTTATTCAATTATTTTTGTATTTAAAAAAGACATGAAATGTTTACCGGTAGTCAGCATTTCAGCTTTTAAAAAAATACATCCTGCTTTGCACTGCAAGCAGTCAGTTAAACAAAATGATTTACTGTCCTTCCCCTGTCCTGTCTATGTAATGGTATTTCACTACGTCTGTTTACTGCCCGCTCTCACTTAAGTAGCAGCTTAGGGAAAGAACAGACGTCACAGTGCTGGAGAGCCCTGTTCAAGGTTATGACAAAAAAAAATTAATCTATGAAGAGTATAAGAAGTTATTCATATTCTGTTTATTTAGTTTTAGATCAAATTTCAGACTCTCTTACTTGGTAAGTTGCAGCAGAATGCAGAACCGCTTTAGATTACAATTCAGTGAATAAATTCATTACATTCGAATCTACAGTGCAGATTGCTTGTTCCGCAGCAGATGGGCAGTGGTTTAACACTGCTGCACCTCAAATAGGAATGCAAATGTTGATTCCTGTTAGAAAAAAAAATAGAGAATGAAAATAATCTTTCTGTAATAACCAAAGACAAAAAGCCAAACCAGATTTTTTTTTCCAGTAATGATGTTGGCTTATCATATCTGAGTTTTTAAGCAAAATAATGCCATGAATTTTGTGGTTTTGCAAGGAATGCAGAGTGCTCTCTTGTTCGTTATTTCCACAGCCTACCATGCTAGCAGGGAATAGTTCATTTTATAGATAGGTGGTGTTCTAAGCTCCAGGTTAAAATAAAGGGAGTTCCACAACTGGGGAACCTGTGGGGACGGAGGCAACCCCCAAGAGACGTGTGGAGGAGGGCTGGGGGTGGGCAGAGCTGGCCAGCGACAGCAGGCTGCAGGAGGCTCGCTCGCTTGCCCTGAGAAGAGGGTGTGACACTGTGAACACACAGCCTGAGAAAGAAACTGGAGGAATTGGACATATCGGCACAGTTGCAGAGCTGTGACCTCTTTGGGATCACAGGGACAGGGTGGCATAGCTCGTGATGAGTGCTGTGGTGGAAGGGTTCAAGCTGTTCTGGAAAAGCAGGCAGGGAAATGAATGGAAGTTGTGTTCTACACCAACAAGCATCTCTTTGCCTGGAGCTTTCCACTGCTTTGGAGTGAGCAATGAGCGAACTGAGATCTGGGGGGTCGGGATCGGTGGGGAGACCAGCATGGGGAACATTGCAGGGACACCTGCTATAATCTGCCTGGTCAGGAAGAGGAAGCGGAGGAAGCCTTAAATAACTAGAAGCAAGCTCACAATTGTAGGCCCAGGCTTCTCTGGGAATGTAGAATCATAGAATCATAGAATGTCCTGCGTTGGAAGGGACCCACAAGGATCATCGAGTCCAGCTCCTGTCCCTGCATAGGACAACCCCAAAATACACACCATATGGCTGAGGGCGTTGTCCAAATGCTTCTTAAATGTTGTCAGGCTTGGCACCATGACTGCCTCCCTGGGGAGCCTGTTCCAGTTCTCCACCACCCTCTGGGTGAAGAGCCTTTTCCTAATGTCCAGCCTAAACCTCCCCTGGCATATCTTCCTGCCGTTCCCTCGGGTCCTATCGTTGGTCACCAGGGAGAAGAGATCAGTGCCTGCCCCTCCTCTTCCCCTTGTGAGGAAGCTGTAGACCACGATGAGGTCTCCCCTCAGTCTCCTCTTCTCCAGGCTGCACAGACGAAATGACTTCAGCCGCTCCTGATGTATGTAAAAAGTAAAATTGCTCTGACATCTGGAGGAGCCACCGGGTGGGGTAACAGCAGTCTAACAAATTTTTGTGGGGCATCAAGAACATTTTTTTTTGGACCCAGATGCTGGATTTGTTACTTGGATACAAGGAGGAACTAGTAGGCAATGTACAGGTGAAGGGCAGCCTTGGCAGCAGTGACTCGGGGACCTTAGAGTTAAGATGCCAGGAGAAGGAAGGAAGGCAAGTAGCAGAGTAAAGATTCTGGGCTTCAGGAGAACAGAATTGAGCTTGTTCAAGAAACCTGCCTGTCAGTATCCCTCAGGAAATCGCTATGGGGGGCGACGGAGCCTGGAAGAGTGAGTTGATACTCAAAGACACCATGCTCATAGCACAAAGCCAGTCTCTCGAGTGAGCTGAAATGTGAGCAGGCATGGCAGAGGAACAGCTTGCCTGAATGGACAATGCTTGCCTGAACTCAAACACTAAAAGGGAGGGTTTGGAAGGTGGAAACAGGGATGAGCTACTCGGGCAATACAAAAGGATTGCCCAGGCATGCGGGGATGGAGTTCAGAGACCAAAGCTCCACTGGAGTTGAAATTGGCAAAGGACATGAACAACACCAAGGAAAGTGTCCATAATTACTTTGGCAGCAAGAGAAAGATGAAGGAAAATGTGGGCACACTCTTTGACAAGGTAGGGGACGTACTTAAGAACGGCATGGAAAAAGCCAAGGTGCTCAGTGCCTTTTTTGTCTGAGTTTTTACTAGCAAGGTCTGCACCCAGGCCTCTCGGGTTCCCTGAGCCCGGTGTCACAGTCAGAGGGAGTGAAATACTAACAACGATGGAGGAAGACAGAGTTGGGGACTGCAGAAGCAAACTGACCACAGACGGCTCCATGGGACCCGAGGGGATGCATCTGAGGGTGCTGAAGGAGCTGGTCGACATTATTGCAAGGCCACTGACTGTTTTTCATCTTTGGCAGGTTGTGGTTATCAGAGGAGATTTCCAGATGCCTGGAAAAAGGCAAATGTCATATCTTCTGGCAGGAAGCAGGATCCAGAGCGTGACAGGCTGGTCAACCTAACCTCAGTTTCCAGGAAAATTATGGAGCCAATACTCCGTAACGGCCTCCTGTGGCTCTTTCCAAGTGCCTGAAAGACAAGATGGTGATTGGGAACAGCCAGTTTGGATTTACCAAGGGCAAATTTTGTGCCTCAATCAGTCTGATGATTGCTTTCTCTGAGAGAGCTGACTTGGATGAGGGAAGAGCAGTGGATGTCATTTACCTTGACTTTAGCTAGGCCTTTGGTACGGTCTCACTTGGCATCCCTGTAGTGAAAGCAGGGAGATGCAGGCTGGATGGGAAGACCACAGGGCTGGTGGAAGAGTGAGCAGCTGGGCTCAGAGAATAGTGGTTAGCAGACTGAGATCCAGTGGGTGGCCAAATTGTGGCTGGAGTTTCTCAGGGTCTGATACTGGGGCCAATACTGTTGCAAGTTTTGCATTAACAACCCGGCCGAGGGGTGGAGTGCATTCTCAGCAGGTCTGTAGACAATACCGTGTTGCGGGCAGCCTTTGACACTCTGGGCAGTTGAACTCGGAGGGATCTTGGCAGGCTGAAAAGACGGACTGACAATACTGATGAAGTTTAATAAAAATTAAAGCCCGCAGCCTCTGACAGAGTAACCCCATGCATCAGTAAAGGCTGGGAGCCAACAGGATCAAAAGCTGTTTTAAGGAAAAAGACACGGGGGTCCTAAGGGACAGCAAGTTGAATGTGAGTCAGCATTGTGGCCTGCTGGCAGAGATGGACAACTTCATCCTGGGCTGTGTTAGCAAGAGCATAGCCTGCAGGTTTATGGAAATGATCCTTCCTCTCTATTTGGCACTTGCAAGAGCACACCTGGAGTACTGCTGAACATTGGAACAGGGGCCCAGAGAGGCTCTGGAATCTCCATCTCTGGAGATTTTCACAACTCAGCAGGACCAGGTCCTGAGCAACCTGATGTAGCATCAGCGTTGGCCTTGCTTTGAGCAGGGGATTGGCCTAGAGGACTCCAGAGGTCCCTTCTGGCCAACACAGCTGTGATGTCACGTACTTTATTCCTTATGCAAGCTATGTATTTGAGGCCCCATTCTGCTACTGGAGGCATCAAGGTAAAAACAAGGTAAAAATAATGAAGATTTAAAAAAAAAAAAGTAGGACTGTGACTCTAGCTACTCTTCCTATTTGGTTGTATTTGCCAAACACTTTTGTAGTGCCCAAGGACTGGGAGTTTTACTATTGACTTGAGTAGTAAGACTGGCGCAGAGTTGTCACAAAAGCTCGCCATGAGGAAGGAGGTTATCTCTGGGCTGAGAGACTCCTTGGTGGCAGAACAACAGTGTTCCAACACTGATTTGAAGAACCTCCTCTTACTAAAGAAGTACAGTGGATCCCTGTGTACTTTGTGTTGGAGGTTATGTTGTACAAGTTTGCATGATAGGAGTATAAAAGAAACACTGGAGGTTGCATGTAGTTCATTGGTTTTGCGTGCACTATGTGATATATATTTGTGGCAAACTGAAAACATGGCTGTATTTATATACGGTTTACTTGATGTTAGGCTGAATAGAAGCATCACAAATTGAATGAAAGTACTGTAAGCAAAAAAAACCCCAAATGCTGTTGACTCAGTGTTGCTCTGTGAAATGGTTTATTCAGTTAACTGAAGGCCTGAAGGCCATTCTGGGTAATGGCATGTTATCTAAAATAATATGGTTAGCTAAAATGTAGTACTGAAAGAGCCTAGAATACCAAAACTGTTCCCTCCACATACACACTTAAAAACCTAACCTAAAACTAACAAAGCCAAAGAACTGGGAGGAAGAAAATAGAGGGAAAATCTGTTAACTAGTTTGTACTGGGACTCCTTAAATTGATTTCCATATTAAATTTGGAATTGTCCCTTTTATGTAGAAAATCTACACTGAGCTTGTAGCCCAGAGAGGGGGTTGAGCTGTAGCCTTTGGATCTGGAACTGGCGTTGTTCTAGATCCATGCTTACATCTGAATTACTCAAATAAGAGGCTTCAGTAAGAGTTGAGAGTGTGAGTACGTTATGGCAGCCCTTACTAAGGTCCTGGTGTGTGATGCCTGTTGCATTCTTGCTGGAGTACTTATGATTCTCCCGGAGCGTGCAAATGGATCTGCCAGCACTGAGGAGCAGCTACAGCATAATCATGCGTGTTCCAGCAAAGATAGTCGGCTCACCAGATCTGAAACACCACCACATGCTGTTTTTGCCCCATGACTTTTATGTTTTTCAGTGAAAAGCAATTGAGTAGCCCTGTGGTAATATGGTGCTAGCAGTGTGTCAGCATTCTGTTAAATTTTGCTATAGAAGACTTCATATAATAAACGTTGTGTTTTCAGTCCATTTGGCTTTTTAAGAGAGATAATCATGTAACTGCTAATAAGCATTGTGATAGTTGCAGATGGTTCTATGCTACATCATTGGTTTGGTTTGTTTCTCTTTCGCAGCAGTACCTGTAGTTGAAGTAAGAGTTACTGCATGAATACATTTGTTAATTCACAGATTATATAAAATACATCCAGTGATGATAATTCATCATTAATAAATGGGGAAAATAGACAGAGTTTGAAGTGATCAGGTAAAAGTCATAGAGTGAAACCAAATCTCATCATTTTTATAGCTATCGTGCCTGTATCTTTGCAGATGGCTTCTCAATGCAATTTATTGATCAGTATATGCCAACTTAGAGTTTCCTCTTGGCATTCCCTGAGTTAAGAGACAGTTAAGAGACATTTGCAGTGGTTTTGCAGCTGCATTTGCATTTGCATTTGCAGCTGCATTTGCATTTGCAGCTGCTTCATCAGCCTGGCATAAAGGTCTTGTGCTGAGGTGAAGCTGGAAATTCCATTTCTAAGTACTGGTGGTTTTGTGGATGCATACAGCTTCTGAGAGAGGCTTTGAGAAGGTGACAAGCTGAACTCAGTCTATGGCGTCTGTGCCCTGTGACAGAAGAGGGCTGTGGGCAGGGCTGTGGTTGACAGAACTGTGCAAGCGCCTCTTCAGCCTTTGGCAAAACTTCTGAGATTCTTGGAGGAGCATCTGTGTTTCAAGGAATTCATCCAAGCAAACATCAAGTTTTTTGAAGAGGGAAAGGCATACCTGACATGGATTCAGAGTAGCGAGTAGAGTTTTTAAGAGAGACATCCTACTTCAGGAAAGATTTACTGGTTTCTGTCTGGGCAGGATTTAGGAAAAGCAGCTTGAGGCCCTAACAAATTATTGTTGATTTCTAAAACCAACAAACCAAAAACTACCTCTCTTCAGAAAACTATTGTCTGCTTTAAGATGAACTTCAGTTCAGAAATTTTATTCTATAGTGTTCTTTATAGAAGGCAAACAATGTGAATGTGTATGCCCATAATACATATAAAAACATATGGTGCCTGGACTGGCAGTATTGTCCATCTAATGTTCATACATAACTCTCCTCTCCCTTCCCTATTCTAGGAATCTTACTGTTTATGCAGTAATTTTCACAGCATGATGAGACCTTCTTTGTAGAAAAACCCATTTTGTTATTTTGTTTACTGTAGAATAATTTAAAGGTCAAGAAACAGTTTTAAATACAGCTTCTAAGAAACACAATTGGATTTACAGTCATCACTCATCTTATAAAACAAAACTTTATAGTTCCCAGGTGGCATCTTAACTATATACAAAGACTATTCTAAAAGTATGAGAAATACGGATTTATATGCACTTGAATATGTTATGTTTTGTTAAAAAATATATTTTTCATACTTTTTTATTGTAAGCAGAACACAAAATGAGAAGGCAAACACAAAATTTGGAGGCACTGGAAACATCTATGCACCAAGTTACAATTGGTATTAACAATCCTCAAAAGTCCACCGGAGAAAGCAGTGTATCTAACTGAAGAATTACATTAATATAGCTACCCACTTGTGCTCTTTAACTGAAAGAAATACAGAAAATGAATCATCTAAACATGTATAATCTCTTGTTTGAGATCTGGCAGCAAAAGGGAAAAAAGCTTATAAAACTGAAGCACAAGTGATACATCATAAGAACTCTTTACAAGAAGCTTACAACACAGTTTTATATCTACACAGTCTCTTTAATAAATGGAATTTCCACTGATTATTTTCAGATTTCAATGCTGTTATCATCTCATCCAGTCTTTCTAAGAGAGTCTGCTTATGTAAATAAGGATTAGTTGGCAAAGTTAATTATGGTAGAAGAAAAATTATTGTTAAACCTGGGATGAAAATGGCGTCTAGAGGATATCTCTTTGCTGCCTTCTACTCGGAGATGCTAAGGCAGTTTTGATTAGGACCTTGGATATTGCCAAAAGGTCTTTTCTGGAGGTTGCTCTATGTGGTAGAGGGATCCAAACTAAATTCAGAAACATTAAGCTGGGTACCAGAGGAGGGCTCACTGCAGAGGCACAAAATAATCTGCATTTCCCGGGAAGGTGTAATAATTGAACAAAACAAGGTGTCCAGCTGTACACAATGTTCCCATATCCCATGGATTATCAGATCTGTTCCACATCGGAGACTTTTCTCCTCTAAACTTTTCCCTTAGAGATAGTTGTTAAGATGTCATGTGCTTAAGGGTTGCTATTGATTTCAACAAGAAATAGGAATGAACTGGAGTTTTGGGGGTGAACAGAGCTACTCCTACCCAGTTGGTGCCCACTAGTATTTTAGAGGCATTTCAGTGGGCTTAATCAGAAGGTCAAGGTATTAACTTAATTCCACATCAGAAGAGGTAGTACAGTTGTGAGTTGCTGTGATCTTGCAACAAGGCACAGAGCTACATTTTCCAAGTTTGCACACTTCAATGATTAAACCAAAAATCTTTGCATGTTTTGGCTCCACTTCAGGTATACCTACAGACTTTCAAAAAAATCAGGTCATTAATCTGTATTTTAGAGGTGCAATCTATTTAAACCTAGTGCAATTGAAATAGGATATTTTTAATTCTTTTTGAATGTGTTTGAAAAGTCAGGTTTGCAAAGTGTGTTCTGATCCCAGCAACTCTGGTGTAGAACACAGAATTGGTGAAAAGGTCTTCAGATTATCATTCAATTTATACACTCAAGGCAAACCCTATTAAATACGTCGTTCTTGATGGATGTGTGTGTTTAACCCTCAAAGGTGGAGATTCCTCAGGGAGTCTATTGTGGTGCTGTATTAGCCTTACCACTAGCTTCCCAGAAAGTTAACAGGATTGTTCCTTGCTATAATTTAAGCCTGTTGTTTTTACTATTGTCTGCCACTTACGTGAAGTACAAATGATTCCTTTTCTCATTCCAGAGCTATAGATATATCTAAAGACTGCTATCCTCTTCCCAGACTGCTTTTTCTTCTTCAGGTTAAACTTTAAGAGTCTTTTTAATCTTTCCTCATAAGCCATATCTTCCCATACGCCAGTTGCCATCATTACTTCTCTAGACTCTGCTCAGTGGCCCACATCTTTGGGGTAAGACATGGAAGGTCTTGTCCAAAACTGGGAGAAGTGCTTCAGCTGAAACAATGCCAGTGCTAAGTGAAGTGGAAGGATTAAATCATGCACTGCTTAGATCATCCTGCTTCCCGTACCCTCCAGTTTGCGGGAACTCTCTGGGAGAGGGATTCTCTGGATTCACACAGAGCAGACAGAGTCAAGAATCTGGAATTATTTAACGTCCCTTGAAATTAAAAAGGAATTGTGTAACACTGCCTTGCTATAAATTAGTGTCCTTTTCAGTGGGTTACTTGGTGTGGAGTGAGTGCCATCTGGAGGTTAGGAAACATGGAGCTCTGTATGCTTTCATGCTGAAAAACAAAATCCCCCATGCTTTATAAATGAAATGTTCTTACAGGAGTAGGAGCTTCAGCCTGACAGATACTGGACATCTGCCACTTGGTACAGAGTTTGTGATCCATAGCAAGAGCTGAGGCTCCTCAGTGTGTCTCAGAGTAAGGCATGCAAGTGTAATGACTTTTGAGTATTATGCAATTCCCAACAAATATGTAACCTCTGAGTGGCCTGTGCAGTTCTTGGAAGAAGCTCTGGACAAGACAGGGACAAGGAAAGGCTTGATCTGCACTCTCCTCTCGCTCTTTCACATGTTTGAAGACAAACCAGTTCCTGGTGCAGTTTTCTGTTCACAGGAGAGAGCAGAAAGCATTTTAGCTGAACAAGAAGATGTCTTTTTTTAAAGAGTAGGTTGCCATTTGGTGCGTTTGAACACAGCTGTCTATCACAATTCATGCCTGCACAGAGTGAAATCAGTCCTCCTCACCTGGGCTGACTGCATGATGTGGTCTTCCTTCTTTAGGCAGCTTAGCTGTCATCTTGAAAGCCTTAATCCTCCAGTTCTCATTGTGTCAAGGAAGCCAGGAGGAGAACTGCTTGGTGCCGTGACTTCAGTGAGAGGGATTTGGCTCTTTTTTCTACAGTGTCTTTCTACAGAGCATGATCCTGTAGAAGCTACATACAGTTAAAAAGGCAGATGTACACTCTCTCCATGCGCTGCTGATTACTGGTTTTTCCCTACAGAACAACAGGTCATAAACAAAGTTTGTGTCTGTGTAATGAAGATGCAGTAGTGAACAGGCTTTAGGTATTGTGGCGATTTAGCTTGTTGATGGTTTCCCTGGGCAACCACAGATTTTAGGAACTATGAACCTGTTAAATTCAAGGTTGATGATCCTAAGAGCGTAAGACAGGTTGCTGAGCCAACACGCCTTCAGAGAAAAATGTGAAAGCCTGCTTGTCAATGCGTTTCCATCAGCTAAACCAGGAAAAAAGACTAAGAGAAGGGAATTTGAGAGCAGCAAATCTAAAGGAACAAAAAAGAAAACCAGTGTGAAAAAAATTTGGTCTCCCTCCCTCAGCAGGGAGGGGTGAAAAAGCAGAGGACATGCCTCACATGCCTGAAATTTCATTCTTTAGAGCAAACTTAAACATGCAGATGACAGAGGCTGATGAATCCTTGGCTAACTACATGAAATGCAACAAGCTGCTGCATTTTATTGCACTGGCTTTCAGAACTGAAAGTATGCTGTTTATGTTGGGACTCATCTGAGCGGGTGTCCATTAATTGTTTATTTTCAGGAGATATAAAAATTCAAGAAGAAATTGCCTTTTGGCTGTAATCTTGTTCTTTCTGATGTTAGTGGCAACCTTACTGTAGACTTGCATGGGAAGATGGATGAGATCTGCAGTGCTAACTCTCTGTATATGGCCCAGTCACCCTAAATATGAAGAGGATTATCTCCTGCAGCATTGTTGGACAACATCCATCTTTGCTCTTGAAAGAAAACCCATGCTAGACTGTAGTATTGGTCTCTCTGAGAAACAGATATTGAAGAATTTTTTACATGCTGTGGAGTCTGTTGGCTAGAACCATTCAACTTGCTTTGTTATTGTTATATTTTTACTGAAGCACTAGGAAGGCTGGAGCTCACCATCAAGTTTTCTCTTTCGTGCTCCACTGCTGAAGAAGTAATCCATGTTTACCAGAGCCTTGCCAAGTTCAGTGTTCATTCGACTGCCAATAGTCTGGTTGGTGGAGTTGGGAACTTTGCTTGAGAACACAGGCACATAGTTTGGCAGTGGCTTCTGCTCCTTCTTCTTACCCTGGATAAAACAAAAAGACCATTAATAAGTTTTCAGAATTACATCCGTTGCTTGTTACAAAAATACAAGTTACTGAGATTATTTATAATACCAGCACTTTCGCTTTTGAAATTAGAATTTGAATGTACTTAAAAATGTCATACTGAATGTACATGACAGTGTTGAAGAAATAAAGTAAACCGATTGTTTTTTCCTGTCATCTTGCATGGGAATAGGATAACACAGGGAAATGAATAATTTTCAAATGTGTTGCATAAAATGTCTGGGACAGAAGTTAGCCTGCTCTCGAATGGTTGCGATGTGGGAGGTTTTTTGTTTCGTTTTTAGTAAGTAAGTGGCTTGGATTTCAGCATGATGACATTATCTTACATATTTTCTCCTAGGAAGCTGGTTCTTCTAGCACTTGTCTTTCTGTGGAGTTGTTAATATTGAAACAGATTGAACACATGCATGTACTGTATTTCTTTGTGGCGTAGGTAGCAGATGAAAAGCACTTCAGTTCTCTTTTATTATTCCTAAAGATTTTAGTCTTAAAGCATTTGCCGGTTATGCCTAAGTATGCTTCAATTTGAAATATTAGCCTAGCTCAAATTGTCAAAAACTAAAAAGAGTGTGGATTACAGTTGAATGTTTGTTCAAAACTTACCATTTGGTCATAGTCCTTTAGGAAACTCCAGTTCTGGTACCTTGGAATAGAAGTAAAAAATGCAGTGTAAAATTTTCTGTCCTTAAATAAAATGGTCGTTCCTGGTTGTATTTGAATGCCTGGTTAGCTGCTGAGTTTGATACTTACAGCCCAGCCCTTACACCTGCAAACTCTTTGTACTGAAACCTGTCTTTTCTGTAGTGAAGCCCAGGGTTTTCTTTGTTCCCATATAGAGCCCATACTACATGAGGAGCGGGGTTTTTTTGCTAAAGGAAGATGAGGATAGCACATCTACAGTGTATTCCTTGTGCAAATGCAGATAAATTAGCAAAGTCCTGAATCACTCTAGCAAACTTTTGTCCCATGCCTTGAGCAAGGCACAGCTGCTTATTTTTTAAATGACCGATACTCTGCTGGCAGAAGTCCCTGGTAGGAATTCCCAGAGCCGTATTTGCTGCAGGCAAACACCTACAGGAGTATTTTGTGTAGATAGGCAGCTGTGCTAGGAGCAAATGGGGTTAGAAGACCTGAGTTTTGCTCTTGCACAGCTCTTCGCGCTGTGTTCTATACCTGGTGTGGGACTACAGGGCGGGTTCTTTGGTTTTCTGTCCTTTGCTTTCCCTGGCCTGAAATGGGGGAAAACAGAAGTTTCACCTCCTATTGTAAAAGTACTGTGAGGCCAACAGACAAACAGTTATCTACAGCTGTATTTGCAGCAGGGCTCAAGGGACACCTGGGTTGACTCTCTGAGCCGGTTACCCGTGCCTATGCAGTGCTGCATCTAAGCTCATCGATCTAGTGCTGAAGCTGTACGTTCTTCTGAGTTGAGCTCGTCTGTACAGCACAGCCATGTACCACGTAGGAGCACTGGATTTCTGTGCTGCGCTGCCCCGTCCAGTGCAGGTACGCCCTAAGTGCAAATAAATGCTAATCTCTGCTGCTTGTGTTTCTCACTATATGTCTTGGTATTCCAGCACAGCATAGAGATCCTACAATTTTTTATCTTGCTATGGCAGCCACTATTTGAACATATCAGATTTAGGTGTTACTGGATGGTGCTAATTACTGAGAAATGCTTGGGTCTCAGACATGTACCTATATCCACTTCAAGTCAGATCACCAACACATAGCAGCCTTTCCCCATCATTGTTTTTGGGATGGGGATGTGGAGCTGAAGGACAGTTCTCTGCAGGCATATGTAGTCCGATGAACCCAGCTTCAGGCATCTGTCCTTCACATATCTGTCCTACCCTTTTACAAGAGTTTCTGTCTTCGTAGCTAGGACTGGAGAACAGGACCTCCATCAGCAGTATGATGTGTTATCTTACTTACCCGTGAAAGTGAGTTTGCACCAATATCCATGACTGTGAATCCCAGGGGGCAGGCAGACAGCGTCCCTCCTGCTGCCTTAGCTAGGGAATGGGTATGGAACATGCTGGGCCCGTTTGAGAAGAGTCTGAGTGCACAACTGGGAGACAGTAACATTGCCACCACGGCCTCGGCTTTGCCTGACTCAGAGTCCTGGCATCAGCCTTTCCCTCAGGTAAAAGGAGCCAGACAAGAGTGCAAATGCATCTCTGGGGAAATCAGAGCTGTGATTTGTATCATCTCCTCCAGAAAGCTGAGAAGGAAAGGGTTTTTCAGATGATTTCCCATTCTAAAAAATCCTGAGAGTGATGTTCTTTTTCCTCGCTTTCCTTTAGCTTGGCTAGTGTGCAGTTGGAACTGGATCTGATTTTACTTTTACCAAGGATATTCTTCTAATAGACATGCTCATGATGTGTACTAAAGTATGAACATAAACACTTACTCAAGATATGTGGCAGAGACAGAAAGGATCTTAATTTTGGGTTCCTTCAGGTCACTGGTGTATACACAGTCAAAGCTTAGGTTGTATGTGTGCAGTTCAGTCTGCTGAAACGCTGTAACAACGGGGCATGTTCAGCAGATTTACAGATTGGGAATACAAAATCATATTTTGGCAGAACACTCTGTTCAGTTTCCATTTCAGCCATTTCCAAGAATATGAGAAGAGGTGATAATATCAGTGTGTCTGCAATAAATTACAAAGGTTGACACATTTATATCTTCATTGTGGAAATCTCTGTAAAGCTAAAAGATACTTAGTATGCAATTCTTTGCATCTCTTTTCTTAAAGCTTAAACCCGGCATGCCAGGAGATATTAGCATAGATTTTGTCCAGTGAAGGAAAACAAACAGAGGTAATAATACAATCTTAGAAAGAAAGGTGTTAGGGTTGGATGCAAAGTCCCTGCAGCAGAAAATTTCCTTTGATAGTGTAGGCTTTGGATCAAGCCCTAAGACTGTCAGGGAGCATCAGTACCATTGTCAAGATGAGTAGAAGAGGCATGAACTGGAACAACTGACTTACCAGATTCTTCTTTGTCTCTGTTCAGCCTCCACAGACTCTCTCCAGATCTTATCCTGTTGAACCTGGTCCTGCTGCAGTGCTGCCTGCTCGTCTGCCCAGGCCCGAGCAGCCGGTTGTGCAATGACAGGTCTTCTGGGTTGGGTGCTGCCGGGAGACACAGATGGAGCTGAGGCTGGTTGCCCCAGAGGTGTGGTTGCTGGTTGCCAAGGCTTAACCAAGGTATTTCTCCTGAATCCAGAACCCTTTCCCAACTTGTCCATTTTGACACTCACTGTATCCCCACTATTGTTAGATGTATTGTGACTGCTAGGAAAGTTAAACCTGCTATTGTTTCCGCTTTCAAAGCTCCTTCTCTCCTCACGGTTTCTGTTAGCTGCTGATTTGGAGTGCTTTCAGAAAAAAAACGCACACAGCAGAACTGACAGGCAGTGCTCGGCGGTGTTTTACTTCCCTCTTATTTAATGCTCGTTTCCTACGGCTTTATGTTGCTTCGTTGCTTGAACGCTGAAGGAGTTTTCATGGTAACAGCAATTTTGTAAGAAATGACTATTACCGAAAGCCATCAGTTCTCCAGCTGTAACCAGCAAACTCAGCTTACGAGGCGATTACTGCTGCTTGCAGCTGAGACCACCCCTCTAGTCAAAATCCTCAGAACAATAAAGTCTGGTTTAGTAGCAAAGGGTGCTGTGGAGATTGCTGCTGAGTATGGTAGGAGGACTTTTGTTGTGGTTATGTAGCAGAAACAAAATCTCCTGAAAGCTGCTGGTTTCCCTGGTGTGTTTACTGTCTCCATTGGAAACGAGTCTGACTTGTGAATATTCACCAGAAAGGGAGCAGAGACCCAGTGGGACAGCTGCTGGGGCCTTGAACTCTACGTGGGGCAGAGCTTGTTTGTTTAAAATACGGTATTTCAATGAATCTGTGCTTTGAAAGCTCCTTATTTTCTGATTTTAAAAAAAGAGCAGCCAGAGATCATCAAAAGTCCATTTTAAGTACTTAGAGATTTCTGCAGAAGGTATTAAGCAACTATGAGAAGTAGTTTTTAAGTAACTTTAAAGGATTATTAGTATACAAGGTGAGAATTTTCAAAACAGTGTCCAAAATGTCAGTGTTTGGCTTTACAGTCAGCCTGTTGGGCTGTTGTAGTATGAAGTCACTTCCTCAAGTATCCGTGGCCTTGCCGGTTCTTGTGTTATTTTAATTCTAATCCTAATCCTTCCGTCAAGTCAATTTCTGCAAATTAAACATAATAATAAACTAAAAATTGTTATTGAGCTGAGTACATAGCTTCCAAATGACTACTTGTAGCCACTGAATAAACTGGATGGAAAGATTACAAGCAGGTGTTTAAAGTCTATGCCACTGAGTGGTGTCTGCAAAGATGCAGGAGCTGTGACTGCCCTGGTTGTGATGCAGGGCTACGAAGTGCCTCTCTGAACATCTTACTGAAAGTGAACTCATAGGTTAAAGCCAGATCTGTTGGTCTGAGACCGCACAAGCTCAGAAAAGAAGGAAGTCTTAACTGTTTAGTGCTTCTTCAGGCTTTAAACAAAAATAAGCTATGAGTCTACGTGCAGGTATTGGACACTTCATTGTCTTCAAGCCATTTCTCTGGAATAGATGGGAATGCGATCATGGCTGCTTAAATTAGTTGGGTTTTTAAAAATGCTATACTGATATGACTTTGAAATGTAGCTGCTGTTCCAAAAGCAGATCACTAAGAGCTGATATTTTGAAATTTATCCCATTTTCTGTTGGGACCAGAAGTCATTAAGGGAGTGGTTATGCACCACTGAAGCACATCAAGGTGAGTGCTAGGATGACATTTCTGGGCGTTACTCTAGATTACTTACTGGATATACTAGTAGCCCATTTAGGCCTTTTACTAGATGAACAGCTCAGCAGAACTGCTGCAGATACTGAACTGTTTCCCCTCATATTACCATCTGCCAGTTTAGCATTTTATTTGTTCATTATAACAACTCGGGGCATTTAAGCAGGGAGCTCACTTGAATTGGTACGACTCATTTACTGTGTACTTCTTTTCATCCTGTAGTAGAGTTTATTTACACTATTTATGAGTGTCACTGTAGGAGATGGTACCTTTGCTTAGGAGTCTGTTTTGAGGTTAGTTTATCTGACAAGCAGTGTCAGTGCCCATCATTCTGAGGAAGAACTTGACTGAGGTTAGTCTTTTGTTGTTGCCGGACAAGTGATGATACACACTACAAATTAATCTGTGAAAAATATGTGAGTTATTTCCTCCTGTCAAAGGAAAAAATGTCTAGAGAGGCTTTTTATGAAGGAAAAAGTTCAGGTGTTTAGATAAACCATTTTTATTTGACCACAAGAGGGTATTGCAGTATCAGTTATGCAAGACTTGAACTAATGTTTGACTTTATAAGCACTACCTTATATTTAAAATACATATTTCTGGAAATTGATTATTTAAATTAAGCAGTAGTTAAGAAAATCAGGTTTGTGTGCCAGTATTTGATGTCCTGGTACAGAGGCAATTTCTGAGCTGTTTTTTCTAAAAATTGGGGTGTTTTTTAATAGTAACAAGCTTCTTGAAGCTTGAGAAGTTCTCATTGATTTCACTGGGAGACAGGGACTTCAGAGGCTTATTCCAAAACACTGAAAAACTTAATGGAAATCGCTTGGTTAAATGCGAGAATACATCAGTTACAGAAAGGAGATAATAACAGGAGATGAACGTGTTGCTGCTTTGGTTGGAAGCGCATGTTGGTCCAGGATGGGTGCTGTCAAAGTCAGTGAGACTCTGATCTGATTTTCCCATGTGGTCCTACTTGCAGGAATAAGGTCTGAAATCCTTTTTAGCTCATTTGTGTTTTCCAGATTTCTCCTTTACATCCAAGGCTTCTACAGTATATATCCAATGTTGGTTTGCACTTTTTTTCTAAGTCAGTACTGTGTTGGGATACTTTCCTACAAAAGTTATGTCTTCTAAACTTTAAGGACAGTGTTGCCAAATGTTCATGCCATGTTTTGTACAGTTCAGACCATGGAAGAGGGAGCTAGAAGGATTTCTTCCACTCCTAGATCTGCTGCTGAATTTAGGAGACGATGCATGGTATGCCTGCCTGTCTCTCAACAAGCCCACCTGTAAAAGAAGAAAGATCCCAGCCATATCACATTTATCTGTGAAGAACAAATTTCCAAGGGGTGTGATAGTGATTTGATGGACAACAAAGCAATTTTCATATAAAGAAGTTTGTGTTTGTGAGGTATTGCAGAGATTTAAGAAACATACACATTTAAAAACACAAGTGCAGTGTATATGTCACATGTGAATAAGGGGCAAGAGGAAGATCATCAGCTGGAGGAGAGGGCAGCTCTCCGGAGACCAGCTTTTGAGAGCAGATCACCATTAGGAAGATCTCTGCCATTTCACGAATGAGATGGAGACTCCCATGTAAATCTTTTGGTGTGAGCAGTGTTGCCTGCCTCAAATAGTGACATTTGCATTGTCATCATCATCTTCCTTAAACGAATAAAGATCAGTCAAGTCAGTCAAGATTGCAGGCTGGAAGATGGGTCGTGGTGCCGGTTAGCAGAGCAGCGTGTTAGATGATCGGTCCGAGGATGCTGAGCACCCAGTAGAGAAGTGATGGATGGCAGAGCATTACTGCGGCGCTTTCTCATCGGCCCTGGGCATTAACCAGCAAGGGCCCTGGGGAGCCCGGAGGTGCCAGATCCTGCTGACAAGCTGTGTCTTGGTCTGGCAGGAGCAGAGTGCCTTGGGTCACTATATGCAGCCAAAATGAAAACAAATCCTGTAAACTGTCAGTTTGGAGTAAAACTCCTTTTAAACAATTAGGAAACTGCTTGATTAAAGGCCTCATGCATTAAGTTTTGCTGTAGCTTTCATAAAAAAATATAAAGTTCTTTCTTGTCTTAATGGAGTTCTGCTGAGAGAGCCTGGCAAGTTGCGTGTCTGTTGCGTCGGCAGTGTACAAATACCACCGAGGGAATGTCTGCTTCCAGTGACACAGTCTGACACTTCAAAATAAAATCAAAGCTGTAATGCAGACTGTAAGAAATCTGTTGTGAATTTTTTTCTTCCCCTTCCTCTAATATAAATTCTAGTATTATGAAATAATGTTAGCTACTGATATGTAGTTTGCTTTATTTGAAACAAAAATTATTTATTTGAAAAAATATTACTTACTTAAAAAAAAAAAAATTAAACAGCAGCTATTCCATAGAATATGCACGCCTTTTACATTAGAGTCTTCTACTTAAACCTGCTCCCTGAGCATGGTGATAGGATTTCAGAGGGGGAGCGCTGCAGGGCTGGTGTGTTAGTACGGATGTTTGGAAGTATCTGTTTTGAGGAGAAAGAGCTCTAAATATAACAAGTGTTCCTCACTGGCTGAGGAGTGTTTTCAGTTGGTATTTCATATAGTTTTGGTCTTAGAGGCTAGATCCTGTCAAGAAGTGCAATATTGCATGAACAACTGAAGTTGTCTTCATCAGTCAGAGTTGTTCAAGTCCCATCCTCACCACGGCAGGGAGCTCTGGTAGCTGCATAGTGGAGCTTGGCTTTATTCTGTTATCCTTGCTGTTTGCTTGCACAGTTCATTAACAGGTCTAAGAGAATTTCAGTGTATAAACTGATTAAGTACTTCTGAAAAGGCTGTGCTTCATACTGCTTAAGTACCTACGGCAGCACTTTGACCTCTGAAGTCTGGCATAGTTTTGCTTTTCTGTGCTCCTGTGGTATGCATCTGTTAACAGTATCAGCTTACGGCTCAGTTTGTAACAGCCGAGGAGAAGGTGCTTCACAGATACTACAGAGATTCGGTTTTCTCTCTCTGCTACCCAGGGCACTGTAGTACTTATAGAAGTATTTCATCCTGTGAAATACAATATTCCAGGTGTGTATCACTATATATATTTCAATGCTCAAGATGCTGTTCAGTTATTTTTTGAATTATTCTCTGTTTCTTATCTCTTTTTGAATTATTTTCTGTTTCTTATCTCCTCCAGCAGCTAAGAGTCTATTTGTTGATCTGCACTTTAATACACTAAATATTTCACTTACCATCTGCTCACCATATTCAGAAAGGACATTAACTTTCTGGTTTGATGTGAGAGACCAAAAATTCTCTGCTGCAAGTTAGGCAAAATTGTTGGATTGGGGTACCTAAACTTTGTTTTAAATTGTGTCTCTGGCTATTAAAAGAAAGGGACCTGTTTTTTCAAATGTTCTTGACCTTTGTGAGTTCTGTTGGCTGAGAATTGAGCTACGTCCTTTTAGTTTTTTTCAAGATAAGTGTCAGAGTCTAAAATTGGGAAGCCTTGTCTGAACATGTCAATCACAAGCTTTATCTGTTTTTCAGCAAAGCTCTTAGCATCTTCATGGCAGCTTTCTATTAGTGTAGGTTTCCTTCTTAAACGTAGACACTAGTGTTAATCACACTTCAGGCTGGCGTCTGGCCAACTCTGACTGTTGGGGATTAGAAGGAAGTTCTTCTAAAGGCAGGATGTTCCCATAACTGGATGTAGGGGTTTTGTGATAGCCTTTTCTTTGATACACTAGAATCTGGTGGCAAGTTTCCTGAGATTGTAGGAGAATTCAGGTCTGAAGGGATCTCAGGAGATCTCTAGCCCAACCTGCTCCTCAGAGCAGGGTCAGCTATGAGATCAGACCAGCTGCTCAGGGCTGTATGCCATTGGTCTTGAAAGCCTCCAAGGATGGAGACTGCATAATCTTTTTGGGTAATGCCTTTCACTGCTTAGCTGCCCTCATGATGGAGAAGTTTTGTCTTATATGCAGTCAGAACCTCTCTTGTTTCAACTTGTGCCCATTTTATTTCGTCCTCCCACCAGGCACTGTTGTAAGCAGCCTGGCTGTGTCTTTCCATTAACCTCCTTGCAAGTACCAGGAGACTGCTCTTGGGTCTCCCCACAGCTGTCTCTGCTCCAGGCTGAGCAGGATTTGATCACCGGTGGCATTGCCTGTGTTACACAGATCTGTCAGACCTTTACCTAACTCGCTCTGTTCTCTACCGCCGCCTGATTTGACCATGTACACTGCTCATGCCCAGCAGGACAGATGCTCCATGAGACCTAGAAAGGCAAGTAACAGAGTGTACTGGGAAAGCACAGTCCATTTTGCAATTCTTTTCTTGGATCACCTGCACTGTTCTGTAGTTCAGTTGAGCCTTATTCCTTCTACGGTTGTAAAGAGCTGCTTTGTTTTGCTGTGGAGCTGGAAACTTTTGCTCCCTGAAGAAGGGGACAGACGGAACAATGTGAAATCTTCCTGGATGTGTTTGGAGCTTTGTATTTTTAGCTCAATTGTGCAACAGTTCATGTGTGAATACTCAACAGTAAGGCAAAAACGAAAGGAAAACAGCTGCAGCCGGAGGCCTCAGGGCCAGAGCACCCAAACAGAGTTTGAAAAGCTTTCAGACCAGACTTTCATTGTACCAGATGCTTCATTAAAGATCCTGTTATGGTTAAAAGAAGAGATTGGGAGCCTGGCTCTTAGGATGTGCTATATTCCAGTTTTCAGGACAGGTCACAGTTTTTAGGAAACCTTTTGCTTAAGTTACTGCTTAAGTTTAGAAAGCTTCCAAAGCAGTAGACAGCTATGCAATCAAAAATACAGTTGCAGAATTAGGATAAAATCCTACTTTCTTACAGCTGACCGCTTAATGAGAAGAGGGCGAGACCTTATCCTACTTTTTCTGTGAATTATCCACATAATCTACACCTGTGCAGTATGAGGATTATATGCCCCTCTTTAAAAATCCAGCTTTGATCACAGCACTGACATAAGTGCACCTACCAGCCTCTTCCACATAGACATCATAAAAAACTTTTCAGCAAAACTGAGATTGTGCAAAATTGTTGACCTGTTCAACCTGAAATATTTCATCTTGAAATATAATGAGATCAGTGAATCTTTGATGAATGAGAAGCAGGGTTTCCAGAGTGCTTCCAGGATCTGGAGTCCTGGGACAGAGAGCAGCGTAAAGCCGGCAGCCTGACAGTACGGAGAACCCCATTGTTAGGTGAGGTCTCCTACAGCTTCCAGCATTCCTGCTGCTGAACAGCAGGAATCTCAAAGCTCTGGGATACTGGGTTACCTGCATCCCTGGTTTCTGGGCAAACTACTCAAGGCTTTTAAAAGATAGCAACCAAAATGGAGATATTCAGATGTGCTTTTTCATTCTTGATGATCTGCTGCAGCATTCCAGGTCATTGGTAGTTTAAACCATGACAAGAGCATTCTGCAGATCTTCTTCTCTGCTATGCATGCTAAGGATCTTTTAAGTGTATTCTAAATTGTTTAAGGTTGACTAACCTGTGCAAAATTATTTGGGTCAGTTGAGTTAGTCACACACAGAGGCATCTAATGCCATTTAGAAAGCCCTAGGATACTTGAGAAATCCATACAGGACCAGCAGATCCACAGCAAACCTGCAAGAGACCTCTGTCTTTCTGAGAAAGCAGGAGGGAAAGGCAGGAACATCTGGCTGTCAGATTGCACTGGATGACTATGAGTGCATCCATATTCACATCTGAGATCCAGTTAAGAGTGTTTTTCAAGCAAATCTCCCAGTCATTTCCACTTATTGTATTTTGGGTTGTGCTACGGGGTTGTCTTGGAACATGCAGGCTATGGGGACTCCTGGCTTGCTGCTGGGGAAGGCGAGCTGCACCCGCTCTCCAGCTGCTCATGGGCATTAATGCTGCCGGCCAGGAAAGAGCAGGCAGCCCCTGGCCCGCAGGGTGGATTAAACGTCCTTGTGAGTCCTTAACAACAGCTGGCTTCACTCCGCAGATCCACGCTACCTGCTATTGTAGGTATGTTCCCTAGACCTCCGTTCCCTGTAAGGGTGGTGGAGATAGATACCCTTATGGAGTCCTGTATGCAGATGTCGGAAATGAGATTTCTTAATATGAGAGAAAGGTATAACTACATCTACACTAGGAAAATAGTGCCTGGCCCCGCTGTCTGGGTGGGAATCGGAAGCATTCCCCACCTTGGTGGAAGAAGTTTGTTGTTAAGTGATTGCATTATATTGCATGATATTTTCTTACTGATTTGCTATTTAAAAAGGGACTTAGCCAGGAGCAAAGGGAGAATTTGGGTGGGATTTCATAGAAGAAATAATTTAAATTTCCAGTCTTGTGTTGGAGGAAAGTATGTGTTTTTCTCCTCTGTTTGATACAGTTTACATTCCTAATTCCAGCCATTCTTCTTTTGTAAGAGTTTTGTTTATATACTTGAACCTGACAATTGGAGGATTAAGGATGTGTTTGGACTGCCTTTTTTGCAAGTCTGATTATGAAAGCCACCTATGCCATTAGCATAAAATAAAAAGCAGAAACTTTCTTATACTTGTAGTTCAGTAGGAGAGCAGTTCACAGGAGCTAGAAGTTTTGCTGGTGAATGAGAATATCCATTTTGGAAATACCCTGCACTAGCTCTGTAGTTAAAATGGTACCATACTCTTGCAAAAGGCTAATTTAGGGACGTAGCAACAAGCATCTCTGTGCTGTATCTCTTTGCTCTTTGCCTGTTCCCATTCCTCCAGAGTCTCATTAACTTGCCATAATGTGAATATTCACCTATGCTGCATATCTTAACTTGCACAAACCTACAATTTTGCCAGAGGACTAGAAAACAGCAACAATCAAAGCAGACTCTTCAAACTGCTGCTTCTTTTTAAAGCTTTTATCACAAAATACAGATTAAAATACCACTTTTAACCTTAAAAAAAGAAGTTCATCTTGCTTTTCTACATACCTTTGTTTATGGTGAATGTTCAAATTCTTTTCCTTAGAATAAGGACTTCTCAGTGCCATGGTGTGTGACGGCTGCTTTACTTTCTACTTTCTGTTTTATGGACTCCACTATTGGTACTGTTGTTAGCTGGGAGAAGTAAATAGACTTTGAGCAAAAGATCACACCATAGCAACCCTCAGTTTTTGTTTACAGTTCAAATAAATGTCTGTGCCATGGAAATTTATGTCCTGAGGAATTTTCTAAATGCTAATTGGTTTAATAACAAAAGGATTAATGTGGATAAGTTGAAGACAAATTTACACTCAATATTTAAATGGTGAATATTTTTTTTAAAAAATGCTGCCAGTAAATAATACATCACAGCCACTTAGTAGGAAGAGGGTATTTTTTGACTTATTTATCATACTAGAAAGTGCATGACAGTTCTGAGGGAGGGATTCATGTAAACACTCAGCAGAATATGTGTTCTCCCATTAAAATCAATCTTAAAACTCCCTTTGCTTATGGGAGCAATTCTGTGTATGTTTTGAAAACCCAAACCTGTCGGTTTATAATTTCCTCACCTTCTGGTTAAAGAAGTAGCTCTTACTCAAGCAAAACTTTTGTTGACTGAGCTGGACATTTTGCTTGAGAAAAGCTAGTGGAGTAAGTTATATGCCTCTGAAAATCCTAGCTGCAGGGGGATTTTCGGCCTTTAAAGGGTATGCCAGGAAAGGACATTTTTATCTTTCTGCAACTGATACTAAGACACTGTTGCTAGCAGTGCTTTGGGTTGTTTTTCTAATATGCAAATTAGAAAGATTTTATTCCAAAGGGTAATCATTCCTTAGAGATTTCACCCATACGTGTTGGTCCTTCAGCTGGCTCGCCTTTCTGTTTGGCCAGTGGTGCAGAAAGTATGGTCAGGGGAAGGGTCAGTCTGGGATGGAGTCACCGTTTTGGAGGATCTTGTATCTGGTGAGGCCTTCGTGGGTTTTGGCACGGAGAGTGGCTGGAGAAGCTGATTTGGAGGCAGGGCAGGGTTATGTATGTGATGATGTGCTTCTGGTTTGGTTCCCGCTCATGTCTGTGTGTACTGTGGGATATCAATGTTTTAATTTAAATACAAACATGGTATCTGGCCAGCTGATGGCATAGCTTCTGATGATATCACTGGACAAATGAAGCATGCATAATCCCAACCAAAACTGGGCCAACCAGCAGGTCCAGTGGTTGTGAGCTGGGTTCACTGTTCAAAAAACAGTTGCTTTAGCACCAGAAGCTGTGTTGCAATGCTGTTTGGTGTTCTTAAGCAACGTGCTAAATGTGCCATTGCATGGTCGGAATTTAAAAATATCATCTAAGTAGCAAATCTGACATCTGTGATCCTCAAATGAACCAGATTAAATGTACCTTGTAGAATATTATTTTCTCTCTGGTGAAGACCTGAGGGTCAGGTGCAACCCTTGCATTCATTCTGGACAGCATATAGGGCAGAGGGACTATGTATATAGGAACCAGGGGCCACCAGATATAAGATACCCTATATCTGCACACCCTAATGAGCTTAGCAGAGTGGGGTCATTTTTTAGGCTGGGGGTGATGGGCACAGTGTATCTCTGTGCAGACTGGGGGTGTTGGCTGGCTGGTACTGGAGGGGTGGGGAGCCTGTGGGGCAGAGCATGGGGCAGTCCTGGGGACAGCCAGAGATCCTGGGGGGAACCGTGGGGTGAGGTATGACATGGGCGGTGGGAGGCAGGTGTGGAGGCGTTGGGGTAGCATTGCAGCAGGGGTGGTACTGATGAATATTTGGGGGGATGTGGTGTGTGGCACTCATGGGGGGGCCGTGCCTGGGGGTATGAGCACAGAGAACAGCATGGGGAGACGAGGAACAAAGGTGGGTTGAATATGGAGTGGCTGGGAAATTGGGAAATCCTCAGGGTACCTCCTCCCTGATAGAAATTATCAGAAAAAAAAAAAAGCTAAGAACGTCAGTGGAAAAGGAGTCTTGAAATCCAGAGGTGGCTGATTCCCACAGAGCCTCCAGGGCGATGCTTGCTCAGAGCCCGCCCGCAACACGCACAGATGCAGATTTGTGCGTCTTCTCTCCCAGCTTCCTTACATCACATAAAGATTACCTAGGTGAGGGAAAAGTCAAGCTTTTTATATAGCACTCGCTGCTATAGAAACCACTAGCTCCGTAACAACGTGCCCTGCTGTGGAGGCGCAGCCGGCAGCAGCTCCAGACTAGGGGATGCTGTAACCTGCACTGTCAGTCTTCTGTATTTTCAACCAAAGCCCAGCTGACTTCTGAACCACTGTGTGTCTTTCACTTTTGCACCATGCAGCTTTTTAATGTTGGAAATAAAGACACCAGACCTCAGGAGTAGTTCACGCTAAAAAAGAAATCCATAGCTTTGTAGTATGAAGGTTTATCTGCTATTTTAAGTCTGTTGCAACGTGTAGATGACATTAAGCCTCTGCTGGTTTGAATTATGGCTGTAACTTTCCCCAGAAAGTCACTATCGGCCATCTCTGTGTCTCTCCAACAGGAAAGAAAAAGCAGCACTAAAGGAGGTGATACACGGGAAGCATTGTGTCTGCTAAGCTATCCGTGATACTGTTAAGATAAAAAAATCTGTAAAATGACTGTAACTCTGATGAATATTTCTGAAGTCGGAGGAGGATGGAGCTGTCAGCTATGAGGGGAGAAAAGCAATCTAGTATTGATCCTCAGTCAATAGAGCAATCCTGCTAATGCTTGTAATTCTAATTCCTGTCACTAGAAAACAAACAGAGCAAGAAGAGAGAAAACAAATGTAGAACATCCCAAAGACATCTGAAGTGCTCTCTGCTAAAAGTAAAACAGAGATTGGATTAATGAAATGTATTAAAGCCATAGATGTGCTTGCTTCTTTAGAGGTTACAAGATTTCTAGATGAAGAAAAAGGGAGCTGCTTTATTAAAACCCAAATTCTGGATGTTGCAGCTGAGGCAGTATCTCAAAAGCATTTACCTGAGAAGCGGATCTGCAAATAAATACTCTGATGAGAACAAAAAAACAATGTGGAAGGTACAGTACAAAATAAAGTTCTCTTTTCGATGACTAGAGTTAGCTTGTCTTGAGCACAGTCATGTGGCCTGTGTCCTCCCGGAAAATAGATGTCCAGGAAGCCTGAACAGGAGCTTTCTGCAAAGGAGAAGAAGATGAGGATAGGCAACAAGGACAGGGATTAAAAACAGTTGGTTGCTTCCATCACCAGTACTGCCTCCTATTCATGCTTTAGCCTCCCACCGTGCAGAGGGGACAAAGCAAGGGAGAGGCCAACCCTTTTTTTCCCTTTTAAGTGATTTTTCCAGTGGCTGCACTATGTTTAACTCATGCAAAACAGCATCCCAGACTATAGGCAGTGAAGCTGTAGGCAAGCGATGGTGGGAAGATACTTTGCGGACAGGCGGGGCAGGTCTCACCTGTGTTTGGCTTAGCAGACCTCCTCCTGTGATCCAGCCAGGTGCGTTAACCCAGCCAGGGCCCAGCGGCGGCTGCGGGTGCACTTCTTGCAGGAGACGGCCTTGCTCTCACCTTGTGCCAGGACCCTCCTCAGAAACGCGCACAGAAGCTTGTTGCAGAGCACCAGGATTCGTTTGGCTCCCAGTGTTAAGTAATTAGTTGAACACCTTTTTGCACTGGAGATAAAAAGGCCCTAAAGGTTTTCACAAGTATTTTGCAGTACCCAAAGCTGTTAATTGCTCCTTTTCCCATCGTTCTCATCACTCCACAGAGACGCGCTCACCTCCAGAGTATCTTTACCTTCTATAGAGGTAATCTGCTTACAGCAAGTTTATCTTCATTTTGCTGTTTTCTACTTCTTTCTTCAGATATCCTAAACTATTATCCAGAGGTAGGCGGCTAAAGTTCAGCTCCTGATGCTGTGCCTTTGGCCTCAGCAAGAGTTTGCATTTGACTTTCACAGCCCCAAGCAATGGCAGTTTCATTAGGTTTGACATGTTCTTTGGCTCACAGAGAGCCCTGCAAAAAATTTAATAAATTAGGCTGCTTATTTTGACAGCGACTTGTTTGCAGGTTTAGCAGCTGAACTTATTTTGGGTCCCAAAACAGTCATCTCAGAGGAACCCCAGTGTCCCACTAGGAAAGTACTGAGTGGGGCAGAGGCAAGGCAAGGACTGTGTACGGGGGCTGGGGAGCTACAGCGGAGGGGAAGGGCGAGAGCTTCGAATCCTGGCCTCTACTGCTGCAAGTTAGAAGCTAATCCTGCAAGTTTTTGCATTGCTTTATCCCGCTCCTCTCATTTCAGACACTAGGACAGGCTATGCTGTATGCCCAGCAGCCCTTCCCTTTGGTTAATAAATGTCGCAGGGGTAGAAATGTCACCGCAAAGTGTTGATGCTTCTCCAGGTACCCCTGAGTACCTTCTGCAAGCCCAGGGTGTTCTTAAATTGTGAGACCAGTACAACTCAAGACAGAGACAGGTGGACACATGGGGTTGACAAACTGCCATACACAAGCTATAGGAAAGTGAATGCTGAAAGAAAGATGCTGGCCCACCACCTCTTCTTTGAAATCGGTAGCCTATGTCAGGTATTTTCAGAAGTAAGGATGCTCTAGAAGTATTGAAGTTCATCCTCTAGGAGGATGAGGATTCTGGCAAACTGCAAAACCAAGTCTCTCTAGAAAGACTGCATGATTTATACACCCACTTCTTCTTAGTTTTGAATAATCTAGGATTATTGCTGCCAGACAAACTAAATTAGTCCTGTCATAAGCTCTCAAAGCCAGGCAATAGCAAAACCAACTCAAGGGGTTTTGTTTTCTTCTGCAGTTTTTCAGGGCTTTGCAAGCTGTGGAAATGATGAAACACGTAAAACGGTGCAAGAGAAAAGATTGTATAGGATTATACTAAGTAAGCTTTCTGGTGGGAAGCATGCAATTATATATTATGTACTGTCAGCACATGGAGCATGATGGGACTATAATTTTACCTATGTTATTTCCCCTGGTTGCCAGAGAAACCATACTAAGAAAAGTCAAAGTGCTCGTGTCCTTATTGATCTTCTTAACAAACTCTTGCAAACAGCATCAGATGTTATGATTATTTTCTCTTCATTGAGCTGATATCTGATGTCACACATACCACTGTCAAAATCAGCTGGTTTACCAGTTCAGAAATCCAGCCATAAAACTATATTAAAAAAGCTACACTGAAGGAAATGGAACAAGCACATTAAATAAAAGTAGCCATGCATATGAATGCTTTCCTTTGCCTTTTCTTGAAAAGCCATATTGATGCAGATTGAAATGAGAAAAAAATGGGCTGCCAAGTCCAGGAAACTTAGTCCTTGTCAATTTTAAGGTGAGTGAGATGGTGATGAAGGTCTCACTGATGGCCGGTGGCGTGCACGCTGCAGGGAGCTGTGTTTGGGGAGGAGCAGGAGTTCTTTGGAGACCTTTGTTTCTAACCACAGGCTGGAGCGGGTTTGCTTGGCCTCCTGGGGAAATAACACAGTGGTGTCTCTTGGATGATTTTAGGAGATGCAGGACAGGGAGGACAGCGGCAGGGACCTGCCACAGGACAAACAACTCTGAGGCGGCAGTAGCAGGAGGGGAGAGGTGAGACAGAAGGACTCTTCATCCCCTGTGAAACCAGTGGCTGAGCAGGTGGCTGAAGGTTTCTTCCCCCTCCTCCTCCTTTTCCTCTTCCTTCTCCTCCTCTTCCTCCTTCCTCCCTGTCAGAGTCCCACAGGGAGTGGGGTCTTTGGGGCTTTGTGGAGGAGCAGGGCAATGGGACTGCACCAGGGGAATGGGGGAAAGCTGCCCATCTGGCAGATCCTGGAGTTAAAATTTTAATATGATATTTTTTTCCTGTTCCTTTTCTGTCCTTTGAGAAGGAGTGCTCTGGGCCTGAAGCAGCAGTATCTCCATGATCGATGCAATCATATTTTTCCATCCAGAAAACTGAGCCTACAGACAAACAGGGAGTGATGGCTAAAACGAACCTAAACTAGAGTGGCCGCAGACACGTCCCATGCTATTTCTGCAGCCTCTCGTGGCAGCGGCCTGGGGCCCCACGCCTGAGAACCTCTGCTGAGTTGTAGATACAGAGAAAAGAGACTTCTTCTTGAGTCTTACTATCAGCATATAAATAAAAGCACAGGAAGGCCAGAGAGGAGTTTATTTTGTAGGGGAAACTGAGCAAAATATAAGATTTGGGCTTTAGTTGTGGGACTAGAGTGGTTTTTGGTCTTTTGGAGCATGCAACCCATGGGTATTCCTTCCCTCAAGTTTTCATGTTCACCTCCAAAGTCTGTGTGTCCCCTGTTGCCCTCAGATGATGGGCAATCATGGTCTCCCTGGGGGAAATACAGCTGTCCTGGGAGGCTGGGACTGGGAAGGCAGGTCTCAGGTCGGGAGAGTTGGCCTGGGCATGGCATTGACGAGCGTGGCATCCCCCTGGCTGGTCTGCAACTTTTGTCGGGAATTGCAGGACAAAAAAGCCGGTTCAAATTTATTCAGGGTGGTGAATGCAAGGCAAGTCCAAGTACTTGGGAGCCTTTAGTGAAAACTGAGAGGTGGACACGCAAGAAGAAACGTTAAAGTTGGGTTTGTGTGTGTGTGTTTGTCTACCCTTTCCTAAAGCTAATGGAAAACGCAGGTTTTCCCCTCATTTTTGGAAGAATTTTCTCAAGTAGGTTTAATAGTATGTGAAGAAGAAATGACACCACCTCCCTGCCTGATTTGCAGCCCACAGCTAACTTGTAATGAGTTTTTTCTTAATAACGTTTCAGTTATTCTCCTTCCTACTGAGGGTGAGTCCAAGAAATAACTTAAGGAAAATTTTTACAGCCCTATTTTTAAATGTCCCTGTGCAGAGTAACAGTTGGGATGTCAAGTGGCTCTGGTGTTTGGAAATTATGTCTGACAGCCCCAGGAAACCGTGAAAGAGAGCTGTCCTCTCAAAGCTTGTGAATAGTCATCCCACTAACAGGTATATATGAACAGCCCAGGTTTGTGTCCAAGAGAGCTTTTGGGTCTCTTGTCTTGATGGAGATATGATGAAACTGAAAAGAAACCATTTTTAAGTAGGTGTTTGGAGAACAGAAAACGTTATTCTTACCGTATCATATAATCAGCAGAAGAAACGAGGTGGCCCCCACTGGCCAACCTCCCTGCTGTAAATCCTCTCCGCATAAAATTTCATGAGAGCTTCAAAAACATCTTGAGAAATCTTTCATCACTGAAGGAAAGTCCCTAAAGATAGCTAAATGGTTTTCACATTACAACAGTAGCTGCTAGTCCTGAGAGCCACTGAGGGTGGTGGAAGTGGTTTTCAAATTATTTCAGCCTCTCCTCCTCCCATACTGGTTTAAGTCTCTTCACGAGGCGTCCGTACCCACCGCTGAGCGTGCAGGGGAGGGTGGAATGACATGCTTACTGCAAATGGCCTTTTGCATCACATAACACATTGAGCAAATCATCAGCCATAAGGTGGCTGGTGAAACTGGATCTGAAATTATTGCAAGATCTATCATTAGAGGCAGTTATTACAGTATATAGAAAATTCTCCACATATACCATTTTCCCATTATTTTCTGTTTGCTGTGCAAAGTGTCTCTTTGTTGAAACATACCATCTTATCAATCAACAGCGCCGTTCGCTGTGGCCGTACTGTGTATTTTGCCTGTAACTCATAACAGGATCATAATTGTGTGACTGACACAGCAAACAAAGTGGCCAGCCATTTATCATTGCATTTCTGTGTGCTTTTATGTTGGTGCTTGATTTGTAGCTTAGTTATGAATTTACATAAACCTGATCATTTTAATGAAAACTTGATTCAAACAACCACCCCGGCATTTTGTACTATTTTTGTTTTCTTTCCTTCTTTCCTTGTACATGATGTTGGCCCTATTTTGTGTTCAGGCAGGTGGTGAAATGAAAGTTCTTTACAATTTCAATATAATAAATCTGTCTCTGCTTGACAAAACATTAAGGATTTTTTAAAAATGTCACTTACTCGGTATGTGTAATTGAACACATACATGTTCTATGAATACATCAGGACACGTGCATTATGCATGAACGTTCCCATATTACACAAAAAATGTTGAAACAAACCAGGTTTTGACCAAACTCCAAGGAGATTCCAGGACAAGGCAGCCTTTATTCTCATGTCTCTTTGGGTATATGAGAAGCCCTGAGTTCTGTGCCTGCCTACTGTTTCTGTTGTAGATTGGGGCTCCCACTGAGAAGATGCTCCCTGGGCGTCGGGGATACCTTGCAGGCAGACTCCACCGGCTAGGTCAGGCACAAGAAGAAGATCACAGGTGTGTTCCTGGGCTGCAAAGCTCTGCCAAGGGGGCAGCATCTGGTTCCCCAGGTAGAAAGCTGCTCTGAGAGACCCTGTTCCTGGGACGCGGGATAGCTCTTTGGCTGTTCCTATTCTGCAAGGTGATGTGTTATGCTGGGCAGACACACTTGTAGCTCAGGACTGCATCTATGTGCCTCTGGAAGACACCCTTATCCCCGGTGTTTAAAAGTTTTAAGAGTCTATTATTCAGGGCTTACGTAATTGAATACAAATAATAACATGAATAATGGTAAGCAGCTTCCTTTCTTGGCATTGAGCCAGGTAAATGAGACTTCTTTAATTTTGTGGTATCAGAATTGACTCAAACCAGACCTCCTGTACTTAGGAAGAAATGCCCTGCACACACAGTGGAGTTTAAGCACTTTCCTTATTAGAAAGTCATGCCCTGTTCTCTGGAAGTCAGTAGCAGAATTCCTATGATCAGAAAAAAAATACCAAATCCCTAACCAGACAATGCAAAAGAAAAGCACAGTTGCGTTGTAGTTGTTGCTTAAGGGTGCAGTCAAGCCTTGAACATGCTGCCCTGTTTACAAGACGTGGTCTGAGAGCAATCCCGGGCTCCTTGTCCAGGGAGCGCCCGCCGAAAGCCCGTGGAGCTTCGCTGGCTAGGAGGGTTGCTGCCACGTGTTCTCCCAGCAGGTCCATTGGGTTGCTGTCGTCGGTAGGAAGGGTGTTACTAGCTCATTTTGGGCAGTGTTTTGACAAGATGCTGGATGTGCAATCTCACAGAAGGGCTAAAAACAGCAGTGTACTCTCAGCGCAGACAGGCTCTTTGTAGAGGTTTGCTGCCAAACTCCGAAGTCGCTTGCTGCTCATGGGTGGAAAGGCATTTTTTGATCCTGAGTTTTATAACTTGGCTATGTACTTTCTAGCTAGTGGTATAAAGCAGTTCCTGAACACATGCTGCCAAATTTCGAGTTTCTGCTGGAAAACGTTGTAAAAAAGCAAACCAACGAGCAAATAATATGAAGGAGAAAAAAATTCTGCTCTTTCCTAAATTAATTTTCAGAAATTGCTGAGCTGTTTTGGTAGAAAGTCAAAAAGAATTGGTCTGAGGTAGAGATCTGACAGGGATATTTTCAAGCATAATGATTAAAGTTTATAATCACAGAATTTTATAATCACAGTGTTTATAATCACAGCAAACCTGGGGTTTACAACGGGAAGGTCAAGACATCCTGACCCCAGGCAGTACAGCCAGTGCCCCTGCAATAAGTTATCGGTCTCTACGTAAAGAATTTGTGAGAGTTGCTTTCAGGTGCACTTGCCCTTGCACAGTTGTGCAAGTGCTGACCCCCTGCCTGGAAAAACATTGGTTTATGCTTATTAGCAGCTTGGGCGCTCGTTGCTTTTCAGTTGGCAGATAACGGCCCCTGGGGAGGTCTGGCCGCGGCTCCGTGCCGTGTCCGGGTACCAGCCAGCAGAGGGGAGCCGACGCCGCGCATCCGTCTCTGCCCGGCGCAAGAAAGCACAAGCTGCAGAGGAATGAATGAATGTCTGCCTTCTTCGCATTTCCAGCTGCTCAGATTTTTAGTTTCCTGCTGTGTTGTGGAGGTGCTGGAAGTGGGCTTTCTACTGAATTAGGAAATTTAAAAGTGATGTGTTGATGACATAAATATACATGAATTCCCAAAATACTGAAGAGTACACGTTCACACCCTGAACATTTTATACTAGAAAACACATGACATGAAACTGTCTCAGAGCCTCTAAATGAGTCTTTAATAAAACAGGAGCTTAATGAACCAACATTACAGACAAGATCTTGAGAGAGAGCTGCATGTGTGATAATCACATCCCTGCTAATTTTATTCTACTGGAATATTCCAAGTGTCCCTTTTTATCACAAACCATAAAGGGCCAGACATAAATGGACTGGAAAATACCATTTAGCGGGCTGTTTCTGTCCCTTGCTTATGTGATGACTCTTGCCTCCTCTTCAGTTGGTTGAGGGAGTTTCTGACTCGTTTTGCCAGCAGATTTAGCCTGCACAGAGCCTGCAATCACCCGCTAGATTTAAGGGGTAGCAGAAGGGCCCTGCTCTGCTCACAGACCACGCTCCTTTTCCCAGCGGGAGCGGAGGGCAGGAGGGAAAAGCCCCAGCAGTATGGGTGGGATCGATGGAGAGAAGAGCACTGATTAGGGGTGAAGAGGGTGCAGGGTCAGTGGTTACTGTGCAGCATCAAAGCAGTAAGGGAGGATGCGCCTTTCATGGCACTTTTGTAAAAGCACTTAATAAGGTGAGAGAGGTGATGTGGGAGAAGGGAGTCACACTTACAAATATTGGTGAGAGCGGCTTTTGGAGTGGATGGCAGCTGAAGGTGGAGAATATGGATTAGTGAGGTTAAAAGAGTGGAAGGCTGAAAGGAGGCAGATCAAAACACGAGAGGGAGGAGGATGAACAATGATGGTGAAACAGGAGAAAGATGAGCACAAACCAGTGTGGGTTTCTGGTGCTGCCACGATGCCTGAAGGCAGCGAGTTTTCTCAGCTCTCGCTGTTCCTCAGCTTGACTTCTATAAAATGATGGTGGCTTGACTTTATGAGATCACAGGATTATTCAGGTTGGAAGGGGCCTCATGAGGTCATCTAATCTTTGGCATCGTCTTCCTTTCCCTCTCTCTGTCTTATCTGATTAAGGCTTTTCTGTCTCTTATATGTAGTGTTACCACACTGTTTTTGTGTAGATATAATTGCTATATCACAAATAATAATAAAAAACCTGTTACCCAGGGAGCTCAGACTTGTAGATGCACCAAGTCTTGCACCTGTGCAAGGCAAAAGGAAAGACAAAAAGAAGCAAAGGGGAAGGGTAACGTTTCTTCTGACTTTAACGTGGTTGCATCCATGTTTGCATTGCCTAAATTTCTGCTATAGCAGCAAACTTCTGTGTTACTTACTTGAAGTGTTCTTCCTTGTCATTCTTGACAAATCTCATCACAGGTGTAATGCAAATGAGAGATGAAGTACTATACACATATCTTACGGCATGGAGGTGCTTTGCGTCACAGCCTCTGCTCAGACCCAGATAAATGCGATTCCTGGACCGTAGTGCTTGCTTTACGACAGCAAGCAGTCAGCTTCCCTGAATTACCCGTCAGCTCCAGGAGGGCTGTGTTCCCTTTGTGTTTTGTATTATTATGCTCACTATTGTCATTATTATTTTCAGACTTGCACTTGCTTTCTGAGATTTGATAGGATACTCCTACTAAACACCACAATTATTGCTTTAAAAACATGCTGTTCTGCTGTAGTCAGGCTTTGAAGAAACCAGCAGTGCCTAAAAGGTGGAAAAACTGCTTCCCTGGAAGGAGGAAAGTATTTCAGAAGGATTAGGGTGTGCTTCATCCTAAAATATCAGGGTCACCAACACAGAGAGTAAGACGAAGCAGTAATTCTCCTCTCAGCTGGGGTGGGGGGAGCAGGGGTGACTGCCCAGCCCTTGCCTTTTCCCTTGCCAGCCCCACGGCGAGCCTGGCAGGACTTCTCTCCCCAGGAGCCACAGTTTCAGATAACTTTGCTGAAGGACTAAAACGCTCCCTTGCGGGGCTGCTGGGGTTGTCTCGGCAGCCCACGGCACGGTTCCCGGCACCACAACCGCTCAGATCGAGGACGGGAGCCACAGCATCGGCTAACCTGCTTCTGGCTGCCTGGATTGCTGCACGTTTTGACCTCGCCGGTGGGGGTTCATGATTGCTGTTGGAGAGGCTTTCTTGCTGCAAGCAAGCATTTCTAACTCTTCTTTTATTCGGGGGAACCGTGCTCTGGAAAGATAAAGTGTACACGCTGAATGGGGAAGAAGAAAGACGCTGATCTTTTGCTTTCTGCCACTCATTGTTAAATTCCCTCTTTCTCCTCAAAGTGAGCTCTGTTTAAGGGTGTCCAGGAACCAGACAGATACACACACACACATACATATATAGAAATAGTACCAGTGCTCATACCGAGCATCCCTTCTGGAACATAATTTTAGCTCCCCTCTCCATCCACTGCAGATGATTTTTAAAGGGCAAACGTCCTTTGCTCAAGGCACGTTAAAAAGCCTTTCTCTGCAGGCTGACTAAGCCTTTCAAGTGCCTTCAGTGGGCCACAATTAATGAAGCACAAAAGAATAATCATCTGGTTGTTTAGAGAAAATGAAATTATAGGCTGTTATGAGCCAAAGTGCTGTGGTTTCCCCAATGTCTCCTTCCACTTGATCCAAAAGAAAATTCTTAACAGAAAAAAAAGATTGCACTTGAATGTTTAGCTGCTACAAGTGGTTAAGCCTGGATGCAATATACATACAATTTTTCATATTAGAAATATACTTTTCTTTCTGCCTCCTTTTCCTGTGTTTTCTGCTAAGTGAAATGGGGGTGAAGTCAGCATCAAGTCAAATCTTGAGTTGTGAAACCTCATCTCTGAGGATTATTAAAATTTGGCAAGATGAGCTCATCCACCCTGAGTATCTTTGGCTCAAATGAGACAGGAAACACTGGAAATACTGGAAAAAACCATAATCTTAAGGCCTTCTGCCTGATTTTCAAGACCTAACTGTGAAAGAGCCTCTGGATGCATTTCTAAGCCCTCTTTGGACTGCTCTTCACTGCTCAGAGACATTTCTCCAAGATGCTTCATTATCCGAGGGCAAGCAGGTGGCTGAACGATGACTGAGCAACTGTGCCACTGTAAAACAAAAAAGGCAATAAACTGGGCTTCCTGTAAAACAAAGACCCTTCAAAAGTAGAGAGATGCTGCTCACATGAGCACTCACTGACAGGCTCGAGTGCTCACAGACCTCGCGGGAGAGCCAGGCTGCGGCTGACGGGCAGAGCATGCCATTGCACAGCTGTAAGCTTAATTATATTTTATCATCCAGGTCACAAAAACATGAGTGACTGAAGATTTTTGTTCAGTGCAGATTCATAGCCATACAAATAAAATCTTTTTTTAAATCTTCCATCAGCATTCCCTAAGTTTCTACCTCCATCCTTTGAATTTCATAGACATATTTCTTACAGGCAGCAGAAATGAAGCCTGGCCTTTACTGAGAAGGAACACTGGTATCTTCTGCCTTGACCGTGAGTCTCCTGTGTGATATACCCGTCGGTTTACAAAGGGGTACTGAGATTTCTCTCCAATTCTCCTTCCTAACTAATCCATTTCTGCATCAGTACTACTGCAGAACTATCTCTAGAGCCAGTCTTTCATGAATCAGAAAGACTTTCTTTCTCATGCTCCACACGTCTTCACATGTGGCTCTTTTGCATTGTAGCTGCAATAAACTCTCAGACGAATATCCCTGGCAGTTTGGCCACGTCTCTGCTGCCAGCCATCTAACGATAATCTCGGGTGTTCTTCTAACATCTGGGAGGGCTCATTACTGTAGGAATATTTGAAATTCTCCCAGTCCCATCACGCTGGACCAGCTATATGGGAATGAGTTACATTTCCCAGAATATCAATATCAGGTTAAAAGACAACTGTTTATTGATTCTGTGTCTTGACTTGACGCTGGGAGTTCAAATATTTAGACTTCCACCTTATAAGACTCTTTTCCATTATGGAAAGTAAGTCATGCAATTTAAAGTAAGTGCAAATTAATGAGATGAAGAGCTCAGAGTGTTTCTCCAAATTAAAGAAGCACTACAATTTTATTAGGCATGTAGGTGCAGTTAAAGTTAACAAACCAACACGATTTGGATTCAGCCTGGTGTACCCTTATTATCCAGCCACAGACTACCAAGCACTCCATTCTGCAATGGGACTATTTCCATTTTACTTGAGTTACAATTCCTCTTGCATATCTTTTATGGAGTCACCTCTCCAAAAGCTATGGAGGATTATGCAAATTTAATTATGCTTGATTGGAAATCCAGGGGTTACATTTTGGAGCTACCAGATGAACCAGAGATCAAATTCATGTGAATTCTTTGGCTGCACAGGTGATTTGGTTACCTATAGAAATTTTTCTTGCATCATGTCAAATCTTATTTTTAATTTTGAAGATAGTGTGTTTTGTGAGTCCACCAAGCCTTTATCTGACCTCTACTCTTCTTCAGACCTTGCTTTATATCCCACATAAGTTTCTAACTGTGATAGTCTCTCTGAATGGATTTGTAAGTAATTTGCTGGGCAACAGGTGAATTAAGCTAGTTTTTAAATAAGTCCCTATATATCAAACCAGAATATACCTTTACTAATGTGTTCTACACATTGGGAAGAGAGTAGATGGACTCTGCAATGATTGAACATTCCCAAGTGCATGCCACTGGCCACCGTCCTACACAGAAATCTACTGGAACAGTTTTCTCTCCCTATTGTGAATTCTCCTATATGAGAAACCCTCAAAACCTCTAGAAATAGAGAAGTTTTGCTAAAAATACTTTTCTCCTAACTAAACAACTCCCAAATGCTCCCAGTGGCAACAGCAGCAGTTGGATGAAAGTCCCCTTGTTTGTCCTGATTCAGCCTCATACAATTTGAGATCTTGCCAAATCACCTTAATCACTTGAGTATCCAAGGAGAGTTAAATAAAAATCCTCACTTTATTGCCAATAAATAAAGGCAGAGAAAATATAAGCCCAACAGAAAATCATGGGAGTAAATCATATCACCCCACAGCTGAATGACCAGAGATCTTCCTTCCTGAAGTTCAGCATGTGGAGAGGTACAATGTGAATTTTATTGCTTATCTTGTTTATTTTGCTGTCTTGAGAGTTATTTTAAAGAATGATGGGACAGAAGGAAGGTTCCTTTCAGAATTTTAATTTCTGCTGTCAGCTGGTAATTTGCTTTTCCATTTTCTTGTGTTTTCTGGGTTTATTTTTCATGGATGATTCAGTGTGGGTGGAAGAGTAGCACTTCCAAACAAAACTCACTCTGTCTTGACCGGTGTTGGTGTACAAGTAGATCAGTTTTACTCGAGCGTGCTCAACCTGTGGCTGACAGCTTGCTTGCAGGGGCAGCTCAGCAGCGGTCTGGCTCCGATGGCTCTGTTACTGTAGATTCGCCCCTCGGATTGTACGTCTCCTCGTGCATGGGATGCCTGGGCCCAGTGCGCGCTGCGCCCTGATGATCCTGGAAACATTGGGCTTGTTGCGGGCATCCTGCACATACGAGGTGAGTGCTGGGCAGTGATTTCTGGGCAGTGCTGACTTGGTACACCGGCGTCCTTTCAGCTGCACCCTCCGGCCTTTGCTTTCTCTCAGACCTTTCCCTGCTAGACTACCAAGACCTTTAGTGCCTGCAACTTCTTCACCAGGGAACTCCTTAAATACTATAATCAAGATAGCAATCTGAGGGGAGGATCAGGCTGGTTGTAAGTGTTTCTCCTGTTATCCCTTATATTGCATTGCCCAGAAAAGGGAATTGGGATGTTAACAGGTCTCAGCCTACCAGAAACACGCTGTAACAAGTTTGGCCACTCAGAAACACCCACAAAATGTTCATGGCTCCCATTCTTTTTTGTATTTTGTGACCCACAGAAGACCAAATCTAAATGTGAAATATTAAATTAATGCAGAAACCTTTAAGAAAAGTTTCTGTGTGCCCTTAACATGAAAATAACAATAATAAATGATTCTGTAAAACATTTGGATCCTTCAGGGTGGTTTCTAACACATTTCTTTAGCACTACAGAGGCTTATATTAATATCAATGTCCTCAGTGTCAGACCAATCTAATCCCACAAATAATCTTATCTTTCTCATTTCCTAAATATCAAAACACTCTTCTGACCTTCCAGATTCATTCCAATTTGATAAATTAACACATCTCAGTACTTTTTCTTTTGCTGAGTTAACAAGTGCTGAGGTTTGTTTTTGTGGCAAAGGCAAATAATTCCTCCTTCCACTGTGATAATTAATAGTGTCCTCCACCAGTACAGGCTCACAGGAGACCTATCACTTTCTATGACTAGTACAATTATGATCAACATTAGAGAGTACATTCCTGTTTAATTTTCTTAATAATGAGTACCAGTTCTTCTACTGTGACTGCTGAGGCTGAATGCATGCTTTTTAGAACAATAATTGATGTGTACAGTACTATTCATCAGCATCAAATGCTTATTCTTAAACATTGGATAGCTGGTGATGCTTTAAATTCTGCCTTGGACCTTTAGAGAAAATGTTACTGTCTTTATGAAGCCTGAAAAGACATGTTATACAGAAGCTGCACAAAGTCAAACTGTAATTGAAGTATTTCATAGGGAGTTTGGGATTTCACTGGTGTAGCTTCACTGGGGTCCCGTAGAATCAGGATTGCTGTGCAGTGTCCATCATAATTTACTGGACAGAGACAACAGTTGCAATATGGTTTATCATGTTTCAAATAATGTGGTGACTGTTAAAATGTGACACTGTTGGTTTAAACCTGCAGCATACTCTGGAAGACCTCAAATCCTGGAGACCTTCCTACATGCACAGTATGGCCTGTAACTGCCCTCCTGGCGGGGTCTCTCTGGAAGGAAGAGCTCCAGTGGCGGCCTTCTGCTTTAGCAGCTTTGAAGTTACGATTTTGGAGGTACTATGCCTTCCTTCAGAGGATCTCAAAGACCTTCCCATCTTCACTGGATACAGTACAGTTAGCAGCCATGGCAGAGCAAGGCAGTTGTGTCTCTGGATGAAGTTACAGGTATTAGGGCAGGGATTCCTTGTGATACCAAAACACATCAATTTATGCTTTTCTGTGTAAGCATCTATAAACATACTAACGTTTCTAAGCTCCCAAGTTCCCAATAAGCTCCCAGTAGAAGCTGGTGGCTGGAGGCTGCAGCAAGTTTTCCATTTCTGAGCTGCCCACAAGGGCTGGGGGAGCATCTCGCGTTTCTCTTTGAATGTTTCCTGAGGCAGCGTCTGACTGCAGGGCTGGAGCAGTCTGCTGACGGCATCTTCTCTGGGTCCCAGGGCGAGGGGTGGGCTGTGTGGTGGGAGAAGGGTCCTTCTCCAAGTACAGCCATTGCCAGTGGGGAAGAGGTGCGCCTGAGGTAGGAAAAGACTCAGCAGAGAGTTTAGAGAAAAACAGCACAGACACCACTGATGGGTGTGTAAGACTGGCAAAGGATTTACCAAGGTTTATAATTTCTGTACAGAAGAGTATTAGAAAAGGCTTATTTTCTGAAGCTGTGATTAGAGGGAGAATCCTCAGTGTCGGGTTGATGGTCCCTTGGGTCCCAGGGTTTGAAAGAGCAAAAGGGAGACTACAAAGAGAGGACCCCAGTGAAAACCTTGAGAAATTGTTCAGCATGTGGTCCCTGACCCCCAGGAAATACTGAGGACATGGAACAAGCACTGGCTGAGAAAATGATTGCAAGGGGAAAACGAGAGGTGAAAACCCCCCCGCCGCTCATTGCAGTAAGAGCCGTTGTCGAAACAGACCCACGTTCCCCGGGGCCGCACATCACTCACTCCTGTGCTCTCAGGCTCTTCCTATACCTTACCCCGTGGCACTGGGCTGTCTGAATAGTTGCAACACTACAGCATTAAATCTGTCTGTAGCTAGCTGGAGGTTTGGAAGCAGTATTTGAAACCTGGGCCTCCTGTATTTTTGTTAGAGAAAATGGTTTCATAAGGAAGAGTTTGCAAAGAGCCCACATTGTCTGAGAAACTCTGTCTTGACAGTCATGCCAAATACGTTCTTTGGTTAAGTTTATTTCAAGTAGCAGGTGTGATCTTAGGTCGTAGTTCAAGGTCAAAACCAGCCAGAACGAGTAGCCAAGGAGAGGAACTGATAAAACATATCTGAAGGCACGTTGCAAGCCTTGTGTCTGTACAGCACCCAACGGGCCCTGGTCTCATCCACAGTCTTCAGCGTAATGGTGATGGCACAGTAATGCCCAAGTGATCTGGGCAGAGAGGCCACTGCTGTTTTCTGAAATTGAAATCTGTGTGTTGGGGTCTCCTGCATCTCCTTTACTTTGAACTGAATACTTGGCTGTCTCTGGGTTGTCACCCTGGTCTCTCTACCATGCTCAAAAATACGTGAAGTAAATGGGAAACAGAAAGATTTTAAAGCATCCCAAACATGTTACACCTCATTCTCCCAAACTGGACCACCGTGAGGGTACCAAATCCACGATTTATTTAGGTTCAGGGCCTACTGAAAGTGAGATTTTTCAAGCCTGGGAGCAGAATCAATACTGGGTGACTTAGGTGCCTACTCACTGAATTCACATATCCACTTCTTACCGTGAGCAACTACTTATTCATCCACAAGGTGAAATGTAATAACTTAAAAATGTTAAAACAACTGCAAAAAGCAAACAGCAAAAATTATAGCTAGGTGATTCACAAATGGAAATAAATAAATACAACATAAATTATGCACTGCAGTGATGTGTTCAGGTATAGTAATAATGTTTTCATGGGCAGGGATAGTCACCCTTACAACCTGTATGAAAGAAAAAGATCTTACCCTAACAAAAACATTCCCAGGATATTAATATTTATTCAGATTATGACATTACTAACCATTTTATGGAAACCTGGGAAACTTTTAAAAATATGTTCAGTAACATATTTTTTTTAGGAATTAGTAATGCAATTTTATTGCACTCAGAAGGTATGTGGGATCTCTTTAAAAGCACGCCCCACATTACACTCCCCTCTAGCCCCAAACAGGGTGTCTTTTTTGGAGGCAGTCCACTAACAACATAAAAATGTATCGTGTAAATGCCGCATGTCTTTCTGACCCTATTAGCTCAATCAGATGCTGTAGCATTAGATATAAGTGAGAAATGCCAGACTCTGTATTGCCTTATTGTTGCTGTCTCTGAAATACTTCATTTCACTTACAGTTGTGACTCCAGGTCTCTGAAACCATCAGCAGCTTTGCTTCCTATCATGTCCAGTTATCATCTCTGCCAGTGCTGTGCTGGGAGGAAAGGGTTTTAACCCCGGCAAGCCTAGGCAGGACAAGCTTCAAACAGGAAAAAATTGGAACTGGTATAAAAAAAGAGCCTCTGAAAATGAACCGTCCTTGCAAAAGTGGCTTGGCAGAGCCCCGCTGTGTAAAAATGGTCCGTGCTTCACAAACTGCCTCCAAACTGCCTGGGACTATTAATCCTCCCAGTGCCACAGTGGCTTACAGGAGGATTTCCCTCGTTCTCACGTGCCAGCTCACCTGCACTGTACAGGAAAGGATTCAGCTTCAAAAAACAAGATTAAGCCTCATGCAATCCCATTACAGGGCTGTGCACACATAGCTCTCCTGCGTCCCATGCTGTCTCACTCAACCATGGTCCTTTGCTGTTGCAGCAGAGAGAATATCCCTATTAAGACATTTTTTTCTGTAGCAATAAATTTCATTTTGTTCAGGGAAAATGGGGATAAAAACAACCATTCATTAATGAAAACACATAGGAGATTTAAGAAACTGCTGCTGGGCATTTTTCTTGGGTTTGTTGTTGTTTTGAAAGAAAAATTGAAAGATGTCAAAGAAAATATTTTACAATAATGGGAAAATATTTATTTCTGCCACCATTCTTTCTGTAGGCAAAACCCAGTAATTTCCCTCGTGTGTTGTCCCTAATATGTACTGGCTGGAGCTGGGTGAAAGAATGGCTCCCCGGTGTGCGCGGGAGCGCTTGTGGCGGGGCGGGCGTCAGGCGTTCCCAGCAGCGCAGCCCTGGCAGCGCGCGGCACGGAGTGGGACCCGTTACTGCACGGTGCAGCCGCTGTCCTGACGATGCTGCCTTCCCTGGCAGCTCTTGTTGCACTCAGGGCATGGCCCGTCTCGGCTTGTGGTCACATATTCAGCTTGTTCCTCCATCGTACCTACAGTGTTTCCAGTTTCCAGTGTTGATAAAACATTTTCCTTCCATCATAGTGGGACAGAGGGCTTTTGTCAGTGTTTCCAAATAGTGAATAAGCACGTTAGGAGAGTAGATTGGTAGTGACTGAAGCCCTAAAATTTTGCAGCAAGGAATTAAATGCCATAACTACCATTACACTGAGATAACATTTGCTACATCTGCTTATTAGGTCATATCTGAGAAGCTAAACGGTGCCAGGACCAGCTCTCTGTGCAAAACTGGCACAGACTAGCCCTGGGTTTGGAAAGGAGAAGAGCCAGTGTTGGAGCATGGGCATGCAGTAGCACAGCATGGCCTGGCCATGTCAGTAATGTCATTCTCTCTTCTGCTTCAAAATAGGTTCTGCACTGAAACAGAAGCTGCACTGAAATCGCCTGCTGGAAGTAACTCCGGGAGATCTCTCTGTGCCGACCCCTGAACCCTTCTTAGGAATTGCTTGGGGTGATGGTGGGTGGCCTGGCCAAAACTGCACCTGGGACCGTCCCACCGAGGTGACCTTCCTAACACTGTTCAGTTTATTAATGTGAATGTGGTTGGCTTCGGCAGAGGAAAAGAAGAATAGCTGACAAAGGCAACAACCACTAGGGCTAAAGATGCATGAGAAGGTGGCAGTGGAAAAGAGGCAGAGGTTGCAGAAGCGCTAGGTGAAAGGAACACAGCGACAGGTTTTGCAAGGGATTTTAGAGATACTACAGGCTGCTGTTGATAAATGTGACAGATATTGAGGAAAACAGGAGATTTGTCATGCAAATGTCCTTGGGATCCAGAGGCAAATTTTTTTGGAGTAGACATCAGCCAGCAGTCCTTCCCTTTCGCTTCCATCACTGCCTCTTCCAGTTACCTCAGTGATTTAGATCAATTGCAAACAATGCATGATGGATTAACTCCTAACATCAGTGTGACAGTGAGAGCTCTTTGCTAACCTTCAGATGAGCGGCTGCTGTGAAAAACTATGCTCCCTTTGAGCCACACAAGTTATGTCCGTGCCAGTAAACTAAAGAAGATGAAGACATGGGCCAGCACTGGCACGTGGCTGTCCATACTGTGGGATTGCTGGCACGTCCCTGGCACAGCCTTGGGGCTGCTCCGGCTCTGCCACGCAGCGCCTGGGCACGGTGCGTGGGTGAGCAGGATCCGTCCCCCTAGGCAGTGTGGGTGCTGGGGACAGCAGAGGTCAGCTCTACGGGTGCAAGCCAAGCCATGCCATTCACCCTCCAAACTAGACAACATTCTGGGCATGGAATGGGTTATTCACTAATGTGCATGTAGCATATTTGGGCGAGAAAATTTAATTCATGTTTCCACGTATCAGGACAGCAGTGGAAAGGCTAACTGTGTTTACAGAATGGTTCTTTGCTGCCTACAAAAGCCATGTACAGAAAGCTAGTTGAACTACAGCATAAAAATGACACTTCTTCTCTTTGGTCGTTTTGTATGGCTTTCACCTAGGTAAAAAGATTCCTTAAAAAGTTTTTTGGGTTTGTTTTGGTTTGGTTTTCTTATTTTCTTGTAAATAAAAAAAATCCCCATAGAAATGCCATCCACTGGAGATGGCATCTCAGTCAAATCCAACCCTTGGGAAAAAAAACCCAACAACCCACAAACAGAAAAAATTAACAGTATTTCTTTGAAAACTATTGTGTACACACAAATAGTTATGTCCTGCTTTGTGCACTTATTCTTCTCCAAGAGGTGATACCATTTTCCGTATATAGTTAACTTCTTAAAAGAAGCTATAACTATTCATTCATCTTTCTTCTGACCTGAAAAATATAGTAAAGTGGTTTTACTTTTCCAGCAGCTCAGTGTTCACAATTTTCACAATGCTCATGGATACTATTATGTTGCAAAGCTTTTTATTCCCAGCACTTTGACCAGAAAAGGTGCTTCTTCATACATAAAGTTGCAAGAACTTTATGTGCTTCTGATGCTATGTCGCCAGTGGAACACATTATATGATTTTCCATTAAAAATGCAGTGCAATTCACTGTACTTAAAGGAACATTAATATCAAATGAAAACTGATTATTATAATCAAATTTGGTATCCATTTCACAAGGAGGAATTTCATGACCAACAATTAATTATAAGCAGGGGATGAGAACATGCAAATAAACACAGATGTGCCTGGGATACAATACTCGCGGCAGCTCGTCGCCTAGGCATGACATTTGAAATTTGTATCCCAGCCTGAATCTCTTGGACCTAAATCCACATGTAGAGTACAAATCAGATAGAGCAACAGAACTTGAAATAAGGGATATTTTTCAGCTGAGAATTAAAGGTATGCTTCTGTACATGTGTGGTGGTTACTCTTGTCCAGACAATATTGATGCGCTCATCAACACGGTGATGTAACTTCGACACAGTCAGTGGGGATGGAACGGGGATGCTAACACTGACCTGCTGCCCACTGGCATTCAGTGGCATGTATAAACTTTCACAGAGGAAGCACAAACATATTAGTGTCAATAGGTGATTTACAGATTATCAGCAATGCACCAAGATCCTTTCTAGATCAGAATGCAAACCACCCCAACTTACTTGAGTTAACACCTAAGGCATGCGCTGAAACCTGTTGCTACCCACGGAGAAGTGTTGGTCCACTTCAGTTGGTCATCTGTCATTTGATTTTTGCTGATTCGTGACTGAGAATCCAAGCACCCAGCCTTCACATGAGCCAAATAACAGTGATCAAGAAACTATTTGTAATTTTTACTTTCTCCTGCTAAGGGAAGGGAAGGGAAGGGAAGGGAAGGGAAGGGAAGGGAAGGGAAGGGAAGGGAAGGGAAGGGAAGGGAAGGGAAGGGAAGGGAAGGGAAGGGAAGGGAAGGGAAGGGAAGGGAAGGGAAGGGGAGGGGAGGGGAGGGAAGGGGAGGGAAGGGGAGGGGAGGGAAGGGGAGGGAAGGGGAGGGGAGGGGAGGGGAGGGGAGGGGAGGGGAGGGGAGGGGAGGGCTACATCAGATGTGAAACAAAGCTTTTTGTTCCATAAGTTTTTCCTTTCTTCTTGGTGTTTATTGTGTGCAGGAGGAAAACACTCCCCAGCAAGCTGGAATGATCCTGACATAAATCATCAGACCATTTTTTCCAGGTGATTTGTTACAGCCAGTTCTCATTAGGAGGATGTTAATTAGTTGACAAGATCTAATGATCTGCATTTGTTTCTTTTATAGCTTACAAGTTGCCACCTCGTAAGACTGTCACTTTAGAGATTGCATCGGCTTTTTTCCTGGTGAATTCTTACCCCGCTGAGAATCAACACACTGGGAGGTGTCCCCACACCTGAGCCCAGGGAGGTGCTCGCTCACCTAGGCTGTACCTACTGGCATGACTGCTTGGGCAGGACTTCATAAACAGGCCCTGTTACATCAAAGAGAAACTACACAAGGTTGGTATAGTACCGAAAAAGGCTGCTGATGATACCCATCGATATTGCGTGGTATTGCCCATGAGGACCCAATGCCTATGGGTTCAGCTGGAGTTTGTTTGAAACCCCACCTGCCTGTTTCTTAGACTGTCATCTCAATGGTGTTTTACAAAATATAATTAATAAGCACTCCTTGTTTCCCTTCTCTGCACATGGCTTTCTGGACTCCTGTTGTAGCTGCCCGCAGTCGTGACTTTTTCAGGCTGGAGAGTCCAAGTCTATTTAGTCTCTTTTATGGAGCCATTTTGTAGTTCTCATCCTGTTCCCTAGCACAGCCGCTCTGTGCCCACTGTGGGAGGTGAGCACAGACCAACACATGGCCTTGTTTTAGGCATTTGTGTAGCTGCACTTCAGAACTACTGTTATTTTGGTCATCCCCTTCTATACAGAGGTGGGCTCGGTGGCACCCCCTGTGCACCTGGGGTGGGACACTGCAGACACTGGCCTGAGGAGCCACTGAATAACACTTGAATAAAACGAACTCTCTAGCCTCTGTGCTGCCCCCCAACAATATCAAGCTCAATTCTAAATTTAAGCACAGAAAAGACAAAAAAAGAGTGTGAACTACTCCATATACGGTCAGAGAGGGACAATATTCACATTTTTTAACCACCAGAAAGCTACCAGTTTGTGGCTGATCCAGTTAAGCCAAGTTTCCATTACATGTGTGTTAGGCAGGGTTTTAGCACTGATGTCACTGAATGCAGGATCAAATGTCATCATTATTTTAGCTACTTATGAAGCATCCAGATACCAAATTTAATAAGCTTAAAGTGTCGATAAGAGAATGAGAAGAAAGAGAGGGCAGATCCTGAGCTGGTATGAACTCTCTTGTCTCTACTCAACTGATCTCAAGGGAGCCTTAAGCCAGGTGTGAGGTGATCTGTATGGCCTCTGCTCCAAAAAGTTTCCAGCTCTGCTGTACATACCGTGTATCTTGCACAAAGTCTGTAATTTAAAGTATAAGCAGGAGCAAGGGTTAAAGCCTCTGACCATACTCTTCCTTTGCAGAGGGCTCATCCACTACACAAGTTCCAGCTGTGTCTGTTTACCAGAAACGTAGAGAAGACTTAGTGGAAAAAGGCCATCCAGAGGAACAGAAGACTGTGACCTGTTTAGTCAGAATAACAAAGACTGGAAGAGGATAAATGTGTAAAGTAGGTAGCCATCATTAAGCCCTCATGAGCACTAGAGGAGATTTCATGCACTACTTGAAGTCACACCTCTGTAAACCCTGATGCTGCAGAGTTACAACATTTTTCTTTTGTTGTTTTAGATCATCCAACACAGTAATTGATATTCTTATCTCACTTCTTCTGGATGCTGTGCAAGAATTTAATTGTCATTTTGAAATGTAATAATACAGTATCAGTATTAACAATATTGGGAAAGTTAATGTTATTTCAGTCAACTAATTTCTCTCTAAAGACCGTTTTATTAAAAAATGGTTTGGAGTACATAGTACATTAAATGGTATAAGCAGGTGCCAATAAAACTCTATTCATGTACTTTAGGTCTGAAAGTGGACATTTAAAGTCTGCTGGTTTACAGTGGAAGATTGCAATGCTATTTTTTATGCTCTAGTTGTGGCCATTTCCATCAGCATTTGTCACTATTTCTGTATAAGCACAGGAATCTTGCCTAGTTTGACACTTGTGGACAATCCTGTAGCTTTGCCAGTGGCTGTGCCTGATGACAGGAGAAAAAATTCATCAAGCCAAGCATCCAGGACCAAATCCGTGGTGAAGAGTTTGCAGTAGTGTGGAAGAGCTACATGAAAAGTCTGTACAATCGAAGTAACAACTTCTCCTTTCCAGAGCACTACAAGATCAGAAGATGAGTTTGTGTTTGTACAGCTGTAGCACAGGACTGGCAAATACACAGACAAATGCCACACTTCTTTTAAGAAACTCATCTACATCATGTTAGATGTTGTAAGGTAGGAGTAGTTTCAGTTTTTAACACAGTATGATGCAAAAAATTATTTGTTTTTAGCAGAAAGTATTTCTTGTGTCTCGGCAGCAGAAGAGACATATGAGCGGGCACATGGATTGTCTGTTCTCCTTAATCACCATCACTAGCCTTTTCCTTGGAGATGAGTGGGCAAGGAAAAGCCAGGAGAGGCTGAGCATGTTCACCCACCGCCCATGCTGGTGCTGGCAGCCCAGCAGGCAGCCTGGGAGCCTGTTGGGAGGTGGGGGACTGGCTGGAAAGGCTGGGGATAAGGCCCAGGGGAGCAGACCAGGGTGCTCTGAAGGTGTTACGGGCTTATACAGAGCTTGCTGAGCGTGGACGTGCGTTTCCCTGCCACTGGGCCCGCTCACCCCAGCGCAGAGACCACCCGAGCATGGAGACCAAGCCCTTCCTTGCCTGCCTGCTGAAGCACTGGGGCAGACTGAAGGGCCTTACTGTGATGGAGAAGAAAGCCACGTTCTTTTGCAGACGGTCTAGCAGTCGCTATCCATTTCTGTTGCCATGGATACAACAATGAAGCAATAACATTATTCAGGATTAGCTATTTTTACTGTAATTACACAACAGAAAATGATTAAACTATTCTTTCCTCCTTCTCGCCCATAGTTTATCTATGTGATGTTTCAGGTGCCTGTACTGAGACCCCAAGTATTCAGTCGCTTGCGATTTGGGGTTGCTGCTCTGCCGGGGAGCGTGCAGCACTGACAGCTTGGGGGTCCGATGGCTCTGCTCGGCGGAGCAGGCAGCAGACTGCAGGCAGGAGCCCACCCAGCAGCAGCACGCAGCTGTGCTGGAGCCTGGCACCGCAGGGGACTCACTGTGGCACTGCTCCGTGAGCAAGAATTAGTGTTGATAAATACATTTTTTGCTGTGGAATTAAGTGCACTGCAGAGTTAGCAGAGATTACGATCATCAGGCTTGCTTTGAATCACTCACCAGGAGGGAGGCTGGGATTGCCCCTGAGCTGTGGGGCACAAGCTCCCAGCAGCGCAGGACATTTTACTGCCCACCGCCTGGTCAGGTATGGTGTGAGCACCCAGCTGTGGTTGTCGTCGATGGGTGGTTAAGCCTCTCCACGAGTGCTGGGGCTCCCCAGCTCTTGACTTATACAAAGCCATTGGAGCAGCAGAGTCCTCTTCTGAAATTTTGTTCAGGGGTGCTGCTGTGCACACCGCTGCGGGGCATCCTAAATCTTTCTCTGGCCATGATGGCACGTGGCTGGAGTAGTTCAGGGCAGTAGTAGGGGGTGAAAACAAAGACTTAACCCTGATTTTTGACTGCTGTGATTCTCCAGGGTCCTCAGTCTAAGATCCCTATGGCAAAAGTCTTATAGAATTTAACAGAAAATAAAATACCTATAGATGTCTGTAGATTTTTAATAAGCCTGTAAGATTCAGCTATGGAATTGTACAGAACAGCAAAGGAATCATTAAAAGATAATACATTTTTATTTGCTTCTGTTAGGCTTTAGAGAAGTTTTGCTTGGCCGCTGCCTTCATTTTGCCAGCAGTTGTGTAGCTGGTGTGTGCAGCAGCTTGTGTCTGTCTCATCTTGCAGTGCAGGCGGGGGGACGGGATCGCTAACAGCTCTGTGCGAAGACAGGTCTATGAAAGCAGAGTGGAGGGGAGAACCTGTCGGGCAGCTAGCATTAGCAAGTGTGACTTTGCCAGTGAGGATGGACAAGCAAGTGACCGCACTGCATGATAACCAGATGCCAGAGAGATGCTCCAGAAGGGGAATGGAGGAGCGTGCAGGCACCCGGGGGCTGGAGTTGTATCCAGCCCAATTGTGGAAAAGTACATCAGGAAAATGAAGCGCAGATACTCCAAGCCTCTTGATCTGTCCAGAGGTATCCAGCCATGGGTTAATCCATCCGTCATCCTGTACCAAATCTAAGAGGGAAGAGTGTTATCACGTAAACCACAAGAGCATATCCTCTCACAGCGTGTGTCTCCTGGCAGCTCTGTGCTGGACTCCACATCTGCCTTAAAATTCATAAAGAGAAAAAAGTCCTTAAAAAAAAATTTAAAAAAAAAAGCGTGTGGAAACCCCCCCTTACTGGACATGAGAAAGTTTTATCATTGCACCTACTGCTGCTGCGGTTTAGAAGTAATGAGTTTTTCAACCTCTGCAGCACTGATTATTTTTGACCATTTTTTGGCCATTAGCTACGCTGATCTAATAGAGAGAGGATGTTGAGCCCGGATTTGAGAAACATGGATCAAATTACTGAGTTTGCCCTGGCCTCGGTGGGGCTGCGTCTGACTCGGTTTCTGCACCCTGTGCCAACCCACCTCCTTGCAGCGGCCACGCTTGGCTGCACAGCTGGGGCCTGTCCGGAGCCCCCAGAATTTCCTTTCCTTTCCGCTCTGTGTTGTATTTGGTCATGGTTCAGGAAGGAGACCGTATGCTCGGGGAGTCTGGTGGCTGCTTTCACTGGTTAATAATAAAAATTATTTTTAAAATTGCCCCAAAGAGAGTGGCATAAAAGGACATTTGAACTGATGAAAATTTTGGAGAATTGAGCACTTTATTTGATGCTTTTTGATAATGAACTTTCTAGTCTCGATGCCATTTTTGTAATTTTTCAATTTACAAAAAGTGATTGAACTTAATTTACCTAAACTTTCAGCCATCTTAAGGTGTTTCAGGACTGCATATTTCATAGCTGATTAGAAATAATGAATGCAAAAAGAAAATGGGATGAATGATTCAATGCAGAGCACTAGAAGCAATTCCAATTTCTGAGAAACAGGTATTTAGAAATGAACTAAATAAGAATGAAAGAAAGAACAGGTAATTCTCCTGCATGAGAGCCCTGCTCCAGCACTGTTGCTAACTCATAGGGAAAATTTCAGAGAATTTCTAATTTACTCAGTAGTTTTACACAGAAATGCCGCTAAAAATTTGAAAAGTGTTGTATTGAAAATATGTTTTAGATTGGTACATGGAAATTCCTGGCTGTATGTGAAGAAATAATGAAAGAAATGGGAAAGTAATTTAAAAAATAGTGAAGAGGCAACTGCTAAATTATCATCTTCACCCACTGAGCTGTGTGAACCGTATCAGGTTATAGGAAACACAGGAGAGGGTGTTGCCTCTGCTCTGACTTCTTTGTTGCCATCAAATAGACTCAAGTCTTTAATTTCATTGTTTAATATTAGAAACTGACTCCGTGTGAATAAGCATGACCTGCTCTTCCAATTTGCTGAGGACCAGTTCACTAAGCAGAACAGAGACAGAGATCCAGCTACATTTACCTGGTTAAATTTAGGCATCTTATGTTTGGCATTTAGCTTTCATTTGATCAGAATTATTTCACAGGATGTGCTGTCTTTCTTTACTGAGGCACATGCCAGCATTCACTTTACTGCCATTAACATATCACTCTTAATCAAAGACGGTGTTCAGACCTCTCTGCATCCTGTCATCTTGCCAATCATTAATGCTCTTCACAGGAGTATATTTTTGCCCTACTTAATATGCCAGATGATAATTTTGCCTGGGTCCCCCGAGACCCAGGTGGGACACATGCCTGCTTTCCGTCTGCTTGCTCAAATCTGCAGGACTGCAGTCCATTCGCACTCCTCTGCAAGACCAAGCACTGCCGGGAGTCTTGGCTTTAAGAAAGAAACAGAGTTTTCATGGCATTAACAGTAGTACTATCTAGTTATGAAAGGCTAAGCTTGACAGTGCCCTTAATCCAATTAAAACTATGTCTAAAATGATGTTGTTATTTTGGCCTAAGTGATCAAGCAGTGCTTGGAATCTTGCGTTAGCACAGTCAATAAATAAATAATGATTAGGATGTATCAGAAAGATCTTGGGTTTATAATCAGTTAAGGCCTACAATTGATTAAGACCTGTAAACCCAATTATCTCCAAGACCAGAATTCTTCATTTTCAGAAGACCGGTCCCGTCATTTTAAGTTTGTTATCACTTTGTAGCAGTGGATGTTAGTTGAGTGACATGAAGATTTTAATTAGAGCCAGAAGCTTATACATGAAGAGATTAAAATAAAGAAGCAAAAATGGGCTGTTTAATGTATTTTATCAGTTTTAAGGATTCTCTTAAAGCACTTGATGCCTCTTTCCTCAGGTCACTGTGTTTACAGATTTTTGTCTCTTTATTTCTCATTTTGGGAACCAATTAATTTTTTTTAAGGATACTCTTTTTATTTATAGTTCCAAATGTCAAAAGCCACAGACCCATTGCTGACAACATTTTCCCAAATTGAAAGTACATTTTAATAACTGGGCTCTACATACCCAATGGCAAGGAAGTTTTTGTGCAAATTCAGTTTTACTTGAGAAGTATAACAAGATTATAACTATGTGGAAATTACTTTAATGGACACAGATTTGGTGGTTTTAGACAGAAAGCTAATCTGGAGGAAATCTTTGTGGAGTTCAGTGGTGATAAAAACACTATATTTTGAAGCACAATAACATACATTTGCAGTTTCCCTTATCAATTTAGCTCTTCAACCCTTCGGAATTTGCTCCATGGGAATTAGCAGGATTAAGCCTTTTAACATTATTAATTCAGCAAGGAGTTCCTTTCATTCTCTGTTCCACGTAGCTCTGTCCCTACCTTGCAGATGCCGTGGTACTTTGAGCTTTCAAGTCTCCAGATTTAATTATTCAGGTTTATGTGAGAGAGACTACCTTTATCTCCCTTCATCTCATCTCCCCAAATTTATCATCAGCGCCACTTGCCTGACGATCAGACTGGCTTTTCACGTCAATCGAAAGATATTCCCACGGTCAAGGCTCTGTGGCAGTGCAATTATTTCTTGGGCTGTGGAAGAGCCATTGCAGGAAAATCCACTGGCTGTCTTAGGGTGCAGTTACCCTGGTCGAGAGCCGGTCTGCCTAAGTGCTGTATGATCCAAATAGAGTGCCAGCCGTTGGCTTGGGTTGGTCTGGTTTTCTTCTCATTTTTCCTTCTCACAGGATTGATTTTGGTCACTTTTACCCATATAAAAATGGTTACCACAATTTGTTGTCATCAGTGGTTGCTAAAAAAAATGTAAGTTCTTGTGTAGAAGACTGCAGATGGGAATATAAGGTGTGGGAGGAAGATATGGAAAACCAGAAGAGGACAATGACAGAGCTGGAAAATGTGAGATAAGCAAAAGAGTTTGGGAGGGCAAGAGGATGTCAGGACAGTGAATAGCTGGGAAAAACTGCATGGAGTAAGGCCAGGGAAGAAGATAATGGGAAACTGGAGGGACCCTTAGCAGGAACAGGAAGAAATACCATGAGAAGAGCAGAAAGTCTTGCAGATGGAGTAAGAAGCAGATGTGGTTTCCTTTTCATGAAGGAAAGTGTGTACATGTGACTCACTGAAGGCAGATTTGCAGGTAAATGTGACTCAGATCTGCAATCAAGTGAGTTAATTTTCCCCAAGCTGAAGTTCTGCCAGCTGCAGCATCCAATCATCTCTGGCTGTATCTCTGAAGTATCTGAAAGGCGTTTCTGAGGCTAGCTGTGTTTACCTGCACTGTGTCAGGCCAGAATATGTAGTGCCTCTGCAGATCTCTGTGTGGGTCCAGCCTGTCCTTGCGGTCACATTATGTGAGGGTGTTGGGTGAATCATGATGTTGGGTGCCCATAGCCTGATTAGTGTTTTGTTCTGCAGCAGGTGGGATTCACAGCAGTCTGGGTTTGGCTCAGTTTGGATGTATAGGTCAGTGGAGACCATGACAGGTTTCACACCTCTCCCAGAACTGGCCAGATCATGTACAGCATAGACAAGGATCCTTCCTTTCCCTTTGCAGACCAGGTGCACACACGACGTCACTGCGTTTCCTCATGGCGTATACCAGGTTGAAGTTCTGAATTTCAGACCATTTTTTGCATCCTTCTGTTATGGAGCCTTCTTTGGGGATTTTGCAAGATTCCTTCCCCCGGGACATTCCCCCACCATGCAATGTAAAGTGGAGTTCAACCCAGATCTCCTCACTGAGGCAACTGAAATAAATTTGGCCTAGGTTTCATCTGAAATCATTGTAGAAAAAGAGGCACCTTCTGGTAGTGCTTATATCTTCTGTTATGGATAGCTAGGGTGGGTGGTCCCAGGTTGGACTTTGGAGATGATCTGCATGTGCTGAGGTTATGTAGAGAGAGGTGAGAAAGACTGACCTCAAACTGGCTGCCTAATGCAGGCTAAATGCCCAACTATATGGTTAAAATTTGGTGAGATAAAGCTCAATGTATAATATGCATACACATTTCTTTATGAATTAGGAAGTTTATTTCAGTTTGTGGTAGCAGCTCTATTAGGAAAAGGTGTGGTTTTGTTCCCTGTTGCGGCATCAGAAACAGATAGCCTAACATTTTAATGGAAATTGGTATTACATTTAAATTTGTGGAAGATTAGATTGGGTCTTTTCCAGAGCTATAGTCATTTCTTTAAATCTGCTTGGTAATTCTGAGTTATTGTTGCAGATCAACCACCTTCCTCCCTCACAACTTTTCTTCCTGAAGGTGTAATACATATTAAACCACATCATTTTGGGAAATGTGTTTGTATTATTCATATCAGATTGTTTGTGAATAGTAAGTAATTATTCTACAAAAAGATGAATTACTTATGGACCAGACTTCTGTATGAGCTTGGATTTCTTTATTCTTATTAGGAGTTCTATAAATAAGAAATGCTGTTTGTATTGTTAGCTGTTGTACCAAACAAGGGCCTCTTCTGAAAACATTTCTTCCAGCTAAGTATTAATTCAACAGACATCCCTGTCTTTCTGTTTTCAGCACCTTTTTTAAGATTTGTGAAGGCAAACACCTAGTTCCTTTAGGCTCCGTTAATAGCCAATGGAGAAAAATAGACATTTTTACGACGCAATTCAATTACCCTGTTGTGGACATTTAGTTGAGAATGAAATAAATCACACCCTTCCAGTGACTGTTTCTCTCCAAGGGAGTATACATTACTAGATCATAGACATTTGGTTATGAGTCCACCCATGTTTTGAAGGTCTGTTATATATATGCAAATATATATATATGCTTTGTGTGTGTGTATATATGTGTGTGTGTATACGTGCACATACCATACATATAAGTTGTCTCTTAGTTTGAATATATGCTTGAATTTTTAGTTTTACTACTCCTGAAGCATAATTTCTTGGTCATCTCCCAGACTTTTGCTTCCTTTTTCTATGCAACAATATGATCAGGCTGAAATCCTTTCTTTTCTTGGTGAGATGAAAAGCTCTCCTTTCATATGTCTTTGTGCAGGACCAGAAGTCACCCCGGCCTCAGGGCAGGGGGGGTGGAAAGTAGAGCAGGGAAGCTGCACAGCTATGAAGCTGTGCCCAACACTGGCTAGTAGGAGAGTTTGAGGGCTTTACTCAAGGCTTCCCATGGGCAGAGGGCATGGAAAATCTCCTCAGGCTCAGGAAAGCTAACAGTTGAATTAGGCACTTGGATTTTTTTCTTAGATTTAGAAAGGACCTTCCATCAGAAAGATGCTGGTATGTTTCTGAGCTGGTATGTCCTACCAAGAGCACATGCCTTGAAGTGAGATTTCAAATCGGTTTTGTCTTCTATCCTTAACTTCTTAGGCAAGATTTGAAGCACTATGGCTGATACTAGCTTCTTCCGAATTGCTTGCAGACTCCTATGACTGGTACTGGGCTATTTGCTCTTTACAAATCAACAAATATTTGGGACATCTATTGTTCACATTTTTTTTTGGCATGTATATTGTGTCTGTAGGTAAAGGGCAGGTGTCCAAGGACACAGCGTCTCTCTCCTCAGGCTAGTTCATTCAGCGATGTAGGGAGAAGGGAAGACAGAATAGGTATTTGTTTTCCTTATGGAGAAATCTGTTACCCAGGCAATTAAATTAAATGCCTTGGCATGCTAATGAGTCTTTCTTTTTCCCTCCATCTTTTTAAGACATTCCTATTCTTCCTCTTTTTTCTCAGATGTCCAAATGTGCAAATAATTACTTGCCTCTGTCTGCTCTGCTGAGGTTCATTAACCATTGCTGGGCTGTAAATTGAGATTCAACACCATGGTTTCCTGAAGTCAGAGCAGGCTGAGTCATTAAAAAACGACTGAGTCCACAATGTGGTGAGGTGTAACTTTCTGCTCCGGTCACAGATAAACACTCTTTTACAGCACTCATTAATGACTTATGCAGTATCTTTGATATCTGGAGACTTTGTGGCCATTTTGGCTACTGTTCTAAATATTATCAGTTGTGAGTGCTTACCTTCTTAATGTTTAGCATCTTGACTGAAATGTCCTACTTTTCTGTAAAGGAGAAAAGCCTGGAGGACTGGAGTCTCTTCTCAGTTGTTAAAAGCAGCTAATCCAGAAAGCCTCTGGTAGTGGTCTTTCATTGCATCAGAACCCAAAACTCTGCAATGAGTTCAATCTTCCCAGCCAAGCACAAAACCAGCAAAAAGGTCTGCTGCACGCCCCTAGATGCTTTTGCAGCACCCAGGCAGTCACTGACTGGTGCTTTCTGCTTTTGCATTGCAGTTAGTGCTTGTCCTCAGCAATAAATTTGCAGATCCAGCAAGTTTCATGCATTATACATGAGACTAAGTTATCTGGCCCTGCTCAGTCACTCCCTCTGCCATATTTCTGTCTCACGTACTATGAGTGTTGTCTTGCAACATCTCACTCTCGACTCCCATTTGCCACACATATCAGATCAGCGTGTGTGTGATCTCCTGATCACTTGTATCCAGCAGGTGATGTCTTAGGGCCACAGAGGCAATGATGTAGCAAAGCCTGGAAGGAGCCTGTCTGAAAAAGCATCCTCATCTGTTTGGGGCAAGAGGAGTAAGGTAGGTAGCCTCATCCAACCCAACTGCTAGCAAGAAGTAACAGGGACATGGAGACATCTCTCTGTGCCTATTTAAGCCTCTAGGGTGAAGAACGCATTGAAGACTGGATGAAAAAAACAGGTAAATTTCTAAAAAAAAAACCCCAGTAACTCTTGAGCCTCTCAGCTGACAGGAACAAGAGAAGGGACCTGAAAGGGGATTGAATCTGCTTCTTAAGAGACTGTTATGGGGATGGAAATGGTCAGTGACTCCTCAGATATCACTCAGAATAACAGCTACTCCTTCCAGCAGCACCATGGCCATCCCAGCCCCAGCCCTGTTCATGCAGCATATTTTCTGCCCTTCCCAGACCTCCTTTTTCCTTGGGGGTTGGAAGGCTTAGTGTGACACCATGCTAAGGTCTGAAGGTAGAAACCCTCTGCACAGAAGCTTGAGGGACACAGAAAGTTTAAGTCCAGGAGCTGGTCTGACACCTGGGGAGAAACTTGGAGGAGTAACAGCAAGCAAACTTTGGGGAAAATGTCTTTCTTCTTGGAAGTGCTCAGTGAGCTGCGAGATAGACAAGGGAACATCCTCCAAACCCACAGCGCTCGCACCTCGCTCGTCCAGCCGCTTGTGCTCATCCCTGCGCTGCGCCTGAGACACGAGTTCGGGATTCCCCTGCGCTCACAGCTCCTTTGAGCTGCAGGGGCTGGGAGAAAAGAAAAGCATCCAGCCTGTCCTGAAAAACGAGACTCACAGCAAAAGCGGCTATTTTCAAGATGCTATTCTGATGTCACTCGATTCCTCTCATGAAGTCATCGTGTAATGCTTGTTGCTATAACAACCTGTTAGTCTTTTTCAGTTACTCATGCAACACAAATGCCTACAGGTGTGTCACTGTTGTGAAGTTCACCTTTAAAACGTTCACTTAAAAATATCTCTCCTATGCAATATCTCCCTGGGACAAAGCACACAGCTTTAAAGAAATATTATTTTTGAAGAAAAGCCAGCTCCAACTCATCCTGTGCTGTCTGAAGGAAAAAATAAGTAAACTAGAGGAAAGAGCGTTCTTCGAGTGAACCAGTATTTTAGCTGAATACTTTTCTCTTTTATGTTCAATATTTCCAAAAGCTTTTTCAAGATCTCATTGTAATCACTTAGCTTCTGTTTTTGAAAGTCTCATTCTGTGTAGGCGAGTTCAAACAAAGCACCTTCGACTATTGTGGTCAAGCCTGCGGCTTTCTCTATTTGTATTTTTTAAGGAATGGTGATAAACAGAGCAAGTGCCCCAAGGAACAGTGTTTATCATTCTTCTGGGCATTATTAAGCTCATGTGAAATATATGTCGCTTTGGTAACACTAAAGACTGGCAGGAAAAATACCAGTACAACAGATCATATTATGGATGGAAAATCCCTTTCAGTGGCATTGGAAATGCTGGTGCTGGTTCTGGACCAACAGTTAACTCCATGGAAGCAATGAAAGGGTGTAAGAATGACAGTAAGCCAGACAGATTTAATCATCTTCTTGGAAATATCTTCAAACATTCTGGGGTGTAAACAAGCTCATTGAAATATTTATGGTCTTTCGTTGTCTCTTACTGCGGTGGAGTGTGAGAGTTGGGGGGACCCCATGACCGTGCTGCCACAGACCTCAGCACTCGGCACTCATCTCCTGCTCCTTTCCCAGTCACCCTCTCTGACAGCAAACACTCTACAGATTGCTAACAAAAATCTACAACAAATGGTGCCAACAAGCGTGGGTTGGTCCTTCAGAGATGCCTTTATCTCTCCATTGACTACAGGAGAAGCCTAGGGAGATAAGTCTCTCATTTCAGGGCCAGATGGAAGTGCGCAAAGCTGAGATGGGATTGTCCTGGTCTTGGTGGCTTCTACCTGTGGTGTGGAAGCAGCTACGGCTGTGCTACCTTTTGGGACATTATTCTTTAACTGATGCAATATGTGTTGTCTGAGTGTCAGAAGTTTGAGGGATGAGTGCTGTAAAGTAACTACCGTCATGAAATATGCACAAGCTTTCAGACACTATTTTTTAAGGGTTCATTTGTTATTTTGACTTAAAGCTTTTTCTTTCCCCCCCCCCCAAATTTTAAAATGTCTTTTACAGTTTTCAAAGCTTTTGCAGCTCAAGCTTATTTTATTTTACTTCACTTTTCCGTAAAGGGGAGCTATGAAGCGGTGGTAAAAGGGCATCAGTTTGTCCCAATGAAGCTGGGTACATATGTGAAGCTTACTTGTATTACACTGGGACTCCACTCCCATCTTGCATCCCTGGGGGTGCGGATCACTGCTCTGGTGACAGGCACAGCTGGCAGGGGACGACTGACCCGCAGGCAGCCCCTGTCTCCCAGCACACAGCACAGGGGTCCGCCTGGAGCTTTTTATGGGGTGATGTTCAGATGAACCCTGCCTCCAGCATCATTCGCTATTCTGTCTCCAGCAATGGATTTGGCTCATGTCTTACCAAATATCAGTGGGCTAAACTCTCCAGCGGGGGTTCTGGGAAACATCATAAACAATGGAAGTTAAAGCCTAATTCATTTGTCTCTCAAAAAAATAATGTTTCCTCATCTCCAGAATTCATGGAAGCAGCTTATGAAGTGTTACTCAGATTTCTACTGTGCGAGGTTCATGCTTGGAAAAGAAGTAAAGGTAAGGATAAGAGGTACTTAAAGACAAGTCTTATTTCAGAGGGGTAAAACTGCCATTAATGGCTTAATTCTTCCAGTTTTCAGTCAGATAAACTTACTTTAGAGTTTAAAGATGATGCTCCAGTCAGGGACTTATAAACTATGAATCTTTTCTTTTTCTGTTATAGACAGATATTTCAGAAAAAAATGCCATGGAATCAGTCCAAAGAAACATATTAAATAGATGGAAATATCAAACAAGTGTACAAAAGAGTCTTACGCCTCAATAAAATAAAGAGTTCAGTTTGCATCCCCATGCAGTTGTATTCATGTAACACTAGTTTAGCTACAGGATTCATGAGTCAGTGTTTCTACTGTCAGGTTTCTGAAATGTGGGCTGACAGCACTTAGCTTGGCCAGTACAATATCACAACATCCAGAGCAAACGACTGCTGAAATTTTTTCCAGTCCTAGTTCAAGCTCAGGGAAAGAAGCTGTGGGAGAGCTGGTATTGCCTGATTGCCACATCTGAGATTAAGACTTTTTTTAATTCTCGTTTCCATGTCACTGTTGCTTGAGCACGCTGTTCTTGCTCTCCTCATTTTTTTTTCAGTTACATGATCTGACCTCAGTATTTTGTGATTAACATTGTTAGTGCCGTAACTTGCCTGGGAACCGGGAAGGATGGTGAGATTTGAATGGCAAGGGAAGAAAAGCAAAGCACTCAAGAACCCACACGTCAATGATCTGAGCACAAAACAAATGACTGTCTGAGCTGGGCACATGTGAGTGCACATTTTAGCCAAATCCTTCCCCAGTGTGTACGCTCCACCCCAAAAAAACGACCCCTCCACCTCTGGCTTTGATTGACTTACTGAATAGCCAGGGATTTGTAGCACTTCTTTGCTACTACCTTAGGAGGCAGCGGGAGGATGCAAAATGCTGCAGTGGCCCCATTGCATCTTTGAAGCATTGTACATCATTCTGGACTTGAGACCGCACAGAGATATTAGGAGACTTGATGAATAGGGATTTTATTAAGTTAGGGGAGAGGAGGAAGGAGAATGGTGCCCAGCTGATGGCACAGCCTTGGCCATGTTGGCTCTGTGGGGTGGGCAGGAGGGGGGGCTACAGAGAAATCAGGAGCCTTGCTTCACTGCCAGAGGGACATATGACAGGGAGGAAAGGAGCTGGTAAATGGGGATGCTGAGCAACTTCAAGCATGATGCCAGTCTCTGTTGTGGAGCTGAGACAGGCTTACTACATTTTCAGTACACTTCAGCTCTGAAAATGAGGCAGATCTCTGTGACATGACATTGGAGCATTAAAAAGGGTGATGGTCAATCTCCTTCTGTGCTCCAAAGTGTATTCCCTATTTAGGTGCATGGGAAGCCTGTCAGAAGAGCCCTCAATTTGCAGGTGAATGTTAACAGCTGTATGTAGAGAAGGAGTGCCTGGGGAGCAGTGTCCATGGGTGATCCCTCTGCGTGCAGCAGCAGGCGCAGGTCCAGGGGCTGGCTGCAGCAGTCAGGGTTCTCGCTTAGGGCATCTCATCAGCTTTCTCTGAATTACCAGGCAGCTTCTCCTTCTACAACCAATGTCAAATTATGCCCGCATCAGCTATGCATTACCTGGAACTCTGGTAAAGGCAGCACTGTAAAAGTCTTTGGGGCTTATTTCTGTGCTGTTTGGGTACCAGGGCCTCTGTGAAACTTGAACTTCACTGTTTGTTTGGGACCAAACCCCACAAACACTCCTTCATTTTCTGCTTGTAGCTCAGTCCTCACCAAGTCACGTCCCTCACAGTCATCAAAAAGAAACACAAAGGAGAACGATGCCTCATCTCCAGGTATGTGCCTGTTAGACTGTGAGCATACTACTGCTCTCTCTCTCAGTTCCCTTCCCTGTATTTACAAGTATTGCTCCTTGTTTGATGAATTTCTCCATTTGCTGTTCTCAGATTGTCAAAACAGATTGTGACACTCACAAATGTATTGCAAGTAATTGCCAGATATTTTTTATGTGCTGTACTTGAGCTGCAGCTTAATCATTGAAGATCCTTGTGAAATTTTGATTAAACTTTATGTCATAACTTTAAAAAACCCTGCTTGTACTGGAAGCAGAAATCATGTGGTAGGTTATAGTTTACATTCATGTCCCCATTCATATTAACAGGTACACTCAATACTCTGTAGTATTAAAATCATAGAATCATAGACTCATTTAGTTTAGAAAAGACCCTTAAGATCATCAAGTCCAACCATAAACCTAGGGCTGCCAAGTCCACCACTAAACCATGTCCCTAAGCACCACGTCTACCCATCTTTTAAATGCCTCCAGGGATGGGGACTCAACCACTCCCCTGGGCAGCCTGTTCCAGTGCCTGACTGATAATCTGTGTCATATTGCTACAATGTGCTATCAGATGACTTAATAAACCTTTAGCAGGCTTCTAACATATATAATTTCTCCTGGACAGTGTATGTTATGAATGACTATTTCATCAGAAAAGAGTGTCGCAGATAAACATGCAAACATGCATCTGTTGGTTTGTTTTGGGATTTTCTGCATGGTAAAAGTGTGATAAAAAGTAGTCAGATTTGTATTGCTTGCTATGAAAGATTTATTGATAGGTCTAATTTTACCTATAAAGGATGTTTTTTTTACAGTAAATGTTATGTACCCAGGAATAAATGCATCCTAGCTACTCTTGAAAACTAGAGGCAAAATTTGGTGCTCTCAGATCAGTGAGGATTCAGCCATGGATGTCACCAAGAGCAAGCACAGACCATAGGTTAGTGTGCTGTGAGGGATTTTGGAGGCAAAACTGAAAGGGGCTGATACTGCAAGTAGAGAATCAGAAGCCCAGGTTGTCCCATCTCCTCATGTGCACACAACTGCCTGGTTTCTTCCAGGCTGGGTGACTCTGAGAGCCAAAGAGGACTTGTTGCTGTTTTACAAAATGTGTTTGAAATTAATCCCTCTAAACTTTCTCTTCCTAAGATCAAAACATGGACTAATTTCCCAACCCACAAACATTCCTTCTTCATCGCCTATTAACTTTCTTTAGCCTATGATACCATGTTGTTAGTATTCACTAAATATTCCACCAAATGGAGTTGTCCCAGAGGCAGGCAGTCTGTGGGGATGCTGCCCAGTGGCTAACTGGTACAAGTAAAGTTCCCTTTCCCAGGACCCTGCCTTCTGGTGGGCTGGTACCATTTCAAGCCATTGACTATACTTAAAAAGTATCCAAATGGCTGTGCTCTGACTAGTTTTGAGTTACCTGTAGACAGTTATTGTGAAAGAATTTGTGCAGTGATTGGAAGTTATCTATAGAACATAGACATTTTTGCACACTGATCACTACCTCCATCATAAGACCCTCTTTTCTATAGATAATAGAAAATAGTATCTATGTATGATAGAAAATAGTAGATTTCTACAGCTTTTTTAAAAAAATATGTTTTAATAATTATGCTTCTGCTTGAGAATTTAAAATAACTTGACAATCTGTAAACTGGGATCCTAGGCATTTTTTCAAGAGATGATAACATTCAATCCCCAGGGCTGCTGCAACTGTACATCCTTCCACAGTCTGTATGTCTTTCTCTTCTCTAAAGGAAAGGTATTGCTGTTTTCCTCCTACACAGCAAGGTTCATTTTTCCACAATATGGGATTACCCTGTCTGATGGATTGTCTCTAGCCCCTTAGATATATGAACCCACAGATATATTTCTCTCTGTGCTGGTAGCCAGTGTTACTAGCCTCTAAGACAATCCTTGCTCACTGATGAAAAGCACACTCCAGTCCCGAACTTTGAGGGGAATTACAGATAATCAAAGGATGTGTCTGCTGAGCACATAACATGCTGCTGGTGTGATCTATCAAATTACCAAATTCCCCTAAGATTAGTCAACAGGCTTTAACAGATACAAGAAATCTTATTGTATTATGAGAAAGGGTTACATTCCCAATTAACATGACTCTAAACAAAATCACTAAAGAAAAATAACAAAACATAGTATGCTTTTTCTTGGTTTTATGAGTGTTTCAGGTGGTTGGGAACAACTAACAACCTTCACTCTCTTAGGCTTGATGTCTCTGGTGAGTTTTTAAAGAAGTTACCCCTCTGTGCTGTTTTGCTGGAATTGCCCTGCCTTGCCAAGCTCACCTTCTGATCCTCCTCCAGTGGAAGTCAGTCTTATGGAGGGAGACGGGAGAGCTCTTTTCAGCTTGTCATCTTATACACTTGCCCATGCCTGAAAGTCTCTGAATCAGGTTTCTTCCTTTCTCCCTGGTTCTTTGCACTGGAGTTTTCTCATCTCCTTTTTTAAAGCCTTAATGATCCAAGGCAAGAGCCCATTGGGTGATATGGATGAAGCATTCTGGGTTTTTCTGGAGGTGGATATATCACAACAGATGCAAGACTTCTTTCAAACTATCTAAATTATGCACTGAAAGCAGTATTCACTGTATAAAATATTCATTATACATGGATCTTGCCAAACTCATATTTTCTAGTTTATTATACCCTTTTCTTAGAGATAACATGTGACATAGCAACAATTTAAAATTTGACACTTAGACCATGTTCTAAGTTACTCTTTCCCTCTCTGTTTCTTTCCTTTACATGCAGAGGAAGAGACAAGAAACCTTGAAATAGGTAGCCTAAGATAATCAGTTTCTAGGGAAGACTCCAGTAGAGACTAGGACCTGAAGCATGCAGACAAGGCTGAATCACAGAAATGTAAAGACAGTCCATAAGCCACAGTTCAAAAGCCCATCAGCCCTTTCTTTCTAAGAATTCATAAGGTACATCTCTCAGGCAATACAAGCACATTTGTCTAACTTACGTCGTCTTCGCATCTTCGTTAGAAGCATGAACATACTAAATAAGTTCTCAAATGTCATAAATACTATGTCCTTTGGGCAGTTAAGTAGCCTTTAGATGTTATGAAGGAGAGTGATAAAAACATTATTTAGCTTCTTTTAATATTCCTTTCCCTTTTCTTCCTCCTTTTCCTTTGTACTCTACAATTGGCATCTAGATTGCCTCCAGAATGTGAAAATCAAGTAAATGGATGACCTGAGTATATCAGTGAAAAAAATGTTTCACAACAAGGTTTAGATTTCTGGAAGAAGAAATTATCTGTTGCCTCCAAAAGTAAATATCCATTAAGGAGCTGCCTTGCACAGTGCTTTCTTTTGGATTTGGGAGAGATTCACTTTCATTGAATCATAGGGTCATTCAGGTTGGAAAGGACCGCAGGCGGTCTCTAGCCCAGCCTCCTGCTTTGAGCAGCAAGATCAGCTGCAAAATCAGACCAGGTTGCCCAGGGCTTTATTCAGTCAAAACTTTCTGAGATTTTATTTTTTCATGTTAGATAGCTGTGCTGTTCTTCTAAAATATTGTATTCTAGCTGTTAGGAATAGAACAATCTGGAGTCCTAGTTTCGTATAGACTCCCTTTACAGCATAAACGTCAGCTTTCACAAGTGCCCTGGGCATTGCTGGCTTTCGTGTGTGGCAGCCTGAAAGTTCAAACAGACCACCTCAGTTAATGTTAAGGGATAATAGTATTACCATTGTAATGGTCAAAGGATGCAGGGAAGCAATGCTTGTAGGTACAGGTAACACCTACATTTAATGCCTTATTAGACCAAATGACACAGTTGAATAAAGGGATCAAACTTTCTAGTTGAGTCCGTTTGTCACCTTCACTTGAGGAGCTCAAAAGAAACAACCTTTTAAAACAGCATACTTAATATTTGGTGAATAGAAGAGTGTGGACTGAAGGAGGAAGGAGAGCATAATTTCCTTTGGCAGTGGAAAAGTGCTTTGAAATCCTACATGGAAGATACTGGAGAATGTAGGTTCCCTGCAGGATTTCTCAGACATCTTTGGCATTTTAAACTCCTTTAACTCTTGAGTAGCTCCACTGATTCTTCCGTAGAAAGATGAATACTAAAGCACAGTGAAGTCAACAAGACTTTGAGAAACCGAGAACCGTAGAGGACCAGAAACAGCAAAGTGACACCAGAGGAGAAAGGGAATTGGAATGATCTGTGTTTCCCATTTTGTATTTACAGAGTTTAATAAACGGAAGCTGTGTCAATGGGGAGAAAGAACATGAAATGACATCAAATTATACACAGTCAGGTCAAACATATGTAAATATAAGAAGCTTCAAGTTGTACTAACCCTACTCTTTTGCAGGATATGCAGAGATCTACTCCCTTCAAGTTGAAAACAAAGGTATAACCATGAGCATGATGACCATTTTTAGCTCTGAAGGTGGCTGCTGTAAGCTACTAGCAGAGAACATTAAATTCTTCACACTCTTCAGTCTTCGATTTAGAAAAACATCCCTCTTCCATATATGTTATAGAGCAACCACAAGTTTGAGTGTATAAAGGAATTATTGGACAAAGTTCTGTTTTCGACTAGGACCATTCTAGCCCAGTAACTATCACAGAGGGCCATGACGATAGTAATTATCCTATGAAAGACTCATTCAAGCTTCACATCCACTCAAACTACACTCAAGTAGACTTGTGAAAATGTCAGCATCACCCGTTATTACTGACTGTATTGACAAGGAGGTCTTGCCTTAGGGGCAATGAGGGGAGAGACAAGCTGGGAGCCAAGCATGACGCAGTGCAAACCCTGTCCTCACCCAGAGGCACAGTCCCACAGGAGCTGATAACAGGGTCCAACAGCCCCTGACATGGCAAGCAACGAACCAGGGCCAGGATCTATCCAAGGGCTCCATCCAGAAGCAGAAGGAAACAGGGCCAGAGACAGGGCTGGGAAAAAGCTTCAGCGTGGCTCTGAAGTCCATCCACACGGGTACACCTAGAACATCACTGAGGCAGGGATCAACAGCTGAAATGAGGCTAATCAGGTGTAAATGCAATAGGAATTTTTTGCAGTGGAGTAAAGGAGGACAAATACATCTTTATATCACAACAGTTAAGTGTTCGGTTTTGTCAAATTTTATTCCAATATCAAACAGCCCTTATAAATAATCTACTAATATGGGGCTTTCATCATAAGGTCAGTTGCTTAATCCCATGTAGGCAGTGACAAATGGCAAGCTGTGTCTGTCTCAACCATTTCTCTCGCAGCCTCTCATTATATGTATTTGGAACAAAACTGCTCTGTACCCTGCTGAGTAACCTTTACAAAGCATGCTGCCTGTCGGGTAGGGTTCAAGGAAAGGCAGAGCAATTCAGACTTTGCATGAACAGAAGCCAACTTTTAACTAGATTGAATTTCCACAGTAAGGCTAATAATTTTGGTACTGAAACGCAAATAATTACTATTATTATAATTGTTTTCCATCATCCACAGGTGTGCTGGCTGCCTCTCAACCTGAATCAGGACCAGGACTCCTGATTTAAAAAGCTCACATCGTTCCTGCTTCTGCAAAGTTCACTGAAAGCCAGTGGGAATAATTTTCATAGGCGCTTAAGACTCCTTATGAAAGGCTACAAACTTTACATTCACTCAGGTGTCTGGGAAAATTTATTCAAGGTTAAGATTAAGTTGCCAGGCGAAGAACAGACTTGGCCTCTGTGAATGAGCTGGAATGTAATGCAGCCCTCCTGTGTCCCATAAGAACACGAAATGGTCATACTGGTTCAGAGCGAATATCCACCTAGCCCAAAAGCACCTGTAAGTGGATACCTAGGGAAGCAGGAGAAGTCTGTGATATTTGTTCTTGCTACCTTACCCCACCTACACCAGTTTCAACTCAAAGGATTTCCCCTGCCTGTTCTGGCTTGTCTGTTCAGTAACCACCAAGGGATGTCTCTTTTATGGAGAGATCCATTTTCCCCTTGAAACCATTGGTTACCTGATATTTTCTTTCATTTTCTTTGCTTTTTTGACTTCTACCAAACACTGAGCTGATGGCTTTAAGGAAATAGCTGCCGTTTCCCAAGGTCTCACTCCTGAGTGGTTATGCTCAGCTCAGAAGCCAGCATTTTATGTGTGAGTCGTTTGCCATCATGTGCACCTTTTTACATTTATCTTCATCACACTTCATCTGATATCTTACTGCCTTGTCACTCATTTTCCTAAGGTCCTTCCTAATGCTGCTCTGTCTATCTTTGACCTTGCTACTTTGAGCAGCTCTGCATCACCAGCAAGCCTTTCCACCACTCTGACCTTACTGGCCTTATGAATTTGTGATGGAGATGGTCTGGAGGGCTTCGAGGCTGGTAACTTCTTAGGTGTGCTACTTTTATCACCCATTCAGGTTCTTCCTGCACACAGGACTACCTTTTCCTTCAAGCACTCTCTACTTAAAAAACATGCAAATTTTAAAAACAGAAATTTCTCCTAAATATTTTTCGGCTTTTCCCCGAATGGATTGGTATCTTGGCTTCTCCATGTTTATTTATAAATACGACATTCACTTTGCCCAGAGAGCAAATGGTATTACCTTCACAAACTGAATGGTTTTTTTGTATCTTCAGCATGTGTACATTTCTCAAATATGTGTGTATGGAAATACTGAAATTAATATTTAATGTGAATGCATTTGACTCTAGTCTCAGAAGGCAGCGGTCATTTAATAACTGCTATACTTTTAGATATGGCTAATATCAGAAATGAACTAAACTACCAATTCAACATTTTGCCTTTCCCATGATATTTTGTTTATTTTCACTTCATAGACAAAAGATTGACTACAGGGAGTAAATGTGCTGAAGACACAGGCTTTCCCTTTATGAAGCTGCAGCATAATGAACAAATAAAGCATTAAATTGCTTCTCTTGTATTATCTACAGTTTTAATTTTTAGAAAAGTGAGCAGATTGAGGGTCAAATTAACTTATCATTTACCAGTGCATGATTAGATTCAAGACAAGCGTCCATCCTGCTCCAAAATGCAATAATCCCTATATTCCACTTTGTGACACTGCTCAGCTGCATGCAGAAAGAAGTTTTTCTCCAGGCAGATAAAAACCAAAACAAATTATCTTTCTTAAAACCTCGGTAAATCCTAAAGCCTGGCAAACATTACTGGTCTCCTTATGCTCAGCAGTGCTGCTTGAGAAGGGAGATACCATTATAATGTCTTTTTTTCAATGAAAGACTTAAGTTACTTCAACAAAGATAAAACAAGTTTGAATTAATAAACTGCAGTCACACTAATAAATATTGTCTGTTGTCATGAGCCATTATAAATTAAGTCATTATACAATTCATATCCACAGAAGTTTCATGCAAATACTATAAACTTTATTATATTAATAGATTCATTTTTACTTATAACCTCACAGAGCTGAAAATGTTCCTGCTTAGACCTTCTGCATTAAGATTTGAACTACACTAGCAGCCACCATGTCTAGCTTACAAAGGCTCTCCTAATGTCTCCAGCTTCTGAAATCAGCGACTTCTACCATGTTCTGGCTAACCCTAATTTAGTATTTTTAAAGCACATGTAAGTTAAAATCTTGGAAGCCATCACACTGATATCCTACTTCATCAGACAACAAGGAAAAGGTGTTTCAAAATGAACATGGCAGTGGTCCAGTGTAAAGACTGGAAACATATAAGCTGAAGACCAAGATTTAAATGTGATCAGACATCCACATATCCTATGATTGCTAATACCAGTATTGCAAAAGTATCACAAGAATGATTTCTCACATTTTATGTCAATGTTTTTATTTAGGAATGACATTGAACGTTACCTCTAATAAAATCTGACACCCTGCCTCAGAAATATCACTGAAAATCTTTGAAGGAAGAAACCTGATGAGAGTGTTATATTTAAATTGTATAATGGATAAATTTTATTCTCTCAAGAAACTGTTCACTGCTACTGTCTTTGTTTTAATTAGCTACCTAAATACATATTTTATCCTAAAGTTACGCTTTGCATTTAGCTAGGTGTTTGGTGATGATGAAATAAAATACACATGTACGTAATTACATACATTATATGGGGCCTTATTTTTTTAACTCTTCAAGCTTCCTCAGACGCTCATGTCTACTCACAAGAAGTTAATCTGTCTTCAACCACTATGTCTTTACTCCCTCTGTTAGACAGGCGGAGGGCACCTGCCTGTGGCGAGAGCACCTCCTGCGTAAGCAGGGGAGCGGGTCTGGGGAACGCCAGCAGCAGCGTGTCCCTCCCCAGCTGCTTAGTCACCCGAGGCGGATGGTGCTACGTCATTTGGCGTCCGATATCAGCACTGCCAATAACAAGGAGTTGGTGCGAAACTCCTTTCACATGAGTTGCGTTAGATTTGGAGATGACGTGATCGGTAAGTAGTCAAGTACAAAACTGTATTTTGGTACAACCGACGATGATTCTGCATGCTAGACCAAATTCTTCCATGGCAGTCAGTGAGTTCAAGGGAAGCATATGAACGAGAAGCTGTAGCTGAAGAAAGATCTGATGTGATAAGAAAAAAGTAAATTTAGATGATATAACATAAATTATATGATATAACATAAATTAAGATGATATAAGGTAGGATTAAGCATGGAGCTCTCCTGCATTCATAGCTATAAATAACGCATGATTGGGTTATCGCAAAATTATCATATTGCTACCTTTTAGCTGTTTTATATGGGTCATCCTCTAGTGCTTTGGGCTGATGGGGCCTTTCGCCCTTTTGGGCAATTCTCCAGCTTCTGGATGGAAGTAGCAGCTTCAGGCACGGACAACGTGCTAGCGCTGTCTCTCGGGAGGGGAAGAGGGAAGGCGGTGGGCAGCAGGCTGGCTGGACAACAGCACGTGCCTCGCGTTTCTCACCAGAACGGCATGTCTCCGGAGCAGGCAGAAAGGACACCGGGGAAGGAAATCAGCAGGCAAAGGGAGAAATGGTTGTAAATTCAAGCTATGGGACTGAACAGTCTCTAGGTACTCTGAACTCATCCCAGTTTGGAAATGCCACTGAATCCTTCTCATTACTGTGCTGAGCTTCCAGAGCCAGATGAGTCTGCCCTGGGGAGTGTCTGAAACCACAGTTGTGGCTTAAAATGGCTTTCTGAGACTGAAAAAAGACTAATAACCCCTCGGTCATGGCAGTTCAGCTTTCCCTGCAGAAATGTGGGACCCCAGCCGGCCCAGGTGCTGTGTGGCTTTGGCAGATCTCTCACACATGACCTGTGCTTTCTTCCTGAAAGGTTGTCCTCCGGGGGGGACAAGGCGAGGGAGCTTTTACAGGCCAACACAGGCTTGGTTTGCAGTGCTGCTCAGGGGAAACCTGCCTCCCCAATCCCTCTCCCCCCAGCTCCGCAGGTGGCGGATGGAGGGTGAGCATCCTCTGCTGAGCTGACGGACTGGCTCCAGGCAGCTGGAGTGGGCTGCAGGTGAAACCTTGCCTGGGGTGGGGAGGTGGAGCTGCGCTGGGCCACATTTGCATCCCAGGTTGCTCCAGGGGTGCAACCCATTCCCCAGGCTGGCCTTGCTGATCTCTGGGGGTTAGCAGAGAAACTGGAAGGGTTTGGTGGCATTTCCATATTGAGGTGATTTCAGAGTATCTAGAGACTGTTCAGCCTGTAGTTTGAAACACTGCAGCTTGCTCTAATTTCCTTGCCTTATGGCTGGAGTTAATAATTTCCTGATGTCCCCCATATGGTGCCAGTGCCTAATATAATCCAGAAAATAATTAAATGCATCAGCAGTCCTTCAGTTCCCTCTTGTGTTAGCTTATCCTTCCGTAAGCTGGCTGTTTAAAGACTCCGTTTTTGTGTCTTTCATTAATAAATATCAGAGCAAAAACTTGCATTGGCCCATCTCGGGTCTTTCCAGCTGGAAGCACCATGGTTCTGCAAGGAGGCAGCATAAATGGCAAGGAGGAACATTGGAGGTGGACCAGAGAGTGAGCTCAAATTGACAAAAACACCTAAAGGTAATTGACAATTTACATTGGAAAGTGATTATTCCTTTGGAAGATACTTTACCCACAAATGCTGTCAATAACTTCTGTGTAATGTAAGTGAAAAAAATCAAAGCCTAAACTTTTTTTGGCTCTGTTGGGTTACAGCCTTGTACACGGTCACTGCAATGCTGTGGTCAGTTTCTCCCATTCATTCATTTACTTCAAAATATTTTTACATATGACATAGAGAAATCAAATCTAAACAGCTGGGGAGCTGCTTAGTATTTGTCGTTTGCAGTCTGGCCCAGGGGTCCCACTTGGAGCTTCAGGCTCCTGTGATGCTAATTGTCATGTGCATGCAAACAGTGATAAATTGGTTTCTGCCCTGAGGAGCTTAGAGCTTGCGAAAAAATGAGAGCCTGTCTCCTCACTGTGCATTTACACATTACTGATCTGTCAAGTCTCTCGTGTTGGGGAGAGGTTCCCACAACTGGCTCTTGTCCCGCGCTCCCGCCTCCGCTGTGCGCCATATCGCCTGTTTGCAGAGCTGTATCCCAGCATCTCCGCTGGGATCTGCCCGCCACCGGTCAGTGGCGTAAAGCACGAGGTGCAGGAATGAAAGAAATGCTGCAGAGTTGTGCGGAGATCAGCAGCGTGCTGCCTGATGGAGACCTGCCCTCAAAAGAAGATGGGGTTCGAGGTGCTGCTCCGCGGGGCCAGCCCCGATTCATGCTGCTGCCCATGCCGCTGCGGTGTGATCTGATGCAGAGGGCTGCATGCACGGGAAAAGGAATACATCAAGAGATCTCTGCGCAAGAGTATAGGATAGGAGATGTCAAAAGATATGAAAGCCCACAAAGGTTGTTGGACTTCAAGGACAAACGCTCAATGTGAAAGCATGTTTATTTGTTTTAAAAAGTTACTGGGTCTAAATTGATACTTTAGGGACTGGATGTTAAAATCCAGTACATCACCACTGGATTGTTACTGCTTATTGTTACTTGCTTCGTTAATGGTTACAAAATCCTTTGAAATCCCCAGATGACTCCTGAGGAATAAACAAGCAGACATTGTTCTGTATTGCAAAAATCTTTGGTTTCTAAGACATGAGGTGTTTGCTACTGACCTGCAGCTGAACCTGAGATGAAGCTGCCTAGGGCAGTCTGCAGACTGTCAGGGTGGGTCTGCAGCCTGGCAGACCATTTTTTTGGTTTAGTCTGACCTATTTCCACTTTTTTTTTTTTTGCAAGTTTCTGTTTCAGTTGGCACATTGTTACTTGCAAGGGCCAGGGAAGGGGGTCACCTATAATTGCCTCAACTATATTTGAAGGAAAATCTCTCCAACTTTAAAGGAGAAAGAGTGCGAAGAGCTAACCCCCTTGAGGTCATTGGATTAATGGATTTCAAAAGCAGGTCTAGGGGAATCTGGAGAAAAAGGGGGAACAGCATCCAGCAAATAGGTGTGATAAACTGATTTCTGGAGGCGAAAATTTCCTCTTCTCCGTTTCTGGCTGTCAGGGAGCAGCAAGGGCAGGCTGCTCTGCAGGGAAGGGGAGTCGAGAGCCAAGGTCCATGCAGGGCTGGCAGGGCAGCGGCTTCCCTGACCACAGCACCAGAGCAAGGTGAGCAGATGGGGTCGGGTGAGAGTCCAGCAAGCACCCAGCAGGTCCTCAGCAGCGGGGCAGGTCCCAGTCAAGCCAGGGAGCCAAGTCCACAGGTCCAGATCAGGGAAGTATGAGACTGGATGCAGACATACCTGTGATGGAGGTGTGGTGTAACTCTGTTAAGGACAAAGTACAAGACCTTCAGCTTAAAAGAAGCCCACAAAGGTGGGCAGAGCATCTGCAGACACTTCCTCCAGCTCTTTCATTCAAGGCCACTGGCTGCCTTCTCTCATCTCACCCTGAGCCCAGGCAACCAAACCCCTGGGAGGGCCCTCAGATCAACAGCCCAATTCCAAATGACTCTCCTGGGGCCAGGTTTTTGCCGAGGGTCAGCAGAAATGGCTGAGAAAGCCCTATCACACTGCTGCCAAAGCTTGGTGGTAAACCCATGCACCATGGATTAGGTGCAAGCTGAAAATGAGGCAGATGATGGTAATTACCTCACAAGTTCCTCTGGCTTCTTATCGCTTCAGTCACACAATTACAAATTCATGAATCAGTTGTGAGCAATCTACAGTTTAAGTCTATTGACCAAATTTTTCAGTGGTGCAAAATATTGATTCTTCTTGCATTCACTGGAACCACAATAGGTTATGGAGATCTGGTTTATATACTGGTTGAAGGCTCTACTGCAGCTACAAACAGACTTCACAGTACAAAGGCTAATCTTTAAAAAATGAAGAGATATCACCCCTGTGAAAAAAAACCAGCAGTTCCAGAAAATATATTTAAGCAAAGCTTGCTTCATCTGTACATATCCAAAAAATAAATTACTAAATAAAATGAGATGTCAGGAAAGTCAACAAAAGATTTTACCCCAAGTGATTTGATGGCATTTTGTGTTGACTGAATGGTGCCCTCTGGGGCTCTAATTCTAAAATACAATATAGATACTCTCTGAAGTAAGACAGTTTTAGAAATCTGGAAGGAAAGAAAATGCAGAGCTCTATAGCTTACAGCACAGCGTCTCCCCCAATCAACCCAGTACCACTGATCTTGACATTTACTGTATTGCTTTTGTCTGAAAGAAACAGCATCTTGCAGCAACTGCAAACAGGTCTAGTGGAATGAAGAAGACGGCACTTCTAAGGTGCAGAATTAATGCTTTGATGTGCACTTTTTAAACCGTTATTTTGGACAGACCTCTGCTTTCAGACTGAGAGTCCAGGTGTCTGTTTTGATTATGACAATCCTCTAACCTATCTGTATATCTTTCTAGGCAGCTTTCACACACTATTTATGGAGTGCATACATTACTCAGGACCTCATCAATAGTAAAGAATCCAGCTACGTGAGCTGAAAATGTGAGATTTTTTCCATTTTATGTGCAATGAGACTGAGACAATCCTGCACTGTAAATGGCATTAACCATTAAACCTGACCATTGCTAAAGGCAATTAAAACTCAAATTGAGGGAGAGGTGTGGCTGCTGTGCCTCAGGACCTCATTGCGATGCAGCAGGAAGGTAAAGGGCTGGCAGGCACAGAGCACCAGACTGGGGTGTGAAAATCTGGAGTAAGAAACCATGGCTTTTTCCTCAGCCCTTCTGGTTTCACCATCACTCTCAGGACAACTGGGGGAAGTGAAAAAAGTCATCAAGAGACAAGCCTGAAGACAAGCCTTCTGGGTTGTACATACACCTTTCCCCCTCACACACACATTCCTTGCAGCAGGCAGTGAAAGAAATTTTGATGAGTTACAAATGGAGATCTTTACTCGAGTCAGAGAAGGGAGCAGCCCTCCCCAGAGCCCTTGGAGAAGGTTGTCTGCGGGAGGAGAATGTCCCACTGGGGACGGATGCTCAAGCAGGCACGTGTCTGAAGTGGTGCTGTTTGCTGTGTGAGCAACTAATCCCTGAGGGTCTTTCAAAATCGTCACTGGCTCAACTTCTCTCTCCAAATGCACACTCATCCCCGTCACAGGGAAACTGCTGAAGAAAACACCCAGAAAGGTACACGTTAAGGATTCCCTTCTAAAAAAGTATTTAGCCTCTGCTGGAGTCCCTCAGACTTTCCTGGTCATTCTTCCCCTACCAGCATCTCTTTATTTAAGATAACCTCTGTGGTTTAACTGAGAAGACAGATCAACAGACCAGTGTTGTATAAAAGCTCCTTTACCATTTACTAGCATGGAAACTTTGGCATTGATAGGCAGCTGAAGGGCTTCTTGCACCACCAGCATGGCACATTTATGCAGCAGCTGCACTGCATATGCAGGTGTTTTAGGGTGTCTTCCTTGCAGGTGCTTCGTGTGCTGCACGTTAGTGGGGGCTGAGCTACTGGTGCTCCTGTGAGCAGCCAGGACACCAGCACGGTGGATGCTCTCTTCCACCCCTTCCCAAGGAGGTGGCTGGGACCTCAGCTAAGCATCCGGTGTGCAAGCAACGATGGGCTCTGAGCTAGCGAGGGCTTTCAGGGAGGAGGACTGTGGACACTGGCACTTCTTGGTATGTCCCCTACATAAGATTTTTCCTCTTTTGGCAACTTCTTTCTAGTCTGTGTGTGGCATCTAGACCTGGAAGTTTCGTGGACCTCAGCTCCGCCTATTTTTCATGCTAAATCACCATATTCTCTCTAATTTTATGTCCTTAATGGGGCAAGCAGCTTGAGCTATGCCTTACCTGTGACACCACGTCCCACCTTTCTGAGGAGCTTCTGTGAACTGTACAGGTTTACTTTGCCACTATACAGGGATATACAGCTCTCATAGTTGCTGTTAGCAGTACATAGGACTTCAACAATTCCGTTTTCCTTCTACTCCTTTGTGTCTGCTTTTCCTTTTTCATTTCCTTTGTGAGCGAGTGTGGTTCCCCTGTGTGCGTTGCAGCTGTACAAATGGAATGATGCATCATTGAAGAGGTGATGAAACCATTAAACGTTGTTATTATCTTTAATGGAACTATGAAGATAAAACTATATGAGCCTTGTTATCTGGTATTGTATGCACAGAATATGCAAGCATAATTGCAGTGGACTATGGTTATTTCATGGAAAGGTTTCAGTGGAAATATTAATGGACTGAACAGTATAATCAAAAAGAAGGATGGAAATGTCATAACATTAAAAATGAATATTTCAATTTTTTTTAAGAGAAACTCATCTCTCTGAGCATGATTCTGGAAACATTTTAATTAAGGCTAGCAAGTTTTAGTACCTGCCCTTTATTTCACCCCTTTCAGACAACACAAGGAGAATTGTAATTACTGACAACTTTAAACAAGTCTAAAAGATAAAAAATGTGACATTTCTTATGGCAAAGAACATGAAAGAAGATAGTTTGGAGGAATATATATATATTCCTGTGACATGCAATTCTAGGAATTCTGCTGTTTTCTTTTAGGTAAATCTCCTTCTGGGAATGAATGGAGTGACCCTTGGGGAATGTACTATGCGCCAGAGATTTGTGACTCTACATTGTCCCTGTGTCATGCTCCTTTCAACCAATCGGCCAGTGAGAGACCTTAAAATATTCCAGTGCATGATAGATGAAAAATTTTTCAATATTCCTTTTTTCCTACCTCCTGCCCCTTCTGAGATTTTAAAGATAGGCGTTTATGATATGATTATATTTAAAAATGAAATTTGCAAGCTTAGAAAAATAATTCTTAAAACAAATTCTGCTTCTCACTTCCCCCTTCCCCAAATGTCACTGTTTATCCACAAGAGCGGGTCACACTGCTTGGCTGGATAAGACTCCAGCTAGTCATGCCATGACCCTTTTTGTCACAAAGTCATCAAAGATCTTCTGCAGAGGTAATTTAGGTCTCTTCATTTTTCCTATTGGAATACACATGATCTTTCTTCTAGGTGTGTGAACTCGTCCCAGCCCTGGCTATGCCCCAGGTGAATCTCCAGACAAGTTGCAAAGAATTATAATGCCTATATTCAAATGTGTGGTGGGTTACCACTGACAAGACTGTGGTGATTTATGTAGGAATTCTTAAATACTCGACTTTCTAATAGAGCCTCATTTGCAATTACAGTGAGTACACTTCTGTCTGGTATTTACAGGTCTCTGAAATGTTAAAATAGTTTTGTCACATCTATAGATTTTTGGATTACATCTGCCAAGGAATGTGCAAGTCCACCTACAGTTTCAATGGAATGTCTCTAATTTTTCAATTGCAATATTTTCTTCCTGTGATGCAATTACTGCTGAAATGACATTGTGGCACTTTTTGAATGCATACTTTAGAAACCGGTACTGTAAATGTGCCATCACTGGCACCAATACAATAAAATCTGTGTTTGGAATTAAGTGATGACTCAGAGCACACCAATCATTTTCAATTTGCTAGCTAATGACTTGCTCAGTTCACAGAATCACAGAATGCCAGGTTGGAAGGGAATTCAAGGATCTTCTGGTCCAACTTTCTTGGCAAAAGCACGGTGTAGACAAGATGGCCCAGCACCCTGTCCAGCTGAATCTTGAAAGTATCCCATGTTGGAGAATCCACCACTTCTCTGGGGAGATGATTCCAATGGCTGATTGTTTGCATTGTGAAAAATTTTCCTCTTGCATCCAATCAGAATCTCCCTAGGATTAACTTGTAGCCATTATCCCTTGTCTTTTCCATGTGACTCCTTGTAAAAAGGGAGTCTCCATCTTCTTTGTAGCCACCCTTTAAATACTGGAACATGGTGATAAGGTCTCCCCTAAGCCTTCTTTTCTGAAGGCTGAACAAACCCAGTTCTCTCAGCCTTTCCTCATACGTCAGGCTTCCCAGTCCTTTGATCGTCTTGGTGGCCCTTCTCTGGACCCTCTCCAGCCTGTCCACATCTTTTTGTATAGCAGGGACCAAAGTGAACACAGTATTCCAGGTGTGGCCTGACAAGCGCTGAGGAGAGTGGAATAATGACTTCTTTATCTCTGCTGGTGATGCCCTTGTTGATGCAACCCAGCCTCCTGTTGGCTTTCTGTGCCGCAGCAGCACACTGTTCACTCATATTGAGCTTCTTGTCCACCAGGACCCAGGTCCCTTTCCACAGAGCTGCCCCCCAGCCAGGTGGATCCCAGCCTGTGCTGCACTCCTGGATGATGTTTTCTCAGATGCAAGACATTACACTTGCCCTTGTTGAGCTTCATAAGGTTCTTGTTAGCCTGCTCTTCCAGCCTATCCAGGTCTTCCTGCAGGGAAGTGTCCACTCAGTTCCCCACTCAGTTTGGTATCATCGATGAACTTCATCAGGGTACACTTGATTGCATCATCCAGGTTATTTATGAAGATATTAAACAATGTTGGGCCCGATATTGATCCCTGGGGGACCCCACTTGTGACAGGTTGCCAGTTTGAAAAGGAGCTGTTTACCACCACCCTCTGGGTGCAGCCTGTCAGGCAGTTCCCCACCCACCGCACAGACCACTTGTCTAGACCGTAATGCAGCAGTTTCTCTAGGAGGAGGCTGTGGGAAATAGTATCAAAAGCCTTGGAGAAATCCAGGTAGACAATGTACATCACTTTAGACAATGATGTCCTCCACTTTAAAGTTACGAAACTTTATCTGAAATTCACCTTCTATATCTGAGAGACTTTTTTGCTTCCTGGACAAAACTAAAATTTTAAATGGTGCTTTTAAACTATAAACCAATAAATATCTGTTATGAATACAGCAGTGTACATTCAGTAAAGTGCCAAATGTTATCCACAGCCTGTGGATGTGTTTGGCTTTACAGAGGGTGTCTGGGGCAGATTCCCTCCCTCGTGCTCATGCATAGTCTGTGAATAGCAACAGGAATCATCTGTCACACTGACAGAAGAGGAACTCCTGTAATATAGGTAATAAACAAATGCTGTATTGAACTCAAAACAGCATTCACCAATGAAGGATTAAGAAGCAAGGTCAGAGAAAGAAATAATACCAAGACTGAGGTGCATAGACAAAAATGTATCTTTTATGTTCTACTAGGCAGAATTTGGGGATAATAACCTGATTTTGTGTGATAGCAAATACCTACTGTTATTTTCTCTCTGAGACTTGACTATAAGCATGAATGAGAAGATTTATTTTAAGGGCTTTTGATTGATTGGGCTGGGGGTGGGAGGAGGTGCAACCTGTTTTAGAGAGCGAGATGCAAAATTGATACAGTTATTAATAAGCATTTGTGGTTGCATAAGCTCAGAGCGGGTAGCTGCTGAAATGAAGACCACTCTGTGCAAGGTGCCATACAAATGTACAGGGACTGACAGCCCCTGCTTTGAAGAACTGACCTCAGAAATGAGATATCCACTTCTTCTCTTTCTCTACCTTGAGCTTAAGTTGCCCAGTTGGGCAACTACGTGCCTTCCCTATGATCACCAGATGTCTAACCCCGCTGTGCCCAGTTTACAGGACGCTGCATTTAAGGATTCATAGAGCTGTAAGGTCTCTTAATATTTCACGCAGTGGCAAAACATGCCCGCACCACGCACAGGAGCCCTGCCAGAGCAGAGACTGTGCTTTTGTTGTTGCTTGCCCCAAGTTAGTTTCAGGCCAGCCAGTTGCGGTGTCTTGGCTTTGGGCGTCGGGATTGGTTTGTGCAAGACAACAGAGAGATGCTCTCTGCTGCTGCACAGGTCCTCCCAGAGCGTGGAGGGCCAGCACTCCCTAACTGACCCTCCACACCAGCTTTTGCAGAGGACAGTGTGCTCTTTGGAGAGGGTGTGCAGAGCAAAGGACTTCTGCTCCCACCCTGGGCACTACAGCTCCTGCACCCTGGCTGTGTCTAAGGCACGTCAACAGCTGAGAATGATTTTTAATGTTAGGCTCCTGTGAATCTGCTGGGAAAAAGAGACTCTAAAATGAGCTGTTTAACCTTTTCACACACTCCTTTGTAGCCTTACATCTATGAAAATGAATCCTAGGGACGCAAGTACATTATGATGTATAAACTCACCCTCTTAGCTCCAGTAAGTCTCTTCTTCCACTGCAGTGCAGCACTGTGAAGTCGGAATACATTCCTTATCCTCAAAGCAATGCTCTTCTGTGCTGAAGTATCTTCCACTTCTCAGGACTCTTTCTTCTTCCCTTGTTTTTGTTTTTAATTGACTGTCTTTTGACAGCCAGAAACAAATTGATGCCATTTAAGTAAAAAAAATAAACAAAAACAAACCCTGTCACTGATCCGTAGCTGGTTGAGGTGAGATACTTGCCACCTACAAAGAGCACTTTCTGTTTTTCCTGAGACTTTGTGATAAAACATGCTCTGAAGTTGTGCTCTAGATATTTTTTATTTCTCTTTTTAGCTTAACGTATCTCGAAGAGATTAAACAGAAGGGTATCTGAAAGTGAAAGATCTGATGTCAGTCACAGATAGAAGAACATGATTTGTCTCCAATTAATCCCCTTAATCCTTAATAGGTTTACTCCTGCAGGTAAATTTTTCTCATTTCCATTTAGGATGCTGAAACAGAAGTTGATATTATCTTACATGTAAAACTTAAAGCCTGCATCTTTCTTTATCTCAGCCACAGTGCACTTTTAAGTTAAAAATATGAAAACGTGTAGGACAATGAATGAGAAGTGGCAAACTGGTATCCCTGGAAGTCAGCTGAGGGGTTGCTGCTGATGCCTTTGGACAGGACTGAGGTGCTCTGAGGCTCGCCCCCGTGCCCGGCTGCGAGCGTGGCTGTGCCAGGCTGCGTGGGGGGGAGGCAGCGCGGCGTGAGCGTGGGGGGGGGGCGAAAGGGGCTGCAGCCACCGCTTCTTCCCCTGAAAGGCTGGTGTCTGATACCTGTTCTGACTTCAGAGAGGAGGAGGGTTTGAAGAGGAATTTTTCTTCACTCCCTTCTATAGGTAACAATGGTGTTTCATTTTCTCCTCTTGGCTTCTCTTTTTGAATTCACCTTTATCTTTTTCTGAATTCTCTTTCACCACTATTTCCCTATCGGGTAGTATTTTTCCAACTATTCTTACTTTCTCCTTTTTAATTTTGCTTCCTCTCATCCATCTCAAGATTTCCTCTAGCTCCCTCTGTCCTTTCTACATCAATCTTTCCATATTTCCTCCTCTAGTTTCTTTGTTATTATCTTTCCCAGGTTCTCTTCCCTCTGTATCTTGCTCTGTGCCTCCTTACCAAAGGCTGGAAATGGTGCTCTTTGTACACGTGATTGCTATGACAGCTCTGGACAGCCTCCACCTCCACGGGCTCCCTTTGCTGTCTTCCCAGTCCTTCCAGTTAATGGCAGGTCAGACAGATGAGGGACTGTATAGTCTATCACACAATTTACCTCCTTAAACTAAGCTTAGCCTCTAAAAGGCAAAAAAAGACGAAATAAGTTAAGCTGCAAAATAGAAGCTGCAGAACTTCCCTGAATTACATGCTCATTTCTCTGACAATGCCCTGAAGCAGATTTGTAGGAAAAAAATACAGGAATAGGACAAGCACATGTTATATTTCCTCTGAGAATTTCTAGTCTCCATCCTGCGTTCTCAGAAACTTTTTGAGCCTGCATTGCCTTTGTATATTTCTCCTCGATGCATAGCAAATGCCGGTGACTGTGAGGCTGGGGAGAAAATGTTATCTCCTAAACGAATCCCTGCACAGCTTAGCTCAGGCATTATGTCTGCCTGTATCTTTCTAAAGCAGCTCACGGAGAGTGGCAAGGGCAGTGATCAATGCTCTCAGCCATTTCCCAAGTGAGGAGAGAGAACACGATTTGAATCACTTTCATGATGCTTCTATTTCCATAAAGTTAATGTAAGCCTTTCAGTGCTAAATATGGAAGGTAAATTGTTGCTACCTCTAATCTGTGATATTGCTTGGGTTGCCATTGCAAGAACTGGATAACCTTTTCTTGTAACAACACAGTTGTGAGTGATTAGCCAGCCCCCACCTTTAAAATCACAGCACGGCAGTGTGCCAGAATGCAGGAATTAGGCACTCAGCCCCTAATGCCTCTCATTTCCTCTCTGGCAACAATTTAGATTCAGTCTTTGCTGGCATTTTACCAGTGGTAGCAGAAAAGTGTTAGAATCTAGGTTTTAAGTGGTTCCTTCTAAACTCCATGTGGTTTTTTTGCTGAACTTTTTATTTACTAAGAAGAAATACAGATTTGGTCACCCCAGGACTATGCATGAATTTAATCAATTGTTTTGGTTGGAAAAACATTTTTTAGCAATTAGATTGTCAATATTGGAGCATTGTGCTTTTGACCTTGGTTCTACCCATGTATTTTCCCTTGTACTCACTAAACATGGAATAATTCGTCACCCCCAATGTACCACACGTGGGTTCATTTTCTTGTTTTTTTTTCTTTGCCTCAGAGGGTGCCTTCCTAGACAGGGGCAAGTGTTGGCTTCCTCTCAAATACTGCTTCTGATACAGTCAGTGAATCAGAGGTATCGGTTGATGGGTGACTGAGTGCATCCCTGGATCCCTGCCTCTCCCCGGGTGAAGCATTTAGATAATCTGCATGGCCTCACACTCCAAAGCCTGGATGCATTAGTTAGACTGGTTTGCTTGTTGGACACTTTGTCCTCTGTGGTTGTTGGCATAGCCTTCACAAACAGATCACCATTCAACCTAATGCCCATGAAGACTTTGTCCTTGATAATCCTAATGGATCTTTTTTTCCAGAGCCTCACTCCTCTGACGGTGGGGAAGTCTCCTGACTGCGACACTGCATACATGACCCATGTATGCCCAGCCTTTGCACCTGTGCATGCACGTGCTTTCTGTTGGCTCTTCGCTGTTCATCCTCCAGCTATGCTTGTGCAGAAAATATCTTGTTCCAGCCTTCATCACGCTCAGCTAAATAAGCCAAACTGCTAATTTCATCTATAAAAAAAGCTCCACTTTAGCCTAGTCAGCTCAATTATCCTTTGCTCATCTCTTTCAATATACATGACTGGAATACTATATGGTCTTCTGGATAAGGTACAGTTTCATTGCAGGAAACATTTTGTGTTGTTTGACCCTAAACAAAAAATCTTAGCTTTTGTTTCACTTAGAAAAACTTCTTCCTGTTGTGGTTTTTTGTTGGTTTGAGTTGGGGGGGGGCAGGGGGGGACAGGGTTGTTTTTTTTTTTTTAATTGAGAGGACCTCTTGAGGAACTGCTTTTAAGTGTTTTGTTTTGGCACCTGAATTGATAAAACTGTTGTCCTGCTAGGTGCTTTCAGAAGTTGTTTGCTTGGTCAGTGCATTTACAAGTATTTTTAAAACCTTGAAATGCTTCTCCTTTCTGCTGATCTAGCCTTCCCAGGGTGCTAAAATGCCAAATAGGCCAGAATCCATCTCCTATCAATCTAAATGGGAGAGACACCTCAATACCCATGAAGATCTAGGCCCTTGTCATGATGCCTGTTTTATAAACTCCTTGGAGAGTTTCTAAATGCAGTCAGCCACGCAAACCCTCCTTATGCTGGGCTAGCAGATGCCATTTAAAGTCTCAATCCTCAAACCATTCTGCTGCAGCTTTTAAAGGCAGCAGTGAGGAGGAAGAGCTGTGTCCTGTTGCACACTGGATTCAAAAGCTCTCTGGCTTTCACGCACAGCAGCTGTTGCAGCTGCCAAAATCACAGTTCCCAGAACCGTCCCCACCTCTGCAGATGCAATTGGGGATAATGCAGCTGAGCAGGAAACACCATGGGGAAAAGAGATCTTATCATAGAATCACAGAATTTTCTTCAGATATGTTCTTTTAAAATTCCAGAATTCATTAAGCATTCAGTCAGAATATTTCTGACATTGCAGGTGCTTGCAGATTTATACACAGGAATGCTTCCTCTTTCATGCTCTTCTCTCTCTCTGCGAGTGCCAGTAATGTGAATGCAAACAATCATTTTCATGGACACTGAAAACCAAGCAATTATGGAATAAAAACCCTTCTGCTTCTGCTGGCAATGAATGAAATGACAGGAACCTTAATTATGCTCAAATTCACAGAAATATAATATTCAGGAAGTGAGAAAATCATCAGGGCATGAAAAAAATGGGCTTTTTTGCTTCTTTATGATATTGTGAGATTGTTCTGGACATGGGCCAAATCCTCTTCTCAGTGATGCTGATGTAAATTAACAGAAACAATGTTTACTTGCAGTGAAACCTTAACTTGCATCAGTGTAACAGGAAGGCAAGCTTGCCACCTACCCCTATGGGAAGCTAATTTTGACCAGCTGTCTAACTGCATGTAAAGCAGTTGGACAAATTGTCCTCCGTATCTTTGAAATTTGAATTCAGGGCCAGAGCTGAACTGTAGTCTTAACTTACCGCTGGGAGAGGCTGCACAATGCCATAGAAAGATGCACTCTCTGAATAACTTTGAATTGCAGGCGTTGAAGTCCATAACCAAATGCCGTGACTTGACCCTCCCTCGGTAGGAACGAGAGGGAACTCTGCAATCCAACTAGAAAAACAGCATGAAACTCAAATACAGTCAAGTGGCTGAAAACTATATCAAAGTGAGTTAAAGAGATGCTGATCAGAGAGTTGCGTCTAGAAAGCATACTTCAAACAGCTATTCATTTTTGTCTGATCTACATATCCCTAGTCACTTTCTAAATCATCGTAGCTTATAAAAAAAAAATTGGACACTTCTTTTTGAAGTGTGAATTGAAATGTACAGGGCAACATTTTCAGCTATGAGTGGTCTGCAAAATTTGTAATTGTATCTGTCACTATGTTTTTACTGGGTGGCTTTTAAAAGTGCAGATAATTGACCTCTGAAATGAAAAGAAAAAAAGAAAAAAGAAAAAAGAAAAAATGAAATGTGATGAGATGGTCAGAGCTGGGGTCAGTTCCTGGGGGACATGAGCAAGTCACTTCAATCTGGTGCAAGTACTGGGGTTTTTGTGGGTGGTAAGTGCATGATATCAATTAATTAGAAATGATATATTATTATAAAGTATGGTTATAAAAGTTTTTGTTAAGTGAAATGGCCTATGGAAGGCTAACCTATATAAAGTGTTCCTTACAGAATTACTTATTTAGAGCTTTACACTGCATTCCTGAACTCGTCAGCTGAATGTCTCACTGAATCACTTTGGAATTACTAAAAAGCCAATTGTTTCAGCAATTGACTGATGCTGGGAAAGTGTAGATTTTCAATATATCCAATGCTGGTTTTTAATAGGCATAATTATAATCAGAACTGCTCCTAATTTCCTAGCTCACAAACTGGGATCCTGAAGCCAACAGGAGAAATGTAAGTTACTTCTATAAGAAAAAGACCAGACCTTTAAGATAAATTGTGAAAAATCTTGTCTCATGAATTTGAAGCACATTTTTTTCTGCTCCATTTTGTCCTGGTCTTATCTTTTTTTCCTTTCTTTGGGATTATAATTGGACTGAAAATGAAACTAATTAGAACGGTTTGTGCGAGATGCGGGGAGTGCCTAGCTGACTGATCCACCCACTTATTTATCAATGAAAATAAAAGCAACATGAGATATTTTTGACTTAAAAAGGTTAACAGTCTTTAAATATTAAATGTTTTCTCTATACAATGATATTGTCTCTGTTTTCAGTTTTCTGAAAAAGCCCTTTCAAACACTCTGTATTCTATAAGAACAGGGTAATGCAAGCCTATAGTTACAAGGCTGTTGATTCTGGCTGGGCAAAACAGTGCTTTAAAAGGGTTTCTAAAAATGGTTTTATCAAATGACCTTTGAAGAAGAGACAAAGATAAACCAGATGATATCAACAACAAAAAGGGAGAATTGAAGATGGCAAAGAAAGCCAACAAATCACTTGTCTAACTTGTTACAGTGTCTTTGCTGAAATGCTTAAATGGTCTGTCAATAATAAAATTTTATTTTTATTTTTTTTTTCCCTAAGATGTACATTTGAGTAAAATAATGCAGAAGTACTGAATGGTATAGAACTGAGCCTGTACTTGGGTACCAGCCAAGATGAAAGGACCTCCCTCTTTATGCTTTCCAAATGCCTTTTCTTTTTTACATCATTTATTATGTGGAACAAGCCTCTTAAAACCTTGAATGAGGCACTGTTTCAATCACACACCAGCTTGTCTGTCGAAAGGTCAGTCTCTCTAAATGTCAGCCAGCTCTTCCCTTTGTATTTATATTGAATTCAGTGATTTATCTGGTGTGTTTCCCAGCAGATCTGCTGTTAGACAACTGGGTTTAAAAAAAAGGCAGTGAGCTGAAGAGAAGCTTAATAAATGGTAGATAGGGGTAGAGGACAATTTAGGAAAACAATGCCATTTTCTCAACTCTAGCAGATTGAAATTATGTAATTTAGGTACTTCATTACCACAATTTCTGCATACCTCAGGTCACTAAATGCCAAGAGCACTGTCAAACAGGGAGGTGCTACTTCCTCCAACTGCTATATGGTTAATAAAGCATAGACAAAGAGAACCAAGCCCCGCTAAAATCAGAGAAGTCTTAAGGAGGGAGTTGTCTTCTTGAGACAAGTCTGCCTTTAGAAGACATCTGATGTTGTCACCTCTGGCTGCCTTTGTGGTCAATGAGAGGAAATGGGCACTTTTGGGGCATGAGTCCTTATGTCTGTGTAAATGTCTGCCTTAAGATGAGAGACACTGGATCTGAGATGCATCCTGTTCTTCTAAAAACAGCCATAAAAGGAAGGTAGGTGACTCACTGAGATCCAGATGTTTACATTGGAGACCTCAGGGGGATTTGCATCACATCAGAAGTGACCTGTGTGGCCACAGGATGGGTCTGGCATCCTGGGTTCCCAAGTCTTGACTCACACCCTGCGTGACGGACTGTCCTTCCTTTCTTAACAGACAAACAAACAAAAAAGCCCCCACAGAAGGGTGGGAATTTGTGCTTTTGGGTCAATGAAGCACCATGGTTGTGAAACACAGCTGCAGTTCCGAGAGTCCAGCAGAGACCTGGTGTTCATTGAGTGCTCAGCAATGCTGAAGATACAGTGAAAATGGAGCTGTAAAACTCTGTTATCTACACCAGCGATATGACGAAGGATCGCTTTTCTTAGAAATACCAAAATCACATACAGTATTGAGTCACTTTTTAAAAAAACAGGTCCTTGAATTAATGTATTGGGTTTGCATGGCAAGGTTTTGGTAACAGGGGGCTACAGGGGTGAGAAACTGCTAGAAGCTTCCCCTATGTCCAATAGAGCCAATGCCAGCTGGCTCCAAGATGGACCTGCCACTGGCCAAGGCTGAGCCCATCAGTGAGAGGAACAGCTCTGCAGACACCAAGGTCAGTGAAGAAGGAGGGGGAGGAGGTGCTCCAGGCACCAGGACAGAGATTCCCCTGCAGCCTGTGGTGAAGCCCATGGTGAGGCAGGCTGTGCCCCTGCAGCCAACGGAGGTCCACGATGGAGCAGATATCCACCTGCAGCCTGTGGAGGACCCCACAACAGAGCATGTGCATGGGCCCTGAAGGAGGCTGCGACCCCATGGAGAGCCTGTGCTGGAGCAGGCTCCAGGCAGGACCCACGCTGGAGCAGCCTGTGAAGAACTGCAGCCTGTGGGAAGGACTCACGTTGGAGAAGTTCATGGTGGACTGTCTCCCATGGGAGGGACCCCACGCTGGAGCAGGGGAAGAGTGTGAGGAGTCCTCCCCCTGAGGAGGAAGGAGCGGCAGAGACAACGTGTGATGAACTGACCACAACCCCCATTCTCTGCTCCCCTGCGCTGCTCGACGGGGAGGAGGTAGAGAATTTGGGAGTGAACTCAAACCCAGGAAGAAAGGAGGGGTGGGGGAAGGTGTTTTAAGATGTGGTTTTATTTCTCATTACCCGACTCTGATTTGGTTGGTAATAAATTAAATTAATTTTTTTCCCCAAGTTGAGTCTGTTCTGCCCATGATGGTAATTATTGAATGATCTCTCCCTGCCCTTATCTCCTTCTATGAGATTTTTGGTATATTTTCTCTCCCCTGCCCAGCTGAGGTGGAGAGTGATAGAGTGGCTTTGGTGGGCACCTGGCGTCCAGCCAAGGTCATGGCATCACAATTAAGATCCTGTCCATTTAGATAAAAGAATTTATGCTCCGCCCTTGGCATCTAATGGAGCATCCTTCCAAAAGCTGGTGCCAAAATTCACTTTGTAACTAAGAGGGAAAAGTAAGTGCATTTGAGGACCTCCAGAGGGAAATCCAATCTGCTGAAATGAAGGCATCTAAATTAGATTTCTGCTTCCAAATCTGTGTAAATAGCTGCTATATCCCTTCATTGCGGTAATATATCAAGCAGATAGTAAAAGGCAATGACGCTGGCTCAATTCAGTAGTCTCCACATATACATATAGTGCAACTATAATATAGACACTGTAGGGTGTCTTATCTAGTCTTCAGTTTCTGCTAGAGAAGAGCATGGGTCTCCCATAGATCCAAAGTCTTATCTGCACTATCACATGGACATCTCCAGTATCCTCCCCAATGGCACTGCATACCTGTGTGTGGGCAATTGAATCATGCCTTAAGAATGATTCATCTTGATTAAACTGAGATTTCTGCACCGTAGAGGCCTACATCAGCACTAGTTATGCTCAACTGTCTTTATAGACCCTGAGAGAAACTGGCACTTTGAGAGTGCAATTCATCAACCTATTTCAGAGATCTACATAAGGGTGCAATAAATTGCGCTCTACAAGTGTCCTTTCTGTCCTCTGATTATAAAGGGAGTCTAAAGTTATCAGCTCAAATGTATGTAAGTAAATTAATCGTATGCTAAGTTACTGATTCAAAAGCAAATCAATAATATAAAAACAACAACTGGCTTTCTTATCATTAATACCTTGGGTCAATCTGCCTTGACATTTTTCTCTTTAGGGAAATTATATATTGAAAAATCAACAAAATATGAGTGTGGTTTAAATAACCCCATGCCTTTCTGGAGTCATTTTGCCCTACTTAGCGATAAGAAAATAGTTACAAATATGTTCCCATACTCCCACTTATTCCTTTTATGTGCAATTGAAGTTTATTATTCTATTTTTTCTCCCTTTTATCTTTCAGCATATATTTTTTTTTTTAAGTATTAGAAATTCTAGAGTGGTGGGAGGGTATGAATTTAAATGGCTGATCTGGAGGTTTTCCCCGATTTCTCTTTGTTTGCCATTCCAAATACTTTTTTTGTTTAGTTGGTTTTAATAATTTGTACTAAATGACTTTAAATCTCTTTTGATTTTCATTTGTGAGAAGTGTCCTCTTGAATATGTATCATTCCCCACCAAACAGATGATTACAGAGCAGTTTTGTTCTCAGTCCTTTTATTGCGTTTGCGTGGCAAGGTTTTGGTAACGGGGGGCGGGGGGGGCTGCAAGGGTGGCTTCTGTGAGAAGCTGCTAGAAGCTTCCCCTATGTCCGATACAGCCAATGCCAGCTGGCTTCAAGATGGACCTGCTGCTGGCCAAGGCCGAGCCCATCAACAACGGTGGTAGCGCCTCTGGGATAATGTATTTAAGAAGGGGGAAAAAAACCCCAAACCTGCACAACTGCAGCTGGAGAGAGGAGTGACAATATGTAAGAGGAACAGCTCTGCAGACACCAAGGTCACTGAAGAAGGAGGAGGTGCTCCAGGCGCCAGAGCAGAGATTCCCCTGCAGCCCATGGCGAAGCCATGGTGAGGCAGGCTGTGCCCCTGCAGCCCACGGAGGTCCATGGTGGAGCAGACATCCACCTGCAGCCTGTGGAGGACCCTGTGCCGGAGCAGGTGGATGTGCCCTGAAGGAAGTTGTGACCCTGTGGAGAGCCTGTGCTGGAGCAGGCTCCAGGCAGGACCCACGCTGGAGCAGTCTGTTCCTGAAGGACTGCACCCCGTGGAAGGGACCCACGCTGGAGCAGTTTGTGAAGAACTGCAGTGTGTGGGAAGGACTTATGTTGGAGAAGTTCATGGAGAGTTGTCTCCCATGGGAGGGACCCCACGCTGGAGCAGGGGAAGAGTGTGAGGAGTCCTCCCCCTGAGGAGGAAGGAGCGGCAGAGACAACGTGTGATGAACTGACTGCAACCCCCATTCCCCATTCCCCTGCGCTGCTTGGCAGGGAGGAGATAAAGCATTCAGGAGTGAAGTTAAGCCTGGGAACAAGGGAGGGGTGGGGGAAGGTGTTTTAAGATCTGTTTTTATTTCTTATTATCCTACTCTGATTTGGTTGGTAATAAATTAAATTAATTTCTTTCCCCAAGTTGAGTCTCTTTTGCCCGTGACGGTAATAGGCGAATGATCTCTCCCTGTCCTTATCTCAACTCACGAGGCTTTCGTTATACTTTGTCTCCCCTGCCCAGCTGAGGAGGGGACTGACAGAGCAGCTTTGGTGGGCATCTGGCATCCAGCCAGGGTCAACCCACCACAGAACTAAACAAGTAATCCCTTGAGCTTTTAAGATAAAGTCTAAAGGATAGTGAAAATACATTTAAACTGAAAAAGAAATATTAGTTTGCAGGTAAGTTTAACATCACAGCTGCAGATTTGGTCAAAGGAGAGTTCCGATTTGACTCCTTCCACACAGCACACAAGGGTACTTGTGCAGTCCTTCACTGTCAGAATTTACAGGCTGCAGTCAACGAGTTCAGCTAATTAAAGATTGCTCTGGGTCTGTATGGCTCTTGTGTTGTCTCTTCAATTCTTTAACAGGTATACTCATCCAGCTCAGAAAACATGCTTAGCTACACAGAAATTTTCCTGAGGTATTAAGATGAGAAGGCTTGATATGTACCCAGTTGAACCGCAAAATAGTTTGCTTTTCTCCCCTCCCGCTATCCCCATGGGAAGATTGTTCCACAGTCTTACAGCTTTAAGGAGTAGGAAGTCTCTTCTGATATCCACCTTCAGTTTATTAAAAGACAATTGAACCCAGGTGTTGGATGCTCTGGTACCTGCTGAATGAAATTAGTATCCTGTCAGTTATGGTTTTGTCCATATTACCTGTGCTAATCTCAGTCAGCAGGGGTTGCTGTCCCAAGATTTTTTCATGTCTGATACTCTATATCAGTGCTTCTCCAAATTAAAATGAAAAAAATCCCGATTTGCAGGAATTTTCTTTCGTAGATACATTTGTTGTGTATGAAATGACATTTCAAAACATTGCAGTTTCCTTTTAAGTGGAAGTCCCAGGCTCTGTTCAGTGCTGTTCAACAGCTCAGTACCAGTTATGATGCAGACAAAGACTGAGCCAGCAAATTTGCTTTGACCATGCCTGTGCTGTGTGTAAACATAGGTCTTTACGTGCCCAGAGTTAGCAAGCTAGCAGCTTTCATGCATACTAAAGAAAGCTTCACTTAAAGAGATAATATTACAGAATAATCAGTTGTTCCCACAGACCATCTGTTCTCCTACGCTACAAAAAAATCTGAATCCAATTCCTTTGTTTTGTTTAAAGGTTTCTTTGCAAATTATTGTTTCTGAACTTCAAGAAACAGAGAAGGCCTTAATGAAATCCTAGATTGGAAGAGAAATGTAATTCTTCTTGGTATAATATTAATAAATGGATGTTAGTTATCTGTGGGTTGTTAACAGTTTTAGAACCCAAACCTCTGTATTTTTGCTGTAAAACAGTGAAGCTATTGCTTATACCCATCCTGACAGAGAGTTCACAAGAAAGGGAGTAAGAAAATCCCAGGGTACAAGATCTGCCATTTGTGAGAAGATTCAGCATTAGAAGCAAAAAGATGCTTCTCTGATTTAGGAAAGAAACATGTTTTTAAAAGACATATTTTTTGTGCCGTACTTCACAAGCTGTCTCAAAAAGCCTATTTAATTTTCTCATCTGGGAAATGCTCTGTGCAAGCCTCCAAGTTCACAAAATGCAGGACCTAATCCATCCTTGGTCTTCTGGCTGGCCCCTCTCTGTGCTCTCCTCCCTCAGTCAAACTCCCCTGCCACCAAAAGGCCCTCCAGTCTGTCATCAAAATGTCCCCCACCCTGGTGACTGTGGGGTAAGAAGAAGGACACCCGCACAGTGACACCCTCCCTGACACCAGCCAAACCAAAATGATGCTGGCTGAGTTTATCACAAGACAGCCCCAGCACAGGTCTCTCTGACAGCCAGGGTCTGATTTTTAAGACACAGCCTGAGCCAGGCAACAAATGTGGGAACCATATTTCCTTGGTACCTGTCATCCATAGCCCCACCTTTTAGTATCTCAAACCCAAGAGTCTTAGTATATATAATAAATATAATACTCCTTGATTTTCCTGTGAGTTGGACCCCAGAAGCAGTGCATCTCAAGGGGCTGAGGATGGCTGACAGAGGAGAACCACTAAGCTAACAGAGTCCTTGCCATGGCAGGTACATTTCTGTACCCCTTAGAGTGGATTTATCTTTCCTCCCTGCTCCCCTTTCATGTCTTCCACGATTTGGGACACTGGCAGGAAAGACAGCTTGCCTCCTCTGCAGCATCCTCATTCTTGCTGATGATATTATCCCTTTATCATGTGTATAGTAGAAATGATATACCACAGGAGAAGGTCCAAGAGAAATATCACAAGCTCCTGGGCATCTTGCATCTTGGCCTGTCTGATAAGACCTACATAGAGGATGATTGCAGAGGCTGCCCATGATAAAAACAGTGCACATGATGGCACTGATACTTGTCACATAATTACCTGCTGAGGTGAGATACCAAGAACTGTGAAGAGGGATACTCTTATTTCTAACCTGTTGCACCTGCTTATAGCTAATTCTGTTCAAAACCCAACTGAAACAGCTAATGTCCATTGAGCCCATTATGTGGAAAGTTTGTTCATCTGCTGGTTTATAGATGAGTACGTCAAATTACTATGACTGCTTGTGCTGACCTGAATTAGGACAGAGGGTCTCAGAATCATCAGAACAAACTAAAATCCTTCATGAATGAAGAAGAGTTGATGGTGTCTGCTTCCCTGCACTTATGAGCTGGATGCATTCAGTGCAGTAGATGATTGCATTTCCCACTTCTGTAACGATGAGAATATTTGCCTGGATCCAGTTCTCAGGGATTCCCTGGGATTCCCAGTGGCCCTGTTGAAAGCAAGGAAGGTTTACAATTATTGAATGGATGAGGGTTTCCGTATGCTTGTAGATATCAAGATTACTTACTTACGATACTCTGTGGGCCTTTCTTAGGGTCACAAAAGCATCAAGATCATAGACTTTCTGTAGGAAACACCTATCTGCCCAGTACCATCCACTCTCAGAGGATTACAGGATCTGCCAGGTGCAGACAGACTATCAGTGTCAAAAGCATGACAGAATCTCCTTCAATATCCTGTTCTCTTTCAGGCTTTCTCCTCTGGCTAATGTATTTTTCAGGAAATGTGAACTCCAACACGTCTTTGGAGTGCTAACTAGTATGGTGTTATTCCCTTCCTAATGTCTGTTGCTGGAAAAATTGACATCCATAACACTGTCTTTCAGCTTCTCTTCAAGGCTGGCTCATGGATTTATCTTAAAATGTCCATTAACCTGGAACTATTTCTAATAATATGAAACTTATTGCTAGTAGAGGCTTCTTACCCTTTTTGTCCTTCCACAGCACCACAGGAAATCCCCTAAAGATCGCCTCAGCAAGTGGCCATCTCAGGTGCCATGACATCACAGCTCTTTCCTGGGTTGGCTCTAAAGTCAAAAGAAGAAAATCTACAGTTTACCCAAGAAAAAGCATCAAGTTCATAGCAGTTATTTTGGATTCCAGACCACAGAGAGCTTCTCTCTCACAAGACAGGTAAAATCCTACCATGGTTCTGTTCTGCCACCTCCAGGCTCCAAGTCCCATTCTTGGGAAAGAGGGTTACTGTAGAGGAAGTCTGCCAACTCCATCTATACTATGGACAACAATAGATTAACCATCTGGACCATACCTGCCTCAGCAAGACTTTCTTCCCCTGTGAAACCAGTAGGAGCAGTTGATCCAGCTATGCAATGGAGGGCTCCTGTTCTCACTCTTAGTTACTGATCATGGACACGTCTGCTCTGGATAACATCTGAACATGTTTGGGGCACTAATGCCATGGGGCTCAGGATCTCTTACTTGGCATGCAAAGCCTGTCTGTAGCCCAGGAGTCTTAATCCCAGTGACACTGCAGGTTGTCCTTCTTAATGCACTCAATAGAAGGAAGATTTGCCCTGGGTGAGAAGTTGTACTGTGCAAGTCCCCTGAGATGCACAAGTTTTAAAAACTGACCACACAAATTAAACAGAGACTGGAAAATATCCAGCTTTCTTGTAAAGTTAATGACATTCTTTCCAGCTTCCAAAAACATACTACTGATTATGTACTTTGCTGTCAACAGCCTAGCTCTGTATTTTTTGTCTCCATGCTAGATCACAAAACTATTCATCCTTAGTTCTTTCTACATCATCCGCATCCTTAGTTCTTTCTACGTCACCCATTGTACATGAAGAAAACAACAGACCAGGTTTTCCCCTTAACGAAGTTGTCTTCTGAGTCCTGGTGAATGTAAATCAGGACAATCTCCACTCAAGTCAGCAGTGATAGATCAGTGAAAGCAGTGCTGTGAAGGTAAGTTCAGAGGAGAGACAAACAATAGGGACTGAACCAAAGCAGACTCTGAACATTTCTGAGAGCTTAATACCAACATTTCATAAACGTCTCCTTTTTGTAAAAGGCCGGATTGCAGGGCTGGGAAAAGTAGGGTTGGAAGGAAACTTCTGTCAGTGTCTGTGCTAATAACGCAGACAAGACTGTGCTAATAAGGCAGACAAGAAGTCTGTTCCCTGGCAATGACAGCCAGTGGCACAAAACTCCTTGTCTCCATAAAAATAAACTCCCTCCAGTCCCAAATGTGACCTCGTCTAATACTGCATAGTGGGATATATATGTCTCATATTATCCAGAAGTGTTATCTAGGAGTGTGCTCTGGACACCGGAATAAACTATTCTAGCATGAGCAATATCAGTTCAACAATGTGGACAATCTTTTAAACATGCAGGTTGTTAGACTCTTGTTCTGGCATTCCTCAGTTTACAAGCCCAGCTGCAACCTTATAAAGCACCCCAGCCAATCCACTGCCCCAGGACAGGATCAGCTCTACCAACTAAGATATTCCTGAAAAACTTTTCTTTAAAAAAAGCTTGTACTGGAAACTCTATACCTGCTCTAGGGAACCAAGTCCAATGTTTCATACACACATCAATAGAAATTTTTTCCTACAGTCCCACCTAAGTCTCCCACTCCCTCAGTTTATGCTCGTTATTACTCATCCTGTCCACTGAAAGTGCAGATCCAAACATAAACAATTTGCAGCACATATGTGCCATGATTCTGGCCCACCACTTGCTTACATTTAAGTGTGGAAATACAATGAAGTCATTCAAATACCATCATGAACGCACATCGTTTTACATGCCAAAGGAAAGGAGCAAGTACTATGTCATTTAATAAAGTTCAAAATATCATAATTTAAACAATTCATCCTAAGATAAATAAACTGTGAATGAAAACTCTCCACAGTTCCACCTAGAAAAAAAGATCCAGCACTGGAGTGCAGGAATGGTCTTTACTTCTGTGAAGCTCAAATGAAACTGGGAATGTTTCTTTTTGCGACTTTGCTCATTTATAAAGTGCCTGTTGCTATAGCAGTTAAATGCTAGTAACAAACATGGATAAACAGAAATTCTTATTATCAAAAGTGTGTTGTAATAGTTAATGGCTGATTTTATTCCTATTTCCCAACTAAATACGCATGTCATGATCTGACACATGTGAAAGCATTGGCCATTGGGATTGCAAAGGCCATATATAGGGACATTTTTGTTTTATTCCTGCCATTCATCTGCATTGATATATATATAATGCTGTGGAAGTTTCCACTGCCATTTAGCATTTTAATAGAATAAATATCCGTAAGAATGTTTTGGAAATTTGTTATCTGGATGTATAAAGCACTCGGCTCCTGGGATGAAGGACTACGTACACTATCAGTACAGAATGACTACAGTCATGGCCTAATTTGGAAGTGGCATGTTAAGGAATATAAAAGCATACAATAATGATCTAGAAGATCTTCAGGCCAGCATGAGCTTAGGTAAGCAAGAAATATGTCCCCTATTGAAAGCCCTCACGATGCCAGTCCTCTGAAACTGTACCCAAACGGTGCAGTGGGCAGAAGCTGTTGCAGGCAGGGTGTCCTTTGCCCTCCACCCTTCTGCCCATTGAGCCACCCTCCAAACTCCTTCCCAGGGCCATCTCTTTCTGCAAGACCCAAACCTGAGTTGCTGCAGTGGTGGGAGCACAACTCTGCATAGCAATGTCTTCTCAGATGAGTTGCTCATCAGTGCAGACAATTCTGGAAAGGAAAGCAAACAGTATTTGGCAACAAGAAATGGTAATGGACATGCCATTAAAGCATTCAGGGTGTTATACACCTGACTGACTTCTTTGTTTGACCATTTTTTTAATCAAAATGCTGTTTGGAACACATTTGTCCAAAGCAAAGGCCTTGCAGATCTCCTGTGGCAGCTTTTTCAGGAAGCCAATATCAGCTTCTGACAAAATCAGCCTGGAAAAAGTATGTACCATCTGTTCAGAGACTGTGGATGCATAGTTGGAATTGAGCACAGGGCTGAAAGGCAACGCAGGCAAGGAGAGGAGTGCAGCAAGGCAGCAGAGCCCAGGAGGGGCCAGAGAATACAACTGAGTGTCTGAAAGCATTTTCTCCAAAAAATAGGTGGTAAAAAGATTTCTGTCTTTTTCTGGCTTTGATGGAAATGCAACACTCGAGAGCAGCCTGGTTTGGCCAGGTTGGTTACATAGCTGTGGGGTACCAGCTCGTGACAGTCGGTCACTGCTCTCCTTCACAGGGCCTTTCCACCAACGCACGCTGGCTTTTGCAAGGCTTACCGTAGCCCTACGGTGTGACACGGGCTTCGCACTGCTAGCACCCGAGGATGCAAGAAGCAGGCTGAAGCAAAGCCTGAACTCCAAGCCTGTGCTCCCAGCTGTGCCTCACAGCGCAGGAGAAGAGCTTGCTGCGAAGCACCCTGCGGTGGGGGTTAAAAGCCCATCTGTGGGTGGCATAGGGCTCAGAGCTGGGTATGGAGTAGGTCTGTAGTGACAACATGTAGATTCACTCATCAGTGGAATTACAAGGCAACTAGCGGGTCTGCTGCTGAGCCTGGTGGCACAGCTGTGGCCGAGAGGGATTCAGGCACACAGTGGCATAGCTATAATCTTCCTGGGGGACTCTGCTGAGGAAATGCTCCTGGTAAGGTGAGAAGTCTCCTGCTGGCCCTGGCATAACTCCCCTGGCTGCTACTTTCCATGTCACTAATTTGCTCAAGCCACCTCAAATGGTGTGTGTTGATTTTTACACTATTATGCATTATTTTGCATCATGATGTCCCAGGCAGGCTGCACCACAGGGACATGGATCCTCAGCTTTTCTTGGAAGTGCATCACAGAGCCAGTAGAGCATGTAACTGGGTATGTTAGATCCTGGATTGGCATATATAGCCTTACAAACTATGGTGGGTTGACTTGGCTGGCAGCTAAGCCCCCACCCAGCTGCCCGCTTACTCCCCTCTGGCAGGATGGGGGAGAGAACTGGAAGAGCAAAAGCTGAAAACTTGTGGGTTGAGATACTAGTTGAGAGTTAATAGTTTAATAGGTGAAACAAAGCTGCATGCAGAAGCAAAGCAAAATAAGCGTAAAGCACTTATAAGTGTAAGCACTGCTCCGCAATAACTAAAACATCCTTGCATTATCAACATGGTTTTAGTCACAAATCCAAAACACAGCACCGTATGGGCTGCTGTCAAGAAAATTCACTGCATCCCAGCCAAACCCAGTACATATTGTCATATGTTTCTAACATAGGTCCCTTTGCTTGGTCTCTCTTACTGCTTCTTAGGGCTTTCGCTTATTTTTTTTTTAACACAGTGATAGTGTTAGTAATGTTATTTATGGGCTGTTAATTCAGCATTTAGTATAGAATAGGTATTGCTTTTTAATCAAAAATGCAGAACTTTGTTCTTAGAGAGCTAACCAGCAAGGGGCTGTCATTCTTTGCAATATCACAGCTGAAGACATCCACTTATGGCATTTTCCCTTAGTAGTGGGAATTACATCCTATAGAAGCATGTGAGTAGGAAAGGTTTTGGTTAAGAAGGGCAATGTCTTTATCACATATCAGCTGGGAGAATTGGAGTAAGGTGCACGTTATAACAATTAGAGACTCATAGCTTAATCTGACCAGATGCACATTGTTTGTTTCAAGTGGAAGTGCAAATGAGTTGGGTTTGACTCTGATTACTCTGACAGTAGTTTGACAGAGGAATGTTTGCTGATTCATGAAACAACAATGATGTTATTCAGTCTGAATGGTTCCTAGATATACATCAGTAACACATTCAAGAATAAGCAGTTTAAAATAACTAAATGCAGAACCCAGTCTTAGAAGCAGACAGTGATGGGTAAGGCTGATATATTTTCAACCCTTGTATACATAAAAGGGAGAACTTCATTTATTCTTTTTGCCATCTCTGTAATGACCCCAAATTTCTTTAATAAGACTTTGGTATATGCAGTTGCATTTCAAGAAGTGAAATGCCTGCTGATGGGGAGCACCAGTTAGTGCAGTGCTGGAGGAAGACAGTAGTGACAACAGTGCCAAACTGCTCTGCTGTAAGAGGGAAACAACCAGTGGAAGGAACAAAGAATACTCAAAGACCACAGAACATATGAGATGATTTTTTTGCTAGTTTTGTAGGTCATAGCAGACTTTCCGTTATGGGAAAATATCCAAGCATTTTGTTGTCCTCAGGAAGATGTTATCAATGGCGTTTACTGGAATAATCTGCTCCAAAACGCCTTTCATTGTGATGTTTAGTTCCTCAGTTTAGTTCCTCAGTTGGAGGCTGTATCTGTAAATGAAGCAGGATCCCAGCGCAGACTTGATCTCCCAAAGTGGCCACAGAGACCCTGGAAGCTTTTGGGCTCACTGCAGGGATCAGCCCACTGGGTGGTTTGGATGGCTGTGCTGATGAGAAGACATTGGTCAGCCAGTCTGTGTCAGCTGGCCCGAGGACCAAAGCATTTTGTTTCCAAGTTGAGCTGTAGCCAGAGAGGAGCACCCAGAATGGAGCCGCCCTTCTCCATGGTGGAGACTTGAGTTCATCTGCCTTCATCACTGGTGACCACCTGACCTGAACTCCTCTGCGCTGCCTCTTTGGATGTATTTGTCTCCCATCCATGGCACGGTGAGGCTTTACTGTCCCGGGGCATACCAGCCAGCACACAGCCTCCAGGATTTCCTGCAGTGAAGCCTCATGTGTTATCACCCCTAAGAAAATATTACTTTTACTGCACTTTCTTATCTGTAAACAGGACTAAGGTCCTTGCTAAGTGGCAAGAAACCTCCCACTTTCCTCTGCTGTGTGAAGCTTAAAATATCGAGCCGAGGGTGGTACCCGAGCAGGGGCACAGGGAGGGTCCCAGTTCTGCTGCCCTTCACTGAGCAGAGGTGCCCCATGCACAGCATCTGCTCCATCCCCAGGGCTGGGGAATGCATCGCACTCACTCCCCTTCCCACGGCAGCTCTCTTCTGCCATCGCTCCCCTGAGAGCAAACCTGAGGCTTCGTCCCTCCCTGGCTGGTGTGCACAGAGAGCACCGTCACGCTGCCCAGCCTTGCTGCTCTCTGCCTGGCGTTTTCCAATATAAACCTAGTAAATCCACAGTGCTGAACCAAAGCAAACGCTGCTGAGCTGGTGCCACCTTGGAGTACCCACAGACAGCTCAAAAGTCCCCCAGCACTGACCTTTAGTCTCTATATCCAAGCAGGTAAACTCCAGGAATTAGAAAAAGAGTCTGGGAGTCACCATGGGAGAGCAGAGAAAGGAGCCCAAGGAGCAGACTGTGATCTGTGGAGTTTTGCAAAATCCAGGAGTTGTACAAGGCCACAGGTTGTGTCCCTTCAGAATGAGCTCAAAAGGGAAATTTCAGCCCGTAATTCAAAGATGCTCTTTCTGTGTCAATATTTTTAAAATGTTTGAGAAAATGGGCAACATCTTCCTAGAGGAGTTCATTTCAAAGTCTACAGGGAAAAAAAAAGAACTGTTCAAACGAAGAGCAGATAAGATTAAGGTGGCGGTTTCTGGAGAGGAAAGAACACCATGAATGAGCAATGCTAGAGGAAAGGATGCAACACACCATTTGAAAATCCACCGGATTTTCCTTCTTTTCAGTAGTTAATCAGAGGTACAGCTTCAATCTTTTCCTTTAATTGGATGCTTGCCCCTTTTTTTGGCCTCGTTTGGACATCTACAAAGAGATCTGAAGGGTTTTGAATAGCATATGTTTGCTCTCTTTTCTCCTTTCTTTCCATTTGTGCACATCCCCCTTTTTCTTTCAGGTGCTAGGAATACGAAGCCTGGTTGTTCCTGGGGCTTCCTGGGGTACTCTGAAATGGCTATTGCAAATTTCACTCTTGGGGAGCTGAGGATGCTGAATTCATAGCACAGTCTTCTTTTGCTCTTCATTAATTACCAACAACCAAGTAGGCAAACACAAAGATTGAAGTTGATTAAGGCTCTATTTTTCCTCTTACTTTCAGTGATTTTGCATGTGCCAGTCACCAAAATATTTCCAGAACAGAGAAGACTCACACTTCTGATATAAAAAGCAAGTAGGAGATATTTTGGACAAATCTTTGGGCTGCCTTTGTTCAGTGATATAGTTGACCATAGACACCTCCTCCACTCCAAGCCACCTTCCCCTCCTTTTGCAATCCACAGCATTGTCTGTGCAGCTAAAGCATAAAGGATATAATCTTTTAACAATTGTAGGTAAGGAGGGTAAATTCAAGCAAAGTGAGATTTGATTATCATATTTTCCCCTGACCTTTGAAATGGGAAATGTCATGATACTTCAGTCATTTCGCCTATGGTAAAGTGGTAAAGCAAATCCTTCCTCTGGGCTCAAGATGAGTTTATATCTATCAACAGAGGGGTAAATAACTAAACAAGAGAGAACAATGGTGAATCATGTCAGTGTAAGAAGGAAGTGCTGTACTACTTCCAAAGGTTTTGCTTTGCATCTCCAGCGGCTGTCTGGCTGCCCTGGTATTTACATCAGCTAATTTCTGCTCTCATTTGATACTTATATCATTCATCATGATGTTTTCTGGAGACGTAATATTTTGGGAAAGAGCTGTAATGTTTGTGAGAGATCCTGTGGTGACGGTGTAGGAAATCGTTTTTTACTCCAAAAAGCAGGAGTGCTGCAGGGCGTTGCAAACCCAGACCCATCCCTGGTCTTGGCCTCTGTCTGTTATTGTGGAGTGATCAGCACAGGAAAGATTGATATTCAGTCCTTGGGCTTGGGAGTTGGACATTCAGTCCAGTTCAGTCCTCAGGCTGCTAACACTAAAAAAGGGGCCAGTGAGTAAGATGGCTGTTTTTAACTTCCATGGGAAGATTATAGAGCAGATCCTCCTGGAAACCATTCCCAAGCACGTGAAGGGCAAGAAGGTTTTGGGGAGCAGTGAGTATGGAGCTCCTAAAGGCAAGCCATACCCAACCAGCCTTATCTCCTTCTGGCCTGAGGTGGATGCTTCAGCAGATGAGGGACAGCAGCAAATATTGTTTATCTTGACTTTAGCAAGGCCTTTGATGCACACCGACGGTATTCTCATAGCCAAATTGGTGACATAAGGGCTGGATTAGTGGACGATGAGGCTAGTATAAAATTGTCTGGACCACCTGGGGTTGTGAACAGCAGGATAAAATCTACCTGGAGTATTCCTCAGTGACAAATGCTGGGCTTGAGACCATCCAATGTCCTTATTAATGACCTGGAGGATGGGATGGAGCAAGTCTGTGCATGATCAAAATTGGTTAGTGGTTGATATACTGGAGGGTAGTGCTGCCATTCAACGAGACCTGGACAAGCTGGAGAAATGAGCTGGCAGAAGCCTCCTGAAGTTCAAAAATGGCAAATACAGAGTTAAGCACCAGAGTTGAAGTACGTTATCATTCTGTGATTCTGAGTGAAAGACATACTTAAAAATAAGTAAGTTTTAAAAAATCCCAAAACAAACAAACAAAAAGCCTTTCTCTGAAGGTTGAAATTGGAGCATTAGGACATCAATCATCTTGCCTGAAGTTTCTGCCATCTCTTCATGTATCTGGCTAATTGTGAGATTTGGTTGTTTTGTTTTGTTGTTAATTAGCTTGTTTTCTGGCAAAAAAAAGTAGGATTGCCAGTCTGGTTTAACTGGGGTGCATGGAGGGTTTAGAGAGGGCATTAGGGAGTTATAGCCCTATGGTGACCAGAGTATTTTTTTTTTTTTTAATAGGGGATATGACCTCTTATCAGACTAGACAACACAATTTTGCTTGTCTGCACTGAGTTAGAGATCTCACCACCAAAGTTGGGGACAGTAATCCACTTCCATGTCGTGATCTTGAAAGTATATCACGTCTTTGAGGGATACATAGGGAAAAATCCCACGTCCTGAAAAAACCTGAAAACAGATGTTTTCCCCAAATTTTCCTTGGATAACTGTGACAGCCATAATATTTTGGTGTCACTTTTTTATAACTACTGGCTATAGTATATCCCATATATCATCTGATGCAATTGTGGCTGTGTAGTTATAGAAGATCCTTCGAATCATCCACTATTTATCATAAAACAATTCAGGCAGAGGTATCTGGACTCAAAGCAGGGCCAACTTCCAAATCATGTCAGGTTCCTCCACGCCTTTTTTGCTCAGCTTTTGAAAATCTCTGCGTATGGCACAGTTGGCCTTGGTTATAGTTTCTAAACACGAAGTCAGGTTTGGGTCAGCAAAACCTGACTGTCGTTGGCTGTGCAGAAATAGAGAACCATACTGGTGCTCCAAGAACTGAACTTCTTGCAAGTGAAACAATTTTATATAAATTTCATTGTAGTTCAAATATAATACAGATTTGTAGGATTTTTTTATGAATTCATATAACTTCTGTCTGTTGTGCATTTTTTATCCTATTGAAAGACTGCTTGTCAGGCAGCATTGTGTTTATCTGCTCGTGAGCTATCAAATGTAGGAGCTGCTGTCCTGCTACATTTCAGCACTACTATTGACAAGGCTGCCGAAGCAAGAAAGCAACAAAAAACCCTAATCTTCTCCATAGGGCTTTCCCAGTCAATTTCTGGTCCAGCCTGTTTAAGTGGGTCACCTCAGATATGATTTTCTACATTCAAGCTGAGGACATTGTAATGGGCCACCGCGCTGGACATCTCCGACAGCCAGTTGTAGCTGATGGTTATTGCATTTCTCACTGATTCGGGTATGTGTTCTTACCATTAATTCTTTCTTTCAGTTCTGGGTGGATGACAGACTCCAGCCTACCCTTGAAAGTAAGGTAAGTGGTTGCTTCATGGCCTGGATAATACATCTTAGCCGGATGCCAGCAAAACCAGATTCAGGCATGAATTGTGCAGTGCTTTGGCACCTCTAAGTAGTGCAGAACACATTTCCTCACTATGCAACTACCAGGACACCACCAAACCTCTCCTTCATCTGAATTAGCTCCTCACAGAAGGTTGAGGCAAGCTTATGTTTTCAGCCCTTGCTGCTAAAGTGCTTTATGGCACAAGGCTAAGGATATGCAGAAGGCTGGAAACAGGCTCGTGCATGCATGCAGATGGCTGTTGCCAGCCTTTGTCCTCTGGTACACCACTCGGAGTACTTCTCTCACTGAGGAGAAAGCTCGTCTGAGCAGAATTCACAAAAATTCACTCTGAGACCCTTGAAGAAACTCCCTAAGGGCCAGAGGTGCATCATAGACCTTGTTGCCTTCAACTCAAATGGAAAAGTTCCATTTTCCAGCTGCCTTTTCTGCCTCAGATACATAATAAATTTGTCTATTTTAAAAAGTATATATAAACCCCACAACATACTCTTTCAAAATAAGTCAATCCACCTCATCTGCTTTTCTCCCCAAGGAAAATCCCCCAAAGGTAAACCCCATATATGAGAAAAGTAGTCGTGTTGATTAATGCACTATGGGAAAACCTTTAGGTGAGTATGACAGGAACTTTGATATAGAATGAAACAAACACCTTGTAACCAAATACTTCATGTGCATTGAAAATGTTGTATATAATGTTTTTTTGAATATTCAGGTAATTTCATAAACAAAAGGTTTTAAGAAGCACATTTTGCTCTTACAGAAACTTCTTTATTTGGTTATCCATATATACAACAGCACATGGGTACATGTTATATGTATGTTTATTTTTATATCCAAAATGGCTCACAAAACAGATAATTTGCAAGTACATACATACTGTTTTCTGAATGTTTCTATGCCGTTCTTACCAAGAAGCTTACGCTTCCCTCTGATTTCTTGCAGAGCGGAAAGGCAACCTTCATCTTCCTCCCACTCTTTCCTCCTTTTCATAAGATCAAAGAAATCAAATGCTGCCATGTAAAAGTAGACCAATTGTATTTTGGACCTCTGGAAGAAAATCTTAGCAATATAGACATGCAGATGTGTGTAGCTCTTATGGATTTGACTAATTAAGCAGCTCACAGCAAAACTTATTTATCAATGATCTTGTTAGCAGATTTTCACAGGGGTAGGGGTGGAGGGCACAAGCTCTGAATAGCAGAGAGTAATGCAGGTGAAACCACTGGTAAATCTGTCCTGCAAAATCCATATTCTTGGAGACAAGGTTTGGTTGAGATGAATATTAGTTACTGGGAGAAGACTTAGCTTTACCTTGTACACTTTCTGTATTTGCTCTGTTATTTTATTATGTATGTGTGAGCTCCTACACCAGTGTTTTTGCAGAGCTTCAAAAGAGGGTGGAATGGTGCTTTAACAAGTTTTATATCCTGAGAAACAGTCCTGAGCTATAACAGATTATAAAATGCTGTCAACTGCCTTGGAGTACTGAGCTGGATGGGCTCCAGCAAGCAGTACAGAGAAAGGTTGTCCCGGCCTCTGATCCTCACCAGGGAAGACTCACAGAGAAGACAGCTATTCTCGGCTGTTCTCTGGCTCTTTTCTTCTACTGCTGTCTACTCATGTATCTTGTGAATAAGTCATTTTTTCAACCTAAATGCATTACTTACTTAAAAAAAATTATCAAGTATCCCAGAAGGAGGAAGATACCAGATTTCCTTTTGTGGCTTCTTTCTTCACGAGTGGATCAAAAATTCCTCACACAAGATCCCTCGGAGTGGCCAGCCAACAGACTGGTTGGTGTATCCCAACAGACTGCTTGGGTTACTCCAAATTTGCTCCTGAGGGGTGCTGAGCACCTGCAGGTGAAACTGAAACTACAGGGTCTTAATTTTAGCACTTGTCCTTTTATTTACCAGCAATCTGGTGCTTTGTACACATCTAGTGTTGCTGAAGATGGGGAGCTGCGCTGGGGTGTCTGCAGGGATCACCCTTCCCCTGGAAGGCAGGGGTGGAAGGGGAGGCAGATGCTCCAGGCTGCCTCCTGCTTACGGGCACTGCCTGCAGAGGGGTCAGGAACAGATCAGGCAGGTGATGGTGTATTGCATTTCTCCACTGCCATCAAGGTCAGTGAGAATTTGGTGCTTGCTGTGTGAATGCCTCAGACAAGCGCTGTAAGTCGCTATATCTTAAAAAAACCTGTCTAAAAAGTTTTTATAGTTAATTCCTGTCTGGATGCTGCAACCTTGAATCTTCCTCTCTTATTTTACTCTGTCACGAACTGTAGAAGTCAGTCAACAATGTCCCCCAGGGTGGATGTACAGCTGAGGTGGGGTTCCCTCTAACACCTCTGAAACCCTAACTGCTGAGGAGGCGAAGCAAGATTCATGTTCATGTTAGAGCAATAAGACGCTGATGTAACCTCTTTCCTGGGACCCAGGGACTCCTAGATCCTGGTCCTTGCCCCCTCAAATGGCCTCTGTATATGATCATTGCATTGATGTATGCCCACAGGAGAGTGCTTTCTAGCACACTAAGCTGAGAGTGCGTAAAACCAGGCTTTGTCTGAGCAACTGGCTCTGTGATATCGGCACCCATGATGGGAGAGGCTCAAAGCTGGTGTCCCTCCTCCAGCCTATGCACTGTGCTGGGAGGGGAGATTGGTGCATGTGACCTTCCCTGTGTGAGAAGGCGGCTGAATCCCAAGTGCTTCTCATCCCTGCTTCTGCTCCTTGCTGAAAAGGGGGTGCTGACCCCAGCTGCTCTGGCTCTGGTGTTTGAGTGAAAGCAGCTGTGACATTAGATGGGTCATCTGCAGCACGTGAAACACCCCACAGCCTAAACATGCCTATGGCATTGGCCACCAGGGAGTGTGGGGTTGAAACACTTCATTTGTGAGTCCCAAAGGGACGGGGCACAGGTGGGTGCTAAGCTGGTTGGATCTGCCCAGGTGGTGATGTGAGAGCTCCGGGACCCTCCAAGATCCCACCACCCTCCACTGTGTAGGAAGCTCCTCCAGGTGCTAAGGGCTAGGGAATGGATATGGGCATGCCAGCAGCAATATAGCACCTCTTTGGCTGTTGCAAGAAGAAAAATCTTGTAGCATCTGAAGAACTTTTTGCTGTTCCCGAGTCAGCGGCTCACAGTACTGACACAAGGAATGCCAAGGGCGCAGCTGTATCTTTGCATGACTGTAAATATGCTGCCTTTCCCCCATGATGCTGACATTGCTGAGTCACTGTCTGCATCCTACCTCATACCACCTACCAGACCCTTGCCCTGACCCACTGTGTGTCCTGGAGATAAATATCATCCTTGAGGTTTTTCAGCAGCTGGAGATTCAAAATAGCTAATGGATTAAAAAAGCTGAAGGTATACAGCTTTTTTTCTTTAAACTTAAGTTAGCAGAGCAAAATCCACTGCTGCTATGAGTTGCTGGCTTATGCAGTGTGGAATACATACCCCTACAAACTGTCAAAGCGTTTCTTGAGGAAACCTCAAGGAAACAGCTATATTCAATGAATATGTGTTAGTTCCGCAAAGTAAAACAGTAAAGTGCAAAGAAACTCTGGGTAAAAAGCCTTGAACTCAACAGTGCTTTAATTTTTCTTTTTTTAATTAACCTTAAAGAAATTGGTGTGAAAGCAAACAAATTGTGCAAAGCTTGTTCCTGGCTGATTTACCAGTGAGGGTATTATAACTGTGCAATTGCATGTAAATCCAAGAAGAACTAGAAAGACAGTCTAGCCCCAGGCAGAAGGCTGGTTTATAGGCACTTTTGAGGTTTAATGACTGTTGTTATTGCAATGTTGACACAATTTATGAGATAAATGGCTGAGATAAAATCCAGATATCACTGTTTCTTAGAGCTGTGGGGATACTTAAATGCTCAGACAGTAACTTCTTACAGACAGTTTGTGGAGGGTGTTTGCTTTTGAAAACTCACTTACGGTATCAGATCCTCTGATCCCATTCACCCAAAAAGAGGCAGCAGAAGTTTGGTGCCCTGAATAATTCATACCCTCTCCATCGTGCTAGCTGACTTCTGAGAGCGCTGGTTTTTAGGGTACCATGGAGAACACAATTCATCAAACTTTTCCTCCCACCATACCCCCACCTAATAGAGAGAAAATGCTGCAATGGAAACTTTTCATGGTGTTTCTTTTGGAAGAAATGGTATAACGAAATAACAGGAGAGTTTGCCTCTTGCAATCTGTGTCTAAGATCAGTGCTATCTTTGAAGCGTGGCTTGGAGAGATGTCACAGCATTGGAACAGGCAACTCCTGTTGTGCTGTCCGCTTTCAAATCTATGAGATAGATACAACCAGGGGAAAAATTCCTTTATGACTTTTATCAATGACTTTTCTACAGGGGAAAACCCAAGTCCAAGGTCTATAAATATCATAGGATTTTGCATGATGGAATTTGCCAAGGATGATATCTGACAAGTGAAGAACTAGAACTGGGACTAAGGGCTAAGTACTGATCTGTGCTATTTAATTAAACTACGATCTGACCCCTGCCCTGGGTCCTGGCTGTTGATTCTTCTCACTTGTGATACTGGTCATTGCCATCGGTTCGGCCACACCAGCTAACTCCCTCCCAAAATGAGAAGACTTGGACTATGAGCCCATGAAGGCTGTCATTCAGCTTTGGTCCTGGTGCTAAGGGGGAGGCAGGACTAAGGGTTCATCTTCACCATGGGAAGCTGTATATCAAAAACACATTAATATCTGTTGCGGTGGTTTCCACTTCTGGCTGTCCAGCTGGGCATCATAGGAAAGACAAAATGGTTTCTAAGGAGCCACTTAAGAGGGACAGCTCTGTTTGAGGAAAATGAAATGACAGCAAAAAGTGTGGCTGAGAATCAGCCCAATGCAGGGCTAGTTAGTGAGGCAGATGTAGGCTGAAAGAGGAGGTGCAGAGCAGCCATGAAAAAGATGCTCTAAAAGCCCAGAAGTACTCTTCTCCTAAGCGTACAGCAGCAGAGCATGATTATACTGCAGGGTGATGGCAATTTCTGCACAATGGACAGGGTGTTCCTAGTAATAATGTGCACTTAATGGGGAAATATCTTCCATCAACCTAAAAGATGGATAGGTGGTTTTGAAGAAGAAAGACAGGAGATTAATGGTGATATAGCAAAGCTATAAAAGGTTATTGAGCAGCGCAAAGTTACAGTCTTTGGTCTGTGTCACTGAAAACTACTCTCTAGGGGGTTTTCTCAGGCAATGCACAGCAACCTAAATGCTGATGACAGCAGCTGAGGCCATGGAATGGTGCTTTCAACAGTAGCTGTCTTACTTCAATGAGACACATGCCTATAAGTGGCTTGGACACTTCTGAAAATAGTGTCTACTTAAATGCAGGCATGCTAACACACAGCACTCAGGATGAGTTAATACCCTACAGTGTTTAAAATGTGATTCAGCTGGGCATCTGCACTGCTCCCTCACTTGAGAGGGAATGCTCTTCCCTAAGGTACTTTTGCAGCATGCCCAGAAGGTCAACAGCTTGGGACAATTTGGACTGGTGGTGGTAGGAATGTTTTGGGTTTTTTTTTTAATTATTATTTTTTCCAACTTCTTCCAAAATACTCTGCTAGAAGCCCCATCTAGCTAGGAAAAAACGTGCAGAGTTTCTCCAGTAGCTGCAGCTGTAACAGTATTACCTCTCCTATGTTGTACTGTACTAAAGAGCTGTTAGTTAAAAATGGAAATGGCTCATGTTCTCTGGCTCTGAAGTTGCATTTGATAAGGATCAGGAGGCTTTGGTGATGAAACTAAATAGGCCAGTTATTCAAAGGTAGCATTCCTGAAATAGTGTGCAAACACTTTCTTGTATAACTGATGCATTTTGAATGCCACTCCCGCAGGCAAGGAGTGTTAGTGTCGGACCCAGATTCTTGTCAGGAGCATGATGGGGGGTGAGGCTCTTCAAAGAGCTCTGGTACACTAGGGTGGATGGGGTTTAAAACTCTTACAAAATCTTTTCTTACTTTTCTTACCTTTGAGAAAGATTTCCTTCAGATAACAGGTGAACAATAAGAGCTAATAGAAACAGCTTCTGGCTACAAGAAATGATCCGCTTCTAGTGGGTTATGAGCATTGCAAATTAGCCATGGAAAATTCAGACTGGAAGTAAAATTAGTGAGTATACAGTGACTGTTTCTGAAGTTGTTCCAAATAACTATCATTCCTGTGTAGTTTATTTCAGCCCAGGTTTTAAAGCATTTTGCAGATATTAATTACTTCCATCTACCATGTGGCAGGACAAGAGAAGAGATGATGATTCAAGAAAAAGAACAGTGTGAGACAGTCTGCATGACTGTTAGAAGATACCCTGGCTAGGCTGAGGTCTGTCCCTAATGCTTTGTGGCCTTCGGTAAAACGATGCCGACTTCCAATTATTTTCAACTGGATTCCTCAAATGATATCCACTTCAATGGCACTATATACATGAATGATACAAGCACAGGAAATAGAGAGTTCAAAAGAAATATAATTAAGAACAGTTTTTCTCTTGGAAAATGTATCAACTCTGGGCCGACTTACAACCAGTTACTTAGCAAATGTTTAAGTGCTTCGAGTATATGGGAACTGTAGGTCTGAGTAGCCCTAATTGCTCTTCATTGCCCCTTCCCCTGATTATATAATTACCCTTTAAGAGTCATTTATCTGCTAAAGTGTCTTCTCACTTTTAAAAACCCCACACATTAGTGAGTGAAGGGAGAGAACGCAATATCCCTCTTCACAAAGTAACCATGGCCAGAGTTTCAGTACTGAAGGTCTGGGAGCCAAAATGATGCCAAACAAGGCTGTCAAGCATCAGAGAAGCTGCTTTATCCTCCTGCCCACAGGCAGGGCAAAGCCATGAGCCAGGAGCATTGTCCTTGTCCAGTTGCTTCCTAACCTTTAGTAATGGGGACTGTACAGCCCCCCCGTGCAACCTGCTCCCATCCTGCACTAATTTCTCACTCCAGAAAGCTTTTAGCTATTGAAAGCCCCCTTCCTGTGGTTAAAGCCCATTAAAATTAAAGTTTTTTTACACTGAGCACAGGGAAGAACATGTTCCCTTATGTAAGCGAGCACTGATATCTCTCCCCTTGGGCCACAAGACAATAGTACAAGACTTTCCTTTGACAGCAAAGCTGGCTAAGAGCAGTTCTGCTCTCCTTATTGGCAGGTTGTCCCCTCTTCCCTTGTTCGTTCCAGTCCCTGCCTGCCTGAGACTCTGCAGGGAGTTCAGCAAAGTGACTGAGAGCTTCTTCTCTGTTTCTCTTACAGGGGGTTATCTAAAGATAACCTCAGACCTGGAGCCCAGCCCCTCAGCTTTGATATCAAACTCTTGTGAAGAGGCCACTTCCAGTGGCTTTACACCTGAGGAAAATACTACGATATTGATACTCTGTCTTCTCCAGCTCTAACAGCCCAGCTACGGACTCTTTGCCACTGCGTACTCCTCGAAGCACAGAGCCCAAAGCACTATATGCTTTGTCAGTCCCTGTAACTCCTCACTGGAGTGTAGATTTTTTCCATGTGTGTTGAAACACAGCACACCTCTTCATATTTCCTAGCATGCCCCTAGATATGTCTTTGTCTTCTATAAAAGTGGTATAGACTGATTCACATTCAGTTTGTGACCGACCGTGTTTAAGTATGTATAACCTGACTATGTCCTTGTGTTCATCCTAAGTACTCTTGAGTATACAAAGTGTAGTTGTTTTTCTCATATCCTCTGTACAATGGGTTTATTTCTGCCTGAAATGAAACCTATATACAATATCTCACTATAGAGAAAGAAATGTTCTAAAGAAAGTCTGTTTGCTTTTTAACTAAAAGTCTCTTAAATGTCAAGGCCTGTGTGAATGCTCTACTGGAAACTGAATCGATGTGTTTTGGTTTTTTTTTTCTGGAGTAGGTTTTTTGGTTTTGTTTTGTTTTTAATATGGGGGCAGAGTTTGACTTGGCTTGTTAGACTGCCTAATTATCAGATACATAATCCATCAACATAATTTTATGAAGTAAGTGCAGTCCTGTAGAGCCCAGTCCTGAAGCTGTGATGAGCTACATGGAGACAAGCTTGAAGCCTCTGGCACAGACCTCCTCCTCCTCTGCCCCCTGGGGTAAGCGCTGGCAATGATGCAGTGTCTACTGCTACTGTAGTAACACCACCCTTGCCTTTTTGAGATGTGCTATGAAAGAGGAAAAGAAAATCAAAAGCTCCTCTGACAGATCTAGCAACCTGCATTTTTTTCCCAGCAAGAGTTTTAGGAGATTCAAGAGCTTCTTTTGGTGTTGATGGTGACTTTATACCTGTTTTTTTTTTCCTGAACTATATTTGACAGCAGCAGAACAATCAATAAATATCACTTTTTAGAGAAGTGGAAAGATTCTATTCTACTTCTTAGAAGAGATCTACTTGCTGCTGATCAAGACCAAAATTCTTCTAGGAATCATAAATCCTCTATCAGGGAAAACTCAAAGGACGTGAGTACCTGTGATAGTTTGCCTTACCAAATAAAGCAGAATCCCCAAAAAGGGACTTGCTCATATTCTCTGTTGTTGCCAATGCTCAAGTCACTTCAAACTGAATTAAGATGCACTTCACTTGTGCTTAGCTTATATCATTAGCAAAGGGTTTGTGTCTGCAGCCTGGAATATGAATAAACTTGAGCTTTTGATTCAGCCCTGTCTTTAAGTAGCATGTATATAAAACCTACTTGCTCTGGAGTACTTGAAATCTGATACTTCATTGCCTTGCCCTATATACTCTTACATACGTACCAAGATAAATAAAAGACACCTTTTCAGTGGAGAGGGTGCTTTGCTTGTAAGCCTAGGTCTAACTTCAAATGGCCTGTATGCTCGGAGGTCTCTTCTACTGTTGTTTTATGCAAAGGAATAAAGTCTTAAATATTTTCAAAATAGTTGAATCATTCTCCTTAACTGACTTGAAGGAGTCTGACAAAGATATTTATAGACATTTAACCTATTTTCCTTCTGAAACTTATGATCTTAGAGTCTTAGTAAGATGCTTTGAAACTATAGGGTACTAGTAACTTATACTGGCCATGCAAACCTAATTCTTCACAACAGTATGTATGTGTCCACATGTATTTATATCTATATCACACTAGAGGTTTGGTGTTGTAAAGACTTGAGTGAGAAGCTTTTATTTAAATGAGCTGGCTCACATAAGGCTTGTATGGATTCCAGCCTATCAATCAACATTACTAAAGATGGGCTGAACTGCAAATTTTTGATCCAAGGTTAGGGTACATATTTGGACCTTGGGATCTAGCTTATTGTTTTAATTTTAGTAACACAGATATGGGCAGAACAATTCATGCACCCTGCTCAATTCACACTACAAAAGTAGGCAAGTATTTAAATAGATCTACTATTCTTTATACTCTTGTGTAAAGAACTCTCCTCAGTTCTCAGAAATTAAACAAAGGACCTAATTTCACAGCAGTGTTCCCTCTCTGAGTTCATTCAGCAATTTCTGATCTTTCACAGCTGACCTACAGCAGTCTTCCCTCTGTAAGTCCATTAAATAATTTCTGATATATTTTACTGTGAGACCAGAACTCAGCTGGGCATATTTTGCATTCTATCAAAGCGCTGAAAGCAGGCAAGACTTTGACAGAAAAGGTGGCATCATTCATTAGTGGAAAACAATCTGAATGAGCCTCATATCTTAAATAATTATAATTGAGTACCTCTTCAGTGAGACACCTCATATTTTGAAGTCTAGTAACATCAAAATAGAGGCTGATAAAGAATTGTTGCCTATAAAGCTGACAAACTTCAAGGATGCCTGTGAAACAAAACAGAGGAAATGCCTCTTTTCCTCTTTGAGGAATAACAAGCTGACGGAAGATAGTGGTGTAAATTTAATGTTTTGGGGTCAAGATGGAATATTTTATATAATATAAAACATAACATTTAATTATATTCATTCTGGAAAGGTCTTAAACATGTCACTTAGTAGACTACTTTATGACCATCTCCAAGTAATAAATGTGGAGAAAGTAATAGGTCACATTTGATACCCATTCAAAGGCATAAACTAATGAAGACAATTCTGAAACCTGTGGGAAGGGTCAGTGCTTATAATAATAAGCAGTCATCACTAATAACAGGGAAAAGTAATGCTCTCTTGACCTGAAACTAGCAGCAGTGAAATAAGAAAAATTTATGAGGTACCCATCAGTGCACTGCTTGGCAAAATCTCCATAAGTTGGTAGAAGAGACAGTGAGTACAGCCACTACTGGCTCTTCGGCAGCTGACTCCCACGTCCTTCCCTGCCTGCCCCTTCCCTTGTCCCACAAAGGAAATTACAGTAGATAAAATATCCCTGATTTCCTAGTCTCATATGTGAGTGACCTTGGTCATGCAGTTAAACTAGGTCAGTTGTTGAAGTAGTTGCCTTGATAGCAAAGAACGGCAAAATGCAGGCTTACACATATACCCTTCTTCTTTCTTGAGGACCCACCCTTTCTAAAAGACCTTTCTCCAGGAACTCCTAGTTAGTTTGAGAGTCATTCTTCCACTTTATTTTTCTTAGCTCCATCAATAAGGTCAACAAAACTAAAAAGTTTGTATGAGTAAGAGCTGAGAGATACATCCAGTCATCCCTTGTCACTAGCATCCTGAGTAGCAATGAGGAACGTCAATTATTGAGTTCAAGGCTGTGCTTTGAATTAGACATATGATTCCGGAGTATCCCCTGTGCTGACAGCCCAGCTACTCAGCACCCCTGCTGACGACCCACCCCAGCTCTAAGCATTAGCTTTGTTTGGGCAGGATAGACCATCCTGAACCCCAATGAAGCAGGAGAGCAAAAGCCATGTCTGGTGTGAGAATTGGAGCACTTCAGTACCGGAGGGCTGAGTTGCTCCAATGTCTTTTATCCCTCAGCTGCTCTTACAGCAGTGCTGTGTGTGCTAAGTTCCTTTCTATTTCTCACACTGAGAAATCAAGTGGGCCTTTTATGAGACTGAGGTTCCCAAGACCCTGAAGTTCTGTGGATGTTAAATGAAATGGGCTAAGAAATAAGCCTACTTCTTCTCCCTTTTGAAAAGAGTTGGAGTGTTGTTGACTTGTGAGTGGGCTCAGGAGTGGTAAGTGCTTAGTACCTGGCAGAATTCAGCCCATCAGTGAAATCTGACTGCGATGTGTTCAAGATTTTGTCAGAACGGCTGAATGTGCAGTGCAGGCCCTTAACATCCTACCTGGTCTGCTGTATTTCTCTTACGTTTCTCTGATAGCTTTGAACGATGTTCAACAGGGAAGTAGAATTGACTTTTGGAGACTACCCAGAAAATTCCTGGGTATTTACAAGACTGAAGTTTAATTCTTAACTGCAGTACTTGGTATTCTTTTCTGTAACTACTGAATTTCTATGAAACCGTCATACTAGAATTTTTTAGACCAGAAATTAACACATGTACAGAATATTATATGAAAGACAATTCCTAGGCTTTCTGTAAAGGTGCTGCTGCATGTGGGGTACTGTGAAAGCTTACTTTTGTGGGGGAAGAAGAAAGAAAAATCTCTTATCTTTTAAGATTATTGGAAGTTGAGCAGTGTGTGAAACCCAATTTACAATTTCCTGTCATAATTACTTAAATTTAAATTGTAGAAACAATAAATTTTTGTTAATATTTGTGAAAAACCTTTCAGATAGGAACTTTTGCTTTTTAGCAGTTGATTTTGGACTGTCTTGCAACCTTCATACAAGATCAGTAGCCTCTATGCAGCCAAGTTTCAAACAGTTGTACGTCTCCTGTGGCAAACTAGCACTTCTATGAATTTATTAATTTGTCTTGCAGAATCCCAAACAGACTGTTAGGAAGTTCTGGTTATGAGCAAAACCATGCTTCTGTGAACTAGAAGTTACCAATGCATAGGTGTACCTTCTGAAAATCTGCAGTGTGAGAACATATGTATTTTGTTAAGCTCAGGTGTCTGGTGGGAATGACTTAAATGCTTGTTAGCAACAAAATTTCTTAAGTGGGAATAAGATGATGTCTTTGCATGACTTGCCAGTGAAAAGTTATCATAGGGGTTATAGAAATCACAGCATCTCACAGAAAGGTTGGAAAGGACCTCTGAGATCATCTGTCCTGTAGCAATCAGAAAAAAAAAAATTGAAAATATTTAAATTTTGGTAATAACCTAACAGGAGTTTATTCTCCATTTGGATGTTTAAACAAGGCTTATTTTGAGTAAATTCTTGGAAGCCTGTTTAACCTCTTCGTTCACTTAACCAAACTCCCCATTTTAAGCTCCACTGTGAGATGGACTTAACCTTCCCACATACTCTGCTGCCCTGTTACCTGTGATCTTATAGCCTCGAGGGAAAGGACTCTTTTTAAAAATATCTAAGGAGAGCTAATAAGGAGCAGCATGTTGAAAGATGGGAGGTGCACACTCTGGGAAGTAAAAGATGATGAATAATGAAGGACTAAACTGTAGCCAAGTCCCATTTGATCATGCTGGTGGGACTTTTTGAGCCTCTTGATGTATTGAGATGTCTTGAGAAAAAAGTGGTGTGGGGGGTTGACCCCAGCCAGCAGCTAAGCACCCACACAGCCGCCCACTTACTCCCCTTCCAGGTGAGATGGGGAGAGAACAGGAAGAGAAAAAATGAGAAAAATTGTGGGTCAAGAATTTGAAAGTTTAATAAATGAAGGAGAGAGGAAAAAGAAAACAAATGATGCAAAGGCAGTTATTCCTCACCTCCTACAAGTAGACTGATGTACCAAGCAATGGCTACCTTGGAAGACAAAACTCCTCGTCTTTTTATTGCTGAGCACAGTGTCATATGGCGTGGAGCACTCCTTTGGCCAATCTGGATCAGCTGTCCTGGTTGTGTTTCCTCTCAACTTCTTGCCCGCTCCTGACCTATTCACTGGGGTGGGACAGAGTGAGAAAGAGAGAAGGCCTTGATGCTGTGCAAGAACTATTCAGCAATGGCCAAAACATCGGTGTGTGATCAACACTGTTTTGGTCACAAATCCAAAGCACAGCACCATATGGGCTGCTATGAGCAAAGTTAACTCCATCCCAGCCAGAGCCAGTACAACAGCAAATGGGGGACTGCATGCTTGATAACATAACTTTGGCGAGCAAGCCAGTGGCAGGTGGATTTTTTAAAATTTTTGTCATTTCTAGCAAGCAGTAGATTTCACATGAACTGAAGCAGGCTTGTAGAAGACATGCCTTGTAGAAGACAGCATATACAGAATTGCTAGAAAAAATAAGCAAACTCCTATTCTTCTCTAGAAATTTCACCTTTCAAATTACCTTTCTTTTTTTTTTTTGGAGAAAAAACACTGATAGGGTTTCTCACACATGTTACTCTAGATCTTTAAAATTTGTTTTTCTTGATTTAAACTCTGTCCTACTTCATTTATACAACCATGTCCTCAAAATTCCTATGTGTTCCATATATAATACTGATGGAATGGTAAGGTAAATAGAGTTTGAGTTTTCTATCTGTTGGGGTAAATGTGAAGGGACCATACCACTTTCCTTTAGGAACAGGGATAAAGTCCCCATCTCGTGGATAATTTGCATTCCTGTCGGTTGCTCTTTGTGGGTTGCCTGTTTAGTGCAGTGATGTGGTAAAATGTGATTGTATTTACTGAAATTACAGTGCTGGCCTCCTGCCCTTTCTGTAAACCTTGGTGCAAGGAGACTTCCAGTTACTACTTCTTGCCAAGTGGTAATGAAATTAGTTCATAATGTGACGCTCTAAAGCAGTTGCCTCCACAAAGTCATTTGGCTAATCACTCTAACGCAATAAAAAATTAAAGCTTTTCTGTATTTAAAAGTGAATTTGGAAAGCTATTCCCCTTCATGTAATTGCCCAATGATTAGTGATGGGCTGATGTGGAGAACCTGGGGACAGGACATTCCTGGGATGCAGGACAGCGCTCTCTGTTCCCTAACAGCCAAAGAGGTTTCAATAGGTTTCAAAGGTCAGTGTAATATCCAGCCTCACTGCTAGCTCCAGTGCAAAGGACACAGCTTGGACTGAAGTTACAGGCCTGGCGGAACACACCAAGTGACTGATGAGGTGAAAGTTTAATAGGTTAATTTTGCACAGTCTTTGTTTCATGGATGCGGTCCTGGTACCTGGTCAAAGCTTGCCTCTTAAAACCCACAGCTTAAAATCCACAGCCAATACACAGGCTTACCCATAGCCTGCAAACTGAGAGAGGCTAAGTGGTTCATAATGTCACTGTGGGTGATGTCTTCCTTGTTTTCACCTGGTGTTCTCTTCATTTGTATTGTTGTATCTCCTGCAGTGCTACGGACAACTGTATGGACCTTCTGCCCAGGCAAGGGCTTCTACAGGTGCTACATAAAGTCTGAGAAAAAACAAAGGTTGGAAAGGAGTTATCCCCAGTTCAGAAGCACTGGAATCCTCCCTTAACAGTCAGTTAAGTCATGGCAGGAATGAGGCAGGATTTAAGACAAGGCAATTGTCTCAATATCCTGTCACGGCTGCTAGTTGGGAGTGCCTATTGCTCAAATGCTGCATAAGTACTTACCTTGTGATAAGTATGATATCCAAGGGTGACTTACCACTACACATGGCAACATCTCATTGTCAGTTGTTTGATGGAATTTGAGCTCCAGGTCGAGTGCTTGGCTCCTTGACAACACTGTTGTTAGGCCAGTGTCCAACTGGTTATATGAAACCCAGCCATCAATGGTGTCAGTAGTCATGCTCCTCTAGCAAATGTCTTGGTCATCATTTTCTGCTGAACCATGCTTTGTTGTTGCTTTTTCTTCTGTTTGAGTAGAAGTAAGCAGACCTGTAACTGTAACAACTTTCAGGAAGAATATGCCTTTCCTATGGGTAATTCCTTTGAAGGTTCAAGTTCAGGGGAGTTCCTGGTTCTGCAAGTCATTTTTGGCTCTTAGTTATTCCAAGGATACTTTTAAAGTGAGCTGGAAGTTGTCTGAGACAATGGGTAGGGTTCATGTGCCCTGGGTTAGTAAGCAGGGGTTTATCAGGTAGACCCCTAACACTTCTGATGCGAGATAAGTCTACATTAAGTCGCCTAAATACAAGCAACTACATATAAAATGTCTAATTTCCCATTACCATTAATGAAGATCTAGTAAAAGCAATCAATGAACGATTCAGCTGACCAGCCACTAGGTACCTACTTTATGGTGAGCTGAATTGTTCTTCAGGCTCCAGTGACTGTAATGGGAGCTTAGAAACCTAGCGCACCAGAAAGTACCTAAATTTAGGTTCTTGTGTCAAACTGATTCCTGTACCCAATGTTCCCTAGTCAATGAAGAGCAACAGACAATTTTAGAGAGTGCTTCATTTGACCCATTTTAGAAGTCTGCCTTAGGGAATGCATTAATTTTGTCATATCTAACAGGAAAGTAAGGCTATACCTTTAAGATAGCTATAAAGTTAAGCAATCCTAAAACTCTCCAGCTGATTCAATCCCCATATTGTTATGACCAGAACCTAAACTAAGATATAGTTCTTCATATATGTTACCTATTTCTTAAACAAAAAAAAAAAAAAAGGTGTGTGTATATATATATATATATGTAAATATATATATGTATAGCTTCAGGCTCAACCAAGGGCAGAAAAAGCTTTCTTTTTTTCTCCTATATCCATATTTAAAATGGATATTTTTTCATAAAATACATAATCAGTGCTGTGCTCATTCCTGTAAAATGTTGTCCAAGCTAAAACTTTAGTAGGTCACAAATGGTTGGGTTTCTATGTGTCTTGTACATGTAGAGTTAAAAATGTATGCCTCACTTCTGTATTATTAATCAGAACTGCCATGTTTAGTTGTAATATCTCTTTAATTCCTAGTAGAAAGGCAAGTCATTACACAAATTAAAGATGTGAGACCTGCATAGTACTCTGAATGGCAGCTGTTAGAAGATGAAGGACTAACAAGTTCTGTGGCTCTGGCCCAATAAGGCAATTCACCTTTAATTGAGAAATCCCTTCTTTTATCTATGAGCATGGAACATTCTGACTTCTCAATTTTTTGTGTACATTAATTTAGCATAACTTTCATTATTCGTTTTGATACAAGTAGTCTTCAAGATACTGTAAAATGCCAGAATACTGGCCTCTTTTGTAACCCTCAAACAATCTTCGTTCTTCTGAAATCATGAATGTTTGAGCAAAAAGTATGTGATCAATAGGACTTTTGTAAGGCAGTCAATATACACAAAAGAGTTTTGCATTTAATGTAAAACCTCTGTCTATATCAAACAACGAAATGGAAATCAAACATCCTAGAGAAGTAAAAACTCTTCACAGTATATCTTTGGTGTTCACTCACAGGACTTCAGTCACTAATGAAATGATGCTGAAGAATCCTTTTAAGCTCTAATTATCGACATTCACTTTACATCAATTCCTCTTTATTATCTAGTAGGTGGACAATTAATTTTACTGCTAGGCATTTGCTTGTCCTTATAGTTTAACTGTTTCTTCTGGAATGCACATCAGAAAGAATCAGCCAGTGCTGGAAAATAAACTAATGAGCTGTGTAGGAGCCTAGATTCAGGGGAGCAGAAGTCGGATCCTCTGGTAGCTGTTTCCCACTGAAGGTGCAAAAGTTTGCCTGAACTGAGTAAAGTGGATAACTGAGCTAGAGATGCTCAATTATTTCTTTAAAGAAATTTCCCTGGTCTGACGGCTCCCAAAAGTGATCAGCTGCAGAAATGCTGCTGTCTAATCTCTACTGAAGACTGCCTAAGGAAACAACCAAGCTCTAGTCAAGAAGGAAAATAAGTATTAGCTACCTTCCAAAAACATTGAGTTTTACATTATGCTCTTCTGTAGACCACCTTTCTGGTCACCTTGTGACTAGTGACACGATGTGGACACCTAAATCTTGAAGGTTTCAGGCACTCACCAAAAGCTGCAGTGGTACCACTTGTTCTGTCTTAATCTTCATCTTCTATAACACCCTCCTGAATATAAATCCTGACATTTTAAAATGACACCCTCTCTCACACCTGACTTTCCCACCTTTTAGGACCTCTTAAAAATAATTATTTTGGCTTCATGTCAGGAATGGCAGACTTTGTTCTTAGAGAAATACCTCAACAATTTCACCTATCCCTTTTTTCCCTAAAGTGTTGGCAAGAGAGTGCACTTTGGTGCTTGGTTTGGTTTTGTTTTTTTTTTCTCTATTGATTCAATTTATCAAGACTTGCACATTTGTATGGTATGCACACACACACACAAATCTATTTTGGTATGAAAGCAAGTCTCTGATAAACATTTTTAAATACTTATTTTTAGCTAAGATTCTATTTATATAGCGATGACAGTGCAAAGATAAGCCTCAAAGAAAAAATGAGACTTCCAGCAGAATAACTAGTTTCCTTGGAACAGCAGGCAAACCACTAGTAAAAGGGTATAAAAGGGTTGTAAACTACAGGCCTGTGAAATAAAACAAAACAGCCTCCTCCTGGCTAGACTGGTGAGGCAACACACTCCAGCTCCGCTTGTAATTTGGATGACTCATGAGGACTTTGCAGTACCACTACGTATTTATCTACCATTAGTTCATAGCTCTTCAATTATGCAGGACCTCTTGGATTCCAAAATCTGCTTTAGGAGGGATGTGATTGCCGGATCTTTTTATAGACCTGGGTTAGCAGTGAGCAATCTGTGTTATCAGATGGAGACATTCTCAGTGCTTGTGCTTCTCAGGTGAGCAGTGTCACCAGCACTGAGTGGCACTGTAGCATGTTTTCAGAAGTGGAGAATCCTACCAAGACAAGGTTCATACGATGTGGGGTTGGCAGAGTATGGGGACCTCTGTGAGCGTGTGTGTGTGCTTAAATTTGGTTGAACACATTCAGAGTTGGTAAATATGGAAAGAGTAAGTCTCTGCATAAGCTTGGATGTGATAACGCTGCACGATGCTGTTGTACACTTAGGTAAACTCCAATGGCTCATAGTGATTTTTAATTTGAGGCCAAGACTGGAAAATAGGAAGAAAGAACTCAACTCTGTGCTTTGGCATCATTGCCTCTACACTTCTGTCAGCAATTACCCAGATAACTGCTCAAGTGCAGCAAAATATTTTAGAATAACTCTGCTCTAATTGTTAATAATGATATTTTGTCTCAGCAAATGTTCCAAAGATCAGTGCCAAGATTTTAGATGTTAGCTTACAGTCAGTGAATAAGCACTGCTTAAAGAAATCCTTTTATCTGCTTACTAAAAAGAATGCATGGATTTTTATGATGTGGAAAGGCTAATACTTTATTTCTCTGATTATAGTCTTACACCTACCCTACCTTCTGCTTTTATAGGCTGGATTTAGCAAACAGGCTTTTGCTCGTGAATAAAATTAACTTCTCACAAAAGGCCAGCTGCCCCAGAATGGGATGTGATGCCTGGTCTCTTAACAGTCTTAACAGTCCCACACAAAGCAGGAGAACTGATGGTTGTGTTTCTTTATACCTGATAGGAGATGTGAGTCCGCCTGGTGTCACAGTGCTTCAGATGCAGAGTGGCTGGAAGTAATTCTTACTAATGAGACTGCCGAGAGCTCTGCAGCTAAACCTTGCTGTGATCATTATTTCAGTAGCTTCATTTCAGGAATAAAAGGACATTTCTTTTGCAGAATGACCTTTTTCTTGCTGTAAGGAGCTCTATATCTAGTAATTATTCAGTCTTTTCATTTCTGAGTTGTGTTACTGTGTGCACACAAGTCTCTGTGCACTGAAGCCTAAGCTCAAGACAGTTTTGCATATGTATAACTTGGAGCAATTCAGTGTGGAGAAAACAACCTGCAACTCCTATTCACACCAATAATGGAACTGAATTCAAAAACACCAGCCTGCTAAGCTTAGGGAGAACAGGAGCCTAAATACTACCCAGCTGTAACTTCCCTTGGCTGCAGCTCTTGCCAGGTTATCACCCAGGGACCCTGGAAGGAGTGGGGCAGCCCTCCCCATGTGCCACCTCCAAGGGTCCGTGTGGCTGTGCAGTGAACTGGGGCGGGAGGTGGCCCTGTCCCCCTGGCACCATATCACGCTTCAGCACCTTGCTTTGGCTTGGCACCCATCCGGCCAAACCTTTGCCAGCTGTAAGCACTGAGTGGAGCTGGGCACAAAGGGCCTGAGGAGATGGGACGTCACCAGCTGCTTTAGGGATGGGGGCAGTTCATGCTGTCTTAAAGCAAGTTTTTGAACAGCAGCCTGAGGCTACGGCTCTGAGAACAGTATTTTTCCCTCTTTGGCTCCCTGGAGGCCACAATGCAAACAGGGACAGCGAGCAGGGAGCAGGGGAGCAGGAGGTGTGTTTGCATGTCTGCAGGGATCTGCAGCACAACTGGGCTGGCACAAATGGTGCATCGCCTGGGGATGGGAACAGATGGGACAAGAGCCCTGTGTGCTGGTGCTGCTGCAGGAAAGAATGAAACGTGGAGATAAACCTGAAGCTTTGGAAATGCATACCCATGGGATGTGTCCCTGGCTGAGTGGGAACTGCCTGTGGGCAAGGAGAAGACATCACTGTTGACAGCTTCTGCTCCCTTCCATGGGCTCTGGAGACATGATAGGTTCAGGCAAGTAGCACCTTAGTGATGCCTGCCCAAGGAGCAGCACCTAAGGAGCAGCATCTTGCCCATGAACTCTGGGTTTCTGCAAAGTCTTCCCTGCTTTGCAGGAAAGATGTGCATCCAAAGCGTTGGAAGAACTTCTTGGCTGTGACTTTGGGACCCCCTGTAGCAAGAAGGGCTACCTCTGTGACAACTGCCGAAGCTGGTCTCTGCCATTGATGGGGTTTTTCTCTTTCCTCTCAGACCACCCTTGGTCACAAACATGGCACTACACCTGGCCGCTGCTGCTGGCGTTGCCTGCAGCCCAAAGGGTGAAGCGGTGTGGAGCTGCTGCAGTCAGTGCACACTTTGCTAGATGACGTTCTCTTACCACAAGGCAGGGGCAAGAGCCAGTGAATTATAGTGAGCAACACATCGCTGCAGCTTGTTTGGGATAGATCCAAAGCCCATTAAAGGCAATGGAAAGACTCCATTTTTCCACTGTGTTTTAGAAACTCTTACCCTTTATTTCTGTCAGGATTCTTGTTTCACAGTAGATGGCACGCACTGTCACAAATCACTCAGAAGAAGCAGCAAGCACTTACTTAATATAGGGTACCTAAAGGTGCATGTTCAAATGTGTCTTATCTGGCCAAAGCACATAAAGCTATTTCTGGACAAAGTTTTCCGCAGACTACTGCTCTGTGTTTCTCTCAACAGTTTACAGACTTTCCTTCTGAAGTAAAAATCTCAGACTTAGGGCTTACTAGCACCCTGAAAAATGTCTGTTATGCTATATATATCTTCTAACAAAATAATGACCAGTGTGCTGGAAAATAACTTTCATTTAAAGGTATTTCAAGCAGGTCACAAGTTAATCAAACAAGTTGTGTGAGTTATTGCTGTGAGTTATTGCTAACCTCTCAGCTGATGAAGAGCAGAGCTCTGTGGATTTTTAAGCTGAATAAAGCTGCCTGTTGCCACATGTTTAATCCCCAAAGAGGAGGATGAGCCCAACCCTGCGCATACTAACCAGCTCCAATCCAGGTGCCCATTAAAATGCTCTGTACTATAAAGGTGCAAGTACTACCTATAAAGGTGCTTGTTCTTTTGGGTCTCTTCAGGTCACGTTGTATAGGTAATAGAAAACTCCAGCTACCTTAAATATCAACTATTTTGGAACAGAAAGTTAAGATCAATCAACCCAACAGATGATACTTTTAGCTAGAGGAGAGTATATAAAGCACGAGCACTAAGAGATGAAGCCGTCCCTGCTGCACTGAGCTGTGTGATCTCCAGGGGGCCCATTTGCCATGTGAGTGGAGGCAATGTCCTTGTATCTTGGTATAAATCCCCCAAAATGTCTGTTTGCCCAGTCCTCCATCTGAGTGTTAATATTCCCACTTGCCAATTGCTCACTTGAAAGTCAACAAGAGAGAACACCTTCTTCAAGCAGGTAGTGCCACCGGCACTCATTCAGGGTTGTATCTCTGTCTCAGATTCTGTTACAGTTCCTCTCAGAAAAAGCATCTTGGGTTAAGTGATAATTCTGCTGGTTTTGTTAGGAGAGCAGGAAGGACAGCTCTTCTCCGCACCACAGGCAGTCACTTTGCTCCCAGTCAGGATGAAGATTAATCCAGAGGGACAGCTGAGGATGCTCTGCCAATAGCAGAGGAAAAAATGTACCTGCTATTTCAGCCAGTGAAACCTCGGGACTGGGATCCCTTCAAGCCCCAAATCAACATGCTGTTTGGCCTCCAGGTGTTGGCATCTACTGCTGGGTACCCACATTCCCTCTGGAGATGCACTGATGCATCTCTCACTTCTGATGAGGGAAAAAAATATTGGCACAAAACTGGGCAGAGAAAGGGAGAATAAGAAAACACAAAAGCTGTGAGGGAAGGAAGCTGGGGCTGACCAAAATCTTGCAAGGCCAGTGCCCTTCCTGCTGCTCTTTGACAGTGGGCATGACAGAGGGGTAAAGACCCAAACTGCTCCTTAGGTCCGTGCTGGGTCCCCTGTATGAGGGAAGATGTTATTGCTCAAGTAAAAAGTATGTCAGATTGCAGGATCAGACCTGAGACTGGCACGGAGCGATGGCCACTGAGGCTGTATGGAGTGAACAAAGTCTTCTGAGCATCTTTCTCTAAGCCTTTAACTCTACATGATGTGTTCCTGCCTGTTGATCATAGGGGAGACACAAAGTTTTATAACAATTCCATGTAATCCAGAAAGACAGTTTTGAATAATTTACTTTTGTATTTTAGGCTCATAATTTCATTTTTGGGTTCCCACAATACAAATGCAGAGAAGAGAGAAGACCTTTGTAACAATCATTGTAATAAATGCAGGTTTTACTTTTTCCTCACAAAACAATATGTTTTGGGCTTCACTTTTCTTCATAGTCCCTCTGGCTTTCTCGCATGCACTAAGAACCCCTCCTACTTACCATTCAGACATGAAACCAGAAGGTCTGCATGAGGTCAAGTAGATTAGCTGAATAAATCAAGTTAGGAAATGAAGAATCATCGCTCTTCAAAGCAGGCTTGTGACAGAAGAAAAGCATTTCTCTTCATTATTTGATTTTTATAATCAAATACACTCAAAATGCTAGTCTTGAAAAACAATCAATCACCTAGAAGTCAAGCTAAGTTTCTGTCGCTATTTTGTTAAATGTACTTGCATGGGCAGGATACACGTGGTTTTGAGTCTTTACTTAACTGTATCAGCTGCGGTGGTGGCTAGAGGCTGCAGAGACTTGCAGTGACAACAGGCGGGTCTCCGGGGGACGGAGAGCTGACACAGGTACTCGTGATACCTTCTGAAAGAGTGGTGCTCTGGCACCGAGCTCTCTGTTTGAACCGGAGGCTGTTTCCACGTCTCCAGTCCTCTGAGAGACATAGCTGATGTCTTTTGCAACCCCTGGATGCGAAACATAAATAAGTGATCCGCTCTGGGATTCGTGCTGCCTCCCATGCAGAAGTGGGAGGAATGGTGGTAGCTCCCAGCAATCCCGATACAGGCGCCGCAGGGTCTACCCAGTGTGGCTATTGCCTTTCTCTGTAAACTGTAGCTGGAGAACTGTCTTGCCCCAAATAACTACAGTTTTAAATTGACAAGGCAAGATTGTCAGGAAACAGAATGCAAAATGTTAGAAAATTCATTTTCATTCATACCCTGGGCAAAGGTTTGCTTTCACTTTTCTCAGACGTGTGACTGGTTATACAACTTCAATTATTTGCTAAGTCAGAGATCCTTCTTGTACCAAAAAGCTTACCATTTAAATTGACAGAAGAGAAAATAATTAGAAACTAAGGACCGGAGAGATTCACTGGTAAAGACCTACAGGTCTTTACTTAGCTGAAACCTGATGTCAAGAAGCTCTGCTCACTGCTGTGAACTCAGCTCCTGTGTGCAGAAGGGAGCTTTGAGGAGGCTAGTGGAAAGAGAACTGGACTTTTGCTTGCACAGGTATTATATGTGTAGACATTTTGCAGGTGCAAGTAAAATGTCTCTGCTGTTGGATTTCAATACAATTATGTAATTTTCTCATCTACTAAACCCTTGGAGTTGGAAACTAATAGTCTTATTATTTGGAAACTTGGGGTTTTGTGAGCTGTATCATCATACTGCCACAAAATAAAACTGCTTTTGTTCTGTGAAATGCAGAACATGTGCAGAAAAAAATATGTTTACTTGAAACAATTTATTTATGTTTCATAGAATAATTTACAAGATGTTTATTCTTAAGCATGGTATAAAGCTTTTTCAAATTTAAAAATGAGATTCTGGAACAAGTGGCTCTGCTTCAAAAAGATCTACTCATTTGCCCTCCTCCTACCAGAAAACCTGAACAGAACGGGAAGCATCCTCAAAAACTGAGGCCAGACAGTGAAGACTAGCAGAGTAAATTTGCAAAGCTTTGGGCAGGAGGGAAAGGAAATTTGCAGTCCCCAGAAGAGGTGGGTTTGCAAGAACCAGTTACATGTGCAGCCCTCATTTCCTGACATATAAACCTTCAGTCCAGAGAGATCCTGCACTGCAAGTGATGTTAGCTCAGTTGTCATCTGCACAGCTCTTCTGTATGCACATCAAAGTTGCTTTTGGTATTCGCAACCTGGTGCTAAAGTTGGTTAATGAGGAAACCCATTGATCTGTAGCATTTTCTTTTAAGGGCTTAAAAGCAAAAGAGAACTCTTGTGAATGAAGTGATTGCTCTCCTGGACTTTAATGACAGCTTTCTCATCTTCTCTCCCCTGCTTACCCTATTATTCTGCTGCTCCTGGTATAGGTGCACTCTGGAGACTGCAAACATGAAGTGGGAGAAGCTCCACTTATGTTCACTCCAGTTGCAAGTATCTGCTTTCACCTTTCTGAGCATGTGACTAGTTATGCAAAATTCATTATCTGGTAAGTTTGAAATTTCTTATTATCTCCTGAAACTAAAATTTGATTTCTGTATTTCAATAGAAAGTTGAAAATCTCGCCTGTGATATTTTGGCAAGCTGCAAACTGCTTACAGAAGAATCTTTCTGTAACCAGCAGTGATTCTCACTGCATTGCAATATTAACCATTTTGTTAGATCTGTTGCTGATCTTGGTAAGACCAAAGAGAGGGGGCCTGACTCTGCCTGCCTTTGCACCAGCCTGGGCAGGGCGTAATCCTCACTGCTGCTGCGCTGCTCTAGAGTTGCCTTTTGTGAAGGAATGAGTGGTACTGAAGAGAGGAGCTGCTGCTGCTCAGCAGTCTAAATGTACACTCTTTATATTGGGGATTTCAACTGAAAAATTATTCATAACAAGAAAGGAAGCATGAGAAATATTCACTTCATTAACCATTAGATCAATAATGCTGATTTTTCATTAGAGTTACAGAAAATGTATTGAGATGTAAAACTGATTACTTCCAATTGACCATTTCTGCATTTTTACATTTACAAAACACACAGGGTAAATTTCTAAGCTGGAAGGCCACCGAAGTGCAAGTGTTTTCCTAGTTTAAGTGACAAGTTTGATTCATGCTTTTTGTATATGACATGAAGACAAAGTGCATTGATCTGCACAGTAGAAGAAGAATTGACTGCTAGGTCTAGTTGTGTTCTTTCACTGTGAGCAGAAGTGGGACAAGCAGCCGAAAAGTTCCTACTTATTTCTTTTACTGCAGTGCGTGCATACAAGTGACAGGGCACAACAGGCTAGTCAAAACCCACCAGATGATTAAATCTCCTATTTGGTAAGTACATTTTTATTGGATACTTGGACTACAGATGGCTCAAAACTGTCATCCACAATCTGGAATAAGGGTGACTGTCCTGGTTTCAGCTGGGATAGAGTTAATTTTCTTCCTAGCAGCTGGTATGGTGCTGTGTTTTGGATTTAGAATGAGAATAATGTTGATAACACACTGATGTTTTAGTTTTTGCTAAGTTGTGCTTACACCAGTCAAGGACTTTTCAGCTTCCCAATGCTCTGCCAGGTGCACAAGCAGCTGGGAGAGGGCACAGCCAGGACAGCTGACCCCGACTGGCCAAAGGGCTACTCCGTACCACATGATGCCATGCTCAGTACATAAAGGCAGTTGTCTGGGGCGCAGAAATCACTGCTTGGGGACGTGCTGGGCATTGGTCGGTAGGGGGTGAGCAATTGTATAGTGTATCACTTGGTTTGAATATTATTATTATTATTACTACTACTACTACTACCACTACTACTACTATTATTCTGTTTTATTTTACTTCAATTATTAAACTGTCTTTATCTCAACCCATGAGTTTTCCCACTTTTACCCTTCCAATTCTCTCCCCCATCCCACCGGGGGCGGGGGAGCAAGTGAGCAGCTGTGTGGTGCTTAGTTGCTGGCTGGGGTTAAACCACAACAGTGACTTTTCCCCTCCCCGAAGCATCAACACTTTGCAAACACTGTCTAAGTGTTGTTCCCACAGCAATTGAATCTGATTTCATTGGACTTGTTGGAAGTAACTCCCAGTGACTTCAGGACAAGCAGGACAGGGCTTGGCAAAAATAATTTCATCCAAATACCCACTTCCCTGGCACTGGCAACCTCTCTGTTATGACCTTAAGGAACCCACCGTAACTTCTCTACCTCTTAGAAGCAGTCTGTGGACCCTCAAGAGTTTGTGCACTGTGGACTAGAAGTGCCTGTCCTTCGTTGTCATTGGCAAGCCATTCACAGTGGTTCCGAAAGACCAGAAAAGCAATGTGTTGGTAGAGTACAGCCCATCCTGTTTGATGTATTATTATTACTAGGTATTATTTCAACATGTATTATTAAATGTTTTTCATTGTGCCAATTGTATTATCAGTAATTTTACCATCTGTCCTCATATTCCTCATAGTTTCCTTTTGATTTGTTGCTAAATGATGGGAGTTGGGGCATTTCATATGGACTTGGCACTTTGTCATTATCAAATTAATGATCTGTTCAAGTTTAATTGTGCAACTTCTCAATATGTGAGTCCACTCCTGGAAGGACTCTCAGGCAGAGACCCTGAGCCCCGCTTTGGGTCCATCGCTACCCTGGCACATTCTCTTTCTCCAGAGAATCATACTTTTGAAGTAATGTGCATCTTACTGGGTGGCTGGAAGATTAAGTTCCACATCACTGCAGGAGGGATTTATTATCACCTAAAGGGATAATAAATTTTAAATGTTAGGTATTCATTTAAAATTTTCCCTAGACTGCATTAAAGACAAAGTTTTTCTTGAGTTTTATTGGTTTACTGCTAAAAGTTGGTCTTGAGCCTCTGTTTTCATCTTCTTTAGTCTCATTTCATTCTGAGTAACCAAATTTCAAGGGGTAAAAGTTTTCCCTTTCTCAAGTTCTCTGTGCCAACACCCATGGGTGATTTGGTGCCAGTAGCATGAAGCTGCCAAACCACACAGAAAAGCCATATCCTCTGAGCACCCTCAAGCAGTGAAACTTTGGTCTCGGTGATGACAAGTGACATATTGCTTATTAAAGAGAATATCTTGCCAGCTCCTATCCCTCACTCCCTTTTTCTTTCTGCAGTTGCAGAGCTAGTGAAACCAGGCTTCTCTGTCAGCTAGTCGGGCTTTTTTTTTTTTTTTCAGTCTGCTTAGTTGTATATCAGAAAGTTTCAGGGTGCAGTTACCATGCATCCGGGGAGCAGGCCAGTCAGTCCCACAGGCTGTGGCCATGCTGGTAAAAACAGTACCAAGACCTGGATGCAGATGCTATACCATGACTACCTGGAGCCATCGCTGGCTTTTGGGATCATTCCCAAAAGGTGGTTTGGATGCAGCCACCCTACTTTGAAGGCTAAGTATGTTTAGTTGCATGGAGATGGCCAGACCATGGCACCTGGCCACAGGAAAGTGTAGAAGTAGCCTCTGAGTAGGCAGGGATGACTGATCTCTTGCTCAGCCTTTCGTAACTCCTTAGTGCTGTGCACAAGGTTAGTCCAGCATGTGGGACCCTCTCAGAGGTGAGGACTGCAGCTGAGCAGAACTCATTCATTTTAAAGTCTGCCCAGCAGTAACATCTGCTTTTCCACACTGGCATCAGGAAGTTGAAGACCTGGGTTCGGTTTCTACCTCTTTCTGAATTGGAGGAGATCCACATCCTTCTCCCCACTTACAGCTGAGTGCCCTGCTTGCCAGGCACGTATGCCAGCAGCCACCTTCCTTGCTTCTGAAGCAAGGTGCCTATGCACGGATCACAGCAGGACAACCTAATGAGATGGAGATGACACCACACCATAGTGCTTCAGAGTACTAGGTTGATGGTGTGGAGAGCAGGAACAGCTGAAATCTGCTCCCCAGGCTCACCTTCCAGGAACGAAAACACCCATAATGGCTGCGATCTCTTTGGGATGGAGCTTAGGCTGTCAGCATGCAGCCTCTGGGGGCTAAGCAAAGTTAAAGCAACTCCTTGCATTATTCCCCGATCACAACAAATTTCTAGCAAGAGCTGGTTTCTGTCTCCTTAACTTGTACACTCTGCGATAGATATATCAATGCCTAGGCTAGGTGGCTGCTACATTTTCCAGGTTACACTGAAAATTGCACCCAAGTTCTGCCTAAAGCATGGAAGTGGATTATCTGAATGTTATCAGGAAGTAAATGGGAACTTTATGTGACTTGCCCAAAAAAACAAATGTGGAAATCATTGGGCACAGAGAAGCCCAAATGGGACATTAAATGTCAGCAAAGCAAATATTCCTGAAACTCACCAAACCTCATTCTTATCCCATGCAGGTCTCTGGATGCTTCCAACATTAATATATTTGCAGTAAAATGTTGGGCTGCTGTTATGATAGGCTTTTTTTTTTTTTTTTTAACTTAGGTTTGGAAAGATTTATTGGCAGATACTTCCATATTGTTGACATTTTGAAATAGAGGAATGTATTATTAATTCGGGTCATTTTTATTAGTTCAGCAGCTTACTTATGAAAGACACTACTGAGACTATAAAACTGAGCTGCACAAAAGCCGTTTGGGAATTCAGCTAGTAAACTAAAAGAGATACTACCAAAACAAATTGAATTACACAGAAAAGTTTATCAAAGCCAAAAGTCAGGACTTTTACATGCTACCAAAATTACTGTACATGTTTATGCAGTTGATTCAGTGAGAAATACTAAGGAAGAGTTGAAAAGACAATCACAAATAACATATTTTGAAAATTTTTTAATAGAATCATAGAATTGTTTAGGTTGGAAAAGACCTTTGAGATCATCGAGTTCAACCGTTAACCTAACACTGCCAAGTCCACCACTAAACCATGTCCCTAAGCACCATATCTTCCCGTCTTCTAAATACCTCCAGGGATGGGGACTCAACCACTTCCCTCAGCAGCCTGGTCCAATGCCTGACAACCCTTTCAGTGAAGAAGTTTTTCCTAATATCCAACCTAAACCTCCCCTGGTGCAGCTTGAGGCCGTTTCCTCTTGTCCTGTCACTTGTTACTAGGGAGAAGAGACCGACCCCCACCTCACTACAGCCTCCTTTCAGGTAGTTGTAGAGAGCAATAAGGTCTCCCCTCAGCCTCCTCTTCTCCAGACTAAACAACCCCAGCTCCCTCAGCCGCTCCTCCTAAGCCTTGTGCTCCAGACCCTTCACCAGCTTCGTTGCCCTTCTTTGGACACGCTCCAGCACCTCAATGTCCTTCTTGTAGTGAGGGGCCCAACACTGAACACAGTACTCGAGGTGCGGCCTCACCAGTGCCGAGTACAGGGAGACAATCACTTCCCTGGTCCTGCTGGCCACACTATTCCTGATAGAAGCCAGGATGCTATTGGCCTTCTTGGCTGCCTGGGCACACTGCTGGCTCATGTTCAGCTGGCTGTCAACCAACACCTCGGGGTCCAGGTCCTTTTCCACCAGGCAGCTCTCCAGCCACTCCTCCCCAAGCCTGTAGCGTTGCATGGGGTTGTCATGACCCAAGTGCAGGACCCGGCACTTAACCTTGTGGAACCTCATACAATTGACCTCAGCCCATCGATCCAGCCCGTCCAGATCCCTGTGTAGAGCCTTCCTACCCTCCAGCAGATCAACAGTCCCATCCAACTTCGTGTCATCTGCAAACTTAAGATGAAAAAAAAATTCTGTGAAAGGTGTTACATATTTTCCATTAAGGAAGAATGTTTTCAAAACATGAATGAAACGAATACAGGAAAAAAAGGCAGTCTGTCACTAAGAATGAAGTCCAAAATGAACAGGGATTCCTATAGTTCCTGGGAAACGGAGTTCTGATTTAAGAATCTCGCATGAGAAAAGCTGTATCTGATGAATGCTAGAAGGAAAAGGGAGACCTGGATAAATGCAACACGGGCCTTTGTTCTAGGAGAAATTTTCAACAACACCTAGAAAATTCAGGTACATACCTAAAGAATTTGTACATACCAAAGTGTGCTTCTAAATTTTACAGGGTATATAAAATAATTTTCTCTGTGTTATCAATCCTTACCATTTGCAGAGCAATGAAAAGCTATTTCCTTTCATTGTGAAGAGTTACACTAGGGATTGTAGGAAAATGCGTTAAGTCCAGTCTCTCTGTCAGTCTTGCAGTTTGACAGATTTCTTGGGAGAGAAAAAAAAAATTGAAAAAAGATATTTTTCCAAAATATTTCAATAAAAAGAGCCCATTGTCCTACAAAAATGTGCATAATGTAGGAAATATTTAAGGAATCTTATGCTTTCTTATTTTAATTTTTGATCATCTGTATTGACTGTGCAAAGATATAAGTATCATCTACCTATCTGCCAGCTGTCTACCATGAAGCTGCATTAAACACCTGTGAGTTGTTTTGATTTCCCTTCATAAGGGGCCCCTTTTTAGAGGGCTGCTAATTAAGAAAAACAGCTTCATGCTTGCACTCTGGAGACTGGGAAAGTAAACAACTCAAATGTTAAGTGCCTTCCTTCTTAACAGCTTTGTCATCATGAAGGCGGTTCCTTAACTGGTTTGTAGGTGAGGAAGCTGGGACATCTTTTGTCTCTTCTGTAGTAAATGAGACTGCTCCTCCATTTGCAAGGCTATTCACTGCTATCACTCTGTAGTGTTAAATTTAGTTATAATTATACTTTTTATGGGGATGGGACATTTGCTTACCTAAGGAAATAGAGAGACTTCCAGTGACTCCAGCGGGTGTTAGATTGGTCTCCTTACAGATCATAGTATGAAAAATTTGCTTTAGCCAGTTTGGGCTGAAGTGATGGTACAACACAAAACCTACTGCAGTCATAACTAATTATCAGCAAAGTTTACTGAATAGCAGCAATGACATTTTCATTAGTTCGGTGAACACATTGTTTACAGCATGTCACTTGCAATGCTGATTACAAAATTACAGCATAAACATACAAATAATTTCAACTAATTGAATTCTCAAATGGCTAATGGATCAACTGGGAAACAATGAGAAACAGATCATGGCCTCATGGGAAATGGAAGGAATTCTACCATGCACTGAGTACGGGAAATAATAAAATAGAGAAAAGGGCACTTCCAGGCTAGTAGGATTAGCAGCAATCTGTTGAGGTTGTTGCAGTGGATTGCTAGTTTACATCCAGCTAGGATGGGCCTTAAGATGTGCTCTGAGGTCTTTCTGTGGGCTGAAAGAACAAGAAGGTAATGGCTTTGTGCCAGCCCTACTGAACAAGTCGCCACAACAAGGGGTCAAGTTGGAAAGAAAGACCTGTGCCACCACGGGGTTGGTAGGAAGCTCAGCACCAGTCCTTTGCTGATGATGCACCATGCCATGGCCACCTTAAAACCTCTCTGTGCTGTGTGCGTACATTGTGGGTTAGGACTTGCCCCTGTGCAAGTATTGGTCCTTATATTGGACCTTGCATTGGTCTCATTTAACATCTTGGTGTCCTGGAAAAAAGGGGCCAGTTTGCAATACATACTAAATAAGGAATCACTGGAATCCTCTTGAGAACAGACCAATAAGGCAAGAGAATGGAGGTCAGTGCTACAGGTGGAAAATTGCTTCGCAATGTTGCACTTGGAAAATACAAGTAAATATGTAGTGGAAATGTTTGTATTAAATAGGATAGCAAAACCTAGAAACAGTAAATACTTATTTATATATAAATGTTCAAGCAAAAGCTGAGAATGCGCTGATAATATCTATGTCAGATTGGACATGATGGTGGTGACAAAATTAATCTTGAATTTGCAGTGTGGTAGTGCTGCAAAGGCAAAGCTATCTTGGGCTGTGTTGCCCTGGCAGGACAGGAAGAAACACACCCCAGAGACCAGAGGCTGGGTGTATACCTGCTGCGTCCTGTGCTGTGTGAAGAGGCATGAGCGACCCGCTTCTCACTCCGTTCTGGAGCCAGACCCCGTACAGGAGCATTGATGGGGCTGAGATCAATCTGTATTGGTACAGCTATAATCCATGGGGCTGTACTATTCCAGGAGCTTAGCTGCTATCTTTGCTACAAGAAGTTCACCCAGAGCAAACCTTGTGAAATCTGCTCTGTTTTCCACTCTGGTGTGGTGATACATCACAGTCATAGTCCACAGAAACTCGAGCCAGGAGCGCTTGTTTGTGTCTACGTGGTGCTAGGATGTGGGTGGTAATGCAAATGAATTTAAAAGATAGGGGAGTAACAAAAAGGAAACAATGATTATTGACTGAAAACTGAGCTGTGGTTATGTAGTGTGGAGCAGATAAATCAGGGTTAAGGGACAATGGAGACGACATGATGGCAACCCCTTGAGAAATTGCAGCAATGGAAAGTAATGGTTTGTGTAGGATGATATTAGGACAGGGAAAGTTTGGAGAATATTCCCCAGAAGAGTTGGTGAGAATCTCATTATCTGAGTCAGAAAAACTAGAGACAACAAAGGGCTTCAAAACATTTCTGAGGGAAAAATGCTGTCCAGATGGAAAGATGTACCTGGAGACATGACATTTTTCTTCCATTTCTAGATATGGCAACTATAACCTTCACAGCTGCAGGGAAACATACGGCACATCAGGCTCTTGTCTTTTGGAAATGAAGTGATGTAAGTTATAATGAAAGGATATCAAGGATACTTTTGACAATGATATGTTTAGGGCTTGATTAAGTAACTGATGTACAAAACCCAGTGAAGACTGATTAGAAAGGAACCTGTGATCATGCAATAGATAAAAAAAGGCTTATTCACTTGTTTTTCAATCCACATGTGATGATTTACTGCAAACCTAACCATAGGTGTAATTAGGACTGGTGGTCTATAAGGTACTTTTTCAGACTGCTAAAGCAATTGACTACAACTGAAACAGAAAGAAAACTTCAAATGAAGCTGTGGAAGATGTTGCTTGGGTTGTACGCATAAGGGGATTTGTTAAGCTGTACAGAAGGACAAGTGTGCCACTCCAATTGCACAGTCATCTCTTCTGGTCTGAACTCATCTCAAATTACAGAAAGCAATAGAGAATTAGGGTTTGCAGCATGATATGCGGCTACATGTTAAGAGATTATGAACTTCAAAGATCTATGAAAGAAGATGAAGTGGCCAGAAAAGGTTGTATCTGCAGGATCAGGACCAGCAAGTCATGCCTTTCTAATCTTTCACTTTTTGCACACCATTCTGGCATCTGACAAGCAACACTGTGAATTTCTAACCACCGTGTAGCTATCCTTGTCCACTTACTGGGTCGGACAGTGGCTGGGATTTGGAAAGCTTTGTATCAGCACTTGTTATTTGCCTCAGGGAAGCTGATATTAGATCCCTGCTAACAGAGGGCACTTTAAATTTAATTCAGCTTTATTATTAACTAGTAGTAGCATAAGTGATAAGAGAGAAGTGGGAAGAGATGAGTAAAGGGGCCAATTTACATCTCAGCCATCATATTACTGTAGAATTCTAAATGGCAAAAAGTAATGGTGATTCTAATGCTCTTTCCCTGACAAGAGAGATGCAAAATCAGTTTATTTGAAGAATTATACAGGACAAGCAAGAAAATATATTCAGGGCAAGTCCCAGGAGATATCTAATTACTCCTGGAATTAAAAACGGGTATTGCAGACTGCATGGCAAATTACTGAGACAGTTACAGTGTGATGAGGTCTCCCAAAAAGTGCTCTCTTAATTATGCCGGAAAAACGTATTTAAATCATCAGCATGCTAGCATGTCTGGTGGATATTGGGAATGCTTATTTGACTTTCTGTGATGAACACATGTACCCAGTTAATCTGTTATTCCTAAAGACTCTCATATTCAAAGTCCAGCCCTGCTCCCTTCCAAGGGATGAGGGAAGTTTCTGGTACTCTCTTCCATTTACTTGGCACTGAAATAAAACACTTTCAAAAGCTCTGAAAAGACGGGCTTTTATTGTTTACTGTAATCATTCCTCATTAACTTGAAATAGGGTTATGGAAGCACTGGACAAAGGAGCTACTTTGTGTGGGATGAAGTCACAAGATAAAATTAACTAAGGTAAATACTTTGTTTCCTTTGTTTCTTATGTTCTTAACTTCATAAGGAACTTGGAAAAGAATGGAATATGCAATGTGGAAAAAAAATCCATCATCATTCTGTAGAAACATATGAGCGATAGTAAAAAGGGGCTGCTCCTTCCACAGGTGATTTAAATCATTTGTTTTCTCACCTACTTAGCTTTTTTATGCTTCACTTAGCAAAAATATTTAAAAGAACTGAGCATCCTTCTGCATTTTGCATTTACACAGGCAGAATACCCTGGAGAAATGAAGACAAATTGTCAAAATCATATCAGGTAAGAGTGAAAGCTGACTGAAGACAGGATTTTTGGATCATTGTTAAGAGATGCTTTCCAGCAGTTGTACTCACTGCTTTGTAAGTGATTTTGACTTATTGCTTGTAAATGCAAAACTTTCTAAAATAGCTTGAGCTGCAGGTGATACAATAGCTCTTCCTTCAGTGAAAGCAGAAAAACTGCTCAAAGCCTTTTGATATGGAGGTGGCACAGATTAGTCAGGGCCCTGTCTCATGTTCAGCATCATGCTCTGACTGAACTTTCCCAAAAACACGTTTTTATTACATAAAACCTGGCTTTACAGACTGAGTTCTTTCTAAGGAGCCTAGGTGAGTAAGTCTCCTCACTGAATGTCATTGTGCAGTCAAGTGTCTGTGCATGTCAGCATGCTCCAAATGCAGAACTAGTGCTCATCATCATGTGTTTTGTTTTTCTTTCCTTGTGCAACATTAAAGTCTTCTGTGTAAATCCAAAGGCTGTCTCAGGTCACTGTTGGATCTTTTATGAATTCAGTGGAAGCAATCAAAACCAAAAAGCTCCCCCTTCCACTGATGGCTGATCAATTACCAATTTGGTCTTGTGCAAAGCTAATACCGACCCTGTTGGAGCTCAAAGCCTGCTGACTGCTCACTGGTGTGGATTAGGGCACACTCAGGAAATCAGGTCGTGCAGCTCCAAGATGGTCACACTAGTCCGGTTTGTTGGTGAAGGATCCTGAAGCAACCTGTCCCATTTCCAGCCCGTGATGGAATAATGCAGCTTCCCGCCGTTCCTTTTTAGGGCAGGTTTCATTTTTGTGTTTGTGCATGAATCTATCAGATGGTTCAACTCCTCCCCTCCTTTCTATAGGTCTCTTGGTTAATATTTCTGTCCCACATCATAATTAACACATCTGGCTTCAGGCACCTTGTTCTTTTTTTCAGCCACCTGAAAGCACAGTGGTATAACTTTTAGACATGGTGTATTGAGAAAAATTGTAATAAAAGATTATATAATATTTCATTTATCATGAAAATTGAAAGATAATGAGAGTGTCAAAGTTGTGGAAACCCCATTCATCTTATTAAACTTAGGAGAACTTGATGGCAGTAGATCACAACTTGTTCTACCTGGGAGCAAGGAAGATGCTCTGAAAATTGTGGGTCAGCAATAAAACTCCTTGGGCAGTGCAGTTAAAATGTGTAATCCATCATGAAACTGTATATAGAGCCACAGGCTAATGTTTGGAAAAGGTGAATCTTTTTTTTTTTAATTATTTACTGTGCTAGCAGAGAAAACCTGGTTTGCCCCCTACTATACAGAGCAGGTCCCACATCCAGCGTATATATGCAGAAGATACCCTGTACTCACATCAATATACTGAACGTAAGAATGACAATGAGTAGATTTTTTCCTCCATTTCCCCACTCTCATTTCTTACTGTAACTTTTAAGTGTATTTGCCCTCTGTTTGGGGACCCACTTCATTTTAATTAGGTAGTGCAATGACAAAGATCCTCAACTGAGCAGCTCATGGGACAGGTCATTAAGCTTGTCTTGTTGGTAACATTTTCTCATGTCATCTCACACTGTCACCTTCTGGCTGTAATTTACTCTTTACCTGAAAACATTTCTGAGAGAGCAAGCAAGACACTAAGGTCTACCAAAACTAATAGCTCACTTAGGCACATCGCTGCTGTCAATTGGCGCTTGGTACCCCTTTGCTGGCAGTGTATCTTCTGCCTCGCTGGTCACGTCATCCCTCGGGTGATGATGCTTCTCCCCAAAAAGCTGGGCTGAGACATTGGGAAAGCAAAGCAGCAAGGACATTGTCCAATGGAAGGACAAATCACAGCATTTTGTATTCTAGATTAATAATGGTAGACAAATCCATTTGAAAGGCTTGTGTCATTTTGTCTCTTTGTGGTATTTCTTCTGACTTCACTGAGACTTTTTCATCTGAGATTTCAGCACAAAGTTATTTTTTCAGCATGAATCCTTGTTACAAAAGCAGGAGTTCGGAATTACAGGAGCTGATTTACAGTCATAGGATATGAAAATTATTGCAAGGTAAGTGGAAAGGGCTGGAATGGAAAAGAAATCAGCTGTATGGCTTCCTGATCTGATAAGGGCTGCTAGAGCAATAGCAATGTGGATGATGTGCACATACAAGGGAACTTGGTCCCTGAGTCAGAGTAGACATGGCAAGAAATTGTATGGTCAGTAATAAGAAGCTATGGAAATATGACTGAAGAGTTTGGCTGGAGGAAGAGACAAAAAAAGTTTGATTTGTCATGGGCAAAAGCTAACCTGGATTTGCTGTGGCAATTTAGCAGCTGCAAAGTGTCAGTGACTGTTTAGAAAATTATTTTGATGAAATCTTCGATTACAGTTTCAGGATGATTCAAAAGGAGGAATTATTAACCATCTCTTGAACTCTGCAGGACCTTTTTCCACTTTTGCCAGGTCCTGCTCTTACTCAATATCAGGGAACATTTTGGAAATGGGTGTTTGATTTGCAGAAGAGACAGCAATAAGAATACTAGGGAGAGGCAAAGTCAGATAAAATGAGTTTCTATTTTTTACTCTGCTGTTGACATTGAAACTTTTGACAGCTCCTTTAATCTGTCTTTTCTGTGTCATACATAGGTAGAACTGGAAAAGTAGAGCTTTTCTCAGGAGTACTTTCCATGTGCAATTATATTTTTTTCCATGAGCAAAGGATGAAAACATGAAAAAGGGCTTTTTCTTTTCCCACACTCATGAATGTTCACTTTCTTCCAGCTTTTGTAGAGCTGAGAAATAGTAAGAGAGTGTGAAGAAGAGGAGAAAAATATATTTCATTTTTAAAAGTAACACCTTCCATCTTACATGCTTGACAATGATTTCCAAACACAACACTTTCTCTTGAAAAGTAGCACTTCTAATCCTTTCCTACCATTTCACAGCTGGGAAAGCTACAGGTGAAACCTGTGTGGAAAGTGCACACACTTGTCAGTTCTGCAACAGAAAACTTTGGCAAAAATCTTCCTGACATTTTTCAATTTTTTTCTCTCCATTTTTATAAGCTATGCCTCTGTCTGACAAATAGCTTCTCCTTTAAAACAGGTTTTTGGTCCAGTTATACTTGCAGATGAAAAGTATGTTGGAGAAATGTTGGCTGTCTGTCATCATGGATGCGATAATGTTCCTCAAGGGCTCCTGTAAGAGGCTTATTGCTTACAGACAATTCCTCCACCCCGTAGAAGAATTAACCTCAGAAGCCCAACAGCCACAGGATCAGAGAGTAAATTATTGAACCAATAGAAAGCATTGAAGAGCAAAAGCTAAGACTCAGGGTAAGATATAGGTTTTCATACTTGGGCCCCTAGTGCATCATAGACACAATTTGGGCGCTAGCGTTCAGGAGAGCAGTCCAGCTCCAAGTCCTAAGACTGATTGATTAAATCACAAGAGGCTATTTTTTTTTTTTTAAATCTCCTTTAAACACATAAAGTTCTTCAGCTGAGTTTGCCCAGAGGTGCTTCTGCCTTGACTGGCCTGGTTGTATAGACACATACTGCCTGCCTAAAACAGTGCCTGGTCCCCAACCAGTTTTTCCATGGCTACATTGCCAAAGGACCCAGTGTGCTGGGCTGTGCATGGTGTTTCTATGCATAATCACAGGACCTTGGGCTGCTCTGAAGCTGGCAGGTGGTATCAACCACCTGATTGTGGTCCCACCATCTCACTGGGTGGCTCAGAAGCAGCTGCTTTGGGGTGCCAATGCCTGGCCATTATGCTTCCAGCTGAAGCAATGTTTCTCATTGAAATAAAAAGCACATCCCACCCCTGTGAAGCTGGGACTGTGCATGATGCATGTGGATGTGTGAACATGTGGGCTGACCTGTGCCTGCACCTGGACACGCCAGGGGTGCTCGTGGCCCTCCTGAATCCTATAGCCCTCTCCTAACCAGGGTAATAACGTGTGTGTCTAGTTTAAGTTTCCTTATTGAAGCTAATGTATCATGATCGAATATGTGAAGATAGCACCTGCAAATGCTTTGAACTTCCTACACCATATATTGACAGAGCATTTTGACTTTGGCCAAATGGCGTGGCTAAATAAATATGTTAGAAAAATGCCTCCGTTTGCGTATTCAGATAATGCAGAGCTGGCAAGTGAATATCTTTCTTCTAGACTGGGTTTTACATAATTGTTTCAATATTCCATTTTAATATACCCATGTATCTATGGATGAATCTTGATTGTTCTCAAGTGAAATATTGTGAATCAAATCATGATGACAGAATCTTGACTATTTAATTAATGTGTTAGCATGTATCTAATGCTTGATTCCTACAAATGAAAAATTAACAACTTCATTTAACTATGTTGTTCTCAGTAGAAAAGAGCACACTTAAATGCTCCATGGTGCTATTTACACCTGCTTAATTACTTGTATTTACAAATTGTCTAAATTACCTTGCCATAGAGTAGGGTGGGGACCACAGTCCCTGAATAAAATTAAAACTTCAGACTTCAAATGTCAGTTTGGTATGCTGCCTTTCTCAGAGGTGATTTGGAGTCTGTTCGTATGAGGAATAATCCATGGCTATTTATACATCTTCCTGTCTTGGACCTACAGACACCTCAGTTTAGATCAAAATTGTTATTTTATGTCATGTCAGTAGACAAAGGGGGAGTGTTGTTGTTATTATTATTGTTCTGTTTTGTGGGAGTGAGCAAGAAGCATTGGAAATGTGGGTCCTCTGTCATCTTTGGACTTGGCATATGTGTCCCATGGTAAAATCACTCTTGCCCATCCATTTCCAAGACCAATGCTGAAATATGTAACCTGTTCTACTTGTCAGGGCTAGTGCTCTTATTTAGATAAAAGCTTAATCTGAATATATTTTAGACCTGGCTTTTAAATTCCTGAGTGACTCCTGCTCATTTAATGGGCGAAACCAAACTGTAGCTCTATACTGTTGAATACCACGCTGGGATCCAAACTTCACAGCTAAGCTTTGACCTGCTGACTCTGCCGGGCAGCCCTGATCTCCTTTCTGTACCAAGTACCAGGATTAGGTCCTATTTATTGCCTACGGAAATCAGGACTCACAGACTCCTGGCCTTTGAAAGCCAGTAAGTTTCTATTTGTTTTAGAGAGAGCAGCAGTTTCAAATGTGGTGCTCTGCATAACTCACGCTTGAAGTTCATGGCATGTTTTATAAAAGGCTGAATTCACCAGTGACAGTGGCAAGGAGAACTAGCACCTGGAAAATTATTTCAGTGGGAAAAATGAAAAGCATATGTCAATATTGAATGGGTTTTTCCACAGGATATATTGATTTTGGAATTGGGCTAGAGGAATATAAGGGATTGACGAAATACAATGCAGGCTAAAAATAAAACATTGATGTACATACATAGGAAACAAAAGTATACAAAGAAATCTCTAGACAATTTGCTATTAATTGTCCCATTAAGTACCCAAAATCATCTGCTTCCTTCTTGTTTCTTTTGGTAATTCTCAACTGTTTCTTAATACCCTATTTGTAAAAGAGTGAATAACATTGAACAAACATGGTTCAATCATCTTGATGACAACCAGAGAAGATCTTTAAAGTCAGAAGTAGAAGAATAGCTGTCTTTTTATGCCCTCTCCTTAGAAATTATGTATTAAAAAGTACAGCTCGTCTTCATCGTTCATTAAGAGCAATTATATTCTGTAAATGTATGCCAAGACAAAAATTGAAGTTCATGTATATTTTAAAAATTTTATTGAGTCCTAGATGAGAATACTGTTTTATTGATTGAAATCCTCACAGACATGGAAATCGATTTATTAGTCTCATTAAAAGAGCACGCGATTTTCTAAAATTATTTTCTATTTATCAAAACAGAATGTATATAAATGTAATGAAATCACATAAAAATGAAATTTAGAAGTTGCAATAAAAATTTCGTGCATTATTAGATTTTTTTTTAGGAGTTCACAGGTATGTTTGGCATAGGCTGAACAGCATTCACTTTTTTCCACTCTGGTGAACAATCACAACTATAACATCTGTGCAAACTGAAAAAATTAGAAGGATAACCAACTCTGAGATGAATAAGTGAAATTTCTTCAGGTGAAACAAATATGAAAAGCACAACTTTATTCTCTGAAACTAGATAACCAGCAGATGATAAGTTTATAAAATGGTGAAGATGATTAAAGCTGGTGTGTTAGCCTGCAATCCCCAGTGCTGGAGGCGGCTCCTCCTGCACTGCAATCCTCCAGCCAGGACTGTTATCTGCAGGAAGCAGACAATTCTTTGCTCAGTGCAAGTTTCAGGGTGTGTGTTGAACAGTTAATAACAGCGTTAGTAACACGTAGAGCTCATGTAAGATGACAAAGCATTCAGAGCCTTTTCCGTCCCTTCATTGATCCTTGCAACAACACTTGCAGGAGTCAGGAAAGTGTTGCTCTCTTTATTTTTCAGCCAAGAACATGAAGAAGCGGTGTATTGAAGTGTGAGTGCAGGCAACCTGGGGGGAGAGAGGAGGTGCCAGCCCGAGGGGACAGCCCTGTCACCCTCTGAGCAGTCTCGGCACCCAGCGTGAAGCTGCCCTGGTCAGGGTGCAAGCACTTAGCACTCAGGCAGTTTTGGCAGCTGGCGTCAGCCGGGCAGAGCCAAATCTCCATGGACATCTCTATCGATTCTTCTTCCTCTCTCTTATCTAGATCCTTATCTAGATCTTCTCTATATACAATGTCATTTTGGACTTACTTACCTTGTAAGCAGAGTATCATGTTCCAAAAAATAAAAATTGGGGGAGTCCTTGCAGATAGCTCCCTTTTGAGAATTATGTTGGATTTCCATCAGCAGCAGATGAACTGTGTGAACCACTGAAATAGTTGGTGTTGCTCTTACATATATGGAGGTTCTTATGTCTGGAAATTAGCTAAAATAATTCCAAATCCTGTGCAGAGGCGGTAAGAGAGCAAAAAACATTTCTGATAAACATGGAAATCCTGGAATGTCTCTCATGTGTGGCTGAACTCTCTTTGAGTTTCTTTAATTTTCTAGTAGGAACGCTGTCTTTGTATTAGTATTAACTGAATATTAAGGTTTAAAATATGAATGAAATTGTCCTGAAAACCAAATAAAATAGTTTGTGGAAAGAACTAAAGTGGTGTATTGGCCATCTGGGGATGCTGGGCTGGAGGTTTGTACAAATAGAAGAAGACAAGTAGTGGACCGTGCCCCAGGTTGGGGGGAACATAGGGAAAGCCATTCATTTTGTCATCCTAATCATTAAGAATTGTAAGTTGAGGAGAAGAAAATATAAATTCAATCTGTGGATTTTCTTTGTACACAATAACATGGGAAAAGCTACATCTAAGCAAACTAAGGTTAACGTTTGGACTTGATAATCTTAAAGGTCTTTTCCAACCTAAATGATTCTATGATTATGTGATTCTCTTTTCCCTCCTTGCTTGCTTTCTACATAAACACTCTAATTAACAAAAGTGGACATCCCCATGTGTCGACTTCACAGTATATTTTTTCCTGACAAAGTGAGTTTCTTTGTGTAATTTATTAAAACTCTTTTCTGCTATACAAACAAGGGCATTAGCTGTGTTTAAAACCAGTAGTTTAATTATATATTTTAAAAGTGCTAATTCGTATTTGGGTATCAAACGTTGCTGCTAGATGCAGTGTAATTACTCACATATATCTAAAGCTCCCTGGCAGCCTAGGCAGTTCTTCAGGGCCAGGTCTGATGGTCTTGTCTCTCTCAAATTGAGGGCCTTGCTGGCTAATTAGCTTTGCTCTTCTTTGACGGGGGTTTCATTTTCATTTTAAATGCTCCTAACTGATCTTCCATCTCTACCATTATTATCTTGTATCAGGATCTTTATTTCCCTGAAATTTATTTCTGAAAGTTCATATCACTTGGAATGGACATTCTTGATGCTCCCTCTTTGACACTGCATGGGAAATGCATGTATGGAGCGTGTTTTTTCTCCATAGAGCATATGATTTGGCAGTCAGGCTGCCGGTGTGTACCCAGTGGTGCACAGCACCTGCTCAGGTGTCTGTTTGGTCCTTGTTTTGCCCTGAAATGCATAAGAATTTCTCCTTTTGCAATTCTTTAAAGTGAAGCCCGGCTATTTCCCTTCCCGTGCTCCAGGTCTCAGATAACGAAGGAGGTTGTAACATGGATTTAAAGATCTGAGCCAGGCTTGAGGTGAAGATATTTAGAGGGTGAATTGGGAAAAAGGGGAGGGAAGGGAAGGGAAGGGAAAAGGGAAGGGAAGGGAAGGGAAGGGAAGGGAAGGGAAGGGAAGGGAAGGGAAGGGAAGGGGAAAATAACCATCTGAAGTGCTTGTACAAAGAGCCTGAATGAATAAAAAAAGACTCCTTATATACATGGGACTCTTCTTTTCAGGCTAGTTTTGAGAACTGTGAAGGTCCAGGTCCCACCCTGTATCCCTTTGAGCCTGGCCTAGCAGCTGTTTTTATAATAATCACTCCAGAAGTGCTCCTTTGCTGGATCCTGAAACTGCATGTGGTAAGTGATACTCTGCCCCCGCCAAAGAGCTTGTGGTCTCAACAGGTAAGGCAGGTGAAGGAAGCACAGCGTTCCTAATTTTGCTTTTTGAAGGCAGTCAGGAAGTTGAAGGAAGTCTTCCACTTTTATTAAAATTATTTATTATGCATCTTGCTTCCTTGTGTGTACCTAAACTCCCCAATTCTATTCCTTTTCTTTTATTAAGGAAACACTTTCCCTGTGGAAGAGCATATGAAGCAATAATTAGCTTTCGAGGTTGGTTAAGTGCCAAGCTTCTGTCAAAAATAATCATGTCACTTCTTAAAAACAGTGTAACAATGATCAAACTACTTTAGTCCAGTTATTAGGCACATTTTAAACAGCTTTTTAAGAGTTATAAATAACTTAAAGCCAGCCAAGTAAATGCAGAAAATGGGAGCAGAAATCAGAATAAGGCCATTGTCTTTCACATATCACCATGTAAGAGTCAAGCTGCAACTGTTTAAATTCACACCCTAAATTCAAGCTTCACTGTTTTCTAGTAACTTTAAATAGGCTTAGCTTTTTTGATTGAATAAGTTATATCTAAAACAGCCATTTAATTTTATTTTTTTATCAAGCGTATTTCATGCAAATACAAAAAAATAGAGAAAGACCAAACTGATAAATATGAATTGGCTGTCCTACCTTTAAAACTTTTGTTACCAATTCCTGTCCAAGATGATTTTAGCCCCATTCAGGTGATATAAAATGGTGCCTGTGCTTAGAGAAGATGGAAATGGCAGCAGTGTGATGAGCTCTATGTTTGAGAGACATGGGCTCAGCGGGGCAGCCACTATTACTGATGTACCTGGCTTGGCAAAATGCTGATCCCTTGTGCTAGTGGTGGTAAAACGAATTCACTGCAGTGAGACCAAGGTTAAATGATCACAGCCACAGGATTTTCCCAACTACTATCTTCCTGCAGGTTGGCATACATAAATTTAATGGAGTTATAGCAATTAAGACTGCTATGGCTGATAATAAGTTTAAAAGCAGAAGCAGTATTATATTATGATTTGGTTCCCCCTTTTTTTTAAATCATTCTGTTGATAGATTTTTACATGCCTTTTGATTTGCTGTGCTGTTAAATTTCCTATTTCCAAAACTAACTGATTTCTCTAGTCACTGCTCTATAAAACAAACAAGAGGAAGTTTTCCTCCTGTACATGCTATTATAAAAATTATTTTTGTCACAGGGAAGCTTCCAATGCCTTCTTCTGCATTGTAATTATCATAATTATAGAGCAGTAACATTTGAACACCTAACTATTCACCTCACCCATTGAAAAGGTGAAACGAAACAAACCCAAGTTGTTCTCCTGATTTGAAGTCATAACGCAATTAAAATGACCAGCAATTGTTACAGTGCAACTGAGAATAGGCAGGTAATAAATGCAGGACTCCTGTGCCAAAAGGACTGGATGTACTTACCCATGCCTAGGTCCAGATAATTCACTGGGGCACAGCGAAGATGGGTTTGGCACAGAGGCTGCCAGAGGGACCTCCATCCTCACACCTCCTGCCATCCTGGAGAGAAGCAACACCACCCCAGACTTTCTAAACTCTCATCCACGTACGCAGTAATTCCGTGTGTCCCCAGGTGCTCCCAGGTCCTCCGTATTCTGGTGCTGGATGTTCAACGTACGCTCTCAGCTGTGGTAAGAATCAATTTCCCATTCAGCTCACAGCTTACTCTATCGGGCAGCAGTACACAGGCATGCAAACACTGCACTAATAACTCTATTAAGAGCACTTTTATAGAAATGCACCTCTATTAACAATGTCATCAACATAATAACAGCTGCAGCGCCTTCTGCAAACGTTGGAGGAAACTGGCAACAATTCACTTTATTTATCCTGTTCTTTCTCCTTTAATTTTTTTTCCAGGATTGATTGGTTGTCAACCACTTGCTGAACATCAGCTGGGTTTATTTTAGTGACCAAAAAGTTTTTCACTAATCCTTAAAACCCACCATGCTGAGAATTTGTGTGGCTCTCCGTAAGGTCTTCAGACTTTCAAACTAAAAGAGAGGATCCTGCCCCCAGGCCTCACCTCGACATCAGATGGCTCTGGGACATCACTTGATGGTTTTACAAAAAGTAGAATTTTTCCCTGGAGAAAAAGGACGGGAACCATCCAGCTGTGCTCTGTTTCCTGCCGAGTCATGCAGCCAGCCTACTTCCTGGCGTATTATTAAATAATTTATTGCCATGAGTAAAGGCAAGTAGCAGGAAGGGAAATTTCAACTCTAGTTGTAGGAACAGAGTTGTGTAAGAGATTATTTCAGTGGGGAAAGGGGAAAACGCTTTTTATTCACACCCTGGGCATGGATTATTGAAAAAATCATTCAAAATCAGACTCATTTGAGAAACATCATTTTGCAAATTCTACACTGTCAGTTCAGGTCTGACAGAGCCATTGGCGATAGTCAGCTCTGCCCTGACTCCGCTGTGCCTCCCTCCAAGCTGTCTGCGCCCTCCTCGCTCTGTGCATAGGCTGTGGACAAGAGGGCTGAGCACCAGCAATGCTTGGTGGCTGGACCAGGAAGGCTTCGGCACCCTGGCAAAGGCAGACACTTGGGATCTGAATTTCTATCACACAAGAAGGCTGTGACTCCTTCAAACTTCCAGGCTCTGCAAACAGCCTTTCACTTGGGATTACAATTGCAAACGATATCAATCCTCAGCCAGGAACAGGCAGAGAAAAATTCTCTTTTTCTTTTAAGATTACAGCAAAGTAATCTTTTTACCTTCTGCGTTTAGCATAGTAGAGGCTGCAGATGAGAACATTTTTACAAAAGACGCTTTCCAACACTGTGAACTCGGCTTCAGAGCTTGCTTGGCACTTGATGTCTGCATGTGATTTGAAACTTCAGACACACTTAAAAAGGAATGAGATCTAAAATAATTGATACAGAAGCATTTTTTTCTCTACCGAGATGTTCTCACTTGGCAGCTGAGCCGGTCACCTGGAGCACACTGACATGAGAAGACACTCACAAACCACTGCTTCATCCCCTTTACCAAGCACATGGGCAGCAATGTGGCCATTCCCAGCCAAGCAAGTTCTTTTTTCCACATTCACATGATACTTTCTGCATTCAGAAAATATTTAGTTCACAGTCTGTTCTGAATATCCTAGGAGGTCAAATCATGAAATATTTGTGTGTATCTCAAAGGTGTTGACATACTGCACTTATTTAGACTGGTCTGACCCTACTGAGATCTCAGGAAAGAAACTCGTTTTTGTCATCGGGACTTCATCTTGTCATCAAGGCATTATTTTGCTGCCTTGTCATCTGCCAGCTAAGCAAAGAGAAATATTGGGTGCGGAGTCCCTGCAAATAACTCCCCAGCTCACTGACAGATCCTGTTCCCCAATTCTCTACACTGTGTGACTGGCATTTCAGTCCAGGGCTCTCCTTTTGGGTGAGTTTCTACATTCCCTAATACTACATGAGACAAAGACGGGGACGCTTTGGGGGCAGTTCACAATGACCGAGCCCACACATGATCTTCCCATACTCTTCTGGCAGGCCTTGTAGCTTAATGCACCCCAAATCTCTGTCAGGCTGTGCCTTACTCCATGTACCACATACTCTCAGCGTCATGGCATGAAGCACTCCACTTTCCTAGGCTATGATAACACCCTCATATTTTTTCAAGTTCTTGGAATTAAAAAATCACAGAAGGTCACAGTAATGTTTTAAGGCCCTCTGCCCGAGGAGACCCAGGGTGGGTGCTCTGCTATGTGGATAGGGCCATCCGTTGTCTAAGAGGCTAGCTCTGAAGGCCAAAGATTGCTTCTTGAGCTGGTGTGGGTAATGTAGATGTTCAATGGCTTTCGAAACAGCTGCATTTATCATTAAAATGAGAAATGATAAATGCTGAAAGGGTGACCTAGACAGAACACAAGGAATTAAATATTGCTTATTGCCACTGTAAGACTATTGATGGGTCAGGACCTCTGTGGGATCCTTTTAATAATTTAAATATTAATAAATTATGTTTGACTTCATGCTACAACTGAAATAAATGATATACAGAAAGTCATGTATTTCTTACCAAGCAGATAATTAATTTTGATGTGCAACGTAAGTAGTTGTTTAATGACGATGTTTCTTCCCTGGCTATTTAAAGCATTGTATCATTATCCAGGATATACTGATAAGTGAGAGACCCAGTTTACTCTGCAACCACTTAAAGCAGGACGTTTCTTAAAAAAACAAGTATGTTGTGTGGCTTGGTGACAACAAGAAGACAGAGGCTCAGTGCCAAGTAATTTCACATGGCCTGCAAGAGCTATCACACTCAATGGACAGTGGTGTAAAATACAGCTTGAAAGCTTATTCTCTGTTTATTTTATTCATGAGCATAACAAGGGGAAAGGAAATCCAAGAAGAGAGAATAGCAGGAGCTCAGACCAAGAGTACAGTACAGTGCAAACCCAACGTACTTAATTTTAACCTATAATTAAGAGGTGTAGTTTAAAATTATACTATACACAGCATTGTTCTTTTTTATAAAGAGAAGCGGGAAAGAAGCTGTTACTGAATCATGCTGGCTTTGTTTGCTGCTCATAAATCCGGTTGGTTGCTGAACGCTATGAGGAGCTTTCCAGGCACCTCAGAAGTGGGAAGGAGGATTGTTGCTGTTATTGCACAGCACAAGCAAAACACAGCACCAAAGAGACTTTGCGCCTCTTGAGACTTTATCATCATCATCATCATCTAAAATTCCAGAATCTGGAGTCAGAGACTGTATGAGGTGATTAATCCTGAGCCTGGAAATAACTGGGTTGTATCACATGTGCTTCCCCAGTTCTTATTCTTCCTTCTTTATTTTCTTATGTACAGAACTTTGCCCTAGCATTGGTACATGGATGTATTTTAGATTGCATTTTATATTGAAAATAGATTTCTAATCTCCACTGTTGCACAGAGTAAAGCATGAAACGGTGGCTCCTACAATTCTAAGCCCCAGGTGAACACAGGAAGCATTTTGTTACCTTTTAAATTTTACAAGTAAGGCAGTCTCATGAAGTTTTAAAGTCAGATGCATGTGTTTAGTGCTTGAGGTAGTCCGTTCTTGATCTCTTAGGCCAGGTCCAGGCAATTCAGATTATAAACTTATTTTTTGAGATACGTTTGCTCTGGAAATTTCATTGAGTGTGTGGTGTGTATGTTGGTCCCATTAGCATTTATGAAGTGAGGCTTGGCAGACCTCAAGACCTGCTCTGCACAGAGGAAGCGTCACCCCAGGGGGTGGTGGTGCTCTCAGTTTTGCTTCGGTACAGAAATAAGGCACATAAATTATAAGCCACATTTTCTATCTGCACATGCTTGTGCTTTTCGGCCCATTGCACACAGTTGGCCAAATATTCAGAAAAGTATAGCAAAATGAGTAGCTCCTAGCACCGGAGGTGTTATCAAGGAGTTAGTACCCCTTAAACAGTGACTTCTCATTGTATTCTTGTATATCTCAGACATTTGGGACTCTGGTTAGGACTGTAGTGAACAAGCAGGATGACAACTCCAAGCAGCTCACACTGGTGTATCCACACTGTTATGGCCCTGGGTCTTCTCAGTGGTACGAATTACTGGAAATAATCGTTACTTTCCTGTGGATTGTAGTGCTCAAAAATGTCATAAATCATGTAATGCCTACACTGTGGCTCACCCAAGGGGTATTTGCATAGCAGGAAACTCAGGTGCAGAGTTGCACACCCTGCAATGTGGTATGATGGCATGCAGTCTGCGAAGCACATAAAGATGGTGCTGGAGGACTTTTGGAGGAGGGAGGTCTGGTCCGTACCATGCAGGAGGGACTGGGCTTCCCTCGGTGAAGACTGTGAGGGAGGGAGCTGGCACAGGTCAGGACTAGGCCAGGGAGTGAGTAACTTGGGGGCAGCAGGAGTCACCCAGGGGGTCATATGTCACTCCTTGGGCCCATTTGCATAGAATCATAGAATCATTTAGGTTGAAAAAGACCTTTAAGGTCAGTGATTCCAACCATAAACCTAACACTGTCAAGTCCACCACTAAACTGTGTCCCTAAGCGCCACATCTACACGTCTTTTAAATACCTCTAGGGATGGGGACTCAACCACTTCCCTGGGCAGCCTGTTCCAATGCTTGATAACCCTTCCAGTGAAGAATTTTTTCCTAATATCCAATTTAAACCTCCCCTGGTACAACTTGAGGTCGTTTCCTCTCGTCCTATCGCTTGTTACTTCAGAAAAGAGACCAACACCTATGAAGGCTTACATGTGGCCTTTCAGTGTTGGCTGTAATTCATCACCATTACATCCTCCTCCGTTCTGTGCCTCTTTCAGGAAGTCTCACCTCTCGGTCCTTAACTGATGTCTGGAAGTGTTGCCCAGGCTTGCCCTCATCCAGACATTGGGAAGCAGGAGGCTGGAAGAGCTCTCCAGGAGCTATGGTTGCATCTCTGCCAGGGAACCAGACAGGACCAGAGCCTGGATTGGGACACCGGCATGTGACTATTTGTGCCAGTGAGCAGTTAGCACATCCTCGGCATTGCTTGGACCTGTGGTCCTTATCTTGGTTCAGTTGTGGGCATGTCCTATGCCAGAGAGCATTGCTAAAGGGCATTGAAACCCAGACTCTGCCAGATAGCCTCAGGGCCAGATAATTGTCTCTGACCCAATGTATTTATAGGTATAGATATATCTTTAAAGACTTGGCTTATCTATTCTATACAAGCCACGTTGTGTTGTAGAATGGTTGTCTAGTCTGCTGAGACACTTAATGAGCAAAAGTCATGCTGCTGATGTAAATATCTGTTCCCACAGCCATTCTCATCGCTATTTGTGAAACATCAAGTCAATTTACATCAGGTAAATTACACATATCCTGTTTTTTTGGCCTATATCTAACTCGAACTGCCCAAGCTTGTCCTTACCGACTGGCATCTGTCTCAGTACTCAGCTTTGCACACGAGAGCTATCAAGTCACCTGCACAGATCCCTTCTTCCAAGGAATTTAACTGATATATACATCTACTGCTGAAAGTGTAGCAACTTCATGGAAACTTTTTCCCCACATCCAGCTATCTTCCCAGTGTATCTCTGTAATTCATGGTATCAAATCCTTACTGATGTCCTGTCACTCCCTGATCTGAAGGTGAAAGAGGCAGAGATCATTAGTTTAGTACCAAACTCTCTTCTTCCTATTATGTCTTCTGAAAGAAATCCCCACAATGTGTTGCCTCTGCTCAGTACTGATGATAAACACTATAGATTTATGGCTGTATAGTACTGTTTCCAAAAGGAATGTAACAACGTTTTGTTGACTTTGCTGTGTAACTACTCACTAGTGATCATACAGTGATCATTTCATCTGTTAGCAGAGCGTACCCATTTCTGGGAGAGAATACAGGAGCTCACATTATGTATGACAAAGCAATTTGAGATAGGAAATAGACTGTACCCAACTGAAATTATAAAGATATTTAGTCAGGAAGAATGTAATTACCTAAGATGGAATTTGGCCAGGAGATGAAAGCTAATCTTATTCTACCCAGTGGCTACTTACCCTCATATCTTTATAGAGAAATATATAAAGAGACATGAAACATTTATGAAAAATAGCATATTATTCCCACCTCTCCCCACATACACACAGACACACAATTTACTCTTTGATATAAGGATTTGCTGTTTTTACTTTGCAAAGTTGCTTTTTAAGGTAAGATCAGGAAACTTGCAAATATAAAATATATAGTGGATACACCATCAAAGACTGCGGAGGCTGAAGAAAGAGCAAAATGCAGGAGACAGACAGTGTGGAACTGTGCTGCAGTCTGGTGGAGCTATCAATCACTGAATCCTCTGCTAGAAAAAAGGTTACAGCTCTTCACCCTTTCCTCATTTCCACAAGCAGCTTTCTGCACCTCCTGACCCCTTGAATTTTCACAGGCACTTTCCCAAGGCAGTTCAGTTTACCAGCTCATGACTACTCACCTAGGTACAAGTTACCTCTTGGCAGGAAACAGGACTCATCCTCTCACCACGGACACAGACATCCTTCTGTTAAGGCAGCTAAGGCGCTGGTCCAGCTTTGCCCACTCCAAACCTTGTATTTTCTTTGCAATTAAAACATTGCATTCCACAGCACTTTCCCAAATGATTTAAGACTTCTTTGAAATTTTGCTTTCCTCTCCAGCACTGAGTCCCTCAGTTTCCTTACAGGGTGGGACAAGAATATGTACCTTTTTGTTAAAACACAGTTCTAGCTATTACCCTTTTGTTTTTAAAGTTTTGCTACACTACAATTCCAACTGAGTTTTCAGAAGAGAAGATTCTTCTGTAATTGCCAAATAAATTTGCATGGGAAAACTCTCATACATAAGCAACTTTATTTATTTCATCATTCCTGACTTCACAGCAGCCAGAATTAGGGTGAAGAAAAGGACTAGACATCACGCAAAACCATTTCCAGCCACGGCTAATACCAGCTGTCCTCTACCATTGCATGGAAAAGCAGAAGTACTGAAAGATACAGAGAGTGCCCAAAATTTGAATAACAAATTAATTTTTCCTCAGATACTTACGGTTACAATAAGGAATAATGAAAGAATATGCAAATGTTATACAGCATTACCTAAGGCAACTGAGTGACTAAAAGATGCTTATTGTTAATTTAAGTAATCAAAAGTATCTGCAGTCTTAAAAGACTGGTAGATCCACCCTATTTAGGCATACTTTTTAAAATGGGTGCTCATCAGCTGTTTTTTTGTAGGAGGAATCAATTAGTAGAACCAAATTGTAGCACTGAACAGTACATCAGCAAAAATAGATGAAGCGATCACAGCATCAGCAACTGTCATCTTCTCCCTGGAGAAACAAAGGCAGTTTTTAGCATCTTCATGGGCTGCAAGGGACAGCAGGGAAAGGAGTGATAAATGTATTTTTCTATATGTCTTTTAGCCTTTTGGTAGTAGCACAGCAGAACTGAAATCTGATGATAAATTGTACATGCACCGCTGGTCTTCTCACTGATTACTGAGTATCACTGTTTTAAAGTTTTCTGCGGTGCAGTCAGAGAATTATCAAAGACCTTGATTACACAGTAAGCTGTATACTTATCATGTCAGTAATAAAACCCTGGTTAATTAAAGTGAATTTCTGAGGGACACCAACTCTTTCAGTCAGAGTCATGAATTTATGAAGATTGAAGCAATCTGTCAGAGCATCTTGCTGTGGGTTTCAGTTTGGCGGTAGGAGCCTGCTCCACTTCCACAATTATCTCCTCTTTGTTGGGAGCAGAGGAGTGGGGAGAGTTTCCCAACGTTAGGCTCCATTGTAACACAAGGTCAGGTTCAAAAGAGATTAGAAAAAACTGATCTAGACCATCCCACTCCCAAGACAGAATCAAATGCTGTGTTACTTTTCCCTACTCCTTTATGCAACACGGGTTTAAATCCTTTAGGTAATAGAATTTCTTCACTTCACCTCTTTGATTGTATTTTTGTGTGTAATTTTCCATAGTCTCCCCAAAACTGAGCCTAAAATCCCACTCCTGATGCCCCCTCCTCTCCTGACTTCCTACCAATAACCCCCAAAGCCTTCACAAGGTTGAGCAGAGCACTGCCACAAGCCCTTCCTTGTTTTCTTGTACTACTACTACTGCATGCTACAGAGACTTTCACAAAGGGGGAGGAGTATGGCACCCCAGGAGCAATCTCATACACCCAAATATTGACTGCTGCCCCAGGGAGCGGAGCACACAGCTATGCCAGAAATTGCTCTTGACCACTGATAAGCTTTGTGGGAGCACCACACCTAAAATGCCAGTTACTGGACACGGAGAAAGAACTATAGATGTGTAACGTGATAACATGCCCTCATATCTGCTTGTTATTTATTTTAACCTAGGCATCTTTTCTGTATTATTTTTAGCCAAAGGTGAGGAGTAAAGCAGTGACAGGACAGACCATGTCCTCCAGGCATCTTACTGACTATGGCAAATGTAGTCAGGGTGAAGATTTTTCTTATATGTCACTCAATCTTATTGAAGACCTACTGAGAGTAGGTGAATCAGTGAATGTGAAATGTAAATTTTAATTTGTTAATTAGTCAAAGTAGCAGCTTGTGATTTCCCATGCCATGTGTTAAGGTATTAGTCTTTGATATGCAAAGGTGCTGCTGAAGTGCAAACCCATTGCTGGATAGACTTAGAAAGGCTTAAGTCTTGTTAATAATAATAATTAATTATAATAATTATAACATGAACTTGTCTCTTTTTGCTGAGAAGGTTTTGGCACTACAGGTTTGGACGGGCTATAACTTCCTTGGACAACTTTTGCAGTATGCAGTTTGGAAACCTTTTATTATACAACTACCTGTGTTCTAACAGGGGAAAGGCACGCTTTTACTAGCTCTTGCTAAATACCTAGACATAACGGGTAATGAGACAGACTGGAGGACAGTGGTACGTCTGATAAAATCATACTCTCATCACAGGTCTCTGGATTTAGGGCGACCCTCCACAGACCATTATGAGGTGAGTTGCTGGGATGGGCACAACAGAAAGTTACCAAAAGCTAAGCTTGATGTAAATGTACCCCAAGTTACCCATTCAGCAACACGTACCTGTATGGGCTCTTCCCCATGGTGATGTAAACTAGACTAACTTTGTTTTATTGAATGATAAATAATCTCTCATTTATTGTGAGACAAGAACATAACAAGGGCAGCTACTGAAAAAAAATGACTTGTCTGCCTGATTGTGCAGGTCCATCATATTCCCACTGGTCAACAGTAATCTGTTTTATTAAAAGCTGATGACAATAGGCTAATACAAAGATCCACTTTTATAAATGTTTATCTTGGTACTGAAAATGCTGTGATGCTTGTACAGACAGCAAAAGATAATGGAATATTTGTAATGTGTTTATTTAGCTAGCTCAAACAAAATTGATAAAGCAAACTTGTGCCAGGAAGATGGCTTTGCTTTGATAAATTATCCACAGAAGCCTTGTTCTCTAAAGGTTGCCTGATCAATCAAGGGTCTCTGCATTATTTTATAATGTCTGCTGTGCATAGATATATGCACAGTCACATATGAGCTACCTCGATAGCCAAAGCATGCTTGCTCTTTGACATTAGTGCTTTTTGCACACTCTTTCCTCAAATCCTCCAAAACAATTTAGGACAATAATTGCTCTAACACCAGTCTTCTTCATTATCAGCTTTGCATTTTTTAATTAATTTATTGTCGGTTCACATCAACAAAATGAGGGCCAGCTCTTTTCCACAGGCTCTGCTCAAAGAAAAAAGCCTACAGTTTATGAGACTCATCATTCCTCCTGGCAAGGGAGCTGCAGACGCAGGGACCTCCGCTGGGCTCTGCAGAGGCCTGGGATCTGTAACCACTTGAGAGACGAAGTCAGAGCTGGCAGGGGAGTGTAGAGGGGCATATGCATAGAACCTTATAAGTACCTAAGTTAAGCCGTATGACTACCATGGCATGTAAGTTCAAGCGAACGTTAAGAAATTGAGAGGATCTGCTCTGAGGCTCCAGCTCCCCCCTCCCTGCAGATGCAATGGGAAGGAAGGGTTGCGATCCCTCAGTCAAGCTGTTGCAGGCTCTGTGACAGACTGAGACCTCCGCAGATGGAAAGGTGTCTGCATTTGGGCCAAAGTCTCCGAGAAGATCTCTCAAATCCTTTTTTCTGTTTGCTTAAATCCTATTTGTGAACCAGGAGCCTGTGCTTTGCTGGTGTGAATGGGCTGTGCTGATGTATTTATAACTCAGGGAAGAAAGTTTGAGGTGTCCATGCATGGAAGCTTGCATGAAGGTAATTCCCCAAAATCTTGGAAGGTGATAGACAAATAACAGCCCAAACTATCTTTTATTCTTGAAACAGAAGAGAGCTGTCAGGAGGAAAAGCTGATGCCTTGGGGACTGCAAATGGCAAGCAGATGCAGTGATTCACTAATTGTCAACTAGTTCAACCTTTTCTGCTAATCTCCTAAGTGCCAGTAATGTCTTTGCAACCCAGACATCATAGGAAATACGTTTCTGCATAACAAACAATTGGGAAAATTTATCCAAATTTAATTATGAGTCTCCAGCTGAGCTCTTGTTTTTGACTACTGCTTTATCACGCACAGCACAATGGATATATAAATAGGATGTGGTGAAACGGTATATTCATTTAGGGCCTGCACCATTCAGGTCTGAGTACTTTATCCTATTGACTAAGTTCTGTGCTGTGATTTGTATTTGCAAGACTGTCCCAGAAATATCTGAGTCATAACATGTAAAGCATAGTCTGCTTTACAGCTACTGTAGGGTTGGTTACATTTCTTATGAGAGTCTCCAAAGTGAAGAAATGAAATGTATACTCTTACTAGCATTGGTAACTGCACGTACAAAATTTGGAAATATAAATGCACGTACAGTACAGGCAAGGTACAAACAGGCTGAAAAATAACTATAGAGAGTGTAAATCCTATTGTGGATTCCCAACTCCTTTGAATTATCTTCCCATGACTGCCATTTATAGCCATCCTCGCACATTTCCCTTCCATAAGTAGCCTCTTTGTAACAAGGAAATGGTACAAATCTCGGAGGATAAGTAAAAAACCCAATAACCTCGTGACTTCAGTTATTTGAAATATATTACAACAAATTAATTGTGTGTGTTACCAACGTTATGTTCTGGATGCTACACTTGCTTGTCCTGTAGTAAATGTTCTGCAAGAACGGCAAGGATTTTTCAAGAATAGAAACACTGGGGTTTTGAGCAGATGAGAGATTTTCTGAAGATTAAACTTTCTCTAAACCAGGTAGACTATTTGCTGCTTTAGCCGGGCTCAGCTGGAAAGCTCACAGCACAGATGACATGCTCGTTTTTTCAGTCTCGTTGGGCAGTGCTCCATGCATTTACTGTGCAGAATCCCTCTACAGGGTGCTGCAGAGTCAGCCAGTGCCCCATCCTCGTCCAAGTCCTGCCAATCACCAATATTTGTGTGTGACAGGTGAACTTGTTAAGCTTAGGAATGACACCTTACATTTCTGGTGTAATAAGCACTAAAATGATTAAAAGTAAAAAAAATTTTTCCCCTTCAGGAAGCTAATTTCTAACCAGTAGATATTTTTCAGAGTTGCTTTACTGTAACTTCCCCTGAAGGAAGAGATCTAAAGGACAAAATAATGTATAAATTCTTACATGAAGAAACCCTCACTATTGCCTTAAAGGAAAAACAATGGCAAACAGACTGCAACTTCTCATTTCTAAAATCTAAACATCTCTTGAACACAAGTAGGGATTTAAGGCTTGGGATTTGAGGCTGTTACCCTGCACCAATCTTGAATACTGCCACTGCATCCAGTGGAAATATCCCAGACTTGCTCTGAGTTATTTATGATCAGAATCTCACCTATGATAGCTCCAACTTCTTTGAGCCTTTATTAGTTTTTTCAGAAATGGTTTGGATTTCAGAAATTACTATTTGCAACCAGTGCATCCCTCAGTTTCCCCTGAGGAAATGCTGAAATTTCAAAACTCAGCTGTGTTTTGTTAGCTTGTGAATTTTGTACAAGCAGCTACCGGAATTTCTGTTGCCCATGTAAGCCAAAGAAGTTATGCACATCCTGCAATTTGCAGGATTGGGTCCTTAAACTGCATTCTTTTCTGTACTTGTCATCTAGAGAAAAACAGTACTGCAAACAACCTGAGATTTTCCTGAGCATTTTAGATCAAATGCAAGGAAGAGAAACATAGTAAAATAAGTAATGATTGTATATTTATTTTATAATTAGACTTTAATTTCATTTTTTTTCAAATCCAAATACATATTTGTTACAAATCCATAACAATGACAATTTACATTTACTAGCATTCAGAAAAAAAAAAAAAAAAGAAGATGAAAAAGACCCACTACTTGCTTGAGTACAGAGTACTGGAAACTATTTAGCTAACCCTTCCTTCCCACCTACAGAGCCATGCCCCCCTGAACATCTCAGTACCTGAACAGCTCGGCTGCAGGGACGACTCGGACGGGCACATTTGTTGGCTGTGGGTGGAGTGTGGGATAACTCTGCTTCCAGCACCAATACATGGGGACAAACCTTGGACCGCGAGTGTTTAGCAGCCTGCTTACAGCTTTCCAAATTTATGGAGGGCTCTCTGGCTGCTGGGGAGGTGTAAAGGGGAACAGGGTCAAATTCTGGGTACTATTTACAGGCTTTTCCTGACACCAGCTCATACAAGCGAAGGTACTTACCTGCTTTGCATCAGAAACATCAGTTGGAAGGAATGTACTTCTTTGTATCCACTTGATTACAACTTGGGGTAGTGTTTTGCCAATTTTCTGTATGGGCCTTGCAGGTTTTTCAATGTGCCAGACAACTCATATGCTTGTTGAAGGGTAAATATGGGAAGAAATTCAGTGCCCCTGCCAGCACTCAGAGGCACTCAGCGCTCAGTGGGAGGATGTTTTTGAAACCTCTAGACATTGACACAGCTGCTTATGCCCTTAACATTTAAAACACCTTCAGGTTGTGGTTGTGTTTTTTTTAAACTGGTCCCTCAATGACGAATTTGTCAAATAGGTTGGTGGCTCCTTGCCCAGACCACGGCGTGGGGGTCCCGAGGCTCAGTCTGGGCTCCAGAGGTCAAAGGCACAGCAGAGCTCTTGACCCACCGTGGCAATGAAGTACCAGATTTAACATCAACATTAAAATCACTCATTCTGCATGTACATTTGAGGTCCTTCTAGCCTTATATGTATGTCTAAGGGGAGTCTGGGGAATTAAGACAACAAAATTAATATGGGGAGTAAAGTTCTAAAATGGTTAAAAAACTGTTCAAAATAAAACACAGCCCAAAACTTTATAAACAAGTCAATGAAAACCCAGTGTAAAAACAGTGTACAGAACCCATCTTTCCCCTTTCCCTCTCCCCCACGAATAGGTTGGGGAGAACTTCCTTACAGCTACGACAGAGACCTATAATGATTCAGTTCCACCCATTGCATCCCCTAAACTCGTTCCTTACTTATCTTCACCAAATTTCCTAAAGACTGTTGGCATTGCTTCACTACTCTTATGAAACCGTGCTCATCTATAGCAGGAGTATTTGCTTTTGTCTCTTTGTACTTGGGGCTGTATTTACAAGACATCATGAAATTTCCAGGTAAAATTGGCTCTTTTGGTGCAATTTCAAATAGCAAGCATGAAGATTAAATTCTAATATAAAAGCAAATGATAGAGAAAGAACAACTGGCATTGAGGATTATTTTAAACCATACATTTAGTCAGATTAATTAGTCAGGATTAGTTTCTACTGCAAATTTATGCAGAGCCTTGATCATTGAACTTCACTGATAATTGCTTGCTTGCATCTTCATAAAAAGAGGAGATAAATGGTAGCTGATGAAAGCGTCCAATTTATTGTCCCTGCAAAAATAAAAACAAACTTATTGCTGTTATATGGAATGGTCACAGAGAATTTCTAGCTTCTGACTTTGAAAATAAGATTGTTATTAACTGAAAGGGATTATTTAATAAAAAATAAGAGGTAAAATATTCTTTCATATTGGGATCAAACTATCCATTATTGCTTTGATATACTTTTTTAATAAAATGAAAAGGACTTGTTCTCTTTAGGATGACATTAAAGCAGGCTTTACAGAATAGGTAGAAGAGAAATCCTGGTAAGTTCATTTGTTCTTTCCTTTCTTGCTTGCTTGCTTCCTTCCTTCCTTCTTTCAAGATTGATAGCCTACTGTAATCAATGGGAATATTTTATTGACTTCTGTGGATTTATGACTGGATCCTAGTTCATCTGCAAAGGAACAAGAGTCACTGAAGGACCTGGTTTTAAACTGACAGCCTCCAGCTTGACTCAGTTGTCTCTGTGCCCTTCTCTTAAGGATTTTCTTGTGGATTGTAAGCTTTCTGGCGTGGGGAATATTGTTTGTTTACATGTACAGAAGTTAATGAAATAGTTGTTCAACTCAGTTTGTCTCCAGGCATTTCCATGTTTTGTCTGTTATTTAATAATACAGCTGGCCAACCACGCAGATTTAATGATCACAAGAGGGAAAGACTCCATTAGGTTTCTTTTCGATACAACTCCATAGAAAAATAAACTTCATTATTTCTGCTAATGACAGAATAAATGTTTTAAATTGACAAATTCCCCCTTCTAATTCTCTGTACAAATCAGGATAAACAAATCATATCTAAATTTCCAGCTACTTCTTACAATATACATTGACCTACTTCAACACATACGATGGATTACACAATTAGCGCAATCTGTTTTGAAACACCTTTCTGAATTCATAGAGCAGTTGCTGCTGCTGAAATACCACGCATTTTTAGCTTCAGCTAAGATTCAGCTATCTGGAAAGCAAGTTTAGAGGTTTTGTACCTACATCATGCCAGGGCAGCATTGTAAGTGCATATTGATTAAGTTACAAGGTGTAAGCTGGAAAATACTGTTTAACAAAAATCCCAGTTAAATTCAATATTAATGAAATGTATACTAGGGAAATAATTGATACCTAAGCTCTTTCTAAGGAAGACAACGAAACTTCCACACTAATGAAGCAATGTTCTTGCACTGTTTGCAGCACACATGGAATAGTGCTGCTCAATCTAACTGGATTCTTCTGATTTACAGGGGAGATGATAAACATTAATCTTTGCCTCTTGGTAAAGTCCTTACCTCCAGCCATTTTAAGGGAAATTTAAATTTACCTAACTTTACCTAGCTATTTGGCCATGCTCCCCTTATTTCCAACACAGAGGGCAAGTCATCTCATTTCTCTCCAGTCTCTTAGGATGGCTGAGGTGCCTGGAGGTGCTTGTTAAGGGCCAGCCTACAGCTTTTGAAATAGCTGAAGGGAAGGAGAGGAATCTCAGTTTTACTGCATGTTTCCCAGATGTCCTCCACGTGCAGAGCCTGCTGGATGTTGATTATGTATCTCTAGGAAATCATAAACTCAGTGCACATTTTGGGGAACGGGAGAACATTTCTACCCATTTCTTTGGAACGTCATTTACCATTTGCAATGCAGGAGAGCCCAGGAGCTGTGACTGGCTGTGTCCACGACACAAGGCATTACACAGATGCATGGTAAAAAAAAAAGAAGCTTTTAGTCTTTCCTCCAGAGAATTACATTTTGTGTTCAACAGCATCAGTGGAACAAAACAAACAAAGCAGGAGGTGAGAGAGGCAACTCCTACAGGCATGTTTTGCATAGCATGTAGTACATAAATATAATGAGCAGATTAGAAGTGGTAACTGCATTTGCTTCCAGCCTACTCATTGATTTTTGTTATAGCCTATGCTTCTGTGAGGCAAAACTAATTTTTAAGGCTCGGTCATGAGCCATTTATTTAGTCAGGTTTTCTTTTGTTTTCCTTTCTCATTTCTGCTTTTCTGCTTTTGGACCTTTTGAACATACAATCACGGCATGTCTTTTCCCTCCTGTTCCAGATGAGAGAGAAAAAGTCCATTTTGAAATCTTTTCGATGGCTGAATTGAGCACAGCACATTTTCAGCAAACACCCCTTCTCCTGAAATCTCCCAATTTAAATTTTCAATCATGTTTTACTGCTGTTTGTATGCAAAACCTCTAATTATGTTGCCCCAAATAATCACCTCCAAATGGAAAGGGTGACAAAAAAATTGCCATGCTGCCAAGGATTTTGTAGACCTTGAATCCTCCTGGGAGGGAGAGAGAACATGGAGCCAGGAAAAAAAAAATGTCTTCAAGTAATTTTTGGTAATAGATTTTGTCATTTTCAATTAACTTTTTTAAACAATAATTCTCTGAATATAGTGGGGAAATGGAACATCTTGTTTGTCAATTAATGTAGAGTTCTTTACAAAAGATGTTATGACATTTGCCTCACTCTGTCTACATCAATATGACAGTGTCACTAATAGTTCAATGGTTTTTTTCCTCCTGTTTTTACCATGACAGGATGGAGTCACCATTCTTTCTGTGGCATATATTTACCCTCTCCCCACGCAATATTCGTCTTGCCTCTTGTGATTTATTTCAAAAAGTTAGTTTAGATTTCCGTTTGCTGCAGAGAGTCATAAATATGGATTTGTGTAACCTAGTGTTTATTTAATGAATCCAGTGCTTGTTACACTGGAAGTGAATTGTTAACTGGCTTTTCTGAAACTCTGTTTAAAATAATAGCTTTAGTTAGCAGCTGGCTTCAAGTCTCTCATTTTTGGGGTAGCTGAGAATGAATCGATAAGAGACAGATACTAGCCAATATGCTCTGCACATCATACCAGCATACGTGCAAATATGAATATTCAATATCACTATGAATTTTTAGGTAACAAAGAGCAGAAAAAATTGGCCTTGATATGACCTTCCCTGCTTCAGAGGAGCTTCCACGGAGGAGGAGACAAACATCGGAAGAACTGAGTTTTCTCCTCCTGTGAAGGTTGTGGGAGACAAATGCCTCAAACAGCAGGAGGTACCTGTGTGCACGTCAGTCCTCGTGGGAGATGGAAATGCTGTGCATTGCAGAGGAGACTGAGCACTTCACTTAAGAAGTTTGGAAAAGAAATGACTGGAATGATTTGATTAGATAAACATGGTAGGAATTACCACTATTTAAAAATAACAATAACAATAATATTTGTTGGTTCCTAGGCACTAGTATAGGAAAAGATTCGGATGCTGTTAGGTTTAGTCTTGGACAATGTTGCTTATATGTCCTACTGAATGGACCTCACCTCCCTTTTAGTACAATAAAACTGAAGCAATAATTCTGCAAAATAGTTAACTATCAGAGAGAGGTGGATTTGAGTCTATGTTTACTGTTCTGTAGCACAGTGGAAAACACTTAACTTTTCCAATAGGAAAAAGGGCATTTATTAGCACAAGAAAAATGTGATCTGAGATAAATCTAAGTCAAGATGCCAAGAAAACTGTGCAAACCATGCTTTAGGGATGAAATGACAGTGCTAGGATCAAAAGCTCTTTCACTGATATTTTCTTCAGCTGCAAGATCTGCATTTGACAGTTGAATACTGTAACTAATTTTGTGATACTCACTAGATATTGTTTTATTTTCCTCTTTTTATAGAAATCCCTGCCCTCTGATCCCATTCCTGAGGAATTTTAGGGCTATTACAGTGCTGCAATAGCCACTGCTAACTGTGCCATCAAGAAGTCTTTCCCTGAGACAGTCCCAGACTCAGCAGTGAAGAAAGCCATCCCCAGATCCTCCTGCTGCTAAAGCAGCTGGTCTGACAAAGCCCCTCCTCTCTGTTTGGCCTTTGTAGGACCTGGCCTGTGAATTGCAAAGGATACATGAGAGTATGCCTAAGGAGGGAAAGTTTGCAGCCCCAGATTTACCAGGGGCACTAAAGAGGCTGTTACAGGGTGCAGCCCCTGCCAGTTTGTACAAAGTGGCAATGAAAACAGATCCATGGTGCTCTTCTACCCCTGCCTGCAGGGAGGCAGAGGCTCTGAGCAACTGCGAGCCCCCTACAGTTACTCTTTAATCCTCTCGTTGGCATCACCCTTGTTCCCAACTAAGGTGGGCAGGAGAACACCACCAGAAAAAATAGAAAGCATAGACACTTTTTTCCCCCCTGTATTCTCTCTGTCTTAAAAATACAAACTTGAGTAAAAAGGGTTCAACCACTGAAGGAGAAGCAAGAACAGAACTCTGTGATTCCAGTGAAAAATTTCTGTCTATGTTTACTTGAGTTTGGGAGAAATCACCAGGAAATTAATTGGTGCCTGAAAATAATGTATGAACAATGCAGATAAAGAAAACACACACTTTCAGCCAGGAGGTGATGCATGATTAAAACCAAAATCCACTCCCATATGAAATACCCTGACATTACTTAATAGTGGATCTAGGTGCAGACTTTGAATCTGCTGCTTCCATCTCCAGTGGTACAAACTAAACTCTGGCTTTTCTGACCCATACAGGCACTTGCAATTTGCCTCATTGAGAAAAGAGCCATAGAAAAGCCTTGGGATTTAAATAATTAACTGGATGTATTAAAGAAAGGTCTGGATTCAGAATTCACTAACCCAGAGCTTGTAAAACACTGATGGCCCTAAAGGCAGACCGGTGATTTCAAGCTGTCTTTAGAGAGGCCGAAGCTCCCTGTGGGGCTAATTTCCCAATCCGCTGAGGTCTCCACAGATGGTTCACCACCATTTCACTCCCCGGGAGGAGGTGACACCCTGCTTCTCATCAGGAGAGCACTGAAAGCCACAGCCCTGGATTCTCCTAGCTGGGTCAATCACAGCTCCGTAAGCACAGCCATAATCAGTTGTATTCCTCAAAGGCTGAAATGGTCCCAGCCTGGATTTTTTTCTGCACTAAAATTGTATTTAAATTAATGTTATTTAGCACAAACACTAGCTGAACTAATTTCATGCTCTCTCACAGCCTTCTTTGGGGCGCAGCACAGCACTCCATGCTATCTGTTGTGACTCTCTCCTCATCAGACTGCTCAGCAGAAAAGAAAATAATGCTAAAATCAAAGTCACCCTAGTGGAAACAGCAATTTTCTTGAGTTCTGTTCTGCAAGGAGAAGCCAAGCTTTTCATGCATTTGTGCATTGCTTTTCCACGTGCAGCCTTAGACTATAAGGGTTATAAAGGAGAAAACTGAATTTTCTTTCCTTCTGAGAAGGACAGAACTATGCAATATTGAAAATACCCCAGGAAAAAAACTGCAATTTTTATATAAAACATTAAATAATAACTAGAGGCTAATGATCTTTCCTATCAGAAGGGAATATTTAGCCTGACTTCTCTGTAGGAGGAGTGGTAGAGTCAGCTCAAAATGGCTTATACCAAAATATCTTGAAGTCAATTCCACCCATCTTTTCCTTCACCAAGTGTAACACACCAACACTTAGCAGGTCACCTGGGCCACGTCTTAAGATTTTGCAGCCTCTGAAGTTTTTAAAACTTGAATTTGAGTGTACCTCATATTCCTCAGTCAGATATCCTTTTCAGAGAGACAGGACAATGATATATATACCCAAAAGTATGATGGCAGGTTCATTCCATAAGTTGGGCACAAATGACTCTGAAACGCTTCTCCATAACCCAGTAAAATAGCAAGAAGGCAGAAAAGACTTGTACTGATTCTGTAAATGTTAGAATTGTGAAGTTTATTACTGAATGTGAGGCTACATTTGAGGGTGTCTCTGCTTTGAGTTGAATCTTTAGCTTACGTCTAAAGGCAGGCAATTGTAACTAAAATCTTCATCACATCCAGCCCCAGGTGTACGTATTTCTTGGTTGATACACGTCTTCTTCTTTTATCCCTCTCTGATAGACTCTACAAGCATCCTTTGCTGTGGGCTGTCCCACAGCATCCTTTGCCTTTCTGCATCCATAGCAAAGCTTCAGCAAGCTTGACTTGTTTCCAAAAGCCATTCTTTGTGACAATTAAAAGAGAGAATTCAGAACATCATATAATAAAAGCAAACAAAACACAGAAGAAATAATTTCTGATCTCAGGCAAGAGCTGAGAATGAAAATAAATGAAGACCAAATGCTGCTTACTGAGCTTTCTTTGCAGTGTGCACAGATCAGGAAATAAAATCATTTTGTTGGTTCTATTATCATTCTTGCAAGCACAACACAAAGCATTGCTGATATGATACAGGTCCATCTGCCAGCTAGGGGAGAAGAAAAGGAAAAGCAATTAAGAACATTATAAATTAGGTTTGTTGCTCTGGGCTGGAAAGATCCAGTTAAGCATGCTGTGATTCTGAACAGAGAAGAATAGGAGATGAGCCAAGAGAGAAATTCTCTTGACCTGTTTCCCCTGCCTTCCCCAACTACCCCAGCCAAGGTTATACCTGTACCCAAACCACCTCTGGTTGTCAAAGTCAGGTACTCCGTGTATAGATCAACATTCCTGAGGATGTGTGGGCTAAATACTAGCCTGGACCACTTACTCTTCCAGTCTGACCCTGTGATAGAAGAACACCCATCTGTGCACCTCAATGAGGACAACCAGCCCCGATTTCCAGAGCAAGGAAGTAGGTGGCCATTTTGACTTGTCCTCCTCCTGCTCCCATCACCTCCCTAACCCAAATTTGCTTGATGTGTGAAACTGAAGCAGCAAAAGTAGTTCTTGCCCTATATAGGCAGTGAGAAATTCGTTTCTCTTCCAGGAAGAGGGCACAGAATTAATTCTCTTACAAGTGACCTTGCACATTTTGCACATTTGTCACACATTGTTTAACCAGCGTTGGCTTTGCATTTGGGGACAACACTGACAGAACTGCTTCTGTTGCACTTCTTGCACTTTTTTTTTTGGCAGTCTCAGTACCCTTTCTTGGTGATTCTGCACAGCAGTCCTCTGGTATGCATGTAAAACAGTAATGGGAAACGAGTCTCTGAGAAATTAATCTAGACCACGTTATTCTTAAGTAAGCATATCAGGGAGCTGGTACAGGTCCAGCCAGACACCGTTCCCATGAAACTAAGCCTTATCTTTATGTTTCACTGTAATCTGAAGGAAATAAACACAGAGTCCTAATGTTATGTCTGCTTTACCGCATCTGTCCTTGCAAACTGAAGATGTAGAATAGACCATTTCTCTGTTCTTCTCTGGTTCCTTTGCTCCCAGAGCTACTGTGACCTGTTGCCCAGCATACATCTGTGAAGCACATGGTCATAAACCTGCTACTGCTACCTTAAAATCATTTCTGTGCCATGTGCAGCTCACCCTGAGCCTGCACTGGACGTACTAAAGCCCCAGTTATTTTTGTAGGCAGCATCACTTGTTTTTCCATCCCGTTCACATCTCGCACCTGCTTGATGTGCAGCCAAGCTGCCTCCTGCCAGCAGCTTGCACATGGTCAGCCATCCTAGGCCAGGGGAGCAATCGGCTGCATGTGTCAGACTATCTGCAGGAGCAATCGTCCCACTGATGGGTCACGGTTTTGGACAGGAGCAAAGTGATCACTTGTTCATATTTAAATAGCTCTGGTCTCTGGAATACTGTCAGGCCACTGTGGGCTTGCTGGTGGTTTCACAACTGGACTCTGGGATCTACCATGAGCTGGCTGCTAAGTCTTTCTTGTTTACATGCTTATGTGCATCGCAGAGGAGGCGGCAGTGAGTTTACATATGCCAACAGTGGTGGCCACACTGCAGCGTGGAGGTGCATTAGCCTGGAGACCACCTCCATTGCCCATCAGCCACCCAAATCAGCGACTGCCTGGAGAACATCATGGGTTGGGGACTGAGGATTCATCTGCCAGCACCCAACTGAGCAGCCATAGGCTGGGCATGGCCTTGAGATGGATATTGCTGCAATACGATGGGAAAATTTTGCCAGATTATCTCTGTTCATCAAGTGAGAGAACAACAAAAATGGCCATTTTAATAAGGGCAGAATTAAACTTATATGCAGAAAAAATGAAACTAGATGTCTAAACAGAATAATTTTTTTATAACTTTTGCAGTGGTTTATAAATCATCCCCAGCTAGTTCATTTTTGAGTGGAAGCTTTTTGTGGAAAGCTGATCTTATCTTACTGCAAGCATTTTGCTCCTGTTCTGTGGAAAAATGTTTGGTTCAGTTTGTACAAAGAGGTTAGAAATACAATCTTGTTGAGAAATGGTGGGATTCTTGAGACAGTCCAGGAATAAAGAAACCACAGAGAGATAAGGTGGAAAAAGTGTTATTAGCTCTCCAATAAAGTATCAATTTACTCTGTTTGGAAATGTTGCAGGAATCTGCTCTCTTCTTTTGTATGGCACTGGAGAAATCAGGATTGGTTCTTAAATATAATGATATAAATCGGAAATAAGTTTCAAAGGTAAACTTGGAGGTGGATATATAAAGAGTAATGTTATCCCTTTGTACTGATGAGTTCAGTTAAAAGACAGGTAGATTCGTAAGCGTTGTAAAGGAGCAAAGCCTGGGTGAGTGCTCATAATGCCTCTCAATTTTGGTTTATTCCTGGCATTAGAAATGGGGTGCCTTTCTCATAACAGGCTTGCTCTTACTCTCTCCTTTACTGAGCTGCCTATTTTCTGGGAGCTTGGGGAAACCTATCTCAACATTATAGAATCAAAACATTTCAAATGATACAAATGGAATTTTGGCAGGATTTTACTTCATGGTCTCTTGTAATTTTGCCTATTCATCCAGCTTGGAGTTTAAAACCTGTTTAAATGCATCATTAAACATTTCAGCTTGCTTATGGGGTAGATGCCACTACATATATGCAATACTGTATGGCTGACACAGGCGATTCATCTAGTAAGCACGGCGTAACCTGTGGTATTAGTTCCCACATGAGAAAGGACCTGACCTATGGCTGACATTGTCTTCAGGGGCAGAGAATCACGTTAAGAATGGGTCACCACAGGAGGTGGGAATGATCTCAGGAGCTTAGGTGTTGCGTTAAGGGTTTGATCTGAAGGCAACTGAAGAGAATGCAAATATTCCACTGGCCTGAGTGGGTTGCTTGAGGTCCTCACAAATGCAGCCATTCATAATTTAATAGTTTCTAGTGGAGTTATCTGAATGGAAATAAAAGGCATCTCTTACAGCACAAAACCCTAAAATAATAAGTTTTATAAATTAATGCTTCAGCTAGTTCAGCATCCAGTCTTGAATAATATTTCACTTGGAAACAAATGAGATGATATTTCTGAAAGATAATTTGTGCAGAAAAATGCTAGACTACTTAGGACAATATGAGTATAAGAAAATTGTGCTAACTGATGCAAAGATACAATTTTATCTTGAGATTGTGAATATACTTCTGTTATTTCATTAATTCTCATTAAATGTAGGTTTAAAATGGGGTGCTGATTTATCTCATGGAATTTAGCAGAATGAAAAGGCAAAAAAAAATTCAGTCTTCTTGTCTTCCATTTTAACATTCCATTGTTGTTTGACCAGGTTTTTACAGTGTATCACTTCAGCTACTTTAATGTTTTGACTTTGCTGTGAATTATATTCCAAGAATGCTTCTATTTTGCCTAAATCTGATAATTTTTAGAATTCATTACATTCAAAATGATCTCTCATTTGAACAAGAGGTCAATGATTATACAGCAAATGAAAATCAGTTATTGAATATTCATATATTCACATCCACATTAAAAAGCTAAGGGTGTATTTATTTTATTTGTATGTAACAAAGTCAATTGTTTTAATATAACTGTGAATATTGTGAGTAGCTACAGAATTTTTCATTGTTTCTGTTTTTCATCTCAATGATTATTTCAGACAACAGCTTCTTATCTCCTTAATCCTTTTCCAAAATCCAATAACTGGAATAAAATTATGTTCTAAAATGATAGCAAAAATCAATGGCCAGAGATATTAGTGGATGCTTGTTGACAGAGATGATACTATTTTCATACGGCCATAACGTTAGTTCAGATGCTCAACTGCCGGTTTTAGGCATTGAGTAGGTGGGTTTGGAAGCTCTAGCAGTCCAGAAGCAATTGGTTTTGGCAGGCTCTGGAGTGATTATAGATCCATGAGGTTATTTATGACCTATAACTGCAGCTCTGCTGTCTAGTGTATGTTCCTACCATGCAGAAAATCCCGCCCCCACTTGTTATCTGAACACAATCCTTTGTACAAATGGGCTATGTGGGCCTCATTAGGCATTTCTATGGACTTACAGGAAGCCAAAAGTCCAGTGTCCTGTTTCTTAGATATTCAATGTTTCTGAAGGAAAAGAAACGTCCTTTGAAACTTTGTTTTTTCTATTTATATATGACCTAATATCACAGATTGAATGTATACATAATTTTATTAAGTCCTGACTGATGCTTTCCTTGGCTGGTAAATCGGTCTTGGTCAGGCCTGGGTGTATTACAGTGCTTGGCTGATTTAGGATGTGGATGTAAATGGCAAAGCTCAGTTTATGAGCTTCATTATTTCTGGAGTGAGGCTTCCCATACAGGTCATTAATCTAGCTGATTTTTATTATCTCCTTCTCAACAACAGCCACTTTCTTAACAGGTATTTTGACACTGAGGTTTAATGGCATTTAAAAAGATGACAGACCCATGCACAGAAGTTGCGTATTAAATTGTTCAATCATGAGAAGATCATTCCATCCCAGAAATGGAATCTGTGCTGTTCTTTTTCCATTTAGGTTTTAGTTTTTGCTCTGGTAGTTTGAACACAATACTCTGTATAAAATAATTTACTTTTGCTTTCAGGAAAGGTTTTTTTTTTTCTGCTCCTCCACAAACTAGAAGAATGAGAGAGACAGCAGCTAGAGGATTCCAAGCACACTTACATTTTTTGAGCACTTCCCAAATCAGTATAAATTAATTTGATAAAACAAAGCCGTCCAGCACTAATGCACCTAATCTTACATTACTCTATGGACAGTTATTTCTTTATTTGTACAAGCCACGCTGACTTCAGAAATACATTGCATCTCCATACTTCTTTATTTGTACAATCCACTCTACCATTGGAAATACATTGCATCTCCATACCAGTACAAATTTTGAGTCAGTGGCCTTCCAATTTTGAAGCAAAACCAGGTCAGACTTCTTATTGACAAGATTCTGCTAGCTTCTATGGTTCTTTGTCTCAGCAGCCTGAGTCAATAATTCATATAAGACTTTCTTCTGTGGATTTATAACAGAATATTTTATCTTTAAAATTCTTTTCAATATACTTTTCATTTTCAAAAACCTCTCTACATTTTAAGTGTATGCATATATTTAAGCTGACATTAGTTTTCATAACGAACATGAAAATGTAATATACATAGCCAGCTCAAGCTCATTACTGTGCTATTTTAATAACTTTCATAACCATATTTGTGCTAAAATAAATAAGCTTTTTTCTTAACAACCTGCATTACTTACAGACAGCAATATGCTCTTGCTGTAGGCAGAGGAAGAACCATCTTTTCTGATGGCCTGAAGCTTTTCACCCTGTAGATATGGTTGCAAAAGGATTAGGGATGTAGTGCTGCAGAGAACACAGATTTTTCCGCTGTATACGGAGCAGTTTAAACTTCATGCATGTGTTCTCTTCTTGGAAATGTCTGTCTGGTTTAGCACATGTTTTTTAGCTCTGAAATGCAGCACTTCTGCAATATGTTCTCAGCCTAATTCTGGATAAGTGCCTGTGTGAATGGAGGCACTTGCAGTGAAGGAGTAATGTGATCTTTGGAATAGATTAGTATGAATGGGAGCGGACAGACTTGTGTGGGATTTTCATTCCACTTGCAGGAATTGTTAGGAGTTGTTGTTTGTATTCATTACTCCTTTTACAAGGTGTTGCATCTCTTAATGTAAAAACCTATCTTTCTGCTAGGGGACAGGCTGTAAAAGGATTTAGTCTTGTACAGTAAGTAGCACACCTTGCTTTTTTCCCTGATGGTTTTATGGTTGTCTCCAGGTTCTTATCATCTGGATATATGAATATGGACTGGCAAGTTAGCTTGTTTCATTGTAAAGACAGACATAGTTAAAGCAGTGAAGATAAAATGTATTCATCTTTAGAGTGATGATTTCCTTTAGAAGTCCTAGCAAACTGCTATGCAAAGGGAAGTAGAATCACAGAATCAGCCACTTCGGGATGGACCTCAGGTACCCACAGTCCAACTCCTGCTCCAAGCAGGGTCATCTGTGAGATCAGAGCAGGCTGCTCAGGGCTTTATCCAGTTGGGTCTTGAACCCTCCAAGGATGGAGACTGCACAAGCTCTCCAGGCAGCCTGATCCAGTGTCTGACTGTCCTCAGTGAAATTTCTTTCGTTATATCCAGCTGTAATCTATTCCTTCAATTTATGACTCCTGCCTCTCATTCTCCTGCTGTGCACTGTTATGAAGAGCCCAGCTCAGGTCCTCAATAACCCTCCAGGTAGGCAAGGCCAGGCTGCTGTGAGACCCTCCTGAAGCTGCCCTTCATCCGGGCTGAACAAGCCCAGTTCCCTCTACCTCTGCTTGCAGGGCAAGTGCTCCAGCCCTGACCATCCTGGTGGCCTCCACTGGACTTCTCCACGTTTGTCAATGTCTTAATATATCAAACCCAGATGCCTGTGGAAATAATTGCAGAAACAAGGTCTTAAACTTGTGTTTGCCTCTTGTACATTTTTATACCATTCCTTTCTCTTGCTATTCATTGAGCTAACTTCTCAGCAGTGTTAAGAAAGCAAAATCTATTATTACTCCCTAATATGCATTGCTCATAATAACTATCTTCTTGGAATTGCATTAAGAACATTATACTTGTTTTTCCTACAATGTCTTCTTTTCAGTTTCTTTGATGAAATACATGGATGGCAGACATTTTTCAGGATTAATGAATTCTTTAGTGATAACATCATTAGTCACTATCTGAAGATCCAATAATCCTTTAAATGAGTGATGTGAAAGTCAATAGGTGCATGAAAAAAGGCTTTGAAATTGCTTCCTGTTTCTAGCAAGTCAACAAAGGCCCTCAGTGGGAGGCTGAACATCTCGGTATCCCAGTGTAACAGCAGCTGGAGGCTTCCCAGGACAGGACACAAGCTCGTATGCGAGGCAGGAATGTTTAAAGCTACTTCCAGGCTCATCTGCAAAAGAGGTCTCTTTCTAAGGACCTCAGGGTGGCAAGATGCATGAAAAGGATAGTGCCTTCTCTGTTTTTATTTCTAAATGGCATCTGAAAAGCTATCTCTGAGCTCTAATTTACCGTCACCTTTGAAGGAGGAATTGCAGATGATACCAAACTGGGAGGAGCAGTTGCTGCACTGGAGGACACGGCTGCTGGTCATAGAGACCTTGACCAGCTGGAGAAATGGGCTGGCAGGAACCTCATGGAGTTCAGCCAAGGCCTTTTGATGTTTCACAATCCCTGTTCATCTCCTTCAAAAATGGAGTGAATGAGATTCGCCACTGTGGGAAGAAGTGGGCAATGGATGTATGAATTGAAGAGCTGAGCTGGTATTAGGCAAAATATTCCTCACTTGTTCCAGCAGTATGCATCACCACCTTTTGTTGTGGTGCTATAAATGCTATATCAAGTAGGACTAAAACATCAGAAAAAAGTAAACTACCTTGAAGGCATAAAGAAATATTTCTGCTTTTTTAGATGCAAGGAAGGTTTCTCACATGCATCCCTCGCTCCAGGGTCTTCCTTTGACAGTTTGAAGCAGAGGATCTCCATTATCCTGTGCTGCCGAGGGTGGCCTCGTATCACACCCAGGGCCCTCTCCTTGCAATAAAAACTGACTTTTAATGTCTGTCTGTGTCTAAAATGAGGAAAGTTCATTCATGACAGTCTCTTTTTCACAGATGACTGCAAGAGTCAAATTATCAGGGCAGCTTGTCAGGACATTTTTTTTCCCACATCTTATCCCCTAGGGTTTTTGTTTTGACTCAGTGTTTAGCTTTGCTGGAATTGCCCAAAAGTAACTATGCATCAGGAAAGCTGGAACATCCCTGAAGTCCGGCTTGAAAGGCAATTTGTGTCAGTGCAGCTGGAACAAGAGCTGAACGGGGGGCTAACCCCCGTTGTAGTGCAGAGCTATCCTGGTACCAGTCAGCAGGCTGGATTTGGTTAGGACAAGTCTGCTGGGCATGTGCCTTTGCTTAAGGAGAGGAGATAAAAGGTTTTTATGGCAGCTTATGTAGCCAAACAGCCACCCGCCACCTCCTCTGCTTGTGCAAGGCCAGGCACCGGCAGCAGGCATCAGCACATGCACGCCCATGTCAGGGCAGGGAGGGGAGAGCCTTGACCCCCCTTCCACCACCAGGACAGTCAGACACCAAAGCACTTTCAATGCTCATTTGTGAAAATCCAGGCACATTATCTCTTTATATCAAAGATGGAGAATTTGCACTTTTCTTCAAGGGAAAGCAATAATGCTTATATCTAACTCCTACTTAGCATTTCATCTATGCATTTCAGAGCACTTGGCATCGATAGCTTTTTTTATAACTGATTAAATAAATGAACATAGGTCCTTCTATGTTTATTTCACTATTATCTCTTTGCTCAGCTGCTTAACTGTAAGATCAGAAGCCAGAGGTCAGTTGTTATCTCACAGAGGTTTTAAAGTGGAGATATTTACCGTAGTGATTTATAATGCTATCCCTGAGCTTGGATTACTTGGTAGCAATTAAACCAAGTGTTTAAGTTCCTAAAGAATTAGGAAATATGTTAGAATGGAAGAGAACTTTTTCACCATGTCCTGTACAAAAATATTCTTTTGATTCATAAGTCACAACCTTGTTGTTTCCTTGGTTTTCCTGCAGGTACCCATCAGAAGCAATCAGAGGAAGAACAGTCATCGATAACAATGACAGGATTTTATTTCATTAAAAATTATTCATGTATTCAGTTTCATTGAGACTTTTCCTGTAGGACTTACTAGAAAGAATTATCAAATGGAAAATAAAGGAATAAGACATATGGCCATTAATTTTCAGAAACATTCAACATCTTTTTGTGCTGGATTTTTTTCCGATTAAGTGAGTCAGTTCTGTACTGGTTGGTTGTAGAAAAAGTAAAGCAATGACAAGTTAATTCTGAGGGAAATGTGAATAGATTGAAGCTTGTTACTGAGTTGACTTCATAGTTTCCTAGTTGTCAACTTCTGGATGTAAATGGGTGGCACTGTGTGGATGGATCTTTTCAGCACCATGCAGAAAGTAACTATTAATAGAAAAAATATTTTGTACATAAGCACAAAGGAGAAACATGTAAATATGTGTTAGTTTATACATATATCCAATAGTAAATCTATTCATTAAAAGATTATTCTGTTATAGGTGTAGCAAAATTTTCTGTAAGTACTTACAAATATTTTTTATCCATTATGCAAGGTTGACAGTATTCATATATATTTATGTGTATATACAGACATACTCATACACACACACGTGTTTAATCACTGTTCCAACTGGATTTGTCTTTAGCAAATGACTGGCAGTGCTAGAAGTACTAAAGGGGCTTTCATCATATTGAATTAAAGTAATTCAAAGGAAACTGGGAAATGGAACTTTGTGTGAAGATAGGACGGTATAAAAATGGAAAAGGTCTCTCATCCCCTTCCCTTTTGCCTCTCTCTTCTGTAGTGTTTCTCTCTGTACTGCTTTTCATTCTTCAGCTCCTATTACCCTTCTAAACCTTGTGCTAATCCCACCTATTCTGTTCCTTTGCTTTCATACTAACTAGCAATACGTCCTTTCATGTTCCCGTCGAGCCTGGCCAAGTGGCAATTGCTCGCTCTCTCATGCGCATTAACTTTTCTCATTGTCCTTAGCTGAAAAGGTGCAACTGTGCTCGCTCTTCAAGATGGTTTGTTTTAGATGGGATTTTTCAGGGTGATGAATCAGATTCATTTTGTTCTTCAGTCACTGCACTGCAGCTTTGATGTTTCTGTTCTTCCCAGTAACACGTCAATGATGGTATCTTTTCTGCAATATAACACCATGCCAGGCAGTCTGATGGAGGAAAAAGTTCATGGCATTTTAGTACCCAACTACTACCAAGTGTTAATGCTGTTTTGACAGTAGTAAAATCTGTGTCTGTCACTCCATCTGTAATAAACAGGAGATGAAGTCACACCGTTTCTATGCAGGGGCACAGCGAGGACTAGAGAACGTGATGCTAAGCATATGTGTGGCACTAAACATCATGGAACTACACCATTACTTGAGCTTCATCTGATTCATCTTATGATAAAAAATGAGCATGCAATAATGGAATAAGTGTTTGCAAATATTTTGCCACTGAATTTAAATCACAGATTTATTTCGATAATAAATATGGGAGTGCATCTTGATAGGCTGTTAGTTGAGTTGTGTGTGGGTGTCTTTTAGTCTTTTATTTTTATTCAGATGCTTCGGTGAAATCACATGAGTTAGTTATTTTGTCTGTAGTAAGAGTACTGAACTCAGTCATCAGCTATACCAAGTGATCTTCACTCCTATTGAAATCATAGGACAATAACATCAGAATTATTACGTGGAGTTTTGTTTGTTGAATATGCATGAGAAGCTGTCCAGAGAATGCTAGGCAAAACAACACTTCTGTTAAAATGTTAAGGAAAAGGACTTTGCAGAGTTAGAAGCAATCTTTAAGTATTGTAACAGAGTAAAATTTGGTGCTGAGTTAGTTTATGAAAATACCATTCATACTTCATCATTCAGTAGTCAGTATGAAAACTTGGAGGCTAGATCTCCTTGCGGACTGTAAGAAAAAAATGTTAACGATTTCTGAAAGGCTTGATCTAGTCTCATCAGCTGGAAAGCATTAATCACACTGTTCCCAGTCATTGTGGAAAAAGCCTTGAATTTACATTTCCAAAATAGGAGATGACAGCACAGTTTATAATGCTGTCTCCTTTCACATGAGGGACTGAGGATCTGAAGCTGTGGGCTCTTCAGGGTGGCAGAACAAAAAGAGGAGCTGTGTTGAGGAATGACTGCTTTGTCAGGATTACAGGCTGCACTCAAGGCTGGAGGAGCTGCCTGAGTGTTGCTTGCATTTTGGAGAATGGTCACCATTCTGCTCCCACGGTTGTTTCTGTTCCAGTGCCAGAACACATGGCCCATTTCTGATTTTTATCTCATTTCCAACTGACACAACTGGCACAAGTTCTCTTTTGATCTGTGAGATCAGAAACAGATGTTGGGTATATTAGCTTGATGATTTGGGGAGAGGATTTACAGGCCTCACTCCAGCAGTCAGATCCAGGCACCCCCTGATCTAATGGGGAAGCCTGAAAGGTCCTGACATCATGCCTGTGTCACAGACTGTGGGACCATCTGTTTAAGGCACCTTTATTTATAAGTGATAGATTCTTTTTAACCAAGCAGCAAGGGAGAAACTAATGCCATGACTCTTTTGTAAAAGAAGATTATTCATCTGTGGGTTTTTTTGTAAAAGATTACTATTCACCAGCTGTGCCCTCAGCAAAGTCCTCTGTACCTCACCATGTGACTTACAGACTCAGGAAGCAGACAGGCAGACGGCAGACATAAAGGTTCAGGTCAGGGTTAAGACACCCAAGTACTGATGTCTATATGTGCACTAACTCTCTCAGTTCCCTCTAGAGTCAGTGGAGATCTAGTCAATGCCAACAGCGGAGCCTAGCATGCAACTGAAATTAAGTGCAGCAGGAAAACTATGACATAGTTGCCATCACAGAAACATGGTGAGATGACTCGCTCAACTGGAGTGCTACAATGGATGGCTATAAACTCTTCAGAAGGGATAGGCAAGGAAGGAGAGGTGGTGGGGTAGCCCTGTATATTAGGGAGCGTTTTGATTGCCCAGAGCTTAATGATGGCGACGACAGGGTTGAGTGTTTATGGGTAAGAATCAAGGGGAAGGCCAACAAGGCAGATATCATGGTGGGAGTCTGTTACAGACCACCCAACCACCATGAAGAGGCAGATGAAATAGTCTATAAGCAGCTGAGAGAAGTCTCACAATCACTAGCCCTTATTCTCATGAGGGACTTCAACTTATCAGATGTCTGCTGGAAATACAATACAGCAGAGAGGAAACAGTCTCAGAGGTTCCTGGAGTGTGTGAAAGACAACTTCCTGACACAGCTGGTGAGGGAGCCAACTAGGGAAGGTGCCCCGCTGGACTTCTTGTTTGTCAACAGAGAAGGACTTTTGGTGATGTGATGGTTGGAGGCCATCTTGGGCATAGCAATCATGAAATGACAGAGTTTTCGATTCTTGGAGAAATAAGGAGGGGGGTCAGCAGAACTGCTACTTTGGACTTCTGGAGGGCAGACTTTGGCCTGTTTAGGACCTGGTTGACAGAGCCCCTTGGGAGGCAGTCCTGAGGAGCAAAGGAGTCCAGGAAGGCTGGACATTCTTCAAGAAGGAAAACTTAAAAGCACAGGAGCAGGCCGTTCCCATGTGCCGAAAGACGAGCCGCTGGGGAAGAAGACTGGCCTGGCTGAACAGAGAGCTTCAGCTGGAACTCAGGAAAAAAGGAGAGTTTATAACCTTTGGAAGAAGGGGCAGGCAACTCAGGAGGACTACAAGGATGTCATGAGGTTATGCAGGGAGAAAATTAGAAGGGCCAAAATCCAACTAGAAATTAATCTGGCTACTGCCATAAAAGACAACAAAAAATGTTTCTATAAATACATTAGCAACAAAAGGAGAGCTAAGGAGAATCTCCATCCTTTCATGGATGTGGGGGGAAACATAGTGACAAAGAATAAGGAAAAGGCTGAGGTACTTAATGCCTCCTTTGCCTCGGTCTTTAATAGTCAGACCAGTTGTTCCTGGGGTACCCAGCCCTCTGAGCTGGAAGACAGGGACGAGGAGCAGAATGAAGCCCCCATAATCCAAGGGAAAATGGTTAGTGACCTGCTACACCACTTAGACATATACAAGTCTATGGGGCCGGATGGGATCCACCCAAGGTTACTGATGGAGCTGGCGGAGGTGCTCACCAAGCCATTTTCCATCATCTATCAGCAGTCCTGGCTAACCGGGGAGGTCCTAGTTGACTGGAAGTTAGCAAATGCAACGCCCATCTACAAGAAGGGCTGGAAGGAGGATCTGGGGAACTACAGGCCTGTCAGCCTGACCTTGGTGCCAGGCAAGGTTATGGAGCAGGTCATCCTGAGTGCCATCATGTGGCACACACAGGACAACCAGGTGATCAGGCCCAGTCAGGTTTATAACGGCAGGTCTTGCTTCACTAACCTGATCTCCTTCTATGACAAGGTGACCTGCTTAGTGGATGAGGGGAAGGCTGTGGATGTTTTCTACCTGGACTTTAGTAAAGCCTTTGACACCGCTTCCCACAGCATTCTCCTGGAGAATGGCTTGCTCATGGCTTAGACGGGCGTACTCTTTGCTGGGTAAAAAACTGGCTGGATGGCCGTGCCCAAAGAGTTGTGGTGAATGGAGTTAAATCCAGTTGGTGGCTGGTCACAAGCGGTATTCCCCAGGGCTCAGTGTTGGAGCCAGTTCTGTTCAATATCTTTATCAACGATCTGGATGAGGGCATTGAGTGCACCCTCAGTAAGTTGCAGATGACACCAACTTGGCCAGGACTGTTGACCTGCTGGAGGGTAGGAAGTCTCTACAGAGGGCCCTGGACAGGCTGGATCGATGGGCTGAGGCCAACTGTTTGAGGTGGAACAAGGCTCAGTGCTGGGTCCTGCACTTGGGTCACAGCAAACCCATGCAACGCTACAGGCTGGGGGAGGAGTGGCTGGAGAGCTGCCCAGAAGAAAAGGACCTGGGGGTGTTGGTTGACAGCCACCTGAACATGAGGCAGCAGTGTGCTCAGGTGGCCAAGAGGGCCAATGGCATCCTGGCTTGTATCAGGAATAGTGTGGCCAGCAGGACTACGGCAGTGATTGTCCCCCTGTGCTCGGCACTGGTGAGGCCGCACCTCGAGTACTGTGTTCAGTTTTGGGCCCCTCACTACAAGAAGGACATCGAGGCGCTGCAGCGTGTCCAGAGAAGGGCAACAAAGCTGGTGAAGGGTCTAGAGAACAAGTCTTATGAGGAGCAGCTGAGGGAGCTGGGATTGTTTAGCCTGGAGAAGAGGAGGCTGAGGGGAGACATTATTGCTTTCTATAACTACCTGAAAGGACGTTGTAGCGAGGTGGGGGTTGGTCTCTTCTCCCAAGTAACAAGTGATAGGACGAGAGGAAATGGCCTCAAGTTGTGCCAGGGGAGGTTTAGGTTGGATATTAGGAAACATTTCTTCACTGAAAGGGTTGTCAGGCAATGGACCAGGCTGCTGAGGGAAGTGGTTGAGTCCCCATCCCTGGAGGTGTTTAATAGACGTGTAGATGTGGTGCTTAGGGACATGGTTTAGTGGTGGACTTGGCAGTGCTAGGTTAATGGTTGGACTCAATGATCTTAAAGGTCCTTTCCAACCTAAATGATTCTATGATTCTATGATCCTATGATTCTGCTTTGAGTGTGCTACACTTCTGCATTTTATGCTTTTGTCTGTTACATTAACAAGCTCTCAGCTACCTGCTGCTTCCTTGCTATGCTGGTATTTGATCAAGCCATCTCTAAACCATTTCTTGGGCAAACTAAAAAAAGACTGGTAGATTTTTGTTAATTTAAGGCAGATTTTTCAGACCTTATTTAATTCCTGCAGCCTTTACCATGACAGTTGAGTCTCTAAAACCACTCATGGTGGTACACCTCCCCTCCGCCCTACTACTTAGTAACAGTTGCATTGCAGCAGCCATCACCTACCACGTTGTGTGGGAATTGTCCTGCTTCAATTGTCCTGCCCAGTAACTCATCTCAACTCTAAGTGTCTTTCACCATCACATATCCAGGCTCTCATTCTGTAAGCATAGAAAGCCTGCGGGCAAACCTTGCATTCAAATGTGCTCAAATGGATGACGGTTAAATGAGACCAATTTACCACACATTTATTTCTTGGTCTGCCTTCATCAGTTTTCACCAGAAAATAATTTACTTTGATTTGTGTTTGCATTTGTGTTGCAGTCTCTGCCAGCAACAGTGGGGGGTTTTTTTCCAGCTCATTGGTAGACACTGATTAGCAAAACAGGACAGTGAAAAGCCTTAAAGTGTTTTAGTAGCATTTTGTGACCAAAAAAACCCCTAAAACTGGAACAGGTTTGAATTGCTTTTCATTCATCTTTCAGTTACCTTAAGGGATGCTTCATTAAGTACTAAAGATTTGGAAGATCCCTCTCGTGCCAGAGGACATGGCCTACTGGGATGGTGTGTGCCTTTTGCTACCTGGATCAGAACAAGGCAGATGAGCCAGCAACTGAATGCTGGTGATCTTTGACTGAAGTAACTACCATTTCCCATTAAATCATAGCAGTGCTATTGTCTGAACAGGAGAGAAAGCAGTAGAATCCAATGAAGGATGAAAAGAGCTGCTTTCATTTTAGTCGCTGTTTAAAACTGAAGCTGTACCCAGAGACACTCATCCCAAATATTAATCACCCTCCCTATTTGGCTATTCAATGGGAATCAATCTCATTTTCTCGTGCAAAACATTTTCTAACACACCCATAGTGCAGCATGGGGAAGTCCCTCATACATTCCCTGAGCAGAAGAGAAGCTGCAGCACTCAGCTGCAGGTGGGGGTCCTTGTGTAAAACCTCTCTGTAAGGCATCTTTCCAGTCCTGCAGCCTACTGCCAAGGTCCTTTCCTTCCCACCACAGCTGGAAGTGACCTCTTCCCATCACAGGACTGATGTGCAGACAGATCGTTCACATTTTGTTGCAGCTGCCATTATTACAGAGCATCATGTGTCTTGGACTGATATAAGAGTGAATTAGGTTGAAATCTGGGATTTTAGATCAGTTTGTTGCACTCCACTTCTAATTGCAGACTGCCCAAGAATCAGCAGTGTTGGACTGTTCCATAATCCATAATTTTGAGCCTTGCTGCTCAAAATCCAATTTTTTAGTCTACAAAGTGTACCAATTGGATGAGCAAGCTAAGCCCAGAAACATCAGAAGGGAGCATACCATCAAATTATCTCCCTCTCCTGCACCTCTCTGTCATCACTATAATCTCATTTACCCTGGAACAGTAAGAAATGTAGAGGAATCCAGTTAGCTTGCTTTATTTCCCTTGGTGGATGTGACAGAGATGCTTGCAACCTATTGAGCTGCTCTAACCTACGTGGGGATTTCAGCAAACAACCAGTTTACTTACAAATAGTTGCAACTTCTTTAGTCACGTTGAATAAGACTATGTTATTTTCCCTCTAAAAACGCTGAAAATTGAGAGCCATGAGCTCTTCAGGGTGGCACATGTAATTATATGACAGGCTTAGCCAGCATAGCCAAGCGTTACTGTTACATGCACTGACACCTGCAAGTCTCAGTCATGGATCTGAACATTGTCACACTGGGGCTATCTACAATTCTATGATTAAAAGAAGTATTCTCCTCCAAAAAATCCCTTTGGCATTCCTTGGCTTTAGCTGAGGGAAGGATGTTGTTGTCTCCTAGGCTGGTCTGTTCACTTCTTACAATGTCTCTTGTACTTGGAGCCTCATGGTATTTGGGCAATGGTGGTTTTCTGTATAGGGAATAGGAAGGGACAGACCTCTTTTGGGGGAATGTCAGACACAACAACCCTTTGCCACCCACCTGCTCACTGCAAATGGATGCTTAGAGGGCAGCCAGATGAGTGGAGGGAAGAAGAGAGACTTGGGTCCCTCACCTGGCTGCCCTTGGGTGGCAGAGACAAGAACTGCTTTGGCAGCTTGCATGCACTCCCCCCAGCCAGCTCCTAGCTGCTCATTGAGGACTTTTATACTCTCTTTACACTTTTTTTTCCAGCTCAGAAACATTTGTTGGTCACTTTGTGCAGTCAAGTCACATCAGCTATGGGAGCAGCTCACTGTAATGTGTCTTTGAGTTGCTCAGATCTCATGTGAACAGTCTTGACGGTAAGTGCTCCAACATGAGGCAGACAATAACAGCTCCAGTGTGCAAGGATGAAGTCCAGCTGGCAACTGATATTCACTCCTCCAGCCAAGGCAGTACAAATGTGCCCTATGTGAGTCACAGCAGGGATGATGTCGTACAGCAGCAATTAATTTGCTCCTAAAGCAAATGGGTCCAAATGGTAAAGGCTTTTGCAAATGGAATTTACTGTTCCAATGCAAATAACTAACTGGCAAACAATAACCACTCCAGCCTGAAAGCCTGGACAGCAATTGGTTGACATTTGTTCTGCAGAGAGTTTACAGATTCCCCATGAGTTGGATAGGAGCTGTGTTTTGCAGCAACAATTGATTTATTACTGTGACAACCAGTAGAAATAGAAGGACTTGCTGGCAGGCAAGGGTGTGATTTGTTCCTCTGCAAACAAGTAAGAAGTGTCCAGCTGGCCAGTGGCCATTCCCAAGCAAAAGCCCAGGGGAGGATGCAGGTTTTATCTCCTCTCTGCTTGAGTTTTCCCTGTGAAATAGTGAAGGAATTAGGTTTTTTTATATTGTACCAAAATACATTTGTATTTAGTAATGTTTCTACAACGTAAGTCGGGGGATGTAAAGGTCAGGCTGTCTTCTAGATATTTCACTTCTCAAGTAATAGGACAACACTATATTTGTTATTCATGAACAGAAAATCATTATCATCTATATTGCAGCAGCCCCTGTAGGGACCAATCAAGGTCCCATTGTACTGATGCCTGATTGGTGGCCGTGAGCAGAAAATTGCTGGTGCCTGCTTGGATGCAGTTCAGAAACATCTGGTTTTTGCCATGTAAGGTTTAACATGAGCACATTCTGATCAGCAAAGCATGTTAGTCCACGTTTAAAGCAATCTCTCTCCAGCAAAAAGTTTCAGAGTATTTCAGTCCTCTCAAAGAGAGGGGAATTTAAACATGTGTGAAAACGTTCAGCTAAATCAGACAGGGCTGCTGCACACAGACCTCGCATCTTTCGAGCATTCCACGTATAAGAGAGAGTTTTCTTTAGATGCATAGAGGGGTTCTGGGGGGTGGTTGGCCAATACATCCAAGTGAAGCCTTGAGCCAGTGTGTTTTCTGTCCTAGGCATGTTCTAAGGCTGCCCCAGCGAACCGACACAGTGCAGAGAGCTACGATTAGTGGGAGTGCACTAGTCATCTGCAAGTGTATCAGGGGTGTGAGCAGCAAGAGATGAATCATCTCCATTTTCTGAAACAAAATAATGAAGTGTAATAGACTGAAATTAAGGTATGAAAAATTAGGCTGAATAAAAAGAAAAATGAGGTTGAATGAAAAGAAAAATATGCCAGTGACAAGAGCTGTCCGATTATGGAGTAATCTTGATGGAACAAGGGAAGAAACCAAAACGGCATGTAGTATTTCATGGTGGTTAATCTGGTATAGACTAAGACAGAAGGGTTAATTCTTCACTGGTTGATAATGGGGAAGCTGAGACTTCAGGGATACAAGAAGTTAAAATCAATGTATGACAATGAATATGGCAAAGAATATTTGTGGTGTATCATTTCTGCTGGAAAAACAATATAATAAAATCAACATTGACCAACAGCTAGCTACAGCTACTTCATATTCTGGGTATTGTGTAAAATTGCCGTATCTTACTATGTTAGTAAGCCTGGAAAACACTGACTTCGTAAAGCTGATAACTGTAATGCAGTAGAAACATTGTTTGGGATCAGTGGAGTGCATCGTGGAGATAAAGAACTTCCCTGTAATGCTGTTATAGTAATTGAAGCTGCAGTTTGTCTCCTGCACAGCAAAGCAGGCTGAGGCTGCCAGAAGGTTTTCTAAAACTTCCCTTTGCAGTGCCGAGCAATTTGCTGCCTTCATCCAGTGATTGCTCACCTGAGTTTCCACCACTTTGTGAGTTCTAACACAGAATTTGTGAGCTTTAGCACAGGCTCTAATGAATACAGATAATTTTCATTTTTTAAGATGCTTAACTGCTGTGGAGTGTACAGGTTACTTCCTTACAGAATAGGGAATCACAACATTTCATGCTTAAACCAAAAAACAAAGCACCAGGGTCAGCCTTTGCATGCCTCATTTTCATTGAAATCAGTAGAGTGATACACTGAAACTAACAGTATTTTTGTAGGCATGTACAACATAGTGTTCAGTCTTCCTTTCCATTTTGAGATTTTATTTTTACAAAGAGTCCTCTACTTAGATTCCTTTTAAGATTTCTCTTTCTTTCTGCTTCTATTGTATATCTTTAACTGACCAGGATGATTTAGCAGCAGTTGACTCTCAGCATGTTAAAAAGATATTCAAGGCTCTCCTAACATGGGAAGACAAAAAGCAGCTTTAAGACACTGGCAGTTTTCTCATCTACATATGAAAGCAATAAGAAAAGAAACAATTAAATGGCACAGCTTCTCCTGGAGCTCTCAAACCTTTCTATCCTCTTCATTTTCCTCTTAGTGATTTACGTGAGCCTGTCTTGTGCATTAGCCTGGCTCACTTGGCTGCATCATTCCCCCCAACACTCCTAAGGCAGGCAAAGCTCCCACTGAATTCAAGCCTAATATGGTTCATTGCAGGAAGAGAAACCAACTTTGGTTTTAGTGGGATATCTACAGCTGAAGCAAGTACAGTTAATACACATTGCCCTGAGTTGACTTTCACACTAGTTCTATGTTGGTGCAGCTCTTGGTGAAGTTTGATTTACACCAGGCAGTGCAGAATTTATTCCTCACACCACTAAGGACCATCTGTCTCAAAGGGAAAGTGTCTCGTGAAAGCTGGTGTGGAAGGAAATGTTGATATTCATGAACGGACAGTCTAGGCAAAATGCAGTAATATTTGAATGGACAGCAAGCCAGATCCTCAGAAACCTGGTTGGGTAGCAAGTGCATTCTCCTGTGCGTGTGCCCGGTAACTGTCCCACCTGTGCAAGTAAGAAATTGTGAGGTTTGTCAGTGTATATAGGACTGACGACTGTGTTGACAGGGAAGAGGGAGGAAGCGCTTCTGCCTAGCATAGTTCACAGGAGACACCATTCTATTTGTCTTAGCACATCTGGCAATGCAGATGTGGTTGGAAGAGGGTTGTGGGGGGTTTTGTGTATTTTAGTATGGTTAATTGTTCATTAATATCTCTTAACCTTTACTTTTATGGACATTTGAATGGTCTGTTTCAACAAACACCTATTTGTCACTCTTTCATCCAGTCTCAGGTGAGCATTTGGGGTAGTTATTTGAAAAATCAGTATAGATTGAGAGAATACCTGAGACTGAAAACAACATGGTCTTGGTTTCTCCTCTTAAGCATTTTTATCAGGTAAATTCAAATAGCACGTTAGGCAAAAAGAAAGCTGCCTAAAGGGTTACTGAAACAGCATGACTGTCAGCTTCAGCTGCAAAAAGGACCTTAGTGATGAGTGCCCTTAGCACAGCCAGGGACAGATGGGCTGTGCTGCATGGTCCTCAACCCTCCTTCTGTTTGACAGGAGCTGGCTCTGCCTCCACGTGTTCACATTCCCCCCAACCCATGCACAGACCAGAGACGACATTTCAATTAACCCTGTGTGGCAGGTGCCATACCTGCAGCAAGGGGCAGCTCTCCTGCACGCATGACAGCAGACAATAGTGGTATTCTAGTATTTCCCACAATTTTTTTTTTTTAAGTGTCTTGAAATCATATATATATATGGCATTCTAGCAATAAAAACCTATCTGTAGATGGCTGTTTGTGCCTGAACCTGAAGCTGTCTCCAAAGCCAAGGTGGCTGTGACACGCCAGCCAGAGCGTGGCATGAGTTGACGTGTTACATGCCTATCACTTCCCTGAGACTAATGCTGTATGTCACTAACTACTGCAGCCATCTCCCACACTTCTAAAAGCAATTTCCACTCTATTAAGTTCTACCCTTTATGGTGTCCAGGAAGCTAGAAACAGGCTTCATTTTACCTACAGTCTTAGCAATTGCCACCAATCTGCCCTTGGGTGGGTTATTAAATTAAGGCTATTGAATCAGATTCTGCTGGCAGCTATTCAATGTCAAACCTGGACTAATCCCAAATTTACAGCTGAAGTTGATCTTAGTTAGGAACTAAAAGTCAGTCCCTTCAAGTTATAACTCTATACATTGCAGGCTGTATTAAAGAGTCAAAGTTTTCTAGAAGCATCCAGGGCACATCTGCACAGGGCAGATGTCCTACAGGATAGCTTCTCAAAAGGATAGTTTGACCTGCTCACTGTGCTCTGAAATTTCCTGCACAGTGAACTGAGGAGCTTCTGTATGAGAAGGGATGCCAACTAAAATTATAGTAGCTCTGGTTTTTTCTCCATAATTCTGCTCAATGGGTTTTTTTATAGAAGCATTACATTTTCTTCCCAGAGCTCCCAGTTTCTTATGGGAAGGCTGACCTGTTTCCTTTGTACACCTGGGAGTCCAAAGAAGAGATGCTGCAGTGTGTCCAAAGAAGGGCAACAAAGCTGGTGAAGGGTCTGGAGCACAAGTCTTACAAGGAGCAGCTGAGGCAACTGGGGTTGTTTAGTCTGGAGAAGAGGAGGCTGAGGGGAGACCTTATTGCTCTCTACAACTCCCTGAAAGGAGGCTGTAGCGAGGCGGGGGTCATTCTCTTCTCCCAAGTAACAAGTGATAGGACGAGAGGAAATGGCCTCAAGCTGTGCCAGGGGAGGTTTAGGTTGGATATTAGGAAACGTTTCTTCACTGAAAGGGTAGTCAGGCACTGGAACAGGCTGCCCAGGGAAGTGGTTGAGTCCCCATCCCTGGAGGTATTTAAAAGACAGGTAGATGTGGTGCTTAGGGACATGGTTTAGCGGTGGACTTGGCAGCGCTAGGTTAACGGTTGGACTCGATGATCTTAAAGGTCTTTTCCAATCCAAACGATTCTATGATTCTATAAGAGTATTTGGGTTGCAGGGGTATCAGGAGAGATCCATGTGGTTTATGCAGATGTTCCTGCACTTGGACATTTTCAGGCTGTTCCAGTCCTGGTTCTCAGGTGAAGGGTTTTAAATACCAGGGGTAGGGCTCCCCGGAGAGACAGTTGTGTTACAGAGCTTCCCATGTGCTGCAGACATTGGAGGAGCTCAGTGCAGTGCCCGACGCTGTTTCTGTGAGTCTGGAGATGGGCTCACTGGGAATGCCTTGCATTCATTAATTTAATTGTACAGACTCAGCCAAGGTGTCCACAAAGTGCTTGGGAAGAGCCGGACGTGGGGAAGTCGCTGGTGGGTTGGGAGGGTGCAGCCTGTGCTCACCTCACCCAGAGCGCAGGAATAAGACCTGCACCAAGCACGGTGCAGTTTCCCCCTTGAAAAGACTTCAGGGCTTGTCCTAACATTGGACTTGAGAAAGTCCTGTGTCTAAGAGAGGGGGATTCCAACTCAGCCAAAGCCTTTGGATGGTGTCACTTCTTCGCTGCACTAACACTCCCCTCCCACCCCCAAGCCTTCCAGTCTTTTCAATCCTTTTCTTTTTTTAGATTAACTTGTAATAAAGGAAAATCAGCTCCGCTGGGTTGTGCAGAGTACTAAAAATTTGAAAACAAACGTCCCCTAGCTCACTCCATCCTTTAAGGGGCAAAGCCTTCCCTCCACCCAATTTCAAAGCCAGTGGTTTATGGTAGTTTCTTGGTCTGCAAGACGTGTCTCTCCCGGGGCCCCAGAAAGCCTCTTAATTTCTACCATCAGGGTTGCAGCTGTGTAAGACCCCCCTGCTCCTCTCCAGTCCCACCAAGTGCTGCAGGCTGCCAGCCTGCCCTGTCCCTCCATCCCTGCCCACATCTCCCCTTGCTCCTGCAGTGTTCCCATACCACGGGCAAGGCAAACAGGCAGGAATCCATCCTGCACAGCCACAGCCTTTTAAGAACTGTAACTTACAGCAACAAATCCAACAAATATGGTCTCTAGTGCAGCAAACCACATGGAGCCTGGCTTGAGACCAGCCTGGGCTGGAGTGGCACCAAGGTTGTCTCAAAGCTCTTTCCATACTGGCATAGCATAGGCAGACTCCTGTGCTCAAAGGCATAACTCACTGGAGAAATTAGCCCATAAAATTATTTCTGATAAAAGAGGCTTATTTTCTATTTAATGTCACGTTAAATAAATTGCAAAGTGCAGCAGTGAGGATTTAGTACTTGCGGTGCTAACCATATTACTTAGCATTTATACAGTGCTTTCCTCATCCAAGAAAGCGCTTTTGCTAACTTAATTCATCCTCAGCCACCTCCTGCATGTCATGAGGAAAGTCAGGAACATTTAATATCCCCTCTGATAGATAAGACATATGGCTGGGACTGTCACAGCTTTGTTACTTTTCCTCTTCTCCCGCCCTCAGCATCCCACCTGAGCGGATTTTTGATGGCTGCAGCCAATACTTGTCTCCTGGAAGTCCTCAGCAGTGCAAGGGGCAGGATCCTGTCCCTTTGCTGACAGCCAGTTGTGGTCCTGGCTGGGCAGCGAGGGGGAGCAGATCTGAGACTGATGGCAAGCAAGGAACAGGTCTCAGCAGATGAAAAGGATTGAGAGAGCAGGTCTAGAGGCTGAGAGCTGGGAACTGGGATGCGGAGGGGAGGATGGGGGTGAAGGGATGCTTGGGCTGAGGAGGTCAGTTGGATGGCCTGTTGGCCTTAGGCAGGAGAGAATGTGGGACAAAGGCTGGTGGAAGGATTCTGGTACAGAAAGGTTTAGAGGTTGCTTCGAATTATCTTAATTGATGGGGGTATGTAAGGCAGGACATGGTAACAGGGTTGGAGAAGAGGCTGGTAGGTCTGGCATGGGGCTGGGGCACAGGGATACAGAGTAGGTGTCCCTGGAGGTGAGCAGCTCCGGGTGCGGGGGGTAGTGCTGGGAAAGGGCTTCAGCCTGGGGGAGCCAGGCGTTGATTTCCATGTCAGGAGACGGGCAGAGCGGGCAGTGTTCCTAGGGAGAGGCTGCCCATCTCCGCACACCTGACCAGCCCCTACACACCACCACTGCTCCCAGCAGGACAGGGCTCTTCCCACCAGTGGACACATTCCCCTTTGCCAGGGGCCAGGGGCAAACAAGTGCCAGGAGAGAGCACAGAACCCACCTGTGGCTCTGTGGCTCTGTGCCCCTCCAGTTGCTGCTCCTGTGGGGTGGATGCCACAGCCCCATTGCTTGCCCACATCCCAGGAAAAATGTCCCAAGGACCCTGCATGGGGGCCTCGAGCACAAGGTGCCCGGGGACGGGTCATGGCTCATGCTGCTGTGTTTCATCTGGGCAAGGGACTACTCAGGGCAAAAGGGAACAAGTAAGGACAGTTACTCTAGACCTTTAATCATTTGGGATCCTACTTTTATTGTATGTAAATACATCTGTGTGCCAGTTCTCTCCCATTTGAGCTGGCATAACTCCTAGTTTCAATGGGTTTCTCTGGTAGAGACCAGACCCATATATTGCAGTCATTACACAAGCCAAATTAATGCTCATGTAGATGGCACTTCCTTTTGGAAAGGATAGTAGCTACACACTGGTATTGATTAATTTGCTAGTTAATGAATAAGATGCTGATTAGTGCCTATTACCTCTGTAAACTAACATTTACAAAACCATGCAGTTATTGTAGGGGCAGGATGTGCTTTTTTTTAAAAAAAAATAACCTAGTAATATGATCATTCAGATAGAAATTTTTACCATAAATCAGTTGGAGATTATACTATTTTTATTGAAACTTTTTCTACACTTACTTTCAAAGAGTTAAAGCTTCTTATTTAGAAGTACTCAGTTTAACTCCCCTATAAACTTCTTTTGCTTTAATAGTGAATTAAAAATAGTATAAGTTAACTTACAGTTTTAAAAATTACTTGATTATAAATCCTTCCTGAAAGATCCCTGCATATATAAATTATTATGTTGTAATTAAAGGCTAGAACAAATATTTTTTTAATTTGCTCCTTAAAATACATTTATTCTGTTCTACATCTCTGCCCAAAAAATAGCTTCACGTCCCATTGAAAACTATATTTTTTCTGGAAAGAGGAACAGATACCTATCCAAAAAGTTGACCCCAAATTATATTTTACAAAAACAAAACCATTCATTGACTCTAATTCTGCACATGGTATATGCTCATACTTTCAGTATCTCTAGGCTGAAACTGCTCATAACATTTTGCTGTAAACCTGAATCTAATATGAGTGAGAGGCTGCTTTAATTTTTTAAGGAGCAGTTCTCCTCACTGCAAAGGCATTGAAGACAGCCTGGAAGACACAATCTGTGCGACGCTGCTCTTTATTGTTATAGGTACAGAGTTCTGATGTGGCAATGCTGCACATTCAGGTCACCGAACATTTACCGATCAGGAAGGACTTTTCAGTCTCTAAAACGGTTACAAATGGTTTTTGTCAGAACACACTTATTATAAGCAGTCTGATCTCAATGGAGTCCTACTATTTTATTTTGGGTAATAATGGCAAAGTCTTACCAACTGTTGATGGACATACCATGGGGTTAATTTATATTCACGTTGGAAAAGCAAAGCAGTGCTCCCTCCCAACTCTGACAGATCCCACGAGTCTTTTCAATAGTTGATTGTCAGGTTGTCCCGATCTATAGCTTAGCGCTGACAACAGCTCACAGTTTATTTGCAGCTTTGAAGCCTGGTCCTATAGTGTTTCTCTTCTGACAGGAGATGAATAAAGGTGTCACTGTGGGAGACTTTTAGCCGGCTGCTATGAAAAGGACCCTCCTTGCCTTCCCTCACAAGATCCTCTAGTTCACTTTTGGAGCTTGTGGCTTTCCCCTCGGCTGAGTTTAGCTCCATCAGCTCCAATTCATGCTTGGCAGCTGTTTCTAAAACTCTCTGTTTGTTATAATACCTGACAAAGTTGTTAATGATGGGATGGATGGGAAGGGCGATCGCTATCACCCCGCAAAGAAAACTAATGGCAGCATTCAGTTTTCCTAGCGTTGTTTTAGGGTATATATCTCCATATCCAACTGTGGTCATGGTAATGATTGCCCACCAAAATGACTGAGGGATGCTTTTAAATAAAGTTTCGGGGTGACTTTGCTCCATGGTATAACCCAGGGCAGAAAAGACAAAGATTCCAACAGCTAAGTACATGAGGAGCAGCCCGAGCTCCTTAAAGCTGCGTTTCAGGGCATACGTTAGAGTCTGGAGCCCCGAGGAGTGCCGTGCAAGCTTGAAAATCCTCGCGATCCTCATGATGCGCAGTGCCTGGACAGCCTGCTGGACGTTGCTCAGCTCCATAAGCTTGGCTCCCAAGTGGGTCAAGGTCAGGCTGACATAGAAAGGCAGTATTGCTAGCACATCGACAATGTTCATGAAGGACAGGGCAAAGTGGAGTTTGTTGGGAGAGGATATTAGCCTCAGCACGTACTCCATGGTAAACCAGCCTATACAGGCTGTCTCTATGCTGTCCAGAGTTGGGTGCTCCATACGGTTCCCCTCTGCGTCTACAACCTGCAGGTCTGGGATGGTCCCCACACACATCACGATGGAGGAGATCAAAATAAACAGAAAGGACAGAACAGCAATCACTCGAGCTGGGTAGGATGATTCTGGCTTCTCCAGAAATTTCCAGATGTATTTTTGGCACCTTTTCCAGCGACTTTCCGAGGCATCTACTCCCAAGTCATCCAGAATCAGTTGCACCCTTCGGGCTATTTCTTCCAGTTCCTCCTTTTTTTCACTTAGATGAGTTTTGCAGCAGTCATCCAAAAATTTCAGATCCACTTTCCAAAATTCCATTTCATTCTTGAAACATATGGGGCAAATTCCTTTCTTCATGTGAATTTCCCCAAAGTAGTACACGTCAATAATGCATTTGAAAGCATCTGGATCTCTGTCAAAGTAAAACTCTCTCTTTCCAGGATCATAGTCATCACAGAGGGAGAATATGCTATCGTATCCCCCCGATAAACAGTTGATCAGCTCTGCCAGCCGTGTTTCTGGGTATTGATTCAGGTTATCTCCATAGAACACCTGCCTTACCCCACCGACATTGACTACAATCTCCATGTCTTCATTTTTTTCTGATCCATCAGAGTCCACATCTGGAAACCTAGAGTCACCTGCCATTTTAATTGTACTGGATTTTATTTGATTTTTAGCCTGTTGTTTGGTTTCAAAGCTTTGTGGTTTTAATTTCTCATGAAAGCAAATCAGCACCGAGTCAGCTCTATTACAAAGGTTACCAAACTGACCCGGAGTCGTGGTGGGAAAGGTTACAGAAATAAACCTGCAGTCAGGAAAGCCTCGTGAGGTATGCAACAAGCTGCGGGGAAAAGACAAGTCATCGGGCTGCTGTGCCTGCAAGCAGGATATTAGAAATCTCCAGCAGATTTGAAAGAGAAGAAACCATTTAATAAAACTCACCCCTCTGTTCAGTGCTCGAGAGTCTTTTCAGGTCCCATTCTCTCTCTAAAAGTGACATTTATTCACAGCTTGGAAGTCACGGCAGAGAAATAAATCCCGTGCTCTGATTAATGCAACGTGCAGTGAGTGACAGTTCTCAGAGAGACAATCAGCAGGGTGAGCCCACAGAAAACTGTTGCGGTTTCCCTCTTCGATTCCACAGATTTCCCTAGAAAGTTGCTTTTGAATTTTGTTTCTCTTTCCGTTTTCTTTTTACTTTAAGGTCTTCCAGAGTTTATCTGCTGACTCTTGCACATAGTCAGTCGGTGCAAGCGTGCAGAGGAGAAACTTGTGCTTGTTTTCCCTTTGCTGTTTCCCAACACAATAGGGAGCCCAGGCTGCGAGGAGTCCTTTCCAAACTCTACCCTCTTCTGGTGAAACCCAGCAAAGCACCAGCTACACAGAAAACACAGCTCAGCTATTTATACGCCTGTCTAGCTGTAAAATAATGTGTTTCTGTACCGCCATGAACTTCAACGATTTTTAAAAACTTTTTTTTTAATCAAATACAAATCGTGTATAAAGTCATTCAGAGCTGCAGAAAGACACAAAAATATTTCCTTCCTTTGGCTTCTGCCAGAGGAAAAAATACTGTGTTTTGGAATAAATGCATGACATAAATCTTGCTCTCAGCGGGACTGGAGCAAGTCTAGAGTAACCCTCTGTCAGGACATTGAGTTACTGTAGGTTTGTACTGGTGTCATTGAGAACCAAGCAGAGACCATAAAGTTTTTGTTGCAGCTGTGGAGCAAAACTTTCCCTGCACTCTGTGCACGTTTCCCAAAGCTCTGTGACCTCAGTTTTAGCCGTGTTTTCTTGATCTGTGGTCAACTGACCCCAATGAGGGTTCAAGTAATTTACGTCTATGATGATTTCTTGGTGAATGCTACTTAACAGCAGTAGTGCTTTGTACTACATCCAGCATTTAACAAGTAGAAGTAGAATAACAAGCATTTTCTTTTAACTTTGTTTTCTCCAAATTCCAGGATTTGATGGATATTTGTTCCCCAGACCCTTACATGCAGGAATGCCTATTACCATGCTCTTAAATTCTTAAATCTGACTATACAGTTCATTTTAGTGGGTCCTGAAGGCTCTGATCCAGCAAAACCCACAGTTAATAAGTTAACTGTTTCTGGCCACAGCAGAATGATCTACACCAGCAGGTTTTGATCTTTTCCAATTTACTGGCTTCTGAAAAGCTTCTAAGTGGAGGGCAATAGAGAGGGGCAAATCCAATGGATAGTTTGCTTCTCTAGGCTTGTGTCCATCCTGGGAGAAAGGTGAGAGTTGTGATGTGCCCGCTGTCCTCGTGCTTGTGTCACCCAGTGAGGGCGACCCTCGTGAGTCCTTGCTGGTGAGTCCTTGCTGGTGAGTCCTTGCTGGTGAGTCCTTGCTGGAAGCTTACGGGGGATTAGTAAAAGGTTGTGCACCACACCTCATCTTGACATGGAGTATGCACATAGCCTCACATAGCTTACAAATACCCCTTAGAGGTAGTTAGTGATGCTTGGGGGTGCACAAGCCATGAGTGAAAATCACTGATCCAGCCCCTTCCCAGTCCTTCCAATGACCTTCCTTGTCCCTGAGCTCTTGTATGACTGCGGAGAGTGAAAATATGAGAGGGAAGAGGTGAACTCGTGATAGAGGAAGACTTGCAAGAAACCTATGAAACAGAGGAACACAATCCTTTCTCTTTGTCTGTCACACACAGCCACGCACAAATTTATAATGCAAAAACTGAAGCCAAGGGAAGTGGGTTCTTGCTGCTCTGTTATAGCCAGCCAGTAAATGTTACACCCAGTCACCCAGTCTCACAGGGAGGAATAAGCCATGCATGAACCATAGCTCCATAATCTTCTTCAAATGCCTGGGTTGTGTCACTCATATCCTTGCTGCAGAACAGTACGGAGGGCAAGGAGCAATCACTGCAGGGGCTGGTCACCTTATTCAAGTGACAGTACCAGGAAAAGGGTAATATCTGTTAGTCTACACCTGAGTCACACTGTTTGTCTCTGAAGGCCAGTGTCACCTTCATGTGTTCCTGAAGGTACTGCATAGTGTGCGTGTAATACAAGATGTCCTTTGAATTTTTTTCCAGGCACATGTAAGTTTACTGAGACTTGCAAGCTTCTTGGGACAAGAGAAATACCTTGGAGAGCTGGAAAAACCCTAGGTTTTGTGGGTTCAGCAATAAATATTTACCCACCTGGGACTTCTTTGCCCGCTAACATGAATGGTTTAACTTGATTTTAGCACAATAAATTTTAAGATGCCAACAACAGTGACATGCTTGCACAGGCGAAAACTTGGATGGCATTACTGACTACCAGTTCTTGCAAAACAAAATTGAGATTTGAGAAATTTAGGTTTAAAATGTTGTCAGGCTGCATCAGCATAGGGAAACAGGTTCTTTAGGTTTAGATCCGCAGATTTAACCATCTCAGACACCTACTCTCTTTGATCAATGATTCATTCCAGTGACCTTTTGGCTTTTCTCCACGTAACAATAAGAAATCAATGTATGGTCCAGCATGACCAACACAGAAAGCACCACCTTCATTTCCAAAAAGGCTCTTCACCCTGTAATTTTACAGAACAAACACCTACAAAATAGGCACACAGGATTAGTACATACATTGTTCAGATTGAAAGGTGAAATCAGCTCCTCTCAAATGATAAGTCTCAGCATATTCTCGAAAGGTTGGGAAGAAACTATTTTTGAAATGCCAGATCAGTCCTTATAAAGACTTTACTTAGTGCGGCTGCTAAAATCCTTGTGCTTTATTCTCCCTCGTCTTGCACCTTTTCAGAGTTCTTTACACCTTTCAGTGTGCCTGTCAAATGTTAGAGATCTGGTAGCATTTTAAATCCACTTTGACAAATGTAAATGATCGAAAGAAGGGTCAGGAAAATCATAATGAATTTAAACCCTGGTTTTGTAGCTGAAAAGAGCGAGACAGGCTTACTTGACGAATGCTTTTTATCAGACATATTGCAGAGCAGCAAACAACAGGAGCAGAATGAATAATTTGCAGCAAATAATTTATTTCACTAATTTAATTCATTTTTCATCCATTAAAAGAGAGCTTCTCTAATCTAAAAATTTCAATAGATAATTGTTGCCCTGTAACTCATTTATGATTAGTTTGCTGCAATTATCAGGGCTTCTAAATTCAACTTCTCTTGATTTATCCGGACTGGTCAAACAGGTCAAGCCGTGCTCTGTGTCTGCTGGAAGTGATTCGTGCTGGCAATTGAATTCCTACAGATCAAATAAGAAACAGGGAGGGGGTTTCTTTCTGTGTCAGTGCTTTGGCTCAGAGAACAACACGTGGATTTGAGCTGACAGATGTGTTAAGTTTTGGCTGTGGTTCAGACTGGCTCCTTCAGGGAGGAGGCTCAGCCTGACCTCAAGCCCTGCAGCCCAAGGGAAGGACTCCCAGATTGCTGGGCACCCACCCACCATGGGCAGCCCCAGCCCAGCAGCAGGGATGCCCAGGATCTCCTGGGGGGCTCAGACCCCCACAGGTCTTGGTCCACAAGGCATAGGCAGAGCTTGAATATGTCTCCCCCAGTGGCACCAGCCCCCACATGAGGGATGTGGGTGGCACAGAGCACCCACAGCCAAGTGCCTGGGGATCTGCAGCGACAGCAGTGCTCGGAGGACGCTGGAGCTGCAGGTTTGGCTCCCTCGTTTGCTACTTTTTGGGAGAGGACCTTCACCACTGGGTGGCTTTGTGCCAGTCTGGGAAGAGAGACTGCTCCTCTTGAGCTGTAGCCTGGCTCATACTGCACTCCTGAAGCCCAGCCAGCACCTCTGCCCTCCTGGGTGATGCACCCAGCGGCTCCCCATGGAGCTATGGGCAGTCGTGGTGCATGAAGAGGTGTGAATGGGTTAGGACCCAGTCCTAGGGAGATAAGATCGGACTCCATGTGGAGAGGGGTGTTTAATGCAGAGGCAGGAGTCAGGCAGGCTGCAGTGTAGTCAGCCCCCTGCATGGAGCACAGCCCTGCTTTCAGCGCCTAGGACCATGGCAGCACCTTTGGTCTCTCTCTCCTCCTGGAATCTACAAAATGTTTAGTGCTGTGTCTACACACGCAAGCTCAAGTTTAGGGACCTGACTAGGACTGTCAAAGCAAGAAACAGTTAGAGTATGCCTGGCACGGATCCGGCCCACACTAACCAGCTAACACGGACATTTCCCAGCCATCATGTGGCCATCTGAGACCATTGCCAACAGGCAGCCACCTGGAGACTAAAATGACTTCCTAGACTAGATGGAGACTAGTTGCCAGTTGGCCTCAGTGCCCAGAAACATCCTTGGGCACATGTAAAACTGGTCTAGGCCGTATCGACTTGTGCTGAGTCATCTGCTGCCACTGGGCACCTGTTTTTTATGTACTATGATTCCTATGTTGGACACCGTTGCGTGGCCCTCAGAGGCCACAGAACTAACAGCAGGCTTGGAGGGCTGGTGGTTCCTACTCAGTATAACCCCCTCACACACTTCTCCTTTTGCTATGTCATATTTGGTTTTTAAATGACACTCACAAGACTGGAACTGTGATGGATCCAGCTAGAGATCTCAGCACCTAACATGCAACTTATTTTCAGCTAGATGCAGACTATGGAGAGCCACTCAAGACAAGAACATGTGATGAAAATGCACTATCAGCAACCTAAAGGAGGATGGGGAATGGAAATACCTTATTCCTCCTCCTTTCCTCATGGTATTGCTGGGAAAAAGTTTGCAGCCAGCTGCATGGGGACTGCTTCAGCAGCTGATAGCACAAGGTTCCATGTGGAGGAAACACCATATAATTACTTCGTGCCAATCACAAGAAATGGGAGGCAGATAATCTGGAAGAAAAAGAAGTAATGAATGACATCATTGTGGCCTTCAGAAAGAGCAGGTCATCCAGAGCAGCTACTCTGATTACCACAGACAGCTTTAGTTAGAGGAGCAGGAAAGACTTTGCTGTAAGAATCCTTCAGGGTTTCCAAATCTAAGGTGGCTCCTAGTAGTTAGTGAGACAACCTCACAACCCCACTGGAAGATCCAGCACACTCTCTTTGGTAAATTAATCCAGCTACTGCAATGTGCTGGTTTATCCTTTCTAGCTTAATGTTGCAAATCCATTTTCAAAAATCATACCTTCTTTTACTCTTATAACTTGCTCTGCAATAAAGCCGACTGTTTTGACACTCTGCAAGAAAACATGGGATTGCGTTCCCAGGGCCACTGTGGTTCCCAGCATGGATGTGGGGCCACTGCCGTAGCACCAGCACCAACCCCATGCACTTCCCCAGTGCATCTGAAGGGCAACAGTGTGTGGCTTGCTCTCATGGACTGTAGCTCCAGGGTGTGTGTGGGAGAGGTGTGTTGTGGGCACTCACTGTCAACAAGAAACCTTCCTGGTGGGCATGGTAGCAGCTCATGGTCTCAGCACTGATGTATGTCTTGTGTATGTAGCCATGAGCTAATGGAGGGAGTCTGAGCCTCGGCATGAAACACATTCATTGCCCACAGCTGTGATTTCTGGCAATGGGTGAGTCTTTCAAATCCCTTGATATGGGAAAAGAGGGTCCATCAAATGCAAAGTCAGTGAAACAAAATCTCTACATTTTTTAATACATCTCCATGTTTTGTATGACATTTTCTCAATACATTAGACTTCCTTCAGATTGATATGTCAAAAGCATGAAAGGTTATGAAATGTCTGAACTGAGATGGGTATCTGGACTGTACCAGGTAACTTCACCTTGCAAATCTGGTTTTATGTGTCGCTGTCTCCAGTGTATTTATGTATTTCTCCACAGCTATTATTTCAGATCAAACAAGTCCTTTCCCAGTTTATTTTCCCCTTTCTTAGTTACTTTGGTTCTTTTTTCAAGTTCAAAATTCATACATACTCAGTCAATTTATTTTATCAGATCTTTTAATTAGTTCCTTATTAAAAGAGACTGGTAATAGCTTGCTGTAAATTTTAATTGGCCTTGCTTTCCATTTGACATTAATGAGTCTAATTTCCTATACAATTAAACCTGTCTTAAGTGACCACTCAGGGGACCAGCCAACTCTCTGATTTAATGTAAATGGCTTTAAATAAATAAGATGCAGCCTCCACTGCAAGCAGCTAACAGCTGGGTTCAAATTAAGCATATCAGTGAGTTATGAGTAAGATGGGAGTTGGAGATGGTGTAAAAGTTTTAAGGACCTTGTCTTGTTTACAGAGCCACTGTGTTTTGAGGAAGGACTGGAAGTCTGCTGCCTGCTCTTAAACACTGTCGTCAAAAGCTTTCAGCTAGTATTTCTCCCCTTGAATGTTATTGCAGGTACAAAGAAAAGAGAAAAACTAGGTGACAAAACTTCTTACAGTTGCAGAGACAATGACTTAAAAATTAAGAATTGCACAGCTAAGATTCTGCTGGCATTGAGTATGGCAACGGTCCAAAAAATTGCAAGTGTGCCTGTAATTAGGGGCTGTATCATAACGAATACGCACAAGGTGGTCCAATGCAGTTTGCATGGGTGACCTCAGCTCTGGCATTTCCCAGCTTCTGAGTGTCTGCCTCTGCAATCCCACTGCTGACTTCTATCATGACTTGCTGTATATAATTTCTTGCAGGACCCCTGTCACACTGGTGCTGCTGCCTGGCAGCATCCCTGGAGCAGCCTCACCAGCTCGAGTGAGGGAGTCCTGGCAAAAAGATGTAAATGGTACTAGGGTGAGTGCAAGAGGGCTCTTGGTGGTGGCACTGGTGAAGTGACTGGGCTGGACTTCCCAAAGGTGAACATTCCCATTGCTACCAAATCATATCGCTATTAACAATTGACTCGAAGGAAAGACTAAGACCATGCCAGCAGAGAGGGAGGTGGCAACAGGAAGACTGATTGCTAAGTTTTAGCAGCCAAGACATGAATGCAGTTTCTAAGCCTGCTTAGGGAGAGATTTTTAATGTGTTTTAATGTGTTTTCTTTAAAAAAATCCAACACTGCAGCCCTCTACTGTGCTTGGAGTTGGAATAGTGATTAATAATACTCTGTACAAGCTATTGTTCCTAATCCTTTGAAAGGAGAGCATGTGTAGCAATTTAGTGTGTACCAATTCACAATAGAAGGGATTTTCATATGAACTAATATTTTTATTGTGGGCAATCAAAATAAGGAATATAATCAACTCACCGTAAACATGGTCAAAAGCACTCCTATATGTGTGCTCAAAGAAGAGGAAAAAATATGAAATATTTTCTAGTGTGAAAAAGCTGTAAAGAAAACCAGTCGGAAAAAACCCACAGAAAACATTTCATCAGTGTGCTGAAACAGTAATATAAAACAAAATACTTTCATTGATCCTAGAAAACATTGCAACACTGAGGAAAATACAGGCTTCAGCAGAGCCTGCAATTCTCACAGGCTCTTGTAAGTATGGTTATAATTTTCCTTCTTTCAATGAGTGGTACAGGACAAAGGAGAGTAAGGTGTGTAGGCAGTAGCAGAGGCAGAGTTCATATCTTCACAAATATGAAATTACCCATGCCGTACCCATGGAGGAGTCCTGTGGACATTCGACTTCATTAAATCCTGCAGGACTGAGGGTTGTGGCATGATGCCCTGGAGCACCTCACTGACACCTGCCTCCTGCAGCCTGTGGGTTCTTTGGGCTTACTCCCTCCATCGTCTGTGGAGAGGCGATGGTCGCAGTCCTGCCTGTGGCCAGGAAGGCAGTTAGGGACTGGAGGAGGTGGTGTTCCCTGGCCAGCATCCTGCTTGCACAGCCGGCATTGAGTCGAAGCATTAAAACTTCCAAATTTGGAGTGATGAAAGTCATTTTTTATCAGTGAACCTTTACATTATAGGTCAGGCAAAGAGGAAAATCAAACTTGGTTTCCCACAGTGTCCTAATCACTGCTTTGAGAAGTGATGAGACCATTTTCTTACTCTCGCTGCCTTTGAAAAAGAAGTCCAAACCTCTGTGTGACCCTACCTTGAAGAACTGATTTCACCACCTCCATTTTTTCCTGTGTTCTTTAGCTTTGCTTAGCAAAAATGTTTGCTGAGTTCAAGCGGAATTTACAAAGAGTTTTAAGTCAATCAAAACTACATTTTCTGGAGGATAAATGATGTGTCAGAAATAATTTCCTGGCCCTACTCTGGATCTGTTGCCTGCCATTGGGCAAGTTGTTTACCTTCTTGCTACTTTCCTCAACCTGTCTGGCAACACATCATATTTCTTAACAGCTTACAAAGGAGTCAAATCAAAAAACATTTTTAATTTGACAAACAGATTACAAATAAGCTTTTACATTATCTGAATGGTTCTAAAGCCAACCCACATGTCTCTAAGTGATTTGTCTAGACAATGGGTGAGTCAAGCCTTTTATCCATTCTGTTTTATACAATAATCGGTTCTGCTCAGTTAAGATTTCATTTTACTTTACCAAATTGAATGCCTTTCATTACTATGTGCTCTTTAATTTAACATTGTATTGACATTTTGCATACCAATTCACTTTGCTCAGGGTAGAGTCATAAGCCCATTCGAACAATGCACTACGTACAACACAGATTCATTGTACGTACTAGGAGTGTCCTCAAAGACAAGATTACAGAATCCAAGATATCCCATTCATCAAAAAAAAAGGGCTAAGAAGATGAAAGGAAGTTCAGTGATGAATGGGAAACGCCGCTGCCGAGATCGTTATTACCATTCTGTGGCATTTTCAATTGTTCTCTCCTGATGCGTAGCAAGGACTTCATCGCTTTTGCTAAGCTTCACTGCAAATCGCTGCTTAATCTCAGGACAGGCAGGGGCTCCTGGTTCTGGTGATGGAAGGATTTCAACCATCCTCTGTAGTTACAGGGAATTCTCTTGGGTGACCTTGAGAAAGGAGTCCCTGTCTATGCCAGCAATGATGTTAAAGCTTCCCTTAATGGAAAATATCTCCCACATGCTCTAGCCCCAGTTTTAACTCCTCAGTCCTCTCTAATCTTTTCTTTAGGCTTCTGTGCACAGTTAGTGAGACTACACAGTAACAGAGCATACAGCTGAAAGACTAACCACCCACCTGGCTGCGATATCCACAGTTACATTTTGTCACAAATCACTGGGACATGTGCCACGGATGAGCATAAAAACTCCTATCCTGACAGAAAGTTTGTGATTACACTAAAGATCAGGGTAGAAACCACGGTGCAACTTGCTTTTCAAATCTAAAATCTTGCCCAGTCACACTAAATACTTTAGTATTTAGCTAGTCTTATGAAAAATAGGTAGTCTTATCAAAAATAGCTCAAATCTCTAAGCAATTTCTCCAGATTTCCTTTAGTTTGCAGCAAGCATGGATACCATCATACATTTAGAGTCAGATGCAAACATCCCCATAAATGTGACCAGAATACATAATTACCAGTTCTTATGCATCCCAATGGTAGGGGAATGAATTACCTATATTTGGAAATGGGCTTTGGAGCTTATGGATGAGGTTTTAAAAGCAGTTGGCAGTGATGTCTTATCATAAGGGGTTTGCCTTTGGCTTATTTGAGAACAGAGCTGGATACAGTAACATTAGCACCATAAATATTCTAAATAATTTATTAATAATCAATACATGGCTAGATACTTCTCTCATGTTGCTCTCACACTGGTGATGTATTGAAGGCAAAATCAGAGTCTTCATGTTTGGTATATTTTGGAGTAAATTCCTCATGTATATGCATGAAGAAATAAATGATTACACCACATAGCTGGGGAACTATGACCCTGCTCCCCAGCTTCACGGTCTGCTTGAGATTTATGTTTCAGAGCTTGTGACAAACCATTTACTAATCGACTATTTACTGTTTGTTCTTCACTCATTGCTTGAAATCTAGTTTTTCCTTGGCAGGATTTATTATTAATTAATTTTAACTAGACCCGTACAGAATACAGAATATTTTCTAGGAATTTCTAATATTCTGACATTTCATTGAGATACAGGAGGAAGAAAAAAGTAACCCATATTTTAAAATTTTCCTTGCAACAGCATGTCAAACAAATCTAAATATAGGACATCCAAATCTTCAGTTTAGCAACACTGAAATTTTACATTATGGAAATGTTTATATACTGTATACTAAATAAAATATTCTAATATTGTGTTATAAATACAATGCTGTTAGTGCAATACAAGGCCAAAATAAGAATTGAAATGACAAACCACAATTAAACATTTTAGCTACAGAGATAAATATATTTTGACATTATGAAAACAGTTTCTTTCAACATGAGGATATATCTCAATTAAGTGTTTTTATTGCAAATTTTGGCAACTTTCAGTTTAACTGAACTGCATTTATCTGACATCAATCTCTTCTGTCAAAAAAATTATTGGTTCTATTTCCAGTGTACAACACCAGTAATTCTAACACTCACGAGATTCTTCATGCTTCTTTGCCAGACCCTTTCTTAGAAATTAGAAATGACAGATAGGATTTGTGAGAGAAAAGGATACATTCTGTACATACAGCCCAAGGGCAAGAGAAAAAGTCAACATCCTCCACATGGATTTTTGCTAGCTATTGCCTTTGTTTCCTCCAGAGCCCCTCTCGTCTTATTAAGCCTGAACCCTCTTCAATTGCTCTCCATGCGTATGTTTTTCAAAAGGAAAGAATGTCCTTAATAAAACCTTTGGCAAGCCTAGGGGTGTAATGAAAGTGCTTTTTACATTAATCAAACAGTAACAAAGCCGATCCATCCACCCTGTATGGACTCAGATCTCCAGAGCAGTCAAAAGTCTGTAAAACACCAATGAAAATAATACATTTTGTGTACATGCATGTAATGAAAAACAGAATTAGGGTCTTAGAAGGAAATCTTTTTCTGGTCTAACCACAACCAGTTTCTAACTGCAGCACTGAAATATTAATATCTAATATTTAAAGTATGCAAATGATACAATTGTAAGCCCAGAGCAAAAATTGAGATACCTCACACACCTTGTATATTAATTTATTTTTTATGGGAACATCTGAATTTCATCTTCTGGAAATTGATTTCTTCTGCAGCACCATAGCAGAATGATCCACCACCCCTGCATATCAGTTTAATTATGTGTACAAGGCTTGGAGTGTATTTAAAACTCCATCTGTATTCATTCCTCAATGTACACTTTGACTATTAGCAATTTGAATGCTGCTGTTAATTCCTCAGTTTTTTCCTTTTCCAAATTTGACTGTGAAGAAGTTGGCACTTGCTGGTTTTTGGACTAAAATCTAACATTCAATCAAAATGTATGATTTTTGACAAACTTACTTATAAAATATGTAATTGTTGCGTACACATAGTGGAAAATTTTGTTCTTTAACTGAGTTGTTACTTTAGTTAATAACAATCCTGCTGTATTGCACGAGAATTCTGTATCAGGTTACTCGCTGATGATAGTAAACTGGTTTTCAAAGGATGCCAAAGCTTCCAAATCAGCATTTCAAAAAGCAGGTAAACATTCTGCAGACTGCAAGTGCAGAATATAACACAAATGGGTCCCAATTCATCTGGACTTGCTGCATATTTCGAATAAGTAAGAAAGTGACATTCCCTTGTCTGTTTACCATAAACTCATTACAAAGACTGCTCTCAACTTAATTTAAATACAGGAAATTATTGCAGTCATTTTGCTCTTTTTCCTGCTCACAAACTGCTTGCAAGCTGATGCTGGTTTTCTTCAAATATATTCACCATGTCTTCTTATTATCTATCAGTATTATAATTACGAACGCAGGTACCATTGAATCCTTTTTTTTATGCAGTTGGGTAATTATTCCAGCAATGAGCAAGAAGCAGCAAAGAATGAATAGCAATCAAGAGCAAGGGCAGGATGTTACAAGAACATGGTTACCTGTAATATTTTTTTGCAAGAATAACAACCATTTCTTCAGCTTGTAAACAAAACTCATGTGAGTGTGTGTCTGCAAGTAGTAAAGCAAAGGGGAGATGTATGGATGATTTCAGTGGCTCTTTGGAGTCAAATAAATGTGGATAAATAAATATCCCTAAGCCCAGCACTGACACTACACATTTTAGAATTGTTGAGTCATTAGAAATTCCAGGTCATGAGGATGAATGTGAAAACACCCATCTGAACTTCCCCCTGGGACAGCACAGTACTCCTGAGGATGCAGCCTGCCTCGTACCCATCACTGGGCTCATGATTCAGTTCTTCAGGGTCTAGCTCCGCAAGGACTCATGTTTTACCACTGTTCCCCTTTTGAAAGGGACGTCTCATATCACTACGATGGGGAGATATTAGCATCGGTGCATATTCTGTGGCACAATGATGCTGTGTCTTGGATTGCCACATCTGCACTGCGCAGTGACGGAACAAGTCAGCCTCCGCCCCAGAAGGAAACAGAAATCAGTGTTTTCCTCTTGCAAGCAGGAAGGATGGAGACAGAAAGGAGACTCAGCCCAGTATTGTGCAGGTCCTTTGACAGCACCTAGAGTCCAAACCAGGTCTGCTGCTGAACTCACTATCACCTTCTCCATCCATTACTCAGGTGAGCATCTCCTTTCTCCCCAGCCTTCCCTGGAGGCTCTCAGCGAAAGTCATCGCAGCTGCCTGAGGAAGGAAAAATCACCAAAATAAACACTGCTCCCACACATCTCTCATCTGGCTTCCCACGCGTGATGGGCATGAGGGAAAGGATCTGGTCGCATTTGGAAAGTTTTTTTCTTTTCAAAAGCATAAGGCTTGATATTTACTGTCAGCTGGGGGATGTTTCAGTTGAACAAAATAGTTTCTTTGTTGGGGATCTATAAATAACCTTATCAATTAAGTGAAAAACTTGAAGTATATGTTTTATTCTTCCCAAAATATGTACACTTTTTACCATTAGGTGAACAACTTCATTCTATCTGGAATTAGCAGTGCATTTCCTATTCTATGTGTGGTCTCTGGTGTAGGAAAACATAAAATAAAAGTTACTTAGAATAGAAGAGATTTATTTTTCCAGATTAAGCTTGAAAAGTTTTTCTCCTCTAAGAATATAAATCCATTTATTTGGTAATTGCTTTATTTATTTTTCTCAGGTTATGTGTTCTAATCTTAGCAGTATTTTGGGAGGAAATCTGGTGATGTGCAGGTATTAGTATAATAATGTAGCTTTATTTCCTAAATTCCTTCTGAAAATTCAGGTGTTATAGTCTCAGCATTTCTACAGCATTATAAATTCCCCAAGAACACCACAGGGTTTCATATACCAACTCCTCACCAGAAAAAGGACATTGAGTGCCCAGTGCTGAGGGCCATCAGAAAGGTAGTGTTAGGTGAGGCACTGAATGCTAAAGCTCTTTGAAAAAAAAAAAATCATTAATCTTTGCTAAATAAAACTGTTGCTGCTGTGGTCAGTGACTCTCTCATTCATTTAATTTCTTTATTGGAACATAAAAGTTGATTATATTTCTTTTATCTTGCCTTGGACTGTGGGGCATGCTGTGAGTAAGAGGGAAAACATTGACTGTCCTTTGCCAATTGCTCATGGAGCAGCAGCTTTGAGTGTCCTGCCACTGCTAACACATCCATTTATCCCTCTGCAGGGACTCAAATTCCTGCCAAAGTAGAAATTGAGAAGTGAAAATATTTCCCTTTTCCTGTTTCCTGGTCTCTGGTTTTGGCCCTCTCAACCTGCTTTCCCTGGTCAAATGAACTTATACTGATTTAAAGCTGAGAGGATGCACTGAAGAAGAATCCAATTACCCAGCTGGACTACACTACATATTTTTACCACTATCTGTTCTGGTTAGGAATGGTTTTAGCCACATTGATATACTACCATGACTCTAAGTTTGAGCAGAGATACTATCATATAAAGCTGCTTATTACCAGGATGACTTGACCAAATGTTCTTTTATACTAATACAATTGCAGAAGAGGAGCAGTAGTGTCATTGGCAGTACCAAGTTTTAAACTTGGAAAATGCTGCTTGATGACCAGTTATTAAATCTGTCTGTAATAAAGAAAAACTAATGCCATCGCACCTTAGTTTTTTACATGAATTGGGAATTGCTCCTACGTGCAACTATTTTGATCTCAAAGTCAGCACTTGGGTAGAGCATCTGCCAGCTCATCCTCCCCACCACCACAGTACTTGCTCAGAGTCAAGCACAGTAACAGCTACTTAAAGGAGCACGTGGGTTAAATACGCTGAGTTTTTCTGGCTCACTCATGGGAGAATCTCCTTTGGGCACATTCCTAGCTCTCACTCCGGGTGGGCCCAAATAGTGGTGGATGTACCAGTTCTGCACTCAGGCGTGCTCTCACTGCCCTCCTGCATGTCAAGGACATGAGTTACGTACGCAGGCCTTCACCTCTGGCTTCAGCATCCTGCTCCATATTGCATGAAGGTGCCAAATTTGCGTGTACTGGCTTGAGGACCAAGCGTTGCAAGTGATAGCAAAGTCTCCAAAGACAATAGTTGGGGGCAGAGGATGGAAGGAACAAGAAGAGTGAGGAGGTGACAGCTGTCTGCAACCTCACCATGCCATCAGCATACAAAAAATCACCCATTCATTTTGTCTTATCTGCCAGCCCCAGCTTTACAGTCTCTGGAAGCCAGAGGAAGGGATCAATAGACATTTGCTGACAACTGAGATTCTGTTTTAATCCATCAACAAGTGTCTATGTGTTGGCAGCAGAGGTTTTTATACCTGTCTGAAATCATAAAGTAAGAGAAGGCCATCTAGACCTTTACAGGACTCATGGTTTAAATAGCAGAAATACTGCTTGCTGCATAACAGACTTCCAGTTTCCACTGGCAAAGTTCACATTGGTGACCTAGACACAACCGTCATGGTCAGGCTAAAAGAAATTTATTCTGCAGGTAGGCTTGTAAACAGAGGTAATGTCATTTATTAGCACAAATTACATGCTGAAGAAAACAAGTAAGCTTTCAAGGACATAAACTGCCTTCTAAACCTAGTAGCCAATGCATGATGAATTATGTGTTTGGAAATACCACTTGGAGCCTGGACGTTGAAATTGCTGTATAGAAACTAGTTTTAGTAAGTTTATGGTTAAGCAGTGTCCAAAAGCCAATGAATTCACATGAATTCATGCCTATGCTGTGTTCATTGGGTGTCTTTAGGGGCAGGTACATAGCAAATTTCCATCAATCCTACATCAGGAGGAAACTGCTAATAACTAAAAGAAAACCTTAGCCCGAGAGAATTTTTGGTTATGTGTGTTCAAAGCATCTGGCTATGTTCATGACAAAGAGATCAGGTTCCAAGCAAGAATGAGCAGAAAAAAATAAAAACTATCTCAAGTCTTTAAACCAGTCCCTTAATGAATGTATCTCAGCTCTTCTGTACTCTAAAAACTTCTATTCTAGCCAAAATGGCAAACGAACATAGTCAACTCAGATTCTCAGTCAAGCTATGGACAACAATGTTTGATGAAACCTTTTGAGATGCTCACCCAAACTGCTGGACCTATTTCATTCAGCCGTTTGTTACAGCCGTGTTTTGTGGTTGTGTGTTTATAGGGCATTGGTCACTGTGGTATGGCGGGCTGGCTGAAAACCAAGGACAAGGAGTGTTTGAAACAGGTATTTCTATTAAAATTAAAAGTTGTTTTGTTTGTCCTCCCAGCTGACTCTGAGACTGCCTCAGCTGTAATACCTGTGCTTTACCTCCTGGGCTTCAGTTACATTATAGATTTTTTTTTTGCTAGACTTTTCAGGTTCCCAGGCATATTGCCATTTTCTGTTACTTACACACAAGTACCTCTATAAAAATCTTATTCTCCAATCTTAACACTCCTTCAGGCTGTATGAGAACTTTCATTCCAAATTTCTAATTTCAGTAAAGGTACTACACAAAAGCTGTTGAATTATTCAGAACTATATGTAACTGGTATAAATTCTTTAGACTCTGTCTAGTTTAATTAAAGGTAAATCCCAGCAGACATTGTAGTTACAATGAGAGAGTAAACAGGAAGAGTTAAACACCCTGTAAATGGAAGATAAAAAACCCTTTCTGTAGGTAACAATTCCCCTACATTTATATCAAAGCATTCACTGTCAGGTTACCTAAATTCTTGCTGTTAATTTAGAACAACCTATGCCATTACATGCAGGACCAATCTTTATGATGATACAGCAAGAGTAGACAGGTAATTCACAGCTAGGTTGTCCGAGTAAGAAATTTAGTGAGTTATTGTTTATTCGCTGCCTGATCTCCCTGTGGCATAAAAAAGCTGGAAGTACCTGCCTTAGGAAGTATTGTCAATTTGGCTGGGTTGCAACTGGGAAAGATAAACCTGCTCTGGGATTATAGCAATGACCCTGCCAGATCCAAGACATGTAGACATCTGAATTTGGGATGTTTTGTCTCAGACTGAATCCCACCACCTTTGCCAGTGTCAAAAGGGACTGCGGGACTTTCCTGTGCAATTGGCCAGGCTTTGGGGGGAATATTTAAGTCCTAAAGCATAGAAGCCAGAGAACTGCATGAGGCACAGCTGACTGTGAAGAACAGCTACGAGTGTTATCATCAGAAAACTCAACTGAACAAATAAAACTTCTAGCAACTGCCATAAGCAGATGTTAGAAGCAGGATCTCTTGGAAAATGTAAAGCAAATGTTACCAACAGTATGCTGACTGAAATGAAATATCTGTTCACAAGCACTCGTTGGCTAAGTCCACCGTAAGATAGAGTTGGGTAACCACTGAAAGCAGTTACTCAGGAATGCTCCCCTTTTACCTTTGATAATGTCACTTCTGATCCCATTTCCTAGGATGTTTGCATGTGTGATGGCTTATCCATTCAGCTCCTGTGCAAACCTAGACCAACAGAAAGAGCTGCCTTCTTCCAGCTTCATCCATGCAGGTGTCAATAGGACGGCAGAACTGAAAGAGGCCACCTTCACAAAATGAAATTCATTTGGGGCTAGGCAGTGCCTTCTCACATTGCCTTGAGAAGATAGCATAGAGGCCTCATGATCCCAAAGCAGACTGGGAAAGCAATATTTGTACCCTGTTTCTCTGCTGGCGGGATGAGGGGATGGATTCTCTATGGATTTATGTCCACAGCAAAGCACAGTGGCCTTCTTTTCTAAATCAGATGTCACACTCTGAGGGGAAGTTGGGTGAAGCTCTGCCAACTCAGCTGACCACCTCTCACTTGTATCAAGTTTCAGGCAGAAGGACTTTGTTCACTTGCCCACACATAGGCACCTGGAGCCATTTTAGATGCTCTGTTGTATCCTGCTTGACTTCCAGATGCCAGAAAGGCACAGATCTCCCAATGGCCCTGTGTCATCTTAGCCAACCTCATGCCAATATCTCAGATGTCCTTGGGCTCCTCTGTGCTGGCAGCAGAAGTGGCCCTCAGTTTAGAAAGGCTGGGTAATCCCATAAGAGGACAGAAACCCTGCTGAGTAACTTAAGTGATCTTCTATAAAGCTGCAATTCCAAATTCCCGATATTAGAAGCATTAAACAGCATTCAGGCTAACCCATCGTTGAAAGCTCAGGAGCTAAAATATAAACAGATTTGCCCAAAATATTTATTAGATTATCTCAAATTCAGAAAACATCTATGAAATGAACCTATTTATGAGCAGCTTACAAGCAGAGTGAGGCACTCATTTCCTGATGCCTTGGAAAGAAGCGTACTCAGAAAGAAGAGTGTAGAAGAACAGAAACACTAGTCATGTCTCAGTGGTTTGTGAAAAAAAAATCGGGTGGTGTATTTCCTTCTTTCAAGGATGCTATTGCCCTACAAGGTGCAAGATTTCATATGGCCTGGTAGGGAAGACTACTGCTAAGATCTACAGACTTGTAATGACAGAGAGAATTCCCCATGCACTGAAATTTTGGATGTATGTTTGTGGTAACTAAGTGATAACGGATGTAAGCAAGATTTGGAGTACACTGAATAACTGAAATGAATGCAGAATGGCTTGTTGATGCCCATTGACAATTTAGTTACAATTTAAGTAACAGGGCGGGGATGAAGGGCAGGACTGGAACTCGAGACCTGCCCTCCATACAGGGGAAATGTACCCATCATTTTGGAGCAATATTTGACAACACAAAACACATTTTTCATAGGTTTCTTTCTCCCCATCTGAAGAATGAAATGAACAACATTTTCTTCATCTCAGCTGTTGCCTTGGGATGTATCAGAGACAGGGTCCTTGGGACAAAGGATAAAATTGTTGGGGTTATTTATTAGAGACTGGTTTTACTAGTTTCCAGTTAGTTAGAGCTAAAAAAGCTATGCTTTTTGAAGTGTGATTTTTTGGGGAGATAATGTTTTCTTTGGAAAGTCTGTAATTCTGCAATAATAACTACTTTTATCTGAAATAATGCTAGAAATAAATCCTATTGGCCAGAGCTATTAATATATTACTAGCATTGAACTTCTGGCTATCTATTATCACCCATACCAGTACTAGAATGGGCACGTGAACTCATCCATTTGCAGAGTAGTGTCCCTTAACTGTATAGCGTCACACCATCATGTTGGACACAAACATGGCATCCAGTGTTTTCAAATACAGGTGTTTAAAGGTAGATATCTAAAATCCTTATCTAGAGAGACAGAGCGATGATCCAGCTCCAAGTGGTCTGCCATTGACAGTTCCTATTCTCATTAGGAGATCAGACTGCTTTACTGGACTGCCAAAATAGAAGGTTAAATGTTCAGTTTCAGATACTTGAGTACAAAGACTGGCTTCTGCAAGTCTGATTTCTTTCTATGCAAGTAAATAGCTTTACCTCTTTTTGTAACTTTATATAAGTATTAAGAGGTACAAGGAAAACAAAGGTGCAAAGCTCATATTTAAAGAGCTAGGTGACTAGCATGTCTATCCTGATAGCTTTTTAAAATCACATATAAACACTTCCCCATCCAATTTTCTTATCTGCATTAGTATATTTATGTTTAAATGTTAGTATTTTCATTTGTAAATACACATGTTCTTTCATCTTGTACAAGTGCTGGATATGCTCCCATACGTTGCAGAGGAATACAGTATGTGGGTGGCAATTTTCTCCAAACATTTTATCAGGCAATTTTCAGACAGCTTGGATTATGGATTTTCTTACCTAGCTAAAGAAGAACAACAATAGTGCTATTAAAGCTATTAAAGGATAATAGCTGATACCTACAGAGCTAGAGAGGAAGGTGGGAGAAAAATGGTTCTGGTTTAGGCAACTGAGCCTAATTCTGTCATGCACTGAGCTACGCCACCTCTTTCAGCAGTGGAAAGAGCTCAGCACCTTGTAGCCCAGACTGGCTGCTGTAAATGAGCATAAATGTCAGTTATTGGTACCCGATCACTAAGACATGGCTGGCTGCAACAAGTCTAGGGAATGGCCCTGGGTTAGCAGTCTCAGAAACCCGGCTTTATCTATACAAGGAAAGTAAGGGAGACCTGTTGGGTGCAGACAGGTTGGAGATGGCTGTCCCCACAGATCCATGTCCCTGCAAGGATGGGTGCGGAGCAACTCAGCTGGCTGCATGGCCTGAGACCATGCTGTGTTAACCTAAGCACCGAGCAGCTTTTGCATGAGCTGGTACCTCTGCACAGCACAACACAGCATAGACTTACCCTTTCAGTTTGTGGTTCTCCATTACGTTCTTCTCTCACGTTGATCTACCGCCAGTAATTGAAATACAGATAAAAATGATTCACCCATGATCATAAAGGAAAATAGTCATGATCATACAAGAAAGTAATGCAACGAACTAGAGCCTTATGCCCCAGACCTCTGGCTTAACCAAGAGGTGGCCCTATATCTAACATGTTTTTGTTACTATTCATTAATATAGATATAGAAGATAGCTAGTTATCAGACATATTAGTGAAGAGTGAAGAAATCATAAATTTGCGAGTAAGGCTGGTATGAAAGAAACTGCTGTTGTTGGTATTTTATGATAAAGGAATTATCAAACAGGTTAAAATAGTTCCCTGCATTTCATTATTAAAGTAAGAACACCACAGGTCTGAGGAAGTGGGGGCAAGGAGTGAAAATATTGACTGTGAATAGAACTTGATTAAGAGGGAAAGGAAAAAGCCCTGCTGTATTTTTCAGCTAATAAAGTCATTATACACTTCAACCTAGAAATAGCTTGTATGTAGCTTCTTAAATTCTGCAGTTAAAACTAGGAGTTTAACGCAGTTTCTTGCATAAAGGCATCTAGTGTTCTTTGAGATGACCAAGGGTACTCCTCAGTTCAGTCCAGAAGGACCTAGGTCTTGGGTCTCTGTCACACCTACAGCCCATGCATAGGCCTCAGACTTCCTCAGGCACCTCAAAGGGCACTAGATGCCAATGTGTGGCAACTGAGTGTAATGTTAAGAATGGACTTGGCAGATCCTTCTTCCAGCTCCGCTAAAAATTTCCTACAGGACTTGGGTTAAACTCTTAAGCTAATTCCTATAAAGACATTCAATTTCCATTAACTTCTGTGGGAACATTGATTCTTAAAGCAGAAGAGGTGCCTATGATGAGATTCAGCTGGCCTAATTTAGATACCTTATCTGTGCCTGCATTTTAGATGCCTAGTGAATAAGTCCTCCAGAAATCCAGGCAGACAGGATCTTCCTTTGAAGACATCTCACCACTGACTGTATAGGAAATATCAGATCTTTTTTTAGGATAACTGGTTTGCTTTGGTATTTAAAACTTAGCACATTAGATGTCTGCAGTTAGATAGACTGGATTTCATAGTTTAGGTATGTGGATGTGAACTGTATAATTTAAGTTTTAAAAAAACAAGATGCACAGACTTTGTGGTTAATTTGTACGTAACTGTGGCAGCTGTATGTCCAAATGTCCATTTGAGCAAATGCAGTCTTTTGGCAGTGCAGATACCCAGATTACAGCAAAAAGGGCAGTGAGTGGAATTTATGGCAGACCATTGAAGCTGTTGACATTAAGTTACACAATCTGTTTAAATGATATGATAATATTCACATGATCTAATTGCAAGATAAACCAATGTTTAGGAAATACACAGATGTTAAGATGGAAAGTGAGCTATTAACTGCAAACTATTATTGTAATTTAAAAGCACGATCCATGTTCATCAAACTAATTTTTTTTCTTCTATCATCCTAATTCAGAAAAATGGAAACAACATGAAATTTTCAGCACGCAAAATGATCTGTTCATGAGCAAACAGTAGACTAAGAGAGTGCAGCAGAAATGATGCAGTGAATTAGACCAAATAACAAATACATCTGAGAGAACCATGATCTTCTTCCTGGAACATACAGAGACACGACGGGATTCAACAAGTAAATTTTGCAGTGTGAACTGGTTTCCTAGCCGTACTTGAAAGTTCAAAAACGAATAAGGTCTAAGCAATGCTACCTCACCAAAATGTTCTCCAACACTGAAGTAAACACAGATGAAAGATTCAGACATTTTATTCTCCATTCTCATATTAAAAGTGGTTGTTCAGTCTATGCAAATACACTGCTTTTCAAAATTTGTGACTGGGATTCATCTCACCTAGCTTTAGACATTTGCAATCTCGACAGCTACTTCTGAGCCCATCGCCTTTGGCTCACTTCGTACTGAAAGGAGAGCAATAGGTAATCTAGGGTGCAATTCAGCTGTCCTATTTAGGAGGCCTAATTTTAGGTTAAGATGAATCACATTCCAGAAGTGTCTATGTTTCTCCATCAACTAGAAAGGGAGCTCAGATGTGAAATTTCTGCATCTTATTTTTTCTCAGTGAACACTGCTTTAGAAACTCTGAATCTTAACGCTCACAGACTTGATTTTATGCTGTATAAAATGGGAGAAAAATAAAGTAAAAAAAGAAATAAATCTTGAGGAGGCTGGAACAACTTCAGAAGACTGAAGGCAACTTTGAATCTGTCTGGATCAAAAGGTAAGCTGGAGTTTAGCATCACACTGACAGAAACGGGAGTTCTACCTGAAGAGCCTTTGGAGGGGATTAGTTTATGCAAAGGCTTCTCATCCATCAGGGAAGCTCCCCCCTCCTCATCGCCACGCCATCGCTCTCTGAGCTCCCAGCACCGCCAGGAGCAATTTCGGCTTCTTTCTGCATCAGCGACAGGCGTGTTTCAGATGAGGCATCAGCTGAACAGGAGAACAAAGGGCATAAACAATCAAAGCCCTTCAGGAGCTCACTTTACAAGTTTCCCATAAATCTTTTTAAATTCTTCAGTCTAATTGCATTGGCCCAATTTTTGCCCCTGAGTTGCTCCTACTTTAAACAGATGGAGAACTGAGCCTGTTCTGCTTGAGATTTTTCATTGATGAGTTTTGCATTGTACGTGGTAAAAAAAACAGGCCTTTTTCCCTTCTTCAGGTACACAGTACAGAGGAAAATTCTCAATAGAAGAAAAGGGCTGACTATGTTCCTACAGCTGCTGCGTGCTGTACCCACCTCTGGGCATGGAAGGTGGGGGAGCGAGATGACTCTCCATAGCTGGGACTGAGGCAACTAAGCATGGCAGAAGTACTGAGCACAGGCTCTGCTGTGGCCAAAAATTGTTGAAATGGCAACAGATCCGAATCAAATCCTTTTCTGGATGGGAATGAGGCTAAAGAATAGATAACTGTCCATGAGAAAAAACCTGAAAACCCAGAAACTGCATAATGAAGAGTATTCTTAGGCTACAAGTAAAGAGCACTAGTGTCCTGTTGCTGGGTGATTTGTTTCTAAGTGGCAATTCTGCTCCTGTCTTTACCAGATGATGTCCTCCTTATGAGAAATGGGCAAATATGGTTGAGTTTTACAAATGAAGGTGTGTATGTGCATAGGCTGTTGGTGCCGTAGTTCTAGCTTTTCTGCCTGTAGCTGTTGAATGCATGGCCTGATGTGAAAAATGGGTACTGCAACCCCGCCAAAGTCAGGGGAACTGAGTCCCTCCCAGTAATAAGCTCAGCCCAAGGAACAGCAAAGAAACATTTGACCATGTCAGCAAGGAAAAATTTGTCCTTGTGCTTTTCAATCTTCTTCAGCCAAAACATACAAAACTTAGTTCTTCTGATACATAAAGTACAAGTATCAGTGATAAATGATGTCCCACTCATCTTCTTTCCATCTTACCCTCTAAATGGTCCTATTCTATGACTCCCAATTACAAGTTCCTGTTATTCTTTTAATTGCTGTAAAACTGAACAGTCTCCATATGTTCAGAGCAGCTTGCAATTAGTATACCCTGAACTTAGAAACCGCAGCCTATTAAAAATATGGACATATTAAAGCATAGCATCTGGAAACCTGCATATGTTCGTCTCGCACAGTGGGCTTCAGATGCCAGGATCAAATGGAGACTCCTAGCTGTCCCAGAAAAGAGCTTACATGTGTCACCACTCAGCTGCAGAACTTCAGAGAATTGTTATACTTCCTTGGAAAATATTATATTATTTCACACTTACCTTTTACACTATTTTCACATTAAAAAGATAAAGAAAAAAAAAGACATTTTAATTTCTTTAATAAGCTAATGTTTGCTATGTTATAACCACTCAGTTGGATTTCTCAATTAGGCTTATAGCCACACCACCAACAAAACTATGAAGATAAGAATATGAAAGTTTTAATCCAAACTCAGATGTGTTTTGCTATGCTAGTTGTCTCATTCTGCGAAGTTTCCATCAAACCAAGGGCCTGCTGGTGAGCCATTTCTGCTTAAATGCATTTTTGTTCTATCCCATAAAAAGTGTAAGGAGTAATGCTTTTGCAGGAATATAAAGTAGAGATGAAGACTGGGCTTATATCTCTTCCAAAAATGAAAAGTCCTGAAATGGAACACATAGTTTTCCTCTTTATATAGCTGTCAGGGCAAAGACAGCTCTCTGTTTTATCCAGATTCCCATTTGAACAAATATGCTGCACTAGCTGAGGGCTGTTTTCCATTTTAATAGCAAATATTCTGTCAATAACAACCTTGTACATGAAACAGGAGATTTTTGATATATGTTATATTAATCAAAGTAATTGAAGCACAAAAATTTCTGCTAACAAGTAGACACAGAGCAATACATTCCAGCAGATCTGAAGTGCTTTTTGGAAGTGGCACTACTGAAGAAAAAAAAATTAAATGATTCATTTTGCTTTGTACAAGACTTAAAAGCAATATTATGTAACACAACAAATTCAGCTCAGTGCCTTCACTTGGCTGAGGGATGAATTTGGCCCAAAGGCTGGGATTTGGCTCCACATTTAGACACCTCTACTGTAAGAGCAGGTGTTCCTAGGTAGGGCAAGTGCCTAAATACTGCAGTGACTAGAGATTTAGGATAGCTGCATCATGTCCATGGCCCAAGCAGGTACAAAAAATGAGCTAAGAAAGATCTGCTTCTTTCTGCATATATATAGCTATAGCTCCTGAGGCTGGGAGGGTATCTCAGGGCATCTCAAACAGCTTTCAAAACCCATGTTTAGGCAAGCAAATATAGTTTCTTAGTCAAAAGAGGTAGTGATGCTTGACTGAGCAGATGCACGTGTCCACTTCAGGATGGGATGATTCACCCTCTAGATTCCCTTGAAGCCTTTGAGTAGATCCCTGTTGATGATGGTGGGATCTTAAACACCTAGCATATAGGAAGATATCTACATTAAAGATGCCTATATGTATGCATCTGAAGTCAGTTAAATTAGTCCAGAGATGCATATTTCTTTCTTCTAAATACAGCGAAAGTTTACCTCATTAGCTTAAACTGGATACCTGATATATGAGCAGCCAATATGATGAGTTGAACCTCACACTCCCAGCTTGCCATATACTTTCCAGGTTAACATAACTATCCTTTATATCAGGCACACTTCATGTAGAAATGAGAAATAACAACATTATTATGCTATTCTCTAGTGAAAATATAATGGAAATATTGTCTCCTACCAGGTACCAGAGCAAGCTCGGTTCAAAGATCCAGAAAATGATTCAACCCTTGTGTCTCTGCTGGTACCAGGAGGCTGAATTTTTGGCTTAAAGATAAAACTGGGAAAAAATTGTGTCCAAATGCCATTAATATATTTGTTAGTAGTAAGTTGATTTTCTAGATATTATTCTATAATAATAATGGTTCCATTGTGCTAGACAAAACATAGATGTGTAATCAAGCTGTCTTTTGACCATAATATAGCTATTACCAGACATTTTGTTATTATGAAATACCTCTAGAAGAGTAGTCTGCTTCATGTGATTTTCACGACTGAAGATAATCAGGAAAACCTGGAAGATCTGTTATCTGACATCTTGACTCGACTTACTCCCCATGTACTGCATTCTCTCTCTCGTGGACCTCACTAAGTCTATTTTTATCTGGATATTAAAAACTTGATGGAGTGCTGAAGAAGGTCTCTTTTCTCAGAGGGTTTGGCAGCTGCAATTAGTTGGACCCCAATGACTCTGCAATCTGCTGTTTATAAACAAGCAGTCTGAGTGGCAACACATATTCTCCATACCCCGCATATCTCCGTAAAATCATTCCAGTCTTTCTTCGCAATCTTCAGCAAGACTTCTCTAATGCTTCAGCTCAGCTCTTTCCACGTCATAAATATTTTGACAACATCCTTTAGAGTATCTCAGTCTCAAATCTCAGTCAGATTCATCTGTCATTTACAGGCATGTTTGGCTCATTTGCTTATAATGGGTAGATTGTGTGCTTTCAGTAACAGATGTCATTAGAAAATACCAATATGGCCAGAAAGCAGAGAGAAGACAAAGAAGGAACACAAAAGACAGGAGGAAAGTAAATCATATAAAGAGAGCTATGGAGATCTCTTCACCCTTTCTTAGAAAAATGAAGTCAGGAGACAAGTGATGAAATTGAGAGGCAGAAAATTTAAAACTAGAGCTGTTTTTTCCTGCAGTGTGTAATTGCCAAAAGATGCTCTTTACATGGCTTTCCATGTTATCTCTGTTGTGTGTCTGGCCCTCAATGCAGAAGTTGTTTCTTATCCTTTTGGAAAGTGGATTGCATCCTGCAGGCACCCGTTGCAAAAGATAATGAAAAAAATGGGTTAGTTTGATTTAGATATCCATATGTTTAGTAAAATATTATGTGTGGTTCAGGAAAAGAATCAGCAATAATTAAGAATATGCTTCATGAGCAAACAGGAGAAAAAGCAGTAAGGACATCTTTACAAGCGTCTAGTGCTGACTGATGTAAGAGATGGTTTATACTGCTGCATAAATAATGGTTTTGTTTCTTATTCCTGTTCACTGGCAGAACAGCCAGTGGCATGCCAAAGAAAGGAAAGAAAAAAACACTTAGAAATGATTCTCTGGAGTCTGCAGCCATCCGCTTCACTAAGGAATAACTCATCTGAGAGTACAAAACATTCCTGCTCCTTGCACCTTTACTGCAGATACTAATGGAGTTATAAGTCTCTGCTATCTATCCACTTTCCAGTATGGGGTTGTTGGTTTTTCTGGGCACTGACAATGTGTTTTGAAATAAAAAATAAAAGAAAACACTTTCTTTCTTGACTGCTTGCTGAAAACATAACAGAAGGCTAAATTTTGTGCTCACTTCTGTAGGAAAGTAAGTAAAACCAAAGTGCTCCTCCCCTGCATTTTCTGTGCCAGTGATCAAGCTCCTGGGCAGTGAAACACAAAAATTTGCAAGGTTTCCTATTGCTTATCCATTCTTAGAATGGGAAAGAGGGTGCAATACAGAACAGACAGGGCACTGGATCCATGTTTTGATTCCTCGCCCTAAGACATGCCAAAAAGCCAGATTTATTTGCTGTGCATTATATTTATTCCCTCTGCCTCCTGTAACAAGGAGGAATTATGATTTCATGCATCAAAGGGAACGACAATAGCTCCAGGGCCATAGATCTGATGTTTTGCCCCTGCTCCGTGCTACGCCTGAAGTCTGAATATAGCTCATCGTGATGGGTTTGCCATTGCCAGATATTCTGAACATGCAGTGTCTCCATCTTCTGCCCACTTTTGGGAGCCGTGTTTAAGCAATAACAATATTAAGAAGAAACAATTTATCCAAATAAATTAAGGGCTAAATATACGTACATATGAATTAGTGATGCTGGGTGTCATGTGCTGTCAGTAACTTTTTACCTCAGTTGGAAAATGATTGATTGCACTAACTCAGTTGTGGAATTGCATTAATATCCCCAAGAAAAAAACAGATATATTCAGGAAATTGTAACTGTGAGACTTTTGAAACTGGAATAAATGAAACTAAAAGAATTTACAAAATTTTTGAGAGCGGGGCAAGTCTATGAGTTGACCTGAGCTATACCTAAATTTTAGACATATATGTATAACGATGGGGCAGATAATGATAGATTCATACTCCTGAGGTGAGGGGAGCAAAAAGGGGTAATGAAATGAGCACAGAGTAAATATGTTATACTTGTAATTAATATGCAATGCTAAAATACGGAGTCATAATTTATATCACATTCTGAATGAAAACAATGCTGATTGATAGTAAAAAAAACCCCAACCATAGGTTTACTAAAAGACATGAACACCACGTCCTAAGAAATTAAGCAAGAAATGAAAAAAAAAAAAAGTTTAAAAAAATGCCTTGACTTGTTTTCATTTCCTTATTCTGTATGATTAAACTAGTCACAAATAAGCATTAACATACTGCTAACACAGATCAGAGCCAGTGACTGCCATGTATTGGATGCATTGTACATACATGTTACACAGGCTGTGACAACAGAACACACACTGTAACACAACCTAGAGAAAAACCTGTCTTCTTTAGCAGTGATGCTAGGAAAGGCTTCTGCAAGCAAACTAAGACTATCAAAATGATCTACTTCATTGCAATCAATATTTCCACATTTAGATCTCAGAATCAATTTAATTTGTGCATTTGTTTAGCAAATCAATGCAGAGAATGATACATTGTGAATCATAACAAAAAGTTCACCACTGGAGACAGCAGCCTAATCTTTAGGATACAAAAATATCTGAGTTCATCTGAAAAACTGAATTAAATATGTGGAACTAATGTTCTATGAGCCTGAACTCTTCTCTTTTAAAAAGAGTCAAACAGCAGCTTCCCATAGTTACCATATTATTATGATTTGTTTTGCTATCACTGAAGATGTGTTTCAGCTACAACAAAGACAGTTCTCCTCCAGAAAGCTTGCAACGTCTAACACAAAGACACAAAGACATGGGGAAGACATGATTTCCTGGAATTAATAGCTCAGGAAGACAGCTTGACTTTTATTAAACCACATATTGTGGTGAAACAATAATTCACTGATCCCAGCCTGTGGGGCCACCAGAGCACGGGTCTCCATAGTAGTCTTCTCTACTGTCATGCCAATATCAGTATATTGGTAAAAGGAGGGAGCTGGTGAGGGAGCTTCAGTTAAAGAACGGTACAGAGATAGGGCTAAAATTAGTGCCCACCCCTTCCAGCCCAGAGGGAAACTCTCATGTCTGTGTTTCTGCTCCAGGTTTCCAAGTTTCCACCACCCACTGCTCTCCAACAGTGGTAAAGCCGAGCAGCTGCGACCTGCTGTGGATCCCCAGCCAGCAGCATTGCACTGTCCTGCCCTCCACTCCTCAGTGCACGCCTGGCTCATCCATGCACCCAGGGGAAGGAGAATTTCCCACAACAGAGTTTTGCTCAAGGCAGTCCTGATGGGAATGATCCCTCCAAAGGCATGAAGGAAACATTTACTGGTGGCACTCTGAAATGTAGCCAGGGAATACAATGGAATGTACCAGAAACAACTGAGACCCATTTAAGAATTAGGGATTTTTTAATGTGTTTTCCAGTATTTTGGCCATTAGGACTCAAATTTTGAACTCTTCTCTGGAATCAATTGGCCTAGAAATTTCTTTTTTTCCCCTCTCCCTCTGGATTTCATGTAAAAGCAAAGATGTCTCACAATCCCCCAGCTGCTGAAACCAGGATTGAAAAATGCCACTTCTGAGGGCCATGTGGAAAAACAGTAGCTGTGTCAAAGCAACTCTGGAGAGCTATTGATCCATCCTAAAATAAATGTCCCAGGTAGACTGATGAGATCTTCTCCTAAAGAAACCTCCACTTACTCTGCAGAGAACTTGGCAGCTACCTGGGCTGGACCCCTATGTTTTAGAAGAGCAAAGTTGGGTTGAAGGAATCCTACCTCCAGTTTCACTAGAAAAAAAAAAAAATTCTCAGAGTTTACACAAACGGCGAGACCAGGTAAATGCTACACCTTTGTGCAATATTAACGTGATTTTTTGACTTTTGCTTAAAACCAAAACTATTGCTTAAACCTTTGCATCTGCCCACCACAGGCAGAGAAACACTCAGTCTCTGGAGTGCCATTACCACCACTATTGTTTTTAATGGGAGTGCGTGCCAGGTCGGGAGGAACACAGCGCACAACAGTGGTTATTCAGCTTTCTCTTTTTCTAAACATGTGCGAAATAAGACATTCATTTCACAAGCCTATGCTGTGCCCTAATAAACACTATGTGATTTGAAATTTTAGCACTTACGCATGCGAAGGTTGGTTGAAGGAGATAGTCACATGTGGGGCTTGATTATAGTGTTTTATCACTCAGCTGAACATCTAATGTTTAGCACAGTAGTTGGAGTGCTTCTTTTCATGTCATAACAAAGGTTGCCCTCAGATAGTAATTACAGCCTTCCTAATAAAAGAAAAGGCGGTTTGGAACTGCCTGAAAAGTTCAGAAGAGGGAGACGAAGTTTGGAGAAAGAGTTTGCCATCACTTTGCATGTGGCAGGTAGTTTGCTGCCTGAGCTGCTGTGCAGCAAAGTGGCAGATCTGCCTTGAAAACATTTCCTCAAAGCTGGAGACATTAAAAAAAACCAACTAGCTGGAGAAAAAGAAAGTCTCTGGGATTACAAAAAAATCACAGCAAAGTTAATGTCTCTGTAAAAAATGTACAAAACCAATTTGAAGAATCATTGTATGATCTTTTAAAAGGTCAGAAATGCGTAGTGAAATGGAGATGTAGAGCGGAGCGTATTCAGCAGAGAATATTCAGAGCAAAGCTGCCCCTACTGAGTGCCGTGGTTAAGCATTCATAGCTTTGCCCAGAAGCGATATGTGCCAATATGGGTTATATTTTCTAGTAACATTTCTGAATGCATTCGAGGCTCTCATGAACTGCTGATGGTGTATGTCTCTGCTTTTGTACTTACTGCATAGCAATCAGGTTGATAAAAACAATTTGTTTTTTTTTTAATGCAGTTAAGGGCACTAAATCACAGATCTGCGTCTCCTTCTTCTGTCTTTGAAAATTCCAAGTGAATTTTATTTCTGATCTTTTGGATTTCTCTTTTTCTATTCTGACTTTCAAAACTACTTATCAGTGGTCAGCAACCTCATTAGCTCATTTTATCTTACAAATTGCAATGTATGGATCTGCTAGTTTTACCTTTGTAGCTTCCCAGGGATTCCCTTTTATTTTTAAATGAACAGTGGAACTAACAGTGCTAAGGCCCCAAATTTTATTGTCTGCTTCACAGTTGAAGAGGACTGTCCACGTATAATTTTTATTTTCAGTACACTGGTAGGTACAATTTTTCCTATTTCCGGTACCTGGGTAATAACTTATTCTATTTTTTGCTGCCTGCCTCCTTTTCCTATAGAGATTAAGTGACTAAATATGCTTTTCCAGCCTCTATGTACTGTGCAGGCTCCTTTCCATTTTCCATGTTTTTGTATCCACCTTTTTCTGGATTCCAGCTGTGTCTTCAAATTAGGCTGTCAGATTTTGACATATTTCTATATGAATAAACAGAATTTTCATTTTCTGTGGTGTCTAGGCATTGACACTATGCCATGGCAGGTACTACTTGATCATAAAATTGGATCTTCCTACCTTTTTCAAAAACATGCTTTCCCTCATGCACAGCCTCCATGTCTCTTGCTAAATAAAGCTGTGTAGTTCTGCACTAAACTTGTTTAGCCCTTACAATGTGGTGCTGCATTTCATCCTTAAATAACCATTACTTTATTAATATGTGTGGTCACAGAGATGTTTTGACACCCTTCAGGAAATCTGACGGCTGTTTGCTCTTTGCTGTGGCTGAAATATTCACCCTTCTGTGGTTAGGTAGGAGATGAAAGGTACTTTCAGATGCTTTGAACCAGTCGAGAATGTGCCAGAGGAAACATCCACAGGGGAGGAACGAAGGGAGGAATATAGGCTGCCGCATCAGAAACAGCGTAAGACGAAGCCTGCTGGTGAGCAATGCACAACATTTTTCTTGTACATCCTTGAGCCAACAACAGCTCGTGTGTGTCTCCTCATCCATGCTGATGGCACGTGTTCCCAGCTGCAAGACCGGGAGGGAGGGAGAGAAGAACAGCCGATACATTGGATTTGTGCCATCTGGAAAAATAAGGATAAGCAGGAAAAGCAGAGCCTTCCTCCCAAATTTGCAGCACCCCAGTTTCAGGTGTTATCAGTATTATGGTTTGGGAAGCTCTGGCCTTCAGATAGACGCACACATGTATGCACATCTGCATGTGTAAAGTCCTGGAGATATTCAGCTCAGCTGGTGATTGCTGGGCAGTTTGGGGCTAGTCCAGAAGTCCATCCCCACCACCACCACTGTGTTCTTGCAGTCTCCAGATGTGGGGCGGCAAGTTTATGGGGAAGAAAACGAGAACAGACTATGCAGCAGGTTGCTGCTTGCAGCCTATAACATTATAGATGTGTGATCCAGCAGAGGCTTTGTTTTTGCTGCACTGCGGTGAGTGTTGTTCATGCTTATGCACAGCCTCTTGCCTTTAGTTGTTTGCAACCCAGATCATTTCTGGGTTTCAAGCCGCTTGCTGCTGTGGTACCCTCTGTGCCTTGCTTGGTATCTGATCCTGGTGGCTGCCCCTGGCAGCATCTCACTGGCTGAAAAGCAGCTGTCTGCTTGGTAGCGATGGCCCATACCTGCCCAGGCGACACACAGGCTGACACGGTACAGCCACAGACCACTGTGCACTCCCTACCCAACCACAGGCATCATCCAAAGTACTGCTCTGCAGTACTTTGCATTTTTACAAAGATTTTATGTTATTCTCAGTACAGGAAAGACCTGTTGGAGCCGGTCCAGAGTAAGGCCACAAAGATGATCAGAGGGCTGGAACACCTCTCCTATGAAGAAAGACTGAGAGTTGGGGTTGTTCAGCTTGGAGAAGAGAAGGCTCCGGGGAGACCTTATAGCAGCCTTTCAATACTTAATGGGGGCTTATAAGAAAGACAGGGACAGACTTTTTAGCAGGGCCTGAAGCAATAGGACAAGGAGTAATGGTTTTAAACGAAAAGAGGATAGATTCAGACTAGATATAAAGAAGAAATTTTTTACAATGAGGGAGGTGAAACGCTGGCACAGGTTGCCCAGAGAGGCTGTAGAAGCGCCATCGCTGGAAACACTCAAAGTCAGGTTGGATGGGGCTCTGAGCAACCTGATCTCGTTGAAGATGTCCCTGCTCATTGCAGGGGGGGTTGGACCAGATGACCTTTAAAGGTCCCTTCCAACCCAAACCATTCTATGATTCTATGATTCTGATTCTATGATATTATTCCATGTGCTCCCCAGTAATCAATCATGTTTCTTGACAATTTGGAAATACATTTATATGCGTGCATGCACATACACTTTTGTATATACCAGGCCTTGAGATGCTGCTGGGAGGTTTCTTCACAGATTCTTCTCTACCACCTTTGCAGGTCTTCTGCCCCACAGCTGATGAAGGCACATGGCTGTATGACAGGGTACGTGCATTCCTGTTGCTGTAATGTTTTTTCTTGCCTGTGTCTGCACATCAATTCCCAATGGGCCCCCAGGTCCTCAGGCAGTGCAGAGTGTTGCTCACGCTGGAGGTGGCACCTAGCAGTGTCACACACATCTGGAGTGACTCTATCCGTTTCATGCCAAGGCGGAGCGTGCTCATTTTATGTGGAGATGGGCTGACATGATGTGTTGTCTGCAGTGGTTGGTGACGTGATTTGATGACTTGAGGAAATCCCTCCACTTGTGTATTCCCACGTTAATGTGGAATCTGACTAATTGATAAGCATTTGCTAGCTTAGGAAGTCCTCTCCCTGACCATCACATGAAGGACTGGACATCAGAAACCTTGCTGGCTTAGGGGCATCTTTGTAGCAATTAAATCAGTCATCACCTCCGACACCATTTCTGAGAAATACATTGGGTTTTTGGACAGAATAGATAGATCTGAGAAGACAGAAGAGGACCCAGTCATTTTACGGCTGTCCTTGTGCCTGATGAAATATCTCATGTGCCACAGGTTATTCACCAGCACTGTATATTTAGTCCTACCTGGAATGACGATCATCCAAACAGGATCGTAAATAAGCTCTCTGTTTTTATAGCAAGGTCACATTGGTGGGGCTTTCCGATCTCTGACAAATTCAGCAGCTGTTGGAAGGGCTTTGCTGGGAAGCCCTGCAAACCTGCCTCAGGTTGCAGGCAGCAAACTCTGCTCTGCAGAAGAGAGGGGCATGGGAGATTCAGGATTTGCTGTGTCTTTGTCCCACAGGTTTTGCTCAGTCTCATGGAGTGCTCCTCAGACATTCAGGCTCAGATTCATGCTCCCTGGCCATGGGTGCTAAGGTCAGGTACCTCAGTGAGGAGCACAGTCCCCTCTGGTGCCTCTGTGGTCAGTGGAAGGAGGTGGGTGCCCGGGGGACAGCACAGATCTCAGTGACTTGAGCCACTTCTGCTGCTGATGGCCCCTCTGTCCCTCCAGGGACAGCTAGCTCAGCAAGGGGAGATATGAACATGGGATGAAGAGCACTTAGCCCTGATAATCCTACTTGTCTATTCATGCTAGAGATCATCTCAACACCATACTGAAATGGCTTGTGAAATAAATCTCAGTTCATCGTGGATAAGGGTGTTATGATAAGGAGCATTACAGAAGCCTTTTTCTACAAACCTGTTTTTTATACTCCTTAGGCACTACACAATTCAAGCCCGGACAATTGTGCTTATGGCAGGGGGTCATTAATACAAATCTTAATTTGTCCACATATGGGTTGTGCCAGCCAACCTAGCACTCCCCAGCTCTGAGCCGCCGGGGACGTGGCATTAGTGCCCCCCATTAACAGAGACAAACCAAGAGCTGCTGGGAGCATCTGGCCCCTGCCCATCTGTCCAAAGCCAGTTTTCTCAGCAGTTGTCTCCTTGCCATTCCTTCCAATACATTAATTTTATAATGGCACACAAACCGTCTCTTCTAATGCTTGGAAAGGTATATGGGAATGTTTCTTTTAAAGCCTGCAGGCTTTATGGCATCCTATTGCTATTAACATTCCCTACTATCTTTGACTGAAGCTATTTCCGAAGCATGTAGCACAGCAGATACATGGTGCATATGTGACAGGGATATGCATGAAATATTTGACAGAGACAAGGTGAGTCAGGTTTGGTTTATAGACCATGAAAGAGGGGGCTGAACTCACACTGTGCCGTCAATCTTGTCGATTCGCCGTTGCGGAGTCACTCCTGGAGGCCGTCCAAGCCCAAGCGGAAGCTCTCAGGAAGGACAGAAAATTGGCAAGTGCCAGATGATAAATATTTTAAGCTCCCGTTGCCTGGCCCAGTGCCAGCACAACGTCCCTGCATGAGCGTGACCACCACTGGAGTTTGGGTCTGGGGAGCAGCGTAGCTGCTGCACCCCATCCAAGTGGAGAGTTATGAAGTGAAAACGTGGAAAATGTTAAAAGCCACAAATCAGGCTGTTGTTGCCATGATGACCCAAAAGCATCACAGTAAAAATCAGGACCTTTTCCACCTGGGAAGAGGATCTTAAGTTTTATGAAGGTATTACATTCTGGGTATTGGTTACTGGCTGCAGAAGGGAAACGTCTCCAAGGAAGAACCATGGGGTTGCAGTTCTTTGGGGAAAAAGGAGCTGATGCTCACCACCAAAATTGTTTTCTAACAACAGGTTCCCCCTTTTAAGACAAGCGGATGGTTAAAAATTTGTGGCCATTGGGGGAAACAGCTGATGGAGTCTAGTGTTTACCTCCTGCTTGCATTTAAGGAATGTGTCAGCTCCTCTTTCCTAGGCGCAGCAGGGACCATACAGCGCCTGTCTGCTCCTCCTTTTATGCACCCTTCAGCCAGTGCTTGGTCTGAAAAGCACACCAGGATTTTTCTCAAGGGCTTTCTCCCCGACAGCCTGTGGTCAGGTCTGGAGCAGCTTTTCTGTCTCCTCTGGTCCGTTCTGCCTCTCCCGCCCCAGCATGTGCACATCACAAAACCGACAAAGCCAGCCCCTGCCTGTCCGTGGCTTTGTGTCGGCAGTGCCGGACCCCCGGGGCTGCAGCGGGAGCTACCAGAGTTTAACTGTTCCTTGCAACCCCCTAAAATAGAGGCGCGTGGGCACACAATTTACAGTAATTTATAAACAGCACACACCATGTCAGGAGAGGACCAGGAGGATGCTGTACACATAATATAAACTGCAAAGCTTCGGTAAGTGGAAGAAAGAGATCCCTTAGAGACTTCATTTATCCTCTCTCCTCCACACTGTGCTGTACACGTACAATTGCCTCTGCTGACAAGCCTTACATTTTGGATTCAGGTGTGTGCTAGCAGCAATGCACTTCACAATTAAAATAATGGGTTCAGACCCACCACGTGAGTCTGTTATAAAACAGGAAAGGGATTATATAAACCTTCGTTTGCTCTGGCAATAAATTCCGCATTTCTACCAGCTTGTCTTACCCTAAATATTCCTCTTATTCCTGTGGAATTGGTATGGTGAAGCACACAAACTGTAATGTCATCCTATGCTTCCAACTTCTTACACAGCTGCCTTTTTAGATATCTAAGCCAGTGATCTCAGGAAATTTCAGTGTTCCTTGAAAAACATTGAATCTACAGATAAGAAGGATTTCTCAGAGATAAGACAAGTATCTGTGGTCTGCTGCAATTATAACTGGATTTTTTTTTAACAAATAACTTGCAAAAACGTTTCCAGCCAGTGTGAGGATCATTCACTTTCATCAACCTGACATTCCTGCATGACAGAGAGGTGGGTGGGGAAACCCACCATATTTGGGCACCATAAACAGCCCACCTACAGCACCAGGGTGTCACAGCTACTGCTCAGAAACAGCCCTGGAAGGGGGGTGCCCCAAAGCCAGAGAGAACCTTTTCCAACATGGTTTTCTTTTCTCTTCTTTGCACATTACTACATTATTAGATATAGGCCTCATTACCCATTCAGGGATGCATGATAAAAATAGTAAACATGAAAATGCACCTTTTAGGTGGTGAATTAAAATCTTGGGATAAAATACCTTCTAAATATCATTGTCTGCATGGAGTTTGTCTACATTCCAGCATACTTGGTTTCCAAAAGCAGTTTTTCCATGTTTATTGATTAATAACTGCCATTCTTTGTGTCTTCTACCAGACTGACAGCCTCAGTCTGAAAGCCCCATTATCAGTCACATAACCATTTGCCTAACTTTATCCATCAGGATGCCTGTTTAAAGCAGGAATACTGCTTTAAATGCCAAATATTTTCCACTGTTTCATGGGGATGCTATAAGAGAATGGAAACATTCAATACAAATTTACCGGAACAGAAAACCAGCAGTGGTTTGGAAAGTGCGCTTGCACTGTTAGGGGGAGTTTCAGAGCAAGCCAATTTCACTTGTTTTAATCTTTGCATAGGTTCTTTCCCCACCTTCCCGGCACACTTATTCCCATTATTAGGATCGTCCAGTCATTCCCAACCTTCTCTCTCCTGGAGGCCATGTGCTGAGGACACAAAATCTTGGAGCAGGTCAGGTAGCTGGTGACTGCACCATCTTACTACATTGCTACAAAACAGAGCTGGAAGAGCTCTTGAGAGCATCAAATCCAAGTCCCTGCCCGCAGGAGGAGCAGCTACCCCCAAATGCCTTCTGACAGACGCTAGTCCAACATGTGTCTTAAGCTCCAGGGATGGGACACCGCAGCCTTTCTAGCCAAACTGCTATCTCGCTTAGCTCTTCTTATCCCTGGGAAGTTTTTCCTAGTGTTTAGCCTATATCTCCCTTGCTGCAGTTTAAGCCCATTAAGAAGAATTTATTAGCAAATGGAAAGCATCTCATATTTTATCCTCTAGAGGAGATAGCAATAAATTATTGGAAGCACCTTTAGGGCTCCTCTGTTACATATACATGATCCCAGCCTCAGCTCAATACTCAAGAACCACTCTGGTTTCCCACAGCTGATGTTCTTGGCTCTTGAAATGCTGTAACGCTGCTGCTTGCTGCACCCCTGAGGCAGCTCTGGGAATTTAGAGGAGCCCACTGGAGCTCAGTGGGGGGGTAAGCAGGGCCCCTGGGCTCAGCTGGGGAGGTGTCTAAGGCCACTGTGCCCACCACACACTGAAACAATTTAAAAAAAGAAGAAGAAAAAAAAGAAGTCAGAGCACGACAGACAGTTGCATCTGCTCTCCCCATGGCTTCTCTGTGCCATGATGCTATGCCACAGCCCAGGGACTGGCTCACGCCGTTCCCATGACACAGGTTGTCTGTAGCCCTTCCATCATGCCACACCCAGATTTTGTCTCCATCCTCTGACACTGCCCTTTTCGGTCTTTTCTCTGTTTGCTATTGCTTCAGCAGCACAGGAGAAGCCAGAGGTGCTGGGGAAGCCCTCGGCGGGAGCATTTCTGCTGACCTCCACAAGTGCCATCTTTCCATTGCTCCTGTGCTTGGGTGCTGTGAATGCCCCATCTTGCCCCAAATCCATCACCACAAGCCGTCATCACTGATGTTTTTCAACGGGATCAAGATGTGGCTTTCACTACTGAAGTTACCACAGTGAGGGACATGGCAGATGCTTGATCTGATTAAAAACAAAGCACCAGGCAAAAATCAGAAACAAATTCTCTCTCGTAACTAAAACCATGAATCAGACTGACTACTTTGGGATGAATAATTTTGGTGTCTTAACACCCAGAGTACAGATACCTGTGTGCTGGTTTTGGCTGGGATAGAGTTAGTTTTCTTCACAGAAGCTAGTATGGGGCTATGTTTTGGATTTGTGGTGAAAACAGGGATGTTTTCATTATTGCTGAGCAGTGCTCGCACCGAGTCAAGACGTTTTCTGCTTCTCACCCCACCCCACCAGCGAGCAGGCTGGGGGTGCACAAGAAGTTGGGAGGGGACACAGCTGGGACAGCTGACCCCAACTGACCAAAGGAATATTCCGCACCATATGGTGTCATGCTCAGCAATATAAAGCTGGGGGAAGAAGAAGGAAGGGGGGATGTTCGGAGCGATGGCATTTTGTCTTCCCAAGTAACGGTTACGCATAATGGAGCCCTGCTTTCCTGGAGATGACTGAACACCTGCCCATGGGAAGCAGTGAATGAATTCCTTGTTTTGCTTTGCTTGTGTGCATGGCTTTTGCTTTACCTATTAAACTGTCTTTACCTCAACCCACGAGTTTTCTCACTTTTACCCTTTCTATTCTCCCTCCCATCCCACTGCACAGGGGGGAGTGAGCGAGAGGCTCTGTGGGGCTTAGTTGCCAGCTGGGGTTGAACCACCGCAACCTGGCTCCAGAATGATAGGTGAAACAGGACATGGGAGCTCAAAAGCAGAGTCAAAGAGACTGCTGCCAAGCTGACAGTGAAGGAGGGAGCCAGGGATAACATGTACCAGGCCCAAGACACACGAATTCCTGCCTGGTCCTACTGATTCAGAGCCGCAAGCTTGGTGTCCCCATATGCCCATGGCATGGAGGCACTCAGCGATGGCACCCCCACAGTCAGCATGCTTGCAGAGGAAGTTAATAAGCTCAGCTGAATCTTACCCTGAAAGTCCCTGTTTTTCCCCAGTTTCCTCCAGGAGGTGTTACACTGCAGACCTCCATAGGACTGAGAGAGTTATGCTTTCAGATGAGATGGGAGTGGGAGCCCAGAAAGACAACAAATAGGCAATGCTCTGCTGAGAGTTTTGCTGCCGCTGTGAATTACACCTGAAGTGCCCTGAGCGTTAGTAATTTCCCTTTTCACTTCTGCATGCAAAACTAAAGCAAAGCCCCAGCCATGGGCAGCCCTTGCTCCGCTTTTCTGGGCGAGGACACAGGCACCATCTCTGATCGCCAGCAGAAGTAGTGGCCAAGACTATAACCATAAGCAGTGGAAAAATGACTGTTGTTTTTTGTGAGACAGGTTAAACCATCTAGAGATCCTTTTCATAGTTAGGCCAAGGGCCAAGACTGCTGCTGAGCAAGAATAAGCCTCAGCTTAGATTTAGGAGGCCCACAGCAGGTCCAGGCAAACGCTTGTTTGCAGGCAGCCTAGCCTGGTATTCCTCACTTGCATCAATCAAGTGCTGAGTATTTTCTCAAAGTATTAGGACACCTTAAAGCTACTAGATATAAAGCAGTTCTAAAAAGATTAGTGGGAAGTTTTGGTTTCCATGTGCAGTGCTGGCTGGTCAGATATAGTGTGATCTAGTGCTTTTCTCTGAGGCAGGTTAACACAATCTTTTCCATTTTGAAAAACAAGATTAACTTGGAGTTCTTGGTTAATTTGCAGGTTTTTAAGAGGTCAAAGGTGCTTCCTACAGGCTAAGTTGAACCTGCTTCTCTGTCTCTCCAGTGTTTGCCAGATCTGGAGTTTATGTTATAGCTGAAGCTAGACCTGAGATGTGATTCTGAGTGCAGCTGGGATCACAGTTCATCCTCCGGTTTAAGAGCTACCCAGTGGAAATTTGGCAGATTAGCAGGCCCATTTTCCACAGAGAGCCTGGTGTATCTGCTCTGCCAGGCACAAGAGGTTGGTGAGGACCTAGGGCAAACAAGGCATCTTCGAAGTTGCATTGAAGCAGATGTGCAGGTCACTGCATTTCTAGCTGATCAACATCAGCCTAGCATGACTATCCAACAGCTGTCCATCTTTGTCTGAGAGTAACGGTGCTTCATCAGTTGAAAACTCAGACATCCAGTAAGTCCAAACTGCCAGGAAGAAGAAATTAGTTTGGCTGTAGTGCATGATGTAGCAAACACTCCTCAGACTGTCTCAGTCTCTTATCTAGATTGTAAAAAATGGCATTAATTTTAGTTCTACCATTATGCTGCATTTATTGAGGATCTGGGACTTATGGAACACTTCTTGTTCTGTTTATTCCCATTTTCTCATTAAAAATTGAAACCAGGCTGCACACTAGAATTAAGCGTGTTGCTCTGAAAGGCCAAATCCTGCTCTCTTTTCTGGCAATAACAAAATTCCCATTAGTTTTATTGGCACAGCACTGAGCCCTAAAGCTAAAAGTAGCTCCATGAGTGACAGAACCATTGCATTCAAAATGAAATGCTCCTCCTGATGCAGAGCTGAGTTTCTTTCTTTGCTGTCATTTGTGAAAAATAACGATGATCTCTGCAGATGCCATCTGCGTAGGTCTGTGCCTTCCCTCCAAACCCTTCTGTGACTTGGATTGCTTGGCCATAACCAGAGAAATGCCGATAAGCTGACAGTGGCACATGCAAGCCACAGGCAGTCGAGGTTACATGGGGAGGGAGGTGGGCACAAGGACAGCTCAAAGCCTGGGTGCGTAGGGAGAAGATACATAAAGGACTCCTCTTACCAGCAGTCCTAGGACATGGAGGATCCTTCTTTCAAATTGCAAGACAGGAAGATTTACAGTGCATTTGACACGTTATTTCATCCTATTTTTCTTATGAAATCAGCTTCATCTGCCCAACTAAATCTTGAGGAAAGAAATATGTTGTTTTTTTTCCAGCTGGACTTTGATCAGTTCAGAAAAAAAAAGTCATCACTCTGTGACGACTCTTATGAGTCTGTCATGTACGTTGTAATTTAGTGTCTCTTGGAAGGACCCAGCTGATGAAATACAGAGACTGCATAGGAGTGTCAGCTTGCACTTTTAAAGAAAAGTTTGGGAAAAAAACCTTTAAAAATGCAAATAAAGTTTAAGCTTAAAGGTGGAAACCTAAAAGCTAAGTAAAACAAATAGCAACAGACTATCTAAAAATGATCTCATGCTTTTTAAAATAAAATCTCTAGGTTTTGGAGCCGCAGGTGCCACTTTTGATGCTTGTAAATCATCGTCATGCAAATATAGTATTCATGGCATCTGCTTGTCAGTAGCATCAGCTCTTTGTTAAACACTCATATATTCATGTGCTTCCCCGCTGGCAAATATGCAGACAGTATAACGTGTGCTAAAAGTAGTAATCAAAGGTTTGTGTTACATGCTGCATTTAGCTATGGCAGGGCAGCTGACTGGACAGAAAGTCCTGGACAACAAAGCCTGCTCCCCTTGAAGCCGACACCTGAGTACAGCTATTTTCATCTGTTTCCTGCTAAGCTTTTTGATGGCCACAGCTCTTGGACCAGATGAGGGAGCGAGCGGTCAGACCCCCTCCAGCATGCACCACGATACTGTGGTACTCCTCCACAGAGTCCTTGTGCAAAGCTATGCCTGGAGAAGACAAATCTCCTGCTCTTCCCTCGCCCGAGCCATTGGTTGGGCTGCAGACTAACCTGCAGACTAAGACTAGGTAGTCAAAACCTACCGCCAGCACCTCACCCCTGTTTGCAGGCTTGTTTATGCCACGACCGTGTGCAAAGAACTGTTTGAAACCCACTATTAAGGTCTAGCCCCAGATTAGGCTTTCAAATATCTATTTATCTCATTTAAACTTCCTTCTAAAATACTTTATTCCTAAATTATGAAGAGGTTTAATAACAGCTTTCAGCTTCATTAACTGGTTTATATACCTGGAATTAAGAAAAAACACAAAAATCTTGATTAATTGCCCAGCAGCATTGTCTGACACAGTGTAGGGTTTACACTGGTGTTAAAGCGTTTCTGAGAAATTGAATTTTTACAGTGTAACGTAAGGTTTACATGAAGTCAACATCTAATTTGTGAAAATACAGAAAACAGATCCCATGTTGTGTTCCTCCTCTTATTCATTTCTGAAAAAACTCACAGAGCAGCAATTTGGCCAAAGAGTGCAATGATGCGTTCAGCTAAAAGAGAACCTTTTTAAACCATGCAAAAACTGCAGCTTGGCAGTATTTCACACATATCTATCCAAGGTTCGAATTTAACTTAATAGCCATATTTTGTTAACAAACAGTTCTTCTTCTGATGTGGAAATAGTATTAGATGAGTTTAAATAGTGTTTTAAAACACAGAAGCAAAAGTGATTGGCATATGCATGACTTCTATAGCTTTGTGTTACTGCCCGTCACCCCTGCATTTTGAGATGTTCAGCACAATTTGGATTCCTTCTCAAAACTGAACTTTTCATATTCAAAAGCATCACTCCAGTCAACATGCATCTGGGGTGCTTGAAGAATAGAAAATGAGCAAATAATGTACTGCCAGTTACCATTTAGTCAAACTGACCAATCCCTTTAAGAACAGGGGTGACTTTCAAGGACAACCAGCATGGTATTAATGTTGAGATTTTAAGACATTTTCTTTGACAAGAAAATGAAGATAAAAGTAGCAAGACGTCAAAATGCATGAATTGTGAATTACCATTTAATATTCCAGTGAAGCGACATATGAATAAAGACAAGGGCGCCTTGCTGCTAAAAATAACCCCTTGTTTTTAATGTTGATCTGCAGCTGTAATAAGAGTGTTCAGCATTTTTCAAATCTATCAATTTTTAAATCTAGCAGGTTATGTCAACCTGAGAGAAGAAAAACTCACTCTGACTTTTAGACAAAACGTTGGGTTTTTTTCCTAACTTAACTCTGATTTTGGAAACAGGGTATACCCCCCAAAGCAAAGGCAAACCAAAGGCAAGCTATCACCTTGGTATTATGCAAAGCATGAAATCACATTGTACTGAAGAGAGCCCCTGGGAGATAAAAAAGTACTTAGTGTCAGGACCACTTCAAACAGTGTAGGATCATCATCCTGCTGCATTGTACAAGTGGGCCTTCACATGTAAATCGGCTACGATTAAATTAATATTCGGAAGCTTAACTCTGATCCTTTCTCCTTTGCTTAATGAAGGACTAATTCCACCAAAGCCAAAGGAATTACACGCATGCGGCTGAACCAAGAATCAGGCTCCCTACATGGTTTGGATGATTTTTAGGTTTTGGGGGTGCTCTTTTGAGCCTGCACTCTCAAAGCTCTTCCACGGAAGCCCCTGACAACATTCAAACGGGGTTTAAAGTGAATTTACCAATGGGAGACTGTGCATTTATACTTGGACTCGGTGGAAAAAAATGCTTGTTCACTCAGGAGCAAAGAATATAGCAAAAGTCATATTTCTAACAGAACATGGCCATTTCGTAAGTTTTTGGCACAAGTTGGCATAGTGTCCAAATATGTTTGTCACTGATAAGTAGCCTGTTTCAGACATTGTTTAAAAAAAAAGAAAAATGTTAGGCAATGAAAAGAGAGAGGAACACAACTCAGAATGAGGGAAAAGTGAAGAGAAGAGAACAGTGATACTTTGTTTGAATGACAAGTAAACTTTCTGTGTCTTCACTGCAAAAGAAAGAAAAGGTTTTGTGACTGAGAGGCATTTCAAAGGACCTGTCACAGCAAAAAATCCTAGCGGAGACAAGGCACAGGTCTCTGGTACAGCTAGTCAAGGCAGGCTTTATATCTTTATCTCACAAGTTACAGTGAGATAAAAACCACAGCGCCTTGTTTCTGCAAAGGCTGTGTGTTAAGATAGCTATATTGGTGTCAAAGAACATCTCGGTTTTCCATAAGAATAGCTATGAGACCAAGCACTTTTAAGCATTCAGGCAGAATATCCAGCGACATTATTTTTATAGGCTCAGGATTTACCAAGCAGATACTTCAGAACATAAACTTGGCCTGCAGGGTAGGGATGAAGTGGGGGTTTTGTGGCAAGTTCATATTTGTACAGATCTTGTCCCATCTTCTCCAGCATGCAGCAACTGTTCACAGCCCTAAAAAAGATGCAAGAAATTCACTGGTTTGCCAGTTAACTCTCATTTATTCTTTCTGTTCTTTTTTCTTCACACTCCACCACTTTTCCAGCACCCATGCTGTAGCTCTGTAAATAAACAACATGGCAAAATGGCTTTTATACCCAGGCCTAGAGAAATTAAGTTAATAGATGTAATTATACATAATTATACATAATATTGACTAGATTTAATTCCAGAGTGTAGTGATCTTAGAAAAAGAAGTGCTCGTGTTATCCACATGACCAGTTCAAGATGAGCACAATATCACAGAATCACCGCATGCTTGAGGTTGGCAGGGACCTCCGCAGGTCATCTGGTCCAACCCCCCTGCTCAAACAGGACCACTCAGAGCCAGTTGCCCAGGACCATGTTCAGACGGCTTTTGAATATCTCCAAGGAGGGAGACTCCACAACCTCCCTGGACAACCTGTGCCAGAGCTCGGTCACCCTCACAGTAATACGGAGACAGCTCATTCTGGAAACATTGGCCCTGAGGTCAAAAGACCACTTCTGCTTCCAAAAGGCTATTCAGACCCACCGGAACCATGATGACAGTTGTGATGGAGTTTTTTATGATGAGTGGGACTTACTCCTAGTATCCACTGGGAATTATGGATCTGCAGGGATCAAATTGGTCAGCAGACACCTATACCTAGGGAAACGAGTGAAGCTTTTATCCTGTACTGTATGTCCACAGCTATTCCTGTGCAAAACCCTTAGCTGTCCTAGGGAGTTTCAGATTCCACCAGACCCACAGGTTTAAACAACTGAACCCACTCTAGATCTATTTTGACTATAAAGGATGCTTAGGCACTTCAAACTCCTGTTGCTACTGATATGCAAACACATAAATGCAGTTATCTCAGTCTTGATCCGAATCCCATCCCACCTCTGTTCTATTTAAATTATTATTATTGACTAGTCCGCACCTGAGTGTCTTACATTTCTAGCACTGACATAAAAATAAAAAGCTAGTGTTGACAGTTTTTAAAGGAAACACAAATTTAGCTTAGTTTCAGCTCTTTTACCTCTGCTTATGATAAAATGAGGAACTTCAGAAAACTGAATTGCTATGGTATGTTTTCTAGATGTGAGTTTAGAGTAGACAGGGCTGTAGCTTAGGTAGTTATTAGCTTAGGTGACACCCTGACACATGTTACTAATTACTGAACGTGAAATTGGCTGAAGTTTCCGTGTGCTACACAGACCTCCTACTGATCCCATTCTGGGTTCTGTATAGCATTCCCTGGGCCAGGCAATTCAACTTTAAACGCTTCTGCATCTAGTTTGTTATTGGATCTAGACTTACCCCTCTCAAAGCAGGGTCTACCTTGGCGAAACCATTGTGGACCACTGTATTAGACCCTGTTGTGCCACACTACATGACACTGACCCTATGGTCTGCTGGGATGTAGCACGACATGTGCCACAGCTTAGTGAACAACTAACTAAACGGTGGCAGTTGCTGAGCAGAAATAGAGGTACTATCTGTCTGTATTTTTGGAGAAATGGAGGTACGGAGCTCTCAGCTTTCATTGCAGAAGGGCTGAGAAAGGGGAGCATGGCAATAATATTTGATAGGTGGTTTGGGGTAATGCAAGCTTTGATTCCCTAGAAATTCCCTCTGCTGCTCAGCACACGATGCTGGCACCAGCAGCCAGTTTGCCCATCCAGCACCTGACACTGTCACACAAATGGTGTTAGAGAAGGTCCAGCATGTCCCACATACGCATACTACATACAGGCCCTTGCTTGGACCTGGACTACCCCTCTTCTCCTCAGGTCCAGTGGATGTGTGGGTGCAAGGGGCAAGCTGGGGCTAAGCATGAGCTCTGGCTGGCACACAAGGGCAGAGGAGGTGCATTCAGTGGGCTAATACTTCACCCTTCATCTCTCCCTCTGAAATTTCATCCACTTAAACATTTGAGCAAAGTTTTGCCTTACTATAATAAGCAGATGTCTTCAGTGTTTACTTCTTGCCGCTGCCAAATGTTTCGAATACCATCTTTCTGTTTTAAGTGAGCTAAGGAGCTTATTTAGCCCTAATCAAATAACTGCAGATTTCCCAGACACAGAAAAGCTAAAATTCAGTGATTTCAGGCCATCTACAGAAACATAAAACAAAATCTGAATTTCTTATTATTGAAATGATTAATTTTATCTGAATGTCACTTCCCTGCATGTTAATTTTGATCTGGTTGGGAAAGTGAGCAGTTATTGAGGCTATTAAGCAAACAGTCCCTGAATCAAAACAATAGGCTAATTACTTCTAGAAGCATATGGCTTTTATTATGCATGAATTAGTTACTAATTCACCCATCCTGCATTTTAATATTCAGCTAGCAAGCTCAGATTGGTCTTACAGAAACTTTTGTGTTTTCCCAAATTGAGACCTTTACTACTTACTTCAGAGTTCTAAACAGTAAATAAATATTTCATGAGATCTTGGAAAAAGCATCCTATTTTACACTTTTTAAAGAAAACTCTTTATTGAGCAGCAGAATAAAATCGGGAACGGAATCACGTTCTCCTCAAACCCAGCCTGGAGCCTAGGGAAAAAAAGATGTTGCTTTAATACATAGTGTAATTTGGTGGTGTCAGAAGTTGAAGGGCTGCAAGAGCCTGAAGCCAGCTAACTCCAATTGCTTCCCCCTGCAGAGAAGGGCATGCAATCATCAGTGACTCAGAGGGTACATGCAGAAGAAATGAGCCATGTCTGTAACCAGGAGGAAGAGTAGGAGGAAGGGGGCAGGAGGTTAAGTGAAATCCTTTCTCTCTATGTCTATGGGAGGAAGCTGGAGCTACGGGGCTGCGAAAATCCAAAGGAAAAGCTGGGTCTGGTGAAGCAGAGGAGTGGATGGCGAGGAGTGACAATCTCCATTTGCTTTTATATGAAGATACTGTGTTCAGTGCTAGAGAAAGGCAGCTGTAAATTGTCTTACCATTGTCACATAAAAGCATGATAACAATGGTAAAGGGCAGGAGATTAATAAACCCTGGCTTTTTGTAGGGAGAAAAGTTCCCCCAAACCTCCTGCTGCAACTCCTTCACTGGAAAACAGTTAATTCCATAAAGAGTTCAGCAGCAATAGGAGACAATGCAGCTTACGTCTCGCAGGTACCTCTGGTAACTCCTACCAGGAATAAAAGTCAGGAGATGACAATTCCCAGGGCCAGAGGAGGGCTGGGTGACACAAGTCCCTCTCAGCACCGTATGTGGAGGCAGCTCAGCTGCCCCTGCTGCGCCGTGGGGCAGCAGCCCCCAGTGTGGGGCTGGCAACAACAGTTGTGTAGGATATTCCAGTTTTCTCCGTCATGGGAACGTGGGGCATGGTCTCACCCCAAAGCAGCCCTGTGGATGGGACCTCCTTCATCTGCAACACTGACCACCAACACATGGACCACCCCTCCCCTCCACAGGGCCGTTGTCTCTCCAGAGCTGCACTTGCTGCTGTCATGAGGCACTGCCTTGGACATTTATTACAAGGAAAGAAGAATGAGATCTAATGAAAAAAAATACAGAATTTAGGATACAGTCAGCTAACAACTTGGGAAACCGGATAATAATGTTTTGTCCCTGTTAAGGGGCAGAGAAGATTATTTCTTTATTTTTAATGTGTGCGCTTTGTACTACGTGTGCCTCTCTCAGAGGTGATTTAAATCTTAGCAGGTTCTTCCTTTTATTAAAGTGGTATTGAAATCTCCTCAAGCCACTTTGTGAAGTTTCTGGTTACAGATTTTTAGGGACTGTGAACATTATGTTCCTGTGTCATATCCTCAGAACAAGATGTTTGATAAATCACAACTGCAACTTTTTGTCTTTCTATTTTTTCTTGAAGCCTAATGGAAGATTGCAGAAGTCCCTGAAAGATCGCAGGCAGTGGGAAGAAGCAAAGCGCTTCCTTGGCAGAGCAGGCAGAGGCGACTCCAGCACTGCCACTGCACCTCGATTCAAGGTGGCCTCCCACGGGGCACAGTATTCCCAGTGTCATTTCTGTGCTGGGGCACCGCCAGTGCTGCTGACTGGCACCAGCTGCGGTCAATGCAGAGGACAAGTGTTCCATACCTGAATCGTGTGCTTAAACTTGTACAGATGGTTAAGGATTTGCTGTATCAGGACCTCTCCCTTGAGGGTACAGTGCCATGTGATGAGTCCTTCAGTGAAAGAGACAGGTTAGGAAAGTCCTGCCCAAACCCCAGCCATGGCATCCTGTCCACCCCATCTGTCAGAGGCTACCGCCTTGGTTACACCAACCCAACACTCGTGTGACCACGCTGTAAGTCAGATCTCTGGAACTATCTAGCTTTTCAGAAGTACTTTTTGCGGTGATGTCACCTCATAGACATGGGCTGTGCAAAAGAAGAGTTTCCCTTAAAACAGCCAGGGATTTTGTGTATGCTGAAACTCCAGGTCCTCCTTTCTAGTCAATGAAGAGAAACAGCACTTCTGAAGAAAGATCCAGCCCTCTGCTTTGGGATTAGTCAACCTCTGGGGATGCTTGCTTCTCTCCACCAACATTTCCAGCATGACTGGTGTACAATGATATCTAACCAAGGCTGGCTGAGATAATATACACCCAGATATTTCTGGAGAGGGAACAGAGGATGGAGCTGCACTTAGTAACAGACTGTGAGCCATTCGGTCTGATGTTGGTATAACTTCTCCTTCAGGTGTTGTCATGGGGACAACCTTGGCCAGCTTTGATGGCACAAATCTCAGCTGGAGCTCTACAGCCATAGAAGATCCCGACTGCAGCAGGAAGTGCCCTGCAGCCTGTGACTGGGGAAAGAGGGTTTCTGGCAGTAATGCAGCCCAGACGCATCGTGTGGTGCAGGAGGTGGCTATCACCACGCTCTGCAGATGGTGCTGCCTCTGGGTCCCTCTCCTTCCGATGAAGGTACCCAAGAACAGGAGTGTTTTTTCAGCAGAGGATGCCCCCATTCCAGCACTCACAAATTGTTCCACATCAGAACAAGGGACAACTTTTTGAAATTTCCCAACAAAAGAATGTTGTATTTGGGATCAGTGGAAAAAACTATACCCCTTCAAATTTTATATTGCAGGAAAAATGCTACATACTTAATAGGAAATATGTGTATGTTATTAAAATGAACATTTCAGTCTAGTAGTCTAGATTGCAGTCTAGTATCCTAATGCATTGATAAAGTCGCAATGAAGAGTTTTGGCTTCTCCTCAATGAAAATATTAGAGAAATTGATTTGTTCCCATAAAACATTGTTTCAATTAAACAGCATTTTTCATTGCAAGCTGGTTCTTCAAGAATTTTCATGCAGCTCTATGACAAAAAGGATGTATGAATTACAGATGATGCTGCTGGTCTGAATTTGTCTCCTATATAAACACATTTCCTCTACCAAGTTGGATTTGCAGATAAATCCTTTTTCCCAATATAAAACAAGGGAGAAAAAAATTCAGATTAAGAGAGATGATTTTAATGTTAGAACTGTTAGAAAATAGATTGATGTGTTGTCAGAGTGAAAAAGAGACCCAGAGAGTGAAAGCTAGGGCTGAAAATGTCAGACTTAAAATAAATCTAGCCAGGCAAGTTGAATTTCAAATTGTTCCATAATGCTACAGTGACACTCTGAGCAATAATTAAGTTCTCTATTGTTTGCATTCAGTGAAGAATCTTTTAATATCCTGCAATTTATCATTCTAAAACTGAATAGCAATGTAATTCTCTCCATTCTAAATAGAGCTGTAATTGTTAAAGGAATGGTAAAATGCATTAGTAATTCACTCCAAACTGCTGGCATTGTTATTCTTGGGACATGGTTTGGTAATTTGTTGATGAGATATTGCAATCACTTCATTAGGAGGCAAAATTTGAAGGATTACTAAACAGTGAGCAGAACAGAGACCCTCAGGCCTTCCGATGAGGAGGGTTGGGGTTTCTTTGCTCCACCTCCTCCGGACACAGGGTGTTTCAGGGTCGAGGTCTGCTCTTGGTTACGCTGGCGGATGACTGTGTTTATTTAGTGGGGTTATCCCAAGCACGTGCTGGTGTAACTAAGAGCAGAACAGGTCCCTTGCAGCAGCATACCGACTGGTTGTGCACCACGAGCCGCTTGTGCGTTGTGCTGTTTGGAGCTTGCTACCCAGACTGCGCAGGTGAGATCAGCGACTCTCCGTCGTGCTGAGGCAGCTGGTGGGATGGATGAGTCCCTCTCACCCATCTTGAGCCACCTGAAGATTGAACCCTTAGTCAAGGCTCCCAAAGGAGTCATGTGCTCAACTTCCATTAGGTTATTCTGTTGTACTTAAATTACTGAAACATCAGTGATTTCACAAACACACATCTGAAAACTGGGTAAAGAATTAATAAGTCGTGTCATAAAATAGCAAAAGCCAAGTCAAATAGTAACATGATCGCCAAGCCAAAGGACAAGATGATTTTGGTTATTTTGACTTCTAATTTCAAGTTAGTTTTCAAGTTTTAAATTTTAAGTTTGCCCCAAAGCTTACAACTTTCTTTGGTCTTAGGACTCCAACGTAAAGCTACAGCACTTCTTCAAAGAAGCATGTACTCAAGTTAAACAGCTGCTGACAATTTCTAATTCAGTTGTTTTGGACCAGGAGAGAAGGTTACCATCTCTATGGCAAACCATTCTTTCACTGCTAAAATTCATTCTCTCTTAATGCATGCAAATGAGGCATGTCATTTTAAGCCTCCTCAGAGGAGCAGGTCTCCCTCATCTGTCCCCTTAATGAGCTTCATCAGTTTCTGCTGCAGAGACCTCCTGGCAGTTTTTGTTCATGGACCACCACGCAATGTCCATTGCATCAGGAGGCACCTTTTAAGCTGTTCCTCTAGCATGCAGGTAGTCTAGATACAAAAACCTTTAAGCTGAGGACTAAATGCAGCCTCTGGAGGATGGGCTGGTGAATGACCACATGATGACAAGTATCCCAGAAAAAGGCAGGGAGAAAATGTGAGGATGTCAAAATCGGGAAGAGGTGCTGCCTCCCAGACGTAAAAGATGCAGGCAATCCACTGATTCATGAGGCAGGGGCTCCTCCCGAGTTCTCACGGTGTTATTTCTTCCTCAGAAAGTGGATGCATGCAGGCAGTGGCCCACAGACCCATTTCACACCCTGGAGAGCCGAGCCAGAGGCCTGTCCTCAGGATGCCTGTCCTCAGGAGGGCCCTCGCTGTGATGGCTGCTATCTGAACAGGCAGCGCACAGGAGAAAGGGGAGCCACAATGCTGCCATCACACAGCACGTATGCACTGGTCCTCTCCTGGGCATGGTCTATAGGCAAACTTCCAAAGAGCATCTCAAGAGACATGGCCTTCAGAAAGCACCTGTGTGTGGAGAGGTGTTGGAAGAGAAAAATCAGGGAGCAATGAGTGGTGCAGGCAGCTGCCAAAACCTGAGATATGTAAAAACATGGACTATGGAGACATGGTTAAGAAAAACCATAATCTTGTTTAGCACGGGGTTCAGTGAGTTGGAAACAAGGATTTTTGCTTTCTTCACTTGGGAAGGAGAACACAAAAGAACTGAACTTCTCACAATGAAGCAGCAAAAGAATTACTTTACCTTATTACCCTGTCACCTTCCTCTCCCCCTCAGCCCCCATGACTCATCACTCATCCCAGTCTCAGTGTCACAGATCTGATAGTGGAAACCACATTTTTCTGCTGGGGTAAGGCCGAGGCGGTGGTCCTCAATGGACCAAGATCTCCTCTGAGCCAGGTAGGAAGAGCAGAGAATGAGCAAGCCACTTCAAGCACCCCTGGCTCTCCTCCTTGGCCCTGGTTTGGCATGGGGAAAGAAGTGAGCAATGTGCAGGCAGAGAAAGCAAGGGCAGCAGCTATTGAGGGTGGCTGCAATGCCAGGATGCAGGAAAACCAAGGACAGGCAGTTAACGCTAAAGAAACTGTATGAGGATGCAGCTTCTCTCTCCTCTAAACTCTGTGATACCCAGACTCTTTGGATACTGTGCTTCCAAACTCAAGCTCCCATTTCTAAGCCATCTTATTCATTTCTATGATTTTTTTTCAGGAGGGAATCTGGTATTGTAGAAAAAAAACCCCAAGAAATGGTCCTAGGATTTTGGGTTCTTTCTCTTCAATTCCACACAAGTTACCAGAGACACTAATTAATGAGATGAGGGACTCTAATCATTATTATCCTTCTTTCTCATTATTGTGTCTTAAAATATGAAGTGCACCCATATTTATTATAAATCTTCAGCTGCTCCTGACTAACCATACAGCTTAAGGACACAAACAGCACAGGTAGATAAGAAGCAATTTCCCCCCTACATTAGCAGTACCACAGGTTTCTGAATCTCAGTGGTATCAGAAAGCTAGCTATTCTGCCAGTTTCAAAAGCTGATTTATTACTGTCTCAGAAAGAGAAGCAGCATAGTTAAAAATGCACAGTAATTTGCTGCTCTTACGATCAATCAACCACAGCCAGCGCTGGCTGTTATATTGACAGGATAAAAACATGAGCCTGCCCACTGCACCAGCTCCAGGATTGCGTGCTGCGATCTCATCAGCCTGGAGACAAGCGTGAACATTGCCAGCTGGCATCCCCATGGAGTTTGCAAAGATCCAGCTAAGAGTATCTGGTAACACAGAGGCAAGCAGAGGACTGTTTAACACTTTCTTGATAACCTTCAGAGATGTTCAGATGAACTAGAGGTTGAAACCCTGCAAAAAAGGGCAGCTGGGAGCTCTTAAGATGAGAAGAGATTGACTTCAGGGGGACCAAGGGAACTGTCTGTTTTAAGTGACTTACAGAAGGTGCTGGGGAAAGGAGGCAGGTTGTCTGCTGTTCTTGTTTATCCTGGGGCATGTGGGTTGAGGCAGTGCTGCGCAGCATTGACCAGCCACCGCCACTGCGAATCCCTGGTCCCCAGGGTCACAGAGACCATATTTCCCAGTGCTCCTTCATTCCAAGGGGACATCTAAAATAAGGGACCACCCTCATCATGACTTTCTGCACATGAAGAAACCGAGTTGTGTTAGTGCAAAAAGTCACTTGGCATCTAACTTAGGTCACAAATGTTGTTAACCCTCTACCCCAAACCACAGAGTCAGATCACCTAGGTGAGATGCCCTCAGATGATAGGCTGAAACCGTGAAGATACTTTTAACCAGGACACTGTCTGCCAACTGTCCCATAGTACTTAACGCGGTTTCATGTCTGTCTTCTCTTAACCTGCCTTCCCAACAAAGACATTTTAAAGTCCCTTGCAAAATGAGGTCTGATTTCTTTGACTTCATCTAAAAAAATTCTTACATTTTTCAGTGTAAACCCATAAATGATCATACTTAAATGCCTGCACCTACGTAATTTTATAGTCTGGAGGTAGTCTTCTCTAATTCAGATAGTCAATACCTAGTGTGCACCTATGAAATCTTCATGCTCAGTGGGAGTTTTGGTACAAAAGTACTATGAACTACTCTGGTAAGGGATCATTTAGTGTTGTAGAAAGTTGCAATAAACTCAAAGTATAGAATATAAAACCCTCTTTTACACTTCACGTTTCAGCATGAGCCTCACCAAATCTGTAGCAGTTACCCCATCCTTTACTTTGAAATGAGCTTACTGTGAAATAACGGTCTGGAGTCATCCTTCTGTATTATGAGAAGCAACTGAGCATAGGGACCAAGCCTCTTCACAAATGCTCAAAACTAGCTACTGAGTTGTCCCTATGCAGTCTAGGGACAATAGTCCAATAGTCTCATATGGCAGCATGGCTTCTCTCTCTCTCACCTTTGGGTCTTCCCAAAGGTAGAGAAAGAGGAAACTTTAAATATTATTGTGCATTCTCAAAGAAATTTTAAAATACCGAAAATTCAAGGGAGGCATACTGTTGATTTTTTTTGGGTTAGTCTTTTGCTGGATTTATAATCATTATTGGTTAACGCATAATATTCTCTGCATAGGTACCAAAGCACCATGGTGATGGCTGTGACACAGGAGGAGAGATAAGGAAAATGAATTTGAGGCTGTGGCAGACTGAAAGGTCTGTTAATCTGCAGGAAAATGATATCCTTGCTAAAATAAGTATCGTAACCATGACATCCTTGCTACAGGGATAACATTATCCATCCTTCCATGAACTTGTAGGATAGTTAAAAACCTTTGGGGCAGACATGTTTCTCTGTTCACTCCAGTTTTTAGAATATTTGTGTATAATAACTGAATAGTTACAGGTGAACTCTCAACAAAATACCTAATCAGTGTCACAACTGCATTTGTATTATCTCAGAACAATCTCCCCAAAAGCAGACATCCTCATTTACAACTACAGGAGACATTTCTCTAAACTGCAGCAACCTGAATGCATCATCTCACTCATCTCTGTATTCCTGATGAATTAAGTCTAGACTATCAGTCAGGCGGTGGGGGAGAATCTGCCTCATGCAATTATCTGTATTTAAAAAGTGATTGTAGACATTGGGACTAAACAGCAGGAAAAGGCTCTTACTCAGACTATGCAGTGAAGGGCAATCACATTTGTGATTTGAGTTTCTTGTCTCTAACTTCATGAGTCAGCTTTGCCATTACTATTACCAAACAGACCAAAGGAAATTTTTTTAGTATCTCACTTCTTCACTTCATGTTAAATTAGACGCCCCAAAAGATGTATGCTTAATTTGATTAGATACCAAATGAGGTTTCAGGTTTTGGCCATGCAGGTGGTATTAGAGCCAGCTGATATTAACCATGGTTTATAAGGGGCTTGACTCTCAACTCTGCTACATTAGTACCAGTTAATGATGGATGCAGTTTTGTTGGGAGCATTTAGATTTGCCACATGATCATTGCTTCAGATCCAGCCAGGCTCAATTTACAGATTCTGTTTGTCCTTAGGAAAGCTACGCTTATTGCGCTGAGCAAGAGGTCTGAATATTCAAAAACATTTCCCTGGGGTGTGAGAGAGGGGCTCTTTGGCAGGCATGAAAGCAGCAGCCTGGGAGCCAATGGCTGTAAAAGTTTCGAAGCTAAATGTTCTCTGCTACTCGGCAGGATCCTAAATCAGGATTCGCAACACAACCCTCTGATTTCCAGGAGTGCTTTCACACACAGCCACAAATAGAAAATATTTGGCAAAAGAGTACAGGGATAGTGAAAAAAATCTTACCACAATGTTCATGCTACTTTTATTAAGTAGAAGTGTTACCCTGCAAGGGTTGGATTCTGCTCTCATCCTTGTTTTTCACCATGAAATGCTACGACTTCTGTGATGCTCTCTTGACTTCCATGATGATCTCCACAATTTATGTCCTAACCCAAGTCCCTCTGATTTAATAGGAACGTTTCCACTAACTTCAACAGAGCCATTACAGAGAGAATGTAATAAGCAAAACTGAGACTTCAAAGTCTGTATTTAATTTAGTATCTTAATAACTTTGCTTTGCTGTGGAAACTGAGAACAAAGATCCCAGTCAATTAAATAAAATCTTCCCTTAGCATTTCTATGCCAAATCAAAATCAAACAGGCCAGTTTAATCAATAAAAAGCTGACTGATGAGAGCGGTTAAAACAAATAACTTATATGTTCATCTTCAGAGAAACAGGGAAGTGTACAGTGTTAAGCGTGCGGTGAATGCTTTGGCAGGTATTCTGGGAGGAATGGTAAAGCAGGAAAGGAGACAGCAAAACATGATACAAAACAAAGAAAATACCACGTACAAATGTTCGGTGTTGCATTTTATTTAGACTGGACCAGCTCTTAAAACACAGTTTTCTTAACATCAATTTTATTTGAAAGTTTTTAGGACTTCCCATTACAGGTCTTTTTTTTTTTTTTTTTTTTTTTTAATGCAGCTAAGTAACTATATTGCACATATCCCTAGGAGAGCTGAAAAACAGCAATATGTCTGGGCTGAGTCATTAAAATCTTTTTATTGTCTGTGCCTTGTAATGTCTTTCTGCTGGCCTGAAACCCCAGGTATCTCAGCAGCTCAATCACATCAGCTTTAAACAACTTCTCCTGTAAGCTGCTGCAGGCACCTTGGCTGTCCAGCAAGAAGCTACCACCAAAGGTATTTGCTCCTGAGGCACTACAAGAGCTCACTGCACATGACCTGAACTAAGGGTGCTGAAACCTGCTAGGATGTAAAACAAAATACTCGCAGGCTCAGAGTAAATTGCACTATCTATGCTGATAACCAGGCAGATTGCACAATGTGTGCGATCCTCACAGCCAGATTGCTGTTAAAAACAGCACACCAAGCGCTGGCAGCTGTGTGAAGTGCTGCACATCAAGAATTCATAGAGCCATAGGATCATAGAATAGTTTGGGTTGGAAGGGACCTCTAAAGGTCATCACCCCCCTGCAATGAGCAGGGACATCTTCAACTAGATCAGGTTGCTCAGAGCCCCGTCCAACCTGCCCTTGAGTGTTTCCAGGAATGAGGCATCTACCACGGCTCTGCGCAACCTGGTCCAGTGTTTCACCACACTCCTGTAAAATATTTCTTCCTTATATCTAGTCTAAATCTACCCTCTTTTAGTTTAAAACCATTACCCCTTGTCCTATCACAACAGGCCCTGCTGAAAAGTTTGTCTCCATCTTTCTTGTAGGCCCCTTTTAAGTACTGGAAGGCCACAATAAGGTCTCCCTGGAGCCTTCTCTTCTCTGAATTAAGTAGAGAGAAGAAGGTTGGCCTGGTTCGTCCCTTCTCCCATGTTCTTTGAAGGTGCAGAAGCTGTCCCTGGCGGTCACCATGGCCAGAATGCCATGTTGCCTCACAAGATGGGAAAGACCCTTTTCTATGTGCCTTGGGAAAGAGATGTTTGATCCAAGTGACTAGAGGGACACATGTTCCTGAATCACTTGGGAGACACGTAACATTCTTACATGCATTTTGGAGACATCCCATTCATAGGACAATCTGATAAAACTCTGCAATATGCTGTAAAACCCTTCACAGAAACCATCACTACCAGCTCTCAAAGGAGCGTTTGCTATCAGTCCCTCCTCGGCCACCGCAGCTCCCACAAGGAGCTTGGTGTAACCAAAAGGGCGGCCAGGAGAAGGCCTGGCAGCCTATGAGTACTGCCAGAGGGATTTTACTCAGTTCTTACACAGGGATGGAGGAGAAGCGTTTCCACCATTTCTCTGCTTGCACAGCTCCGCAGGGAGTGGTACATCTGGCCTAATATTTTGGAGCAAACGTCTTGCCTTCACATAGGCCTTGAACAGAAACCATTTGCTCAAATACAAAGAAAAAAAGTTGGTCTTCTGTTTCTACGTATGTGTGAATAACAGAGGAGACCTATACACTGTATGGTTTGCCTGCTTCATATGTTATCCTACCACATGGCTGGCTGAAAGATGGGGTCAGAAATAGAATTGAAAAAAACCAGACAGGTATAAGACATCACTGAATAAGTCACTCTGAGGCAGGGAACAGCAACCCGACCATTGGTTAGAACGATACTATTTTCAGTTGCCAGCTATAATTAAACAAGTCCTTTTCCTAAGGCAGAAGATCACAAGCTTCCTCTGCAGGAAAAGGTTTTGTTTTTTAATTAAGTTGCCAAGGACCTGCTCTCACAGCCAAGCCTGAGAGATCTTGAACTTGTGGGGTTGGTCTGAGGCGGTTAGATACACCCATATTTCAGGAGAAAAACTATATGCTTTATGAAGACTTAAATGGGCAGCCTTTTAGACATTTAACCTCTTTTCTCTTCTTGCTGTGTATCTTTGGACAAATAAGCAGCATAGTTATTTGAGTAGAGATGCTTTGATGAGTCACTCTTTCCCAGAAGGCATTTTCCTAGTGGTGAGGAGCTCACCAGGAGTGCGAGCAAGGGGTAGGACCCCAAGGTGGCCGGAGGGGTCTGGGAGGAAAGAGAGATGGGATTGCAGTCAGGGAGAAGCACAAGTGGAGGTCCGTCCATGGGAAGGGCCTCTCCGCATCACCTGTCCTGCTGGGACCAGCTCTCCTCCGCAGCATCTCCCGTCACCTGGGGCAGCCACCCTGCATCTCCCTGCCACCTCCCCTCCCCAAGAATCCAGAGACCATGGACACCCCTAGACAAGTGATAACATAAAGCAGGGCCATACCCTACACTGCCGCATTTGGGAAAGATAGCACAGGAGAACAGGGAGGGCAAAGGAAGAGACAAACGCCCCTGCACAAACCCAATGTCACGGGTGTCGTCCAATGTAATGATATTTTCTCTCTCTCTCCCCACTCCTACCCTTCATTATTTACTCTGATTTTATTGTTCGGATCTCTAATTGCATTATTCTCTAAACCATTTGTCTAATAGTCAGTGAGCTAAACAAAGCCATGTTATGCAGCATAGTACTGCTGCCCTGAGCAGAGCTCCACACCAAGTTCAGAAAAGATGGGCACTCTTATTCCCCAGCAATTCTTCCTTTTCCAGTAATGTTTAAACTATATAATTATGTGCCAGCTAACGAGTTACCTTATTTGACATTCGAGAAATGCCAGTGTTATGCTTCCTTGCATGCTCTTGCAAGAAAGGCAGCATTTCTGTGAAAGCAATCCACTGAAATGCAATTTGGCGCTGCTCCAGCTGAGGGGGGCTGTTGGGATCATCTCCGAACGCTGCTCAAAGCCCTCCTGCACAGCACAGGGGCTGAGGGAAAATTACAAACATCTTGTAGAGTTGTTGTGTAGGCTCTGGTTGGTGATGTGTCAGAGAGGAGAGGCTTACCTACCTAGAGACTAGGTTTGCACAAGGTATGGAGAACATAACTAAATGAAACTGGGACATTTCTGTCTGGAATTACCAAAGATTCTTTGTTTTTCTAAAATCAGCCAGCATACTGCAGCTCCAGTAAGGATAGAAATGTCTCCCCTAATCATTTCCAAGAACCCCCTTGTTTTTCCGAGGAAGAAAACAACATTCCCTAAAAAATATGCTGCCTTCCAAACCCCAAATAAACCTTTACCCTTTACTTATAATCCAGTCAGTCCCTCTGCTTCACTTGATGTACTTTTCCCTCTTAACTCCGGCGATGTCCCTTCCAGTCCCCATCATCTTATAGCTATTTTTTTCCCAATAGCATTGGCAAGGCAACAAGTCACCAAAAGTGATGACAGCAGTCAATGCATCCAACAATCTATACGTGATAGGGGGAAAGGAGGGCTTTTTGTGTTTGATAGGGGGAAAGGAGGGCTTTTTGGGTTCTTCTTGCTTCAGGTACCCTTGAGTCCTCCATTGGGTCTGCCCACGGGCACCTTATGACTGGGAAAATTCAAAACTTGGACCTTGCAGGTGAGACATAATTATGAGGCTTTGTGTGATTTTGCTCGTATTAGAAACTTAAAACTCCAGAAAGAACAGCACTTGTATCTCTTCATTTGTCTCCTTTTATGTCTTATCCCTGTATATATAGTTTTCCTTCTATGGCAGCAACATTAATCGCCAGAAAAAAAAATGCTGCAGAAAGAAAAGGCATTTATTTTCCTGTAAACCTTTTACACACAGCTCTCTCCCTCTTGGCACTCTATTGGGAAGGGGGACAGCTTGAGTTATCTAACAGCCCCTGTGTAGTCTGTGCATTCCTTTGAGGTTGTTATTTCTAACACTTTCTATCTCTAAATAAAACACCAAAGAAACTCAGCACATAAAGTGCATCCAGTCACCACCTGACTTTTAATGCTTCATTTCTGAAGACTCTTTTCTGCCCCATGGATTTTTAAATATTCGTTGATATTGTGTATCTGGAAAAAGAGATGGCTCAGTGACAGCTAAAACCACTTAAGCAGCCATTTGCCTCCAGACACAGAAAGTTTGTGCAAAGCTTGCAAAGCATTACCATGTACCCACCAACTGTAAAAAGCCAGGGAATTAAGTGGGATTCCCTGACCTAGAGCTTATTTAGAAAGGAGGAAAACCAGCCACATTTAAATCCTTAAAAGTGAGAGGACTGCCTGGGTCAGATGTCTCTGTCATCCAGCAACTTGTCTCCAGACATGATGGGTGGACAGGATTGAGGTGTGTACACATTTGATATTAGGACAGAACCTGTCAGGCAGATGTTTATGGACTGCCTGAGCCAGAGGCTACATCCAGACAACTCTGTTTAATAGTTCCTGATGGAACTGTCCTCCACTAATAGGTATAATCCCTTTCTGAACCCATTTTCACTCTCTGTGCCCATGATGTCCTGCAGCAATGAGTTCCACAACTCTGTGCTGTAGGAAGACAGCTCTGTGCAAGTCATCCGACAGTCACAGGAGTGACAGCTAATTTTGGTAGCATACCTCTCACCTCCCTTCACTTATATCTTTCTGTTCTCTACTTCTGCTATATCTTGTGAGATTTGACTCCACTGGGTGACACTGGGTGAGATGTGGGGGCACCACAGTTCCTCCACCACCTAAATGATTATCTCTGTTTTGTTCTCAGGTTTTTTTCCTAGTAATTCCTAATGTTCCCTTTGTCTTTGAACTTGAATATTAGCTCTTTTCCGAGTGCTAGCACCTAAGTCAGGGTCCATGGCTGTGTGTGTTTAGCTAGGGCCATTTCGTCCCCTGTGCATTACTTGCAGTCAGTGACACAGAATTTCACCCGCCATCTTCTTACCAGGTCAGTCAGTATCATGAAGTCCTTACTGCAAGAAGAGTTCAAGACACTGATGCAAAAATTAAAGTTGAAAACAAACCAGATTTGTTGGCTGAAGTGGTGAAAATGAGAGAAATGGTAGGATGACTGCACTCTGCTTTACAGTACCTCATCTCTGAAGAAGCTGCTGTTCAGCTCCCTTCTTGGCAGCACAATTTTCAAACCCCTTTTTTCTTACCAGAGATGAAATTTTCCACCCTGCAAAGGATCAATGTTCATATACTTCTCAGGTTCTTAACACAGGCCTTAAGAGGGGCTTAAGTAGTGCTTAAATTTTATACTGATCTCAAGAGAGGGAGCATTCAGTAAGTCCATATTTGCTCAAGAAGCTTAGTGACTTCTGGAAGAAACCCCTCTTGTATCCAAGATGGAGGGTACCAGCTCCACAGAGGCTCTGGCTGACACCACAAACAGTGCCCGGTTGCTGTAAGCCATCTCCGTACCTGCGACCTGGCAAATGGCTCGTGGAGGTGACATCCCGCCAAGGGCATCACCGCAGGAGCTCCAGGGGCCGAGCATAACCCTGTGCTTCCAAAGAAGTGAAATAAACACAAAAGCAGCTGCATTTCTGAGCCACACTAGAGTGAAAAATAGCCAGATGAATTTTGTTTTGCATGTTAGTTAAATTATTTAAAAATTTGATACTGGAAGATATAATGCTATACATAGCAGAACCATAAAGAAAAAAAGAAAATGTTTCTGTGAGCAAGAATAAATCCCAGGAACTACAGGCTCTGGCAGCTGTAATGGCACTACATTTTTAAGATGGCTTTAGAAGGTAGGGGCTCTACATGTGGAAGTCAGGTTCTATTTAATTATTAAGGTCTCTGTGGAGTAATAATAAAGTGGAGAGATCAACCAGATATTTAACAGTGCGTAGGCACTGGGACATAAAACATACGCAATAAAATAAATTTAACCCTCTGCGTGTGTGTGTGGACTTATATGTATGCTCACATGCATTAGCAAGCCTATAAACAGTGTACATGCATATCCTATAAACAAAGCATTTCTTTATAGCTTGTGCTGGCAATGTACTTTCCTATTATTAGTGTTCAGCATGCAGGCACTTCTGGGCAAGGAAATTAATAGTGAACAGATCACAGACCATATCCAGGCATGTAAATAAGCCTTATACTTTCCATATATAAGGAAACATTTGTTACAGAAAAAATGTACTTAGTGTGAGCCACAGGAATTTAAATTTAACCACATTTGTATCTTGATGACCACTGGTAAATGTTTTTTTTTCTATATAGTAAGTAAAAGTATTATGAATATTAATCAGCTCTCAGAAGAATGTTTGGTAATTGATCTATGTTACAGCTTTAGAAGGCAATTTTGTGCACGTAGTTAAATACAAAAAGACTAAAACTATAATTTACTTAATATATAGGATTCCATTTGCAGAAGCATTTATCTGTACTGCATGAGTTTGTGTTTTACTTTTTGAGGTTGACAATGAAGGAGTAGGTTTAATTCTGGTCAGAGGTGGAGTGCTGTAATGCACTTCTTTCTGCTTTTCCACAGTACTGTTCTATTCCTCTGAACTTAAGCATTCTAAAATTTTTAATCTCATTATGATTAATTGTATTACTATAATTCTAAATAACATTATACAAATCTTTACATGGAAAAGTTCAAAATCAGAATAAGCAAAAAGGCTGCTTTTGTTCAGAATTTAATTTGGTTTCTTTCCAGCAAAATAAATTGAAATTTTTCACTTTTCCTTAACTTTTCCTTTTTGTTTACGTATTACTCATCTCAGAGTTTTTAATCAAAAAACTCTAGTTTCAGCACATTCTAGCTATTCTCATTAAATCTTTTAAACCACATACTCATTTGACTAGATCTAAATAACTTGCTGAACTAACTAAAAGACCAGAGGTATAAAGAAATTGTTTCCCTGAATGTAATTAAACAGACAGGCTTCCTCTGGAGGTCTTCAGAGACATCCTCCTCTCTACTAAGTACTTCCTGGAATGACTTTACTTGGCTTCTATATTTTAGGTGCAGTTTAAACGACCAGATTATACACGACACTCAAAGCACACAATAATGGAGCCCCAGTTTTAAGGACTGAAAAGTAATTGAGCAGTAGTTAGTATAGAAATGCATTAAAAAAATTAGATAAATAATATTCACCAATATTTCCACCTATTTATATCCAGAACTTGTTGCGTCAACTCAACAGCAATAAGCCCTTGCGAATTACCTATGTCTCCTCCCTGCTGCTATGAGAAGAGGAACACTGCAGTCTCTGAATAAATGGGTTTCAGCCATACCTTAGACTATGGGCTTTACACCCAGGGTATGGTTTAATTATCCTGTAGCATGAGAGTCAGTTTTCACATTTTAAGAATGTGGATTGTGTACATGCAAAGGTATTTAGATATTCATTTGGACTTTCAAAAGCATCTAAGCACTTGAAGTTGTCAGGAGTTCGTTCCTGGTACCCAACACTCCTACACAACCTTCACGGCATCCATCTACCTTGCTAGGCACTTAAATACTTGTTAAAAACTGGCTCCACAACTTTATTAAAGACAACTTTGGCCCAGAACTTGTTTTTCAGCTGTTCAATTTAACGTGATTATTTTCCCAGTACTGAAAAAAATAGCTGATCCACCTTTCAAAGTATTACTAGAGGTGAGAACCCATTCTTGTGATGAGCTGCCAGCCCGAACACTGGAACTGATGGTGTAGCATCAACACAACTTCAAATGCCATCCAGAAATAGCCCATACCCATTTGTGTTGAGCTGACCCTAAAATTTCTGACTACTACTAAAATAGACTCTTGCCCCTTAAAGTGCACTGGGAGACAGTATTTACCAAGGATGTTTTGGGGTTTTTTCCACTGTGTAGGAGTTTTGCCCCAGTGACAGCACTGACAGCTCTCACCAGTAAGGCATGAGCAAAGCATGAGGCTCTGACTCATGTTTGCAGGTGGATTTAGCCAGGATGGCTGAAAGAGTCATTGCCCTGCTGCTCCGGAGGGGCTGCCGCCCCCGGAGCCAGAGCAGCGCGATGGCACGCCTGTCCCGCCTCGTGCAGCGCAGCGCAGCGCGTCGCCCCGTCTATCGGCACGACATGACGGGGAGGCAGTTTGCATTAGTGCGCCAGGCTGTGAATCGTGGCCTTTGGAGGCGGACACGCATCCTGGTTGGCTTCTCCTTCTCTGGGGATACCAACCGCTGCAAAAGGAGTGGTGCAAACAGCGGGAACTGCTGCAGCTACCCCCATAGCTCTGCCTGCGAACACAGGCAGTAAATGCAGCTGGAGCACAGGCAGGCAGGGATGCAACAGCTACCAGACTTCAGAGATATGGCTAAAAGGAGGTTTTTAAAAGCAGAATTCCTCAGAACAAGCAAAAAGTCCAGAATGGGAATGAGTCTTGTAAGTGGCATGGACTAGTTCCCTCTCCTGCTGCCCACTGTGATGGAAAGCTGGTGAGAAATAGCTGTCATCTGCACACTGAATGGAGGCTGCATTAATAAATTAAATAATGCCAGAGACCAGTCTCTGGCCCTGAAGCCAGCTGGAATGGCCTTGCAATGTTCCCAGTGTTAAACTAGATCAGGAAACATGTTAACAATTCAACTGTATAGATGACTGTGTTGCAGTGCTTGGACCTGTGCCATAGCATTTTTTGATTTACTAGCAGCAAGATGGTCCATATGTAATCCTATACGGATATTCCTCAATGGGCACTGGTTCGTGGGACATTTGCAGCTCCAAAACCCATTTTCCTCTTGGTTTGGGAACTGTCTCTGGTGTTTGCTATAGCCATACCTTCCTGGATTTCCATGAATTTCTGCATAAATTCAAACTCTAGGTGCTGACACCCTTTTGGCTTGGCCTCTGGAAAAAAAACAACCAACAAACTACAACCCCTTTCACACAGCAGGGCCTATCATTATCTTGCTAATCAAAGCAGGTACTGTCAAAGGACCTGCTGAAAGGAGACATGTATATACGTCAAGCTTGCACCAATTAAAAAATTGCTCATTGCGGAATTCATTAAACAGTAGGAAGTAGAAATGAAGCTTTAAATTTAGCAGAGATGCTACTGCTAATTATTAACCACAGTCTCTCATTAAGCAGTTGTCTGTCATTCTAATGAACAATATGAACAAAAGAGGATAAAATATAATCCACTAATCAAATTGTAATCTAATGATATCCAATCGAACAAGTATGTGGTCATTTTCTCAAAAGATCAACCGGTGGCTTTATCTTGCTATTGCTAATTAACTGGGGCTTCACTGCTCGAAAATAACGTGGATTATTTCCATATCGCATTCCTTCCTGTCACAAATAAGGATGGAAGAGTACTCGGCACTTGAACAAGTAGCACTGCCGCGGGATGTAACTCCGTTTGCTATCTTTGTACTCCTTTACAAGATAAGGGACAATTATCTTCACAGGACAAAATCTCCCCATGTGACTCAGGTTTGACTCTTCTCATGGCCAAAGGAGTTACTTTGTGTAGATGTTACATGATTTACCACTCTATGTGCTGGGTTCAAAAGCAAATCTGAGCAACTCTTATCTGCCATACTCATCAAATACAAAAGGCAGATCGATATCCAATTGCTCTGTCTAGGTAGCGAGCTAGTTGTTTCAAAATCACCTGTCATGGTTGTGTTGAGGCCAGTGGTTTCTCCCTGTGAATGACGAAATTGTTAAGGTAAATGCTGCCTTTGTGAAACTCAGGATAATAGCTGAAGGCAATGTTTGCAGTTGTCACCCTTCCCAAGAAAATGTAGATTATAATGGCACTTTTTTTTTTTTTCTGTAAGACTTGAATCAAGCTGAATCCAATGGGTCAGTGTGGCTTTTCCAGTTTTTCTATGTAGCTTTGCAAATCTGAAGTGGGTCCTGGGGAAAAGTTACGCTTTGTGATCTCTGTGAAATCCTGCCATTGCCTCGGCTTAACTCAAAGGATTCCTAGGAAAGGATATTCAAATTTGAGCTTGCATCTAAAAATACACTAATGATAAGTGTCTTCCTCTCAAATCCATTTCCCTGCCTCCTACCATTAAGGAAACCAATTACAGAGGATCCCAGTGTGACAAACCATGCAAGAGTAAAAATGGTAGGATTTAACTGATGTAATTGTAGATGTTGGAAAGTTAGCTGGCTATGTGTCAACTGCTCAGCCATGGTCACTTCACAGTCAAGAGGCAATGGTAGAGGGCAATTCATTTGACCCATGTATGCAGCTACTCTAGCCTTAGAGAAACTGCCTCCTGGAAAAGCCTGGTTGTGTCCGCAGACTACAAAGAGTGTCTCAGTTAGTTTTGACTTAGCCACCTCTTAGACAGATTAAGCGGAGATGAATGCCACCTTACATCTATCATTCATGACATGAAGATAATATTACTTATTGATATCATTTGCAGTACTTAAGAAATCACAGGTTTGGGTTTCAAGTCTGCACAATTTCTTTCTAGGCTCCCTCTTTGATCAGGACCTCAGCACTTGACAGGAATGAACTTCACTCGATTCTCCTTTACTTTTCAGCACCACTGAAATGCACCAACATTTGAATCTGGGTTTCACAATATTGGGGGTTTTTAACAGGTAGTTTTAAAAAAAACCCTATCCTGCCCCGCTTTGTTTTGCACTTCTGAGCACACCACAATTCAACACTTCCTGGAGTTAATTAAGGGTTATCATTTTTCTTTGCTCCAGAGGTTCATTTTAAGACAGATCCAAAAATGGCTAAAAGAGCACTTGAAGATGCTCTTTTCCAAAACAGATTGTTAATTAACCTTCCCATTTTTCTGTGCTTGCTAAAACCTGCATTGCTCTTTTTGCTAATTCCTCATCTCTTAACCTGTGATTTAAGTCTGTGCCCTTGGCCTTCAGATCCAAACCTTCACCTTTCTTTGGCTTGCAGATGGGTCAAAGGGCTGGTCCTTTAGTCCTTTATATCCCCCTCCCAGACTTTACAAGAAAGATTTTGAAAGCTGCTGTGAACTGTCAGCAATCTCCCTTATTACTGCCCCTCTCCTTTATTATCAGTGAACTTCAAAGGTTTATTATTAGTGCAACAATTTGTATTAGATTTTGCAACTGTCTAATTAGCATTACCAATTTAGTACAAAGCTATCCAAAAAGAAACATTCATCTTGCCAGGACAGTTAAAGGACTAAAAATGAAAGAATCTGTCTTCAATTACCTATTACAGAAAGATTAGCTGTGGATGCTGCATTCCCAAATTAAGATATTCCTACTCCTTTCCTCTAAGCAGCTAGCAGTACAAAAGGCTATCCTAGTCTTCCCAGTCTGCTTTAATGATGTTTTAATGTTTTCCTGGAACACGCTGTAAACAACACAACCCAATACCCGCCAGAACCTTTCCTGCAGCTTTCGTCCTCCGTGTCCCTCTGCCAAGTGCTCAGATTTGCTCCCCTTGCTGCCTGCTGTCTTCATCTGGCACAGTTTAACCTGCAACCAGTCTCCTTACTGCTGATCTTGTCACTGCCTGATCACGTTAGCTTGTGATTGACTTTACCATGCTGCCCACAGCCTTGGGAAGTAGCTTCTTATTGTCTCCAATGTCCAATACATAATGTGATATTTGACTGTGTTTTCCACTTAGCCTGAAAAGGCTACCACAGTTTTTCAGCTCTAATAACTTTGGAATAACACCGTATTCAGTTCTAGTCTGACCACATTTGCGAATAGCAGCGTTCATGTATTAGATCTGGAAAAAACATTATTAAAAGATGTCAGTGGTAAGAATACTGGACAGTTGGATTATAGAGACAAATCTGGGAATTAAAAAGTAGGACCTTTACCTTTTGAAGTGAGCAGGAGTGTCTTCATGGCTGTCAGTGCCTCTCTCTGCAGTAGGGACAAGATTCCAGCTCCCCTTATACTCACACCGTGGTCCTTTCTCCTTGGCCTTGGTTGGCCCTACTAACAGTTTAACACTACAGCCACTGGGTCTCTGCTCATCAAGGGAGGAATTTGTCTGGACCAATGCAGGTGGTCCTCCATCTGAATCAGTCGCCTGTGCTGCCGTCGTCAATGGAGAGGCATGTAGAAGTTTTAGGCTGTGATTCATCTGATTTATTTTAGATATCTACATTAAGATGACATGAATCACATCTTAAAACTGCCTGTTTCTCACCACAGAGCTGAGAGTGACAGTGATTTAGATGTATATTGTAGGCATCCATACTCGATCAAACAAAACCCCTGCAGAGGTAACACCTGTACTAATGCTGTAAGCAGCATCAGTGCCCCTTTCCTGGGCCTGAAGCCAGCTGGCAGGAGCAGGCCACCCTCTCTCAGCCTCCAAGAAAGGGTGGTGATGTGCAACCTGCTCACTGGAAGAAGTCCCTAGCCTGGGATCGCTCCTCAATTCTTCACACGAGCGGTTTAGGGGAGTGCTAGTTGAATGAGACCAAAACCACGTCAAGGACTTTTCTAGCAAGTTAATCGTGTGGACAATCAAGTTGCCAGTCCTTGGTCCACGTCTTGGCACTCTTTATTTTTTAATGTATGTACCCAGAGTGTCATAGCTACTCTTTAACAGAATCCTGATGTTTTGTTTCTCCCTCAGCTTTAAGTGCTAAAACAGACTTATGATCAGGAAATTTTGGTAAATGTATTATTCCTCTCTTTTCTCAGGACATCTAGGAATTTCCAGAATCAACACCTTCTCATAGACTGTATTGCTTCGTTGAACTGCTCTACTGTTAGACAAATCACGGTTTAGCATCATATGCCATTATCCAGTAACTTACAGGACTGCACACATCTCTCTCCATCTGTTACTAAATGTTTCTTTATGCCTGGAGGGAATGAGGTGCACACACAAACACATAGGCAAAAGGCATTACTCTGTGATGCCCTTTCCATGAAAGACTAAACGATTTACAGAGCTCCCATCCACAGCAGATGCTACCAGGACTGGAACCAGAGCTTTGCTGCCTGCACTAACCTGCTGCCTGCTGACCAATGAATCCTTCCAGCCTATTGTACAAAAAGGAACAGCTTCGACAGAAGAGGTTCAACACCCTCTGTTTTTCATCCAAAACCATATAGCTCGATGCTTAGTTTCCCTACGTGAGATGTAGGTTTGAAGCTCTTCAGGCAAAGAAGATAACAGAATAAATAACGTCCCCATATCCTGTTTTATTGCAGTTTGGTTGGACTGAGCTCTATAGGGCATCTGTCAAATCTGCAGAATTACTGGGTCTTGGCAAGCCATGGGTATGAGATAAACAACTCTGCCCAGTCCTGTAAAAATCAAGGTTACTCAACTTTTACTCTGGTATGGTTGGGACTGTATTGTAGCTGTGTCATCTTCCAGATAACACAGTAAATGTGTTATGAAGCAGTGGACAGCTGCCAAAGCCATCAGGTCTGGAACAGGCACTGACATGGAGATATGAGGATGATCAACCCATCTATCCAGGTGTTTGGTTGCTGGCCAGGAGAGTATCCCTCCTCTCTCGCACCTTGGTCCCCCTGATCACAGAGGCAGGACTGGCTGGTGTGATGTGGTCAGAGCAACACGCCTGGTTCATTGTCGTGCTCCAGCTGTGGTGATGACACACAGTGGTGCCCACTGGGCACTCCCAGACAGCTCCGCTCACAAAATTTGTGTACCCTGCTATTCCTTTCCCCACTTCTTGACACTCCTTTTCACCACCCTTGTACCTCCCTTTCTCTACTTCAGTCTTCTCTCAACAAAACCATCCCTACATGTTTTCTTCTCATTGTCCCCGTTTTGCTGCATCTGCACCCAAATTTGGTATTTTGATACTATTGCTTAGGTCACCTTGGACTCAGATAGTGGTGTTGATGTGCTTCTCTAGGCACTGTTGGACTTGCAAGATTCTGCTCCCCAAAAGGTCCCAAATACTCCCCCAAATGTCCCTCCAATTATCTGTGAAGCTCAGCCATTTCTCACATAGCTCCCCTGTAATGACCTGTGAAATCCAGCTTCCCCTCACAGTGCTATCTGTAACTTTTGGCAGTCTCACACATTGCCAGCTGCCACATACAGCAATTTTTCATGTCACGTCCCGTAGTTTTCCATATCCTGCTCAGGCAGCCTCACCTCAAGCCAGCGTCCAGTCAGTGACCTGCGGTCCTAATGAAGTACATTCCTCATAGAAAGGTAAGCTCACCTTGGGCCAGGAGCAGCTGGTAATTATTTATTGCATTATTTGGTGTTTGTTGCTGTTACTATGAAAGTCTAAGGCTATCTCTTCTAGGAAATAGTAAAATTCCCCTCCAAATAATGTGAAGTCTTTTGTTAAATTAATAGATGCGCTTTGGCCCTGGACGAATGAACGGTGTCATGGCTGAGGATGAAGGAGCTGGTAACAATGTCATAGCAGATGTTTCGCTGACATTTGTAATTAAAGCAGAGCTAAAATCCCTCTAGTTCATATTTTTATGATTAAATTTTGTCTCCATAACTCCTGCAGTAACTCTTCAGGGGGCTATTAAATTGTCTGTATCATATTTTTAGAAAAATATCCCCCAACTATTGCTAGGGAACAATTTAAATTTCTCCATCCTGGATTTTAGTCTCAGCTTTAAGGATTTCTCCTCATCATCTGCAGCCCAGCCCACATGCATTTTTAGTCCACTTCTTCAAACAGAGATCAGCTTAAAACTCACCCACAAGAATGTGACCTCTGTATGTTTACCTGACATGAATCCTAGACAAATTTTTCTCTGCCGGGAAAAGCTCAGATTGGGGAATCATTCCCGTTCTGACAGAGCAGAGCAGCAAGTTCATAGCCTTTGTTATCTGAGACCTCTCTATCCACAAGAAGTTCCCCTGTGCTGCCCTCCTGCTTGGCCTCAGGGGATTTAGGAGAGAAGAGTCAGGATTTATCCTCTGCCTCCCTAAAAACAACTCGTTCTTCTGCTTCTGTGGCTTATTCCAGGTGCAGCCTCAGCCTGTACCAGCACACAAGACGTGCACTGACCTGTCTTAGGAGGTACGAACAAGGAACGGAAAATAAGACTAGGGCAGGGGGATGGAGGCCGTGGCTGCAGCCGAGCCGCCATGCTGACTCCCATGCCCAGCTCCCTTTGCCCACCCGTCCCGGCTGCAGAGCTCTCTTCCCCGGCTCCTCACAGCATGAACAGGATGGAGTGGTTTTGAATGACAGCTCTTTATTTCCTTTAGAAATCTGCATTAATGAGATATGCAGATTAGCAAACCAAAGTTAATTACTTTTTGACACAAACTAGGGGAGATGAATCACTGATGATTAAAGCAAGTTTAAGGTCTCTCTTTGCACGGCTTACATAAAACAAAGGGGAAAGCGGCAGTCTTGCACAGCTCTGGTGGTGCCTGTAGCACCCCTGAGGAAGCAGGGGTAGATGTTTCCATGAGCACATCACACAGCCACCAAAATCATTTGAGTTCTCTGCAACAGAAGTTTTCCAAAACAACTGAAGAGTTTGCCATATGTGGACAAAGTATCTGGAAGAGCTTATATTAGCCAGAATGGGCAGGAATCCACTTGCTCAGGCTTCACCTACCTGAAGATTAGATATTGCATTCACTGAGGTTCTTGGTATAGTCCCTGGATAGAAATATGCACCTCACCTGACCTATCTAGACACCTGTCTTAGTATGAAATTAGTACTTATCTGTCTGTCTTAACTGCAAAGGCAGCCCAAGATCCCTTCGTCATCTATATAACTCTTAGACATGGAAGTCAGGCAGATGACTCCCATGCTAGATGCTTATTTTTCTGCATTTGTCCTCTGGACTCTTCTAATCAGAAAGAAACTGACTTAAACAAATGGCTTAAAAAAATGGATTAAGTGTTTTTAGTAAAAAAAGTTACTGGGTTTTGTGGAAGGAAGAGTCACATGGAAATTTTACTTTGCATCTTGCCTCCTGGTTCTAGAAGTCATGTAGAAATGGTACCTACCATGAAAAAACAAGCTATGCTGAAACCTGTAAGACTATATTTGTACCAATAAGCTAAGCTAGAAGCGTAGGGCACTTGATTTTCTAGAGTGGCTAGATCGTTAGAATAATCCACATTACAGTTTTGTCCCAGGCCAACTATCACTCTCCCACAAAATCCTTGGGTACAGTTTTGCAGTTAATGCAAGCCAGGGATCAATCCAGATGGAGAAAATACTTTCCAGAAACTAAAGAGCTCCATAGCATGGTAATGGCCACACCAAGCCAACTGACCTCAAGGCCAAAAAGAGACCCAGGTTTTGCTTAGTTTACCAGTAGTGGTATAAATACAGTATATCAACAACCCAAAGCAATGAAGCCAAGAGAGTCATATTCTCCCCTCAGCAGTTCTGCTGTAATTACATCGAACTTGATCAATTTGGTGGTAAAAAAAAAGAAAATTTGCCTTAATATATTTAAGGCTAAAAATATAACATAAAACTAACCATAAATTATTCCCCTTTGTGAAATCTAGGCTCTGTATTTTGCATTCACTGTTGGTGTTACTGTTTTCATATACAGCAGTGTAAGGAAAGCACCTGGTTTTCTTGAGGGGTTTAACAGAAATATCCTGAGCAGATTACTGCAAGGGCAAAGAGCTAGGGTGCAACACCAGAGCTGCACAGGCTGAGAGGTTCAAACACAGGTTCTAACAATAATGATACTTGCCCAAATTATACCTCGCCTCCTAATAACGCGTACTTGTGTATTGACCTTTCCCTAATCACACTGCCATGTGTGGCCAGCTGGTATGATCATGTTGTTTATTTCTTACGAGGCACCTCCAGAGGCTAAGGACATAAATTTGAAACTTAGATGATAAAAGGCAGCCATTTAAATCCATCATCTGTCTCCTGTATTACTGCACTACTGCCTTGTCAGCGAGATTTCAGAAGAAGCTTTAGCTATGCAAAAACAGGCCTCTCCTTTAGGTACTGAAGCCTTGGCACCTGGGCCACCCTGACCTGAGCACAGTAGGTCTAGTGACTCACCTAAAATCAGCCAGCCTTTTCTCCTCTGCTCTGCTGAAGGACAGCGTATTGGTGGCTGCTCACCTGAGAGCCCAATGTAGTAGCTGCAAAGCTCTGTGAAGCCCGAAAGTGAATACATGCCAATAAACACACAATCAGCATTTTGTGAACAACTGTGGCACTCAGGTCTCAATTAGTGAAATGTCCTGCAAGTTTCCTTCAAGACTGTGCTTCAATCAGTATTGGGAAAAATCAGCTAAAAGTACGTAAATATTGTCTTTACATCTCAACCAAGTAACTCACACAAGCAATGAAGAATGCTGTGTTTCTAAAACTTCACATTTCACAATGGGAACACAGACCAGTTTTGGTAATTACACATACATGAACTTTCCTAAACAGGTACTATTCCCTTTGAATAAAGCAAAGATGTTCTGAAGCAGTCACTGACAAATACACTCCTCAGTTTCGTGAGTCCTCCTTTTCAATTCCTTAGCATCCATACAGGACCCTGCTCATTAAACAAATGTCCTTCAACATTTAAGAAACCACTTGTTCCAACTTTTAGCAATGTTGTAAGGACATGTTTTTGCATTCCCCTTCATTACCACATTGTTAGCCTCCTAAATTAACATTCGAGATTTTATTTCCCTGTCATAGACTGAGCTGACAGGAGAACTCATGGTTTTTAATTTGAAACATTGCCCTGTTCTCTGAAATTAAGTTTATTTCTCTAAGTTGGGTGAGAAGGAAAATGTCTCACTCTGCTACGTCCATTTCCCTTATACCTGGTGACTCTGCACTGACATTTGCCTGATTTAAATGAAGTGTCCCTGTATGACAGTGGTGATGTTAAGATTTGTAACAGAAACTTTAGGATGGGTCCCAGTGGAGAAAGAAGGGAAATGTCCAGATGTGGATGCACCAGAATGCATGGAAGAAGTGGAGGTGTAAGAATGGCATGTCTTGATGGCACCTAGATTAGCATGTCCTCAAGATCATAGCATATCTACCAATGGCTTCTGCATGCTTCACACCCAGGTTGGGGAAAAAAAGAAGAGCCTAAAACAAAGGACAGCCTACATCAAAACTAAAACAAAGACTCAAGACATTACAAGATGATGGTCAGAAGATGAGGAACAGGAAATTCCATTTAAACTTAAGAAAATAAATTTTAACTGAAGGGGTGGTCAAAAACGGTAGTTGTGGAGTCTCCACTCTTGGAAATATTCAAAACCCAACTTGACAAGGCCTTAAGCAACCTGCTTTGGTTAACCCCACTTTGAGCGGGGGCATTGGACTAGACAATCTTCAGAGGTCCCTTCCAACCTTAACCATTCTGTGATTCTAACAGGGCTGGATCCTTAAAATCCCCTCATAAGGAGGCAAAAGACCATGAGTAAATTCTAATGAGTGAGATTCAATGGGATGGTGAGGCAAAAGATCAAAATCACCATCATCTTCTATGGGTACAAAAAAGCTTATCCATAACTATCAAATGGTCATCAACCTACGGAGAACCCAGGAGACGTGATGCGTACTCAGTAATCAGAATCCTTTGTAGACTTTTTCACCACAAGGAATCTGGACCAGACCACCTTGTCCACCTGATCCACCACATCACCTTCTAGATGCCCGAGTACTGGGCAGGCTACTTGGACACACACATCTTGGTGCTTTGGATCATGCAGGTATGAGGATGGGAGAAACTGGCTTTTTTGTAAATAAAATAACCTTTCTCTACATAGAACATCTGGCTTTAAGCTTTATAATATTGTTTCTACAACGGTGCAGCATTATTTCCTACAATGATGTGATGCAATATGAGGGAATGTGAGCTTTTTCTTCTACAGAATAACTGTAAAATTCAGTGCACAAAATGTAATGTGTCATTTCCTCACCTGGGATAAATTAATACTGATCTAACTCTTGACCTTTGTTCATTTTTAAACTGCAGTTGTCTGTTTGTCTAAAAGACATGGACAGGAATTAATCTGGGGAAGACCGAGGACCTTTGTTTTGACCCTGGTCAGCATACACTAGCAGAATGAACCCTTCTTGCCCTAAAGTTGATGCCCTACTCATCAACTTATGAGTACTCAGTTAAAAAATATGACTCAGTATGTCTAATTTTGCACATATGAGTTTCAATTTTAATGCTAGCAAACACCACAACTTGTCATGTTAATGCAGTAGCTCCAACTAATCTTACTTATGTTTTCCTCGATCAAAATCTTAAGGACTGTAACACTCACCCTTGTTCACCCCTTTTCACTCTTCTCCTCCCCCCTTGATCTCTATTCTCCAGCATACAGGACCTGTATGAACAAACTCTGTTTTGACAGGACCAACAGTACAATAAAATACTCTGTATGTCAAAGGTAAGCAGCACCATCTGCCAGCTCTTTCAGAGCACTGCAAGGAGCAGCAGGCTTAGACCGAACTTGGGCAATCCTGCAGTAGCAGTGGGTGAGAAAAGGAAAGGTCATATTCCCCGCACACTCCCCATTCCCTATAATGTCCTATAGCAAAGATATCTATTCATGCGCCATCGATTCAGTTCATGACTCAAACTAATCAAGAATTTTTGAAATGCACCAAACTACAACATATTTTTCAGAACATTTTGATTTGTTGCAATAAAAAAGTATTCAAAGTAATATGTTAGTTTAATTTAAAGACTTCTGAGAAAAAGTTTTCTAAGGTTCAAGATGGGTATCTGGTAAGAGATACCCTGCCTCCACCTGACCACAAGCATTCATAGATGATCAATATTCTCTTGTCCCAAACAATCCTCTAATTTCTCTCCCAGAGAATCTCTAAAATAGAGCATGGGGGTCTCTAGTCCACTCACTTCTATTCCTTCCCTCCATTTGCCCAGGCACATCCCCTTCCAGATGTGTGATACCTAAATGAACATGCCTCCCTGCACAGGCACAGCTGACTAGAGACTTTCCAAGTATTCTTTTTTTAAAACTTCTGGGAAGCAGTGCATTTTCTGGTAGTACACAAGCAGGTTAGTTAGGAAAACAGCCCCCAGGACTCCTCTGAGGACTTGATCCAAGTCACCCTCCCTGATAACAAAAAAAAAAAAAGGAAAAATAAAAAAGGTAAAAATGAGGTAGTCCTCTAGGCCTCTAGCTTCCAAAGAATAAACACATCACAGCTCTGATCTGCCAGCAATAGCCTTTCCTCAGTCTGCTCCTCTGTACAGTAGTGATAATTAGCTTTCTTATGGATGACATGTTTTAATTAGTGATAATGGCAGACTGAGCGAGAGGAAAAGAAGATAAGTTAGTCTGCAGACTTGTAAATTCTGGCACAGAAAACATGTGGCACAGCAAGAACTAGAATCCAGCAGGATCCAAACATTAACACGATGAAAACACATGCCTTTTCAGATGCTTAATACAGATTTCATATACTCCTAAATGCCATCAACTAGTTGAGTCCAGACAGAGTACCAGCTGCTGTCTGGAGATAAGGCTTTGATTTCTTGCTTGTCACTCATTTGTCACTCAAATGAAAAACTGCAGAACTCACAAGACAACTGAACAAATATTTGAAAAATAAAGGGCATCACTCCAGGGAAAGCCTGGATTCCACCTGCTAAAGCAACAAATGTAGGCAGAGGAGCAGCACTGAGTTAGGACCCTAGCTGGTTCTAGTCATATCGCATACATCAAGTTATTGGAATACTAAATAAAACAGAGTAGCAAAAAATACACATATGCCTCTGGGATGACCAGCTTCTAGATCATCACACGACTGGCCTGGCCAGGCTGGCCAGCTGCAAGACGAAAGGGACCCCTGTAGCTTTCATGGTGGTTCTGCATTCTGTTGCCACCTTGCTCGTGCTCAGCCTCTCTTTCCATGGGTCTTCTGCAAACTGCAATGTTATTAACACCCAATTGACTATATTTAAATGTTTTTGTACTGAAAGGACTCAAGTGAAACTGGCTGCTGTTTCATTTTAGTATCTTTCCTGAGAAATTCTGGCTCTGTCACATCTTGTCTTTGTCACAGTATCAAACATACATGGAGCTGCCATACAGATGGGTGCCTGCACTGTAGTCCTCAATATCCATACGCTCGCAAAGATGTGCATGTGGCAAACAAGGCTAAGTGCAAAATGGAGTGCCTAGGAGAAAGTCACAAGACCCTTTACAAGATAAAAGCCATTTTTTTCTGGTTTACAATGTATAATATTTACATATTCTCATCTTCTTAGTATTAGCTTGACAATGAGTAACCTGTACTGTTTGGGTTTTGGGGTTTTTGTTGCAAGTTTGTTAAGTTTTGCAAATTCTCTGGAACTCAACAAACATGGGCACACCCACACAAGTCTATTACAAAGTTTTCTTGTCAGAGATCCACCAGCTAAAGTGAATTAGAGGCGTTGATTTCATCCCCATATCTAAGTGGTCTTTGGCCAACGGCTCAGCCTAGTATTGGGTGCTGAAAGAGAGACAGCCCAGAGCTGCAGCTGGGGTGGAGCTGGAAAGGGGCTGCCAAAGAAAACTCAGGGCTGCAGAAAGATCTCTCCCATGGGGACCGCTTAGCTGGAGCAAAGGCTTGGGTACCTTGCCTAAGGTCCAGCCAGGGATTACAGTTCAGTTCAGAGCCAAGAAATAAACTCAAAGCTACAGCTCTTAGGGGCTGGAAAGTGTCTTTCCAAGTAAACTAAGGGCTGATGCCAGAAGTCACTTTGGAAGAGTGCCACATGCTCCTGCAGCTCCAGGCTTTCTCTTTCTCTCAACCCAACACTGAAGTAAAGCATTGGCTTTACTAGAGCTCTTCTCTGAGGAATAACTAGTCCCTGGGTTGAGCAGGGCCTCTGGTCTATGGCTTAGCTTATTGCTAGGGTCAGGATTATGTCTGAGAGCAAGAGCAAGACCACAGCTGCAGCAGGGCTGGAAGAAGACAGAGAGGGCTGCAAAAAGTATCTTCCCTTGGACATGGCGCAACTGGGAGAAGGTTTGGGGTGCCCTGTCCAAGGGACACTCTAGGATCAGGCTTAGGGTCAGGTTGAGAGAAAAAGTCAGCACAAAACCACAGCTGAAATGGGACAGGAAAGTATATTCCAAAGCAAACGAAGGGCTAATGACCTAAATCTTCTCTAAGGGATATTTAGCCCAGGGGAAGCTCTTAGCTTGGGGATAGTGTGGTTTATCCCCACCAGAACTTTCTAAACCTCACTAAAATCTTCTGACTTAACAGTGATTAAAGAGGTTGCATACAACAGCACAGGTAACGTCACAAGGAGGTAACATGCCACAACAGAGGCAACATGAAGCAATGTTAAAAAGGTGACAATTTGTTGCAACACAGAAGAAGGTGCCATCTATAATTTTTTTTTTTAATAATGCTTAGGTGCATTACAGAGCTCTTGTGTGACTGTAACCCTACTTGGTAGCCCTGAGTGAGGATTTCACTGGCCGTCCCCAAGCTCACAGCCACGGGCATGTGGCAACTCAGGCTGAGCACGAAGAAGAGCTTGCAGGGAAATGTTACAAACTTCTTATAAAGTAATGGCCACTGCTGCTTTCTATTGTATAACAACTAATCTCTTTAGCATTACCTCACTAATGAATAACCTATCCTATTTTTTTCTATGACAGTGTTGTCATTAGTCTCTGTTGGGTTATATGCAGACAAAACCACTCACACACATCTTCTAATGTTCTGCCGAGATCCCCATCAGCTAAAAGCATCGGAGCTGCCACTGAAAGGAACATATTCTGCTCTGGTCTGCGAAGGGCGTGCAGTCTTACACAGAGTGAGAGATCGCACAGTGGCATCTAGCGGGTATTCGTTGCATTAGCTGATAACCAGCAATAATTCTTGATTCATTAGGGCCATACCCTGCACCAGTGCTGAGAGAGAGGAGTATAAAAAGGGTGGCAGGGAAAGGAAAATACAGAGGTCTGCCTTTCTGTCTCCATCTCCAACTCCAAGTAAACCCCTGGCATCAGGGGCTACCCGCTGGGCTCTGCTGTTCTCAGTAGCTCTTCCAACAAACAGCTTAAATGAATTTGTCCTTAATTTCTTCTCACCTCTCCTTCTTCCGCTTCCACATACTCTAGTAAAAAAATTCCTTTATTGTACTACATAGATATTTGTTGTCTTTTTTCATCTACCTACTCAGCATTTACTCATTACTTAGGAAACAGGTCATTCCAGTTCATCTTTCTAAGCCTCCATCACCTTGATGCTCTTCTCTAAAACAGTTTCAATTCATTGTTTGGCTTTTTTTTTTTAGCAAAGCAGTTTCAATTTTTTTGTCATGGTGCAAATAAGCGCAGGCTTATATATTGTTCAGCTCATGAGGGATTTTCTGTTGCCCATTAGCACCTCAGGCTAAGAAATTACAGAAGAGCAGACAAGCTTGGTGGTAACTGCCTTACAAAAGCTTTTGCCACCCCCATCCCCAAAATAATTGACTTGTTAATGAAAGACAGATAAGCATTTGACAACAGAAAACAGCAATATGAAAGCAGGCTAACGAGCCATCCAGCTCTGTATTTTCGAAGAAGCTAATAACAACAAAAAATAGATACATTTTCCCAGCACAGTCTCAGCCCCCATCATTTTGTGGTTAAGGGACTTTCCAAGACAGGGTTCATGGCTAACCAGACATGAGTGGCTTTTCTTTCCATTACTTTGTCCAGCCACTTTTTTAATCCATTTAAACTTTTACCATTCAAAATACTCTGCAGTAAGGAGTTCAATAATTTAACTACCCATGGGAAAAAGTATCTGCCTTTTTGGTTTTGAACCAAACACCTATTGTTTTCATTTGTTGTTTCTTAATGACTTACTCTAGTTCTTGTATTACACAATAAGCAGCTGTTCCCTATCTGCTGTCTCCATGCCACTCACAAATTAACTCCTTCACTTTTACTGTAAGTTAAAATAAAACTTCACAAGGTTACACAGAGCAGCTTCTTACCACCACGTTAATCTGTAATGTATCAATGTGTTGCTAGTGAGGCAGCAAATTACAATTTTTAATCACTTATTCTTCTTCTGAGTCATGTCTCCTTCTCCTGGAGTCATGTGGGAGCAGAAACTAGCTCAGCTTCTCCATTCCATACCGTGCCTTTACCTTTGCTCTATGTTTGCTGCTCACCAGAACTAACTGAACAAAAATCCTTCCTCTATTGATGCCAGGGGAAACTCGCCATGGTTTGTAGTGGGGTCAGGATTATACCTCCAGGTATTTCTAGGCTTTGATGGCTCAGAGTGCCAGAGGTTCGAGCCAGTCTCCCAGGCAGACTGGCCTGCAGATCCCCAGACCCAATCGCACTGATCTTGATGATGGTTCCCTTAAGTCTTTGATCTACTTCTTTGTATTTAGCGACTTCCAGAATAACGCTGCCTGTGGATCTCATGGATGCACTTTTTTCCTTGAGTTCCTGATCCTGGTCCTAACCAGATATGTTCTTATTTTATTGCGACCTTGCCTGTACTGTCTACAGCCCGACGGCCAACATTCAGGCTATAATTTCAAAATGATGTCTCGCACAGTTCAGTCCTGATACCATTTTTTTAAGTCTGAGTTTCCCTTCCCTGTCTTTTATCATTTTTTATAGTGTCCTATATGCGTTCCTGCCAGTGCAGTGGATGAGCCACATATAGAAAAGCCTGTGCCTTCAGGATAAGATAAAGGCAGAGCAGTCCATCACAGTAAACATGCAGTCTACTGGCCAGCCAAAAGTACAGCCTGTCATTGCACAGAAATAATCTGGTGGAGTGTACTGCCGGCCTGGACTGGTGAAAGGAGAGGAGCAGGACGGGGCTGCAGCACCCTGCCTCATCAGCCAGCACCCCCGGGGTCGCAGGTCCCGCTGGAGCTGGCTGGGTGCGGGGGCTCCCCCCTTCCAGCCGGACTGGGCTTCCACCCGCCCGACGCAAGCAGGCTGGTAGAGATCTGCATCTATAAAACCTCTGAAATGCTCCCCTTCACTGCCATGTTTGGCATTCTTCCCTTCTTTTTACAGTTTCCCTTGGTGTACATACACTGCTGTATTTTTCAACTCCCTCAATATCCGCTTTCTCTCAGTCTTGTTCCACCCAATTCTTCTCAATTAACCTTTAAAATCAACACTTCCAAAAGCTCCACTATAACACAGGCAAAACCAGGCTGGCCTTATGAGATGTATTTATCAGGGTTTAAGGCAAACTCTCCTGTTCAGGGGTAGAAGAGAACCAGTACAGCCCAGAAGAGCTAAAGGAACAAGATTTCTGTATTCAATGACTTATTAAACAAGACACCAAGAGGGGGAGCTGAGGCAGAGTCATGAGCTGTACGTGAGATGTCTGAGAACGCAGATTTCTGCAGAAATACACGTTTGTAACAAGATTTATGTAGCTTCAGCCCTTCAGGGACAACTAGAAATCACCTGATTTTTTTTTAACTTATTTACATTCCCTCTAATACAATGTGACAGGAATTTTAATGCAGGTCTGTAGTGCTGGCTCTTAGCTTGTCAATGGGCTGATGCTTTGACTTTATTGAGTGGAGATGTTAAGTGGCCATAGAGATGCTGTGCATACACATGCAGTGCTTGTCCAGCAGAGTTACAGTGATCAGATGTGTAAAACTACGCACAGCAAGTGTGTAGTAAGCAAAAACCCTTGCATAGTAAAAGCTTACCCCATCAGAAAGTCTTGCACAGAAATACAGTTTGTCACACAAAAAAAAAGCTTTAACTAGGCTAGTAATGCTGTGTTCACTGCATAGAGCAGGTGGCAGGGATGGACCTTCTCAGAGTTAGTTAGGACCACTGGATGTGATCTTCAGAGCCGAAGTTAGGTCTGTGTCGTGGTTTAACCCCAGCCAGCAACCAAGCACCACACAGCCGCTTGCTCACTCCCCCCACCCCAGTGGGATGGGGGAAAGAAATGGAAGGGTGAAAGTCAGAAAACTTGTGGGTTGAGATAAAAACAGTTTAATAATTGAAGTAAAATGAAATAGAATAGTAGTAGTAGTAGTAGTAGTAGTAGTAGTAGTAATAATAATAATAATAATAATAATAATAATAATAATATAATAATATACAAAGCAAGTGATACACTATACAATTGCACACCACCCGCCGACCAATGCCCAGCCTGTCCCCTAGAAGCAATCGCTGCCCCCTGGCCAACTCCCCCAGTTCATATACTGACCATGATGTCATACGGTATGGAATAGCCCTTTGGCCAGTCGGGGTCAGCTGTCCCAGCTGTGCCCCCTCCCAGCTTCTTGTACACCAGGCCGAGCATGGGAAGCTGAAAAGTCCTTGACTGGTGTAAGCACTACTTAGCAAAAACTAAAACATCAGCGTGTTATCAACATTATTCTCATACTAAATCCAAAAGACATCACTATACCAGCTGCTAGGAAGAAAAATCAACACTATCCCAGCTGAAACCAGGACAGTCTGGTTGCTCAGGGCCACATTCACCTGAGTTTTGAATGCCTCCAGGGATGGACGTTCCCAAATCTCTGTGCTCCGGTGCTCAGTCACTCTCAAAGCGAAAAATGTTTTTCCGACATCTAACCAGAAATTTCCCTTGTTGCACTTTTCCTTGGTTGCAACATTTCTCCTGGTTCTTCCTCAGGATAGGCACAGTGGGAATTCAAGCTGCAGGACTGAGGTTCTCCTCACCAAGCAGAACAAGCTGTGCTCAAGGTAATTCGCAGTGAGCTCCAAGGTCTTTCTATACAACGGGTCAACCTATATGTGATACACTCAAATCAAATCTATTTTTCTTAACGAAAGACAGCTATGCTTACTTTATTACAACGGATTTTTTCTCCTTGCCACAACAGTCAAATAAAACAAGCCAGCCATTAAACTGAAAAATGACAAGAAGCTTACTGGATTTCCATAACATTAGGTATCTATTAAACTCGTCTTCTCTTAACAATCCCAAGGTGACTTGCAAAGCAACAGACAGTCTGCCCTTCTATACAACCATATACAATTTAGTCAACCCTGAGTTTCATGAAGAGATGGAACTTCCACGTTCAGCAGAGAAATGAGGCCCAACTGCAGTAACGTTAATCATCAAGCATCATGTTACTTCCCGAAAAACTTCCTGGTTTAGTTGAAATGGTTTTGTGTAAATTTTTTTTATCCAGAATGTTCTGGTCTATCTGTCAGGAAGCTGTTAAATATTTTACTGTAGCTGCTGAAAATGCTGTTTCTGTGCTGCCAAGCCCTGCTAGATACTTGAAGCTAGATGGTTTGAGACTTGTGTCTTTGCAAGTAGCTTGGTCAAGCTGAAGAAAACAGAGAAGATGTGAACCCAGAGGCACCTCCAATTTTGTTCTGCCAAACAAGAATTCAATTTTTTCCGTTCTGTTCCTATTCCCTGTCTGGAACTGTGGGCACAGGAAGCGTTGTCGTCATCCACTCTTCCGGACTAATTTTGGAAACTCTCTCTCTTATGTATTAACTAACTGAATTTGAAAAGCTTTCATGCCTCTGATATTCGCAACTGGATGCTCACCTTCTATAATCCTCTTCCTCCCATAAGGAGTTTGTGATAGAGAAGGGTTGCAGCTTCTCTGATCTCCTGGTATCTGGTCTGAGAGATCTCCTCCTGCATAATCCACTCCCTTGCTGCTCACAAGTTTCCAATGAGCACAGAGGCATCCTCAAGAATCTAGATCTTATTACCAGTTTTCCTTTTGCTGCTGAAACCTGAGGCTTCAGTCTATGGCATCTTAAGCTACTAAAAGTCAGGACTGTTGGGGTCCTGCCAGACTCTTTGCCCCTGACTTTGTACCTTCCCTTGCGCAGCTGGCTCAGGGCACTGAGACAAATGAAAATGAACGCTGCCAGAAATAAAGCCATTAGCTTTCAGCCGGGTGTCCCCACATTCCTGCTGTCACTGCTTCCAGAGGGAGCAGAATAAATGGGACCAGACCAGTAACTCTGCTTCCATCAGCACTGGCCACTCCTCCCAAACTTCTTCATGGGCAATAGTAACACTGGCCTAGCAGCTATGAAGGCTATAAGTACTAAGAAAATAAAATCTCCTAAACCAGCAAGTTTTTTTGTTGTTTTGAAGGCGTGGGTGTGTCCTCAGACATCTCGGTAACAGAGGCTTCACAGCTCAAGGGAGGGACCTCTAACACTGCAGCAAACAAGAATGTGGAGAAAGCCACTGGAAATCCTTCCAAAGCGTATTGCAATCACGCTGCCTCTCACGTGGCCCAGTTGAACGGCAGGTAACTTTCTACGGCAGTGTGTGTCATTTGCTATCCAGCTTATCTATCACCAGGATATAACCTAAGAAAGGAAACATCTGGCACTGGAAAATACAATCCCTCCTGCTGTTACACATAAAGAATAAACCTTGTCTTGGTGCACCACGTGATGTGGCGACAGGAAGCTACACGATCAGGTCAGACTAAGTACATCCAAAACTACTGGTTTGTCAATGCCACTTTGAGAGTCCAGAAGTGATTATAAAATGGCTGTGTAACAGGCTAATCCCAAATAAGCTAGGATAGAGAAAAGGGGAATGACAGATCCTGTTGGGGACCTGAATGACCATGACAGTAAAGACTTGGGAGAGAAAGGCCTGGATATGAACAGGTGAATGCTCCTTCTAAAGAGAAGAGGAAGGGTGGCTGACTCTAGCTGTGGTGGGGATAAGGCTAAACCAATCGTATCTACATTAGCATAACCTTGAAGCCTGGTAACTGAATTCCCATGAAAAAGGTGAGGTGCATACTGAATAGGTTACCCCTTCTTGTGATGGCCTCACCTTGATCAAGGCAAATGGGCTCCAAGCCTGATGATGTCAATGGAAAGGCTCCCAAGCCACATCTACACCTCTCTGCTGGGTAGCCTCCAGCAGCCACCCCACAGAGAGCACCGTCACTCTGTGCCAGCTGCTGGCACATCCCTGCTGCAGGCTCTCGGCGTGACACAGGGAACGGGGGCTGGAAGCACACTCTGGGGAGATGCCATGCAAGGGGTCCTGAGCCTGCAAGACCTGGCTGAAGCCCTGGCAAGGCCTTTGCAGGACTTGACCCGTGTCTTGTCCACTAAACCCAGGAAAGCAACTATGATATGCTGGCCCAATCCATACTGCTCCCAACTGCATTTCTGATGCGAACTCAGGTGAGGCCAGCCAGAGCCTGAGCTAGGAACAAGACCTCTGCGTGGGCTGTGTGGGGTCACTGCCATCTGCAGGCATCGCAGCTCAAAAGGACAGCCAGGCAGGAGAGCTGGGCGCAGCAGGCTCTCCAAAGGATGTTCGCATTAGGCTTTTACAGGGTTATGTGCAGGGTTTAGTGCTTGTTCAAAAATCTGACAGATGACTGGACTCAAGTGGTTATATTGGCTTCATCTTGCTCCTAGGAGAGGAGAGTGGACATGTCCTATAAAATAGATGTGTGTGGTACTTGTTAGGTGCACGTCTTGTGCAATGCAGCCCCACAGGCACGCTGTAACTGATCAGCATTACTGGCTGCCAAGCTGATTTCACAGAATCATAGAATCGTTAAGGTTGGAAAGGACCTCTGAGATCATCGAGTCCAACCTGTTAACCTAACTGCCTGGTCTGCCTCTAAACCACGTCCCTAAGCACCACATCCACACATTTTTTGAATACTTCCAGGGACTGTGATTGTACCACTTCCCTGGGCAGTCTCTTCCAATGCCTAAACACTCTCTCTGTGAAGAAATTTTTCCTAATATCTAATCTAAATCTCCCCTGGTGCAACTTGAGCCCATTTCCTCTTGTCCTATCACTTGTTACTTGGGAGAAGAGACCGACCCCCACCTCGCTACAACCTCCTTTCAGGTAGCTGTAGAGAGCAATAAGGTCTCCCCTCAGCCTCCTCTTCTCCAAACTAAACAACCCCACCTCCCTCAGCTGCTCCTCATAAGACTTGTGCTCCAGACCCTTCACCAGCTTTGTTGCCCTTCTCTGGACACGCTCCAGCACCTCAATGTCCTTCTTGTAGTGAGGGACCCAAAACCGAACACAATATTCGAGGTGCCGCCTCACCAGTGCTGAGTACAGGGGCACTATCACCTCCCTGGTCCTGCTGGCCACACTATTCCTGGCGCAAGCCAGGATGCTGTTGGCCGCCTTGGCCACCTGGACACACTGCTGGCTCATGTTCAGCTGGCTGTTGACCAACACCCCCAGGTCCTTTTCTTCTGGGCAGCTCTCCAGCCACTTTTCCCCAAGCCTGATTTGCAGGTGACTGAAGCCCCCCACCTCAACTCTCAGTCTGTAAGAGTGCATCCTAAGTCGTTTCTGGAGCTGTTGTGGCGGTGTATCCAGGCAGGTCTCCCCATGTCGCTGTGGGAGGTTCCAGTGGTCACCACCCCTTCCCAAATAAGTCTCTGATGGGATTCCCTTCTGGCACAGGGCAGGTTTCTAAGAGCCGGGCAGACTGGCTGTACCACCCCTCAATTTGTAAGCGACAAAGTGAGCTCATGTCCTGAGTAGTTAATCCTGTGAACTGAGAAGGACTGGGGATGAACCTCCTGTATAGTATCCCTCATAACATGATAAGAGGGTTAGGGTGAGCAGAGAAACGTGCTGCCATGTTAAGTATGGTCATTGACGACAATGTCAGTTAGGAAAAGGCATTGCATTTGTCAGTGCTCATGTTTGTCCTGTTGCATCTCTGAAGAGCAGATGCTGGAGCCTGTAGCATTTGTAGGGCTACACCTGCCAGTTAGTGAAGGCCTCTCGAAATTTTTGCTGCCTCCATCTTCCTCCTCCTTCTTCCTAATAAGTTTTGGTCATGTGTATCAAATTAGCCAGCAAAAGGCTTTCTTACCGCTTCCAAACCTTCACCCCAGTCTCATCCTAAACAGATAATAAGCCTCATTAAGCAGAAAATAGCTTGTCTTAAACTCACTCCGTCCATCCATCCATCCATCCATCCTTCTGAGATTGTGCAGCAGCTGGCCCCCCTCTGCTGGAAACAAAACCACTTGTTCCGGGGAGCAATCCTTATCCTCATCTCTTTTTGCTGGCTTTCCCTGTTTTTTCCATCTCCAGTAAAAACTTCTGTCCGCTGCCTTCTGGTAATTACAGGCCAGTAAAATTAAATGCATGTTAATAACATAAATGAACAATGCTCCTTCAGGCAAAGTTTGCTTTACTTTGAAGCACATTCCCGTAACACTCAACCATGTCTCAGTTTCGGAGTTAGGAAGTACCCAGAACTTGTAAAGCCAGAGTCCCTGTATGTTATACTCCTCCTAATCATCTGCCAGGGCAGGAACCAGGCAAGATCCCTGGATTACAAGAATATTCCTCACATTTATAACATTAATCTTCTCGCTGTCTGTCTGTTCTGTACAAGTGTTCTTCAAACACTGTATTTCCTTCCTCTGGTAATTAATTGCAGGTTTTGTATCAGCTGGTTCCCTGCACGCATCCATGAGGTCTCACAGACTCATATATGAAACCACGTCTGCTATATCAGTGTGCTGACCTCAGAAATCATAGAATCGTTTAGGTTGGAAGACCTTTAAGATCATCGAGTCCAACTGTTAATGTAGCACTGTCAAGTCCACGACTAAACCATGTCCCTAAGCACCACGTCTACACGGCTTTTAAATACCTCCAGGGATGGAGACTCAACCACTTTCCTCAGCAGCCTGGTCCAATGCCTGACTACACTTTCAGTGAAGAAATTTCTCCTAATGTCCAACCTAAACCTCCCCTGAGGCCGTTTCCTCTTGTCCTATGGCTTGTTACTTGGAAGAAGAGACTGACCTCCACCTCACTACAACCTCCTTTCAGGCAGTTGTGGAGAGCAATAAGGTCTCCCCTCAGCCTCCTCTTCTCCAGACTAAACAACCCCAGCTCCCTCAGCCGCTCCTCATAGGACTTGTTCTCTAGGCCCTTCACCAGCTTCGTTGCCCTTCTCTGGACACGCTCCAGCACCTCAATGTCCTTCTTGTAGTGAGGGGCTCAAAACTGAACACAGTACTCGAGGTGCGGCCTCACCAGTGCTGAGTACAGGGGCACTATCACTTCCCTGGTCCTGCTGGCTACACTATTCCTGATACAAGCCAGGATGCCATCGGCCCTCTTGGCCACCTGAGCACACTGCTGGCTCATGTTCAGGCGGCTGTCAATCAACACCCCCAGGTTCTTTTCTTCTGGGCAGCAAATCTGCAAAGTCCATTCTAATCCTGTCCCTGCAATTACCTCTACCTTTTGAAATACAGGCTCAATAACTTGTCTCATGAACCTCTGCAGGCAAAGTATCTTTCCATTATTCGCCTTTTAATGTAGCCATGAGTCACATGAGTTTTTTTGCCAGTAATATAACAGAAGTTCATGCTGCAATGGAGAAACAGCATCTAAATCTCTTTCAGAGACTCCATTCAAGTACTGTCTTCACTGAGATAGTAAAGCCCCATGCGAACTCATTAAAACTCTTAATGCATTTTGTCTGAATGCAGCTCATTTATCAAATACCTCATATCATTGCCCTGTTTTCACTGTTCTTTATCATTCTACTAATATTTGTGTTGGTGCAGGTTTTATCAGCACTATCTTATGTGTATTTCCAGAACACACATAAAAATGTTGAATAGCTCCTGGTGTAGAATCGTTTCCTGTAGAAAGTCACTAGGAATTTATGGAGCCAGTAAAGATCTGCGTTAAAAGCTTCTTATTTGGCAATAAGTACTTTAACATATGCTTCTTGGTGCTATAGAAATGTTAAACACAGCCATTCAACTTACTATTACATGACACTGATGAAAAATAGAACACATTACCTTTATGTAGTTCCTGCTATTAGCCAGCCCCCCCCCCCAAAACTATCAATTTCCTCTGCCAATTTACATGCCATAAAACTATCCTTTAATTATTTCTGGTTTTGAGGATTTTACCTGGAGCTAATGTCATGCTAACTGCTCAATAGTGCCCCAAGATGTCATGTTTACTTTCTTCATCGTACTGGTGGAACATAAGAGAAACGTAAGCGAAATACTCATTTCCTTGGGAAGGATGGTCTGCAAAGCAGCTCCTGTTTGCTTCAGGAGTCAGTAAAATAAGAGGTGAGGTATGTTTTATCTTAAGAACTAGGAATCACCACAAACTTGAACCTGCCTACCCAGCAGGCTGCCCTTTTATGGATGGAAATGCCAAGATGTCAATATTTTGTAGCCATGCTGATTAAAACTTGATTTCATGCATCCCTGTTCCTCCATTTCTGAAACAACCTGAGTGTGAAAATGGGGGCCCATTCTCACTACTGTGCTAACAATTTCATACTCTCAAAAAGCAGGACTGAAAAATGCTACTTGTGAGCATGAAGTAATGGGTGTGTGGATGGGGGTAAAATTTAGACTTCAGATCCAACTGCTGAAAACTTCTATTTCAATGGTACATTAAGTTCAGCTACTACTACACTAAACATTCACAGCTCACTTAATCGTTGAATCCTAGCTCTGCAAAAGTCTTTATCTGGATCTATGCCCACCAACAACATAGCCCCAGGCTCTAGTACCCTCCTGCAGTGTGCAGTCATTGTTGGGGGGGAAACAATCAGCTTTTTGAATCAGTTGCTTCCAGAGCTTTTGAACTGGGATGCTGATTTTTCATACAAAATAGCTATATATACATATATATACACACATATACATATATATATATTTATATATAGTGCTGCTGCACCTAAGCTTTCCAAGTCTCAGTTGGACACAGGCAGTCTACCTGGGTTTTAACAGCACTTGTATGAGCACGCACCAGCCCTCCCCTCCCCCTCCTTCTATTTCCTTGGCCTACAGCAGATGCAGCTCGGCTAATTTCTACTTTTACATGCAAGCTTGTGGCTTGCAAATAAATTTTTTTCGATTCTAGATGCCAGTCCCACTTTTCACAGTGACACCGTTTAGACTGTCAAGTCCTCGAGACTTAGTTTGCACTTGCAGACAGTACCAAAGAAGCTCGGGCACCAAACAGGACAAAACACTGGCCTGCCTTCCTTCACCTTGACGGCCTGCGTGGGATTCAGCCCAGGCCCACACAGCCCCGAGCGCTGTGAGGCGGGGAGTGGCTGGGGCACTCTGGCTTCCTTGGGAAGCTGCTGGAAGCAGGAGAGGGTGTTTTCCGGGGGCCGGCCTGCTGACAAGGCACACCGCCGCCACCCTCCTGCCCTCGGCAGCTCCCGGCCCGCCCCAAGGCCCGACTCTGGCTCTGGCTGCCGCTCCGGCCCAGCCCGGCCCGGCCACTCTCCTCCTCCTCCTCCGCCCCTCAGAGACTCCTCCGCCCACCCGCGCCCCGCAGCGACTGACGCGGCCGCTCCCCATTGGCGAGCGCGAGCGCGAGCGCCGGCGCCGCCAATGGGCGGCGGCCACGGCGGGGAACGCGCGGGGCGCGGGCGGGGCGCGCAAGCTCTAGGAGCGGCGGCCGAGGGAGCGGCGGGCAGCCATGGGCGCGCGTGCCGCGGGCCGTCTCTGGTGGGGTAGGAGCCGCGGGCGGCGGGGCGGCCGCTGAGGGGGCGGGGGGCCCGGCGGGGCGGCCGCTGAGGGGGCGGGGGGCCCGGCGGGGCGGCCGCTGAGGGGGCGGGGGGCCCGGCGGGGCGGCCGCTGAGGGGGCGGGGGGCCCGGCGGGGCGGCCGCTGAGGGGACGGGGGGCCCGGCGGGGCGGCCGCTGAGGGGACGGGGGGCCCGGCGGGGCGCGGCTTCCCCCTTCCCGGCTCTCCGTGCCCTGCCGGGGGCGCGGGCCCGTCGTGGCGGGAGGGGGCTGGGCGCCGGGCTGAGCGGGCGGCCGCTGGGGACGGGCTGGGAGCCGGTGGCGGGGCGGGCGAGTCCTGGAGTGGCGGGCGCCCGCAGCCGCACTTCGGCCGTCGCCGGTCCGAGCCGCCGGGGGGGGCGGACGGGGGCGCGCCCCCGTTGCTGGGTGGCTTCCCGGAGCGCAGGGGGGCGGCCTAAAGGTCCCAGCAACAAAAAAAAAAATTAAAATGGTGCTTGTCTCTGGCCCTCATTAAAGCAAACCGCCCTGGTTTCCAGTAAGCGGTGATGCTTTGCTTGCCCGGCGGCCCTGACCTGGGACCCGGCGCTGCAGGGGCGGTGAGGAAGCGGGGGCTGAAGACAAAAGGAGGAGCCCGTGGGGAGCGGAGCTTCCTCTGCCCCCCGCCGCTGCTGGGTCTCCTGCGAGCAGCTCCCTGCGGCCGCTCAGCGCCCGCCTCGGGGCCCCGCGGGGCGCCCGGCGGGGCCGGCCAGCGGGGCCGGCTCTCGCTCCCCGGGTGCGGGCGGGCAGGGGCCTGCGGTCCTCGGCGCACCGAGCTCCGCTGCAGGAGGTGCGGGTGTTCTGAGCAGGGAGCGCATCATCGGTATCCCGTAGCAAAAGCTTTTCTTCACGGCTCTGCAGAGTTACAGCTGGGTTTTTCGATGAGGGCGAGTAATGCCAGCATGGAGCTGCCTTAGTTGGTTTAACATCGCTCCTGCCTATGTAATTTGCTTACATTAGAAAACAACTTTTGAAATCAGATTATCTGAGATTTTTTTCTTGCCTTAATATCAAGGACAGATTTGCATTTTCCTGGCTTAGATGCTTGTAAGAAAATGATTTTTTTATTTGCTAAAGATGAATTAAACCGTGAATATTTCACTGTAGAAAAGAAAATTATGCCACCAGTTCATGAGTCATAGTTTAAAAAAAAAAATGCAGTGGTATGTCACTAGGTGAGTTTCACCATGTGCTTTCTTTTGTTAGTTCTCTTTAGCAGGTGTTTTTGCATAAGCTAGAACTTCTCTATTTGAAGTGACAGAAACGGCTGAGTGAAGTCTGTTCAGCTTCTGAATATATTCTGCCACAGATAGATTTAGGTGATGCCAAATATGCTGATTTCAAATTAATGGTCTCCTTCCATCTAGAGAAGTGTTTTTCTCTTAAGAGTAGCTGTAACAATCCGGTAGCTTTTTGCATCCTTGTTTTCTTACTCTGCCCCGGTGGCAGCTGGTGTTGTAGGTCACCGTAACATGCTGTGACAGCCACAGATTGCCTTGGAAGTCAGTTGATCAGCGCTGATGAAGCGTTGCTTGTGTGTGGGCATACTGAAAGGACAGAGCCAATCTCACGTGTAAATCTGGTGGTGGAAACCAACTTGGATCACCCCAATGGAAAGGGTTTGGGTCCTAGGGCTAGAAGCCGTTAGGAGGAGGTGTGGTGCGATGGATGGGGCACTGGGTTGCAGTGTGGCAGTTCAGCCCTGATCTCTGGTTGAGTAAGCTGGAAGATGTTATTTCTTTCAGCTTCTCTCACCTGCAGAGTAGGTGTAATGAAACTGGCTTTTCTTGAGTGGGACTGATAAAGCATAGGTAATGCTGTGCAGTCTGTGTACCATGTGCTGTACAGTTTCTGCATCACTGAACTGTATCTTCCTCTCATGTTCAGTCTTGAGAGAGAATGTGCAGCTTCCTATTCAAGTTATTAACCACTCACAGCAAAGCTAACTATTTTTTGCCTAGTTCTAACTTCGGTGTCCGAGCTCTTACTCCCTCCAGCCTTTGGTGGATTAAGAAAAGTCTTTTGCTATGTGGATTTTGTTAGAGATGCTTGTCATCTTTCATCGAGTTGTCTCTCAGTCTCTCTGACGAGGTAGAAGGAAGGATTACGAGGTTTTACATGCAAAGTCTCAAGCAATAATAAGATCTAGAAGTGACCAAGAAGTATGCAGTCTTTCTTAAGAGAAAGCAATTTCCTTGTACCTTTAATGATTTTTTTTTTTTTTCATTCTAAGAGTGCTTGAGTTGTTAACCAGAGAGATTTAGCTGTTGTTCTCCAGTCTGTTGCTAGAGGGACAAATCAATGGTAGACTAAGATCCTCATGAGCAAGAATGAGGGAGCTCCTTGCACTCCCAGTGCATCAAGTGCTGGTCCTAAAATCAGCGTAACTGTACTAAGACTCGTTGGGACAGTCCTGCATTATGTGATCCTATGAAAGATGTATTTGAGTGCCTGCTGTGCAAGAGGTGTGGGCAATTGGCTTAGGAGTTTCTATAAGAAAGAACTGAAATAAGATGTAGCTGATCGTAGGGATCTGCGTGGAAAGTCTGCTGGTCTTGTACCAGTAGTAGTTAGGGTAGCAGCTTTGACAAAATGCTCTCTGGAGAGCCATAGCAGGAGTGGCATAACTCCAGCTAGCTTTAGGCACAGAGAATATATTACGTGATCCTGTGAAATCATGATTTAAGTGAGGAGGGAAAGCATATATCTTGCTTTAACTGCCTTTTTTTTCCTGGTCAAACTGAAATCCCTTTCCCTTTTACCTGCTGATTTGCAGGGGGTGGAGAGATGATTTAGCCATGGCAACAGGAGAATCATAAGTGTTCTGCAGGAATGCTGATTGCTTTGCTTTTTGTTCTAGGCACAGTGAGCTGCACGTTATTCCTGGCAGTTAATGGTTTATATTCGGCCAGTGATGATGTGATAGAGCTAACACCAACTAACTTCAACAAGGAGGTCATTCAGAGTGAGAACCTGTGGCTCGTGGAGTTCTATGCCCCATGGTAAGAATTACAGCTGCGTACTTGCTTGCTCTTGTCATGGAGGAGCAGCATACTAATCTGGTGCTGATCGGTCCAGGGTTTCATTCAGTTGTTGGCAGCACAGTTATCGGTTTGATGGCCTCATGACTAGCAAAGTAGCTGTATCTGGGATTCTTATTTTAAATATCCTCACCGGGGAAAAAGGCAGGAATTGGAGTCGCATGGAAAAGACAAGGGGTAACGGGTACAAGTTACTCCTGGGGAGATGCCAGTTGGACACGAGAAAAATTCTTCACAATGAGAACAATCAGCCATTGGAATAATCTCCCCAGGGAAGTGGTGGATTCCCCAACATTGGACACTTTAAAGATTTGGCTGGACAGGGTGCTGGGCCATCTTCTCTAGAGCGTGCTTTTGCCAAGAAAGGTTGGACCAGATAATTCTTGAGGTCCCTTCCAACCTGGCATTCTGTGATTCTATGAAAACCTTGCATGCCATTTTATTACTTGAATTTTTCTACTGAAATTAGTATTAGAAATCACTGATCAAAGTGCAGTAGGTAAGTGAGAGGGCCCCTCACTTCTGTTTTTCTGAACCTGATTCTGATGTGAAAGCAGAGATCTGAATTCACACTTAGAATTTCCAGTTTCCATTGAAAAATACCAGTTTTGTGCACCTTAATTTAGCACCTCTATCTCCAGAGCATGTAGTATCTTCCATGTAAATTCTGGTGATATATATTCCACCTTTGCACAGATCTTCTGTGCTATTGCCATCAAAGCTCTATGTTCTGGAGAAAAGGGCCTTTCATTGCAACAGCCTGACTGTGTCTGGACTGAGAGGTTTAGGGGAAAGCTTGCTGTGCCTCTCCTAGTATTGCAGCTTTACGGGCAACAGGAAGCTTTATGGTAATAAAGCGTAGAACAAGTATAAATAAATTGGCAGCTCCTCTTTCCCTACAGACTTGTGATGCTGTGATTATACACCAGTTGCCAGTCACTGTTGGTCTTCTCCCCCAGACACCCTCCAGGAGATGTTGTGCCACAAATGCTTACTAGTTAAGAAGTTACCTCTAGGATAACTTTTTCAGGCCTCATCATGGGTGCATTTTAGCTTGCAGCAAGTGGGCTAGTGTGCAGATCTGAATTTTGGTGCTCAAGTTTGCCTCTGTGTTAGGAACGCCAGGTAGCTTTTGAGATGTGTTTATCGATATGTGCGTGGGTGTGTATGCACTTATATAATACATGTGAAGGTTTTTCTTCTGAAGTCTGAGTGATGATGTGATGTTGTGGCATAGCCTCTTCCCATCTTCATGACTAGACCTTCAGTCTCACACAGTTTGCTGTGAGCAGCTGTTCTGTAATTGCAAACCCAACAAGGCCAATCTGTGAAATAGTTACCAGATCTGAATGACAGTTACTGTTTGTTTTCTTTTTTCTAAAAGGTGTGGTCATTGTCAAAGACTAACCCCTGAGTGGAAGAAAGCAGCAACAGCATTAAAAGTAAGTTTAACCTTTCAAATGTGCTTGTGGCAGTGAATTGAGGAGAGTTTGGCTGTTTGTCATCTGGCTTGGGAACACAGAGGTGAGGTTTGGTCCCCAAAACCATATCACTTTAATCATACTTGTCCAGCCAGAGAAGAAATCAGGATTTTTGTGGGTTTTTTCTTTTTTAAAAGAAGCCATTGAATTGTAGAGGAAGCAAGTCCATTCTGCCCCTGTGAATTCCCATTGCTGTTTTCCAGGGCTGCTTTTAACAGCACCAGAAGGCATTAGAATCCAGCCATCCCCCAAAATAGCATGTTTCTCTTTTCTTCCTCGCTGTCCTGTCACCTGCCTCTGAAGTACGGGAACAGCATGAACTGAATATATGAACACAGCTTTGTAAGCTGTTGGTGATGAGTATTTCTTTAATTACAGAAAAGTTGGTTATGTAGCGATTTGCTGAACTCTTGCCTATGCAAAATGTATTTCCCTAAAAAAAAACCAACCAAACAAACAAAAAAAACACCCCACAAACAGAAAAAACAAAACACCAAACAAACAAAAAACCCAACCAAAAAAAAAACCCTAAACAATTTAAAATTTAATTTGTCAGGGTGAAGAAAGAAATGGACGTATATGATGTTCTTTTGTTTAATGCTTCTCAGGGGATAACACCTCTCTTCTAGTGACTGTTTTCTTACCTTCCTAGTAACTCTCTCTCCAGCATGCACAGAGTATGAAATGTGTTAAATCATTGTAGAAGTCTTGTCTTAGCTGTTGTTTTTATTTCCACAGGGTGTAGTGAAAGTAGGTGCAGTAGATGCAGATAAGCATCAGTCTTTGGGTGGACAGTATGGAGTCAGAGGGTTTCCAACTATCAAGATATTTGGAGCGAACAAAAACAAAGCGGAGGATTATCAGGGTAAATGCGATGCTCTTTCACATGTTGCATGCCTAAAAACTTCTCTGAATACAGTAATTATGGTTGCTGCTGTTAATGCTGTTGTGTGGTGTTTCCTTCCTGTCTAGTGCTTCTAGTAACTGAGAGACAGATGGGTGGGACTTGTTTGATCAAATTGTGCATGTCTTAGCGTGGGCTAACAGTCCCACCTGCAGTTTGTAGTTGGTGAAGGTTGATAGGCAGTTCCAAAGAATTATTCCTTTCTTCCTCTTTACTGGGAGCTTGCCACAGTCACCCCCCATCAGATAAGGTGGTTAGTTAAAAAGTGAAGTCAATCCTGCTGCTTGTGTTTGTCAGTGTTGTCCCATCACTAGTACCATATCACTCATAGCCCAGTCCTGCTTTTCCTGAAAAATGCTTAGGGTGAGGGCATATTAAATTTGTAATTAACTCAGGGGCCTACCTTAAACTGGCCTTTTGATGCTTTAAACACTGATTTTGCTGTGTTGCAGGTGGCAGGACAAGTGACGCCATTGTCGATGCTGCTCTAAGTGCTCTTCGGTCCCTGGTGAAAGACCGTCTTAGTGGCAGAAGTGGAGGATATAGTTCTGGGAAACAGGTATTTGAGGGAATGTGTGGGTTTGTTTTCAGCTGGAGACTGTGCTGTACAGGAGATCAGGGCTTGTGCTCCTGACTCTGTTGACAGAATAGTTGAAGTTGGAAGGGACCTCTGGAGGTTGTCTAGTCCAGCCCCCCACCCAGTGCAGGGTCAACTAGAGCAGATTGCTCAAGGCTGAGTCCCGTCAAGTTGTGAGTGTCTCCAAGGACTGAGACTCCACACAAACTGTGCTCTTTGGGCAACCTGTTCCAGTGTTTGACCACCCTTACAGTAGAAAAGTTTTCTTTTATGTTTAAATGAAATTCTTGTATTTCAACTTATTTTTTGTCCTGTCACTGGGCATTGCAGAGAAGAGTCTGCCTTTGTTTTCTTTACTCCCCTCCACTCAGGTATTTATATACATGGATAGGATCCACACCGAGCCTTCTCTCTTTCCAGCTGAGCAATCCCAGCTTTCTCAACCTCTCATCACATGTCAGATGCTCAAAGCCCTTAATCAGCTTTGACCCTTGGCTGGACTTGCTCCAGTGTGTGCATACTTCTTATACTGAGGAGCCCAGAACGGGGCCCAGCACTCCAGATGTTTCACACAGTGCTGAGCAGAGGGAAAGATCACCTCCCCAGACCTGCTGGCAACTCTGCCTAAAGCAGCTCAGGAGGCTGGTGGGCACCTTTGCCACAGGGGTGCATTGCTGGCTCATGTTCAACTTGTCTACCAGGACCATCGGGTCCCTCTCTGAAAAGCTGCTTTCCAGCTAGTCAGTCCCCAGCATGTACGGGTGCATGGGGTTATTCTTACCCAGGTGCAAGACTTTGCATCTCCCTTTGAACTTTGACGTCCCTGTTAGCAGCATTCTCCAACTCATTGAGGTACCATTTGCCAAATCCTAGTCTAAGCTAGATGGATGAGTTGTTTTTTAATTTGGTAGTGTTCTTCTGAAGTTGGCTTGCTGGATTTCTCCCTGAAGGTAAATTGAAAAGCTTCTGGCTCCTACTGCTGTTTCTAAATCATGGAGCAAGTACGCTCTGACATCCCCAGGTTGGCCAGATAAAAGACCTGGGTGGGCTGTACCCTGTAGTGTGTATTGCACTCACGTTTGTTTTGCCTGGAAACCAGGGCACGGTGGTGAAGGGGGTTTGGAGAGCACTCTGTTCTTGGACAGATCAGAGCATGAAGAACTGGGGAAGTGTTCCCACATCTCCCTGTTAGTCAGTTTGACCCGATTTCTCTTTTTCTTTTTTTTTTTTTTTTTGGAGAAGGTTCACTTGCTGTTTCTTGAAAGTGCTGTGGGAGTAGGCTGTGTGTATTGTCAGTTCTAAAATGGGAAAGTTGTATGACCTAACACTGCCTGTTTTGTATCTCATTCAAATAAAAACCATTTGGTACAACATGACACACAGGAGATGGCTTGTGTGGGAAACCAATTTTGGTGACTTCTTATGTGCGGGTCTGTTTGTTTCTTACAGAGCCGAGAGAGCGGAGGTGGAGATAAGAAGGATGTGATTGAGCTGACTGATGACAGCTTTGATAAGAACGTCATAAACAGTGACGATGTGTGGATGGTGGAGTTTTATGCCCCATGGTGTGGGCACTGCAAAAAGTAAGTGAGGTTTTTCTTTAACAATTCAGTTCCCATTAGTGCTTGTTTTTGTGCAATATTCTTAATCCGCTAAAATGGACCTTGCATCTCTGGTATATCAGAAGTAGGGTTTTCTGTAAGGTGTTTTAACAAAACTATGTGGACTTCTCCTGCTCAGTGCACCTTGGTGCTGCTCTAGCTGCACTCCTCCTTAGCAGTAAAATTCCAAGTTACTAGTGGAAATAAGATCCAGAAGTTTATGTCAGCCTCTTCATTCAGATGAAAGACTTCAGTCTCACTTGGAATAACCCTCCTAGCTGTCATTCTCTGCAGAGACTTTATTTTTTCTTTTCCTGGGTGGAGTATGCTACATAATGTTGGAATGTGGTATGCTTTTGCTAGCTCTGAGAGCTTAGAGCACTCATGCTCTTTGTTTTTCAGCCTGGAGCCAGAATGGGCAGCTGCTGCCACTGAGGTGAAGGAACAAACAAAGGGAAAAGTCAAGCTGGCTGCAGTAGATGCAACAGTCAATCAGATGCTGGCAAGCCGATACGGGGTGAGTGTGCTCTGCAGTGGTTACAATTTCCATCTCTAGTAAGTCAGATTTCCCTTTTGTGCTTACTGAACTGTTCCTTAATCTGGTACCACTTTAAATGTTTTGTGCTAAAAATAATGTTAAGTGACACATACCACTTTTCCACAAATAATTCATTCCTGAATGTCAGTAACAATATAAATAAATGAGGTGAGAGGAAAGGAATAAATCTGGATGTCGCTGATGTAAAAGGCTGTTTATTTCCATAAGGTCTTGTGTAGCTTTATCATCTGAAGTGAGAGGTCTCTTCTTTCAGACTGTTTGTGTGCTGGCTGGGCATCTCCAGAACACACACATGTACCTATACGTCTTGGAGCCAGTAATCAGGGATCACTCTGACAGTATTGGCTGCCCAGATCAGCTATGGCGTGGGCCCAAAGTGAACTGATATTCTTTAATTTTTAATACAGTACAGGGAGCTTACAGTGTGCCGCTTTGTTTCCCTGTAAGCGCACATGGCTCAGCGGCAAGACTGAGCAAGTTTTACTGGAAGTGTAGCAGAGGGAGCTTAAGGTCCGTTTGCTGCCATGTAGGCACAGTGCTGCCTCCCCACAGACAAATCGGGAAAGCACCGTTTAAGAAATACAAATTGTTAAGATAGTCCTCCTGGTACTTAAACTTGCAGTGCTTGGTGCATCTACACTGATGTGAGACTTGCTGGTTCATCAGGCCTAAAACCTGAAACAGTGTTTCAGTGTATGTTAGCCTTGTTTTGAATTGTTGCACAAGTAAGAAGCCACAAAATTGTTCCAGTTCAGTCCTAACATGCTGTGAGACTTGATTCGTGGAGATGTTAAATCTCTTCCCTTTCCCTTAATCTAGAATACATCAGAGTAGCAGATAAATTCCACCATAAATATTCAGATTTATTTGAGCTGATGGCTGAAACTTGTCTTGCAGATTCGTGGATTTCCCACAATTAAAATCTTCCAGAAAGGAGAAGACCCTGTTGACTATGATGGTGGCAGAACTAGATCTGATATCATTGCTCGTGCTCTGGATCTGTTTTCTGATAATGCCCCACCACCTGAGCTCCTGGAGGTACCTCTACGTTATTTTCTCAAATTGCTTTTCCATCATATCCTTTGCAGCTGTTTTTACAGGACTACATTGACTGTAAATAAAACAGCCTAAGTGTGCTGCTTGCATACTGTTTTGCAGCAGAATGTCAAGGATGACAAGTCTGATCATTCAGCTGTTATTTAATTTTTACTGTTAATTTGTTGTTGACTGAAAGATTATCAGAGTTGATACAGTGAAGGCACTGACAGGACGGTACCAGGGTGTCTGAATCCTCTTTTGAGGAATGAGTGAAAAGGTTGGGTTCTGTGCCCCATCTTTTTTTCTTACAACAAGAGGGCAGGGTTTTGTCATTTTTAACCTGTCAATTAGAAGTTGCACGATGTCTAATCTGGCCCGTTGTCCAAAAAGCTCCCCTCTCTGTATAGTGACTTCTAGTTTCAGCTTGATGTTGGTAGGTTTGAAATGGTGATCAGTTGTCTCCAAACTGGGGTGCATGCAAGACAATCCATTGGGGTGCAGGAAGAAAAAAAAAAATTGTACCATTAATAAATTAAAAAAAGATATTTTTAAATGGTGTTTACTTCATCTTTGTCACTCCTTTAAAATGTCTATTTTCTGTATGCCTTATAATGTACATAATGTTAGTACAGTAGTACATGCATGTAACCGATATACATCTATTGGGGCTGCATGCTTAGAGATTTTTTTACTGGTAGCGGTGCACAATCAAAGTTTGGAGACCACTGGTGTAGATAAATGGATTGATTCCTTTTTAAGGTAGATCACACAAAAGTGGTATTGCTCTGTTACTGTCAATTAAATGTCCTCATCTTCAGCAAATGCTGCACCCTGCTGGCTCTCCTTATGCTAGCAGTACCATGAATGAGACCTACAGGCATACGCATAGCTCTGGGTGTGCTGTTTCCAGCCCTGCTCCAAGGACAGTGACTTTGAGCAAGAAGTGACATCTTACTGTGCTCTCTGTAAGCCGTATTTGGTACTGCTTACTTTCCTGTTGCTGCAAGTCTCAACAGAAGACTTTGTGAACTCTTTGTCATTAGTCTTGTGTTGGTGGACCAGTGAAGTAGGAGAGACTCCTAAGCTTTTGTGTCAAGTTGTTTCAATGCTTGTAACCTTGTAGGATGGACCTGACAGGCTGTTGCAGGGAAGTGCAGTCACAGCTGAGTAACCAAGTCTTATTCTCGTTGACTCTCTGCTGCTTTCTTCTAGATAATTAATGAAGATGTTCTGAAGAGTACCTGTGATGCTCATCAGCTCTGCATCATTTCTGTCCTGCCTCATATTCTTGATACAGGTAGACATACAAGCAAGCAAACTTCCGTATGAATTTGTCACTTAAAGCATGTTAGTTGTGTTTTTTAACTTCCCCGATTCTGTCTAACAAACAGGAGCTTCAGGGAGGAATTCTTACCTGGATGTCATGTTAAAAATGGCTGAAAAATACAAAAAGAAAATGTGGGGGTAAGTGTCATTGTAGACTGGTCTTGGAAAAGATGTGAGCATTTTTATAGAGGTAATGGGATAGAATTTGTATGATAGTGATTTATCTGCAGATAAGAGTTGTTCCCTGTTCAGGATAGTGTATCTTGGTATTTCAGTAACTGTACTGCAGGAGGGGATGCTGTGGCTTTAGAATAAACTGCTGACTTTTTTGTCTTTTCATCCACCTCTCAAATCCTGCATTTACAAGGGATATCTAAGCATTAATGAGATTAAGATTAAGCATCTTTTACTCTTGCCCTGAATGCTAAAATATTTTAGGGCAGTATTTATCCAATTTCTTTTAGTCTTTTGCTGGTGGGTGACTCTGCCAGTATGACTGTTGAATTCTCAAAAAAAAAAAAAAAAAAGGCAGTTTACTAACAAATTTCATGCTCTCAAGGAAGCAGGCCAGCAGGCTTTGCCTTTTTTCTCCTCCTCCTCTCAAGTAGAGGTTAGGATCTCTGGGACTTCTCTGGGAGGTGACTTGTTTTGGCACACTGACTGCTGTGAAAAGGAGGGAAAATGCCATGAAAGCCTGGGGGGAAATGCTGAGATTGGCTGGTTGCAGAGGTTCCTCAGGGGACTTGTTAAGCATTAGAGGAACTGAGACCTGACCAGTGAGGAACTAATACTGAACGAAATACTGGTCTTGCAGTCTTTGGCCAGAAATCCTCTACAGTGGGATTTGGGCAGTACTTTGTCATGGTTAGAGCTGTGGCTTCAGCCATTTTAAAACCTTGCTTAATATAGGCTAAAGTGCAGTAATTTGTTTGGTTTGGTAACATAGTTCTTTCCCTGGACTGTCTTTCATGGCTGTTCTTCCGCTCCAGCTTTCAGTGGCTGTGAACATGGCTAGAGGTGCTGTTCCGGAGGGGCTTTCTTCTGTTACACGGTTCAAGATCAGGACCCTGCTATTCCCTCCTGATTTCAAACACTGTCAAGGGCAGTTCAGAGTCCAGCTTGAACTCCGCAGGGTTGCAGGATATGTGTGACTTCAAAATGACTGTAGTGCCTATCCTAATTATTCATCTTCTATTTTATCTTTTCCTCAAGGTGGCTGTGGACAGAAGCAGGTGCTCAGTCAGATCTTGAGAGCTCTTTGGGGATTGGAGGCTTTGGGTATCCAGCAATGGCAGCTGTTAATGCTCGGAAGATGAAATTTGCTCTTTTGAAAGGATCGTTCAGTGAGCAAGGGATTAATGAGTTTCTCAGGTATGAAATCTTTAAGTGACTTAAATCTTTCTGTGACTCTTTAGACCAAAATCAGGATCTCCTGGATCAGACAAGACTTGTACATTAAGAGAATTAAGATGACGAGCATTCACTGGAGTAAGGGAATGGTTTCAGTGAGGATTGCAACTACTAAGGCAGTCTCTATCTTTTTGTGGTGGACAGAATTAAGAAGTTGGACATTTAGACTTAAATGGTAGTTTTAGCACAACTTTTGAAAACAGTTTGAAATCAGAAGTGAGCTTTGATCTTGAAAAATTCTGGTTCTCTGGTAACCCAAGAAATTAATGGGATTTGGTAATCAATACTATTTAATTCAAATGGTGCATTCTGATTAGTAATTGAGAAGTGCTCAATTTGGGAATCTGAATGGGTGCTGCTGAGGTTCTCGAGGTTCTGTATGTTGCTGTTTATCTTTCTGGTTCAGTCCGGTCCTGTCTTCCCCTTCCCTATTCCCCTGGCATCTGATAAACTAACTGGGGGAGCTGAAGCAATCCATCCAAAAAGTCAATAGTGCTCTGCTCAGCTCAGGTTCCCTGAAGCTGCCTCTTGCGTAGCTGGGCAAGAGCCAGTGCTGAGAAAAACTGAATGGGGAAGGGAAATGGGGCGGAGGACCGAAGGTGGCAGCAGTGCTGAAACAGAGCAGCTAAACTTAAACCGTTACTTAGGCACGGTCGAAGCGAAGTGAGAACTCTGCTTCTGGGTAAAACAGCAGCGGCTGTAAGGGGTGTAAGAGCCTTTGAGAGCTTACATTAGCAGTGTTATTTCCATGTCCTTGCTGGGAGAATGGCAAAGGACAGTCAGAATTGCAAAAGGAAATCCAACAGTCTCTCCCCGCCTTGCCGTTAATTGAACCCTGTTCCTGCTGGATTAATGGAAACAGTGCCATATTCTCTTACCTGTGTAAGTGATCAGACTTTCTTCTTAGTGCCAAAAAGGGAAGGTTCTCGGAGCATCAAGTACAATAGAGGATTCAGATGCAAGAAGAGTAATACCAGGCAGTCTGTACTAATGCATGTGAGAGAAATGTCTGCCTTTCTCAGACATGGCAAATTCTCTTCGTCTATAAAATCCATCTTAGTGAAGCCTCTCCTCTTGAGGGTGGATGATGCTTCAGGGCACAACAGCCAACTTAACAGCTTATATTGCATTAGATAATTGGTTTGGTGTTGTCTTACTACAGAGCAATACTTGCTGGAATAATCTCTCACTTGACACTTCAGCTCAGCTGTGCTGCCTGGAGGAAGCAGTACAACCACAGTTGGGGTGGCTGCCTGTTAACTCGGCTCGCTGCCTGCAGCTTTTGTAATCTGATAGGCAGTGTCCACAGTATTGACCAAAAGTAAGGAAATAAGCACAAAGAGCATAAAAATTGTAGACTCCACATAGGGAGGAATACTTATTCGGTGTTATTTGCCTCTGAAAGAATGCAAAGGGATTAGCTCTTCAGGATTTTAATGTTAGGCTTTTTGAGCAAACCTAACTAGCAAGTGCAAGATGGGGTGTCTCAAAGCAGAAGCTGGTTACCTTGTACCCACTGTAACCTGGGGAGGCTTAGAGTCCACTAAAAAAAGATCGCTAGCAATTTCAAATAACAGTTGCGGGTGACTTCCAAAACTAGAATTACAGACTCCGTGGAGTTGCCTCAAGTGATACACAACATACTGCTCCAGGGGCTGTGTTTGTTGGTGAGTGTTGCAAGGGGCACTGCTGAAATATGAAACAGCGTAGTTCACATAGTTTGTCTCTTTGGATCCAATTGTAAATTCACAATGCTGCTTTAAGGGCTCTTTTTAATTTTCTGCTTCTCAATTTGAAAAGCGTTTGCTTCCAGACAGATTAGATTCGCTTCAAGGGATGCAAGCAGATTTCAAAGTTAACTTCCTCTTATCTGAAGCAGGCACTGTTCCGGGTGGATGGAGACTGGAGAAATTTCTTAAATTTAAATTTTACTTATTTTCTTTCTCAGGGAACTGTCTGTTGGTCGTGGCTCTACAGCCCCTGTGGGTGGTGGAGCTTTCCCTAAAATTCATTCAGTTGAACCTTGGGATGGCAAAGATGGTGAGGTAAGAGGTGCTCCATCTCTAAAAGTGCTGATGATTTCCTAGGTTCAGAAGTGACTGGATAGAGTAAGCAATAACTGGCAATGTGAAAATTCTTGTTCTTCAAAGATCGCGGCAAGTTGTGTTGATAGTTTCCCATTATCTAAATCCTGCCACCAGACCAGATTCATCATCTGACGTTGTGGACAGATACTCCTGCCTAGCTGTTAGGATGCAATCTGAAAGTTGAATCCCTCGAGGCTGAAACCTGTTCTTACCCATGCTGACTAAGGGAGGTGGCAGTGTATGCATTCAAGACCCGAACATTTGTGGAGACTTTGCTTCTGCAATATGCTGACCTTACCATCAAAGTCTTCATGTCAGAAAGTTTGTAAGCTAAAGCCCGTGTAGTAACAGTGATTGAGTATGTTCTTCAGGTCCAACATTGCTGTAAAAAGCGAAGTTACTACAATCCTTTGATCTACTTGACGTGGAATTAAAATATAGACTATGTTAGTAGCTTTGTTACATAGTTTATCTGTATTTGCCTTTATCTGGAGTTTATTAGTAGAAAATAACCTTCTAGTCTAAACTCTGATTACTTGTCCTGTGCTTAATGCACTCTGAGTTTTTATGAATGAAAGATGACGGGCAGGAGCTTTACTCTCAGGATGCAGTAAGCATCTTCCCAAGTCAGTGATGTCCCAGTGTTAAGCGCTCCTAAACGCGTGCTCAAAACCTTCCCTTTTTCACAGCTTCCGGTTGAAGATGACATTGATCTCAGTGATGTGGATCTGGATGACTGGGATAAAGATGAGCTGTGAGATCTTCAGGAAACTTCTTTTCTTGGGAGAGTTTGCGCAGCAGATTGCAACCTGGTTCACAATCAGATGGATATTCCAGTGGCCTTTTTATGGAGAAATAGCACGTGACGCGCTGTGCTATTTGATGCACTGCAGCAGTGAACTGTACGCATCTCCAAGAAAACATTGCAGAAATTCTATGAATTGTCATAACCAGTAAACTTGATTGTATTCTGTGTAACAAATATTTTGAGGACAACATGGATATTTCTTTGGAACATCTTAGTTTTTATTTTGTTGATAGTGTGCTGTTTGAGTGTTACTGGAGGCTGTTAGTGTAACCAATTTTAAATGTGATTTTCTTTTTTTTTTTCCATGGAGGTAAAACCTGGTCAGCTTCTGTTTCAATTAAAGAATAAAACAAAATATTTTTGACACACAGTGTTAGTCTTGTATAGAGCAACAAAGGTGCAGGTGATAAAAGCTATCCCACTTTGGATGACTCTTGAAAAATGAACTCTAGAATAGAGAGGCTGGTGCAGGGGGGGAGTCCTAAACCACCCCCTCGCTGTGAATGATCTTGACGGTTTGGCCTAAAGCCTGATTAGAGAGACAATCTTACTTTAAATGCTCTTTAGTCTTCCTTTTCCTATTCCTTCTCAGGGGCTTTCTCTTTCTTTGTGCCAGACTTTGTAAGATCACTAATGCAATGGAAGTGGGGTTGCTGCTGCCATGGGAAACACCGAGAGCTGTTGGTCTCTTCCCCTGGGATTAGCAGTGAAGCTAATCCCCGTTTTAGGGCGTGAGGAGTTCCAGGTGCTAACAGAAAAACACCGCGGTGCTGTCTCCAGCAAATTGGATCTAATATTTCTTCACTTCCCATCTGGCATTGTTTTGATTTGAAATTGCTATTTCCTTGGAAGGGGAATCAGGAATGGGGATGGTCGCTGCTGCTTTTTTAATAAAAATACTATCATGTTGTGTTGCTCTCCATCTCTTGTGTATCGGTGTCTAGTGAAGTGACCCTCCTCATCAGCTTGTTTATAAGTAAGGAATGAAGGAACTGAAAGTTCCCCTTCCTTTCAAGGAAATAATATGGATATTTGTCATCTCGTGTCTGTAAGAGAGTGCCTGTAGCTCATCCCTGTGCAAGGCAGCGTAAGAACCACGGGCAGCCAGCAGTAACTGGACTGCTGATGTGGTGCAGGAGCTGTGCTCCGACTCCAGGTCATCCCAGCAGATGAGATGTAATGGAGCTGTTCTAACTGAAATGTCTTGGCAAAAACTAAACTTGGAGTACTTGGGACTGTAAGTCATACTGCAGTAAGTTCCACAGCAATTTTGAGAATCTTTCTTCTTACGCTTTTCTTTCTAAATTAAAAAAACTAAAAAAAGTTTGGGTTTTGCTCTGATGCTTTCTACTTTTTCTGTTGGTTTTTTTTTTGTTTGTTTGCTTTGTTAGAAAAACAGGAGTGTGCACACCTAGTAGATCCATTAGTCACCACACTTTTTAAATTGTTTTATTTCAAGTCCAATAGATATTCCATCTTTGTAACTTACCAAAAAAATAAATACTACCATAGTACCTCCTGCCTCTGAAATATGTTTTTGTAAAACTATGAACAAGAGATATTGATATTGAAGTCACTGTAAAAATTACTGGAAGTGGTAGGAAGATCTTATGCAATTATCCTGCTACAGCATCTACGTTTTAATTTGACTTTCAGCAGCTAAAGATTTGTGGTAACATTAGGGTCTTGAAAATGAATAGATGAAGCTTGAGCAGTTTTTCCTTAACTGTAGTCAAGAAGACTGAGGTCAATCTTGAAATAGACGTAAGGATAGTATTCTTGATTACTCAGCTGTAAACCAGGGATGTCCATGCCAGGCTGCAAAAGGAAAGAGTGTGACTTTAGTGCCAGCAAACAAACTGCCGCGCAGTTCCAGGCGACAGTGGGTTGCCTTTGCGCCCCTCTTCTGCAGGTGGAATGGAGTTTTGTATTTGCTCTGCTTAAGATGAGGAATTCGCCACTGAGAATCTGGTGTTTGCTTGGTGGTGTCAGGCTGCCTAATGCAGCTAGCATTGAGAATGCATGCTTGGTTGCAACGTCATGAATGTGTATCGTAGCATTTTTGTGTGCTTCAGCTCCAGAGCAACTCATTTCTTTCTCCCCCCTTTGTGCACTGGGAATCTTACGCTTGCTGGTTTTAGGCTGGTTTAATGCCTGCTTGTTTATCCTAATTGGTTTATCCTAAATTGTTTGTGCACTCAAGATGTGGGGAGGGAGAAAGCAAGCACTGCTGCTTGCTGAAGTCCTAGGCTGAGGTATTTAAGTCAGTGACGGCCTTTTACAGGGGACGGCGGTGTCACAGTCCTACCATTTATCTCTGAATTCATTTTCCTTGCTTGTGTTGATCTGAATGTTTAGAGAAGACTTGAAGCTTTCTGACTAGAGGAACTGACATAATTGAGCAGGCCTATTTCAGTCTGGTAGCTGTAAACATCAGGTGCTTCAATGGAAAATGTAAGCCATCTCTATGCATCTCCAGCATAGTCTGAGCCTACCTGTTACCCTGATCCAGTCTGTTACCCCCAAGGATTAGAGCTGCATCCCGGGATCCCAGCACGGCAAGGTGTGAGGAGTTGCTTGCTCTAGCCCCTGGACTGTGAAAGCGTTCATTTGGCTACACCGAGACAAGCTACAGCACGTGCAGCCGTAGTCCAAATACGTACATCCATTATACTTGCTGCTGCCACTTCATCCAGGTGTTTGAAGACCACGTTTAGGACATCTCTCAGGCGTTTTACAGACTTCCTATTTGGCTGCAGCAGCATTGCTTGGAAATTCACTGGGAGGCCGTACCTTGAAACACATCGACAGAGACGCTCACCTGCGGGGAAGGGGCTCGCCTTTCCGCTCCCGCCCTTCTCCCTCTTCCGTCTCCCGGCAGGCTGGCTGTCTGTGCGCTGCAGTGCGCCACCTCACTGGTGGCGTGCTGCCTCCTTACCTGAAAGCATTCTCTTTTTAAAGCTAAAAATCAACTAAAGAGCGTCATTCTGTTTTCCGCTTCCCCATAAGTGTCCCCAAAGAACTTTTTTTCATCAACTTTGTATGTCACCTTTTTCGTGGTCATCTGTATTGTCTCCTGTGAGTTCTGGAGGGTGGTGTGGAGGGGTTGTTCCCTCCCAGGAAGGAACTGCCCCAGGAAGACAGCTGTACGTTTTGACTTCGACAGGCATCTCTGCTGGCACTGCACGTTTACCCACTTACCTCAGGACAGATTCAACAAAAACTCTCAATGCTTTCACGTGAATCCAAGCCACAAATGCTTCGCTGAAGTTCACTTTCAGCCAGCGCAGTAACGGGCCCTACGAGAACAGAGACAACGGTACTGCGATCCCCTCGCTGCGCGGAGCGGCTCCAGAGCTGCCACCACTGAAGCCATCGTGGGCGGCTGAGATAATTCTCAGGCAGCCTGTTAGTGGCTCCCAGTTTATCAGAAACTTGAGTAACGTCGGGCAAATCATGTCACCTATCCTGTGCCTCAGTTTTCTGGGCTAAAAGGGGCTCACAGGAGTCTGTTGGAACCACAAAGCCATTTCTGAGTGAGAGGTGCTTCGGCACGCTGGTAGCAAAGGCTGTCATGGGGGCTATCGACTTGATGTGCTACTTACGTATTGTTGTTTCTTATCGGAAGCTAATTTCATCAGCTCTTCCTTTTCACATTTCAGTTCCTTCTCATCAAAATAAAATTCTCGAACCATGAACCTACAATTGAATGACATTTGCTCTCACAAGCCATAGTCCAAGCAATATGCGCACTCATTTCTTTTGCCTCTGGAGAAGCGGGTACGGGATGTTTCAAAGTTGCTAGCCATTTAACCAGGTAACGTATGCGGAGGGTGGGAGTTGAAGCCACCCCCAGAAAGCAAGCTTCCTGCTGTCAGTAGCATGAGCGGAGGGAGGACAACTCCAGGATCCGTAGTTTGGTGCTTAAACAGGATCACTGTATGCCAGTACTGCTGCCGCAGCTCCTTCTCAGTGGCTTTAAGGCCAGCAGCAGCCCAAACAGTAAAGAAGTCTTAAAAACCAGTGATGGATTCAGCTGTGCTGCACACAGAACAAGCCTCACCTTATCCTCATCATCTGTTTGCTAGCCTGCCCTGCCTAGCACTCAGCGCTTCTTACCTGTTCTCCCTGGCTTTAGCCTTGAAGTCATCCATCACTTTTCTAAACAGCGTCACGGTGAAGAGTCCTCCGTCTGCATCCTCAGCAATCATTCTGTGGGAGGGAAATTCACTGCTGGGATTTGACATGGCAAATCCCCCATCCTTTCTTTACCTTCCTCTTTTGCAGTTCTTTTTTTCATTTATGATACTGGACAACACCCCGCTTGTCAAGAACTGCTGTGACTGAAATAGGGAACAAGGACTTCACTCGCACCAGCCACACGATCTCCAATGTAAAACTCCATGAGTTAAGTTCCTGAACCCATCGTCGTACACACACGTTCTGCCTGCCTGATTTCTCTCTGTTTCCTGGTAACGTTCCCCCACTTCCCATGCACGAGTGTTTCTGAGACAGGCGGTAGCACACAGCTTGCTTCTTTCTCTGTGCTCTCTGCTTCTTCCATTTTGGATAACAGCACCTCTTGTGCCCTGAATTGGACCTCATGGTCTGTGGGAGCTGAGCAGTGGCATATTTAACTCCTAGGAAGGATTTTTTACTCCAGGTGAAAAGATAAGTTAATACGGCATTTGCTAATGCAAATGACAGTACACTGAATGACGCTGATCTACAGCAGGAAGCAATTAAAGATGCAAAGATAATGTTTGATCTTTGTAAAAAGTAGTTTCCATAACATTGTATGTGATTGCATGTGTCTGAATTATGCCTGGATTACTGTAACAAATTGTTTGTCTGTTTTACACAAAAAGCAAAGGCCCTGGTTGAAAGTAGAAAGAACTGCATTACTGGAAAAAGGAACAACAAGCTAATTGTAAAAAAAAAACAGTGATTTTTTTTTTTCTTTCATCTGTACTTCCCTTCAACAGAGTAATTTCTGATTTCAAGTGAGAATGAGATTGGGCAAATCTGTATGTTAGCATGGAGCCCATGCGTTAGACAAGTGATTCCTTCCAGGATCCAGCAATTTGAGGGGCTGAAATACGGCAGGGACCTCTGAAACAAACAGTGACCTTAATTTGGAATTTCACTTACTTGGTGGAGCGAGGCACTACCATATCGGAGAGGGATTCGTAGGTCTTCTGCCACTGTACATAGCTTGACCTTTGATCAACACAAAACAAAGCACAGTAATAAATACTATATACTAGAAAGCAAATGTGTTGATAAATATAGTTAATTAAGCTAATGGCTTAGGGTAGAAGGGTTGGAGCTCTTCGTGCTGGGTTATGTCATTAAGACACATTACGCCTTTCCTACCCTTTCCTCTCCTAGTCACCAGCTAGGGAGATGTTTCCCTCAACGCCGCACCCTCAGTCCTCACTTTGGCTCTTGGCACGAGGAAGGGCCCGGAGCAGGAAGCTGATGGTGGGAAGATGGTGGCTTTTGGCACGTACTTCCAGGCTGCCACACAGCGTCCCACGCTCCAGGACCCCTGCACAAGCTGCCCCGGATCCACGGGCAGGCGTGGTACATCCGCTATGTGCAATCCCAGAGCTGATCTGGTGCTACACTGCAAACGGGGCAAGTGCCAGCACTGGGAGAAAGGGGCCAAGGGGACACTAAGAGTTTGCAAAGTGAGTTTGTTTATAGGGGGAATCTGAAAGAATGTGCTGATAATAAACTCAACAAACTTACTTCAGATAGCTTTTTGTAACATGGTTTTCACAGACAGAAAAGTGATGGTACTGTATGTGTGTGTGTTGGGACAGGGCTATCCAGAGAGGAAAAGTTTTGTGTAGGCTTCTGAGGACATCGTGTAACTTCACAACTGATGGTGATGGCAGTCATCCTACATGCAGGTACTTACGAATACACAACCAGCAGTGGCCTTCTGAGTTTGACAGGTCTAATTCCTTTTTAAACTGGCTAAGCTAAGTAAGAATCTGTTTTTCTCTTTTTTTAACTTTTACTATTCCTACCAGGAGGCTGTTTGAGAACCCACTCTGTAACAGTTAAAAACCTACATCCCGTTTCTGTCCTGCTCGGAGTTCGGAGCACTTCTTGTCTCTTATCTTTTGTGCCAGCACCACCCTTGGCAGAAGCTGTTCTTTCTCTTTGCTGACAGCTCCACCCGTACCCCAGCCACAGCGCTGATGAGCTGCCCCAGCCTGACCCAGTATCGCCTGGATCCGGCGCTTGGGCCTGAAACTCAATGCCACATTGAGCGTGCGTGCACGCACTATTGCCTTACTTTGGCACCACGACGAGCAGCGTGATAAGATACTCGGAATTCAGAACAAAGTCTTCTTTATGCACGATGTCTGCTAGGGTCCGAGTCAGCAGATTTCCCCTACGGTGAAGAAGACAGAGGAAAAATAACATTAGCAGGAACCCAGCAGCACCACACTGGAGGTATTGTGCTGTGGGTATAGTTGCTAATAGTGTATACTGGGGTAGAAGAAGGACAGGAAGGAGGTGGCTAAAGGACACATCTACACTTCTAAAATGGCCGTTTAGTTATTTTTACTGCAACTAAAAAGAATAAAAAAGCAACTAATACTAATGGCAGAATATTGGTGACTAGCACTAGGCTAGTTTATGCCCTTTATGTGAAATTACACCATTCTGTTGCTATTGTTTCTACAGTAAGGTTGTAGATGCTTGGGAATTGCACACCTGAAGTTACCACCCCGCTCCCGGTCGCTGCCGCACCTTGCGGGAGGCACCTGCCTTCTCAAGGGTGCCTGTTGAGCTGCCTGTGTGACCATGCTGCAGTCAGAGCAAGCAATGCTGGTATGGACCTAAGCCACCAAAGCAACCCTGGCATACCTGGACTGCCGCGGACAAGCACACAGAGACACCTCCAGCTGAAGGACAGCGGGAGCAGCAGGCTCGTGCGCAGGCGGGAGCTGCAGGAGGGGGTCTCTTCACAGTCTAAGCCCACTTGATCACATTAAGTCCCACTAGTGCTGCACACCTAGGAAGCGTAGATGGCTGGGGCTGGCCGGGCATGGCTGGTAGGCACTAGGTGTGTATGGGAGGAGAGCAGCTGCCCTCTCTGTCACTGGGCAGGAGTGAAGAAGGACATAAACCACTAGTTTTTGGTTTGAGGCCCACTGTGCCAGTCTAAACATTAATTAACTGGCCAGTAACATCTTTTAGATGTTTGTTCAACCCAGGCTAGCTGGCACCAGAGACGCCAGCATTTAAAGGTGGACAGGGTGGTGAGAGGAAGACAGGCGCGGACCACAGGGTCTCCGTTCTTCTCCCTCATCACCTTGCCGGAGGCCTGGCACTGCTCATGTTCCCCACACAGAGCTTCTGCCTCTCTCCAGGTGCTCAAAGCCAATGTGGAAGCTGGAGAGATGCTGCAGGAGTGGGCTGGGAATACAAACGGTGCCAAGAACAGGGAAATGGGAGCTAATGTCCCCTTCTCGCTCCCGCCCATGATTATCCACATGCACACAGCCTGAGACAAATGTGTCTAACACTGTCTACACCAAGCTGGAAGCACAGGCCAGAGCCAGGAACTCAGCAGAGAGAGAGGGAGATGTAACTGTGATATGGCTCTGCTGACCCTCGTGGGCACTGCAGTCCCCATCTTGAGCAGGTCTCCATGAGGGATAGCGTTTTTTTGACAAACTCATTCTGAACCACCACCCAGAAGTACTTTTTCTGTGGTTTCTGGTTGGATTCGGTGGAGTTGGTGCCAGGCATGCTCATTTTAGCTCCACATTCAGAACAAAATTCCAGCTACCCTGGGGTTTGGTTTGAGCTCCTGTGAGTACCTTCCTTGGGTAAAGGCTGGTTTCTAGGCAGGCTGCCAGCCTGGCTGGCTGCAGTGCCAGGAAGGCAAGGACCTACCTGTGTCCTGTGCCCAGAGCAAGGGGCCTGAGTAGGAAAGAGTGGCACATACAAGCATGTGCTGGGCGAGGGCTTGCATAGCATTATCTAAATTGCTTTAAATTTACTACTTACTGGAATTTACTGTTCTCCCCAGTGATACCCTGGAAAAAAATCCAGGTATCAGCACTGACATAGGTAAAGACCATAAGCAGTTGAAGACAGGAGAGAGAACATTTGGGAAGCCCTGACAGGGCATTACCTGGACCAACAGAATGAAACAAAGAAAAGAAAAATCTAAGTGGGATGCTGGAGAGGTGCGGGAACAAGTAAGACAGAGCTGTTTCCTATGGGAGCTCTGCAAATGCTGTTCAGAACATGGGAAACAGCTCTGCCTTGCAAAGGAATCCACCGGTTGACCCAGCTCATCTAATTTCTGACTCCCTGGAATTTCATCAGAACAATACAGTGCATTTGGTTTTGACTCTTTCCAAGACTGTCTGCTCACACTGCCAATAAAATCCTATTAGGAACTGCAATCTCCCCAAACCGATTTTGAGACATGCTGATCACACCAGCTCCCCTCCAGCTTTCACTGGGTCTGTAGGTCTGCAGGCCCCAAAGCCAGAAAAATTTGTTCCCACCAGAACACACATGGTTGACAGCACAGCAATGGCTGTGAGCATGCACTGTCCTCAGTTCAGCCATGCAGCATTCCAGATGTGAATAGGCATGTGCTATACTTACACAGTTTTTTTCTCCAAGCTTTGCAAATTTCCTTTAATGTTGTTGTATGCAGCTGATCGGGTCTTCAGGTCTGCCTCTATTTGAGTCACTTGCTAAAACAAAGTAAAAAAAGTGAGTCAACTCAGTGCTTGAGGTGCTGTCCTCACCCCCCTTCCCACCGCTTCTGCACCTTAATGCAAGGACCCAGCTGTCAGCCCCTCGTAAAACCACCTGACTGTGGGCAAGGGGGAGCCGGTGTCAGAGCCCCCCCGCGGCAAAGGCCTCTGCAGAAAGTCGGATTCAGTTAGCTGTTGCTGTCTGTGTCACAGCTGTACCTAAGGAGCAAGTTCACGGTTTCATTTATTATCTACATTGAACAACACATCATGCCTTCCTCAATGGGCTGACAGTGTAAATAATTCATCCGGCCTGCAATGTGTTTGATTTACTGTCAGGCCAACAGTTTCACAAAAGAACTCCGAAATGGAGAATAATATGGCAGTATATAAAAGCAATAAAATACTACAATGAAGGGGACTAAAGTGCAGAAACCATAACAATATATTCTAGTACATTTGGTAAAGAGCCATATATTTAAAGACTCAGTAGGTTTAAATATATGTATCATTATTATTACAGTAGAAATTAAAATAATATCAATGTTTCAGTGCAGAGTATGTGCTTCTGAGATTGCTCCTGCCCAAACCAAAGGCAAAGCTCTCAGTGACTGCCATGAGAGGAAGAAACAAAAACTGCCAAGAAGACATGTTTCCCCATGCTGACATCTTCTTAAAATTCGGAGTACAATTTACCTTTGCTAATGCTTCTGATATATTCTTCAGTGGCTGCTTTATGGGATATTTGGCCATGTCCCACTCAAACCGTGTCAGGTAGCTAATTAGGTCAACTGAAATGCAGAGAGATGCATTAAAGCAGACGCTTACCAGATGGCAGATCAAAGTTTGGGTAGTAGTCCCCACTATAGCCTAGGCATAATTTTGATTAACATTAGCGATGGGTATGAACCAGAAGCCCACCTCATAGAAATTCGATCTAGATCAAATCCGCACAGATCATATGCCCAATCTAATCATCTTTCTGCACATCCCCAAACTTAGAAATAGAACCAGAAATCTTTTCTGCATTACACCTAACGGTACAGAACAAGCATTACTGTAAAATTAGCTGTATCAGCAGGACACAGCAATGTGCAGCCATTCTTCTTTACAGCAGAAACAGCTTCACGTAACCTCAATCTTGATTATTGCAATATGCCTGAATTTAACCCCGGCAAGAGCTATCAGAAAAATACTTCGTGCCCAGGACCAGCAGTAATACTCAGGGAGAGTCTGATCCAAGATATTAAGAGCGTAGCTGATGTCACTTCTCTGTGATTCAGTCCAGTGCTCACTAGAAATCAAACAAATTCAGGTGCGATGGCGAATTTCTCACTGACTTTGCACACTGAGCACCCCATCTCACACAAAGCCATACACTATTTCTCTAAATGGATAAATCCAGTCACAGCATCCAACAACAGAAATTCACAGCAAAGCCCTGTGCATGCAGCCCCCCAAAATGAGGCACCCTGGGACCACGGGAAGCCAAGACTTCTTCCCAGAATCAAGGGGAGATGACGCGTATGATACCCAGCTCCTAGAACAGGATCATGCTGTTTCACTCTGAAGACCAAGGCTCCTTAACATCAGAAAACATTAAGGCTTGGTACATTATGGTACCAGATAAAAGAATTCTCCTCTAGCAGCTCATGAAATCAGACAGCTCTTTGCCTAAGCTGAGTCCCGAGAGCCCTTAGGATACCAAGCATGCCCCTACATAGTGTTCTTGGGCAACTTTATGGATGGGATAAAAAGTCACACATCCTGCCACAACAAGCAGCGGGGCTGGGACTGCGCCCCTGCAGGTTAGGGAGGCTGGAGGAAGGCAGCAGGCAGGGTCTCAGTGTCTAGACAAAGCAGCCAGAGGCACTGTCACCTGCAGGGTGGGCTTTCTTCCAGACCAGGGGGGTAAACATGGCAAAAATCTGGGAAGTTGCCCTGGGGAGATGGGGAGCAAAACAAGCTCAAGGTGCCAAGTAAAAGCGGAGGCACGCTGGGGCTGTTCAGTGCTCTTCGCTGCCTTGTCCAGAGAGTTCATTCATTCCCACAGCAAGGTTTGAGCGCAATTTCTTGTGGGCTAGACTTCCAGGGTGTGGGGAAAACTTTATGAACTGAGATGCATGAGAAGGAATGTGAAAAGTTGTGTAATTGCCATACTACCAGGCTGAGGGTACTCCCCTGTCTCGAGTGATACCGAATACCCTTGGCAGGAGAGCGCTATCCTTTCCATGGGCTCCTCTCACCCCACAACAGAGTCAGTTTACCCTATTAGATTTCCAAAGCATGGAAAGTCTTATGTTAGGAGGAAACAGGCTTCTTATCAACGGATAAGCTGCCTCGGAGGCGGAGAGCACTGGCATGACGGTGTTCTCCCCCTCTTTCTTTGAAAACCACAGCTGTGTCAACCTCGCCCACATCCAGTGGACAGGAGTCACGAGGCAAAGATCCAGCCCTTCCTGCTAAGGTCTGATCAGGAATCAGCAAATTCTCCTGCACAGGGAGCGTGTGGGAAGGGGGCAAAACTGCAGAAGGCAGGGAGAGCTATCACACAGCTCCTGCCTGTGCAGTTCTCCAGCAGTGCTTGCTCATGGTCGCTGGGGGGAAGGCAGGGAGGTAAAAAATACTTGAGCGACAAAGTTCACGGAGCATTTTCAGCATGGGGTATGTGACACAAGGATTTCATCCTACTGCATCTCTTCCAAGCTTTCTTGCCTAGGCTTTCCTAAATTCAATGGGAATGAAACCTGCAAAGAGCATGGCATTACTGGGCTGTGCAGAGGAACAATGTATTCACAGGCGCTTTAAAGACAGACACTGATCTATTTATAGCTGAGGAGATATGAAAGTTCCCTGAAGACCTACACATGCCCTTTCTATCCTCGTGTTCCTTGAATCTCAGCAGAATTCAAATGTTAGGCAGTTAAGCACAGCATGAGTTCTCAGTCCATTTTACAAGTTCACTCCTGAGCACTGCTCTGGCACTGGTGCAGTTTCGTTAAGCAGCCTGGTCTTGGGGATGCCACAAACTACTGTGAACACACTAGCAGAACTGAGCTCAAAATGCCAAGCAGTCCAAGCACCCTGATGCTCCTGGAATGGCACCCCTCCTTTATGGAACCTGACAAGTCACTTCTAAAAGACTTCACATAGCTGCCCATCCAGGAGAGATGATGCTTCCTACCTACCCCAACGTGCTCGCAGCTGCCCAGGAACCCCACAGCCTGAATCTCTCGTAACTCTGATTTATTCACCCAGCTCTAAGAGGCAGTGGTGAACACTTTCCCTTCAAAACACTTAATTCTTCAAAATTATTACGCTCCCCATTTTCCTTTGGTTTGAGCTCATTAAAAAGAGTGGAGTTATTCCATCACTTACCAAATTTTAAAATTCATATGGGTTTAACATTACTATAAATGGAAGAGAATTTGGTCCGAATCTTTGAAGAAAAGCTTTACTTACATTTCCCATTTTTTATTCTGTCACAAGCAAGAAAGCATTTCCTGCTGTTGTGATGATATACTAAAATTCCCTTTATTACACAAACACACGTTTTCCTTCTCTAAGAGAGACAACTCCATGTAGCTGCTTCCAACTATTGCCCACTGGAAAGTAGTGTGTGTGTTCACTTAACTAAAAGCGCTGTATTTTCCAGTACTTTGCATTTTTCTTCACACAAATCTAAACAATTGTTAGACACACAGGCACTATCTTCATCAGTTCATGGACCAAACTGCTGTCAGGAACATATACAACTGAGATAAAATCAGAAAACTTGTATAGTGTAACTTAAAACAAAATTTGAGTTGGGATGGTCTAATAGCCTGAAACGGGACCACGCAGCAAGAACCCGTGTCTTATCATTTTGTTTCTGATTTCACAATCTCGAGGAAGTCTTCAACTTTAGGGCCCTTTTGCTAACCAGAAAGGGAAGGAAGAAGAATTCGTACGGCAAAGTTGCTGCTGCTTATGAAGAATGACACTGGAATATATTAGGGGTATCCTCATATACTAAAGCTGACTCAATTTTTTAAGATGCAGTCAATAATCTTGGAAAGGTTAATGTCTTAGTTTAATATGATTTGTTTGGGTGACCAAATCCAGACAGAGGACAGAAATTAGTAAAACATACAAGTAATTTCCACATCCTTCTATTACAACACGTGCAGAGCTGATAGGAAAGGAAAATGGTGTAAAAAGAGGAAACAAAGGAAATAAGTGAAACCTGTTGTTTCTCAAGTCATAGGGATATCGTGATCAAGCTACGAGGTTGTTACTTGAGAAATCCATCGTAACCTGATCACTGTATCTCTACAACCAGACCAAGACTTGTCTCTAGCACTAATACACACAAACCCATGCTTGTAACAACACCGCAATCATCAATCCCCAACATACTTTTGAGACATTTCATTTTATCCTTTAGCCCTGAAACACAGTAAGCGGGATTATTGTACTTGTCAAGCAGTTGCACTCATCAAATGCCAGTCTTACGTCATGCAAGGAGGACATTTCTAAAAGAACTCCCTCCCCATCCTTTACTCATACAGATCTGAAGTACAACATTGCAGACAGTCAAAGGGTGATGGAGTGTGCACTGTTAGTGTATTTAAAAGCGTCATTCTACAAGACTGTAATTAGCATCCAATTTTGTTGTACTTTTCCAGTATAGCTGGGAAGGAATTTGCTCTGAAACACACAGAGGGTCTAACAAAACATGCAGAGATCTAGGAGCCATCAGTTTCTAAATGTTAATTCGTCCTTGACGCAGGCTCCCTTCAGGGCCTTGGGTATCATACTAGATACTAAAGGGGGAAATAAGTTCACGGAGGTTATAAAACCATCATATTGACTACTTAGAGATGCCGCAGGGGAGCACGCAGTAAGGTAGTGGGCTCCCACGGCCCCCTGGCATGTCAGAAGTGCCCCTGCCATCACTGCCCGGTCTCCTTCTCTGCCACACAACTGCTGCCAGCCAGGGCAGGACACGACCGAAGGGCATTTCCCCTAACAGGAGTAGCACGTGCATGGCCAGCCGGCCCCTGGCACAACCTTGCGAGCACAGCCCTGGCTCCATGTTTTGGAGCTGTTGCCTCACACGTCCACCTGTGATGTCAGAAATCCACAGTTAGCAACGTGATCTATCCCAGCACTGCAGGAGGGAAGGCAAATCACTAACAGATCACTGACAGATGTCATGCAGCCATACAGAGTGAGATCTAGCTGCCTGTAAGAGATCAAGCCCATATGGGGCACAGAAGGGTGCTAGGTCACTTTAGGAGTGAAGAAGGATGTCTCCTGCTTTCCTCTTCACTCCACAGCTCTGGTGTTAGAAACTAGTTCAGTACTAGATGCTGAACACTGCCCAGGAAGCAAAGCTGGTGCTGGATAAAGCTTCTGCTAACTTTGAGAAAAATGGGAACAGGCTAGATGTGGTCTTAAAAAATGTTGCTGATGGTTGTCCTTTCTAATGTGTGTTTCAATTCTATATGTTCATATTCTAAAGCAAACACAGACAGCATCAATGCATTAAAATATCCACATTCACAGCACCTACCTCCATTGGCCAGAAGATTTTCCTGGACTTTATCTTTTGAGTCTTCCATAACTTCTCCTATGTACTGGGCTATTTTCTTTATTATGCTTAGGTGTAATAAGAGAAGCTTTGTTAGTGAAGAAACAAAATGAATATAAAACAGTTGCCACAATGATCTGATAAACATGAAGATGCCCATACAAAATGCTTCTGAAGCAAGGCAGGTTAATTTGAAATTCAAATGATGATAAACAACCTATGGCATATTGCAGAACTAAATGCCTTGTTTCTAAATACACTGATCTCCACAAACACATAGGTAATATCGTCTCCCCAGTGCTCTAGACTTCCAGAAGATCAAGATTCCGTCTTCTGTACACTCATGATAGTCATAGCAGAAACCAGAAGGCAAGAAACCCATGTTTAAAACTCTAAAGGTGATGGAGGAACAAGAAGCTACATACAGACTAACACTGGCTGAAAATCTGTTCCATGGGATGCTAAGTAAACCCTTAGGGCTTGCTGAGATAAGGTTCTTACAAAGTACGCAGGGGAAAACGGCAATGTTCTCTTGTTTGACAGAGAGAATTTCCTTCTTATTCCTCTTCTTTAGGGGACCCTTTCTCTCTCTTCTCTTTAGCATGGGGCACAAGATGCTCCTTTAAGGCGTGGGAGAACTAGATTCAAATCCTCCTTCTGCCCAGTTCAGAGCAGTGAATTGAACAGAACCCCTCCTGGAGAACATTGTCTCCACACAGTTACTTATTTTCTGGTGATTTTAAAAAATGTATTCATCAAGTCCCTCCAGCAGTAGATCCTCCTGGTCCTAGTCAAAGTACCTATCTCATGCAGGCCAAGAGCCTTTCTGGTTGTTCTAGTATCCTTCTGTACTCAGAAGTATTCACAGAATTTGGCCTTCAGTTCCCTAACCATTCCAGGCTGACTACATCGTGTACAAAAAAAAAAAAAAAAGCAACAGCTAAAAAGTAGCTGCCTGATCATGAAATTGGCAGAGATGTGAAGCGGACATAATCCTTGGCGTGGTGACATGCAGTGGAGCACAATGCCAGGCTTCTGCTCCCTTTCTTTCCTTACAGAGGGGAGAGTACCGCAGCTGCAGATGAGCTGGAGACTGAAAGGGCACCTGCAGTGTTTGGACAACGTGTCTTGTGACAGCCTGTGGCTTTCAACAGTCCAGGAAAGGGACTTCAGGCCAGGTACAGATACCATGAGAGCATCAGAGAAAAGGATTTTCTTTGATGTGCTGCAAAGCAGTTATACGGGCCATTTAAAAGCAGTAATTCACAGAGGTAAAGATTCCCGCTTTCTCCATTCCTGTGAAGAAACTCACAGTCTTTGGAAAGGTTTTCCAGTCCTGTGATGGGGAGAAAAAATCTGAGATTGCTGATGCTGCCAAGAATGCTGTAGTCAGAACTCCTGCTGTTTGGGGTCATTCAGCCTGGAGAAGAGAAGACCTTATTGCAGCCTTTCATATATAAAGGGGGGTTTTAAGAATCATAGAATCGTTAAGGTTGGAAAAGATCTTTAAGATCATCAAGTCCAACTGTTAACCTAACACTGCCAAGTCCACCACTAAGAAGGATGGAGAGAGACTTTTTACCAGCACCTATAGTGACAGAACAAGGGGCAACAGTTTTAAACTGAAAGAGGGTAGATTTAGATTGGACAAAAGGAAGAAATTCTTTATGATGAAGGTGGTGAGGCACTGGAACAGGTTGCCCAGAGAGGTTGTGGATGTCCCATCCCTGGAAATGTTCAAGGTTAGGTTGGATGTGCCTCTTACGGCTGCGCAGTTTTGCACCATCTGGCTGCAGCCCCTTGGGGGCCCGGTGCCAGCTGAGCGTTGCTGGAGAACACCGCGTGTTGCCCACACTCGGGCTGTGGGGAGCGTGCAGGGACCCACACAGTGGTTCCCCATCAGCTGCGACACTGCCAAGCACCTCTGCAATTTTCAGCTTGCAGACGCAGCTGGTTTTCAGCCCCTTCATGATGTCCAGGGAGCCCAAAGGAACTTGGAACAAGACAGGACTCCAGCCCAGTTGGCAAGAGCAGTATAGCAGGAGGCGAAGGGCATAACGGAGAAAGCAGCCAACAGGAAAGTGTATAAACCAGCAGCTTTCCCAAGGGCCTGAGCTGCTTTTGTTACTGTTGAGTGCAGCTGGGAGCTAACCTGATGGCTGGGAGACAGTTAGCTCTGGTCTCTCTCCATAGGTATAGACGGTGGGACAGGTACGTGCTCTGGTGCACCCAACAGTCCTAGCTGCCCAGGCAAGGCTTGGGTCCCTTCCAGCCCACACACCCCAGGGTCCCTGCAGGCAGCAGGGCCAGAGCAATGTTCTCCAGTCCCAGCTTAGTCTCTGTGCCTTGCCTTCCATCCTGTGAAACCCAAGTGGGATTCACTCATCCAATACATTCCTGTGTGAAGACAGAACACGCACCCTGCATACCACTGATGTCTGAGGCAAGCAAGAGGAATCAGACCCCCGGAGGAGCCCATCGACTATAGTGACATCCCACAGTGAGCAGCTTTCACATTCAGCCCTTAAACCTCTGCCTTTAGATGAGATGAATCCCACCCTGAGCAAATACCATGCTCAAATGATGCATTATAGAAGGAGAGGGTTTCAGCTAAACTGCCTCGAGAAGTAGTAATAGAAACCTGTAAAGAGAATAACTCCATTTAGCCTAGTATTATGGCTTGGAAGACTCTCACATTTTGCTTCTGAAATTGCTGCAATGTCATTACTTTAAAAAAAAAAAAAAAAAAGTCCAACACTCTTTAAATGACACTGTGTATTAAAGGGTGCTGCCAGCTAGGCCTTCAAAACACCGTGGCAAGCAGAAGCCCCGCAATCTGAGGCCGCTGCGGAATGCTCCGCCGACCGAGGACTCAGGAGAACCCCCGGGTAAGAGTGACCGAGGGGATCATCAGCTTGAGAGAGCTCCACGTTACCACACGGTGACATGGAAAAACACTCTGCCTCCCTGCGTAAATAAATAATAAAAGTACGTGGAAACAATAGATCCTGCAAACTCCTGCCCCTTCTCTGCTGTCCTGGCAGGAGGCAGTGCTGACAGGTTTGCGCTGCCTGGCTTTACCGGCAGTTGTGTTTATCTAGCAACAGTTCAGCAGGTAGCTGTTTCAGAGGAGCAAGAACATAAATGCTCAGGTCATTTGAACAGGCTTGTAACCCTCTGGATGCCATTTACTTCAACAAAGTGCAAGCGCTTGGCATTTTAACCCTTGAATCACAATCTAGACTCAAAAGCCTGGGCATTTATTTAAGGTAAAATGCTTTTGCACGTCCTTGTGGGACTTGATCTGTGTTGCTTATTCTCTGCTATTACTCTACTCTAATGCATTTTCCTTATTTTTTAACATATTTTTCTTATTTTTATATCTCGCTGATCCTTCTTGATTACCTAGCTGGATAGGCAAAAAAGACAAATAGGAAGAGTCCTTACCTCAGTAGGTTATGATGGAAGGGCCTCACTGACCCCTTTGCTCGGTGCCTATAGCATGTCATACGGTAAGTGTCATTACTGACATTAAAGGGACAATTAGCGGAGTAAAGTGGCATTCAGCTTGAACAAGGAGCTGTACCATGTTGTCCAGTTAAGACAAAGGTAATGGAAGGAGACAGTGAGCCTAGGAAGCTCATACTGACATTTCACTTAAAATTAGCCACCATGATCTTACACGGATCCTACAGACGGCTTTTCAGAAGTCCTAATTCTTCACAGAGCTGGGAATTAGCTAAGCCCTTCTGAAAATCAGTTCTGTATTATTTTTGGCAGCTCTCAAATCCAGATTGCACAGTTGCTTGTCTATCTGCTGCCCTGACTAGAGACACCTTCCATTAGAAGAGATAGCAGGTTTTGGCACTGTCTCTGCCCATATTTGCCCCTATCCCCACTTCATGAAGAATCTCTGCAGTATGAACCAGAGGCCTCAACAACAAAGTCTACTTCATCCCATGAAGTATCTTACAACTGGCATTTTCTCAGCTTGCTACACTTATTATTCTTTGTACACCCAGGTCAGTTTGGCCCAAAAGGCAATCTGGGCAATGATCAGCAATGAGATCATGTGAATCTTTGCGTAAGTAGATTTGATAGAATGTGAGTCAATATTCTGATTTTCAAGGAGTTTACACGTCGTCGAGGGAGAGCTCCGGATTTCATTCAGAAGAACTTATTCCTTAGAACTCCTCTATTTGGTTGAAAAGGGGCAGAAGGCTCAAGAGAAATATTCTGGGAAAATAAGATCAGGGAGGGCTTCATGTTCTCCAAATGCCGTTTTGTTAATTTAAGCTCCTGGATGGGGTGGGATGATGTTCTTTTTAAAAAAAAAAAAAAAAAAAAAAGAACATTTTTTTAGTAGCTTCCCTTTGAGAAACAGCTTCCCTAGCACTGCCACTCAAACAGATTGCTGTGCAGACAAAACTATCACTGAATTAATTAATCTAAATTTAAAGGAATGGTCCTTTCTTTGTGATGACTCCATGACAATCAACACAAGGGTTAAACAAAGCCTATCCACTTTAGCCCAGTTGTAGCCCAGGCTGAACTGAGCCAGCCCGAGGTGAACACAAGGACATACCGTCCCATAAAAACAATGTCTGTTTCTCATTTGTAGGTAGTAAATAAGATCTATTTTACCTTTCAGCAAAGCTATCAAGTTTTCCCAACTCATCTGACAGACCAACAAGAGCATCCAGTGTCCCCACCTGCGCAAAAGATGAGAAGTAGGTGAAAGATGCACAAGTTTGTCTAAGGCTTCTGTTTGCAGAGTCTTAGGGACACCGACTTGTATTTAGCACTTGTGAATTCAATAGTTTGGCAGAACTTTATTTACTTAGTGGAAAAAGTAGCAATTCCTTTATCTGAGACCTAGGGCATAAAAAGCCTTTTCCAATAAAGGAAAAAATGTATGTGTAGTCTCAAGATTACACGTCAATGTCTTCCTTCCTGTTTTCATTCCCGTATCATCAAGTAGCATAGACTGGTCTTTTACGTGATAAAATAGTGACTAGAAATGCACACAATATACATACAAACAAATCTGATGTATTGAGCAAACCAAGTGAAGCAGCACTTATTCAAAAAGGTGTCTCTCTTTGCGTTCTTTGCTATTACCAAAGACTAAGGCTCTCACAAAGCCATTTCCTCCAAGATCAACATCTGCTTTTTGTTTGACTCTGTCACAGTCATAATCTTATGTTTATGGTATTGCAATATATTGCCGAACATTTTCTTGTAATGTTGCGAGTTCAACATTATGAAGGGTCAAGCTGAAGGAGAAGAAACAAATTTTACGTAGAAAAATTAGCAGAGTATTAATGGGCTGGTTGCATCTTCAGATACTGCAAATGCTTTATTTCCTTTGACATTAGTGGACTCACACCAACACCAGCTGCATAAGGCCCATAGATGGTAAAAATCGTATCAGTCTCAGGTGCGCATGCAAAAAGCAACATTCCCAGTCTGAAACATTCATGTGACAATTCAGTAGGTTATTACTTGAGAACAGGCCATGCTCCCTTTTTACTTGCATCCTTATGTAATTGGGATAGCTCAAGTTATAACTTAATCATCTTTTTGGATTAAAGCCAGATCCTGGATGCACTAAGAGTAACTTCGTTAAGGGATGGGTGATGGCAACTCCCCAAGGAACCAAGTTCTACGTCTGTGGTAACTCCATTGACTTTAATGCAGAATATTTGGATTTTTCAAAGCCACAAATGAAATAAAAATAAGGTGCAGATCTTGTAAAATAAGGATTAAATAATGCAAAGGTATAAAAAAGTCATGGATTAATACTCTTCCTATTTATATGATGATATGAAGCTGGGTAATGTAGCTGAATACACACATACATCCATTTCCCAAGGAGTAATGTACATTATAGCACTGTTTTCCCTGTCGGCAGTCTTACTGGCGCGGTTCGAGATACTTAGCTACTCGCTTTGCATTAGCGATGCAAGATGTACGATGCTGTATGACTTTCATGACTGGGAGCAAAAGGCACATTGAATGCAATAGATTAGTTATTTAACTGGTCATCTTCAGTCCTTATAGATCTATCCTTCCAATGGGAAGGTCAGCTTCAAGCACAACGACTTCTTTTCTCTCCGATCAATTTTCAGCTGACTGAACACAACTTACTCCCCGACTGCAATCTTCTTATACTCTCTGCATATTATCCCAAAAGACAAATCCTACATTTATCCCACAAGTCTTTAGCCCTGGCTAATGCTGCTGTATCGCCCATACACAAACCCCTTCCTCATTTACCTTTAAGTCTGGAATATGGAATTTGCTGTTGCTGGACAGGTTGGATTTCGACGTCACCGTGTTCATTCTCTCCCATGCCTGCAGATTTGTTTTATCTCCCGGGGCAGAAATTAGCCAGAACTCCGACATGATCTAATATTTTCCCTTCGCTCCTGGTCACTGTAGAAACACAAAGCAGGTAAGCGGCTAACAGAGCGCCGCACAAAACGGGCTCTTCCCCAAGAGCAGAAGTTGTTAGAACAGATGAATGATTTTTTTCAGAACCACGAGGACGGTGAGTCAGCCCTGTGTCTCGGGCTGAAATGGAGCGTGACCTTCTCCAGAATGTCACGACAGAGCGCGGCCGTTCCTCCTCTCTCAGGGTTGTCCCACCCAGTTTCTGAACGGAGAAACGAAGCTTCCTCCTCCCCTCCTCCCTCCCGGCCCGTGCCATTCGCCCGGCGCCCTCAGTCCAGTCTCCGTTCAGCAGTTTGGGGACTTCACCGAACCGCCCAGACGTAAGTAAGGATTTCTGTTTGATAAATATCGTCTCTCACGTTGTTGGACACCGGTAGGCAAAGCTGAAAACAAGATGTAAGAAGACTTCTGCTCAACCTGTAGGCTGCAACAGACGCCAGCGGTGGGACGGAATATTCCGTTCTCTTCACAGGCTGGGTGGGAAGGCGCCGGAGGAAGGCGAGCCGCGGCAGACCCAGGGCCACCGGCAGAACGCCACCGACCCGCGGGGGACGGCGGCACCGAACAGCGCAGGGCAGCGGGGGGCAGAAGCCACACGCACACCCCCCGCTCCCGGCCCGCCCCTGCGCTCAGGTGCCCGGGTCGGGGCAGGTTTGACGCCTGCCCCTCAGGCAGCCCGCGCCGCTGCCCGCTGCCCGCTGCCCGCTGCCCGCTGCCCGCTGCCCGCTGCCCGCTGCCCGCTGCCCGCCCCTTCCCGCGCCCCGGGGCCAGGCCACCGCGGGCGGGTGGCGGGGGGACGCTGCCGGCGCCCTGCCCGCTGCCTTACCTGCCCGAGCCGCCTCTCCCGCCACGCTGCTGCCGGCCCGGGGCCGGCGGGGCGGGCGCGGGCACGGACACGGACACGGACACACGGACACGGACACACGGACCTGCTCGGTGAGGCGGCCGGGGCGGGGCGGGAGCGCTGGGCCCGCGGGGAAGGGGCGCGGGTGGGCGCGGGGGGCGGAGGCTCCCTCTCGGGGCTGCGCCCTTAAAAGCCGGTAGCAGCTCCGACTCTCGCAGCTTTTCATCTCTTTGCTGTCTTCTGAACTCGCAAAAATAACGCAGAGGCCATTTGTTTTTGTTAAACGCCGCTGCCCTCAGCAAGCCTGAAGGTTTTCGAATAATTAAAGAAACTTTTAGTAAACTCTTGCTTCTGGGACTTCCCTGGGTGCTTTATTTAGCCAATACTCAAGCGGTGCAGGTAAGCAAGGTAGCGATGCTTCCTGCCCTGGTGATGCTCCTTCCTTGGTAGGATACAGCTGTGCCTTTTAGTCCTCACGAAGTCTTGAGGTTGCCTTACATGGCCTTAAGTTTGCTTAAGATATTCGGAGTGTTTCGTAGCTCATGTGGAGCAGTGTTCTGCACATCCTTCTAAACCAGACCTGCTCTGAAGGAAAGGAGTCTAAACACTTCCAGTGCCTGCCTTTGAGTGGCATCTCTGCGAGCGGGAATTTCACCCCCTCACAGAAAGCACATGCTGCACCCAGTTCTCATTTTCATAGCCTAATCCCTATACTACCATACTGCACTTAGGCAAATCTCTCCTACTACTGTTTTGTTTTCCTCAAAAGACAGTGCATTTTTTGCTCGTGTTTCTGTGTATCAAATGTAAATGAAGCCCCACAAGAAATTAAACAGAAGGATGCTCCTGGTTTTCCACATGATCTGTCCTAAACTGAGAGGATTTGAGTTGCTGGGGCCAGGCAGGTCTGGTCGTGCACAGAAGCAGAGCTCTTGACACCTCCAGGAACCTTAAATGAAGACCCCTAATGGGTTTAAGTACCGCCAGCACGAGGTAGAAGCAGCTGATGGAACAGTCGTGGACTTGGACTGTTCCATCTAAATCATGCGTTAGGTAGCTAACGTACAGGTCAAAGTCCCAGACTCTAAATTTATAAACTCTTTAGATTAGCCAAGGATTCATCTTCCTTTGCTTCTCTTTAACATTTTTAGTGATATATAAAAAAGCAATACATGTGTGGAGGAGGAGAGTCTCTACTGAAAGCTCTCCAGAAAAAGACGCTGAGAAGACTTGTAGCTGAAATAACTACTCTATGGGGTTATTTGCTTTCTTGTTTTGATTTATTCCTTTTCCTTTCTAGGCTAATTAAACACTCAGTGTTCATAACTGCAATTATTCTAGTTCTTTTCAATCATGGTGTCCCCTAGGGCACAACAAAGGACTTTCCAGAAGTTATGCAAAAAGCCTAACATATTGATGTGTGTGATGGCATTCATAGAAATAGTGATTATTGTCTAATCTTCCATTTTTTTGTTTCTTTAGACTATACATTTTAATACTGACAACAGAATTAGCTGATGTTCGAGTACGTACATCGTATATCTCTACCCACAAACTAGTGGTCTGAAAGGTATAGGAAACCTCATCACCTAGATAAGGCAGTTCTTTCCCTGCTCAAACCAAGTACAGTTTTCACTGGATCCTTGCTGCAGTCTCAAGCCATAGAAATGCTTTGCATGATTAATTTTAGGAATGTTACATTCTCATAAGCTTCTTAAATTTAGAATTGTGTCAGTTGACACTAGTGTTAACAGACGAGAAATGTTACTTGCTGCAGTGGCACTAGCTGTTGGGGATGCTTCTGTATGGATGGATATTATTAGTGAGTAAGGTAAAATCCAAGCTGAGGGGTTGTCTAGATTCTACAATATATGTTGTTTCCTTCCTAACTGTTTTTATTGCAGCAATGTCACTTTTCTGTTTCTTATTTTTCATATAGAATCATTTGCTTTGGTTACTTTTATTAAAGTGGAAAATATTTTGCAACTTATTGTTTTAATAGAAAATTATCAAGGAAACTTGATGTTAATGCCTAAGCAATGTGCTGTTGAATGTTTTCTATTATCACATTTTCCAGTTTTACTGTGACTTTTAAATCTTTTTTTTCCCCCATTATACATTATTTTAGGCTGGATGAAGCAGCAGTGAAGGTGGAGGAGGGGAGGAGCATGCAGCAACCGCACACCATGGGATCTGGAGAGTGTGCTGCATGCCCTGGTGGTAACACAGCTATGACGGCTCTCATGTCTGCCCTGCCATTTCCCTGGCTGGTGCTGCGCGTTGTGCCATGTGATCGCGAAGCTGTCTAATTCCCTCGTGATGGTCATGTGTCTTTCTGCTCCCTTTGATCCATCAATGCAATGAACCTTTCTGTGACTTTGCCTCTCTCTGTGTTTATGAGTACTTCTTCAGATGCCACACCAAGGAGCAAAACTCTGCCTCCAAACAGTCATTAAGAGCACTGAAATATCCTACTTGAAGTGTCTACCAAGGCAAATTTCTCTAACAGATAACCAAAATTAATTACCTAGACAATTAATGACATTGGTACTAATGGGAAAGCTTATGTTTTAAGCTTGCAGAACAGCAAGAGAGAGAGCTGTAGTTCTCTGTAAAACATTTTATACATCTATTACATGCATTACTTGTTTAGTCTTCTATTAATGTGTGGGGTTTTTTCCCCTCTGCTTAAAAAGAATCTTTAAAAATCCTATTTCCTAATCCTGTGAGTGTTTTATTATTATTGTAGCAATGTATGTGAAATTATAGTCTAAAATATTTCAATGAAGGAACTCTTAAATAACTTGATAATGGATAATAAAATACTATTCAAAACACTTTTCTGTGTACTTTTAAGATTAGCGTGCAAACTACTTCTTTATCATAATTCCTTAGCTGTGTATCTATTTCTTAATTATGTTAAAGAATATTGGTTACTCACTCTCTTCGTACTGTGAAGTGCAGCAGAACCTTCCTGATGAATTGCATCTATTTACTTTTGTACACTGAACGTGAAATGTTGTTTCAGTGTGAATATACCGGAAAACTTGTACTTAACATAATTATACGTATGTACGTACTGAAGGAGCACTGTCTAGTTATCATTAAAATCAGCAAAGGTAACATTCAGTTTGCTTATAACCACATTGTTTCGGAACACCGCACCACCACGTCTGTCACCAGGTGATGCACACAGCAAATTCTGACACTAGAAAAAGAAAGAAAAAGCAAGCAAAATTATTTGTTCTTGGTTGAAAGCATCCTATATTACACCTATTTGCAGCCAGTACGCTTACCTGCTCATCTATATTTATTTGAATGGAAAATCTGAAAGTATCTCATTACTACGCGCAACAAAGATTTATTTACACAGGAAACAAAATGCTTTGTCAAAGCTTCTCCTGCATCATTCAGATCCTGATTTTTTTAATTCTGCAGCAAGTGTAACAGGCAGATTTGGCTGCTCTTCAGTTATCTGGACTGAAATTTTCATAGTCCACATTCTAGTTGATCTTTCCCCCTTTGACTTTCTAAGAAGTCTTAAATGTATGACTGGCCAGGCTCAGATTTATCAACTTTGCCTGAGAACTGAATTTGACTGAAAAGAACAAAAAATTAATTCCAAGCAACTTGAAATAAATCACTGTTTCCTGCTGTGCAGCCAGAACCTCTGGGTTCTACCCCTCTTCTTTTGCACTGTGGTCAGTCAAATGCATCTGGAGAACAGACGAGAGGGTTAGGAATCCTTGGGCAGTCTCACCTAGAGAGTCACATAATTCTCCAGTCTGTAAGAATCCCCAGTGTTTTACTCCTCTAGGAATTCTTTGTGGGTTCAGTCCTCCTGACCCTGCCTAACACCTTTTGAGGTGCCCTGGAGCATCCCGTTGGGCCTTCAGCTGCTTTTCCAGGATTACACTTGTCTTCTGCACATCTTGCATCACACCAGCCAACCCCCTGCAGATGTCTGGGATTCCTTAGGGCATCCCGAATGGCACAAGACTTCTATGTGGGGACAAGTGAATTCAGCTTTAAATGTCTAGCAATAGCCAGTGGCCGTCTGAGTAATTAGACAGTGGAACCTACAAATGACTGAGCTCACACCGAAGAAGACACCTAGTGGCTACTGCTCCACATTGCTCCTCAGGCTTCATTAACTGCATTTACTAGGGCTGAGATTCATCTGCCTGAGCTGCCAGTGCCACTTGAGATGTCCCTGCACATCCCACCTAGCCTCCAGCTCACACTGCAGAAGGGCATGGGCTTTCCAAAGGTCTTGTGCCAGCCCCATCTAGGTGTCCTGGATACCATACAGCATCTCAAATGTCACTAGATAACCCACATATAAGCAAGTGAAGCCTTAGCTCTCTGAAATGGGAGCTTAGACACCTAGCACCTACGTAGACACCTATATTTAGGTGTGTTAATCTCCCATGAATCCCAGCTATAACACCCTTTGATATGAACTAGAACAGAGTTCTTTCTAGTCATGGTGTTGGTCTCATCACTGTTGAAATACATCACAGAATCACAGAATCATAGAATCATTAAGGTTGGAAAAGACCCTTAAGGTCATCGAGTCCAACCGTTAACCTATCACTGCCAAGTCCACCACTAAACCATGTCCTCGAGCACCACGTCTACCCATCTTTTAAATGCCTCCAGGGATGGAGACTCAACCACTTCCCTGGGCAGCCTGTTCCAGTGCCTGACTACACTTTCGGTGAAGAAATTTTTCCTATTATCAAATCTAAACCTCCCCTGGCACAACTTGAGGTGGTTTCCTCTTGTCCTATAGCTTGTTACTTGGGAGAAGAGACCGACCCCCACCTTGCTACAACCTCCTTTCAGGTAGCTGTAGAGAGCAGTAACGTCTCTCCTCAGCCTCCTTTTCTCCAGGTTAAACAACCCCAGTTCCTTCAGTCGCTCCTCATAAGACTTGTGCTCTAGACCCTTCACCAGCTTCGTTGCCCTTCTCTGGACACGCTCCAGCACCTCAATGTCCTTCTTGTAGTGAGGGGCTCAAAACTGAACACAGTACTCGAGGTGCGGCCTCACCAGTGCCGAGTACAGGGGCACTATCACCTCCCTGGTCCTGCTGGCCACACTATTCCTGATACAAGCCAGGATGCCATCGGCCCTCTTGACCACCTGAGCACACTGCTGCCTCATGTTCACGTTGCTGTTGACCAACACCCCCAGGTCCTTTTCCGCCAGGCAGCTCTCCAGCCACTCCTCCCCCAGCCTGTAGCGCTGCATGGGGTTGTTGTGACCCAAGTGCAGGACCCGGCAATGAGCCTTGTTGAATCTCATACAGTTGGCCCCGGCCCAATGATCCAGCCTGTCCAGGTCCCTCTGCAGGGCCTTCCTACCCTCCAGCAGATCGACACTCCCACCCAGCTTGGTGTCATCTGCAAACTTACTGAGGGTGCACTCAATCCCCTCATCCACATCATCGATAAAGATATTGAGTACAGGACCAGCCCCAATACTGAGCCCTGGGGAACACCACTCGTGACCGGCTGCCAACTGGATTTGACTGCATTCCCCACTACTCTCTGGGCTCGGCCGTCCAGCCAGTTTTTAACCCAGCGCAGAGTGCACTTATCCAAGCCGTGAGCAGCCAGCTTCTCCAGGAGAATACTGTGGGAAACACCAGGGAACACCATACCTAAGACTTATTTGAAACAGCTTCAGCTTGCATCTTGTACTGGACTTACCTATCGTTATGGTAAGTATTTGGGTTTGGTTTTCCTTGTTTCTTGAGGATGTATATAAATCAGATATACATAATTTTGATCCTTGTCATTGCTCTTTTAAGTTAAAAGTAGCAATGGTCTGACTTTTGCATGTCCGTACTTGTTTAAATGGTGCTGCTACAAAGCAATAAAAAGGTATCTTTTTACATTTGCTGGCAAGGTTCTGATCACCCAAATCCTGGATTCATTGTTTTCCGTAGATAACGGGCATGGGTTTGCTGTAGGGTGAGAAGATTAACCTCCTCCACCAAGCCTGGGAAAGCAACGCCTGCCTTTCGGATTCGACCTTAAGGCCTGCGGGAACGGCACCACAGCCTGCTCCACGGCCAGGCAGGGGTCTCCGTGTCAGAGGGGTCTTGCCTACCAAGGAGGAGAGCGCCCGGCTGCGCGGCACACACGGCCGCCCCGTCACCCCCCGTCCCCGCAAATTTCAACGGCCTCTTGCACGGGCGCTGTTCGAACGCTAGAAACGAACGCCCGCGCAAGCTGCTGCAGACAAGCTGGGTCGCGCCGGCAAAGCCTGCCTTCTCTCGGGTTTGCTACGAGAGGGATTTGCTTCTTCCCGACGAGAGGGAGGGGGCGGGAGCCGCCGCCACCCGGGCCGCCCCCGGCGCCGCGCAGCAGCGCGGCCCCCGGGCCCCGCGTGCAGGCCCCGGCGGGCCGGAAGCGAGCCGCCTTCCGCTTCCCCTCCGCCCGGGAAGAGGCGGGCAGCGCCGCGGCCATGCAGGTCTCCAGCCTCAACGAGGTGAAGATCTACAGCCTCAGCGCCGGCAGGAGCCTCCCGGAGGTGAGGGCGCGGCCGGGGGAGGCCGCCGAGCGGGGCGAGGGGACGCGCCGCCGGCCCGTCCCGTCCCGTCCCGCAGCCGGGCCCGGGGGCCGCCCGCCGGTTGCGGCGGCAGCAGGCTGCAGAAGCCTGGTGTGCGCTCTGGGCCCGAGCGGCGGGCGGGCCGGAGCGGCTCACCCAGCCGCCCCGTCTCCGTCTGCGCTTGTGCTGAGGGCGGGGGTCCTTAACGAAAACCAGCTACAAGTGTTTGTTAAACTAAAAATGCAGCTCGGGTGCGTGCAGCTCTAGCTGTAGGTGTGTTATTCCACAGACCCTTAAAAAACGCTACTTTTCTTGACGTGAAATGGTTAAACTTACCAGTGGAAATCTGAAAATAATCAAGAGAAAAAGAATTAATGGCCTACATTTCTTATACTTTCAAACTGGGAAAACATTAAGCAGTTCTCTGGTTCCTTTGTGCGTAACAAGCTCAGGACTGATTTATGTATTTTCTTACAGTGGCTTTCAGACAGGAAGAAAAGAGCTTTGCAGAAGAAAGATGTGGGTGAGTTTTGCCATCACAGGCTCCTCAGCAATATTTGGTTGCACGTGTACAACATGCATCTCCCTCTGGAGACACTTTACTAACCGATAACAAGGAAGTTATGCATACCTCCTATTTTAAAAACTACAAAATTAAAGCTATAAATATTTATGGTTAGGAGGCTATGCTTCAACTTTCTACACAGCTTTATATAAACAGAATATTACCAATATTGCTTTAAATTTCAGGCACTAAATATTGGGGTTGTAGATTGTACAGAAACATGGCAGATGAATTCCATGTATAGCTTATGATAAAGTCCAACTATGAACTCCTCAATGTGTATTGTACTCCTCTTAGAGTGCATGAACATCATAATTTTAGCCTAAATTTGTTATCCAAAATAAAATAATGTCTATTTACATACCATAAGAAGGGTTGTATAAAAACCTCAACCAACCAAAAATGCGTAGAGTTAACAGGAGGATGGAATATATTATACGACATCTTAGTTGTGTAAAATGTGTGATAAATATTTGCTACTACATTACATAATAATTTGTTACATAGTTACCACCTCAGAATAGGCATTTATTTTCCATGGAGGTAGCCTGCATCTCAGGGTTAACAGACTGTATTAATCTGTTTATAATATGTTAATTATATTTAAAAGATCTTTATATTTTAAAAGATCTTAGGAGATATTCCCTATGTTCAATTAACTCAACGTGCTTCCATGAGAAACCATTACTTTTTTGGGGGCTGATACAATAGTGCTACCTTTAAAAAATAATTTTATTTTATTTTATTTCTTTATAGATGTCCGTAGAAGAATTGAACTTATTCAAGACTTTGAAATGCCCACAGTTAGCACAAAGATTAAGGTATCAAGAGATGGACAGTATATTATGGCAGTTGGTGAGTTAACAAAGCGTCTCTCTGTAGGAGAGGCCAAAAGTGCTAGAAAAATCTTGGTTGCAGAATGACTTAGTATTTCAGGTAGAATTGATGAGTTCATTTTTAAATACAGCATTGAACAGTTTTGGAAGCTTTTTCTTAAGATGTGATAGAGTGGCTGTCTTGCTAGTGGTATTGGGAAACACTTCAGAACACAGATGTTCTTAGAATCATAGAATGGTTTGGGTTGGAAGGGACCTTTGAAGATCATCTAGTCCAACCCCCCCTGCCACTGAGGCTTTATCATACAGTTAAAACCTAAACTGTTTATAATACAGTTAAAACCTAAACTGTTTATAATACAGTTAAAAACTTAGTTCTTAATTATTTTTATTGTGTGTAGATAAATTTGCTTTAAATAACTTCTGAACATCATTGTTTGAGTATTGTTTTAAAGGATGGAGGATAATGCTACATTTTGTAACCATCAAAGCAGGATCCAAACATGAATACTTCAATAGGCATGAATAGTATAAGGAGACTTGGTCTTTCAGACTCACTGGAAGGTATTAAATTCTGTATAATGTATCTGGTAATCAGAAGAACCTACATACAAGTAGGGTGCTTTCAGGCGCCACAGACAAGAACCAAGCCATAAGGTTATGTTACTAAGAGGCATGTTTTTCCAGTCACAGAGACTTTGGTAAGATCAGAATACTTATAGTTGAAATGCAGTAAAGCTTGTATATGTAAGACTTCATATTTTAAAAAATGCTTTAATGTTATCTTTTTGTTTAATTTTTTTATTAAAGATCAAATTGTTCTTTCAGGAACTTACAAGCCGAGGATCCGCTGTTTTGATACCTATCAGTTATCCCAGAAATTTGAAAGATGCTTAGATTCTGAAGGTTAGTACAAGCTACGACTGTTAGTACAAGGTATCTTTCCTATATAATTCAGGTTGGACTTGAGTAGAAATTTCCCTCTCCGGGCTGAGGGGACAGAATGTACTTTGGGGGAACACAAGAATGTAGAGTAAAACGTCACCTAGTCTTTATCTCTGTATTTTTCTCCTTTTCCTCCTCCTTCAAAGTTCTTTCCTCTCTTGGAGCAGTGTGAGGAATGTAAGGTTTCCCTTGAGCCAGTAAGCGCAGGGCTCAGAGAGTGGATGAGGCGGAAGGCTGCGCTCTGTTTGGGGAATGCTGTGTGGGTACGATGGCTGGGTAGCAGTCAGTTCTCCCTTCTTTCCTTTTCTGTGAAGCAGTGAGGTAGGAGAATGCACAGTGGTTGCACCATCATTACTGAAATGAGTTCTCACTGTTTTCCCAGTGGAGCCCAAGCTCAATAGGTGAGTTAGAGGGTAAAGAGAATTCCGTGAGAGTGGTTTGGTTTGCTTGTTTGGTTTGTTTGTTTTCTTGGAAGCAAGGTACTTAGGGATAGATGGTAGCATGGCCAAGGCCCTAATTACACCTTGTTTGCTGCTGATTTGGAGGGTGAACAACTATGGTGAGGAAAGCAAGGAGCCATCTAGACGATAGGAAAGGGAGAATCTGCTGGCAGATTAGGGGAGGAGGTCAGAGCTGCCATGGCTCTGAGTTTTAGGGGGCATAGATTTGGGGAATGGTGTGTGGGTTGTTTTGGTTTGGTTTGGTTTTTGTTAGAAGACTGATGGCTGAAAACAGATACAGGGGTGACCAAAGCAATGAAGGAATGAGCACAGAGTGGCAGAAGTCCTAAATCATTACAGAAGAATGAAACCGGTCTAACTGTGATGTGTGTGAAAGTGGTGTGAAAAATAAAAATGGAGAACTACTGAATTAGGTCAGGAAAAGGGGATTAGAGTGTGGTAGTGTTTCTCTACCCTGTGCCTCAGCACTACAAGGAGTCACACAGGGTGAAGGGACAGTGCTACAACATAGGAAGAGGGGAGGTGGTAGGGGCAGGGGTTCGGAGGGGCTGGGGAGAGGAAGCTATGGCAAGAGTGAGACCTGCTTGAAAAGAGTAGGAGCCATTGTAATAGTAAATGCTTGCTGGTTATTAGAGCTTAAAGTAAATTTTTTTGAACTGGCATCTTACTAGACTGCAGAAGTACGTTTAATTTGAAATGTAGCAGAGAGTCACTTCAGGTAACTTTAAATGAGCTATCTCATTTAAATGGAAACAACTTAGCTGAAACAGCTACTGCGTAATATTCCCAACCCAGCTCATTTAAAACTAGGCAAAGTTCAATACATTGCAGTATTCAGCATGGATAGTAGCTTTCAAATTTGTGATTTTTTTTCAGCCTTAAAACTTTTTCTGTGGAAGTGCTGACCCCTTAGAAAGATCACATGTGCAGGTTTGTGCTTAGTATATCCGAACTTATGTCATTTTTTTGCCATCTTTGATGGATTACCAAAGGTCCATGGACCACACACTCACTGAAAACCATATGATTAGACCTTCCCCAAGCCAATAAATACATGGTTGAGCATTGTGTTGAGAAACGTGTCAAGTATACAAGAACGATAGAAAGATTACAGGATGCTTCATATGTTTCTAAAGTTTTAGAAAACTACTTACTATTTTGCAAATAAAGTTATATAATTAAAGATTTTATCACAATGCCTGCATTATGCATTGACAGCTGTGGGGAATACTTATATGACTAAAGGTTAGCATGAGTGTAAATGTTTTCAGGATTTATGCCAATGTTTGCAAATAAGTTTGCTTATTTAGTTGACTTAAAATTCTCTTGCTCTCTCCTCTAGTGGTTACGTTTGAGATTTTATCAGATGATTACTCAAAGGTATGTTTAATGTTTTCAATGTATAAATGAAAAAATTGTGTAATATGTATATTAAAATGCATTTTCATATATAGTAAAGGCAGTCAACACAACTTTTGGAACAGAAAAATTTTTTTAGCAAAGCAAACAGGATAAACATTTTTTGTATCTTCAAAATGTTGTTTGTTTTCTTTGTCTCTTTGTATTATAATTTGCGTTACCACTTTTGAAGTCTTTTGTCTGTAGTAGAGAAAAACTTCAAATAATGATCTATCCTACGAACAAAATAATGTGAAAAATGGAATTAGTTATTCTTTCTAGGATAACATTTAGTCATAATCCCTTGTGACGAGTGATATACAGATACACGATTTTTGAGAGGAGGGATAGTTTAACAGCCTGATTTGTCAGCATTGTTGTAGCCATGATGATTATAAGCATATGAATGAGGCAAAAATTGTGGAGAGAAATAATGTCTTCTCCCCCCCACCGGAGTGCTGTACCTGAAGGAAACAGTTGAGTTCTTAGGACCATCAGCCCTTTTTCAGGTCCAGTATTGCTTCTAATTCTGTTTAACACCTAGAAAAGTGTTTATGTGCTTGAAAACTCATCTGTTTTCTCCAGCTGCAGGAGTTGGTGTAATAAAAGATGTTACCTCGTCCTGTAAACTTTGCTTTTCTCATTCATCAAGGTGTTATGATCCAAATTAAATCTGAAATTTAAGCATATAATTTTGCTGATTTCATTAGGACAAGGTTTGTTTGTTGTTGGTTTGTTTTTTTTTTTTTAGTTAAGTTTTTATTTTAATACTTTTTTTTTCTGAGAAGAAACCTTAGCATTTCCAGTAGAGGTTTGTTTTAATAAATATTTCTATTTGATCAGAGACATTATCATCTAGCCTTCTAGCTTTAGCCTTTTCAAATTTTTTCCCCAGTGAGATTTCCAAGAATGTGCATGAATTCAAGTAGCAGAAGAAGGTGACTGATACAGTACAGTATCCTTCCACTTGTCTGTCTGTGGGAGAATGTTTCTGGTTGTACAGACCAAACGGTTACTTGGGAGACTGGTGTTCGCAAATATGTTTCTGACTGGTTACAAACAGTAAGGCTTGTGTGTGTTTTCAACTGAAATTGGTACTGTATTTCAGACTGAAGCCCTACTTTCACAACTTAATACAACCTTATTTTCAATTTTATTTTCCTAAAACTTACCAAATCATTAGAAAGAAAACAAATTTCAGGTAGCTGTCATAATGTTTTGAACATCTTAGAAAGAGGGAACAATATTTGAGAAATTATGCCTGAAATGCTTAGAATCATAAAAATATTGATTGGAAGGGGACCTTCAGATGTCATTTAATGGTTGAACAGGACTGTCAAAAACTGCAAGCTTGGACATTCCACAAATTCACTGAATAAATTGTTGCAATGCTGCACTACCTCATCATAAAGAATTTTTCCTTCCTGTCCAACCTGCCCAGGAAAGTCTGAAATTTTCACAGTTGCTACTGCAAAGGGTTTGACTGTTGTCATTTCTGTAACTGCACTTCAGTTGCTGGCTGCTATTAGGTCGTCCTACAGAGTGCTCTTTGCCTGACTAAACAAGCTAAGATTCTTCCAGCCTTTCTTTGTACGTTCTGCCCCTTGTCTGTCTTGGTAGCCCTCTTGAAGCTCTCAGCATCCCTCTTGAATTGGGGGGCCCAACACTAGACACGCTGCATCATGCTTCAGCAGCGCAGGGAAAATAGCTTCTCTCCAGTCTGCTCCCGCTGTCCTTGTAAGGTTTTGAGGCTTATTTGCATTTTCGCAGTGAGAACATGCTGTTGACTCTCATTCGTGCTGGTATCCATAAGGCCAGTTACACTTCTGTGCTCTCCTAAGTTTTAGACTTAAAAGTTTTAGACTTAAAAGTTTTAGACTTGGACTAATTTTCAGACTTAGGAGAGAGTGATATCATTTTTCCTCACAGCCTTTTGCAAAAAGACACATATTTCTGCTTAGTATTTTTGCCAGGCACCGGTGGCTATGCTTTTGCTACTCTGAGGTTGTAGTGACCAAAATTAATTTAGCATGAAGGAAAGACAAACATGATGTACAGTGAGTTGTATCCACTGCTAATGAAAGAGGACACAAATGTCTTCAAGTCCAACATTGTAGAAATTTATCTTAAAATAGAAAATTATTAGAGGTAAGGCAATCATTAGCAGAATATTTGGTTGCTTTTGGCAACTATCAAAAACTTTCTAGAATGTTTTTGGAGGTAGAGTGGGTGAGAAGAAAATTCACTTTTCTCATTGAAAGCAAATTGCATCTTCTTTCTTCCTGGTAACAGGTTTCTGATGGCTTACTGATAGTGAACTAAGAATGTGATACTGATATTTTTAAATTAAATACAGTTTAATATTATGTTCTTCCCATAGTTTATTTAGCTTCTGTACTGCATGAAGATGCAGACATTTCTTCTTTTGCAATGATGATAGAGAAAAGATTTGATCTGGGCATTGTTTCAAATGGATAAGTAAAGAGCTTTGCTTGTTGTAAACCTCCAGTTAAAAGCGTAAAGGCATTAGGCACACAAAGGATTGATTGGGATGTATATGAAAAACATAATTGTATAATGTCAACTGTGCAGCTGCATTTGTACTCTCATATGAAATCGTAGTTACACTGCTGAAAGATGATACTCTACTTGGTCTTGGACCAAGATGAGTGAGTCCATGAATAAAAGTTGAAGTTGAAAAGTTGAAACACTTTCTGATATCAGAAAAAGCGTAAGTAAGGGGGGACTTAATGATAAATAGGCATGAAGTACTAGCCCAGGTCAGTACTTTCCCCATGTCTTGTAAGGGAAGAATGTACAGCTATATAAAGAAAGATGACAGATGCAAAATAACTTTTGTACCTTGCCTTTCCTGAGCTTCTCGTCCTTATTTTCACTGCTAACAATGTAGTCGACCAGTAGGAAATTTAAAATCTTCATTATCTACTACTTTCAGAAGATGCATGGGCTATACATATTCTAAACTAAACTAGCACTTTTCTAATCTAAGCTAAATAAGGGTGAGGCTCAGAGTGAAGGGTTAGCCTGTGATTATCCATATATGGGTGTAACTGATGGTGTGGATGATACTGTCTCTGTTTGGAGTGGGAAGAATTCCATCGTATGAATATAAGTTGTGCAATGTTAACTTGCCATCAGGACTATAGGGGCAGGTTCTGGCCTATTTTATTTACTGGTATAGATCTAGCCTTCTAGTAATGCCTCCCTGTGGGCTCTTCCAGGACTGAGATGTTTGTCTAAGTTTCAGAAAGAAACAATGCGTTTATTCAGTTGGCAAACAACAAAAAAATGCACAAAGGTGGTTTGTGTCATTTATTGGAACGCTGCTGTGCATCAGGATGTATAGTACCTGTGCTTAGTACCTATGAACATATTGGCATCTGCATGGCATTGTACCTGGAAGAAATTATTAACTCTGGTGTCTGAAAGATGTACAGATGTTAATTTTGGTGCAGCGTAACACTGAGATGGCTATACAGCTTCTGGTTGCAGAGTCACTTTCAGGGTATTGCATATACTCTTATGAATATTCATTTAATCTTTATTAATAAAGTGCTTTGCTGTGGCTAGTGAGAATGATGAAGCACTAGTCAATTCTATCATTTTAGTAGAAATGGTTTAAATGGGTTGTGATAAACCTGTGTGAGCTTGAAAAAAATCACTGGAGTTTGTGCTGTAAGACAAGTTGACGAGATTGTTGTCTGCTCCTGTATGTTTCAGTTCTTTCTATTTTATTTTCAGATTGTCTTCTTGCAGTGTGGCAGATTTGTGGAGTTTCATTCACAACATGGCCATTACTACAGGACAAGAATACCAAAATTTGGTAGAGATTTCTCTTATCACTATCCATCGTGTGACCTGTATTTTGTAGGAGCAAGGTATTAAGTGGATTATTTTGTTTCACTTTTGTTAGCAATGTTTTCCAAGAATAAAATGAATATTAAAATACCAGAAAAGTTAAAAATTAGAAGTGGCAATTCATTCGAAATTAATAATGGAGACAGCTTGTGAAGAGTGGAAAGTATGGCAAGACTAAGATTAATTCATTTTCCTGTACTGTTTTAAGACTTTTTTTCTTTGATTCTTAAACAAGGTACATCATGTATTTGCAAATTTGTTATAAAAATTGCAATTCAGCATACTGTTTTAAAAAATGGTTGGCATCTAAGTAAGGAAAATTAAATAACTTTTTCTATCCTGGTTGGTGTTTTGTTGCTCTTAAAGTGTGAGTCAAATCACATGAAATAATTAATTGAGTTTGTGAGAGGATGCGGTAAAAATAAAATGAGGTCTTTAGAGTTTCAAACAAAATAAGTGGCAATTCAAGATGTAACGTAAATCATAGGAAATTAAAAGATCTTAAGAAAGGAATTAATGCATCTTTTCCCTGGAAAAATATTAATTGGTGGGATATTGCAGCGTAACAAATATCTATGGTGAACATGCACATTTTTCTCTGTATTTTTAACACTGAAGGATAGATGTGTCTTATGTTTTAGAACATGAAGTCTGAAAATTGTGTATTTGGTAAAATTAGGCTGTCAGCAAGAATCTTCATAACTCCTCCTAACTTATAACAGTATTTTTCAGTATTTGTAAGAGAAAGGAGTAATTTTTGATTTTTTTCTTTGTAGTTCTGAAGTATACAGGCTAAATCTGGAACAAGGAAGGTTTCTCAACTCCCTGCAAACTGACGCTTCGTAAGTTATCTGTAATGCATGACATCTATCTGTCTTCTTTCCACCAGGTGGAAGCAAACTACTAGCATGCTCACCATCAGTACTGTATCCGAATACTGCCCAAATGCATTGTAGAGTTGAAAAGGATCATATGCTGAGTCTGAGCCTCATTTTATTTTATGTTCTGTAATTCTTTGTTCTAGTTTTTGTGTTTTAATTGAGTTTTCTTTTGTGGATATTTTAAAATTGCTTAATATAGAGTTGTAGTAGGTATTACATAACTTGATCTTAATAGAATTTCATTAAAACTTTGCCATTATTGCTCAATTTAGCCATCATATAGAGATCTACCCACAGGGTATGTACTTTCCCAGGCATGTCTTTGTCCTTCTGCTTTTGGAGTAGCCCAAAGAGAATTTTTATATCTCCAGCATGTGTCTGATTCTTTTGAAAACCCTACCAGAGCAGGAGCTGGGCTTCTTTTATGTGGGGAGAGGCAGATGAGAAGAACAGACTTGACTAGATAAAGCAGCTAGTTGGTGGGCAACAGCTGGTGCTCAGTGGGTAGGATAGTTTAATGGGCGAAGGAATATTTGGGCAGGCATAATTACAGAAACTGAGCAGTAGCAAAAAAAAAAAAACGGGAAAATCCTGGAGTGGGAATGCTAAGGGTCTTGTGTAAAATCTGAATTAGGGAGATGAGACTTGAAGTTGTGAGAAGGTTGTGAGAGTAGGGGAATCGGATGAGTTATAGAATTAGAGGTGGAGGGCTTTGAATGGAAGAAGTTGGAAGGCGCCAGGATGAGTGGCATGAAGAGAAATATTTGTACTTTGGAAGAACTGCTGGAGAAATACAGAGCTCTTGGGTGCCCTGTTGAGAAACAGGATACCTGGAGGAGGGAAAGGAAGACAGGCTGTTCATCAGAATATGTTGGAGATGTAAGCTTCAGAACATAAGTGATCAGGAACACGTTTTGACATAACTGTTAAAGGAAATAGTAGAGCAGAATGATAAGGAAAGGCCTAGTGGTAGGTGGTGGGTATGGGCAGAGAAACACAGAATCATTCAGGCTGGAAAGAACTTCAGAGCCCAGCCTCCTGCTCAAGGCATGGTCACACTGAATTCAGAGGAATTTTCCTAGGGGGTCTTGAAAACTCCAGGGATGGAAATTCCACAGCCTCTAGGCTGTGGAATAGGCAACCTGTTCCAGTGCTTAATTATCTGCAGGCATAAAAATATTATCCTTGCATCCAGTTGGAACCTCACCTGTTTCAGGTACTCAGTACTGTCTTTGAAATTCTTGGTGAGCTCCTCTTAAGTATAGGAAGCTGCTGTTAGGTGGCCATCTCTCCCTCCCTCCAGCTTTTGCTTTTCCAGGCTGAGCAACAGCATACATGATTACAGAAATCTTTTTAGTTGTTCATGTGTTAAATTATTCTGAAGTCATAAAACTTACTCCTTTTTCTGTTTTAGAGAGAGTAATGTCTGTGACATAAATCCTGTACACTTCTTGTTTGCTATGGGGACGGCTGAGGTAAATGTTTGCATTCCTTTTATAAAAAGGGCAGTAGTGTTTGTTTCTTTTTTTTTATATTCGTTTGCATGAGGATAAGAAGAAATCATGACAGGAACCTAATTAATTAGTTTGATATAATTTGCTACATTACGTATAGATCCACTAAACAAGATAACTTTTTAAAGCATAGTGCAGATACAATTTCTGAGCTACCTCGGTTGCTGAGATGCTTGAGATTTTGCAGATGGGAGAGAAAATAATGTTATCTTTCTTTACAGTATAGCCATCTGTAGAAATTAGCTAGCATGTATACCCTATTAATCTTCGGAAATTTGGTGTTAATGATTTTCATTCAGATCACATTTTTAAAAAATATGACTGAAATGTGTGGAACATGTGTGCCATTATTAGAACAATTCATGTCAACCTAGGAAATTTGATTAATTATTCATAGATTAAATAATTAATAATTTTATATATATTTTATAACGTATTCTGAATACCAGACATCTGTTGCATAAGCCTGAAACATATTTTCTAAACTGTTTAGGGTAAAGTGGAATGCTGGGATCCTAGAACTAGAAATCGAGTTGGGCTGTTGGACTGTGCTTTAAGCAGTGTGACAGCAGACACAGAGTGAGTAAAGGCTACTTTTTCAAAGTGTGTTCTGTTTTTTCAGAAGTTTTGCTTTTAGAAACACCTACCCATGGTCTTCTCTTCTCATTGCTAGTGTGAATAAAGGGGTTTCTTAGTCATAGAGGAGTTATTGATCTGAGTAGTAGTGCCTAATTTTCTATACAACCACAAGTTGTGAATGTAAACAATACAGCTTTTTGAAGTAGTATTTCTGAGTGATAATTGTAAATTAATTTACAGTAATTATCTTAGCTATTTTTAACATTGAAAAAATCATTTGCAGCCTTTATTGAAAGAATATCTAACTATAAGTATTGTGCTTTGCAGGATAGATGCTTTACCATCCATTTCAGCACTGAAATTTGATGGAGCTTTGAATATGGCTGTTGGAACATCTACTGGGCAGGTAGACTTAACTTCATCTATAGTAGTTCTTAGGAGATCCTGTTCTTGCAAATGCCAGTCCAGGTCTGTCATACATGGAGTGCACTTATTGTAATGTAAATATATATTAATAAAAGTATTTATAAGAGCATAAATTATGTGTATAGAGTAGACTTAAGTATAGAGAATACTTAAGAGTATCCTTAAACTGCAAATTAATTTTGTTAAATGGTCTTGCTCTTCAGGATAATGTAGGGACCACTTAAAGTCATCACAACCTACATACTATATAACTTCAAATTCTGCAGTTTTCTTATAACTTAAGAGTCAAGTATGCGGGGGAGTTGCTGCTTTTTGAGACTATCAGTACCATCTCAATGCAATGTATATACTGTCCCTTATCTTGATGGTGACTAACGAAGCAGAAGTGATTGTCTTTCAACTATTGTTTTTACTCTTATCTTTCTGTAAGGGATCATTTAGATTCATTTATTCATTGTTACCATCATATTTGTAAAGTAGAGTATGGGGATTTTTTCCTGCCTCCATCAGTATTTTGGTGGGTTTAGAAAACTGTAGCTTGTTCAAGAGCAGGTACATATGTAAGAGTTGTATTTGTGATAATGTTAGTATATGTGTCAGGCAAGTTTTATTGGAGATTATATTTTTTTGTTAAACAAACTGATTTTTTTTCCCAAGTATTCATGCTTTAGTATTCATGCTTTGCACGTGAAAAATTTAAGGTCTTTCTCAAGTTCCATAGGAAACTTTGGAGATAAAAATGCAGGTTTCTGGAAGACAGGGCCCATACTCTCTACTTTCCTTAAAATAAAAAATGATATTCTGTGGTGTTTCACTGAGCAAAAGTGATACTCACTGAATATGGAAGGGAGTCTGAAAATTTAAATCTTGCAAGAACAGCACAAAAATTTGGAAGTGAAATATTAGTAATTAAGGAATACTAAGCCTTGAAAACGGTTTATTTTTTCAATAGAAATTAAAAAGACTTTAGAAAGATTATGAGCTCTTAAATTTGCTTTTAATTTTTCTAGACTGTAGCATTCTGAGGTTAAAATACATTGTCGCTTAATAAGCTGTTTTCAGAATTTTAAATTATTTCTTTTACATAAATCATGTCCATGTGTTTAAGTGAAAAATGTCAAGTTTAGTTAAATCTTTATTGAAGATCGGGTGTGCATGACTTCCTCGTGATATTACAATATTGTAAGTTTAATCTGTCTCTTATTCTTCAAGGTTTTATTATATGATCTCCGGTCTAGTAATCCATTAATAGTCAAAGATCACTACTATGGCCTACCTATTAAGTCAATTCAGTTTCAGCATCAGTTGGATTTAATTATCTCTGCAGATTCTCGAATCATAAAAATGTGGAATAAAGATACGGTAAGTGTTCTTATGTTGCTGCATTCAGATTTTTTTGTTTTTCTTTTGTTTTTTCATGCAGCTTGAATAATAAAGTTGAAATTCAGTGTAGGAAGTTGGGTTTTTAATGTGTCCTAATTTACATAGCATTTTGTCCTGTCTGACTAAATAGACCAACATCTGGGAAGGTATTCAACAGCCTGTCAGGTATAAGAATATAGTCTTAGGTACTTTTTTTAGCTGTTTGTACATGTCTGCCTAGGATGCTTCTTTCAGTAGAAGGATTTAAACATAAAAAGTAGTATCTTAGCCATTGCCCTGGTTTGTGTATTTCTCACAGTGTGCTTGAACACACTCAGTTATGATTTTTCATCAGAGAAAACATGGTCATTCCAGTTCCCTGCTCAAAGAAGGGCTGACTTCAAAGGTAGATCAGTTAGTTTAGGATCTATTAAAATCAGGTACTGCTTATTTTCACAGAAACCTATTTGAATATTGAAGCAGATACTATGCCTAGATCCAAATAGCAGTGTGTACAGTGCTGTATTAATGGATTATGTTGCAGTAGGCAGCGTCTCTATCCCTGTCTTTTGCACCTCTAAGTGAAGTTGAAATCTCTTAAGTTTCATTAAGACTTTCTGTCATTATATTATGCTATTCTTTTTCTTATCTTTCTGTCTACGCAGCTTGCACAAAATACGTTACCCCATAGAGTCATAGTAATACTACTGCAGCTTGGTTTGGTTTGAGGGGCTATCTTTACTCATTGTATTCCTTCTAAAAAACATGCTCCATCTGTGCTTTTCTAGCTTTATAACGAAACATATCAAGAGCAGTTATGGTAGTTTAGAGGCACTTTTTTCTGACTATTTTAGGCAGTCATTTCTCTATTGTTGGGCTTCGTCATGAACTTTCAACAGCCTCTTTTATTTTTTCTGTGATCGCAAGCAGTTTTTTGTAAGCTCCTCTGCAGTTACTTTTTATTGTTTAAAAGAGCAAATAAATTATTGGTTATTATTTAAAACATCTGCAGTGGCCTCTCTCCATTTTTCCTAGGTATATACGTTTCCCTCATTGAGAATGAAACACTGCAAGGTTTGTCAGGTGGCCTCTGCAGTGGGAAAAGGGAGGGTTTCTTACTGCTGGAAGGCAAAGATAGCTTTGGACTCTTTCCTAGAGTATGTTCCAGCTGGCTCCACCTCTCCCAGATGTTGGTTCCTGACTATCTCTGGCTGGGAACCAACTGCAGAGGCAGACTGCGGGGTGGAGAGCATATGGCTTTGATACCAGAATAGCCCCATGCTGAGACGTGCCTTGGGGTGGGGAGTGTGAGGCTTTTGTCTGCTAAGACCGGGGTGGGGGAGGACTCTTATTAATCATCGGGGAGAGACCAGAGGTGGGTGGGGTAACAGCATGTAACTGGGAGGGAAAGGAAGGGCCCAGAAAGGTAGGTGGGATTGCTGCAGGGAAAGAAAAAAGAGGAATAGGATCAAAATTTGCTCTGCTCCTGTCCCTCATTTAGAACCGTGTAGGCATGTACTCTCATGCTTCAAGATTCTGTGGCCCAGTTCTTAGAGACTCTTCCTTTTACTGGCTGTCTTGCATGTTGGCTTATAAGAGCACCTGTATTTTGTCTGGGTTTTTCAGACTCTGTTCCAATTCTTAATTTTTTTTGAGAATGTTGTTTCCTGCTTTTACTTTTTCTTAAATAACCTTTATAACTTCAATTCTGATCTAAGCTAGATACCACTGGATGCTTTTACTACTTTTGTTTTATATTTAGACCTCTTTAATACTGAGTTTATGAATTACAGATAAAGTGCTGAGCTGTATTTCATTTTATGTAGACATGAGCAAGGTGGAGGAACCAAGCTGCAGAATCAAATTCCACTCCCAATCCATCATTTCAGCTAATGATACTTACCAAAATAAAATGATTTAAAACTACCACATTCAGACTTGAACAAAGAGAGGGTTACAGTGGTAATGTGCTGGGAACTTATGGACCTCACCCCACCTTTTGCGTAAAATAAAATAAAGCAGATCTGACACACATATTTTGAACACAGAAGCGTGAGCTGAGAAATCAGAAGTGCCACGGTGCGTTGCTGCGTCTTCAATAACCAATGGGCTACACTTCTTTATAAGAGATCGGATCAGAGACAAAATACAATATTGAGTTCCTTGTGTTATGTTCAGATACTTTAATAACATTTTATTGTTCTGCAAAATCTGTTCCATCTTTATTCCATTATATTTCTTAGCTTCTATAATGGCTATTCTTAATGTTTAGATTTACTAAATTTAATTATATTGGTTGGAGTTCTTTATAATATATTTTCTTCCTACAATTTCAGGGGAAGATATTTACTTCAATGGAGCCAGAATATGATATCAATGATGTCTGCCTGTATCCAAATTCAGGTATGTTAGATACATTAATGTCTTAGTAAGTTCAAAAGGGAAAGCTTGTGTTAACCCAAGCTGTGGTCTTTTTTTTTTTCTGTTCAGGTGATACGAATTAGGTCCACTTTCCTCCTTATGACAGAGCTAGGAAAAAATGGTTACTTGTCAGTTAGTGTCATTGTTTCCTCTGCATCTGTAGTAAATCGGAGCCTCTTTGCAGTGAGGAGCTGCTGTGCTGTCGAGTGATTGACCTCTTTTGCCCTTTCAAATATCTGAAGTGTTTCATTTCATAAGAATAGGAATTTTGGCCTTTTGTCTTGGCTAAGTCCCAGGTGAGTTAGAGCTTGCTTTCTAGAGGTAGGAAAAATCTCTTTACAGCAAGTTTACAAATTTTTAAAGTGTTTACAACTATTTGATCTTTCCTTGTTTTAGATAATAGCACTTATTGTGCCCTCCCTGACGTTGAATACTTTGGTTTTAAGCGTAGATTCCTAAGTGCACATATTTGCATGCATTTTGTGACTGTTTTCAGATTTGCTCTGTCTCATAACGTTATGTTTAGAGGTCAAAACTGAGGGTCACTTTTAAGCAAAGTTTCCAGAATCCTACCTTAGGAGTAAAAACATTTTACAAAATCGTGCTTGTATGTGCACGTGTGCTTTGGTTGTACCTCAGACTGCAACTGGCCTTAATTTTTTCTGCTTGATCTGAGTTGCTTAGTTCTTAACTAGTATGTGACACCTACTTCCTTTTTAGAAAGCAGCACTGAAAAAGATGAAATAAAAATTAGGGCCACTAGGATGGCACAGGACAAAATTCTTGATCCAGAGAATGCCTATGTTGCAAACTCTGATATTATCTTCATTTTAAGAGAGAGGTAGCAGTAAAGACAGAGCGACTTGGTTTTTGATTCATACTAGCAGCTCAAATTCAAGATTGTAGATAAGTGAGTTCGAGATTTCGAACAAGTTAAAACTTATCTTGTCTTTTCTGCCAACTTCAGTTAAGAATGTGTCCTTTTTTTTTTTTGTCGGTAAGATGAGCACTGAAATACTGATCCCTACTGAGATGGTGGGCATTTCTGATCTTATGCAGCAGCAAAACTGTAATGGTCTGCAGGACCTTGCTGATGAAAATATTAACTCGCTTCCATGCTGCTCAGGTTTAGTCCCCTCTGAAACACACTGGTGTTTTGCTACTCAGGAATTGAGCTAGGTTTTTCTGAGCCCTCAGAAAGGCATCGGTACCATTTTTATTTGTGTTCTGTATATTTGGTTTTCCGAGATCAAAGTGCCAAAAATAATGTAAGCAAAGAATCGAAGCCTGCCAAAACAGGGACTTTATGGCAGGGCGCTGAGGGTACATCTCAGGTGCCCTGGTTGTATGTATGAGTTCCTTCAGGGATGTTTGAGAATAACTGTGTGGTAAAAGTGTGGACTGTGCGACATGGAAGCAGACAAACCTGATCTTGTCTCATCCACAGTGGCTACAGAGAGAAGTCATTGAAGTGAATTATCTTTAGCATTTCATCCAGGTTTCACCTTTGATAAGCTTATTGATTTTATCCAAAAGAGAACCCAGGAGTGAATTGACATCCATGCAGCATTGATAATGAAGGGCGCATGACAGGGAGTGAAACAAGTTATTTATTTGATAATGTAGAATCTTAGCATAATTTAGGTTGGAAGGGACCCCTGGGGGTCGTATATTTCCTGCTCAAAGCAGGGCCAAACTTGAAGTTAGATCCAACTTCAAAGTCTGATCAGGTTGCTCAGGACATAACCAGTCAAGTTTGGATATCTACAAGGATGGATGTTAGTATGGACGCTCTGTAGCCTCTGTGGTATGCAGACATGCCTCAAGTGCTTTTGCAGAGAAGATTTTCATGGGACTCTGCAGGAAGAACTTTGTAGCACAAAGAACTGAATGCACTTATCTCCCTAATGTTGCTTGTTGGACATTACTTTTTCATGTGCTTGTGATCTAGACTGCGCATTCCAGTCCTGTGTCCCGCCTCTCCTCCTTAAGTCAGTTCCGCTTTTCTTGTTCTTTCATCAGCCATGTCTGTTAGGGGAGCAGGTGAATGTCTTTTGATAAGAACTGTTGTGGGGTGAACACTAGATTGTGTTTTATAATCATATGGAAGACAGAGGGGAAAAACTAGAACATGTTGCAGTGAAAATTAAGTGACTTAAGGTAAGAGGTGGTGCATTGCATGTTTGTCATAAATACTGTTGCTGCAGATTTTAAGATGCCTGGCACCACCTCATGCTCATTCGGAATTTAAAGAATAATTATGTTTGAACATCTGGAAATAAGGAAATACTTTCAGTGATAGGAGCTTGCAGTTGTGGAGAGCTGGAAATACACTATAATTTAAGTACTGGTATGGCTATGGCTCAGTGCTGTCACTGGTGCCCCAGCATTCTCAGAGCAGCCCTGGATGTTCATGAAGCCAGCATGGCACAGGAAGCCCAAGAGGTATTTGCCTAGCTTGTGCTCCAACAGGTCGTGTGGCACTGCTGCTCAGAAAGCCCGTATTCTAATCTCACCCTCCTGCTCCTATATTTGCTTGAAACAGCTTTGCAGTTCATCATTACATGGAAGGAAATGCTTTCATATTTTATTTCACTGATGTGGGTCAAAATTCAGAATTTGTTTCATACATGTTTTGTTTCAAATTGAAGAGAGTAATTTCAGAAATGTCATGAACCAGAAGTCATTGAATCTACATTTAGAATGCTTTTGTTTGGGGAAAATTGTTGTCTAGTATGTCTAGACATTTTACTTTCCCATTTTTTAATTATAATTTTATTACAACAGTTGTAATAATCAAGTTTTGTTTTAAAACCACAGAAGATAGCTGATACTATTAGTTGCAGCTCTGTTTTACGTCAAAATGTCTGCTGCATGTGCAGTAATGAAATGATTTTAACACTGCATTGTCACAATTATAAAAGAAGTAAAAAAAAAAAAAAAGAGTTGTAAAAGTGAAACTACATTGTAACATAAAACATTCTGAAATATTTATGTTAAACGGTGGATCAGTATAATGTGAATTATTCTTTTTCAATAGTTTTGTGGGAATTTTGTTGTAGTTGTGTTTTTTTAATTAAATTATTTTACCAACTAGCTTCAGTACTACTAGCTTTCAGGGAAGCAAACCTTTGTGTATCTTTGACCCAACTACATCATGACAAACTTTAGTGGATCTCTTAAACTAGTGAATCTCTTTTCTCTGATAACATGTGCACAGAATGGGGCTAGGAGAAAAAAAGTTTACCACTTACTGAGTAGCCTTGACTCAGCTTCAGTTAAGTTGTACAATATAAACGAAACTTAACAGCATCTTCAGTGTATAGAAATTTGTGCCTCATTTGTTTCAATTATTGTAAAATATTTTTTTAAAAGTAAAAAATTTGCTTTTTCTAAAACTGCTTCTCCCATTTACTACCGCTTCATAGTTGTGTTTTCATTCCTTTAAATTGATGGTACTGTGTTGTAGACCACTTTCCGAAGATGGTTTTATTAAAACCTTTTCCCTGAAAAAAGAGTTCTCATTTATTTCCCTCTTAAAGTGATCAGACTAGGCTGCTGTGTAGTTTTTTAGGGTGTGGTGTCTCTTCCCATAAAAATTGGTTAAAACTAACAAGCTGAAACAATGAAAATGTGTGGAGTAGAGTTCCCCTTTCACAGAGTTTTTCCCTTTTTTTATTCTTTTATTTCCCCTGTAGTATACGCCCATGTACTGTTCCAAAGTCTGTTTTTTCCCTCCTTTAATTATTGGTGGAAGACTCTCAAAGAGGAGGTTTTCCCTTTACTGTCATCTTTGAAGCACCTGCAGAATTAATTTCTACCCTTTTATCTCTAGTAGTTCATATTCATTCAACGGAGAAATGCTTTGTCTCCTGAAATAGTAGCGAGCATGCTGGTATGTTAAGGGAGCATGTAATCTATGTACTATAGTATGTACATGTAGTACATAGTGTGTGTGTATATATATATGCGTATATACTATAGATTCTTGCTTTTTCCTTAACTTGCCTGCAAACCTTTCCAGGTATGGTTTTTAGCCTCAGTTTGCTGACTAAGCTTTCACAAATTTCTTGCTTTGCCAGGAAAGCAAGCCCCCTTTTTTCTGACATTATAAGTCCAGATGCATTGTGTACTTTTAATGAAAGGATTAGGTAGGAAGGATTACTCCACCCATGTTAATTGCGTTCCTCTAGTTGGGTGTAAATTATATTTCTACCCTCTGGGTGTGTAGTAATTGACCCAATTATTCATAGTCTCGGTGGCATATGTTACAGTACTTTTAGATCAGAATGTTATCTAACTTGATTGCTCTTCTCTTCTTCATATTCCATCTCTTTTATTACCTGGTGATCAGCTACATTGGAAAGACGAAATTGAGATAAATGTAAAAGTATATGCCAAATGTCCTTATTACTCTCTTATGTAGAAGGAAATTGAGAGTGTTTCTCATTTTGAACTTGTGTTGTGGCAGTTGGAGATTTTCCATGGATTTTAGTATTTTTACAGTAGTTTTTTATATTTGGAGTGTTTGCAACCCTTATTCATGGTGTTTCTTAGGTATATTCATAGGTATTTGAAATGTTACATTTGCCCCGGTTGGCTAATATCACTAATATTACTGCATTTGAAGCCACAATATCCTGACTCTCATTTTGTGTTGACAAGCTGCTGTTATTCGTATTTCATCTTGGGAAATCAGCACAAAGGTATAAATCATGTTATGATTTATGACTTTGTTTAGACTATAGGTGTGTGTTTAAATACAAAGCAAAACAAAAAAACAAAGCCCCCTTGTATTAATAATACAAGTTTATACCCAAGGTATGTTTTAAGTGCAATACTAACTGGAATTTCTCTAAATGGTATTATGGGATGAACTATTTAAATTTATTATGAAAATTGACAGCCTGTAGTTGTCAGGACTTAGTGTTGCTTGAAGTGGCGCTGAACAGTTGTTAAGGTAGAGGACAAAAGGGAATGAATATGTAGGAAACGAAGCTTCGTTAATTGTGCTGCTATCAGACCTTTCTTTCCTTAGTGTTTGACACAACAATTTATTATGGGTCCCAATTAGTTGTTCCATTGCAGGCCAAGAATATGTACTGTATGAGCTACAGGTAGTGTGCTTTCACCCCTCCTCCCCTAACCCATGAAGGGTTCTTTCCCTACAAATACTCAGGTTGCCATTCTAATTTTTTTCTTTGATGCCAGCAAATTTTCCATTTTTTCCCTTTCTTTTCCTGGGAAGATATTTTAAGTCATATGTACAAATCTACTTCATGTGAACTAAATGCCTCAAGTGTGTGTGTGTATATTTTTTTTTTTTTTTAAAAAAAAGTAGTGTTATCCTCTTGTGACCAATATTTTTAAATGTGGAAATTTCTTTTTAGGAATGCTAATGACTGCCAATGAAGCCCCTAAAATGAATATCTATTATATACCAGTAAGTAATACAAATTGTTGCTGATATTGCTCTTTTAAAACTCAGTTGTTTGGTGCCATTCAAATATTCATGCTGGAAAATTTCCTGCAAATTCACATCTACGTGCTCTGACTTTTAACGATGAAGTAAATTTAAGCTAACCATAATTTATTCATCTAACATATTGAATTACTAAAAAAACAGCCTGTAATTTGCCTTTTGCTACCAGTTCCAAAACTGGCTAGTGGCAGTAGGAAATTCAAGTGGAGCTTTGCTGGAAAAAGTAGTTTTTCATAGCTGATCAGAAAAGAGCTCCTAAGCAGGGACTATATAGCTTACTTTCAAGATAATTTTGCTTTGTTATGAAATATTTCATTATTGTCTTTAATATGCGGTATATAGTGACATAGTCATGGCAGTAAATATTCTTCTCTATTCTGACAAAGGAATGTTATTGTGTGGCTTCAAGTATGGCTCTTGGCAGTAGCTTCTGCTCAATGCCCTACTTGAATTGCAGCTTTTCTCTTGAGCAGCTCTTCACTTGAAAGGCTTAACTGTAGGTTAACTGTATGTTATATGTCTGCCGATTGGTTTTAGGGAGACTTAACAGCAAGCCTTCTGGTGTTAGGGAATGGGACAGAAAACTACACCTGCATTTCACACTTGTTTTGGTTTTGATTCTACAGTGCATTCACTAGGGGTTTTTTGGCCTGGTAGGAGATAAATAGTAGGATATATATATGCTTTGGATAACAAAGGGTGGGGGACCAACAAATATTTTGTATTCTAGAACAAAATACTAGCTGTAGTTAGAAGCTGAACACTTTGTTTCTGTTTACCTTGTCCTTTGTAAGATTTAGAGAGTAGTTCTCCAAGCATTTTTTTTAGCTGTCGTCTTTTTAATTAATGAATTGGGGAAGACCAGCTCCCATATTTTCAGTCTGAGTTTTTAAAACTTGAATGGACTAGTTGCTCCATTTAAATAATTCAGATGGAAAAAGCATTCCTTCTGTCACTAAGGGTAAGGTTCAGCTTCTCTCTGAAAATTGTGCAGAGGTTTTTTTTTTTAGTGCAGGTGTGCATGATATATGAACTTTACAGCTATAGTACATTAGAGGTGCATATCCAACATTGCCACTTAGCCAAAAAATTATTTCATTGTCTTGATTGTCACTAGCAGTGAATTTTTGTTAGAACTTGTTTTAGCCAGTATTATTGAGTGTTCTTGCACGTATTGTAAACCAAAATGAAAAATACTTGTGTTTTACTTTCTCAAAAATGTCACTCTTGTAGAATCCTCTGTGAATACTGAATTCATGTTTCTGAAATCAGATAAGTAATTTTTAGCTAAGAAATAGAAGCACTCTATATTAGATCTCAGATCATAATTAACAGACATTAATTGCAAACCTAAATACTGACTAATACTATCTAGTATTTTTGCAGCATGCAGGCTATTTTGATGAAAATTAACACAAATTTTTCATTAAATAATCTTCCTTTGTCACCGTTCTCTGGTTATGGGTACCTGAGTCTGCCTGAACTTGTTTAGGTCGTACCTTTTTATGGGTTTTACATTCATAGTGACATGAGAGTATATAAATGGACCCAAATGATGAATGTTAAAGCATAAATCCAAATATGAGTTCTATTTTTGAAATACTGTTCTGTATAAGAAAATTTAAAATTTAATTCAAAGGCTACTGCCCAGACCAAGTTTGCTTTTTGAATAAGCTAAACTTGTCCAGTTCGCATCAATGGCTTTGAGTTTGAAGGCTCCTGAAGACATCTTAAATACTGGCATGATTTTTTTTTTTTTGAGTCAACAATCTATAATTCATTTCAAAACATGGAATGCTTATTTTAGGCAATAGAAAAGTTAAAGGTAGTGAGAAGAAGTTATTTTGAAATAGAGACAGAAGTCTCACACTCTACTAACTGTCTTTTTTACCCTGTCTGCCTTTTCACAGGCAAGACTGAAAGGGCTGGCACAGATAGCATTGTGTAATTGAAGGGTTTCTTACTGCATTTCCGAAAAATCAAGTATGTAGCTCACTAAATCTGTTTTGGTTGGCTGTTTTGGTTTATTTTAATCTCCTTTTTAAATGAAGAAAATATAAAATGGAGAAGTTGTGTCAGCCTTAAGCAGCTCCAGGGCATTTGTTATTAAGGAAAACTCAATGTTATTAACACGTTCTTGTTACAGTTTTATTCCTTGATCTTTTGGGCTAGTTATTTGCGCTCACAGATGCACACCTGTCCTTTGGTTTCTGTGTCAGTAGATTATTAAGACATGGGTTTTTTCCATCCTTGGAACACTGAATAATTTCTTTGCACAGGGAAAGATGAGTTTCGTTGCATGTGTCTTTGGAGCAAAACTTTAAAGAACTAGTGAATTGCTGTATTACCTGATGTCTTTTTATAGTCTAGTTTTCTGGCTCTTTCTAAGAACTAGGATTCACCTTTTTTTTCCAATGAATAGCTTAATTTTCTATTTGTTTGTTTACTTTGAGATAGACATGAATACTACTTAAAATGTGTCCTCTGTTTTTGAGATATTGACAAGAGCTGAGTTCTAGTTTTTGAATTCCACAACAGAATAAATGGCTGGGGGAAATGCTACTACTATAAAGGACAGCTGCGTTTCAGAGCTTTTGGAAGTACTTTTGTGTAAATAGAATCCATTTGATTGCCCTAGCCCCTCATTGCCCTGTAGTGCTAGTAATTATTCTTTTTTTAAGTCTTCACTGGAACAGCTACAAGGAATTACCGTGGTTATGGTCAAGGAGGATACTTAAAATGTCAAATGTATGGTGCTGTGCTCTAGCCCTTCTAGGTTACAAAATAAGAAAAAAAAATCTTCAGAAGAAGAGATGCACAGAAGTCAAAGTCTTACAGAGCAGAAGCGCATATGTACGCAGATGGGTGCAGACAGACCCAGCATCCTCTGTCCTTGATTGAAGTTGGCCAGACAGTGTAGGACTGTGTCCAGCCTAATATACCCTGCCTCTCAGCAGGTTTTATTAGCGTGGGCACAGTGCTGTGCTAACACAGCTACATGACTTGTGAACTAGAGCTGGCTCGTGTCCGGCCAGCTTGGAGTACGGTCTGACTGAGCTCATGTCTGACTGAATTATCTGTGTACATGTGCCCATTCTCTCCATTGTTAATGCCAAAGCTAAGTTTCCATCACAAAACCAAAAAATGACTGCCTCTTGAACTTCAGGATTACAAAAGAGTTGACAACGGGTATCATAATATTGTCCATAAATGAAATGGCATGCTTCCGCTTTTTCTGCAGAATTTTCAACAAGATAGGTATGACATTTGAGACTAGGAATGTCTGAGAGAGCTATGCTTTTCTTTTTTAAAAAAAAAAAAAAAAATCACCACAGTTCGTTCTTTGTGTGCAAAGCTGTTAGTAGAGGGAAAAGAAGGTGATATTTGGTTTACTAGAAAGGCCAGGCAGGTTTGATTTTTAAATGGCAAGAAGATGCCTTCTGCAGGTACACAGTGCAGGGAGCGAGTAAAAGACAAATTGAATCTGACCCTTAAAATGAAATATTTGTTTTACGTAGGTAACATCTTGAGTGGCTTAGCTTAGAGACTTTGTTTTTATTTTATTTTTCTGGGCTTTAACCAGGGCAAGTGCCTCTGACTGGAATTGGGCTCTTTGCCAATAGTTTAATAGTTAACTTGCAGTTTATGCAAACATTTGGAACCTACTTCTTGCCAGCTGGCTTCCTGGTATATCACTTTGATGTGTGCCTCAGGAAGGTTGAAATGAAAGTTGTGTGTGCCTTGGGATACTTTTCAGACTACTGACTCAGAAATGTAAGTTGAGTCAATAGTGCAACCAGGTCCTGGCCAAAGAAGTGAAGAGAGGAAGAAGCTTCACCGAGACATGGTGGTCCACTGGCCTGCGATCTAAGATGAGCCGGATTTTCTTAAGTTTAATTGAGGCTGTCCGCTTCTGTGACATATAATGTTCTCTTTTCAGGTTGTACAGAAAAAACCCTACATGTTAGCTCCTGGATGCTCTGTGTGTAAAGCAAGGGGCATAAATGTTATTTATTCTGAGTGTTTACTGCTGGTTACATGAACATGTCAGATCTTAGCACAGACAATTCAAATCAGTCCCGTCTCCTTTACTGGACTTGCAACTTTGGGCTACATATACATACTGAAACTGAAACTTGCTCTGTTCATTAGGCTGTTAAAAGAAGAGAGCAATTAAGTGTGTAATTAATTGAGTGTAATATTCTGTGTTCTGGATTTTTTTTACTTTCCTGCAGTCTTGGCAGAAAACTCCCTGTTGAGGCTAGAAGCAATGTACTTTTGGTGTAGAGTAGATATTAAGCTCTTTAAAAAAAAATAAACCCTGGAGCGTCTCTGGCTTCTTTTCAGGTGGTTTTGGAAAATCATTTGATATCCTAGCGCTCTCCTAGTTCAGGGTTGTTGGAGTTATAAGCTGGAAATGTTTCAAGGGCAAGTATTTCTTGCCTACTCAATGATTCAGTTTCTCCAAGAATATCTTTATAATGGGTCTGGTTTCTAATACAATACCCGCTTTGGATACGTGGATCTCTTTATTGCTAGAAATATTTATTAATTTTGTCCTCTTCAAATTGGATGGCTTTTCAATTAAACCAGCCATTCCTGGTACTTCTTTCCTTTCATACATGCAATTTTAATTATTTCGTTTCTCCTTTTTTTAGGTCCTCTACTTGCCTGTTTTAATTACTCTTTATCACCATCTTTTTTTTTTTTGATGTGCCTCAAAAATGCTCATTCTTAAAAAAAAATAAATGTTTTTTTTCCTTAGATTTAGAAGAAAAACTGTAGAAAAAGCTAGTTTTTCCTTAGTAGTTAACCCTGAAATAACATAATCACAGATTAAGGCACCAATTTCTACTAGCTTATATGTTTTCATTTAATACACTGGATATTTGATGAAACAAATCTGTAGAGGGAACTTGCACTGAAGGAAATATCAGTGAAGGCAGTTTTTTAATACCTTAGTCTGATCTGAATTCTCTCAGTGCCAGGAGGCACACAAGGCGCGAACATCGTTCTTCCACTTCGATCGGTCCGCGGCTGCGTGCTCTGGAGTCCCAAGGGCCGCAGCGCAGTCTTCTGTTGATTTTTTCCTCAAGACATGACCGATCCAGTTCCATCTCCTCCTCCTCACTTCATTACTGATTTTCTCCATCCCCGCCATTTCTGATGCTCGTCGTTTCTGCAACTTTTTATTTTTTTTTCCGGGAGGAGGTAGTTGGCCTCCTGCCCAACCCCCATGACTTGGAGGGCCAGTGGTTTTTCTGTCAGGGTGGCCTTCCCTTAGGCTGCGTTGGTTCGCGGCACCTTCTTCAATTTTATCCGGTGCACCCTCCAGAGAGGGATCCCCTATCCACCACCCAGGGGACGCGCCTTCTAGCCGTGCAGCCCCAGCCGAAGGTTAATACCTTAGTTCACCCCCTTTATTTCTTTCTTGCTACTAATTTGGAACAGTTCTGGATTCTAAATGAAGGATGAACATGCTTTGGTTCGATTGTAGGCTTCCAGGTTAACTGCTTCTGAACTTGTGACTGAAGAGTTGTGTTCCATTCACTCGCAGACAGAAAAAGCATTTATCTGAAATAGGTTACTATTTTCTGTGAGTCCGGTGACACAGTGCTCTCACTCGTTCTGTACGAGGGGTTTTAATCGTCAGATATCTGTCCTTACAGTCTGTCATTTTTCACTTTAAAGGATGTGGGAGGTTTCTCATGTGTGGCACGCTCCACACTTACCTCTATGGTCATAGCCTCAGAACAGTTTTATCAGTCTAAGACTTACTTTCTTATCCTTTTATAATTTTTGGATTTACTAGTTGTCTTTTTTTCCTCTCTTGGGTCTTTATATGATGAGGATACAATTAGAGAAAAACACTTATCCACACGTTGTACTTCGTGCCCTTGAGACCGATGTTCTGTGTAGTCAGCTGTCGTTCAAATGGTTTGTGGGTGTTGGAGTTACAGCAAGATCTTCTGAGCTGATTTTTGGCTTCTACATGGTAAAAGCTATGAAGCAAATGATGCAATTCTTTTTATATTTGTGGCAGGCATTTTGACACTATAGAACAGATTAGGACTAGAGTGTGAGATTTCGATTTCTTTTAGGATGTTTTCATGTCTTCTGACTCTCAGTATTAGGTCATTCTGGACTGATGCTGCCTCAGCTGTCGTCTTGAAGATCGTATGATGAGGATGAATTTTTTAGAAGACAGTTGTTCATCTCCTTGCATACAGCCCTTACCTAAGAAGTTTTAGGTGAAGTGGAAAGTAACCATGAAACTGAATTGTGCTAAGAGATTTTTTTTTTTTTTTTTTCCCTATCCTGAAACAATATATAGTGTAGAAAAATGTTTCATTCCCTGGGAAAAAATGTTGTAAAATAAAAACACGGTAGTTATTACATAGAGTGGCAAATGTTGGTCTTAACCTTAGTTTGCTTATTTTGAGAACTGTGAAATGAGTGGAAAGCAGGGTTGTTATGAAGTAGCATATTACAGTTGTGCTTTGGGACTGCTAAGTGTTAAAAGAAAAAACTTTCCATTAATAAAAAGATGCTTGAGCGCATCTTTGGCCTTGAAGCTAATTCTGAGTTTTTGTATATCATTCTTTTAGAACTGTGTTTTCCATCCAGAACAGTCTAATCTTTTACACAGAAAATCGTGCAAACAATATAAAGAGAATGCCTGGTGAATGATACGTTACCTATCTTAGAGTATTAACAAGGATAGGAAAAAAGTTGTTTATCTTCACAAACAGAAATGTGAGCTTCCTACTTTTAACCTAAACACTTTCAAACTGAAAAATAACACGCTGGGCTTATTCCCAGCAAAGGATATCCTCCATTTCCCATGCACTGGCTGAGAGACGCTGTACCACTTACCACAGATACATAGAAGGAAAACACCAATGTGCGATAATCAGGAAACAATTTCTGGTCTTCCTGTGAAACTTGTTTTAGATGTTTTCTGGTGCCGATGATGTAGTAGTTGAGGGGGTGCTCCCCTTTTTAAGTGGTAGAAAATTTAAGCCTTGAGTATCTGAAAGATAATTTTTATTTCTTAAGTTGCTTGTTCCTTCCTTTGGGCCATCTATTCTTCACCTGGTTTCTGAATATTTAGAGGTGCAGTTGCTCAGCTTCAGTCAGTGAAGAAAGAAGCAGTCACAGATAATGAAAAGGTGTAATTGATGAAAGGATGGGTTTTTACTATACTATAGTCTATCAGCATGTAATAAGAATTAGTGTCTCTCTTAACTTTTGGATCAGAAAAGACAAAGCATGTGAGAATAATCTCTGTGTGATAATTTCAACTAAATATCTCATTGTATTTGATAGCAGAGGCAAGCGACCCTTGTGGCTTATCTGTATTGTCATCTTCTGTGCTGCACTTAGTAGTGAACCAAATGTGTTGTGAATTATGACTGTTTTATACCAAAATAGTAACAAAGTTTTGAGGATTTAAGATTTCTATCACACAAACCTGAGAGATAAATAAAACCATCAAATATGTGAAAGATGTTTCCTACTCAAAGAAAATTATTTCATAAGTTATATAAAATTTCTTCTCACTAGCATTATGCTCTGTAAAGAGTAGGTTGATTTATGCTGAGGTTATCTTCACTATCTGTCTGGAGGAGTTGCATGTTCCCAACAGGTAGTTGCCTTTCCTTCCCTTTGTGTTGTCTGGCAGTAGTTGTATAAACTCACAGAGCAGTCTTCCTCCCAGGTTTGCAAAGAGCAATTAAGCCGCCATGGTAGGGAGTTATTAGAAGCTCACATGTTCCTAGATTTCTAGTAGTTCGTCAGTTACATAAGGTACATCTGGATTTGCCGTTACCTTTAAGTCTGCAGCATCCCTCAAATTTCCCTAAAATGCAGGTCATGTGCTGATTTGGTTTCGTGACTGTAAAGATATTTATGCTGTAACATTCCTTGGCATCTGGCTTGTACTGCAAGAGCCCTATTGTTCCCGGTCACTTAAAAGCACAAGAGGCAAATCCCCACACAGTGTGATGGTTGGGAAGTTTTCTGTCCCATCAGAGACATGGAGAAGGGGATTTGCTGGGATTTTGCATTTCTGGTTTATTCTTAGTTCTTCTTACTTGTTAATTTAGGTTGCAGTCAGTGGCTATTATGTACATATCAAAACTAATGCGCATGTGACTCTCATCTCTATTAGTAGTGGAAGTTTTGTCCATTGATGGCCCATGCCCTTACTATTGCAAGAAATGCTATCATATTTTGAAAAACAGATTTCTGACGATATTGGAACAGGTAGAAGCTGTGTAAAAGTTCTCTCCTTGTGTAAGAAAAAGGCCAAGGCAGTTATGAAGTCTCCCACTTGCCATTGCCTTGTCTGTGTCCCCTGCAGTCACAATTGTAAAAGCAGTGAGAGATTTATTGTTTGAAGAGTATCATGATAGGGTGTGGGTTTTTTTTATTAGACTTCATATAAAATGTGGAGATGATGTGTTTGCGAGAGGGGTTATGCTGGTTCAGTGACGTTGAGTCACTGAACAGTAAATTGGCTTCGTGAACGGTCTTAACGGATACCAGAACCTGTGCAAAGGAATTGGTAAGAGCACATAGTCAGATGTGGTAGGGAATGGGAGTTGTGGATGGCCAAAGTAAAATGTGGTTTCTACCTGTCATTGTCAGCAAAGCATTAGATCAAGCTGATCATACCTGATTTTTTTTTTTTTCATGGATAAAGAAACAAACCCTCAGCAGATGTTCACAGGTAAAAAAAAAACTGTGAAGTGAGTATCAGCTGAACTTATTACACAGTATTTAGGTAACTTACCTAAGTGCCTCTATTATTACAGCAGATACGCTATAGAAGCTGCTATCTTAGAATAAGAACAGACTTTCAGAAACTTTTAAGTCATTTCCAGCTGATATTTATGGGAAAGTGCTTGACAGTAGGTCATGCTTGTAACGCATGCTTTGAGAAGCCAGTCTCTTCTTACGTCTTGAGCTTCATTTGATTAGTTGACTTAATGTGAAAGTAGTGGGTTCTTGTGCTTCAAATTTCTGTCTATTTTTCTGTCCTCAAATCATCTCAGCTCCAATTGTCTAAAGACCTAAAAAGTGTAGGGAGTCTGATAAAAAGATTCATAGCAATAGTGACGAGTGTTTATCTTTTATGTATGTCAACATGTCAGAACATGATAGGGGTGTTGGTGAAAGCATCAGACTCCTTAATGCCACTGCTGGTAAGTTACAGATGACTTGTGAGAAGTGTTGCTTTTTCTTCCTGTCTTGTGAGGAAGAGAACTATTCCGCTAATCTTATTTACAGTTTTAAGGAGTAACTGTTTCTATCTTGGAGGGCATTTTTTTCCCAACATTATGAGCAACAGGACCAATTGCCTCCTTCAAAAGAAGGTGGCTTCACCAAGAAGACACAGTGAGAGCAGACCTGTGACTGGTTAACTGACTGTAATACCTGTCGGATCAGAGAATATGAGATTTTAAAAAAGAAAAAAGCTATAAAGCCAATATGAGATTGGGGGGGGGGGGGGGAGAAAAAAAAAAACCACAAACCAAAAAACCACTATAAAGCCAAACTGCTTAGGATTCGAAAAAGAAGTACTTACTATCTGATAATTACCAGGGCAGAAAGATTTAGTATCTCATTCCTAGAAGATGTGTGCAAGTTCCTGCAGCAGTTTTTGTTTAACACTGGGAAGATCTTAAAAGCAACATTTCCTTTAACATGCTCTCTAAGGAGTAAAACCTCCAAATCGTTGATTTGGCAGCTTCCATAGCGTAGTGAAAGGTAGGAAAACCAACCTCTCTCAGATTAATGAATCTGCCAAAACTGTCTGGATGTGCTGGAGTTAGGATGAAAGAAAGAGCCAATTCATTGTATAGTTCAGTGAAATTTTATGAGTGCGTGGGCTTAAAACCAAACACAATGCTGTTGTCAGTAGTATGCCGAAAAGGAAAAATGTGCTATTCAGTCTCTCTTGGTCATAGCTGTACTCCAGTGAGCTACTTGATGGCTGTAAAAGCATAAAATCCACAACATATAATGTAAGGTGAATGAAAGCATGAAATTATGAAAAATGAAAATATGTGTGAAATTTGTTTGGAGTTTATTCCCAAAACCCATTTAATTTAGAGAATTAAAGAATGTTATTCAGTACATTAAATGCGTTTACTCATGAGATTAACAGGGCAGAATTGGAGTTCATAGGGAGAAAGTAAATTAGAAAGGAATTAGAAAGGAATGGCAGAATAAAATTCAACATCACAAATTGTTCGGAGCACGTTGGTTGCTAAGGGAAATGCACTGTATATGGAAACATAGTAGACAGAAACATAACAAGGTGAGGTGATCCCAAGGCTCCTTTCTGACACGAGGTAATCTCCTGGGCTCTCTGAAGTTCTTGGGCTGGGCATGACTGAAGCCCAAAAGCATAGAAACAAGAATGGAGAGCTGCAACTTTTCATGTCTACAAGCTAGAAATAATCCATCTGATTTTTGAGAGTTACCAATTGCAATCGATGTAACCTTGACTGTTAACAAGGTATTCTTTCTTCTGCCTTTTCAGTGCATATAGATGGAAACTTTTCAAAGTTATTATATATTGAGATCTGTCTAATTCTTAAAATTAGAGAACAAAACATTGAAAACAGTACTCTTAAAATGAATAGTAATTAATTACTCATGTAATTGCATTAATTAACTTGGCTATGCAATTAGGGAGCTAATTATGTTTAAAATGCAATTGCACATTTCAATCACTGCCCACACCCTGGGGATCACCCGTTTTTTTTCTCCTCCCCCATTAGACCTTCTGTAATCTCCTTCTGTTAAATGGCATGATTGAAGCTGAGAATATGCATACATAGATGTGCATTTGCTTTCTCCAGAAAATGTGTCCTGTTAAAAGTTTAAAATGCTTTTTATTTTATTATTATTATTCTTTGTCTCCTCCAAAGAATTATTTTTGTCTCCTACAAGTAAATATGTATGTGAAGTCACTGAGTCATATGTATAAAATATATTTAATTTAAAGAAATTATAATCTAGAAAAGAATCTCTCTATGTTAAAGTGCTTTAAGTTTGGGTTGTTTGTTTGATTGGTTTTTTTAAATGGGAACAGAGGAATGGAGGGGCTTCCTTGGATCATGGAGTCCAGTCCCATGTTATCACAGGCAATCAGATTGTATAATCTTTTCCATGAATATGTCAGATTTTATCTGAAAATTAGTTGTTTTGTTTCTTCCTCATTATCTTCATTAAAAGGCTCTTCAAGAGTCACATTCCTTTCATGCTTAGCTAACTTTTCTAGTTTATGGTGTCACTGTGATAACTTTGCATGTATTTATTCTTGTGCAAGCATTCAGAAATCATCCTAGCAGCCTTTCACTGTACTTGCTGCAGTTTGCATTCATGTATCCTGAACATTATTGCCTGGAGTTGTACAAGATGTACACTGAGTCATTATTCCTATCCTATACTAATGCAATGGCCTTATATGACTTTTATTGTCTTGTAATCAGATAGTATCATTTTTTTCCTATTCTGTTCCTTACAGCTGATAGTGATTAGCTCTACATTTCATCCGATTTCCAGCATTTTAGTTTTCAAGGTACCTTTTTTTAACCTGAGAGATTTTGAACCTTCTTTTGTGACAGTTTGTCATCAGCAGATTTTATTGGCATTTTCCTACTATATGTGGCAGTCATTAATGAAAATATTTAATAGGACAGTCCTTGAGCTTCAGTTGTAACCTTCTTTTTGTGCAGTAATTACCCTCTCAGCATGAACTATTTCTTGTTAGCCAGTTCCTACCTTGCCTTACAGTTATTAAAATTCTCATCCTGACTAGTAATTTTACAGAATACACTACTCAGAGCTCTGTTGAAATCTTTAAAGATACGCTATTTTCATTGTGGTCGACATAGTTCAGCTAGGATGGCAGTGGGTGATTTAACTATAATTGTACATTTTTTGCTACCTGGTAAAGGTCTTACAGTCTACCTGAAATCCATAGAAGATAGCACAACAAACAATTTGAAGATTTTTGAGAGAAAGTATTACTTTTAAAATACATTATGAAAGAACAGTGATATGATGTATTTTTATACTTAATTGTTTTTCACTGTATTATTTTGGTATGGCATGATACAGCATTACAGTATTATTTTTTGTGAAACTGTGAAGTTTCTGTGAAACTGCATGTTGCTGTCTCGTACAGCTACGGCAGCTAATACTTCTGCTTTCCAAAGGCTCTGGAAGTGGTTTATTGAATGATGTCCATGTACATTAAGTTAGTCGTCTAGACGGATTTCAGGCAGTTTAAACTTTTCAAATTGTAGTTAATTATTTTCAAATCTGATTTATGCTGTTTGTGAACATTTTGCATGTTTTTGATGGCTAAAATACATCAATGAAGGTTGGGAGGCATTTCTGCTACTTGAGTCTTAATATATTTTTGACATCTTATTTATAGATGCGTGGTTTATCACTGCCTTATATGAAATCTTCCAGGGACTTACTATTTAACATCCTGAAAAATAGATTTTTGGAACCTGTTTTGACTCCCTGAGAAGAAAAGAGCAACTGTTCAGTTCATTTGTGTAGAATCGGTCTCTGAAACCTTTGAACAGATACTTAACAATACTTGTCTGTATGTGCATTCAAAGTCATTTAATTTAAATCTCATGACATCTGACTCTGGAAACTTCTACACACCTTGGGCTTCTTTTAAGTTGTTGAGCATGTTTAGTACTAGTTAGGATTAGACCCAGTTTTTCTGTGGCTCTAAGGGCTCTGCAGAGCTGGCTGTCAAGTTGTTGAGTGGCATTTAAAAGCGTACAAGTGCTGTCTGGTGTTCCAGATTGAAGATAAGGAACATCTGTTGTGGGTCGGGAATAATACCTACTCTGTCCTAGGGTTCATTAGTTTCAGGGGAATTACAGACCGATGGCAGGGTGATATTTTCTACAGAAGTGCTCAGGAATTAGGCATGGCCGTAAGTACAGGGCATTGCAGACCTGTACCACGTAAGATTTGTGGTGCTACAAGACTATTAAGTTAAAAATCTTGTAAAATAGAATCCAAAGAACTGTGTTTTTTGAAGTTATTTTACAATAGTTTAAAAAGATTTTTCTGTCAACATTTTTGTTTTCCTTTTCTTGAACAGTTTGGCCTTGCACTTGTAGTCTCTGCTCAGTTGCATTCTAGATTACTCATCATATTCTGTGTTTTCTGTGTCTAAAGTTTAAAAAAAAAAAAAAAAGACATTCTAATGTGTACTGACAAAAATTTGGCATTAGATGGCACGATACTAATAATTACGAAGTCCACATCTTTACTGCTTGTGGCTTGGTGTCAGACACAAAAGGCAATGGCGAGATGTCTGTGTTACCCGTGTATCGCAGTGGGAAGCCCCCTGTGGTAAGTCCAGCCGCGGGGAGGAGAGGGCCATGCTCTCTGGCTGCTCCTCGTCCCCTGCCCGGTGTGACCTAGCCGCCACTCTGTCTTGCAACGCGGTGGTGGGACACAATGGGGGATGACTGCATTTTGGTCACCTCATGTGTGCTATTTCCAGTCAGTTAAGGAGGAGAGCGACGGGAGGGCAGGAGAGCAGGGAGCAGCCCACCCAGCTTGCTGCCAGCGGGGCCCAGCCCGCAGGAGAGGCTCCTCTGTTTATAGGCAAAAATATTTTCAATCATAGAATACCAGGTTGGAAGGGACCTCAAGGATCATCTGGCCCAACCTTTCTAGCACAATCTAGATGAGATGGCCCAGCACCATGTCCCTAAGCTGAGTCTTAAACATGTTCAGCGTAGCAGAGTCGACCACTTCCCTGGGGATATTATTCCAGTGATTGACTGTTCTCATTGTGAAGACAATCTTCTTGAATTTCACCAGCAATTGGCGGAAATTGTCTCAAGAAGTGGTTGTCCTACTGAAAACAGAATAATAATGACAGTACGAAAAATATTGGTTCGATCACTGTTGGTGATAATGTCTGGTTTTCCTATCCTAAGAAATATTTGAGTACAAGCCAAATGTGGATATGTGCTCATTTAATAATGATTTTCCCATTGGCTGTGTGCAACTTTTCTAAAACTGGCAGAGAAACCTATTTGGTATATCATATTGTAAAAATGAGATCTGTCAGTTTAGTTGCATGTGATTACCTACTCCGATAACATTTTCTTGTTCTTGCTGTGAATTCCAGTGCATTTTTCTCCCTTAGATACGGTAGAATTGTACGTTCCCAATCTAAATTGACAAGTGTATTAATTAGCCTGCCCAACCTCCACAGCTTCCTGGCTGTTTTGCTAGTGTTGGCAGGGACCGTGCACCGGGCTGAGGTGGTGCCAGTGCAGGGGGGTAGGAGCTCCGAGGGGTCCCCCCTGCACTGCTGCGCGCCCGCTGCATGGAAACCCGTGAACGGGGGGGGACAGACAGGTTTCACCTCTCCGCCTCATCCTCGGTGGCCCGGTGCAGACCAGCCCTCTGAACTGTGGCATTTGTACCTGGGCACAGGAATGGCAGAGCCTGCCATTTCAGAGTGCTCTCGGCACCACCCCGCGATGCCTGGCAGTGGATGACATAGGAGCATTAAACTCTGCAGTTAAAATGCAGGGGCAATTAAATTCTGTGAATTTTGTCATTGTGACTGGTATTGTTTGCCTTTTGTATTTCTAAATTTCTTCCTAAGCTTTAAAAACTGTTCTGTTTTAATACACAAAGCAAAGCTCTTAAGGTGTCCTAGAATAGGTAGGCAAGTGGTTTCAGTAGGGTGGGAGAGAGGGAAACAAGGCAATAAAACTTAACACAAACATCTCTGTAGGGTTTTCCTTTTTGTCAGTTTACATGTGAAATTTGAATAATGGTTGGACTTTCTATTTTTTCCTGGTATTCTGCCACTGCTTTTTTCCATTAATTAACACACCCCCCCCCCCCCTTGTTTTCTATGATCTGAGCGTCCAACTCACTCCACAGATTATAATGAGTAATTGGGTCTTTTGGCTTCGTGTTTCATGGCACAGATTACATGCAATGAAAGGTTTTACTCTCAGTATCAGGTTTTGAGTACAGGGATACTTGGAACAGTGAGTGGAGCTACTGCTGAAGAGCAGATAAACCGTTTTCCCTTATTTGTGAGACTTCTGCTTTAGTTACTCATTCAGAGATTTACACCAGTCAAGATCCCATCGAGGAATTACCCTAACTGGTTGGAGTGGCCTGAGTTCTAATGAGTAACGTGCACATTGTAAGGCTTGAGCAGATAGTGTTGTAGACATGGAAGTGATGAACAAGGTTTAGTGAAGTGATAGAGATCTTTACATGATGAGTCACCAAGATAGAATGAAGGGGAACTTTTTCTTTAATGTGAATGGACGTGAGTCAAGGATTCTCTAATCTCATTTCTAATAATCTTCAGGAGAGAAACTTGTACTTAAATTTTATTACAAGAGACGTTTTGTTTAGTTAGTAAGCAGCTTGTTTTTTATAAGAAGGACAAACAGTTTCATCCAAAACAAAAATACAGGTAAGCTTTGGAGAAGATTCCTCCACCCCAGTCATATTTTGATGATCTGGTAATGAAGCACTGATAACTGATTTCTTGAATGGCATGAAAACCAGTGCTACATTTAATATATCTAGACTGCTTTCTTGTTAATATAAAAGTTTGGTGTTTAGATTTGAAGACGTGATTTTGGGGGAAATAACTGAAAAATTTAAAACCTAGATGGAGATAAAAGCATCTGCAATGCTGGCAAGAAATCAGTCTGAATGTTACATAGTGTTTAAGCTGAGTGTTACTGGAGCAGATGCTGAGGTTTGGTTAATTCATTAGGTAGGTAATGTCTTTCCTGTTAGGGACATCTTAGGTCTTTCCTTGGAAGCTCTTACTAATTGGAATAAAATATGCAGCACTGTAAAAAAGCGCAGTTTTCCATTTGGCACGTTACGGTTCTCAGCTAGGGCTGCAGTCTTACCAAGATAAATCATACTTGATACAGAGACAATAGTGGTCTAGAATACAATATTATTGTCTGGAGTGTTACAGTCTAGAATATTAGTAGAATATTATGGTCTAGAATACAGTTTTACAATTTTTTGTGTATCGTTGTCTTCAAAAGAAGACTTTTCAATGAGTAGTAACACATTTCTTCTTAAATGAACAGTATTATCTCATACTGTTACCACACTATCATGTTAAAACAAACTGTATGTATTTTATATATGTAGAATAACTTCTGTTTCTCTCCATAATCGAATAGGATCTTAAAATGTTGTTTTTGAATCACAACCATTCCTATGGTCATGTTGACTGCGGAGTTTTTAATGTGAATTTTTAGCAAGCAAATCAGAAGCCTCATTAAAAGTCCCACTCTAGGAGTTAACTGACCACTTGATGTTCTGAAATGGTAGCTGATTTGCTCTAGGGAGAAAAATGTAGTGTTGGATTTTTCCATTCAGCTAACTCACCTACTAAAATAATAATCCTGGAACAGTTGAGTATGGCTGCATGCATCAGGATAGAGAGGGATTTCAATCAGAACAGCGAGAGGGAAAAGTGAAGGGAGCTAATTGTTAACTTGGGAAATGGGAGGAAGCTTATATGGAAAAGTACATTGATAGTGCAACATAATATTGTTCAAATAAATCCTTTGCCTCATGGTGGAAATATGCAAGTTTTTTAATATTTCCCATTATCTGTTCATACAGTCTGGGTTTGTCCTTGAATAAAAATACATGAAATATACCTGTGGTGTTTTAATTAAAATAAATAGGGCAGAATAGGATTTAACATGATTTGCATAGTGAACCTAATGAGTTCGAGATCCAACAGTGCTTTACAGATCCGTTGCTATCTAGTGCCATTAGTTCATAATTTTATCTGTAATGTTTGGCTCTGAGCTTTTAATAAATTAATCAATCAGACTGGGACCACTTGAAGCAGTTGAACTTGAAACCTCTAGGTTGTTGGTCTCAAATAAATGACCTAAATTAAAATAACACTTACATAAGATGGGACCGGACCCATCCCATAGGGAAGTCTGCTGCCTCCCTGGGGCAAGGATAAGAGACATTACCAGGAAGCTCCCTAGGCTGGTAAAATCATCCGATTATTATCCACTATTGGTTGTTCAGGTTGGCAGTGATGAGGTAGCTGATAGAGGCACAAAGACAATCACAAGGGACTTTAGAGAACTGGGGCGATTACTTGAAGGATCAGGAACGCAGGTAGTGTTTTCCTCCATCCCGTCAGTAGGCGGGAGGCATATGGAAAGGAACGGGAAGACCCATCTCATTAACATGTGGCTCAGAGGCTGGTGCCAGCGGCGAAATTTTGGGTTTTTCAATCATGGGGCAGTTTACATGGCACCAGGCCTGCTGGAGGCAGATGGGGTTCACCTGTCTCAAAGGGGGAAAAGGATTCTGGCTCAGGAGTTAGCAGGCCTCATTGAGAGAGCTTTGAACTAGATTCGAAGGGGGAAGGGGATAAAACCAGGCTTGCTAGGGATGAGCCTAGGGGTGGCATGCCTGTGTTGGAGAAGAGATCAATAGCCCAACTGAAGTGCATTTACACCAATGCACCCAGCATGGGCAATAAACAGGAGGAGCTGGAAGCCATTGCGTGGCAGGAAAACTATGATGTGGTCACCATCACGGAAACATGGTGGGATGACTCATACAACTGGAGTGCTGCAATGGATGGCTACAAGCGCTTTAGAAGGGACAGGCTAGGAAGGAGAGGCGGCGGGGTAGCCTTGTATGTCAGAGAGTGTTTTGACTGTCTAGAGCTCTGCGACGGTAATGATAAGGTTGAGTGCTTATGGGTGAAGATCAGAGGGAAGGCTGATAAGGCAGATATCCTGGTGGGAGTCTGTTACAGGCCACCCAACCAGGATGAGGAAACAGATGAAGTATTCTACAAGCGGTTGGCTGAAGTCTCACAATCCCTAGCCCTTGTTCTTGTGTGAGACTTCAACTTACCAGCTATCTGCTGGAAATACAACACAGCAGAGAGAAAGCAGCCTCGGAGGTTCCTGGAGTGTGTGGGAGATAACGTCCTGACGCAGCTGGTAAGCGAGCCAGCCAGGGGAGGTGCCCCGCTGGACCTGCTGTTTACGGACAGAGAAGGCCTGGTGGGCGATGTGGTGGTCGGAGGCTGTCTTGGGCTCAGCGACCATGACGTGATAGAGTTTTCAATTCTTGGAGAAGTAAGGAGGGGGGTCAGCAAAACCGCTACCCTGAACTTTAGAAGGGCAGACTTTGGATTGCTTAGGAGTCTGGTTAACAGAGTCCCTTGGGAGGCAGTCCTGAAGGGCAAAGGAGTCCAGGAAGGCTGGATGTTATTCAAGAAGGAAGTCTTAAAGGCGCAGGAGCAGGCCGTCCCCATGTGCCTTAAGTGGAGCAGGCGGGGGAGAAGACCGGCCTGGCTGAACAGAGAGCTTTGGCTGGAACTCGGGGAAAAAAGGAGAGCTTACCACGTTTGGAAGAAGGGGCAGGTGACTCAGGAGGACTACAAGGATGTTGTGAGGTTATGCAGGGAGAAGATTAGAAAGGCGAAGGCCCAGCTAGAACTTAAACTGGCCACCGCCATTAAAGATAACAAAAAATGTTTTTACAAATATATCAGCGACAAAAGGAGGGCCAAGGAGACTCTCCATCCTTTGTTGGATGCGGAAGGAAACATTGCCACGAAGGATGAGGAGAAGGCTGAGGTACTGAATGCCTTCTTTGCCTCAGTCTGTAATAGTCAGACTGGTCATCCTCGGGGTTTTCAGGCCCCTGAGCTGGGAGATGGAGATAGGATGCAGAATGAAGCCCCAGTTGTTGAAGAGGTGGCAGTCACCGACCTGCTCCTCCACCTGGATGCCCACAAGTCCATGGGGCCAGATGGGATCCACGCAAGGATACTGAGGGAGCTGGCAGAGGAGTTTGCCAAGCCTCTCTCCATCATTTATCAGCAGTCCTGGTCAACCAGGGAGGTCCCAGCTGACTGGAAGTTAGCAAATGTGACGCCCCTCTACAAGAAGGCTTGGAAGGAGGATCCGGGGAACTACAGGCCTGTCAGCCTGACCTCGGTGCTGGATAAGGTCGTGGAGCAGATCATCTTGAGTGCCATTACGTGGCACGTGTGGGACAACTGGGGGATCAGGCTCAGCCAGCATGGGTTTATGAAAGGGAGGTCCTGTTTCACTAACCTGGTCTCCTTCTATGACAAGGTGACCTGCTTGGTGGATGAGGGGAAGGCTGTGGATGTTGTCTACCTGGGCTTTAGTAAGGCCTTTGACACTGTCTCCCACAGCATTCTCCTGGAGAAGCTGGCTGCTCACAGCTTGGATAAGTGCACTCTGCGCTGGGTTAAAAACTGGCTGGACGGCCGAGCCCAGAGAGTAGTGGGGAATGGAGTCAAATCCAGTTGGTGGCCGGTCACGAGTGGTGTTCCCCAGGGCTCAGTGTTGGGGCTGGTCCTCTTCAATATCTTTATCGATGATGTGGATGAGGGGATTGAGTGCACCCTCAGTAAGTTTGCAGATGACGCCAAGCTGGGTGGGAGTGTTGATCTGCTGGAGGGTAGGAAGGCCCTGCAGAGGGACCTGGACAGGCTGGATCATTGGGCCGGGGCCAACTGTATGAGATTCAACAAGGCTCATTGCTGGGTCCTGCACTTGGGTCACAACAACCCCATGCAATGCTACAGGCTTGGGGAGGAGTGGCTGGAGAGCTGCCTGGCGGAAAAGGACCTGGGGGTGTTGGTTGACAGCTGCGTGAACATGAGGCAGCAGTGTGCTCAGGTGGCCAAGAGGGCCAATGGCATCCTGGCTTGTATCAGGAATAGTGTGGCCAGCAGGACTAGGGAGGTGATAGTGCCCCTGTACTCGGCACTGGTGAGGCCGCGCCTCGAGTACTGTGTTCAGTGTTGGGCCCCTCGCTACAAGAAGGTCATTGAGGTGCTGGAGCGTGTCCAGAGAAGGGCAGCGAAGCTGGTGAAGGGTCTGGAGCACAAGGCTTATGAGGAGCGGCTGAGGGAGCTGGGGTTGTTTAGCCTGGAGGAGAGGAGGCTGAGGGGAGACCTTATTGCTCTCTACAACTACCTGAAAGGAGGTTGTAGCGAGGTGGGGGTCGGTCTCTTCTCCCTAGTAACAAGTGATAGGACGAGAGGAAACGGCCTCAAGCTGCGCCAGGGGAGGTTTAGGTTGGATATTAGGAAACACTTCTTCACTGAAAGGGTAGTCAGGCACTGGAACAGGCTGCCCAGGGAAGTGGTTGGGTCTCCACTCCTGGAGGTATTTAAAAGATGGGTAGACGTGGTGCTCGAGGACATGGTTTAGTGGTGGACTTGGCAGTATTAGGTTAACGGTTGGACTTGATGATCTTAAGGGTCTTTTCCAACCTTAACGATTCTATGATTCTATAATCTATAGTACTCCTTATTGGTGATGCAACCAATAGGTTTAATTGTGTTCTCTAACTGCTCCTGCTCTTAAGGTCTGTTTGATTTCAGGGGGATTCATTTGTTATTCCATTACAGCACAGTAGCTAAGAGCCTAACTGTAGTTTTTTTCTGTAAGAATGCGCATTATAACTTTCTATATATCCGCAGGTTTTAGGACCTGCCCCAAAATGGTGTTCCTTCTTGGACAACTTGACTGAAGAACTGGAAGAGAATCCAGAGAGCACAGTTTATGATGATTACAAATTTGTTACCAGAAAAGACCTTGAAAATTTAGGTAAGACAGTTGAATCTCCTTTTTAGCTGACTTTTGTTCAGCTTTTGATCATTTACGCATGTAAGTTTTGTAATTCCACGTGATGTATGAGGAGTGTTGAAAATTCACTGGTAGTAGTTTCATCCAGTCGTCTTGGTTATTAATATACCAGAATGATGGCTTTATGTTCTTTGGTTCCCAACCAGTGCAACAGTAGATATTTGTGTTTCTCAGATTTTTATCTCAAGAAGATGATTGATAATTGCTGATTTAGTATGTCTAGGAATCTGTTGTGTATGCTTTCATACACTAAGTGGAAGGCATAAGAAGAGAAGTTGGTGTAGTTTTCAAACTATTTTTGAGGTGCTCAAATAGTATGATGGAACTCGCAGCAAAATTAGGAAGATTCACCTGCCAAAGGCTACCCTAATTGAATATAGTAATTTCCAGAAAACACAAATTGTACTAGGGCTAATAGAAACAGTTTCAAGGAACTACAGTGCTGAAAATTATATAGCAGAGAAGGTATTCATGCTTCTTCCAAGGTAGTTAGTCCTTTTTCTGTCCATTATGTGTTTTGATTGCAGTGTTTTGCTCCAGTTCAATTTAATTAATTTACCTCTGAATATGGGAGTTGGGTTTGGCCTGGCAGGAGGCCATACAAGGAGGAGGTCATCCAAAGTACCTGCATATTCAGTGTTAGTGTTCTAGAGTAGGTGGACTGAATGTAGCCCGCAGACCCCTATCCCAGTCATAAGGGAATAAGGCAATGTAGTATTATCTACACAGACACTTGACTGGGAATAGTTATTCTGCTTTAAATTCACTATAACTTGGTAAAATTCATTTCCCCATAAATGCAAGCTTTCAAATGAAGAACCAGCTTAAGGGTTGCTTTGTATTTCATATGTCAGGGTTGCTTTGTATTACTAGCCATTAGCTGGAGTACTCTCATGTTGGAATATGCAGGAAGATTGTTTCCTGGAAACAGTTAAAAACATTTTTAGAGATAACTTTGCTTTCTGAGATGCACAGTGGTTTCTAACTTTTTTTTTGCCATTTAGTTCTAGAAGTTTGTTAATTCTTAATTTCTAAGGATTTGGGGTCTGTAGAGGATATTTTGGTATAAAAAGCTTTTCCTTTTCTCAGTCTTGGAATTTTGTGAAGATACATGGGAGGAAAATCAGAGAACTCTTAAGTATTTTCATTCTTACTTAGGTTAGGGCCTAGGGTGACAGTTTTATGACCTGATGTGGTACTGTATTTTTTTCAACATGTTGATTCTTCAAATATAGTGACCCAAGGCAAAACTCTCTAATTAAAAACATCTCTATACCACACTAAAAAAAGTGATTGTCAAACATCTATGGACTTTCAAAAAAATGCTCTCAAATTTTTCTTTGTAAACTTTTATGGAGCGTAGTGCATGTGGGCATTGTTAAAAAGTGCACAGTAACATGTATTATGACAAGAAAAATGGATTTTGTTACTCTGAAGAAGCTCAAATTTCTTGCTGGCCACACTGCATTTTTTTTTTTTGCGGTTTTACTTAGTCTTGATGTAATGGATATGACTTAGATTGATGTGTTGCATTGACAGTGTTTGTTTGTCTTGAACTGGGTAAGTGAAGTGGCTAGTTTGGAATAGGAGTTCTTTATATATGAAAGCTCTTTGAAATCCTCTGTAACTTTTTTTCCCAGGCCTTGCTCATCTCATTGGATCATCATTGCTCAGAGCGTATATGCATGGCTTTTTCATGGACATAAGACTTTATCATAAGGTAAATAGGGCTGATGCTTGTCAATTTTTACTCTTAACAATAAAATATGTGTGTTGGGTTTTTGTTGAGGGTTTTTTAGTGGTGTTTTGTTTTGTGGTTTTTTTCCTCCAAATAACAGACTGTGTCCTGTATTAATGGTATTTTCTTTTTACTTCCTCCTACTTGTTCAAAGGCAAAAATGATGGCCAACCCCTTTGCCTATGAAGAATATAGAAGAGAAAAAATAAGGCAGAAGATAGAAGAAACACGTGCGCAGAGAGTTCAACTAAAGGTAAATCCTGTAAACAATTAATATACTTCTGGGAAAACTATTCATAAAGAGTAATGTATTCTTAAGTGTATCTCAGAGATGTAACGAATTAGGATTTGATTCCATTTGTCATCAGGGACCCAAAGTAATTTATAGAACTTTTTGAATGGAACTGTAAAATTCCCATGCGTGTGATTCCCACAGATGAGAAAGACTGATACCAAACTGTAAAAGAGCAGCTCTCATCACATTTGCCACTTGAGCAGATAACCCACTGGTAAAACTCGCAGTTTCTATTTCTGTCATCAAACTAAATGACTTAAGCCATTAGAACATAAAACATAATACTCTGGAAAGAGATATATGGAGATATATATATATATAAAAATAGTATTGTGTTTAGAACTAGTAGCTTTCTAGATTGAATTTGCTCAATATACAAGGAGAAATAATTGCTTTTAAAGTACTAAAGCTGATGCATTACAAGGAAAAAACAATACAGAAGTTCTGCTTAAATTTTCTCCAAGCGCTATTGCTTTACTAGTACCTAGAAATATTTGAAACCAGTCAAGGAGCTTTTCAGCAAGAGTTATAAGAATGAATAAGAATTCTATCTTCCCCGGACTTAACAAATGTAAAGCATGTAGGTTTTTGCATGTGTACGAGAGTAATTTACTGATTAATTGCTTTCCTCTCTTTAGAAACTACCAAAAGTCAATAAAGAGCTTGCACTCAAACTGATTGAAGAAGAAGGAGAAGAGCAACAGGTTACTAGAAAAAGGAAACAGAAGGTAAGCTTTTGTTTTGGAGACTTCTCTGACTGGGAACACAGAAATAGTAATGCTTACAGTATTGATTTTTTTTTTGTTGTTTGTTTGTTTGTTTGTTTTTGTTACCTGGCCAAACAGATTCAAAATTTGGTTGTTTCTGTTTCTCATAAATAACCTATTCTAGTAGGTGGCTTTAAGGTGGACTTCACTGTAGCTGCAGCACCAAAAAGTCCATGTAGTAACTCAAAGCTTAAAATGATGAAATACTCACTGTGAAGATTCTATGGGCTTCACAGGACTCCAGAAGCTAGAGAAATGCAGAGTCAATACCAAAGTTGTTCAAAAAAGACCTGTTGTTTGCACTTGTTGGTATTTTGGTGGTGACCATGACGAGATAGATGTTATCTGTAAAACTGAAGATACAATTGCCTTTCTTTGTGTACACAATTAACTACATTTTATAAAATAGCCAAAATGGTTCACTCTTATGCAACAGGAATTCTTCCTGGTGTTGAAAATAATCCAATTTTTATCCTAAGTGAAGTCTAAAGGAAAAAATGAGCTAATGTTTAATATTGGGGGGGGGGGGGCTTTCTATAGGTGCTCATTCTCACAGGAATATAGCATTCATGAAAGGCAGGCATTAGCTTCACATGGCATCTAATGAAATCCTGTGTGTTACAGTTAGCAGGAAGCATGAACTACTGAAAAAGTAGGTGGTGGTAAAACCTTAAATGCAGACTGTCTAAGCCAGTGTTACGATGGAAATATGAGATCAATAAATGGGGGCTGATTTTTCTAGGAGTATATATGGATTGTGTTATTAAGTGGACTAAAAAGAGTATACATAAAAATGCATGTCCTGGTTATTTTCCTGAAATGGCATTAGAGTCTTATGAAGAGCAATTTATTTTAGGCTTTGGGATTTAATTTTTGTCTGCGTGACTGCAAGTCACACATTTGCAACAGTTTCTGTGTTTGAAATTTACACTTGTTGTTTCCTGTATATTCCGCCCCCGCCCCGCTTCTTAAGTGACGATGAAAATTTAATGCTGGGGTGGGCTGAATGTGCTGGTATAACTTTGGCAATGTTGAAAGATCAGCTTTTTATAATAAAAAGCTATGTATTCAGTGATTTTAAAATGATGACAACAGGTATTTGCATAAGCTGAAATTGTAGCTTGAACTGTTCCTAATTGAACAGTAGCATAATTTACACTTAATTCATTTTACTTTGACATGAATGAAACTGCCTTTTCCATTCTGTGTGTGAGGGCAGTGAAGAAAAAGTGTTATAAGATGTATAGAAACACTTAGTCTTATGTATTTACAGTAAACCAGTAGTACCATTGCATAAAGACACGTTTACCCTGGTAATTTGTTGTACATGTTGTAGAATCATCCCCGTCTGGCAGGGTATTTGCCTTGGAGGTACTGCTGATTAGTCAATAGATATCAACACTTCTGCAGACAAGCTGTCTGAATGTATGAAAAACGTTAATTCAAAAATATTAGTAATTGTGTATTTAAGGTGTCTATAGTGTGCATAAAAAAGCTGTCGTGCTCACAGGTAGCTTAGAATGATATTTATTTGATCTTTGTGAAAGTAATAAAATGTAATAAGCATAAATCTTGATTTTATATAACCTGGAAGGATAAAGCAACTGGCATTTCACATGCTGGATTTGAGTTTTGTTTAATTAAAAAGGTGTTACTTACTTTACCAGTGTCTGTTTCAGAATTTTATAACTCACTCATGCTTTGCTTCTTTTCCAGAATCTGCCTAGCCTTCTCAAGGATGATCGTTTTAAGGTCATGTTTGAGAATCCAGATTTCCAGGTGGATGAGCAGAGTGAAGAATTTAGGCTACTTAACCCACTTGTTTCTAAGATAAGTGAGAAAAGAAAGAGGAAACTAAAGATCTTAGAGGAACTGGAAGCACAAGAACAGGTAAAATATTTTCCATTTGGATTAGGAAAAATCCATAGTTTTTTTTTCCTTTGTTTCAAGCATTCAGATTTTTCACCATAGATAGAAGATGGAAGCAATGCAAGAATGTCTTATCAGCTATAGTAATTAAGTGTAATTTGTAATGTTATCCTAGTTTTTAGATATGAACAATATTGTGTCTACATGAATATAGGTTTGAAAAATATAAAGCGTGTAGGTGGAAACAATTTTATAATATATCTTCTGCTTCATTTGCTGTTACTGCCTTTGTTTAAATTTTAGTTCTCTTCAGCTGCATCTATGTAAAAGCTGTCACGTACTCTAATTGCAGGAATGGTTTGAAAAGAAAATGAGTTGATGATCTCTTATTTTATGCTATTTTTGTCTGCAGGAAGAGGAGGAAGAACCAGAAGGAAAAGCAAGTGATGCAGAAAGTTCTGAGAGTTCAGATGATGAAAAAGGCTGGGTTGAAGAGGTCAGGAAACAGCGCAAGCTTCTGCGCCAAGAGGAAAAAGTAAAGCGGCGGGAAAGGCTCAAGGAGGATCAGCAAACATTACTGAAACCTCAGTTTTTTGAGATTAAAGAAGGAGAGGAATTCAGAAGCTTCAAAGACTCTGCCAAAAAACAAAAATTAATGAAGTAAGACTAATGTTCCTATTTTAATAGCTGGGGGTGGACAATTCTCAAGTATTTCTCTACAATGCAGGCCAGTGGCATTTTGGCTTGGAAGCACTTACTAGTAAAGCCACATCTGGCAATTCAGGAATATAACTTAAAGCGACATAGTTGTTGAAAGCTTTTGTTTTGTAGTTAAACAAATATAATGTTTGAAGTATGGCAGAGAGACAACACAAATGAGATGAGTAAGAGATTAATATTCTGAGCCAGAGTTGGGGATCCATTACTCAGTGCTGGTGAACTGCTGCTCTCACAAATAACAATGCTGGTGTCTGTGAGACTGGTTGTGTTTCTCCAGTGTCAGTATGAAGTTGACAGTCTGGATGTTTTTCATCTGACCATCTAAAAGGATGTAGAATATTGCATGACTAGTCATTGGTTTGGGGGTAGGATCAAGGTGGTAAAAGAAAAACTGTTTTGTCTGAGTATTTTTATGGCATCCAGAAACTTTCAAAAAACTACGCTGTTCTTATATTGTCAGGTCTCACTATTTCTGTTTTTCTTTTTGCAATACAAAAAATCAAACCTTTTTATTTTAATTTCTTTAAATTGGTGATCAACTGAATTAATTGTGTACTATGTAAAGAGCACATCAAACTAAAGGACTTGGGCTTGAGGCGCTTAATGCCTACAAAGCTCATTGATATTTTTTTTCAGAGGTGAGTTGAGCCCTTCAGAAGCTGAGATTTAATAGCCTTTTATCATTTGGAGCGCAGAGACTAGTATTAAAACCTTGAAAGACAGTAGCTTCAAAGTTCTTGCAGCACACTGGATGCAGAGCAGAATTTTGACTAATGTTGGAAACAAGTTGCTGGGCTAGATGGATCTCGTAATAGCCATTATGTTTTTACGTAGAATGAAACGATACAGTCAAAGAAAAGGAAGTGAATAATATATATAATGGGGCTGTTTCTTTATGTCACTAATGACTGACTCTACAACCTAGTTGTTTCATGGTGGATTTTTCTGGAGATATGTTAAGAAACATTTGATAAAAGTTCAGCCTGTTCGTTAAACGTGGAAGTTTTTAACTGGAATTACCATGTCAAATGGTCTTTAAGTATTACTGAGACAGTGTTTCTACAGTAGTCTAGTAGTCTATGGTTTCCATGTTGTACCTGTAAGACCTCTTTAAATAGAAGTAGTAGTTTTTATAAGTTGGGATTTATAGCAATTCTGCAGAACTGATTCCCAAGTTTTCCTTAGCTGTTTTCTATCAGCAAGCATTTTCACACAGGGGTTTTTTTGTTCTCTATACTGAATGTACCCACTCATTCTGGACTCTAACTTTTAGATTTCTCCCTCAACTTTTTTCTGATTATTTTTCTTTCTTTCTTCCGGAAGATGAAGCAACTTTGTCCTTTTGTCAGTTTTTCTTCTTTGTCAGGAGAAAATCCACTCTGGACACTCAGACAGAGTATTGTAGGTTAAGGATATTTTTTTACATTGTACTTGGATTTATAGTCATGTTAGCAAGTGACTGGAAAGGAGCCTGAAACAGTGGTCAAAAGGCACTGTATTCTCATTGCCATTGAAATACTTCCCTAAAAGGCAGTATGGCTGCAGCCTACTCACATACCGTTCTTTTACACAAATTCAGCTGCTGACCTCTGAAGGCAATTCTCAAGGACATTCAATTTGAAGTATTAAGATTTCGTTCTGTTCAAAACATGGAAGGCTTAAGTGTGAACAAGGATACTGAAAGTTAAGTAAATAAACCAAGACAGGTGTAAGGAAGGAAAACATTTAGAAAAAATTAGTACAGTGTGACACAGGACAAAGTAAATTCTTTCCTTTTGGTGTATAGAGGGAGGAAAATCGTTGCTTCAGCTTGGGAAAAATGAAAGCAGATACCACAGACCTGTCCAGTGGATGGAGGAATATCAGTGATGACATAAACCGTGGAAAGACTTTTAAAAGACTGCTTTTAGGGAAAAGAAGTTGTCTTAAGGTTTGCTGCTAATTCTGTGCAGAATATTTTGCAAGGTATGATGCATAATTAGGGTGGCTTACGTTAGATGCCTCTGTGTGGTAGATGCACAGATGGTATGTAATGTAAAATGTTTAAAAAAAAAACAAAAAAAAAAAACAAAAAAAAAAAAACAAAGGAGAGAAAATTAAGGATAGAATAGGATGACAAAAAAAAATGGATGTGACAGCATTACATCCTTCATGTTTTCTGAGTTGCTGTCATTGAATTGTCTTTCCATAATTTTTTTTTATTTTTGTCTAAGCAATTAGCTGTGTACTCACTGATCCCACTTGTGCTCATCCAAGCATTGTTCTTAGTATGGAGCTTGATACTCCTCAAATTCTTAGCAGACATTTAAAAATTAACAGCTGGTATCTGTTTCTTATAACGTATAGCTGATACGGTTCTGTAATCATAATGACTTAGTCTGTGTTGTGAGCTAGCTTGTTTGGTTAATAAGCATTTTTACATATTAGAACTTTATGAAGAAAATACCTAGATATGTTTTCTGCTGCCCTTATTCAGTGATAAGTAGTCAGCATAAAAATAATTAATTCAAGTAATGTACTGAAAATTGGAAAGACTGTAGTGGCATGTACAATCTGGTGAGGCTGGCATGTTTGTCTTTGATTTGATTTAGCCAAGTTATGGAATGATGGTCTGTGACCAATATAATTAAGTACCTTAATACCTTCACTATGCATTTAATGGCTAGGTATTCTTTTTTTCTCTAATCGTATAATGTTCTACCTGAGGAAACAGTTTATGACTTATATAAAACTGGGTGTTTCTTTTGACATGTTCCTGACTCAGCACGGCTCCAAGCCCAACTTCTAAAGCAGTGGTGCATACTATAAATTTCTTCATAGACCAACAGTCTACGCATGTCTTTGTGCAGGAAAACTGCAAAATTTACTCATAGTTGTAAAAAACCGCCTTGTCTCAAATCCGTCTACATTTCATTTTCCGCTTTTGGACTCTTACGCTTACACATGAAAACCTGCAAAACTTTTCTTTGTTTACTTACCGCTTAAGTTCCTTACATAGTAACTTAAAAGGAATCAGTAAAAGGAAAGGGTTTTTATCAGTGTGCTAAGAGCTCTTTTGATTTTCTTGATGTCCCTTTTAAAGGTTTGTTATGGAAGTTAGAGCATGTCAGAATTAAGAACTCCAGTAGTCATACTTTACAAAGTATGACAGTCAATGTATATGTCTTCAGAGGTGGCCAAGAAAGTTAACAAAAGCTAACAAAAGCATAATTGGCATTCCTAGGTATTGCTAAAGTAAAACATCAGAAGTCCTGAAAAACTCTTCTCTCTATAATGAGGGGAAAAAAGAAGTGCCTGGGCAATTTTTTTGTTTGTTTTTTACTGTAGGACAGGGGAAGTTGCTTTTAATAACACTGTTAATGTATCCCTTGAATCAATTTGTTGAGGATGATTAAAAAAAAAAAAAAACAAAAAACAAACAAACAAAAAAAAAACAAAAAACAAACAACAACAACAAAAAGACCTAGCTGTTGGAAATGTTTGTGTATCAGTGTGTGCAATTCACTATCATTTGAGGTCTGCGCATTTTCAGATAAATATAGCCATACCTGCAATTATTCAGTAGAATTGCAACTCCACAGTGCTTTGCATCTCCTCATTTTAGTTTTTCTCCTGACAGAAGCAGTATCTAGGCAGTCATGCTAAATAATTGCTGGGTAGTAGCCATATTTCTCCAGTTCACTTTCAAAGGGGAGAAAAATGGGACTTCACTTGAATGTAGAAATCCCACCACAATGTCAGTGACTGATCTTCTGCCATAGTTAGCTCTAAGGCTTAGCTTGTCTTCCCGATTCGCACAGATGGAACAAGTTTTTACATGTACTCAATGAAAAATATACTACAGAAAAAAATACAAAGTACCTAGTCATGAGAAATAAAGTAATTCATGACAGTAATTTTTCATTGTTAATACGAAAAGTCTTTGTTACATAAAATGGCTCATTAACCAAAATTCAGCAGACTTCAGAGACTTCATGCATAGGCTCATCCATGAGCCCTTCATCCACAGAAATGCCATTGACTTTGGTGGCTGCTAAGTGTCTGTATTTTTAGGATGACTTATTTTCCACTTTAAAACTTGTACAAGAAATGTCTCTTAGCCCTCTTCAGAGAGATCTAACAGGGCACTAATAGCAGTATCTCAAATTGCAGAAACTAATTTCATTTACAGTTAGGCGAATGTTTTCTAAGCGCATCGCAGAGTGAGTTTGATCATACAAGCCATGTCACACTCTGAGGTGGCACTACCTATTTGTAGGGCCCACGTTATAGAAGAAGGACAAGCCATGTTAGGACTCACAGGTGCCTTTAGGGAGGCTGGCTGAAGCCAGCACCATCCCTGCCTGCCTGCTTCACCCCTCTGCTGGAGCCTATGCGGGAACAAGGTGTATTTCCATTCCTCAGCTGTTCCAGTTTGCAACCCAGCTTGTGAAGTCAGCAAGGGTGATATTAAATATCAGCTCACAACCTGGAGCAACTGGGGCACTTCCATGTGCCTTAGTTCATGTCCCTACAAAACCTCCAGTGGGGGAGAGCCGAAAGCAGTATCAGCTTCAGCCACAACAGCTACCTCCTCCTTAGAAATGCTGGAGTTCAGTGCCCAAGGGAGAGGCTCTATACCAGCTCGCTTGCAGAAACTAACTGATGAGCACCATGTGCTTGAAGGCGTATGCTCATGTGGAGCTCCTTTCTGGGGTCAGGGTCTGTCTTATTCATCATATTCACTTGTTTGCATTGTTTTTTTATTTAGAAAACTATTTGCGTTAGACTGTTACGGGCGCAGTGTCTGAACAGTCATTTGTATTTTGTCTTAAGTAGTTTGTCTCTATCAGTGAAATTATTCATTTGGTGATGACTTCGTTCTGACGTATAGTCAAGATTATTTCCTTCCCTCAGAAGTGTTTCCAGTTCAGAAATGATAAGATTTTAAGAAAACTGGTTATATCTAGCCTTATTTTTTTTTATTTATGTATGTATCTATTACTGCAGCTGAATATTCCTGACTTTTTCTAACATTTCATAGAAAACTATAGCAATAGAAGGGTGTGGTTTCTTTCTCAACTAGAGTCTTGTTGCTTTTTAGCAGAAAAAACAATGAACTTTACCTAAATTTTAAAATTGTTTCTACTGAAAGCAATATCTGGAGGGAATGATTTGAACTTGTGTTTCTTTTCTGTTTACTGAATGTTTATTTTTTAGAGTTATGGCATTTCAAGGTTTCAGAGAAATTGAGATTAGTTTTGACTGCCTTATCAGCCTTTATTATAGTAAAAAGATGGCAAGAATAGGGACTAATGTTAATTATTCTCTGCAGGAAAACTCTTGGAGATCGTTTAAAGCTTGAAGAAAAACTTGGCACGCTCAATGTGTCTGATACCACAGTAGGCAGCAAACAGGCAACATTCAAATTAAAGAAGGTGAGCTATATATATAATTTTTTAAGATAATACACAAGTAACTTTAGTTTTTGCATGAAAGAACAGGAACTTTAAAACCGTCAAACAAATGTCCCTCTTCATTTCTTTAGAAGCTGCCAGCCCCTCTGCTTCTTGCCAAGAGACTGAAAGCCTCCGGTAGTACTCTGTGTGTTTATACCCTTATAATTCAGGCAGCACTCATAAAATCTTGTGTTCCGGTGGAAAATACTGGCTTCCATCTTTTAATAGTTTATTTGCAGACATACAATCAGAAGCTTGTGACCTTACCTGACTTCTGTGCCAGGACTTATCAGATCTTGGTCTGCCAGTCCAAATGCAACAAGGATGCTGTAGGTGACAGGCTTTCTCTTGGTTGATAATGTTGCTAGGTCTTGGCATGAAAAAAAACGGAGCTCCTAACCACTTTTTTCATTGAACTTCTATAACACAGATCACAAGAATGAGCTCTGGTCCTGTTCTACTTGCCAAATTCCATTTGAAGTATGTAGTTGACTGCTGCCTATCTACCTTTCCCAAAGGGTTTTTATTGTCCGTGCTAAGGAATTTTGTAGATCGCAGACAGGTGATTACTTTGTAGTGTGGGCAGAGTTAAATGCATGTGTGCATCTGCTACTGCTGTAGAACACTTAGGGATTTTTTGCTAGATAATTGCTTTAGAACTGAGCAGAGGATGCATTATAAAAGCTGAAGACCCATATTAATTGATACTTGAGCTGACAAAATGTACTTAAGTTAAAACTGGTTTTCCTCAGGTAAGCCTTTTTGCTATAATACATTTCTTCTTACCAGTGGTCAAATATTATTGTCACTGGTAAAACTGCTGTCACAAGAATAGCTAAGTAGTTATTTGATTGTCACATTGGGTATGCCTGAAAAAAAATTTTTAAATAACCAAACTTATTGGACTATTTCTACCTTACTTGGTTTACCTGATTACTATCTGTTTGCAGATGTCCTTTTTCATCTGTTTTTGATTCCTGTGTTGCTGGAATTTAAAATGTGTTGAATGTGGAATAAGTCACAGATTCCTCTGCAGTGCTGTGTAGGATAACCATTCTGGGGATCTTACCGACTGCTGTAACTGATATGTTAGTGCCTTGCAGCTAATACAATGGGCTTTGCAGGGCTTCGAAAGCACAGTCTTTTTTATAGTAGCTTTAGCTTAGCGCAAAGCCACAAGGTTTCTTGCAGTTGGTGGTCAACAATGAACTGTCACCTTTTGCTAACAGTTTTGTGAAGATTTGGGAGTAAGACAGATATGGCAATGGTTCAGAATGCCACTTTTACTTGATTCCATCAGATATGCTATAGCTTTGAGGTTTTTTTTAAAATTCTGTCGCTGCTAACGTATATGGATTTTTTTTTTCTGACTGTTAACTGGTGTTGCTTTATTGAAATACATACGTTGTGCTCATTTGCATTAAAAAGATTTTTAAAAGTCTAATTAAAAGAAAAATAATGCATCCACAGTGGAGATCTTTTCCCCTATCAACAGAATAGCAAAATAAGACTTACAAGTCTTCTCTCAAATAAACAGACCCTATGTATATATTCTGAAGTCCTAGGGAATGGAGCAGGGAGAGCTAGGAAGAAGTCACCCTATGCAGTATGCTGTGTCTTGATGCTCCTTTTCAGAGGATGAAGAGATGAAGTCGGCAAGCCGAAGAAGGGATTTACGTGTTACTTGGATCATCACCTTCTGCTTTGTGATGCCCTTTCCTTAAAGTGCAGGTGTATTTAGGAGTAGGTAGAAAGATTTAGTGGGGGAGAGAATTGGGCTTCCATGGGATTGGTATCACTCTACTGTGTAAGTCGGTGGAATTGAGACTGAACTCGGCTGCTACAGTTGTGGTATGTTAGCAGCCTCCCAAATGCCCAGCAACCACTGACGGATCCAGTGATGAAATTGTTTGTCATTGGTATTTCACATTTAGTTTTCAGGGGATTTTAGTATGGTTCCTACAGTCATGGCATCCTGTTCTTCAATTTCAGCATGCTTTATCGTAGCAAATATAACAAAATAGCAGGGTTTCTAAAATACCTAAGTACTTACACTACTAGGGAGGTATAGAGGACATTTAAAAAAAAAAAACAAAAACAAAAAACGAAGCTTCAAATGCAAATCAAGATCATTCCATTTCAATATACTAGCGGTAGCAGTAAGCATTATATTAAGTAAGATTTCTCAAGACCAGTTCAGACAAAATCTGGAGACAGAGAGAAACTACTTACATTTTCACATAGTTGGGTTTCTTGTTTCCCTACTTGCAGTGGAAACAGGAGCCAATAAATTTCAACAACATCTAAAGACCACTAGCTTTTATTACCATGATACTGGTATGGGCTTATTGCTACATTTGGTAAATTGGTTCACATCTCACCTCAGCCAAAATGTTGTCTCTGCATGCAGATCTCTAGCTCAAGTTTAAATAGTACTTTAATGGGAGATGCAGGAAGAGATGGGCTGATGTATGAATGCTGCTGATTACAGAGTTAGATGCAGTGGGGATACAGCTGCATATCCAGTAATTCTGTCACACTTAATGCACTTATCCTGTGCTGCTGTTGAAACTGCTGTAATTGCTGGAGTACTTTATAACATGGACTGTTGCCTGAGCTTGGCTAGTTCAAGTCTGCTAGTTCTAGTTTATGCTTAGTTTGAAGACAAGCCTTAGTCTTCCAAAGAAAATAGTTTATGGCTGTAAGAGCCATTTCATCTAATGTGGTATGTAAATGAAACCCTTTCAGCATGTTTTTTGATGAAGAGGAAAAACATTAATAGAGCATGTGCCACAGGAGCAGAGATTTTAAATTATTTTCATGTGGAAAGTCTTTCTAGAATTGCATACAGCATATCAGACACTTTCAAGAACCTCTAAGAACACTTTTTAGAAAACCTGTATGTTTCAGCAAATTTAACTAATTGTTCTGTCTTTTTAAACTGCATTTGTGCACATATTAAATGTGGTAATACTAGTTAACCAAAGTAGATACTAAATAGCCTCAAATTGTGTTCTACCTTCCTAAGGGCATTAAAACATAAATTCTGGAGTGTAATTTTACAGTCTATTGTTAGACATTGGTTTTCATCTGAAATACGTGATTTTATTCACTGTTTTTCGATTTCTTTGTTTTAAATGTTTGCTCTGAATTACTTGGAATGATAATGCCTAGGGATACCCAGAATCAACAGGTATGGTGTAAGATAAGATAGCATGGGACCATTTACAGTAACATTTCCAGATTTCCCTTATGGAATTCTGACTTGATATATAGATACTTGAACAATGAGGTGATATGTAAGTTTACAAGAACCTAAGTCTATTTTTGTTTTAATATTCCAGTCAGAGCAGCAAAAGAAACAGCAGGAGGCTGAGAAACTACATCGTCAAGAGAGGAAAACTCTTAGGCGTTCTGCTAGTCATCTCAAGAGCAAACGTGGAAGAGGACGACTGTTTCGTTGATTTATTTTATGTTAGTTTTTTAAGAAACTTCTTTTATCTCATTTTTCATTTGAAAAAGGGACTTTTTAAAATTGGGACAGAGTACCAATGTATTTGTATTTTGATTCATTGATGGACGCAAAAACCAGAACGTGCTAAACCCTGTGTTAATTACTGAAAAGTTTATGAATGTAGAAGTATTGACCAAAGGACACTATGACTATGGTGTATTATAAGCTCCAGTGTGAATTGTATTTGTGCAGAAATCACCAGCAACTGGTTATTGTGTAACCCTGGATGTTTTCTATACAAGAATTTATGTATACAACGAGGCTGCCTGTCCTTTATTTAACTGAAGAGCTGTGGGATTTTGCTTTCTGAAATGTTTTATTTGTGGCTGCTTAGATAGAAGATCAAGGGTAAGTTATTTTGTCTAAAATCTTAACTTTACAAGGGCACAAAAATTTTTTCTTTTATGGTTCTTGAAGGATGACATACAATTGTGTTTTTCAAAAACTGACATTGGCTTTGTATTCTTGGGTTGCCTTAGTAGGCAGGAGGAGGTACAAATGGGTGTCATGAGGGCATTTGAGAATGCCTGATTTAGGTTCCTCTAAGTCATTCTATAAGGAAACCTCACTTGCCACACCGATGTACAAAGGGGAATCTCTGAAGGATAGTCTCATTAAGTTAAATTTTATGAATATTGCCTTTACTCAGAATCCTTAGGACCAGGTTTAATATGTTTTGGTAAGCCAGCCATGGTTCAACATAGGTCAAGTGGTGTATGTTCACATAACAAGCACATTAAGGCCATGCCAGTAGCCTCCTTTCTTCAAAAAGTTAGTTTAGTTAAATAACTTAAGAAACTAGAACCTGTGTTAAGGAAATGATTGATTCTTTTCTATGTCTTCTTTTTGATTTCCAACAGAATGCTTGTTGCTAACCAGGATACAGCATCTCTTCTTGATTTTTATCTTGCAAACCCATCATTGAAATAAGTAGATCACTACTTAAGCAAAGAAATTAATTTTTACCTTTGATCCTAAAGGAGCTTTGTTTGTTGCTTTTTAAAAGGCTTTATAAATTGTCTTTTTGCTAAATCCAAGAAACTGTGAACTTTGGATCCAACAAGAATCAGTGAAGCTCCCTATCACTGTAAATCTTTTGAAGAGACTTAGAGGTTCTTAAGTGTTTTGCTTCATAAACCAGAGAGTTTATTAATCTGGTCAGGTCTCCTGGACAGTATTTACCATAGAATTTTTGCAGTTATTTCAGTAAAAAGCTTCGTTTCTTGTAGCCTGATGCTTTTTTTTTTTTAAGATGGTAGAATAATCAGTCACATGGTTAAATTTATCTTCTTCTCCCTGTTGTAATTTTACCTGCTTTAATTCCTTGCTTCTGTTTTCAATTGTATCATTTCCTTTAATTTAAAAATGTCTTTTGCACTTGGTATTTTCATCTTTAAAATGTACATTGTAATCATCAACTCTCTGTCTTTGTATTCAACTAAAGGATGAGTCTCTCAATACCTGTTTTTTACCTCTGGCTGTCAAATTTCTGCATTGTCCATGAGCTTCTCATGCTTTCTATTTAACACAGAACTATCCAGTATTCCAATGTCTTCTTCAATGACTTCTCTTTAGCCACTGAGAAAGTGGAATGCAGCTGTGATTGCTGCAGGGTATGTCCCTCTTTTTGGAGTCTTATCTTTTGATAACATTCAAGCCTTTGAAATCCAAGTGCAATGACAAGTTAAAGTTTGTACTAGTGCAATGTCTTTCCCCTGGAGCACTGTGTTATCTCTTACAAATTATCTGCCTGCAATTCAGGTATGTTCGCTTCATACACATGGCTATATTGAACGTGGAAAGATTAATGGTGGAAACTTGCCACTGTTCTGGTTGATATAGGGAGAACTGGGAATTAGATGGACATAACTGGCACTGTAAGAACAGGAGTTAGGAGTTTCCTCCTTCTCATGGTAGGCCTAAATCCCGTTATGTTTGATCAAGAGCTAGAGGTGCATTTATGCTTTAAAGCATCCTTATTTCAGCAATGATTTTGTTGGCTATCCAGAGCAGTAAAAAAAATCTAGTTTGTATGCGGGATAGTAGTGAACTGGGTTTGAAATGCTTAATTTTCAGCTTAAAAAAAAGTGTGTTTCTTCTGGTTCGAGATTCTCCTGACTGACACTGGTTTAGGTCAGTTTATGTTTTGTTTTTCATGCACTTATGAAGTACCTTGTTATGATAATACTGATCATGTATTTAGGTTGGAGCCTGTGTGATTAAAGGAATATACTTGGTACTGTTAGAGAGAAGGCACATGCAAACTGTCCTTAGCACACCATTTATTTCACATAAAATATATTTGGGATGCACTTTAAGCGGTGTTTAAATATATACTAGGCATAACCAGCGAGATGCCTGGAAAGATAGGGTGGTGACTGTGATTTGAATAATATAGGAAGCAAATGTGGAAACTGGAAGACAGGTTTGGTGTACTTTTCGTAACTTAGGTTGTTTAGAAGATACTCTACAATACTCCCTACTGTTTGGGGTTTCCAAAGCACTGCAGGCTTTGCCTGTAAGTGTGCTGTATTTTTATGTGTAATGTGTATAAACTCTCTCTGTACAGAATCTTTCTAGAATAAGCCTAATTAGAGATAGAAGCGCGAGTAGTAGATACCAGACATTATGGAGAAGAATCCTAGAAAATTGGAGGTCACAGATAGCATTTGTGAATGAGAACATTAGAGTTGGCTCACGAACCTGAATATTCGTGAATGGCATACGTAACTTGACCGGTTGTGATGTGCCCCTTCAAGGAGGGAGACTGTACTCTGTTGTAAACATGTCTGCTTGTCGAAGGTGAAGAGGCAAAGCTCTATGCAGTCTCCATCTTACCATAACTGAATTTGTGCTCTACTAGATAACCAGTGGCTGATGCAGATTTTGAAAGACCAGAGAGAAGTAACCAGAAATAGGTCTGCAGTGCTGAAGGTGTTTTCCTGCTGTGGCTATATTCTTGAAGAAAGCACACATCGTTCTAATACAGGCAAATGGATACCCAGCAGGTCTCTAAAACAGAAAGATAGTATATGATTTTAAAGTTCATGGAATCGTTTAGGTTGGAAAAGACCTTTAAGATCATCGAGTCTAATCATTAACCTAGCACTGCCAAGTCCACCACTAAACCATGTCCCTAAGCACCACATCTACACGTCTTGTAAATACCTCCAGGGATGGAGACTCAATCACTTCCCTGGGCAGCCTGTTCCACTGCCTGACCACCCTTTCGGTGAAGAAGTTTTTCCTAATATCCAACCTAAACCTCCCCTGGCGCAGCTTGAGGCCGTTTCCTCTCGTCCTATCACTTCTCACTTGGGCGACGAGACCAACCCCCACCTCCCTACAACCTCCTTTCAGGTAGTTGTAGAGAGCAATAAGGTCTCTGAGCCTCCTCTTTTCCAAACTAAACAACCCCAGCTCCCTCAGCCGCTCCTCATAAGCCTTGTGCTCTAGACCCTTCACCAGCTTCGTTGCCCTTCTTTGGACACGCTCCAGCACCTCAATGTCCTTCTTGTAGTGAGGGGCCCAAAAAATTGAACTAATATTGAATCTCGTGCTGCTTTTTCCCATGAACCAGCAGCTGCTTAGAATCAGTGGTACTCAGAAAAGTGGATTTCCTAGTCTTGATCTGACTATTAAATCTTTGAAAGAGGGCGGTGTTCTTTATATGTTGCTCACTTTGGTCAGGAGGAGTGTTAGATGTTTGCATTTTGCTAACAGTGAGGCATGGCTCTTCAGGGTGTCCAGCACTGGAACTCTGGAACACAGGTGAGCTATAGTTGGCGGGCTGTGCCACGCTGCCTGGCACGCATTCGAGCCCAAGAGCTTTTTGGTGAAAGAAGGATGAAGATTCATTGCAAGCCTTGCTTTTGAGGTATCAGGGAGCAGGAGGAGCGGGCAGCTCTATGAGGGAAGGCAGGCTGGGAGCTCAGGGTGACGAGGCAGGCAGGGGCAGTGGCCTCCCTGACAGGAGGTGCAGTCCTGGAGTTATCAAACAAGAAGAGCAGTAGGGTGACAGCCATGAGGTTCAACCCACAGACCAGACAGACAAGTCCATAACGACAAGGCAGGTCCAGGGTCAAGTGAGCAGGTCGGTATCTGTGAGGTACTTGGGCAGGCATGGGCACGCCTGCAGCATAGCTTAGGCGAGGACTAAGGGTGATGGGGCTCCCAAGCAAAGCAGGGGCAGGCCTCTGGCAAGGCTGCTCAGAGCTCTTTCTCACACAGCTCTTCTCATAGCAGTCTGGTCCCGTTGTGCGGCCATACTGTTACCAGAGCTGGCTTTCAGCACAGACAGCCAAACCCTTGGCCAGGTGGGGAGAGGCAGCAGAGCCCTAAAGTCCCACGTAGGGACCTGGCATGAAGCGTGTTTACAATCTTGAGATTGATAAACCAGGTTCATGTCCTTGAACAGCTATCTGGGGGAGTATTTGGGACCTTCAGTAGAAGCTGACATATTAATGCAACATCATTGCAACCGATTAACTATATAATGCAACCAAAGCAGGCATTTCTTAGGTATCAACCTGATTACATCAACCTTTTTTCAGTCAGCAGTACTTCATTTTCCATACTGAGGAATCAGTATTGATCCAGTATTGCTATTCCTAGAAGCTGAGCAGCTGCTGGGATCCTTTTTGACATTTAAGGTTCATACTCTAAGGTAAGAGTGATCAGATGCTGTAGCCTCGTGGAAACCCTGATTGTTTCATACATATGAGAAGTCAGTCATGAGAATCAGGTTAAAAACTCCCTATAAAAAAATTTACGGATAGTGGTTAAATGTGAGTGAAATACTGGCAAGATAAAGAAAAGACCTGGATCTGATGTGTCTCCTATACTTCATTACTTTCTTACTGCACAAGTAATATAGTTCACTTCAGATAGGTTATTAGTCATTGAACAAACATTGAACCAAAACTATTTGTGTAATGTTCTTTCCAAAATGCTATTACCAAGCCAAGAAGCATGCTGTGTTCCTGTGGCTGGTATAATTGTCTGAAATGGAGAGCATCCATCAGTTTATACAAAACAATGGAAGAATTTACTGTACCACACTGCTGATTTTTAATATCTGAACAAAATAGTGAAATATGATTTAAAATATTCCCCTGCATAAATAGCAAGTGTGTGTAAAATGTGTATACATGTTTTTATACTCATAGGGTTCGTTTATGGAGCTTAAAGTAGGTATGATTTGAGATTACCAGCTTCAGGAAGGGTTGCAAGGGAGGGTGTAACTTTTCAAATTACTCCATCTTGCTTTGGAGCAGCCTTTTATATTTGTGTTCATGTTTCCAGATGGGAAAGCAAGTAATAGACTTGAATTCCAGGAAGAGTGGACCAACTTTCAGATGCAGAAGGACAGTGAAGTAGTACAACAGCTTACCTGGGGAGGCTGTGCTATGTCCACTGGAAGACTTGCGATGTCAGATTAAACATCTGCAGGAACCCCACAGGTATAGCGGAGCCTGCCTTAGGAGGAGGAATGGATTAATGAACTTTAGAGGACCTCTCCAGCCCGATGACTCTATGATTGGTTGTAGGGCATAAGGAAGAGGCGCGCAGCATTAATTGACTGCAGTGCTTTTTCTTCTTTGTCCCATCCTTCAACTGAATCACTCACTAGTTTTTATTTTTTTATCTCTTTCATAAAGATTAAATACTTTTTTTGGCTTGTTTCCATAGCTAATACATTTTGTCTGATCTTGGGAAGTATGGGGTTTTTAAGCTGAATGAAAGCACATAAATCTATTAATAAACCTTAGCTCTTGATCGTTATCTCTGTGTTTCAAAGCCCATTGTACTCAACAACTGACTCTTTGTGATGAATATGAAGAAGTATTCCTATTCTACCACCAAAGCGAACAATTTATAGTACAGCCTGCAGAAAATAGTCAGATTTAGCAGAGCTTGAGGTTTATACAACCGGAGGAAAAAGGATTCCTGCATTTCAAAGACTCTGTAGATGGATAACTGTAAATCTTGCAACGTGGTTCATAAGTCATTCTGTCTGTAAAACTGTGTATTGCTAATTTCCACACCCATTCCCCCCCCCTATAATTTCGGCTTTCTCTCTCTGCCCCATTCCTCTCTCTGATGACTGCTTGTGTTAACTGCATTTTAGTATCGCTTCCTTCCTACTCTGTTTTTTAATTTGGCCCAGATCCTTGATCCACATGGGACCTAGTGGCAAATTTCTATGGATAATATGTCACACATTATCCTGCATTTGTACTGTAAGTTGCATTTCCGTACAGAATACTTGAGCATCTTGTGGTACAGACTAGTTTGCACACTCACACATCAGCAGAGGTAAAGTAAGCTGATTCTGTACAAGTGAATGAAAACTGCAATGACTAGAAATCATCCATACTAGTATAAATTCAGAAATGTATCTGTCTGTTGCTGACCATGTTTTTAAGGATCTCATCTTCTGTTCTTTGTTTGCTTAGTGTTTTAGACTGCGGGGCATGTGCAAGGAGTGAAGATCGATCCTGAGCGTGTTCAGAAAGGAGTAATTTTTCTCTTACCGTTTGAAAGAAATAATTGCAGAGATAAGTGCTGCATTTCCTTTGACAGTTACATTCAATTAGAGTTTAAGTAGAATAATTTTACAGCAAGATCAGGTATGAGTTTAAAACACTCTTGTTCCCAGTGTGGTCATGCTTTACAAGTGACATTGGGGTCAGCTTACCTATGAAGGCGAGTCCTTGTTCCCATTTAATTCTTCATTGAGTGGGGCAAAAGTGAAAATCCCATTTCCTCATTAAAGAGAAAACTAGGCAGTTGAAGTGGGAAATACCAGCCCAGCCCTAATCAAAATTTATACTCCCAATTCCTGGAACCACCCTTCCCTTCCCTACAGCGGTTTCTGCTAAAGCTGCTCTGTCTCTCCTACTTATTATCTCTCGTTTCAACATCTGGCTATTTCTTGTGGGCTGCCTATCTCTACACTCCAGTTTTTCTATTAATGTCAGGATCTATAGTATAAATTTGTACACATATAGCATGTATTTGAGAATGAGCACTAAAATGGCAATAGTAGGCAGGTTGTGTCTAGGCACATCTTGAGCAGAATGTATTTGTGTGAACTTGGAGATGTGGAGAGCCATGACATCAAAGTGCACGGTGGGGGTTCAGAGAGCTGGCACGTGCTCCTGTGCACGTCGTTGGCAATAGGCAGGGGGGAATGCTGTTTTAACCCCCCAAAATTCCACTCTTACTGCTCTGTGTACATCTGTACCGCTGTGCTAGCTCTACTTCAGTAAGGGTCTGGGTGTTTTGCGTGGAGTTGTTATGTTTTATAATTTTTTCAAGAGTTTTACTACTGCATTAGTACAAGTGCAATGTACAATTACATGCATGCACAATTACATTACATTACACAAAAGGTTCAACATTCAAAAGCATTCAAATTATATCATCTGACTTCAGTAATGAATATTATGTCCATTCTATTTACCAACATTTCTTCTGTAAATATATTTTCTTATGTATTTTAACCTTTGTAATATTGCAACTTTGTATCACAAGTGAAGTGCATGCAGTAGGGGTCATAAAAGACCACATGCTTACCTGTAAGGATTTAATCATCTTATGCAAATGAGAATGTTGTGAAAAGTCTTGTCTATTAGGACTTTGCTGATATTCTTGTAAACTGAATCAAAAGGGAAGTTTGCAACACTCCCGTCATAGCTACTGTGTTTTTCTCCTTTCCCAGATGTAAATGGGCGATTGCCCAACGGGACTATGACACTGTTACACTGAAAATATGAGGCAATATTTTAAACAGATCTCCACAGCAAATAAATATCCTCTATCTGAGATATTTTAGACAGGTTACAACAAAACACTTTTGCACAGTGCCATGGTAACTACATTGCTGCAATTTAAATATTACTAGAAGCAGAGCATAGATGAACATGCTCGAGTGCTTAGGACGGGGCCTGACGCTGTTCAGTTTACGAGTATAGACACGGGCAAGAACATTATGTGTAATATCCCACAAGTGCATGTAGTTGGAGACTAGTATCACTAAATTAACTGTAGTTTAGCCAGTTAAGGGAAAAAATTAGAAGCATTGATAAGTTTTTAGAGAAAGTTATTTTAGGAGAATGCGAAGGAGACGATCCTTTATGTCTGTGGTCAGCCTCTCAAGCCATGAGAGGTTCCAGTCAAGACTGCAAGAAGATGGAAACTTCTCCAGAGCAGAGATGAGGCATGAGGCTATTTCAGGTATTCAAGAAACACTTGACCTCCCTGGAGTGGTGGGAATGAAAGCTGATTTCAGTGGTGGCATTTTGGACAGAAGTGAGGGTAGGGCTGCTAGTATATGGTGGATATTTAATGTGATCAAAGCAAGGGAGATTTTACACCCAAGTGGAGAGAACACTGCGCCTCGATACTGGAGGATGAAATAACCAAATAGTCAAGGCAAGGGGCTCCTTCTCTCCACCGTTTTTCCAGATAATCTCTCTTAGCTTCCCTTGTTATATGATGTGTACATGATGTCTATTGAAGCAATTTCTAGGGGGTGGTGCCCAAGGGTGGATGTCTTTCTTGGTCTCTAGTGATACTTGCATGCTTCCTCTTGACCACAGAAAAGTAATTGACCTTTCATGTCAGTTAAGACTTATGATTTCCCTGTGCCTCTGAAGATCTGGGAAAGCGGAGATCCTTCCTTCAAAGAGGCCACCACTCCCCATGAAATTAGAGGAATTTCTCATAGAAAGAGATGATTTGGAAAAAGAGTAACTGTCTAGTAAGGCAGTCAGTAAAGCAGCTGGGAAGGAAGGGAGAGAGGAGAGATGGAAAATCATTTGAGATTTGGCCAAATGTTTCTCTTAAAACACTTTCCAACAGAGAAAAGAGCTTATCAATGTAAATGTCAAATTTTCAAGAGCTGAAACTAGTCTGTTTTGGTTTGGGGGTTACAGTGAAGACTTTCTAGCTTTTAATTTTACCACCATTTTTTCTTAGGAGGGTACAGTCCTGTCCTGACCTGCTCTGGTTTTTTGCACTTCAGTGTCTTTTAAAAACTGGATTCCTCCAGCCAGCATCACAAGGTTACTAGAGCTGGTCAGGTAGAAATAGTAACGCAAACTTTTCAAACTTTTTTCTTCCCCTGGTTCCCTACCCTGTCAACATCTGGAGTTATTGGGGGTTAGATAATTGGGCACTATCTAATCACAAGGCCCGAGTCAGTGAGTGCCCCCGTGAAGTGCCTGCAGCTTGTGGCCGCTGAAGCGCTGAGCTGTCTGAACCCTTTCTATCCTCCTTTCCTTCGGGGTAGGTATGTTTTGACACTGACAGCATCAAGAAAATGACCAACAGCAGCTGTCAGCAAAAGGTTTCCCAGCCTCCTTTCACTGATGGAAAATGGTTTTAGTGAATACTATTCAGAGGACAAAACAGTTGTAGGCAGTTTGATAGACAACCTCTTCATTTCTTGAAGCTGTCTCTAGTTGTTAAGTCCTAATAGCAAGCCAATTTCTGCACTAAGTAGGAATAGTGGGAATGAAAATTATTATCAGTGCTGATGTGTTTTTTCTTTTTTCCTAGTGTAGTTGGGATTTGGTGACAACTAACTGATAGGAGCTAAGTGGAAATAATTTCTTAATCACAGGAAGCTTTGGAGCTTCTGACTTTGAGACAACCCTACCTGTGGCTTCTTGCATCACTTCATCTATCTCACCACACTGAGTAATGCATTTTAGGGCATCTAAACTAATACATCAAGATTCAAACCAGGCTGAAGAACCAGATGGGCTTAAGAATCTGTCATTGTGTAAGATACTCCTACGGCCAGTGAACTTCTACTGTATTAGATTGTGTAATTCCCATAGGTCAAAATTTCTGCCTCTTGGCTAAGGCAAGAATTTGGACTGGCCTCCGGGCTTGCTCAGAGCTCAAAGGTGCTTGAATCTAAGAACATAAGCCTATCCCTGCTTTGACCACAGCTCAGAAATCTTCAGCACAAGGCTGTCCTAAGAGCTTGGCAACAGCCATGCTTCTAGCCTTCCCTCTACTGTGTGTTCTCTGAGCAATCTTCCTGCTCTTTCTTGAAAGTTTTCAGTATGTCAGTGCATTTTGAGGCCAGTATATCTAGAAATATCTTCAGTGTTTCAGAAAGGTACCACAAGCTTCCTGTGGGGCCTAGGCAATGCTCCTCACCACCAAGCTGAAAAGCAGTAGAACCAAAACTGTCCGTAATAGATTTTATTTTCTTCCATAAATACTAAGGGTCTCTGAAAGTGAACAAAAGCTGGCCAGTGGGTTCAGAGAAAGGAGGACTAAGCCCTAAGGCAGAAGGACATAAATAGACAAGGGACAGTAACGATTCTGAGGCACTTCAGTGTTGGTCTCTCAAAGCATCTCATGGAAATAACTCAAAATAAAGCAAGAAATTTGAAAGCTACTCAAACAGTTTTCTTTGAACACCATTTTGCATGTCGATTTCAAGTATTGAAAGAAGGAAATTCTGTTACATCAATGGGATCTCTTGTGTTTTTACCAGAGAAGCAATGATACTGTGAGAGCTAGCTATCGTGACCATGCTCCAAATCCCTCAAGAACAGATCTGTAGCTTGGGTTGACTAGCATGTGATTGTTGAGAAAGACTTACTTTTCTCTCAGTTAAAAGTTCTTACTTGGGTACATAACTAAAACAGCCAAAAGGCAGAGGGTTAATTCAAATGACCAGTATTTCATAGAATGGTTTTGATTGGAAGGGACCTTAAAGATCGTCTAGTTCCAGCCTCCTTGCCATGGGCAGAGACACCTTCCACTAGACCAGGTTGTTCAAAGCCCCATCCAGCCTGGCCTTGAACACTTCCAGGGAGGGGGCATCCACAACTTCTCTGGGCAACCTGTTCCAGTGCCTCACCACCCTCACAGTGAAGAATTTCTTCCTTATATCTAATCTAAATCTACCTTCTTTCAGTTTCTAGCCATTACCACTTGTCCTATCACTGTGCTCCCTTGTAAAAAGTTCCTCTCCAGCTTTCTTGTAGGCCCCCCTTCAGGTACTGGAAGGCTGCTCTGAGGTCTCCCTGGAGCCTTCTCTTCTCCAGGCTGAACAACCCCAGCTCTCTCAGCTTGTCTTCACAGGAGAGGTGCTCCAGCCCTCTGATCATCTCTGCGGCCCTCCTCTGGACTTGCTCCAACAGGTCCGTGTCCTACTTGTACTTAATTTATATTGGCTCTCATGGATGCTGCTTACATTAATTACAGGGTACTCATTGCACAGGATGAACTGTTACTGAATCATTTCTTAGATTTATTAAGCACAAGCCGGCTTTCATCCCACATGCAGAGCTTTGAACTGTTACTGAATAATTTCTCAATTCATTTTCTTTGGGCTTTTATTCCACCTGCAGGTTTTGTCTTTTCCACCTACACAGCCTCCATAACAACGGGGTCAATCCTGCTGATTTGATGCAAGCCACACTCTCACTGACATCAAGGGAGTTTTGCCTGTGTTGAGATGATGTTGGCTGTATGGTTACTGTGACAATTGCATGGTACTGTCTGGCTTACTGGTTTCCTGTTGGTTTGGGTTGTTCTGGTGGGTGGAATTAAGGAGGAGTATATTGTATTGGGGTAAGGGAAAATGGCTTTAGGTATGGTGAGTTCACTAGCTCTACTGGCTGCTGCCCTGACCCCTAACGATGGCCGTGCAGAGTAGCGCATGATTCCTGCTCTGTGGCAGAGGCCAAAGGTGAGTTGTGCACAAGTCTAGCAGGGTGCCCTCTTCGGGGACTCAGATCTGCCATATGCTTTGTATAGACCTGGTTCCTGGTTTCCAAGTAATTTCCCAAAGTGGAAGGAGGATGCAGGAAAACACTGGAAGCTCTGTAGGATTTCTGCTGCTCCCTCGCTTCACGCCCATTCCCAATGTATGTGCTATGGTGGGTCCCAAAATGGAAAGGGATGAGATGAGGACCGTGTCTCAGAAGAGCAAGGTGAAAGTTTCTGAATCCACTGAGTGGTTCTTTCAGAGGGGTGTCTTAACTGGCACGGAAAGGAGCTGAAGTTTTGGTCTGCTGTGATGGTCAAGACCTTTTACATCTTTGCTTTGATTTCCTGACAGTATGGCACATCGTACACTAGGAAGGTGGTTAAATGCAAATAGGTTCTGCCTTACACGGAAGGCAGGGGAAAAAAAAGGTGCATTCCCTGCTCTGAAACTGGTGATTTAATTAGAGAGAGTATTTGTCAACGTATCTCTGTGCTCCAGTTGCTGTTGCTAAGGTTTTAAACCACATACACCCTTTTCTCTGAGAAGATACAATTTGAGAGGAAAAAAAAAAAAAAAAAAGAGAATCTTTAGAGAATACTTATAAATAAACAAAACAATTCACTGATTTTTTTTTCTTCTTCTGTTTTACTTCTGATGAGCTAAGGGAGACCAGAAGAGTCTACTTCTGTGTGGTTTGTGCCCTTGAAACTCTATGGATCCTGCTCCCAAAGATGTCTGCAGCCCCAATCGGGAACAGTTCAGGTCTTAAATGCCATTGTTGGTTGGGTTTTATATGTAGAAGGCTTTGAAGTTTCCCCTGGAGAATGGGTTCAGTATCTGTAGGTGACTGCACGGGTTTCCTATGTGGTTATAGGATTAGGCGAGGGCAATGGGACTGCAAACTGTCAGAGCGCTTGGGGAGAGACAAAAACCCTACGAACATTTGCAGCTTCAGATGAATTGGTACTTCTCTCAGAAAACTTTTCTTTGAGCAGTACATAGTTGTGGTACAGCCCATATCTACTTGGAGATGTGACACTTGTTTTTACAGCAGCAGCTTCTACCTAATAGTCACCCAGCTATCAGGACTACTTGGCTTGGGGACAGCCTAAGCTGGATATGGTTTCTGTGTCCTTGGTGCCTCAGCTTCTGTGTACTTCTCCAGCTTCCCCTTGAAGCCTGCAGACTTTTAGCATCCACAACATCTACTACCGCTGCGTGGTGAGACACTGCCTATTGCTAGCGCTGCGCCTGGCTCCCTGGCTTCACTTGCACTTCATTCCAGTTCTCGGCTTTGAGGGAACAGTGAAACAGCTGTTCCCTTTTCGTCCTCTTTGTGACAACATTCTTCATGTCGTAGACTTCTTTCATGACCCTTTTAAGTTGTTTCTTTTCCAGGCTAAAGTCCTGAACTATTCAGTCGTTCCTTGTACAGAAGCTGCCCCATATTGGGGACATCCATAAACACGCAAATAAATCAGCGCACTTGGCTTTCTGAAAAGCTATCAATAATATATTTTCCCTTTTGCTTGGAAACTAGGCTTGGTTTCTGTCAGTTGTCATGGGGGTAAGAAGAGAGGTCCTCCTGTGGGTTAATAAGTTGTTATAGATAGGAAAGAAAGAGTGACAGTAAATGGGCAGTTTTCCTGATAGAAGGAGGGTAGCAGTGGGTTTTCCCAGGGACCTGCGTGGAGCCCTGTGCTCTTCCACTTATTTATAAGTGATTTGGAAAGATAAATCATCACCCAGGAAAGTAAAAAAATAAAGAATGCTGCAAAGAGCTGTAGGAGAATTCAGTAAACCTGGGTAGAAGACAAAGCGACAGCTGTCACTGTGGCATGCTGTGACATGGCCATGGCACGTCAGCTATGCAGAGTAATAGAGATGGGCAGGAAAATCCAGTCAGCTGCAGGGACACAGCAGTGAGCTCTCAACTGGTTATTGGTATTCAGGAAAGATCTTGTTACTGGAGAATGTTCTCTGAAAGCACTGATTCAGTGTTCAGCAATAGTCAAATTTTACTGGAAATGAGAGGAAGAGGAAAAAAGTTAAATATCTGTGCTATACATAAACCCCCAGAGCTCCTATACCTTAGGAGTTATGTTTAGTTCTGATCACCTCACTTTAAGAAAGGGTGTGGTATAACTATGCACTGAAGAGAAACAGCATGTTTTTATGAGAGACATGAAGAGCTTCCTTGCAAATAAAGATTAAACAGTGTGGGATTTTTCATCTTGGAAACAAAGACCGCTGAGCAGCCATATGATAGAAGCCTATAAAATAGTTGGAATGGTGTGTAGAGGAAGGTTACAAAACTACTATTAAGTATTCTTCATAATGTAAGATCCAGGTGCCATCAGATGAAATTATCAGGTCACAGGTTTAAGACAAACATATGGATTATTTATGTATATGATGTATAGGTACATTGTGAAGCTAGTCATCTGAGGCTATTATGGAGGCCGAACATAGGTACTAGTCCTAGAAGGGGTGAGATATGCTCACAAGTGATAAATCTACTGAGATTTATTGTACCTGAGAACCTGGATGCCATCTCCAGCTCAAGAAATCCTTAAACTAGTGATTGCCTGAAGCTGGAAGCACATATTGAGACAAAGATCACTCTGTACTTGTCCTGTTCCTTGTACCCTTCATTACATATCTTCAATGGAGCAGCTAACTTTGGTCTGGCTGTATTTGTCTGTTGCTGTAAGCATGCTGAAGGCTGTGAGATTTCCATCACAGGAGCTTAAGAGCAGATTAGCTCAGCATCTCTGTGATGTGGGGTAGGTAGAGCTGATCCTGCTTCAGAAGGGAAGCTAGACTCGGGGACCTCCGAACATCACTTTGATCCCATTTCCTGCGATTCTGTGGAAACCACGAGTGAAAGTGCCTACTTCTCCTCTTCCCACCTCTGGGCTGTCATCAGGACACGAGAGAATGGGGTCCTGGGTGCTAAAGGGAAGGAAAGGCTGAAACAAGGGCAGAGCCTGCAACCAGCATGTAATCTTCCCACCATTGCGATCACTGTGGAGGCTGAGGCTGAGTTACACCTCTGAAGTGTGCCAGAGCAGACATGCCAGGATGTGACTCAAAGGCCAGGCTAAGCCATAAGCCGGGTCTGTAGGAGCTGGAGCCAACATCATGTCAGCCTGCTGTGTTACTGGCAGCCTGCCTTTGGAGGAGTGCAACAGCAGAACGAGGTTGCTTCAAGCCCTGGGAGAAAGGAATTACAACCACTGGGCCTGTATGTGTGAGCTGTTATAACATCGCAGCAGAAGCGGTGAAGATCCAAATGAAGGATCTAAGGAGCAGTTTCACAACACATCTGGCCCATGAGCTTCCCATGGAAAAAGGACAAAACAGGAATGGGCTTGCAGGACAGATAGCAGCCTCATCCCTACGTACTGCTCTTAGTTTCTCCTTTTGGTATGATTGTGGTTTTGGACTGTAAGCTAACCCGCAGGACCCTGTGGCCAGATGCAAGGCGATGTTGATGGTAGGGAGGGCAGCTACAGTAGATGCTGATGCTCGTGCATTTCAGAGGGCACATTCTTCAAGGCAATGCCACAGGGAAGTTACCGCTGAGTCTCCCTCCCGCTCCCTCTCCTCCAACAAAACCAATCCCTGTAGAGAGCATTGAAAATGGACAGCAATACACTTGAAGAGCTAACAAACTATGCTGGGAGAAAAAGATGAAAAAAACCCTCTGTAATTTGCAGTTACAGAGACAAATTGACCTCCCAAGTAACTGAAAGAACATAGGAAGACCTGGCATTTGAAAATCACTACATGCAAGAAAAGGTGTAAGCAAACAGTGAATTAGTGCATGTTCCCCTATGTCTTCTTTGAGAATGACTGAAGATTTATGTGAGCTACAGCCTTTTTTTCCAAGGACTTACTTTGAGGTCCTCTGTTATTAACAGACCAGTAGTATTGCCAGGAAGACAGCTGAACCTCTGACTTTCAGTCCAGCTCATCGTCCCCGAGTCCAGGAGACTGGAGCTGCATCTAACCACGAATACCCAAGCCTGGTAATCCCTCCTCAGAGGCAAAATAGCTTCCAGGCTCTGACTAGCTGTTGTGAAGAAACCTGAAGATGCCTTCCATGGCCGTATCATGCATGTTAGGAGGCTGAGAAGTCAGAAGTGTTTGATGGCTCCTGCCCAAGCCAACCTCATAGTGTCTACCACATATAAAGTATGAGTAACACCCAGTCTTTGAACCACAAGTAAACCACTTCAGTGTAGTTCCATTAAGGTATGTTCTACAAACAATAATTGCAGACAGTTCCCTGCAGTTCATAAATGCGTTCCACCTCCACAAACCCTCTCCTTTTCCTATGGGGCAAGATCTTTCCCTAATGCTTTTGAAACCAGAGCAACAAATGAAAATATTTCCAGCTTGTTTTTAACTGTTGCTGACAACCTCTAAAGTGATTAGAGAGCGTGTTTCTTTCATTTGTTTATTTTTTGTTATGTTACTTGCATTTATTAAATGCAGGCATAGCACAAAAAATTAGAGCATAAGGGATGTGTTTGTGGAATGAAACCTGGTTGGAAGAATGTCAGTCTGACTGCTAGTAGTCTTGAAGGTGGCATTTCTGCAATCCTGCTGGAAAAGGGAGCCTGACAGGACATAACACACCTCTGCTGTTCCAAAAGTACTTCTGTATTTAATGTAGAGAGACCAAAGGAATTGCATCTATTTTAGCTAGGCTCATCCTGGAGCCATCGCGTGATAGTTGCAGGAGGGAGATGATGTGGTATCAGCCCGTTATTGTTTGTGTGTCCTTATTAGCTCCCAGCATTAGGGAAATCAAAGATTACATTGCAACATCCTAATCAGGATCCTAACGAGTGTTTATAGGGAGCATTCTTTTCATTAAAAAGTGCAGTTTTGGCCTGTTTAAACTCTGATCGGAATTCTCCAGATTTTTTAGGCAGGACTCTTGAAGGCTTTGGGCACCACTCGCAACAGGGGCAAGAAGACTAGGGTCTCTTACACAAGCTGACTAGAGAAGTCTTCATCTCTTCGCCTCTGAGGAACAAGGCATTTTGGGGCAGGTGTCTTTTACAGAAAATTTTAGCTTGGACTGCAGAAGGAAACAACTACTCTACAGCCTATGGTTAAAACATTCCTCTACAAAACATTACTCATTTGTGCCCAAATTAATATTTGAATATTTTGCAGATCCCAGGACTGTTTCATCAGGTGAGGTTGGGATAATTCCACTCAGAATGGTGTATGGAAGTGATTAACAGACACTGCTCAGAGGGAGGTCTCCATCCACACGCCTGCTCTCACATAGCAGAGGAGGCCTCCAAAACCAATTCTCTGTCGTGTCTCTTCTCCCTCTCGGTACGAGCTCTGACAAAACCTTTTGGATAGGTTTGTCACCTGCAGCTGTGAACTCAGCTATTGGCTTTCACTGCAGATAGAGCAGGTCAAAACTGAGTTTTCCATTTTCTTGAAATTAATTAAAATCGAGCATTTTCAGTTTCTGTCCCATCTAAAATAATTTTTATTCATTTTTCTGCTCAACATTGCAAGCCTCTCCACTGTTCCCTTTCCCAGTAAAATTTGCATGTCCCTAATCCTAGGATTTACTTAAGCAACTACGGAGAATCCTGAAATGACTTCTCCTCCAACTGCTCCATCTCCAGCTGGAGACAATTACCGATTTGTCCAATTCTCACCACATATATTATTAAGATCAAAGGCAGACCTCAAAACATTAGCAACTAATTTCAGTGTTATAGTTCTAATAAAATAAAAGCTGGCCACTATTAGGCAACATCTCTTTTGTATGTGGTCACTTCTTCATTGAATTCTGAGGTTTTCTTCCTTCCCAGATAGAATTAATCATAGTTGCAAGGATCTATGGATTACTGCTGCTTTTAAATTTGCAGCAGGGTGGCAGATGGGAGTAATTTGGGTATGTCCCTGGCAGGAGCATGGAGAGAGGCAGAATAGTGTTAATAATTTGGTTTTTCTTATTCTAATAAAATTCTGCATTCAGTGTTAGAGACTCTTTTTGCAAAGGTCTCCTTTTATCACATGGCTTGGTAGCAGATGTTGATTTGTTCTTTATCATTGCAAGCAAGAGGAAAAGAAAGGGCCACAGTTGAAGTTCCACAAGGCCAAGTGCAAAGTCCTGCACATGGGTTGGGGCAATCCTGAGCACAAATACAGGCTGGGCAGAGAATGGATAGAGAACGGCTCTGAGGAGAAGAGCTTGGGAGTGTTGGTTGATGAGAATCTCAGCAGGACCCGGCAATGTGCACTCACAGCCCAGAAGGCCAACCATATCCTGGGCTGCATCAAAAGAAGCGTGGCCAGCAGGTCGAGGGAGGTGATTCTGCCCCTCTGCTCTGCTCTGGTGAGACCCCACCTGGAGTCCTGTGTTCAGCTCTGGGGCCCCCAGCATAAGAAGGACATGGACCTGTTGGAGCGAGTCTAGAGGAGGCCCATGAAGATGATCAGTGGGCTGCAGCACCTCTCCTATGAAGACAGGCTGAGAGAGCTGGGGTTGTTCAGCCTGGAGAAGAGAAGGCTCCAGGGAGACCTCAGAGCAGCCTTCCAGTACCTGAAGGGGGGCCTACAAGAAAGCTGGAGAGGGACTTTTTACAAGGGAACATAGTGACAGGACAAGTGGTAATGGCTACAAACCGAAAGAAGGTAGATTTAGATTAGATATAAGGAAGAAGTTCTTCACTGTGAGGGTGGTGAGGCACTGGAACAGGTTGCCCAGAGAAGCTGTGGATGCCCCCTCCCTGGAAGTGCTCAAGGCCGGGTTGGATGGGGCTTTGAACAACCTGGTCTAGTGGAAGGTGTCTCTGCCCATGGCGAGGAGGCTGGAACTGGATGATCTTTAAGGTCCCCTCCAACCCAAACCATTCTACGATTCTGTGATCTCTTCTGAGGTGTGAACTGGCCTCTGGGCTGCTGCACAGAAGATGCTCCCCTGGACGCTTCTCCTCTTTTGTATTGAATGTGGCTGCTGCTTTTTGGGCTATCAGTGACCTCTGTTGCGGGTAACCGCTCCTGAGTGGGACTTTCCAGGAGCCATGGGTACTAACAACACCGTGTGAGCAAACCTCAAACAGCAAGAGGTGAGCGCCGTACCTCTCGGCTTGGCTGGGGTGATTTTGTCACTGAATCGCTTTGCAGTGCCATCCTCCCCATCATCACCCCGAACTGTCGTGTGGTTCCAGGTGTGACATGGCAGCAGAGCAGTGTGGGTGCCTTCGGCTGGCCTCGGTGCCTGTGTGGTGGACAGGCTAATTCCCTCTGCCATGAACTGGGTAGCCGGGGTGCAGTTGTGAGCCCTGTCTGGATGTGCTGCCAGATAAAGGGGATGTCTTAAACCACTGTGGCAAAATTTGTTAGAGTTGCTCTGCCAGAGCCCGGAGTTAAAAGGGGCCTTTTCCCATGTAGTCATGCCAGAAGAGATGATCACAAACAACTGGCTGTCACTGATCTGCTCTGAAGTCCCAGTTTTTGCAACACCCCGATTTAAACTGTTCCATCCCGCAGTGAGTCCAAGGGTACCGATCAACCGGGCAAAGCCTCCTGCTTACAGGGAAAGCTTTGCAGGAGGGACTTGCATCTCAGAGCTGGAGCTGCTCTGTCAGGGCAGCACAGAACAACACAGCTGCTGCCGAAGTCTCTGCTCTGGCTCCTGCATCTGCATCGCCTGGGGTGGCCCTTCCGTCACCTTGTGGTCGGCACCAGTGCAAATTGATCTCTTGTGATTTTTATTTGGAGGTGAGCTGGACATCACCTTCGTGTGACCTTTAATCTTCAAACAACGTTTTTTTTTAAAGCTGAAATAATACATGCACTGATAATGTTGTAAAACGTGTGGGTCTGGATTTTCCCCCTGCTTCACGTCTGCAACATTATAGATTTGATATGACCTACCGCAACTGTGTTGTGTATGCTGCATAATACATCATTACAACTCCAGAGGGCCTCTCAAAGGCGAATCTGAAAGCTGAGTTATGGCAACCCACCTCAACCCGTAACAGCCATTAGCTCACTTCTGACACTTTGCTAGGCTTCCTGACTTTCTGCCTGGTTTGTTTCGGAAGCAGAAGGGAAAGACGGGATTTCTGTCGGATATAGGCCAGCTCTTCAGCTGGTCACTGGAGCTTTGCCAGTTCTTGCCAGATGGGGATTGGGCACTGGCTTTGTCAGATGAAATATTACCTAGCCAAGATTTAGTAGTGTCTGGCTAGACATTCCTGGCTTTCTAAGAGATTTGTTGTCACTCATCCCGAATACTCTGGTCTTGGATCTGGTATTATCTGACTATAGCTTTTCCTCCAGCTACTTGCAGTGAGGTATTTATGTACACACAATCACAGCAGATAAATCTCTTATAAAGAGATAATCGTAATCTCTTTAATCAGCACACTGTAGTAATTCCCCATAAATAGACAGGCTGCAGCAAACCTTTTACTAGGTCAGTAATTCACTCATGTTTTCTCTCTTCTCTGGTGTCCTGTGTCAACTGCGTAGCAGGAGGTGTTTCAGAGAGATGAAGACATTAAATGATCATGTGTACATATAGGAGCTGATAGTATGCATCTTGCATGCATATGCTATTTGGTGATAACAAGTCTGAGGATAGCATGCAAAGATGAGTAGGAAGAATGCAAACACGTCTTCACTGTGATTTAGCACATGTCAAATTCCAGTGACTCCTATCTTGGGGCATTCCCTACTAAACCAGCATTTACAACGTGCTTTTGTTTGCTCTTAGTTCCCAGAAGCTAACGATGCTGCTGACACTGCAGAAGTTACAGTTATGTTTCTTGTCACACGTGGTGCACATACATTATTGTACGTGTACTTGTATGAATGAGTTATTGAAATAGCAGGGAACGTGAATTGCACACCTGCCTCCAGCAAACTCCTCTTGTCTGGGTTTATTCAGTTGCTGTGGGATCAGTAAAAACATTTCTAAAGGAAAAATGATTCATCCAAGGAGCTCTAGCAAGAGGTCAGCTCTGTACATACTCACTCCAGAAAATGGGGGAGAATGTCTGACGAGAGGAAACCCAATGGTGTTACCTGCCCGCAGCCCCTGCTCCGGCCCTTCTCGCCATGCAGGCGTTAACACTTTTGCAGGCATTTTTTAAAGAAGATTGATTCAAAGTACATGCTAGGGGGTTTAGCATGTTGACTACTGCACTGGAGGGACTCCAGGTAAAGCAAGGAGAGCAAATCAGGTTTGGGAAATTGGTGGGGCTCATCTTAATTGTCAGCCAATGTTCTCATTTCAGGCAAAGGTGTTGTAACTCCAAGTTTGGGGCTGTCTGGAGAGACCAAGGAAGTACGATGGGAAAGAAGAGTGCTTCAAGCATCCCAGGGTTTGCCTTAGAAGACAGGACAGCATAACCTCTAATGTTTACTTTCTTTCCCGATTTGCAGGTCAGCTTTAGCAGGCCTGCACGCACTTGAAAAAAGAATGACAAGCTGCGTCCAGTCCCATGGGTCTTACTCATGGGACTAGTCCTTACTCATCGGATCGGCCCCCGCAAGGTCGATGAGACTGCTTGTATGATTGAGCCTTTTGGCAGAAAGGCCTGTTCATTCAGATGGGGATCTGTTTGTTCTGTGTGCTGTAAAAATGCAGCCGTCGCTGGAAGGCAGCAGGAATTTTACCTGTGCGAGCTCAAATGCTCAGAGGGTCACGAGCCTACCTGGGACAGTCCTGGAGTCCAGGACAGTCCTGGCACCCCAGCAACAGTGGCTTCTTCAAGAAGCCACCGTGAATGTGCATCCAGGCACAAGGGGTTTTTTCTGTTTCCACATCTCATCCCGGAGTCCCCAGAGCTTCCCTGTTCCCAGGGCTGTGGCAGCACATAGGGCTCTCGTGTCTTTTTAGTTGCTATAGGATTTATGTCATTTAAGTCAGTTGAGGAAGGTGGGAACGGAGGCAGAGTGTTCCCATTCATGTGATGTGTTGCAAAGGACATTCCTCTGTGTCCCTGTTTTTCCCTACACAAGCAAAAATGTTGCCACCCTCAACTACAGAGCAGCTGTGAGCCAGGAAAGGGGGCAAGCTCTGATCTGGGCAGCTGAAGGCTGTAAAACTCAGTGTTGGAACTGGTCCAGGTGCAGAGACCCCCCCCAGCCCTGATGATCACAAACATCCCGGACATCCGTTTCAACATGGCACCTTCATCAGCAGTGTCCTTGGCTGCGGCTGCTGATACTGGCTGTATTTTCACTGCAGAGATGGATGCGTGGGGATTGCCCAGCTCGGAATAACAATGGCGCTTCCTGCCCTGCAGAGCAGGCAGCGGTGGGGCACAGCACCGCGGGAGACCTCTTTTTTTATCTCGGCTTCCTCTTAAAGCTCAGCATCTGGAAGGAAGGATGGTCCTACAGTTAGGACACTGGGCTGGCAGGGCTGAGCTGCAGTTCTAGTTTCTACCTGTGCTTTCCCGTGTGATTTTTGAGAAAGTCACTTACTTAAACTCTGCTTTGTTCTGTTGCATTTTAGGAACGGGAGCAATTCCCTATTTCAGAGGAGAAAAGGTCATGAAAGTTTGTGGCTTAACTGGAGAACATGGTCATGAGAGCCTAACAAGTAACAAGTGTGAGAGAGGAGGAAAAGCTGGTAGGCTGTGAGACTCGGGGATCCTGTCTGACGGTGTTAAAGGCATCACAGTGGCGGGAGTCCTCCGAGTTTGGTCGGGTTTCTTGTTTTTCCTGAGGTGTCTCCTACAGACACCTGAAGTTCAGCTTTTTGTAGTTAGGGTGATCTTTGGAGCATGCAGCCCCATAGCAAGGAGAGACTTTACCCTGCTGTGTATAACTTTCAAGGATCTGTGTGTAGGCAAATTTGCCCGTGAAGAAAAGTCCTTCCTCACAGCACGAGGCTGCCGTGACAGGACGTTCCTGAAATGTTGTCATCACCAACAGAAGGGCCCGATGCTTGCTAATCTGTTTAAAAACACCTGTTTTGGGTGAAAGTGCCCTCAGGAACCGGACACCAGAACTGCAGTGCGATCAGGATGGAGACCGATCAGCTGATTTGTCTCTGCTGCCCTCACTCCACCGCTGAGGACGTGGTGAGAAGACAAGGACGCGCCTCGGTGAATTGCCCGGCAGCCTTGAGTGGCGTTTGAATTTCACGATTAGTGGTTTTGATCGGGCTTTTCTCATCTGTGTTTTTCACTCAGTGGAAGGTGTTTGTAAGCGGGGACCTCTGTCCCCTTCAATAAAATGGTGCTGACCAAATCAGAGTGGGGAAGGGCTTTGCTGCAGAGACAGAGTTGGAGCCCAGAGCAAAGGGCCAGAAGGGAAGGTGCATGCCCAGAACTAGGGAAGGTCCCCCCACTTTGGCTGGGGGATCACAGGACCCTTGGGAACAGCAGTGGGCTGCTACAAAGCCGTGCTCTCAGCCAGTTGAAGTTGTTGGTGCTCTTTTCAAGTCAGCTGTCCTGCAGTCTCTCTCCGAGGAGAGGGAGCCAACAGCTTAAAAACTTGATTTTCTTCTGAAGCTTGCTAGGGATTGATGATAAAATAAGCTAAATTCTCTCTCTTTTTTTTTTTTTTTTTTTCTTTAGACGGGGCACCTTAAGTATAAGCAGTAAGGTCAAAAGAAGTTAGACTTGAGGATGCTTCGGTATGATTTAGGAAGGGGGCCCTGAATGAACTGGCAGCTGTATTCCAATGAATATTGACTGAGCAATTCAAGGTACTTTTGCTCCCCAAGCACCAGCCCATCCAGCATTACAGGTTACACCCCTTAGCTGCTCCAGCAGGCAGTTTGTTGTCCTAGCTAGGACTCCCTCTGCAAGCAGACCAAGCCGCAGCAGCCTCCTCTGTGCTTCAAGGAACACAAATGGGCTGAATTTGCCAACACGGTTACTGCCGGAGCAGCAGCCTCTCGCAGAGAGGCGGCCAGCTGCGAGGGGCAGCCACTTCTGAAAGTGCTCCTCCTGTTTCCAAAGGCAACACCTGTTTTTGCAGTTAATAGTTAAAATTAGGTAACTGCTGTATTTCAGCTGTTGACAGTTCTGCTTTGGCTTTGCTTAAACCCATGTTTTCAAGGGCTCTTCTACATGCACAAATGGCAACAACAGCTTGCTGATAAACCAGGGAAGTTTTTTATAGAAGCTCTGAAGCATCAGGCAGTTTAGCACTGATTTAAAGTTTAAAGCCTGTTAATTAATATTGTCAAATTGGTCAGGTTGCTGAAATCAATCTGAACATGGTTTTGCTTAAGCCATTTCCTAAACCAGTCTTTAAAGCACATCATTACATCGGTGCAGAAATCTGAGCATAGATATGGTTTTTTGTTTCTTTGCACGGCGTTAGACCTGCTTTTGCTTGTACAACAGTGGCAGTTCAAATCAGAAGACAAAATACTTCTTTGATACTTTAAAAATGAATTTGGTAAAATCTCAGATCTTGTCCTTCCTATTTAAGAACGTGCCAAATAAAACTGGGGAAGACAAGCTTGAAAAAAGACAGGAAGTAAAACCAAAAAGGCATCCACCCTTCTTCATATGTTATAAAGCAGCAGAAAGACCTCATGAGTTAAAAATACTTTCACAACACCATTAAATCTATTTATCTTTTCAAGGTCCAGTGTTTCCTTTTTGTCAGTGTGCTTTGGTTATTCTCCTTTATGATCTCTTTTCCACTTCCAGCCCACAAGACTAAACATGCTTTATTTTTTTTCATTCTACGTTCCCCCTTTCCTGTTCTTGCCTCCTCACACTCACCCCCAGAGATCTGGGATGGTCTGAAGACAAGACAGAGCTCCTGCTGTGTCTAAAGATAGCTTCTGGGCTGGATGCATGATGCGATACGAGCCTTTCACTGTCTGGGTTACTAATTTGGCTATGAAACAATCGATCATGATTGAAATAGGCTGTTCTTCAGTAGCTTTCTACTGGTCTGTTTGATATGATTTATTCCTGTTCATATCAATCCAGTCCTGTTTGTCACAAATCACCACCACAACTGAGCTTAACCTGCTCTCAATCTGATCCCCACCAAGATGGTGAGAGCCTTCGGTTGCATCTGTCCTGTCTGGATTTTCTCCTGGTGTTGTTGTTGCCCGTGCTGTAACTGCAACAGTTCTTTTTACAGAAAAATTGACCCAGTGCTTTTCATCAACTGGAAAAGACAAGTCAGCGCCCCAGCAGTAAGGGCACAAGCAAACCCTCCCTTTGCTGTCAGCTATGCCATTTGAAGATGTTATTGCCTCTTCAGGGTACAGGTGGTGGTCCCTTTGCTGGAGGACACCATTTCCAAACCTCTGACGCTGGACAAGACCATGCACACAACCTCTGATCAGCTTCAGTCAGCCACATGGGTTTGAACAGTCAGCACTGGTACATTAAAATAATATCTGGCTGATTTTGACAACAGCAGGCTGGGGAGTCCTGCTGTAGAGGGTCCCTCCTGCTGGTAGATCACAGGAGTGGCCACTGTGAGTAAGAAGATGCTGTTGTGCCCTAGGCAGTGAAAATGCCTTTTGCTGGCAGAGATAACCCTAAAAGTCTGTTCACAGCCTGTGTGTGCACTCAGAGCTGGACTGGGCACGCTCTCCAAAGAGGGAGGACGTTTGCTGCTGCAGCTCTTGTGGTGTCTGTGGAGGCCTGTTGACCTGCTGCTGCTGTGCCTAGCATGGTTTGGACCTGAATCAGCTTGGACCTTCAGGCAATGTCTAGCCTGTGGCTTGGCGATCAGCTTAGACCCAGTCTCACAAGCAGTTCAGATGTGGCCACCCTGCTGCAGAAAGCAAAGCTGGACAGTTGTGATCTGGTGAGCCACTGACCTCAGGATCAGAGAATGGGTCTGGGCACATTTTATTTGCTGGTATTACTGTCCTCTCTGTGCCTCACTGTTTGTCCAGTGTCTGCACCCCAGTTTTTCTAAATCCTAAAGATGTCATTGTAATACAAAGGCACAACCTGAAATAAGAGTGGTCATTTAATACCCAGGGAGACATCTCTTAGGATTTTCTGCATCCCAGAGGTCACCCTGGCATTCCAGTGCTCTCAGGGACACAGGAGATCATAGAATCATAGAAAATGGACTTGATTAGACAGGCAGGACTGGAGCGATGTGGTCTCCAGTCATATTTACAGGCTAGCTTCACTTGGAGTCCCTGCTCTCAGTGCACCAAGAGGTAGCAAGACCAAAGGAGCTGAAACATGAATAGGAGCTGGAAGTTTGGAGTTCTTTTCTGGCATGGCAGATTTGCTCTGTGGCTTTCGCCAAATTTCTCTAAGCTTCAGTCTCTTGGCACTGAAAATGGAGAAAATACTTTACTCCCATGGTGGTTGCAACACTCACTGAGGAGCCATCAGCAGAGTTCTTTAGATCAGCAGATGGGAGGATTTGTGTGGTATTCATTTGTTATTTGCATCACAGACCTCCCTTTTTGTCCGATCAGGAGGTTTTTTTGCCTGGGTGTCTTGTTGGAACTGCCACTGGCATCCTAGTTCTGGGCATGCACTGCACGTTTTACCTGCTCTCTGAACATTGATCAAAGCTTCTGGGAGAAGCCAGCAACATACTAAATACATGTCAGTTCAGTTGTTTTTACATGCAGAGCTTTGCTTAGCCTGCTAAAGCTCATTGTCTCCAAGCCAAGTAATTGAAGGAGTCGAGGCCCTGTTTAACCTTTCGGGAAGAGCTGATGCTTTGACATCCACAAAGAACTTCTTTGTTTGAGGAGCTAAAGGATCTTTGCGAGGTTAGGCTCAGGTATTAGAGCCCGGCACATGGTCGCTAGCTGTAATGAGTAAGGTAGGTGGTTGGGGCTGGGATGTGGGAGACCTAGGGCTTGACTGATTCCTCTGCCCAAGGGAATTTGAAACTGCACCTCCCACCTGCGAGGACATTGCCCTCGCCACCAGGTGTGAATTAGTGTACTCTTGACAGACAGAAGAAAGATATTGCAAGCACTCTCAATCCCTCATGTTGGATCTTCTGCTTTCTATAAGGTAACTTAATGATTAATCTGCAGGGAAAAAAAGCAAACAGCCCTTGAACAACTAATTTCAGGCTCTGATTCCTGCTCCTGTGAACAGTGGGGACTGCAGGTTACCCACACCAGGGTGCCTCAGAGTTTGTTTTATGATGGCAGACCCTCAGTTTGAAGCCTTGGGCTGAATGAGACAAAGAGTGGAGTTGAACCAGGAACGTCTTATTTTCTGAGATGTCCTAAACCCTGAATTAAAGAGGGAACGGTGGTCTTCCTCGGTTTTTGAACGTGGGCTGTCAGTTGGATGTGGTGAAAAATTCACGGTAGAGCAAACCATCTTCTTCTGGGAAATATTCTGCCTGAGATCCCACAGTCACCATCCCGCAGGCAGTCTGCCTCTGTAAGGTGGGCTCCTTCACAAGAGTCAGGGCAATACGAATTTTACCCCACCACTGTTCAGCCTTCACTATGGCTGTTGATTTATATGTCTGCTCTGAAAATGTCTATAATGAATAAACCTGTAATGCCTTTTTTCATTATTCAGACTATATTCATACAGCAGTCATTTTATCTCATTTTTTTGCTCTCAGTTGTCCCTGGTGCTATTTTCTGTGCTTCTGCCTGTGTTGGAAGTGAATTTGGGCCAACACACTGAATAACTGTTGTTCCTTATCTTGTGGCAATCATATTCAGCAACTCTGTGTTCAAAGTGATGTAGTTAATGGGAGAAGAATTTAATTGCACCATCTTTATTCCATTGTCTTTGTTTCCTTTGTCCCCTTTGGGATTGTTACCCTGGCATGTGCAGTTGCAGACTTGCCCTCTTTTAACCCAAGTCACCCTCTAATTGATCACCACCATTCTGCAACCTGGAAAACCATGGATCTGCCTTGCTGCAGGCTGAAACTGGCACCACGTGAGGTATTTCTCCAGTGTCATGCCTCGTATTAGCCAGGTACTCTACAAGCTACTTTGGCATATTCACCCCTATAAATCTGTCCAGTATAATGAGGCTCATGGGTTATTTAAGGTGGAGGGCTGTCGGCTAAGTGCTAAAGACCTGTCTTTCATCCACATCCTCATGTAAGCAATTCCACGTTTGCTGTCCATATGGACATTGCGAGAACAGAGGAATCTTGCAAGAGCACTTAATTACCTTACATTACCTCAGAAACCCATTTGACTTGCTAAGTTCTGCAATAATCACATTTTGTAATTGATTTAAAATGAACAACAGAATCATCCAGGTCCCACACAGTGTAATGAATACATTGATTGCAGTTAATTAATAACATGCTCCTTTTTATTCCAGAACATGGCCAGAAAGCCAAGTGTATCATTAACATCTACTGAGGGAGTAATGATTAATTGGGTTTACTATTTATGTTCACAAGAAAGCCAATAACTGTTTGGCATGTTTGGGCTGTGGAGAGGCTCTAATATGTATCCTCACACTCTTACAGCTTATTTTATGTTGCACACAGAGGGGTGATTCTTGCTGTCCAAACCCTGGCATAAGCCGTACAAATCTACAAACAGCTGGGCCAGTGCTTTTCAATTACGCTTAACTCATCCCCTGTTGATGCCTTGGCAATGAGCCTAGTGTAATGATGTGAGGCACTGCCTCATGACCCTGAGCCCATAGACTAATGCTTAAAGGACTCTGGTCCACAACTGTAGAAATGTGCTTCAGGAACAGACTTCCTTAAATATCGATTACTAGAAGTGAAACGATTCAGTGAGCTCAAATGACTGCAAGATGGATGCTGCTGCATTGCTGCGTCTCTCGAGGCAGCTCCCTGCTCCCCCTTGCCTCCTGTTGTGCCCGTGGCTGGTGCGATGCTACCAGCACGCAGGCAGCTCTGAACACACTGCGATGGATGAGCCAGGCAGTCTCTGTGTCACCTAGTCTCAGCTCACCTGTTTTCCAGCAGGTTCTTGAAGCTGTTTACAATTCATTTTGGTGGCCGTAAGTCTGCTTCTTGTCTAGCTCTTTTCTGGAAGGTCTTATGCACTCAGGCTAGCACATAGGCAAGCTAAAAAAATGCAGGTGCCTCTGCCTAGTGAGCAGTACACAGCCAGTCATATGCCTGGAGTGTACTTATGCATTGAGACACAGGACAGAGGTTGTGGTATCCCAACCTGGGAGTGGGCACGCAAACGTTGCTTCTTGGGGAACACCTGTATTTTGATCACATGGTGGATGTGCACCCAACTCTGTGAAGAAGATGGAGCTAGACAGCTGTATTTTTTTGTCTCTATAAGCAGTTACAGAAAACTTCTTAGCCAAAAAAAAATTTGAGTCAATGAAAAAAACCCCTCCTACCTCCTCCAAAAAGGTACTGGAATGTGAGGCAAAAGCATACTTTTGCCTTTCAGGTACTAAGCAGGGCTTTGTGGTTGACCACTGCCAATTGCTGGTGCACAAAGCCAGGACTCTTGAGGCTCAAGAGCAGTGTGGCGCTGGGAAATCTCTGCCCCACCAACCACCTACTGTTTGGCCTTGGGGTAGTCGTGTCATCTCTCTCTGCATCTCTGCTTCCTTCTCAGAATATGCCTTGTCTATGTACACTGGGTTCTCTGGGGTAAGGACCAGCCCATGACATTTATTAATATAGTGCTTGGCATGCTGGAGCATGACTCCACTGAGGTCTCCATTTGCTACCGAAGTGCAAAATAATTAAAAGAGTACGTTAAGGCTTCTTTTATGCAATTCAGTCATCCAGACAGTTGATGGTTCTTAGCTTCTAGGTAGAGTTTGACTTGGGCCTCAAAATTGTGTGTCTTGCTTATAAGATGATTTGCTTGCAGTATGCTCTACTGTCATGGTTACAACCACTGGACAACCCCTCTGTATGTGGAAGAGTAGCTGAGCATTTTTCCTGCAGAGCCCTTAGACTGGAACCTGTCCCTGCTTGTCCCAAAAGAGCACTCAGTGGAAGATACCTTCACAAGCATTTCAGAAAGTGGTGTCTGATTTTGGGGACCCACAAAGAAACAACTTGTTCTGCCTCAGAAGTCTGAGCAGCCACAAACCAAAGTGCTCAGCACATCAGAAAACCCTTCACTAGGGACATCAGGATCTGAGTCCAAGGGAATATGAGTGTTTTCCAGGTTGACATGATATGGAGAAGCTCTCCTGCCGCCAGCCAAGCCAACTCCTAACGAGAAGTCAAGTTGCTGCAGTTACAATGTACTTGAGCTTTCTGCAGCTGCGTGGCCCTGGCTGCACCTGGTTTGCTCTCGCCCTGCTCAGAGCAGGGACAGAAGTCACTCGTGTCTGGTGTGAAAGCTGCTGAAAATACCCAACATGTTGTCTGATGTAAAACTGAGTCAGCAGCACCGACAACAGGAGAGCCCAGAAATACATTCCCTTCCTGAAAGGGCCAGATGAAATAACCTTTGAAGAATGGGAGAGCTCCCTTTGCAACTATTGAACAAACCATTGACAAGTGCCGGGATATCTACTAAGAGCAAGCTTTTAGGTCTTGCGCCACATTATTTCTGGACCTTTTAGCCTCCTCAGCAAGCTGCAGTCTTTTACATGGTGCGATTTGGCTGTGGAGTCCCCTGGTGTGATGCAGAAGAGGGGGTGCGGGACAGTTCTGGCTCCAGGCGGCATTAAACTCACAAATTATCAGTAAGCTCAACTTTGAACTTCCACCTTCACTACGCCTGGCAACTTGCCTCTTTGGTGCAGATGATGTAGCCCTGAAAAACATGCTCTGCCACATCGCAGACACCGGCAAGCAATGCAACCTGTGGCAAGGAGATGATAATCCCCTATGAAGGAGCACAAATTAGAGAGGAAATGCTCATTTTCAGTAAATGGCTTTCAAATAAAGCACCCCTGACAGGACAGCTTAAAAAGCCTTTTAATTAGTCAATTTTCCTTCCACCGTTTAGTGTCTTATGACTGCTAAGCTTTTTATTGCTTTACATTTCTGTGCCGGTTTGTATGGTGACCCAGTAGCCTACATCAGGCTCTAGTGGCAGCAAAATCTGCTGCACCAAAAGCATCTGACAGCTTCTTGGAAGTCACCTTAGATTTTACAAAACAAAAGTGCAGTAACTTCTGACAAAGGGATGGTCCGGTACAGTGTCATTTCTTTTCCTGTACTTCAGTTTTACCCAACATAGCAAGAGGTAAGCTTCATTTGAGGAAGACAACACTGGAAGAGCACTATGCTAAAGCGCAATCCTACACCTTGGCATTACCATAGGCATTTGTCAGAAATGCAATGAATTAGGAAGATTTATGCCTTAGGTTTGGGTGCTATTGGGGTAGCAGGCAAGCAAATTACTTGAGGTGGGATGTGGTGCCCTGGAGACCATGTATCCATCTAGAAACAATGGAGTTCCTTGAGACCAGGTAGAACAATGAAGAAAGGGTTGATGGTAACTTGCCTGATAAAAGAGTCCACTGAGCTGATCCTATGTTGCTAATGGGAGGGACCTTGTTTTGTTCTGCATTATGCAAGTCAAGGAGGGATCACTTCCCATGCCAGGTCTGTGCTGTGCTTTGTGCCTCCCAGGGCTGGTGTACAGTGGCTGATGCTGCCTTGGCTCCGCACATTTCCCCAAGGTGAGGTAGGTTGCTCGCATCCTACTCCTGCTGAGCACTTTTTGGTTGGATTATTTCCTCCTGGGGTCAGAAAACTGGAGCAAATCCACAAGAGGGGTGGGATGGCTCAGCAGGTAGCTGAACCATATCCCTCTGCTGCCACAGACTTGCCCCAGACTTGCAAAGGCAGCCTCGTGCAGGTACCCAGCCCCACACAGAGTCCATAGTGAGGGGTCAGTACCGCTGGAGAGAGATGCAGGAAGCCACCAGGCTACGTTGGAGACTATCCAGAGCCAGTCAAAATGAAATGCGGGGCACAGGGCCATCTGAGCTACTGCCTCTCTCCTGAGGACAGGCACCTACAAAGGTGCCCTGCCTGGGACTAGGTGCCAGCACTTCATCTCCCAGGGTTTCTGGAATATGGGCCTGGAAAAGCTCTTTTGGGTAGATGGGCTTTGGACCCTTGTGTTTGGATTTACTATGCTGGACCTTTCTTTGCCATTTCCCTTGTTCTGAGGAGGCTGCAAGAAAATCTTTTTCTTCACTCACTTTAGCACTGGAACTAAACACTGAATTTCCTACTTGCTACAACCCTTTCCTAGAAAAGGGCCCAGCTGCCTCAGACTTATAACAGCCCCAGCCCTGGGCTTGGATTTCACATGGTCAGGGACATGTGAAAGTGCCATAACAGGCATTGTAAAGACTGTAGGCAGACAATCAGTGTTTACTGAGCTATCATGAAAAATGCATGGTGAGACAGAACATATATGTATGGGAGTGTGTGTATGTATGTTCATATGTAGTTCCACGTTTAGCTTCCCCTTGGGTACTCACTGAGCTGAGGGTGGTGTCCCCTCACTCATTAAACCTTTCTTCTGGGAGAGACTGCAGTGATGTGGCTGGTCCTCTGCTAGGATATCGTGCCCTTCTCCTGCTGGGACTTGTGACTCCTTCTGAGGTCTCCTAGAGCTGCTTGAGAACTACAGTTTTCAAGAAGCAGAACTAATCTTGTTGCTTTGTTCTTCTGTGTTGGAATTACTTCCCACCCCCCCATTTGTCTGTAGCAACATCAGGAAAATAAAACATTTGATCTACTACGTAGATATGTTTCAGTCCAAAGTGAAGGGAAGGCTTTAACTTTTAAAGATCGTCTTTGATCTGGGAGACATGGGTGACACATCCTTGGCAGTGCCATGGATGCTAAGGCACTGCAATTTGATCTGGTCAGCCTGAGTTCACAAGCCTGAGTTCATGGGGAGATCCCCTGGGTAATCACAGGGAGTCCATCAGGTCACAACTTACGATGTTGGACCCATTTATAGGTACACCCTCAGATATATATGTGCTGCTCTTTTGTCCAAAGCCTGTTTTCAGTTCAGTGGTCCCTCCTAAAAATGGTACAGTAGACAAAATATTCTGGACAGAAATCTGCTGAGCAGGAGAAATCTTTAGTTGGAAAGTACCCTTTCTGCAATCTCACCCAACCCAAAACACTGGCTTACAAGTTTGAAATTGTATCACTTTTTAATTAAGTACTGACTGATGTTACCTTTAGAATCATGGGCTGGAGACACAGGGTGCTAATGATTAAATATCTTGATCCCTATCCCATAATCCTAATGTTCTGCCAGTTGGCTATCAAAGTATGTCCGGAGCAGAACAAGCATTTGGCAACTTTGCAGCCTTCAGTGATTTAAAAAAAAAAACCCAAATTACTCTTTATTTTATGTTCCTATTTTAATCTATAAGCAGTATCTACAGCAGCTAAAGAAAGGCTGTTCAGCTTTTCCTGGGTTTCACAAACTTTGAGGAACTGTCACGATGAAGTCTGTTTTCCAGCTACAAAGTGCTTGGTAGTTTAATAACAAGCTTTGGACAGGAAGACCAAACGCTTCTCCAGGGAGTGGCAGTAGGATTAAATGCAATAAAAAGGCCTTAGTCACGGTCATGTATGCATGGGTGCAAAGGCATGCTCCCAATAGCATTGCCTTTGAGGGTGTTCGTGTGGTGGACACAACTGGAAAATCCTTTGCCATGGTCCATCTCCTTCAATGACAGATTGCTTACAGTTTTGTCCTGAACTGTGTCCTGTAGTTTCTTGAGCTTGTTTGCTTATATGGTATTTGAACCCATTCAGAAATCTATAGAGTATTTGGATTAAAAACTGAGCTGTATTTGTCAAAGACAACACTTAGCTGGTACTGCCACAGTGTCAAATCTCGCCAAAGGGCCATCAAGCAGCCAGCAAATGACCTAAAGATGGTCCCTCCTCTGACAGACAGGTTTTAATGGGATCATATTCAGCAAAACAAAACTGGGCAGGGGTAGGTAGTCCTTCCTAGCAGGAGCTTGCCCATCTGAGGCCGCACATGCCAGGAGCTGGGGCAAACTGGAGATGGGAATCTGTCTGCAGGGGTGGCTTTGGCTTTTGTGCTGAACGCCTCTTTTGTCGCTCTTCCAGAGAGGGAGCACCCCTCCATTTGCTTCAGTGGCTGCTGTTCCTACCCCTTTCTTTCCTTTGGTTTGGTTTAAGGAGGCTTAAAACCTGTGATGCAGCTATTCTCATTATTTGTTCTTGGTTTAACCACAGATTACTTATTCTAAGCGTTGCTCTTACCAACTACAGACTGCTTGACAGGAAAGACTTTGTTTTCCTTAATATCCTACAGTGAGACAGCCAAAGTTTCCAAAAAGGATTCATTAATTGCCCAAATTTAGCTCACTTTTCCAGCAGATATAAAGCCAGGTCTTTCTGAAAAGGGAGCTTCTTTGAAATGCCACAAACAGTATGCAGGAAAAAGCGGCTGCTCAAACAGCTGGTCTCTGTTGGAGCACTTGCCCTGATGCCCTGTTACAGGTAGGCTGTATATTTATTTCATTCGCTCCTACCCACTTCATGCATTTCCCTGGTGCGATTTCCTCCTGAAGATTTCTGAGCTGAAGGCAAAGTCAAAGCATGAGATCTCTCCACCGCAGCAGTTTCCGTTTGGTGGTTAAAGGGGCTCTCCTGCAATGATGCCACATCCTCTCCTCCTCTTCCTTGCTCTGGTTTTCAGGGCTCTTTGAGCTCTTCTTGCATCTCTTGGGAGGCTGGGGAAAGTTAAATAACACTGAGGAGTGCAACTCAGTGATTTTCACCATGCTGAAAAACGAAAACTGTTTCACGCTGAAAACAGTGTGGAAAAAAAAGCTTTTCACATGATTTCATTTCACTCATTTTCCAAAATCTAAAAAATGGTGAGAAAGTATCCATTTCACCTTGGAGCTCCACGTGTCTTATTGCTGTTAGCACACTGAGGCTGGCACTGGGAATCGCACCCCAGCTGTTAATGAGGTATTTAAGGGTACTTAACATGCATTTCATTACTAAACCAACATTTCTGCTGTTGCTGTTCTGGTGTTTCCCAGGCACCATTATCTGATCTTCTAATTATCATGATATTATCCTTGTGTGGGTAATTAACAGGATGTATCAGGGTTCTCTGTGTGAAATGCTGCGTTCAGTTTTTAACTTCAGAACTTATTTAAGACCACTTCGACAAGGTCCTGTAGCAGTGATCGCATGTCGCAGTTTTGATGGTGGCTGAGGCAGTGACAGGCACAATCTGTGGGGTGCTTTGAGAGGCTACTGCCCTCAGTTGGCCATTGGCCGGAGGTCACCATCCTGAGCCATTTTTTCTGGAGCAGGGATTGATGCAAGTTTAAATTTAAGGTACCTGCCTGCAGACTCTGTCAGCTGAAGAGTCAAGGTGATTTGGCTAGAGGGGCAAGGGACAGTAACATCTGCTTGAAAACAGTAAATGGCAGAAATTTCTTGTATCAGTCTGTCATGAATTTGCCTATAGGATTACCTGTCCTCATTTATTCCATGTTTTCTTTAACGCAGCTCAGTGCCGCTGAGCCAGAATTAAATGCTCCTGAGAAGAAGTGACCTTCTTCATCCACCTTGGAGAGGGCAGCATGAGGCAAATGAGGTACCCATGCACGCCCAGGCAGAGGGGAGGGAGGACAGCTGGAATAGCAATCTTGGATTTTTTCTCAAATTCAGCAGCCCTTTTGGCTGGATTTTTAGGGCCAAAGCTTCAGGAGGTGTAAATTTGCCACATCACTGCACAGCTTTGCACTTAGAGAGAACATGACTCTGCAGAAGCAGAAAATGCAGCAGAAATGCATTATCAGGGAAGGGAGCGTATGTCTAAAGTGCAAGACAGACTTTGAAGAGGACAGCAAAGTGCTTTGATAGCATCATGCCACACTGGGGCGAGTGCAGGAGGAACCCAATGAGGTCGGATAAATGGAGAAAGCTGTAAACCAAAGCAGAAAAACCAAGTCCTTGCACAGCCTGTGCTCTGTCCTGTGCATGATATGGGCTTGAACTGTGATGCTGGGTGCAAAGCACCCCTTGTACAGCAGTTGCAGGGAACATCAAGAGCAAGGGTCTCTTGTCGTCCCCTGCCCATGGATCTCCTTGGTGCAGAAGGCCTCAATGGCCTTTGCCTCTCTGGGAAACAGTCGGAAATATTCTTTGCCTCTCAGCCTGCAGGCAGCTGGGTGCTTTGCTCTTCATCACTCTCCTGTGAGGGCACAGGGGTTTTCCTGCCCTCCTTCATTTGCTCACTGCCCCCTCGAAGGGGTCACCAGTGCAGGATGATGGTTCCAGTGGTGCTTCTCCTGCTCCCTGGAAAACAGCTACGAGGGCTTAGGGAAACCTGGTTTTCTGTGTGGAAAATAGGACCATTACAGAGAGGAAGGCAGGCTGGGCAGCACAGCAACGTCCTGCTGCCCGGCCCTTCTCTGCCTGCAGTTTTGGTGTCTCATCACCAATCATCTAACACTCTGCTCTACTAACCTTCAGCACTGATTCGTTTTCTCATTCCTTGCCCCTGATTGCCTTGACTGAGATTTATTCACCTGAGGAAGATGATGACAACGATGAAAAAGTAATCATTCAGAAGGGGTAGGAGGAATTCTGCAGGAGGATGCACATTGAGCTGTCAGACTCATGGGAAAAGCAGATGAGACCTTTCTGTTCCCAAAAATCAGCCTCTGAAAAGCTTTCACTCGATGGTCCTGTCCCCATGTCTCCATCCTCCACACCACAGGTACTGTCCCTGTGCACTTTTTATAAGTCCCTGCATGCATTAATTCCTCCCCCAGTTACATTAATTCCTATGGGAAAAATTACATCCCTGTCCATTGAGTCACTAACCATCATGTTTTCCAGTACCCTGGGTGGCGAGAAGGTCATGACACTTATCTCCCACCCCCTCCATGCTGTTGACATGCACTCCCTCTTTTTCCATTTGCAAGCCCTGGCTTTGCTGTTGCTGGTCCGGGAGCCACTGCTGCCTGACTTTGCCCCTCCGGTCCCCACACAGCTGCTCTCCTGTGCTCTGTCCTTGTGCCTCACATTTCCCCTGGCAGGGAGGTGCGAAGCCTTTTCCAAACACAGAGCTGGGCCACAGCAATGCCTTGTGAGCAGGAGGAAAGTACCGAACATGCCTACCATTCATCAGAGATCTTCCAGAGGAGTTTTCCAAGCTTAATTCCCCACCTGCACGGGATGGAAAGTGAGATAAGGAGGGGGGAGCTTGCCTGCCCTGCTCACACAGCGTGGACTCAACGTGGAGCGGTGGTCCATCCAGCCTATGTCAGGCTGTGTCACTCCTCCGCCGAATGCTTCCCCACGCAGGCTGTGGCTGGCGGTGACACTGGAAAGCAGATGTTTCTCTCCTGAAAAAAGCTGTAGCTGAATCCTGGATTGTGTTTACATTCCCAGCAGATACGCAATGTGGAAATGTCTTGAAATAGGAAATAATGTCCTGGCTGAATGAGTAAAAGGCATGAGATTAAAAAAAATCACTATCATCATTTCCGAGAGACTTGCCAAATTCCTTGTTTCTGCACTGATTTGCACATCCTGCAGATGTGTCTGCTCAAATTTCCCTTCTGGCATTTTCCTCTTGCACGGTATGTTAAGCACAGACACACGTTCACCTGAATGAAGAGCTAGTTCAGTTAATGATAAGGGAAATACCTACCGTCAGTGAGAGAGCATGAGGAAGGGGATGTGACTGGGTACACACACGCGCCCACAGACCTCACGGCAGCAGATGAGCACGCCATGTGTTGTTCTTACTTTTCTAGGTGACTGCAAATGGTTCACTGTTGGGGACAGCAGAGGTTTTGCAAGTGACAAACACTATATGCAGAGTCCTGAGTGCTGCTATGTGTTCCCTGTGAGATGTTAAGAGCTGCATCTATTAATGTGAAGCTGTACGTTTGTGCCTTAGATTGGAACGGGGCCGGGTGAGATCTGGGGACTGGCCTGCAGAAAATTTCCAAGATGATTTCCAAATCTTGTTTAAATGGAAAACATCCTTCCTCCTTGTCTCTCAGAGAATATCAGCTGCACCTTCAGTTGCAGGTACAATTGCGAAACATTGCAAGGGAAGTGAGACAGGCTAGGAAAGGAAGGAGTTTTCATAAATATAGACTGGGTTTAGGATTATGGTTCTAATTATTACTTTTTTGTAATAAGCTAGGCCCAGAAGACCTGGTCATGAGCCTCCATGACAGCAGATTCTATAAAACACGACTTCTACCTCCCACCAGGCCAGACTCTGACCCCAGCCAGATGCTGACTCCCACTTGCTGTCTCCGCTGGTTTATCTGCGTTGAGGTCAGAGCAGGGGAGAGCTAAGTGGTCACCTCGAGTGACACCTCTAACAGGACCCCGACCTCATTTTGATAAAGTCAGAGTCACCTGCTCAAGAAAAAGTGAGCAGTCAACAGGCTTGGGAGCATAGAACCTTGAGCCAGGGCAATCAAAGGCCATCTTCTCCTTGCAGGAGAATCCCCCCATCAGGCAGATGACACCAGAAGAACAGTGCTCCCAAAACACTGCTTCTAGACTCCTGTTCCTTGCCAGGTCTATTCTTTTCTCACTTCTCTACACTGTGTTTTCTTTGGAGGGGCAACAGAGCTGCAGGGAGAAGCAGAGGTACCAGGTGAAGGCTGGGTTGGCGTGGGAGCTCCCTGGTCTGCAGGGGACAGCGAGGACCTGGCTGGAGTGGGCAGCTGTAGGGAAAAGAGAGAAACTAACAAACACAGTCCTTGCTTGGCATGGCACAATCTCGTGTGCACAAGCAGTTGTGGTGGGATTACCGTGAAGGACAGAGCTGCCCAGCACGGCAGCTCTGTGTGGGAGCCACACAGATGTCCTCAGCGGCAAATGTGCGGTACTGGGCAGGTGGTGCAAGGTCGGTGACTCTGTAAGAGGCCTGGTGATAGGATGGGATTCCCCACATTTCTCTAAAAAATGGGATTGCAGGGCCTGTCAAAGGCAGGAGATGCAATCGGACAGACCAGCAGTGTGATGTGGTGTACTGAATCCCATCATGCCTGCTGCTGCTGGAGAAGGGGGATCTTTGTCAAAACCGCCGTGGTTATCATGAGAAAGAAATCACCAAGAAGCACGGGGAAGATCATATCAAGTGAAGGAGATAAATTATGGAGATGCATTTTGAATGTTAAATTTGAGTCTTCTGGGCTGGAAATGTCGAAACTAATATTGCCTCAGGGAGATGGAGCGCAAGTCCAATGCCAGCCACAAGTGGAAATGAATTCGCAGGGTAGCTCTCTGCTCATCCCAAGGAAGCCATGCACCTCGCTGCAATTAGTGCTCTGGGCTGCCGAGAGGCGCGGGCCAGGAGAAGCAATAGCAAGAAGAGATTAAATGGAGAGATTAAGGTCTTGTCTATACAAGAAAAGTTGTATCGGTTTATCTAGGTGGATTTGGAGTGATGTAGTTAAACTGGAGAAAACCCCAAGCATAGGGGCGCTTAACCTCCGGCTGCAGGCAGTTTAACTCAAGCTGCAGTGCGGCACTGCCTCAGCACCTTTGAAGATCTGGGGCCAGATGCCTATCTAGACGTCTGAACGCTCCTGAAAATGCCTTACCCTCGGTGTTGTGAAATGGGGCAATACCCCGCAGAGGTGGGATGAGGACAGATGCATTGGAGGCTGCAGGACGGGGCTCGGCAGCACCATCCCCTGCATGCCCCCGCTGGAGGTGCTGGCGGCGCGGACCGCTGGGGTGCTCCAGGACATCTCCCAGTTCTCCCAGCCAGGCATGAGGACTGTGGGGCAGGTGGTGAAGCACAGCATGGGCAGCTGTGCTGGTGCACGGGGAATTTCCGTGGCAAGTGCATTCATGCCACCTGGCTCAGGTGCTAGAGGGTTTTTTTTCTCCCATGTCCATAGAGGAAAATGCTGTCAGAGCAGCAGAGGATCAGGCCTTCCTTGGGATGTGGTCTGAGCTGACATTGCCCTGTTCAGTGAAGTTTCCTCACATCTGCGCAGGCCTTGTTTCTCGCCCTGTGTGGCTCATCCACTGAAGGTGATTAGGATTTTATTTTGCTTTTCAGGCTACCTAATTAATGAGTTATCCTCTCAAATTCTGCCAAAAAAGGCAGTAATTTTTCCTTTAAAAATCATGCACCAGCCATTAATTTCCAGCAGCTGAGCCCTGACGTGCTGCTATAATTATGTTATCTAAATGCAGTGTGAAATCTGCAGCAGACAAAGGGGACGGCACAAGTCACCGAGGCCTCACTGACAGCTCTGCAACTCTCTGAGAAAACGAATCGATATTTTTCTCAGCCTGTTGCAAAAAAAAAAAAAGACTGTTTTTGATGGGCTTGATCCTGTCAGATGCAGAATACACATTTGCATGCATGGTGCTGAGCGCCTGCACCTCTACTGACATTAATATGAAACTAATATTGATGAGAACGTCGGTTTGTTGGTAAATCACCGAGCGGCACTTGGCTCTGGACAGAGGCCAGCACCCTCTCCACTTGCAAGCACATACAGAACTTGCATAACTCCTTCACAGTGAAAGCAAATGCTATTATTAGTTTATAAAGCAAGTTTTGTTGAATTTGGCAGACAATGTGCATGTGTAAATTCCCCCAAATTAATTAAAACGTTTAGAGCGATGGTGGAGATAGCAGAGCTGCTCATCTAATAGATAGTTTTAACAGGTTCACAAATGCTTTTATGTAATTAATTAATGCTTGGCTACCTCAGGTGAAATAATCTGGGCATGCATGTTTCCTTAAATCAGAGCAAAGGTAGAGGGGCAAATTCGTGCTCTGTTTAAGCAGCTTCCATCGAAGTTGGTCTGAAGCCCATTGCGGGCTCTAATTTATCTCTGGAAGACAAACTGTGATCTGAACTGACTGCATGAGCAGAAGAAAGAAAATGCATGAAATAATAAATAAGGCCATTGCGCTTGCCAGGACCGAGTGCCAGAATTTTCTTCTTGCCCAGTTTACGTCCCCTCCTTTTGTAGTCACAGAGTGAAACCGGGCTCAAACGGGGACTTGTGCATTGCATTGATGCTTGGCAGCGCGGAGGAGGAGGCACGGTGCGACGCGAGCTTCTTGCAAGCAAAAGCATGGGACGTTTGGGTGCATGAGCCACCACAGCCAATTTGGTGAATGAGCTGCCTGAATTTAACAGGATATATCAAAAGTGCTGCAGTCAAACAAGGACAGCTAATAACGTTAACGTGAATGTGCTTGGGAACACTGTGAAAAAGAAGATGGCTGGCTATAGATGCTGTGGCTCAAATGTAGCTCCTTTGCCTCCTACCCAAATTCCTGGGCTCGGGACTTTAGATCTGGGCTCAGTCCTCCATCTGCCTTGTGCGTGGGGACGCAGGCACATGCAAAGCTTGAAACACTGCAAGGAGATGAACAAAGACCTCTCAGAGAAGAAAACCTACAGCTTAATCTGAAGATTTTCTGAAATGACTGTGTAACTCTAGTGTGCCTGCAAATGTGGCTGAGGAAAATAAAGTTTTTTTCATCAGATCCCATGTAAGTTGAGAGTGCTATCTGCTGATCACTGTACCATATAAGTATACACTTACTCACTTTTTGTTAACACTCACCATGTAGGATTGCCCCTGCTCTAATAAGTAGAAATCTGTATTTTAGTTCTTTACTGCATCATCAGAATAATTCTTTGATAAATGGCTGTCTCTTTTCCCTGGGCAAAATCAGGCAGAATTAATGACCAGAGAATAAAACAACCAACCTGGCTCCCAAAGGAAGGTGAGTGGAGAACCTCCCCCTCATTCTCCTCTGCAAGCAGGCCATATCTCCTCTGAGTCACCGAGGGAATCAACTCAGAGACTTACCATCCTGTTTTCACCTCCTTGCTTTTCAGAGCAGCATCACACTTTAAGAATCTTCCTTGTATAAAGCCCATCCAGGTACCTGAAATGCAAAGCCGTGCTGCCTCCAGGCAAGAGGGAGGTACCCAGCTGACTCAGACTCACCTCTGTCCCGCAAGCCCGCATGGACACCAGCTAGGCGCAGCTCAGAAACAGATCCAGCTTTCTATCAAATGTGCTTCCAAGCCAGAGTAATTGGTCTCTGGGTATAGCCCAGTCTGGCTCAGTCCTCCCGTGACGAAGCTGCTTCTCACTTGTTCATCTTCTGACCTTCTGAGACTTGCAGTCCAGGCTGCATGTGGCCCACCTTTAACATATAAATATAAATAAATATATATACCTCTTTCCTCCCCTCCAAATGCCAGGGATATGGTATAGCCTGGTGGCCAGGACAGTCTCCTCCATGTGCAAGAAGAGAGCTCATACCCACGGAAGCTGGTGATACTGGAAGCCAGGTCTCGCAGTCACTGGGGGTCTGCTCTGGCCACAGGGATATTACCCAGAAGCTGATAAAGCAGGTTAAGATGTGCTCTGGACTGATTTTAATGCTTTTGCTACATATATGCTTCCCTTGAGCACACCTGCCAAATCAGACCCATTAAAAGTTTTAGGGGCTTCTAGTGCCTAAACCAGAGTCCATATTCAACCTTTTCTGCATCTCTGTCCAGATCAGGGTCTTTTTGAACATCATCTTAGGAACTTCTGAGTTATCAGGTACATTCCTAGTGAATGCTCTCCAAGATTGAGTGCTGCTGCAGAGCAACTTTAGGTGGTCTGCATTTTATCCTGTGTAGCTTGTTACGACAGTTAAGGGGACCACTGCAGGGAGGCTGATGGCACTTTCCCTGGATGGAAATAGCTGGATCTCATCTTGTTTTCATGCAGGTAGTCACCTAGGGATATCTCCTCCAATTAACTTTGGTATTGAATGGATGCTAAATGAGAATGCCGGCATTGTTGCTTCCTGCATCACATTTGGTATTTTGTTTTCCATGACTGTGATGCCTAACGGACGAGCTCCCACCCTGGAAAAAGGCTTGTAAACTAGATATCCTGCACAGCTGTATGTGAGAGTATTTCCTATTTATTGTTTAAAGAAAATCTCTGGAGTAAATTGTGGAAGAAAAACACTGGAATAAATGTGGCTTAGGTTACTCCCTTGTAAAAGACACAACACTTCAAAGGGTGTGAAACAGAGTGCTCACATTCCTCCTTTGTTTCTGCTTTGCTTCCTTTGACCAAATCCTTTTCTTGGATTACATAAATCCTCATATAAGGCACAGAAGATTTTATCTCTGCTTGCACAGGTACAGTTCTGGAGTAACTCCACTGCCTCCAACAAAGTTGTTCCAGATCTAGGGCTGTGCAAGAGAGAGCAGTCAAGTACCTGTTCTTGGTGACCGCATTTGGGCATTGCTGTAGCACCCTGCAGATCTAAATCTGAATCAGGGCCCCGTAGTGTTCAACACTGCTGCCTCTTCTGATGGAAGGATCATCCTGGCCACATGTGATGTACGATGTAAATCAGATTTACAGCTTCAGTTACTCCATGGCATTCTTGCCTGTCTCTTACTGTTCTTTATTTTGCCTCTTTCTTGATTTTCCTCATGTTATTTTCCATCTTTTATTCTCTCTGTGTTTATTTATACCGATAAGCATATTTGTCCATGCATATATGTGCACACATGGAGGTACACTCTTTCTGGCCTCTCATGTCTTATGAATGAATCTCATTCTAGCCAAATATGTATGCATGTATTTGTATGTATATTCATATAAACATATAAATAAATATTTTCATGACACCATTCTTGCAATGGAAACTGGATTTCTGAAATGTTCTGGCTTTGCCTGACTTGCATGTCAAAACTTCAGTCAAGAAATAAGTGAACACCATCTCATTGTGAATAAACTCAATCCAGCCTTTTATTTGTCTAAACATGCTTATAAGGGTCCACCTGTGCTCACCCTAAAGGGATGTTCATCAATAGGAACAAGCTCTGCTGGTGGCCTTCTGTTCAGTGGAGTCCAGCACCCCATTCAGCGGAGTTCAGTTTCCTTCCCAAGAAGAATGGATCTCCATAGCAGAGCTGGGAAGTTCAGTGTGATGGAGCAACTCGGAGGAATAAAGGTCTGACTATTAGGCTCAGTGGTTGCGTACAGTCAGTAAGCCATAATGACCCTCCTACAGCTACCGACTAGGGTTATTGATTTTTGATGGCTGGGTATCACTTGCACCATAGTTAGTTACAAATTATAGGGTCATGGCCAGGCCTGATATGTTTGCTACTCAAAGCCCAGCAGTTTGGCTATGTGTGGAAGGATGCAAATTGCACGATCATGTTGTAGAGATGTTGGAATTAAGGAGACTTTTTAAAAAATATATACTCTTCAACCATGGTTTTGATCTTAAAGTTTGACATTGAAAAAGTCACTCTCAGAACAGCCTGTGCTTCCTCAATGGGTTAAGAGGAGAGTCTGCACTACTTTTGGATTCTCTTCTCTGTGGCAGCAATTGAATTTGGCCCAAAATTATGGTAGTCTGCAATTAGTGGAGGAAGCAGATCTTCAGGTTTCTTTTTCTTGGCTCTATAAATGGGCCTGAATGGTGTCATTTAGATAGCAATACCATCCATGGGGAAGGTGGACTCTATACAAAAGGCTGTGTTTTAGCCTTATGGGGAAAACCAAGGCAGTCCTGAACACGAGGAAGCAGCCATTTCACTCTCTTCACTGAAAGCCTTCCAGAAGAGAGACAAACTGTGGCCGTGTCCCGGCGGGAGACCTTACTTTTGTTCTTTCTTGTTGTGTTCCTTCGTATAAACATATCCAAGACTGAAAGTATTTGGCTGTTCTTCCCGTCTGGAAACATAACAGGAGTCATGATGATTAGGTAAGTTAGCTGTGGGGGTGATGCATCTCACTCTGTCTTAGCCACCTGGCAATTAGGCGTCTTGGCTCCATGAGTTTTCTTGGCTCCAAGAGCCAGGGGAGGAAAAAAAAGCACCTTTGCTGGGCAGTTCAGCCCCTGCCTTAAGCACCTGTCTTAGGACGGGATGACTTACTCTCTGGAGGTGTTTGCCCCTTTGCCTTACCTATAGAGGGAACATATACAAATAGTTCAGATTAAATGTATGACTTTTAGAAGGGTGAAATTATCTGTCCCTGTATGTCCAGTCTCCTAGTCTGTGCTCCTGCTGTCCTCTCACTGTGAACACTGCTGCTTCACCATCAAATTCAGGCTGCCACAGTCATCATTTCTGTCTCCGCAAGACTGCTGAAATGAAATGTCCCATCTAACAGGGACACGCTTTGCAGGCAAATTTTCCACACCTCTAATTTTGCACAGACTAGTACATCTCTTTCTCTTTTTAGCGTGAATACTTTATGCAAGGAGTCTAAAAACCTGTCAGACAAAGGAGAGGATTCACTCTGAGCTGTGTCCTAGCAGCTCTGTGTCGAAGCATCCCCCTATGTAGTTTTATCAGCTGCTTCAGGGCTGTTGTTTTATATCTAACATTGTTATGCTTTGGGACAAAGATACAGTGGCGCCTCCTGGACAACTATTTTTATGCTATTGAAAACAGAACTCCTTTTTTCCTTCTCTAAAAACCAGCTCCAGTAGAGGTCTCTTTAAAAAATAGATAATTTGCTGTCTACTTCTGGTTAATGCTTGATTTATGCTGTTGTTACTGGGCCTTGTAAAAAAGAACTGCTCCTATCACAACATTTCTAGATACATAAACAGTCAAGACCAGCCATTTGAAAGTCCCCTGCTCTGTAACCCAATATTATTTAGCTTTTGCTTTGATCTCACGCCTGGAAAAAATCTTTTCCTTGAAACCCTGAAAGTTTTCACAATTCTAATAATGCATCAAAGCCGATACAGTATGTAGTTCAGCCAATCATCTCCAGCATTAGCTCACTTTGTGAACCCAAATAAGCATCTTTCCCCCCTTCTTTCAGCTTTAATTTCATGTTTTCTTTGCAGTGATTCTGGGGAGTAGTGTGTTGCTGGTGCTTGGGGAAGCGAGAGGGTGAGAGCGCTGGCTAACGCCAGGCACAGCGCAGTCAGATGCTTCCTCCCAGAGGACTGCCAATGCCCTGAGCACCTCTAGACGTCTCGTGAGCACAGACTGCTGCTCCTGCCAAATTGCATGGCGGTTTTGGGGATGGAGACGAATATCCATCGAGTATTTACTTGATGCTATCAAACTCATTTGTCTCGTAACCAGAGTCAGAGTCCCTAGAGGTGAAATTCAGTGCATCAATCCACTGCTCCATCTACCCATCTTTGAAAGGAACATCATTAACATGCCTTACACATGAACAAATGTGGCTTTGTTCCATGTTACTTCATTAATGCATTATTTAGGCTGATAGATTTGAAAGCCAGAAGGCACCTTTATGATCACCTAGTCTGATCTCATGAGTACCACAAACTAGTAATCTAGGCAGTAAGCTGTGGTTGATCTGTATCATGTATTTTAGAAAAATAGCCAGTTTCCCATGGCAGTTTGGACTCAACTCCCTAGATGTGCTGATTTCCAGCAAGTCGTTTGCCAAAGGGAGAGAGAAGAATACAATAGCAAAGCTGGTATTTGCTGTGCAGATCTGGAAACGGAGTTTCACCCTAGGAAGCCAGACAGGCCCAAATACAAACAAAGATGGAAACAGCACTGTTCTGTAGATCTGAATTTAGATCTAACCTTTGGCTGAGGCCCTATTTCCCCTTTTAAGTCAAAGTGGAAAGCAGTCTACTAAAGGAACAGAATTTGCTACTTGGATACCATGGGTGAGCTCTGAAAAACTACATCCTTTTGGACTTGGTATGGGGAGAAAGATTTGTTGTTCTGGAGGAAAAGAAATACCCTGAGAAATGTTTGTAATCTTACATTTTCAATTGAGAAGTCTGTTCTTGGTGTTGAGTGCACGGTCAGAAAAGACTGACCTATGGAAATTTATTTGTTTCAGTGAGGGACTGATGAAACGTGCTCAAGCCCAGGAACCTGCCTAAGCTTTTTTGCCAGCTCGCTTTGTGGGTTGCTGGAAGTACAGGATTTTTTGAAGAAGACTAGGAAAGACTGAAGGAGCCAGTGTCCATCCCTGGAAACAGCCTCCAGGAGGTGGCTTGCTCCTGCAAGGCTCTGCAGGCTCTCCTTGCATGGCTGATAACTGGCATGTCACCGTCGGAGCTGGACATAGGAGCACACCATCTACCTGCTCCCAGTCCTGGCCTCGCAAGCCTGCCTGGGGGAAGAGATGAGCTGACGGCAATACAAGTGGGCTTTGCCGTGTTAAAATACTGGGTTAGGGACTGAGCAGAAGCACCCTTTGAAGGGGTGCTCCATTTAATCTGTGTCCAAGAGCAATTCAGTAGTTATATATTTCATCAAAATTCCAGGGAAGCTGTTGCTACCATGCTGTGGAAAAGTAAGTTCTGGAACAAAAGGCAGAGGCAGTCGGCAGGGGCTGTGATAATTAAGTTCTGGGAAGATTATTGATTTATTGAATGAAGGTCAAAACTACTCAGCAAAAAGGCAGGAAATCTTAGCACAAAGAAGCTCAATGTAGAAAGGAGGAACTTTAACGTGGGGCAGGAAAAAACAGTGCACACAAGTGTAAATGAAGCATTTAGAAAAGCTAAATAAGGAAGGTCAAGGCTTTCCATGACACACATCGGTTGGTACAGCACAGCAATAAGCAAACACATCTCAATAGGCATGACTGGCAGCATTGGCCCTCGCGTGATGGATGACAGGCAAAAACGGAATGACGCATGATGAATTAGCTCAAGTGCCAAAGGAGGCTGGAGCTCCTGGGCTAAATCTACTCAAAGAAATTAAACGGGCCGAGGTCTGGCCTCTGCGATTGGAGCTGCCTGGCATGGCCTTACCGCAGCCTCCCTGCTAAGCTCTCTTAGCTTCCAAACCACAGTGGCCACATCCTAACTACCTGTTGGGAATGATCTCTCCCCCATGCAAACTCTCAGCCTGTGCCCAATGGTTTCTCTGCTTGGGAAAGCACTGGCTGTCCTGGGTCAAAATCATGCCAGGGATTATGTTAATGATTCTGACTGGTTATCGGTATGGACACAGGGGACAAAGAAATCCAGTATAAGCCCGCAGCATGCTCATGTGAGGTATCACAAAAGCTGCTTCTCTTCTGTGCAATTCATGAAGTTTTCCTCATTGCCCAGTGTAACTGCGTGGTTTGTAAACCAGGATGAACCCACGCATCCACTCAAAAGCCAGCCAGGAGAACACCAGTGGATTATCTCAGTGCTTAGAAATGGCAGAGGTTGCAGGTGCCTAAACCCTCTCATAGTCTCCTTTCTGTCACCTGTTGGCCCTCAGTTTCCCAGGCTGTGGCTTTCCCAAAGTGAAGGTGTGGGACAGCTGTGGGAAGGTGGCTCAAGAGGGTGGTGTGGAAGGGCAGCACCAGAGGGCTGGGGTTATGGGCGAGCACACAGACCATTGCAGTGTTTTGGCACACGGCTCCTCACTCACTTCTCCGTTCTCCGTAAGAGAGACAGACAGTGTTAAAACCTCTGTGGTTGCTCCCCCCAGCAGTTCTTGAGACGGGAACTCAAGGCTCCTGCTGTCTCCCTGCAGTGTGTAGGCTTCTGCTCCACCCTACCCTGCCTTCCTCTCGGCTGTCTGGTTATGAGTGCGGCTTACCTGGCCACAAACCTGTCTGTGTATATGCAATCATTCATTTCTGTGCATTCATGAAAAGACAACAGAGAAACCAGCGCTGGCACAAGCGGCTGGTACTGGCTTTAGAGAAACGCTGTGTGCATTTATTTGTTTGTGTTTTTCATTATGCAAACAAAGTTGTACCAGTGAGGCTGAGCCGAGTACGGAGCAGTTTACCTGAAGATCCCTGGTGCAGGACAAGAAGGAGCAAAGCTCTAGAGGAAATTTTCTTTGCAGTGCTTTTTACTAGAGCTAGTAAAGCATTTATTCAAATGCTGCTTTGTTGAGCACAAAGTTCCTCATAGGAGAGTAAAATGTGCCTTTGGCTGTCAGAGCTGAGAGCCGTCTAGCCACAAGTGAATGCTCAAGTGAAGAGTTTAGAGTCCAGAGCACATACATGGGGCATCGCAGTTAGTAGCAGTCAGTGCTTCAGGGACTCACTGCTGCAGACCTTGAGACAATTGACCCAGTAGGATGGGTGGATCCATCCCCCATGAGTTTGTCTCTCAGCCACTTAGGAACTGCAAATTTTAAATCCCTGTGCTGAACCCCACTTTGGGCTCTGCAGAAGCCTGTGGTAATGAATTCCATGATGCAATTAGTCAATGGGTAATAACGTGCTTTTGTTTGGTCTGAACCTGCTGCACAATGATTTCTCCAGGTGGCCCTTAGTTCTCACCTTATGAGAATTCTTGCCTAATACTTGCTCTTAATCCATCTCCTCCGTAGGATCATCCTTTTGGAAATCTCGCTCTGTTTTCCAGTACCATTTACCCTTTCCTCATGAGGAAGCTGTTCCGTACCTGTGTTCATGTTTGTCCTCTTCCCAGGAAAGCTTCCTGGTTCTGCACAATCTTTTCACCACAGGTGACTATAACTGCATGCGTATCAAACACCTAGTTAACATTTTCAGAGAGCTATGAGCAATGACTCCAAGTTATGTTTTCTTTGTGGTAACGTAGAGCCTCTTGCTGCATGTGTATAGTTAGAGCTGACATTTCTATGTGTGCCACTTTCCATCAGTTGGCACTGAATTTTGCTGGCCAAGCTATTGTCCAGTCTCTTGACACCCTGGGGGCCTTTGGCTTTTCTTCAACAGCAGCTTTAGGTTGACCAGCCTTGGTTCTTCCCCCTGAAAACTTTATCACTGCACTGTCCAAAACACCTCATTCAAATTACCTTGGGTTCAGTCAATTTTCACTAAATGTCAGGCCAGTGCCTGAGGAGAAACTGTCCGGGACCTCATGGGGTTGGTCCAGGGCTAGGGCAGGTGGGAGCACTCAGGTCCCTGGTGCTGGTGGGAGCCTGTTCAGCAGCTGGAGCGGCTGCAGCTGCCCCAGGGAAGTTGTCCTTGTCAGTGCCAGTCCTGACGGAGTGAGCCTCACAGCATGGAGGTGCTCTTCCTTGTGAAGCTATTTGGAGAACGAGGTAGAGCACCCCCCTGCATCTGTGGCACTGGGCATCAGCCTCCGGTCTTCCCGCAGTGACAGCATGCCTGACGTGGCTGCCTGGCAGGACATGGACCAAGCTGATGACGTGCACCTCATGGGTGAGGACACAGGGCAAAAGAGGCCATGGCAGTGCTCTGCTGAAAAGTGAAATATGAGCCTGGATAAGTGGGGGAGAGGGTCAGGAGCCACGTGTATGATTGTCCCTCAGCGTGAGGGGAGTAACCAGTCTGTTTGCTCCTCTAGCTCTGGGCGGCTGTCCGTAGCTAGGCTTGCTTTTTCATTTGTAAGGTTTTTCTAATGTTCCTGCGTCGATAGCAGTACTGGAAAAGTACAGAAAGGACCACAAGACTGATCAAAGGTAAGGAATGGCTCCTGTCCAGGGGGTGGAATAGACTGGAAAGAGAGATGACTGAAGGAGGATACAGTACAAGTCCACAAAATCATGAGTAGCAGGAAGAAAGCACCTAGGGGATCACTGTGTCTTCCAGTAATAGAACTGGGGGATGCCAAATGAAACTCCCAGATGGCAAGGTCAGTGTAATGGAAAGGAGGCGGTTGTGCTCCCAGGGAGGAGGTGAAGGTGTGGGACCCAATGCCGCCAGGGGTGGTAGGTGCTCAGTGTTTACACGAGCTCAAATTCATGGAAAAAATATCCATTGATAGTTATTAAATGCAAAACCGCAACCTCTGCTCCAGGATATCCACGAAGGCTGGAAGAACATCCCGGAGCAGCAGTATTATAAGCCTGTCCTTTTATACTCTTCCCTGGCACCTTTTTTTTGCCAGGAAGGGAAAAGATCCTGAGATAGATGGATACTTGATCTGGCACACCTGGGCATTCTTAGGAATGCAGGTGTGTTCTTCACATGAAGGCAAAAGAAGTCCCTTTCGGCATTTTGGACAATTTGATGCCGCTAGTCTTATGAACTCAGTGAAACAAGGTTATGGTTAAGACAACTCCTTAGGACACCAGTGCACAAATGGCATGTCCCCTTTGTTGATCTTCGCCCAAAATGGCTGCTGACTTGCCCACGTATAACTCAGATCCAGCAAAGAGGAGTAACATTTCTGTCTGAAGGAAAGACAGTGCAGTCAGGAAAACTAGTAGAGTTTGTCTAAGATAGCCAGACGTGTTGGATGGTCCTGGATGTTAGTGTCCCCTGTTCGGTGTTCAGGCTGATCTAGCTGTATGAGATCATTCAACTTAGCAAATCACTGTGTATCATGTTGTGTCAGTAGTCAAATCATAGCCTTGTACTCCAAATTCCGTTTCCAAATACGTGTATATGAGAGGTGCAGCCACAGAGCTGTGTGCTCAGCGATGCTGGGTGTAACAGCACTTTTTTCATAATGGGGTTTTTTTTGGAAAGAAATGCTGTATGAGATGACATAGTTTTTAGGACTGCTGAGATACTTCATGTGTTTGAAACCAAGTGGGTGCAACATGTGCAAAAATCAAGGTCACCCAGAGATGTAGGCCACCCAGCCTGAGAGCTTGGCTCAGCCACACAAGAGTCATTTCCTCAGCCTGCCAAAGCATGAACCAGGGGTTAGCATATACTCGTGTATGTCATGGTGTTCATCTGATAAAACTGCCTGATGATTAATCTCTATAATTAATTGCACATTAATATAGTTCACTGCAGCATATTGAAACGGCAATGGAGATTCCCTCCTCAGCAAAACAAAGGAGGTTTATGGCTCATAATAGAACAGGCAGAAAGAAGAACCTTATTTTAAACTTGTGTGATGCAACATGGTGAATCCATGTGTCACTTGTGTTGTGATATCCACCCATCCCTCTCTCCCCTCCCTTTTGCCACCTTATGTGCAGGACTTGCTCGTTACCACTCTGGCAACCTTGGATGTGGAGAGATTGTGGTTATCTTGGGCAGTCTTATGCTGAAAGTAGAAGACTGAATAGCTGCACCAAGCCTCCTCTGCAACCCTGGGCAGGAGAGCTGCGTTTCTGTTGGGAGAGCTGTATCATGGAGCTGCCATGGGGTGGGACGCTGCCCTGGCTGTGTGCAGATAAGGGAGCATGCTGAGCTCTCTGAAGGAGCTGTGAGGCTGCTCTGAGGGTGTGTGTCTCACCCCTTCCGTGGCTCTCTATGAGGTTCTCCAGGAGACTACAGCCATGATTCAGGCATTCTTTCTCTTGAGCTCTCAAGGTGGCAGGCAGTTCTTCACTCTGGGGTGTGATGGGACTGCATCTGGTCTTGGGGAAGGCAAAAACCTTCCTCAGTTGCACCTGTTTCATCTACAAATGAAACAGTAAATGTCAGGCTGGGAGAAAGTGGAGTTCCTTCCCACAGGTGATCAGCCTGTGCTGTGGATGCATAGTCACAGCACTCTTGGACCAACAGGTTCTTGATAAAAAGGGATGGACCCAGCATGGACCAGGTCTGTGAGGAAACCAGCCATGGTACAATGACTGGATGATAACCATTCCAGTATAACCATGGAAAAAATTCTGGCAAGACAAAGTTAAAGTTTGTGAGGAGTGGAACCCATGAGCCGGTTCTGCTCTGCTTCTTGGCCTGAATTTGGCCCCGAATGTTGTAAATTCTGCACACTCCTTGGCTCTGAGTTATTTCTGGAAGGAAGGAAACCAGATGGAAAAATAGGAAATCTAAAGCACATCTCTAGAACCAGAGAAAAGTTAACCCATACTTCTTTGCATACAGTCAAGCCATGGGTGCCAGAAGGAAAGCAGAAAAAGCCAATCACAGTTCTGGCAGTAAGTGCTTCTGCAGCACTGCATTGTGTTTTTCATTATATCAGGTGGAGGATGCTATCAGTGATTCTCACCTGACAGAGGACGAATGTGATAAATGCTCAATGTGACATGAAAACAGAGCTCATGAGCAATAGGGTGTTAAACAGAGGAAGAAGAGGACACCTGAGAACTCGCGGTTGACCTGAGGTCTTGGCTTCATATCTGGCTGGCAAAGGCACCGCCACACTGTCCTTGTCCCCAGGGAGGTGCCCGATGCCTGGGGCCAGGGCTGCCCCAATGCCTTGCTCCTGGCTGGGGGTGGGACAGGGCCCGGCTGCCAGGTCCTGCCCTGACAGACCCTCATGGGGAGTCCCTGCGGTCCCAGACCTAGGGAGCTACCAGCCCACGCCGTGCCCCGACACCGGAATAGGGAAGAGGAACTGAATCCCCCTAAAACTAATATGACAGGAGTGGGATGGACAAAGTTTCCTTCTGGCACTCCCCACGTTAACCTCTAATGAAGCAACTTAATTTTACTAAGCAGGAGACACCACCACCAGCCAGATGAGAGCAGGGACAGTCTTCTGACATGTGGGACCCCAGATACTACAAGGACATACAGTTCATGCAGGTAACTGCAGCTCTATTATGAATTTAAGGAGAGGTTCTCGAGGCTAGGTGACATTTTATTGAAATGCACTAAGATGGAGATTTCTTAAGTCATTGTGAAAGGCTTATGAAAAAACATGTATGAAAGTCATGCAAGGACAGGAAAGGCCTCAGATGTTTTATCCTAACCCTAAAAGAACAGCAAATGGCAGTGTTGAGGAAAGTTCCCATTGTCAAAAACACAGACCAGTTGAATGATAGGGTCCATGTTAGAGACGTAAGAAGATGGAGTCCCTGAAACAAGGTAGTGCTAGAAATTTTTGTCCTTTGATTAAAGAAGTTATGCACTTAACCAGGCGATCCTGCCTATCAAGTCTATTTTTGCTAAGTGGTATCCGCTGTTTAAGCATGTTGCTGTGAAATACAGGCTTTGACATGAAACAGCCCGGTACAATTATCCCCAGTCCAACAAGCTGGTGGAAAACCTATCAAACTCACAGGAAACAGCTGTAGCAAGACAAGGAGGAGTGATTGGAAGGCAGACAAATGGAGAATAAATGTGGGAATGCTCAAGAGTTAGGAAATGGAGGTTGTCATTTTGGAAGGAAACACAAGTATGCTGTATGTTAGCTAAACTCTGTCTGAAACAGACTTCGTCACATGGTGAAAGGGCTGGAGAACTAATGGGAATATAGAAATTCATTTGTGTGGAAATAGGGGATATGTTTTAGAGAGATGTGTATTGAGGAGTCCAATGTCGGTCTGGGAATTCGAGTCAGGGACAGCTTCATCTCAGAGGGACAAGTGTAGGAAGCTGCTCTCTGAACATTTATTTCTCATTTATGCGCAGTTGCTATGAGTAGCAATGAGTGTTTTACCTTCATGGTAAAAAAACCCTGTTTCTCCCAGTGAAGGACCTTCTTTCAATTCTCATCTACTGATGTTTTGCATGACTAAAACTGGGAATAACGGTGCCTGGCTTGCCAGAAGCCAAGAGCAGGGTCACTGCTCAGACAGCCGAGACAAAAGAAGCTTCAGGAGAGCTGGGGTCCGTGGGACTGCCACTTCTCTGTGGGGACGATGCTGCCTTTTCGGGTGGTACAAAACAATTGCCACAAGCAGCCATGGGGGTCCTTGGTTGGGTGAGGTTATCCCAGAGGACACATGGGAAATAGGCAGCATCTTCTCCAAAGGCAGAACAGAGAGCCCTGAGCTGGCTGCTTTGCCCAAGAAAGCCTCAGACGAGCACCAACCACAGTGGGCTGAGACAGCTGAGCCCCAGGGCATGGCACAGCCAGAACGAGGGGCCTTCTGGTGCTTTGTAACAGTGGCGCTGATGTCTGGCTGGAGACACCCTACATAAGAGCCCAGTATATGTACAAACTATACACGCACGCACTCTCTGCTCTCTCCCGTCTGGAGGAGGCTTGTGTGTGGCACATCAGCCTCTAACAGAGGTCACCCCTTATATAAACTGCTGTGAAACAAGCTCAAGCAAAATGCTTCAAAAGATCATATTTTTCAAAGAAGGGCCTGGAGTGGGCGGGGGTTTCTTTCAGAATTAGGTCACCAGAAGAAAGGAAGAGGCTCTGAGCTCTTTTGGTTTAGATATTGAGTCTCTCTAGGATATGGCATAATTCATTTAACCGTTCTGCCCCTGCTTTCCCGCTGTGGAACACAGACAGTGAATTCTCAATGCCAGGCGACTTTATTAAGAGTGTAGATTATTTATACTGATCATAAATGCAATGTCAGTGCTAACCATGACTGTGGAATGGCCTTTCTCCCAGTGTGAGCACCAGCTCTAAGTAACTAATGTTTTTGAGAATCCTCTAAGCCCCCAAATTCACATGGGAGCAGGGAAACAGGAATGCTAATTGTAGAACCATCAGCAGCTTCGCTGGGCAAAGCACTGAACTCTTCTTCAGCTTCTCCATCTGTAAAACTGCGATGTCTGTCTGTTTTACAGTCACGTAGTGAGGATTGATTTATTGTTTAATGTGTGTAAAGAATTAAATAAGTGCTAAGTATTATTATTATCAAGCCAGAAGGGTGAGTCAATGACCCATTTCCTATCTGAGCTTGCCTTCAAGGTGTTGATGTTTCTGGCAGATTACAGGAATTGAATATCTGCCATAGGTTGTATTCATATAGCGATGCAAATAAAGCACTTTTTGTGGGCATTGTGTTGCTTCAGGCCTTGTGATTACAGAAGAAAGATGCATAGATTAAAACTGCTTTTAGATGCACAGCATCTCCACAGGCTATGCCATTTAGCCTCTCTGGGAATCACAGCAGTAGGTTCTTACATCCACATGGGAGATGGGTCCATGGGGCAGACAAGTAGAGTGAAGCCATCTGCTATGGCTGTTAAGGTAAGACCAGGTAACTGGAGTTTACCCATGTGTCATTTAGGCAATACAGAACTGCTGACTTCTTATTCCTTGGCCATGACATTAAACAGAGAGCTCACCTGCCTTTGCCATTTAGTCACAGCGGTAGTGCCAAGGCCATTTATGTAAATTATTCATTATTCACTGAGAAGCATCATTGTTCTGATGTCTATCATTAAATTTGCTGAAAGTGATGGGATGTTGTCTTGAAGTATACCAACCCACATGCCCTCCTGAATTCACCCCAAAGAGCTCACCAGTCAAAGTTTCCATTAATTACTCAGCTGTTCACTGGCCTTTCCCCTGTTTTCCCTTTTTCCCTGTGGGTATGTCCATTCTGGTGGAAGTGCTGCTGATGGCCCAGTCTCATCCCGTTAAAAACAATGGGATCTTTGCCACTGACTTAGAAGTAACGATGTCCTAAAGGTCATACTGCAGAGGGAGTTTATCTGGATTAAGGTAGATTGTGACTTTCGAAGCAAAACGGCCTCTTTCCAGAAGAAAAGTACCCTCCTTCTCTGAGTACTTTTATGCAGGGGCAGCTGGGAAAGAAAGTTTAATTTAGTTTTACTGTTTGGGAGTAGGACCTCACAGAACCTTCTCAGTAGATACTGTTGGGATATTATTTCAAAACCCAAAAACTCCTCATTTGTCAATAAAATAAATCTTAAGTATTTTTGTCTTTTTTTTTTTTTTTTTCAATTGTGAATATCTAAAATGAAGTCCTGGAGCCATTTCCTAATTAATTAGGTAGCTAAAGAAATAGATTGCTGAATACTGTCCTTTTCTAACAGTCACTGAAGATAAGTTGCTGCTTTTGAAACTCTCATTAATTGTCCACTTGCACCTTTTGGCACTGAAGTACCTGTGCAAAGCTGGCCCACAGTTCCCAAGGACAAGAGGGAAGTGGATAGATAACCTGCAGTTTTTGTGAGATCTCTTCATGCATCCTTGGTGCTGTGAGCTCTACATTTCATCAACGTAACCAGGTTCTGTTTAGAAAAATATGAAACCAGGTGTTTCAGAAGTGACTTTTGGTTCTGTTTATTTTCAAGGCTGAATTTAAGCCATCACTCAAATACACTCTGAGGCAACTGTCAGTCCTTGTCAGTGGGATCAGTACTGGCACACAATCTCGCCTGATCCTGTTTCCTCACACTCATCTGTTGCCCGTGTTTCCTTTAACTGCTGCCTTGGCTTTGTGCCTCCCTGGTGACTTGGCACCATCATTCACACTCATTTTTCCTAGAACAGCATCCCACTCATGCCTGTCAAGTGCCCACCATCCCCCATCAAAAATACCTTTATTGCAAAGGAAGCCCCTTCTTTGCAATCTTCCCTCAGTGTCTTGAGGTGTGATCATTGCCTTAGTGAGATGCTATCTGTCTCAATAAACTGATGTATTGTCTGTGCACTGAAGTCAGTAGGAGGTCAGCAGGACTGATGCTTACTAACTCTTGTCATAAGTGGAGCTGTAATGGTCTTGCACTCCCATAGGCCTGCTGCTGACAGTCCGTAATTAAAGGCAACTATTTGCCATAATGTTCTGGGATTCCCATTCATGTCTTTGTTCTGTTATTGCTGTTGGACAAGAACAACTGCTGACTTCTGGTGTTGTCTCTTTCCTGCTAGGCATGACTCTACACCAGAATGTTTCCACCATTACATAGAAGACACATTTATGCCCCGCAAATGCTTTTTGTACAGTATAATGGGGCTTTAATACCCTTTTCTTCTATTGAATGTCATATGTCATAACCATTCATGTAAGTAATCACAAAAAATAAAAGGGAGAGCTATCTCATTTGGGAAAAATTGATGGCAACTACTGAGGCAGTCTTAGAAGTGACCCTAGAAAGACAGAAAATAATGAACTTGGATAGATACAGAACCTGCTGTCTGCATATTATGCTTAAACAGGCAAAAACTTGTTATGCTGCTTGATAAAGTCAGTGGAAAAGAAGACCTAAGGATCTTTTGGATCCATGGAGACTTGGAGACAAGAACTGGAACAATAATCTAAAGGTGTGATTTTCATCTTCATTGTCTTTCTTCCTTGGTCCATTTCTAAATCTGCTTCAATAGTTGTCATTCATTCTAACCAGATCTTCCACACAAGACAGATTTTTCCATGTGGTGGTGTTGCATCTACCCTTCTTACCCAGGTCCATCTGTTTGGCATGTACCTGTGAATAATAAAGGCAAGAAAGAGAAAGACACCAAGCAGTAAAAGAGGAAAAGAGTTGAAGAAAAGCAGCTAACACCAGCAAAACAGAGAGGAAGAAATGATGGAGACAGTGGGTGACCTGTAGATAGAAGGAAGAACAAAAAGATATCCAAAACCTAGGACTTATGTGCGCAGGCAAAAGGAAGATCTATACAAGTGGGTGTTGCTAACCGAGAAGAATTGCTCTTCTGGTTGTCCTCATGTTTTCAGAGAACAGCAAAACATGATGGCTTGCCACATAAATTGTTCTGGGACTCTTTCTTGACAGCCAGTTTTAACAGGTGGCCAGAGTAAATCACAGGCTTGTCAAGCATAATGCCAGACTAGATGAGATACATGGTGTTAGGAGTTTGCAGTAAGCCTATAAAGCATGGAAGAAAGCATGGATCAGCAAGGAAAATGGTGTCTGGACAACTGCCAAAATCCAACGGATTTCAGCCTTGTAAAATTGATTGAAACAAATGGCAGACTTCTTCGCTCTATAAATAAAAAGAGAACAAGGAAGAGGAAATGGTTCTGCTTTGCAGTGAAAAGCAGTAGAGATGAAAGATAATATAAGTTTGGCTCCAAAACTAAATGAGTACCTTGCTTGAGTTTCTCATTATGACACCAGCATAAAACCTGTGGGCAAAGACAACTTATCTAATGAGAGAGTCTCTATGTAAATGGAAATTACAACAGTCATGGTGGAAGCAAGATCCAAAGGGTTTGCTGTGTACAAACCAAAGGGATCTGACAGTATTTTTCTGGCAATATTAAAGAACTGCTAGGTGAAATTGCAATTACAGTGAGAAGTTGGGCTACCGAATCCAGCTTGGTACGTTCTGGCCGGAGAGTTGCAATCATAGTGCTTATTTTGAAGGGTGGACAAAAAGCCATCTGGGAAACTTGAGTCATTAGTCTGACCACAGAAGTAAATAGGCTTTTGAAAAAAGTGTGACTGAAAAACTAATTAAAGTCATGTGGGTAAATGGAAATGAAACAATGCTATAGAGATTTGTCTAAAGATTAACAGTGTAGAAATTACATGCTGTCTTTCTAGACAAATGATACCTTAGGGGACTGCAACAGATCTAGTCTACTTGGGCTTCAATAAGGTCTTTGTTATTGTACCAAATGGGATAACATCAACTATAATAGGGTGGAAAAGAACTGGTGGTGTGGTTTAACCCGGCAGGCAGCTAAACACCTCACAAGCATTCACTCACTCCACCCCCCACACACACAGTGGGATGGGGGAGAGAATTGGAAAAAAAAAAGAAAAAAAGTAAAATTTGTGGGTTGAGATAGAGACAGTTTAATACGACAGAAAAGGAAGGGGAAATAATAATTAATAATAATAATAATAGCATATACAAAAATAAGTCATGCACAACATAATTGCTCACCACCCGCCAACCGATGCCCAGCCAGCTCCTGAGCAGTGGTCACTCCCCCGCAGCCAACTCCCCCCAGTTCATATACTGAGCATGACATCATATGGTATGGAATAGCCCTTTGGCCAGTCTGGGTCAGCTGTCCTGGCTGTGCTCACTCCCAGCTTCTTGCTGGCAGGGCATAAGAAACTGAAAAATCCTCGACTAGTGTAAGCACTACTCAGCAACAACTAAAATATCAGTGTGTTATCAACATTCTTCTCATCCTAAATCCAAAACACAGCACTATACCAGCTACTAGGAAGAAAATTAACTCTATCCCAGCTGAAAACAGGACAGCTGGTTAAAAAGAGGATGGCAGCCAGGTGTGTCAAAGGGGGAGCTGATGGGCTGGAGGGACAAGTGCCTCCAGGGAGGATGAGAATCCAGATGGGAAATACTTAATATCCTTATGAATGACTGCAGCAGGAATGGCAAAAATCCAGAGTGTGTTAGTGAAATATGATGATGGCCATCATCAGAGCAGACGAGGACACTCCTAATAGCAAGTTAATTTTGCAAATTTGTAAGTACAATAAAAAAGCATTTTTTCCTTTAGCCATTTCTGCAAACTGGTTAGAGCATCCTCCCATTTCTAAAGGGTCTCTCTTTGTCGCCAGTGTCAAAGAAATAAGTGATTCTGCAGGAGGTATATATCAGAAGGTAATTCAGCTTACTCTGGCTTCGCTATGTTGGCTTTGCCACATTATCCAGAGGAAAAGCGAGGTAAACATTTATTTTGGCCTGTGTATGGCTCTTGTAGAGCAGATCTGATGAACGGGATGATGTCACTTTTTGTTCTCTGATCTCAGTCTGGGTGTAAAGGTAAGAGTTAGATAAACAGCTCTTGGGCAGGTCTGTCACTCTCTGCAGTGAGATGATGAAAACCAAGGAAAGCAGGAGGAAATGGAGAAGCAAATTGCAGTCTGAACACCCTGGAGATTTGCTCAGCCATGGGAATGGTCACTGTGGGGTGGATGGAAGTGGCGTATAAGGACAGGCTGCCCCAGAGCCAGCTTGGGAGGTGGCAAGCGGGGCAGCAGAATTCAGGGAAGTTACATACAAACAGCCATGGTCCCCCTTGGCTTGTACCAAGGTCCTCAGAAACTGAGCCAGCAAGGAGGAATATGTAAGCCCCGTGGCTCTCTTTGGCCTGGACCATCACTGTGCCATCCTGTGCCATGGCCAGAGCAGCCAAACCCTGAGACTTCATCCACGGGGACACAGTTCAGTTTTGCCTTGACTGATGGAAAGCCTCAGATTAGCTCCAGTCCAGAGAAATCTGTACTGAATGTGACGTTATGCCGATTAACATTACAAAAAGGACCATTTTCAGTCTCAGACCTGCTTAACACCGCTGCCAATGCTAAACAGACTTCTTTAAGGAGGGGTCAAAGGAGCCAGTGAAGCACAGCACAGAACACACTGAATCAATAAAAAGCACTGCCCGAAGCACCAGCCTGCATGGCAGAGCCCAGCCAGAAACCGGAGAGGATGGCAAGACCCACAGCTGGCAGGAGCCACCAGCTGCAGGTGCTGCAGGATGCCCAGAGGCCAGAAGTGGACAGCAAGGGCTTGCGGAGGAGGAGGCAGAGCCTCCTGGGCCACAGGGTTTGGGGGACGCAGCGCTCGCTGGCTTCCTCTCTGCTGTGCTCAAGGAGAGGATGCTTTATGAAGGTTTTTAGAAATTCATTAGAATTGCACCAAGCACTTTTCAAGTCCATGGCCTTTGCATCTTGGAGCCGCTGTGCTCCTTACCCACATTATCACTGGAGTGATTTGTTCTGTTTCTTGAAGTCATCCTGCGGCAATCAGGTGTAGCATTTCTTAACCTCTGCTGGCACTATGTAACAGACAAACGGAACAGCACCAGGGAGGCTGGCAGGCAACGCACAAAGCAGCTCTATAAAGGCATGTCAAAGAATGAGTCATTGTCAAGCCTGCAAGAGACAAAAAGATTGATTACGGAAGAGCTGAGAAACAGGTTGTGATGGTGACTCACCATATCCCACCCTTTCTGCATTCACAGACCTGCCAGCTGATTCATAACTTGCATTCTGCCTTGCTTCTCTCCCCTGTCAATCAAATAAGGGTCCATCAATTAAAATTTCCACTTGAAAGAGGGGGATTCTGTGTGGGAGCACCCATCCCTTTCTGCATCCACACCTGGTAAGCCCCTTCCTCTGCCCTTTAGCCTGCTGTAGAGCCCATCATTTTGGGGAAAGGGTGTAGAGCCAACACATAGGATGCCATGAAAACTGAGGGATGGAGGGAGGGATGAAGTTTCCTTGTGGAATATCTGTTTTTTATCATGAGATTTACTGTGTTCCCTATCTTCACCATTCTTCTGAGTTCTGGAGATTTTCAGAGGACTTTATCTCTGGTCTAACAGTTGTCACTGAAGCTGCTGTCATTGCCCTCACAGCCACATCTGGCCACCTCAGCGCTCCCATCCAGTCTGCTCAAAGGACTTCCCTCTGCCAGGGACATGCTTCTCTCCCCATTGGGACCATCCTGAAAAGTCCTTCTGTGAGCCCATTTTTGCTGCCTGTGGGGTGTCACTGAGAAGCCAGGACATGGGGTGGGAAGGGTCAGAGAGCACAGGACAGGGGAAGCCAGGGGAGCCTCTGCCCCTGGCTGCTGTCTTGCCCAGAGCGCTGAGCATGCAGATGCACGTGGGCAGGGGTTGGATTGCAGGGAGCTGCGTGTTGACCAGCTGAGTGTCAGCCGAGCAGGTCCAGACTGGAGCATGGCACAGCGCTGCCAGCAGCATGTGGGCAGAGGGCTGGTGATGACTCTGAGATCCCCGACGAGTGTGCCAAGCCCATCGGTAAGGGCCTCCTTCTTGGCAGGCAGTTTTATCAGATGGCCATGGGAAACCAGCAACCTCTCAAGAGCAATGCCAGGATAGCCCAGACACAGGCTCGTTTCACCAGTGTCTGCTGAAAGGCACTGAATTCCTCTGGCAGAAATGCTGCAGAAGGGAAAGATGTATAGGAACAATGTTGAGAAGGAGCTGGGTCACTGTTTGCTTCTGAAATCAGAGGAAGCATAAGGAATCACGAGCAGAAAGCAAAAAGACACAAGCAGTTGTCATTGGTTGCAACTTAACAGGCAACACAGAGCACTTCTGAAAATCCCACCCCACGTTTTTAATATTTTCCAGGGCACCTAGAACCCAGGATAGACATCTTTTAAGATCAAAAGAAAAAAAAAAAGTCAGATTTATTTTATTTTGCAAGGCGTAGACTTTTTGATCTTTTGCCTACTTGCCTGAAGATTGTCAGAAAAAAAAGACGAAATAGAATTGTCTTAGGGAAGGGCAAATACATGTCTATAACGAGAACCAGTCAAACACACGGAGCTCTTATCTAGGATACAGCTCTAAAAATAGCGCTGTAGGGTTTCAGGAGTGTTGACTCTCGAGAGGTCTCAGTGACTTCACCAGTCGTTTGCTTGGGTTTACATTTACAAGTGGTGTCATCTGCTAACACCTTTCCAGCACACTTGGCTTAGCTTCCCAAGACTCAGCTGGTTCTCACTGCCAAATGCATCATCACCAGTAACACAAAATCCATGGGGCAGATTCTGCCACCCGGTCCCTTGACTCAGTACTGGCATGTTGGGGGGCTCATGCAAGTACTGATGAGAAAAGGAGCCGTTCCTGTAGCTTGGATAAAATTAGCAGTTAAATTTTCAGCGACTGGGATTTAATGATGGAGTCCTGGATGTTTGCAGTTTCTTTTCCCTATTTAATTGAGAAAGACAAGGAAGGGAAAGCCAAGGGAGAACTTGAGCCACAAACAAGAAAAAGTGGTCAGGTTTGCTTTTCTGCAATGCCGAACTTCCTGTGAGGCTGCAAAATGCAGCAAAGACATTAGATGGATGCAGCTGATAATGCTGTTTGTGTGAAATAGTGGTGCTTATGCTGGACTGGGGTGTCTATCTAGAAGAGGGCTGCTTTTCTTGGTCACTACAACTGTACGACCACCTTTCCTGCACCATCACCCCCTCAAGGGGCTTCAGCTATGTGACCGCTACAGAAGCCCAGAGCCTCCTCATTTCTCAGAGCTGTAAGCTACATCCATTTATAAATACAAAGGCCTGCAAGTGTTATTAGCTGGTATATTTACATGTACTATGTAGCCATTAACGTATATTTACATGAGAACACCCTACTAACAGCCACAGATTTCTGCATTCATACATTCTGCAGCAGCCCTTGGGCTCTCCCCTCCCTCCCTGACCAAAACAGAAAAAGAAAAGAAACGGTCTTTCACCTGCTTGGTCTTTTCCCCATTAAGCCATTGTACTGGTGCAGTCGAAGGGGCAGGGCAGAAGGAGACCCCAAAAGCTGCTCTCCCAGTGCTGGGTGTCACTTCTTTGTTTGGTGTTCACAGGGAACCAAGTGTAGGGGCATCCTTACCCGTGGGGAGGGCTGTGAGGTGCAGTGTGGCTCAGGGGAGGTGTCGGCTGTTCGAGACAGCTCGAGTGATGCTGTTGGGGAGCAAAGGTTGGGGAGAAAAGGTTGGGAAGCAAATGAGTTCAGGAGCTTCTCAGTTACAGGTGAACAGGCACCACGGACTGGACCCTGGCAGAAAGTGCTGCTGTGGCCATTTGTCTGCACCACAAGTCTGCCCGTGTTGCCGCAAACGGTATTTTTAGCAGAGCTGGTGCTGCGTCACGGCTCAGTGACAAGAGGATGGTCACCGCTGCCCCGAGGGACTCTTGCGGGGTGAAGTCCTCCCTCGCAAGGACCAGGTCAAAACCTCCTCCCAGCCCGTTTGCTGGTCCCAGTGTGGGGCGAGGGGGCACTCACTGGCCCTGCACACAGGAACAAATTTCATCCTGTATTTCGATCCTTATTACTTAATACTTCAATTGTACTTAATGATGTGTTTTATTTTATATGCCATTTTACTTTATGACTGTTCTCCTGGGTGGATTAATCTGTCATTAGTGCATCATATTTTAAAGGCTTTTCTTTCCCCCTGTTAACAGTTTAATAGGCTCAGTGAGACACTCCTGGGTGTGTGCTCTGCCGTCTGCCTGCGCACGGATGGGGTGCAGCCGGGCGCCCTGCACGCACCCAGCGGGTGCCTCGGGGGCCAGCTGGAGCTTATGGCACAGCTTTCTACAACCACGGCTCAGCCCTGGTAGCAAATGGACCCTATGCCTCTACCTAGCATGCAGCGTGTAGGACGCAGCAGTAAGGCTATAGGCATGCACTTGTCCCTGCTGCTTCATGCCACTGCCAGGGTGTCCTGCCCCTGTGAATCCTGCCCGTTTGCAGGCAGAGGATGCCAGCCTGCTCTGGGGCAGTGTGTCCTGTGGGTCTGGGACAAGCCTTGGTTACCCCACAGCCCCGGGCAGGGCTGGGCACAACAAAGGAGTGAGTATCCCATGCATGCAAGTGGGGGGCAAATCCAGGCTCCAGAAGTGGTACCACCCTATACATGCTAATAAATACATAAATAAATATAAAAATATGTTTCTAGCCTGTGGTAAGTAAAACAAGTGAATTATCCTTGCTCAAATCATATACACCGGTAGAGTTAAGAATAAGTGGTAGGATTTCAACTTGCTGATTGTGTTTGCCTTTACCTACAGCCATCCATGTGTGATGATAGATCATATTTGTGCTTCCTTTATAAGGAATATGAAAAAAAAGTATCATTAGTTGTCTGATTTATACAGTAAGGGGTTTACATAATAGAAACACTGTGACTGTTTAACGTACTATGAGATCAGCTTTGCCCCTGGTCTTTTCAGAGAATTACAGGGCTGGAGGAACCTCAGAAGATCACCTAGTCCCTTTCATTCCTCCTTCCCAGCAGAATGATTTGTTGAGGCTGACAACATGCATACATAGAAACCTCTTTTCTTATCCACCTAAATGAATACGAACATGAATGAAAAGCTTACAACAATGAATATGCTTTACTTTTACCTTAAACACATGTGTGCATAGAGGAGGGTGAAACCATCTGCCAAGGGATAATTCATACATCTGCAAACACGAAAGTCCACAAAACTGCTGACACGTGCAGAACAGCAGCACAGCAGCATGAGCTCATTCCAAGACAAGCATTTCCCTTTGGTGAGTGCATCGCTCCCAACGGTAGGTACGATTGGAGTTGGGCACAGGCCTCCAAGCGATACCACACAGAACCAGATCCTAATCTCCCCTGCACTTGAAGGGCCCTGATCCTGCAGATGTTTCAGTAGGAAACAGACTTCCACAATGACAAGGTTCCTGCACCATGGGGATTGCTATGTACAGCCCGAATTTTACACCTGACTGCATGCATGTGCACAATCGTGCTCCAGGGAGATCCCCTGGACACGCAAAGGGGCTTGCACAGATGCAGGGCCTCCCCTGCACTCTTGGCTGCAAGACCAAGGGGAATTTTAGATCTGCTGTAAAGCAAAGGTCTCAGACAGCCTCTGGGAAGAAGTGGAAAGAAGGTAGCACTGATGTTCATCCAGAGATCTACCTCGGGTAGCCCCGCCAGTGTACGATTTCTGTGGCTCCTCTGAATAATCAGCTCTGATGATCTTGATTCTTTCTTTCAAGGGACCAGGCAGGAAGGAATGTTTCAAAGCTCGATGCAGTCATCATGAAGGTGACCATCTCCAGTACCCTTTGGGCTCAGATCCAAAGGTCCAAGCTCAAAGCAGCATTCAGAAGTGTGCTAAAGAGATGTCACTTACAGAGCTTGAACTCAACATTAAAGTTGAACACATGCTGAAGTTGCTCTTCTGCACCAAGACTATGGCTTCATAGGTGGTTGTCCAAATATTTGGGCAGGAGGGACCTCTCTGAAAGCCTGAAGAGGGAAAGGCAGAAGGCAATGATGATGATGCTGGGGCTGGTTTTGTTTGCAGCGAGGAGTGGGGCAGGGGGGCTGTGGCAGGAAGCAAGGGACATGGGGCATGGCACAGCAGGGACAACATGATGGTTGAACTTGATACAGAAAATCTCCTGTTTGAATGAAATCTCCACCTGGATATTCATAATGAAGGTCCTAAGGAATGTGCCTGAATGGCTGGTAAAAGGGACAATAAGTGTAGCAATAAATATACAGATCAGCAGCAGGGAATGGGATTATCCCACCACCCCCATGCAAGAAGGTCTGCAATCACTCTGGTACTGGCACTGATGAGTTTCTGGCCATGTTTATTGCCTACAGCAGAAATTTTCTATCCTTCCATGTTTCAAAGAAGCTTTCTTTGGAGCGAAAGTGGACAATGGAAAGGATGTGGATTTTGAGGTGATGCATGGTTAATTTTCATTCCTTTCTTGAAGGAAGCAAGCTTTGCTTCTGCTTGTGAGCCTGGACATCTCTGAGCTCATCTGAATTAGGTGGTAAATTAATAGAGAAAGACAATCAGTGCCACATTGTTGCATGCTGCAACCCCCACCCGGGGCCATCACTTCTTCCCACCACCTGTGGAAAGTGGTGGGACCAGAGCTCTCCCACTGCTGGGAGAGGCAGCAAAGCACTGCCCACCGCTGCCCCACGGGCTCCAGAGCTGGACAGCATTGCTTCTCCTCCTGCCTCAGCTCAGGGAGAGGCAGCAAGATGGAGGGCTCTGCAAATGGTGCTCCACTCAGCGCAGTTCATCATTATTCTGCAAGGTTTTGTGTCTTTATTTTACTGCTGACTCAGGGAATACTTAGCTTGAATCATCCCCGGGTCATAGTTTCCTTTTTCACAGCCGTCACCAGCTCAAAGTCCTCCTAGCTCCTGCACGTGAGGAGCTAACAGGGCAGGGCATGGCTCAGGCGCTGTCCTGGGGCACAGGGCAGGACGGTTGTCCCCAAGGAGCAAGGCTGACAGGGACACCCAGTTTTGGTGGGGGCAAGCGGGAGAAGAGTGAGAAGACTCAAACACAAGGAGTCCCAGGAATAATCCTTGAGGGCTGTCGCTAATAACCTCTTTCCAGCCTCATACTTCCCTCTTCCCCTTACCACCTTCCATGCAGTGAGGTCCCTGCCCACCTTGCAGTTCATGTACTAGTCTACAGCAAATCTTCACTTTCTCTCAGAGGACCAGGTCCAAATGTAAGCAAAGATCAAGGGGGGGTCAGGAGGCTACTGCCTCTGTAGCCACTGACTTCAGTAGTGCTCACGTGAACTGCCCTAAAATGAGTTACCAGCCACTGATATCATACCAAAAGCACTCTGTGGGGACACAATAAAACTGAAAGATGAAGTGATTTATTATATCATTTCTAGGAATGGAAGATTAATTTGTTTACAGCAGGTCTTGCACTGTGATATTCAAACAAGGAGAAAAAATGAAAGGTTCCTTCCAAAGAAAGGTTGGTTTCTTTCTTTTAATCCCTGTGGATCACCCTGTAGGCATTTACGGCAGCTCAGATGAAAAGGCAGAAAGCAGCAGTGCTGGGGCACAACGGAATCACCATGTCCTCGAGCAAGACAGCATTTCCCAGAGCAGCTTTGCAGCCAGAAACACTGTGATGTGAAGCAGCACCCACAGACCTAAACATCCCTCCAGCAGCCACTGCCTCATGGTGACTTGCACTCGTGCCCAGGATTCCTGCAGCTTTGGGGATGAGCGACTGGAAGCGCATTTTTAGCAGTTGAGTTGCCAGCCCAGCGGGAAGAAGATTTTAAGAAGAAATAAAAATGCCATTGTCCCTTTGTTTCCCCTTTTCCCACAAACACTCCCACAAGCAGCCGGACACTAAGAGGTGAGCTATGGTGGGTCAAATGTTTCTTCTGAGTCGCAGCTGTTAACTACAGTTGCCCCCTTGTTCTGCCCCATTTTAGCTCATTTGTGCAATGCAAGCTATCCCTTGTGGCAGAAGAAAAACGTTTCCAAAAGGTGGGAAAGATGCCACATTTATCCCAGGAAAGTGAACAGGAGCAGGGGACGGGCCTGGGCTTTGGCACATGATTGCCCATGCTGTTGGCACAGTCCCTGGAGTGGTTTTAGCAGTGACTCAAGTATTCTCCCAGGCAGTGGCCAGGGCCAGCTCGAGGGGTGGTATGGGCCAGGGACAGCTAACAGCAGATCCCTTAATGCAGGCTCCCTGTTTCAGAGACTTGAGTTGTTTTGCCCTCAGTTGGTCTCAGGACCAAAGAACAACCCACGGCCCAATTTATTCTCCAGTGCAGATGTTGCTGATGCTTCTGTAGAGGAAACGTTCATTCCTTGGTGCTCCCCCCACCCTCATTTTTACTTCTCTCCAGCTCCATGAGCAGGGAGGGTCATAGTGGCTGTTTCAGTAAGGTTTTCAGAAAGTCTGGTTGTGAAGTGCTTTTTTGGCAAACATTCAAAAAGTTTCATTCCATGAAGCGGTGGGCTGCCTCTTTCAAAGTCTTGCTATGGCTGGAGGTGGGCCATGTACATAGATCCAAACCTAGATTAGGTTTAGGCTAGGACTGAGTGATTCGGCCAGGGGATAAATCAAAGTTTTGGTCTTACATTTGAAGGCACCGATTTTCATGAGAGCTTTTCTTGCACAATGTAACCTCAAAATTCTTTTTGATACCTTCTGGCAGCAATACACCAAAGATCACCAAATATTATTGAGCCTGTTACATGTATATTAAACCTCACATTTAGTTCCCTCTGTCTTCTATTTCCTAAGAAGTTTCTGCCAAATAGTCTTGGAGAAGGAAAGAGATTTTTATTCCCTTTCGTAACATCTACAGTTTGTAGTGCCTTCTCTCCAACCACAAAATCGGTGGCCATGTACAACATTCAGCCTCTTTAGTGGAGTCAGTTGCAATGTAAGTGTCTCAAGATCTGGTTACATCCTGGTTCACTTTATAACCTAATTCAGCCTAGCTAAACTTGTTCTGCAAAAGGAGGGAGTGAAGATAGCTAATAAAAGACTCTTTAAAAAGGAACGAAAAATGGAAGCACGTTATTAGTAGCCATGGACCAATAATGGGCATGGGCTTACTTCTCTTGCTCCATAGGGAGCTGGGGAGGCAGACAGTGGCCGCTGGGTCAAAAAGGGTTTTGATGAACTCGTGGTGACAGGTCCACAGATTGATAATAAAATGACTGCATGGGGTTGCAGGCCTGAATGTGGCAGTGGACCACAGAAGGTGACCATGCTCATATTCTCTCCCTAAATAGCATCTCCTGCTGCTGTCCTCAGGCACTGACTGCTGCCTAGGTGGACCACTGGTCTGACGCTTCAGGTCCTGTCTTATGTCCTTATGCCCTTTCTGTCAGTATGTGCTTGGTGTAAGATCTGTCCATGCATGGGAAGGAGACACAACACAAAGCTGAGCCCAGCCTAATCGTTTCTGGGAGACCTTTGCAGTCCTCACTCCACTAAAAGGCAGATGGCAAAATATCACACCCAGAGTCAAGTGTGAGCATCCCGTACTGCTGAGCATAGGTCTCATGCGCAGCTCCTGCAGGAGGGTCAGCTTTCTTACCAGTGTAATAACGGTGTCATCCGTAGAGATCAGCAATTCAGTTTTCAGACTTCTGTTTCTAAAATAGCTTAACCTGAGTATTTTCTCTACAACCTGAAGAAGTTCTGTACATATTGAATTCAGCAGAGTTTTGATTTCAGCAGGATTTGCAAGAGGTGTCTGTTAATCTTTTTTCTTTTTTTTTTTTTTCTGTAGAAAATACAGAGGAAAAGAAGTAAGCCAAATTATCACTGCCAAATACCACAACTAAGCATACTCTGTTGATCATACATGTCATTATCTTTATTATGGCAGCATTTCATGCGGATTATAAAATGTCATAGAAACGTCATTGCTCCCTCTGTCCAAAGAAATATAACAATAATAATAGTCTCTTACAAGTTTATTTTTTTCCTCTATGGATGTCAGAAGCTCTTTAAAAAGGTCAGCATCATTATCCTCCCTTTATGGCAAGGGAAAAAAGACAAAGGCCAAGCTGTTCCTTCTAGCTTTAGGCGTCTAGGATCCGTCTACCATCAGCGAAGGCAGAGAGCGAGAAAGGTACGTGCAAGGAGATCTGAGTTGCTTTTTGGAAGGGACATGTTTTCTCTGTGCCTCCCGCAGAGAACTTCTACTCAGGAGACCCCTGGTGCCTTGCTGGGGCCTCAGTCAGATATCTTAAGTTGGGTGGTGAGTTAGAGCCAGGTCATTTGTGCCAGGTTTCTACCTGTTCAATGACAGAGCACAAAACAGAGCCTGACTCCTGATTCCCACCCTCATGCTGTGTTCCCTCTTTTTCTTTCTGAAATAATGATGACTCTGTGCTTCCAGCATTACCCTTGCTGTCAGGCTAGCACAGCTCTGTGTGTAGACAAGATTTAATGCTTGGTTTGTGGTAGAGCAATTTTTGCCTGCCTGTGCATGATGGCGTAGTAGATAAATCACCAAAAGAAATGTGCACTGAATGTACTCTGCGGCCCTCCTTTCCTAAATACCCAAACTGTATGCTGTACTTCAGCTGAGGAACCTGATCTTCCCGCTGCTGTGTTATGCCTGGCCTCGGTTCTGCGCTGGGATGTGCCAGGGGGGACGTAAGGTCGAAGCAGAGCGGTGCTAACGTGCTCCTGTCGCAGGTCCACAGCAGCCAGAGCCACGACAAGAAATTCATCCAGCCGACAGCCCGCTCTGCTTCCACCAAAGGACACGGCAAACCAGCCACTCATCATGAATCATTATGAAGTGTGACTGTCTTTGACCATGAAAACGTCCTTGAATTCATTGCCTCCCTTGTGAAAATAATCCTACCACCACCAGTGTTTCCTGAACTGTCTTTTTTCTTTCACAGTGGAGGGTGTCAGCATTATTGCCGGTGATTTCATTCACAGCACAGGCGGACCCAGTATGGTTGCCTTCCCTGGGTGCTGATGGTATGATTTTCCCTCCTGCACCTTCATTACACGTTTGTTCTCCTGGGAAACACTATCACAAGTATCTTTCAAATACTGTGATTTCCACGCAGGAAATGTTTAAGAAACATGATACTTACAATAGAGAAAATAATGGAGTTATTAATCTAATTCTACACTTAACTCATGTTAAATTTAATACAAATGTTAATGTAGGTGTGTGTAAAACACACAGAGGAGTCTCACTACTGACCCACAGAGAGGAGTTTGAATCTGCTGTGTATTTATGCACACTGAACAGCATCCAACCTAATGAGATGCCCCCAAAGCTGGGACTTGGGTTATGAAACCCACTTGCCTTGCAGCCCGCCATCCCGTCTGCCTGGCTTCTGGACTGGGTAACTCCACATACAGCTGAATTTACTGGTCACCTCCGTGCTTGGTCTGACAGCTCTCTGGATGCCCATGTCCAGTCCAAAGGTCTGTCTTCTTGACTGCTGTAAAAGTCCTGATCTGTGCAGAGTGCCTGAACTCGAGCTGAGTTAATTCTGGATACTCCTCGGAAGTCAGATGGGTGGTGATGGTGTAGTGTCCTCCTCCTGAACACTGGCTGAGTGGAGCAGAAGGTGTGAAGGAAGGCTTTTATGCTCTGCTTAGACCACAAGAGATCAACGCCATGGGTATCTCACCTGGGAACACCAAGCTGCCAACTGAGGCTAAGTCATTGTGCAACCAGGCGTAAAAGCAGGGAAAGCAGGAAGGAGAAAGCCTCACTCTAGCCTTGGGATTAGGTCATTCATCTAATTGTTTGGGGACGGGGAAACCTAAGCATCTAGCAAACTAGTCTGACCCCATAGCTCACCCTACTTTGAGCAGGAGGTTGGATTAGATGATCTCCTGAAATCCCTTCCAACCTGAATTATCCTATGAGATTATGATGCCTGCTCCTGAAATTGCTTTTATTCTAATGATGACCACATTTAAAAGGGGCAGATTATGCAGCTGACTTCCTCCTCCTTCCAGCTGGCTGCTCTAGCCATGGGCAGCAGGCAAGCTCCTGGGCTCCCTTGCTGGTCCCACAACTCTTGGCTTCAGCAGGAAAGGCCAAATGCTGTCACTGAGAGCAGCCATCGTCTGGTGATGAGAATGGTCTCAGGAGATGTGGGCTCCCTTCCCTCAGGCTGAGAAGTGCTTGTTTATCTTGGTACCCTGTTTTGCAGGTGTGCTCTCTGGCCACCATGCACAGCAGTGGATATCACTAGCGTGCTAACAGCACGCTGCTGGGGGGAGAAGCCCTTAACCTTTTGTGTTCGTTCCTCAAACTCCTAAGGAAGGTGCCCAGCTTACACAGACGAGGTCTAGAGGCATTTCTGTGGCCAGCAGAGAGAGGGGAGCGCCTCGGCAGGCAGCCTGGGGCTCTCCCTGCTGTCTCTCCATTGAGCATACCGGGAATGAGGGAAAGCAGAAACACCTCCCCTGGGCCCAAGCACTTAAAATTGCAATAACACAGCGTCTCACTGAAGCCTTGAAAACAGGCAAGGTGGATCCAACCCACAGCAGGGACTAGGAGGCTCAGGAAGGGCAGGTGGGCTGGAAACAGGGACTGAGCATGGGAGCTGTTTTGGGGTGACACTCTTTGCAGAAAAGAGGGCTTCAGGGAACAGGGCAAACCTACGTGCCAAGGATCAATCAGCATTGTCTAAAAAGTTTTCGTCTAACAGATCAGAAAAAGGAATGAAACTAGAACAAAATGCTCTGAGGTTAAAGAAATAATTGAAGAAATATCCAAGGCTTTATTATACCACAGTAATCAATTTGAGGGGTTTTGCCGTCATCCGTGGAAGGAGTCAAGGAAATAACAGCAACTAGATAACTGCTGATATGGTTCAACAGTACAAAGCAAGCTGCTTATACTGATTAATCCTCCCATACTTCTTGCTTCAATAGGTTAGTACTCATAAATCAAAACTCAAAGCATTTCTGCTGCTGTGCCACCCTATGTTTGAGGCTGTATTCAAAGCACTTGTTAACAACAGCATGCAGTGACGACTGCTGCCCCAGGCAGTATGCGCTGGTCCCTTGCAGCTGTATGCAGCTTTGCAGAGCACTGCAATTCTGACTAGAAGGACTAGTAGAGAATAACCCCTGCATTTCATTTTTATTGTGGTTTTTGTCTACTCCATGGCCTTTTGTATGAAAGAGCACATGCATGTGGAAAGCTAAGTAGCTGTTGAAGGACGTTTTAAATTCATTAAGACCCAATAGTAGTGCTCTTATTCAGATCATCTTCTTGTCCCATTGTAACCCAGAAGATTGTCTGAAGAGTAAGGTACAATTTGATGTGGGTAAGAGTAGAGGAATCAAGGTCCTCATTCCTCAGAAGCCTGCAAAATACTTTTGGTCTTGCAGCGCACTTCTGCTCTCCCTTGATAACAGCACTGTAACAAGGCCGATAACAACGGGCCACACGCTGTGCCTGCTGCACAGCGATGAATGCAATGAAAACAAAGGCCAAAGGTTACTTACCCACGTAAGGACAAGGACACACAATCACAGTTAGTAGAAGAACACACAGCAAGGGTTTGGCTAACTGCATGGCATAATTATAGCCAAGTCCTGGTATCGGACTATGTATTGCTGCAAAGCCAACACCATCAATCTACTGTACTTAGTCATAAATAATTCCTATCTGAGCACCTCCGGAGCTCTTTTCACTATCAATCGGTTGATCTGTACAACCTTCCAGTGGTGAAAGGGAGGCAGCGCTGATTCGGGGTGCCCCAGGCTGACCCTGGCTCAGCGCCCAGGCCCTGTTCTGGCAGCAGACACTGCTGCCAGCTTCACTGCAGGCTGCCTGCGTGGCCACAGGCAGTGTTCAGGTCTGCCTGGGCCACCGGGACCCACCTGCCTGCGCAAGGCAGGCTGTACTTTCTTTTCTACATCTCTCCTCCCTTCTTGGGTATTTAGGCTTGGCTGGCTTTCACAAAGGGGATTCTTCCTTTTGTCTATATCTGAAGGACTCTATGCTGGGAGTCTCCCTGGTCCTCCACTTTGGGTAAAATCCCCCTTTTTCAATAGCCAATTCCCACTGGATCTCCCTGATGACTCTATACCCAATGTTTTCAACACTGCAGACACTATCTCCTGTATGTACTAACCACATATCCTTGAAAAACGCTCCAACAACCAGCTCATAACAGATTTTACAAAACCTTTCTGAGTCATTTTTGGACTTTGTTGGGTTTTTTTAAGTGCGGCTTAAAATGAGTTACCAAAACACAGCACCCGCCAAGCCAGGCGGCAGTGCGCGGCAGGACAGCATGCCGCATCCCAGCCGAGGGCTGCAGCATCGCGTGGGTACGAGGCGGGTGATGTGGAGTGTCACAGGCTCCATCCCTCACGACAGGGTCTGAGTCATTCCCGCACAGCCAGAGGAAAGGCGAATGCATGCAGCCGAAAAGCGGTGCAAGGCACGGCGCTGCGCTGATCGCCTGTGTGGGGGCTAGGTGTTGAGTGATGCGCCGGGGCGAGCGCGGGGCACGGGCTCCCCGGGCTGAGGAAGCATCCCTGGAGGCTGTACCCCACTAAAAACACCTGAGTCATAATCCCCTGTCCTCCGCTTTCCTCCTGGGAGTGGCAGCAATTTGCTATCGGCATAAGCCTGCCGGAGCAAACTGCTAACCCTGCTACGCAGCCAAGGGACAAGCCTCTGCCCCGCTGTCCACCTACACCTCACCCTCCTGTTTGGGGAGGAAGGGAACAGGAAAGACTCCTGCTTTCTCCTCCACGCCCGGGCCCCAGGTCTGAGCAGCTCTGAGTAGTCAGAGGTGGTTTTTCCTGGGCTGGTTCTTTTTCTTTCTTTTTTTTTTTCTGGCGTGCAGAGAAAGAATTTGTTCTTGCTCTCCATCCCTCGCGCAGGCACGCTGCCAGGCACTGGCTCTCAGGTTGTCTTTGGCAGCTTCTCCTTAAAGGTGATATTCCACCCATGACGCCAGCCCATCACTGGGTCTGCTCACCCGCCCTTTTCCCAAAGGTTTTGAAGAGTACTCTCCAAAGGAGGTAATACGTGGCTCTTGGCGATTTCCTCTTCATAGTCAGGGTCAAGTGCAGCTCCTGGAGAAGGACCCTTCCATTTAGAAAAGCAGGCCACCTCCTGCACTCATCTAGCTCACTGATTCAATAAATAATAGAGTGGATAATGAATAACCATTTACCACCTTGGAATCTCCGTGCTGGCAAGTTATGGAGACGCAAGTGTCTATCCCAAATTCTGCATTTCCCTCCCCTCTGGACTAATGGAGTATGTGCATTAGTTCATTCAGGGATATATTCCTGGTCTCCCCATTTAACCTACTTATCTTAAACTATCTTATCCTATTTGCCCCACAATTTCTAAAAAGATTCTACCCAAGGACAAGATCATGCTTGTGAAATTTTTGTGTGTATTGGTTTAGTTTTGGCAAAGTTAGGAGGTAGTTAAAATGAGACTTATAATGGAAAGCTAGCTGCTAGCGTCTCTCCATAATACATGTCTACCTTGCAGGAGAGTTGTGAGGATTAATTAATTTGTGTTTGTTAAGCACTTTGAGATTCTAAGATCAAAGGTTCTATAGAAATGCAAATTGTTATTATAATGATAAATTCTGTATGTGAGCTCATATGTTTTGCCTTAGAGGCACAGTCTCACCCTGAGTTGCGTAGTTATACACGTAAATCTTCAAACATTATGATGAAAATATACCTCTGAGGGCCTGATCCTTCCTTTTGCTCTAACGCTTCATGCACAGAGCTCCCCTTGACTTCAGGCAGGTCCCGTTCATGGGACAATTGCAGGATTCAATGTGTTTGGGAAATGAAAAGACCATTGTGTGCCTCCGGGCTTTGCATCGAGACACATAACTTTCTGTCTCACTCCATAAAACCGCTGCTGCTGCCAGTAGTTACGTCCATCTTGTTCATGAAAGGACTGAGCAGATGACAAAACTTGGATCTGAATTTTGACCCTCTCAAAACTTAGGTTTTCAGAGGTTTATCTGACCTGCTAGAGAAGAAGGGAGGTAAAAGTCTAGCTCAGCTGCAACTTTCTGCTGTCTCTAACGGATATAGGATTTCAGCACAGCCAAATGTAATTCCTGACACACAAAATGTGCTTGTTTGGCCCTTCCCCCTGTGTGCTTTTGCAAGTGAATGAGGAATACAGGTTTTCAGGCATTCGCTGCACAAGTTGCCAAAGGACAGCAGGGAGCAAGGCCACAGTTGCACAATCCTGGCAGTCCTGCGTCCCTTTCCCAAAGCAAGCTCTCCACTTTTCCTTCCCCCTTGCACAGGCTCGGAGCACCACGCTCTCCGTCCCCTGCCTGTGAGAGTGTCCAACCATCTCCGTGCCTTCCATGCCATGTCCCTGGCACACAGACACCTCTCTACTCACACCTTTAATGGACTGGGTCAGAAAAATGTCGTGAAGTTTGTCTGCATTACCCATGGGCTTACCTGAATGCAGAACGCGGAGCCAGAAATGCCAGCTGGAAAAGAGGTCTCCTGTCCCACCTCGCACTCAAAGCAGGACTATCACCAGGCATCAGATCAGGTCAGCCATGGCTTTTTCTAGCTTAAGCTTGAAAATCTCCAAGGGTGGCCACCCCACCTTTCTAGCTACCTGTCTCAGGGCTGCACTACTCTCCTGGAGAATAAGTTTCTCCTGATGTCCAACCTGAACCTCCAATGCCACAATTTATGGCCATTTCTCCTTGCTACAGTGTCTGGCAATACTGAGAAGACTTTTGCACCATCTTTGTAGCCACCCTTCAGATAGTCACCTCTTAAACTGCTCTTTGCCAGATTAAACTAATCCTGAATTAAACAGCAATCATAATCCAAAATGTGAGGCTTTTGGCTGCAAGGTGTTGCTTCATGGCCATTTGCAGTGGGTATTGTGTAGGTGAGATTGCAACTCTTATGTCTCCCTGAAGAAGAATTAAAAGTCAGAAACCAACAGGCTATCTCTTCAAAGTCGTTTACAATTTGTTGTGTAGTCTCAAAAGATTTCCGTTGCATGAAAGTCTTTTCAGGGGTGGAAGGTAGGATCCAGATACTGTATTATTCCCTTCCCCTGCCACGGAAACCTTCAGAAGTTCTCAGCTAGTCTGGGAAACTGTCTGCTACAGGGTATATACCTAGTATCGCAGAAGAGAATGAATAGTTGTCATGTTTAACACATCTAGTATTTATAATCTTCTAAATTTTACATGTGTCTCTCTTTTCCTCCAAATGTTGTGGGCCCTGATTTGATGCACCATCCAATATATTCAGTTCTGCCCTTCATGTCATCAGTTCCTCCTACTGGAGATGATAACTGAAGTCTAATGTTGCCATAAACCCTGGGAAACCATACTGACCTCTGAGAAGTTTCTCATATTTTGTGTTACTGTAAAAGAAAGATGTCCTACATGTTCCTGTCACTTGTCTATCTGAAGACAGTAAAAATCAGAGGAAGAGAAGGCTGCGGTGAAAACTGAGACACTAAGCTTCCCAGTCATCCTTACTTTTACCACCAAATATTAGTGTGTACTCAGAGCTTTGCACTGGGACATAGATTAACCAGAAAACAAACCTTTGTGAGCAGATGTCAGTATGTGCACCATGCACAAAGTCCTACGGGGCTGGGCTGTGCTCACCAACACGTGCCATGGACTGCCCTCATTCCCTGCCTCCTCACACCATGCACTGAATTTCCCACCAGCAGTTGCAAGTTTGCTGAGTCTGTAACCTCACTGTGTTTGCACAACACCTGAAGATCTGATCCAAGGGAGAGATCTTAGGCGGTAAAGAAATGACCAATGCTGCAAAGTGTTCCTTTCTGCAAATCATGGCATATTTCAGGTCCTGCTGCTGCTCCCCACATTGAACAGCGATCTCCTCTTTGCGTGGCCATTGCAGCGTGTGCCAGACAAGATGCATACAGGGGTCAGATCCAGTACCGGCATCGTCAATGGTCACCATTTGATGTGATGCTTGATAAGTTTACAAGCACCAAATGCTTCCTCACTCAAAACTTGAAACCTACTCAAACTCTCAGGCTGCTTCTGGAGTAAATCAAAGTCTTGCCCATGGCAGGCTCAGAAGCTGGATGTGAACTGTGTGTGACAGCAATGCCCCTCAGTCCCAGCAATGTCTTCACCATGGCAGAAGACAGCCCTCTACATGAGAGAAAGATGTGGTCTACAGGCTGACCACCGCAGTGCTGTGCTAGCAGGACTGGCCATTGCCTCCCCACTTTCTGGTGTAAACAGCACTCCGCTGGCTGGACACACAAAATCACTGTGTCACTTCCATGGTTCCCTCTCCATTGATTCCACTGTACAGGCCTGTTCTCACTCTTCCTGACTCAGAGAATTTTGACATTGTCTTCATTGAGAGCAAGATGAGATGAAAAGTCTATTAAAAAACAAAGTATTTTAAAAGCCCATTATACCATTATGTGTTGCCTATAGAATCCATGTATTAAATATAACATTTGTTATCTTACAATCTGGCTCACCTCTGGTGGGTGCTGAGCTCATACAGAGGATGATGATACTCAAAACACCTTTCTGTATCAAGTGTATTTAACAACAGGCATATGAGAGCACTGACTTTTTTTAATTTCTTTTTTTTTTATCTCAAATCTGTACATGTGAAGGACTGGGAAAGCCTCAGACACAAAACTGGTGCTGTAATGTCAGAGCTACGTGCTTCACCTCATGGCATGTGTCTGTGAATGACTCGTTTTGAACATATTGGGGCTACTTTCTCCTAAAAAAGGCAAGTTAGAAAACAGAAACGTAAGCATTTCTGCAGTTGAGCTGCAAAGCTTTCCAGTCACTTCACAAGGTTTTCGGTCACTCCGCAAGGTTTTCAGTCACTCTGTCTCCTTTAGTTTTGCCACTGCGAGGAGCTACTTAGTTTGTTGCTCTGTCTCAAAAGAATGCAACACCACATTTGCAGCACTGAGTGGCAAGAAACTGCATTCAAACACCTAGAAAATGTGTAACAAAAGATGACAAAAATGTATCCTGGAAATATATTGTTTCCTCTAATGTCCTTTTTTGAATGACAGGGACGATTTATAGCATTTTTACTCCATGCAATGGCCAACAAACTGAAAGGGATTGAGGAGCTGCTGCCCCAAGAGAGCCGGAGGGAGCCCCACAGGAGTCCCCCATGCATGTGTCCTGCACCCCGCAGCCTGCTGAGGACCTCCACCTCACACAGACTGACGGCTCGGCACACCCCAGTCTGGATTTTACTCTCCACAATCCTGGGTAAATCACTGGATCTCCCTCTGCACCACTTTTCCATCCGTAAAGTGGAGGTACTATTTACTTACCTCCGCGAGCTGTCACAAGCCTTCATCTCTTAAGAAGCGCAAAGCCCCTGGATAGACTCAGAGGGAAAGAAAGCAGTTAAGAAATGTCAAGAATTACCTCGAGGTTTCCTCCAGCTGCTGGGATGGTGCTGGCCGGGGACCCCGTCCCTCTCCTGCTGGGCAGCTCTCACCGCCTGGCCGGTGGCAGCAGGAACCTGGGGCTTGGCTCCAGCTCCTCCCAAATTCAGGGGTCTGCAAGAGCCAGGAGACCCACCACTCAGCAGGACCAGGGACCACCAGGATGCTGCTGCTGTGAGATGTAGGAGACACCACCAGCTACGGGGCAGCCAGACAGCCCTCCCCATCCCCTGTCCCTCCATGGCAGCGAGGGCCCTGCTTGGAGAGAAAGCAAGGAGGGGAAACATCAGGAAGATGTGGCCACAGTCTCCTGCCAACAAATGCTTTTCCAGTGCCCTCTTCTGGAAAACATTTTTGGCCCACACAACTGCTTCGTGTAAGGTAGTTTGAGACTGGCGGTGACTTGCGAGGAGCTGCAGGAGCACCTCCCAGCTCTTCAGACCCAGGATCTGCTCTGCTCTTGTTACCCGTGGACCTGTGCAGCTCCTCACGCCCTTCCAAGCAGCTTCGCCAGGCCCTCAGGGCACTAGCCAGAATATGGGTAGCAAAGGATGTGCCTCCTTCCTCTAGCCTGATGTGCCTGAAGGCTGTCCTCGGCTGTGGCCCCGCACAGAGAGCCAGGGCCAGACCCCTTCCCTCCCTGTACTCAGGCACCTCCTGCAAGCCTTGTGCCCCTCACAGCCAGCCCTTGCCACCAGCAGCTCTCAAGGAGCCTCCAGAGACAAAAACTGGCAGACCCCGGTGGGGACGGAGCCGTGGGCTCTCCCCCAGCCCCGGTTAGAGGACGGCTGGGGCTGGGTGATGGCCACCATCCCCATCCCAGCCTCAGCCCCTGCTTTTCTGCCAGCTCAGCGAGCAGCTGGGCTCCTGCAGTGGTGGCACAGCCCTTTGCTTCCCTCTCCATCCGCTTTTCCAACACCTAAATTGCATCTGCTGCCCATGGAGCCAAATCTAGAGCCTTGCAGACCCTGTTATTTGCCCCATTAACTGGCAGAAGAGGGTGTGAAACTCCTCTGGGTTTTTGATGAATTATCTCGACACAGGCAATGCTTGTGCAGCGACGGGAAAAGATGTTGAGGGAAGGTAGCACCCCGGGGACCAGCTGATGTGGATGCTACACACTGGGATGGTTTTCCCCACTGCCTGCTTGCTGTTATTTAGAAAACCTTCCCCAATTCATACCTGTGTGTGTGGCGACATACACACACACTAAATATATATTTTTTAAATCTTTCAGGAGCTTTTGTTCCTTCTTTCATTTAGTTATTTTAGCCAAAGCCAGCTCTGTCCCCCACCATTTCTTTTGGCTGTGGCCCAACTCACCTTTTGTTTCTTATCTGCTTGATCTTGGTGTTTTCCTTTCTTTTACTCTTTCAAGGGATTCTTGTGCAGCCTCAGCCTTGGCCCCCCCTCCCACCAACCTAGCTCCGGCAGCTGGGGGGCTGCGGGGGCCAAGGACATCCCATCCGCTGCTGCCCAAACACGGTGGGTTTTCCGGCTGGGCTCGGTGGGAGAGGCTGGGACCTCTGAGGCCGGTGGGCACAGCCTTTTTGGTACCTCCACAGCAGGGTCCCGCACCCCACAGCGCCCGGCATTCCCCATCGCTTTTCCCCATGCGAGGCCAAGGGTTTTCCCCACAGCACGGTGCCCACCCGGCAGCCGTGCAGAGGGGCAGGGGCCCGCCAAATGTCTCTGCTTTCAGAAAGCCCCAGCCCTCTGTTAGCTCTTAATTAAAATAGCCACTGGTGATTTGGAGGTGAGGAGCAGGAGCGTCCCGAGCTCCGTCCTGCAGCGTGGGCTGCAGAAAGGTTTCCTGCAAATGCCCCAGAGCTGTCAGGGTGTAAAAATCCCCTTTTCGTCACGGCAGTTTTTTCAGGGCTCAAACAGAAGCAGGTTAAAAGAACCATGGAATTTATACCTGCTTACAACTTCCCCCAAAGCTCATTTTTTACACAAGTCAGCACGCAGGGAGGAAAAAAAAAAAAACGTACGGCGGAAACAGATAGCAGTGTCAAAGCAAAAGCAAAGGAAAAAAAGATGGTCAGCGTTATGAGAAGCCTTTTGGACCACGGCGGCGGCGGGCAGGGATGGAGGCAGGGGCAGCGCCGCAGCAGGCAGCAGCCAGGGCCGACGCCTGAACCGCGGGGGCTGCCGGTGCCCCGCAGAGGGGGGACAAACGCGTCCCAAGTGTCACCGCACGGACGCCAGATGCGCGATGCTCCGCGTCCCGCGGCTCAGCGTTTCCGTGCTCCGGCCTCTGCCAAAAGCACCCGCTGCCCGCGGCGCCCCGCGGCCTCCCGCGGCTCCCAGGGCGGGCGAGGGCACGGCACCGGGGGCCGGGGCGGTGCGCGCACCTGCCGGCAGCGGGCAGGGCTGGGCGGGCGCACGCCGCCCCGCAGGACCACGCACCCTGCGGCCCCACGGGGGGAGGGGACGCGGGTGGGGGGCGGCCCGCGGCGGGGCGGGGCGGGGGAGCCGCGCCGAGCCCGCTGCAGAGACCGGACGCGCCCAGCGCACGGCAGCGGCCGGGGCGGGCGGGGCGGGCGGGGGGGGGCGTGGCGCGCCCGGCGCGTGTTGGCCGCCGACGTCACAATAGCGGCTGGCCCGAGTCCCTGCCCGGTCCCAGCCGATCGGGGCTGGTTTGAGCTGGTGCGTTGCCATAGCGACGCCGGCTGCCCTATATATAGGAGCGCGGCGGCGGTGGCGAAGCTTTGTCAGCCGCGGCGCCCCGCTCGCCCCGCCGGCCCCGCTCCTCCTCAGGCGGCAGGGCGCCTCCCGCCCGGCTCCTCGCACCGCGCCCGGCTCGCAGGAGGAGGAGGAGGCGGCTCGGAGCGAGGGGAGCGGCCGCCGCCGCCGAGGCTTGACAGCAGCCGCCGCCATCGCTGCCTGAGGCGAGGTGAGGCGGCGGCGGGCCGGGCCGCGGCGGGGAGCGGAGCGGAGCGGCGCGGAAGGGGCCGGGGCGGGCGGCGGGGACGGCGCTGGGCGGAAGCCGGCCGGCGCCGCGCCACGTGTCTCCGGGGCCGCTGCCAAGCGGCCCGGGCTGGGCGCCGGCTCCCGCCGCCGGGCGCGGGGCCTCCCTCCGCGCCCGGGGAATCCCCAGCCCCGGCGGGGGAGAAGGCAGAGCTCCGGGCGGCTGCGGGCCGGGGCGGCCCGCCGGGGGGGAGGCGTTGGCGGCGCCTCCCGGGAGCGGGGGAGGGGGGGGCTCCGCCGCCGCCGCCGCCGGGCGCTTTCCGGGCGGGGAGAGGCAGGTGCGCGGCGGGAGGGTGGCTCGGGGCGGGGGCCCGGCGGCGCGGGGGAGCGGGCTCTCGTGGAGACCCCCAGGGCCCCCCGAAATGCCGCCCCGGGAGCCGCAGCGTCGGAGGGCGGGGAGCCCGTTGTCCCGCTGCCGAGGCGGGCAGCCGGCTGGGCCGAGGACCGCGGGGAGTTACAGGGAGACGGGGCGGCAGCGGGATCCGGGCGGCCCGCCGCGTTCTCCGCGATAGCGGCGGCCTGCTGACTGCAGGGCCGGGAGCGCCTCGGGCGCCCTTTCTGGACGCAGCTTTGGTATTTGAGTAGAGAGCCCGCAGGCATGACTCAGCTGAGTCTAAATACAGCTGCTGAATAAGGGAATGTTCTGGAGAGCAACTTCGAAGTGAGCACAAATTGCCTTTCTTCTGGGCAGCTGCAGACGCTTTGCACACAATCCAAATAGAAATATGCTCTGGGAGGCTACAATTTGCATCGACATGATCATGTGCTGTCTATATTCTGTGTAATTACACTGCAGTTAAAATTGTGCAATAAGGTGGAGATGGAAAGCTTGCAAGAACTTCTTAACGAAGTGACCAGCAAAGGTAATTCCCTTTTCAGAGGTTAGTAAGTGCTTTTCATGCAGCTCTGTGCAGAGGGGAAGATACACTAAATTCTTCCTGATGGTGGTCACTTCTCTTAACCACAGGTAGAAGCCCCTGCACTGCTTTCTGTAAAGCTGCAACATCTTGTTGAAATCATCCTATGACAGGATGCACCTTCTCTTTAGTAACAAACAGCATCCTAAGAAGTGTTTAATTTGCTGTTTCTTAAGGTCCTTTCAAAGCAGCTTTTCAGAGAAGACTTTAATCCAGCTTCTGGGAGAATTAACACTGCATGTGAATGACAGCAGGGGCAGAATGAGGCTTGGTGGACTGTTGGGTTTTATTTCATTAAAGCTTAAGCTAGTTTGAATCTCAAATCTGGTTTGTCTCTGGCAAGTGAGAATTGATCAAAAGATGTGCAGTAGTTCTTGACACTGGCAGTTCAGGTACCAGATGTTTCTGAAGGCTTGAAATGAAGTTGTATAATCGCTGACTTTTCAAAGGCGTTCAGTAGATAAACTTTAAGGGATTCTAGTACACACAGTGTATGGAATGAGTGATTCTGTTGGTGTTGGAACCTCGTTAATCTGTAACAGCTATAAAACGTGCCATTTTTCATATGGCTTATAGCCAGCCTTCTTGAAAACAGAGGGAACAGTGATGTAACTAAAGATTAGTGAACAATTTAGAGTTTACGTAGTCTTCAGTCTGAATCTGTATGACTAGACTGAGTGTAAAAAATGCTGAGAGAAGGAAGGGGGCTGGACCTGGTTACATGAAACCATATCTTCCCTGTGAGTCACTTGCAATGCCGAGGTCTTTAAAAGGTAGCACACAGTTCTGGTTAACAGCTTAATGGAGTAGACTGTCGTTCTCTATTTGGACTACTCAGTAAAAGGATAACCCATACACATACATAGGTCTTGGATGGCAGAGGAATGTGCTTTTGCTCTTTAGTTCTGGTTCTCAAGGGACTTTCTACTTGGCTGTCAGATTTCTGTTAACAATGAAGATGTGTTATGGACTACTGTAAAATCCTGTTATAAAGTGTTAATTGGGATCACTGTTAAGACTTTGTCTGCAGATCACAGTTAGGAACCACTCTTTTAGTCTGTATCTGCCACTCCTGACAGCTGAGGTTTTCTTTTCATCTAGCCTGGAGGTCATGGGTAGAACAGGGAAGCTCTAACCACCAACAGAGCAACTTCAGGGAAAGCCCTGATCTCATGGCTGGTTTATGCGTAGTCTGAACTGTAGTGAGAATCCACATATTCAACTGGCTTTGACCTAGTGAGAGTTGTTACTACTCAGAAGTCAGTAACATCCTCAGATTCTGTCTGTAGTAACAGGTAAGCCCTTTTCCCAGAAACTGGTGAGCTACAGTAGTGCTTAAGAGTTGTTAAAAAGAAGTGGTAAGTAGGTTGACAGTGGCACTAACATAAAATTAAGAGCTCCAGTGTGGAGGTGAAGGAAGAGGGAGCAGAAGCTTCCAGGGATTCAGGCTAATAATATCTGACAGTATTTATTTTTGATTTTTTTTTTTTCTTTGAATAGGTTGAGTACATCATACAGTTGTTGAGCAGAGGAGAACTTGCCTTCAAGCTAGCAAGATTATTTTGTGGTGTGCCTCCTTGGTTCTGATTAAATCTGATCTGTCATCTATGTAAGTTCCTAACCTGTGCTGCTATAAGTGATCACTGTAGGAATTGTATAATTGTAAATTATATGACCACAATGTAGTGGTCATATAATGACTTTATGAATTTAAGTGAAGTAGTGAATGTAAACCGTATTAATTTAAATTAAGTAATGAATGGGGTTTTTTTTGTATCAACAGTCTGTACTTAAATCCTTTCACGTAAACCTGAAATCTTGGAAATCATGACTAGCTTCAGCAATGAAGAGTTTGAATTTACCTTTCTTGACGAAGGCTTCACTGCCAAGGATATCCTTGACCAAAAAATAAATGAAGTGTCATCTTCTGTAAGTATGATAGGAACATCACTGCATTTTCTGACACCACAAATTTATAAACTAATGGAACAAGTTGTCTTTGCAAATCTTCTGCAAGGCAACCTCCCCCTCAAATGCTGACCTCTAGGCTTATCCTGTTATCCGTTGTTTGTAACTTTAAGATGTGTGTTTGCCCTAGGATGATAAAGATGCCTTCTATGTCGCTGACCTCGGGGATATTGTAAAGAAGCACATGCGATGGCATAAAGCCCTTCCTCGGGTAACCCCCTTCTATGCCGTAAAATGTAACGACAGCAAAGCTGTAGTGAAGACACTTGCTGTTCTCGGTGCAGGATTTGATTGCGCCAGTAAGGTAAGATCTTGACTGTGTTCTGATCTGTGATGTTAGTACATGTTCAGCTTTACAAGATGTGTTCATATAAAATTAAGCATAACCAAGGGGTATCGCTTCTGTTGTACTGATTAGTTTGATCATCCATCTAGAAATGTCTTTCACAAATGTAATCTGTTCTTTTTTCAGATGGAAATACAGCTGGTACAGAGCATTGGTGTACCTCCTGAGCGAATAATATATGCAAATCCTTGCAAACAAGTATCTCAAATCAAACATGCTGCCAGCAGTGGTGTACAGATGATGACATTTGATAGTGAAGTAGAACTAATGAAAGTTGCGAGGGCCCATCCAAAAGCCAAGTAAGTTATGCTAATAGTTCTGTAATTCTTGCTTGTGTTCCCAAGTTATGGAAGCATCCACTGTTATCTGAAACTTCATTAGTTAAGATGGGCTGCAAAGCTATGAGAAAGTAAACCTACTTTTAGCCAGTGAAATCTGATCCTGTATAGCTTACTGGCACATTAGGAAGAGACAGACAGGAAAGCTTGTATATTTAAGCTCGGTCTCGTTCTAAGGTCTTACCTGCCTGATAATGATGTCTTTTATACTGGAATTTAAATCCTCATTTTTTCCTATTTCTAGGTTAGTCTTGCGCATTACAACTGATGACTCCAAAGCAGTTTGTCGTCTGAGTGTTAAATTTGGAGCTACACTTAAAACTAGCAGGCTTCTTCTGGAGCGTGCAAAAGAACTTGATCTTGCCATCATTGGAGTTAGGTAAGTTGATAATATCAAAATACAGTCGTATTAAGTGAGATCTCTTTAAATGGTCTACCTGACAATAGAGATGCCTTTGCATATGGTGACTTGAGTTTTGTATAAACTTCTTGACTAATTTGCCAAATAGCAACTGATATTTTGTATTTCTTCATAGTTTCCATGTTGGAAGTGGATGTACAGACCCAGAGACCTTTGTTCAAGCCATTTCTGATGCCCGCTGTGTGTTCGATATGGGAGTAAGTCTAGTTCTGCTTTCTCTGGAGCTACTGCTAAACTGTTGTGGCAAAACTTAATCAAGTGTAAAACTGTTACGGGGTTAAAGCTAGCTAAGTCGCTAATTTATTGTTGTTGGAATTTTTGAGGTCATGATGGCTTACTTTGACCAGTTCTGCAAAACTCATCTGCAGATGCACTAGAATCACCAGCTCAAACTCAAGTGACTGTTACTTGAACATAATGAGTTAGCTGTGTTCCAAGTATTAATGAAATGACTTTACATTACTTTTTATTAAGAACTGCTTTCTTGACAGTGTTGCCATTAATCTCATTTTAGGCTGAACTTGGCTTCAATATGTATCTGCTTGATATTGGTGGTGGCTTCCCTGGCTCTGAAGATGTCAAGCTTAAATTCGAAGAGGTATAGCTTTACTAAGAACTTCTCAGGTTGCAGAGTCTTTTTGAATGTTGGTCTGGATTAAACAAAGTCTTGCTTTTTCTATTTGTATGCAGACATATTTGCAAGAAAATTTGTCTGCTTGGTCAGAAATTTAAGAGGAAAAAGGGAATTAATCTGAAACCTGAAAATTAGATCAACCCATTAGATACATTGCTAAATGACTGCATAAACATGCAGAGATATCAAACTTGTAAAGCAGGTTTTAACTGCAGGCTTGATTCTTGCTGGCATAGACTTCTTCCAGTAGATGCTGTACTTCAGATTATATAGATCGGCAGTGCTCCCAAACAGGGTGAAAAGGTAGTCCTGAACCCATACTGTCCTTCTGGGTGGCAGCAAACTAGATCAGTGTCTGATCCGGTTTAGAACTAGCTTTTGGGTCATTTTTTAGTTGATCAGAGTTCTCCAGTCTGCTTTCACACAGAGATGGTTCTGCTTTCTGAAGAGACAAGGTGGCTGGGTATTAATAGGATTTCCACTTAGAGCAGTGTTGTCAGAGCACCTGCCAGTCTAACCTAATGTGGTATTAAATGATGTTACGTACTTATACAAGGAGACAGCAAATAAGTTATATAAAGTGAGTTTTCTGCTAATACTATGGGCTAATATTGTCTCACTTGTAATACCTCTTAGTGCAGTCTGGCTTCTTATGGTACAGTATTGGCTTACATGAAGCATCAAGAGCAAATGATGATGTCATTGGGCTCCATGGCATAACACAGTCATGCTGCGGTTGGAGGCAGCTTAATAATCACTGGTAACTTCAGAACTTGAAAATGACTGTTTGTGAAGGCAACTAAATTTCAAAGGTGATGACAAAGCCTTTTGTATTCTTAAGATCCTGTGAGATGACTTCTTTAGGATGCAATAAGCTGGAGGATATTGCATGATTAGCAGAACTACAAGTGGACTAGAAATTAAAATTGAAGTGTGGGGACTTGCAGGGCATTAATGCTGGTTTAATGAGTCTAGGAGGGGTGATTTTCTTTAGACCCAAACATGAGCTGTTTGGTCACTTAAATTTTTAAGCTGCAAGTGATGTCTGCTTTTGTTGCTTTGTGCAAACTTAATAGCAAACAAAACTTTGGGAAGATAAAGCAAAAGCAATCAACAGAGGTTACTACTAATAGTTATTACACACTTGACCAGTATATCATTGTGAGCATGAAAGTCTGACTTCATCTCAGACTTCTAAAACAGCACCTGAGTAACTGCTGAAGTTCTAATATTGGCAACTGATTCTTCCCTAGATCACAAGTGTAATCAACCCAGCACTGGATAAGTACTTTCCTTCAGATTCTGGAATAAATATTATTGCAGAGCCGGGAAGATACTATGTTGCATCAGCATTCACACTGGCAGTCAACATCATTGCAAAAAAAATTGTATTAAAGGAGCAAACATGTTCTGATGGTATGTAAATCTAGACCTAATCCTACTTCTAGCCAACTCTGTGCTGCTTTCCAAGCATTCTCTTACTGGTATCTCAACTTCTTCCAGATGAAGATGATGCAAATGACAAGACTCTTATGTACTATGTGAATGATGGAGTCTATGGATCATTCAACTGCATCTTGTATGATCATGCACATGTTAAACCAGTTCTGCAAAAGGTATGCCCGTTCAGAAGTATCACATACTGGTCGTGTATCATGGATGTAGGAGAATCCTCATCACAGCAGTCACTTCTCAGTTCACTGCTCCCTTCATGATGCCAGAATTTGGCATTTGACTTATGAAGCATGCAGTGGAATTAATTCAAAGCCAAGGGTGGAGAAGGACCTGCAAGGAGCTCTTTCTTCTCTTCTCTGTGAGGTGGAATGTTACACTAATTATGATATTACTTCTGGAAGCTCTGTTTTGATAGTCAAACTAATTATACTCAACTCTCTTCTTTAGCGGCCTAAACCAGATGACAGTTGCTACTCCTGCAGCATATGGGGACCAACGTGTGATGGCCTAGATCGTATTGTTGAGCGTTTTAATATGCCAGAGTTGCAAGTTGGTGACTGGATCCTGTTTGAAAACATGGGTGCCTATACTGTTGCAGCAGCTTCTACTTTCAATGGATTCCAGAGGCCAACAATACACTATGTGATGTCAAGACCAGCATGGTTAGTAATGAAGTATTTTGATCTGTTGGGGCTTTTGGTACAGATGATTGTAGTGCATAGCTCATGTCAGCTGGCTGCACGTTAACAAACAGGGCCATAGCTTCAGTGCCATAGCTCTTGTAAAACCTCCTTGTGATGTGGAAGAAGGCAATGCCTCTGAAGGTTTTTGCTGTGTGCTTAGAACAATGCTAACACTACCAATTACTCTTTTCTCTGACGTACTCACTTTGAGGAGAGGTGCTTTTAATGGGGTAATGTTAGGAGTCTTTTTTATTATTAACCTGGGCTTCTAGCTGGTGTTTTTTACTCTTGCACAACATATAGAATCATTACAGATTCTTTACAGCTAGCTTGTGACCAGTAATTAGAGACCAGTCAATCACAGTTCTAGTAGTACGCTCTCTTCTAAATTGATAGCTTGTTAAATCCTGACTGCAGGACACAGGAACACTCTGCAGTGCTGCTTCACAGTATGATCTGTTTGTTTATTTGAGAGCTGTTCCTTGGTTTAGGTTGAGCTCTGGCCCATTGCTCAGTGCAGAGTGCTAGATCTCCATGGGAAGTTATTAAACAGGTAAGCAAAGGAAGCAGGACTACCCTTTGAGTGCAAGGATACTGTGAAACTGGACTTAAACAGTAGTTTGAAGTAATCTAGATGCTCTTCTGTGCAAGGCAGGTTAACGGATTGCATCTTCTGTAAAAGTGGGGTTTCCTGTAAGAGGAAGCCCTTACTTCTCTATTGAAGTCTGCCTAGTAAACTGGCAGAGCGCATTTGGGCATCGGTATTACCCTAAAGCATGATTAACTTTGCTGTTGGGTTGCTTTCAAATTTACTGAAAATGCTTAAGTTCAGGAGAATTCCTGCCATAAAAAAGAGGAAGCTTCCTCCATTCTTTACTAGCCTTGCCTCTATAAGCAAGGCTTGTATTGTTTCTTTCCTCTAGTGAAATCTCCTGTCAACTGAAGCATTCCTCAAACCAAATGAAGCTTTTAGACTTCCCATAAGACTCCAAACTTGTGTCTAATTGAACTGAAAATGGCTCTGCAGGAGAATAATTAGCTCTTGCTATAGCACTGGGTTTCTGTTGAAATGGTCTGAGGCATGCTGAGCTTAATTATGCGGACATAACCATCATCCAAGGCTACAGCCCTCTTTCACCCCTATGTGACCGCCTGCATTTTCTGTTTTGGCAAGAAAATTCTGTGAAACAAACTGGCCCTTAACTGAGGGGGGTGTGTCAGTGAAGTTACAGTATAGATCTTTCTAGCACAGGCAAAAGCTTTTGGGAATGTAGTCTACATGTATAAAGGTGTACAACTAAATTTGTGGCTAGGTAACTGTGAAAGGTAAGGGACAAGATGACTACATATGTCTAAGTAAAAGCTAGTAGTATATGGGGAGCCATGTAGTAGCACAACTTCTTGCCTTGCGTATAGTATAAGATAACTAAGTCCAAAAACTCAGTCACATGAAGTTCTTCCGAGCTTGTCTTTCAGTACAACTCCTGTCTGAGTACAGGAGGAGTTGTGTGGTTCTTGCTGGTCAGCTCCTTTACATTCCTAGTTTGCCATCCATATTTTTACTTGATTCAAGTTACCCAGGAATGTGAGGGGGTGGGATAGGGGATAGTCAGTGACATAGGTGTGAAATTCTGAACTATTGAGCACTAGGTCATTACATCTGTATAGCATGTGGTATATATATGCAGCTACAGGTATATAGGTGCATTTTTGAAGATCTAGATCCTACCCAGAAATGGTGAAACCAGCTTGATATTGGCACTTGCCCTAAAGCCTAGCCAGCCACAAGTGACCTGCATGGACTCTGCTTTGATTATTCTTTTCCCCCTGCCCTGCGATAATATTTTCTGGATTGCAGATGATGAGTAAAGAGTTCATTTCATGCTTCCTGGCAGTAAAAAAAACCCCAACAAACAAACAAACAAAACCCCAAAAAACAACAACAACAAAAAAACTTTGCTTACCTTCTTTTGGTACATCAGTGAAACACTTTTTGACTGTTGCTTTTCTTTTATTTTTTTTTTTCTTTCTAGGCAACTAATGCAGCAGATCAAGGAGCAAGGGTTCCTAGCTGAAGTGGAGGAGCAGGATGTTGCTAGTCTGCCACTCTCTTGTGCCTGGGAAAGCGGAATTGAATATCCAGCAACTTGTGCTTCAGCTAGTATTAATGTATAGGTAATATTTAGTAATTAACTGCAAGGTTAGTCATTGAATTTAGGGCATTTGGGGGACCATTAACTTAATTCTTGCTAGAATTTTTAAGTGATTTTTTTAAAGTTTAGGTTTGGCATAAATGCAACAAAAATGACTAGGAGATGGGTCACAATTATCTGTGTTCCTATGGAAACTATTTGAATATTGTTTTATATGGATTTTTATTCACTTTTCATGTATGCTACTAAAGACTGACCCTCAACTGTCAAACAAGTATTTGTAGCTTGTGTATGGCAGAACGGGCTAAGCTTAGTGTTTTGTGACCTACCTGTTTTAAAATAAAGTATATTGAAATAACTGGTCCTGTGTTTGGTTAATCTGTAGAAAATTAATCTGTCATGGATGGCTCTTAGAGCATATATGGAGGCAGACTCGATGCTGTGAGCCCAGAGCTTATTAATAAATGAATAACACAATTGCTGTCTCCTCTCCTACCCTTGTCCTCCCAACTTACTGAAGTGAAGGAACCCCTTAATGGGTATGGAAACTAAATTGTGCCTTTTTTTAATGTGCAATTAGAAAAAGCTTGACTGTCAACAAGTTGAATACTGCGTGAATTCTTGTGGAATCATGTTTGTCTTTCACTGTTGAACATAGGCTTATCACATTGCATATTGCAAGTTCAGTGCAGTGCTGTTTTCATTCATGTTAGTCTGTAGCTGCTGTGGCCAGGACTGATGGCTGTTTAAACACATCTGGTCATTAATGAGATAATATAGTGCAGGCTCCATGGCTGCCACTGGCAAGCTGCTTGTTATGTGTGTGACGGTTAAAATATGTCATAGGGAAATTTAAGAAGCTGAAACTGTGGCTGACTATAGGTGATGACTACTCTGACCCTTGTGCCTAGGGCTTTAGTATAAAATGGATGATAAGAGATGGGACTCAACATCCTTTGTGCATGCAATACAATTAGAAGCTCTTATTTAATGTCATGAAAATATGTGCTACTCTGTTAAACTTCTGACTTTGGATTAAATGTGATAGATGACATCAGTAGTAAGTACTAGGAGCTAATACAGGGTGTGTTGATGATAAATTAGGCTGTTTACTGGAGTAGAGCATTTTGACTTCTATTTAACCTGATGCTAGTTTGCTGCCACTTGTTGCACTAAAATTGCAAAATGTTTCTGACGAACTCATCAGCCACAGATCTGGGTTGGTTCCGTTTGCCAGAAGGTCCTGGACTGCGGGCATCCCTTAGCAAATGCCTGCTGTGTAAAGAGCAAAGCCTTAATGATGGAGTAAGTATATATAGCTTAAGCTAACTTAAAGTGTTAAAATTTAAAGGGTCATCCAAAGGGTAGCATTGCTGATAGAAACAGTGGCTCTAGCAAGATGAGAAGTAAAACTGTTACAAGCAGCTGTGAAAGACAATGTTTAACCTCCATTCTGCGGTTTCAGCTGAGACTACACTCTTCACTAGCTGAACTGCTAGGGTAAACAGAAGTGATGGTACCTCATTCCTGATTCCCTGCATCCCAACAGGGGTTTCTTTTAGCTTCTCCAAATTCATATGGAAACAATGATTCTAAGCATGAAAGCAAAAGTAATGAATGGTAACCAAATGTTAATACTCTTAACAATTTCAAATCTAAATCTTGCCCTGTGAGAGCTTAAGTGCACTTGAACTGTGGGGAAAAAACCTAACAGGTATGCAGAAAAAGTACTCTTGGAAAGCCTGCGGTTGTCTAAAGGAGATGTAGCTACTTTTTAAACCTGCCTGGTTGAAGGCTGGGGATGGTTGAGCCAGAAGGGCTGCCAGCTGCAGCGAGACCTTATGTGATATCTGCATTAGCAGCTAGTGCCTTGGCAGGCAAGTGGCTTGCTCTCCTCGCAGCCAGTAGAGACTGTCTCCGGCAGCTTGTTTGAAGGCAATCACTTGTGGAAGCTAATTAGTAGGCTTCCCTGAGAGGAATTTGGCAGGCTTCCACTTAGTTTCTTGATCTGCATCTAACTTGATGGGTTGTTTTAGCTGTTTCATTGGGTTTGGTCTCAAAAATTACATCTGTTTCTCTGCTGGAGGCCAGGACAGTGGCAACATGCTAATAAGCATTTTGATTAACTTCTGATGCTCCCCAAAAGAAATGTAGTGACCTCAGTTCTTTACCTTCTTCTTCCATGGCAGGTATGTCATAGCCTCAGCTGGTGCTCTGTAAGCTGTGTCTAAGGGGAGTATCAAGTGCTTAAAAAGAACTGTATTTTTTGAGCATTTTTGGGGGCGGGGGGCAAAAGAAGAAAAAAAAAAAAAACCAACAAAAAACAAAAGCCAAACCAAAAAGTACCCAAAAAACCCAGCTGACTTTTAGTACTTGTGGGAGTAGTAAATCTTTACAGTAATGGTGCTGTGTTTTTAAGCAAGACACAAGTTTCTCATTTTAAGTTGGATTCTGGGCTTTGGGATACTGAGTATATATCCTTCAGTGCCCTGTTCCTGGCTTCCATAGAATCTTAGTGGTCCATTTCCACTTTCTAAATTGCTTTTAAAATACCCCAAGTGACAGGAATGGGTCATATGGTGATTGTGGGGATTTCCTACCATCTGAACTAGGGAAATACGTTTCCTAGTGTAAGCTGGAGCACCATGTAGGACAGCAAAAATGTAGTAAAGCAAGCAGTGAACTCCTATGGCTTAGTTTGACCTTCCTTCCCCAAGTCTTGGGCCATCAAAGCCTTTGCTCTGTTTTGCCATGTTCATTGATCAAATCCAGTTGTTCTAACTGCATGTGTTAATTATTCCTCCCTGGAGCAAGCCTGTCTGATAGGGGAGGGAGGGAGGAGCTGCATGCCAGAAAAATTGAGATCAGCTGCATCTGTCTTATATAATTAGCTCAAAAAATATCAGTGTTGGAGCCAAGAATAGCCTGTGCCTTTCAGCTTGTTTCTTGCTAGCCACGCTCCATAGGGTGCTGTGCCTGCCTCGCTGTGGACTTTGCTGGGCTGTTTGCAGGGACCGTGGCGTTCCTGCTCCTCATGTCCCTGGTGGTCGTTCCCCTCGCTGGCACCGGTGATGGTCATGTTGGTTCTCTTGGGATTGCTCTTGGAAAAAGAGAGTAATCTGAGGCAAATACCAAGGCATCTCCCTGAGATGAGGGCATGGCTTCTCATCGCCCCATTCCTCTTGAGTTTCAGATCTGAAACAGGTCTAGCTGAGACCTTCCGTAAGTCCACCTGCGGCTCTACATGGCCTGTGCTGGAGTTCAGCTGACGTCCTTTGGTGCAAATGTAGTTTCATATACCAAAAAAAGGTTGAGAAACACTGGCCCTCTGAAATTATATCAGATGGAAAATGAAAGATGGGAATGGTGTAGAGTAGTGAAGCAGAGGGAGCAGAGTGGGAGGAAGTGAGGGACAAGGGGGGGAAGTTGCTGATGGCCCTGTACCCTTGTGTTACTGCATGAGCATTTAATTCACAATTTAATTTTTAAGCTGCTAACTTGTAAGCTACAACACAGGCCTTGCCAGCAAACAGTGCCAGTGCATGAGTCCCCTTGGAAGAGGGAAGGCTGCTGCCACACTTGCAGCAGCAGACTGACCCTGAGCAGGGACCCCACAGCTCCACCTGCAGGAGCAAGGCTTGGTCCGGGAACAAACCTGGAGCTGGAGGGAGAGCTTTTCTCCTCTCACAGACCTCACCCCCAGCAAGTATTATCATCTAAACAGACCTTTTATAGCTAAACACAGCACTGATTTGCAGGAAGACTGAAATGGAAAGCTTTCTTTCCGGATCAAAACCACCTCTCTTCCACAAAAAAAAAAAAAAAAAAAAAAAAAATTATCCCCAAGTATTGCAAGAAGAGCTTAGATGAATATGTTTGTTTTGGGTTGATCCTGGCTGGACACCAGGTGCCCACCAAAGCTGCTCTGTCACTCCCCTCCTCAGCTGGGCAGGGGAGAGAAAATGTAACAAAAATCTTGTGGGTCGAGGTAAGGGCAGGGAGAGATCATTCACCAGTTACTGTCATGGGCAAAAGAGGCTCAGCTTGGGGAAATTAGCTTAATTTATTGCCAATCAAATCAGAGTAGGGTAATGAGAAATAAAAACTCAATCTTAAAACACCCTCTCCCCACCCCTCCCTTCTTCCCAGGCTCAACTTCACTCCCAAATTCTCTCCCTCCTCCCCCCTGAGCAGCGCAGGGGGACGGGGAATGGGGGTTGTGGTCAGTTCATCACATGTTGTCTCTGCTGCTCCTTCCCCCTCAGGGGAGGACTCCTCACACTCTTCTCTGCTCCAGTGTGGGGTCCCTCCCACAGGACACAGTCCTCCATGAACTTCTCCATTGTGAGTCCTTCCCACGGGCTGCAGTTCTTCACAAACTGCTCCAGCGTGGGTCCCTTCCATGGGGTGCAGTCCTTCAGGAACAGACTGCTCCAGCCTGGGTCCCCCGCAGGGTCACAAGCCCTGCCAGCAAACGTGCTCCAGCGCGGGCTCCTCTCTCCACGGGGTCGCAGGTCCTGCCAGGAGCCTGCTCCAGTGTGGGCTTCCCACAGGGTCACAGCCTCCTTCGGGCACATCCACCTGCTCCAGCATGGGCTCCTCCATGGGCTGCAGGTGGATGTCTGCTCCACCATGGAGCTCCATGGGCTGCAGGGGCACAGCCTGCCTCACCATGGGCTTCACCAGAGGCTGCAGGGGAATCTCTGTTCCGGCACCTGGAGCACCTCCTGCCCCTCCTTCCTCACTGACCTTGGTGTCTGCAGAGCTGTTCCTCTCGCATATCCTCACTCCTCTCTTCAGCTGCAGTTTCTCAGTTTTTTTTTTCCACTTTCTTAAATGTGCTAGTAAGGAGGCACTACCACCGTCACTGATGGGCTCGGCCTTGGCCAGCAGTGGGTCCGTCTTGGAGCTGGCTGGCATTGGCTCTATCGGATACAGGGGAAGCTTCTTGCAGCTTCTCACAGAAGCCACTCTTGTAGCCCCTCTGCTACCAAAACCTTGTCACGCAAACCCAGTACAATGTTGTATGATTGTCAAAAAGTAAAAGGTCATCAATCATTGCAATAATAATAATTATTACTACTTTTAATTTTCTCTTGAAATAAGCACTGATCAGTACCAAAAGAAGTGAGAGTAATTTGCTTTAGAGAAGTGTCCCTGGTTTTGACATGCATCATGTGGTTTTCTTTACAGTTTGAAAGCAGTAGGTATCTTTTAGTGGCTATGGTCTGGTTTCAATATCCATGTCACAAATACCTCCAATTTAAATTCATCTTTAGCTAGTTAAAACACTGTATTTGACTATCCTGAAAATACATGGAGAACAAGGAGCATATGTGGGGCTGGGACTTCCATTTTTGGCAAGATTTGCTATTGCTCTTCAGCTGGTTTTGTAGTCCTGCATACAGGAGGTGTTCAGAGCAGCTAAACCTCAGCGGTGCCACTTTTGGAAAGCTGTGAGCACTCGGAGTGGTGTGGCCACCACGACGTGGCCCTTTGCGGTGTGAGTCTGAGGGCTAATGCAAAGGTGAGCGCTTCGGGCATGACCACGGATGGGCCCTTGGATCCCCTCCATTTTGGTAAGGAGAGGCCACCCGCATTACAGGCAAATGCTTAAGCACTGGCAAACAAGGGGAGCTCCCTCAGGGGAGCATGCTGCAGTCTTGCATATGTCCATGTTGTCTTGCAAATACTGCTACAGTCCCACTAATATTAAACCCTTATTTGCATGTGTTTCTTGATGCCTATACTGCAGGAACAATTTTCCTCAGTCTGTTAGTCTTTGCATAAAGACAAAAGCATTAGCACACTGAAACCAACCCTCCTTCTTCCTCTCCCTCATTTTAGGGAGCTGGTCCCAGTCTTGCCCACAGTATTCCCACATAAAAAAAAAGTGCCTTCCAGTTATATTCTCTTCATTTCACGCTCACAGAGTACTTTGCAAAGGATTAATTGGCTCATCCTGCCTTTGTGGTTCAGAGCCAACTGCCCTGTTCCAGTCCAGAAAGCGGTCAAGAGACAGCAAGGCTGCACAGCAATTCAGGGAAGGAAGCAAAGGCACAAACACTTTCAGTCCGATGATGCAAAGAGATCGGTGCCCCCGCAGATTGCTACCAACACCTTACCGTTGCTGAGGAAGGGCAGGGTCAGTTTCTGTACCTCCATAACGCAGCAAGCGCTGCGTACAAGCTGAGAAAGGGCACCTGTAGCAGCTCAGTACAAAGGACTCCCAAAATACTTCGTAATCACAGGTGTTATTTCATCCATTCTTAAAATGCAGTTCCCTACCTTGGGAGAAGAACAGGATTTGGGCATTCAGTGGGCTTAAGCATCAACCTTTCATATTTGGCTACTAAGTCGGGAAGAATGAGATATTAGCTCTAGGTTGGCACTTTTGCAAGGAACAGGGATGCAATGCTTGAACGGCATAATGTGGATGCAGTTTTCAGTAAGATAACAGAGGTGCTGCCCTTCCTGTAACGACAAGAAGAAAATACTCATCTATGGTGTTGTTAGATACAAAAATTCCTGCTTAAAAACTCCAGTTACTTGCTGTTAGGTATACTTTAACAGCAGCAACAGCATTTTGCTGTAACAGCTCAATAAATATTTCTCAGCAACAATTCTCCTGCTTTCCTGCAGTCAAAACTTGCATTAAACCATTAAAGCATCTGACCAAAGTGAGAAGCAAAAGAAAAAAAAAATCCAGTTCACTGTGGCACCTGCAGATTTGGGGGAGGGAAATTCCTCCTGCAGCCCACCAGGCTGGCTGGCCAAGCTCCCCGGGAGGTAGGAGCCGTGGGACTCACCTGCTTGTGCCGTGCGGTGGGGTGAGGATACCTGACTGCAAGAGAAGCAGGGGTGTTCCTCTGGCCGGGGCCAAGGGAGATCCTCTCAGAGATAACGATGTGATGACTAATGAGCCAAGCAAAAGCCCACAAGATGGAGCTCAGCTCAAAAAAAAGCATCAAACCCCCCCACCCTGTCTGACAGAGCCAGGGAAGGCAGGAGAGAAATGGAAAGCTTTCAAATGAGCCCCACACTCCAGATGTTAGACCGCAGCATAAGCAAGATGTTATTAGCGAGAACAAATGCAAATAAGAAAGTACAAGGAAAAAGTAGGTACAAAGTAATAATTAAACTACTGCACAGCTCAAAAAAAAACCTCAACCAAGCAAAAATCCTTTCCCTTCTGTTCACAGAAATGGGAAACAGAGGGTTTGGGGTTTTTAATACACAGAACACTTCAAAATGAGTGTTGGTTTGTTTTGTGTTTGGTTGTTTTTTTTTTTTATTAAAGCTGTTACATCAAATGTCCCGTCAGCTTCCAGCTTCCTACTTGGGGCCCAGGCCAAGGCTCAGCTCTTCCAGTAGCTATTTCTGCAACATTTCTGTTTTCCTTTATCACTTCTGGGGTTAATTTGGGTTCTCTGTCGTCAGGGGTTTTCTTGGGGGGGTAAGCCCGTGGAATGGATCTATGCCATCTTCTGTAGAGCAGCTTTGCAGGATTGCTGATGTTAGGTGACAACAGACACAAGCTGGAACTGGGGGGTCAGGCTGGGTGCAAGGAGGAACTTGCCCCATGAGGACAGCCAGGCAGAGGACAGGCTGCTGGTGGGGCTGGCCAGGCTCCGTCTCTGGAGGCTTTGAAGACCTGACGGGACAAAGCCCTGAGCAGCCTGGGCTGACCTTGCAGCTGATCCTGCTTGGAGCAGGATACTGGGCTAGCGACCTCCTGAGGTCCCACCAACCCTAGTGCGCTTGTCCCCATTGGGTCTGGCAGTGCCGTGGGGCTGAGCCCGGCAGCGCAGTCCCCTCGGTCCAGCGAATGCTTTTGCAGTTGGATTGACAACACCAGCTCCTCATCGGCCTTCCCACTGGGGCTGTGCTTGGTGAGATGCCAGTGCTCCAGTGCTAAAATGGATCTAAGAATGGGGTCACAAAGTTGGGCACCTGCCTCTTGATGAGCTACAGAGGAGAGGTGACCCACTCCTGCCTCACAAAAAGAGGTGGGGGCAAAGAAGTGGGAATGGATGCTAAACCATTGCCATGGTGTGGCTGTTGGAGCAAAGAGCCACGTCCTGCTCCATGGGGTGAAGAAAGTTCCTCACCCAGGAGCCTTGCCCCTCATAAGGTGGCATCTCACCCTCCTGAAGCCGTTTCCCTACATCCCCAGCCGAATGTGCTGCTCCTCAGACTCGGGACCGCTATTCGCTCCTCCTCCTGGGTCAGCCGATAGCTACAGACATTGCAGGGAGCATATGGCTTCAAAAGTAGAGACCCCTTCCCAGCCTCAGGTTTAGGACACCGGCCAGGCTGGTGGGGACATCTGCGGGGTCAGATGTCCATGCCAGCACCAGGGCACGAAGGGTGTCTTCCCCCAGGGTAGGTGAATCTCACTGGGTGGAAGGATGCAACCCAGCAAGTGTGGCCCCACAACGCTCACTGGGCGCGAGCCCACGGCCATGGGGAGCAAGGGAAAGCAGCCGGCATATCCCGCTCTGGTTTGACCACTGAGCTGCTGCATGTCCTGGCCCTAAGTACTGCAGCAGCTATGGCAGCAGTCTCAGAAAGGGTGGGCTAAACGAAGAGACCTTAAAAGATACCTTCTCCTTGGTGGCTCAGAAGAGGAACGATGCAAAAAACCAGTAACTTGCACAGAACATAGATGAAAAGAAAGAAGGGGGTGTGGGCGAGGGCTGCGCTGTGCCCGAGCGGCGGGCATGGCTAGATGGCAGCAGCAGCCCGCGTTAGCGCCTGGCTTCACCCGCTGCCTCCTCAGTCCCAAAACTGGAGTCGGTGTTTGCTGCCACCTGCTCCTCAGCAGACCAAGGCCTTCAGCTCCGGGACCTTCCCACGGCTGTGGTTACCACCTGCACACTTCAGTTTTGGGGGAGAAGGAGGAAATTTGTTACCAGCAAATAAATTGACCTGCCCTGAGGAGACCCAACAGGGAAACAGTGCTTGCCGGGAGAACAGAACGCCTTAAATCTTTGGCTTTTGGATTGGGGGGAGGATGGCGGGAAGAGAGGAGGCCTGAGCAGGCAACACCAGCGTACCTTGCCCAGGATGCGTCCCTCCAGAAGGGTTACCAGCAGCCCCAGGCATCCTTCTGCCTGATGCCACCAAGTCCAGGGGTTTGTGGGACACAGCAGAGACTCCCTGGAGTACCTGCAGCTGCTGAGAGATGAGGGCAGGCTGGTGGAGTGAGGGCTCCCTAAAACCTCTGCGTGAGATGAGCTCGGCTGTGCCCAGCTCCCTGCCCTCCTGCCCATGTCCCCTGCCCAGGGCCAGACAAGCACCCCATGGCCCAAGGAGGGCTGGAGCCAGATGCCTTACAGTGCTTATTGCATGTGGAAAGTGGAAACTACCCCATACCCAGGGCTGGATGGCTTAGTCTGGGTGTAAGCTGAGGCTTGGATGCACCCCAAGATGTGGATGCACCCCAAGAGGTGCCCCGGGAAAGGCCCTGAGTTTCTCCTGCTGCTGTCCCCTCCTGGAGAAGAAAACCACCCTGCTTGGGCAGATGATGCCAGTGGGGCTGCAACAAGGCGGAGCACATCTCCGCTGGCCTGGCTTCCCAGTGCTATCCCCAGTAATGCCCAGGTACACCGTGAACCATCCTCTGCCATCCTGCCAGCCCCCCATGCTTCCCAAGAGCCGGAGTGTGTGTGCGCTGGCAGAAAGGAGAAAAGGAAAGACAAAGTGGAAAGGGACAAAAAGGTACCCTGGTCAAGCTATTTATTACTCCGAGTTTTAAGTGCTGGTGCCTAATGAGATTTTTTTCTGTCCTGAGCAATACCATGCAATAAACTATAATTTATCTTTGGGAGAGATAGATGCAGCTGAGCTGCTACCAGACTTAGGACAAAAGAGTATTGACGTCACTCTCAGGAGTCCAGTGGCAGATGTTTAGCGTCGTCTCCAGCCTCAGGCCAAAGGTACAAGCCTGGTACACAAATTACCAAGGCAGATTTGCTGGCCTGCATTAGCCACAGGGTCAAGATGGGCTGATCAAAATGTTCCCTGCCGGCATTAGGCAGCTGTGAAGCTATTTGCCATCGGTCTGCGTGAGTACTGCTGACACTGTACGTGATTTAGCCAGGTACCAGCTGCCATGTAAATAGCCTGAAAGTTTAAATTGTCAAGTGAGGAACTAAAGGTACAGAAACACGGGCACACGGGCCGCACAGGGAGAACTGTCTGTGCCCAAGCAGAAGAAGGAGGTTCTGGAGGCCAGCGTAACCCCACATGACGTGTGTGGTGCCTGGGGAACCCTTTTACCCAGCTCAGTAACATCCTAAACCCCAAAAGCTTACTCATCATATAAGTTGAGCACTGAGATGATATTTTCAGACCTCTACCCAAACTGATCTTAATATCATGTGAATTTGGACCCCGAAGTGTATGAATAATTAGAACTATTTTTTCTGAGTCCTTTTTTTTGGTAATTAACAATAGGTAGCTTAACTAATATTTTTACTGCCTGGTCATCAACACAGACAAACACTTCTGCAATATTTTGCACCATCTCTGATGATCCTAGACAATCCTGTGTCATTAGCAAGCTTCCTTATCTCACTGTATCTATCCATCCATCCATCTATCCCTTTTCAGACCATTTAGGAATGTGTTACCTCTTTGTTCCTGCAGAGATCACAAACAGATTCATCAGGCAAGACTTCCATTTGTAAAAGCCCATTTTATCTCTTCCCTAATACATCACATTTATCCTAGGATCCGCAATGTCTGTACTTTGCTATAGTTTCTACCAATGTTTTTATGGTTCAGACATCAGGCTTACTGGTCTGGAGTTCCTCAGACTGTGCCCTAGAGTCATTAAAAAAAATACTACTAATAATCTGATATCATGTTTACCAGAAGCTGATATAAATGAGAGGCTATGCTCTCATCTTTCTGCTCTTTGGGTGCACTCGGGTGGATGCCACCCAATCCAAGCAATTTGTTGCTGTTCGTTTTAGCAGGCTGTTGGAAAACCTTTCCTGTGGTGTTTCAGGTGGTGACAGCTCCTCAGCCTGGGTCGCTGTCACTTGTGGCTGCGGGGGACCGTGGTTGCAGCTTTTGATTACGGAACTGAACTGTTGAAGCTTGGCTTCTCACTGTCATGCTGGTGGCATAAATAGTAAAATATTACTATTCTGAGATGAAAAAAATGCTTACTGCTCTAAGATATATGGATAAAGGTAAAAACCTGCCTGGGTCAAATCCATTCACTTCAGCTCTTCTTATCTGTATGAAACCTAAAGTCACAGCAGGTGTCTTTGGGCACCGGTTTCATCCAGCCCCAGCTTACACATGTCCTCGCTGTGCGACTCCATCCTCTCTCCCAGGATGCGACAGGTGACGCCTGTGGGCTCCAATTCGTTGTCAATCACTAATTAGTCATCCAGGATATCTGTCCAACCTGGTAAGGCTGTGGTTGATTCTCTAAAGTACCAAAAATCCTCTCGATCCCCTGGGCAGAGCTAGTGAGCATGCCTTTGAGCTTGGCTGCCAGAGGCAATCCCACCATGCCATCCCCTGCAGCTGGGTCTTAACATCTCCCAACATCACTACTTTTTACATTAAAAATTATTTTCCCCCTATGTTTAAGGAAAAGGCATGACCTGGAGGCATGCTGGAGGGTAAATCTCACCGCCCTTCAAGGAAGTGGGTGGCTACCTACCGGCAGTGGGGCACAGGCTCCTGCATCCTGCAGGGCTCGTTTCCAACTACCTTTTGATTAAGCGCTGAAACCTCTGAGTTTTAGAGGGCACTGGGCAATGAAAAAAAATGTACCCACTGTGGCTGTCAGCTTCTGGTGCAGGTGAAGGCAGGATGCAGGCAGGGACCACCACAATGCCCTGGTAGCCCCCAGGTGCCCTCTATGGCACTCAGTGTTTTTCTGTATCTGTGCCATGCACAACACAAGGATGTGCCATTTTTTTCCTATTTGTGTCCTTTTCCTTCATACATCCACAGCAGAGGAATCAACTGATCCAAGGCTGGCAGCCCCTTCTCAAAAACTCATTAGAAATTATACCCATCTCCTAGAAGCACCTTCCTTTCATTTAAGGTACTAATTTGTCCTTATTGCCATAAGGTGTGGAAATGACTAGTGATTGAAGGGTGATTTAAATCACATTACTGAGGCGGGAATCAACTAGCAGTCTTGCTTTGGCAAAAGCCCGTAAGACAGAGCTGTGCAGCTGATGGAGGCGATGACTTTGAAGTGACTCATGTTCCAGGACAGAGGTGGGAATTGCTCATCCCAGGGGAGATGGGCAAGGCAAGGACAAGGCAAACCCAGAGGCAGGACATTTAGCCTTATCCTTAGGAAAGTGCTTGTAAGTAGCATAAAGCGACGCAGCAAGGCACCACGCTGCCCATGCCATCAGCTCCATGCTCTGCTGGTGGCGTTAGCCGAGAGGTGGACAGTTTCAAGAACGTCCCCTTGCTTGGTGGGTCTAAATCCTACATGGGTGATCTGCCATCGTGTCCATAGGCTGCATCTCAGGCTCAGCCTCCCACTGCTTGTCCCATCCTCTTCGTCACACCCACTCATGCCTCCCTTGTTTCTAAATGCCGCTGCTGAATTTTGTGCTTGTGCAAAAGCTCCTGGTCAAAGAAATCTTATGGGAAGGCCCTGGGCAAAGAGAGACCATCTGGCATTACTAGTCGCTGTGTGGCACCCCGTATTTCCATGCCTTGGCAGCTTTGCCCAGGATGGGATATTCTCCTGCCCCATCCCCACACACCTCCCCAGCACAGATGCCTGTGCTGCAGGCGTGCTCCTGCTGCCTCCTCCCTGTCAGAGCCTGCCTGCATGCACTGTGCTGGACCTGCACAGCGCCAATTTGAAAATAAATGCCCAGTATAGCTGCAGACATATGTACACACACAAGCTGATACGCCTCAACAGTGCATTCGGACGCGTGGGGTTGCAGCCCCTTCTGCCCGCTCCATTCCCCCGGCTCCCCATTGACAAGCACCCAGCCACAGCTGGCAAGGTGTGATGTAAACCCAAATTGTACCATGAACCAGCAGCCCCCAGGAGGCCACCCTCCTGGGCTTGACCTCTTCCCCTGCCAAAGTCCCTTTTCATCCCCTCGGATAGTGTGAGAAATGCTCCTCTCCCACACTAAACAAGTTAGACCTTGGGAGCTGGTGAGCCTGCCAGTGCAGCTTCCAGCGCTCAAGGGCACTCAGGACAGAGGTTATTTCATGAAGCTAGATGCAGCCAGTGGCTCTGGGAAGATGTATTTTGTTACATCATGGCCAAGCTGCCTTGTCTGTTGTCAGGACATGTTGGTGTTTTTTGCTGCTGAATGTCATTCCACGCAATCCTAAAGTTGTTTGGGAAAGGTCAACTGAGTCTGCTGAGCCTCCTCTTCCTCCAGACCTGGGATGGATCTTTCTGCTCCATTTCCCTGGCTACTCAGTCCAGGTGAGATCTGATGACCATGTATTCAAGGAGCATCTCTGTGCCTGGCATGCCAGGTCCAGCGAGGAACCTGCATCAAGCTCATTACCTCTCCAGAGGTCCATGCCATTTCTTGTTTCCTTGGGCCACTGGCATACCCAAACGCAGGGGTCTTCATGGCCAGGCAATGGGGAAACAGCCCCTCATGGGACCTGTGCAGTGGCTGAGAGGTAGGGAAGAACTGCTCGTCATCCCGTGGAGAATGACAACTGCTTTCCTTATCTTGCCTGAGCCAACAGCCAGTGCACCAGCTCCCCTTAAGGCTCCTCCCTGCCTGAAGCCAGCATGGAGCAGAGAAAAGGCATCCATCCCAAAGGCAAGCTCTGGCTTAGCAGCGTGGCTCACTCCTGGCACTCCACGCAGTTGCTGCCTGCAAGCATGGTGTCCCTATGGGCTAACCTCCACGATGTCCAGCAGCCCCAGAGCCCAACCCCTTCTGCACCCTCAATGGCTGGTATGTTGATGTTAGGGAACTAACCCTGTTTCCTTCCCTCCAGGTCACCTCTGCGGTGGAAGGTGCCAATCCAGCCCTGTGCACTTGTTTGCCAGGTGAGCTATTTTTCCCCTCTGTGGCTGGGAATTGAGAGTCTGCCAGGCTGGAGCCGTCAGGGCAGGCGACACAAAGCCTGCCCCACTGGGAGCCGCATCACAAGGCCCTGCAGGGCTCAGTCCCAGCTGGATATACCAGGAATGCAGAAAAATTTTGGGGTAGCACCTGCCTCCCATTTGCACAACAGGCATTCAGATGGAATTTTCTTCAAGGTCACCCGTGCTGCAGGACAGCTGCTGACACCAGCCCAGCAGGTTTTGTTGGAGATGCAGTTTAATGTGCAAGGCCAGATCAGCTGAGGCTGATGGTAATAAATGTGGCGATCTACCACCTGGTCCCTGGTGATCTACAGGGACCTGGAAGATGACAAAGTAACCCAATTTTCAAGGAAGAACTTTGTCTGGTGGGGAGGATGGCAAATAAGGTGCTACCTCTTCTTGACAGCACTAGCAGAGCCCACAAGCCCTCTTGCATCTGTTGTTGATAGGTGGTGTGGGCTTGGACCTTTACATGACATCTCCCATGTCCTGGATGGATGCTGTCCTGACCCCAAGCTCTCTGGGGATGGTGAGGGACTGCTTGGCACCAAGCAAGCAGATCAAGCCCTTGCACAGAGCTGACCATGCGTCTCTGGAGAGCATTTAAGGCAGCACAGGAGGATGAGCTTGGCAAGGCACGCTGCTGTCCTTACACTGGCATTCTCTGTCTGACCACAGTTTTTTTCCATGTTTGCAGGCTGACCACCTGCTGCTGGTTACCATGTGCTGAGGAAGATAGGCAGAGACTCCCTGGGAGCCTCCCAGTTCACTTGGCGAAGCCTGAAGGAAGGCAGCCATCGCACACCGTTGTGTGCTGGCTCTCCCTGAGGCTCAGGAGAGCCCGGGCACCAGTGCGTGGAAGTTTGGTCTGGTAATATTACCGCTCATGCAGCCATGAGCAGGTGGGATCCCTGCTGCTGATCAACAGGATGAAGCATGAAGCTATTTTGTTCTTTCTGGGCCAGTCCTGCCTGTGGAGTGGTGTCCCTTTGAAATTCCCCAGTGCCTCTGAGCCTTAAGCCAGCACTACTGGCTGATCTGGCCACGTCTGTGTCCAGCTGACACTGGTGGAGGCTCATGGAGCCACAGTGTCAGCTCAGGTTGTACGTGGGCAGCTTAAACAAGTCCCCATCACACTACAACCTTATGATGGTGAGGCTCAAGGTTGGTCTTTGGTGAGGTATGAAAATCATAGCATCATAGAATAGTTTGGATGGGAAGGGACCTTTAAAGGTCATCTAGTCCACCCCCCTGCAATGAGCAGGGACATCTTCAACTAGATCAGGTTGCTCAGAGCCCCATCCAATCTGACCTTGAGTGTTTCCAGGGATGGGGCATCTACCAACTCTCCAGGAAACCTGGTCCAATATTTCACCATCTTCATTGTAAAAAATTGCTTCCTTGTATCTAGTCTGAATCTACCCTCTTTTAGTTTAAAACCATTACCCCTTGTCCTATCGCAACAGATCATATTAAAAAGTTTGCCCCCATCTTTCTTACAAGCTCCCTTTAAGTACTGAAAGGCCACAATAAGGTCTCCCCACAGCCTTCTCTTCTCCAGGCTGAACAATGCCAACTCTGTCAGCCTGTCCTCACGGGAGAGGTGTTCCATCCCTCTGATCATTTTTGTGGCCCTCCTCTGGACCCTCTCCAACAGGTCCATGTCCTTCTTGTGCTGAGGACCCCAGAGCTGGACACAGGACTGCAGGTGGGGTCTCACCAGAGCAGAGCAGAGGGGCCGAATCACCTCCCTCAACCTGCTGGCCACGCTTCTTTTGATGCAGCCCAGGATACGGTTGGCTTTCTGGGCTGTGAGCACACATTGCCAGCTTATGTCCAGCTTTTCATCCACCAGGACCCCCAAGTCCTTTTCCTCAGGGCTGCTCTCAATCCCTTTATCCCCTAGCCTATATTGGTACCAGAGATTGCCCTGACCCAGGTGCAGGATCCTGCACTTGTCCTTGTTGAACCTCATGAGGTTCACCGAGGCCCACTTCTCCAGCCTGTCCAGGTCCCTCTGGATGGCATGCTGTCCCTCAGGCGTGTCAACTGCACCACTCAGTTTAGTGGTATCTGCAAATTTGCTGAGGGTGCACTCGATCCCGCTGTCTGTGTCAGTGCCCGTGCCCATGCCTGTGCCTGTGCTCACGCTTTCACCCCTGGTGACAGCAGCTCTCCAGCCACGCTGCAGTGGAGGAGGCAGCATCGCAGCTAAGCAAGTGCACGTAGATTAAAAGTGCTGATCCTGTACTTAAAAGGTTTCCAGGAGACATGGCAGCTCATGCCACTCAAAATGATGATTGCTGATGATTGGGTGTGTCTGAAATTGTCACATGGTCTACTGGAAACCCAGGAGCAGGAGATCTTCTTGGCAAGCCATGTGGCTGTCACCGGTGCCTCCTGCTTGCCGGCAGGTTGAGCTGCGAGGAGGCTTGCTGAGATTTGTGGCACACCCAACCCGAGCAAGCATGGGCTGGTGGGGGAATTACTGTCAATTCGTGCTGGCTCAAGCGTGAAAAGGAAGTTTAAAAACACAAGCCAAATAAGAGCACTGAAACTTGTAGCTGGGTGGAAGCAGCATACAAAGGCAGCTGGCACAGAAGAAAGTAAAACTAGAAAAATGATGATGGAAATGCAAGAAACAGCACAAACCTTGCTGGCTGGTGGAGGAATGATCTAATGTCAGCTTTGAGAATCAGCTACAAGAATATGGAAATTCATTATAATTGCCCTTCACTGTCCCCTTCGTCCCTTTCCCTGTATTCTGGGTGGTGTCAACCCCCCCACAAAAATGCAGGGGAGTGCAAAGCACAATTGCCCTGAGAGTAACTTTGCCAGACGATTGCTACAATGGAGCATAGAAATAGAGGGCTTTGGTCCCCTCTGTTGCCACCTCACTGGACCGTCCCATGCGTGGTCGCACACATGCTGCTCCGCAGGGGCTTTTTGGCCCATTCAAGCATCCTGCCCAGCACGGGTGCTGTGAACTGTGCAGAGAAGGTGAACCTGGGGGACTGGGAAGTCATCCAAAACGGAAAGCGAGGTTTTGCTTCAAGCAAGTTGCTTTGCTTTGAGAGGAGAAAAAAATTAAACTCCTGGCCCCTTTTTGGGTGTTGCCACAGCAACTGAGGTGGCCCCAGCCTCTGCTGCCTGAAGAGCATCACCCGGCTACCATGCAGCAGGCACAGGAGGGGCCACATGGAGGTACGGCCAGAGTGGCCAGCGTCTCCCTTCACAGGCATTACAGGAAAGCATCACACTCAAGGCAAAAAAGAAAAAAACCTTTTTTTCCTATTTGTTTTTTTTTTTTTTTTTTACCCTGTTTCCAGCAGCAGCACTGGCAGTTACCAAAGGGCTAAGCAGACTTGGAGTTGGAGAGTTGCACTGATTGAGCAGTCCTGCAGGTTTCACCAATGTGGCCCCTGATGCCTCGGTCCCCAAAGACTTTGGGATCCTTGTGGGAGAGCTGGAACCCTGCGTGGGCCTCCCTGGGGAGCCTTGCTATACTGTGCAGCCATCCCTGAGTCCCACAGGGGACAGCGGGCTGGTGGCAGCGTGCCTGAAGGGTGGCTGATAGCACTGGCAGCTCGGCAAGAAGTGGCTGTGAAATCTCCTGCCAAGTAGCTCAGCAAGGTTCAACAGCTGCTTTTAAGCTGGCTTAAGCCACTTCTGCTTAAAAGTGAAGTTCTTTTCTTATACGGTTATCTTTAGCCCATAGGGCTCCCCAGGTGGGGCACAGGGGGCTATCAAAGCCAGTTTCCCCAAAGACCACATTTCCCTGGTGTGGCCAGGTGGGGCATCACCATGCTGACGAGATGGAGGATGGCGCCGTGTGGGGCAAACCCTGGCACCTGCAACTCATTTCTAGAGCATCGGCACTGTCCTCAGTGTGCATGCAGCCTTGCTCCTCGGTGTCACCATATGCATGCTGTGCCGCTACCTGTGCCCTTCAGCAGGCATCAAACCCGCTTGTCGCGAGCCCCCTAAGTATTAATAATTCAGAAGGAAAGCAGCACAGAAATAACCATGGCTGTGCAACACTAACATCTAAATTAGCTGAGTTTATTTTATTTTCTCCAAGGAAAGCGTATGCAGTGTTTGTGTTTTGTTCCTGGTTATTAATGGCATATTAAGGCACAGTCATTGCGCTCACCTTTCCCCGAGGAACCAGCTGCCAGCGTTGCGCTTGCTGCCCACGGCATCCACTCAGCAGTGGAATCAATTATTTGCCCTGAAAAGGGTCCAGGAAAGTATCAAAAAAAGAATAAAGAGGAAAACCATACGGGTTCAGCAGCAACCTGGCTCTCGACCAAGAGGTTCAGTCATCGCTGCAGCCCCAAGAGCTGGGTGTTTGCTCGCACCAGCTGTGTCTCGCAAGAGGAGGAAGGGTCTTTTCTCCCACCACCGCTTTGGCATTGCACCTTTGCAATAGGGTGGGGAGGAGCGGTGGTCCCGCATGGCATCCCTGTGGGAGCTGGAGGTGGGCAGCCTGTTCCACAGAGCCCTACCACCGGCTGCCACAGCCACAGCGCAGCGAGCGTGGGCTGTCCCTGCAGCCACCGCCACAGCGAAGATGCAGTAGAAGAGTTCTCAAAAGCAGCATAGGGTCCTGCAGAGGTGAAAAGGAGCAAACCCTGGGGAGGCTGCCTGCCAGGTACTCCTCTGGACTTCTTGACCACGGAGGCATGCTCAGTGCAGCACTGGCTACAACCTGAACCCCATGTGGGAGGAAGAGGGTGTTTCTTCTTGCATGTACTCACGCTGGAGACACCAACTAGACATGGCAGTTTGCATTTTCCTCCTATGCAAACAAGTCAAGGAATGCATTAGAGGTGCTTTAGTATGTAGAAGAAATATGTGGCTGTTCTTGCCAGTGAGGATAGGCTGGAGCAGAACCGTGCACAGCCACATGGCCAGGACTTTAGACTCATAGAATCACAGAATCATTTAGGTTGGAAAAGACCCTTAAGATCATCGAGTCCAATCATTAACCTATCACTGCCAAGTTCACCACTAAACCATGTCCTCAAGCACCACATCCACATGTCTTTTAAATACCTCCAGGGATGGGGACTCAACCACTTCCCTGGGCAGCCTGTTCCAGTGCCTGACTACCCGTTCGGTGAGGAAGTTTTTCCTAATATCCAACCTAAACCTCCCCTGGCGCAGCTTGAGGCCATTTCCTCTAGTCCTATTGCTTTTGGCAGAAGAGACAGACACCCACCTCACTACAACCTCCTTTCAGGTAGTTGTAGAGAGCAATAAGGTCTTCAGCCTCCTTTTCTCCAGAGTTTGCTGGAGAAAGCCTGGGTTCAACCCTGGCTGAACCTGTACCCACACTGGACTTTTGGGCTATTACTTTTTTCACTTTGAAACTAAAGAGCAAAATGCAAATAGCAACTGGAAAGATGCCTGTGTCATGACCTGGTAAAGACGATGGAAGTTTTTGCTGTGGGTGGCTTTGACAGGGTGGGACCCTTAGGCAGGACCTGTCCCTGCTCCTGCTCTCTTCTGCAATGCAGCGCCACCCCCAGCGCCGGGGAAGGGCAGGCGCAGCCTGCATCACCGGGGGGAAAGAGGTTCCCTCGCTTACACCTCATTACCTGCAGAATGCCCTGGGTGACAGGAGCAGGAAGGCAGAGACAAGCTTCATCTGGGATGTAATTTGTCATATTTGCTATAATATATCTGTGACCAACTCAGACTTGGAGCATGACCTGCCTTGAGCACTGAATTTCATACTTCTGCACGTCAGACGCAGCTAAGGCAAAGGAAGCTGCCACGGTCCTGGGCAAAACAGTGCAGGAAAGGTAAAAAAATGCTGGAGTGGGGACCCAGGAGCACAGCTGGGGTGGAGGTGGGCTGGCAGTGCCCAGAGGTTTAGTGCTGCAGCTCCCAGTGCCAAGGACCAGGCAGAGAAGACACCAAAGGTGTGCTCAGAGTTGTAGCCCTAGAGGCAGGGAGGGTTTGGAGGAGCTGAGGACGACCCAGTGTAGCAGCCCCGACCTGCCTGAGCCCCAGCAGCACCAAACACTGAGGCATGGGAACGTGCAGTGGGGATGAGCAAGGAGGGGACCTTTCTTCTCACCTTCAGGTGAGAGACAATTCCCTCTAGTGATACCCCAACCAGTAAAGATTTTGTTTGGGATAAATTATTCCTCCATCAGGAAGAGCCAGCCCACTGTCAACCTCTTAAAATAACCCACCCAACCAGTGGTCGTGGGCTTACCCTCACCTCTGAAGACAACAGACAGCCACCACGACAGCTCCTCACCTCCTTCTGGCCGGAGAGGAGAGGAGAGGAGAGGAGAGGAGAGGAGAGGAGAGATTTCAGTTGGAAAGGACCTACAGCAATCATCTAGTCCAACTGCTTGAGCAATTCAGGGCTGCCCAAAGGTTAAAGCATGTTATTAAGGGCATTGTCCAAATGCCTCTTAAACACTGACAGGCTTGGGTTTGGTCAGTGTCTGACCACACTCTCAGTAAAGAAATGCTTCTGCGTAGTGCCCGGTCTAAACCCCCCCTGGCGCAGCTTTGAACCATTCCCACGTGTCCTATCACTGGATACCAGGGAGAAGAGCTCAGCACCTCTCTCTCCCCTTCCCCTCCTCAGGAAGCTGTAGAGAGCAATGAGGTCACCCCTCAGCCTCCTTCTCTCCAAACTAGACAAGCCCAAAGTCCTTTGCCGCTCCTCACAGGACATTCCTTCCAGCCCTTCCACCAGCTTTGTTGCCCTCCCTCTTGATGCATTCAAGGACCTTCACATCCTTAAATTGTGGGGCCCAGAACTGCACATAGTACTCAAGGTGAGGCTGCACCAATGCTAAATACAGTGGGACAATCACCTCTTTTAACCATCTGGTTATGCTGTGTTTGATGCCCCCCAGGATGTGGTTTCCCTCTTGGCTGCCAGGGCACACTGCTGGCTCATACTGAGCGTGCTGTCAACCAGCACCCCCAGATCCCTTTCTGCAGGGCTGCTCTCCAGCCAATCCTCTCCCCATTTATACTTCTGTCCAGCATTATTCCATCCTAGGCGCAAAATCCGGCATTTGGACTTCTTAAATTTCATCCCATTAATCATTGCCCAATGCTCCAATCTAGCTAGATCCCTCTGCAAGGCCTCTTGTCCCTCAAGAGAGTCAACAGCACCTCCCAGTCTGGTATCATCAGCAAACTTGCTAATGACGCATTCAGCTCCTGCACCCAGATTGCTGATAAATATATTGAACAGAACTGGCCCTAGTATTGAAGCCTGAGGAACACCGCTGGTGACCGGTCACCAGCCAGATGTAGCCCCATTTACATGTAACCCTTTGAGCTCTGCCCTTCAGCCAGTTCTTCACCCAGCGCACCGTGAACCCACTCATCCCACAGCTGGACAACTTGTTCAGAAGGATGCTGTGAGGGACACAAAAGCCTTACTAAAATCCAGAAAAACTACATCCACCGCCTTCCCTTCATCCACTAGGCAGGTGTCCTTATCCTAGAGGGATAACAAATTAGTTAAACAGGACTTTCCCTTTGTGAGCCCATGTTGACTGTGCCTGATGATTGCATTATTCTTTAAATGCCTTTCAGTAGTACCCAGTATGATCTTCTCCATAATTTTTCCAGACACTAAGGTTAGACTAACAGGTCTGTAGACTGGAATAACATTGGCTAGCTTCCAGTCACCAGGGACCTCCCCAGACTCCCAAGACCTTTGGTAAATGATCGAGAGGGCTCCTGCCATAACATCCGCTAGCTCCCTCCGTACTTAGTGGTTTCTAACTTGTCTGGCATGGCCATCAATCTGGGATTAACCCAACCCTCTGGTGATGCACTGCCCTTTAACCACAGTGACCATGCTGCGTTCAGAAGTGTGTCTGGGTCCAAACCATCCCACTGGATACAGACGGGCAACAGGTAGGGTCTGCTTCCAGGCACACAGCTCCCAGCGATGCAGGCACGTCTTCAAAGCTGCTACACAGAGAGATGCTCTGCTCTCCTTTTTTACTCCCGTTTCCTTCTTTTCCAATGAAACTTCTCCCCTCTCAAAAGAGATAACAGCAATTATTGGGTTCATCAGCAATAATCTGCCATCATGCAGCCTGGGGATCTCAAAATGCCAGTCTGCCCACTGGACCATTGAAGTCGATGGCTGTTCCTAACCTTTAAATATGAATAGAGGGTGCCCTGCATAATGGATTGGGGACTGTCCATGGAGACCATCCGCCCGGTGGCTGCAGAAATGCTCACGTTGTTCTTCGCAGGAGTTTATTACTCAGAGGCTAATGCTAAAAATACATTGCAAAGTGCCTTATTTAAAAACAAAGGGCTAATGCGAACCTGGCGACAGAGAAATACAAGACCGAATCCAACCACCTCTGCCACCCAGGCTGGAGTTAAGCTGCAACCAGACAGGCACTAACTTAATTTGAAAGGCAATGACATAATTCTGAATTAGCTTAATAGGACCTGCAATTCATCCAGAAAAGCCTGAATTTATCTAGTAATTAGCCAGAGCTTTCAGAGTGCTAGGTATCTCCGTGGCGAGAAAATAATTACATAGCTTATTAAAGCGAGGTAAAAATGGACCCAACTGATATTTTTTTTTGTGCTAAACTCCACTTTCACTAAGTTAGACTCTAATGAAACATACAGTTCGCCAAAACACCAAAGTCACTTAACATGTTGAAGTTTTCTATTAATCACTTGGACATCATTTCGCAAGTGATTAACCCCCCTACACACCTGTCCCTCCCTGAAAGACACCCCCGGAGCCCGACGAGCAGTAAAACCCTGCGAACTTTTCAATGATTTCTCCATTGGTTTTGAACTCTGCCTGGATCAACTCTCAAATGACACATCCTGGAGGACGAGCCTGGAAATTGCTCTCCCCTCTTAGTCCTCATTACCAGCCAGGGAAGCAGACACATCCTCAGAGGAGCTCTTCAAAGCACAGCCAAGATGTTCAAAGTTACCCCGTGACTGTGGATGCACAACTTCAGCCTCTGAAGCAGGTCTGGTTTTCTTATGAGAGCTGCTTGGCAGCAGCAGATAAAGCCCTTTCCAGTACTTAGCTGGCCTGTAATCAAAAGGTTCGCTGTATCAGAAGCCACCTTTGAAAAGCTCAGCCTGGTCGGGCTTCAGAGCATCTCCCTGGTCCCACTGGGATGCCATGCACGACTACCTTTCCTGGGCATCTTCCTCACTTGCTTTCCAAAAGGCAGGCTGGGAGCGCCTTGCTCGCACACCCTGTGCCAGCCCCGGTCCGAAACAGAGCCGACCCACTTGAGAAGAAGAAACCCCTTAAAAGCTGGGAAAGTAGTGGGGGACAACCTAAAGAAATCAAACCTGGGACTGGAAAGTTTAAAGAGGCAAAGAGAAAGGCAGAAGAAATTGGGCCAGATGAAGCAGAACACAGTCCCAGTGTCTGCACAGGGCTGCTCAGGGGCTTGTCAGCCCGTGGCGGGCACCAAACTCCATCGTGGATACCTCGGCACATTTCAGAGCAAAAATTATAAAGTCAAAGAAATGGGAATTTTTTGAGCCCTAAAATTCAGACTCTTTCATTTTGTTTCTGCAAAAAAAAGGTCAAAATGAACTTTTGTAAGGAGAATTTTTTCTTTTCAAATGAGAAGTTTGGGCTTTGGTTAACAACTACTTAAACTTGCTATTCACTAAAGACAAAAGTGGAAACCAGAAGAGGAGAGATGTCAGAAAAAGGTGGAAAAGGTGACAAAAGTCCCACTTACAAGAGCAGATGAATGGTGACAGAAGAATTGCTGCATTTATGAATGCTACAGCAAAAGAGTTTTTATATCCTTGGTACCTAAGAAAAGGATATTGTGCAATGCTTGACTAAAAATATGCCTGACTCATTTTAAGATTGCACAAAAAAGATTCAAATGCTGCGGTCCCTCTCACAGGCACCACCCCATGACAAGGTCAGAGATGTTTTTGCACGTTCTCCCGAGTGAAGAGAGATGCTAAAAGCCCACGGTGGCTGATTCGCATCTAAACCTTGTGCATCTAAACAACTGCTACCCAGCCCGTGCAAGAAGAGCCATTAGTGTAAGAACACCTGCACCATCTTTTAACACCACAGCATCTTCTGGCAGAGAGCCAGCCAGCATGAACACAAATAGTCTGGAGACAGACTATAAGCAACCATGGAATTATATTTTTTTCCCCAATACCTTGCTTTTCTTGCTGGGCTCATCCAGGGAAAGCACGCAGGCTCCTGATTAACTCTCCTTTCAGGGTTGCGCTTGTCAGCAGGGTGTTGTGGTTGAAAGGACTGTTGGTTTAATAGCTCAAATTTTAATTTCTAGGAAAAAAAATGAACACACTTTTCTGCTTGGCAGCACTGACACGAGCCCGTATTGCAGACCGAGTCTGACCTAACAACGCATTTCCATTTGGATATTGCAACCGTCTCTCTCTCTCCTTTTTTTAATATTAAAGTATTAATACCTAACCACTACTAGGTCATCCTACACAACAAAAATCCCTTAATTTTTTAAAATTAAAGTATTAACACCTAACCACTACTAGGCCATTCTACACAGCAAAAATCACTTAATTACATGCTTAATGTTAACCTCAGGCCAAATCATTTGTTGATACTTTATTTTGCAGAGGACAGGCTTAAGCAGCTACCTGCAGACTTGATGAACATGGGGAACACTGCTTTCCATGCCACCAATGTCTAACGTTACTCTAACAGCACGTACCTGGTACCTGACAGGAACAAGATACTTTTATGTTTTAAATTCTTCGTCACAACAGCCTGGCCAGTGGGGCTGGCAGCTTTCCCTTCGGCACCTTGAGCCTCTCCACATCCAGCAGAAACCGAGCTGTCACCTGCCTGTGATCTCCACCAAGGAATTGCCTTCACCCAGGACCCAGCTGGGATAGAGCAGGATCCCACAGGCACCCACAGGCACTAACACTGCTGCGTTAACCCAGTCACAACAACGGGCTCCCAAAAAAACCTACATACTTACAAGGCAATGTGTTTCAGACAAGATGGGAACACAGCAGGCAGGGAGCCAGCCTCATCCTTCCCCCAAATACGCGATGCTAGGAACTTGTTGCATGGGTTAGACCAAGACAGGCAGTGACAAGAAAAGTAGTCTTTTATTTCAATTAATATTTCTTGGCATTAGGCAGATATTAAATAACACTGGAATGCACAAGACTATTAACATTATCGACAGCAAAAGGGAGGAGGTGTAGCCAAGTCGAGAACAGCAGTGCGAGTCACATCACCTCGGGGCACTCAAAAGCCATTTGACGCAGCAACCACCAGAAAGTAGGACTCCACTGAGAAATACAAAATGAAGATGAACTCCTTTCAGGTCTTTTGTTAATACAGTAACGTTGGAACGATTGACAGTAAAAATGAACAAATATTTGCATTCAGGAATTAAACATAGTGAAATATCCACAAACTGCTAGTCATGCATTTCTTTTGGAACAGCAATTTGCTAATGCATAAATATCACAAAAAAACAATCTCCAAGATTTGAATAAATCACAGACGACTAGAAGAAACAAAGCTCGAATTCTATTTTATGCCTTAAATAGATGACCTAAATATTTAAAATTTTACTTCACCATATATATATAATTTATATATATATTAAAAGAAAGTAAAGACCATTAGATAAGTGCAAGCAATTTTCCTCAAAAAGAAAATTGGAACCATGCCCAGGAAAGCTGCTTTTTTTTTTCTTTTTTCCTTTTTTTTTTTAACTTTCTACTCCATTCAGTCCACATTTTTTTTTTTACATAGTAATTTCTGAAGCAAAATAAATTATCTACCATCTGCTATGTCGGGTAAAAGTCCTACCTAGCATCTTCTTGGGTACTACTAGAACATCACCTTTCTTACAGACTAAGTGAAGTGGTATCTCACCAGCGATATGAACTCTTTTGTAGCTGCATGTAAACATACCTTTCGATTAACGTTTAAAATGTGTAGAGTGAATCGTAACATTACAGGGAAGCAGAAACGGAGCTGCCAAAGGAGAGCTGCACTGGTGTTAGTGAGAGGAGCGAGGGCTGGTTCGCTCGGACACACGCACACACACACACACAATCTGGCAATGGGATCTTATCCGCGAAGTGTGGAGGAATGGTTGAGAAGGCATCCGTTTGCGAGCAAAGCTTGAAGGACACAAGCCGAGATTCTCTGTGCACACTGTCCGCTTTAATCAGAATTGACTCGCGCTACTGGGGTCGCACTGTAACAACCGCACAATGGAGGGATCGCTCTTGGCACCTTTGATGAACTCTTCCAGCGACAGCTTACCTGAAAGGGAGGAAAAACAAAATGGAAATAATAAAAGAAAAGTCAGTTGCTGCTGCCACCGTCGCTGTAGCTTAAAAAAACCCCTCCTCACCGAAGCAACATACGTATATTTAATCTATCGCAAAGGCATTGAGGGGAATTTAGTGCAATGCACAGCAGCCAAATCCGACTCAAGCCCTTAAGCCCAGATGCATTTTTCTTCTGCAAAACAATCTAGCATAATAATTGTTATTTTTTTTATTTAAAAAGACAGTACCAAATATAAAAACAACTGTTCTAATATCATTTGGCAGCTTTTTACCCAGAACCAGACTATACAAATTACATGACACATGAACGCAAGGCATGGTACCTGAACACATGTACACTTTGAAAATTATGCCCATATTACTATGGCATTTTAAACCTAAATATCCCAAATGCTCTCTACTTTGCACCCTCTGGGTTTGTTGTGACGTGCAGGGCTGAGCAGTGACGGCTTTTCCTGCGCCTACAAGCTACTTGCTCTGCCCTGTGGGGTGTACAGGAACGGGACCTGTTTCAAAAGGCAGTGAGAAAAGCCAGCCTTGGGAGAGCCACCTACTGCCATGCATCGCTACCGAGTGTTTCTGGTTTATACACCGTTGGTTTAGGCCAGAGGCACTGACTTGGATGGACCCCGTAACAGTCTGTGGGTCTGAAAAAGTGATCTCTGGAGGAGCGACCACCCTAGCATCCCCTGGCTGCAACAGTGCTGTGGCACAGCATGCCATGGCACGGCAAGGAGGAAAGGTCCCATCTGGTCTCCCAGACCTCATCCTGGGGCAACCCAGTCTCCCGGCAGGTTTTTCCCAAACTCCGGACCAGTCCCCTGCACAAATGCCATCAGGAGCCTGTGAGCAGCCTCCACCTTGCCTGCTATCACCAATACTCTCTTGCTTCAGCACTCTGAACCATGGCAGAAATAAGCCGTAGCAATATAAACGAGAAATAGTTTTCCCTACGAACTGGAGGAGACAAGCATTTGCTGCATCCCTGTCACCAGGTCCGGTGATGTCCCATCTACTTCATGGTCCCAGCCCAACCTAACCCCAGCCTCATGCAACACCCCAGGGCCACCCTTACCCAACCCAAACTGCTCCGCTCGAGACAGCCAGGACCCACGCATGAACATCTTACACGTGGCACCCGCCTGCTGCCACTTTTGGCCACGTGCCCCTGAAGGCAGGGAGGCACGAGCTCATCGTGCCAGTTTTCACTGTCCCCGGGATGCTCCCAGCCTGCCACAGGGACAGGGAGAGGACTGAGCTTGGTGGCCAGCATCTGAATCAGGCTGAACAGGGAAGAATGAGCAAACCTTCCTCTTGTACAAATTACAGAAGCTCAAAAAACCGTGGCATGCTTCTGTCCTAATTTCTGGCTTTTAAGCTAATGTTCCCAAACCAAGTGTTTTCTTAAGTTTTTATCAGCCTGAAAAAGAGTACTCGTAACTATCAGGACATTTATTAGTTTTCCCCTTTCCTTGCAATACTTAAAAGCAAAGCACAAATCAAAATCTATTTGCAACATTCAACAATCAGATGGGGAAGAAGAAACATTTCCAGCCACCAAGAGCACATGCGCTTCCCTGCGCACACGCTATTCCTTGGCACTGCATGGCTTACAGGGCTGGTATTTAACTGGGAATAGGATGACTCTATTTCAGCAACGAAGTGCAACAGAGGGAGGATGTATGTAGCAGATTTTGTGACCACCACTCTGTCGCACATCTGCACGCACCGCTACTTTCCGCAGAACAAAAATGCTTTAATCATGTCATTTTAGGGCCCTCCACATGTGAAGTCAGGGGATGAAGTGCTAGTTTTGATGAAGTCAAAGGTAAAATACTCGAGGACTTCAGCAAGGCCAGGAATTTGCCCTGGGGGCTGCAGCACCAGATGCCAAAATGCAGCCATAAAATTCTCTTAAATAAAAACCTTTTATACATAAGATCATATTTTTCCAGGTCTCCATATCTCAGCACTAGAACCAAATCTGTGCTCCCACTGAGCACATCAGTAGGATACAACTCCTGATTTTGACATGGGCAGCTGCCACCTTGGCGGCTGCTGGGGTAATTCCCAGGAAAGCTCCACCTTGACTGGGACGAGAGGAAACACGTCAGCAGGCCGATGGGCAGAGGAAATTGCCCCATTTTGCCTGTGTTTTTCGAGGGTGAGGAAACAAGCTAGCTCAGGTGGAGGGGTTGTGACGGGTATGCTGTTAGATAATTTATCAAGTGGCTCCATAATTGGCTCAGGAGCTGTTACATGCCCCCAACATGCACACTGCAGCAGAGTAAACTGCAGGACCATGTGTGACCATGCATATACGTACACACACCATAAACATGCACAGAAAGTAAGTATAATGGACCCAGGGGAATTTTGCTTTTAGGTACCCAACCACATCCTCGACCCGCATTACTGATCACAAGTCCAGGACTGCAACCCTGTCAAGGGCAATGGGAGCAAAATCTTGTGCCTAGTTCGTGCTATGCCCAGAGAAAATAATCGAAAGACGTTGGACTTGGGGGTTTCAGAGAAGCCTTTGCCAAACGGGATTTACCCATGAAATGTTGGGGATGAACTGCTCCCCTCCCATCCCCTCATCCCCCCAGCAGGAAAAATCTTTCACCCACTGCCCAGTTATTCACCCTATTTCTTGTGGACTGGAGATGCTCACTGAGGCCAGGCAGAGACCAGAGGTACTGGTGGGGACACCCCTGCCCTCTACCTGACACCCCCCCCCCCCAATACCATCACCTGCTTCGACCAACACTGGGTTAGAAAACCTGTATTTCTAGAGCCTATGAAGGGGTGCCGGTGTTGTCCTACCATCGTTGTTTGTGTCCATCTGTCTGAAGATCTTGTCTGTTCGCTTCTCGGGAGTGGATTCATCTTCCGGCATTTTCATTACTGATGAAACCATTTTGTAGATTGCCTGGGTATTGAAAGGAAAAAAAAAAAAAAAAAAAAGATATAGGAAAACCACAATCCAAACAATGAAGCATCAGGACTGAGAAAAAGAATTCAAGCGTGTAGCAATAAAAAAAGGCAGCTGACCCTGGCAGGCAGCTGCAGGACTTTATAAACCAAAACAAATAGGAATTTCTGACTGCAGCTTTTTTTATTTTTCTTTCCTCTACTCATTCGCACTTGAAAAGAAGCTTCCGCACCACTGGGTCAGTTTAACTGAAAGTCAGGGTCTAAATTAATGTATGAGCAGGACTGAGCTAAAATACAGGAGGCAATGGTGTGTAATTCTCTTTTCTGCAACTGGGCTAACCCATTGCCTTTTCAGCTGGCTCTCAACATACACGCAGTTACGTGCATGCGTGTGGTGTTGTATGGATTACAGGTGAACGTGAATATATAGGAATAGGGGTTGTTTTTCTTTGTGGATGGGTAAGGAAACACATTTTTAGACTTACAAGAATGTGAATAAAGATGAGACCTCTTTAGGACACCTGCAGTCCTAGCCCTCCTCCTAAATTATCCCTGCTCAGCCATGAGGACCAAATGCCGGGGCACTGGCTGGGTGCATTACGTGCTCCCAGTGCCCCTTGCAGTGCACTGGAGACACATCTCAGCTGCAGAACGGATGGCAAGCAGCCCACTGCCGAGGCCGAGCCCCGGCTGGCACATGGGGCAGGGGCACAGGGGGCTCTGCCCCACACGCCCCCCTGGGAGAGCCTGTGGGCTACATGCCTCAGCCTTCGGGAGACGAGGACATGCTACGGCCTTTCATTTGGAGCTCATGTTGACTCAGATTTGAAGTTTCAAAGTATTAATTTTGAGATTAATCTGGTCAGTAAAATTTGCATTTAGGGTTTTTTGATCCCATCAACACCCCACTAAGAAATCCCCAGGGAGAGCTGCAAGGTTTTGGCTGCGGGCCAGTTGCACAGCCCCCTCTTCATCTCTTGGGCTCTTTCCTATTTGCACCTCATCCCAGCGTCCTTTTAGGGACAACGGGCTCAAGAGCCTCCCTGGGGCAGGAAGGACCCAGCTCAGCACATCCCTCATCTCCAGCTCCCACTGTATCAGGGTGAAGAGGTTACAGCAACATGAATAAAATATAAAATAGAGACAATGCCTCACCTGCACTATTTCTAGCATTTCCCCGCGGCTGATGTACCCGTTGCCATCCAGGTCGTACATACTAAATGCCCACTTCAGCTTCTGTTCCAGCTTGCCCCGAGAGGTGACGCTCAGGGCGATGATGAATTCCCTAAAGTCAATCGTCCCGTCACCGTTGGTGTCAAAGGTGCGGAAGACGTGCTCCGCAAACTTCGATGCATCGCCATAGGGGAAAAAATTCGCATATATTTTTTTGAACTCTTCCACAGTCAAATGGCCCGTCGGGCAATCTTTTAGGAAGCCCTTGTACCACTCCTGCAGCTCATGGTCTGTGAACTCAGTGTTCTCGCGGAGGTCCTGGAGCACCTCGGGGCGCAGCTTGCTGTTCTGCTTCCCCATCCTCTTCTGGATCCGGGTTCAGCGGCTGCAAAGCGAGAGAGCATCCACCTGAGGTCCGGCCCCACTCAGCAGAGAGGGGCCAGGCATAGGCAGAGCCCTGCGGGAAATGCAGACCCTGCCCGATGCAAGGGAGAAAGAGGAGAAAAAGGATGCTATAAATCACTGGGAAAATATCTCATTTCATCTGGCCTCTTTTCCTCTCCTCTCGGCTCTCTCAATTACTAGTATGCTGCGGAAGGACAAGGGAAGGCAGTTTGGCAGGGACTATTTTGGAAATATTAACCCTTATTATCAATCCTTATTATTTGGAAAATAATCATCTTTACTATTTTATTTCTCTGCTACAATCCCACTGCTCTATCATATGGCTTGCGGTGCCCAGGTCTGGATCCCAAATCTTTGACCCACCCCAACAGGCTGATCTGCTGCGACGAACGAGCGGGAAGGGACAGCAGCGGCGATGAAAAGTACAATCCATCTGTTCAAAAGTGAAAGTAAGCAGGGACGAAGCGAGGGGCAGGAAGGGCAGGTGGCTCCGTGCCAGCCACGTTCACATTGTCCAGATGCTCTTTGAAACCCCTTGGCTTATGGAGCATCTCTTCCCTCCTCCCGTGACAGCAACACCGGCACAAGAGACTTCATCCTTCCCAGCAGATCACGACCCTCTGCCTCCCCAGACAAGCAGAGAAAAGGGCTTTTTAAAGCAAAATGTTTGGCAAAGCAACTCCTTCCAGGTTTATTGGGGTTTATACTTTTACATAAGCTTATTCAGTAAGTTCAATATTCCCCAATGTGGGCAAAAGGGCATTTCAATCTCAGGATTTTATCAGGATTTCAGGAGGGGGCTGGGTTTGTCCCCTCCTTTGACAGTGCCCGTGATGCGCAGGTGACTGCGTGGGTGAGACTGCCCAGCAACAGGAAAGCTCCTTCAACAAAATGAAAGACAGTCAATCTGCACTTAGGAAAAAACAGGGAAAAAAGATACCATGATGTATTTTTGGCTTTATCCCTTTCAGCCTTTCATGGCTTCCCAGCAATACCAAACCAATCTGCCAAGCAAGAGGTTGAGCTCTATCTCCTTCCCTAGACTCAAGAGGTTAATTCACAAGCTTTGTGCAAAGTCACATCCAAACCCCTGTGACTGGTCCAGCTTAAATGGCATTTCTCTGCAGTCTGTTATGCCCCGTTAGGCTTGCTCATAGCCAGTGCAGAAGGCAGGTTAGTAACAGACCAACACCACGCGGCTACTCGGAAACTGCAAGAGCTAAGCAACAAAGCGTGTAGAGACCGTGAAAAATATAACAGGGCTAAGCACTTCACAGAGAGTAAAAATCCCAGGCATGCATAAGACCCTAAAAAAAAAAAAAAAAAAGTTAAAGGTCAGCAAAAAATAAGTTGCTCTACAGACAGATTTTCAGCAGCTGAATTTAAGCTCGTTTTATTTGTATTCCACTTAGTCTCTGCGTCGCCTCAGCAATGTAAAAAATCCACATCCTGCTCTGTGGCTTAAAGCTCAGAGACAAAAACCAGCCAGCTGCTCATTAGTTCAATGCATCGGGCTTAACGGAAAACTGTGTTATCATTAGCACTTCTGTTTTCTAGAAAAGCTGCCAATATATTTCAGCTCCAAAGCTTTATTTTTGTCCATTTTATTGCAGTTTTCTCCGGGCCCCTGACACACCTCTGCTTGCTCCCAATGTGCAGGGATGCTACAGCTCCCAGTCCCTGCCAGCATTATCCCTAGGTGAGCACTGGGCTGCCCTCCAGTTAAACCACTGTCTCCCAGCTGCTCCCGCTGCCTTTCCATCTATGAGTCTCCCCTGCTCCATATATTCATCCTTGCAGCGCCAAAGGCAGAAAACACAATATTCTACTCTGCTGCAGTCAATTTGTAGAAAACAGTGGCTTGGAGCAAATAACAGATCGACCGTAGTCCTTTTTTTAAGAGCAGAAATTGTAACACTACATTTCTGTCCTTGGGCAAGGAGGTGCCTTTGGGTCCTGTCCTTCAGGGAATCCTCGTGGCTTCATGATGGCCAGTCCAAAAGCAGTCCCTGCCTCGCTAGCAGCTGTCTCAGACTTCCCTGGGAGGGGGCCAGGAGGAGCAGCAGAGCCCGCTTAATGCAGGAGCTGGACTTTAAGCAGAAACAAACTCAGCTTTAATCATGCACAGGGTTGAGGAACGCATGGTAAAACTTCCAACAACCAGCAGTTAAAAGAAGTTTGAAAAGGTTTAATGCCATTTCTCCCTGTTCCTATAATAACATTATTATTCCTGTTCTCTTAAAAATAGAGGCCCCTAGACAACAGAGGTAAGATGTTAACTTCATTTATTAGATTTCATTACTTCTACTAGCAGTAAGAGATATCCTGTTATTTGGATGGATGCTCATTTACTATCAGCTTCAAAAGCTTTATATTCAAGTAGTCTTTGCATTCAACAAATTACAGGTTATTTCAACCCTTACTCCTCTTTTACATATTTTTAGATCAGAAAAATAATGTGCAATGCATGAACACAACCTTTTTTTGCATATGAGCTTTCTGAAAGGCTTCATAATATGTTCAACCCAAATGTAACCCTGCAGTTGTTGTAACCATTTTGTTACAAATAATTAAATAACCAATATTAACATTAATTTATTAAAACCCATCTAAAAAAAAAAAACCAGCTTTGGTGTGAATTGTGTTGCAGGTAGCTCCTCCAAAATGAAATGCCTAAATATCTCATTAATCATGACAGCAACCCCTGCTGCTAGCATCCAACTGACATTTCATTCGATTGCTATAAAATGCTTTCATCAAATCACTTTCCAAAGGCTCAGCAGCTGATTTAGCCACAAGACCACTCGGAGGATGGCTGCTAATGGAAATCACAGGGAGCGGGTCTGGGATGCTCAGGTCAGTCCTGTGATTTGGGCTGTGGGTTTTTTTGTTGTTGTTGGGTTTTTTTGTTTTTTAAAAAAACAAGCTTGTACCAGCCAAATCACTCGCTGCAGTGGGCGTAGAAGGCAAGGGAGAAGAGAAATCCTTGCACCCAGCGTTGCCCTGGGCAGTCAGCAGAGACCTAACTCCAACACAGCCTGCCTGTCCCTCCGTTCCCGCCACGCCAGGCTGAAATCCAGGGAAGCGATGCCACACACGTTACAGCGAGGTCCATCCCTGCTTAGCTGGATGAGCGAAAGCCCTCAGAGCATCCGGCACTATCATGGCAGTAACAAAAATAAGCACAGGAATGCCCTTGAGGGGATCAGACAAGGAAAAGCTTAGAAGTGTAACTGCCCACCAGTAGACTTCACAAGTATATCATTGCTCATTAAAGCGATGCTCAGTCACGTAAGGCTCAAATGGGGAATGCAGATACATTTTTGTTCCACTTTCAGACCAAATTTTTTGTTAAAATCACACGGTGCTGCTGCCTGCCTGCAATAAGCTACATCCAGCCAGGCTAGAAACCAAGATGCCAGAGAACTCCTACCTGAATACATCCTCTGTCCTTCTAGGCTCGCCAAAAATAAGCAATAACGTCATAGCAAAAGCCTCGCAATGAGTAAAAAGGTCTTTTACTGAGGCCAAGATGCACACCAGTGCGCACACCAGCACTACGGTGAGTAACTGTGGCTAACTCTGAAACAGCTAAAGTAGCAATTCTGTGTTTTTACCAATAGATGGACGGGTTGTCACTATCCACGCACTTAAGTATTTGCAATACTTGTAACAAAGCTCAGTGCATCCTATTTTTACATGAACTCTTCGTCAACCACCGGTTACTGCGGGTAGAAGCATTCTCCGAGCACGTAACCCAGAAAGCCAGAGACCAACCTGGCTTTTTCACTGCAAACCTTCTGAAGGCAAAATCCCCTTGAACTGAACTCCCGATGGGATCCTCTCAGTGCATCAGTTACAGCTGCAAAAGGAGGAACGACTCCTTAGAAATGCACTTCCTTGTGCAAACCCCCTCGGATACTGATTTAGTGTTAATAAAAAGAGGAAAATTGATGAAATGCCTGTCTGTGGGACAGAGCTGCTTTCCAGCAGAGAAAGACAGTGCACAGAGAAATAGAATAAATACTCTCTATACTATCTGAGCTATCTGCTTCGCAGGGGGAAATCTAGCACTATTTCTCTTGCAGTGCTGACTTATAAAACAGAACGAGTGTGTCTGAGATCTGTTATGGTCCTGAAGCTGTAGCACAGTGCCTCTGGGACTGCAGGAGCTCAAAGCAAATGAACAGCATAAGCCCGGCAGCAAATACTGCTCTAAGTTGGTCTGAAATGCAAGAACCATTCCCACAGGGGATGAAGATTTTTTTATTAAAACACCTAAAGCGTCAGATCCATCACTGATGCCATCTGCCTTGGGGCGCAGAAGAGACAAAAGGATTTAGCCCACAAGGACCTTGTGAGCATCATGTTAAGAAAGGCTTTGCTTGGAAACACAAAATTTTACAGTGACGGTGGTCAAACACTGGCATAGATTGCCCAGAGAAACTGTGAAGTCTCCATCCTTAGAGATACTGAAAACCCAGCTGGACATGGTCCTAGGCAATCTGCTCTAGCTGACCCTGCTTGAGCAGGGGGGTTGGACTGGATGATTTCAAGAGGTCCCTGCCAAGCTCAACCATTCTGTGAAATAGCCTCATTATTTTTCCTACAGCCAGGTGAAGACGAGAGCCATGAGGAGGTCCTGCTCCCTGCTCCCCTGGGGCAATTCAGCAACTGTGGTGTCTTGTTCTGAGCCTGTACTTTTTAAAGTATGATCCTTATATTAAAAACAAACAAACAAACAAACAAAACCAACATGAAAAAACACAAGTAGTCCAAATGAAAGCCTCAGTCACTAAAGATCTGTGCTGCCACACTTCAGGAACACACCCTCGGGAAAAAATGTTTTGGTCTGTGGTAGCACCAGCGCTCACCAACTCAGTCAATGCTCAGATGTATTTAAGGAGACTCCAGCTCCCATGGGCCAAACTGCAAGAGGGAGATGGGTTCTCAGGCACACCAGTTAGCAACAAATGCCTGGCAATAAGAAAAGATCATGTAGCAAATAGGCTGCAAAATGGGATTATAATGACATCCTCTGGACCATGCTTTGCCCAGGGCTGGTCAACGGGTCTGATCTGAACTGGGAGGGGAAATGTGCAATTACATGGGCCTGGGACAGATAATGAACTCTGGAGCAAAGAGCAGATTTTGTTACATGTTTTAATGCCAGTATCCTAAGCAACGAGCATTGCAATAGAGAAGGCACAGGATATACAAATACGTTGCTATAGATATCTGGTCCTGCCTGGTAAACTCATGTGAACTTCTTTCCTGCCCTGTGGCAAAAGCAGCACTGAAGCTCACATACCAGCTACCACAGCATGTGCTTTGTCTTCCCAAGCTGTAGGTGCAGAGCCAAAAGTAACACGTTTTGATAAAGCCTGTAGTGCAACAAGGAGTATCTTCACCTCTTGAAAAGTTAATAATAGAAGCAGCGAGACAAAAGAGAAACCTCAATCAATAATGCCGCGAAAAATTCAAACCCTGCAGAAATGCTGCGGGGTTTGAGATGCGAAAGGCTGGCGTCAAGAGGAGCTGAAGCTCCTTCCTCTGCTGCCTTTGGGGAAACAAAAACGAAACCTGACAAGTGAAGAACAGACCAAATAAATGGCTTTTTAAATTTTTCACTTTCAATGACTAATCACGCTTTTATTTAAATAAGTAACATTGCTTACTTGCAACTTATTTTCACGTTAAATCCTCTTCAGAAGCTTATTAAAAAAAAGTAGGTGAGCAGAAGGACCATCACCTGTATCACCCACATTTTCAGTTCCAGAAAACTCAGTAACAGTTCAGGTATGTGCATTGAATGTCCTTCCAAAAGGCGCAGTGAATTGGTAACAGGCCTCGAGCCACCTTACTTTGTAAGTTTATCCATAAACACGTACTCAGGAACTGTGTGGTCTTGAAAACCTGATTCCACGTCTGGGATGAAAACCCATTATAAATAACCACCTACCCCCAGCTCACCAAAGAAAGATATAATTACAAAGGCTCCAGTCCCGCAAATAGCTATGTGAGAGGAATATTTCCAGGCTGGCACATTCATTTCAGGGAGTCAGCTGCAAGGGCTGAAACCTAAGAAATTCACTTATAGGTCTCTGGATTGCTCCTGTCTATTGAAGTTACTTTACTCGGGATTATATTCCTGATTTACAGGAATATAATGATTTACAGGGGGAAATCAATTAGTCGCTGACATCGAGCATCAATGCATTAACCTGAGAACCATTTTACGTTCAAATCATCGGTATGTGGTGCAGAGGCATTTGCAGATGATAGCAGCAGTCACTGCAATGAGCTGGGGCACGCTGGTACCTGCTGCGCACGCCGACACTGACCTCCGTCACCAGGAGATGAGAGTTTGCCATCGAGGGCACGGTTACAAATTCGCTGCAAAGAAACAAAAGAACCACAAAACACCCCCAAACATTCATGAATTGCTGCTAATGAGGGAAAAAATGAGACCTGTGTTGGGACCAGAAAAGTGGCAGTTCCTCGGGGAGCTCTCTGTCATGCTGTCCAGCTCAGGGAGGAGAGCTTATTACTGTAAAGGGCAAATATTCCCAATGAAGTAAGAAAAGCACAGAAATATTTTGAGTAAATTAGGAAATTGGGTTAATTTGGCTGGGAGCAGATAGGGCAGCAATACAGCTTGTGATTGGAGACAGGAAAAGAAAATCATGAGTGGATTTTCCTTGTCTCCTCCCTTTGCCTTTTCCTTTTTTTTTTTTTTTTTTTTTTAAACAAAACCAAGGGAGAATCAGCCAGCCCTATTTTGTCTTCAGACACTGTGGAAAGTTGGCAAGGCTTAAAAAAAAAAAATACAGCTTGTTTACACAATATTACAGAGCAAGGAAAACATGTCAGCACAATGTCTTAGCATACAAGGTCTTTTTCAGGGAAGGCTGCATTGCACGAGGAAAAACCCACGTCATGTTCATTGAAGATACTATTGTGATACACAATTTTAAACAAAGCTCTGTGAGTCCAGGCCTGCAGGACAGGGAAATGTGCCTGATGTGAACCTGGAAACCAGAGAGAACTTTGTAGCCTCACAGCTTACAAAGAGGGGAAAAAAAGTGATAAAAATCAGCACAGGGCATTATATTTTTAATATAAATAAAACCACAGAATTAACATGGTTGGGCTGTCTTGCCGTTGGATGTTAGAAGCTTCATATGATGCATTTATTTAATTGATGAAGGTAAATCACATCCAGCTTCCCACCCTCTCCCTGCTGGCTTTCCCCAGCAAGCGTCCTTAACACAGCCGTTCTGGGCAGGGGGCCAGTGGAAGGGGCAGCAACGCTTCTCAGGCGCTGCCCATCCAGGTGAGATACTCTGTGCTGCATCTCATGTTGAGCACCCTGCTACACTAGTGGAGACGCAATATATCGGTCTCTTTTCCTCTTCTGGTGTGCAAAGCCACCTTCATAAAGTCCCTAAAACATTTAAAAAGTCAGTGTGCCACTGAAAATCCTTTAAAGTCTTGTTTGCTTGCATTAAGGGATGCATACGTACTGATTTGAGGGACAAATACAGGTTGTATTCCCACTTTTTACATAGCTGTCCTCTCTACAGAATAATTACAGCCCTAGAAGAAAGGAAGCTGGACTAAATTTCAGAAGAATTAGCCAAAATATGGCAGTATCAAAAGCCAGCCAACTGCACCTGAGCAAACCCCGTAGCACTGCAGCCATTTGTGTGCAGTAGATGGAGAGCTTGGGGACAATAACACTTGCTAAAGAGATAGCGACAGATGATAATCGGCCCTCGCTGACCATCCTCCCTGCTAATGATGCCTAAATGAAAAGAAAAAAAAGAAAAAAAAGAAAAGAAAAGAAAAGAAAAGAAAAGAGAAGAGAAGAGAAGAGAAGAGAAGAGAAGAGAAGAGAAGAGAAGAGAAGAGAAGAGAAGAGAAGAGAAGAGAAGAGAAAAGGAGATCTGTCATCCTTCCCTTCCCCAGCTGCAGGTACTGTGCTGAGATACGGGGCTTGGAGAAATCAAGGGGATTTCAGGGCAGCTAATTTCAAACAGGGAAGAGAGGAGAACTGGGTTTGTTTTCAAGACAGTGGAGACAAACTTTTTTTTTTTATTTTTTAAAGCATTATTTAGCAGAGGTATGCTTAGGAAAACGATGCTGAAAAATGTGATTTTGGAGACAGGTCAACTAGCTACCTTCAACAAAAATTCAACCAATATTTATTTAGATGCTTAATTAAAAATACTGAAACACTGGGAGGGAAAAAAAAAAAAAATCTACCAAAAAAGAAAGACTGTTTGTCACTAACATTTTCATCCACCAAATACACAGCTATTTCTACTACCACCCAGGTTTTTGTTCCCAAAATCTCAAATCTAATATAAATGCATCCATTTATGTTATTAATCTAGCTTTCTAAATGAGCTTTTTTATACAGATCATCACTTTAAAATAGCACAAAAGCCATGGGTTAACTACTTTGTAAAAATACACTCCACTAAACCAAAATTCTTCTCAGAACACTGTTCTCTTTCCCCTTCAGTGGCAACAACTAATGACAGTACTCTAATTGTTTCACACCTTTATTTTCCTGTTTGATGAATGAAAAAAACGCTGAAGTTAAAAATCTAAAAGCCAACCTAGAGTTTAACTTTTTTTTTCTTGCAGAGGTGTAAAAACCCTGTGAAATAAAAACTCTGCGAAATAACTACATGAGAACAGCATCCCGCCAGTAAGGAAGGAACCTGGTTCCACTGGATGCAGCAATTCAGGCAGCAGGAGACCCAGTCTTCTGCTGGCAGGAATCAGCCCAAGCTCTACGCTAGCTGAGGATATTACTCAAGTCTTGGTGCAGGGGACTGTACCAGCCTCAAAGGGATTTTTTAAATTTAATTTTGAAATCAAGAAGCCAAAAGTACAGAGACTACTATCACATGCAGGAAAGCCATGTACCCAGCACACATCTTGGACAAGAGCATCGCACCAGGAACTCGTGCTCGGGTTTGCATCAGGATAACCACAAGCCTTTGTGCCTTGAGAACGCGATGCCAAACACCTCGTATTGAATTATAGCAAAATCTGTGCTGGGATGCAGACACCCATCTGGGGCAAACTCCTGCTGTCCTCCTGGGATGGCAAGGTCTGCCCACACCCAGGAATGCCTGGGCTGGTGAATCCCCATGGGCAACGTGTGCGAGGGTACACATGGGTGTTTGCCCAAGGCAGCACCTCAGTGGTGTGAACTCCAGACGCGATGGTCGCAGGGATGAGCAGGGCATTGGCATCCTTGTTAGGTGGATCCTGACCACAAAGTGCCACTTTCCATACCCATTGCAGAGACAAGAAGCACATGTTTGCTTGATCAGCGGTGATATGACAGACCATGTCTCCAGCCATGCATGATGCTCAGTGATACAAGTAATATCCCCTCTCACTTCTTAAGTTCCCATCATTAAAAATGGGAGAAGTTCTCCAGAAAACAGGAGACATTGGATTATTTTGTGACTAGTTCCTGCAAAAGCAGTACAAAAATGGATAACACCCCTTCGCTGAGCTGTCAGGGACTGCACTTGCTGGACTCTCGCAGCACCTGAGTCCATGGCAGGAGCGGCTGATGCAGTAGCATGGCAGGACACCTCCAGTCCCAGCCCACGCGCTAAGTAGTTGCAACTTGCATTAATCCTGAACACTCGACAGCATGATTTGCTTTGAAGTGCGTTCACTATAAATTATGCAGAAGAGCAATATGACAGTCTAAGAGAAACGGGGTGCTCCATATCAGAGAAGACAGCTGAAGACCCCCTGACCCAGACACACGATGACATTTTTAGGGCCACCAAGAACAGCCCTTTGAAAATCCTTTCCTCTGGCATTTCTGCACAGCATTCAACACTCGCATGCAAATCATCTTGGAAGCAAACTATGCAATCCGCATTCAAGACATCACTTTTTTCATTAACCTCCACCACAGGGCTCCATCCCCAGCAATATCCACACCAAATGTGCTTTTCTGAGTGCTGCGGGTGAGGGCTGCCTGGAGCTGAGTCTGTCAGCAGGCTAGGCAAGACAGTAAATGGAAAATCAAATCATGCTGTATTTTATATTTATTTCTAAGTGATGCCAGTAGTGGCCAAATGGGTGTATTTTTGTCCCTAGCTGGGTATGGTTACAGGAAGGAGATGCGATGGGTTTGGAGCAGGAAGTACCCCAACAGGCGTGGGATGAGAAGAGCTGACCTCCACCTGAGACCACACACGGGGCACATCCTCTCCCACCGCCTCGGTGCCGCGTCGGTGAAGGTCTCGACTGGAAAAACAGGAAATGAGTGTCTTCTCTCAACAGCGATGTTGAAGGTGGACATTCATGGGGGGAGAAGGGGACGAGGGAGAAAACCTACTCCTGATACCACCTTAAGGTCTTTTTTTCAGATGGCACTATCTTCATGAACTTTGTTTCAGCAAAGATAAAAAAAAAAAAAAAAAAAAGGCACATAATCAGTAAGGTTTTAATGTATCAGGCCATAGACATACAAGGTCTTCTGGGTCCAGCCATGCCAGGATACTGACCTCAGCCACTTTTTAATCTTTTCATTTATTACTCTGGTCTCTGAAGAGACCTTAAGCTATACCTGGTAGCAACTACTAGTCAGCTCCACTTCTAACAAGGCTACAGAAAATCCTACTAAACCCAACACTTTCACCAATTTCTGCATCTTTCACAAACCAAGATCCACGCTAGCCACCAGGCTGTCATTCGTTTTTAATCTCCCTTCCCCAAGGATGACATATCTATTTTCCTGGAAATTTTCAGCAACTTTTCTGCACGAGGAGAAGGTATCCTGTGTGAGAAACCATGTCAACAAGACCCTTCCGTAAGTGCAACATTTGCGTAATGTCAACACAATAATTTATCATTTATTTTTTCCTCTTGAGAGGAACAGGAAAAAACTGTTTAAAGGACGCGGCAGTGCTTAAAAGGAGGGCTACAGTGGTGGAGGATGGTGCACTAATTGAAAGTTTCTGAAGTGATGCCTTCTCCCGGGGTCTACAGACATCATATTTCAGCACACAAGAGCAAGGCTGCTTCCCTTCGCCTTGAAGCCTGCTAACAGCTTTTTGTTGGCAGAACGTATGTTGAAAAGGGAAGGCCAGCGAACGCACCACCTTCAGGGTCAGGGGAGTCAGCTCCAAAACTGATGTAGGTGTTTGGAGTCACACTGGCATCAGGGAAGAGGTTCCTGCTGGAGGAAGGTGAAGCTTTATCTGCTCAGCAGAAGGTAGTCTGGACCATGGAGGCACCAGGTAGATGCTCCAGCTGATGCTCTGCCCTGGCCGAGTCTCCCGTTCAGCCTCTTCTCTCTCCCCTCTGCAAACACAGGCACAATCCTGCTGCTGGACTTTCCTGAGATACATCAAGCACATCAGAAATAGTCCCACATTCCCCCACATGCTCTGAAGAGAGTAGGCAGTACCTTAAAAGCATTTCAGGCCCTCACATCCTTGTGGTTAACTTTTTTTTTTTTTTTTTTTTAGCTTCTTGACCCTCTACCACAGAGATCATGACTTGTCAGACTTGACACCTCCCTTAAGTTTCACAACTCAAATGCAGCAGCAAGCATCAATGGGGCTCCCAAACGAAGGTCGACCCTCTTATTTCCTCTCTGCAGCACCAACATTTCCAATTGCAGGAGGGGTGGTGGGACAGGGCGGACAGATGGGCATTTATATATCCTACAGCCCAGCCCAGGACAGCGCTCTTCGGCATTTTGGTGCCAAAACCTTCTGTTTTGGAAAAGGAGACGAGCTGCAGCTGAGGATGACCCCATTGAACAACTGCGCATCGCCCCGGCATGCTGGGTTTTGGAGCAACTCCAAGCAGGGTGGGACTGTAAGGAAGAGGACAAAAGCTTTGGATAGAGATCTACAGGAAGGAAGCGCTTCCTTCTTCCTATATTCCACAGAAAGGACGAGGGCTTTAAATAACCCTCCTCCCAAGTCCTGCTGAAGACCAAAAGGGTTGCCGCTGGAAGAAAGTCATATCTGGCTAGGACCCGGCTGAAGGCTGCTGGGGGTCTCCCACGGGATACGGCCGCCCCGCTGCAGTTCCCACCACGTTGGTGGGAAAGGGAAGGCTGGGCTGCACACAGTCCCATTGAGACCGGCACCATCCAGATAAAAAAGCCTATGGAAAGCCTGGGACAGGGCTCTCAGCTCCCTCACCAAAGGTGCAGAGCCAGACTTGCCCCCCACCCAAGAACATCCTTTGCTGAAAAAGGAAAATCAAGAAGCTACATTTACACTTTGCAATGCCATCTCAACATCCCACTATTTCTCAGCCCCATTTACCTTCTAGCTCTTTCTCCTGTGGCCCATAGGGCTGCAGCAGCCCCTTTATTCTGACAGACGGAGACACTCAACCTGCTCCATCCATGCCTCCCAGCTCCTTCCCTCCCTCTCCACCTCTGCAGCCACACTGGACCTTCCCCCCCTTGCCTCCCTCCTGCCTCTCGCACGGTCCCACATGTAGACCATGAACATTGGAGCCAAGACAACCTGTTGGTTGGGCAACAGTACTGATAAGCAAATAACCGGCATTGACCAAAAAACCTCCGCTCCTAACGAATACTGATGGAATATTTAACTTTGCTTGGATGTAACAGGATCAGGCCCTAAATACAGTATTACATATTTACAGACCATCCAGATCTTTTCTCTGTACAGTTCTGCATCAGATATCTAACTGTCCATTTTTAATGTATATATTCAGTTATCACACCTCTCGCCTGCCCTGTTCTCCACCCCGAGCATCAGCCCACAGGAAGAAGCCTGTTTGTCATTTTTCAACCCATCCTTAATGTGCTGGAGCACCCAGTGCCTATTAACCCAAGAGAAGACAACCTGTGCTGTGCCAAAGTTGCTTAAATCTACATCTTGGATATTTTCAATGGGCTGGAAGATTTAATAAGAGAAAATAAGGGAGAGTAGGAAGGAAACCACAGGTTTGGAAAACATCAGGCTAGACAGATTAAGAAGCAATGTGGAAAAAATATATTCCAAATTATATTCTCAAAACAAAAATGAAGATACAGGCAGGTCGGAGAGAACTGAGTGGTGCACGCATTTCTGCTATGGTCTCTGGAAAGAAATGGCATTGCTTTGAAATGGGTTTGAACAAACAAACTTCACCTTCCTGGAGGAAAAAATTAGTTCATGAATGGCTTTGCACAAAGCAATTACCTACTGGTTTGGAACAGACGTCTGTGGTTTTGACCTGCCAAGATAGCCATCAAAACTGCACCTGGTCCAAAACTGGGAGAGATAAAGTTATCAACTCCTCCCCGGTTCTACAAGGGATTGAAAGAATCAAAACTATTTCTCATAGCAATTATCTGCCAGGTTCTGGGTTCACTGGACAACAAAATGCGCTCGGTAAATGTACTGTTGTTATAAAACTCCTGGGTTATCTCTACTAATTCATATTATGGCAATACGGTGAGCACTCAGCTGAGAAGGCGGCTTTGTTGGGCTGAGATTAGACAAACTGCAGTAAGAAACAGCCCGTGGCGACACCAAATTCGCAGCCAGGGGTGAGAGGGGCAGACCTGCCCCAGTGCCAGCCCTGGAGAGATGGCACATCCACCATGGGCACACACTGAGGCAAAGACGCTGAGTGCCACCGTTCCTGCAAATTCAGTTCAGCTACTATAGGTTATTTCTCTTTTTCGTGTTGCTTCCAAATTATCTCAGTGTCCTATAAGCTTCCCTTACTCAGCTTTGTCCTAATGGCTTCCATACAGAGCTATGCCCAAGTGGATGTACCTCAATGTACTTGCAAATGCAGTCAGTACTCATTATTTTCAATATTCTTAAAGATGAGCCGCTCCTCTTAGAAATACAGTCACACTGAGGCCCTTAAGGCATCACACAGGTGCGTGTTTGGATGTTTAGGTAAGCATTAGGGGAGCTCACGCCCAGCAAGAGCTCATCTGTCACACCGGGGTACAAGTGGTACTAGAAAGCCCTGGCTGTCCCCTTGCCCTGCACATTTTTCCTGCTTTTTGCTGAGACACAACAGCCACTTGTGCATAAACCCAGACAAGATTTACCCCTCCTCACATAACCGACAAGACCAAACTAATGGTGCTGGCAACTCCTCTCACTCCGCCAAGCTAACAGTGAGGATTCAGCAGGGGAAGGGACTATCCAGCTCACAAGGTTTGGCCCCTGGTACAGCAGGTGTAGCATCACTCATTGACTTTCTTCTTGAGCTTCATCCCAAGAGCCAGTCAGGCTTTGCTCCCATCACCCCAGTCACGGCCCTGATTCCTCTAACAGCTTCAAAAGTCATCTTCTAATTTCCAGCCCAAATGTGTTCAGTGTTGGTTACAGCATTTGCTCTGGTCCCAACAATCTTCTCTAGAACGTCCCCTCTGCTACATACACGTATAGAGAGACATCACTCTCGCATCAGCCTTGGCTTTCCTGGCTTAACTGAGCAGGCTCCTCTCGCCCCCTCTCAGACACACATTTTCCTTTCCCTGTGTTGTAGAAATCTTCTTCCACACTTAATGCAGTGACAGCCTCCCGACTCCTGGCCACTGGGACCACGCTGCACTATCTTGGATGGGGTCTCGCCCGCGCCTTTACAGTGACACTGAGTTTCCTTATCTGCACTGGGAACACACCCAAGAAGGGGATTTGTCTTTTCACCTTAGTGCCTTGGGTCAATCTGTGTTCAGCTCTGCCCGGGCTCTTCTCTGCATTTCCAGATGAGCAGCTTCTCCCCCCTTCAGAGACGGACTCCCCCTGCACTTCTTGCCTTTTCTGTGACTTCCATCCCCAGGGTTAACCAGCTCTCAGAATCACGTCCTGAACTTCTTTCACGTTAATGACAAACGCCAGTGCTGTGGCATCAGATATCTGATCTGTGCACTCCCAAATGTGGAGCTTCAAAACCCATCCACTGATGGGTTCTAATGGAAGAGATGTGAAGCTCAGTGGAAAAACAACGTTAAGAAATAAGTGATCCAACACGTTTCTGGAATATCTCCACATGTACAACCTAGTGGTGCACATCACACAAGGATTTTCCAGTTTTGCTCCAGCTATAAGTGTTGGGCAACTGAGGAGGACCACTTCTACCGCCCATCCAGCGGGAGACCAGGGAATAACAGTGTATTTGTTTTATAAACAAAACAGCAGGCTTGTACAAAACAAACCAACCAAACAAATCTAACCACAGCCTCAACTAGGGGAGACCACAATCACTCTCTATTTGCTATTCAATAGGATCTGTGTACTAGAAAACATGTTCAGCAAGTGCAGCTTCTCACACACATATATTTGTGTTTTATCCATAATAAGATTTTTTTCCTCCTAAAGGGGGAGATTCAGATCTGGCACATCAGAGGAACAGCTGTAACAAACAGAAAGGCCATTAGGCAGTTTGCTCTGAAAATAAAAAACAAAATCCCCCTTTACTAGAGCAGTGAAAAAGGTGACTGAAAACAACCCTGAATGCTATGAGCAGGTTGCAGCCCACTTGGAGCACGAGGGGCCTCAGGATCTGCTGTACGGGCAGGGGAAACTCTTCAGCAAACACATGTTCATGCATGCTTACAGACACACAGTGCTTGCAGTCGATGAGAGATTGAGAAAAGCACTTTTTTTTTTTTTTTTTTTTTTTTTTTTTGACATCAAGAGAAGTGTGTCCTTTGCTGCTTTACCTCGGGGCAGGACCGCAGCGGCCTGGCACAACTCCTTCCCTAGCTCCAAGCAGTGCTTGCACCAGAGCAAGATGGCAGAGCCCTCTGCAAACCAGAAAGGCAGCCTGGATTGGGTCGCCGTGCAAGCAAATGGATAGGGAGAAACCATGCAAAAATACTGCAAGTTTGATCATTTGCCAAAACTTTGGTCTATGCCATAAGGGCGTTTGGATGTACATTGGGGCACACAGGTAGCTTTGGCCAGGCACAAGCCTGCTCAGCCAGGCGCTTGCTCCAATGGCCCATCACTTCTGATACCCAAGTTGTGAAAAAGCTTCAAACCGCTACATGTCTCGGCACGCCAGTTAATAAAATTGGTGCATGCATAAATCCCCCAGATCTACTTTTCCTATAAAAAGCAACTGTTTCTTGACCAAAACTGCTCCTTCTGGCAGGGAGGGGAGCTGCGGCAGCACGTTTCTCCAGGCTGCACCACGAAGCTGCAGTGGCTGCCAGAAGCACCACAGGCAGAGCTTACAGAGCTCCTCAGCAGCAGAGCACCACTCTTTACCCACAAATAACCCCACTAAAACACATACAATTTCTTGACACCGCTGTTGCAGCCAGTGTTTCCAAGCCTGCAGCTTTCCCGGAGAAAACCATGGCGCACACGCTCTCCAGCCAGCGCTACGTTTAACACGAGTAGCCTGGTTTCACATGTCTGTACAAGCGGTGGGAGCTACCATTTCTTTGCTAAGAGCACATCTGAGGCTGGTACATGTTGAAAGTTAACCAGTGGAAGTCTCCGATGGGGATCACGTCTGATGGTGGCTGCCCCAGCCCAAAAGCGGGATGCTAGAGGGCTCCCACTGCGATGCAGAGAAGTGGCAGCTGAGATCTGGCCTTCACCGTGCCAGGCACCACGCACGGGGCTAAAAAGAGCCTGTAGCTGTGCCAAAAAGCAGATAATTTAAGTACAAAAGGCAGCTGACGGGACTTCCCTGCTTTGCCAAGCAGCCGTCTGGGAAAACACATCTTGCCACAGCAAACATCACCCTGCACTGACGAAGTGGAAGGTCCTTTCAAATCAGTCCTGGGCAGGTCCAAGGACAGGGGCTGGGGATAAAGAGGAGCTGCCTGATAAATGGCAACACTTGGCAAGCCTAAAAAAAAATATATCTGCTTCCTCTCCTTCAAAAGGTTACAGACCTCTTTCCTACCGTTGCCTCCCAGCCCATAAAATATCATTACATTTACCATGACTGAAAATATTAGATGGCTCATGTCTTAAACTTGAAGAACATTTTTTCCACTCAGACACAGGAATTTTGCTTACCTTCATCAAGCAGCAGTGCCAACAGTTGTTCAAGTACAGTATAAATATCAGCTAAGAAACATCACAGCCTTTGCCAGTAAACAAACGCAGATTTTGGCACCAGATCTCACAGGAATAATCACAGAATGTTTTGGGTTGGAACGGACCTTTAATGATCATCCAGTCCAACTCTCCTGCCGTGGGCAGGGACATCTTCAACTAGATCAGGTTGCTCAGAGCCCCATCCAACCTGACCTTAAACACTTCCAGGGATGGGGCATCCACAACTTCTGTGGGCAACCTGGTCCAGTGTCTCACCACCCTCAGAGTAAAGAATATCTTCCTCATGTCCAATGTAAGCCTACCCTCTTTCAGTCTAAAACTATTGCCCCTTGTCCTGTCACAACAGGCCCTGCTAAAACGTCTTTATCCATCTTTTTTATAAGCCCCCTTTAAGTACTGAAAGGCTGTGACAAGGTCTCCCTGCAGCCTTCTCTTCTCCAGGCTGAACAACCTCAGCTCTTTCAGCCTTTCCTCATAGCAGAGGTGTTCCATCCTTCTGACCATTTCCATGGCCCTCCTCTGGACCCGCTCCAACAGGTCCATGTCCTTCCTGTGCTGAGGGCTCCAGAGCTGGACGCAGGACTCCAGGTAGGGTCTCACGAGAGCGGAGCAGAGGGGCCGAATCACCTCCTGGCCATGCTGCTTCTTGTGCAGCCCAGGACAGAATTGGGTTTCTGGGCTGTGAGTGCATGTTGCCGGCTCATGTTCAATATTTCGTCCACCAGTATCCCCAAGTCCTTCTCAATCCATTCATCCCCCAGTCTGTATTGATACTGGGGGTTGCCTGACCCAGATGCAGGACCTTGCACTTGGCCTTGCTGAACTTCATGAAGTTCACATGGGCCCAATCCTCAAGCCTGTCAAGGTCCCTCCGGATGACATCCCCGCCCTCAAACATATCAACTGCACCACTCGGCTTGGTGCCACCTGCAAATTTGCTGAGGGCACACTCAATCCCACTGTCTATGGCATTAATAAGTTAAAATACACAACACCACCTTGCAAGGAAAAGCCCAGGCGGCGAATACCAGCACAGACCGAGCAATCCTGTGTGTGGGATTGAAGAATGTATGCACAGCTAAGCTGGACCGCAATTTCTAAAAACTCTATTTCCATGCTTTATTTAATTTAACAAACTAAAACCCTCAGTGCCAAATTGAAGGCTCAATGACAAGTCATGCTAAACAGACTGGCTACTCAGATCATTAGAACACTTGAGAGCTACTTTACTTCCTTCTGTTTATGCTTTACTAGTATCTACATTTCTCTCAGTCTGATAAAGTAATTTAAAAAAAAAAAAAAAAAAAATCCTTTCCACTTTCAGTTTCTGACCGGAGGAAGCATCGAGTTCACAAGCAACTGGTATTTTTTTTTCAATGAGAAATACTATTCTCCATATACTTTCAGTAAATAACCCCACTGAGTTTAGGTATGAAACTGATCTACAAAATTAAATAGGCAAGAATGTAAACTTAGTGCCTCTGCTTTGAAACACTCCCAGCCTCACCTAAGGAGCAACTTGGCTGGAAAGTTACTTATCGAAACAAAGAGGCCAAGTGATGCACAAGTACCAAAGACACGGCAAGGAGAGCAGGGAGGGTAATGCCTAAGTCAGTTATGCAAGTGGGGAAGCGCAGGGTGAAAGGATGGGAGGACTCTGCGGGACGCATAGCAGCCAGCCTCGGAAAGCTCATAAAGAGCTTTGGCAGGAACCGGCCGCCTGCCGGTGATGGTGAAGCTGGGCTCTGGCACTGCCGGCTGCAGGACCCTGTGCCCGGCACCCTGGGCAGCAGGGCAAAGCTCACGGTGGTTTGTTGCCGAGCTTTGCACTTGCCGGCCACATGCATGGAGCCTGAGGGGTGCTGGGGAAAACAACAAAAGGGCTTTGATGCTTTCTCTGCCATCTATTCCGGTTTTTAATGCTGATTTTTTTTTTTCTGGGTTTGCTGCTAAAGTGCCTACAGACAATGAGACTATTGAGGATTTACTCCAGCATGAGATTAGTTTGGGTTTCAGTTTCTGCTGAGCCAGCTCATTTGCTTCCACATTCTTACAGGAACAGATGCTAAAATACAAATGAGCAGTCATCATCAGAAAAGCAGAAGAAGGAAGATTTTTCATATAATAGCAGTTAAATTTATTCTTTTTCACAGCTTTAGCCAGAACCATTCAATAGCTTGCTCCTCTGTCTAATTACATTACATTAGAGACAAGGAGCTATTATTTCATCTTCAATAACAAAAAGAAAACCACATACACACCTCAAAATATCAAAAACCCAACCAACCAACAACAAAACTGGCCGAACTGGCCAGATGAAAAGAAGTCTTCAGAGAAGCTAAATAGAAAAATTACTGTAGTCCCCTCCCAAGTGCTGCATGACTGCAGCGCTGCCTTCAGACACTGAATTCGATTGCTGCAGCCATTAGTCACAAAATTCAAGCCGAGTTGAAACCACCGGATACACCAAGGAGCATCCCTGCACTACAACCAGTTCTTCCCCCACAGAGGAAAACCAAGTGGATGAATAACCTGCGGTCAATAAAAAGCAGCTAGCCATCCCTGGGCTGCGACACCAGCAAGGATGAGACGATGGCAGCCCTTGTTAAACACCCATCCCTCCTGCCACCACTCAAGTCAATGCAGGAGCATCTCCTCCCCGCTGGGTGCTTTGGTACCCAGCAGCCGCAGCCCAGAGCATCTGCCCAGGTGGCTGCAGCAGCTCCGCGAAGCAGGAGGCTGTGCAGCAGAGACAGAGCCACCAGGGCTTGGACTTTCTTCAGGGGGAAAAAAAAAGGTGGAAAGAAACCCAGATCATTTACGACACTCATCAGAGCCCTGCTCGGCCACACTAGTCACGTTTCCCTTTCCACCCACGATTATTTCCTTCATGATTACTTGTGCTAAACTGCCTACAGTCATCCGGAAACCAAATTGCATCCATCAACTTTATCCCTGCTCAGAAAAGCCCCAACTATGGCAAGATGCTCCCCCATGCAGCTCTGCTATTCAGATGCTTCACCAGCCAGACGGGCAATCTACAACCCTTCCAGGCACTTTTTAAAGTACCTTTTACATATGGATATAATATCCATTGCCCACTAATGCTTTTTAAATGCCAGATGCTTCTCATTGGCCACCCCAGCTGGGCAACCCACTGCTCGGCAAGCCCGCACCTCCCCAGTGCGGCTCCATCAGCCCACTGCTGAACCTGCAAATGCCATCTCCTCCAGGCAGGTGGAAAAAGACGTTAATACAGGTCAGAAAACCAAGATCATGAAAGACTGAAGCCACTGATTCCCCCGTCAGTGCAAATTTTTCCAGGAGGTTGCTAACCCTCTGAAAACTAACAAGCTGTGAAGTAAAAATATGCAATGTAAATATACAGATGATATATATGTTGGTAGGACTACTGACGAGAAATCACTGATAAAACTTGGAAGGACATTCAGAGAAGTCTTTTCAAATAGCGAGCTTCTGGATTTGAGACAAGCAAGGCAGGTTCATGGAGGTAAAAACAAAGTTCATGGAGGTTCATGGAGTAAAATGGATTTAGCTCACACAAAGAAGAAAGTAAAAGTCCCTGCTGGCAGCTCAGGCCAGAACCAGGCTCTGCAATATCTTACTGACCACAAGCTAGGGGAGTTTCTGCCTTTAAAGAGCAGAGAAAACTACGCAACTTCCTATTGCCGTTATCAACTTATTTGTAAACACTTCAGTATTACAAATATTTTAATCAGCTGTGCATCCCCTGCACAATATCATTAGGTGTTTTTTTGGTTTTTTGTTGTTGTGTTTTGTTTTTTTTTTTTAAAAAGCAACACATTAGGAAATGTAGTATCTTTAATGAGAAAATAAGCTCTCGGGGCATCTCTCGACGAACACACCGTGCTGTGGTTTCAGCCGGGCACTGCCTTTCTCGCTTCCCGTCTGCAGCTCTGCTAGCACCGGCACAGCAAACTGCCCCCGCACCGCGCCGCTCCTCCCTACCCGGAGAGCAAAGCCCCCCGCAAGCCAGCACAGCTGCCGTTGCAGTGTCCCGGTGGCTCTCGAGCTGAGTTTCAGTGCCGGTTACACCACCGTAACGCCACGCTGCTGCATCGGCACAGGAGGCTGCCATTATATTATACATTTTTTATGGCTTCACCATTGCTTTCCTTGCTCACCCATTTCACCCAGAGCTGCTTCTTCCACTCCAGACCTCTGAACACTCTCTACAATTTAGGGTTCAAAGCCAACCACCTCCCTCCCCACTGAAACTCATACGCTCAGGACTGACGGAGGACCTACACACTCGCACCACCACGCCACAACGCATATTTGCAGAGGGACTTCACGCAGCCACCCCGTGAAGGACAGACACCCACAGGGTGCTGCCATACCGTCCAACAGCAGCGTGACCCCCCCGCACCCAGAGAACAGCCGGCCACGCACCATCAGCCCTGCTCTGCGGCCGGCTGCCTGAAAGGGTGCCGGCTGCCCCCCGCTCGCCCCCTCACCTCGCCCCTCCGGCCGCCCCCGGCTCAGGCGGGGGGTTCCCTGGTCCAGGCCAGCCGCCTCATCCCTCCGGCTGCTCCGCCGCAGCCCCACGCGAACCAGGAAGCGGAGGCAAGCTGGCAGTTTATTTTTAGATGATTTTTTTTTTCTTCTTAAATACGAAGCGAAAACACATGCACAAACCGCACGTTCACCCTCACTCCGCCCAGCGATGGGTTTTACATTTTACATCCTTCCAACACTCAGAAATTCCTGGGCGATGGTAGAGAACAGACGTCACCCTATTGCCCCAAATATTTCCATTATCCCCCTCAGCAGCCCCATTCCTACACGGGCAAAATAAGAGTCTCTCAAATGCTGAATTAAGACTCTCAAGTAAAGAAGCAGACAAAACCCAAAGAGAGAGCTCAGAAAGGGAATGCGTCCTTAGCACTGCTACGGTGTAAAAAGCAGGCAGGCGGCTCTGATCTCAGCTCATCTCCCCCTTTCACATCTCCCCAAAAACCACCCAGGCTTAGGACATCCAGGAGCACCAGCAGAAGATGCAGCTCACTCCTCCAAAGCTGCACTGCAGACGTTTCAGAGAAATAAGAGCTAGCATGAGATTATTTGTCCCTTCCCACCAGTTCAAACACAGTTTTGAATCCCTACTAGCCAGGAGTTGGCTCTTGCTTCTCTTCTGCAGCTCCTCAGACATCATTACTTATAGTATCTTCAGGTGTTTCGGTTAAACAAGATATGGGATCTCAATAGACGCCCCAAACTTTCGTTTCAGAGGCACAGGCAGGTAGAAAGGGTTGAAGGGTTTTTCCAAGCAGTTGATGGTTTTGCAGTCTACAGCTCCCCAGGTCGAATTTTTGGAGCTAGGAGGAGACCACCCGGCTGGTCACCCATCCACCAGGGGAATTTCTGGTACAGCACTTAGTTTCCCTCAAAGGTAAAATAAAGATAAAAAGTTGAAAGATCCCCTGGTTTTCCAAAATGTGTCTATCGGAAATTCACAGATCTTTCTTTAAAAATAGGGGGGCACTAGGTCAGCATACACACATTTACACCTACAGCAGCAAGTTCTGCATCAAAGAGAAGAAAACCTTCAAGGAGCAAATACATTTACACAAGACCCAATTTGTGCCCACAGCCTGATGTGGCTACATATTCAGGCTCTAATGGGAAAATTACCTGTTTCAACCTCTGTTCAAAGAGAAACTCCACACCAGTGGAGGGCCACTTAGATGTGAACATTATTAATATAGAAATGACTGTTTCAGAGCTCTGAGAACCCGAATTAATCACAGCACTGGTTTTATGAGTGATAGTTTGCAAACGCCACGCCAGCTCCACACCGCCCTGACGTCACTGGCAACGCCTAATCCCAGGCAGAAAAATGCCCTTGCTACTTGCTGGATATCATACTGCTTGGACAAGTGTAGGCCATCATTTTGATGAAAGCAAACTTCAAAGATAAAATGGAGCCACTTGAAATTGTAAGATGGCACCTGCCTCTTTTATAGTATCTCACTGCTGATTTTTACCTCCAAGACAAGAAAAATTTGGTGGGTATGCCATTGCACCGTAGCTCAGGGACAGACTGGACAGCTTCAAGCACTGCAAGGCTTGAAGACACACAAGCTTTGGTCCACAACCTCAACAACAACAAGATGTTTGTGAATACAAAAAGGTGGAAGCTAAGACAGTTGGGCCACTCCAACCACACAGTGGTCCTCTACGCTAGGATCAAAAGTAGATTCAATGCAGCCTTGCAGAGACCTTAAGTAATTTAAAAATCTTTTGGAAAGGCTGGCAAATATTTTTGTGGATCTTAAGAAGCAGAGCTAACACATGGACATCTTTTCCCAGTCCAACCCAACAAACACATGGTAGGACACAGGCTGGCTTTAGGACAGCAGATTACATTAGCTAACAACTACCCCTTGCTTCACTCTCACTCTGCCCTCTTGGCCCATCTCAAGCAGCCAGACTGGGTTTTCTAAACAAGTCAATGTATTGGTGTGCCTACAAGGGACTGGGGCAGACTACACGCTGACACACCATTCAGACACGCTGCAGCCCAGATCCACCTTGACCAAGCAGCTGAACTCATGCTGTCAAAACAGTGGTTAAAAATATACCTTTATCCTGTCCTGGATGGAGGCTTGGCCTCTTCCAAGGCTGCTGGGATGGGGACAGGAGCAGCACCAGTCTGCTGCCCCAAACCACCTCACCCCACATAATGCTGGCAGTAGCATCCTGAATGCACCACCACAAAGGGCAAAGTTCTCCACAGCCTTTGCTTGCTTTATTGCCAAAGGTTTTTCCTACACCGTTAACAAAAAATTAAATCTTCTGTTGTAATTAAGAAAAAAAAAAAAAAAAAAAAAAGAAAAGAAAAGAGGATACTGGAGAGAACAGCCCGGCGCTTTTGCTACACTGGAGACATTTCACAAAAATATCGCTGCAAGGCTGCAGGTGTCATTAGTCACCTTGCCCGTATTTTATCCGCTCATATACAGTGCCCATTCAACACCCTCCGGCAACACACCCAGGCGCCCAGTGCCGAGGTCAAATATCCCCTTGCTTAAAAACTGAAAGTCATTTTATGCGGACCGATGGGGAGGTGCATTTGCTGGGCGAAGTGGAAGCCTTATACTGTGCCCCCGTACCCTGAAGGACACTTGAATTTATACTTACTTAACTAATGAACTGCACTCTGCAAGGAGCATCATGCTTACTTCTAGAAGGCATCGCAGAATTACCACAGTCAGCCACAATTCCCTATTCCCTTCGTCTACAGAAGCAGAATCTTTCCCCTTCCTGCTACCTGGGGCTTTGCTGACGGGGCAGATTTATGGCTGCACTGACACCAGCGTCCTGCTCCCTTCCTGCACGAGACCACCTGTAGTAAGGCAGCTCCTTCTCAGCTCACCACTGTGGTCAGCACAGAGACCCACCGACACCCAGACCCCAGATTTCCAGCAGCGGAGAGCAATGCCGTTTGGCTGCTGTTGCCAGCCCCTCCAAGGGATGCCAGCACAGGCCCCCCATGCCGAACACAGGCGAGTTCTCAAGGGAAAGGCATTTAAGTGTCAAAACCTCTCCTTTCCAGCCTCCAAAGAAACCTACAGACCTCTCCAGCAGCCTAACGGACTGTGTTTATTGCTGCATCCTTCACTTTGTAGGTCAACACATACAAGAGAGCTAGCAATTCTCAGCTAATCAGACTTCCGTGCAGACTGGCAAATGGCTCCCAATAAGAATATAAAAAACCCATAAAATAAACAATCCCTATAATTAACTCGCTCAGTGTAATGCAGTAAGCATGCAGAAAGCTCGTATGCTTTATTAACACTTTTTTTGCGCTTCGCAGCAGCATCCCAGGGGCTAGCAGTGGTGGGGGGACCCCAGCCCGGGCCAGCTGCGGGAAGGAGCATGTTCTTGCTGGTCTTTGCTGTTTGTGCTCCCCTAACACTGTGTTATTTTAAAATTAAATTAGTGTCAATGCCTTGACATCCTATTAGTATGCTTGCCAAATGCCAAAGCCTAAAACCAGACTGTGAACACACGCTTACAAAGGAGGTCCTCGCTCCACCACTGGACTACCCAAGGCGGGAAACTTCTTCTGGCAAGTCCTCCCTATCTACCCAGCCAGACCCCAAAACCATGAACTGACATTGCCGACAGGGTGCGTAAATCATCCTTCCCACGAAGGCCAAGCACATCTCTTTGTTACCCTGCCCCTGGAGCTCTGCCACATTCGGTCCCTCCAAACTCCAGATCCTATGCACTTTGCCCCAAAACATTTCAGAGAGCTCAGTCATCATGGAGACAGCTTGAGAAGTTTAATGACATCTCTGACGTATACGTAGCATCCCTCCTCCTTCCCACCGCAGCGCTGGTGGTGATGGCGCGCCCTGAGAGCCAAACCACTGAACCCAGTGAGCCAGGAGAGGAGGAGATGCTGTACGGAGAGGCAGGCAGAAAACCACGACCTTCTCCTCCACAATGGCCCTCAGATGGCCCTAGATGATGACTGGGATTTCCAGCTAAAATACTGGCGCTCTCGGAGGTCTGGCACCCAAGCTGCTGAGCAGGTAAAGGGAACAGTGAATCTGCCAAGGTCCCTGATTAGGTGTGAGAGAAAAGCCCTGTGCACACAATACTCTTACTGCAGCTATAAATAGCCCCCCCCCCCCCCGCCCCTCCCTCCGAACCAAAGTTTTACACATTGTATTGACACTCCTGACTTAATAGGATTTGCTAGGTAGCCTGAAAGAGCTCCGGCTCCTGCAGAGCAGCCTCGCCAAGCAATTTTCACAACACGTGCACACCGTAAGGCTCTGCGAGTGGGAGGGGCACAGCCATAATCCCATGCTTTCAGCGTCCTACTCACACTAAGGCAGGAGGAGACCATGAGAAACTCCTAAAGGTTCTTAATGAGTTTGCATGGGCAGCACGACAGGGAGAAAACTTCCAGGCTGACTGTTTCGATGTAACAAGCTTATCTCAGAGCTACATTAGAGAAGCTTCTGTTTCTAATACCAGTGCTGCTTCTTTCTCCTTTATATTCATCCTTTTTTACAGTGGTAGAGCAAGATGGAAAACAACAGTCTAATAAAATATATATTATAGTACCATTCATATAGTTTCATATAATTTCCCACCCTGTCTGGGTTACTGTCTGTTAACCTGAGATGCTGACCTGAGTACTGCTAGCCAAATAAGCTTTTGATGCATCATTTCCACCACACCACCTTTGCCTTTGTGGTGTTTCACAGCCTGCCGGTGGTGCTGAGAATCAGGTCCAGGTTGTGCCTTGGCCCTTCGGAGCATGTACAAAACGTACCCCCTGCCCTCAGTCCTGAGGCTGGGCTGCACTCCCAGCCTGTGCCTGCCTTCCCAGGCACAACTGCAATATTGCTTCACCCAGCCCTGCCCCATGCTCCATCGCCCACCTTCCAGAAGCAAGCCCCCCCCATCGCTTCCATCGCCTGATAAAATACTCCAAAGCCTGTCCACTCATCTGCTGTGGGGAAAACCAATATTGACACTTCCAACCCCAAAATGTAAAAGTGCCAAGGACTATTTATACCAGAAGTGAGCAGCCAGAGCCTCCCGACTGCATAGCCAACTACCCCACTTCGCCCTACCATTGCAAGGGTTGAGCATCACCTGGGTGAAAGCATCACCCTAGCACCTTCAGGCCTGAGCCACAGACCAGGAGGCAGCAAGACTTTATGTTGTACAGATGCAGAACAAAAAGATGTCTTCTCGTACCTTACGCATCATCCTCATCATCACTGCCTCACAGGCAACAATCCTGAGCAAGGAATGAAGTAGGACAGTTTCATATTGCGTATTCCCTACCAACCCCAGCTTCCTTCAACTGCTGCATAACCATAAGCAACACAGAAACCACACAGGACAATTGTAGATGTTCATCCATGTGCTAAGCATTGCAGGTCACTGACCCAACCTGCTCAGGACAAGCTCTCAAGCATGCCTGTCGCTCCGAGCATGCTGTGTCTCTGGGGCTTAGGGATGCAGTCTCTCTGTGCAGCACTTCTGTGTCTTTCTGGGATGAGGTTTGGCTATTTGGAGCACTGGAAATTCGTAACACAAGGAGAAGAAATAATAAAGTTGACCTCAAGCTGGTTCAATACACTCATTCTGAAACTAAAGTACCTAAACCATGATGCATCATTTTTTCCTACCACAGTCTTAACTGTTATGGAAAATGCAGTAATGAAGAAAGGCCGGTTCATGAGCCAACCTTACCTGTCTGCACCCCATCTGCTTCTTCAGTATGTACTGCATGCCATGGCAATGATATACATAGTGTTTGCATGGCTATCTAAGAACCCCAGGCAGAAGTAATTGTAAAGAGGCATGTAGTTTAAAATTTCATTAAAGAATGACTGTAATACAATCACAAGTCACTCAATGCACTGGAGGCTGAATGTTGCTAAGGAAAATTATGAGCCTCCCCGTGCAAATATTCTTATCTACCTGCAACAGAGAAAGAGCCAGTAGTTTAACAACATCTTCATTCAGCACATGTACTAGACCAGAATAAGGTGATCATTAAATAGTTTAAAACAAAGAAGCTAGCAAAATTTAATAAGCCTCAACAAACCAAGTGAAACAGGGCTTAAGAGGCTCTACCAGCTACACCTTGTGCTTAGTCCCCTCTTAGGAAACCTTCTATAGGAGATGGAAGGACAATCTGCTTCCACGCAGGATGGATGATGGACAGGTGGCTCCTTCTGCAAAACCCATTCTCTTTCTTCTGCACAAGTGGATAATTCAGCTCAAGGGGAAGAAAAAAAAAAAAGGCAGAAGGGGAGGTAAGGAAAATGCTTGAATGTTAGAATAGGCAAACTACTGAGCTAGAAAATCTAGATTAAATTAAGCACTCCTGCAAATTTGTAATAGAGAAATGAATGGCTCCCATCTGGAAGCTCAGCAAATTAACTTGGATCCTGGTTAAGAGGACGGCACCAGAGCCTGCTTCCAGAAATGTAAATATCCACTGTGCATTTGCAATCCAATCACAGGCTAAAAATATAAGACAACTCGGAGTGGAAATCTGATTTGGTGTCTACCTTCTTAATGGGAAATAAAACAATCGTCCTCTGTAGACACAGCAATCTGGACCCATTCTTCCTGCTTGGAGAGATGCTGCAAGATGTCTTTGCACCATGAAAGTCTTTCAGCTGTTCCTGATTGCAAGGCCACAGCTCATGTGTCGGAGGCCTGACTTTTCTCCATCATACTCCGCTTCTCCATCTCCTTTTCCATCCCGTGCCCCCAGCTGCTCCACTGTACCGTCCTCAGCTCTCTGTTTACTTACACTAATTTATTTGGTCCTTATTATTAAGAGTATTCGACTTCCTCGTTCCCCAAGAGATTTATCTTTGGCTTTCTGGTAAGAGGTGAAGTGCCCTTGCTCTCAGTGTACAGATGGAGAACTCAACCACAGGATGAACCAGGCTCAGGACTAAATTTAGCCCAGAAGAGGATAGTCTCTCTGTCAGTGGGAGAAGTAGACTAGGAAGGCAATTTGGAGCAGGAGCCCATTTTAGATGCTCCCTAGTGGTGCCTACCTCCCTCTAGGCTATAGAGAGAGCCTGGGCAGACCAGGCTTAGCCTCTGAGCATCATCCCTGGGGACTTACTTTCGATGCTACAAAAAGAAGGAAAGGCCATTACAAGTTAATGTCATCCATATGGTTCAAGAATTGACACTGCAAGGGAAGTTTTAGGGTGTTCCACCACCAGAAAGCATTAATGGAAAAAGGATGTTTCTCCGTGGCCTTCTGTGATCACAGCAGGCACAGATGAGAGTTTTAAACTAAAGGGGAAAAAAAAAAAACAAACTCTAGAGAGAGGATATCAGGAATACAGTTAATTCCCACATCTGGTTTTAATAAACAGACAGGGGGATTGGTAAATGTGGACAAAAAAGCACACAATATCATCCAAACTTAGGAGAACAAAGAGCATATTAACATCAATAGCAGCAGCCAGATAGGATGGTAGTTAATTAGCCAGAAATTCACAGATGATGAGTAAGAAACAAGATCAAGGATTAAAATACTGATACAGGGAGCCAGGGCAACACAATGGAAAAGTCAGGCAGCAGAAGGAGAAGAAACTCAGAAGGGTGGCAGTCATGGCCGGTCTATGGTGCTATGGGGTCCACGCTGCTTGGGAGGACGGACAATGGCACAGGTTGCCCTGCACCCTACAGAGTTTTCATGGGAGTGCAGTGTAGATTGCAAGGTCTGCAGCAAGATAAAAGTGCTAACACAGCTTATCTTACTGTGGGACTGTAACTTCCCAAAATATTCAACTGAAGAACCTACTATTAATGCTAAGAGCTGACCACAGATATTCCTGGAAGCAGCAGACAGCAGTTGTAATCCTCCAGCTCCTGAACTAGAAAAGGGTGTACTAATTTAGACACTGTAAGTAGCTGTAAGTGCTCTCAGAAAGTGGAGAGGTGGTTTAGGTAGAAGAATATTCTGAAGCAAAACACAGAAATTAGTATTTTCAATTTCCCATAAGCTTTGAGGAATCAAAGGAACTTGGCATGGAAGTCAACAGGACTGAAGTGCTCAAGGACATGCTTGGAAGAAGCTTAGACTATCTTTACAGCAAAGACTAAAAAAAAAAAAAAAAAAGAAGAAGAAGAAAAGAAAAGAGTTGGTACTTATAACCCCAAGCAAAGTGAGGGAGACATATAGGGAATGATTCCCAATCTAACTGAAGAAACAATCACCAAAAAAGGGATTTCAGGACTAAGCAGGGTGCCTGCGAGGAATGGAAAGGAAGGGCTGCTCGGCAAAGACAGCTGTGTCACAGAGGTCAGGAAGCAAAGGGGTAAAGAGAAATTGCCAAAGTCAAGCTGAATTAGATCATGCAAATAAAAATAAAGAGCAAAGACCAAAATGTTCTTCAGTGACACATATTTTTTAAAAAAATGCTAAGGAAAGTGGCAGACTAGCAGCACTTGGCTGATGCATTTTAAAACAAAAGCACAAGAAGGGAGAGGAGCTTTTGCTATAACTGCATCAGGATGGTGAACAGTAGATGGAAAAAAAAACCAAAACAACCAAACAGCACTGACAAAAAAAGCCCCAAACTACTAAACAGACCGTAAGTTAAAACTGAAAGTGGGGCAGTTTCTAATCAGGGAGGGAAGTGAACAGCCTCTCAGCAGGGCAAACACGCGAGAGGGGACCTGTTTGTTCGTGCTGGAAGTCTACTTGCTGCTCGCTGCAACAGCACGAGATTGGGCTTTGCAATCAACACAGCTTTGTGAAATCTGCTATTTTGAAACATGCTGACCACCACCATTTCACAGAGAAACCTAAACAACAGGATGATGAGAGAGTCTCACGATGCATGGAGAAAACTATCTTAAACTATCTTAAAAATAAGATTAAATGAGATTAATTGCCTCATCCTGCAGCACCCACAGGCAAGACTGCTCTTGGTGGTCTCCTTCAACATCTTCACATCCCTTTTCTGACCTCAGCACACCATCACTCCTCTCTGATCTCCTTTGGCACGAGTTGCATGCACCACAGGCCCCCACACTGGAGGCTTGGAGGAGAGGGGGGTGCTTATTTTTAAGCACTGGTTATCTGAGTCATTTTGGAACACGCACCAAAGCCATAGCACCAAAACAACCCTATCTGTTGCTGGGTGGGAGCAGTCTGTCTCATGTTTACCTACTAAAATTTGATAGCAAATACATTAAGACTAAAACCAAGCTTTGCTCTGAATAACCTTAACAGAGCACAGATGTCTGCCTGGAGTTCACTCCCAAACTTCAGCATCCAGAGCAAAAGCAAACTGCATCATTTATAAGCACTGTCACAACTGTTTCTTCCACCATGTGGAATTAACAAAAGGTGATTCATTTACCTGAGAAAGCTGGGATTAAGAAAGTGTGCAGTATGAGCCAGTTTTTAGCCTTCTCGTGCTCTAACAAAAGTGTTGCTATCAGAGCACAGGGTTGCCTTTAGGGGACGAGAAAATATTTCCAAGTGCAGGGAAAATATTCTGTAGCTCCATCAAGCCAGTATTCAACCATACACGCAGTAACTGGCTTTGTGCCACAGCTTATTGAGAGTTAAACTCAAAACCTCTGCAATAACAGAACTGCCATCACACAAGCCAGGGAAGCAAACCTGTTATTGTTCAGAATTATTATTATATCATATTATTAACCAGAACAACTTAAGGCAAGGGTAAGAAGCTATATGAGTAACTCCATGACTTATGCCCAGCTCCACTGCTGCTCACCAGCTCTGAGCTGGTTCAACTGGGCATACAACCAAACATATTGCTATTCAAGAGCTTAACCTCTAACTTGAGGTCAGATTTGACGACATCTGCTCAAACAGAAAGACAATTAAAACCAGCACTAGCACATAGGCAAGTCCACGGCATCAACAGACTCTAGAGGATTTTTCTGAGTCAGTTGTCTCGACGCAACATGGTACGTAGTGTTATGACTTGTAGCTGTAAAAATGTTAAAAATGTACAAGTTTACAGAATCTATGAGGCACCAAACTGGAGTCTTTTCTGCAGTCTTGCCTTTTCTCTCACAAATCACTGCATTTTAAAGTGTTTAGTCATCTCCCTAAATTCAGCTGCAAATTCAGCTCCTTAACTAAGCGCTGCGAAGTTCTCCCTCCACACCACGTAGCAAAAAGAAGAGACCTTCTGAGAAGAAAACCAGGATGTAAGCAGGTATTCCCATTATAAGGACTAGTCCAGACAGTAAAATGGTCAGTGAATATTTTCACATGCTCTGCACATGATGCCACCAACTCACAAAGAAGAGCACTTGTGACCTCCCATCAACAAAAGCTCTGAAGCGTCGTTATTCACCTGGATTAAGCATGCATCAAAGTGCACCAATAAATCCAGCCAACCCCATGATAATTTAAGCATATGCCTCAAATGAAATACAAGACTGAATATTTTTTGGGCTCAGGGCAGACATTAAACCCCTTTCATTACATGCTTTTCAGTGTGAGGCAGAAGTGTAACACTGAAGCAAAGAAGTAGACTGAAAGAGAAGTGGGCTACAAATCACAATTTATTTTATTGTCAGTGTCTTATCTTTAAACCAGTCTTGCAGGGAAAGAACAGCAGGGAAGAGGCTCAAAAATTGTTTCAAAGACACTACTGCACTGGCTGTCTGCTAGTAGATTAATCATTTAGCGTCCACTTAGCAATAACCATAATTGTTTTGGAAGACATTCATATTGCAAAATTGTAAGAGTGAGTCAAGTTGAATCTAACCCTTCTTCATTTTACATTTGCTTTAGACATGTTATCTCCAGTACAGAAAGAACCAACTTCAAGGAAAAAAACCTGTCATGTAAATTAAAGTTTATTGATTACCCAGACAACAATTCCAGCCCAGCAATTTGAGATCTCTCCAAGGGGAAAGAAAGAGACGGTATTTACAGAAACTGCTTCTAATGAGAAAACCTTAAGGCAAGGAAGGTGAACCCGAGAGCAATGAGTATCAATTTTTATAGATTATAAACAACTGTTTGCTCTTTTGCTTTTATAATTGCATTTCCCTTTATAACTACAGTCCCTATGCTCTACCTTCCTCCAGAAACACCCATTGCTAGGCTAGGGTGGCCAAAGCTGGGTTGTATCGCAGTAACTGTGGGCAAAGCATGTTAAGCTTTGCTTAAGCTCACTTTGCCAGGGACAGCCTTAAGTTTATCAGTCTAAGAAAAACCCTGCAACAACCAGTTTCATCGAGGGACTCTCCTTTTTTCCCCCCGTGAACAGCACAGTTCTGCACAGAGCTCCATGATGGAGGAGGTATTTAATTTCTAAAACAAATCCCAGTGTCCCAAGTAGGTAAGTTCACTTCAGAGATCGCACTGAGCCCAAGGAAATCACTTTTTTTTTTTTTTTTTAAAAAAAAAAAGAAAAAGGCTGTTTCTCCCAAGTCCTCCTGACAAGCCAGTCTTGCTGACAGTAATCATGGAGAAATCTCCCTTGTTGACTGAAGACCTGAGCCAACAGCACTTGGGGAACCAACATAGGTGGCTGCTCCTTTGTGGAGCTTCACATGGTTTTCTGCAGACAGAATAAACTCACCCCTGCAAATCTAATCCTCCTTATGCTCTCTGTGTTATAGCTGTGGGATGCCAAGAGTGTTGAAGCTCCAACACTTGGGGTAAGCAAGGAAACCTTATCACGCGGCTGTCGGAGCTTCTAACAGCCTTGGTTCTGCAGGTACTGGATTTGCCTCCGTCAGATATGAAGTACCTGCAGTTCCTCCATCATGAGAGAAAAGGAGCTAAAAAAAAGCAAACAAGAGCAGAAAGCAACTATGGTTTAAAGAATTCTCTGAACTGAGCTACAGCTGAGCTTGCACACAAACAGATTTGCGTTTCACGGGCAAGCAGCAACGACAGCAGAGGAATTAAGTAAACAGCCATTTGCCAAATACAACTTTCTAAAACAGTTTGTCAGAAAATGGCAGCTTTGGTAGAGTGAAGCAATAGGATGGAATGGACATTCTCACAGCATCACTTTTTATTTAGAGAAGACAAATAAGAAAAAAATAAATACATCTTGCAGATGGACTGTCTCTGAGTGGCCCTGATAAAAGCCTCTGCGCCCTGACTCCGGGCCAGCGACATTCCAGCTCCAACTGCACAGCCTGCAGAAGCATTAGCAGTAATTAAGAAAAGCCAACCGTAGTGATAAGCCAGACCTCTGTAAAAGAAATACATGCTGCACCGATACAGATTTTTTTCTTTCTTTTTGTTGGACTAACATGGTGCACTCCTTATAAAGACAATTTCCAAGCGCTTCACGGTTGTACCTCCACCCTTCACTGACTGAATCCCAGGTGGGACCCTTGGCATCGCTCATCCCAGCAGATCTCCAGAAAGGCGCCACAGACTTCATGTGTTGCCACCATGCAGATATTGCTTTTCCAAATCACCACACAACTGTCCAAAGTGCAGCCCCTGGGAATTTGCTGTGCCCTCACAAAAAGCATTAATTTGAGAACAACTGATGTAGTCCAACACCTCTTGACTCAAAGAATTTCTCCAAGCTTTTCTGCATCAAGCCACCACCTATTTGGCCTACACCACAAATATTTTCAGAAGATATGCAACCCTGACCTAAAAAGCCTCAAGAGGACAGAGAACCCACCACGGGCTGAAACAATTTGCTCCAAACAGTGATGTTCTTCCCCCATTAAGCAGGCATATGGTGCACAGCTTTCTGGGGAGGAGTGGGATAGGGGAATTTGATCATTTTGTGTCATCTCCCTCTTCATACCATACATAGCTCAGTGCTCACTTGTGTGGCTCACTGAAAGATTAGTTCGCTAGTTCAGGCAGGCACGGGTAGACCCTTAAGACGGTTAAGTGATTTGGGGCAGGATGATCATCTGTCTCCTCCCTGTCCACAATTAACTGTTGCATGGCCCTCATTCCTGCTAGGGCTGAGCTCTCCCGGGGGAGCAAGCTGAGCTCCTTCCAGCATGACCGGGAGCACCCCTCCTCCCTCAGCTTCTAGAAGTTTAAAGAAAGTTGGCACCAAGGGAGCCGATCCCATTGATGCTCCTGGATCCTGCTTATTCCACCTAAAGCTCAGTGTTTCAAACAGCAGGGAAATTAAGCAATGGAGCCTTGTGGTAAGCTAATAAATCATGTCATATATCTATGCTTAGATGGTTGTAAAGAGCATGACAAACTTCAAGCAGCCTGCAAATTTCTAAAAGTAAATGGTTCTTGGTGTTACAAAGGTCAGCCATCTGTTCAAACATTCATGTCACAGTTAATTTAACCTTTCTTCTTCCACCTTCCTCTCCTGACTCAAGCATACTCCCCAGGAAAAAGAAAACCTGGCTGAAGCCACCGCAGTTAGACAGCTCTCCTCGTCCACAAAGAACTGCTGACAGAAAACACATTTACAGTAAGGACAGACTGCGGAAGCAAAGAAGAAAAGTGGTGGAAAGAAGCAATATGTTACCAAGGTCTCACAGGACAACCAAAAACTACAGAGAGCTGGGACTGCAGGCGACGTTTGGAAGAGACTCATTGGCTTCCGAAAGCTGCGCTCGACCTCCCCGACACGGCAGGAGACCTCCAGCCCTCCAGCTCATCCTTCCCAACCTCTGCTTGGTCTTGCAGGGCTCCTAGAAAAACTACAGAGCATTACAACATCCAACTTTAAACCGTTATCTCATGACGTGGAGGGCTTCAAAGTGAAATATGACTGATCACAATGGATTTCACATACATTTCTAATGGAACTGTTTGCTCTAAAAATAATAATAATAATAATTAAAAAAAAAAAAAAAAATCAATCTGGAGTTACTCAGCAAGCAAGGCCAGCCCCAGGCTGAAATTGGGCTTCTAGGGAGGGCTCTGAGCTGTGCATGGTACAAAGAGAGATATTAAACAAAACAACCAAATTCTGCTGTTCGGCATCCTTTCACAGCCAGGGTTATTTTGTCCTCTCCGCTATTCTTGCAATAAAAGGGGGAGGGAAGGAAAGAAAAAAGATTATGAGTTCTGATCAAGCTGAAGAACGAGTGGGACAGGGAGACTGAGCCAAAACAAGCTATTTTCAGGAAGAAACCAAGTCTGGGTAAAGTAAAAGTTACAAAAGATGTGAAAGTGGGCGGCTGAGAATGGGTTGGCCTTCTGCAACCACCACACACTCTTGAAATGCCTCTTCAAGGAATTGGCCAACACACTTCAGATCACGGGTAGCACCTGTCCACCAGGATCTCTCTGGCATGAAGGAAAAGGCAATATGTGCATCTTTACACCTCCAGCTTTAGGCTGGGAATGACGGCTTCAAAGGAGACAAGGCAACACACTGCTTTATTGTGTATCATTTTAAACCAGCAGGAGTTGGAACAGGTTTTGATGGAGGTATTTGGATAAAAATCTGTATAACAGAGACATTGTACAGAACTACCTACTGGGTTAAACACAGCCGAGTTTGGACGGAGACAAGTGCCCCCATACTCCCTTGGAAACCCATCTAGGAGCAGGTGTGAATCCTTGGTATGGCAGGTGGCTTAATTCAGGGGAATAATGATGAATGAATTATCTGGAAATGTTGCCATTCATTATTTTCTAACACCTCCAGCTTAAAACCTAGCAAACACGTAGCAGCCTGACCTTTGGGATGAATGTAAAAGCAGAGCTACAGCACCAAAACAAAATATTTTCCTGGTTTTTAAAGTAAATAGGAGCTGTATTATTTGAAGAATGGTAGCCTAAGGGAATCTGCTTCACTGCAAAACTGTTTAGGCAGCTGCCATTAGTTTAAAAGCCCATTTTTGTTTAATGACTGCAGTTTCACATTCTCCCAGTGCCATGCATCATAACTGTCATACCTAAACCTTAGATTTATGAAAGCATCCAGCAGCATCATTGTACTCAGGGGTCTGCTGACATTCCCATTATTAAACCACTTCTTGCAGGTTTTGACTTGCATTTAGGCATAATAAACCCTGGATTCTGCCTGGGTGCTGTCACAGAGGTGGATGCTGCTCTGCTCGCCTGGGGTGCCTGGAACTCCAGGCAGAGCCATCATCACCCCTGACCAGGGCATCTCGCAGAGCACGGGAGGCTGAAGAGAGAAGGATGCTTGACATGCAATGAGAAATAAAATCAAACTTTTGTATTTGTTTAGCTAGAAATAGACAGAACCTTGCCACCACAGAAAGGGATGGAGAGCACGGTAAAGGCCCACCGTCCTACTAGGTCACACTTTATCCGGGGTGCAGAGAAAGTATGTGGCTGGAGCGGAATGCAACCACAGACCTGGTAGATGTCTGGAAACAACCAGAGAAACAGCTAGCCTGGAAAACTGAATCCCTGTCCTTAGAGACCCAGCCAATGATCTTTAAAAGTACACTGATTCAAGAGGATAATCTGAAGTAATTTCCCAGGTACTCTACAAAATTCAACATTTAGTGCCTGCCTGCTTTGAAACGTCTTTTGTACATGCTATCATCTCTCAATCCTCAATTCACTTGACATTTTGCAGGTAAATTCATCCCCCACTATCTTTATAGTGGTGAACGGGGACCATTCAGTCCTCTTACCTGACTATTCAAGTGAGGAGCAGAGTTTGTCAAATACATTTGGTCCAACTTAAAAAAAAAAAAACAACGAAAACCAAAATGCAAGCAAAATAAAAGGAAACAGCTCTTTTTTTCAGATTCAAAACACTTGGGAAGCATATGCAAACTCAGGGAAGGTACTCCTAGTATATTCTGAAACCAATCTGCTCAAGGTTTTGAATCCCCAAGATTCTATTTTCATACCCTTATATTAACATATCTATTGTGCTCCTTGATACAGCGTTGAAATATTTCATCATCATTCAGAGAAAAGGTATTTTAACCTAGAAAAAGACTTAAAACCAAACTGACTTAATGATTCCAATATAAATGATCAAAACGAGATAATTAACTATTCTGACATATAGGTAGTAATGGTACATAACAAACAATGAAACATGATACACATCCTTAATGATAAATGCCTTAATACTGACGTGCCACGAAATAAGCTACTGATGGTAAATCCCAAAAATGAAATTTCTCCCACAAATTACAAAAATTAACATTCTTCCTAAATTATTTTTATGGTATTTTATGAAAGAAAATGTCAAATCATATTCCCCCTGAAATTCAATGAAGACCAATTTTTTTTTTCCTGAAATGAAAATTCTGTATTTCAATACACTTCAGTTTTACTGTAGCAGATTCACTGCATTTTGTGACCACACTCCATTTGCTGATGCAATCAAAATTGAGACAATTAATTCTCAGGCTTTAGGGTGTAAGACAGCCAGCCAGTGAGCATCTAACCCCTCCTGCACCAAAGCAAGAACAGAAATACCAGCTGGGATCTACAGCCCAGTCCTCTTGCAGCTCCTGAATCCTGTCTACATGAGAAGAGAGGAGGAGAAGAGAGGAGAGGTCAGTTGGAAGGGACCTGCAACGATCATCTAGCCCAACTGCAGATGCTGATGGTTCATCCCAGAAAACAGCAACAAGGGTCTGTCTGATGGCCACATCTGCTTCCCCCAGTGATGCAGGGCAGCTCTCTGGAAGGGAGCAATCTGGATTTTGATTGCTAAGAGACACGATTTTCTGGTAACCCGAGGGTAGTATTTATAAATACCAAATGCTTAGGGAGAAGGAAACAAAACTTTCTGGCTTAGCTCAGACCCTCTGCTCACACAAAAACCAGCTTGCATCCCACCAACCCCACCGATGCTCCACTGGAACTTCACCAGAACGCTGTGCAGGAAGAGGGAGATGCCTGGACCAGACAGCCGATGTAGATGCAACACTTGGTGGTGTCAGGGGGAAAAAGAACCCAAAAAACTCCAAACCAACCCCCCCCAAACCAAACCATTAACAAAGCACTGGAGCCGAGACCCTGGCCGGAGCAAGAATGCAGCAATGAGGCTGCAGCAAAATCAGACCTGCAAGTCTGTGTGTGGTTAGCTAGTTAAATGGTTAACTTTGCTACTGAAATACTTAAATACAGCTAAAATACATGTTAAGCATAAAAACAAGCACAATGAACAGGACGTGTTGCTCTTTTTAAAGAGGTAAACATATTAGATAGGTCAAAACCCTCAAAGTAAGTTGGGGTTTTCAGGCTTCACCTCAAAAAACCTTTTAATTAACATTCACAATTTTTCTTCCCTGCCTTCAGGCTTGGTTATTCTGAAACTCAGCATGCATCCCATGTCAAAATTATTCACATATTTTATTATGGCAAAATTGACAATTTAAGTTCCTCTACCCTAAATGGCGTAACAGAGATCAGACTTCACCAGCTGATTCCCATACCCAGCTCAACAGTTCGTGGTCAGCTGGGAATGGGACTGAAAGCCTTTGCAAGCAGCCTGTTGCAGTGCTGCACTGGCAAATCTACAGCATCTTCTCACCCCTTCCAATGGATGTGCTGTGCTGCCCATGCCGAAGTGTGGAGCATCCAGCCACTACCACTGGCTTTTTTTCTGTGTAAGGTAGAAATCAAGTAGTTATTCAAAGTTATTCTGCATTCCTGATAATTAAAGAGAAAGCTGTAAAAATACCCATTGCTGAATGTCTACTTCATTTCAAATGAAGGCTTGAAGGGGATGGAAACACCCACTCACATTTTTTTTTTGCGGGCTGAGGCCCCATGTGTCCCCACATGTGTTCATACTTACACAACTGGGGATCGCGCTTGAGACAGCCACAGCTGCTCATGGTAGCAGTCCCGCCAGGATCCTGGTGCCTTTGGGTGCCATGAGCCAATTAGAGCAATTAAGCAGCTCGCCAGCCAGGCCGCCCCGGGATGCAGAGCCCAGGAGGATGCCCAGGAGGATGTGCATGATGCTGGGGCAGGTGGAGCAGCGCCACCACCGCTCCCCTTCTGTCAACCATCGCCTCTTCTTCCAAATGCCAACAAAGGCCAGAAAGATGCCCGGAAACTCCCCAAAAGACAGTGCTGCGTCCCCTGCTCTGAAGCAGCCCCCCATCCTGGCAAATCCTGGAGGTGGGAAGTTTGGGGGTGCACTGCCGACCCGTGAGTGATGTCCTTCCTACTATGCTCCCCCGAAAGGGGGCTGCATCCAAACCACCTATGGGAAATGATCCCTGACCATGCTTTTTTTTCCTCCCCCTCTGGAAACACAACAGCTGGCGGTCCGTCCCACCCGCAGGCATCCAGCCGGACAGACATGCTGTCCATAGATAGCTCTGACTGTGCCCCTCAGCCAACCTCAACCCCAGGACATATGTTTATTTTTGCTTTAACAGGGCACCAAGCTGCTGCAGGGTGATAAGCAGGAAAGGAGCGAGGAAAGGATCCACACCAAATTACAGCAGTTTTTTTTTTTTTTCAATTAAGAGGGGCAGGGCCTGATCTAAAAGCCAGCAAGGTGGAGGGACACAAGTGCTGATATGATGTCCACGGGAGGTCTCATTTGCTTGAATTACATGACCCCACAAGGGCTCAGATGGATGAAATCCGCTGCATCCCCTTGGTGGCTGCCCAGGTAACTCCACCAAGCATCCCCAAACCTGCTCACCCTCTTACACCAAAGCCCCCTGCTTACACTAAAGCTTCTCCCAGCAAGTCCCTGGCCATAAGCCAAGGCACCCTCTTATTTTATTCCAAGCCTGGCCAACATGATGGATGTCACATGAAAATTAAAAGTTTAACAACTCACTGTAAAGGAAATGGGGGAAAAAAAGTGTTGAGCTCATGACGAATCTTTGCAGCTCTTGCTATGGACAGGATTTGTACAGCTGTGTTGATTTTTTATAAAAATAGTAAATCGTATTACCCCCATGCTGCAAGACCAAAGATTCACAATGATACCTTAATACAGCTTAAATAAAAATAGCACTACCTGAGTCAATCTGAGGATGATAATGCTTTGTAATCCCACACTATTAGAGGATGAACAGTTGTATAGCAGTGAATCAACATGAGATATTTGCATTAGGAGACACTCCTTTTTCATGCTATATAGCAACATCTACACAAAATGTACAAGGTAGGTGGTGTTTGTAGGAGACACAGTAAATGATGGGAAAAACAGCGCTATTACAGAATAATCCAAGCTTGGAAATCTTGGCTAATAACTTACATTTTTTTTAAAAGCAAAGCCTGCTTTTAAATTTTCCCCATCACAGTAAAGAATTGATGAAAAATTTTGAATTTTAGGAGTTCTCAAAAAAGTGGGCAATCCCGAAGTCTGTGTGCAACCAGGCAGAAGATTCATTCATAAAAACAAACACAGATGAACAGCAGCGTTGCACATTCATCCTGGTTATTTTCTTAATATCCTTGAATGAGCTAACAGGGTATGTGGAAAGCAAACACACAATACAACACAGAAATGCCTCATCAGTGAAAATAATTAAATCTTTTTATATTAAAAATATAGACAACATACTCAAATACAAATTTTTAAAGGTGGTAGGGAGGAAAAACGCATAAAAAATTCTTCTTAATTATTTTATTACATAAGCCACTCACACAAGGTACTTAATTTGCTATTGTGCTCCCCATTTGTTCTTTTTTAAGACACATTTTCCAATTAATTGCACTTTTTTTTCCCCCCACTGCAGTATAGTCATATGTATGGCAGACATCTGGCCCTCGCAGCATCCTCTAGAGGGTTTTAGCAGACTGCGGGGAAAGGTAACAGAAAAAGGTTATAGCACTGAAAGGTCTCCCTTTCCCCAATAGGATTTGAATCCTCAAACCAGAGAGTTTTTCAAGGCTGTGGCACAGAGGATGCCCAGGGAAGGGGGGAAAAAGCCTCAAATTCCCCCTTATCTTGCCTGCTCCCTCCTCCTCCACCCTGTTGCTCAGTCTGGCTCTGCTGCTGGTTCCTCCTCCCCACAGAGCCCAGACGCTCACAGGGAGGGTGACCCTGTGGGACCCTGGAGATGGGGACAGGAGTGGGCTGTGGGGAAGGCAGGGAGGTGCTGGCAGGGACAGCAGAGGAGGAGCCATGCTGGTAGGCACCGGGGCTCAGGGATGAGGACATCTTAGGGATGTCCTAGTGATGGAGAAGGTCCCAGAGCCAGGCCACGAGGAGGTGCCCACAGCCCCGCTCTACGCACAGGAGTATTTTCAAAAACACCCCAGCACCAACGGCAAGAGCATCCACTGATTTCAATGCCGAGCCAAAGGTGGTCCTGAGGCATCTCCAGGAGCGCAACCCTCCAGGCCTCTACACAACCTCCCATTCAAGGGGAGCCACTTTCCCTCAAAAAACAAAGGTTGCACAGGTTTCAGGTCAGCTTCCAGTTTAAAAATAAAATGTTTCTCAACACCAGTTTGGTAGAACTGATCTGTCAGTCTTTGGCTGCAGAAAGTTTCACTTCAAAATGCAAGTCCTGGATGTTGCAGTGATGCATGCCAGCACTGAACCGGAGGAGCCCCGTTTCAGCTGCAGAGCCCCAGCTCCATGCAAGCAACAGGCAGTTTCTGCTGTTGTTCGCGCCACTTCATGCCCTGTCCTCTGCCTCCCTCAGCCGCAGGGCACAGCTGCTCATGCACTCCTCTGAAACAGCACAGAGGCTACGGTGATGCCACTGCTGCAGCCCCACCGCATCAGACCTGGGACCAAGATGGCCCTCACGCCCACATCACGCCTCCAGCCTCCTGGCACAAGCACCCCAGCAGCACCCCGAAACACGCTGAGGCACAAGAGACTCCAGTACGGGTGCCGATTCAGCCGTCCTGCCCAGGGCAGCCCCGATGCGGGTGCATCTCCCATCGTGTGCCTGGCTCCCCGGTCTCTGCTGCTCAGAGCTGCTTATGAGCTTACAGGCAGAAACACGGGTAAGCAGCTTGCCCTGTCACAGCCCGCAGTACCCCATCAGGAAAGCACCCAAGTGCTTGTTCCCCCCTTCCCCAGATGGCACCCTCACATCCAGGTGTGCTCAGCTGTGGTAAAATTTGAGCTACTTTCAGGGACTTTCATATATATTTTGTTTTCATGATGCTATATGTTGCTCTGAAGCCACACATGTGCCACTGGCCACATGTTACATTTTGGAAAATGCCCAGCTGGCTCAGCACCAGTCTGCCTTCAAGTCTGTCTCCTACTGCATGTTAAATATCAACCGACACAGCCAGACCACCGTAAGGCTCCATACAGAAACTGTTACACCCTGGACATGTACCTTCATACTGGTATGGATCATCTAAATTCCCAAATTGGAATAAAGGACACACCTGAATTTGAAAAGGCGAGGAGGAATATAGACCATTAAAGCAGCAAAAATGTGACGCATAAACACCTGACACCTCTAAACTCTCTTTGCAAAAGTGTATCGGAAGCCCAAATTTCCCCGAAAGACCACAGGACCTTCAAGCTTTTAAAAGCACTACCCAAAGGGACTACCCAGGAGAAAGAAACATTAACTCTGGCAAGCAGAGTCTGGAGCATTAATAAGTTTTTTTTAACTTATAACCTATTCAGATGTTGTAAAACAACAAGAAAAGAAAATCCGATTGTAAGTACAATTTAAACGGACAGTTTAAAATTGCCTGGCCTTTACACACATGGTTTTAGTGTCACCAACCCCATACTCCCCTCTGCCCTCAGGAGAAGAGAGCTTGATTCATCTTTCAACATCTCAAAAAGATCAACTGATGATTCAGGTCCCAATATAGCAATTATCAGTACAAACAGCGTGCAGTTTTATAATGCAGATCCAATCGTAGCTGTGGGACTGGGGGAGAGGAGGGGTTCATAAGCTATTACTCACAAGAGCATTTTGGCAAAAGGCACACAAGATTCATAATTTGGTCTTACAAGACTCATGGTTTACGGACATAAGCCTTAGTCAGAAGGACCATCTGGGGTTAAATTATCTCTCCTTATACAGAAAACATGGATAAAACAGTTTATTAAGTAGGGGATGCTTTCATCAATGAAAGATGTAATTGGTGACAAATACATTCAAGGGGCATTAAATAAGACCCTTATAAATGTTAAATAAGCATTTTCTGGCCAAAATGAACACATATTTAAGGTGGACACAAGCACAGTACAACACACCAAACCCCAGCGTCCTCCCCTGCCCCGACAAGAAACATGTGCAGATGGCTACATTTCAGCTGTATGGACACTTCAAATCAACCTGGGACCATCTGTATCAAAAGGCCCCTTATCTATGGAAAATATATTGATTTGGAAGATGGAGAAGTCCATTAGAGGTTTGGGACATTCAACTGTAGTTCATTAGTCAGTCTGAACACATAAGAGCTCTAATAGCTTGTATCCTGTGCACCAGGGAAGTGCAACTAAAGAATAAACTTCCTGAGCAATTAATGGGTAATGATATGATTTGGTTAATCTCATTGGAAAGAAATCTAGAATTGAAAGAGGAAACAGGGTACGTATTTCTCTAGAAACGACGAAAACAAACAGCAAAGGGTGCTACAGAGCAGCGTCCTGGCTGGCATTCACCGGAAGAGATCAGCTCCACCAGAGGAAAAGAAATTGCACTGATTTACATCAGCATAAGAGGTGGCTCTCCAGCTGCAATGCCACAACATCGGCATTTTTTAGCAATCTCATTCTCCTGCAGCTCTTTACCGATTTAATGTTTTGTTTACGTACAAATAAGGACTTTAATGAAGCACATAAAAATGAAATACATGGAAGTCTTGGGTGCAGGCAGGACAATATCAGTCACATGCAGCAAAGATTAGCGCGAGTTATGCAGGTCATTTAACCCTCTGGAAGTTGCATTCCTTTAGATTAACACAGATGGTCAGAACAGAAGGAAAAAAGAAACCTAAGGTTGCTCTCTGACATGGAAAACACTTTGCCCCACTGGACAGTGTAGCCTTTTAGTAAAAATACAGTGTAATTTGTACAGATTTTTCCTAAAGTGAAATATTTTTAAAAATATAGCATTTATTTCACGAATCAAGTCTCAGAAAATTCATTTTGGTGCAAAAGTAAAGCTTAACATTTTGATGCCAAACCCCTACTCAAAGATTAGCCCTGCCAGCTTTAAAACTAAAGTGGGCCACAAGCTCAGCAAATGCAAACTTCTGCACCCAATGTAGAACAAAAACCAACACTGGTATTTTCTATAACTAATTTAAAGAGCACCTTGAAAGGAGAAAGCTCTGGAAAGTACTCACCACCTATCTTGGAATCTCTTCAGAGAAAGTCCACAGGGCTTAGTAACCTGGAGCAGAAGACACAAACCAAACATGCTTTACATTACAGCTTTCTTCTAAGTGATAACTTTCCCACTTTTTGGCCTCCCCTGTAAAAAACAGTTTTTACCAGCTGAAAAAGAAATCAGAATTAGTCTAAACATGCAAAAACTCCACTCCAGTTCTTACCCTACACTGAGAAACAACTTTGTTGCCTGCGTTTGCATTTTATTATTTGTCCTGAAATAGAAATCAGCTCCCATGTTGAAAAACGCACAGATTTCTCTCGAATTCAGACAGCAAATTCTTCTGGCATTCAAAAATCTGCTGAAACCACCCTTCCTACTTTAAATCTTTTTTGTAAAACTCATCTTTCAAAATAAGCAAGTATCAAGTTCGGATTCAGAAGGTTTGCTTGGCTTATACCTCAAAATATTACTATGCCAAGATCTAAAAACAGGAGAAAGTTTCAAGTTTCCTGGAGCCATTAAGCATTGCTCTGAAAGGTTAAAAATCACTTCTCTTTCCGTTGAGCGTGCGTCTCGAGAAAACAGAGTATAATAATTTGCATCCCTTCAGCATCTGCCAACTGTGAATCCTGAGGGTTCATCAGCACTTAAGGAGTCACAGAGGAGAGCACCAGGAGTGAGCTCACCTGCTTCTGCGATTCCTAATCTCTCAGTCTGTGGATCAGAAAATCAACACCAAGTGACTCGCTCTGATTCCCACCCTCCCACAGAGCCTTCCATGATTTCCCCCACCACTGAGGCCAGGCACGGCTGGGAAGCATTCGTCTCCTCCAGCCCCACCACACCAACTTTTTCCCTGCCAGACCCTCGTCTGACCCAGTAACCCCACCGGGTTTGGGACCCTACTCCTAGGCACCTCCAACCCACCCCTAACACACACATTGGGTCTGCCCAATGCAAAACCCGAGCCATAGAGATCCCAGACATTACCAAAGCCTCCCAACAGTCTCCTTCAACATTTCACTATCCCTACAAGTAGGAATTTCTTCCTTTTGTGATACTATTCAAACTCATTACCACTTGCCCTAACCCCCACAGACATGGGGCAGATGTTTCATATTTCTCGCCTCGCAGCAGTCTTCCTGCAAATCCGTTGTGCCAATCCTTCACCCTCTCTCCAGACCAAACACCCCACTCCTTCCCATCTTTCCTCTTGGGTCATGTTCTTCAGATCCCCACTGGCCTCTCTCATTTTCTCCACGTCTTCCCCTAGATGCAGTGCCCCACACTGGCTCCAGTACTCCAGCAATGCCAAAGCACCAGGAGACACAACACAGGACACAGCAAGTCCATCCTCCTGTTTATGGAAGACTCTGTCCGGTGCTGTTGGGGCAGGATGATGCTGGCAAAGCAGTATGTGACCCACCACAATCCCAAAACATTTTTCAGCAGAGCCCCTCCAACCACCCCTGGGTAGTCTGTACAGCCAGCTCATTCACCAGGGATAACTGCAAGCCCACATTAACGCCTTCGGGTGCGAATGATGGACCCTCCAAGTTAATTTTCTGGTTTTGCCCAAAGTTATTTGAAAATCTAATCCCTCCTCCCAAGTGCTTGTAACCTCCCCTAGTTTGGTGCTACCTGTTGAGTCTGAACCAGTATTTTATCAAATGCATCAATTACAATGACCCAAGCCACAGGGTCCACCTCTGGAAATCCCCACCCAATACTTCTTCTGAGCTTGATGACATAGTGGAGCTAAGCCTGGAGCATGGTTAGCACACCCACATTGCACCATCCATAAGGCAAAAGTTTCACCAAAATTCCTTTTCCCTAACTTCCTTCTGAGAATATCAAAACAGTGCCAAAAACCTAACTAGACTGAAGTACATCTTATCATCTGCTCCTCTTCTATCCGCAAGACCTGTTACCCTGCTGAAGAAGGAAATTAGGATGTCTGACATGATTTGTTCCAGACTAATCCATGCTGATTGTTACTCATAAGCACCCAGAAGATGCCCAGGTGGGAAATAATTTATTACAGTGTTTTACTGGAAGTTAATAAAAGTCAGACTGGCTGTACTGCAATTCCATCTTCTCCTTTTTAAAAAATTTAGCACTATATTTTTTACTTTTTCATTGTTATGGAAACCTCACAAATTCTCCACCGGTTTTCAGAAATAATCACCCAGAAGAAATTGGAAAGAACCAAAGTCAAGCAGCCAACTGAAATCTAGCTCCTTCTACAAATCATGAGAACAAGACAAGTGTCATGGAGGTGAGGTCAGGGCATCCCACTCTGCCACAGGGTCACCAGCCACCCCCTGCAGGTGCCCTCTCCCCTGATCACTGGTGATGCTGGTTGACCGGCTTTTGCTGAAGACCAACCTTGCCACATGTGTCCTCCCAACATCTGGGGGGTTGTTTTAAACAATCCCTTCCCTAAGGCCTAGAGAACCTGGAAGAAAAAATAAAGAAAAAGAGAAAAACCCTTAAGTGAGTGCTCCCTAAATGATTCTCTTCCTATTTTATCTTGGTATCTTCCCTTGTCAGTGCAGATGTCAACTACATCAGTCTCCTGCTCACAGGAAGGAAGATCCAACACTCCATGAAACTTTCTATTACTCTTGAGATCCCCAGGCAGGCACTCACTAATGTTGTAACCTGGCAGCAATACAAACATTTAAACAAGTCATTTTAGCTTCAACATCTTTTTGGGAAGAAAACCTAGTATCCTCATTTTGTACAGGGATGGATGTTATCTCTCCAAGCTGCCAACCCAATGAAACCCAACGGAAAGGCAACGTAAGGATTGAACCCAGTCAATGGCAAAATAGGAAACACAACCCAGAAGCTCTTCCGATTTCTTTTCTGTGTTGCTGGTACAAAATTGTTGTGCCTTCCCCATTCAACAAACCTTACAGAATAGTGCACAATTATTTGGCCATATTTATGTGTGCAAAATAAATGGCATTTCCCAGTCCTTGGCTAGATTCTGGCATCCCAAAAGACTTTTGGGAAAAAAAATGGCTACTTAAATTCTTATAATCATACAAAACCTTTGCTGCAACCCAATGGAGTAGAGGGTAACCGGACAGCACACGTTAATTTCTATGTTAGTATCACATGAAGTATTTAAAGCCACTGCCAGTTAAAAGTAAGGTATAATTGAATTAGCAGAAGCAACTTATGGCAGAAATTCAATTACAAAGCAGAATTAAAGGAAGAGATGTCAGTAACTTTTGGAGGCTGGGCAGGAAGAGGCGAGTGCATCAACCTACTGTTTTCAGAGCTGCCAGCAAAAAGCTTAAGGAGGAAACTGCTCCAAAGAATCATTTGTAAAGATCCTTCTTATAAAAAGAGCTTCACTGACAGACTGGAGAAACCAAGGTAGCAAATGTTTTTTTTTCAGACCACACTTTGACCTATCTAGCAGGGGTAGAAGTCCCTCCCAATGGTCACGCGTCACCCACCCCTGCCTCCCCTGCGGGCACTGCAGCTCTGCCACATCCTGCAGTGTCTCCAGACCTGCCTTAGCTTGCACCAAAACCGTTGCAGACACCTTTATTTTTCTTTTGTCTTGTTTTCCAAAGTGATTTTAACCCCATTCCTTTGCCCCGAGTCATAGACATTATATATAAAGTAGATTTCTTTCTACGTGATGGAGAAGCCTCAAGTGTTGTGGGCACTTTTCTTCCTTTAATGGCCACTATTTTACCTTGCCCTCTTCTAGCCTCCATTTGTTCCCCTTTGGCTGATACTATCCTTGATCAATCTTGATGCTGATTACTGATAAGGCCCTCCCACACCTCCAAGGTTCAGCTTTCATAACTGCATTGAGACAAATCAATACTGTTATTAACATTGCTACATTTGTGGATGGTGTGACCTGCCTGCAAACATCACTTGCAGCAGTGGAGATAACCCCAAGCACTACATGAAGTCTCTGCTCTCCCTTATTTGCAATTTCTTTTTCAACTAGACTCTGCTATTTTATAAAAATGTGTTAGGTTTTTTTTCTTTTTTTCTTGCAAATGCAAACTGGTAAGGGCTTGTTAGGACATACAATTTTGCAGTCCCCTTTACATGTGGGTAGCAATAGCCTATGGACAGCCAAGAAACTACTTGTCCTGTCATTTGCTATGCAGTTGGACTAGATGGTCATTGTACGTCCCTTCCAACTGAACTATTCTAGTCTAATTTTCCTCCAGTCCCCCCCAGCTGCTCAGCTCATCACCCACTACGGCACCACACCTTTGGCTGTTGCACTTCTACACATGCTTGTGGATGCATCCAGACCGCATGTGTAGCTGTGCCAGCACTCGTGCCAGCTGACAAACTGCTCTGGAGTGTGTCCACCTACCTCTTCCTCCATAGCACAGTCTCTTCCCACTCACCTCTTGCTCCCTTTCTCCTCCTCACCTTTCACACCAGGCCTGTAAGCCACCACGCTCGGAGCCCACCCAGCAGCTCTGAGAGGTCCCACCTTGACATAGAATTCAACCCACAGTGCAAAGAAACTCCCAGAGGACTCTGTCCTCCAGGTTTGTTTTCTTTAAGGCCCCTACATCCCAGAAGAAGAGTCGGTCAGTTCACCCTGTCCATCAAAGGATTGTCACTACCCAAGCTCATTTCCAACCTGCTTAAGTCCCAGGGATCACTTACACCACTCGGCATGGCTCAGAGAGCCCAGATGCCACCACAGCCCAGCGTAGGCTCATTTCCCTTTCTAGCCCATACTGCACTCCAGGGTGCTACAACTAGAGATTTAGGTACTGGCTAACGTAAAAGCTAATTCACGTGTCCTCAATACTCTGCTATGGCTGCGGTGCAGATACACCTTAGGCTGGGCAGCCCCCAAGGGGCTGGTACCACTGAGAGAGGTTTCTGTTGTGTCAACAGAATAAACTGCTGCCCCTCCTTTCTCTGCCTTGGATACTGCTAGTGGCACCTCTCCCGTTACCATTTCACCTAAGCAACATGCTTGCAACACCCCCAGAAATGTATTATAATGCAACCACTGCAATAGGAAACTGATGTATGGAGACCCTGCAGCCTCCCCAGGAACATCTCAGGAGGCATATAGTTAAGTCAGAGATTGAATGTCGCTCCCTCGAGCCCCAGGCCATCAACAGAGCCACATCAGCTCTGGTAGCTGACAGAAGACATGTCCTATACCTGCTTCCAGCTGTCACCACAACCATAACAACAGTGAACCTCAATTTGAACGCATCAAACTGGACATGTGCACCGAGATGGCCACACAGCCCAAAAACTCTCGATGAAAGTTCCTGGCAGTCACCGTAGCAAAGCACCACTTCTCACAGGGAAGACTGTAACCAGGCGGCTGCCAGAGCACGAAGGAAACAGCAAGCACTAACGGTATCAAGACACGGCAACAGAGAGGAGTTCAAAACATTCCTCGGAGGCCGTGTTTGCTTATTTGCAGCACCTCCTGCACCTGTTGACTGAACGGACTGAACAGGCTCCCAGGCTACTTTGACTTCTCATGCTGTAAAGCAGCCTGCATTTTCAGAAGGTGTCCAACTCCTGTCAGCTCTCTGCCTTCAGGATTTCTCCCACTGCAGTTTATTTGGACAACTTTCCAACACAAATTTTTGCAACCTGAAGCACGTTGCAGCATCACCGGTACCTATACCTGCTCACAAAGCCACCCTGACACTGCTTGGTGAATTTAACCCCTAACAGTGAGGTGAAATGCGAAGCCAGGTCCACCTCTCAGCAGAGAAGACAGAACAAATAATGGTGGATGTTGTACCATTAAAAAAACCCAAAACCATACAGGGAGAATGGGGCTGCTGGGTGTTGCAGGGACAGTGGCGTAATCTCTGCCCTGCCAGAACATTGTTTTCCTTCGGTTTCCCGTGGCACTCAGGTCTACCAGGTAAGTCAACAAGTCCTGAGAGCATGACAAGATGTTTACCTGAGTGCTTAAAAGTAAACTCTCCAAGTGAGTAAGAGACCTACGTCTCTGTCTGGAAGACTGTTTGTGACTTGTGCTCCTACCCAAGCAGGAATGTCATGCCTTAGCTGTGAGACATCAGAGTTGGGCTCACAGGAGTCACCAAAATCCTATCAATTGAACGCATCTATCCCCTCAGTTTTTACTGTGGGATTTTAGGAAACACTCCATGCTGCGCCGCACATCTCCGCTGCATGCCTGCTGTGCTGGAGCACAGAAACACTTGGAGTACAATCTGAAAAGCTTGGACCTAAATTAGTAGAAGATTAGGTCTACAGTGAGTAACTGTTGTTCCACATTTCCAAAAACCCCACTCTGAACATCCCCAAAGGTTTATTTATTGAACACAGCTGCAATATAGTGGTTAAACCATTGACTGAAGAACAGCCTGAAGCGTGCGGTACAAGAATCTTATCTCTGGCTGATGCTATCATAACACAAACAGTTATCCCTGCCAGATTCAGGGGAACAACAGGGAAACCAACGGAAACCACACTAAGCTCATGCAAAGGAGAAACCTGCACACCAACAAGACCTATCATGAAATACATCATGGGCTACACTGCCACAGATTCATCTCAGTGGAGTCAGAGGCAATTCCCCTGGCTTCGGAGGAGTTTTGCTTACTTCAGTCCAAAGCTGCAGATTGTATTTCTGCATTACATGTCGGTTTTGGCTCCATCCCTCCTGCTAACGGATGCTCTCACAAGTTGGCTGATAACCTTTGGCCACTGAGGATGACCATGCCACGATGCCCCACTTCAGAGGGGTGAGGAAGCTGTACAAACATCTCCTCCACCCAATTCAATGAGTAATTAATATCTGCAGTTCTTAGGCCAGTTTTACATAAGCAAAGCTATTTGGCTTATTAAACACACCCCAAACTTGGGTTCCACAAAAGCAACTAAAGGGTAAGGAAGCTTTACAAATTCAAGTGTAAGCAAAGGCTTTTTCAGGACAGCACCAGCGCTAAGACTAGAAGCCAAGCTGGGTAAGTTGATGATACCACAGAATTGATGGCCAAAGTAAGTTGTCTAAGCGCATGTACTGCACTAAATTCCCCTAGAAGCTGTGTGCACATGAAAGAAGGAAAGGAAGGTATGGAAATTCAAAGATTCTGCTATGACTAAATGCATTAAATTTTATTAAATCTAATTTAAAGTGTCAGAACAAGATGAACTAATATCACGTAAATATTTTTGCCTTACTGAATTGCAGGGTTGGTTTTGTTGTTTTTTCCCCTCAAAGACTGTAGACAAATGCCACATGGTGCCTGGTCTGACTTGCGCAGAAGCGATCAGCCTACTGTTAAAAAGGATACAGGCAGTTGGGGACAGAACAGTGCCACTTATTTACTCTATTTCCTCTTTTAAACTTTTCCCCAATACAATTAACTAAATTATGTCATTACACATTCATTGTCCAGGAAGTTTCTCTCTTCCCTTTTTCAGCCTCCTTTTCAGTTGCATTTCCCTGCTTCACAGGATGCTCTAAACTAAACATTACGTTCAAGTTACACAATAAAGATTCGCGAGGAATGAAGTGAATAAGGACGGTCAGGGAAAGGGAGGCATCTGCTAAAATAAGATTTGCTAAGCAGCTATGCAGGACATAGTGTCAACTGCCTTTTATTAAAGGAGATTGCAAATTTGTATCAGCTAAGCTACTAGGTGGAGGGACATAAAAGAGCAGTTGAAAGAGTTCAAAAACTTTCCAAGGACTGAATGAAGCCTGAATTTATTCAAAAACAAAATTACAGTGATAAATGCTGTTATGGCACAGCCAAGGTTCCTCATATAACCTTAACCTTCTCTGCATATTGAGGCTCTTTTACGCTACATAAAACCACACTCCAGCTACAGAATGTGCAGCTGTGTTTAAATTGAGTTTATCACAAACTAGTGCTCCTGGGCAGATCGTTTACTCCTTTAAAAAAATTTATACATTCTCTTTATAATTATAAGGGGAAAACCACCTTGAAAGCAAAGCAAAAACCAGATGCACCGGTGTCTTGTTAACCTCCAGAGAGCTGGAAAAGCTACATTAAGAGCAAAACTTCCTCAACACATCAATCACGGCTTTAGAGGCTGTAAAATATCAACCTCAGGTGACAAAGATTTTTCCAGGCTGGTGGGTCTTCCCTGCTCTGCCAGGACAGGCTGCCGCTTCCCCACAGGCAGCCCTCCCACCGCTCACCTTGGCAGGGGCTGTCCCAGCACAAACGGGGTACATGGAGACGGGGTTCAGCCAGCAGCAGGGCTGTCTGAAACACAGCCGGGTGAACCCCTCCTCAGGAGCCGCAGGGACACTCGGGTGACAGTGCTGGAAGTCCCCTCCTTTCTGTACTTGGTGGGCACCGTGACTTGCACGAAGCCAGGCACCTGGAGAAGACTGACGGGTGACCACCTTGAAGTCTACGCTCTCGGATCTGTCACCATCGCTACTTTGGTTAGGGATTTTTCCCTCTCCTTCCACTGGTGACTGACATTAAGAAATGCTGTGGCCAAGCTTAGGTTTAAATGGAGGCTGATAACGGGAAGCAAGAGCCTGCCATCTCCCTGGCTTGACATGGACAGCAGGGTGAGCTGGGGGAGGAGAGGAGACAAGCGGTGGCAAATGGGCACCCTGCAAACCCCACGTCACGCTGGCTGCGGGCGCTGACCAGAGCCGCAGAAGCCAGCAGGGAGATCTCACAAACGCTGTCACGGACAGAGGTGGCAGCGGTCGCTGGCCCTGAGGAGCTCAGCCTGTGGCTCCACTGCCCCAGCACCCACACGTCTTCCCCGGGTCAGAGTCCGCCCAAACAGCGGGCAAGAGACAGCGAGTGTGCTCGCATGGAAAGGGGGAGGCAGGATGCCATACCCCTTGTGATATTTAAAAGCCACCGATGCTTTGTTTGTCCATCTAATGACTATTACACCAGGAGGCATACTGGTTACAAGCTCCTGAGCAGGCATTAATATTCAATAGCCAGCCCAGCCTTTTGCATGCATACAGCTCAAGAATATTAAAACTTCCCCCTGCACGGTTTTGCAGTGCTTTCCTGAAATTGAGCAAGCAATGCAGACCACTTTTGTCAGACACATGTCTCCCCAGCAAACGTAAAAAGCCAGCAGGGCTGGGTAATGAGGCATACAAGACGCCCAGCACCAGCCAGGGGCACCAAGCATCTGAAAACAAAGCTCAGCACCAAGAAGCAGCTAACTCAAAATCTCCCAACACAAATGGGACTAGCAAACACCTGGCTGTGAAGCTCCAGTCCCCAGAAGACAATGCCTAAGCCAAAAGCTGAGGAAGAAGATCCATGAACGTGTCCTGCAACAAGCCAGAGCTCTGGAAGCGGCAAGCAAGGGCATCTTCACTTCCAGATCATGACTTCTGAATTATGCCCATAAAAACGAGCATTCAGTAAATTCACGTTTCTGGTGCTATCAGTTCGTAACAGCTTGCTTCACTTAAGGGACAGGAGTTGTGGAAAGCTGCAGCACACACCTTGCGAACAGCCTGCTGACAGTCCCCATCGGGGTGATGAAAGACATGGGCAAACACCAGGAGATCTGAGAGAGGAGAAATCACAGTCGGTGTGGCTGGGAAGCTCAGACCTGGCAAAACCTGCATGCAGCAAGTCCTTGTGTCAGAAGAGAGGCCCCCTCCTGCAACGGGCACAGCAACTGTTTCTCCGCTCTGGAGGATCCAGCAGTATCTTGGCAGATGTTGGCGATGGGATTTTCTTCTGCAAAGACTCCTCTCCTCCTCCCGGCCAAGCAGGGAGACATTACTGGAGTCACAGATTCCTTCTCCTGCAACTGCAGGCTGCTTTGGAGGGTCCAGCCACAGCTGTTCGTGATCTGGGGAGCACGAAGGCAGACTCTTTGCTCCTTCGCAAAGTGCCACCAGGGTCAGGAGGTTTCCCACAGGGACAAGCCTGGCTGAGCCAGTCTGCCTGCAGGTTCAGGGCATCCTTAAGGAGATGGGAGAGGAGGACTAGAGAATGAATTACATCAGAAGGATGATCTTCCCTCACTTTGCGTATCTCCTGAGAAAAACACAGGTCTTAGTAACAGAGCTTTAGGGCCACTTTTAGGAATGAATGCCATTTTAAGAAGCATGACATGAGCAGAACAGAAAGTTGTGGCTGGAGTCTACAGAGCTCATTCTCATTTGCTTTCAGATCATTACCACAGCTCCAATTACCCTCAGCTGGAATGAAATCCAATTTCCATTTAAAAAAAAAAAAAAAAAAAAAAAAATCTTCTGATACATCTTCTGACAGCCCCAGAAGAGCCCCTGACCAGCCCAGGCAGCGCTGATGCTCCTGGGACAAGCCTGGTGTGGAGGAGCACAGCACCCCCAAGCTCACACTGTGCTCCCAAGGACAGGCATGCGTGCAGCGACCAAACTCCTGTCCTGACAACCTGAGGTGTCACAGCCATCACTGAGAGTACAACACTCAACAAACCCCCCGCAGCCGATGAGTTACCAACAGCAAGGGAGCCAGCTGAAAGGAAAAGGTCTCCCACAACTGATTTCAGTGGGTTTTGGTTTGCTCCTCATCAAACTTAAGCCAAGGAGAATAATTTGTCATGGGATTTGGGGGAATCAGGCTCCTTACACCAGGGACAGGCTTGGCCTGCCACCCTCCACTGGATGTAACTACTCAGGCTTCATTGCACCGAGCATTTCCAACCCCCATTTTATTTTGCATAAGTGCCTCCTTTAATAAACTCTTATACACAGGAGCACCCATTTTCTGGAAAGCTCCCCCCCCCCAAATCCCTCTGAAGCAAGGCTGACATACACGAGCTCAAGAGCAATAAAACTCAGCCCAGCAAAAATCAAAGTAGCGTCTAATCACAGAGGGCCTTTTACGCTGAGTCTGCTTTCTTCTCCCCACTCCTCTGTACAGCAACTCCAGCTCTCTCACTACAAGAGCTTTAGGAGGACCGATACCAGGGAGAGGAGACTGAGAGAGAGGTGACACAAGACAGAAGGGTATTGACTGTCGAAGAAGAAACTCAAATTGGAAACTGGACGGAACAGCAGAAGCCCTGGCTTGTTCCCGGACGGTGCTTTGACCACCCTGTGGAGAGGACTACAAAAGGCAGCTGCCTGCGATACCCACCAGCCACTCCTGCCAGGCAGCTCCTGCCAGACCTGCATTCCCAAGCCCAAGTTTCAAGCTGCTGCCTTCCCTTCAGCTCTGGTGAAGAGGACAGAGGATTTTCAAGCATCTTCTAGCATATTGAACAGATGTTGCTTCGAGACCCTTTCCTAAGCACCACAAAGTACGCTCACTTTCTTTTGAACACACATTTCATAATTAAAGTTGGTGCTAATGGTTATGCATCCACAACGTCCTCCTTTGTAACTCCCACTCCCCACTCATGCAAACAACCATCATCAACCAGCCCCAAATAGTCCTCCAAAGGAAAGTCTGCTTCTCCCCAGGTAAGTTTTAAGAAAGACAAAGAGATGCCTTTGGAGAAACACCATTTACCTGCTAAAAAAAAAATAAAGCTTCACTAAAGAGAAAAAGGAAAGGATGCCCCGCAAATGCTAACTGGCTTTGACAGCGGCTATCTGCAGCACGACCCAAAGCAGCGGCTTTCTCCCCTAGCACCATGGGTGAGCTGCCAAGAACAGAGCATCCTGCGCACAATGCCCTTTAGAAAGAAAAAAAAAAAAAAAAAAAAAAGAAAAAAAATCCTGCTACCTCCCAGCAAGGGAAAGCATCCCTTCTGCACAGACACGCTAGCCCGTGCGGAGCAGAGGTGAATGAGAAGCAGGGCAAGGAAGGCTTGCAGCACGCCCACGCCCTGGCTCCCGGCCCCCCAAGGCATTTCGTTTCCTCCCTCCTCCCACCGCCACCCCCTCCTATTCTAAAATGATTTCGCATGAGCCACGTGCCAACTTTCAAGCATCAGCAAGATGTATTTTCTTATCCCATGCCCAAGCTATACCATCCATCACATGCTTGTACTTTCAAGAAATCACAAGAATTTGGTGTTTGCACACCAGAACACACACACACGCTCCCTCTGCCCCCCCAGGCATTCATATGAAACGCTTCTTGCACTCCCACTGGTGGGAAGTACGTTCCTGATGCTGGCACGCTGCACGGTTGGGGAATCTAAAACAAACCCCTTTGCCACTCTGACTAGTCCACCAGTTAATTCGTTACGGTAAACTCATTGTCCAAAACAAAAACATAATCTAATTGCTAAACCAGCTGCCCAAGTTTAGCTGTCGCTCTTGGCAAGCGTGTCAGGATCTCAGTACGCCTCGTTTTCAGCAAGCATCTCTGAAGGTGCAAGCCATGCCTTTCACCCTCGAAGTCTCCAGGTGTCCCTGCCACCCAAATCCAGTGTTTTCCAACTCAAGTGAATATTTAAAGGGATACCATCCACTCAGAACACCTCTCTGAATACATTAAGATTACAGCAACTGAAATACTAGCAAGCGTCCTTTCCCCCAGCTGTTAAACATACATTTATCCAGCTGCACCCTTTCCCACTTAGGCAGCCTGATCTCCCTTGAAAAAAGAGGGCTGAAAAAGAAAATAAGGTGAAAACATATTTGTAGCAGTCACCAAAATACTGGCAGAAGGTCTCAAAAGGCTGGTGCACGAACTGTATGTAACTATAGCTACGTTTAAGTTTTGTTGCTGTTTTTTCTCCCCGGCTAGGTTTCAAGTAGATTTTGTTGCCTGATACAGGCAGTCCGCTCGTCAGTAAACATGCGGTGTGCAAAAGAGAAAAGCCGACCAGGTTGTAGCTGGCGTCTTTTTCACAGAATGCTGCTGGCATGGGTTTCCACAGTATCTCAACTAACACAGATCACCAGGGAGTTCCTTAAACTACTTGCTGCTTTCTTTGACTTTAAAAAGACGCACATCTACAGTACAAGAAACACTGAAATAGTCAAAGTACCATTGCCATCTCTTCCAGCCTGGTTATTCACAGGTATCTACAAACCTACTGTGCGAATTATAAGCGGCATTTCTTAATAATAATAAAGGCATATTTCATGCAGTGCAATCCAGAAGAACTGCAATATTTCTTAGATTGCAAAATGGATCCAGCCCCCCCAGCTCCTGCCTTCTAACTCCAGTGCAATCAGTGCAGGAGAATGCATAACTCATCCCACAGTCGATCCTATGGGTCTCCCACTCAATAAGCAACATAACACTGAACTTCCAGAAAGGTCACATTCCCAGGAGGCTCAGCTGAAGGATCTTCTCTCCTATCCATTGAAAGACCCAGGGAGGTAAGGTAGGGAACTCCTTCATGGAGTATTTGCCCCATTGTTTAAGGATTCACAATTATTTTGCTATCGGAGTGCGACAATAGGCAGAAGGTATTTACCTGGGGAAGTCAAGAAATGCAGAAATCCATGGGTTAGTTAGCAGGTTAGCAAAACACAAGCAACTGGTGAAAACTTTTATACAGCAAAAGGCTGATGAAGTGAAGATAATTATTTGCATTTGTTATACTCACAGGATGGTAGAGGATTATTGGATCAACGGAAATTTCAGGCATTGATTTAAAACATTTTCTGTTCATTAAAGCTAAAACCCAACAATTTTGCAAGAGCAAATCCTGCCACAATCCATGTCTAGGATCTCACACAATACAGTAATACAGTCAACGTGAGCTAAGATAAATCAGTTCGTGCCAAAAGAAATTTAACTTCAGTCCAAGTTAAGCTCCATAAAGATACTAAAGTTGGACACAAACTATTTTCTAATACAGACAACAAACAAAGAAACCAATCCCACATACAGACATTATGGGAAGCATCCTAGGAACATGAGGAAAAGCACATTTAAAAAAAAAAAAAGTCTGTTTTTCTTTCATTCACTGGAAAACATATTGCATTTGTTACTGGATCTGACCTATAAGTCATGCTTGAAGGAAAGACCAGCAGTTCTTTGGAAAAGCGCGAGATCCTCCTCCCATGAGTATCAGTGCATCTTGCATACGCAGACAGCCCAACCTCATTCCTAACAGTCTCGCATCACTAAAAGCCAGAAAAAAACCCCAACAACATAGAATTTTAATTCAGATTGTCCCTTGGTCTACCAGCATTCCTCTCTCACTCACGTCAAAATAATCAACACTCAACAGAATATTGTCTTGCTTGGGGAAAAAAGAAAAAAATCACGTTGCATGAGTATTTTTAATTGCAACCATTTCTAATCACAGATCAAATGCTGCCTTTTTTTTTTTTTTTTTTTTTTTTTTGCAGAGTCATAATCCAAGTTTAATGTTGCTTAGGCTACAAAGTAATCTCTGTCATCAGCTCCCAACAACTGGCCCATGTTATGGCCATGCCCACGAGCTCGGGTGGCAGAAGCAGGCACCATGGTGCCAGCTACAACACACAGCGAGCAGAGCATCGCCTGCACCTCCACAGCAACAGCCTCATTCCATAACTCAAAAGGTTTGTCCACGCTGACACAAGTTACTGCCAGTGCACGCGCCCAGCTGTAAGAGCAAACCCCACTCCTGCAGCTGGCAGAACTCTTCTCACCGTTGCAATTCCGTGAACGGACTCAGCCGTGCCAACAAAAAGCACTTCTTCTGCCAGCAGAGCTGACTCCTCAGCAGAGCTGCTGCCAGCGTTGCGACAGCCACTCTATAGCGGCACATACTTTTTTTTCCTCCCAGTTTCCTACACTTCCAACTCTACACTGAGAAACCCTAAATTTAAGGCAAGAAACAAAGCAAAAAATAGGCGTAAGGAAGAGGCGACGCGTGCCCTGCTGGCTGGCCAGCATCTCCCCATCTAACCTAAGGGAAGAAGCAGGGGGGATTACCTGCCTTTTTTCCCAAGCCTCACCACACTAGATGAAATCAAACATAAGCAGTTGTAAGATCCCTTCACCTGAATCCAAGGCGTCCTGTCGAAGCACCCAAGAAGGGCCAAGGCACCAGGAGCAAGGTGGATATTCGGCCCCGGCACAGGCAGGGCCCCGCACGGGCTCCTCTCCAGCTCTGCTCCCCAGCTGCCGCGGGAAGCACCCAGTGATGCTGCTGGGACCCCACGCAGGACAGCGTTATTGTGCCAGTGGGCTGCTGAAATAGCCCTGTGGTCTTTGCTCAAGTTTCGTCTCAGGCAAGAAGAGCTTTTGAACCCCAAACCACGACAAATAGCTCCTATCAGGAAAACTGCAGAATATTTTGGGGAAGGAGTAATTGATTCATTTCTTTCCCCCCCAGAGAAAATTTGATATCCCTATCAGATTTTCATTTGTGAATGCGATTACAGGATAACACTCAGTTCCAGCTCTTGCCTATAAGTATTCCTGTGAAAAAAAACTCAGGATTTTGCCATAAAGGTATAAATCACCCAGCTGCAAGCAGGAGACACAGACCTACTGAACACCCAGCTGTTTTTCTCAGCAAATCTTTCATTCCAGATGATGCATTAAATGACCTTTTCCCAAATCGAGCAGAAACTTATTTACATGGAAACTCACTTGTAAACACACTTGCCTTGTTTTATTCCCTATTTCTTGCGATTCTCCATACTCCTGCAGTTATTGCATGCCACAGCCCAGCGCCTTGGCAGGTCCCCGATGTAAACCAAGGCTGGCAGACACTTTCGCTGCCACGACCTCCCGGGAGCAGGGTGTCCCCCCTTGCCCTGGGTTCAGGGGACTGGGGTGACCTCGGCCACAGCCACCCGGCCTCCGGCGCGGCCGCAGACATCTCCCAGGGGAGGAGGCAGCCAAAAAAGCCTGCTCACCAGAGGCAAATGCCAGCATTTTTTAGAGGCCGTTCGGGAAGGTGGCAAATAGGAAGTCCGGATCTGAAGGAGTTGACTCAAAGCGCCCTGCAACATTCATGCGGCGGGAACTTCGCCGGGTAAACCATTAACCACCATAAAGCAGAGCTGCGTAACTCGCTTTATCATCAGGCGAGACTCACACACACCCCAAACACACACGCGGGCTGCATGTGTATATACATACACACATATATCTGCGTACAGACAGACAGACATATACACACACGCACAGAGAGAAACACGTACAAATACGCACATATGTGTTTTTCCCGAGGGCAGGGGAAAGCGCTGGCGCTCCGCGCTGCTCGGGGCGAGGCGGGCGCTGCCACCGCAGCCCGGCGGCGACGGGGCCGGGGGGACCCGCTCCGCATCCCCCGGCGGTGGCGGGGGCCGGGGGGACCCGCTCCGCATCCCCCGGCGGCGGCGGGGGCGCCCGCCCCGCCCCGCTCCGCGCCCCGCGGGGCTGCCAGAGATGCGCCCCGCGCCCGCAATCCAGCCGGGATCCTTCCAACCCTCGCTCCCCAAAAATACCCCCCCAAAAGCCGTAGAGTTCCCCCCCCTCACCCCAACTCCCCTCCTGCTACAGTCCCCGCGGCAGGAGAGGGCAGCGCGGCTCCTCCGCAGCCCCGCCGAAGTTTCCCCGGGCGGCAGCGGGCAGCCCCAGCCCCCGACCCGGCGGGCGGCGGCGGGCAGCCCCAGCCCCTTACCGGCCGGGCGGAGCGGGGTCCCGCGGCGGCCTGGAAGCGGCGGCGGCGGCTGCTGCGCGGGGGCGCGGCGGCTTCCTGGGCGCTACAACTCCGCGGCGGCGCCGGGGCGAGCCGCACGCCTGCGGAGCGGCGGCGAGCGGGGAGGAAAAGAGGAAATGAGCGGGAGGCGCATTGGAGGGAGGGGGAGGAAGGAGCCGTCGCCGAGGGACCGGGGAGAGCGAGGGACGGAGCTCAACTTCCCCGGCGGGGCAGCGGGCGCGGCGGGGGGGGCGGAGCGCACCGCGCCGCTGCTCCGCGGCCGCCCCGCGGCGTGCGCAGCGCCGAGCCCCCGCGCAGGGACGGCCCGCCCGCCGCCGCCGCCGGCGCTCCCGCCGAGCCGGGCCACTTGGTATCGCCCTGCCCGCCTCCCGGGCCGCCGCCGCCGCCGCCGCCGGGCAGGAAGTGCGGGGCCGGGGGGCAGCGCGGAGAGGCGGCTCCGCGGGGCTCCGCGCCCGCGGGGCCTGCGCCCGCCCCGCCGGGGCTCGCTGCCGGCCTCGCTGGCAACGCGGGCGTGGGCGGGGGGGGGGTGTGTGCAAGAAAGTTTGGGTTTTTCGTTTTTTTTTCTTTTTTTTTAATTTTTTTTTCCTTTTTTTTTAACCCCAAAGCAAATAAGGAAACGGTGGAGCAGGGCTCCCGTAGCAGCGGCAAGTTTTGGGTGGGCTGGCAGCGGCGGCAGCTCTGGAGCGGCCGCTGCAAGCGAGCGCAGCAGCCTCACAGCAGACCCCGCGCTCCCCAGCTGAGCAGGGCGATGGGCGCCGGCCCCCGTGCCCCCCAAAGTGCCCCTCTCCCATCCCAGCAGTGCCCCCCACCAAGGCTGGGAGCGGTACAGGTGAATTTGGTGCAGGTAGATTTGGTGCCGGTGGGTGGGTGCGTTCCCAGCCGGCTGGAGACGGGCGCTCGCCGTTCTGTGCGAGCCGTGAACTTGCACAGCTCACCCGCGTACCCCATCACAAAATGGAGGGGATTTAGGGATTGATGCTAATCTGCTTCCCGAGGGAAGTAATTGAAATCATTGCTCAGAAATATGGCCTGCAGCACAGACAAAGAAATGAATCCTCCCGTTAGGATTCCGCCCCCCCCCCCGCCCCCCCCCCCCAGCTCCTGCCCAGTAAATTTTCAAGTCAAAAATGTATGGAGAGTTTAATGTAGTTGCCGCTGTACCTTATCGGTAGCTTTCACTCTGCCTTCCCTTACAGGAGACTAAGTGAGCACATTCAGTGCAGTCAGGAGATAAGAACTGAACAGAGCTGAAATCAAGGCCACACCAGAAAAAAGATACTTAAAGATGTTAACAACAGACCTTGGGAGGCAAGGGGGGAAGGCAGGAACAAACAGAAAAATCCCACCACCACCAAAGCAGCAGTTTTTCAAAGCTTATCTCTGTACTAAGTCCAACAGATTTTTTTATAAGGACAGCAAAAAAAAAAAAAATAATGCAAACCTTTCACACCTACTCCAAAGGTTGAATACATTGAAACTGAATACATTGATGCAAAGAGATGAAAATGTTACTCAACAATAACCATTTTCTCCAAGGCCTTTCAGAAATAGTTCAACCATTTTGCCAGCTTAAAGAAAGATAATAAAAATGTCAGCCCAAGGCAAAGAACAAGCTTGGAAACTAAAGAACCGGTTAAAAACTAGAAGCAACTCGACCAGGAACATATAATGGAAAACTGTATGCAACCACCGTCGCTGCCAACTCCACATACTTGAAGCCGGGTTCTCCTCGCAGGCGATGATTACACGTGAGTAATCCCCTTGCTCTCCCCGCAAACCCTTCCCTGCGCGAGCACTGCCCACGTAAGCGCGGCGGCCGCGGGGATGGGGCTGTGGCTCCCGCCGTGCCTCTCCGGCTGCTCTGCCAGGGAGGGCGGTGGCGCGGGTGACGACACCACCCTCCACCCAGGAATAGGTGGCAACAGAGCAAGTACCTGCTTGAGGCCTCCTCCGAGATTTACAGCACTCAGGGCTGCTGTCTGGCGAGAGGAGGCAGTTCATGGCACTCAGTCCCGCTTTCATTTTTAACGTGGTTGTCACCCGGTAGCCCCAACAGCAGAAGGTTTTCCTCTGCTGCCTCGCTGCCCCGCGTCCTGCAGTGGACAGGCTGTGAAGTGAGACCTGCAGCCATTGCTGGAGGCTGCAGCAATTCCTTGTGAGGTTGCCCTGGTTCGATGGGGTTCGGCGGCTGCGAGAGCCCTGCCCTCGGTTTGGGGTGATCCTCGGGTGGGTGTCCCTGTGCTGCACTGCACCCTGCTCAGCACAGCGCTCGAACGTTTCTGTCCGGAGCTGCCTATGCTGGGAGACTCCGGGACATTTTATGGTCAGTGGGTATTTACTTGAGAAGGAATCATGGCTGCTCCTCTCTTCAAGCCCTCCAGTATTCTGTATATTATCCCATGATAAATTATATAAATACTGAAAATAATTCTGGATTCAACAATTATTGGGAAACAGACATGAGGCATTACTCTCATTTATACCTAACTTCTTTCTTCAAGAATTGCACCCTTCCAGCTGTGACTGGATACAAGATGGTGGAATCCAGATGACCAACCAAAGAAACACTGCCAAGATTTCAGATGATTTTGAGTCCTTATGCTTGATAACGAGCAATTCCTGAGTTACAGAAATCCCTTGGGAAACAAGGAAGGATGACCTTAGAAAGTTGTTGGCTGCTCACAAACAATCTGAGATGAAAAGAAGCTGCAGATGATTGATTCCTGCAATGTGAGGGCTGCTGCTTCTGCTCCGCAGCCTCCCAGCTCTACTCTCCTCTTCAGAGAACGTGCCACGTGAAGACAGTCAAGCCCTGCACTTGCCAGTTAAGATCCATTGTAGGCAGTTACCTTCTCATATTATGCACGTAAGTGTGTACTTGAGTCTACTACTACGAGAACTTAATGTCCTGTGAAATACTGTGTTCAGTTTTGGGCCCCTCACTACAAGAAGGACATTGAGGTGCTGGAGCCTGTCCAAAGAAGGGCAACAAAGTTGGGGAAGGGTCTAGAGCACAAGGCTTATGAGGAGCAGCTGAGGGAGCTGGGGTTGTTTAGCCTGGAGAAAAGGAGGCTGAGGAGAGACGTTATTGCTCTCTACAACTACCTGAAAGGAGGTTGTAGCAAGGTGGGGGTCGGTCTCTTCTCCCAAGTAACAAGCGATAGGACAAGAGGAAACCACCTCAAGTTGTGCCAGGGGAGGTTTAGATTTGATAATAGGAAAAATTTCTTCACCGAAATGGTAGTCAGGCACTGGAACAGGCTGCCCAGGGAAGTGGTTGAGTCCCCATCCCTGGAGGTATTTAGAAGACGGGTAGACGTGGTGCTTGAGGACATGGTTTAGTGGTGGACTTAGTAGTGTTAGGTTTATGGTTGGACTCAATGATCTTAAGGGTCTTTTCCAACCTAAATGATTCTATGAAAGCAGGCACATTTGCAAGATTGGGCCCACTGGGTGTATCTGGCTTATTTGAAGTTTTTCTTTTGATGGCGTTATGTTCATTAAGCCTATCTGTAATACTCCCATGATGACCTAGCGTGGGCCTTCGCAAACTTAAATCCATAGCTGCTCTGGCATCTCACCTTTTGTTTCTTTTTTCTTTCTGCTTTTCATCATGTTTCCACAGTCAGGAGAGAAAAACAAAGGGGGATTAAATTAGATTCATCTGGATCATTCCAACTACACTGAATTTGAAAATACTGTGTGAAATTCCTTCTGCTGTCTGGGGTTTAATCACCAAGGGATTAGATGGAAACTAAAGTATTTGAGGTGTGTGGCACGCTGCTATTCTTTAAATATCTGCCATAATAATGTGAGCTTTGTAAAGCTATTGCTAATCTTGAATTATTACCTGCCTTCCTGTGGTTTGGCATGATTAACTCGAGGAAGAGATTAAAGCGATATTTACCTTTTTTGAGCAGTTCATCGGCTTGACCTGGACAGCCAGCACCAAAAAAACAAAGGAAGAAACTGCTGGCAAGGATTAAGGATTCAGCCCACTCTTTCCCCGTTGGTCTCCTGATACCTGTCATGGTTGTTGGGATGGAAAACACCAGTGCTTCAGGAAGGGCTGGTGGGCAGCAGCATCCTTGAAGGCGGCTGATTGCTCCAGCCACTTTCAGGCCAGGTGTCTGGTGGAGAGCTTGTGTGGGTCAGAGGCTTTCACCTGCCTCTCCCAGAAGAGCCTGGACTTGCCTCCACTGCGGAGAGTGACAGCAAAAGCACGTCTTCTGGCTTTGAGCTGGGGACACGGTCGTCCTGGTCATCCCCCCGCTGCCCTCCTGGAGGCGGATGGCACTCCTCCGGGGGGAGCTGCTGGCCGGCAGTTTAGCCTGGGAAGGAGGGTCCCGCCTGGCTGGGGCATTTGCAGGACAACCTTGCAGGAGCGGTTGGAGGAGCACCCTCCTCCATCACTGAGTGTCCTCACAACTTACATTTGATGGAAGAAAACAATGTTTTGAAAGACACCAATTATTTTTTTTCATCCTGTTTTAATCTTGCTTTTGGAAATCCTTCACCAAGGAATCACTTTAAAGAAATTCAAACAGAAACAGCAATGGAGAAGTGTACCCAGTGTTATTTCACTGTGATAAAGCCAAGGTGGATGGCAGGTGCTTGGGGAAATATAAGGGAAAATTGTTTATCAGAACTATTTTCTTTGATAAGTTTTGTCTTCCAGTAATAAAACTCTGGATGCTTATCTATAAAGCCTCCCATTTTTTTGCTACTAGATGCTGGGGCTTGAATCTTTGCCTGCATCAGTTTAACCCCTCTTTGTGCTCCTTTCCTTTGCATTTCCAGCTTGGACATAAGAGGCAAATAAACATAACTTGGGAAAAGCCAGCTGCATGTGTTGCTCTCACCTGCAGTATGGGCAAGCAGCATCGCCTGAACAGGCAGACCCAGTATTTAATGTACGACCAAAACAAATATGCCAAGGGGTTTTGCTAGTCGTCTGGATCACAGAAACTGGAGGTGGAAAAGAGCAGGTAGGTTTTCTACAGTGCATTTTCCTGCCAAAGCAGGATTGTTCCCTGCAGTATTTTCTAGTGTACTTTCCTGGCCTGTTTTAAACGACCTTGGAGGATGGGGAGAGGCGGGAGGGGGGAATCTGCTAGTACCCTCCAGAGTCTCTTTGTCTAGTTTGACTAATATAATGTGGAGAAAGTGCAAATGGGTGCTCAGAGAATTTAGTTGCAACACAATATTTGATGTAGGTTTTTTGCATGCTTTTTCATCTCCAACCTACTTGCTATGTCTGCCGCTGTGCCAGTAACCTCAGATAGATGTAAAAAAAAAAAAAAGTAAGAAAAAGAGTGGCAATACTCTATCATTGCATGATTTCTGCTCTTTCTCTTAGCAGAAGATTGTCTTGGGTGCTTTCTTCCCCTGCGATCAAAAAGGAATAGTAAGAGCTGTGATGATTGGCAGTAAGCCTGGGAACAGCAGATGTGAGCCTGCACAGCTGGACAAAGAAAAAAATGCACTTTGCTACCTACATTTGTATTAAGGTTGCCGCAGGGATACCCCAGTGCCTACGGGGGACTTAGCGTATGAACAGCCAAAGCTATCAGGCACATTTACATATATAAGAAGATGTCCTTTTCAAAGTCAAAGAGAGCAACGATTAAAGCAACATAAAGGAAATTTGGCTGCATGGTTTTTCTCTCCGATAATAGAATGACTGAAGGAGGAAATATTAAAAAAAATTAAGCCTGACAGAGGTGATGAATTTATGAATTAAACCAGCACATTTTCATTTCATTTACTGTTGTCTACCAGTTTATTACATGGGAATCTAAAAGGGACTTGATTTTGCCTCCCATGCTGCAGTTGCTATGCCAGACACTAAAGTTAGATGGTTTAGGTAAGATTTTAATATTACAGCTTCTTACACAAAAAGGGAAAAACCTTGCTAAATAGGGAAAATTAAAAAGCCTCATTTCTCTCCATAGTGCTTTACTGTAGTTTTGCACTCTGGGGTTTGCCACAATGTTTGCTGGGATTTATCATCAAAAAAAGTGTGGGGCAGGGGGTGTTTTAACTAAAACTATTAAAAAAATTGGCATTTCCTACGCTCCATAGCCTGCACATGCTTATTTCGAGTTGCACGTACCAAGAACCCAGTTCTGCCATGGGCTTTACGCGGAAAGATGCCTGCTGTCAGGGCAGAGCAGCAGGGCTTTGGGTATTCACCTGCGATTCCATGGCATGGTGAGGGCCTCAGCATCTTTGGTCTTGGCATTCCCACCCGGGGTTTTTAACCCACACAGCAGCAGCAGCAATATCAAAACACAAAATGCTATGTCCGACTTGTTTGAGCAGAAAATAACGGGGAGCCTTTGAAACGGAAGAGGTCCCACAGAGCCATGGAAAGACTGTTGTGTCTGTGGGATGCAACAGAGTGAACTCTGGTTTTGTGGTCCAAAATGGCAGATTTATGCTGAGAGAGGTAAGACAGAGTAAGGTAACTAACTCAAGTGTTTCTATGCAGCAGAAAACATCAATGCTGTTACTTGTTTCTATTCTGAACCACAACAGGAAAACGCAAAAGCCAGAAATTAAATGTGAAAAATACCCGTGTGTCTAAATGAAAATCAATGTTTTAGCCTGGCATTACAAAAGCTTTAAAAAGCAAAACAAAACAAAGTATTTTTGTTCGTTCAGGGCAATGAAAAAATAATATAGTAAACCTGGTATTTCCCCACAGCAACTTTCGATTTTGCTAAGGCCACTTTTTTTTTATATGGCTGAACAAAAGAGGAAAAGAAAGAAACCCAACAGCGCTTTCTGGGATGTTGGAGCCAACAAGATGCTAATTTAGCGCTCTGCCAGCCTGTGTGCTCTGGGATGCCTTCCAGAGCCCTGCGAGAGCCGCGGGACCCGACCTGCCAGCATCAGGATGCTGCTGCCCCAGCGCTCTGGGGTTAAGGGGCTTTGCATCATGCTGCACCCCTCATCCAGAGCTCAGACCTTCCTGCCGGGACACCCATGTCCTCACGCCAATCTCATCTGCATAAATTGACCCTGAAATATTCAGTATTGAAATTCCTTTCAATACTTAAAGGCAGCTTTTAAGAAAGATGGGGACAGACTTTTTAATAGGGCTTGTTGCGATAGGACAAGGGGTAATGGTTTTAAACTAAAAGAGGGTAGATTCAGACTAGATATAAGGAAGAAATTTTTTACAATGAGGGCAGTGAAACACTGGACCAGGTTGCCCAGAGAGGTGGTAGATGCCCCATCCTTGGAAACATTCAAGGCCAGGCTGGATGGGGCTCTGAGCAACCTGATCTGGTTGTAGATGTCCCTGCCCATTGCAGGGGGGTTGGACTAGATGACCTTTAAAGGTGCCTTCCCACCCAAACCATTCCATGATTCTGTGAAATCAGAGGACCTCATAAAGCAGCATTTCCCATGGGATCAAGGTGTTCCACTCAGTACCCAAAGGCGAAGCCATGTGGATCATTCAGTGCAATTTGGAGGAAGTCAGATTAATTTTGGCACAAGCGATGGAGCACTCTTGTATTGCTCCTGTTGGTAATTAAGAGAAATCAAATCACAGGGGAGGACAATAAAAGTATTAATTAACAACACTTTCAATAAGAAAAAAGTTAGTAATTTTAAAAAGGTTGGTTTATGCCTGGAGAAAATCCTTAAATAGGGTAATCACATTGTTGGGCATTTGACAAATGCACACTAATAATTAAATGGTGGTATTGATTACCTGTTGAGATAATCACCAGATTCTTCGTGCTACTGCAGGAATGTCCCAATTCTGCTGCCTCGAGCTTTGATTTCAAGGAATGAAATATCATAGAATCATAGAATAGTTTGGGTTGGAAGGGACATTTAAAGCTCATCTAGTCCGACACCCCTCCCCACCCCCTGCCTGAGCTGGTGGGTGCAGGAGGAGGGGGAGACAGAAGGACCCACCGCTGTGATGAGCCTGGGGCAGGCAGACAGGGGAGCAGCATCCTCCCAGGAGCTTGATCGGCAGCTGGTGCTGCTCACCCGATGGGGATATCACAGCAAAATGTAGAGGGCTCTTGCTGAAATGGGAGGGCTTTTCCAAAGGGCAGGTTACTTTCTGGCCATGCCCAGCATCCTGCCCTACCTTTGCCACAGCGCTACCAAAACATGCATTTTTTTATTAGACCAACAGAGAGAGGGGCAGCAACTTTGCAAATACAAGCAATTACAGTTTTCAGGGATGTGTAATCACCTTTTATCACAACACAAACCATGAGGCATTTTGCTTCAAGCAGAGGATATTTTTTCCCCCTCCAAACAGACAATAATCCAATAAAAGAGCCTGCTAGCAGGATCCTGGACAATGCATGACACCATGTTCTCATCAGCATCCCGCTGGTGTTCTGGCAAGGTACTGGTGCTCACAGCACCCGCCGGTGCGGCCACTCTCAGCCGATACACCCAACAGCGTTCAAAGGCAAACAGTGGCACAGCTTATTGAAGCCACAGCAGCTTCTCGGCACTCAGATTGCCATGCAAATACCACCAGATTTTTCATATTATCATGATACCAGGTGTCCTGTTTTATATAAAATGATATCCAGGCAAGTAAGAAAAATTCAGTTACTTACTCTATGCTGGGGCTATCTGAACAGCATTAATTCTGTCTGACAGAGACTTTGAGAGACATGCCTTCATGCTAACAGAGATTAAGAAGCAATAAAGGGCACTGTCCTGGTTTCAGCTGGGATAGAGCTAATTTTCTTCCTAGTAGCTGGTATAGTGCTGTGTTTTGGATTTAGTATGAGAATAATGTGATAACACGCTGATGTTTTAGTTGTTGCTAAGTTGTGCTTACACCAGTCAAGGAGTTTTCAGCTTCTTATGCCCTGCCAGCGAGAAGCTGGGAGGGGGCACAGCCAGGACAGCTGACCCAGACTGGCCAAAGGGCTATTCCATACCATATGATGTCATGCTCAGTACATGAACTGGGGGAGTTGGCCAGGGGGCAGCGGTCGCTGTTCAGGAGTGGTCTGGGCATTGGTCGGCGGGTGGTGAGCGACTATATTGCCCATCACTTGCTTTGTATATTATTATTATTATTATTATTATTATTATTATTATTGTTATTATTACTACTACTACTACTACTATTTTACTTTATTTCAATTATTAAACTGTTCTTATCTCAACCCACGAGTTTTCTCACTTCTACCCTTCCAATTCTCTCCCCCATCCCACTGGGGGTGGGGGTGTGAGCGAGTGGCTGTGTGATGCTTAGTTGCTGGCTGGGGTTAAACCACAACAGGCACCCAATGAGTTTCTAAACCAGATGAATTCCTAAAAAGTGCTGGACTGGGTTACCTTTAACATAAGCTGGTAGAGTTTCAGCACTGCTTAATTAACGTACAGTTCAGCCATGGAAAGAGCACATTTCTGCCCATGCACATACGAACTCCCGAGAGCAACACAACTGCTGCTTTGCTTTGGGGTCCTGTTGGGAACAGCCAGCATTTAATTGCATATAAAATTTAGGTTTTAGTAACAAAAAAGTAGGTAAACAAGTTACACTAGCAGGGGCAGAAAGCAAAAGGTAGGGACTCTGGAGCCTTTGGGGTCTTCCAGTATCTTCCTCTCCTAGCTGATTCTCTTTATGGTTCCCTTTCACATCGGCAATGCATTTTTCCATTGGAAAAAAGGTCATTTTTTCTGACTCATCTCTGCAGGAAATCTCCTGTTCTAGCAGGGTCTTCTCCGCCAGGCAGCAGTGGGTGCTGGCTGCTGCTGCCTTCCCCAAGGCAGATCCCATCCCTTGGTGGTAGTGGTGAAATAAAAATACAGACATCCTATTAATAGCCAAACTGTAGACAATTCCAGATGTGGAACCTGATTTCTGAAATTACAGACCCAACCAAGCCAGACCTCAACCAGTAAAATTCGGCTGTGTTTCCTCTGACTCATAACTGGTTTTTCAGAGAGGTTTTCAGTGAAATTTCTTCAGCAATTCCCGTGTTGTTGCCTGACTCATACTGAAACACCAAAATCATTATTAAAGTGAAATCGTAGCAAAGGGGGTGTGAATACTTGGTATTTACCAGTTTAAAATGCATTAGAACCCATATTTCACTACGGAGCACGCTTTGTCCAATAATTAAATACCGTATTATTTACAAAAGCAAGCAAAAAATCTGTCACATAGGGCACAGAGGAAGTCAAACGCTTAAGAAACAACAATTTTGAAATCTAAGGTTAAGTTATTCTTCAATAAACCTTAATTTATCCTCCTGACGTGTCATGGGAGCAGAAATGCATGCAGGGGTGGGGGCAGAGGTGCAAAGTGTTGGGAGAGAGGAGTCAGGCATGTTGCTGAAGCCTCCATCCCTCAGGAAAGACCCCAAATCTGTTGTGTTTTCCTTCTGTTAAAGGGTGGTTTGCTGCAGGAGGGATGGTGGTGTCATGCAGTCGTCAGTCCATTGCCCTCCCCGTGGGTTTGCAGCATGGGAGCAGCATCCCTTTACCTGATGCAAAGCTGTGCATGGGGAGGACCCAGCCCTCATCCACAGCAGGAGCCCAGCTAACCCTGCCTGGGCTTTGCAATGCCGTAAGGCACAGGGGGCTGCGAAGGTGGACATCAAAGCTGGTGGGTTTGGGGAAAAAAATGCTGCAACAACGATTTCTTTGCTTTTTAAATTAAAACTCAAACTGTTGCTGAGGGAGAAGGGACTGAAAAAAATCCCCCAAGTCTGGGAGCTCATATTTACCTTCTCACCAGCTCTGCAGATACTTAATTTGAACGTTGCTTCATCTCCTGTCTCCCTCATGTATCATCGCTAATTAAAGTACACACTCTGCACTTACCCAAATGAGGATGTGGGAGGCAGAAGAGGCTCAATCTCATTTTCCACTGCTGTATTGCCTCTGCAGAGCCAACTGCAGGGGAACCGGGGTCCTGCTCAGAGCCTGGCGGCTGCAGTGCAGACCCTTCACCACCACTCCATGCGATGGAGACTCCCAGCGTGTGAATGGTGACCTCCAGGGGAAAGGGCTCAGTGAAAGAAGTGGCTGTGACTCCCCAGGCAGATGGGGTGAGTCTGGCAAGGGAGGGAGTGACACCCCAACGTGGGCGCTGCTCCCCACATGCCTGTGCTGGAGACTGCTCTGTCCCCAGCCGAGGAAGCTAGAGGAGCTCTGCTGGCAGCAGCCTCGTAGGTCCACGCTTTGGTGCCTCCATGCCCTCCAAACACACCTCGTAATTTCCAACTCAAGTGAAATTTGAACAAAGCCTTAGGGCTGTAAGGACACATCTCCCCCAGCCTGCACCCCAGAGAGGCACCCCTCTGGCATGTCCCCCAGAGCCCAGCCATCCCCAACCGCACGTCCACTCGCTCCCAGCCAGCAAAATGAGATTGCTAACTTCTGCCCAGCTTCTGGTTCCAGGCTAGAAGTCTGTCTCCTTCAGCCTCCCCACTGCACCCCTGCTCCACTTTACTCCCATCCCAGCCAAAATGTGGGGGTGTTTTTGGCAGTGCCCAGCTCTGCAGCCACACTGGTCCCCATGCTCATCGCAAAGCCTCCTGCCCTGCGATGCTACAGGTGGCATCAACCTGTAACAGGTAAAGGGTTACTTTAAAGTCTATGAACACCATGGAGGGAATACAAACGTTACTAGGCTCAGAGATTATAAGCGCCTCAAAAGATTCAAGGAGATGGTGTCAGAGAAGAAAACACTGAACACATCATGTTTAACATTTGGCCGAAGTCATTCCCTTGTCCCCATCTGAAGTGCCAACTTGCAACTCCGCTCTACATAAGCCAAATGCATCCATGTCCATAAAAGCTGGGGAAAAGTGCTGCTGAGAACTTCCACAGCTCTGAATAATTAATTCCCAGAACTATAAAAAGCTATGAGGGAATGAAATTTAGAAAAATCTAGTTTTAGGATAATTATAGTACAAATCAGGAGAGCACTTGGACCCAAGACAGATGCATTAGTAGGACAACTGAGCACAGTGGGTCAAATTCATACTCGACAGAACTGCATAGTCTTCTACAGAGCTCCTCCTGGGACAGATTCAGCCCAGGGAGAGAAAGCAGACCCTGCAGTTAGATTGATGAAGTGAGCAGATATCTAAAATAGTACCTCTTAATATAGAAAGTATAGAAGAAACAAGTGAAATTGTTTCAGGTTAGCATTCCTGCCCCAGCTGTAAACAGGGAGGGATATTTTCTGAAATGTTTTGTTATAACGCTAGTTTAACCTTCTTCCCCCCACCCTGCCTCCACTATCACGTCCACTGTGTTACCACTGGTCCTATAAAATCCCCTGTTTGCAGACCTTATCACATTTGGGCTTTTTGCAAAGCTCCAGATGCTGGAATTCATGTGTTGCTTGTGAATCCAGACCTTCAATTTTCAAACCAGTTCTATTTCTAGTCCGTATTTCTCATGGCAAGTTTGAAAACATTAACCCTGAGCCCTGAGTCACCAGCAAGCAAACACAGATGTTTTCTTCCAGTCTCCCAGTTTTTTAAGCCAGTCATTACAGTGTCCAGTTCAAGGTATTGAATCCTTGGGACTGCTCGTTTAACTTGCCACTCTTGGGTAGAAGGATGTGGGATTTTTATGGCTTACAGACTAACACATGTAGTCAGGCTGTATACTGGGCATGTTTTAATTGAATACTGAAGGAGCCAACGTTGGTGACCGGTTTACAGCTGGCACCATGCAACCCCATTGCCCTCAGCATCTCAGCGGGCTCCCCGAGGCTCGGCACAGGGCTCCCTGGGACAGACTCTGGCCTTTACGTGTTGCTTTCGTGAAAAAGAGCATACCCACACAGAGGCAGAAGTTTATTGCCTTTTTTTAAAAACAGCAACAGATCACCTGAGAATTCAGTTTTATGCAAGCCAGAAGTGGCAGCCTGCTCACAGACTAACAAACAGGGAGGTTATCAGTGCTCCAGATGAACTGTTTGAATGTCCAGTGCCCTGGTTCAGCATGACTCTCAGTGGCACAGGACCAGGCACTTCCAGTCGTACCTCCCGGCCAAAGACACGTGCAGAATGGCAGAGGGGTCTGTCCCATGTCAGGTCATGTTTCCATGAGCTCCCTGTTATGGCATTATTCATTCCTAGTATGAGGTTACTGGGTACAGTCATAGCATGCTATCAAACAAGTGCTTTTTTCATAGTTGTGAGCCATGATTTTCCATAGACTTCATTTATTAAGAGTATTGGCATCCTTCAAAGTGAAAGGCTCTCCTCTAAGCCCATGCCATTCCTTGAACTTAAAATGTGCATAAGAGGAGACATGTATTGTAAGCAGATATCGTCTCCTTCATGTGTAAGTGTGGGAGCTGTTTGACGTGACACAAAGCAACTGGAGAGAGGAAGCAAGGATTACTGTATCAGTCAAAAATGCATCCAGCTCTGCTGTGGGGTTTTTTGCTGCAAGGGGAACAAAAGGCCATCTCTATGAGTCTTAGCTCTTTAGAGCTCTTAAGCTCTTAAGTGGGTGGCAGGTAAAGCATCACATATTTCCCTTGTGTCCAGAAACATTAGGGTCAATTGAAGAGAAGAGCATGTGGTAAGGGTACAGATGAAGAAATCGAGAGTATGCTTATTAGCTTATAGACAAGGCAAAGCAAGTGGGCACTGCAGGCACAGAGAAGGGCAGGATGACGATTTAAAGCAATACTGACAAGTTGAGGAAAAGGCCTGGAGAAAAGGATGCGGTTCAGCAGAGACGCATGTGAGGTAGACGGGAACAATCAGCTGTGCAAACACAGCCCGGGTTCAGCTGCAGCAGCTCTGCCAAAAAAAGGTCTGAGAGGGTGGTTGTGGATTGCAGAGTGAATGTGAATCAACAGTGTCATGTTGTTGTGAAGACAGATGTTCTAGAGGGGGTAAGGGAGGAGCAGAGCCCGTACAACGGGAAATGACCCTTCCGCACCAGCCAGTGATGCACTGTGGCTTGAGGAGTGGCACTTGCAGAGAGCCCGGCTGCCAAGCAGGGAGGTGGAAAACACCCCGAAAGCAAAGGCTGACTGAATTGGGGTTTAGCCTAAATATGCGAAGCCTGAAGGGAAACATAATCCTCCAGCTATGTAAAATGTTGTCTTAAGTGGAGGGGGATGTCTGCAGTGAATAGGAGTGATAAGCTTAAATTAAAGCAAGTAAGAGTCAGACCATGCATGGGGAAAAAAAAAAATTCTGCAGGTAAAGGCAGCAAACCACTGGACTGGATGGCTGGGGAGGATTGAAATTTCCATCACACTACGAACAGGTCAGACAAGTGGTGGTTAGAGATGATAAAACGGTACAACCTGCCTTGAGGCTGGAGAAAAGATTAAATGAGCCCTTGTGAATCTTTCTAGCCCTGTTTTCCTGTGATTTATCAGAGGATTTGCAGCTGCAGCTTTCCACATTTTCAGGGTTTAAAAATGCAGCTCCACTGGCCCACACTGCCATGGAGATGTTGGGAGAAAGTGGAAGCCCTCTTGTCTAAGCCCAGTGACACCCCACCACTTTTGGAACAAAGCCCCCATGAAGTCAACGGCAAACTGTGCTCCGGTCTCTTCGGGAGCTGAGAAAGTAACGCTCAAAGCTTTTCTCTCCAGTTTTTGTGGAACTAAAATATCAACAAAAAATCATGGATGGGCCAAAATAAGAGCATTATTTCAGTTCAGACTCCAGGCTGTTTAACCCTTTCCTCCCCATCATCCCTTGTCAACACCTAGGCCTCTTCAAAGTCAAGGTGAAAGAAAACTCAAATTCCTGTCCTGGAAGTGCCAGTGCCAAGCTGTTGACTTTTCTGAATTCCTTCTGCTTTTGTAGCAGAAATGATTCACAAACTGAGATTCACATGGCCTTTCAGTCCCCCAGAAGCTATTATGAATATGTTGGCTCAGTTCTAGTTCCTTCATTTGCTGTTTCTGGGGTGCCTCCTGCTGCCTAACAGCGTGGTGGGTGACAGAGAAGGACTCTTTGCAGACTCTTTTGCCAGACTCTTTGCAGATACACAGAACAGGAGGAGGAGGGACAGCGGTCACAGATGCAGCAAGAGAAATTCCAGTTAGAAACAAGGAAGAAATTTTCATCATGAGGGTTGGTGGTTGAGCATAGGAAAAAGTTGCCCAGAGAAGTGGTGGTATCTCCATCCTGGAGTTTCAGAACTCAGTGGGATGAGGCCCTGGACAACCTCACCTACCTTTGAAGTTGGCCATACTGGGATCAGGGGTGGGACTAAGACCCCAGAGGACCCTTCTATGATGCCAGTGTGGGTAAACCAGAAGTTTCCTAAGTGACAGCAGAATTTCTCATACTTCATACCTAGAACACACGTTTCCCCTGTATTTAAGTCGGCAATGATTAGTGTGTGTCCCCAGGCTGCCCCAGTCGTACCTGGTGCCACCAAGCAGCTGACCCCGCACTTGCTGCTGGGTCTGTTCTGCACCACATCCCACCCCTCAGCTGTCCTTGGCCCGTCTATCTGGCTGGGCTCTGGAGGCTGGTTGATAAGGACAAACATCTCATTTACCTGCTTTGTTTCATTACAACAGCATGCAAATGAGGTACATATACAATATGGTCTTTAAAAAAAAAAAAAAGATAAATAAACACCCTTTCTTTCATTGCTGTGCCACTGCAGTGTGGGAAAGGACAATTTATGCTAACTCATCTCCCTTTCTCATCGTGTTTGTTGGTTTTTCAGGGCCTTAGTAAATCCACCAAATGTCAGCCAGAGAAGACACACCATAGCAGTAATGGGTGTAATCGGTACAATCTCAAAAAGCACTTTACAAAGACTGCATAGCATTCTCCCTATCTGAAAAAAAAAAGTGAAAAGCCTCAGGACTAGCATGTTACTCAGATCACAACGAGCACCTTAAAGCCCTGAAGGCAACCGATTCTCCTAAGTCTCACACATGTTTTTAGGTAAGCTTTGTTCACAACTGCACCAAACAATATTTGCCTTCGCTGTACCTGCTGAATGTCTAGCCATGGCTACAGGTCACCAGAAAGGGCAGAAGCCATTTTGACTTTCAGAGCCAGGGTGATTTGGCAGAACAGGGCTATTAGGAGATGACTGTCTTGTAACCAAGCCAATGTAGCACAGCTCTGGAAGCCCTATGCTAATGCAACCATGAAAGTATATGGAAGGAAACTATCCTGTCTTCTTGCAACACTTTTCTGCCTATTAGCTAGACAATAAATTTTTAGGATCGTCCTATTTCTTTGCATAGAGGTCAGATATCTAAAGCCAAGACAATGTTTAAAAACAGCACAGAAGCTTCTTGGTTAAAACATTAAAAATCTGAACGTACCTTTACATCCACCATTATAAAGGGATACGCAGGGTTGACAGGGCTTTCATTGCCTCCATGGTGTGGCTCTCCTGATAAGCGGGGTACTTAGTGTAGGTGGTGCTAAAAGAGCCTTTCTGGGTGCTTGCATAGGAAAAGGATGGACGAGACAATCGATCTGCTTGAATTTAAAAAGACAGATTTATGAAGAATAATTGCCTTCTAACTTGGCAGAGAATGTGTACTGCCTTTAAGGGATTCACAGCTGTGTCCTGTTCTTGTGGAGTTAACTGAGCTTAGAAAAAAACATTTGATCTATTCTTCCTTCCTTAATTCAACATAGCTGAGAATCTCCCAGGATATTTCTATTTGAATTGCAGCAGGCTTTCCATTTCAATGTGTTGGCAGTGAATATCTGTCACACTGATGGCATTTTCTACATGGAAAGTATCTCTGACACTTACAGCAGACAGCAGCATATACATCACCCAAATGGCTGACTCTGTGTGTTGTAGGAAAAGCAAGATGGGCTACCTTTTTCTCTGACTACGAATGCAGGTTGCCTTGAGCAACGTGAGTTCTGCAGCCAGATTCCCAGATTTTGTACCATTTCTGTGCTAGATTGACAGCTCTGGCATTTAGCTTCATTTAAAGCTAAGCCACAATTAAGTACAAAACAAATAGATCAGGCAGCAGAACCACTCATGTTCGTAACAAGCTTCCAGACTTTATCCATCATTTCCTGCAACTCTGTGCAAAGATATCTGACTCTCACCTTTTAAAAAGACAGAGTTTTTTTAAAGTTCATATTTGCACAGTACTTGAACACAGCTGGAAACTCCCTGTATAACCTTCTTCCCAGGGAAGAGGAGGAGGCAAAATCCCCTGCAGGAGCTCCTGAAAAGTGACCACAGAATTAAATGAGTAATACAAAAACCATGAGCCTAAAGGAAGAGGGAAAAGTAAATTTCAGCTCCGAACCAATGCTTTTTTTTGTTTGTTTTTTCTTCTGGATACACAATGCTGCTGCAACAGGCCTATATGATATTGATGGTATCAGCACTGAAAACAGCATTTATAGAAATATGATGCAGCCACCACCAGAACCGGTTTGCAAACCCTCTCAGACATTACCTGCCTGCCCTGACTCAGACTCTGAAGCTCATAATTTATCTTCTTTTCCTTAGGCAAAGAACCTGAGTAGAGTTATAGAATCATATTCCCAAGGTAAATCATTAACACTGACAGAAAAGGCTGTCCCATGAAAACTGTGTTTTCAGGAAAGTGCATGAACCCTGTTCTCTGTGCATGTTAACCACATCATTTCTCCACTGGAAGTGTGTCTGAAGGTTAGTTTCTTTTATGTGGCCTTTTGCAAGGCAAGAAAAAGCCTATCGTGACACACACAATGTCTGTTAGACTCTGCTGGACGTAGAGGGACCCAGACATTGTCCAAGTCCATGTTAGGACCCGGGTGCACCCCAACTCATCCCTTCAGTCCACGGAAAGGAAACCCTGAGCTTGGTCCCAGCATGGGGACCGAGGCTGCAGGGGACAGGGCCACAGACCCATGCCTCATTTTAGACTCAGTCTAAGTGCAGATGAAGCAGCACTCAAGATGATATTTATGTTAATATATTGTTAATATTAAATTGTTAAATTATATATTTCTGCTAAATCCAATATTTGAAAGTTCTGAATCCCTCTCTGTTTTAGAAGTACTCTGACACACTTTTTTATGTTGATATGGTGATTAAAAAGGGCCATTTAGGCCATCTCTGCCAGAAAAACATTGCCCTAGAGGGGTACTTTTTCAGTCTTGTTTTAAATATCCCCACATTTCCCTGAGAGTCCATCCAAAGGTCTGTTTCATGACCTGCATATAGAATTTCTCCTGGCACTTACAGGATATGCATATGCTAAAGGCATGCAGAAGTGAAACGAGGCTTCAGGAAAACTTTCCAAATGAGTAAATTCAATTACTTGAGTTTACTCTTGCAAATTCATTATTATTTTGTAGCAGCTCTACAAACAAGCATTCAGTGATGATGGGATCGTTCATATTGCATCCCATCAATGTAGTCAAACTCAGGATGTAACTGGGAGCACAGGGGAAGGTCCCTGCCTTGTACAAATGTCACGACTGCACTCAGCTCTGAGAGCCGGCAGCCCCTTGCACTGCTGCTCAGGGGGCCTGCCAAGACTGCTGGGTGGCCTCCTGGCTCCCACACCCCAACAAGGGTGCACCCCTGAGCTCCCTGCAAGACAAATCATCTTTCACAAAGGCCTTCTCAGTTGGATTCAAGAGCACTAATCTTGTATTGGAAATGTATTGCTCTTGCAAACATCACCTCCAACAAATATTTTGCAGATACTCGAGGTTGCTTCTTCAAAGCAAGCCTGCATCAGTCATTCACAACTGAAACACTGCTGCTCACGTCTCCTTGGCTCTGAATAGAAGCACAAAGCACCCCCATACACCCCCAGCCTCCTGCCTTCATCACTCAGCTGCATCCCTCACTTCTTCCCCAGTCTTTCACTTCTTCTGCTCCCAGCCAAGGTATCACACCCAGCCTGTGCTCAAGCTGCAGGATTGTCACTTACCTATGATTGATGCCCCTTGGCTACCTGCTAAGTTTAATACCTGCCTGGTCCATTCATTGCATCTCCACATCAACCTTGCTCAAATGCTGACAACCCTTCACAGCCCTTTCATTGCCACCCAAGTTGTCTCTCCTGTATGAGATAAGCAGCCCCTTAACCCAGATGGCAAATAAGTGCTAGGGTTCACCATTCAGATGTGAATAGACCACTTCAGGTTTGGCATGGAAACACACAGTGCTCTTTATTTTCTGCAGCCAGTGTTAATATAAAAGATATTAAGTTCAACATCTCCTCTCTCCTGTACTTCTCTCCCCTGAAGTATCATGCATCCTGCAGTATGATGTGCTCTGCCAGTCTGTCCCAGTTGTCTTGATGAAGCTTGGCAAAGCAATTCAGTCCTTGGCTGATATTATATAAGATATTAGAGTGTTCTGAAACACGTCTGCCAGCATTTTGACAGTATTATTCAAGCGCTATCACTAGAAACTAGTCTGCTTAATGTTGCAGCCGTGTTCCTCAGAGGTGGCCTTGTCCCGCAGCAGTGACTGAGGATGCTTTCCAGTGAAATGTCTCAATGCTGTTCTGCTTCCCTCTGATGCACTGGCCTGTTGTCTCTTGTGTGTATGGGGCACCTCAGGTGTCTCTATGCTCCACCCCAAAGCAGTCCTCACCCAAACTGAGCTGCTTTGATCCATTAATCCCTTCAAGCTAAGCTACTGGAGCAGAGACAGCAAACTCTTGCCTTCTGTGTAGGAAGATACTCACATTTTACTTGACATTATTTCTAGTGCATTTGTTGGGGAAGATGCTAAAGAAACCCACTCATCCTGAATTTGAACTTAGAAGGTCATATGTCCCATTGGTTACAGACCTACCTGCCTCCTCACCATCTTCTCTTGCTTCATATCCCAGCTCCTTCCCATGCTTTTTACCCTACTCCTATTCCTACCACCCAGATTACCCTGTCTATCTTTACATCTGTTCCCCACTCACCAGTCTGCCTCATCTTCATCTGCTTTTCACGGCTCTGCCTTATGCATCCATATGCTTCAACTGCAAGCATAGCATTTCTTTGCTTTTGGCTCCAATGCCCAATTACAAAGGAAGAGCTCCAGAGACTACATGGGCTGGAGCCTTGGGTTTGGAGATGAAATCACCCGTGAACTTACCCACACTGCCATGTATCTACAGTGTATGTGAAATAGTGGTGGTTTTGGGGTGGTTGTTTTTTTGGTTTGGGTTTTTTTTTTTTTTTAGAGGTTTGTATCTTGGCCAGATTTGTGTGAGAGGGAAAACTGAAAACTGATCCAGTTGCAAATCAAACCCTCCTACTGAGCTTCAATTCCTGCTCAAAAATGAGGCACTGCAGTTTGGGCTAAAGAGCTCCAAGAATTCTCACTTAAGGAAATTAAACTGGTTTGTGTCAGACTTTTTCCAAATTTGCTGGATCGGATTTCTGAAGCTTGCAAAGCCACCAAGTTCTGGGATAGGCAGTATAATACATAGTCCACTTGGATTCAACCTTATTTGACAAGGCATAAGCAACTAAAAACAGGACTTGAGAATGGAAGTTGTTTAGTAACTCTAAGTCTACACAGCTGTGCAACTTTAAATGTTCTTCTCCTCCAAGAGTCTGGAGGCACAGAGAAAAGGTAAGCCTTGATGAAATACAAGTTACCTGTTGTAGTCTTCATATTTAGTAACATAAAAAATTAGATACTAAACAAGCTTTATCTCATTAAGTGCCAGAAAAATGTCAAGTTTTTTTGCCAGCAGTCATCTTGAGAACCTCCTAAATACCCAGTTCAAGCTTCTGAAAGACAAAAAATGCAAGACTGGGTTATAAACTGAAGGAAGACCTTTCATTTTCATGTATTATAGTTCAGGAATCCCTTGCTCAATTACCCAAAAAAGTAGGTCTCTGTGTTACCCTGTACCACGCTGCAGAACATGACATTTCCAAGTAATTTGGGCCTGTCGTGGGCTTTAGTTTACCTTTAATTAGAAAGGGGTTCTCACCTCAAAGCAAAGCTGACATTTGCTCTCATTTGCTGATAGCAATTATGTGTTTACCTAGCACTCAACACAGCAGAGCCCCAAGCTTTGCACTTTAAGTGTTACAACAATATGAATCAACAGTATTACTTCTCTATCGCCAGCGCAGCTTTTCCCCAGCTCTTTCTTTCCATCTCCACTCTTCACAGAAGCAGGTGCCATTTCTCCCACTTCAGGAACAGCAATAGCTGCAGTCTCTGGTTCACGTCCCGTCCCGACCCTAACGCTGCAGGCTGCCCTTCCCACCCCAGTCCTCTTTCACACATGCGGACCCAGGTATTTGTCTCTGAACAAGAGTGGGAGCTCCATCCTCCACTTCGTGCGTGTCTGCAGCTGCTTTTTGGAGGAGCCTGGGACACTCGTTTTTCTGGATTTGGGGATCTACTCTACACACCCATCTATGGTAAAGGAGAAAAAAACAATGCCTCTGCTTAGAGATCTGCTAGGCCTTGTTTCACTTCTTCATGTAAACCTTCCTCCTCGCAGATCACAAGCTGCTGGACCATCCCCAAACACATGCACCCAAGTTGGCTCTGAACCTATCTACACAACAGAGCCCCCGGGCAAGGCAGCTTCATCACACCGCCCTCATCCTCAGCCACATGCGCTTTCTCCAGTTGCTGTCACAGCCTTAGCGGAGGACTTCAGCACTGTAGAGGCCCCTTTGCCACTCCACCTTCACGACTTCATCTTTACAAAATCTCACTGTCATACCTCGGGATGTTGCGGTCTCTAAAAATAAACCCCTGCAAATACCCACCTTCAAATAGCCAAGCAGCGTCAGCTACTGATTGCCTCTTGCAGACCCTCACAGAGTTATAAAACTCACACAGCGTGACTGTAATAACTATCTGGCAGATTACCCAGATCTTCCACTGCACAAAATTTTAACATGCAGAGCCGAATTGCATCTTTAGTCATTTACCACAAAGAATGAGACAAACTTGAGAAAGAAAATAGAGCTTCTCTTCTCAATAACTCAGAAGAAGATATGCTCTTTCAAGACTCTGTAAATATATCTTCTCCCAGTATGTAAAATTAATTTCCGTATCAGACTAAGCCAAAGAATTACTAGGATGAAAGGTTGCTTAAAATGGTCTGTGTTACTGATTTTATCAGTTACTACTTACAGCTTTAAAAAAGTCAATGCCATCTAATAGTGTCCATATTTTATCTGTTGAGAAATCTAATGCTCTTAGAAAAGAAGCAATATCAGACTGCATGGTCAGTCTTACTTGGAAGAGAAAATACGATTCTGAGAAATTTAATCTTGAACAATAAGAGAAAGAAAATGGTGAAACTTGGCTGCTATGTTGCATATGCACATGGAAGGGGAGAAGAAATAAAATTATTGTGATGAATAGGGAGAACATCTTACAAATAATGCAGATGCCAGCATAAAATATTCTTTGTTTCTGGCGTTGGTAATGAAAGATAAGAAGATTGCTGCAGTATCACACCAATACTATGAGTGCATTGTATTTAACATATAAATTAAAATTCTGTCAATAATCCCAGGTACCGAGTGGCATGCGTATGCAGGAGGTATTAGTTTCTGAAATTCAGGAGTGCAATGGTGAATGTCTCATAATCATATTAACATCTCTTTCTCCCATAGTTTATGTAACATACTACCACCCATATGCTGCTGTTTACCCTACAGTAGCATCCGGATGCCCTGACTTGGGGTCCCGTTGTGTGAGAAGCTGCAGTTTCACTTGGCAAAGGCTGTGGCTGCTCCCACTGGATACCAACACATGGGTGAAAGGCAGGGAAAGGCAAGCAGTGCCTAGGCAGTAAGCGAATCCTGAAAAAGGAGCACGTCTTGTCTTCATTTAAACATACTCATAAATGACTGGCACAAGTAAGCCTAACTAGATTAACCTAGCAGGAATGAAAATCTCTCTCCAAGGGGTAATCTTACCTCTCATTATACAGCAATTGTGTTAGAGCTTGCTTACTCCCTCACCTAGTCCAAGGCAAGCCCATGCACACTTCCATCAACAGTATCAAGTTGCATTAAAAAGCATAGTTAAAGAGGCCTTACTACCTCCTTTCAAAATGAATGCAACTATAACACACCAGGGCTTCACCTGTGGAGAGACAAAGCATGTTTTTGCTCTAAGACAAGTGAGCTCAGTACTGGGCACCAAGTTGTGTTAGTTACTGGCTCTCAACTGCTGTTGCAAATTGTCTTCTTTGGTGTGGACAGGGACATTCGAGGCCTTTATCCACCCTTGCAAAGCACTTCACCTTGTCAACACCAAGGGGCAAGGCACGTGTAACCTGGCCAGCCCTGCCCCTGTGCTGACAACCATCCCCTCCCTGCCACCGGCTGCAAAGGGCTGGGAGAGCTGTGCATGGGGGGGTGTTTCTAGCAGTCCTCCTGCCACAGCTGGCAGCAAGGATCCTATCCGTTCCCCACGTGCATTTACTCACGTTGGTGCATCTGAAATGATGCCTGGTGAGGGCAGCTCCCAGGGGAAGGGCATGGTGCCTTCTGAACTGCTCCAAGCCAGGCAGGCAGGCAGAGCCTGGGCAGGTGTCTAGTCCTTTCCTCTTTTTTTACCCTGTGCCATTACTTGCTCCTGCTCTGCATTACATGACTTTTTTTTCTCCTCCTCATTTCATATTTTAAAGAATCAGCTTTGTCAGTGTTCTGGCTGCCTGAGCTATCCCAAGAGCACTGCAGTAACTCAGAGGGCAACGCTACCAACATGAGCCTTCTTTTGAAACTGATAACCCCGTTACAGGTATTTTGCTTAGTCAAGCTTAGTACATGAGATTTTAGCATCTAACATCCTCCTTTTCCGATATAGTTCTATTCATATTTTCTTTGCTAAAAAGGATTTTTTTTTTTCCTTTTTACATTTTTAATCTGCTCTTTAAGACTAGCTCCATGTCCTTGATCTGGTTCAGCCACAAAAATACTGCAATCAAAAGAAATCTGCCTGATTGATTGTACTAGATCGCTGATTTGGAGTGAGAGCATCTACTCTCAAATTCTGCCTCAAATCAGCAACTGAGATACTATGTCCCTGATCAGGCGATCTGTTATAATTTGCCTTAAAAAGCTACATGTGATAAAAGCAAGTCAGCTGACTGCCCGAAACTTTTAAATGTCATTATCTATATGTGCATTTTATGATCAAATCTAATGTGTGTCTTATCCAAATTCTTACTGCAGTGGTTTGTTATCCTAACTTCAATCTAGTTAGGAATGTTATTCACAATTGTTATTTTAATAGGAGCCCACTGCTGAATTACCCTCGTGGTCAGGACTCCTGTTCAGTGGGTGAATTTCATGGACTTGCAGAATTAGGCTTTACATTATCACAATTAGGTGCCGAAATTACATGACCTTGTTTTGTATTTCCCTGACATAAAATTGCATGTTTCCTATTAGTTCCTGATTTTTTGTCTGATAGCACAGTGATAATTTCTTCCTGAACACTGAGTATAATGTACTCGGCAATTACAGCCTCAGAAAAGAAGCAATTATTTTGCTTACAATGCTTTATGAATTAAGTTCACAAAGGTCTAGACAGAGGTGTCAGCTATTCTCTATACAATCTGATATTTGCATGTTAATTGAATCCTCCTCTGAGAAGGCCACCCTATTTAGCTCATCAGAGAAGCAAGAAAGCTAATTCATACCTCAGAGGGGGTAGATGAAGAAGGGAGGCCATTACCAACACGAACAATTATCACATTTCTTTTGTATTAGAGGTAAAATACACATGTATGCACAAACAAGGCTCAGTTCATGGCTGCTGTTAACTGGCCTCCTTTGCAGTCAACGGGGCTATGCAGATTTGCACTGGCTGAGGCTCGGATGGGTGCAGAAAGAGTCCGGAATGAGTCTGTTGAAATTAGAAAAATTCTCAGTGCCAGATCTCTCAGTCCGGAGGAAGCTGCAACATTTGATGGCCATTCACACATCGCTACCGAGTCCCTGAAAATGAAAACTCACACAAGCTCAGGGTGTCAGAGGCATTGTCAAGAAGGGAATCCCCGGTTCCTTCCCAATCAGAAGACCTCTATTATCAATGCTAAAGTTTACCTGGAATAGCTGCTAAATTGCATTAAGAATTTAGCCAGAATATATTACTCAAGTCACCCAGCCATTCCCCTTGATTTTAACCTATTGCCATAGACCAATTCCATGTGTGACTCTCTAGCTACGATATCTTGCTTACAGACTTGGAAGTAAGATTATGAGATTATTTTAATATCATCAGCCAGGAAGAACTGCACTGAGCTGCTGACTGATCGGAGGATGCTGAAGTACACATACACCAACAGCTCTCTCCTAAAGATCTGACTGTGACTACTTGCAATTTTGACCAGTTTCAACAATTTCTGCCAACTGCAGATAGAAATAAATTAATTTTAATAATAATTTGCGTATTTCACTTGCACTAAAAAAAAAAAAAAATCATTCTTCTTGCCGGCATCCACCAGGATATGACATTTTGCAACTTAATAGAAGATGGAGGTACACATGGTACTTTCTGCGGACTAGGGGGATAGACTGTATTTGTACATCCAGATTGTCAATTTTTATTGTAGCTCATAATTTCCTGTTTCAAAATGTAAGTTACAGATTTGTTATTTGCTTATGACTTTTTCCTAGGTAATTGGAGTCAAGCTGTATTCGGCTAAAAATACAGATACAAAGCACAAAAACAACTTTAAAAAAAGCAATTATTTTGGTTGTATAATCTTTAAATCCTTAATGAAATGTGATTGCTATTGAAAAGGTTTCTCATTAATTAACATACACATTTTCTATGGCAAGTGAATTGAACTGGCCATTACTAACCACAAGGTCCTTTAAGCCATTAAAACCAGTAGAGCTGGTCTCCTCGCATCGCACTTTTACTTCTATGTTAGTGCAGGAAAATCATGCTTGGCTTTTGCTATTTCGAAACAGGAAACAGCAGTTTTTCAGCTTTCAATTAACTTGTCTTTGAGCTGAACTAGATGAACATGCTGAAACAAAAACCCCACTGAATTCCTGCTGAGATGAAATAGCTGTAAAACTGTCTTATTATTTTGACAAAAACCTTGGTTTAGATGTTTGTCTGGTGACTTTTATGAGCTTAATGCTCTTTCTTTTTCAAACTTTGGAAATAAGCAATGTCATTCTTAAATATTCTATTTCATTTACATCAACTTAAATTCTCAGATATAGCAAGTTGTGGCCTAAATACGCTTGTCATAACTTCATGTCTTAAAACAGATCGTCTGTTTCACTATTGGAGTTTAATTTTAACTTTGCCTCTTACTGAAATCTGCTTTAAATAAATATCTGCTGTTTTTTAAACTAACATAATTTTCTATAATGACAAATTAAATTCACTGTGGATAAATAAACACGAGAACAGTTCTTGCTTTACTTCCACGATAGTGGTTTCTGAACAAACCATTACCACTCAGGAAAAAGATCCTGAAGTTATAACAGATGTAATGAGCTGTAAAGAGCTTGAATAATGACACAAAAAACGTTGCTGATGATACAGAGTTATTTAGAACAAAAAAAAAAAATCTGAAGTTGGCAGAGGAATTTCAGAAGGACCTCACTGGGCAGCAAGCTGGTAGGTAATTTATGGATAAATACAAAGTGACACACATCATAGAAAAAATTCTAATCCTACACAACAACGAATTTTAAATTATCTTTTTCCATATGGTTAACAGAGAGGATAGTTTTTGAAAAATTCAAAACAGTAGCTGTTAAAAGTAGGGAACATAAAAATAAGGAGAGAAGCAAAAAACACAAAAGAAACTGTTCTTGTGGGATGGGGACCATGCAGGGAACATCTTCATCTGGCATATGGTGTGCAGGTCAGGTGCCCTCCACCTCCAGCAGCATCAACTGGAGCTGGGAGAGAAAGAGAAGGGCAACACTCAACATATCAGTCATCTTCAGGCCAGCAGAGACAACGGGTCAGAGGCACCACAGAGAGCCACAAAGTCCAAGTGGGACAGGGAGGGCAAACAGGATGATCGTTTCTGAACCTGGCTCTGACCACTTTTGTTTAATGCTCTCCAACTGGACAAAATGGTGAACACACAGCAAATACCTGATTATGAAACATCTCTAGAGTTCCTTGCTGCAGGTTACAAAAAGCTTGCGGGTACAAAAAATGGAGTTACACAAATCTGGAGGAGGATGGGAGCCCACTGAAAAGTATCAACCTGGAGAAATACCACCTGTGGCTCTCAGCAGGTTGGAGATGCAGATGGAAAGAAGGTGTGAACATGTTGCCACATGCTCACTCTGTTCCTTCACTTTTCTGTAACTCTGAAAATCACCATATTTCTGGGAAGGGCTGGAGAGTCATCTAGGCAGGATTATGCACTTGAGCAATTCCTTGTGCCTAAAACTGTAACCTAAAGTGTGCTAATGGTTGTCATGTTTTACTAGGTAGAGCCATTCCCTAAGCATGATACCAGTATCATGCAGATACTGGTAACATCTCAGAAATTAAATAAGAAATGCTTCTCATGGAGAAACACACAACGTTTACTTTAATTTCTTTTTAATATATTTAATTCTAGTATTGCAGATAACGAAACCTATGAAGGTGCTTAAACATTTGGAATTGCTAAATGATATCAGAAAGCAATCAGAAAACTCAATCCATTAGCCTGATTGCTAAAATAGCAACGAAAAAATCATTTATCCAGTAAGTCATAAAAGATTCGAGTATCCTTGACCACTGTCTGACTCCATCTCACAAAGCACATTTCAGCATCTCTAAGGATCAGAATATAACTCTGACACTCAGCATCTAAATGGGACCTCTACAGCTTGTCTGGAACTCTACCCACATATGTTATTTAAATTTCCAATTTGGCAACAACTTAGGATGAACATATAACAGAAACCCAATACTGCCCTTCACCTACCCAGGCGTTCATAGTAACTGAATGGGCAACAGTGCATAAGAAGAGAATTCAACCTCAGGAATATAATCCAGCAAGGTTATCACTGTTTTGCATCTTTAAATAAGTGAGCTGCTTTTATACCTTACCACAGCAAGCTCTGGGACACTTCACTGCATAAGGATTTGTAGAGAAGTAAGTGCAGCTGGAGACACGACAAGATCTTTGCAAAATCTAGGACCCATTATTTTTATATAATATTTTCATCTAGTCCTGGATTGAGGAAAGTGTCTTCATCCACCCTTTCAGGATAGTGTGGTCAGCAGCAGGGCCTGCTGTCTCCAGCTGTGGTGGCTGGACCATGGAGGAGGGCTGGGAAACCTGCCAAAGCCTGTGGCTGGTTTCTGGATGTGAGAAGAGGGCATGATGAGCAGAGGCAAGCTAAAGATGGCAAGTAGAGAGGGTAAGGGACAAAAAGGAATGACTCAGATCCTCCATTTTTTTTCTGGCTTAACATCTCATTTATAACATTAACAACAATGCCAGGCTCATGTTTAGCCCTTCATTTCACCAGTTCTCAAGCACTTTGTGAAGAGAGGCAGAGCCATCCCTCCTCCAGCCCGTTTTGTGCCAGCGCATCCCCCCACACTGCCCGTGCATTCGGTCACAGCCCAACTTCACATCTTACTTTCTTTAAGAGTCGTGCTAAGAACATCTGCCAGGAGCAAAAGTAGTGTTTATCCACCAGATTTCAAGAGCCAAAAGGTTCCTGATTTAAATCTTCCTGAGTGTTCCCCTCTCCACAAAATTAGTGTTTTGCTGTCATGGAGACAGACGACTGAGCACTGATCTCTGCACTTTGGTCTGAAAAACAAGAAGCACTTGCCTGAGACCAGTTTGGATGAACTAGACCGTCCACCATTGGAAACAGTTCAGCTGTTAATAATTTGGCAGCTGATAGAAGGGAGACATAAGAAAAGAAAACAGTTCCTCCCCCTGCTTTGCCACGACCTTGCTTTCCTAGCAGATTGCGAGTTTCTTTCTAATGTAAAACCCGAATCTTTCTCCCTGCAGATTTAAGCTTCTCATTTCTTATCCTGTCCACCAAAGGCATGAAGAACTGATTTCTCCTTTCTTCTCTGCCTCTCCCGGCAGCCCCATGCCAGGGTCATGCCAGGTAATCATTGAAGAACACGGAACAAAACCACATCCGGGCAGATGCAGCAATGCCGGACAGCAACCTCATTTCCTTTTGAAGTGAACCATTATCACTGTTATCAACTATCCTCACACATATGTCATGGTAGGTTCAGCCAGACCGTGTTTCCCTTCCTGATCGGACATAGCATTCACATGTAACATCCAAAGCCTGAGGACAGTACTTCTGATGCCTGTTTCTCCCTTGAGCACGTTGGCTTTTATCTGACTATAAAGCTAAAATACCTTGGAATTTAAAAGACTGGGTTGTATTTGCTGCTACCTGTCTTACTTGGTCCTTCCAGGTGCTTTCCAACAGTCTGTTGTTCCATGTGCTTTCGGGTAGGAGGGTGGTACCTTCAGCTGACTCATCTGTGAGTCTTTTCTCCCACTTTCTCTTCAGTACACCTGCATGCTGCTGGGCTTCCAAAAACCTCATCCATCCAGCATGGTCTTCACGTCGCTTTATCTTCAAAGGTGAAAGCAAGAATGAACTTCAGGAACTACCCTCTAACCTGTTCTTTTCCTGTTCTGGGTTGAAACTGTAAGTTGTTGATAGAAATTGTGCTTGTGATGAAGCATGGGCAGAAAGTCAGGGAGCCCTAGGACAGCAGGGAGGTATAAGTGAGCTGGAGCTTGTGGCCCGCCAAGGAGGGCAGGAGAGGGATGCTGGTAGCATGCCTCGTCCCAGAGCGGAAGCCAAACGGCTGAAGGACACCTCCAAAAGCTGCAGACCAACCAAAACGAGGTGGGATCTCCCAGGCAGCCCAGGACAGAGCAGTTCAGAGCAGCCTTTGTGCAAAACAGCAGAACCATGACAGCTACAGTGGCTTTGCCCAGATGTCCCTAGAGAGTCCTTGCCTGTGGGACCGTGCCCAGAGAGCTGGCCCAAACACGCAGGCAGATAACCCTGGCCCTGGGAAACTGCTTTCTGGCTCCAAATCAAGCCAATACCTCCCTGTAATTTCTTAGTTAAGTGAAAGCTAAGTTGGGTGGAAGAAACCATCAAACCAAACCCTTAACCAGACAAGGGTTACTTGCATCATGAGAATGCTGTGGATGAACTACTAGTGAAAACAGATGCCATTTACATCACTATTAAAAACTGCCAACAAGCCTGAGGAGCAAAAAAAACCCTAAGCAACAAAAATATTACGGGTAGAGGCAATGCTTTTTTGAGGATCTTTTTGATGAAAGTGCTGATGCTGTTGCAGCAAGGCACTGGTCCATGAGTCTTCAGCGTCTCTCCCGTCACCAGCGAAACATTCCCACCTTCGAGAGAATTTCAAGCAGCCACGATCAACCCCACCACCAACCGTGGCTGAGAATGGATGTTTAGTAACTCATCTTCAAACCTGGCTGAAAACCAACGTGGGGTGTGGCAGGGCCAGTGGATTTGACTGTTCTTCATCTTGCAGACTCGGACTCCCACTGGCAGTGTATTTGATAGATTGCCAACAAAAGTGGAGTCAGTCTGATGAATGATGCTCTCTGCATCTCATTTGAATTCCAAAAGGCCTCCTTTTTCCTGGTAATGACAGTCAGCAGTAGCAGGGTAGCTCTGAAGTATTGAATGATTACAAATAACATTCACAAAATATCTTTCATTCAAAAGGGCCATTATAAGTACAATTTTCAGTAAGTTACAGTCTAGCCTATAGCACCGTATTCTTGCTTTGCTCCCCACTTTAAAGTCCTAATGAAGTTGCATAAGCAGATAGTGATTCTCAGCTCTCCTTTACTACTTCTTTGCCAGAATTTCACTAACAATTAATAGTATTTCTGTAGCAGTGTCATATTATAAACAATATTTCACATGCACAGAGTTAGCTCTTTGGGGAACAGATTTACCAACTTTGGCAAATAAGAGGCAAAGGATCCACATCTCATAAATAGAGAAGATCTAGTCCCAAGTGCTTAAGTCACACTGAAGTTAACCAGAAATAAGTAACATTCCAAGTGGAGTCAGGCTCCTAAAGTTATCTTTATCGACATGGACCTACTTGACTTGAAAAAAAAAGTCTATGGCAAAGGTAGGAACTGATTCGTCTTTGGTTTCGGTCCAAGGTCTTAAGGACTTGGCAGCAGAAACTCACAGTGCAAGAGGTACTTGATGCTTATTTGGTCAGAAAAACCCACCCTTTCCTTCCTGGGGTACAAGCTCCAGCGTTAGTCCCTGATGGTCCCATCTGCTGCTAGAGCAGCCAGACCCAGGGGCTTTAACCATGGCATGGAAGCACGGGGAACATCCAGGAGCCAGCTCAGGTAGACCATTCACTCCAAAGGCAGTGCTAGGGATCAAGTGAACGCAGCCTGGCTTTCTCAATCACACAAGGAAGCCGTTGCTTATTCAGATATGGAAAATGTTTTACTTACGTCCTCTGAGATTATTACTGCATCCCAAGCCCAACCTAAAGAGAAGCCCTGCCACCTTGCAGGGATGGAGAATAGGTAGCAACACAGAGTGGGAAAAGACTGCAAGCACAGACAAGCTGAGGTAGGAAGCAGCCTCACCCCCAGGGAGGCACAAGGGCTGGCGACCTTTGGGAAGGTCATCAGAGGGTTTTAGTGGGGAGCATCACAGGACCACCACAGAAGGACTCCTGCAGGACATGAGAAAAAACATTGCAGCTGCTGCCATGATCGGCAGTGCTTTAGTGGGAGCACTGCACATACGAATAGCACTGCGTATATGAATAGATCTGCCCAGCATTTAATTGTATTGGGAAGAACTGAGGTAGAATCTAGGTAATTTTCATTAATTTCTAGGTAACTTTCATTAATTTAAGGATCTTCTATCGCTCATTATACAAATGCACATGGTATTAAACCATTCGTTGTGAATAAAACTGTTTCATCTAAATTAAAAAAAAAAAAATTAAAACCCCTAAAAACTTTCCATAGTTTGCTATATGGGAACTTGCCTATTTTATGATCCAGGTTTTATTTTGGCAAGTGCTGAATTCAACAATTACACTAACACAGAAACCATAACCAGCTTAATCTTCCTGTCAGTCTGGGGATCTTTGATACAGCATGTCTACATTAAAAAGACTGTTATTATATTTTGCCTCTCGACTTAATTAAAGTCTCTTTTATGAGATGCTGTATTTGTAGCTACTTTCCCCTTCCTAAAATGAGCCATCTTGTCTGGTACAGTAATTATAACAACATCATTGAATCTGTATTCACAGCCTGTTTTTAAAATAGTTCACATTTCTAAGCGAAGACTGAAGATGTTTGTGGGTAGAAATGCTAATAAGATGAGTGTCTCTGGCTACGTTCAGTCGGAAATGCATGGATCGCATAGCACACCCCTTAACAGAAAAACATTTTTAAGTCCCCACGGAATGATACCCCCAAACTTTGCATTAGAGGGATGTCGCCCTCAGCCCTGCCAAGTTGCCACCATCCCAAGCAGCACACCAGGATACAAACACACACTTTTTTCCAGCAGGAAGTTGTAGTTAAAATCAGTCAGTTCAAGGTAGGAACAGGACTGAGCTGCCTTGGTCAGACTCTCCAGAGGCAAGCACTCATCCCAGCTCTGCAGCTGACTGATAGCACAACCACAAGTGACTCACTTCATCTCCTTGCGCAAGAGTTTCCTCTCCAATATTTGCCTCACATTTCATTACATGAGGAAACTGAAGCTAGCAGATCATCTTTTGAGTAGTGACTACAAAGTGCTTGGAACAAGCTACAGCTGAACTCCATCAGCAGTTTTTCCAGGTAATACTGGATGACAAAGAATGGCAATACTCTAGAATGGCAACAACTACACAACTGTTATACCCAAACCAGCTGTCCTCATGTTGACAGCATGACCAAAAATTTGCAACTCCTCTTTCTTCATCGGACCTCTATGTTCAGCCTATTCTTCAGTTGCTGTTCTTACTTTACAAGGAGGACGAGGACAAGGACATAACTTCCTACCTTTTGTAGCTCACTAGCAGGACACAGGGCAGAAGGGATCATTGAGCTTATCAGCTTCAGCTCTGGCAATCGCAGGCAGCTGTGCTGTGCTGTGCCGTTAATGCTTAGCCTTGACCTGTCAACGGGACTTCTATTCCCTCTTATCCCATCACTCCCCATCAGCTGCTCACACCACAGGCCAAGGAAGCTTTACCTCTGATTAAAAAAGAGAGCCACAGGTACAAAAAGTGAAAAGTCAAAGAAAATATAGTGAAAACAGGAGAAAAAAAAGGAGGAAAAATCAGTGACTTTGCCTGACTTCTCAGTACAACAGCAAATTCATTAGGAAAAAATGCAGAGCAGGCAGATGATGATACTTTTTCATAGCAGCCATCTTCTTGTTCTTAGCAACTGGAAATCCTTGTTAATCCTTGAAATCTGAATCCCACTCTCTAGAGCTCACATATTTCTGCCCGTTTCCTCTTTTGCATCTACCCTAACGCCACTGATGGCTGATCATTACCATCACGCTGAAGTCTTATCTAGGCCTTTGCTGTACTCCAAGGTACAGCACTTGCTTGATAAATAACAGTGTATATATATATATATATAACTTTAATTCACTCCTCTGCTTCTTGTTACCATTGCCCCCAGGCTCTTCCTTTCTGTTGGCTACTTTAATAACCAAAGATTTGTTTCACATGAGAAACAGAAGACAGATGAAGATGCAATGACACCACTGTAATCACAAGAGATTAATTATCTGGGATTCGGATACCTGTTCCTAACAAATGACTCATGCTAAGAGCTCCAGAGAAAGGATGGAAAAGCTCAGGTCCTTGGTGATCTGGGATGCTGGGAGATTTATTGCTTGGAGAATGCTTGGTGATACTTTTTTTACCATGCATATATGAAATGAAATTCATAACACAGTAATCTCCCATCCTATGGACAGACCTAACCCACCACACGTCATTTCAAGAGACAGTAGATTCAGTCTTTACCCTCTCTTTTTCCTCCCCTCTTTGCACCCCAATTCTTTGCGAACTAAAAATTATAAGTTTTGCAAAGTCTCTTTTAATCCAAGTTACTTACAGAAGAAAAACAGACACCCTGAGTACAAAGTCCTGTGGGAAAACAAGAAAGCTGCTGGTTTTGTTTGGTTTTGTTTTGTTTTTTAGTTTTACCTAGCTGTGTTACCACCATGTCTCCCTGCTCTCGATCGTCCCAGTCAGTTGCTATCAGTGCTTTATTAATCACTCTGCAGTAACCAGCTACTGGGGGAGATGAGCGTTTCCGCCTGTGCTGAGAGCTGCCGCTATCACATCCTTCATGCTGTGTATCGCATCTGACTCTCTTTATCACTGACATATTTTGGGAAGAATTTCCATTAAAAACAAAACAAAGAAAAGAAAAAAACAGAAACCCTTGACTTTGTAAAAGACATGAACTAAAATTAGAGCTTTAAAATTTGAGCTTTTTTAGTTCTTGCTAGTGAGGAGTCATCCAAATTAAATTCCTGAAATATATAGGAAAAGATGAGGCTGTTTTCTGGCACCATTTGAAGTAACCATAATGCAAGAGCTACTGATTGGGTAAGATTTCTGCTTTGTCAAAAACTCAGCCTAAACCCCAAATATCTCAGTTTTTACAGAAAGCCTGCAACAATAGCGCTTGAATTCCTGCCAGACATTCTGGGGACATTTTATGGATTGGAAATTGAGGGACAGAAACCAATTAATTTGCCCAAGCTTAAAAAAACCCTGTGACAGAGCCAAGAACTGATTTGAGATTGGAGTCTCAACATGCTGCCTAATTGCAGGCCTATCTTCCCCCCTCAGGCCCCAGCTTTCTATAGCTTTCTGCTATTTCCTCAGTAACCCACCTCTAAGATGCTTTTCTTCCCTCATTCCCATCAGATAATTTATGACGCTTTCAAATTTTTACTGCTAGAAGTCAGGGAACACCATCCCTAGACCTCACAAATTTAGTGCCTGAATTTGTTTCAGGAATAATAATAACACGATGTTGCATGCATTTGCAGAACTAAGAGATTTCTGCCATCTATTTCTTTGAAGCGTTTATTGCTCTTTCCCTCAGAGTTTATGCAGTGTGGCAGCAATGGAAGAAAATGCTTTCTTTCTTATTCCACTTCATATAAGAAAGTGGGAAACCGAACAATTACAGCGAGGTAAGTAGACCCTGAGATACACTGGTCAAGCACCTACAATCTAACAAATACAGGGACTAATTAAATTAGCCTTGGTTTTCTAAGCCTATTCTATGCCTCTAGAAATGCTTCATTTGTTACGAAGGGAGAAAAGAAAATGGAAGTGGAAAAGAATGGGAAAACTTGCCCCTACAGCAAGCTAAAATTTCTTCTAATAACAACAAAAAATACCTATGGCTTTTACATCCTATTCTTATTTCCACAGAAGCAAAAATTTGGGGTTAAGAGAGTTTAAAGCTTCTGCAGTGGTATCTCGAAATTACCAGGTGGTTAAAATGTTAGAGAATGATGATTTTCCTTTAAAAATGAAGCGGCAGTTTGTGAACAGTAGGGACTTATTCCTCATGATTTTTTTTTGAGGATACAAAAGTATTCAAAGCTTCTTTCTAATGACCTTGTTTTTAAAATCAATATTTTAAATTTTGGGTTTTTTTCTGCAGAATTTGTATATCAGCAGCATTTTTGAGTTTCCCATGCTGGTTTCTTATAGCCCAAAATTTCACTTGCTGACCTTTGGCCTAGTTCTCCACAGAGTATACTGTGGAAGCCCTGTGGTTTCTCCAAAGAGTTCATATTGTGGAGCAGAGAACGTTTTGTTCCTGTCCTGTTTAGCGTAGATGACAGCCTGCCAGCATAACATGGTCTTCGTAAATGGGGGAATAGTTGTTCATCCAGGTTTGCACTTTATTAAATTATTGTTCAGAGGCTATTCCAATGGGCATACGTAAATGAAGTGCAAGTGGGTCTTACACAGTCCAAGTCCTTAATTTTTTGCTATTGAATGTTATTAAATTGTGTAGGAGTCTGAAACAGAGGAGGGTTAAATGAAGGGATTTGCTATTAAAGCTACAGCCGTGCTGATATAATTAGGGGAAACTTGAGGTCCAAACTCTCTGCAATGTAAAATTCGGCATCTAAGAGAAATGCAAACCAACAGCAAGAGCTCTTGGGTTTCTGCATGAAAGGTGACCTCAGGCCTGGTTTTGCCTTCAAGCCTTTCCCCTTCAGCAATTGCCTTGCAACCTGCTTCTGGAGCGTGGCCAGCAGCAATGCCCTTGCTCTGGGCACCTGCAGCACCCCACTTCTCTCTGCTGTGTGGAAACAAAAAAACAACCAGAGGAAGAGATGGGCAAACCTCAGGCTGCTTGCTGAAGGACTGTGCTTCAGGGGACAGGGGGGACACATACAGCAGGAGGCAAGAGCCATGGTACTAATGTAGATTGCAAAATATTAAGTAAATGAGGGAAGAGCAGGTTTGGTGTCATGGGCTGGTTGAGAATACAGTCAAGAGATTGACACTATTTAGAAAAGTCAGTGTAGACAAAGTTTTCTCGTACGGATTAAAAAACCCCAAACACATCTTTAGAAGGGATATTCAGTTGCAAAGCAACTTGTTTAGGGAACTAACAGCACACATTAGGTGAAGGGCTCTACAGTGTACCCAGAACACTGATGTGAAGAAAAAGGAGACAAACAAAAGAGAAGTGTGAACTCTAAAACGGCTACGTGTCTATATATGTAATTTCAGAAACATGGGAGAGAAGGTACATTTGACAAATGAGAAATAAACAAACCGTGTGCAGAAAGGTAGTTGGGTATAGTCTGGGAAAGATCTCACATCAGCCTACATTATCATGGAAGGTGCAGTTGGCTGAATTCAACATATGTAATATTAAAGACATTTTCTGATGGAAGAGAGTGAGCTAGTTCCCCCAAAAATGTGAGCTACACCCACAAACAACTGTTGATGTTAAAAAAAGCATTGTGCATATAAAATACCATTCTGAAAGCCTGAAGATTTCCATTCCAGTGTTTTAGGGAAAATGAGGAACAAAGGGAAAATGAGTTTAAAAAAGCAGCAGCACGTTTTAGGCCAAAACTTTTGACCCAGTTCTTCTCCAAGCACATTTAAATTGGTTGTCTTCATCAGTCCCTCAAGTCTAGGCTGGTTACAGAAAACCTCAGGATTTCAAAGAGACAAACAGAAAATAAGCTACAAGAACTTCAGTGTAAAGAAGAGCGAGCTTGTCTTACCCAAATAAATATGCAGTTATCAGATTCAAGTGGCATGGAGGGAAAAAAAGATCAATGCTTAAAGAAGTTGCTTTAAAAATGAAACAAAATTCTCCAACAACTCCAAATAGTTGAGGAAGAAAATGTATTAATTTTCTGCAAAAACTGTTTTCAGCCTGCAGTTACTGAATCAGGACCTAAATATCCTGAATTATCTTTAATTGGCTCAGCATTATCAGGCCTTCACCAGAACGCTACCTGCTCACCCCTCAGCCACACCTCCACATACATATACAGAAGACTTTTCATCTTCTTTGATGCAATATTGCAACTAAGGAGAGTAGAAACGGCTGGCATTTCAACCCTGCTAGCTTGGATCATCACCAGGCTGTGACATTGTCCCGGTGGAGAAAAAAGGAATGTTTCTAACAGAACCGCACTGTCAAAACTGGAACAGGAGTCACCTCAAGCTATGAACTGGGTTGGTATGATTTCCTATTATAATTTTCATTATTCCTCTACATCTCTTTTCCATATTTCCGAGGCTTCAGTTGCTCTGTTCTTTAAGAACAATGATTGATTTTGAAAGGAGCCCAGATGACCACTGTAAGCACTCATATACAGGAATGTCAGTTTAGATTTACACAGGAATGCCAACTTATACTAAGTGCAGTCCATTTAAGGGCTGAAATTCTGCTGAAGACGTCAAAAAGGAGCTCTACTGAGCAGGATGTGGTCCCAGAAGGATTTAATAACTACTTGGAAAGAGAGATTCAGAACAAGCAGTGGAGTAAGCCCAAAACGTGGTGTTGCTTATGGGGATTATATCTTGTTTTTCTTTTCTTCCCCACCCCCATGACCCATTCTTATTATTAAATGGCTCAGGGAAAACCCTGCACAGGTTTTTCAGAAAATACCTGTCATGCAGACCTGGTGGAGTCTTGTCTACCAAACTGACAACCTGCATCTTCAACAGCTCGTCATCACATTCTTGCTCTGCTCAGTGACCCAGTACATGCAGGTGGTCAGGAGTTCAAAGGGCACCTTTAGTGTGCAGAACAAGTCAAGATGCTTTAGGATGTACTGTGCTTGGCACAGAGAAATAATCTGGCAGGACCTTGTGTGCAACATTTTACTCCATAATGCTGCAGCATGCTGCCTGGTCCAACATGATGACTTGGACACTGTAATATCATTTTCTACAAGATGCATTGAAGAAATAAGCAAGTTCAGTCCCAATTACCAGAAACCTTGTTCTTTCTGCCCAAATTCTACCTGGTATCACTCAATAATCTGTGAGAAAAGTCCCCAGATGCCCAGTGGCAGAACATAAGGACCATAGGACACCCATGCAGAATGTGAGTACGAGGAATATAGAGTCCTTGTCACCAAGGCACAGTGAAATCATGCCCTCTCTCAGCTCAAAGCAGCTTTCTTTGCCATAGCAAAGCTGCATGCTGTAGTGAAACCCCATGATGGCAAACCACTGCACCTGTGGCAGCTGGTTCACCCCAAACCAGTGCAAACTAAGAGGTGGATCTAACATGAACACTCAAAAACACCAAGAGAATCTCAGCTCTCTAAGGCTATGTTTTACTTGGAAAATAAGCTTTTTATGTAGAGAAACTGAACTATGCCAGATAAGATGCAAGCAAGTCTCTTCCTTGCCATCCATGGCCATGCAGGGCAGATCCCAGCCTCTGGGCTTACCTTTGGGCAGCTCGACAAGGCTCCTAGTTTGCAGTGAGCCCTGTGCAGTCCCTCTGAGCCCCAGGGAAAAGTCTGTCTTTCCCTCTTCTCTGAATCCAGCTGGGAGCACTTTTGTCTTGGGAGTTTCCCAGTCTCTTTGCCCACTGCCTGGCTTTCTGGGAGGCTGTGTTGAACACATGCCTTCCTGGGGTGCAGGCACACAGTCCCTTTTCCAAAATGGGGTCCCCACCTCACCCAGGATCAGCAGCCAGAACAAGGCAACTGGGGGGGGAGTCTTCCTCCCTGGTGCCTGGCTATGCCCTGCTGACAAAGTGTGGGATCGAGCACATGAAGATGCAAACCAGACAGCTACTGCATGTCCCCCTGCCCGCGGCCAAGCTCTCAGGAACAGTGAGCTGTCCCCTGCAGCTCTCCCTTCCTGCCATTTGAGGATGAATACAGTTTTTAGACATGTTTCTATGGGAACGAGGCTTAACACAGTCAGACTGTCTTGTGTCTGCCTAATAACTTCTGAACCTTTTGGCTCATCCCAGCCAGAAGTTGACAGAAGAGGAAGACTTAGAGATAATCTAGTTCCTCAAGCTTCGTGAGCACAGGGGCTGAGCGAGTAGCAGGGAGACAAAGCGTACTCTAAGTGCCTTGACAAATGGAAAAGCTGTAGCTCAACCTCACACATTAACGCCAGCTACGTGAGCCATTTTATGAGGTCCGTCTGTTCCCTAGGAAGAAGACATCCACTGGGCCAGTGGTCAACTGGCAGACAAATCTACTGGAAACAAGGCTTCATCGGTACCTGTGCACACAAAACTGCTTGTTCTTTCTTCTCTTCCTATAGGTAGAAATATAAATAGCACTTGATTCTGGAAACCCTGAGGGATGAAAGATCAGGCTGATATTGTTTTCATTTGCTGCTGGACAGGCTTTCTTCACTTTTTTAAACCCCTTCTTTTCCTCAAGATTTTAATTTGAATTTTGGAGTTCTATTTTCTGTATCAATGCATACATTTACAAGCAAACTTGCATACATGCACCTTTTCTTTTGCTCTAGTGATATTACCAGACAGTTAAAACTGGGAACATCTGGATGAAAATCTCTATGTTGTTCCTGTTCCTGTATTGTAATCCTGGCTCCAGCTGGGCTGAGAGTTTTACCATAGACTGTAATGGGGTCAGAATTGCAGTTCTGCTGCATAAGGTTCACCGGCATTCACAGTTACTGCTTTGGAAATTGCAGAATTTAATCCCAAATGAAATAAGTGTAGTTACAAACTGCTATAGAAATAACTTCGACTTCACACAAAGGTTTCTAATTTTACCAACAGATAAGATCTTATTTTCAGGTGAATGACCCATATCATAAAGAAGATAGATAGAAGGTAATACTGAGGGTTTTTTTAAACTACATTGTTCACCTGGGGATGCTATGAAGCTATAAGGATAAGGCATAAGTGGTGTTTTCCCCTATGGCAAGTTCTCAGCTGAAGGAACAACTGGAGCGTAACTGAAGAAAGACATAAAAGCTGCTCTAGGTCCACTGAATATTCTGCCTCTCAGTAATTTAGTGTGTTTAAAATGGAGGATCCTTTCTACATTAGGAAAGAAGGTTACCAGCTTGCCAAGCGAAAATATTTGAGGCTCGACTCTATTGAGGACTCCTCTTGGGATGGCCAAATGAGAGCACCCAGAGTGCCAGTCCCCGCCATTGGTGCTCAGAGCCATGGAAACTGCAGCAGGGGCTGGCTGCAGCCCCCTCCATTAGCATCCTCAGGCATAAAGACTTGCCTTTGGCTAGCAAGAGCCAAAACTGATGGCTTGCTTACATTTTGCAGTGGTTCACTTGCTGATTTTTGACTACTATTTGCACTGTGTGAGCTTCTATATCAAGACACTGCTGCCGAAGCCGCAGGTATGGTGCTCAGAGCAGCTTTAGCAAGAGCTTTTCCCAGCCCACGTGCCACCGTTCACATTCCTCGTCTCACTTGTGCCATGATTCACTCCTGTCCTTCACCCTCCCAAGTAATCATGTTAACTCCTGTTGGATATCTTGCTAAATAGTGGCATACCAGTCAGGGCAGGCTTTTATTCTTGCTTGTTGACAGCAATGATAACAGTTTAGCAGGGATACACACCATGCAAGACAAAAGCAAAGACCCCCAAATGTTCCCCTACATTTAATCATAGAAAACAAAACGCAGTGTTCCCTCATAAATTTTGCCATAACATTATTATTACTGGATCACAAATGTTAGTCTCCTCCTGGCATCCTCCCTTCCCGCAGAGTTTAGATATAGATGATTCACTGAGGGCTTAAGAAATCAGCACAACATGAAACAGTATATATGAAATGTGATTTTTTTTTCCCTTGGATTTACTCATTTCTACAATATTAACAGTGAGGAATGTCTTACAATAGTCCCAGATCTGTTTTTCCTTCCTAGCTCATTTAAATTGTCTCTTGGGTACCCTAACCTACTTTCTGAGACTATACAGCTGCCTTTCCTTGTAGCATGCTTGCTTTGCAAGTTTTCCCTTTATAAAAAGGTTGAGTAGTTTGCTTTCAACTACTTTGGCTTTTGTTATCTCTTTAAATACTACTACACTCATTGAAAGACATAATCTGTACCCTGCCTTATGTTACAACCTAAGAGGAGCAGTACGCTGATACAGAAACACAGGCGTATCAGAGTGCAAAACTGTCATTAAAGGGAGAGGAACTCGGTTCTCCTGCAGCAACATAGCGATGTTTTATACTTCATAACCTTCCACAATGTCTCCGCTGAAGGAAAAATAAAGCAGTACATTTTGACTTGGGAGTATGAAAGAGTTTTTACGTTATTTTTGCTTGGAAAATGGATAAAAGCATTTAAATAGCTGTAATACAGAAGCAACCATCCTGTCACAATAAAGCATTTTGTTGGGCTGATCATCTTCCCCAGACTCTCAAGACCTACTGCCCAAGTACTTGTTCTGTCTGACCTCTAATTCATTAGGCTTCAGTTTGTTTCAAAGGTTTTGCCAAATTGGGAACCTCAGGCAAATACAGCATCTCAGTGAGCTGGCACAAATGTGGGTCTGAGACATCCCTGCAGCTGCAGCCAGAGAAAAAAAATAGGATCTGGGGTGAGGACTGAGCAGAAAAGGGCAGGGAGGAGAGAGGGTACATCTCACCCAGGACCCTACTGAGAGGTGAACTGGTGGGCTGGGAGGCAATTACCACTCAGACAGCAGGCATGAGCCTCTCATGTCACAAGAGCATTTGGGTATTTGGATCCTGTGGGGCAGCAGAAATGCTAAGCATTGTAGGGTAGTCTGTTATTTCACAGGTTCAACTGGCTGGTCATAATGGTACAGCACCTAGCTCTGTGGCATCATCTCCTACAGCCAGGGCTTAGCGGCACTGGCATAAAATAAATACCACCACTTTGGAGGTGTAATATTTCTCAGTCATGAAGGATTTCAGGATTTACAAAGCGAAAATGTCAGTTAATTCAGTGAGAGCATTTTCTTGTCCAGAATTCAGTGAAAGTGAACCAGGAGCCCCAGGACTTGGGATGTGTTTTTAAGTGACCACGGACACAGAAGGCCATGGGGATGTCTCCCCAGTCCTGATTCCCACTGCAGAGAGGATCTGAGAACAGGGAATTCTGCGCTGTAATAGGGAAAAGTTGATTTTTAAATTGCACTGGCTGTGCCAGCAACTCCAGCTCTTGCGTGAAGCCACTCCTGGCTCAAGGACCAGATATGGCTCTCAGCTGCCTGTTTCACAGTGAAGCTGTGTATTTTGGCATAAATATGCCAGATCTGCACCTGCTGGCAATTCCCTGCTGCAATGCACCCCCACAGAGCTCTTCCAAGGCCTTGTCTGAGGAGGCTTCAACATCAGGACTGGGGGACCATCCAACTTCTCCATTTCTGCAGCTCCATGGTCAAAACCCCACAGGACCTACTCCCAGGAGCTGGCAACAAACCCACCTCAGCTGATCAGTTGGAACTAGACCTGCAAAAAGTTCCACCTCCCCTCTGACTCTTTCATCTCCAGGTCAATGACAGTATGATTTCTTTGCTCTGGGACTGGCCAGTTCACAGTTTTCAACAGCTCCAAAGAGCCCGTTCTCTCACTGTAGCCTCTCAAGTCCCTTGAGGTTTCACCTGATCTATGCATTTAGCAGCGACCTAAGCAATGGACTTACTTATTTTTCCTTTACCGTCATCTATAAGGAGATCTCACTTCAAATCTGCCAGCCAGAGTCTTCAGGAAATACCTTAGGAACAAGCACCAAAGAGAGGAAAGCCAGTGCCATCTGTGAGGAAGTGAGAGCAGTTGAAAAGGATGGACAAGTGTTCGTGCACCAAGGGAAAGGCAACCCAAGGAGGAGGCAGCAGGATCCCCAAATCTCCAGCAATTACTGCAAGGAAGAGAGCTGACTGGTCAGCAGGGCAATGCAAGCCATGCTTTGGTAGGGCATGCGTATAGCCTGGTCCAGGGGGAGCGTTCACAAGTCTCTCTCAAAAACCCTTACAGCTCTGATGAGTTATGGTTTATTCTCCAGACTTATGACAAACAGACGGGTGTGAGAACTGACAGCTAACACGTGGAGTTGACACCGGGCACCCACAGGGCCTGCAACCCCAGCCTTTGGTTCACTCCGTCTGCAACTTGAAGTGGTACATTGCTTTGGTTGTTTGGTTTTGTTTTTTTTTTTTTTTTTCCAGACTGCCTCAGCCAGCAGGCAGAGTTGGACACTCATGGCAGAAGGGTCTCTCCTTGTTGGTGGTCAACTAAATTCTTTCCCTCTAACTTTGAGTAAAGTACCAGTTTAATCTCTAACACTCTGACTGGAAGCCTACTCTGACACTTAAACAAATTTAAAAATCATATCAAGCTCTTTAAAAAAATCCAGGCCTTCATTATCATGAAGTGGGGAGTTAATCAAAGGATGTTTTACATTTTCCAGGGAAGAAACCTCTGAAGCATTTCCATTTAGTTTGCTGGAATTTAAGGAGCAAGCTAATTAATTTGTGGCCTGTAGAAGAACTCAAGAGCTTGCTGTAAATTCTTAAAGACCTTTTAAAATTATTTAAATGTTACAAAAAGCACTGAGGCACCACCCCTGGAGACTGAATATGCCTTCTTTTCTGCAGAAGGGGTCAAGCTGCTGTATGTTTCTCAGTATCACTAAACCAGCATGCCTCAGACCAGCTAACCTGGGGTGGGAAGTCAGATGTTCATCCTACACTGGTTCGTGATTAAACACACACTTAATTCCACCCTTTCTCACACACACATATTTGTCTCAAGGCTCGGCAAACTTCAGTAGAAGACAAACTTTGGACTTAACTGCTATGCTGAATTAGATCCTTGTACTTGGCTTCTCTATGGAGAAGAGTAAATATCAGCAGTTACAGCTGTGATTCTCTGCCTCGTAAAGCGGAATGAGGCTGGAATTAAATCAGAATGTCATCCACAAGAGATAGTAGAAAGGTAACAAAAAATTTGGCCCTCATCTTCAGAAGAGGTGTAGCTGCTCAACTACCATTGAGCAGTAGTTAAAGTTACTGTAAAGGCTGTAAGTCTGAGATTTGGGAATTCATGATGGCATGATTGCTTTACTGTGGTTGAGTCTATTGCACCATATCTCATTTTCCTCCTTATCCGAGCTGCTGTCTCCCTCGCCAGTCATCAAGCTCCAGACCCTTCAGGCCCCTGATCTCAAAGGGCTTCATCACAGAGCTCCTGAAAAAGGCTGGTTCTTCTGATCAAATCAAAGGATGTCTCCTCACTCTTTAGCAAGAGTAAGCAAAGGTAAGTAACTATAATACAGTAAAAATGAAGCAACTTTCTACTGAATCCGTGCTTTGACTTTGGAATCCTACTCCATCCCTCACACCCTGCAGGATTTCTAAACCAACTTCCTTGGAATCCATATGGGAAACCTCAGTTTATCCCCTTCCCCAAGCTCTAATTAGGAAATGGTAAGTTGCTCATTCCTTGCTAGCCACCTGTGCGTCATTCCTGACCTTGTCGCTCCTAGACACCTAGCTATACTATAGGAGACCTATTTCACTCCCTTGCATTTCCTTCAAGCCTGGACTCCAGGAAGGTGATGTCCACTCACTGCAGGTGTCCCCATCTCTACTGAGAGCAGAAGACTTAATTTTTTCTGCTCCTAAAGTCTATCGCTTGGAAAAGAATCTAAGATAGGTTTAGCAAAAATGAGCATAAGCCTTTACAAGGATCCTTCCCCCTCTCTGGAGAGGACACGAGGGAATTGAACACACAGTTCCCACAGACCATTTCCAAGAGGCAGGAACCTAAATGCTCCTTAAAGTGCTCAGTAAGCACTTTAGTGCACACGGTGTTCTACTTTCAGCCTTGCATGCAGTGTTTTATTGCCAGCCAGTGCACATTATATGCAACACTGAATACAGGGAGGAACAACAAGGTGATTTATGAGAGAAGGCTGGCAGCAGAACTTCTGACTGCTACTACACTTCAGAGCCTTGGATCAAGAGCTCTGAGCTTACTCACTTGCATGAGCAAATCTGAACCACACTGAATAATTTATTTTATCTCCTTCACTTGACTCCAGTACTGACTCAAAGGGCCATCTTATGTGCCATGAACTTGGTATTGTTTCAACATATCATATGTGAAGGAGTCAGAAGAATATTATTTGTCCTGATAATATAGTTTGTGTAAGAAAATTCCAGTGGGGCTTCAAAGGGAAAGGAACTACTCCGAGATATCACTTCATTAAATCTTTGTATTTACTTAAGGAACAGTGTTACAGTAAGATCTATAGAAAAACGGGCATTGGGTGGAGATGAGGTCTAGAAATGAGAGTATTTATTTTAATAAAAAAGAAGTGGAAGCCAGAAAATGTTTAACACAAAAAGGAGGTGTATTTTTGTGAAGATTTCCATATAATCTAAATCCATCCTCTCCATTCCATGTTGACGGGACATTCTGCACCAGCACGTTGGTTCAGACCAGAGCATCACTGCTGTTTGCCAGATCAGCCAGTGTGCTAACGCCCCAGCAGCTCTGCACGAGGCAGAAAAGCCAGTGGATGAACTCCAGCGGCAGAAACATGTCACAGCCCTTCTTCTCCTGACTCACCAACACAGCTGACAAACCAAGCCAGGGGAACATTTGACATTTGTTCCTGCTTATAGAAGACCCACTCAAGAACTTTAAAGAGCACAAAGACCTCATCATCAAACAGGAACCATCGTACAAGTGCAAGTCATGATCATAAAAGAGGAACAGCTCTTCAGAGGGACAATACCAGTAAGAGGACATAGCTCCACTGGCTTGAATAAATGCCCATCACAGAGCATTCATGCTTACCACTTGCCCTGTGCTTTATTACAGAGCTACCAAGAAGATAATTTAGACTCCTCATGTCCTTGGCTGCTCCTAGGTTTCCCTCCTGCAAGCTCACTCACTAAGAAACATCAGGTCTCTTGCACAGAGCACAAGAAGGGTTTTAGGGTCTGTTGGAGGTCCCTGTCATGCACAGCTAGGGTAGGGCCAGCCAGAGCCAGGACCTGCTGAGACCTGTGAGCTGACACAGTTCCCATCACACCAGCACTACACCATCTGTGCCAAATGGGGAAATGTTGATCCCTGGGCAGTTCTAGCCAATTTTGCCTGCTAATGCAGATGAGTGCCAACACGTGCAAACAGCGCACTTTAAAGTGTAGCACACATGCCCTCGCACTGGAAAGCAAAGCCTGACCCCATCCCCAAAGGTGCCAGCTATGCTCTCCAGCTCAACTCTGCTGTGAGGTGCACCCCGACATCTCTGCTGCACCACAGGCTGGAACAGCCAGCTCCAGCTGCTCACATCCAGGGGCGACTGGATATACCCCAGCCCAGCTACTCAAGGCATTTTTATGCAGCTGTTCAGTAAAATGTACATTTTTGCACCAGTAAAATGTAATTGTGACAGATACGGAAGTGTTTCTTAGTGTTTTATAGAAAAGACCCTGTCCTTCAAAGGAGTCCAGCTGGGCAACCCTCTGCAGCAATTCTCTGCAGACCTTCATGAAAAGGGGCCAGGACACAGGCAGGGAGAGCTACATCCCTGCAGCTGAGGGCTGAACGAGGGCTTGGGCTTCCTAACCCTCTTCTGCCCAAAATGTTAAATGGATCGTTCACTAGTAACATCCTTATGTCTCTAGGGTGGAAATGAGGAACACCTCTTAAAATTAAAAGCTGAACCACTGCCCTTAACAGAGTGTGCATTTTTACTGCCATGCATGCTTTTCTACCATCATAAAATACGCAGTTATATTAATTATCCAAGTCATCATGGATATTATCCAAATTATCCAAAGCATCAATTTATTATTTAAAATGGCATTTAGTATATTTAATCAGTGCCTAAGCTCTTTAAAGGGGTAATTCAAATTAATTTGACATTCAGCATTTGCAGAATCAATATTTAGCAGGTTTGTATAATCTGTCCAAGTCTGTTAACACACACACAAAAAGGTCTCTCCATTGTTGAATTTCAAGCAGAAATGAAAGCAACAACTTCCATTAGTTCTAAGAAGTGGAGACAGCCAGGAGCAGAAGACAAAAATATCAAATCACTTCTAACCCAAAGATTCCTGAAACATATGAACACTGGTGAAATGAAAATGTGATATATTTTTTGATTCAACTTAATTTTCATGTCAAATTCCAGCACATATGATCAGGTTTTTTTCTAAATTTAACATGATAACAGGAACACACTCAGGATATTGTGAAAAAGCTAATAATACTCAGTAATAAAGTATCTGTCCATCATCCCTATTGTTTTGTACATGCTTAAGGAAAGAATAAAATCTTTGAAGAACTTAAAACTGCAGTGAGTAAGCTTCACCTAAAACCATGTCTGATAGAAAACATCTAACAGCCTTTCAGATGGACATGCCTTAACATTTCCACATGTTCAAGTACTGACAAAATTAATTCCCTTCTGTAATTCTGAAGTTTTTGTCCCGCTGAGATGTGTGACTTGAGCTGTGGTGAATATAAGAAGACCAGTTCCAAATTTACCATCACAATCAAGTGATTTATATAAAAACCAGTGGAAAAACCTGTGGCATCCTTTCACTGTTTCTGCAAGTCATTAGTTTTTGTACATTCACATTTCTTGGCAAAAAGGTTTAAGAGTTTAGTTCTGTGGTGGGTTGACCCTGGCTGGACACCAGGTGCCCACCAAAGCTGCTCTGTCACTCCCCTCCTCAGCTGGGCAGGGGAGAGAAAATGTAACAAAAATCTTGTGGGTCGAGATAAGGGCAGGGAGAGATCATTCACCAGTTACTGTCATGGGCAAAAGAGGCTCAGCTTGGGGAAATTAGCTTAATTTATTGCCAATCAAATCAGAGTAGGGTAATGAGAAATAAAAACTCAATCTTAAAACACCCTCCCCCCACCCCTCCCTTCTTCCCAGGCTCAACTTCACTCCCAAATTCTCTCCCTCCTCCCCCCTGAGCAGCGCAGGGGAATGGGGAATGGGGGTTGTGGTCAGTTCATCACACGTTGTCTCTGCTGCTCCTTCCCCCTCAGGGGAGGACTCCTCACACTCTTCTCTGCTCCAGTGTGGGGTCCCTCCCACAGGACACAGTCCTCCATGAACTTCTCCATTGTGAGCCCTTCCCACGGGCTGCAGTTCTTCACAAACTGCTCCAGCGTGGGTCCCTCCCACGGGGTGCAGTCCTTCAGGAACAGACTGCTCCAGCCTGGGTCCCCTATGGGGCCACAGGTCCTGCCAGCAAACCTGCTCCAGTGTGGGCTTCCCACGGGGTCACAGCCTCCTTCGGGCATCCCCCTGCTCTGGTGTGGGGTCCTCCACGGGCTGCAGGTGGATGTCTGCTCCAGCGTTAGCCTCCATGGGCTGCAGGGGCACAGCCTGCCTCGCCATGGGCTTCACCAGGGGCTGCAGGGGAATCTCTGCTCTGGCGCCAGGAGCGCCTCCTCCCCCTCCTGCCTCACTGACCTTGGTGTCTGCAGAGCTGTTCCTCTCGCATATTCTCACTCCTCTCTCCAGGCTGCTGCTGCGCAGCAGGTTTTTTTTCCCCTTTCTTAAGTATGTTACCCCAGAGGGGCTACCACCGTTGCTGATGGGCTTGGCCTTGGCCAGCGGCAGGTCCATCTTGGAGCTGGCTGGCATTGGCTGTATCGGACATAGGGGAAGCTTATAGCAGCTTATCACAGAAGCCACCCTTGTAGCCCCCCCGCTACCAAAACCTTGCCATGCAAACCCAATATAAGTTCTGAGACAATAACAGAATTATCATCTGTCTCTTTTTCCATACTCTTACAGTTCATAATGAGCAAATTAGTATGTAAAATTTGCATAAACTGTATTATTCCTGTTTTTACAGGTCTGTACAAGATTTCTCAACTCACTGACAAGTGTAAATCTCTTCTCCTTTCAGGAGGTGTATCTTCAAATGCTGAGACAACCACCAGTGTCATGGTCATCATTTAGGTGGAGCTGTAATTTCAATGACTGAGAATATAAAAATAACACTGAGATTCAAGCTTAGATCATGATTGCTCTCTCTTTTCTGCACCTTCATTCTAGGCCAGGAGATCCTAGAGACTGTCCCCCATACAGCCAACATCTAAGACGTGATACAAGTTTATAAATCAATAACACCTTCAGATATCAAATGGTCATGTTGACATCGTCATCCTGCTATAGCCTTACAGGCAGAGGACTCACCCTGTAGAAACATTTTAGGTGTATCTTTTTGCCTTTGGCAGCTGTTAAAATAATTTCTGCATAAAGCTGATTTTAAATGCACTGCATAAACGCAAACTGTTGTTTGAGGAAATGTAGCAGCCATGGGCAAGGATATTACAGACTGAGTCATTCAGAAATGAGTATTTCCTCTCCCAGGGGCATATCAGTCATTCCCTTATCTTTACCTGAGTCTGATCACATTCCTCATCCTTCTAGCAGCCTTGGTGGAGCTTTGCCAGAATCTCTTCCTTAGTGTGTCTTGGTTTTCATTAAATGCCTGAGACTTTCATCTCCCGTCTTCTCCAGTCCTCACCCCAGGCTCACAGGGAGCTGCATCTCAAGGCTGTGCCACCTTCCTGCTGCAATCCCTTGGCTGCAATGGAGGCACTGGTGGCTCAGCCATCTCCATGTCCATGGGCTGCTCAGCCGAGATGAAAGTATCTGCAGCTCCATCAATGCCTCTGCCAAAAGGCCTGGCCCTGCCAGGAGGACCTGTCTGCCTACCGTTACTCAAAGTCCTGTCCTACACACAGCACCCACTAAATCTTTACAATGAAAACATGAGCATCTACTGGTAGCAAGCCTTTGCTCTTTGCACAGCCATTAATGGACCTCTTTAGTAGCGTCCTTCCTTCTAATCCAGGTAAGCAAATCACATGCACATGCCAGAAAAGCCTCCTCCGCCCCAGTCATGTTTCTCACCTGAAACTACACCCTGAATTTTTTGTGGATGTGACAATCCAAGGTAAGGTCAAAACAAGAATACCTTTTCTTATACCCTCTTTTTCAAGCTCTCCTGTCCTTTATTAAAAGTTTAGGTTTCCTCAAGATGACTTTACAGTGTAAATCAAATTTCATCAAGCTACATATAGCTTAGTTGTGCTTTGCAGAAGGTAGTTTGATCCAGCACTCCTGAGAATGACTTAAAATAAGGACCAGATACCACCTCACTGGGAAATATTAGCAAGCAAGAATACCCTTCCAAGAAGGAACAGTTCTTTTAAAGACAGAAACAGTGAATTGTCACAATCAGAAACCAGAGACGTAAACAATGCATTCCTGAAAGTAACACTGAAATGCATGAATGGGTAAGCTTGACAAAATCAGTGTTTCTCATCCCAGATTCGTCCATCTCCTTGAGGATAAGCAGTTGCTTGCTGGCCACCACAGGTACCGTGCATCCGTTTGCTGGTGATACTGGGGTGCCAGAGGTCTCGGTCCAGCCCAGGTGCTGTCTGTGGAAATGGGCTTTTCTGCCTGCTCAGGGCCCCACAGATAAACTGTTGTACAACATATTGGACAACACACACAACTTACTAGCTGCCACTGAGACTGTCCAAGACTCCCAATTAAAGTTTTCAGTTACCATAAATGCTCCGTTACTGGAGATAGACCCCCAATAACTCTAGGCTCTGTTATTTTCCATTAATATTTCCATAACTCATACATGCATGATCCTGACCTTTGTATGATCCTCTTTCATCCACTTACCTTATTCATTCTGAAGGTCTCTTCTTCAATGGTCTTCCATTCTTATTTATTGGGGATGCCAAAAAACCAGTTCATTAGCACACTCTTTTATATGCCAAAGCCATTAATGAAAACATTACCATGAGCTTTCCCACAGGGACAGACGTTGGGAAGCTTCTCCAGCAAATTCCTGCTGCCAAAGCTTTCATCCTCCCTGTGAGCCAGTTCCTCGCAGACTGCACCATTCCTGAAGCAGCACTAGTCTTCTCTATTTCCCTAACATTTCTCCCTGCAACACCATTTCATATATGCACAGTGCAGCGGCACTTTGCCTCATTTACCAAGGATAGGATGGATTAATCTAGCATGTTCCAGCCTTTCTTTATACCTTATCCTATCCATTTAATTCTTTTTTTTTTCTTCAAAACTTGTCTTAAATCTTTCATGCTATTGAAATCAGACTAATGAGACCTGTTCAGCTTGCACTCACCAACCTCAACAAATTGTCCAAAGGACACTTATGAAGCCATCAGACATTTCCAGCAAGGATCAGGAAGCTGTATTAACAGTAAACGAAACTTAATCTGCAACTATGTGCTTTGTTTTGCCCACCACACACAAGGGAGAGGGGTTAAAAGCAGGGCGGTTGTAGAGGGAGGTTAACTAGGATGAGCAGGAGACTACAGCTTATCACAAAGAGTGAAAAAGGATGGTTTGTTTTGCTAACCATGGGCTAGAAGGAATATGAGTGCACTTTCTAAATACATCACAGGACAAAGCATAAACAGAAGGAAAGCATTTCGTAGTCTCAGGGTGGCACAAAAGTAAATGATTACCAGCCCTGGAGACGGGGTAGCGGAGCTAAGGAGTATCCATCTCCATTTAAAGAAATCAATGTATTTAGTAATGAGACATGATTGATTGTCTGCTATAGGAGGAAACCAAACTCAGTGTTACTGAAGTTGCAAACAAGCTTTCAGAAAGTGTAAGCCCAAACTCCTAAAACAGTTGAGAGGAGAAATACTGCTTGCCCACCTTCTGAGGAGCACTCTGACCACCTGCCTCTGAACTCTCCAGGTCCCTCCTTTGGAGCACCGGACACCAGGTAGCTGGGAAATTGTGGCATTACAGGCTGTCTCCACTGCTGCCCACCTGTGCCCAGCTGTGCTATATGCACCAGCAGCCTCAGTAGAGCAAGTTCAGCCCCCAGCCCACCACAACGGGCACACACAAACAGGAATCACCCCATTCCTGGGCTGCTGTGGGCTGGACGGGGTCCAGCTCCCTCCATTCACCTCCTGTGGTCACCCTTCCTAACCAGTACCTCCTCTCTTCCCTCCCTGTGATATCCCTGTTCCTTTCCCTTGCTTTTCTTCTTCCCACAGCCTCTGCAGTTTTCCTCTCCCTGCACCCCTGTGACGTGCTGATTTGGGGGACAGGGCACCCCCTCTTCCCTGAAGCATCTCAGGTGCATGCTCCTTCACTACACTGGGCCATCTTGCAGCTCCAGTGTAACTGCAAAAGGAAAGAAGCAGGGAAGTTCCCCTGCAAAGGGAGTCTCTGTTGCATATACATCCTCCCAGACAAGAAAGAGGGACCACACAAGCTCACTGTTAAAGCCTGCACTGCAGTGGTTTGCCTGTGAAAGTCATTTGAACATCACAAACAAAAAAAAGACCTCCTGGATACTGTTCCATTTTCATAGTCACCTTCTGAGTCCAGCCGCATGCTGAGCCCATTATTCCTCGTTCTGTCCTCACTCGTTAACAGTGATGATACTCCATCCCCGACGTCTTTACTGTTTCCTGTTGTGTACCTGTAGCCATCGCATCTCCACTCAGGCACTCTTATTTAAGCTCAGCCTTCTCTGATCAGTTCTGGCTTTCTTTGCTCTTCCACCCGTGCTTAATTTTCAGACAATTTTTTGGACTTGCTGCATGCTGAATTCCCTCCGACTTTGTCTGGTTGAAACAACAGTGCTCTTTATTGAGGTGGACAGGAGTATTATGCTTTCACACATGCTAACTCCAGCCTCTGTAACTCCTCTGTTAAAACAAACAGTTTGGCAGCATGGGTGGCATAGGTTTACTTTGGAGCCATCCGCTTCCCCCAGTCTCTCTGTCTCTGACATCTCCCTCACTTCCCCATCTCTTCATTTCTCCTTATTAGTAGTCCTCATGCATCAGATTTCCTCCAAGAAATTATTCATACAAGTTCTCTGACGATGTTGAAGGCTTGTTTTGAAGGCCTGTCATATGTATCAAGGTCCAGATGACCTGAAGTAAAGGCTGCATTTGTGAAAATGCAGAATTACCATTGCAGTGTGGAGGATTAGTGCTAGTGCTAGCTCAGCAATACAGTATAATGGGCCCAACCCCAGCAGGGAGGTGGGTATAGCCCCTTGCACTGCAGTCCAGGGAGGAGTACTTCTAGGGATGAAGTAAGTCTGCTGTAAATGCACCAGAGTGGCTCAGCTGGGGCAGAGAAAGATGAATGCTAAAGCTAAAGAAGGGAGAGTTCCCTAAGCATTTCCAAATTACCCTCTGCATCACAGGGGCTTCTTTCCACATCCCCACAGCCCTGGTATTGTACCAGCAGCATTTGGGCTGGGAACAGTCTCTTGAGGCTGCTGAGCACAGCAGTGCCCCAGGCCGGAGCTGCAGGCATGAACCCACGAAGGAGACACCAGTAAGCAGTGTTTCTGTAGCCTTCATTTTTCTTTCTGACTGATTAAACTTTATTTTATCCCACCACATGTAAAACCATAATAAAGCCTGTAACAAAGGTATAGCAAGGGCACTTCAAAAACAAAAGTCTCCACATACATACAGCAGCCTATCTTCCCTAAAAGATAGCGCAACTACCAAAAGAGCATTTAAATGAGCTGAGATCTTTCATACAAGATTTTAAAGTATGCATTTGTACTCATCAGTTGGATCACAAAGAGCATTCAAAGGAATGTAATCCTGATGTAATAAATTAGCTGCCTCTGTAAACCTAAAGGTATCAAGCTGTCACACAAGGGATTTCAATCCATAACTCTAATATAACCTCTGCAGGTTCTCTCCACAGCTTTAGTCTTCACAGATGAAGGGTTTGACCTGGTAATTCGTAACAGGAAGAGGCTTCCCTCTACTTTCATTGATCACTGCAGGAGACTATAGCTCACAATAAAGCTTGCAGCCCAGCAAGATTTTCCCCTTCCCTCCCTGCTTTTATATTGGTGCATTCAGACATGAACCCTGCAAGTGTAAAGGTCTATACCCCACATATTCCAAAGGAAAAAAGTTTCCATGGATGTGTGAAAGGAGACTCCCAGGTAGATGGGAAACTTCCTTCTGGTACAGCAATAACATAGCTTTAGGGATGCTGTAATGCACCATCCCTTTCAATGTGTTGAGGCATCTGCAAGATATATGCAGCTCCCAGAGTCCAGTGTGAAATTGGAGACTCACAAAATGGATGAGGTTGGAAGGGTCCTTAGCCCCTTGCAACTGGATCTCCCCTGGAGACCATCTTGTCCAACTTCACCTTCTCAGAGTCATTTGCCCAGGACCACGTCCAGTCAGGTTTTGAATATCTCCACTGATGGAAACTCCACAACCTCTCTGGGCAACCTGTGCCAATGTTTGACCACTCTCACACAAAAAAAGTGGTTTTTTTGTGTTCAGATGGAATTTAGTGTGTTTTAACTTGTGCCCAGTGCCTCTTGCACTGTCAGTGGGCACTGCTGAGAAATGTCTGGCTCCCTCTTCCTTACTTCCTGCCCTCTTCCCCAGCAGGTATGTATACACACGGAAATCCAATGGTAACACTAGCAATTTTACTCCTCAAATTAAGGATCGGACAACTTTTTCCTGCTCTGAGAGGGCTTGAGTACATGAAAAGCTCTCAGAGGACTTCAGAGTAAGCAACAATGTCATGAACCCTTTGGGCTGGAAGCCTGGAAGATTCGTCTTCTCTGAGTTTCTGAAGGCATATAACTTGGCATAGTGGCGGTGCATAATATCAGTCTCAAATATTTATTCGGGAACACCTGAAAAGGACATTTCTGAAAATGAATTTGCTTCTGGCTTCTAACCTGTGCTTATTTTTAGCAAGGTGTAGGCGTAACAATAATAAAGATAGTGATGTCTTGAAGAAATTATGAAGCATGACATTTATTTTCACTCTTCTTCAAACTCCCCTTTTATTGATCTGACTTGTACAATTTATAACCACTGTTGTATAAAGATAAGAAAGGGACTGGGCATGCTTAGAAGAAGTGGACTGTGAAAATCCTTTAAATGCTGCAGAACAGAAAGGTAGATTTAACCACTGAGGTGATCTAAGAAGATGAGATATATCTGTTGGACTCTTTCCAACTAATCCCATACTAACAATATTTGTTGATCAGCTACTAGCCAGAGATAGAGTTCAGGGTAGAGGCCTTCAAGAAAGTAAGTTAGAAATTTCTATATGATGTTATTCAATGCAGTAGCCTCACAGTAATGCAGACAAAGTCAATATCATGAGATATGGGTGCTTTACTGAGGTCAAAGGTAGGTTAAATAGTTTGGATATTTGGCTAAAAGGGAGAACATTGTCTCATTCAGGATGGGGGGGGGGCTTTAAAACATACAGATTATATATTTCCAACTTGAAGTTTACCTTATTTTACATTTATTTTGTGGTGACAGAATCGGTGTCTGCATAGAAAGGAAGCACAAACTCTGCAGTTTGGACTCAACTCTACATTTGTCATGTTCGACAAAGCTTTGCCGGTAAGAAGAAATGCCTTTACATAGAACAGTTATAGTTCTAGCATGGACCCATATTATGACCACGCTTGTTGCCAGGACAAACCATCCATATAACTTCCCTTTTCTACCCAAGAAAAATTCAGATTAGACTAGGCTTGCTCTAACTATACTACCAACATCTTGCTATCTCTTCCCAGCACTGTGCTCCATGTTATTTTTGGTTGGTGCAAGGCAAGTTCTCCATAAGCACCTTTCCTTCTGTATTTTCATGAAAATGTTGTTAATTTATTCATGGCACTATCATCCCAGGCATTCCATGGTGTAACAGTTTATACTGTTATATACAACAGCATAGGAAAACTGCAAGATAGTAAAGAATAGAGACAACCCAAATAAAGAGGAATGATGCTGAAGGATCATAACAAATCTCTTTCTGAGGCTGCTCAGTATCTCAGTAGGTAAACTGGATAGATTTATCTAGGCGGTTTATAGCAGTCAGGCTAAGAATGGCTTTCAACAGTGTCCACAGCACAGTTAATTTTTGCTGTAGCCACAACGGAGACAGAATTTCATTCTGCAATATTTACAGGATGAAAAAAAAAAGAAAAAAAATCCTAATTGCTCATGCTGCAGGTACTTCAGGGCATCTGAGCAGCCTCCTGTAAGGCTCTGGGCTGCAGATCACGAACAGCCTTGTTTCTCCGGTTCAGAGAGCTTCCAGCCAGGGCAGCCTCATCTGTTGAGGAGACGGAAATTTCTGGGGATAGTTTAGGACAAAATGAAGCCTTTTTCAAACCATCAAGTCCACAGTCTGCACTGTCTGTGAGAGGCTTTCCAACAGCCTCATGCTGTGTATGTAACACATATGCAAAATATCCCACTGTCTAAGTATCTTGCCGTGGAAAAGAACAGAAAAACCACTGACGTGTGATAGATATAAGCCACATCACTTAACACAATCCTAAATAGCACATGGTTATTATAAGAATCTGCAGCATATGAACACGTCTAGAGCAGACTGAGAACACGTGCAATGGCTACAGTGATATATGCAGCAAAAATGTATTTAGAAAGACCCATCTGGATGGTGTGAGTTACCACATTGATACCACCACCACTATTGCTTTTGAAATTTTGGGGGTCTTGATAGCATTTGGGGGGAATGGGGAGGAGCCTTTCTGGTTTTCCACTACCCACCAATTCTACAGGTCAGATCAACAGAATTTCCAGAAAACTAAATTGTAGTAAAAACAATTTTCATGGAAAGTGTTGCTGCATTTTTCAGTCAGGTTCACTAACTCTCACTATGACTGTTTTCAGTAAAAAAAAGAAACAAAGACAGATTGCTCCTCCCTATCTTTAGCCATTTACAGCCAAATTTTCACAAGCTTGGAAACCTCTGACCCTGTGCCTACATGTTTTCTTTTAATCTTTTAAGACAGCACATTTTCCTGGTTTCTTCATCAATCCCCTTTATTGCTTTCTCCCATTTTCCACCTTCTGTCTCTCTATTGCATTGTAGAGATTAAGTCATGTTTTGTTATGAAAGCTATTTTTCCCTTTTTTCAGTTTCCTGGAAAGAAAAAAAAAGTTTTAACATTTCACAAAAGATTTTCAGAAAATTATTTGATTGAAGGAGGACCCTCTCCATTCCTGACATCACCTGGAGTACTCTGTTTTCAGTTTTCCCTCCCTATTTGATGAGAAGAGAGTGCACTTTTCCAGAGTTCATGGTCCTTGCTTGTTGATTGTTCAGACTTCTGAGAACATAACAAGCAAATGTGTAGTTAATGGGGTCATGTTAACAATAGTGTCTTAAAACAAACAGCGTGGTTAGTTGATGTTTGAACAGCAATCAAGTTCACTGAAGCACAAATATTTCTTTGCATATGCTTTCAGACACTTGTTGCAACCACTGGGAGTGAAATGCAAGAGCCACTGGAGAGTGCAGCGATCTACAGCATAGAGGTGGTGAAAAATTCTAGCCAATATAGGAAAAGGAACTGAGCGGGCAAGAATATTATCTAGAAGAAGTTTGCATAATACCTCTGGGGAAAAAAAAAAAAGAGAAAAAAGAGGAAAATGCCCACTGCATTTTAATCTAATTACTATGAAGAAAAAACAATAAATCCTACATTTTAAATAAACTTCATCAAAAAAATTAAGAGGGGAAGCGGTAGAGGATTTAATTAGACTTGTATCATTTGTCTACGTAGGCACAGAGTTTTGTTTGGAGAGCTCTTCATCAAGTGCCAGGGCTCATACAAACAAGTAGCGTGCCAAGGCTTCTGCTTTTTAAGTCATAGGTCAAAGAACTAAAGGGAATGGTAGGGCAATTTTTCAACAAGAAGGAAATATTGGCCCAAAATAAAGTCACAATGAGTTACGGCTGGTGGGAGGGATTTGGAACCATGCCAGATATAGATTTTTTGTCAGTCTTTGTTAATTTCCTGTTAGCTTTAGTGCTTGGTAAAAGAGATGAATTGTGACAGAAACAAATAATGCACAGTAACGGCACCCACACAGCCCCAACGCACACCTGCCCACACCATAACTCACTGATCTGTGAGCCAGTGCTAGCAACTGCAGAAGGCAAGTTTTCAGAGGTGCAAGCCAAAGTGAATTTTATTGCTTAATACAGTTTGATCTCCCAGTGCAAACTTCAATTTCACCTCTGTTTACTTGGAAGCTGCTAGAGAATTATCCTTCTCAATATCCATCAATCAAAGAGCACATCCCACCCCGGTGCTGAGAGCATGCAACTCCCCTTTGATTAAAACATCTATGCCAGCATACCAGCAGGTTTAGTTTCTTCTCATGACGTTAGCAATACTATAGTGATTACTCCTGTGCCAAACAGCCATTACCCTCTTTTCCCTTATTTTTCAGGCCTGCCAGCTCTGATGGTCTTTGACATCACACAACTGATTTAAACTAGTCACCCCTTCTGCCTCAAAGCAAGCCAGTCCGAGACTTGCTTTTATTTCTACATTAGCAAACCATATTCCTGATTTTTGATAACTTGCATTGCACCGGGCTAATCCCTGTCCAGCAATCCCATAGCAGCAGAAATACCCGCACTGTTCTAAGTACCTAGGCTTAGCCAGCACAGTGGCCTGATATTGTTATTCAGCCTTTTTTAGTACTTCTTTGACTTCAGCTTTCAATTCACGAGAACCCAAATGCCATGTGGAGGCAGACAGCAATACTGTGGTAATTTGAGACTCTCACAGTTTTAATAGCCATGAGATTAAGACAGTTGTGCTTCATGGGCTCAAGACCTTCCCTCCGGCCGGAGGCAGACCACAGCTTGCTCTGCACATCTCTCTCTCCTTCCCATAACAAGTAACAGGGAAGGAGACACAAACTCCTTTCCTACCAGGATCAGTTTGTCACTGCTTTATGATACAAAAGAGGTTTGGTTCTTCTGTTGGCATAGGGTAAAGTATTATTCCTTCATAAGCATCTGCTTTACTTGCTTGTTCTTCTTATTATTAGTATTATTACTAATTCTTCAGTTTCTCAGCAATTACTTTTCTTGCTCTCTGCAAGGAAAATGTCATGAGTTTGCCATTCCCTTGGCTTTGTCAGACCTCCCACCAGGGAAGCTCCATACCTGAGCAGGGCTGCTCCTCTTCACATGCTCATGTCCTGTCTTCGGAGCGGTGGCAGTGGCAGAGCAGAGCACAGGCATCCATGGGGTGGTAGGACCATCTGCCCAGTAGTACAGCTGTGATTTCAGTAGGCAAAGCAGCTAGCTGATGGGTACGCAGAGTTATGAGAAAGACACAGATCATCATGAGAAGCTGAGTTTGTACAGATTTTATAGACTCCAGGAGAAGGAGTAGCTAAAGTTCCCAGCACAGGTAGAGGCATGCTGGAGTGACCAACAGAAGGCTGTGACTGCCATGACAACAGTCAGATGCAGACTATTTCCATGTACCAGCAAAGTCAGGCCTTACCTAACTGGTTCAGCTACAGCATTTCTGTCAGTTGTAATTTAGGAGATTGAAACTAGGTATCAGATACCAATCGTCACCTACCTTCAGGAGCTCTGAATTTGCTCCCTTATTGCCAGTCTTATGTCACAGACAGTATTTTCAAAAGCTCAATACTTTCAAAAGTTGAGTTGCAGCTCAACTTTCAGTATCGGCTCCAAGGCCAATATTTATAATGCACAGCTATAGCCAGATCCACAGTTATCAGTATTCAGTTGATTCAGTTCACTGTCAACAGCTTCAATTCCTCCTAGCTGGTAATTACAGCATATATGATAAGATCCTGGATGCACTTCAGTGTACTGATTAGCAGTTAGACTCGCTTTGGTCTCATCTACACCAAGCTTACCCTGCTTACAGTGACTAACATGCCAAGACTACTTAATAATTGCAATAGTGGAGGCTGCAGCACCTCTGTTAGAGCTCAGTATGTTGTCTGCGTCTTATGCAGTGTCTCCACAGACCACGTTCAAAGTTTACTGAAGCAATCTCTAAGGAAATCTCCCAGTCAGCCATCTGCGGTCAGAAAACCAATTATATTCTGTATCTACAAAAATGTGCACAGCTCCTTATCTGCACACACAATCCAGAAATGAATGTGGACAAATGCAGCACAAATTGCAACTTGGAGAGAAATCAGCTAAATAACATGCATGCTAAAATGATATGGAAGTAGGGACCTTTGCAAAGAAGTTTGGTGCAGCACAAAACCAGATGCACGTCAACAGAAGGGCTCTCTGCTCATCCTCACTAAAGAGGACAAAAGTAAAGACTAGAGGAATCATAAGGAAAAGAAGAAATGTGGCATAAGTACAAAATTTCCACAGCCCAGTCCAAAGGAATAGATGAAGACAAGAATGTTTTACAGCTCATGAAAATAAAAGCCAACATGAGCTGCTTGTCCTCGTGGTTTCTTACACTGAAAGGCACAATACGTAAGACACGGTGAAAAGCGAAGGGGATGACTGCAGCTAAGCCAGGCAAAGAATACTCTTTAATGAGGAAGAGAGGGAGGAAAGAGAGGGAACAAAATAAAATCATGGCTGTCTCCCTGGACTGCATAGCCTATGACACCATCTGATATGTTGAGCTAGGATGCAAGATGCATCAATATGGCATCAACATGGATCTGTGAGGATATTTTCAGAGGACGCTGGCCCACAAAAATGAGCGTCTGGGAATTCCAGAATAGCAGACTCCCACCAGACTTAGTGCTGCCACTTGCTCGATTTCACACTTTATTTCACAACGACCTACAGACCATCCTTTCCAAACAGCTTGTATATGCTGAGCACATCTGCCCAAATCCAGGACCCAAAGTTTCCAACTCTATGGGGAGAGTCTTAACTGCGACTTGACTATCACGCGTCTTTATTGCAAGAAATAGGACTGAAGCCAAGTACAAGGAACTTGTCAATATGCTCCCATTCATATCACACACACAACTAATCTGAGCTTCCTATCTTTTTGAAAGGCATTGATCAGTCACACCAACCATAGCAATTATACTTAGGAGTCACATTCTTCCCCTATCAGCTCACCAGGCTAATTCAGAAGATGTAGGGACAATCTTTTAAATTGGACTAGTAAGATTCAAGAGGAGGATCTAGTGGGTAAACATGAGCCTGTTTGGGGTTTGCTTTTTAATTTCTGAGAGACACACTGTTTAATATGTTGTAAGGTTGAGCACACACTGAGGTGCATGCTCTTTACCTAGGAGAGGACCAGCATCTTGCTGACAAGAACAGCAGAGTTCCCCTGCCATAGTCAGGGGTTTTAACACATTACCACCAGACCAAACAAACATCTAGCTGATTGCCAAGACCATCAGCTTGTCATCACAGCTAAACGTGGGACATGCCTCAGAGCAGATCGTCATTGCTGGTATCAGGAGAGATGCTGTATGCCTTCTGGATTGGCTTCTCCTCCTATTCTAGACTCCCTCCAGCTTTCCTAAAGCTAAACACCACTAAATGAGAGGCTCTTGGCAAGATCAGAGTAATTTAGTTATTAATTTGTGCTTCTGTGCTTGGCTTGCTTATTTTTTATGAGTGGGATCTAGTTCTCGTCTTTCCCACACCATCTTACCAAGAGCTGCAAAATTCTTCCCATTCTCTTCATTCCTCCAGAGGAAAGAGGGTGTCATGTCCTTCCCTCTTTCCTGCCATTATATTCTTTTTCTGTGAGGTCTGCAGATGCTCCCAGTCTCTCTGGAGCAGATAATTAAGGAGGTAATCGTGTGGAGCAGAACTCCTGCAGTTAGCAAAAGTTGGTAGGAAAGGCTGCTTTCTTTTCATGAAACAGAAAAGCTATAGCTTGGTTTTGATTGTTTCTGCTTATCTTCGGTCAAACACTGTTACCTGATGAGAAAATAGCCTCTCTTCCCCCGGCCCAGCTTGATTTGGAGTGACGGCAGATTGGGGAAACAATCAATCCTTCCCTCGGAGTAATTGCCACTAAGCCCCAGCTAGCCCTGTTCCGGCTAATTCAAAGGGTCCTAGGAAAAGGATAAACAGTGACAGAGACAGGATGTTTCATATCAGTGTTTAAAAAGATCTGCAGCAGTAGTTTAATGCTCATTCAAGGGAAGAGCAGTAGCAAGAGAGGGTTGGAGCAGAGGGAGGAGAGGGCCCTCTGAAACCCCAGGGAGCTGAGATAAACACACCCAACTGCAAGCCACTAATTTCTATTAAAGGATTGATTTCTTGTGTATATCTTCCCTCATCTTCCTCTGAATCATTTTTATAGATCTGCCCGAGAAAGGAAGCAAGCGGCACAAGATGAAGTGGGATACATGCTTGGCATCCCTAGAAGAGTTGTTTATCCATGCTGCAATGCCTCCACTGCACCTGCAGGACTTTTGGCAGAAGTGGATTTCCAGGCTTAGACCTGTTTGCAGATGTTTCTCGTGAGGATTGAAGGCAGGCAGCCTGAGCTGTCATTCTTATCTGACTGACATAACTTTTGGTTTGTTTGTTGTTTCGGGGTTTTTTTAAGCTGTAATGTAGAAAGTCTCCAGGGAAAGACTTCTTTATATTTAAGAGAGTATAAATAAAATTAACTCATCCAAATTCGGTTTCTTTTCTTACTCTTCTTATTTGTTCTTCATTTGCATTTATTTTCTTCTACATTTGATCTGTGATATCCATCTCTACACTGCTCTTTAGTGTACTCACGGCTTTACTCAGGGTTATTTATTAGCTCTCTCATGTTTTTAAAAGGCAAACTTTCCCTTTTTCTCATTCTAACATTCACACCCACACTTTGTCTTCCACCCCCTAACTGTCACCAATGTCTCTTCATCATTTTGTTAGCTCTCTTCCTTTTCTTACTTGGATTGATTTCTATACCCCTACTGAATAAAAGGGGGCAGCTGCTGCCCAACCTAGCCAGTGAGGCAGGAGTGAGTGGGTAGAGAGGTCTGGTGGCACGCTGACAACCCAGGAGGGAGAGAGGAAGTTATTTTTCTGCTGTTAGGAACCCTTCCCATTCTCTGATCACTGTTGTTCTCCTCTGCCTTTCATCTTCTCCTAAAGGACATGCTGCAGAATTAGCACTGTAGCACAGAAAAACATTTTGTTGCTTAGAAGTGAAATGTAGTACCCAAAGAGAGAATGAAAGTCAAGTCTAAATGCACCCAATGTAATGTTTAGGTACCTAAGCAAGGATTGCAGTTGCTGTAGGCTCACAACAGAGACAACAGAGAGACAAGCAATTTCGGAAGGCAAATCAAGTCTTTTCTTACTCCAGTAACTATGCAGGAAGATTAGGAAATCCACTTCTTACTAGACAGCACCTACAGATAAGCAGAAAAATATCAAAACTCAAATATACTGACTAAAGTCAGAGATGATCCAATCGGAATCCAAGATCAAATGGCTCTTAAACTCATCCTTCTGCATTAGACTATGCTGCCACAGACATTCAGAGGCCACAGAGGGCTTGATCTAATAAACATGTGTGTAGACCTCAGAGGCTGGGCACAATGTTTGATCCTCAGACTGCAACTCATTTTAATGAACGCAAAGCTGTTGAGATGGAGCTTGTGCTCATGATGACCAAAGAGATCCCTCCATAGAGGCTTTCTTCGCCAAGACTTGGTAATGGACCAGGTGCACGTTGTAAGAAAAATGTTTCTGTGGTGCACCTGAAATCCTCTCATCAGTATGCTAAATCTGTGCAACTGATTCATCAGTGAATTATTTAATTTACATTTTTAAGAGACTTCAATACATCTGCAGCTGTAGCAGGGAAGGTGATTAGATACATGATGATAAAGCTACTTGGAAGGGATATTGTTACATGTACTAATTGCATATACACATATTGTATTTTCCACAGCTTAGGAGTGCTCCATTTCCCCTAGTAAAGAGTTCTTGTTACAGTCCTGGAGTATTCGCAAATCAGAAGGTCAGAGGCACAGAGGGATTGTTTGCTACAAAAGTTGAGTAGAGGCCTTAAAATGGTTTAAATAGGTATCAGGCTATATTGAATCTGATAATTTTTAATGCCATCAGATACCCTCCCTAGCAGAAGAGCTGCTTGCATCGTATTTCTGCGAGCTTAAGGAAAGAAAGCCAAACTAGTGCCTCCATCAGAGGCAAACTTTGCTGGAAGCTTTGAAGCTCCCTCTTCAGTATGGCCTTTTGCTAACCATTCAGCACACACATGCTGCTTGACCAAATCACACATGCAGCTCTGAAACAACCAGGGTATGCTCTGCCTCTGGCTCGACCTGTGGCTGGGGCTGAGGAAAGGAGAGAAGGTCACTGTAGAGAGAAATTGGTGTTCCTGTAGCAAGAACAGGAGGGATTGTAAGGATTTGGGGAGCAGAGAGAGCATTTTGGAAAAGGATAGATGTATAGGCTTCAAATCTGTATGAATCTAGGTTTCATTAACTGCACAGCTCACAGAACGACCCATTTGTCTTTTTTCTGGCAGCTCTTGGGGCAGTGACGGTCTCCTAGCAGTTGTATGAACAGAGCATAACAGAGTGAGGCCTTTAGCAGCTTTGTGAACCTGAAGGTACTATTACAATACAAATAACCATTAAGGCCATACACCTAGAGATAGCTTAGAGCAGCAGCAATAATTACTTTTCAATCTAAGTGAACCTGCACAGGCAGCTCTGTCATACTCCAGCAGCTGGCCCAGGACCAATGCCAGGGCTGCGGCTGGAGCCTGTCCTGACCAATTCGTCCTGTAAGGCAAAGCCTTGACGAGAGGCTTGCTGCTCATAAAAATTACCCTGATGGCTCTGGTGGGGATCTTCCCAAGTGCCAGTGAGCACTGAACTAATACTTCTCGTCACCTGCATCCCAGGTCCTTTTAGGGAACCTGGGTGAGATCATCCACTGGTGCAGGAAAAACTCCATTATCATGAGCAGAGCTGCTTTGGCTGATCACATGTTGCAGAAGTACTTTTTTCATCCACTACTGAAACTCAGCCAACTCAGAAGGAGAGAGCTACCAGAAAGAAAAAGAGTATATGGCAAATTTTGAGATGGGATGGAAGAGAACTTATTTATTTGAAAGCACCAAGGGGATTGTCTGGGTTGTAATTTGGCCAAGAAACCAGGGATGGTACAACCTGTTCATTAGGAGAGTGTCTGCTAAAGAATGAGCAAAGGTAGTAGCCAGATTTACAGCAGTGTCTGAACGGGGCAACAATGCCCAGCATGCAGGAGTGGCCAGGGGACAGGCTGACCAGCAACATACAGAGCCATCTACTCGGCTACATTGGCTGCTTGTGTGCCACACCATAGATCATCACCTCGACTGGCACTCAAAAGCCCCAGCACATCTCCTGACCAAACCTTCATCTGCCAGTTTTCAGGTGAGCCGAGGTCCCACACCTGGAAACCTTCACATGTAATCTGAGCAGAATTATCCCATCTAACAGGTCACTGACATTGAATTTTTTGTAGCTAAGTGATCTCCTTTCCAGTTGTTTGTTACAGACTATTCGATGTACATTCACAGAAAACTACTGGGGGACAAACCTTCCTTGAAAAATTTGGCTCAGCTCTCAGACTGCCTGTTTTGCGTATGCCTGAGCGGATGGGGATGGGCTCTTCCTGCTGTCCAAGATGTTAGTAGGGATCCTTCCTCCTGGGCTGTGGGACAGACTGGGAGGTCATGGCCCTTTTTCTAGAGCAGAAAGAAAGAGAGGAGCAGGATCAAAACCCCTATAACCAACTGATCCCTTGTACCACAGAGAGTGCCCATAAAGTCCTCTGACACATCTTTCAGCCAAACACACCCCAAATCTCACCCATATTCTTACATGTTATTCTAGAGGCTAAGTTGACCATTATCACAGATTTCATTCTCACCACTCCATCCATCTCTGAATTCGGCTACCACTGCTGAGGAAGCCTGAGCTGCTCTGTGGGCTGCTCCCACTCCCACCCCGCCGGAGGAATGGGAGAGCTGCGATCCTTGTCCAGGCTCCATATTGCACCAGTGCCAACTCCAGTAAAGTGAGGAGACACCAGACAGGCTGCTCATCTTTTCCAAATTAAACAACCAGAAAAGTGAGATGGTTTTGGACTGATACATAAGTGGCATTTACTCAGTATCCATTTCAGTATTTCTCAGCTACAAAAAACCCACGACATTTAAAAAAAAATCCCACCACATTTGTCTTCTGCAATTTTCCACCCTAGTACCTCAATGCTGAAAAAAATTATCATCTTCCACTTGCAAAAATCTGGAAGGGTGTGGGGGGAAGGACATTATTTAAGTCATAGGATAGACATGGTTAGGAACAGTTATGGGAAGTCTTCCCCCTTTCCTCCCCAAACCAAACCTCCAAACTTTCTTACAGCACTTGAGTGGTTTAGTCAACATTTTCCAAAAAGTCCAAGATATTCAGGAGTCTGTCATCTGGATATGACCAAATGCGGATCTCAGTGTCCCAGTTATCTGTAGTGAAACTATAGTCAACAACAGAAATCACACATTTTGGGTGATTTCTCTCAGAAGGTAACACCCTCAAAATAATTGTTTATAGTTATATAGAAGACACTCAGAATTGAGCCAGGTGGCCACCATTTATAATACAGGTTCAGATTTTAGGTTTTTGGAGTTTTGGGGGTTTGAGTGGGTTTTGGTTTTGTTTTTTTTTAATCAAGCTAGTCTAGTGCCATAGATAAGAACAAATGGAGAATTCTCTACCCGAGCAAATTCAGACATTAGTTCCCTTCAGTATTGTCTCTGTGTAATTTTATGCTTCACAGCCAAAGAGCAATCAACTCCATCAAGAGAGAGGCTCCCATTAAGGCGAATGACCATGTAGGAAAGGTCTTAATATCAGTGGAATTGGGGATGAATTTCTTGAGAGGAAATACTGCCTGCTGCTTCATGGCTGAAATAACAATTTAAAACCAGATCACAAAACTTATAGGTCCGAACAGTGCTGATGATTGAAAATTAGTGAATTTCAAAAGAAGCTATATGGGTTCTTTGATTTCAAAGGAGCACAGGCTTTTAACCTGCTTAGGCAGCTGTGAAGATCCCCCAAGCATGGGCTTTAGTGGTTATATTTGTTTTGAAGATCTGGCCCCAGCTGGTGAAAGCAGGACTCCTCTCACCCATCTGCCACTCAACCATGAGGTGCCCAGTCCGAGCTGGCCCTCTACAGTCAGTGGGAGGACGTGCACCTCCATGGGGCGTTCAGTCCTCTTTGCAGGGAGGCATCTAAGGACCAGGCACCGGACTTCCAGACCACTGACGTTAGGGAAGATGCCATCTCACCATAAAGTTGAAGCCACTAGAAGGACTCCCATTTCCTCCAGTGAGGCTGGAACTTCCCCTAGAGTTTTGCAAGAACTTCTTACTGCCATTCTTCCAGGAAAATAAGGGAACACAAACCTTGTAAATACAGTCTCATTGATCAGTAATGATAGCATTTTTTATGTTGCTTTGAACATTCAAGCTGCACACGATAATATTCAGAGTACTTACAAATTATCAAAACTCACAACTACCCATTTTCCCCCGCAGTCCTTCCAGAGATATCTCTCCTCTCCAGCAGCCCCAGGTGAATGCAAGTCCCAAACATGTTTGCTGTCTCACAAGGTTGACCACTGTACACCTAAGCTGAATGTCATTAATAAACAAATGGTCTTGCAAGATAACGCTCTAAAAATATCTACAGAACTGGCCTCATGCTACTCCTTATTATTTAAACAAACCTTTTCCTCGTGCTTGGATAATTGAAAGCCTCCACTGTATTGCCAGGCATGGGATGAGGCCAAGTACCCTCAGGGACCCATGAAATGCCATTATTGCAGCAACATAGTTGAAATCATTTGAATCTCTCATGGAGCTAAGAAAATATCTCCACTGCTCGCTTCTTTTAAAAAAGCAGAAGAAGATTGCATTACTCCATTTTCTCTGAATGATTTCTGATTCTCAATAGATAATGGATTATTTTCTAATAATGCTTCTCTGTTAGAGAAGCATCTCCAGGAAATAAATAGACACCCTTTCTTCCACACTGCTCTGTGCTGAAGTTGTCTGACGTTCTCCACTGCTCTCTTCCTCTTGCTGGTTAGAGTCACGGTGCTGGCTATTCTTTCTCACTTTCAATTGCCAAATGTCATTAAGAGTAAACAAAAAATATGAATGCTTCTTGGTGCAGCCTTTCCATATCAACACTTGCAGTGACTGGTCAGAAGAAAGTCACCTGTGTTAGAAGGCGGTGAGCAGGTGGGCTGTGTGATGAGGTGATAGTGGCTACAGCCCACTTAATGAGGAGAATTTTGAGACCTGTGCTCTTGGAAAAGAGAGGTAGAGAAGTGTTGTGCAACTTTGTCTAGGAAATTATCATTTGGTTACTGTCATGACCAATAAAGATTCACAGAAGAAACATTTTTCTCCAGAGGGTTAAAAATATCTCACCTCAGTGAATGACCAAAGCCACAGCCACATCAAACACATCAGAGATCTATTTGCATTGCAGGTTGGAACTGCCCATGAAGCAGGTCAGGAAAACAAATTTGCGTAAACACTCAAGTCCCATGATATAAGCGGGTCACATGGTATTTACGGACACAAAATTCACAAACACAAAGTCATATAACGATAAAGTCTTTGAAATCTGAATTATCTCACTTGGTGTTGCCTGTAAACCACGGCAAGGATCATCTTATCTCCACAAAACCCCCATGTCAATTCTGCCCACAAGGTGTCAAAAAAATAAAACTGCAGCAAACGAGGAAAGTCTAATGCTGCTTCTGGAATATTATTTGTCCACTGTTGTGACCCACAGGGAAATAAATATTGCAAGCCATCATTTTATGCAGCAGATAATGTCCTGATTAGTCACAGCGAGAAGATTCAGTGTAACAAAAGAAAGATGAATGAGATCCAGGAGTCATTTAGAATCATAGAATCATAGAATCATTTAGGTTGGAAACGACCTTTAATATCATCAAGCCCAACAACTTCTAGTGAATCAAATGGCTGAAATAGCTAAGTAGCTCAGGATAGAGAGCTCTGATGAAGGGATGAATGAGAATTAGGGGTGGTGAAAAAACTACAGAGGCATGGAGAGGTGATAGAGCAAGCCCAAGGTAGGAGCACCAGAAAAAGGAATTAGAAGTGTGGAAAATATAAAGCTTAGAGCTAAGGTTTAGAGCTCATGAAGAGTTTGTACACTAAATGGGTACTCTGCAATGAGGATTTGGAGGCAGAGAGAAAACCAATGGAGAACTGGAGCATGAGGCATGGAGCAAATATAGTTCTCTCTTAATAAGATCCAAGTCAGATCTTATTTTTGTTGACAGGACACAGTGATTTCAAGCAACTTTTTCCTATTTACACCGTTATCAGCAAGATCAAAATCCAGACGTAGAAAAAGCCAGGACACAGTATAATCAACTCTTTGAAGTTCAGGGAACAAAACACAGGCTGATTGCAAACAAGAGAAGGAGCACTCTAATCAGTGTACCTTTTCAGATTAAGATGTATTTAAAGATTTCCAAAGAAGTGGAGTCATCAGGTGACTAGAAAAGAATACATTCAGACCTTGAGAAAAATAAAACCCTAATTTTCCTACTCCTTGGTAGAAAAAGCTTTATTTAGCATAAGCAAGAAAGATCGGGTGAAGTCAGAGACACAGGATAGGAAAGAATTATTTTCTTTATTGTTTGGGGTATTTCTTTTTGTATTTTCTTTCAGAAAGAATCAGCAGGCTTTGAAGATTTCACTATGTATGTTAGCAGAATAATCAATCTATCATAAAAAACATAAGCAGAAGTGAAAACAGCTCAGAGTAAAGAATTTGCTGGAATCTACCTGCCAGTATAACTCACCCTCAAAAATTAGCAGATAAGAAGGAAAGGATTTGCAAAGAGCAATTATAATTTACTATGAAAAGCAGAGATTAGTAGGCAGTAACTAGAATAGGTTAAATAGGGGAGAATTATTGACTCTATCTTTAAATTGTAAAAATGGAAATTACATTTTTTAATTCATTCTCTACCAAACTGTGGAAGCAGTCAGAATAACAATAATCACAATAAACACGATCTTGCACAGTAAAAGAAGGGATGATTACCTGATATCTTCCCAGCAAATAAACTTTAAATGCACTCCTATGCCTGCTATAGAAGTTCCCTGCAACAGTACTTGGCTCATATTTATGTGGATTGACTGAAAGTCCCTGAATGCTTCATTGCTCTGTCTCCACAATGCTGCATAGAGATGAGCATTCGAATAGCAATTAATAATAACTCTTGGCATCAAGTAGAAGAGATATTATCTAAGGCTGACATTGTTATGGAAATTAAACATTATATTTGACAAGAAGTTTCTAAGTGGACCATAAGGGCTCAGGTGCTTTAATGCACATTTTCTTAAATGTGTGTGCCTTTTTTTCCTTTGCTTTGCTGTAGTCCTTTTAGTCTGTAGGTTTGGTTCATTCAGAATTTCATTGGCACTGTGTTGCTTCCCTGGAGACACATCTAGGGTAGCTTTCATTGCACACCCTTTCTCCACCCAAGCAGATGACAATGACTTGCTGTGTTTTCTTGCTTGTTAGGACACTTGGAAACCAGCGGAGGGAGGAAGGGTTTTTTGCCTAGTAAAAAAGGAAAAGGGGAAGACAATTTGGGCAATATATCTCACTGAGAATCCTAAGGGACTAAAAAGCATACAAATAATACAAAACATTAGTCATTACAATAGCTTATATGAAGATGGTATTAATAAAATCCTTTGTTTAAATGCAGTTTGCATTTATAGACAGAGGGTTCATCTCTGCTCCTTTGGATGGGCTTTTGCTGAGCACAAGAATATGGGGAAAGTTAACTTTCCAAATAGTCTGCTTCTTAGTTTGCCAATTTGAATTTTGCTTGTCCATCTATTTATAACCAAAAATAACAACTAAAAATGAAATCCCTGGGAACTTCTCCCTGGGATTTTGCTGTTATTACCCATTTACCTCTCAGAAATTTCACTGTCTTCCCATTCGCTCTCTCTTACATCCCTGGGCTTGAGTTATTCCTTTCTCTCTTCTCAAGACAAACCTCAGTGAAATTCTGGGGCCACTGAAGTCACCAGGATGTTTTGCCATTATTTTCCCTCTTGAAATTTCTGCCTGTATCAGTGCATTGAGCCATTATGTTTTATTTTGGATCATGAGTGGGCTTTGGAAAGGAGTCTCCCAGTCATCTTCACTTACTGTGCTGTGGTTCATATCACAGCATTGTCTTGAGTGCCCGAACTGGATAAATTTGGGACAAAACTAAATGGAAAGCAGCACTGCAGCTCCTAAGACGTGTTCAGTGCACAGGACCAGGACAGAGTAAGCCTCATAAGCACACACCGAAATGCATTTAGTGTGGACCTCAGGTCATCAGCATCATTTGCAGTATAACCGTCTCCTATCTGTTCAAACCACTTCTCAGCATAGATAGAACCTGTGTGAAGTCAAAGCACACCATTACTGAATGAGTCAGCTGGATTCCAGCCTGGCAGGTACAGTGGAAGAGACATCGGCAGCACACGGTCCCGGGGTGTCAAATATCAGTAGATATCTGGACAGTGATCAGTTACATCTTCCCTCCTGAGAGCTTCTACCGCATCCCTACCAGGCTGATTAGCCTTCAGTTTGGAAAAGAAAACATTGCCTGGCACGCCGCCTTTGGAAACTGCTCAGAGATTGCTCTGAACATTGCTGTAACAAGCTCAATAGAAGCATCATTGCAAAAATCAACCCCCTTTTTCTGTATTTAATTGGATGCAAACATTTGTTTCTTGATTGAAATTTGGCATAGAAGATAGGAACATCAGAACAAGTCTACTAACTACAGCATTTTGGGAAGCCATTATCACTGGTGCAATGTGGGAGGGGCGAAAAAAAACCCTCCCATGTAGATCCAGCAGAATTTTGTACATTTTGCACAGGTTTAAAGAGTTAAACTGCAAAGCACTGGAGGAAGAGCTCCCGTCTTTTCCTCCTTGAAAAAACATTTAGAAATATTTAGATCTAGCTTTTCAAGATCAAAAAAGTGGGCTCATAAAGGATTTTAAAATGCTCTCAGAGGCTTGTCTCTCTAAAAATGTACAGGATCTTTTGTCTGTTTTCTTTAATAAGCAGGACTCTGACTATCAGTTTCATGCACAGCAGCTGTATTTTGATGAATCAACAGGATTTCTACCAAAGCTTCTTTGACTGAAGTTACCAGATTATCAAACTGGTATAAGCCACGGCAGGGCTAGTGAAGCCTATCTGTACCACCTCAGGACCATGACCCAAGTATTTTTATGCTCTACGCAATGCAGTGACACATAGATGAATTTTGAATGAAATCATGTCACAAACGTATAATGTTCTTAGTCCTATGCAAACTGAATAAAGAAATAAATAAAACCTTAAAAACAAGGAGGAAAAAAATCAACCTAATCAAGAAATAGGCTGGTGGTACTGTAAAGAAAAAATCTTTTCCTGCTTTCAAATTTTGCTACTAAACTCAAAAATGTTCTATTTCTTACTAATGTGGTTTTAGAAATAATACTCTATTACTAAATAAAATGGCTGTCATATAATATGTTTAAATAACCAAAATTTTCCATTTTCATTTGTACTGTAAGCAATTATTCAGTTATGATGAATATTTTCCAAGAAGGACTGTGACCCAAAATTAATCTTTCTGCAGCAATGTTCTATTGATCAGCTCAGCGAATTTTAAATAAAAGGCATGTATTATATTTTCAGAGCAGTGGGTCACACAGAGCTTCACAAAAAACCCAGGGCAGTGTCTTCTGCCTGAAGCAGAGAACTCCCTGGTTTGACTGTGAGCTTGGCCAGAGCCCTCCTGGGAGACTAGGGGCAATTCACTCCTTCAGTCATTACTTGGAGTAACCTTCAAGCAAAAATAAAGTTACTACGCTTCAAGTATGTCTCTCACATAAATAGAGTGAAGCTTAATAATTCATGTCTATGATGGGTTGCAGGTTCAGGATGAAGGGTACCAGTGAACCAAACATTAATCAACTATCATGCTGTATGAAAATAAGCAAGAGCTATCCTGCTTTTAAATAGAGCACATATAGGCAGGAAAGTGCATAAAAGTTATTAAAAGTCAGGCTGGCAGTGTTCAGAAGAGTCTGCTCTAGATTTTTATACTCAAAAGATTTGAGAACTATGGGTTTGATGAAGGAAGAAAACAATAAGATTACTTTTATGTAAGCATTACAGTGCCTTAATGTGGGGATAGGCAATCATGAGCTAGCAAGACCATGCTATTGGGACAAACCAATAATACGGTAGAAAACAGTCAGAACAGGGGCCAGTGTAATTGTCCAGTAATAAAGTACAGATATTTGTTGCATTATATATTATGAGACTCAGTGTAACAATCACTTGAACCTTACATGACCCATTTAGCATCATAAGAGAGCCTATGCAGGACATGGAGCTCCTGGTTTCTGACTCGGTGCCTTCACCAAAAGGCCATGCTTTCCTTCAGTGATGTGCTGAGAACCTTAGAGTGCCTCACATGGCAACTATTTCATCCTCACAACAGTGAGAGGTGAATTACTTACAGATTATTTCCAGTTTTTACTTTGGCATGATAAAACCAGGATGGCTAAGTGACTTATGCATGCCAGAGACAGAGCAAATCTATTTTATCTCTACAGGCCCGACACTGAGATGTCTAACTTTTTTTTTTTTTTTCAATCTAGGCATCTAAGGTAGGTGTATGGAGTGCGGTGAGAAGGGCTATACAATAGATAATTGTCCCAAAGAGCGGCATATGTTCGTAATCCATCAAGGAATTAATACAAGTTGACAGAAGACACTTGCTATACTGCATAAGGAGGATGTAGAGATCAAAATTGTCCCATGATACATGCTTAAATATACACAGCATGAACTGAACACACAAGGCTGCTCATGGCTGTGTACTTCAGCTGTTCAGTACTTCATAAATTAAAAATGCCTGTGAGATGGTAATCACTCCCTTACACATGGCACTCTGCTTTCTCTTACATGGGCCATGTGCAGGCCACAAGTCCTGGTCATTCAAGTCCCAGGGCATGTCAAGCAGTCAGCGTTATCCTTGTTGCTCACTATAGCACCTTGTGCCACTGAGACCAGCTGATCCTGAACCTTGCCTGTGGTTAAGGCAGCCAAGGGGCCTGGGGAGCATCCTGGCAGAGCCCACCCAGGCTAAGGGCACCCCAGAGGGAAGAAATGCTCCATCACCGGCACATCCGAGAAGCACAGCAGTCTTAAGGTTTCTGGACCTGCAGCCAAACCCTTAAAATAAACCTTTCCTGAATTTTGAGTGCTACCAAGAAGATCCTCCATCTGCCTCTGTCTCCCTGTAACTGAGCTGCCTGATAAAGATTTAAGGCACCAACAAAGCTGCTCCAGATCAGGCCCCGCAGAGCATCACGGTGTAGAAGCGGTATCATTTGCTTACTGCAGCTGTAGCGATGAGCTCTGCAGGGTGCGGGTGTTCCAACACAGGGACAGCCTCATGGCCCTGTGGTAAGGTCCCAGGGAGGTGAAGGCCTCTTCCTCACACCCTCAGCACTTCACGGGACCTCCCTGTCCTCAGGAGTTGCTGAGACATTTGCGCATGGAGAATTTTATCTCAATGGCTGTACCTTGTCTGAATCTAACAGCTGCTGTGGCTCCTAGGTGGAGGTCAAATATGCTTTAAAAGAGGCTCCCTGCCCATGAACTCTGAAACACAAGGTCAGCCAGCGGTCCCTTTATTTTCAGAGTAAGATGAGCCATTGTAGGGATGAATAAACCTGACTAGTTGATACATAGCTCATTATGATGTCCATACCCATTTTCATTCGGGAAAGTAAACCTGATCTGTTGGAAACAATATCTAGGGCTTTTATACAGTAATTATAGCGAACTAAGATCAGGTTTTTTAAAGGAAAGTGATGACAATGCTTTATGGAATGAGTAGCAACAGAGTTGATTTAGATCCTTTATACTGCTAATGAAATGTGAATAAGTAGGAGTCTCATTATCTGCACTTTAGTGTGTGCCTTAGATTGCTCATTATCCTACCACATTGTGAATCGGTACTTGTGCATGTGTGTGATCCTAATGGTTTTTACACAAAAAGCTTCAAGCTTTGTTTAGTAAGTGGTGTTTTAATCATTATATTTTGGTTATAAGCATAATACCTGGCTATGCACTATTCACATACAGTGCCTAATGGTTTGCAGGTTCAAAGAAAAAGAAAAGATTTCCAAAAAAGCTAGATTTTTCTGGGAGGAAAAAAAAGAAATCACATAATTTATACAAACCCTTTTTATTATGCAACAATTAGCATTTTCCAAGCACTCACAGTGTGGCACTTGGAAAATGAGACTTTTAAACAATCTGAATCTCTTGCATTTATATTGTGGGGAAAGGAGAACAGAGACAGTAACCTCTTGACCACATATAGTTGCAGCAAAAGGACAGGAAAAAAAAGAAAGAAAATCAGCAGAGGATGAAGTCTAAACCATGGGTCATTGCAGAAGGCATCTTCCTATCCTGTATGCTACAGTTCAGCATCTTGCTTTTCCTGCCTCCTGTACTCTTCACATTGGTTCCTCCTGAAGTCCTACCAGCTGCTATTGGCAACGAAACCTTCCCATTCTGAAGAGGAGATGGCACAGATGAGCATTCATTGGAGTGGCTAACCCCCACGTTGATACACCTGAGAAGACCCAGAACCGATTAAAATAAATAATAATAACACAAAATTTTTTCCCAAGGCTCCAAGCAACCCTGACAGAACTTCTTCCAAGTGTGACAGGGCCGGGCTTAAATACATTTCCTTCATAGTTATTGTGATGTCTCATGGTTTAATTAGATCTGCTGGATGTATCTCTGCCATCTGCTCCCTTCCAAAAGCCAGCACCTGTCAGCATAAGCTCCAACACTGACTCTCCAATGACCAGCAGAATATATTTCCTCCTTCCTAAGAGGAAATATATTGTTGTTTCCTAAAAAGCTTGCACCTGGGGGTGTCTTCCACTGCAGAAAACAGAGCACCCTAATGATAGGAGACAGTAAGGACAAATATTATAAGGTGCAAGGAAAATGTTAAAAATGAAAAAAATCCACCCTTAGGAATAAAACACAACCCTGATTTGTATTTAATAGGGCTTAATTTCTTCAAATGCTTTGCTCACACCCTAGACATGCAGATGGAAGAGCCAGCATGCACAGTGTTACTTTACCTCCCAGGTGACTCTTCCACTTGGGGGGACTCTCTTCGACCACCTTTCTCTCATGATTAGGATTTGGATAGCTGTGCTGTTGGAGCATGTATCTGGAATCTGGCACTGTGGGCTCTGACCACATCAGATCACACAACACATGTCTCTGTTGAGGGCTTTTCCTACCATTCATACCCCAAAGCCTGAGGGCATTTCTCCATTTCACATTTACTGGCAAACAGACCTGCCCAGTCTGGCCTCCTCATACTAAAGTCCCTAGGCAAGCTGCAGTCACCTGTGCATTTCTATTAGACCTCATATGGGACAGCAGCCATTCACCTTCTGCTAAGCCAGTGGTGCAATGCATTATCAAAATCACACATGGCACATTAAGTAAAATGACAGTCAGCCAGCTGCCATACATGTACATGTGTAAACAGGACACCTTTCCTTTCCTCCTGCCTTTTTTTTTTTGCCATGGTTTCTATGTCTGGGATATACATCCCTCTAAGCTTCCAGATGTTGGGAGAGCTCATTGCTTGAAGGATTGTACCAAGGCAGGATGTTTTTCTAATACCGAAGACTCATTTGGAACCAGGAGGTAATAAAGGCTCATTTTAAGAGGACAGATGACTTCCAGTTTGCATTTGTTTACTGGAAACAAACCATTCATCTAAAATGGACTGGGGCCAGAACTTCTTGGGTGAAATCCTGGCCCCATCAAAGTCACTGGGCATTTTGCCACTGCCTGTGCATCCACCACATCGTTTCTTCTATAGAGGAACTGGAAACTGCTAATGTTTTCGCACACAACACATCCAGCAAGGAAAAGAAGAAAGGAGAAAGTGAATGCAAGTTCTACCACAACATGCTTCATCTGTAGATGAAACTAGGAAAGGCTCAGTTAGTATTTGGACATTATAGTGATAGCTGCTGTGTTAATTAGTTATCACCTTGGAGATTCTCTCACAGTCAAACAGAGCCAACAGCTACCAATTTCTCAGACACCTCTTACTTAGATGAAGCTCTGAACAAAATTTGAAGGATGAACAACTAAACATAGGAATTTGGCCCATGATTGCAGGTACCTCAAGAGAATTTGCTATTCCTTCCTCATATAGCGTGAAACCACTTCATCTTTTTTTCCTTTAAAATAAAAGAGCATTATGGTGTCTCCACTTTATTGTATCAGTTGAGCTTTATGCTGCTTTTGCTCTTTCTTTAACATTTCACTGTTTTTACTAAACATTTGTTTATCCCACATTTTTGAATTTTTATAGCAAGAGCATACTTATCAGGCATTCGTCTCTGTTCATCTGTTAGATCACTGCTATGTGAGGGGGCTGCAAGTTGAAAAGTTAAACTTTTTAGCTTTTCTAAAAATGAAAGAAATGAAACAAACAGATGATTTTTTTTTTTTCCAAATCTGTGCCTTCTTGGAAAAGTAGGTAACACCACACAGCTATATCTTGGTGAATGTATTTGCATTCTCAAGTAACAGAGCTGAATTCAGGTGCTGCTACATGTCACTGCATCATAGGGTACTTATCCATCCTTAGAGATGTATTGGAACCAAACCAAAACTCTAACCATTCCAGAATGCTTAAAGCAATGGCCTAATTTTATGAAAGACAATAGGAAATGTGCCTTTGTTTTCAGCAAGTGCTGAGATATACTGACTGTAAAAGACAATGTTCGAATATACATACGTGCCCAAAGATACCTAGGTACCTAGCAGATTTTCAAAAGATCTAGGAGTCTAGACACTGCTGAAGTCAATGTTGGAATGGGAACTGGGCATTTCCTGAAAATTACAGTAGACACCTGAAAGCAGCTAGCTGTCCAAACACTCAGATGAAAAATCCCAGTTTTGTGTATTTGGAAACTCTTCTCCTACAAGATTATGAGCTCCAGCTCTTGCTGAAGTTCCTGGAGAGAAGGGCTTCAGGATTCTTGCTCCATCATGTCACATCTAGATCCCTGCAGCACAGACCTTGTGTTTATGGAAGCTACCATCTTTTGAAATCCAAAATAATGACATATTATTTCAATCAATTCTCTGATTAGCATACATTGCTTGTTTTATTTTTATCAAGTACAGTTTGAGCATATATTCAGATGTATTTTTGCTCCATGTTCCATTATAAATTTCAGCTGAGGTTAAGTTATCCTCTATTAGTCCATTAGTGTCCTATAGACAGCAGACCATTGGAAACAGCAAATATTAAGCAGAGAGGAAATAATTATATCTAATTCTGTAAAATTTACACTTGCAGATCATATATGTAAGGACTAAACATACAGTGATGTCATATCCTTTCTGAGTGTGTCCATCTATGAACATAGTTCACATTGCGGTTCTGTTTTAACAATAACTGTTTTAATTCACCGGTAAGGTAAGTTATGGTAAATCATGTGCTGTGAGAGGTAAGTAGCATTTTAGCTTGAACTGAGAGATCAGATTCATTATCTGGCAAAAGTCTAACTGCAGCATATAAAAAGTAACAAAAATTCATATTGTTGTTAAATGTCAAAAAGCTCAAAAAGAGTTTTAATAATATCAAGACTCCTGGTTTACCAACATAATAAAATGTTTCCTGCTTTTCAAGCTTCCACACCACAAATTCCCTTGCTACTTTAGTTTCAGTGGCATTTCTAATTTACTTTCTCATCCTACTTTTGTAAGATGAGATGACTTCTGATAATTAGCTCATCCTTGTTTGATAGACTAATTAGGACTGGTTGAATAAAAAAAAAAAACCTTCTCAAAAAAATTATTTCCATTGTAATATAATTGGTTGCAAAAAACCTACTCCTTTTATGTGTCAGTTTTGAATTTTCATTAGAAACATTAGCCCAAGAACCCCAAACTTGAAAATACTGTGTTTGTTTTCTTTAATGAAAAATTCAAGTTTTTCTAGACACTCAGACCATTGCCAAATATCTCTAGCAATATTTGGCAGCAAAATGAGCTACATTATGAATAAACATACCAACATTTAGAATTAATTCCAGAGCATTTTACCAACATTAATCGGCTAGCTATTTGGGAAGCAAGTAGGTAACTCTTTAGTCACTGGACCAGAGGAAAAGTTCTTTTGGGTTACATCTACAGAGCTGAAGTTTGGTACTTGACACTTTTCTACCACATCAGCAACTAGGGCTCCTCTGTGAAACGCATGGGGAGAGGTAGGAGCTGGAGAACGAGACTACAGAAGCTGCCAGATGTAGTAGGGAACTGCCTAAACTAGCCTAAATTTGGGGAGACCCAAGTTCCCCTCCCACTGACCAGGCATCTCCATTTGACCCACACTCAGAGCAAAAAAATCCTGCTTTTGGAATTTAGTGCTTCGGTCAAGTTAGGTCCTCTCAGAAATGTGAAGGATCTTCCCCTGACCAACTCTGTGCCTTGCTGGGCATTTACTACGCCATTTACCAGGGATATGTGAAACCTAGTCTCCTTCACCTATCTTGCTTACATCAACTCTAACCTTAGGTGATATGCATTTTGAGATGGGACTTTCAAACATTTCTCTTGCACAAGATACTTCCATTTAAGGTGGAGGTGGGTATCCATCTCTTCCCATGTAAAGACACTGACCATCAAGTCATGCTTGTTGATACAATACATAGGTTCCCACAGCTCTGTTTTACCCTTCTGCAGAAATACACTATTGATCTTGAAACTGATGATTTACATGTTGTCAGGTAGACAAGAGGGTGATCATGGATCTTTCATGTCTTGGTTGAGAATGGCAAGCAGCGGATTATTGGGAAGGAGCCTCACTTCTACCCATGCTCTGCAGCTGATTTAAGTGCCTCACTTGGAGTTAAGCAAGATACAAATAATTCAGATATAAAAAAATTATTATGGCAGCACATAATCACTGCTCTTTTGGGGCTCTTCTTCTGTCTGGCTCAAGTGGCAGGTCTCTGCATATCACACTTGTAGGGATTTCACTCTCCCTATACCTAGGGAGACACTAGGGCCTGCACGCTCCTCAAGTTACCGAAAGTTAGGCACAGCTTTCTTTGCAATAACTAGCCTGCAAGATGTTTATCCACCTCCAGAGTTTGGATAAACATTTTGAGTTGTGAGCATGGAATTGTTAATTAGACACTTAAATATCTCTGGGCTTGCCCTTCCACTATTAGCATTTTTTACCATTTGCACTAAGCTCATGGGAAAAGAGAGAGAAAAAGATGCTACATGACAGCAGGCTGGTGGAAAGCGGGTATCCACCTCACTACACAAATATTAGCCCACAAACACAGATAATTTCCACACGGGATCAAACCTCCAGCTCCGCCCAGCTAGTTTCTGGAGGTTACTATCAGTATCCAGATCCTGAAAGGAGATGCTGCAGTAATTAAGTGAGAATTGAATTTTCTTCCTTATCTCCATTTCTGAAAGGTTATTTTACATCACAAAGTCTCACCTCCTAGACCCACGGAGTTATCTGGGTCTCCATAAGACTTAACTTGGGCTTGTAGCTGTGTTTTATTATTCACAGACATGTTTTGACTCCATTTAAGCCCAGCCACAGAGGTAGCAGGTTCCACAGGACATCCCATCTGTGAGAAAGAGCATTTTGAAGCCCATTTTACAATTTCTTCTACTTTAAGTCTTAAGATAAATATTATTTGATGCTTTGCTCTATAGTAATTTTACCTGTATCCCAACTCGCTGGATCTCCCTGGACAAAAAAAAAAAAAAAAAAAGTCAGATCCCAGGGCATTCTGCTCCAATCAAAATGATCTTGCCCTAAAACACCCCATGGGACTCTTGGGCGCTGACCCTCAGGTAGCTACCGCTCTCATCTTCCTCAGCCAGGCGCAGGGGTGCATCCTCCTTTGGTGCACTGCAGCCTGTTCCTGTTCTGCTATTACTATAGAAGGGAGGGCGCTGGAAACCTGCCCTCCCGCCATCCCCCTGGAAAGCCCCTGTGAGGGAAAGTGTTTGGGGTTGCTACTCACCAACTGAAATGGCTCTACAGACATTTGTTTTTCTTTCAATGAAAACTTGTGTGGAAAAAAACCACTTATCTTAGTGTGTCTGAGTCATAGACTAGCTTTCATTAACTGAGAGTTTTGATGGAAAATTTTCAACCAGCCTTAATCATACCTACCAGCAGGTCTGTAAGGATCTCCCCGAGAGTTTGTGCCAGACCATCATTTTAATACCAGGAAACTGACTGAAATGCTAACTAAAAATAGAATAATAAAATGTTCAAGAACAAATGCCATAAGGACTAAGCAGAAAGGCTTTTGTAAAGAAAATCATGGCTTAGTAATCTATCTAAAATTCCATCAGCATATTAATAAAATCAGGGCTGAAGCAGAACTAGGTGATGTCATTCGCTTGGAGGTCCAAAAACCATTTGACAAAAGCCTTCGTGATTTTACAATTAAAATAACACGTAATTAGTGTAACAACAACAGAAATTTTAAAAGTGGGAGTAAGAGGTTGAATGCTCTTGTGCAACAGAAGAAAAACAGTAAAAGATAAGTAAAAATGTATCGCAGGCAGTAATATGCTCCTGGAAAAATAAATGTTATCCAAGTAGTGCTTTTACACCCTACAGGGTTCGATCCCTAGGCCGTTAGTGCTCTAGAGTTACAGCTGCAGATACAGGGATACAGAAGCAGCCTGACGACCTTATAGCCACTGCATCTTGCATTATTCCTCTCCTGGTCCCCCTGCAGCATTCCCTTTGTACCACACTGCAGGTGTCGCAAGAGAAAGGAAAGGAAAGGCACAGTGGCCAAGAGCAGATTTATTCTTTAAAGGAAAGGATTAAGATGGAAAATGGAAAATTTACGTTTGTCTGAAACCTGGCACAAAAGAATCAGGTATTAAAGATTAAGAGTTTGTGTTTCTTCAGCAATGTTCCCACAGGATATCAGGGCCAGTAGTGCCAGGGTTGCCATGGTTCTCACTATTGATTAGTAAATACTGTTATTAAGTCTCATGTAATTAGTTAATGACTGACACGTCTGAAATAGATAGGGACCTCTTAGGTAAATAGGTTGGTTGTTTTGTTTTTTTTTTTTAATTAAATAGGGGCTAGTTGAACATTTGAACTTCAGCTTAAATTTTCTCCCCTGCTTCACTTCTATTTTTTTGTGTTTTGTTAAGCAAGTATATCCCAATGGCTGGTGTGTGCAAGGAAAGGGGGAACATTAAATAAAATGTAAATTAAAACTGAGACTGGTCCAGAGTCCAAGCTCATCTGGTCAAGAGACAAAGGGAGAAAGGGATAGCTGGTAAACAATAACAGAATTACTGGATTATTTTAGAAAAACCTTCTAAAGATAGCACCTCCAGGTCTCTAGGAATAGACTTGTCTCTCCAGGTTACTCACAAGAGCAGCTACAAGTTTTACTGCCAAACAACATCAGGTAAAAGCTCTGAAAATGTTCTTTAGATATGAATTGAGCAGCATATTCTTGTGAGATGATGGAGGATTGGGCTTGCCATCTCATCAGGAGAAGCTGAATATTAAATTTGCCTGATGCCACAGCATCTCTGCAGGAGAAGCAGGGCCAGAGCCCAGGCACTTCCCCCTTCACAAGTGACCTCAGTGGGTTACAAGACGAAACCAGCAGTGAGCTCTGAGATCTTGAGGACATCAGATGACTGGAGTGACCTGAATATGCCCTGGCATGGTCCATGTCATAGTGCTTCCCTAGTTTCAACATGCAAACAAATATGATGGGGCTTTTGGATGTAGTGACTGGATGTGAATGCAGGCATCCCGACTGATTTTTCTGCAATATTTGTCTATTTTTCCATAAAAATTATTGCAAGTGGGATGGTGTTGGCATGAAAGTTATCCAATGGTTATCAACACTCAGACTCAAATATGCGTACTTGTACATGCAAAAAATCTGCATATATCACAACTTACACCAGAGGTGTCAGCCCTGTATTTACATAGCTGCAGACATTCAGTCAGGAGCAGAAACAACACTCTGTGATTTAGGTGACCATCCCCCAGCACCATGAACAGTCACAGCTCAAAATCATTCATGGAAAGAGTAGATCCTAACCACCTAACAGGTGCAAGTGTTTGCTTTTGTGGATAGTGAACTTTTCTAGGTAATTCACATATTAGTGAAAGACAGAATGTCTAGTCTAGATGAGATAAATCTGTATAGCTACAGCAGCAGCAGCGGCAGCAACAGCAGCAGCGTAATAGCAATCCAGGTCAACTGAGAATCAGATCCAAGCCTATAAAAAAGGAATCTGAAAATAGAGAAAAAAAAGAACTAAATTAAATGGATGAATGTCTACTGCTAAGTGTTTGCTCAGCTCTGTTTAGGAATAAAATGCTAAAGAATAAAAACAAATTACTAGCAGTCAGTGCTGGGTTGCCCAAGGTAACAAACGTTCTGCTCAGCTTGTTACTTAAGCATATAAGGCAAAGTTAAACACAGACTAAATTAATCCAAATGAAAAGATTTTAGTAATACCATGTGAGGAGCCTGGCAACAAAAATTCTCAGATGAAGTTCTTGTATTAGAAATTAGGCTGCATTTATGGGGAAAAAGGAGATGGGCCACTTTGCCCCTTGTGTGCCAGTCTGGGTCTTTAAGAAGATTTACAGGGATGGAGAGGTGAGGTAAAATAAAGCATCAAACACAGGACAGTGACAATTTCTCCTCGCACTCTCTTCTGTCATAAGGAGATTAATTTCTGGCGTTTCATTGACCAGTCATGAGAAGTCTGGGGCAGAGGAGGGCTTCATCGTGCCCATTTGGTGTGCTCCCCTGTGTTCTTATACCATACTCACCTCCAGGATGTTGAAGTACTAGATTTGTAGTGTCTTTCTTTTTTAAGGTGAACCTTGTGGAATATCTGAATAAGTGGAAAGAGTTCAAAAGTAGAGCTGCATTGAGCTCCCTATGAACGCAGCAATGAACTCCCTCTTCCTCCCACAAGATGATTTCGTCTCCCATCTAGATGTTGTCATTTCTTGTCACCGAAGCATCCACTGAATGGTTCAACTTTACATGACAATAGTTCTTCTCCTAAGGAATTACATTGCTCCTACTTCAAAAAGGATGTGTTTTTACTTCAGTAGCTATCTTCAATGTACCATCCTATATCCACATACAATCCCAGCAGAAACAAGGTCCTGTTGGTTTTACCTTACTGTAACTAGACAAGATGAGCCTTCAGCTGGTGATTTAAGACTCGTCTTCACTAATTGTATGATGACAGCTGTCTCAGTATCTCATCTTTTCTCATTGTGGAGGAAATATGGCAGAAAACTGGGTTTCAGCGGTAGGCAATCAAGCCCCAAAGCAGATCCTTTTCGAAGGCTCTGCTTGTACAGCACATGCTGTAAAAATTCCCAGCCTCTGCCAGGACTGCTGGTGCTATGGTGACATAAATACAGAGAGCTGCCTGGAATTTCTAACATTATTGGCATATCAAACATACAATTATTTTGGTTATAAAAAGAAATCAACAAGATTTTGGTTTCCAAAAACTGCAAATAGAAACATTCTTTACTGTAAAAGAAAAGATGAGGGACTTTGGACAAGAAAAAAGCCACGAACATTTTCAAGAGGCATTTGTATATTTTCCATTAAAGCCTTTCTTTACTTCAAATTGAACTGTCTTTGAAATAATGTCAAGGGAATATTTTTTAATCTATCCTGTATGCAGAATAATCATACACTAAAGAACTGACTCTTTGAATAGGGTCTGAGCTGCAGATGCACGGTCCTGTCAGACGGGGGGCGGGGTTCATACTTCTTTGGAAGAATTCTGCAATTGAGAAAACCTTGAAAAATGTGGATATCATTCTAAAAGATGGTTCTTACTAACCAGAAGGCTCATTGGTGCTGCCCTGCTGTTGCAGGCAGGTCATAGGAGTGTGAAAGCCAAGCAAATGTAGCAGGGCTGCAGAGTAAATGCAAATGGGGCTCTTGGCCAGGGCCAACTCACAGCTCCTTGCAAGAGCAGGCAAAACTGAACTCTGCTGCCCTAGGGAAGAAATGGTAAGCAGGAGAATGCACTATTCCCTCTGTAGGAAGGGGAACACAGAGAAGCCAGCAAAGGTGGATGTGGAGTAGAAGTAGTGTCCTGGAGAGTTAGGATCTGGCTCATGCTGCAAACACGAGAGGTACAGCTGGGGACTGATCACAGGGAGGACAACCTTGACTCATATCTGCTGCTCCACATGTGTAGTCCTCAGTCCTCAGCCTTCTTTTCCAGGGCTCTGCCATAGCAGGTGGAAAGTCCACGGCTTTTGGTGCCTACCTCTCCTGTGCCAAAAGCTGACAATACCTCTGAGATTTAGAAATATTTGGGGAAAGCATGGCAAAACATTTTAATATTCCCCTCACTGCCTGCTGCAGTAATATGCAGTATCACTACAGCAACTTGACAAAAAATAAATGTCACACAGTTTTCTTTAATGTTCAGTTAGATGATTATCTTAAAGAAGTGTGAAGAGCTAGAACAATTTTAGGATGCATCAGATACCTTTATCCCCAAAAGCTCAACAAACACAACACTGAAAGCTTCCCACTTGACTTATTTGCTAGAGAATGCCATCATCATGCATCTGTTGCAGTTGAACTCCAACGTTCAGCTGGGCATTTCAGCTTTACCTTGTAGGAGAACAAAGTTAAACAGGAGGATGGAATTATGAGTTGAAGACTTGAAGATTAATTTAACCCAGGTCTCCAGCCTTGCTATTTGTGCATTTGTGCAGTCATGATCTCCGGCAGCCATGGCGCGATTCTCAGAGCCACCGTGGCTGAGGCTCGTGGTTTGAAAGGGTTCAGCTCATTAAGAATTCTCATTTCTTGTCTGAGCTCCTTCAAGAGTATGTCATTTCACTTTAATGAATTCATTGCACATGATACCATGGTGTTTTTATGAATACGGATTTATCTTCTGATTACTGTAGCAGCTAGAGAAAGGAAGACAGGAAGACAGAGACTTTTAAAGGTGCCACCATGAAGTTCTACACCTTCTGCAAAGGTCAGTTCTTGCTTTTCTCTCAGCTGTTTCACAACGGTTTGTTTAATCACAGTTGATGCTCTTTTCAATGCAAGCATTCCCCTGCTCAAATAGTTTTCAAGATATGGTTTATTAATAATTGCATTACGAAGGAGGCATAAGGACAACAGGGGGATCATTGACTTCTACATGAGACACTGAAAGAAAGTGGGAGCAAAAGTGTAACATGGGCCACATTCAGGCCTTCAACTGTGCGTGCCCAGTGTAAGCACCATGATACTTTCTCTCCATTGACCATGTAATGGCCTGGCAGTCCTGCATCTAAAATGGTCTGAATGGCTCATTGGACTCAAGACTTCACTGCCCTACCAACTATGGTGGCTCAGCCACGCTCTCAGAGGACTTAAATGTTGCTCTTGATTTTTCTGAGTAGCAAGGGAAACGATATAAAAGTACACATGTTGCTGGCACTCAGAGACAGGAATGCTACCCCCTGCCTTTGTATTTGGACACAAATGCTATTAGGAAGGTCTCAGTGTGGCCAGAAGCCATCTCTGGCTTGAAGCCTCTGTGGGATCTCGAGGAAGAATTGGCCACCTGCTACTTCCCACTATTCTTTGTGCAGCTAAAGAAAAGGCATAACAGTTTAGCTTTTTAACAACCAACCAACCAACCAAGTGAAGCTTGGACTATTGAATAAATTGATGGTATTTTACTAAACCATAAGCCTCCTTTCTCTCAGAGCACCAGCATCATGGATCCTCCTTGTATTTGCACTAGACAAATACTTAAAATATCTCAGCAATTATTTCATGTTGGCACAATAATAGCTTAACTAGAATGGATCTTCTTATACATGAGAATACAGCAAATGATTGTCTTACTAAGAAAAGCCTAACCCTTAAGAGGGCTCGTGTTCTTCTTCTAATGACTCACTTTAGGAGAGGTAGATAGGCAGGAAGAATGATTCATCGCGGGACACCTACTGTACACTATTCTGGAATATATTTTTCTTCATCTCTCTCCCACTCTACCTATCAGAAAGGGATAAATAAGACCATAAGGGCTTGGGGATTCAAAAAGAAGCGGAAATTGGCTGAACGTCAATGCTGGCAATAGGGTGTCTTTACAATTGAGTAAAAGAGTGGTGACGGCAGCACAGTAATGCAGGTCAGATTGGCCTTAGCAGACATAACCAATAAATCTGTAAGCCTCAGGATGCAATATTGAGTCAAAAGTTCAGCCACATTCTCAGGCTTTGCCTCCAAGCTTTTGTCTTTGCAAACTGCGACTTCTATTCCTAGCCCTGTTTCCCCAAAGAGCCCGGGAGTGAAATATCAGGGAAAACAAGAGCAACAGATAAAAGCAACACAATTCAGTCACAGGCTCAATGTGGCAAAAGGAAAATTACACCGTCACAGTGTCATGCTTTTCTGAAACTTAGCTTTGAAAAGAGGTCAAGCAAACCAACTCAATAATATACTTTGGTGTCACAGAAAATTTGTTGGAGGTTCAGCCATGCATTAATTTTTCATTCCAGCAAGTTGTGTTCCAGTCCAAAAGGTCACACGGGAAAATGAATTTTAGGGTGTTGTCCACATGCTCAGGCCACAGATACTCAACTCATTTTCAGCAATGGTAGAAAAGGAAAAAATCATCTTGTAAAAGCCCAGGGCGTTAGTAAAGATGAGTGGTGAAGCCTGTGCAGGGATTATGCAGCTGCAGTTGGCTTGAATGTGCACTTACTTACAAACATTAAGTGGTGATTTAACAGGACTGATAACCCTACATAGCAAGTGAGAGTAGTGACTGAATTATCTCTACACCTGCAATTGCAAGTGCTAAAGATGGCAGAACAGGATTCATGGGCTGGAACTTGAGCAGAAAGCTGCATTAACAGAGGGCATTTGTAGAAATGTCATGGGATCATTTATGACCACATTTAGTGACAATTTAGTTCTCTAGTTCATCAGAAATGCACAGGCTGAAGAAAAACACTCCACCCTATTAAAGCACAATGTCTGTGCTGGAAGATTTGCCTGTTGAAAAAACACTGCTACATCCTACAACACTCTGGGTTCGCTTCTGTCCTCTGAACTCAGACCCATCACAGGTACGTATCCTATGGCAACTAACCTGCAGTGACAGATAGGGGTTAAAATAAATAGAAGTCAAGGGAGAATATTATGTATAAAATATAAATGTAACTGCTGGAAGTATGCGTGTCCTCGGGTAGGTATAGCAATTTAACTCTGGATCCCTGACTATTGCAGGTGGCTTTAAATCAGCGGGAGTTTGTAGGAACAAATTTTCTTAGAAATGTGATCACTATTCCGTTGCTTCACTTGGAGGCCTTGCTATCCAGGGATGTAATAATAATTCTAACAACGTAATGGCCTTGTGTCATTTAAGTAAAGGAGCCCATGTGGAATTTAAATCCTCTTTAGATGGGTAACTAATCAATTTGGGATTCTTAAAGAGCCAAGTCCTTGAAGAGTGGAGCTGGCTGATAAATACAAGCATTAGCTGAAAATTTTTCAGACAAACAAGTTAGCCATTACTGAACAACTTTGGAAGTTAGAACTCTAGCTTGCTTTAATGAAAATGTTCTTCCAGCTCTGGTGGTGCCACTGAGGATATGGAACAAATCCCCACCCTCCACCCGGAGTATTCCTGTATTAAGGATAAGACAGAGCACATTTTCATGCTTATGTATCTGCAATACTCTGGGGTAGTTTTTCAAAGGAGCATTTGTTTGGTGAACACAGAAACTCTGCTTTCACCTGCTCAGTGGTGGCTGCAATGAGGACATAAATATCTGCAAGAGACATATCTGTAGCTTCTGAACTATGACAGATTTACCAGGCAATTCCAGTTGCTCATCCTAGGACCTTTCATGACCAGACACGTGCCTGGCAGGAAATAGGTACATTCTGCAGAACACAAATTTCCCTTTTGGTACTCGTCGATGAGAGGCGTCTATACAAGCTCTGTCCCAGCACCAATTTCCGAGTTTGGTACCTATGACTGGGACACTCATAAAGGGCAATGCTTTAAGAAGGGCTGCCATAATTCAGGTTTTTAAGCTGGATTCAGGCTCTAAATTCACACAGACAGCTTCTATACCAATAAATCAAGCAACCCTAACAGACACTGGAAATCAATAGTCTGTACTCTCAAACTGTTAGAAGAGCCCTGGCATGGTTGCAGCCTGTGCAAACACTATAGCACTCATCACAACCCTTCCCAAGCACAGAGCAGTTGTTAGCACAGACCAGAGGCTCCTCCCAGCAGGCACTCTGGATACGGCCTTCCTATTTTAGAGGCTGAATTTTGTCATCGTGTGTACACCAGTTGATCTCAATACCTGAATACAGTTTAATGCATGTTTAATTTCCTAGTGGAAATCTATAATAGATGCTTCTGAAAATTTCATCCTACATCTAACTGTCAAGAGTGGAAGTCCAGAGCATCACTGAGATATTTAGTGCCTGTGAGAGACCACCAGAACAACAGTGAGCACTGTCCTCTGTTTCAGCCAGATGCGATCCTGAAAGGTGGTGTTTAGCACAACTCTACCAGTTGAGCCAGGGCTTTTCTAACCTCGGTATTACCAAGAGTCTCAGGTTGCCAAAGGAGCCTTGGGACTGGTGCTGGACCTGCAGATGTCCCAGTCTCAATGAATGCTTTCATCCATCTCTGACTGCCCAGGAATGGGAGGCTTGTCCGTTTTGCTCATAACTCCATGCAGGAGCTGGGCTCCTGCCAGTCTGGCAGCACACCTGAGAGCCAAGGCAGGCAATGACGGGAGCACTGCAGCAGCCACAGCACGCTGCCACACACCCGCCTGTCACCAGCAAAGGAAACCCAAATGCATCAATCTCAGTGACAGCTCTGGCTCTCTGCAGCACAGAAATGAGACTCACTGCTGATCGATAGCCCCCTCAGCAGACTGAGGCCCAATGAGCAAAGCAAGGCAGGCTTTCCAGCAACCCTCGCCAAGCCGCAGGGCACCTTGCCAGGAAAGATATAGCAGAGCACAAAGCATGACTACGTCGAAAGCTGCCCTGGGCTCTTGTGCAGGTTCTCCACTCTGGGGACTGGCTTGTGTTAGCAGGACGATTGAGAAGGTTAACAGCCCTGCCCTGCACTGGACCAGGCGTTTGTGTCCTCCTTGCCTGCCGTGCAATCAATCCTGTGCTGCGAAGGAACTGCTGTGCTTCATCTCTCTCTGCCCAGTAGCAGGCTTTCTGCTGTCAGGAGATGATGCCATTGGGAAGCATTCACCGCCTGCACTGCCCATGGGTGAATTTGATGGATTTGGGCCAGAAACACACATCTTTTTTGGGCTCCATCACCACGGAAGATTGCAAATAAAAAGAATGAAGCTGTCATGCATGGAGAAGGTTGTAAAAGGAGTTGTGTCGTCCTGCTCTCCCCTGAAAGACAAAAGTGCAGTGTCATAATTTGCAATCAGTTGTGGAAGTAGGTTTGTACAGAGAATTTTGTATTTGTGACATTTCTGTAAGTGTTGTTCTACTAAGGCATGTACTCTGCAATTGAGTCAGGCTCTTTCCTTCTGATATCTGAAGTGTTAATTATTAACCCTTAAAACACAATTACTGGAACTCTCCTCCCAGAGGAGGTAGAGGTTTGGCTGACAGTGGTACCCTCCAACAATACAAATCCTTATACTAATTGTTTTCTTTAACAACAATCACATTTGATGAAAGATGCAAGTGTTGCTGCACATGTGTGCGTACATGTGCAAATTTGTGGGATTTGATTAACTGTGGGTCCAGAGGCTATGTACAAACCTCTCATTGTACCAGAATAAACAGTTATTTTCAAGGGCAGGCTCCATGCTATCTTTGTTTATTCTGTATCTGCCATAGGATAACAGGCTCTTAACATTGATTGGAGCTACTGCTCTCCCCTGTAAAAAATAAGTCTTGCACTGCAAGATGTTTAGTATTGCCATGAACTCCCAATCTAGCTTCCTTGTGCCCAGTATACAGACTCCTGTTAATACTAGGTCCCCTTTTTTAAAGGAAGAACCTCTTAATTCTGTTCCACAAAAGCAGATTGTCTTCAGCATTATTTTGTTGTCACTTAACACTTGCTTTCTTGATAGACACTTTATTCAAGCGCAACCAAGAGATGCTTGCAATGACACCGGGCAGACATCTGAAACAAGGCAGCTTTCAAGTGGAATAGAGCATTTTTGGATTCTCATAGTAGAATAGCAAAGCAAAATATGCACACAAGCTCATGCCAGCAGTGTCCCTCATGTCTCTTAGGTCTCCAGCAGGATTGCACTCATCTCAGCAGCACGTAGCTGACACTCTCTCTGTTTACCTTGGCTGCCCATCATTAAAAGCCCATATCTGACCACAGGTTGTCCATCATTTCTCTGAGATAACTCTGTTCAGCTGTTGACAGCTCTTGATATTTCATCCATGCCCACTGGGAATAACATCTAGCTCTTATTTCCCTGTCCCAGAAATGAGATTAATCTTCCTGTCCTAAAAGATCACAGCACTGAAATCAGTAAGGAAATGTTCATGCTTTTCGTAAAAATAAATTTCCCATAACCTCCGCAGCTGTATTTTAAGTTTGGGCTGAACTTGTCTTCTTGGAAGTCCCCTCCTCAGGATGGCAGTGAAGCCTATTTCGGGCTGTCAGCTCAGATTTACCACAGTGATAAAGGTGATGTCCTCAGGCTAGCTGATAGTCCCACACAAGGCAGTATTTTCATACACTGCCTGTTCTCTCAAGAATCTCAAACTGCTTTACAGCAAGAAATAATATAATAGGGATATGACTTTCTTTGGAGGGGAAGGCAGAGCAATGTACGGAACGGTCCTGGCCAAGGTTGAAGGAACTTATTGGGATGTTGACCTACATGTGGCTGCAGATTAAACAGGGAAGGCAGAAGCATTTTCTTCCACCACTCCCTTCCTGAGTACCACAGGAGGGGCAACACAGTGCACAAAAATAAACTGAGTTGAATGTGGGGTTAATTCACCTTCCCGTCAGCTGCAGTCATTCAGGAGCTGCTGAACATCCCATCTGGGTGTCCTTGTGATGACCTCCAGGGCACAAGTGGGACCTGCTCCAGTTGCCCCAGTTTAATCTGCTGCCACATATGAGCCAATGCTGTCAGTTTGCTGTGCTGTGCCTGACACAACAGCTTGGACATAAAAGACACAACACTAATTGCAAACAATGATCTTATACGGAGAGGTGGGCACACGCTGTTGTATGTTCTGAGTTGGTACCAGCATACAGATGCTGGAAAGTGGCAGAGGCAGGACTGCATGTTACAGTTGAGGGTGGTGATGGTAAAAGTTTCTGGAAATATGAAGATCTGAGATTTTAGTGGGTTCCTGTAAAAAAAAAAAAAAAAATTTGTTTTCAGAAGGAAAACTGTCATTCAAACTTAAAAAAATCTCACTGGGATGAACCTTGTGGTTGAATTCCTGGTCTTACTGAGGATTAATACCAGAGTGAAACAGTAGTTGTCAATCACGTTAACCCTTACTACAGAGAGACAGGATATTCTTAGGAAGTATTTTAAGCAAATGCTTGATCTATTGGTATCCCTGAAGCTACTTGCACACTTTGATCTATGGCCTTGATCTGCAAAGACAGCTGGGATTTACTCTGCTCAATAAAGAAATACCCCAACCAGTTAAGCTACTCCCCTGCCCAGCTAGCCTTGCAAGTGTTTATCCTTCAGTGCAGGATCTGATTATTTTTGAAACATTGCTCCAGGCTTGTGTCTTGGGTCTCCATCTCCATCCATTCTCATTTTCAGAAGAGATTTCTGCCCTTGGGAGCTGACTTGCCTTTGACTCTTGACAACAGGCCATACAGTCAGTGTGAAAACTGCAATGTTGTGTGGAGGTATCGGCAAGCCCTGAACGAACTTGCTGTGGTACTGGAGGCTGCCCAAACCCAGCCACGTGGAGCTGATGAGGGCTGCTCTGTCTTGCTCTTTCACGACTCACCACTGTGCATCCTCTGGGCCAAGTCCTCAGCTGATTCAACTGGCGATACTTCACTGACCCCAGCAGATGTGCTGCCCTTCACTCACTAGAGGCTGTCCCTGCAAGCAGCCTTGCCCTTCTCTTGTGGCTGTATTTAACCAACTTGTCAATCCATCCTCAGCTCCTTCTGCTTGGGAGAGTCCTGACACTCCACTGGGGAGGGGGGACAGGATGTCCCCCACAAAGTGCCAATGATGCAAACCCCAGCCAGCACTGGGCTGGTCCCCGGGCATTGCCATGATCTGAACAAGAGACGTCTGGTAGGCCCAGGAGAGCTGGGGACCACGTCCCGCTGAGCACTATCCAGAACTCAGGGCCACCCAAACAAGTTGAGAGGCTCAGTTAGGGTCCAGCGTGGTGCCTGATGAAATCAATGCTGGGTGTAACAGCAGAGAGAGACAGGAGAGAGACTAGGAGACAATGAGGGGAACATGCATTTCCATAGGTCAATTCTCCACAAAGACATCAGGGACTCATTGTAAGAGATATAAAAATGAATGTCAGATGGCCCTTTCTTGGTTAATCAGGCTTCGCCTTGCTGCAGTGACGTCTCCTTCAAATAGCGCTTTTTGCATTCTAAAGCCAAGAAAAAAGCCACCAAGTAACTGACTTCTGAACAAGCAATACTGAAAGCAATTCAGTATTATTTCTGTGGACATGCTTTTCCCATTATTTTAGTACAGCTGTGTACTCCCTGAGTAATTAAAACAGCTCCTCAAAGCCGCCACTCTCTTCTGCCTTCTGATCCGTGTCAGTGCCATTCTGTTCAGCTCTGTAGGAATATTAAGATTGCCTGATATAGCTAAGTCTCCTCAGCTTTTATCCAAATGGTCTCTTCAGCATCAGCATCAGCTGAAGAGAAGGACAAATTCTGTTTTTACTGTAATCTCAGATTAACTGTTGCTTTAAATTCAGTTTTAGTCTATATCAGGCTTGCCTGTGACAAACTGTGGGATGACACGTCAAGGTTAGAGGGACAGGGTGCTAGTGAGGGCCCTCAGCCTGTTGCTCTGAGATGTGCTGGCTACACTGCAGCACACTTGAAGTCTTATGGAGATGAGCCAGGGGCTCCTGAGGTAATAGGAGCCAACAGGGAAACACCAGTGAAATACCTCAAAGGAATTAAGGGATGTTCCTCTAAGAAGGTGACATGGCTGACAGCCCCACTGAAGTGCCTCTACACCAACGCACACATGGGCAACAAACAAGAGTTGGAAGCCACCGTGCTGCTAGAAAGCCACGACCTAGTTGCCATTACTGAAACTTGCTGGGGAGCCTATTGACAAAGCCTTCTTACTCCAGCTACAGGAGGCATCGCGCGCACAGGCTCTCGTCCTGCTGGGGGACATCAACCACCCTGACATCTGCTGGAAAAGCAGCACGGCAAGCTGTAGACAATCCAGGAGACTCCTGGAATGCATTGAGGATAACTTCTTAAGCCAGGTAATAGACAGCCCTACCAGAGGGGGATGCGGTACTGGACCTGGTGGTCACCAACACAAGTGAGCTAATCGGTGACGTCAAGATTGGAGGCAGCCTGGGCTGCAGTGATCATGCACTGGTGGAGCTTGCAGTCCTGAGGGATCAGGCAAAGAGTAAAGTCAGGACCCTGAATGTAAGGAAAGCAAAATTCCAGCTCTTCAAGGTGTTAGTTGGTAGGACCCCCTGGGAAACTGCCCTCAGGGACAAGGGAGCAGAACAGAGCTGGCAGACCTTTAAGGACGCTTTCCATAGAGCACAAGAGCTCTCAATCCCCAGGTGTAAGAAATCAGGCAAGGAAGGCAAGAGACTGGCATGGCTGATGAGGACCTGCTGGTCAAACTAAAGGGCAAGAAGGAAACGCACAGGAAGCAGGGACAGGTATCCTGGAAGAGTATAGGGATGCTGGCCGCTTGTGTAGGGATGGGGTCAGGAAGGCCAAGGCACACCTGGAGCTGAACTTGGCAAGGGATGCAAAGAATAATAACAAGGGCTTCTACAGGTATGTCAGCCCGAAAAGGAAGGTCAAAGAAAGTGTACCCCCCGGATGAGCAAGACTGGCAAACTGGTAACAACAGATGAGAAGGCTGAGGTACTCAACAACTTCTTTGCCTCAGTCTTCACTGGCAACCTCTCTTCCTGCACCTCTCGAATGGATGGACCGCAAGGCAGGGACTCGGGGAGCAAAGTCCCTCCCACTGTAAGAGAAGATCAGGTTCGTGACCACCTGAGGAACCTGAACATACATAAGACTATGGGACCTGATGAGCTGCATCCCAGAGTCCTGAGGGACTTGGCTGATGTAGCTGCCAAGCCACTCTCCATGATACTTGAAAAGTCATGGCAGTCAGGTGAAGTCCCTGGGGACTGGAAAAAGGAGAAACATTGCACCCATTTGTAAGAAGGGTAGAAAGGAGGACCCTGGGAACTACCGACCTGTCAGCCTCACCTCTGTGCCTGGGAAGATCATAGAACAGATCCTCCTAGAAGCTATGCTAAGGCCCATGGAGGACAGGGAGGTGATTTGCGACAGCCAGGATGGCTTCACCAAGGGCAAGTCCTGCCTTCTAGCGACTAGTGGCCTTCTGTGATGGAGTGACTACATCAGTGGACAAAGGAAGAGCTATGGGTGTCATCTATCTGGACTTCTGTAAGGCCTTTGACACAGTCCCCCACAACATCCTTCTCTCTAAATTGGAGAGATATGGATTTGATGGGTGGACTGTTCGGTGCATGAGGAATTGCTTCGATGGTCGCATCCAGAGGGTAGTGGTCAACAGCTCAATGTCCAGATGGAGATCAGTGACAAGTGGTGACCCTCAAGGGTCCATATTGGTACCAGTACTGTTTAATATCTTCATCAGTGACACAGACAGTGGGATCAAGTGCACCCTCGGCAAGTTTGCAGATGACACTAAGCTGAGCAGTGCAGTTGACACGCCTGAGGGACAGGATGCCATCCAGAGGGACCTGGACGAGCTTGAGAGCGGGCCTGTGTGAACCTCATGAGGTTCAACAAAGCCAGGTGCAGGGTCCTGCACCTGGGTTGGGGCAATCTCTGGTACCAATACAGGCTGGGGGATGAAGGGATTGAGAGCAGCCCTGCAGAGAAGAACTTGGGGGTCCTGGTGGATGAAAAGCTGGACATGACCCGGCAATGTGCTCTTGCAGTCCGGAAAGCCAACTGTATCCTGGGCCGCATCAAAAGAAGCGTGGCCAGCAGGTTGAGGGAGGTGATTCGGCCCCTCTGCTCTGCTCTCGTGAGATCCCACCTGCAGTCCTGTGTCCAGCTTTGGGGTCCTCAGCACAAGAAGGACATGGACCTGTTGGAGACGGTCCAGAGGAGGGCCACAAAAATGATCAGAGGGATGGAACACCTCTCCTGTGAGGACAGGCTGACAGAGTTGGCATTGTTCAGCCTGGAGAAGAGAAGGCTGTGGGGAGACCTTATTGTGGCCTTTCAGTACTTAAAGGGAGCTTGTAAGAAAGATGGGGGCAAACTTTTTAATATGATCTGTTGCGATAGGACAAGGGGTAATGGTTTTAAACTAAAAGAGGGTAGATTCAGACTAGATATAAGGAAGAAATTTTTTACGATGAGGGAGGTGAAACATTGGACCAGGTTTCCCGGAGAGTTGGTAGATGCCCCATCCCTGGAAACACTCAAGGTCAGATTGGATGGGGCTCTGAGCAACCTGATCTAGTTGAAGATATCCCTGCTCATTGCAGGGGGGTTGGATGAGATGACCTTTAAAGGTCCCTTCCAACCCAAACTATTCTATGATTCTATGATTCTATTTACACCAGTATGATAGGTATCAGCATTAAACAGCAGCAAAGCATTTCAAGAGGACACAAAGAGGTTTTTAAATATATCAAGGGAGCAGATGTAGTAGATTAAGAAAACTATTAATAATTGGGGTGAACATGAAACTGCCACTCACTCAAAGCAGCTGAGACCTTTGGAACTTTAAAAAACCACAACATTTTCAACAAGAAAAAACTGAGAAAAGAAGTGCAGCAAGTGAGGAAATGAAGAACACTGCGTGAAAGATGCAGAAGATCATCAAAGGTCAAATAAGAAGTTTTTGGGCCATTTGCATTCTGTGGGGTATTCGCTGCTCTGAAGATGATAGATAAGCTGCACTAATAGCTGTCTACCATGACAATAGCGGGGCCAACAGAGACCTCAAACAGGGCAGCTTTGACGAGATGCAAGTTAGGACCATGTGGAAGAGAGAAAAGTAAACACAAACACAGATGCTTGATTAGGAGGGAGCACCCAAAAAGTATCAGGGCAGAAAAAAGGACAAACAGAAGCAATGGGGATGGATGGGCAATGTGGCAAGACTTTGTGGAGCCAAATGGCAGCAATAAAAGCTCCCTCTGCAACTCCCGTCTGCTTGGGCTAAGTGCTCAGGAGGTATCGGTGCCATTCTTTCCCTATACAGCTGTGTCAGAGACCCTTCTATACAGAGCACCGCGTCTGCTGCTTGGCAGTTTGCTCCTGGGTACAGGAGGGAAACCAGAGAAAAGCATCAGCAATGGGCTGAGGAACTCTTGCAGAGCAGTGAGCATAAAAGCGAGATACTGGGCTGACAAGTCATGCTAGTATATGTAAGATACATACATGCAGGACAGAAAGAGAATTATTTAGAGTAATGTTGAGGTAATGACATGATTTTTTATTTTCTTGTTAAAGAAAACCAAGGCAAAATTTCAGGCCATGTTCCTGACAGGGTGATCTGCTGTACTGAGCAATGCTGAGAGAAGGGCATCTTGCTAGTGGCCCATAGAATAAACCTGATGCGATGCCTGGCTAAGGAGCACAGTTGCTCCAGACTGAGCAACTCTGAGATGTCTCAAAAAGGGCAGGCAGCCAGTTCTCCCAAATCAGAGATACCTCCTGTACCTTTCCCCAATTTTATCTGCTGGTTCTTGATGGAGGCCGGGAGGATTAGGCCAGCAGTATATCACTTCAGTATCTCTGGTGTGAGAAGGAGTGTTGTGGGACCTCATACCATGGCTGCAGTGTTCTGCAGGAGAGGTATCCCGAGAGGCTCCTGGCCACATCTTGCATGCAGACCACTGACCCTACCTCCTTGCAGACATCCCCAGAGAGCCTCATCACTTCAGCAGACATGTCTGGACTTACAGGTGACACTGGGGCACTCTAAAACAAGTCCGCGCAGGTAGAAGAGTTGGGCCAGGGGACTTTCTTACCTTTTTCCTACCACCACACTCCATGATTTCTCATCATTCTGGTTTTACATGCCATAGGATGTGGAGCCAGTTCTCGTTGAGCCCTTTGTGGCCATCCTGAAGTGAAAAGACAGGGCACTAGTGTTAGCACACAGATTTGCAGCAGCAATGTCTGATGACTAGGCTCTATTCACAAAGCCATGAGCCTGTCCTGGTAGATTTCTTTCAGATGTCTCAGATCCATCTCTCTCTTGCATTATTAATCGCAGCATCCACAACCACATTAAGCCTCATCTTCAGCTCCTTTTAGTAGCTTATTCTCAACCCCAGTCCCTTGGAAACGAGTCCCTGGCCTGTTAACTCTCTCACTGCTTGTGAGATACAGCTGCTACTCCAGAGGCAGTGGCACTTCCTTTCACCACATGTGGTTTGCCACCCCAGAAAAGCATGGGATGTGCACCTGTATGTCCCTGATACCCAGGAGATGCTCCAAAGAGTGAGTGAACAGTGACCGCTCTGAAATAATGAGGTCTGAGCTTTCCTGCTGACTTTCCTCACACACATTCACCACTGGGTACCGCGGCCACCCAACAGACTGGCTGAGGGATGCAGGATCAGGGCAACTGCATGCTCAGGAGAGCTCTTGCACACAGCCCTGACTGGAGAGTACAGACGCTCACACCACACTCCAAATAAGAGTCTTGGTGTCAGTGCTGGGTTACTCCTGTGTTAATCCCAGGTGCCCTAGCTAAGAGGATGCCATTGATCTGGGGTTGTTCTCGTTCTTCAGGACCCTTTGGATCCACCATCCTTTGCTTGCACAGCAGGGGGGGCTTAGATATGAGAAAGGTCATATATATGAAAATATACCCCCCTAAAAGAAAAAAAAAGCACATGCAACTATTTATGTAAAATTCAAATAAGGTAAAACAGTCAAGACTTTTTCGCATCACACAAAACCACAGCCACCGTGGCTCTACAGCCAGATAAACAAGAGGGATGCTCTGCACCGACACTGTGCATTCTGTCTCTGTGCGTATTTTGGGGAAGTGACAAAGGTGAACCTCCTACACTCTGGGTAAGAAAGTGACCTGCTCCCATGGGCAAAGCTGACAGAGGTCACAGAGGTGACCTTCATCCCAGGAGACATAATCAAGAGGGAACATTACAAGAAGCCCAAAGCCCAGGCCAGGGAGTTTTGGACAGCTGCGTACGGCTCAGAGCCCATGTGAGTCCCTGCCCTGCATTAGCACGTCTCCTGTCCTTGCTCATCATTACAGAGCTGAGGTACCTGAAAGCCTCAGCTGCTCTCCTCACCACGGACAGGCTGCCCTGTTCACAGTGGTGCAGGGTGGGGGGACAGCAGGGCTGTTGAATGCCTGCCTCTGCCCAGAGATCCTGTAGGAGGGACAACACGGCTGTGATCTCCTGCAGCAGCACTCCTTGATGCCCGTGACCACAGCACAAGCTGCAGTGTGTCCTTGGATTCACACTGGCTCTGGGAAGGAGGATGTGCACCGAGCACCAGTAAACCGGTGCTCCGGTTGGGTTGTGTGTCTAGCCTCGTCTGTACCAGTGGGAACGAGACAGAAAAACACAATTAGCACAAGCCCCAAGCATGGATGCTTTCAGCTCCAGCGGCCCCTGATTCAATTGCTGGCATACTCCCAGGCAGCAGCTGTCACCTACCTTTCCCTCCAGTGAGTTAGGAGAGGTTTGTATGACAAATCAGGAGTAGCAATTTTCCTTGACAGAAAAGGTCTGGAAAACAAAGGGCTTTGTATCAGGTAGGGGGGGGTGCTCTGTTCTCAGGTCTTGCTTTCTAGGGCACATATCTGCATTCAGTTTGCTTTCCACACCTCAGACAGGTATACTCCCTTTCCAAGACCTTAGCATCCTCCTTACACCCCCCTTTTTTCTTACCCTTGATCTTCCAGGGTTTCTCCTTCTAAAGAAAAAGCCAGGGAAGCTGCACACATACTGTCTTCTCTCTTAAGCTAAATGTTTAATAGCTTTCCTATCAGGGAAAACACTTTTCTCTGTCTTGCCTCCTCCTATTTTTCTGGCATTTGCATTATCCCTTGCTAAATATATTATGACTCACTGTTAACTTGAGACCAGTGGCTGCCTCACCCTCCCCCCTGCCCAGGAACTCCTTACATAAATCATTGGGATTGCTGAACAAAAAAAAAAAAAAAAAAAACAAAATCAAACAAAAACTCAAACATATGCAGATTTATTGTTGCTTTTGTTTCCTCAATGCACAGACAAATTAATGTTATAGAGATTAGGTCCCTTTGCTCAGCTCTCTTGAGTACAGTGCAATATGACAAGAAAATCCCTGTTCTGTGCTGAAAAAAAAAAGGACTGGATAAACTCTGCTATTGTACAATCACAAGATCCTGAAGAAAGAAGATTATTAAAGTAGAACACAATGTGAAATACAAACAATACCAACCATAATCTAAGATGACACTGAGCTGCAGAGGGATAGCATCTCCTCCGTATATGATGTGCAGTAGGCAAGCCAGTGAAGGTCTGCTGCAAACTTCTTGAGTGTGGAAAAATTATGGGGGTTTTCCTGGACGCTGAGCTTTTCACAATGTCCATTTCACAAGGAGGGAGAGACAAAGCCGAACACAACTGTGAAGGATATATCATTAGCTACGTCTTCTCTAATCAGGTCAAAGCAGAGTCTGTCAGGCTGACAGGGTTTTATTGCTAGTTGGAATCAGCGAGAGTTACAAAAAATATCTGTAACCAGCACCCTCCGTAAAAAACACAGTCAAAGAGCATTTGAACTACTCCATAGACCAGCAGTAGGGAGGCCAAAATACTTTGGTGTTTCTCTGACTGTGCAAGGGTGAAGCAGGAGAGGAGATTTAAAAACTGTTTTTCAGGAATCTAGAAATGTCACTGAGGTCTGTCCCCTGGATAGCTGCATACCTTCAGCCTCCTCCACACAACACTTTCTGGGTAACCTAAGGACCTTTGGTAGCTTTTCAAACTAGGAAGTCCATGAGAGCTGTTTACAAATAACACCTGAAATTCAAAACTTTTCTTTATCCCAAATTTTTTTTCTTTTGTGAATAGATGCTATAGACACTTTTACAAATGGAAAGTCAGGCTATACGATAAAAGCCCTCCTGCACAAGCTTGTAGAAGGCCTTTAAACAAACTGCAGCCTTCTGTGGTCCACTGAGCCTACGGACTGATGAAGTGATTAACATACATAAATCCAAGTGAAAGATTAATCAGTGGGCCACAAATGTATGTGAAGATAGCCTGAGAGTACTGGAAAAGACCTTAAACTTATCGTGGACTCTTCATCCACCTCTTATCCACCTGAACAGACAGACTCAGGGCCAGGCATTTCAGGCAATTAATCTCAGCTAGTTCTGGACTAAAAAGTCCCTTCTTTGGCTTAAAATGATCGTCTAGGCTCCTTCTGCAAGTGGGGAGAAAATCAGGCAATATGATCAACTGCCTGAGATGCTTCTCTTAGTATAGGATGAATTACTCTCAGGTCATGCCTATCTTTCTCAACACACATTTAATGTTCAAGGGAGTCATGCCACAGTAGTGAAGGGTAGGACAGCTTGCTTTACCCTTGAAGAGCTGTGAGGGAACCGGGGCTGTGCGCTGAACAGTACCGACAGACATTCAGGCAATGCAAACAATTCCAGGGCTCAGTGCAGAGGAAAGAAGTCACCAGGCTGCCCAGGAGGTGCTCTGAAAGCATCTCTCCTGCCTCCCGTGCTGTGGGGACCAGAGGACAGCTCTCGATTAAGTCCCTCTTCTTCCTTTAGAGCACAGAGGTTTACATCCAAGGCTCATTGCAGGCACCAAGGAATCCCAGGTGCTTTGGGCTCAGCTGTCAAGGGCCTGGTCCTCAGGATGTGGCACCTCTGCATGAACTACATCTGTGGTTTCCCCCAGCTCTGAAAGTCAGGCCCTAAATGCACATCCATTGGCTGATAGACAGGAGTCAAAGGAGAGGTGCCCTACTGGGTTGTACGGCCATGTGAGAATGAGCTTCACCACTGACCCATGCAATCATGCCTGTTGGGCCAAGGCCACCCTTTAGATTTCACTGATGTTGCCACAGAGGAACTGAGAGGCTTCACCAAAAGGTGATTCCCAATAGCCATGTTCATCTTGAATTTCCAGGCTTCTCTCTTGTCACTTTGTTTTGCTTCTTAGAGCATTACAGCAACTTCCCAAGTCATTCGTACACTTGATCCTCAAAGATTTTGTCAGAGAATTAATCAAGCATGGCAATTTCCACCTTGAAAATGCTTTAATCCTTTAAACACCTTCAAAGCCATTTCATCACAACAAGCCTAGGAGACAGATGAGTAGAAATCCCAATTTAGTTGCAAAGAAACTGAGGCCAAGGAATTCAAGCTCAGGTGCCATGCCCAACCCGGACACCCCTATACCCCACGCATGCATCAGCCTCCCTATGGACCTGGAGACCCAGCCTCTGCACATGGCCAGCTGAGCAGGCTCACCCTTGTGTTTGGGCACCCAGAAGGGAATTGCCTCCATTGCTTACCTAAAATACCACTGATGTGGACCATGAGACCCAATCTCTGAAGCTTTTTTCCTGGTTCTGCTAGTGTAAATCCTGCTCCCATTAAGCATTAGCACCAGGACCAGCTAGCTTGTGAGATACCACCCAGGAACTGAGGGAACCAAGTTCAACCCTGTTGCATTTAACTAAATGGCAGGTCCACCCACACACACCAAAGTGGAATTTTGCTGGAGGTAAAAATCAAGCTGTGCCTCCCTCCTCCGCCCCCCCGTCTCATGCAGTTTAACATGACAGTTCAGCGTATGGAAGTTATTATGGGATGCCTATGCATCATGGTCTCTGGTCTGGACCACCGCTATTCTTCTCCTACACATACACAACACACCCATGCACACACAGAAAAGCTGCCGAGTGCTTATATAATCCAATGTGTCAACAAAGTAAGGTCCCTGCCAACTCTCCCACGTCTAGGGACTTTAAGTGGTTTCAGCTTGTCCCAGACAGAGCATTTCAAACATGTGAAAAGTTTCCCTTCAAGTCTACCCAAACCCAGCCTATCCAAAACTATATGGCTTCTTACTTCATAAGTGAGAAAACAACTTCAGTTGTTGTTAAACAAGTTCTTGAGAAAGTACTAGCTGGCAGCACTGCCTTCTGCTAGACCCTCATCCTCCCGTCACTGCACAGTGCAACCGAAAAGCTGCATCTGTGTCAAAGTAATCGTGTGGCATCTATCTGTTGAGTATCTAAGCACTTGTTTTGAGAGACCGAGGATTACATGAGCCAACTAGAGCAGATAGGCCACCACCACTAGCATCTCTGAGTGACATCCCTTTGGTACAACACTCTCATGAAAGTCAAGAGCACGGGGTGTCTATCATTTTTGATTCAAAGAGTTGTGGCTAGGTGATGGCAAAAAAAAAAGTTTTGTCTTCCCAGCTCTACGAGAAGCAAAAGCTTTGTGGGAGGGGTGGAGTCCCTTGGGACTTGTGATGTCTTTTGTTAGGCATGTCCTTAAGTCGAATGCTGGTGGGTTCCATATGCCAGCAGTGGCTGCCTCAGCTGAAACTGCCAGTGTGGTTATTACAGCTGTGGAGCAGACAAGTAGATTTGCCCTGAGGTCCTGCCAAAGTAGGAAGATGTGAGTATACAGCAGGAGACCTTCCTAGGAGACAAGTGGTTTTGTATGTTCAGTTGTGGAATATCTTGACATTTAATTGTTTAGTGATGCAAAGTTACCTTTGTATTAAAGCTATTTTAAAAAATTGTTTTAAATGCACCACAACCAAGTGTATTTTAGCCCACAGATTTAGCAAAGATTAACTTCAATGGGATTGTTTGCTTAATTGCTTTGCTGAACTGTGACTTTATGAAATTCCAGACTGAAGAGCTCAAAGCCAACAAGCGTCCAGGAAATGAAGTTCCAGTTTCTAAAGCAAATGACCAGCATTCAGATCTCTTCCACACTGGGACAAGCCTGAGACTTTTTGCTTTTCTTTTTTTAATAAGTACACCTCTGCAAGACAGAGAAGGACAGACAACCTCTGACCCCTCAGAAGCCACCCACTTCAGGTGATCAGCCTAAGACATGGAAGACCTAGATTCAAATCACCAAGGTAAATAAGGCAAAGAAATTTGGGTCCATGGAGATTCCTAACCACTGGGCTGCAGCTTGTCTTAAGCAGAAATCCTGCTCTAGACTCTACATCAAGGTTTGCACAGTTCTCCAATATGGCTGTATTTTGACCAGATGGAAAAATTCTCATTGAATCCTTGGGCTTCTTTAAAAAAAATGAAAATAAAAATCTATTTTGAGCAAGAGTCCCAGCCATCATGCTTCTCCATGTACTAGTCTTAGGTGCTTGGAGAGGTGCAAGCTCTTCTGGTGATGGTAAAGCCCTCTCCAACTGTGCTGTACCTGCAGGAACACCCCCTTACATGCTGGCCCCTGGTCTAAGGTTAACCCTTTGCCACCTGCAGAGGCTCCCTGACCCACCTGGATCTGTGCCATCTTAGGAGCCTGAGGCAGGTGAACAGCTCAAGTCAAGCGGAGATCTCAGAGAGGCTGACAGAAAAACTACAACTGTCGACTTTAACATTGAAAAAAGTCTGTGTGCTAGCAAGATAATGAAGCCATTAATGAAGTGAAACACCGTACTGAGGCAGAAACCCCATATGTGGATATGATTCATACATTTGAAAGGTCTAGAGAGTAGAATTTCAGTAGGATAAGCACAGCTTCCACATTCAGACTAAAGGGACTAGCGTTGCTTCCCAAAATGTAAGAAAAAATTTCATGTTTTTGTTGAGTGATTTTGCAGCCCACTGAACACATGCTCCAGAGTTCCTGCACAGAGGCAAAAATACACCCTGTGTATACACTGTCTTTATGAACCCCCCTCTCCCTCCCTCCACACCCTGAACTTTAGAGCTCGCTACAGAGCTAATGGTTTCAAGAATCGTTCTACAAAGATAAATCCCAGTGCATGCAGTCTCACCACTGGCTTGTGCATCCAATTACCATTCAAGAATGTGCTAAACTATTTCACAGGAAAGAATGAATGCTCCTCTTTCGTGTTTACATTTCAATATGTGAGTATTTATTTTCTTGTGTCAATAATTACTCTAATGTTTCAGAACACTCCATTTAAAACTGGCTTTCATTCACAGAGAGCCATTTTTGAATGAAAATGAGGCAATCAATGTTTTTAAAGGATCCTATTTTTCAAGTGAAAATAAGCACAATTCCACAATTTCTCCTCAAAATACAGACTAATTTTCAAGGAGCTTAAAGGAAATATCAATGCCATTGTAAGCATGTAATATAATTTTCTAAGCTTTTGTTTTACACAGTATTTTCAAGACTAATTCATGATCTGGATATCTCAAAATAGTTAATTTGAATCTAACAAGAAGGAGATGTAAATTCAGGCTGTTGCCAGTGTCTTTACTGATGCAGCATCTTTATCATTCTCCTTTCACTTTATCTGAGCTGTGCTGGCATTGTAAGACCTAGCAAGGAGGATAAAACTCTTAACATTTTATGCTTGAAATCTTCAGAAACAACCTTGCTGACTGCAGAAAAGTAAGATTTACTTCTATTAGAAATATGCTGTAACATGCATGGGCTAACCTTCACAGTCCAGCTTGCTTTTTGAATCTGGTGTGACGTGCAGATGGAGTCAGGTAGTCACTTACAGATGAAATGGGTACAGATTTGTCCCTCCGTATGACTTGGCGGCTGATGGGAGCATTCAGAGACTGTCAACATGAGGTGCTGGTCAACAATCCTGGACTATGAAGAGCAATGACTTCCCCCCTATAACCATGGACTGGTGAATCAACATGAACACAGGTGGAAGGAGCACATGAGCATGGGGTTTCTGGTTTGTTGTGCCACAGGGCCGTCTGCAACACACTGCACTTCCCTGCTCACCCTCATCTGGTGTCATTGCTCCAGATGATAGCTGACAGCAGAGAAACTCTCCATGAATCACATGGTAATAAGCAATCGAAATATAGCTTGTGACAGCAGGTCCTGGTAGGACTGTGGCCTTACTCACATACCCGCACGCTCATTCACAGGGTTGGGTGTTGCAATGCCACAGCAGCCATGGGAGGCAAACATGGAGAAGGCAGAACATAAGGGTAAAGATCTAATGATACCTTCAGGAATAATACTATCATCTGCTTTGTTGGTCTCATTTGAAACTCAAGTCAACAGAGTAGAGCAAGAGAATAAGGTAATACTCCACTACAAGCCTTCCTCCTTAGGGGGAGGGAAAGCAGTAGAAGACCAGCAAGGGATCTTGAGAATAGTTTGTGTTGTGATTGCAGTTCAGTACCCAGCCAGGAATCTGGTCTTATGCTGAAAGCAGCACAGAAGCCATTTGCTACGCATTTAATGAAAATACAAAACAAACTCCATGATGAGAGTGGGGTTTTGGCTTAACCATTCTTTACTGGATGATCCCAAGTGTTTTAACGTGCTCTAGTACTTGGACATGAGCACTGAGCTGACTAAATATTTTGTGCTTTCTTGTCATCTTCTTATAAAGCTTGCAACTAAGGAGGACTTAAATTGTTCTAGTCAATATTTTTGTGCTTCCCTCCTACCCATTTGTCAAAATTTAAAGGGAAGGCTCCCTCACTTGTAAAGGTACAGTGGAATATATTACTCATCATGTATAAAAGACAGCTTGTAATGCAAGATAATTCCAGAGGTACTGCTGGAAATGCTGGAGTCCCTGTAATAATGTACATCCCTACAGTAATGCACACCTCTGCGCTCAGCAGGCTTCTGAAAACTAGATTAGCTTTGAATGGCAGCAAAAATTAAAGCAAAAGTAAATGAGTACCACATCTGTGCTCTCCTCTAGTCAGACAGTTTGCACATTTGTTCAAGGGTAATGCAACTGTTTGTGCACTGGAACTGATTACAATAATGCCTCTGTGCACTGACAGGTAACCTACAGAGGGGCTGGTAGAATGCTAATGTCTTAATTTTAAACTCTCACATAAATTCAATAGGACAATTACTTGAGGACACTCAGTTGAGAACATGCTAAGGGGACTAAGCCCACAACTGCTGTTAGCGGTAGCAAAACAGGAGAAAAGAATAAAAACCTTGGAAAAAAGGAGAAAGAGAAGAGAAGCCACCAGCAATGTCCTGGTCATGTCTACTATTGCCATGGTGTCATGATCCTCGGACACCAATTCTGGACACTGCCAGTCCACTCTAGCAATTCTGATCAGGAGAGGGCTCAGAAAGACACCTCCATCAAATCAGTCAGCATATGGGATGGGGTTTGTGCTGACATCATGCTTATACTCTGACTTCATGCTAGCAGCAAAACAGCAGAGGATACACAATCCAGCACACGTTTTCCTTGTGTAAACATCAGCTTGTCAGCATTTCCTGAACAACTTTGAACCAGCACAGCATGTTCACACGGGATCCACACTTTGCATCACAGGGTGCAGCGTTTTCAATGCGCTGTGCGGAGCCTTTCAGGCAGACTTACTTACTGTGGCTTCTCTCCCAGCAATGCTGTTAACACTGCTGCATGGACAGGCTTAAATCACAGTAAAATTGAAGGTGTGGACACAAATTACAGCAGTTGCTGACAGACAAATAAAGAACATAATCTCATGATCTGAAAGTCCACTCAGCAGAGGCAGAGCCAGTATTAAATACTCTTTGCTCAAGAAGTTGCCATTTGTATTAGAAGATTTGGGTGAAATTCAGTTTTCCTGAAGTCAGCAGGAACCTTGCCAAGGTTGTCAGTGAGGCCTTAATTTCTCACTCTGGCTTTGGAAATCTTATTCCCTTTGTTAACACTGGCATTTGGGCTGCAGAAAAGAATCACTTTGGCTCTAGGCAGCCAATTTCTTTTCCTTACAGCTGCTACTTAACAAATGCACATCAGCCATTTTCCTGATTGTGCAGTCCCATTATAAATGGAGAAAAATTGATGAGGAGGACATGTAAAGCTGCTGTTCCCAAGATTTCAACTCCAGCCCAATGACAGCTAATTCTTCTCCCCCCACCCCACCCCTGCTCACACACTTTATATAGAAGAGATACATCATGCTAGGGACACTGTATGCCACCAGCCCACCAAACACAGAGCAGCTCTGCTTTTATGAACTCTGCTTTTGTAATTAGGTCTCTTTATTCACTATTCATTCGACAGGACTTAAGAATAAGACAAGGTAAGCATATCAAGGAGATGATAGATAGATGAAATATTACATTTTTCTTTCCTCAAGGATCTATCATATCATGTATATGTACCTAGCATACCTGGGTACGACATGCTAAAATACTCAAAAATGTATCAATGGAGCTTGGTTTGGTTTCTTTTGACCCAATATTCACTGTCAGAAACATGGATAAAACCCTGACTTCCTGACTTCAGCTCCAAGCTACCCAAAGCAAATCATCTTTCTGCATCCTATTAACTCGCCAGAGCTTTGGTTTCCATATTGATTAAACAGCATTTACCCAGGAAACATACTCTAATTTCATTTGTGTACTTTGTGGTTTAAGCTCTGTTCAAGCAAATTCACTAGATCAGCTGGTTCTGCACAGCTGCTAGCATGAAACCCATGCTCTGGCAGGAACAGCACTGGCACCCTCAGAGTGCAGGCTGGCTTGCTGGTGATCCCTCAGCAAGATCAAAGGCATAGGACAAACTGTGCTTCCAATAACCAGCCATTAGTCGAGGGGAAACTGTTGTATTTCACAGTGATTTCATTATGTCTGACTTGCCTTTCATCCTTAAAGCCTGAGCTTGCGCTTACAGAGTTGACACTAGGGGACACTGAGGCTGTCTCCATTAGCAAACAGTGTAAACGCAGGAGGAGCAGATTCACATTTGGGGTGTTTTCTTCAGCCCAGCTTTATCCTGGTCCTGAGGATTGAACACCCGCCAGCAGCAGGAACACACACTCCTAGTTCAGTCCCTGTGAAAGGAGTATAGTTTGTGTGATCCAACACGATCCCTTGATGGCAACCAAGTCCCTGGATGTGGGGATGAGCAGGAGATTCACTCAGAAGTGTACTTCTGAGATGAACTAACATGCTAATGTAGATGCATTAATGATCCTTAATCAATCCAAGCTTCAGTTCCAGGATGTACATCCATTGTCTCCATGACCTTCATTAAATCACTAGGACTCTTCGCCTCAGTCCCCCACCCACAACACCTTATTAGAGTGCTTCCTTGGGGATATATTCACTAATGCTTCCAAGAGACACTTGGACATTGTGATGATGATGGTTCAGAAGGAGAGAGATGTTTCAGCCTCACATTGATGCAAAGGTTAACACACAAATTTGCTCTGATACCTAGTTCTTTAGCCCTGACAATCTATCTGTGAATAACATTAAAGGTATCTTTTATATTTTTTGTATTTTGTATTTGTATTAAAGGTATCTTTTGTATTTTTTCAATGTTGATCATGATTTCTGAATCCCCAAAAATACGGCATGCTGGATGAAGCTGTCAGTCTTCTGAAGCATTTCTGAAAAGCTCAGAAGCATTTTGAAGAGCCTGCGCAGCTACTGAGTTTCAGCCCTTGCATCAGGGCCTTTGATGTTCTCCCATTCTACTTACCACTTGTGATCACTGTTACTGACTGTGCGGCGGAGGTTTTCTACCACAGCTATTTCTCCAGCTTCCTCTGAGACAGATAATTGGAGTGTGTACTTAACTACTACTGAGACCAGTTTTGGAGTTGGAAGTACAGCCATTTCAGGTCAACATTTATCAATTCCAGCAGAATAAAGACCATGAGGACTCACACATAAGCTGCAAACATCTAAAGTTTTTGTGAAGCTTTTCGTAATAACATGTTCCATACCTTCTCTCCCTTTCTATCCTTCCTGGCTGTATACTCACTGCCAGAAAACCAGATAGCTGCTCCCAGAGCTACTCCTGGTGCTTAACGGCAATAGACAGAAAGGCGTGAGACACGTACCGCTTTCAGCCAAATTTGTGCATCAGCAGAAAGGGTGGGTTGGCACGTCGTTCTCAACTGTCTTCATCAGCTATGAATCACACCAACTTCACCGTAGCTTTCGGAAGTATTTTGACTGATATTACCTGATCTCACCTGAACTGTCTCATCCATTGACCAAATCCCTGCCTGACTGTGTACCTGTCTTCCTTTCCCCTTGGCCCTCTCTCCCTTCCACAGGTAATGTCAGTCAATTCACAAGGCAAGCTATGAGTTGGAATTGCTACACGTAATTATTCATTGACCTATACAGCTATGAACTCCCTCTTCATTTAAAACCTCTGTCATGATGTTTGTATTTAAGCTTTTTGTTTTCCCTTAAAGGTAAGAAAAAGTAAAGGAAAAATAAGCAACTAGACCACCCATATCAGTGAAAACCAATGCGAGCCAATGCCAAGAGTGGCAAAGATGGAAAATGATTTATTCTTTCACTTGCAGAGCAACTCTCTTACCAAAGTAGTGAGCATCAGGAGAAGGGAAATAATGGTCCAAAACTCACCAAAGGCCACTGACAAAATTCTCAATGACTTCCCAACATACCACACAGCATCTCAGGTGTGGTAGGACGGAGAATAAAGCTGCTGCCTGCATCATTTCACTCTCCCAACTACACCAGTAGGTTTATTGTGAGACAAGAGAGCAGAGACACCCACACATTTGTCCATACTCAGTTTCTGCTGCAAGCTGTATAAACACGGAGTGCTTGGACCTCCACCTTTGAAGACAAAAAGGAGAAGAGCCTGCCCACAATGTCCGAGCAGTGAGCTCAGGAACCTGCCTCCTGTCCATGCCATCCCATGTACCACTGCCACGTCGGGGATGAGGCCGGACAGCCCAGTGCTTTGCTTTCTCAAGGTGCAGGTTTGGAAGGTGTGCATCACTAAATGCTCTGTTCCTGAGCAGGAAAGGAGGAAAAGTTGTTTGCCAGGGCAACAACTGGAGCTAAGACATGAAGAGCCTGTGTGCATTTCACATTGCCCAGGAGCAGAGATCTTGCCAGCACTGTCTCTCTCAGCTATGCACCAAACTGACTGCACACAGAGCAGTCAGGATCCAGCCTTCTCCTCCACACAGTGAATCAGGCTGCAGGACACAGCTCCAGCACAGATGGGAAGGGGGAGTAAGAAATTACACATATGCATCCCAGAGGTGGGATTCAGGATAGAAAAGGATACAAAAACAGGTGCTTACAGGCACAATAGGTATTTAAGGTCTCACCATAGCCTGTGGAGAGCCAGCCCCTGGGGCCACTATATCCTAAAATAGACACTCTCCAGCTGCTCAGCTGGATCGCCCTCCAGGTTCCACCATGAACATCAGCTGGACTCCCGTTGACCCTACCGGGACTTAGATGCCCCTGGACACATAGGCTGCTACACTACTGTCAGTCCCAGACTGAAACCCAGCCCAGGTGTCAGGGTGCCCATACTCAGCCTGCAAATGACTTTCCTGGGCTGGTTTCACCCTATCATGTATCTGCTGCTGCTGATGGATGAGGCTGGCAGAGTCTCTAGGCTCAGGTTCGCTAGCTAATGCCTCATCCCTCAGTAAAATGAATATGAGGACAAAGACTTGGTACAGACAATCAAAGGGTAATATTCCTTTACATGAATCTGATTCCTGAACTAAAAGCACCTTTTAGCCTTCTGCGTTTTATGGCAGCAATTTATTTTTCTCTATGTAACTCACACGAGTGGCAGGCTCTTCAGAACTATTATCAGCAAAGTGCCATTCTCTTAGCACATTAAAATCCTTCCATTTCTAAACCTCGCCTCTTTCATAATTTAATGGTGTCCACATCAGTGCTTGCAAACAGAAGCAGAACAGAAACACAAGCTGACAGTCACCACACAGAAACATTTAACTAATGTTTCACCTTAAAAAAGGTGACAGGAGAAATCCCCACCATGATCTAGGCAAAGCCTGAAGCAGAACAGTCACACAAACGCCACCATTAGTTTGGAGTCCAGCTGCGGACCTCTGTGCTGGTGGACCAAGTGCCTAAGCTCAGCCATTCCCACACGTTTCCAGGGAAAGGAGACACTCACACCCACAAACAGGAGTCACAGCAAAAGGAGAGTAAAGCTCCTTAAATCACAGCTGGCTGATATGGGTTTACTGCAGAAATAGTGTTATCTAATGGACTTGGTGACGTCAAACAGGAACAGCAACGTGTACTTACAGGCATGTTTTGCCCTCCTATAGGCCAGCCCTTGGTGTCAGTGCTTGAACACAGCTGTGTGGCTGGAGAGTGCTCAGGAAAAAATCCAGAAATGAGGATGTGGTTTGAGGATGTGTGTGGGCTACAGAGCTCAATGTAACTTTTCATCCCACAATGGAAAGTAACACAAATAATTGTTTGTTTGTTTGTTTGTTTGTTTTCTCACTCATATCTCATTGTCTTTTTTTCACCTCAAGATCTGGGTTTCTTGTGAAAAAATTCACGCACCTGCAACAACAGCCCTGGCACCCACCTCCACCCCTAAAGCCTACCTAAAAGTACCAGCCATCTTTATTTCCCTTCTTTTCCTCTGCCCTCTGGCTCTTCACCTCTCATGAGACTGCTGATCATGAGGGGGAAATCATGACATGAGCCAGGCTGAATTCCTGAGAGAAAAGAGATTGTGGTGGGACATGGACATTTCAGACCAAAAAGTTGCTACTATGGCAACTTGAATGCGAGCAGGGTGCTACTGCAAGCCAGGCCACAGGATGTTTTCTAGGACCCAAGGACCATCCAGTTTTGGAAGCCACTCCAAATACTCTTTGTCCTTGGGAAGCTTTCAATACCCACATGTCACAACCAGTAGTCACCTTTGAAAATCTTCCAGATTATTCCCGTGACTGTATGATAGCTTCCAGGAGGGCAAACTTTAGTATTTCATCACAAAAGCTGAAGTTTTAAAAAGCTGCTGAGCTGCCTTATGCTTGAATAAATCCAGGAAAATTTATAATAACCATTGATTATAATTCTCATGTGAGGGCCAATGCACCTATGGCATTGTAACCTCATTTACTGACTCAGTGCATGAATAATTCAACCTTTTAATGCAAAATTTGTAAGCTTGAATCCTTCTTGAGCTTCCCACATGCAGTATGCTCACTGAGACTTTAACCTAAGGTATACTCATCTGCATTTTTTATTTACCACTTTCACTTTTAAACTAGGATGGTCTTCAAGAATTGAACTGTCTTACAAAGCTATCATAGCTAGTGATCTCAAAATAAATCTTTTGAACAGTAAGAGACATTGCTACCATTGGTCCCTGAGTATCTGTCCTAGGGGAAAAATTGCTTCCATGTTGCAACAGTAGCATAATCCAGTCTCTCTCCATTTAAAAAATGGAAAAAAAATTGGTTTTGCAAGTATTCTCATAGCTGAAGGCTGGCAAGTAAAGCTAAACACAACTCCCTCTCTCACTGGGGATCTGAGTAGCACCAGCAGCAACATCCTTCTCCCATTCAAGTCAAAGAGCCCATTGCCTTAAGTGATGGTAAGATTTCACCCCACATTTTTCTGACAGTTTTTAAACCATTAAATGCTCTCTCACACACAGCTAGTGTCTCTCTCTCTCTCTCTTTGAATCTACACATGCACAAACAAACACGCTTGTTTATGCTCTCCCACAGCACCCTTTTAACTTCTTTTTTCAGTGTAAGAGGGTAAAGTCTCAGCAAATGTCATTATTTCAGCTCTTGCATTGTAGTACTTCCTATCAAAAGATCCTACCTTAGGGAATTAAATATTATATCCTATATAATGTAAGAAGATGTTTTGTGCTGCCAAGAGTTTAAAAATACAGTTGTTAGTCTAAATGATCATTTTGAAGGTGCCAGATTTATCATTTCCCCTGCATTTCTCTTTGCATCTATAATTCTTTCATCTATAGATGGAAAAACCCAGAAAGTGTAAGAGGGGTTTTAAAGACTCCTTTCCTCAGCATCCATCTCTACTCTAAATGTCATCTGCAACATATGTTTACAACGTAACAACATCACTGTTCCCAGTGGAAACTCCAGATTTGGAGGTAAAGCCCTTCCAGGTTTCACGGCAGACACGTTGCTGCCCTCTCCGATCTGTTCCTCAGCTGACAGCCATAGGAAGGGGAAGGAGAGGGGGCTGCCGGCAGTCTTCCCAGGAGATGCAGCTTCTGGGTTCTCCAGAACATGCAGCATTGAGTCAGCCTGTGATACCATTTCTACCCAAATGTTAGGAGTGGCCTCAAGCTGCTGAGCTCCCTTAGACTTTACACCTTCCAAGGTGTGGTGTAAAGCATACAACACGGAGCCCAGAGGGATACCGGGAGGCTGCTTAGTCCTTCTAGCTGCTCACAGAAGCTGGGACTAATCCATAACAAAAATAAGCCTTAGTGACAAAATTCACATTTAGGTTTGGACAAAGGCTGTCTCAAGATCAGGAAGCTGGTCCTCGGGCTTTGCGTTTCGGTGAGCTTGCTCACAGAGCAGAAACCAAATCTTATGGTGTGAAGAAACCGCAGGCAGAATTGAGTACAGCACTGTTGCTCTGTCAACCAGACACATGCTGTAGTCCCAGGCACCTGTAAGGGATGGATCAGCAGTAAGCATTAGTGGCACTGAGGGAAAACGGCAAAATGACTATCGGTGCACCTACTTATTCTTTGCCTTTCTTCCCAGAAGAACCATTACTGCAATTGTCTGGCGTGCACCATGAGGCGATTGCTTCCAGCCACTCGCTTAAGAGACTCTGACATTGTATTTCAACAGAAAGCTGTAGTCGACGTGGGCAGCACTGCATGGTCTTAGCCATCTCTGTTTGCAAGTTTAAAACACAGTTTGCTTAATTTTGACGTGAGCGAGCTGTGTACTCAGTAACATTGGCAGCAGCAGTGTGGAAACTGAACAGGCTGGGAAATAATCTCTCTGCCTCTCTAAAAAATACTTTGATAGTAGTTTGTTTCCTTCAGGATTGTAATAATGGGTTGGGAACAAAAAAGACTACAGAGAGATTGCTTTTCAGCTGGTGAGCAATCCCAGAATCGTCAACAAGGTGAGCTTCTGATGCAGGGTCCAATTCCCCAGGCCCCCCTTTTACATATTATTGCATCCAGGTTTGTAATCTGATTTTATACATGTAATCAAGTCCATGCCTCTGATGGGAAATGCAGACAGACAGCCTTTAAACTGCACTCGCATTAAAGTGTGTGTGAGACCAGGCAAAGTGGGATCAGTCCCTGGTCTTTTGTTTGTGATGCTGCTCCAGCAGAGCCTTCATCGGGGTGGAGCAGGGGGACTCACCCCGTGGCAAAGAGCCTTCCTTCACTCTGGCACCATGTGAAAGCAACATGTGGCTTAGTGCCATTTAGAAACGGGCTGGTCAGGTTTGGCCACCAGTTGCCCTTTGCATTGTTTAACCTTTTTTTTCCACTGAGATATCAAAATGATATTACATATCTCTGGGTACTTAAACACAGACTACATAAAACACCTCCTTTAAGTCTTCCACTGACAATTAAATGCTCTAAGAAGGAATATAGGAGGGGAAAAAAAAGAAAAATATGTAGGTTAAAATATAATTAGTAGTTATATTTATCACCAGGCTAATTCTGAGTGGAAGGAAATGAGGTGCCAGACTGCAGGCAGACATGGCCACTTTCTGGGAGGCCCAAAGCACGTCCTAATCTGCTGCTCCAGACTGTTTTGCCACTGAGCACTGCAGTGAGATGTGGAAAGAGACACACAGTTAAACAACTGGAATCTGAAAAATTTGTTAAAAGGGTATACAATTTCTTGACACACAATTACTCCTGGGGGAAAAAAAAAAAAATCAATGAGATTTTTTACTCCCACTCCTTTGGTCTCTGTTGAAAAATGCAACCTACATATGTTAGAACTAAAAAAACAAAAAATTTTTGGCCATATTTTGTATCAGATATTTATTAACAAATATATAAATCTGCTTTTAAACTGATTGTTTCAATTTTAGAAACCAAAACACTTTTTCTGTACATCAGAAAGCATTTGGGGAGGGGGGGGTCCACTGAACTGTATTTGCATCCTCTTTGCTGAAAGCCAAACTTTTGCAGTAAGAAACAAGTTTAGTTGCAAATATATTGGTCACCTCTAGTAAATCTATTGCCTCATAACAGAGTTTCGCCTTAAGAGAGCCAGGTCTGATAGATAGGGTGCTTGATACAACCGCCTGCATCCCTAAGCATGAAAAGGTGGTGTTGGGAAAAGCAATGTATTTAGAGGACTAAAAACCAAACTCCCAGGTACTAAATTGACTGCCACTGGATTTTTCACCAGGCTTTCTTGATTTTTTTTTTTTTTTTTTATTACATGTTTTAGGAGGGAGTAACAGGATTACAAAGGTTAGCCTGCAGAAAGCCTCAGCATGGCAGCGGGCAGGAAGGAAAAATTGGGGTTTGGGGCACACACACTTTCCAGGGCTGGGACAAGGGAAAGGAAACATTTTCTTTCCCTCATCAATGCGAGACATTTGATCTGAAAGCCACTGATGTACAAAGATGGAAACTTGCAGCTCCACTCTCTCCTGGCTTACTTTTCAGGTGAAGCTGTACTTTCCCCGAGTGTCATAAATGCTGCACTGCAAAGAGCTATTAATAAATAATAGCTTGAGTATGTATACAAGATCATTATTTAATCTTTCAGTAATCTTTTGCCATGCATAATTTATTAAATGTTTTATTTATTGCTCATATTTATTAAAAATTGATTCTATTTCTTCTACCTAATGTAAATTTCCAGATGCAATAAATTATTAATATTTAATAAATTAAAAGATGCAAGGAAAGAAATATAAAAAAAGAAGTGCTCGCTCCATGTCTTTCCTGTTCTACACAGACATGCCTCTTTTAAGCATTTCCCATCCTTTCTGGGTAGGCTGGGGTTGCACTTTAATTTACAATTTGAGGAGTACTGACAATAAAAAGTATGAAGCTCCAGAGTCAAACTTAATCATCCTCTTGCCCTGGGAAGCCTGTGAGGCTGGCTGCAAACCGAGGAGAGGCTCTGAAACGGAGCACTCATCTCAAAGCCATCAGACTCTGCTTTCAAGAAGTTTTCTACAACCCCAAGAGCTAGAAACAATAAATAAAAAATAAACCCAGAACAAATAACATGGCTCTGGGATTGAAGGCATCAAAAAACCCTGAAGATATGATGCAACATGTGATAAAATGATTCAAAACATTCATTCAAAACACTTCCCAGCATCCGCACACAGAGCAACAGCAGCCTTAGATTTGATCCCAACATGACCAGGAGCTGGGGACACCCAGCAGATCTTAAGAAACATCCTGCTTTGGAGCAGTCTCCCCTGTGTAACCATTTTAGCTCCAGCCCAAACTCCTCTTTAGCTTTTACCTGTTCACCCAGCCGTTAAGCTGGCAGCACGTCAGTCCTCACTCTGCACCAGCCGGAGAGGCTGGGCTCAACGGGGAATCACTTGATGTACCCCATGCCTGGGCTAACCAAGAAGTCCAGCTGAAAGATCAGAGAAGTCTTCACTAGCTCTGAGGTCGCTGGACATGCCTGCAGCACAAAACAAAACTAGAACATTGGCAAATTAGAATCAATTAAAAACAAAAATCAAACAATAATGACTTGAGGGTCTGGAAGGAGTTGAGGAATGATTAAAGCAATTAAATCTGGATAACTTGGCTAAGAGATAACTGCAGAGAAGAGAAGTGCTTCTATAAACTTGAAAGGCTTAATCCCCATCTGGGGGGGGCAAGGGCACATGCAGAGCCAGCAGGCAAACAGAGCTGGGAGACGTGGCAGGGCTGAGAGCTCGGGGGCTGTAAACCCCAGCCGAGGCTGAGAAACCCAAACCTCTCACAGCACGGACAGGAGGTGAGGCTACCTGGGCAGGGGGAAACGGGTGAGACAGCAGCTCTACCCTCACCTGTAAAAGCAGATGGAACAAAATAGCAGGTCACATCTCAGAAAAGGGAAAAAGACAGGGAAGGGGAGCACCGTAACCAGCGAGCGCTGGTCCTCGTGTTAGCACTTAGCTGGTGTTAGTCACTGCACCACTCTGTTGTCATTTTAGCCCCAAGAGTTTAAATGATATTTAAAGTGACAGTGGCTCTTTCCAAGTCTGATGCTTCCCCCCATCCCTCCCTGCTTTCCACACACCCCATACAAATGTAGAAATTAGGTTACAGGGAGCTGGGAAATTAAATGTGACTGCTGGATGAAGCTCTGCAAGTGACAAATCCAATGAGTTCATTTTAATCCTCTTGAGCTGCTAAACATATTGACTGCATGGGCCAGTGCACAGCTCTGCCTTTCTGACAGAGCCATGGACGGCCCTTTCTGTGGGACACCTACTCCCAGCTTTGATATGCGCTTTATTCTCCTGGTCTGTAAACTGACCTCGCTAAAAAGCAGTGTTTACGGTTAATAAAACACATGCAAACCCTTTTATAGTAGCATGGATGCACCCAGATCATGGACCGAGTAGGTTTTGCACCAGTTTCTGACTGCTTACGGCTATAGCAGCTGCAAACCTACTGCATGGAGCACTGACATGGTGCTCCTCCACGTTGGCTCTCCTCCTGGCCACACCAGCGTTGCTGCCCAAACGTGTTCCCCCCGTTAGCCAAGCTGTATGCAGGTACCTGCCTGTTTCCTGGGTTGGTTTTTTTTCCCACACACCTAGCACAGCCTTACTGTCCCCTAGCTCCTCACCTGTATTGGGGGAGATGCTATCCTATGCCCTAAAGATGCCCAAAGTTTTCTTTACCATTTAGTACTTTTTCCAAGACTCTGGACTGAAGGTTCTTCATCAATCCTCCCTCAATATTAGAAAAAAGCTTCTGTACATGCGCCCACCAGCACTGTAAAAAGCCGACAGTGTAAACAAGGATGTGCCACATTTAATGTTGCACTGACTGAATCTGCTCAGCATCCTGCCCCAGGGATTCAGGATATGAGATAACACATTTCCTAGCTCAGAGACTGTTTTGGATCCTGTAATGTGTTTAGGAAGGGGGAATCGTAACTAATTAAGATGCTGAAAGAAATAAGCATGCCCCATTTATCCTGGTTATAAATTCCTGCTAATAGTTGATGGTAAAGGCCTGTGCTCTAATGCAAGGGAGCTGAGCTAATTCAGGAGAGCACCATATCCTGTTCCTTGTCCATCAGTGCTGCTCCTCACAGCTTCATTGCAAATCTTACAGTAACTGGTTTGAAAAGCTTCAGTTTCTAGAGTCAGGAGATTGTGGTTTTGTTGTTGCTTCCCCTTTTATGCCCACTTAGATCAAAAGTTTCTTTCTTTCTTGTCTAAAAAAAAAAACAAAAAAACCAAAAAACATCTGAAAAACATCACCCAAGTTTAATATAAAGGGTGAGAAAACAAAAGAGACAATGCACACTTTTAATTTCATTGTTTTTTCCAAACAAAATCTTGCTGTTTTGGTAAGCAATCTCAATCAACTACCTTCCCAGCTGACTAGAGTTTAAAGATCAGTTTTATTTCATTTTCTAACAATCATGGGAAACATCTCAATTAACCAAATGTCTGAAAACCTATTCCCATTGCTCCCTGACTTTTAAGGCTCCCTGCATGCCCCGGGCAAGTAATTTTCCATCTAAAATAGTAACAGTAACTCAGTCCACAGAAAACAGCAAGTCCAAACTGCACCCTAGTCACCTTCTTTGGAACCTATCAACTCATTCTTTTTACTGTTTCAGTGCAAAACCACAGAAAAAAGTGACTCTCTCACCATCCCACCTTATCACTGCCTGCTGTCCATAACCCACAAAGAACCTCCAGCTCTTGGGGCTGAAATTTCCAGTATTTCCTAAGACATGGAGTCTCAAAGAAGGAGTTTTGCTTTGGAAAGCATATTAAAACCCTCACATAATATTCCTTGATGCAATATGCAGCCTTTTCCAGGGCAATATGTGACATCTGTTCCACTGCAGTTAAAATCCTTCCAGATTAAGGCAATAATGCAGAAAGTTGCCAAGTGGGAGATCCATACCCTGTTATAATTTTGAAAACCTCTACCTCACTTATCAGTGTAAGCAAAGTATTTGATTGTTAAGATGGCTATTTGGAATTACACCACATGTGTCAGGGTTCTGAGGGCGCTTCCCCCTGCTCCGGGGGGTGTGGGAGCCTGGGCTCAGGGCCAGCTGAGCTGATGGCGTTGGTAAAAGGGCTGTCAAATCCTGGGCCAAGGTTCCCCCCTCTTCTCTGGAGTTGCCCTTGAGCTGAGCTCCTGCCCTCGGTCTTTGCCTAAGCTACGCCACAACTTTGCTGCAGCCATGCCCACGTCTGATCCTGACCCTCACCTGCCGGCTGATGTCCTGCCCGGCCTCAGCCCATCCCCATCTCCATGGAGGTGCCTGATGCCCTGGGCTAGGGCTGACAGAAAAGGTATGAGTTGAAATCTGTCAGTATTAGTTGAAAATCTTTGACAGAAAAGGAAAATGATGTTTTCTGTAGAAAGGAGACACTTTTACTAAATCGTTTAATTTGATCTGAATTCCTACATGCCATGAAGAAATGGTTTTGACAGAAAATTTTGTTGCAGTTGTCATTACAAGCAATATCTGGTTGCATCTACAATAGCATTTTCATTCAAATCAAGAGCCTGCTTTTGAAGCAAAATCTCCTGATGGCCCCTACTTACCCATGCTTTGATTTCCATCACTGATAGTGAACCATGCAAACTGGTCTCCTTCTGGATGAAGCTAAACCGGAAGGTGGGCTTCAACTGCTAGTGGCTTTCCAATCCATGAGGACAGACTAGACCTAGTCTGAAGTAAACGTCCTTGAAATGTCCATACTGTGAACGCTGGGCACTCAGAATTGGGTCCATCCAAAATCATCCAGTTAATGGAACCTTGAAATTACTTTTTAAACAACGTATAAACTATCTACACATATTAGTCTTGTATCTCATTTTTTTAAGCAAACACTACTTGTAGACAACTTGCACTATCTGAATTCTCAGTTGCCTGACACAAAGAGCAAAGATACTCTGTCTGAAGCTACAGTCATTTTTGCAAGTCATTGAGTCATTTTTTTCAGAACATTTTATCTCAGCATGTTGAGGTTGCCTGTGTCTTGTTGGTTTTGACCCAGTGATGACTTCTTGCATCACGTATTTCACATTTGTGGTGTGTGTGTGAACAGAATCACAAAATGAAAATTTCCTGAGATAACAGAAACGCAGATGGCACCATATCCAAAGGTCTGTAAAATCTGAGTCATTTACTTTGCATCAGAAGAAATAATTTGTGTAAGAAAAATTGATATAAATGGGACTGTAAATAATTAGACAAATTAAGCAATTTAGACTTTCTTAAAAAATGCAACACAAGGGAGTCAGCCTGATGATTAATGCAGACATTAGCATCTTGAAGCTAATAGCTATACATGTGGGTTCCACGACCACCTACAGGCTGCTTCCCAGATGGTGCATCTGTGTCTTGTGTAGAGGTGCACAGGATGTAGTAAAACTTGCCACAAAATTAAATATTTGAAGAAAGTTGTAGCTCGATGTCTCATACAAAGCATAGAGCGTAACTGCCCTTCCAACAGGAATGAGAATGTAATGGAAAGTCAGCACCAACTCTGTAACAGCTGATCACAAAACTTCGTTTCACTGCAGCAAACGGGACATTTGATAGGCACTCTCTCCTCCCCTGTCCCATGTTGGTAGCTGCTTGGGGGCTGACCTTGTGAGATCCTGAAGGAGCACATGGCCTGAGCTTTCACATCTACTGTCCAGCACACCCTCAACAAACCCAGTAATTATAAGGCAAAAGGACTCCGACATCTAATACTCGGTACTATCACTGAATTCTAAGCAGCCACACAATAGAGATTATAATAGAAAAAGGAGACAAAGTCAGGAAGCAAGGCATGAAGAGCTGACAGATACTAAAGACAAAAATACCACATCACTTCCCTCACCTTTCCAGAGAGAGAAGCATTTCATCTCAGAAGAGATTTGATTCTGTATCGCATTGGTTTACAGTTTGATATCTTTTTTTTTGACTAGTCCAATTTCAGCCCCGGCAAAATATAATTGGCCAGAGCTCTGCTTCTGTGCTTGAAACTTCAATTCAATAACCTCTCTCCTATTGTATTCCACAGAGATCCAGAACTAATGTGTGCTCGGGATATGAGAAGAATGATTCTCTGGGAGAACTAAAGTTCAATTCCTTTCTTTCATTTCAATAAACTGAGGCTGACTTTTGAATTGGCAGGCCTGTCAAAGGAGATTTTTTATCACAATTAGAAGCTGAGACATGTAGTGGCCTTATCGAAAGAATAAAATGGATTTTTTTCATATTTCTGTGCAAGTAGCAGTCAGAAAAGGCAGAGCAGAGGGAACACAACCAAAAATATTTTCACAAATACTCATGCTGATTAAAAAAAAAATGAATTTGTTCCAGCTGTGTTTGCTTCTCTCAAATAGGCAAATAATCCAGTTCTGGTCACACAGATTCTCACGGAAAGCAAACTTTGGAAACTCGTGAGGATTCATGGAAAGCAAAGTTTACAGAGAGGAGGAAATCAGCCAGACAGGAATCAGACTGCACTGATCGCAACTGGCACTGCAAACACATACAACTATTATGCGAATATCGGAGAGAATTATAGTAGCTCCTTGTGCAAGGCTTCAAACATATCAGTGCACTGCTGCTCAAAGTAACGCTGCCTTGGACAAACTCTTGGTCAAATGCAACAAGTGTCAAGAAATATCACTTTTTGTAATGATTTAAACCCGTGTTTCTCTTACTTGAAGGACCCCAGCCCAAGAAGGTTCTAATTGTTTCATTTATATCTGGCTTTAATCTTTATATTTATCCAAATCTTACATAGTCTTTATATTTATATTTATTCAAATGAGGAACAACCAGCTTCTGACCTAAGCAAGCCATCTCCCTAGACACCATAGCCAGGAATACTGAGTATTTAATGCAGCTGATGCATGGGGAAAAAAAAAGAGCCAAGAAATACAGTGACTAGAGACGCAAAGAGGAGAGAGCAGTGGCCTTGTGCCCATACAGCACAGCTGTAATTTCAGTTTCTTCGTGACCTGCAGCCCAGCCTGCCCTAACACAAGTAAGTTTGATACTCGCTAATGCTGCAGCAGTGGCAGGGCAAAATTGAGACAGCAAAGCCTGGTGGTAAATAGCCCAAGCATGGTGTCACAGCAGGTCAGATTAGCTTGCAAGCCAACTGGTTTTTAAGCGTAGTTTTGAGCCAATCCACCAGTCTGTTCCACTCAGCAGCTGCACGGACACCCCTGATGCCAGTGGCCAAGAAAGGACAGGCTCAAGCCTTCGAGCAGCAGCGCAGAGCTGGTTTACCCTGAGCCAGCCATGAAGCTTTTGTGGCTAGCGTGACACAACTTGCCCGGGTTTCATAAAAACAGTACCCAGCTGCCTGGATGAAAATAAACATGGGTAGGTCTATGCAAGTGCTGTGAATATTAGGCCAGCACAGCCTTATGCCAGTGACATGGTGCCATGAAAAGCTCGGCCTCTTGTACGCAGCCACTGTTGGAAGACGCCTTGGGTACCAGGGAAGCAGTAGTGGGAAAGAGCAAGAGTAGTATTTTGAGTGGATGTAAAAGAGTTCAGCTCCACACAGGCAGTTTTCTCTCAATAACATTTTTTTCCCACCGATAGCAGTTCAGAACCACGCAACTGGGGGATCCCTGTGCCATCTGGAGCGTTTGTGAATTGGAGTTTCATAAACCATTAAGCAACACTTTTACTTCCGTGTGTATGTTCCCAGGAGGGGATTGCAGTGGCCTAGGCAAGGTGTGTGTGAAACCCTTGCAATTAAAACTTGATCAGCTCCACCCTGCATTTCACCGTCTTCTCTAAGATGGCTCCTCTTGACAGACCTTGGCAGTCTCACAGCAGTATTTCAAAGGGCCATGGAGGAATGTCCCCATACCTTTGCACAAAGAGGTAACATGGATTTCTGTTTCCCTGCGTGGGTTACTCATGTCATGAGTCATAACCCAGAGCACACAGCAGCCCTACCAGGTTCACCATTCTTCAGAGATGGGGGTAGGATGGGCCTGGCAGTGGGGACAACAGTCCTCCCCCACCTGCCCCACCAGGACAGCATCCATCTGGTGTTTCTCAGTCAACCTGGAGGCATCCAAAAGCCATCCCAAGAGGAGAACCCGTGTGGATTTCTCTTCCCTGCAGACTCCACCAGGAAAAAGGCAGGTTTCAGAGTTCTCCCTGCCCCACCACCAAGGTTAGCACAACTACTCGCTGCCCTCAGCCCAGAGTGACAATCCATCTACCTGGAAATGGGTTTGTCTCTCTGTCCCTTGTGAAAACCACCCTGTCCCCATCCCATTGCTTCTGGCCATTTGATCAAACACTGGGCTTCCTAGAGAGGTGGTTGATGCCCCAAGCCTGTCAGTGTTTAAGAGGCATTTGGACAATGCCCTTATATAACATGCTTTATCTTGGCCAGCCCTGAATTGGTCAGGCAGTTGGAGTAGATGGTCGTTGTAGGCCCCTTCCAACTGAAATAGTCTATCCTATTCTATTTTTGGCCACCTGGGTAAAGCAAAGGAAAGGGTGGCCACTCCTCTCCTGCAAAGCTCTTTGTGATACCCCTGAAGGGAAATGGTAGGTTAATCATTAATGGAGCATGTAATTGTTTGTGGCCTCCAGGAAAGACATAGCCTTGCACATTACCTGTTAACAGCTTCACTGCAAATATAGAACTTTCTTGTTATTATATATAAATGTTTTACTTTTGCAACTGTTTTTTTTTAAATGTTTTGTGAGTAAAATTCATCCAGTTCTTCACTGAGCAGCATAACTAACAAATCCTGACTTTCCACAGAGAAGTGCCTGCCTCCCAAAGGTCTCCAGCCAGCACAACACCACCACACCCCCAGCAGCATCCCTATGCCCTTGCCACACTCCTGCCTACCAGCATAAGAAATGACAGCAAGTGCTGAGCTGGTTCCAAGCTACAAATATACCTGAGCTCACACTGCAACCTGTCACTGTGCAGGGACGTTATTGGTGTCTCTCCTCTATCCAGAGGGTGGATAGAGGTCAAGTGTCATGATACCCATATGAATACTTCATCTTTGAGTTCTCTCCATCAGAACTGAGCTTTCTTGATGTTTACTGGGGAGGAGAGACTGACAGATGGAAAGATAGATGGATAGAAGAAAAGGGCAGTGGATGCTGAAACTGTGTGGTCTCATTGCCTTTGAAAACCGGACTGATGTGGGATAGCACACATTACCATTCCAAAACATCTTCTTGGTGGCTGAAGTTGCCAGACTGCTAATCCAACACCCTGGGTTGGAGGAAGGTACAGAAGTCGGTAACTTTTCTTAGAGAGGTTCTCCTCATAAACCAAAAAAGGGAGAAGTATCCTCATTTAGGGCCTGTAACATCCTTGTCACGAGCTCTTGCAGACTCAGTGGAGGAGAGGACATCAGTCTGATAATGGCAATGTAACCCCCAGTGTCTCAGTCAACCCTGCTGCTTCATCCCAGTGGGACTCCCAAATATGAAGGTCCCTGCAGCCGTTCCTCTGAGGTGGACGTGCTCCAGGGATGCAGGCCATCCTCCAGACCCAGAGGCACCCTGGAGGCACTCCATCACTGCTGAAGCACAGCAGTGCGCTTTTTTTTTATCTCTCCATTGGTTTATAATTGCTCCAAGCAATAATGATCCTATGTTAGCTGTACACTCTTGCTTTCATTAGCCAGTCTTCTCTTTGTCCTCACAGGTTGCAAGACCTTCTTGTGTCTGTGTGTCTGCCTCAAAGCAAGTTTATAATTTTCAGAGGAGGAATTGTTTTACTCCTTTTTTTTTTTTTGCCACAGCACTTGGCAAACCACAGCATGTGGCAAACCAACCCGACAGGGTTGCATCAAGGCTTCCTCTTCAGCAAAGCCCTCTGTGCCACAGCAAGCGAAGGCTGGCCTGAGTGGAGCAGGAAGCCCGGGCTTGTGGAGGCAAGACTGGGGGAAGAGGACCATCTCAGGGCAGGAGCCTCTGAAAAGCTTGGTGGTGGCTTGGCAAATCTTTCTTATTCTTCTTTTAAAAGTACATTTCTAAATGTGTTGCCTTGAGGCCAAAGAAATTCCCAGAACAAGCATAAATTTTTCAGGAGGATGGAATGTGTCTACTGCTGTTCTCTAAGACACAAAAGAGACAAAAAGGGCAATTTTCTGACTTCAAAGAAGATATTTTTAGTATTAACTTCCAGCAACATATCCGTGCACACACACACAAATATACTACATATAAATACATAAACATGTATATGAGATTCCCACCACCATGGTTTTGACAGAGCCTGACCCATTGTTAATCACCACAGAAGCCCATCCTGGTAAGCCATCTTCATGTTCCTCTGCTATTAATCATTAACATTAACCACTTGAGCTGGAAGTAAAGCACTTTCTCTCCCGAGAACACCCTAACTAACAAAGGGGAGAGAAAAAAGCCAAGCAAAACTTGCTTTGCTTGTTAGTGAAAGCCCCGGTAATGCAATGGTCTTGCACCCTTTCTGTGCTCACCACCTGGAACAGCTGCAGAGTCATCAGCAGGCTGTTGGTCAGGGCTGGGAAGTGGAAAATGATGTATGGCACCCTCAGGGTTAATTGCATGTGCCACCATTCAGGTGAATAGAAAACCCATACACTTGTCCTGCATCAAAAATGACAGCCTTATCCCCCGTGTCACATAAACATGATTAAGAAAATAAATATGCTGGTTCCTCAGTGACTGAGCATTAGATCTTAACCAACATCCTGCTGAACCAATAGAAATGCTTTTCAGCTCAACCAGCTGTAGATCAGGCCCTAGCTGATGATGCATCCTCCTGATATTGGGCCCTTGCAAACCACCTTCCCTCTCTGCCCAGGACATCGAGCCAGCACAGCCATGAGCGCCCATGCTAGCAGCCAGGACGACGCAGAAGATTCAGCCCCTGCAGTTTTTGGGAAGCACAGGAGTGAGGTCAGGATGGGACAGAGTGTTTTGAAGTAGCTGCAGGCTGACATAGTCATTCTCTCTGTATACTTGTCTATATGCCCATGTATGCATACTCAGAATATTTCCACTCTGATATGCAGTTCTGCTGAATGGGACCCATACATTTCATCTGCCATTCCTAAAGCCTGAAGGTTTAGCAGGCTGCACACTTCTAAACAACATTGAGACATTAGCTATTTTTTTTTGTGTAAATATGGAAAATACATAATCTTCTGTTACTTGGCTTTCTGGCACATACTTCCATTTTGTATTGCTGCACAAGAGGGGATCTGGCCATTTGGAAGTGCATATAACTGAATAAAATAACTGAGGCACTAATCTTATTACTGACATACATTACTAACATTTCCTTTCCACCAAAAGTTCACACACATCCAGGGAATGATGCAGGTTTTTAGCTAATTTACTACTAACCAATAAAAATACCAAACCCAGAAGAATCAAATCCACTCGAGCCAATTCATTCTCACATCTGGACAGAAAGCATTTGAGTAACACGGACAAACCTGTTCTCAGCTTTTCAGAAAACTGGTTTGGAAAGGAATTCAGGGGACCCTCCAGCCCATCCCAATGCCCTAAACTCTACCACTGGCCAAAGTTAGAAAAATTCCACAGTTGGGCTCAAACTGGGTTTCATGCATCAACAAAATGGTCCAAACAACTGGGACTGACCAACACTTTATCTGACTTTTTTTTTTTCTGATTAGATGTTTTCAGCAGCCAGCACAAGTGTGAATTATCCTTACTTCAGGCAGGTAAATATTTCCTTGCAACAAGGCCATGAAAAACAGGTCCACTGTGAGTCATTTTATCTCAGGCAATTTTTCATAATTGGACTGCATGGAACAGACTCCTCTTGTTATTGGTGTGATATCAGATAATAAAATAAATAATTTGCCACTTTTGCAAGCAGAAGGGAAACAAAACAGATTTATAGCACTGGGATTTGGAAATGCTTGTTACTTGCTTGTTTTCCATTTGTGTCTTCTCCAGAGGTTAAACAAAAACATCACTAAGTATCTGTCTGCAAAGAGGTACAGGGGAAACAACAGTGTGTATAAAATTGAGACTTCAGAGGGGAATTTCAATAAGCATATTATCAGGATATTCTGACAAAGTTTAAAATCTCCAGAGATAAAAACAGTTACTGGAACTCATACAGCTGTTTGATGTTGATCTATGATTGTTCTTACCAGACAAAAATCAAGAAAGGGTAAAAAATGGATGAACAATTTTAAAAGAAATTAAGGGACATGAAAGAGAGGAAGGAAAGAAGAGGAAGATGCAACAAGCAGAGAAAAACATAATAAGCACCAGTGGTGGGAAACTAAAAGAAAATGTCTTAAAATAAGAAAGAAGGCACATACATCTCATACTGAGAGTGATGAAACCTGAGAGCGTATTACTGTAAATTCTCCATTTTGTGATGTCCTTTCTAAAATGGTGTATCTTAGTCAAACACAGGTGTGATTTGGGTTGAGAATAGGAGTAATGGATTCAACTTTAATATGTGCTCAGAAAGGATACAGAAATAAAAGTAAGTAAAATAAGCATAAGCTTGAGCATACAGAGTCCCCTCCATCTGCAGAGCCTCAACAAGGCAGAGTGCCTCAAGGAAAAGGACGAAGTGCCAAGGGAGAAGAAAGCAGAGTAGGCTGTAGGGTAGATATAGGGTTGGGCATGGCTGTGCCAGATGACCATGAAGGGGACTGCTCCCTCAAGCAGATGCCAAAGCAGGGTGAACCCAACCTCAGGCTTGGGGAGATCCACCTCCTCCTGGCTGCAAGGCTATCCAGAGCTCCCCAAGTGGCGCAAGGCACACAGCAGCACCCAGGAAAGGCTCCCTGCAGAATGATGAAGAGCCTGAAAGCAGGAAAGCTTTCCAAGCTACAGTGTTAGCGAGGGAAGCAGCCTCCACAGCTGCTTGAGCCTTGCACTGGAGGTCTGAGGCTACCCATACCTCCACGTATTTCCCAGGGACATGGGCACCCACATCTAAGCACAGACCAACCCTGGGTGCTTCAGGGAGCTCCCTGCCCCTTGTAAGCTCTGCTCCCTCTCCTCTGGCATTTTCTGTGCTGCAAGGAGAAGACATGGCAGGACAGAAGATTGGCCCCTATTTTTTGTCACCTCCTGGAGGATGTTGTTTCTTTCCATGTGCTGTATAGGATGCATAGGCAGAATCATATGCCTTTCCCAGGCATCAGTAGTTGGATATTTAAGGTAAATGGTGCAATACCCCTCAGATTGTCGCTTGCCTGCGCTGCTGCTCTCCCGACAGGCCATTCAAGATATATTAAAGTCACTAACTCAGTGGATTTGCTTTGTATAAATTCAATTTAGAAGTTTCTCATTAGTTCAGAGACATGAAATGATGGACCGAGGGTTTCAAAACTGTTAAGTACTACTGTGAGAAAGATACTTTGCTTATGTCTCACTCTGACTTCAATTCATCTCCCATGCTACTTGACACCTGTTTGTGGGTAGAATATACTGGTACAGAATTAAATGCTAAAATCTTATGAAATGGGAAAATTTCTTCTTCTGTGAATTCCTTGAGTACCATTTAAACCATGGAAAGAACAAAAATACTGTATTGAATAGCCCCCAAATTAAACACATTGAATAAAAAAAAAAAAAAAAAAAGGCAAGACACCTGTCGTGGTTTAACCCCAGCCAGCAGCTAAGCCCCACACAGCCACTCACTCACTCCCCCGCAGTGGGATGGGGGAGAGAATCGGAAGAGTAAAAGTGAGAAAACTCGTGGGTTGAGATAAAGACAGTTTAATAGATAAAGCAAAAGCTGCACATGCAAGCAAAGCAAAGCAAAGCAAGGAATTCATTCACTACTTCCCATCGGCAGGCAGGTGTTCAGCCATCTCCAGGAAAGCAGGGCTCCATCACGCATAACGGTTACTTGGGAAGACAAATGCCATCACTCTGAACGTCCCCCCTTCCTTCTTCTTCCCCCAGCTTTATATGCTGAGCACGATGTCATATGGTGTGGGATATCCCTTTGGTCAGTTGGGGTCAGCTGTCCCAGCTGTGTCCTCTCCCAGCTTCTTGTGCACCCCAGCCTGCTCACTGGTGGGGTGAGGCGAGAAGCAGAAAAGGCCTTGACTCTGTGTAAGCACTGCTCAACAATAACTAAAACATCCCTGTATTATTAACACTGTTTTCGGCACAAATCCAAAACATAGCCCCATACCAGCTACTATGAAGAAAATTAACTCTATCATCTCAGCCAAAACCAGCACAACATCTTACCCAGGAAAAGCAGTTTTAGAAGATCTTGGGTAAGCCTCCTAAAATGCACACATGTTACGTTTTAAATACAAGGAAGAACTATTACCGAAGAAATCGTCACTCAAATATATCTGAAATGTTATAAACTCCAGGAGGAAATCAGAAAAGAAGAAAAAAGAAAATCAGTAACTGAAGCTGAATTTTTAAAACACATGACAGCTTCGGCTTTTTCATTGAGTCTGGATTTAAGAACTTTAAACATGAATTAAGAAAAAAATACTGACATCACAGCCTACTTGGAAGCTACACAAAAAACAGGAATGTGTTTGAAAAAATTTGGCATTCAGAGGCATTAAAATTATTCAGTTACTGCCATCACTCACTGAGAAACATGACGTTCCATCACATGAGTCATCTCTGCAAGGAAATGGGCACAAAATGTACCGTGAAGCACACTGAGAAGCCACAGATACAGGACCCAAAGAGAGAGGGAGTTTCTGATGTGTAACAACAGTGTGACGTTGGCTAATATCAACTGCGATAGTGCCTTTAGCTTGATACATGAGACAAGACACAGCGAGGAGCTGGAAGTGCCACTGACACCTCCCTGGAGGAGACCTACTCCAGGTGGGAAGGAGGAGACATGGGGACATTTTCCTAGCTGCTCTGTGGCTTTTTCTTAGTACCCCTTGGATAAATGCATGCAGTAAACCCAATTACTGCAGCAACTGGACCCTTACAGTGCAGCTCAGCTGATATAAAACAAGGAAATTTTACAGGGCTTCTCTGCTCTTTTTGGTACCCACCAACCCATGGCAGAGAGGGGCACTCATGTACCTCATTTAAGTACATTTTAGGTCCCCCCGCAAAGCTGTAACTGTCTGTGGAGGGTGTTGGTCAAGGGCATACCAAGCCCTCAGCGTCAAAGCAAAGGCAGCTCGACTGCCTGGATAAAATTGCTGCTGAGCACATTGGCACCTGGAGACTGGGCAAGGCAGCTCTCACTAACGTCATGGTTTCTTCATGGAAGTGTTCCCCGGTCTGGTGGTCCAGGTGGGTGTAAATTCTCCCTTTGCTCGAGTGGGTGTAAATCTGTGCTGTCTTTTCCACCCAGTCTGGAACCCTCAACCCTCCAGACATGCCATCCGCTGCACATAAGGACCTCCTAGCCTTGCTCATTGCCAAGAAAGGAACATGAAACTTCTCCATCTGAAGCTCTTGTTTCTGGACCTCCCCAGAAGCAGCACACCCAAAACTGCACAAACTGGCCCCAAACGACAGCTGCTGCTCCTTCACAGTGACCCCTTTTTCTTCACATGTCCCAGCTAATGCCCTTTAAACCCTTACACCCCAGGGGCCCCAAATACAGAACTCCTCTAGCAGAACAACAGGCCAAAAACTTCCTACAGCACCAGCTACACACAGCCCATCCCACACAATCTTCCAGCACCGGTGCAGCTATGTCCACCAAGGCGTGGTTATGTGGCAAAAGTCAGTGCAATTCACGGCCCATTCCTGTCACTGGGCATCACATGCCCTTTGTTGCAGACAGCTGTTATTTATTCTGACTGTCTTGAAGTCTTCCTCAGAAAAATCCTCCACAATTTCAAAAGCTGTGATTTTCTTTATCTCTTTTTTTTCATAATCAGACTGGGAAATTGCTGGGGATTTTTTTCCCCTCCACTTTTAGAAGTCAGGATCGTGTTTTGCTTGCAAACAAAGCAGCTGAATAATCTTACAGTCAACCTCTTCACTTAAGGGAACATTTTTAACTTGTTCACTTTAAGGGCTTTGCAATGAAAGTCCTTGATTAGCTAAAGAACATGTGCTAATTAGTGTTTCATTATGAAATTCCTGTGCTGATCTTTCCTTTGGAAGTATTACAAATCTTAGCCTGCCTCTTACCATCATTGTGGTCATTTGACAAAATTAGCCTCCTTCATAATGACACAGGGAAGAGCAGTGCAAAACTTGATTGTAAATCTTATCCAGAGACAACCCAGCCTGTGTGAAAGTAGCATCTGTATGAAAAGCACCCAGGCAACAGCGGTTTGGTTTAGTTTGGCATCTTCAATTTAAACAGGCCTTGAACAAACAATTTGTACAAGAGTCTAGAAAACAGCAAAACTGGAGGAAAGGAACAAGCTCCAGCTGAGCGGCTTGTTACAGTGGAAAACAATCCCATCGGGTCCTGCAGGTGGACGTTTCCCTCTGTCACCCCACTACTCTGACAACAAACCCCCAAACAGCACAAGTGACATACTAGCCGTGATCATGGTGGCTTTTGATCCCTGAACGTGAAAAGGCTGTAAAAATCTACAAAAGAAAGTCAAGGAGTAGCCAGTAAGGGGATTTGTCTCAAATTTACCTATAGAGATGCTCAAAAGCCCAAAGACACCAATGTAAGAGAAGAGACCATTTGCCTTGTTAGAGGAAGGGAACAGCCAGCCTAGCTGCAGAAACACCTTGAAGAAGCATGGAGATGTAGACCATATCCAGGTCTTTCGTGTCCTCGGTGGGTTCCCTCGAAAGCCAGACACAGCTCGGAAGGGGGGTGCGTTTACATTCTCCCCACCCCATGATCTCTCAACAGCTGAGCACAGGGGAAAGCTATGGATTTCCTAACCACAAAGGACACATATCTGGAATCAGATTCCTTGTGGGTGACAATGGTAAGATTGAGAGCTAAGCTCTTTTTTGAGTCATTCATCAGCTCAGATGTGAGTTGTCAGTGTTTGAAGGTTTTCCACAAAAGCTACCACACAGAGTCTGTGCTCTTTATCAGTTCTCCAGCTATAGCAGTAGAGATGTGTCAGACCCACTATCTTCATTTGATACCTCCAGTTCAAAGTAGTATATATTGCGAAACATAAAACAAGAACAATTCTCTCCTTTAAGATACTCGTCTTCCCCTGAACTCAAACCCAGGCCACTTCCCTGGTCTCTGAAGCACCAGAGACCTCTAAAGCTTCTGTCCAGAGCACCTCGTTCTCCTATTTTAATTTGAAACGATTATCTGGAACATAATCAGGGAATGAAGAAGGCTTTTAGATAGGTCCAGGTCCTAGCCATTTTCAGGTATCCTACTCTGGGATAAGGGGCATGTGGGTTACTTTTATTTAGATAGGTATGTTCGATCAACTAAACTTCAGCCTTGAGTCCACCACAGGCTCCGCGCTCTCTGTTAGAGTCACTGAATCATTAAATGCCCCATGCTGGAGGGGACATCCGGAGGTCACCTACTCCAGCCTCCTGCTCACAGCAGGGACAACCGGAGCAAGTTGACCAGGGCCTCATCAGTTAACTGTTGAGTACCTCCAAGGATGTGGACCTGCAGCCTCCCTGGGCAGCTATTGGCTATCATGATAACCTAGACATGTAAGGCACTGGCATCTCAAGGTGGCAGATCTGACTCAGGACCTATGGAAGACTCATGGCCATCTGGAGAGGCAGCTGTAAGCTAGGCAGGACACCCCAGGACATCTCAGCTACCACTATGTTCAGGTGGCTGAATACGACCACAGGTGTCCAAACATGGAGCCAATCTCTCATGTGATGTGAAAGGGTATTAGAAGCTGGCCCCGTGGTGGGGTTAAGCAATCCCACCAGCACTGGACTGGCAGTATGTCCTCCCACACCTGCCAGACTCTCTGTGGAGATCCACTGAGTTCAGTATTTGATTTGCCAAGCAAGGCTCTGTGAACCCAGCGTGACTGTGACTCGTATTACAAGATAATCAGATGTTAGCAATAAAAGAAGAGTAAAATAATTACAGGCTTATAAAAATCAAGATGCGTTCTCTGCCTCGTTCTCCAGCTACTTGTTCATTGTCCCAGACCAGGCAAGTATTAAAGACTGTAAAACACATACAACCCTGAAATCACTATGCTGTAGACAGCTAATAAGCTGTGCTGCTTCCTTCATCTTGAGGCTCGAGACCTCTTTGCTGTCATCTTATGCAGTTCCACCAAACATTGTTTTGCTAGGAAAGAGCCAGAGTGCTTTCAGACCTCAATGGGAGTGGACTAAGTGCATTTCAAAATGATTCACAAGACCATATTAAAAGCTTTGCTGCTGACACAAGACCAGGTCTACACTCCTGTGCAGAAATATATAACCGAAGTGAAATTCACACATGGTTATTTAGGCCAGTATGAGAGAAAGCCTATTCTTGGCCATCAAAATGGGACAATCAGCTGAAATCAGCGGGAATTGTGCTCAAGTATGGCAGCGCGGCGATGAAAAATTATAGGCACGGTAGAAATCTGTAATGCATTTACTGTGAGGAAGCTGAAGGCACAACTCTAATCCTACTCACTTTTTTTTTTTTTTTTTAATAAAAGTGCATCAGTATTTGCTTTTCACAAACCTGTGATGCAGAGAGTACTAAAGAGATCTTTGAGTCATGTGAGGAGAGTCCAGCTCCTGGAGGACCTCCGGCAACTTAGATACTTTGCATAACTTTTAACAGTAATGCATAACTAGGGAGAGAAAGGAATACCAGGTGTTCATGGGTGTAGCTCCACTGATTTCAATAAATTACAGCACCAACTCCAGGCCTCAATTCAGCACACAATATTTTTAGTGAACTGGATGCAGAAAGTAAACAAGTCTTTTCTATAGCTTTTAGGAAGATGAAGTATCCAGGTTCCAGCTTTCCAAAGCTATTTTCTCCCAGACAAAGTGCAGGGAGAAAAAACGAGAAATTTCAGTCTAAGAAAACAGCAGCAAACTGAAAAGGGAGTTCAGAATGGAAACACTTGGACAACCTTCTTTGTCCAACAACTTGTGATCTAGGTATAACATTCTGGCCCTGAAACTAAAGCTGAAGGAGATTTTATTACAAATGCAGCTGCATTTATAATTAGACAGTGAAAAGTAGTAGGAAAAAATAGCATAGGAACAATTTTGTATGGGGACTGCGTGACCTAATAACTGCTTTTCAACTCTAATATCAATGATTTTGTGCTCTAGTTTCCTTCATCAAGTGACTGGGGACTGTTTTTAAAGTCATTAAGAAACTGGGAACATACCAGTTTTATTTCAGAATCACAGAGAAATGGCACAGATAAGAAAAAAGATGGAGGTTTTACTCTTATCTAAACTGATTGTGTATTGTTTAAACTTATCTGATGCAGTGGCCATGCCTGTTTTGCTACTGCTAGACAGGAGAGAGGAATCAGACCTTGTATGACATTTCCAGACAGCAACTTGCAGACGAAACTTGTAGAAGTGGCAGTTCTTTGTGTTTCCATAGCAACCCAAGCTGCAGTTGTCAGTAATTAAAATTAACCCCATAGTTTTATTAGAACGCCAAGAGTTGCCTTCTCAGATGATGGAGACAAAGCAGAAACCACAATATCTGCAAAAATAACAGATTCCTGCATGCACCTCGGTCATTCCTACAGCAGTGTTCAGCTCATTGCATCCTAGCTCTTGCCAGTCGCAGCACTGTTTCAGCATCAATTTGAACAGTAGTGGGAAATGATATCTGGAAGATTTTAACCCAACTCCCACAGCAAGCCCAGAGCTTTGCAGATGCATCCTGCTGCTGACACACGGTTCTCCTGCCTGGGCTGTCCCAGATATGTCCTCCTCCCTCCACAGCCTGCTGCCCACTGCAGGTGAGAAAAGTGAGAAAACAACAGCGTTTCTCCAGACCAGGTTCACCTAGAGCCCGTCAGCCACTGAGGTCAGGGATCTTGCTGGTGAGAAGGTGCGTCCTGTGAGTCCTAAAAGCTGGACAGAAAAGCCCATTGAGATGGCCTTGCCAGTCTCTGACCTGCCTTTAGGGTGGCTCCTTTCATTCCCAGCGAGCTGGCACCCCTGAGCTGCAATCCCCAAAGCAATCATCTCTACCGCAGATCACATAGCATGGGCAGGGGGTGTAGACTCCTGCAAGCGGTGCTGGTGTTGGGGAGGGGAAAGTTACAGCCCTCCAACCCTCCCCAGCCATCCACTCATACAAAAATCTCCCTGGCAAAGTGCTTGTCATATACAGAATATGTATGCATCCTAAGTAAAGAGGACAGGGGAGTAAGTAAGTCTAGCACTAAGCCCCTGACCAACCAGTGCTGCTTCAGCCAGCTCATTTCTGGCTCTGTCCTGGACCTTCCCCACCAGCTGTCTGCAAAACAGAGTTTGGGCATGCATGCTGAGATGGTTCATTGCAGGACTTTTCCCTAATGTGACTGTTAGACTGATTCAACTAGACTGTACGGCATTTGGCTCCCTCCTCCCCAGCATTATCCCAGGCAGCTTTGCAACCTCACATGCCCTTGTGCTAAATATCAGCAAAACACACCACCAGGATCATGTGAAAAAACCACTGCTGTGGTGGGCTGCAGCACTTTACTCATTTTCCTTTAGACAAGTGGAACTGGAAAAACACTGTAAAAATAATAATCATGTTTTTATGGCCAACATCCCCCTCGTGGGGCCCAGTGGAGAGCCAGGGCCACGTGCTGTCTAGTGTAAATGCAGCCAGTCTGCTCCGGAGGGAGCAGAACGGACACGAACCAGTCTGTGCTCCTTGGCCTCCCACCCGAAGATCAGTCCTTGGCTCTCTTTTATTTAGTAGTAGGGATGTATCCATAGAGAGCACCCAAAACCAGTCCTGCCTCCATAAATCTCCTTAACTTAATAGAAAAGTAAATTATTTTGCTTCTCGGAGATAGATTATATTTTCCAACTGGCTAAGCGTAAATCGAAATTCATCTCTTAGGACCATAGCTTACCAGCAGCTAGCATGTCCAGCAAAACAGATTCTCATTAGTTGCTCTTAAAGTTGTTAGGCAAGCCAAAATATGGTGTTATATTAATAAAAAGTATTTTCATAATGTTTACCCTGGAAAGATAGCTGTTAACAGCAAAAGAAGCACCTGCATTTCATTGTAGTAAATCAAACAAGGTGCGAAATTGTAACACCGATGATTTATATCTTTAGAATGAACGGGAACACAAAATACATCCATACACATGTATATCATAAGCTCAGTAATAGCATCAAAACTATAGGCAGAGAGGCATATACTGTTGTTTGGTAGTAAAGGTAATATCCATGATTAGCATGATGTCTCCTACCAAAAATATTATTGACAAAACTATACCTTCTGCGATGAAGTCTTAAGGGGGTTTCTATGGAAACCATTGACTTCAACAAAAAAGGCTCAACTGGAAGTATCTGGGGTTTAAATCTTTTTTAAACACAGTTTGAAGCAAAATTTTCTTGCTTTTTAAGTTTGGAAATCAGCTTTCATTTTCTGTTTGCTCATTTCCTCTTATTTAGTCAACAAATACTTGGAAAGTTTTGCTCATCCTAATTTTTACCCCAGAAAGCCTCAAAATACCTGTTCAAGAATCACTCCCAGAGCAGTCCCGAAGTGCCCCAGAGCTGTGATTCTGTAACCCATCCTGCAGACTGAAGAACCCAGTCTCACTATGATTATTGTTCACCACTTCCAGCTCTGGTTTCATGCTGAAACAAAACTCTGGTACAGGCGCAAACCACATTTTCCAGGAATGTCTGTACAAGCAGCACTACGTGGTGATGAGCGTTCAGGGCATGTGAACAAGAAGGCTCCTGATCCTTTGGAAGGAAAGCCATGTTTAGAATTCTGCAATCATTTCTTGCAGCTCATTATACAATGCTATCAATAGTCAAAATCCTGCTGGGAGTCAGGATATTTTTCAAAATGAGGTTGTATTGCTCCGGCGTTGTGTCGGGGTTGTATTGCTGTGCTGCTGCTTTTGACTGCTTCCTTTCCCTCCTGCTTGAAACTTGATAAGATCACAGTGGGAAATGGAGCATAAGATGGGTAAACAATGGTGTTACTTGGTGAGAAATGCACACAGGAATAGAGGAAATCCTACATTTCCTTATGAAGATAACTTTTCAAATAAGACTTTAAGCAAACATGCAGGTCTTAGTCACAAGGGGAGCCTGACGTGAGCCAGACACGAGCCCCTATGTTTGTGTGTGTTGTAAAGGGGCATTTAAGCCTCTATTTAAAAGGTGTCTGACAAGTGCCAAAGCAGAAATCCACATCCAGACCTCGGGTGCAAAGGGTTTGACACTGATGAGCATCAAACTACGACTGCGACACGCTGGTGTAGGCTGCCCAGGAACCTCGCCGTCTGCTTCACCACAGCATCACGCCTCTGGTGGGGGGCATGTGTTCGGAAGTCCCCCCCAGATTGCTAAACACAGCCCACATGCACAGGAGGGACCTCTGCAACCTCCAACAACAGGGTGACAGTGCTGCTTGTGTCCCTCAAGCAATGCACAGTGTGTGCACTGCACCTGGGGATTTGTTGCAAGGATGGGGTGGGCTGCAGAGCCAGAAATCTGTGCAAACACAGCGCCACTTCGAAACCCACCCCTGGGCGAGATTTCCACATGGAGAAAGAGGGTATATGCAGGAAAGAAGGATGTGGCAGCATCCCCACCCCAGCCCATCCAGACAATGGGTCATCAGGACAACTTGTGGTTTTAAAATGAAGCACGTGCTCAAGTGTTTTGTTAGAAACCCTATGCCACTCACCATGTGAGCAGCAGCAGAGCTTTCCTAAAGCAAGCCATCTGGAAAGATGCCTGGCGCGCTCTGTGTAGGATCCAAACTGGTTTTAAGGGACATGCTCCAGGGACTTTTCACACATATCCCATCAATCCTGCCATTTCACTAGTTCTTTGCTTGTTATTGTTATGATCATTCACTTTTTGTAAGAGGCACAGCCTCCCAAGCCGCTGAAAGACAAAGCCACAACAGGGAGTGAAAGGCACGTCTGAGGCTGCCTTCAAGGACTTTCTCCATTCCAGAAAGATCCCAGGAGCACGGTGGTGCCAGGGCAGACAAGGATTGTGCATGGGTGGGATTCAGCTGGCCAAATGCAGACATTGTCTCCTGCAGTAGGCACCACAAACTCACTTTATAGTCAATGGAGAGAAACTCATCTCATCCCATGCACACACTGGAGAGCTGTTGAATTAATCAGTCCGTAAAGTCAGGATCAGCACAGATAAAGAAATCCAGGTCTTCATTCAACCACCTATGCACAGATGTCTTGTGCAGTAGGACACAAGGATACGTGAATTGAGCATGTTAAGTTAGGCAAGACCGCTCTCATGTCATGCAATCTTGGGCTTAATATTACAGATTTCAACAAAATAGAGTGGGCTTCAGATTCAAACACCTTTGTGCAGGTACCCACATGCCCAAGACACTTTTCTTTCACCCTAGAAAGAGTTACAAGTTGCAGAGCCAGGTATTACTGGGCCAGTTTCCCCAACCAGGTAAAATTCAGGCCAGTAAAAGCCTGCACAGCAACTGGAAAGCAGCCGTCTCTGCACAGCACGATGGAGGTAGGAAAGAGAGGGGAACCCCAGCTCTTGACACCGCCACTCAGAGAGCCCAGCACTGTGAATACTCATCCTGCTCAGCAGGATGCACTCAGCAGCAGCGAGCGTAAGCAGTGCTGGCAGACGCAACCAAGTGTTCCCAAACTCCGGCAACGCAACCATGCTGCCTGGTAGAAGCAGAGAGAGCGTTAACAGCAACAAAACTTTAAAGATAGGGCTTCAAAACCTCAGCATCTGCTCCGAAGTAGTTAAACCTGTTCTCTGTGTCTCTCTGACCTGTCAATAGCGATAAAATTGCCTCCTTTCCTCCTGCATTTTCTATACGCTGCTACACAGTGGGATTCCAACATGCAGACACGGCTTCTCTAGGGCTTTATACGTTTTGTCATGGTTGGCTGCATTTTTCAGAGCTCTTCCTTTTACCTTCATTAAACTTGAATAAAAAAGGGTCTATTAAAAAATGCAAAAGATTCATTTTTCAAAATCAGCCCTAGCCTTCAATTTTTCAAGGTTAAAGCACTGTTTCTTTCATTTGGTTTAATCCCAACTGCAAAAGAAAGGAAGAAACCCTGTTGCAGAGTAACTGAGGACATAAATGGCTCAGGACCAAGCAGGACAGCTGAACAGAACCGCCTGCCCAATTAGCCAAGCTGGGCTCTCCGTGGTTAGCGGTGGGAGGAAGACATCTTCTCAACAGAGCCATTCAGAACAAGAACCAAACTCCTGTGCTCCAGTGCACCTGCTGCAGAGCCCTTTCTTCCCCTGACTGGCATTAGGTGCTTGAGGTTAAATCCTTCAGTCAGCTGTATAAATATCCCCTCATGTGCAATAAACGTTTTCCCATCTGTGATCAACTTCTGAAAGAGCATTTGGCCAGATTTTCAGGAATTGGGGCCAGAGCAATCAGATGATAACTTCCAACCAGACAAGATGGAAATTCTGGGTTAGGTTTGGTTTCACAACTAAACACTCATTTTCAAGGTGGACCTTGTCTCTCAGGCTTCTAAGTCACTTAGGCTATTTTTAAAAGGTTAGCAAAGAACTAAAACCCTATATTTTAAAGAGCTCAGTGAAAGTGTTTAGACATGGACTGTTGTAAATTGTCAGTGCTCTCCTCACACCAACGGGGCAGGCAATGACATTTGACTTGGGCAGCCAGCCAGGAGGTGCACAAAAGCTCAGGCTTTCTTGAAGCTTTGAGACACTTGTATAGGTACCCGAAATGACAGCTTGGGTTTCTGGAGCAGGTGTCCAAGGAGCACAGACAAACAGGCAGCATAGGGGACTCTGCCAGGAAACTGCAACATCTCTACTTGAAAAGACCATTATCAGTAAGCTTGGGGGATGCACTTGAACTTACTGCTTCAAAAAAACCCTTTTCCACCAGGCTTATTAATCCCAGTTGCTGCAAATGAAAATATGACGAGTGTGAGTGTAAGATGTCAAACTAGTCAACACAATGTTTTTAAACTCACAGTAACAGCCACCAGCACAGCTGCTTTGTCTAATATTTTGCTTCAGTCAGAGAAGAGCATAGCAGCATTCCTGTCTTGGCATATCATGTAACACAGCAAAAGTCTTCAACAGCTTTTAAACATTTTTTTGCTGTGAAGCATTCAAAGCAAAGTGATCAAAGAGCAGGAAATATATGGCACCTGCTCATTCCCTATAGCTGATGAAAATTGGGGTTGGTTTGTGTTGTCATTGGCTTCTGCTTGTTTCCTGCTCCAGCCCAGAAAAACAAGTTTTTTATGACTGCTTAGGAGGAATCAGTTCAGATGCTTCAGACCTAAAATCAGATCTGCAGCTGACCCTCCCTGAATTAAAGCAAATATCCCTCATTACTGGAAACACGAGCCTATGTTCTAAAAACCATCTGTCATTTAAACCATGTTCTCTTTGTCTAAGCCCTCTGCATATACTTTAATTCTCATGGCAGAATTGTACAGCCCATATCTTTCATCAAGCTGACTTTTTAAGGCTGAGAAATGGAGGCAGGAAAGCAAACCATCTTCCCCAAAGCCCATAGGGATGGCTGGGCCCAGGCTTATCCCACCTGCATCACGGGACTTGTTGCCTTCTCTAACAACTGGTTACGCATGATTCAACTCTCCCAAGGCATGGACCACCTTGGGAAGTGCTCATCTTTTTCCATCACCATACAGACAGTCAGAAGTGGGCGAGGTGCTTAACCAAGGGCCTCTGTTAAGTGCTTGAAACTGGGATCACTGGAGAATTGTGGCAAAGCTGAACACAGCCTGAAGTGGCTTTTAAAATGCCACATTATTTAGCTGGACTGTTCACTTTGCTTTCTGTGACCATTAAATTGGAAGCCAATATTAAAATATTCTATTCCAAACGCAAGGGGTTTGCTATTTGGAAGTTTTCATTCATCTCACAGAAATTCTAACTATCCTGCAGACCTTGATGAGCCCAAGTGGGTACGCTTTCTACAGATTATGCCTTCTGGTCCCCTCACCAATGTATTTCTTGTGCATACAAAATTGCTCTTGCTTGTGGTAATGAGTGCAGAAGCTTCTTTTCTTCTTGTGGCATCTGGGAATACTTCTCTTTAGTTTCCTTATGAAAGCTGAATTATTTTGGAGTAATATCTGTAAATCATTTTGTTAGACTCTGTCTAATGAAGCACACCATCAAACAATCTCTTTAAGTCAAAAAGACCAATGGCAAACTTTTCCTGAGCACCAAACTCACCATAGCACATTCGATGGGCTCCTATTGTGGGTTGCACGCTGGAAATACTTTTCCAAAACTAGGTGGAAAAAAGGAAGAAGAAAAGAGGTTTTCTTATACATCAGCAATGGAAGTTATAAAATTTCTCTATGTTTGAAGCAAAATTAGAGCTTAGATCTTCCAGCTGCCACTAATTCACTTGTAACAAAGCATGATCAATTATTGCTATAAACAAAGCACATTCCAAAACAATTGTAGCTGAGGCAATAAAACCACCCGTTAGAACAGACATGTTGGATGGGATCCAGTCAGTCTCATTTAGGTGAGTAATTTAGGCAAAGCTCCACTGCAATTTTAGGCATCTGGCCCAGGAGGGGAGGGGGAAGAAGGCAGTTCAGGCAGCCGGATATGCCCCTCTGGAATCTTCTTCTGGAGCCAGCGGAGAAGGGTGGGTGCCACTGAAGATGTGGGGGGGATGCAGGCAGCCCTGCACAGTGCCTCTCTCAGATGCACGGGGCAGGGGGATGCAGTCCTGCCATGCCATGGCCCAGCAGGTCAAGGAACTACATGGAAGACACCATAACCAGGAGGATGGGCAGCACGCAGCCTCAACAGGACTCAGCTCCATGTTGCCTCCTCTAAGCTTGATGTGGGCAGCTGGGGAGCTGGGGCCACCTTCCTTCGCAGAGCCCTCACAGGTGAGGTTTCTAAGGGCAGTTGACTAACCCTGCACACTTCAAATGGCCAGAGCATGTCCCACCACCAAATTCTCAGTGGTTCCCCTGGCACAGCTTCAGCTTAGGGCAGCTAGTACTTTCTCAGACAGCACCCAGCCATGGCTTGGGGATGGCATGGGCCATAAGAAGGTGCAGCCACTGCATGTTTTGCAGAGTAAGGGAATATAGCTGTATGGATGCAAGCTGTGCTGTGCCAGTTGTCCTCAAGACAGAAGAATGGTCCCTGGTCTATTTATTTGTTTATTCAGGTGTAGCGACACTTAAAGCAGGGTCTAGCAGCCCAGGTCCCTTCCTCCTAAAAGGGTGCCTAACCCCATGGCTCAAGTGAGGTGTCTTCTAATCTGCTCCTCACCTGAACTCATAGAATCATAGAATCATAGAATCGTTAAGGTTGGAAAAGACCCTTAAGATCATTGAGTCCAACCATTAACCTACCATTGCCAAGTCCACACTAAACCATGTCCTCAGTAACACTTGTCTGCATGGCTACAAAGTGGATCAATTTTGGCAGGAGCAGTGGCAAAGTGCAATCACCCAGGATATTCTGCGGCCTAGCAGTTAGGACAGTTATAAAGTATTGATGTATGTATAATATCACATAGCTTCACCACAACTGAAGTCCCTGGATGAATGCCTCAAGCACTAAACTATAACATTAAGACCAGTAGCTATCATCACCCTAAACCACAGTCCAACTACAGAATCTCATCTAACTATTCAGGCTTCTCTGGGGTCAGTTCAGGTGGCTCTTTGCCCAACCCTGGACCACAACAACCCTTGAGGTGACCTGCTCCTGAGAAAAGGCACAACTATATGCAACTAAGAAAATAAAGTTTGTTACCCAAGGAGGTCCAGGAAGTCCTGGAAAGCAGATGAACAGGTTTGTCTGAAGCTTGGATGGGGTTCAGAGTGCTGGAATCCCTGCCAAGATGACAGGAGAAGCTCTTCCTTGGATGCTACTCAAAAAACACCTGAAGTCAGATATTATTATTCAATGCAAAGCTGCCATATAAGTCTCTGATACTGACCAGCAATAGGTGACAATGAGAAGGTGTAAGAAATGTGGGAAGTATGCCCTGTTCCCACCCTTCCAGCTCCTCCAGCAGTCAGCATTTTGGAGACTTCTTGGCTTGGGGGACGCACCTGACTTTTGTGCTTGATTGACCCAACTGACTGTATCTTCCAGCCTCTCTTTGCTTTTTACCTCCACAATATTTTTTCACAACTTCCATGATTTAACCATGTGTATGTATGAAAAGTTATTCCTTTTGCTTGTTTGAAATTTCCTGCTAATAACGCCTTATATTCTGATGATACCTGTGTTATAAAAAATAGTGAATAATTATCCTTCATTCACCTCCTCTGACCACCTGACGTCACCCCTCAGCCATCTCTTCTTGGTGTTGAAAGTCTAGCCTGTGAAGTATTTCCTGTTATAGAAGCTGTTTCATATTTCCGATTAGCACTCTTCTCTGCAACATTTCATGTTCTACTGTATCTTTGTTCAAAATGGAGTGACTAGGATGTACACAGCATCCCACAGATTTATAATGTAGAATGATTGGTTTGGCTGTTGTCTTTTCCTTTCTTATTACATAAACTAGAAAACCCAGCGCGTTAAAGCATGTCTGAATAGAGCTGAGTTCTCAAACGAGTTCAAAATGGGGCTCACGCTCCAAGTATTAACTGGAGGTCATTGTGTGTGGGTACATTTTTCCACAGGCATAATGTAGAGACCAGTTTTGAAAGCTTGACTCAAAACCATCGGTATGACGAATCAAATACATCTTTGAGATGGATTTTTGAGAAGGATCCTTTATCAGAAATTCCTGCACGTAATTTACCAAAGAGAAGCCATATCATTTTTGAGAAGATGATTAGTTTGTTTAACATCAGGATTTACTCTATAAAAATAAATGCCTTCTTGTTTCACGGATCTCCGTCCTGGATGCATTCCAGCTTGCAGCTGCTGACTTCAAAGGCAAAAATAAATGTTGGCTGATTGGGTGGGTACTCCTGTGGGTCCAGGACATATGGCACTCATCTCTGCTGTGGGTTGACGCTCAGTCCCAGCCCAGCCTGAGGTCCAGCCTCATCAGTGTCCCTGCAAATCCAAGCTAACTGACAAACTTCTCACGGAGTCCTGAGCTCTGTGGAGAGGAGAGGTTGCATGACTCAAATTCGGTCAGCAAGGAGCTGCGGCCGCAGAAGCGAAACCCACCAGTGGCTCTGCTGAGCTTTTCCTTTTTCAGTTCAGTGTGGGCACTGTGCACCCCAGCCATGTATATCCTCCACACACGCTTACAGCATGGGCACAAAGCATGTGGGACATGGGGCTCATTACATTCAAACCTGGCAGTAGACCCCCCACTTCATCTACCAGTATAACTACAGTGAGTGGAAACTTCTTGGGCTTCACACAAAACTTGTTCAACTTAACAGAAAGTCTCTTTGGCATTTGAACAACTCATGCTTGCAACTAACTGGAAAACTGATAACTGGAGCCTAGACCATCACACTTGTGGAGACCTGTTGCAGAGTGTGGGTTGCATCCACACCAGCCAGGGTCTGCTGTCCCCAGCACAAACAGAAACCATCCTGGCTCCCTAAACAAGTGAGGTTCAGTTTGCAGGGCTGGCAGATGGAGAGAGGGAAAAGAGGAATCTCTGTCCTTATCAATAAGCATACATGATCAAAGACCTTCTGAAACCCCTTAAGCACTGAGTATCACAGCAGTCTTTTCTGGTGGTAGGCCTCCCTTTGGAAACACAATTTATTTCTCTCATAGTTAGGTGTTGCATAAATGCTGATTACATTGACCTAAATTTGCTTGCTCCTTGCTTTTGTGTACTACCCACCAGCTAGCTGCAGACACAGGTTTAGATTCCTCTCTTAGCTGATACTCTTCAGCTCCACCAGTTCCCAAATAGCAGCAGTATCGCAGGTCCTGCTACAGCAGGTCAAAGTTTTGGGATGCTGTTTTTCTGCTATCCAGGCTATTTTTAAAAAATTATGCTTGGAGAAGAAGTATCTGATTTGTGAAAGTCAAATTAATCTAGGACCCACACCCTGGCTATCAGTGTCCTTTATGGGAAAAAAATAGGATAAATCAACAGAACCTTTTAGTTCAGATGCCATTTACTAAAATGCAACATTCACATTGTCTGCAAATAGCAGCCAGCTGAAACTTGTTGGAAGATTAAGTTTCAATTACGGCTGACATTTCCAAAACACCGTGTGATAAAAAAGCCATTCATATCCCCAAACCCAGACAGTCATCTCACATCTCCTGTTTCTGGGCATCATCTGTTCAAAGGGTCATCCCTGGCAAAAGCCACTGAAGAGATACTATCGCTGACATTTTTGTGCTCTGACAATCATGGCACTCATCAATACCAGAGTCAAATAAGGAGAGCAATCACACAGCGCTCCCAGCAGCTTGCAGGATGCTCTAGTGTTAAGCACACATTGAAGCTAGTGTGATTTCAAGGGAGATATTTGTATTGTACAGGCAAGAGAGCAATATTTACATTCTTCTCCATTACTTACCATAGAGGAAATGGGGAGAGAAGAGAAAGGAACTCACCAACAGGTACTAGTGGTTTGGGAAGAAAGGTCTGCCTGGATGTTTGAGTGTTGTTTTTTCATCTCTCACAGACCTCCTATGAGTCTTGGGCAAGCTGTTTACACCAAGTTTAACAGACTACAGGAAGGCTTAGACAGGGCTGGGTGGCTCTGGTTCTTGTCCTTCCGGGCTTCCCAGGTTCCTGTGAGCAAGATCCACCAGCAGCCTCCATGGGTATTGAGAGCATCCTCCCAGGGTAACTTCTTCTTAGGGGTCTTTGAGGCTACTTTCCAGTGAAATACCCACAAGTCTCAGCCACTCAACAGAAAAAAAAAAAAAAAAAAAAAAAAAAAAAAAAAGAGGATTGGGCTGTGCACCTAAAATGGAGAGATCAGGCTGGCAAACTGAGAGGCCAGCAAGTCTCCAATCATGTCCTGAGCTTGGACAGGTTGTCTGAGCATCACTATCCCTGAATTCCCCTGCTGTCTCCCTGGTGAGTCTGGGGAGAAATATCTGGGTGGGTTTCAGAGCTCATGCCTGCCCTGCCACCGCACGCAGCTGAGCTGGTTAGCTGACAGCATATTTGGATACACCTATAACGACCGCAGTGTAGACGGGCCCTTGAATTGTGCACTTGTGGCTGGGATGATCTGTTGATTATAGTCAATATAACCGGTAGCTTCTTGCACAAAAGGGTCTTGACCTGTCACCGGGGCTGCTAAATGCTACCAAAATGTCCATTTGAAATAACTCTACTTATAAGAACATGGTATCCCTGAAGGTGTATTCTGAGTCTTTCTTGCATGGCTGCAAGCCCTTTGGGAAATGGGACCCTTCCAAGGAATGGAGTCCTTCCTCCATTCGAACGCAGTTATATGAATCGCAAAAATTTTACCTAAAACTGCCTACAGTGGAGCAGATTTGTGCTATCCAGAGTATAACTAAAAATAAAGGAAAAAAATAATAAAGAAAGCTACAGAAGGAAAATTTAATGCCAGGAATTTTCTTGTAATATGCCCTCAGCTGGACTAAGCAGCTTCTAATTCCACTGATTTAAATGGCTTTGAGGGACAAGCTCTAAGGTTAGGTAAAGGGCTGTTCTTAATCTGACTTACTTAAAGATTCACAGCACACATCTGTCTTGCAGCTGCAACAAAATCTTTATCTTCATCTTTGTGACAGAAGAATTATAAGATCAATTTAAAAAAAAAAAAGCATACATCTGTAATGCCCATCCCCCTTTGCCTTGAAAAATGATAAATATTCTAAAACTCTAAAGCACTCTTCATAGATTTAGCTAATCCATCTCTTGATAAGCAGACATTTTACAAAACTATCCTGGTACAGGAACAGGAGCTGAACTGCCTCATTTTGGGAAGAGATCTTATTTGGGGAGAGGTCTCAGAGATCCGGTCTCTCACTTAAGGCTATTCTGTACTAATAATGCTATTCGGATCATCACTAAAATGGTCTGACCTCTGCGTCCAACACCAGCTACTTAGGCATCTCATCTTTCAAACACCTGACAACACTTGGCATTATCGAGATGCATTTCCCAACTATATGAAGTCCCTCAAACTGTCTGAAGATTTATGCACTGCACTAATCATTGCACTGATGAGTATTTCCTACCGCTTGCTTTCTCTCCATGATGTCCTCCCAGATAGCATTTAGCACTATTCAGATTACTTTGTATATAAATGTTAAGTGCTGATAATGTACACAGCAGGGCTATTACCACCAGCTCCTTTCTCCAAGAGACTGATCCACAACTGCAGCTAACAGCTCTCCCTCTAACACCACCTTTCTGACCACGATAAAGTGCCTTTCATCCCAGGATGCTTTTAAAATAAGACTCCTGACCCAAACACCATCAGAGTCATTGGGAAGCTTTGCACGCTGTGAAAGGCAAGACCCAGGAGCCCGTCTACATCTGCATCCGATGTCAGGATGAAATACAGATGGGCTATGAATCACCCTCCCATGAGCAGGCTTCAACGGGAGGAAAATCAGATTGCATGGACATGTTTCAGCCAACCTACTGATATAAACGATCGAGAGATCAGGACATCAGGGCTTGCCATGGCCTGGACTGGTTTATATTCTGCACACGGTTGCTGCTTTCCATGAACTTGGGATGCAGCACTCCATGCCAGGAGCAGCACTAATATGCATCTGTGGGGCTTCGGTGCAAGTGCTCCAGAGGAAGAAAGAAGGCGGTGGGGTAGATAATGGAGATGAGCTGGAAGCCCAAGGGGATACCTAATGCCTGTGTGTGACAGATAAAAGTCAAAAAAGACAAAATCAACTCCCATTTGAATTTTATTCTCATGGAGGGTCTTGAAAAGCTAAAGTGGTCCTGCTGGGACTCTGGTCTGGGCTTCAATAGGCTACGGTGAGATCAGATGTGAGGCTTAAGGCCACTAAACTACCCTGTTTACTTGTGCTGTTTCTTCTTCTGTGAAACCTCCACAGTGCTTCCTTTAAAAATGTGTTTAAGAATACAATTCTTAAATGAATATAAACGAAAAATACCTCATTATTGGAAAGGAAGCTGATTTACTGGAATATCTAAGATTAGTGGTAGCTTGGGCCTTTTCCTCAGGTAATTTGAGCATGAATACACAGAACGCTCACTTGTTTTTCTTTATAATAAATCATTAGCAAGTATTTGGAAGCAAAATAGTACAGCCATTGCCTACCTTAGGCTGACCCTTTTTCTGATACCAAATGCATCGCTCAGTGCTTTCCACTAATACAATAATTCATAGAATCATAGAATGGTTTGAGTTGGAAGGGAACTTAAAGTTCACCTAGTTCCAACCCCCCTGTCATGGGCAGAGACACCTTCCACTAGACCAGGTTGCTCAAAGCCCCATCCAACCTGGCTTTGAACATTTCCAGGGATGGGGCATCCACAACTTCTCTGGGCAACCTGTTCCAGTGCCTCACCACCCTCATAGTGAAGAACTTCTTCCTCGTATCTACCTAATCTAAATCTACCTTCTTTCAGTTTGTAGCCATTACCACTTGTCCTGTCACTGTGCTCCCTGGTAAAAAGTCCCTCTCCAGCTTTCTTGCAGGCCCTCTTCAAGTACGGGAAGGGTGCTATAAGGTCTCTCTGGAGCCTTCTCTTCTCCAGGCTGAACAACCCCAGCTCTCTCAGCCTGTCTTCATAGGAGAGGTGCTACAGCCCACTGATCATCTTCATGGCCCTCCTCTAGACTCGCTCCAACAGGTCCATGTCCTTCCTATGTTGGGGGCCCCAGAGCTGAACACAGGACTCCAGGTGGGGTCTCACCAGAGCAGAGTAAAGGGGGAGAATCACGTCCCTCGACCTGCTGGTCACACCCCTTTTGATGCAGCCCAGGATATGGTTGGTCTTCTGGGCTGCAAGAGCACATTGCCTGGTCATGTTGAGCTTCTCATCAACCAACACCCCCAAGTCCTTCTCCTCAGAGCCACTCTCAATCCATTCTCCGCCCAGCCTGTATTTGTGCTTGGGATTTCCCCAACCCATGTGCAGGACCTTGCACTTGGCCTTGTGGAACTTCATGAGGTTTGCATGGGCCCAGCTCTCCAGATTGTCAAGGTCCCTCTGGATGGCATCCCTTCCCTCCAGCGTGTCAACCGCACCACACAGCTTGGTGTTGTTGGCAAACTTGCTGAGGATGCACTCAATCCCACTGTCCATGTTGCCAACAAAGATATTAAACAGCGCTGGTCCCAGTACTGACCTCTGAGGAAAGCCACTCATCACCAGTTTCCACTTGGGCATCGAGCCATTGACCACAACTCTTTGAGTGCGACCATCCAGCCAATTCCTTATTCACCAAGTGGTCCATCCTTCAAATCCATGTCTCTCCAATTTAGAGACAAGGATGTCATGTGGGACAGTGTCAAATGCTTTGTACAAGTTCAGGTAGATGATGTCAATTGCTCTTCCCTTATCCACCAACACTGTAACCCCGTTGTAGAAGGCCACCAAATTTGTCAGGCATGATCTGCCCTTAGTGAAGTCATGTTGGCTGTCACCAATCACCTCCTTATTTTCCATGTGCCTTAGCATAGTTTCCAGGAGGATCTGCTCCATGATCTTGCCAGGCACAGAGGTGAGACTGACTGGCTCACCTTCCCCAGGTCTTCCTTTTTTCCCTTTTTAAAAATGGGCGTTATTCTTCCCCCTTTCCAGTCAGTGGGAACTTCACTGCACTGCCACAACTTCTCAAATATGATGCATAGTGGCTTAGCAATTTCATCTGCCAGTTCCCTCAGGACCCACAAATGCATCTCATCAGGTCCCATGGGCTTGTGCACCTTCAGGTTCCTTAGATGGTCTTGAACCTGATCTTCTCCTACAGTGGGCAGTTCTTCATTCTCCCAGTCCCTGCCTTTGCCTTCTGCAATTTGGGTGGTGTGACTTGAGCACTTGCCGGTGAAGACTGAGGCAAAAACGTCATTGAGTACCTCAGCCTTCTCCATATTCCGGGTAACCAGGTCTCCCATTTCCTTCTGGAGAGGGCCCACATTTTCCTTAGTCTTCCTTTTATCACCGACATACCTATAGAAGCTTTTCTTGTTGCCCTTGATGTCCCTGGCCAGATTTAATTCTATCAGGGCTTTAGCTTTTCTAACCTGATACCTGGCTGCTTGGACAATTTCTCTGTATTCCTCCCAGGCTATATCTGTCCTTGCTTCCACCCTTTGTAGGCTTTATTTTTGTGTTTGAGTTTGTCCAGGAGCTCCTTCTTCATCCATGCAGTCCTCCTGGCGTTTTTGCCCGACTTCCTCTTTGTTGGGATGCATTGCTCCTGAGCTTGGAGGAGGTGATCCATGAATATTAACGAGCTTTCTTGGGGCCCTCTTCCCTCAAGGGCTTTATCCCATGGTACTCTACCAAGCAGATCCCTGAGGAGGCCAATGTCTGCTCTCCTGAAGACCAGGGTAGCGAGCTTGCTATGCATCCTCCTCGGTGCCCTAAGGATCTTGAACTCCACCATTTCATGGTCACTGCAGACAAGGCTGCCCTTGAGCTTCACATTCCCCACCAGCCCCTCCTTGTTGGTGAGAACAAGGTTCAGCATAGCACCTCTCCTCATTGGCTCCTCTATCACTTGGAGAAGGAAGTTATCATCAACACATTCCAGGAACCTCCCGGCTTACTTATGCCCTGATGTGTTGTCCCTCCAACAGATATCAGGATGGTTGAAGTTCCCCATGAGGACCAGGGCTTGGAACGTGAGGCTGCTCCTATCTGTCTAGAGCGCCTCATCAGCTTGGTCTTCCTGGTTGAGTGGCCTGGAGCAGACCCTGACTATAATGTCACCTGTCCCTGCCCTCCCTTTAATCCTGACCCATAAGCCTTCGGTCGGCTCCTCATCCATCCCCAGGCAGAGCTCCATGCACTCCAGCTGGTCATTGACATAGAGAGAAACACCCCCTTCTTGTCTCCCCTGCCTGTCCTTCCTAAAAAGCCTATATCCTTCCATTCCAACACTCCAGTCATAGGAGCCATCCCACCATGTCTCCATGATGCCGATAAGATCATAACCCTGCAGCCGTGCACACGTCTCTCACTCTTCTTGTTTAATCCCCATGCTACATGCATTTGCATAGAGGCATTTAAGTTGGGCCCCCGATGAAGCTGACTTACTGGCTGGAGTGGCTGGAATTCATTTGTGCTGCTCTTCAGGTGCTCTCCTGCTGACCTGTGACCTCCTTCTCCAGGCTCTGGGCACCTGTTGCAGGCACTGCCATCAAACTGGTAGGAGTGGGATGGACTGAGGTTGCCCTCCCCCGGCAACTTTTCTTTAAAGCCCTCTTCACCAACTTGGCAAGCCTATGACCAAAGATGCTCTTCCCCTTCTCTGACAGATGGACCCCATCAGCCCCTAGTAGACCAGGTTTCTCAAAGTCAGTGCCATGGTCTAACACCTGGCTGTGCACCAGTCCTGTAACCATTTTTTGATTTGCCAGATTCAACTGGCCCTTTCAAACCCCTTCTCTTTGACCAGGAGGACCAGATTCCCTTACCGCCACTCCCAGGGCTCTGTAATCCTTGATACTCCTCAGACTGCTCCTGGCCGTATCACTGGTGCCCATGTGAAACAACAGCGGCTGATAATAGTTAGTGGACTGTATGAGGCTTGGTAGTCTCTCAGTGACGTCCCTGATACGAGCCCCCAGTAAGCAGCACACCTCTCTAGAGAGTGTGTCAGGTCAGCAAATGGGTGCCTCCGTTCCTCTCAGAAGAGTCGCCTACTACTATCACCCATCGCCTTTTCTTAGTTGCGCTGGTTGTTATACGGGGAGCAGATCGGGCTGCCTTACTCAGCTCCAGCCTCTCTCCTGGTGTGATGGGTCTTTCCTCTTCAGTCTGCAGAGCGGGGAAGGAGTTCTGCAAGGGCACCTCAGGCTTCAGGGGAAGCCTCTTCCTCCTGCTGGTCCTTGCCGCTGCAACCGTCCATTCTTCTCCTCCCTTCTGTGTGTGCCGGTGGGGGAGTTTTTGGCTGTTTGGCTGTGGACTGTGGGTCCACTGCAGATTGCGCTTGGAACGAGCTATCTGACTCCTTCTCAGCCTCCTTGTTAGGCAGCCTTCTCACCGCCTCCTGCAGCTCAGCCACCTGCTGCAGGAGGTCCTCCACCTAGGCACACCTTTTGCAGGCAGGTCTGCCTCCTATCCCTACCCCCTGAGAAAGGTCTAGGCACGTCCTGCAGTCTGACATCTACACTCCAGTCTTCCCCCAGAGCCGCTCCGTCTGAGTGGAGGCATTGGCCATCGCCGTGGTAGATGGTACAGACCCCCAGCCAGAGCCGTTGCTCTCAGACGAGTGCCCGCCATTCTGACTTGAGGGTCAGGTAGGAAGAGTGCTCTTGACCTCCTGCTCCTGGTCACTCACGCTGCCTGGGGCTGCCTTTTGTGGGAGCAGGGGGTGGCTGCCCTTACTCCTGGCCCTGCCCATGCCTCATCAGCTGCTCTCATGAGAGCTGCCAGCTCCTGGCCGGTCTCTGCGCTCCCCTGGGGTTTCCTTTTATTGCAGAGCCATATGCAGCTTGTTGTGATACCATTAAGAAAGGAGCTCACTGAAGAACATGATGCAGTCATTGCCAAGGGACAAGAGATGTGCGACCTCAAACAAGGTGCTCAGCTTTTCTCCAGTTAGGAGCCTAATGGATGTATTTACAATACCTAGAAAAAGAAATCAGTTTCAAATACAACCCACGGCTAACTGAATAATAAAGCTACTGCTAGACACTGTATTCATATGATACAAATAGCAATAATCCATTTCAATAGCTGAATGTCAAGCAGTACATCTATTCTTACAGTCATATTTCTAACTATGTTTTAAAAACATTTACCCCTTCTCTGCTAACAAAAGGATCCTTTTTAGTATGATCCTCATGTATGTCCTAAAACCACTTACATGTCTTCTTGACCCATGAAACCAACATTTTCCAAACTTTTCAAAATGGAGTCATCATTAGTTTATACAGCACCTTAATTTATAAATTTCTGCACTCTTCTAACCAGTATCTCACACCTCTCTTTCACTACTCTGCATTAAATCAAGAAAAATAGACAATTTATTTCCAGCTGGAGGAATTCAGTGCATTACCAGGAAAATAAATCTACATGATTTCACTGAACCCTTCCATTAAAGTCTGCAACCCTTTCTCCAGAGATGTCAGCATACATACCAAACAAATGATAGCTAAAAATCCCTTATCAGGATGTTCAGATTTACTAGTCTAGCCTCGGAACTGCGGCAAACACAGTAATAGATTAAATGTCAGGAAGAAGTTCATCCTTACTGTTTCCCTTCTCAGATGAGAAAACCAAGCATTGCAGGCTTATAAATTTGTCATTAGCCATAGTTAAAGGCGAGCCGTGTGAGTTCCTCGCCCAGCACTGCCTGCCTGCCCGAACAGTAAATGAGCAAAGAGGCTGTTGATGGCATACGGCTTGCAAGCTAGTGGCATTTCTTTAATGAGTCTCTGTCAGACACACACAGTGTTATACAAATACAAGCATTTCAGATACCTCACTCTCCTGCTTTGTGCATCCAGCAGAAGCTGTGAGGATCTATAATGTATTGTCTGTCCATCTGTGGCACCAAGGAGCCCTGTTTATCACCCAGAAGGGCACTATGCCTCCATTCCCCCCACCCCACAGGCCTCCACCTTGCTCTTTGCTCCAATATTTCTGATTTAACTTCATTCTTGTTTCTCTGCCTATGATGCATAAGGCTCCTACTCCTCTACAAGGTGCGATGCCCCAGGGCTGAACCTCAGCCAGCGAATGAGACCACCATCTCTCAAACACAGCAACATCTCCAGCTTAGGAGCTGCAGGCATAGCCTTGTTCTCCACCATACTCTCTCCCCAAACCAGGAGGTGCCCACCTCAGTAGCTGAGAAGGTGTTCAAAAGCCCAGGTAGACCCAGGGATGCTGCAAGGCCGTATTCCTAGTGTGTCTGTCTCTAGGCGGTGCATGGGGAAAAAGACGGGCCATGCTGGCTAGGACAAAAGACCCCAATAGGACATGCTGTTTAGGGAGGGCGGGCAAGTCTGGCCGCTTTCTCTGATGCATTCACTTTGTACTACTCCCAGCATCCACAAATCTTATATTAGGGATTTTACACAGTAAAGCCCTACCTTACCGAATGCCCTCTGTTTGCTGATGGATCTGGTCAACGGTAGCTCTATCTTCACTTTATCCACTGCCTTCATCACTCTTCTCCATCCTGGAAAGTGACCACTAAGCCCTGCCCTCTCCTTCCCGTTTGTTAACCAACTTTCAGGCTGCAACAGAACTTTCCTTCAGTCCTGTGGCAACTTACTTCCTTGAGCAACATTTGGTGTTCATCCAAGTAGCCACCCAACCAAATACACGATATCCACTGGATCCCCTCTATCCACATGCTTCCCGACATCTTTCCAAAACTGCAGCAGGATGGTGGGGCAGGATTCCCTTCCCAGAAAGCATGACAACTCCTTCCCAGCTCAAAGGAGTGCTCAGAAAACTTATTCTTTATTATGATGTCCACCATCTTACAAGGGATGGAAGTAAGATTCGCTGGTTCATCATCCCCATGAGCCCTTCTACAGTCTCTTGGGTTGTTGGGAATTACACTGGCAGTTCACCAGTTATCTGGCACGATGACAGTTTGTAAAGAGAGGTTACAAATTTTGTCCAGCAGTATCTAATTCATCTATTTGATCTAATACTTCCCATTTATTTACTTCACATTGATTTCACTCCTCTGACCCATGGGCCCTGAGGTATGTATCCAGTGTGGGAATGTCTTCAACAACTTCAGCAATGGGTTTATCAAGAACTCAGTGAGCTGCTCTGCTATGGCTTACTATCCCTGAAGTCCCATTTATCAGTGAGGTCCCTTTTATATTTTCCCACCAATTCCTCACCTTTCTTTAGATGTAATTAACTTTTTACTCTTGGCTTGAGAATCTTTTGTGAGGTGTTTTCCAAATTCTTTTTTCAGCCTTCTTATTTTCCTGTTTACACTTGATCTTACATATTTTATGGGTTTTGCCATTACCCTTACTTGGAAGATAGTTCTGTTCTTCTTGGAGACTCATCTTTTTCTTCTGAGAGTCACCCTGACTTTTTATTGACCATGCTGTGCTTCATTGGACTACTTTGTTTTCTTTTTTATTTGTTGCACACATTTCACCTGGGCTTCTAGGTTTTTTTACTGTTTCTTTTAGCTTGCTCTTTGTGTGTTTTTTGACTAATTACTGCCTTTTAAAGTTGTTCCCTGTTTCTGAACTTAACATCTGCATGCTGGCTTAATTTGGCCTGCTCTCTCCTGCCACAATGTTAAAACTATTTGTATTGTGGTTGCTGCTATAATTATCTCTCCCACTAATGACTCCCAGGTAAGACCCTGTACATCACTCAAGACCAAATCCAGGCTCATGGTTTTCCTTGCGCATCCTAGGACTAGCTGTTGCAGGAAGCTGTTGTTTACACCCAAAGGTTTTATCTCTGCACCTTGCTCTTGTGGGGCATTGATCCAGTCCACGTGTGAATAGTCGAGTTCTCCTATTTTTACTACCTGTCCTAAATTTGCAGCATACCTACTCTCACTTAGCACTGACTGACCACTGTTGTTGTCTTGCCCATGGCAGTATAATGGCAGGATTGCGCATTTATTGTAGTATGGGATTTCTACCAACAATGATCCTATTGTGTTTCTCTTTTCCAATAATCGTTCTATGCTGTTTCACTTTATGTAATCCTTCACGTAGCGTGCCGCTCCCCCACCTGTACATCTAACGCTAACATTTCTATGAACCTTATGGCTTGGGAAACTCTGTCTTACTGTTTGTCTCCTTTCCATCACATCCCTGAGATCCTGCTTTGTCAGGGCTGCCAGGCATCTTAGTTCCTTCATCTTGTTTTTTAAAGCTTCTTGCACTGGTGTAAAAACACTTGCGAATTGTGCCCTCACTCTGCCATTTAATATTGCACACATGCAATAATCTGCCTCCCTTATTGATAGCAGTTGTGCTGTTTATATCCCTCCTGGTCTCCTCAGAGATGCGTTCAAAGGAACACGGCTATCTCTACCTTGGAGCTCATGTCAGTCCAGGTTCTTCTGTGCCTGTTGGCTTTCCTACAGTTTCTACAGCAAATGCTCCTCTTTCAGTTTTCAGTCCCCTGTTTCCCTCCTTTCTACATCACAGTCTCATTCACACAATGAGATGCTGGACCTCTGCCTGTCTCTCAGCAAACACTACGTGAAGGTCTTGGACTTCAGCCTCCTGTCCAGCGCTTGAATTCAGCCTGTAGAGCAAAGCTCCCACACTTCCACGTGTAACTGGTACCAATACAGACCATGACTGCTGACTCTCCGCAGGTAACCCATTTGGCTATCCTAAAAGGTCCCCTGTACCAGGAGGCAAGCTTCTGTGCAGTCCCCTGCACATGACCAGCCCCCTGTGCATCCAGTGTGTGACTGATGTGCCCAGTAATGAAATCTTCCATTACCAGCACCTGTTTCTTTCTCTCTTTTAAGACACTCACTGCTGCAGCAGGGAAAGAGGACACCGTGATACCACCTGGAGGGTGGTCAAAGCCAAGTGGTGAGATCCTTCTTTCCTTGCAGACACCCTCCTTCCATGAGACTGATGTTCACAACTGCTCCTCAGAAACACCAACCTCCATCAGCTCTTCAGGGAGAACTGCAGAGATGAGGGAGAAAGAAGAAAAAGAGATATTCATCCCAATCAACATGTGCAACCTTATTTCACCAGCTCAACTGGATATATGGTTCTGCTAAATTCCTCTTGGTCACTGGGAAGAGATGGGCATTGTAGAGGGAGGCAGGGGCAATGGCTTAGCTTGGGAATCACTCCCCAAAAAAGTCACCTCCCCATCACCACCCTGAGAAGAAGCCAGTCCAGCCCCCTTAGGTGCCTTTCTGGGGTGATGTGAACCCATCACTCATCACCGTTGCCTCATGTAGGTAGTCCACAGGTGTCTCACATCAGCAGAAATAACAGAGTTGTTCATTAACATGAAATAGGAAGCACATCAATTATTCCCTACTTTGGTTTTACCAATGCACCACGTCTTCTTTGTTGACTGTTAGATTACAGGACTACACATCGCAGAGTAATGTCAGTGTATGAATAAAAATAAAAATAATAGCAAATATTCCCTCCTACATGTCCAAAAACCTATACACGCTCATCTGAGCATACACCAGATGTGTTTACACCAGAATCTTGTGTCATTCAGCTGAATACATTGCTTACATCTAGAGCTGCCTCTTTCATGATGAGTGTCCTTGAAAATTTTCTGTTAATGTTTTCCAGTGAAAAATAATTAGTTGACTACATATAAATTTCTGCTAAAGAAAAGTCTCAGCCAGAAATTTCATAATGGGGGAGAAATCTTTTCCCAACTAGCTCTAACGTTAACTACCTCATAGGCAGAGCCATCATTTAAAATTTCTCCCTGAGGCGTTATAAAGAATGTCATCATGCACTGCTCCATTTTTTAGCTCCAAGAATTCAAGACACACAAATGACAGAGGCAGTGGCCTTTGTGAATGCTATTTGCTTCCCTATAAAACTTAGTTATTACCGGGTATTTTCAGGAAGGCGCTATCACTGTATCATGCAATTATACGACTTTATGGTGATGGCAGACTAGTTTACAAGAAGAGCATATGGAAAATACAGCAGCAGATCAATTAACTTGAAGATGTTTTTGATTAAAACACTGAGGCTGGCATGACAGTTCTTGAGCCTTTGAGATTATCCATGTTTCATAAATATCACAGCACAAACATTTTCTGACAGATTCTGTTTCAGCTTGGTAATACCCTCCATAAATCTGTGCCCGAACTCCGGCATGCACCAAAGTCTTGAAATCTGACAGCAAGGACTGGGAAAACCACAAGAGTTTAGGCAGAAGAGAAGAACTGTCACATTACAGGAAGATCTCCAAACACTGGGTATCTCATGCTCTAAATAGTACCATATATTTCTACAGCATCTTTTGCCCTTATATGCCTTATTAATGTTGTGGCAACGTTTTTAGTTGTCACTTAGGCTAAGCTGATTTCTGTGGTCTTAGATCCCTGCTCCAACAGAAAACACACAAAATAACATGGCTGGGAGAAAATACAGCTAAGAATATTATTAAATAAATGAAAATTAATTATTTAGCTTTAAATAATGTCATGTAGTGCCTTAAGTAGCTATTTGGTAGAGATGAAGCTACACTGCACAAAGAAAAAAATGCATTTTTTGCCTCCTGATATATCTCTAATACGTGGAGGGCAAATTAAAATTCTGGAAGTAAATGGCATTGGAACAAAAGGAAGGTTATGCTTATAGAGACTATAATTAACTAATATCAGAAATTCTGAAATACTTATTAGCAACAGGGAAAAAAAAAGAAATTTTTCTCTGTTAATTCATGGAGAAAAGTTTCTCTCAGAATTTCAGATTTTTCCATAGCAAGGAAAAGTAAAGACAAAAATGCCCATTCTCTTTTTAAAAAGTTCCTATTTTTCTCTCTACCACCTGAATTCAGCCCAGTGCCAGCTGGGGTAAAGGCGGAGGATGGAGGGAACCAGAACAACACTTCACAGGTTTTGGAAAATGTAGCTTTTTTTGCCCTTTTTTTTTTTTTTTTTTCCAGCATTTGCAATAGCTGTGAGGACTTCTGGTCTTACGCTTGATCTAAAACCCTTGCCTGCAGAATATTGCTTCCATCTCCGTGGCCTTGGGAGCTACCTTGTGAGAAGCTGATCTGCCTGCAGCCAGAGCCAGCCCTGCTACTTTGGGCACATGGAGATGTCCCTGCTCCTGGAGCTGGCGAGAAAGAGGAGAGAGATCCAGGAGGAAGGAGTCTCGTGTTCAGCTGTGGGAGCCTGGCAGAGGCGAGGAGCTCGCCGGCAGCTGGCTCGGGCTTTGGATTGCTCCAGTTCCTGTTCTCCCACTCCTGGCGCAGCACCTCTAATTAGTTAAATCTGAGCATTTCAAGGTTAGTATTGGCCCTAAACCAGGGAAAATAAACAAAGAAATTTGATCGGATGCTTTAACCTTCAGTTCATGGTTGTTTTATGCCAGAGAAAGAAGTTGCTGTCACTTTCAAGAAGAAACATAAGCAACAAATTAAACAAGCTTCTGTCTCACTATCTAGCTGTCACCTGGCATTTATTAATAAAGGACAAGTTTGTCATCTTATGTGATTTTTCCCAGGGGTCTGGCCAGCTGGTTGGTAGCAGTTCCAGTTGCAGAAGTGTCTTTCACTTGCCAGCTAGGTTAGCTCCTTCCCAGCATTTCTGGGCAACAACACAAGTTTATCTGACTGAGACCTTGACTATGCCAATGCAGATACTCACGTTAGTTGGTGACGTGATCAGACAGCCTCACTGAGCACCCAAGCCCTACGCAGCTGGCAGAACCTTGCTGGGGCCAGCAAAGGTCCTCACCTGCAGCCATGAGGCAAGAGGGTGTTTCATAACCAGTCTTCTCCAGAAGATGCCACCCAAAGCGGAGCAGCAGTGTTTCCGTGCAGCATGGTGGAAAGAGTCGGGCAGCACTGTCACGTGAAACCTCGCCATGAGGTGTTGTATCTACAGGGGTAGGCAGTTTCAGGCTGTGGGGCAATCAGAGTGGTTGCTAAGGTGCCAGTTTTGCAAACTAACAAATTGCAGAGCTTTCTGGGGTGAGAGACAGAAGCTGCTTCATCACGAGGAACAGTGTCCTGGAAACTGCCCTGTCCCAGCCAGGCCATGAGAAATTCACTACTGAGATTCTCCCCTTGTGATACAGACATGTCAACAGTAACATTCAGTTTTATCAGGTGATGAAAAGCCTGAAATGCACAACAATACAACCCAGCTATTTCTGATTCCTTTGGCATCTCCAAGATGTAAAATTGAGGATCTCTATGGAAACAGTGGGATTCATGATAGGAAATTCATTGGATGGGTCCGTCCTTTCAGGTGACTTGGTGTTAGAGAGATACCAGGTAATTGCTTGTCCACTTTTATTTGGAACAGAGGGGCAAACAGCCCCAGGAAGAGCAACCACCTTGCTGTACAACCTGCTGCTCCCTGGTGCCCCACAAGCCCCCAAAGAGCAGGTGAAGACAGTCATTCTCATCAGCACTCCAAGGTCAGAGTCCTTGCCCTGTCTCGTATTTGCATCCTGTTCTGCACCACAAAGACGAAGCAGCAGGGTCTGCCCCATACAGACCAAGGGCTGCTTCTCTCATGGCCACCAACAGGCCGTTGCGGGAGTGATATGCCCCACAGCATGGAGCAGGGGGGGCAGACTCATACCCTACATGCCTATTTGGACGGAGGCACAAGTGGCTTTACCATCAGACATTTACTGATGCAACCTGTTGCTGTCACAGAGGCAAACAGATGTAATACCCAGAGGACCACGTGGAGGAACTCAACAGCCCAGGCAGGAACACCTGAGAAGTCAGGGGTGCAGGTCTCACCACATCTCACCAAACAGCCTTCTGAGGATATTCACACGAGCAAGGTCCAATGGAGCCAGGACAGCTTTCGACAGAGAGAGTTGAGACCAAAAGGTTTGCAGAGAACATCAGCCCTCAACTCTCCTTGACTTTCAGCCTGATTCAGACACGTGAATGTCCTTCACACTGTCTGAAAGTCTCCCTTTTCCAGTATACTTAACAAATAATAGTTATTTAGTTTTGCTGAACTGTTCAGAGCTGATTATGCCTTCTTATCAATAACAGAGACACAAGTTGTGCATATTTTTATGTATACATGGTACAAAATATCATCAAACAGATGTAGGTGTAGAGATGCTATTTGCGAGATACACCAGCTGGCTCTGCTGCCCCTCAAATGCAAGGTACATTGCAGCCTTCATAAAGGTTATATATGTAACAGTTTGAAAGCAGAAATGTGATGTTTAAAGGTGCAAGCAGGCATGAAATAGTGGGATGGATTTTGAAACAGCATCTGAATTAGGTTTTTTGAGACATGAGAAGGAAGATTAATTGGCTTAAAATACAGTTTAGTTTTTTAAAAGGAGAAACATATTGAGAGACTTATACTATGATGAGTTGGGACAAATCTTCAAAACCAGAGATGCCTGAGTTTCGTCTTCAGAACATATCTATGGACACAATTAAGAAAATTCATTTGCACTGGGGCAGTAAGCACAACAGTACTGAATCTGCTTTCCTGTAAAGGCATTTATGTGTGCACTGACTTGGTTGACTTGCACACTTTGCAGGTAAATATAGGGGGTCTCTTCTTTAAACACCAAAGGCAATATTTTCAACAACATACATGTTCTTTCAGTGCCTAAGGTCCATTTTCAAAGGTGAACTAAACATCTCCAAGGCTAACTGAGGCTGAGTGATAATGAAAGCTGAATGCTGAACAGTTGCCTTTGAAAGCAGGACAAAGGCACTTCCAAATATCCTGCTCTTAATCTCCATTGACTTGCATTGTTTCTGCTGCTCCATTCTAGGCAGTACGAGGCTTTTGTAGATACATGAGTCAGTCCCAGAACTGAAAATGTGAGACTCGTCTTCTGCAATCTAGTAAACACAAGGGTTGTCTTATGCCCACACATCATGCCCTAGATTTCAATGGAAACAACAGGAGGGTGCCAATGTTCCTCCAATAATTACTCTAGCAAGACTAGGGCTTAAGAAATAGTGTCTTGGTTGTCACTATAGTTGGTGCATAATCCTTATACCTTTTCTATGGCTATGCAAATAACTGCAGGGGAAAAAAACCCAAGCAAACAAAGAACAATGGCTTCAGTGCCTCCCTGGCTGGGTGATGGAACAACCGATACTGAGAAATAAAAGATGTGACTGCTGATGATCCAAGGCATATTATAAACATAGACTGCAACAAGAGAATAGAATTGAAAAGACATCTTACATAGGTAGAAACTATAAAGTCAATCTATAAAGTAACTACCGTGTTTATATAGCTATACATCTCTCATATACAAGGGAGAGAGAGAAAAAACTGTGGCATCCAGCTCTGACCTTAACGCTGTAGTACACGGAGGAGCCGTCCAGGAGGGACCTGAGCACTGCATGGCGCAGACAAACGAGAAAACTTTAACAAGGGTGGGTCAGATCTGTGAAGCAAGGGCTGGCTGCCAGTAATAAGTTCCCAGGAACTTCAAGCAATTTATCTCAGCTCAGTGACAGGTTTATTCATTTATAATGTGTTAGAAACAAGGTGGTCCTTGACAAATAATCAGAAAAATTCCTTTGTCTCTTAAGCTTTGCATATACATATCTGCTCCGTGCTGCTTTCAGAAAATAACAAAGACAGACATTTTATCTGGGGAATAACACATTTTCTTGCATGTGGAGGTATGTCAGACTTCCATTCATCATAGTGTAAACAACATAGAAAACCCATTTGAAAGCCACTGCTTTTAGATGAAGATCTCTGCTATCCACCAGGTGGCAATTTAAAAAACATTAAAAACTGGCAGGTCTCATCACTGGTGAATATTGGATCAATGTATTGGGCTACTTTAAGGGTTTCTTTCTTATTCGTATTTCAAGTTTTTCATTTAAAGTAATCATTTCCCTGAAAGCATTTTCTTATTTATCAGATGCAAGCAAATGTTCACAACTGAAATATCACAGAATCACTGAACAGTTGAGGTTGGCAGGGACCTCTTGAGATCATCTAGTCAAACTCCCCAGCTCAAGGAGGGTCAGCAAGAGCAGGTTTCACAGGACCATGTCCAGTTGGGTTTTGGATATCTCCAAGGATGGATGCTCCACAACCTCTCTGGGCAGCCTTGTGCCAATGTTTGACCACCTTCACAGGAAAGAAGTGCTTTCATGTGTTCAGATTATATTTTCTTTTTTTTTTTTTGTTTTTTTGAATTTGTGCCCAGTGCCTCTTATCCTGTCAGTGGGCACTACTGAGAAGAGTCTGGCTCCCTCTTCTTCACTTCCTTGACATGCACACTGATGAGATTCCCCCCTCGAGCCTTCTCTTCTCCAGACTGAACAGTCCCAGCTCTCTCAGCCTTTCCTCACAGAAGAGATGCTCCAGTCTCTTTATCATCTTCATAGCCCTGTGCTGGACTTGCTCCAGTATGTCCATGTCTCCTTTGTACTGGGGAGCCCAGAACTGGACCCAGTACTCCTGATGTGTCCTCACCAGTGCTGAACAGAGGGGAAGGGTCCCCTCCCTCAACCTGTTGGCAACAGTCCTCCTAATGCAGCCCAGGAGGCAATACACAATGGTGTATTGCTGGCTCATGGTCAGCTTGTTGTCTACCAGGACCCCCAGGTCCTTATCTGCAGAGCTGCTTTCCAGCTGGTCAGCCCCCGGCATGTACTGGTGCACGGGGTTGTTCCTCCCCAGGTGCAAGACTTGCTGTTTCCCCTTGTTGAACTTCACAAGATTCCTCTCTACGCAGTTCTTCAGCCTGTTGAGGTCCCTCTGGATGGCACCACAACAATCTTGTGTATTCCCCTAGTTTTGTATCATCTGCAAAGTTGCCGAGGGCGGATTCCGTCCCATCTGCCAGGTCATTAATAGAGATGTTAAACAGTATTTGCCCCAGTATTGAGCCCTGGGGTCCACCACTAGTGACTGGCCTCCAACTGAACTTTGTGAGGCTGATCACTATGCTCTGGGCACAGTCTTTCAGCCAGATTTCAATCCACCTCACTGTCCACTTGTCTAATCTGCACTTTGTCAGCATGCCTATGGGGATGTTATGGGAGACACTGCCAAAAGCCCTACCAAAGTCAGGGTAAAGCAGTCATCCACTGCTCTCTCCTCATCCACCAGGCTAGTCATCTCATCATAGAAGGCTGTCAGGTTGCTCACGCATGATTTTCCCTTTATAAACTCATGCTGACTATTCCTGATAACCTTCTTGTCCTTCATGTGTTTGGAAATGGTTTCCAGGAGCATTTTCTTCACCTTTGCAAGGACCGAGGTGAGGCTGACTGTAGTTCCCTGGACCTTTCTTCTTGCCCTTCTTGAAGGTAAGAGTGGCATTTGCTCTCTTCCAGTCTTCAGGAACCTCTCCCAGTCACCGTGGTGACACTGCTGTGCCATATGGAAGTTAAAATCTCAACCCGTTGCAGTCTTGATACCCCTGGATACACCGCACATCTCCCCAGGAAAGAAAGAGAAAGGGCTGCCTTTTCAGAAAATGATGTCTATCCCATTCCTTAGACAGGGACTGAAGTTTATCACCCTGGCTTGTTAGTTGTGGAAATGTACCATTGGGGTTTGAAATATTTCAGGTTTTGGTATTTCTCCCAAAAGTTGCAATTTTCTATAGCAATGATTTTTTTTTTCCCCAAACCAACTGTATCACAAAAGCTAATCTGATAACAGAGAGATTCTACACTACAGGGATGCTCTGAAATCAGGAGAAAAATACATCAACACCAGTGGGACCACCAACAACGACTAAAGTGCATTCATTGTTTTACTATTCACTCCTTCAATACCAACAACCTCCTGGTAGCGGCAGGGCCTAGTGGAAGGCTAGCCTGCTGGCTCCAGAAGATGTTTTCTTCTTCTGTGCTGTGTAAAGTCAAAATACTGAAATCCCATCCACTCTCTCCGATACTCCCCCCTGTCCCACACAAAGGCTGAGTGACCCTTTGAGACTGGTGGCAGCCAAGAAGGCACCCATCCTCCCCACTTCCATCAGGCTCTGGGGGAAGGGAGAGGCATAGGAAGCATGGGAAATTCTCTGCCATGGGACAAAGAGCAAAGATCTACAAGAGCAGGCATAAATTATATTTGTTATCATTTTTCTACTGTATGGAAAAGGCATGCAGATCTTAAAAAAAGCACTTTTAATATATGCATTATTAATAGAAAGCTAGCGCACAGTAATAGCACTTTCTGCTACAACTGTTGTCTGCAGATGGATGAAAGAAGGCCACCAGAGAAGCACTAGCTCTAGATGAGAGGCATGAGTGATTATTATGAACTCATGAATAATTCTGGTTTCCATTTGAAAATTGCACTTGTACACACTCCTCTCCCAACACAGGCATTTTCAAAATGCACAAACTCACTAAGAATCCATGTTCAGATGCTTCTCCCATTGCTTTTATTTAAAAGATGTGTAGATGGGCACTTACGGATATGGTTTATTGGTGGAGTTGGCCATGTTAGGTTTATGGTTAGACTCGATGATCTTAAGGGTCTTTTCCAAGTTAAATGATTCTATGATTCTATGATTTTAAAACCAAAGTGAAAATGGTAACCCTTCCATATACCAGCCCACCTAAACCTTCTGCTTATACAAACCTGCAGCAACAGTATCACAAGAAAGTTTCTTTTCTGAATTTTAGTGCTTCCAGATGAGCCCAAGAAGAGCAGGGCACAGATGAGTTAAAAAGGTAAGGGAATTTCTTTTACATTATTTCTACTTTTTATTTCAATGACAGTTTAATCCACAGGGACTTAAAGAACAGTTTTTATCCTATCTCCAGTAAATTCCCAGATCCCAACATGAGCGTTCAAGTGAAACTACAGTTTTACTTAAGGAGTGTGCTTCACAGAGGAGAAGCTGATCAAAAGCAGATACGACAGTAGTAAGTGAAGAGCTACACAAGCTGATCAGCCATCTCAGCAAGCACTGTGCCCACTGGGAAGCTGAGGCACAGAGAAGGGCTGAGACCTGCCTCATACAAAGCTGGGAATAACTCCTGCCTTAGGGTCACGCACTGACATACCAGTTACTGCTGCTTCTTTTTCTGTACAGACTCATCAGCACTACAGCTTTCAGCCCTTTTGTTTGCTCTGCATCACCTGTTATTTCTGCCTGTAGATAGGGAACTACAAAGGCTGTTGTAACATGCAACCATGTTGCTGGTTTTGGGTGTGATTCACCAGAAACCAGCATGTTCCCTCTCCCTCCTGCACCACCTAATTTGTGTTTCCACCACAAGGGCAGGGTGCCGCAGGATGAAAGTAGGATTTAAGCTGTGATTGACACTTCTTGGGAGTATCCTCCAGAGAAACTATGGCTGAATCAGTCCATGGAAGAGCAAAGTTTTTTTCCTTACCAAAATCAAGGCTGTCCAAGGGAGCTCATGGCTTGAGTCATTTGACTCAAATAGTCACTTGACTATTTTTGGTTTTGGTCATTACCTAAAAGAGCTGAAAAATCACCCCGTTCCCAAACCAACAGCTGTGCATCAGCCTTTCAGTCAAAGTGAATAGGCAAAAAAATATTTTGATTTGAATTTTTAGGTCAGGCTGTACCAGGACTTCATAAACTGCTCACAGGTGCTGAATTTTTTATAGTGGTATTTTCAAGAGAATGGTCATTATGTTGCACAGTGTTTGTTCTGGCAGATACTACTGTTTCCATGGCATGCAAGGGAGGAGAAGCTCATTGGAAACTTTTTTTTTAAAGTATAAGGGAGATAAGGCCATTGTAATAACAATCCCCCATCTGCTCATCACATGGCCCCTTCCTCCCCTTCTTGCGCATATTCAGCGCATCCCCTGCTGTATGAGCAATGCTTGATGTCTAGAAGGTATTTTCTTTACAGAGAAATATTTATTTATTTATGGACCCATTGAAAGCTTTAGGCATGTACACAGCTTAATCTCCTACATCTTGTCAAATGCAAGCAGAGGAAAAAATTCCAGGAGTTAGTTATAATGATGCCAAACTCTGCCCTCATAGGATGCGCTTTGCCACTCATGATGGCAACGGGAAGCGCTCCCGCTCGGCTGATGGCAGACCCAGACTCTCCCGGGCTTTGCTGCTCTGTCAACAGGGAAAGCAGCTGGCAACCAGTGTGTCTTTCTCTGGAAAGAAAGAGCAAACATCCCTCTTTGAGCCCGTCTCATGGAGAGGCACGTAGAGCAACAATGTGCTGTGTTTTGTTTGTTTGTTTTCTAGTTTTCATTTGCGCATTGAATCCCAATTTGTGTAACAACTGTTCAGGCTCAGATCTGTTTTGCAAATCGTTGTGAAGTGAGCAGCAGTGGCAGATTTGGCTCAGCTGTTTTTGTTGAGCGTTGCTGAATGCAAAACAGAAGGCTTTGGAAAGAAAAGGCAAAGCGGGAGGGCCGTTTCGAGCTGCAAGTCCCTCGGCAGCGCTGCCAAACCCTGTGCAAAGAGTAACTCACACAGAAGCGCCTGGTTTACGGCTGCACCTATCTAAAAAGGTTGGGAAACCAACTGTTGTGGTGGTATGAAATGTTTCCTGCAAATACGGTTATTACAGTGAAACCCACTGACAGCCCAGTATCAGCATCCAGAGAAGGAGCCACTCCCAGCACTCAAAGCCAGGGCTCCTGTGGGACCCGAGCACCCCTCAGGATGGGGGGACAGGCCAGTTCCCCTTACCCACCTGGGCACAACACCATGAAGCACAGGGAACACAACACCAAATATGTTTCTCCTTCCCTTTTTTTTCTTAATGCCTTTTTTGAGGCTTCCTGCTTGTAAAATCATGATCAAGTCCGATGCCCTCCCGTAGACATAACAGTGACTCTTTCATAGTAACACAGAGGATACAAGGACCGGCAGACACAGCCCATATGAGCAAAGATCTCAGGACAACTAACACAGACTTGTTCTCCAAAGTCTTCTGTCTGGAGCTAGGATTTCTTTGGGTTCAATTCCCATAACAGTGAGAATCTCCCAAAATACAGCCAACAGAAACTGAGAAAGGCCACCTTTCCAATAAAAACACCTTCAAGGTCCTGCAATTAGGGAGTAGATAGTTATTCGAATGTCCCCACACTAATCTGGGCACTGAATTGTGGTGCCTGAATGTTCCCTTATTCCTCTGAGGTTAGTAGATGAGGGCTGCTATAGAAAAATCGGGAAATAAAGAGCCTTTCCAAGGACAGCAGGCATACAACGCCATTACAGCCCTCGCAATAACAGAGTCCTTGCATCCTTTCCCTTGCATTTCATTCACTGCTTGCAAGAACTGGAAAATGCCATCAAAACAAAATGAGAACAGCCTCGTATCCTCCAGCTTCTGCGGGAAGGGCACCCTCTTTAAAGCCACGGCTTCTGCGGTCACTGCTTGACTTGCATTATTGAACAACCTCGCAAATGACTGCCAGCCAATGCACGACCCTGCTGAGGTATCGAGCTGTTTCATCTGCACAGAGCGTATGCGTATTTACATAATAAATGAGACATACCAAAGCATAATATATTTATGCTATATCTCAAGCCACCTGCGCATTATCATTCCAGTAACCGTTCCAACAGGAAATTAATTCCACATCTCCACAGAGTGGAAATATGAAAATTAATTGATAAACTACAAATGGATCATTGGGAACCCAAATGTGTGGAGAACTGTTCGGCCAAAATGAACCTCATATCTCTGGAGAAAAGAGATTTATCATTTTAGGCTCTTTCAGCCAGGTTTAGGGTTTTGTTAGTGATTGCTCCTTCATCAAGTAACTGAAAGAAAGAGGTATTCCTCTGTGAGTGTAGAACTGCAAGTCAACCAAGATACTGTCCTGTCCAGTATATATGCATATATATATAGGTATATGTTTGTGTGTAGGTGTGTATAGGTACATAGAGCAATGCCTAGAAATCACCTGGAGTGATAAAAAGGGTAAGTCAGAAATACCCTTATGGAAATGTTGAACTCACAGAAGAAAGCTATTCTGTCTTCATCTCCTGTTCTCTTTGAAATGGCAGGACTGGCCTACCCTGACCTCTGTATATTATACATTCACGTTTGTGAATGTCAAGAACACAAGAGAAGTAAATGCTGCATTAATATTAATATTAATATTAATACCTTCCTTCTCGAGCCAGCTCAGGCAGTGAAGGAGCACGGTGCTAGTGCAGGGAGCATACTAACCCACTGGCTTGTTAATTCGGGGCCTCAGGTTCAAAGCCAAAGCCAAAGGCTACACTGCACCGTGCATCGCACTCTGGCTGATCCCCTCCAGAGATGACCCTGCTCCAGCAGTGCCCCGAGCCCATCCCTGGGGTGGGGGACATGCATCCCACAGCTGCGCGCAACCTGGCCAAGCCCATCTGTGTCCAGGTCGGCAGCTGGGCAGCATCACCAGCACCTCTCCATCTCTGCCCTATGAGCCCGCCGCCTCGCTCAGCTGGAGGGTTGTCAAAAAGCCAGGGAAGGTGAGAGGGTTCACCACACTTTTGATCGGAGTTTTTAAATCATCTGTCAATGGAGACCATCCCCTGCCGAGCAAACAGCTCTTGAAAGAATAAAAAATACATCTTCACCCTCAGTGCAGAAAAATTATCCCCGTTATTACTTCTGAATTTGAGATTAAAACACAGCAATATCATAACAGCCAAGCAAGCCACCGACACTGCAGTCTCTCCTTCTGATCAGGTCTTCCCTTATTTTTTAAATGATCGCATTTGCTCAGCTAATCCCATGTATAGCCAAAATGTTTTTCCCTTACCATCACCAGTGTCTGGGCTTTCAGGAAGACTGATAAACAGCGGTTATGTACAGTCAAATCAATGAAATCCAATTATTTTCTCCAATGCCTGTCACTAATAAGTGTCCCGCCTTGCAGCCCTGTAAACCCCTCACGGAGAGGAAAGCTGCACTGGAGTCGACAAGAGCAAGGATTGCAGCCATCCAGCCCCTGTGCTTTCCATTTATTCCCCCACCGCCACCACCAAAGCACAAGATGGAGGCTTAGGGAGTGTAGAGCCTGCATCGGACCCAAATGCCTGATAAATATCACAGTATGAGTGAGAACAGGATGATTTCTGCTCCTTTGCACAAAACAACCACATCAGAAGTCCCAGGTGCCCTACTATCCCATTAAGAGGATCCCTGCCTCAACCACATGTAAATGTTCAGCTAACTAGAATTGACCAAGTCTACAAAAACCGCTCTTCGTCCTTGTCTTGTCTACGGAGTGAAGCTTCAGTTACCCTCCCCAGCCTCCATTCCCAGCCCGCTTTTGGGTGGCCAGCACTCCTGGTGTGGCCTTTGCCTCGGTAGCTGTCCGTGCCCTGTCTGCAAGCTCTGTACTGCACAGCACCAAGCAGACTCTTGGTGCTTAATGAATGCTAATTAATGGGACGTGTAGAATGGCACAGCGATTAAAATGAGGTACTTTCTCTCACTGAAGAATGATTAATATCTTAGACAGATGTGAGTGTTGTGCTCTGTTAGCAGTACATTGCGTGGCAGATAGGCACACACACACAAACAGCACTCCGTCAGAATAATTGGTCCTTTTGAATGCAATTCATTAAAAAGACAATGTTCCAAATTCCACACGACTAATGTTACAATTAAAACACTTGAATAGCTCTCATTGTAAATTCCATAGCCAAGTACTTGTCCATGCCTACACACTCAGAGAAACCAGAGCTAGAGATAAATCCACTTAAGATCTTTTGGATCTTTAGCCAAGAAGAGCCAAAGTGGGAGAATGAATGAAGGATCCACCTCCAAAGCCAGGAGCCCACTGTGCCCAGTGGGAGTCTGTGTCGATTGCATCAACTGTGTTCACATTTTTCGTATTTGGCTCCCGAAGGTGCAGGGCAGCAGCTGGTAGGATTTTCCAGTATCACGTTGAGGTTAACTCCCATTAACATCCAAGTCAGGCACCGAAGCACATACAGGAATCCCACCAGCTCCTCTTTGCTCTCTGTATAACTTTAAAATCTTGTTCTCGGTAAAAAACTGACCACCTTCCCACCTGTAGCTGTGTTGGCTGACAACACTACCACAAAGAGATGCTGTCACCACTGCCACTAGAGCCTTCTCACTTGCTGGACCTACTGCTCCAATGACTGTCTTATTTTGTTGGCCACAGGCTGCAGGACAACCCCACAAGCTGCTCTGGCAGCCTGTCCAAAGCTGCAGAAATCTCCAGGAGAAGAGATGTGACACCTCCAGGCTGCCCAAAGATGACACAGACACGGCTACCACCTCCATGAGAGAGAGAGACATCCTTCCCAAACAGCCCACCCCCAAAGCAGGCGTGCAGCAAAAAGCAACAACCCCAGGCCACACAGCTCTCCCTTTTCAAAGACGTATCATCCAGTCGTATTTAGCCAGGTTCACGGGATGGGTTAACACAGAGTCCTCGGCTCTATTTAGGCTGGGAACACTTTGGGTAAAATAAAAAAACTTTTGTTTAAAGGCAGATCTGCCTGCCTGGCACAGCGGTGCCGTGTCGTGGTGGGGCCATCCCAGCAAAGCCCCAACACAGCTCCTGCAACCGATGCCAGGAGCAGCTGTGGACCTCGGCTGCAGGACGAGCCAATGTCACGGGGCAGGAGGAGAGTCGAGGACAAGGAAAGTGCTGGCAGGAATGAGCAGCCAGGGAGGATGCAACGTATTTTATCTGCTGCTGTTAACCTCCCTGGGGGATGGCACTGTGTAAAGAAACACAGTTTCCCAGGAAGAGCTTCCATTTGATATTTTCCATGGAAAAATGTTTCTGAATAATTCCAAATCAAAATTCATTGTCTTGTTTCATCTCCAGCCGCCCTTTTCACTTCCCATTGCACTAACAATAAAACAGAACAGGACAGGACAGGGCGGAATACTTTTTTCACCTTATTAGATGAAATCGCCTGACATTCATGGCATCGTTTGACACCACTGAAATGCTGCATTGCAAGAAATGTCTGATGTTTCCCACCAGAAATATACCAGCTTTTCTGTTCCGCAAAACATTTCAAAATTCCAACTTTTCACCCCAATTAAGGACAGAGACAAATTTCACGATGCTGGAATGTCTCGCAACACTTACCATTTCAGTGGGCTGCAGTTAAGCTGATGGGTTTGTGTAATACCACACCCAACCTCTAACTCAGTCATTCTTATAATTAGAGAATTTCAACGATAGGTTCAAATACAAAAATCAAAATGACTCCTGGCAAATCTGAGCAGGGTTTTCTCCGGGGCTGTAAATTTCATGTGATGCTTCTAGAAATAAAGACATATTGTATATCAAATTTATAAAAAAAAAAAAAACCAAACTGACAAAACAAGGGCTATGCATTCAAAATTCACCTTGCTCTAATAATCACAAACTATTTCCAAACACATAAGCCATATGCCTTTCTCTACTCTGTTTAAAGGCATACTGCTTTGTCAATGCTAGTTGTACATTAATAGATATTAATGGCTTTTTCTCTCATTTTCAAATTGACTTCAATATCTTGACAGGTTACTTGAAACGACTGTTCAGCTCACATTTGTCACACATTTAAGTCACAGGTATTGGACTTGTCAGCTGAATTTTTCAATTTGGTACCAGAGAAAACCAAATTGCTATTGACACACCACGGGAAACGTCCTTCTCCCAGGATACAAAATGCCGAAGGTTACCACAGGGGACACCTCGGGGACTGGGGGGACACAAAAGGGAAAAATGGGTTCTCATTAAGTTTGCAGGCAGTCCTGAGAAAAAAGAAAACAATCTGCTGCTGCTTTTTGATGTTCACACCAAGTATTTCCTTGGCTGAACCTTTGTTAGCCAAGCACCATAGGGCTGCAGGTTTTCTTTGGTCCCACCATGTTTTCTGTTACACTTTGAAGACTTAATTCTGGGCCTTGAGTCCGTGCTTCTTAGACATACTTAGTTTTGCATCTGTTTGGCCTATTTGTTGGAGATGTAAATGGTCGGCAGCAGTCATTTAATTATAGTCAAAGTCTTTAAAGAAGAGAATAAATATTTAACCATTAGTCTAATAAGTAAAGCACACATTATGGTGGTTACTGTACATTTAAAAAACAACAGAGCCTCTAGCAGGAAAAAATAGTAAGAAGGGAGCTGAGCTTCATGCACAGGTTTTTAAATAAAATTATTGGGTGTGAGACTTGTATATGCTTTTGTGTTCAGCTGTGCATTCATTTATTGAGCTGCCTCTTTGATGGACAGATGGCCACACAGAAGATGTGCAAAGCAATGTCAGAGTCTGTGCAATAATTTTTAAATCACATGGTGTCACAGGGAATCATCTCTAATAACAAAGGCTCCGTACAGGATGATGACAGTCCTGAAGAGGATACTGTAGTAGTGAGCCTGTCATGAGCAACACAGCTTCAGGTTTCTTCCTATCTTTTTTTCCTGCCAGTCACTTAACTGAAAGCACCAACCGATGAAGACTGGCAGCAGTGTCCTAGGGAGAGCAGGATGATGACAGAAGTTCAATAACCAGGGATCGTCTCCTGGAGATCAAACGAAAGCCTGAAAGAGTTTCACACACACCGTTGGTCAGGTTAAGATTAGTCATTAGGCTTTCCTGTTGTCTTGGACTTTGAAGATCATATCCTTGCTGCTCTCCCAGCACAGTCAGTCAAAAGAAAATAGCTGCCACACTGTGGCAAATCTTTAGGTTGCTCCAGGTATGGCCCCCCTCCATATGACCTTCACCAAGACCCTTACGGAGCTCTGTTCCAGCCCCATCAGTGGGGAACAGGAGTAGTAACTCCACACAAGTCAATAAATTAATCCTGGAATACAATGGCTGAGTCAGATGTGTACATTTCTTCATTGATACTGACGGCAGAAAACCTAAAGATAATGAGTAATAAATTCCAGGATCACCTGGCAGCAGTGGGTCGAGCAGCTGCCAGCCCGTGCTCTCCATGAGGCCATCTCCACACTGGGCTGGTGCTGAACTGCTCCTGCTCAGCCTGAGCACCTCAGGACCGATTCACCACGACGTACATGGCTGTCTCCTACTCTCTCCTGCTGCCTGACAACAGGGACAGGGGAAAACAGCTTTGGGGTAATCCCTGCTGCTCCCCAGGTTTCAGAGGCGACTTGGGCATTAGAACTAATGGTCACTCTTAAGAGCAGAGAGTGAGGGGTAAGTGCTTCAGCTGCTACTGAAAACCCAGCCTTCACTCCTCCACTTCTGATCTAAAGTCTCAGCAGCTTATTATTGTAAATACTTTTCCAGAGGATTTAGATTCATGGTACCCTAAAGCGTAGCAGTATGGCGGGGTGCCACGGAGGGAGCCCGTGGGTGTGTGGTTGGATTGAATTCCCTCAAGGAGGGATTATGGCGGGCGTCTTTGATGAGGAGATTTATTCATGCACGGGATGCAGTCTCCTCTGCTTCTGTCTATTTTCTTGTAATTACAGGGACATATGGTTGTGTTTCATAATTAATTTCCACAAATTAGGGGCCTTTGGAGTTGGCTGCTTAGAATGAAACAATCAGGGTCTTATGTGAGTTTGCATTTCCATTCATTTATTTACAAATACTTGTAAGTTGGTTGTTCCAATAGCAACAAGAAGACTTTATACCTTCAAAACCCATTGTCGCTGGGGACCCCAGGGCCCTCAGTGAATCTAAACAAAATTAATTTCCCAACACCGTTCCATGGCCAGAATACAATTTTTCTACAGCTGGGGAGACTGAGAAACAAAAAGTGAGTGTTTTGATTCAGCCTTGTAATAGGAACTCTAGCAGGGAATATTTAGGTCAAAATGTTTTTGCCAAAAGAGGAGAAGAATCCACAAGAATGACAAAAATAAGATGAATACTTCAATTTATAGTTTTAGAATTCCCCTTTTTAAATGGCAAAGATACTTTTCCTCCTAACATATTACCTAAACATAATAACGTCAGACTTTTTACTACAAAGAAATACTGTATGCATAGTTGTAACTACTTGGATTTTTGGAGAATCAGTGATTAGACCTCCCCAAGTAACAGAAATTCTGGAAAAGCTTACAGATGTCTTAGGCCATGAAGATTTGCTTTGGTTTTGTTTTGGTTTTTCTTCAAGTATATGCCATTTAGGGATAATTGATTTAGTATGTGATATGTAGAAATAAATCTGGAAATAACAGGAAGGAATTAAGAGGTCCTGAAATTTTCCTGAATACCCAGAAGAATTCCTGGAGAATGAAGCAGTGGAATAATTCCCCAGGTAAGCAGTCTCCCATTTCCTTCCAAATTTAATTACTGCCTTGGATGTAGCACTGGAAAAACAAACAGTAGTGAAAAAACCCTGCTCTGACAATAAATTGTTTCTATTTCTGACTTGCAGGATTATTAGGTAAGTTTTTCTTTTTGATATAGAGATTGAGTAAAAGAGCTCTACACATTGTTGCTTTTCAGTGGCTACCCACAAATCTCTTCAGTTTCAAACAGAACATTCTGCTTTCATGGCTCAGCATTCAAATATATTCTCAACTGACATTAAATGAAATAGTGCTGCAGAAAAAGAAAAAAAAAAATCTGCTCCAGGAAACTAACAGAACCTTATTTTAATTACTGTAGAATCCAAAGAAAATTCCAGATTTTTTAAAGATGTGGGGCTTTCCCTCCCCATACAGCCAAATGTTCAGTATGGTTAGCAGTCAAAGGAATTATTCAGGAAAAACAAAACAAAACAATACTCTAGGAAGGTTTTTAAATAAATATGGAAAGCAGATTGTCTTATTCTATTTATTTATTTAGAGGAAAAATCCAGTGGAATTCGTTTGGCATTTCCTGATGATTGTCTTTGCTAACGCATATTAAAGGGATAATTGCACTTAATATTCTCTTGTCTGAAGAATCATGCAAAAATTCAAGCTAGAAGGGATTCCTAGAAGTCCCCAGTCCAACCTCCCGCTCAAAGCAGGACTAGCTTCGAAGTCCTTCATATTTAAGGTTTTATTGCCTTATATATCAGCTCTGGACCACCAACAGATAACTATGTGGTCTTTAGCCTGTACCATTTTGAGCAGAACCAAAGATGCCATTTTGGGGCAGTCTCTTCCATTACAATCTGAAGGTAGATTGAATAAATCCATCCTAAGCATGAATTTTGCTTTTCCCTGGGCCCTGATCCTCCTCCAGGCGATGCTCTCAGTGGGTGCAGTCTGAGCCTGCCCGCAGGCTCTGGAGAGTCACCTTGACACTGTTGGGTGGCCATGGGGCACATGAAGCCCATCCCATGGCAGCCCAAGCCACCATCAGCCCAAGCCACCACCAGCTAACCTGAACCCAAGTAACCCAAGGATGCGTCGAACCCAACACACAGCCAAGACAACAGGCGGCAGTGAGCCAGAGGACCCAGCGTGCATGTGCCTGCTCCCAGACCTGCTCTTCACCTCTCCATGGGAGCACAGCTGCAGGACAGGGGCCAGTGCTCCTCAGGGCAAAACTTTGCCCTCACTGACTGCCTGAATTACAACAAAGCCTATTAAGTCCAAATTATTGATCTTAATACTGCGGCGGAGTGAAGCGATGCAGGCAGTACTACAGAGGCAAGACTAACAGTGTTAGATCTCCCAGTCCCCAGCTGGATTTATTATGGCCATTTACTCCGGTCTCTTTGAGTCCAGTTCTAATTCTCTCCTTTCCGCAGCTGAACAAACTACACTCCTCCAGCACACACAGAAACACATTTTCACAAGCAGCAAGTACCATGTAAGCCAAGCAATTCCAGCACTAGCAACAGAAAAGGATTATGTAGCTTTACAGAAAACAGCGTAATAGAAATTTAATTCTGCTGGTTTTAGGATTTGCAAAGATCATTTGTCCATGGAAGAAAATAACATCAGAGAGTAAAAGCATGAGTGACTGAGTGCGATGGCTTACGCACATCTCTTCCTTTTGCTCTAACAGATGTGACTTGGAAATTTCACACACCTCTCCCCACGCCACGGCTTTCTCCTGACGCCCAACAACACCGTGCAGGTAAGCGAACATGGAGGAAATAATGACAAGATGGAAAAGTAAATGAGGGAGAGAGGATCCCACGTTATGTAACATTGCATTTAGAGGATTAATTGGGACAGGCTGATAAGGATGAATTGAATGTGTGAGGGTTACAGTTGTTTTAATTGAGCAGCTTTTCTCCAGGGAAGAGAGCTAAGTTTAAACCATCTGTCCAATTTCAGTGTCATTTGCCAAGGAAATGATTAAATATTTTAAGATTAAATCAAAACTCTGGAAATCAAGGCAAAAGCTTAGAAATGAATGATTTGGGGGTTTGCTTTACATGCAGTAATTTGAAGTTGAAAAAAGGTTGGCCAATTTTAAATACCATTTCTCTCTCCTGCGTGCATGTACACACACTTGTTCACAGCAGCTAAGTGAAAAATTGAGACACAAGGCACTTTGCAACATCTGAGTGAGCCAAAGGCCAGTGTGCAGCAAGGGAACGGATAAAACCCCAGTGAGAAAGGGTGGGACAGCAGCTGCCATGCAAGGAGAACCCAAAAAAGGCACCTGGGTGAGGGTTCCTCTCACAGGTGCTTTGATGACAGCCTCAGCGGGAGAGTGAACATGGCAGCACTGACCCCACAAAGTCATTATCTAGGAGGCTAAGAGCATTTCTGAAGCCTAATAAAGCATCTGAGTTATGGCTACTAATCACAAAGCTAGTCTGTGGGAAAAAACAAGATTTGTTGCCCCAAGGCTACTGAGGAAATGAGGGATTTCAGATGATGGCTCATACACAAAGCAGCTCTTTCGCTGCCCCCACATATTGTACTTGCCCTGCAGTGTCCATCCACCCCTCGTGTCAAGCTCTGAGGTGCTGACCAAGGCAAGGGGGAGGTGAGGGCACAGCAGAACAGAGCTACTGTGCCTGCAAGTCCCCTAGCATCTGCTGGGGTAAGCAAGGCGGCCAGAGTTCGTGCGTCCCTGCCTGCTCAGGGCAGAGTAGAAATTTATTCCCTTTGCCACCTTACATCTGAAAAGCATCCAGCAGTCGGGACTGGAAGTAGGCTGGTTGAAAGGATTGCTTGCTCAGAGTAGAGAAAGATTTGTCTGGAAAGTCACTTAGCTACCCTGACAAATACAGCACGTTTCATTTAAACACAGCAGTCATACTGTGCACATCGCTGAATGATGCTGGTGAGAACTTGGTTATGATTCAATTTCAGATGAAGAAGCCTAAATTTTAGATGTCTACATTTATGCTGAGTGTATAAACTCCCATCATAGTCAGTGGAGTTTTAGGGATCATTTCGGTTTTCTAATCAGAGTTGCTGAGTGGCATTTGAGGGACCTCAGGGTGTCTGCAGAGGGCTGGTGGGTACGCCACAATGCCTGCAGAAACCTGTGTTCTTCCAGAGACCCCCTGGGACCTCCTAGGACCTCTGAAACAGTGAAAGGCGCCTGTGTTTAGGACACTGCATCCCACCCCTAGCCAATGTAGTCTCCATGGCCTAAGAAGTGATCTAGCTGAGCAGCCAGCTTGCCCTGCTTTAAGGTGAGCAACATGATTCTCCAGGCTCCATTGACCTGATCTCCACTGACTATAATGTGAGTTTAGATACCAAGTGTACATGCAGGCACCTAAATTTAGGAGTTTTATTCTTGGCCTGAATCCCACAACTTATACCTAGTTTCTAGAGATCCTCCTTTTCAGTTTCAAAATACCTATTATATGACCCAAAAATCACTCCCAGCCCTCTGGTCCTAAATGCAGCTCCCTAATGATGGCCCTGAGGAAAGCAGCTTGTCTCCCTATATACTTGTCTTTGATGTCCTGGCCAGTTTTAGGGAAGGGAAAGGAGCAGGCGCTTCTTCACAATTGTACAGGCTTGCCTGCTACACCTCTGAGCACTGGAGCAGGGCTGAGTTAGCGCTGTTCCTCGGCTTAGCGGACGATGCAGGCGGTGTCCCAGCACCCTAACAGTGCTGCTAGCAGCAGGACACCAGCCCGCGGTGTCACCTTTTCCTAGAGGACTTCATCCTACTTCTGAACCGCTCCATCTTCAATATGTAAAGCCCTGTGCTCTCCCCCTTGCCACACCAGGGCAGACATTACAGCTAATAGAGACAGACTTTATCCGTACCTCGGGCACCCTTAGGACAGACTCACTGTGGGTGCATGAGGAGGCATTATGGTTGCATTGCAATTTAATCGGGGCCACGTGACAGCTGAGACTTTTCCATAAAGCCTCAAGTTGCAGATCTGAGTGCTGAAGGGAGAATCCTTGCTTTTATTTCTTGTTACTATAAAGGCTGTTTCTATCCTTTCTTCCTATGGAAGAAACCTGTATAACGTGAGCAAAACAAACCAATGAGTCCAAGGTGAGCATCGTTATTATTTTCCCCTAAAAACTGATGGCTTTTAACCCAAATTCATAACAGACCAAGAACTCTTGCTCCTGGCAATGCTGTAGGAGGGGGATTAAGCTCAGCTTTATCCGGCATTTGTCTAGCCTGTCACTGAGAGCTCCTTTCACTGGCAATGAAGAGAAGAAGGCACCTTCAGAGGGAGACTCATCTCAGACCGGTTTCTAAGACATCATGTTCATGGATATAAAACTTGACTAACTCTGGGCCAAGAACAAATCATAACTTTGCTGATCACTGCTGCAAACTGATAATAGATATTTTTTGGATGTGTCATTTAATCAGGTTTTAAGACATAAATGTTATTTAGGTAGGGCAGCCAACTCCTTAACCTCATTAGTTACAGATTTTTTTAATTTCTGTTTTTACTTTCCCTCGACAACTGACTGCATTTCCTAATATCCAGTTAATTACTTCCATCAGCTTCCCTTCCACCCTTATTAAATATTGATTTGTTTACAGAAGTTTTCGCACCACCTCTTAATCAGAACTACTTTGTTACCGAACTTGATTTTATCGATGAGCAAAGTACTGTTTTTCTTTGACCATCCAAATAACCTTTTCACATTATTGTTTTTACTTCTTTGAAAAACAGCCACTTACCAAGTACCCAGAATATGCGAACACTTGTTGGACTTTCCTCCTGGTTGCACAGAACGTGTCTAACTGGGGCATGATCATTTGCACCCAGGAAAAAACTCAGTATCTGCTCAGTGGTGAGTTTCTCTACCCTTAAAACAACGCCACTATTGACCTTCTCCATAGATTAAATAAAAGGCCGGCCTTCCCTTAAGGAAGGTGTATTTTTAGCTTATAAAAGTATACTGTAAATTTTATAACATATCGTAATTTTCAGGACTGCCAAGGCTATTTTATTACTAGCAGCATGAGTTCTTGAGCATCTTGACTGGAATGGTGAGGCATGAGAAAGTAGAGCCGAGATAACCAAATTCTTAGCATAGCCAATTTGGTGAAGAAAATACATTTGCAAATGTAGGAATTTATAATGTGAAAGTATCTAATATTTTTCCTTTCTTATTAAAAAAAGTAGGTATTATTTTGTATGCTGGAAAACATTCTTCCTGATAGAGAAGTCCTTTAACCACTGAATTTTTCTTCACTTCTGACAATATGATTTATTTCCAGCCCAGACTTTCAATTTAATGAAGGAAACAAAGACTGTATTTCTTCCTGGTAAATTTAAAATAAATGAGAAATGTTCTGCTGAAAACAATCTTCATAGAATTATAGATCGTATTTTCTTCTGCCATTGCAAAATGTGTTGAAAAATACAGTCTAAAATAACCCAGGCACAATCAGTCTGTGTGTCTATTTTGAAACAGGATTATTGGATATTTTTTCCTCTCTGCTGGGTTATACTTTCTACTCAAAACAGTAGCTTGCACAGGCTAAGATTAAATTTTTGCTAGAGCTATTTCAGGGCAAAACTATAGAAAAAAGGAAGAAAGACATAACCGAACTAGATTTTGCACTTCTTTTTTTCCAGCAATTTCTATTTTATCTTTAGAGAACTTTGTTGTTGGAAGACAACAAAAAGATAGAAACTCTCAACTCCAAACTGTTGGTGACCGAGAGTACAGAAGTAAAAACACAAACCCTAGTGCAGTCAACAAGGACCGAGAAGATGCCTGCAGGCTTTCTGTCAGAGCTCAGGACAGGAGCGTGTCCTGGGTGGTACGGTCTCAGGGGAACAGGCACCTCTTCCCAGAGCTTCCCCATTAGCCACAGCCTTCACTTTTTGTACCAGTTCTGCTTAAATAATTACAGCCTGTTCCAGGCTGGACCATTACTGATGCTGGACTGGGGTAGGAGGGTGTAGGAAAGCTACAGCAAGGGAAAATAAAAGGGACCTGAGAGCCCAGGACTCACATCACAAAACCACCTTGGCAACCACAAAAAAGCTCCGTTTTACATAGTTGGCTTGATTGATTGTTTTAATTCACTTTTCCAGCTCCAACTGCAAATAGCTTCAGGGCATAGCTGGTGGAAAAATTCTCAACCCTGCCAGGCCTCCATGGGACGTGGTGCCGGGCAGCCACACAAAGAAAACGGGGCTGTAGCTGGGGTTCGACAATACACCATGCATTGGCTGCTACATGAGATGCTGCCAAGAAAAATCCAAGGCCCTTTCATTTCTCCATGGTCGAAGAGACACTGCCATCCTGCAGAAACAAGGCTGGGAAGCACAGGCTCAGGGACCCAGCACAACAGCCACGCTGCGCTATATGCTGAGTTCACTAGTCCCACGGCACAGGGACATTATTGAAATAGCCTTTTTAGATGACTCTCAGCACTAAGAAGGGGAAGGAGTAACATTATCTCCTAGCAGCTCAACCAGAGAGCAGCTTCCCTGGCTCTTGCTGCAGCAGCTGGAGAGACCTTCCGTGCATCTGCGGGCTGTGGACACCACCAGTTATCTCCAAGAGGGGTTTGGACACGAGGCTCTGGGTGTGGCTTTCTGCTAAGCTCCATCTCCTTAGACCACATTCTGCCAACCAAAAGCCCATGCACGTCCTACAACATCCTCTCGTTGCTTGTCAGGTTATACCATACAAGACCACAGATGAATCAGTCATGGCATGGAAGGATCAATGACAGCACAGGCCACCTAAATAAAGCTGATGCACAGCCTGCTTTGACTTGTTGAAGTAGGTTACGCATCTCTTCTCCCAAGGTGAGAGGGGATTCATGACTATGAAATCCGTGGTGTTGCTGATGTTATTGTCCCTTGTTATATGCATGTGTGTCAAATAGGCAAAACTCCTCAGATCTTATTCTTCTGTAGTGCAAATATGTGGTTTTGTAATTTGTGCACGTCGTTGTAAAATGCCAGTTTAAATAACTGAAGCAAACTCAAACCAAGGAGCTCTGAGACCGTGCCACAGAAGCATCTGCATCAGGTGACGTGCACCTTGCTGCGCTCGGCAAGCTCACACCTCCGCTGACACAAGCGTGCAGAGATCGCACTGCAGCTCACCAAAATACCTGCCCACCTCCTCCCTGCTGGTAAGTGCCTCTGCATCGCTGAACTAAGATCACTTTTGACCTGAGAACACCGTGCTCTAAGGTCCTTTTCTATAAACCACCTTTCACTTCAGCAGCTTTCAGGGAGGACGTGTATTCTTCCAGCTTTTTAAGTCCCGACTGAAAATCATGAAAAAGCTTTGCTAACCCAAGAAGCGGCAGGGGAAGGGATATGGAGAAGGGACATGAATTTTAGTACAGGGAAGTTCTGCATGACTTCAAGACAAAAAATGGCTAGGGAAATACATGACTGAAAAAGAGACACAACCAGTGCAGCAGTCTTGTAAGAAAAACAGGAGCAGAGGCTAAAACTTAGCATGAGTTGGGGAAGTTTTAAGTCTGAGAATTAGCAATTGTGGCCGAATCTCAACACAGAGAAATGCTTTTGCTGGAGAAACTGAGGCAGAAATAAGTACTGCAACTTAATTTCTGTGCCCCAGAAAGCCAGCAGCAGAATCAGGACTGAATTTCCCTAGTCCCAATCCACTGCCTTTTGTTGTGAGCCTGCTACATTTGAAAGGCGAACCCTAACCTCCTCATACTCCTGCCCAAAACAGAGGGCTAAAACTGCCTTCACTGAAATTGGGGAATATTTTATCACTAACTTCAGTAGGGACCCAACTCCACCCCTAACACCTGCCCTGATGACAATAGATCCCCACTTGATCAGCTCATCATGTCACATTGTTGTGCCCAAGTTGAATGTGTCATCAGAGGAGGACCCTCAAAATCCACGTGGTGCAAGAACTAGTGTCTGCTGCCTCCCTCAAGTAGTTAACACATCCACCATATGGGATGTTTGAAAGGAAGGAGGTCTTCCCAACCCCAGGAAAGAAGTGGCAATATGACTGAGGTGCCTTGCTAAAGGTGCAAAACGCAGCCAAGGTTTTACCACAATGATAATCTCATCCATGTCTTTCAAAGACCTTCAAATGAAATGGCCTTCGAAAGGATCTAAAAATGATCCCCTCTTCCCCCAGTATAAGGGAGGAAGATTGCTGCTAAGAACAGCCTTTAGCATTATCACTTTAAAGAAAAGAGATCGGGCAAATGAAAATTATAATGAAAAAATTATCAGCATATAATGCTCCCTTTTATGTACTTTTTTTGAGTAAAGTTTTATGTGATGGCTTTCAAACTAAATCTAGAGTGCGTCTCTCATGCATCAGACAGGCTAACTATAAGATACCAAGACACTTGAAAGTCAGAAATGTAGGTGATGTTGATAACATCTTTGTACAGCGCAATAATAATGTTCAGTCACTCAAGGTCTTTCATTTTTGGAACTGCCCCATATGAGTGTGACATTCATTAGTTCAAACCTGTATCGTGCCACAGTCACTGGGAAGAGTATTAAAAATTGCACGAAGGAGTCTTTCCCTTGGGCATTTCTTTTCAAGGTCAGAAAGACTTGCTCTTGTTTTTTCTGCTGACATGAAAACATTTGGAGAGATGACGTGACATGAAGACCCACACCTAATACAGCTCTTTAATTTTGAAAAACCTTCATCTTCACACAGTGTTTCAAATACGACTTTGTTTGATCCCCATGAAATTAAAAAAACAAACACGCTGTGTTCCCTGACATGCCTGCGGTAGGATGTACATGTAGAAAACCACACAGGGATTGGCAGAGCCTCATGAAAAAAAACTGTTCCAAAACTTCCTGCACCCAAACCAGAAGAAAACATCCATGACAGTTGAAAGGCATGATGAGAGGAGTTGTTTCTCTCAGCTTTCCTCTTACTGCCCTCTTTGCTTGCAGCAAAGCAAAGTTCACTTGGTCTGCAGAGAGGGAGCCTGTCCCCACCAGAGGCTGCCAGGCAGGACCAGATCCCGGGGAACACGCACTGCCAGGAGCAGGTGCTCAGCTCTCCACCCCAAAGTCCCAGCCCCTGCTTCCCCCATCACCTAGCACCCACATTTCACGGCACCGGTTCCTGAAGATCATTGGCAACATCAAGAGGAGAAACGCGCCCAGTTGGGTTCCTCTGACAGCTAAAGCATGGCTGTTCCCAGTGTGCCACAAAACTTTCACAAGTCAAGACTTTCAAAATTCCATGAAAACGCAGTTTATAGAGCTGTGTAGGGGCAACTGTATCAGCATTAAAAACAGAGCACATCAATATTTTATGACTTTCCTTTCCTCTCACCTCCAGCGTTTTTTGCAGGAAAAAAAGGGCCTTCTTAAAGTTCAGATGTATTTTTTCATAAAAAGTTCAGTTTTCCTATGACTGAATTTATCAAAATCACACAGCAACAAGGAATAAGATTTTGAAAGTATCAGCATGATTTAGGTACTTAAATCCTCTTCTGTAATAATGATGAAGACCCTGTTCTGCCAATTCAGTAAATCTGGTTTTAGGGCTCCTGTAACGAACACAGAAGTCCCAGGAGCAAAATAACCCCATGATTTTGGGACAAATTCACTCCACAAGTTTTAAGTTCCTCAAAAAATTTTTTGAGAACTTTATACCTGCAGTTGTTAGGCTGGAGTTGGGTGCCACCTGCCCAAACCACCCTAAGGTTAGACAGGGAGTGGTCTTTCCTGAAGCTAGCATAAAAGCATAAAGCTGGTGTAGCCTCTGTGTTGTGTGCTCTGGTTAGTTCGAGAGCGTGACTGCATTCCCAGCATACTCTGCTGGGTGACCCATAGTGCCCAGTGCCCTCTCCCCTCTGCCGTTCCCAGCTTATCGTGTTTGCTGTTTGATGCCCCCGTGAGTTATGCAGATGCAAGTCTTCACAGGGCTATGATAGAGTCAGGATCACGGAAGTGATCTGGGCTTTGCAAAACAGAAAAGCTAAGGTTCTCCAATGAAAAAAAAGGGATATTTATTCTGCCTCATTAGAGTTGATGGCATAGTCCTACAAATAACAAGAGCAGCAAGGAGAGAGAAGCAAGTGACAGCAACCTGGGGTGGAAAAAAAAACAAACAAAAAAATTGTAAATGGCAATCGAACCTGAGCTCACTGAAAATCAGGAGGACCTAGGCTTCTCTCTAAGACTTCTGGCACCTCCATCAGGTGCATCACCACTGCTGCTGCCTGTGCACAGAGCTGCAGCCCCACCACCCCTCCAAGGCAGGGCCAGCTCTTGCCTGCAGGCTGCCCCCAGCACAGGCAGCCTGAGCTCACCCAGCACTCAGCACAAGCTGTCACTGGCATTTTGACTTATCTCATGTAGGGAAGAAATAACAAACAAACAAACAAACAAAAAACCAAAGCAAAGGCGCAAAACCAGTGGAGTTTTGTTTCTATGCTATGGCAGGATTCCCTCATGGCTTAACATCACATCTTTGAGACCATTGCCCCTCCATAAAATTTTGCTGCAGCTGGCTTTTGCATGCATGGAGAGCTGCTTCTCTCCAAGCAGGAAGACAGATGCCCCCATATGGGCTGCAACTCTAAGCTTTGTTTCTGTAGGAAGCCTGCCTAAATCTTGTGTAGAACAGTCAAACTTCTGGTCATGCATAGAAAGGAGAGATATGGCCACAGTCAGTGCAGCGGGTGGCTGGGCAGCCAGGATCCGCCCAAGGAGCTCATCCTCATCTTCCCATAAGTTTATCCAGGAGGGCCCAGACACGTCAGAGCCCTTGGCTAAATCACAGCTGCATCCAGGCTCAGCAGTCCCCAAGGATCATGAGTTAGATCCAAAGGAGACTCCTCTAAAGTGACATTAATTGCCATGACTGAATCAGCCAACAGACGTGAACACATGTCCCAGACTGCCGCACACAAGCCACGTGGACCCTGGGCAGCTCAGAGCCCATGAGGACTCGGGCAAGTGCCCATAGGTGCTGCACATGAGGAGGAAGGACATGCAGGGCTGGCAGATGAAGAGCAGCCTCACAGCACGCAATGCCACGCTCCAGGATAGCTTGGCACTGCTCAGACACAAGTCTCAGCTTTGCTGTTTTACTGAGTGCAGTCCAGCAAATCCATTTGCTCCTGTGCTAATGCTTATTTTTTCACCCTCTGATTTTACAAGAACTTTCTAACACAGATAGCCTCTGTACTGTGTATACAGAAGGCCTTAGTGTTGACCTTTAAAGCTAATGGCTCTATCTACATTTGAGATGTTTGCACTTGTACACTTAAAGACAGATCTTGGGCTGATAAGCACTGCAAGCAAAATTGGTGGCACTCCTGACAGGCCAGCCAGAGCTCCAGAGTCATACGTGTGCAGTGGGTCTGCTGTGGGGATGGATCCGAGGGAGCCATCCTGCCCTGGGATCGGGATGCTTCTCACAGTTCAGTAGAGCGAGATGCTGCTGCAGTTTTGGGGCAGCAGCAACGTCTTTCCATCTACAGTGGCAACATCTGGAAGGCAAAAGGACCAAAGGATCTGCACTGGCTCAGTGCTCACAGCCAGTTTCATTTTCTTCCTCATAACACCCAGGCAAGATGCTGAAGTAAACAGCTCAGCTGCCCCAGTGATGCTTTCCTGTCAAGAATATATTTCAGTGATGCAAAGCCTTCTTAGGATAAGGTACCATAACACTGAGGTTACTACCATTAACACTATCAGCCTCATCCCCAGTGGCAGTTCCTCGTACGCTCTCACCTGTTGTGTTTTCGCATCCTGATAGAATCTGGAAGCACTGTGAGCACTGTCTGCCAAACACAAGGAACTGGTGCTCCAGGGAACTTCCAACCTAAAAAGAAAGTGCAAGAGAGGAAAATAACATTAAATGACTGTCCTGTCCACAGCCAGCCTGGCTTCTGAGCACAGTGCTCAGTATCAAAGTTATGATGAGGATTTAACATTATCTGTTCATGCACCTTGCAGAATAACACACTCTTATGAAAGCCAATGGATTAGATTTCTTCATACTTTAATAATCTTATTAGTAAGATATATGAGTGCTAATACCTCTGCTAGACCAAAACAACCTTGGCTATTAGGTGACTACATAGCTGAAGGTAAATGGGAACTTTCATTACCTGAAAGGAGGGAGAACAATGCTCCTGAAGCAGAAAAGTTTATTTCAAAGTCCTGAAATGACAAAAACAAAATTGTGGCCTTAGAGTTTTTGCAAATTTTTCATGACACTTTCATACAGTTGGAAGTCTCCGTATTGCATAAACCTGAGTTAGACACAGACACAGAACAGAAAGCACTTTAAATCTGCACAGGAAGACTTAGAAGAAACAAATACCTGGTCAAAGGGGAAAAAAATACAAGGCATTTTCCCTCCGGTTTGACTAGAACAGCTAGGATCCCAAAAGCCATTTTCAAGTAATTTCATGGAAATTTTTGCCCCCAGTAAAGTATTTGCAGACAGTGCAACCTGGACTGGCTAGTATGAACTTGTCCATGATCTGCATCTAAGGAGTTGTCTATAATTAGTTAATGAGTAGACAGCAATTAGGAGTTCTTATTTTAGCACCAACACATGCCAGTAACTGGAAACAAAAGGCAGCAAAGAGAAACAGGCCAGAGCTGAATAAAAAAAGGAGATTCTGCTGCATTTCCAGCAGTTGTAGAAGCTGGTCCACCCACCACATCTCTAACACCGGTTTAGTCTCCAGACAGCGCCAGTCCTACAGTGGTGCAGTATAGAAACATAGCCATGGCAGCGACCCCGGAGATCAGCTAGTCTGTATCTCTCTCCCTCCTCAAGGCAGGCTCAGGTCTCCTCTAGCAGGTCCTGATCCATCTCTAAGCTGTGAAAAAGAAATGTTGCTAGTAGAGGCTCCCCAGAGCTGGGGCCATGTCTTCAAGCATCTCTTCCTCTGCTAGACTAGGACATCCTCCAAGAGCAAAAGACTGCACTGGCAGGCTGGGAAGACCCAACAACACAGTCTTAGTGAAATGTACAGGACTGCTGTGAAGAAACCGTGGTTTTGTGGCTCAAAATCAGTTGCAGGCTTAGTGCTGCAAGGACTTTATGCACCCAGCAGGGAACAAGTACCCAGCAGCATCAGTTATGGTCAAGCCCCTACAAATATGTAAGGGAGGTCTTAAACACTGAATCAGAATAGCACAACTGGCAAACATAAACCCATCTTCAGCTTCACAGCTCCCCATCAAACATGGGCAGGCCCTTAACTGGGTGTCCAGAACAACTGTCCTTTGTGCAAACGAAAGCTGAGCATGGCACTGTGACATTGCAACTTTTCACTTAGCAGGCAGGCAATTATTCATCTTGTTTAATTGTATCTGATGAGTGACACACACAGGCCCCATGCTGTTTAAAATTTGACGTATCGTTTTATTTATCATAGCAGCTTCTACAGTTCTACAAATGGATGACACACAATCCATTATCATTTTGGAAGCGTTATTATTCATGTAAATGCGTCCCAGAACCTTGGACTTTTTTTTAATTCCTCTTTTTTTTTTTCATATTCCTTTTACATTCAGATCGCAAATTCCCTATCTTGCCAATGAGATTTCCTCCTCCTCACCAACCCAAAATAAATTAGAGAACAAGCTGCTATCTCTAAAAGCTTTATAAATAAAACATACAGCACATACACACACAAAGGCTACAATTTTAGAGTACTTTTGTATCCTGGATGGATTTAGAGATGTCATTGCAAATGCACAGATGCTGCCAGTCACGGGAGCTTAACAAGTGCTGTGCAGCTTGACATCCCATCAGATTGTGGCCCTCTGTGGCAGTTGAGGCTTCCCAGGGCAGAAAATAACACACCAATTGCTTCCATCAAGGAGAGAAAATAATGGTAACCACACCAGCAGATTCATCAAGGGACAGAACTAAAATTACTCTTTCCTGCCTCAACTAAATTAAAATTATGACAGTTCAAAAGAATGCTAAAAGTTTTCTGGAAGTGGCTAAGTCACACCATTCAAAGTAGTTAGTGGAAACATTTGCTTTTTTCTTTACTTCAAAAAGGAAATAGTTTTCCTTAAAAAAAAAAAAAAAAATCGAGTTTTATTTTCTTCTCTTTTCCAACAGAAATATGCAAAATACGAAGAGAGGACAAGAAAAAAAAGAAAGTAGTTTCCGAGCTAAGAAAGCTCTTTTTCTACAAAACTGTGCTGATTTTTAACTCGATTATAACAAAGCTGCTGTTTAGGCATCGCCCATCTGTCGGAGACGTCCACAGGGGACGGCTGCTGGGGGTGATCTGGTGGAGGGACAGACCGTGGCAATGTTTCTGTCCCACAGTGTCTAACACAGCCGAAACACCGACTCAAAGCTTTCCATGGCTTCCAGCCCTCCACAAGCTTGAAGACTGAAAAGGCAGAAAAGATGAAGGAAAAGAAAGAAAATTGGAACAGGAGAAAAAGACTCTGTTCCAAACTGAATAGCCTGAAACTTTTTAGGTTAACCCGCATTTTGAAAAATAAGATTTCATCCGTCAAAAACAGTCATGTATCCTGCTATGCCACCAGCACCCACTGCAGGTGAGGAGGCCAGCTCACTCCCTGCCTGCCCAGGGATCACAGGGACTGGGCAGAGGATGCTCTGTCCGATCCTCTGTCTGATCCCAGCACGGAGCAGGGCGGGAAGTGCGCGGCTCCTCCAACCGACCCTGAGCATCTCTAGGAAGGGAGGTCCCCCTGCACCAAGCCTGAGGCAAGGGGTCCGGGGCTGCAGAAACCTCTGTCTGTCCATCTAGCTCACAAAACAAGCGTCCAAATAATTGCCTTGCTTTTTTAAGGACTTAAAAGGGGCCTGAGGGATGAAACAGCCAGATTCAATAGCCAAAATGGTTCTGTGGACCAGTGCCCGTCACAAATGCTGTTGTCCTGAGCCAGGTTGCAGATATTGTTAGCTTCAAGTGCCATGGTGACCACTAAAAAACTGATACAGAAAAAGAGCCTTGCTGGAAGTTTTAAAAGGAGCAATGCATTGTAAACATTTTTGAGGTCAGGTTCACCCTGCAGGACTCAAGTGGTTCTGCACCTACAAAAAGCTCTCTATTAGACTTTCACCTAACCAGGTGACACAGCCTAATGCATTAACCTGGCTCTCAGCAGTGAAGCAAACGCAGAAACCCCGCATGTCTCTGCACACCCGGGGTGGTGTCCGACCCCCGCAGCAGCTTGCCAAGCCAGGACAGGCTGGGAGGCTGTTTGGAAAGCCCCAGCCTTGCCTAACCCTCTGCAGTAGGATGCATGTGCCCCCAATGGCGTTTCCTATGAAACGGGATACACGCAGACTCTGTATTGTCTTTGTCTGCCCTGAAACAGGGGATTTCATCACCAGTGTGGGTGCCTGGTTTTTTTGGACAATGCTAAGTTCCTGGCCTCAGTGAAGGCCTACAATGAACAGAGCTAACGAACACCTCCTTCCACTCCTGTTAGATTTATTAACCTCTGTTTTCATTGCATTTTCCCTGTTCTTGGGTTAGGAGGAAGAGTAAAGGACACTGAGCTGACCTTCGGCACCACCACGCGGTACCTCCACACCATTCTCCCAGCCTGTTTCACTCAGCTCCTCTGCAAACCAGACAGCCGCAGCCTGCCTTCACACAAACCCTCCTGTGGTGCTGGCCGCAGGGGCTTCTCCCATCCTGTTTCTGTTGTGCTTTTTGGTAATGGGGTCTGTCATGGTTTAACCCCAGCTGGCAACCAAGCACCACATAGCCGCTCACTCATCCTCCCCTCCCGGTGGGATGGGGGAGAGAAGCAGAAGAGAAAAAGTAAGAGAACTCGTGGGTTGAGATAAGAACAGTTTAATAATTGAAATATAATTATAATAATAATTTTTAATGAAAAAAAAAACAAGGAGAGAGAGAGAGAATGAGAGAATGAGAGAGAGAGAGAGAAAACCCAGGCAAAACAAGTGATGCAACCACTCACCACCCACTGACTGATGCCCAGCCCAGCCCCGAGAAGCAATTGCTGCTCCCCAGCCAGCTCCCCCCAGTTTATATACTGAGCATGACATCATATGGTATGGAATAGCCCTTCGGCCAGCCTGGGTCAGCTGTCCTGGCTGTGCCCCCTCCCAGCTTCTCGCTGGCAGAGCATGGGAAGCTGAAAAGTCCTTGACTGGTGTAAGCACAACTTAGCAAAAACTAAAACATCAGTGTGTTATCAACATTATTCTCATCCTAAATCCAAAACACATCACTATACCAGCTACTAGGAAGAAAATTAACTCTATCCCAGCCAAAACCAGGACACAGGGTCCTGAATCCATCCCAGCTGACTCCAGGCACCTAGCTGGGGCACGTGTATGAAGAGCTTGACCCTGACTAGACAGGCAGCCTCATGCTCATACTCCCACCCCGCAGAGGCAGCCCATGCACATGCTCATCCTGCACCTCCAGCTCCAGTGCCTGAGCTGAGCCCATGCCTGAGCCCCCCACGGCACCCAGCACGGCACTGCCGCGGAGCCCTCCTCCCCGAGCAACCCTGAGCATCCCTCCAGGGCAGCCGCGAGGAGGTGGGAGGCTCAGAACAAGGCAGCAGCAGCAAGATGGGGTCCCCATATAGGACAGAGCAGTTGTGCTGTTGCTACCAGGTGGTTTAAGCTGCTGCCTCTCCAAAGCCACTTTTTCGTACCTGTTCTTTACTGCTGCTCAGCAGACTCTCACCGGGACACAGCTGGGGCTCACGTCAAACAGAAAAGGCTGCCACGCACATGCAGACAGCTACAGCACTGTGACTTAAAGCCAGAGTCCGAGGGAAGGTGGCAACGGGCAAGGGACAAAAGAGAAAATCAAGCTGCCATTTTAAATGTGATTTCAGTGATTCAAAGGAGTCATTTTAGTCAATCCACTGGCTAATGAATTAGCAGTACTGGCACAAGGTCAAATCACAAATGGCTAAGCGCGTTTCTCCAATGCAATCATTTATTTCTCCATTTCCAGTCCTCCATTTCGACTTAAAGAGCAGCACTAAAAAGGAGAGAGAAATTAGTTTTCCATCTTTATCAGAGAAAAAGACTCGTAAGAAACCACAGATCCAAGCATACCTCCTTTCCATCCTTGTATCTCTTCATACCAGCCCAGTTCCCTAGTCTGCTACAGCTGCCAGTCCTTTAGTAGAGCGAAATATTTGTAACAGGCATTGCTGAATGTTACAGAAACACTGAAGAGCAACTGGAGATCAATTAAACAGCCTTAGCCCTAAGCAGCAACACGTTGAAATGCAGGAAAGGTGAGCAATAACCAGCAATGGGTCAATGCGATGCACCAGCTTCATTAAAATTGATCTACTCATAAAAATAAATCCTGCTGAAGTACAGCTAAGGTTTCATCTTGTTTGCATGTAATCTTCAGCATCAGCTGGTGGTAATAAGATGACTAGATGAAGGCAACAGAAAAACATGGTATTAATTATGTAAACTCCTCAGTTCTAGGTACTAAAGTACATCAAAATCTTCACACCTTCAGAGTTCAGGAGAATTCCAAGTAAGCTTTTTGGCTCATGTCCCTCCCTCCCTTTCAGAGAGCAGGATACAGCAACTGAAGCAGTACTCTGATCATTCCCTCTGATCCTCTGACCATGTTGCCCTAGAGGGGTCATCCTTCGCTTCAAAATCATCTTTAAGCCATCTCTCTCCCTTCAGACATAATTTAGTTTATTAAAAAACATAGCAGAGGGAGACTGAAATGGCCATAAGACAGGAAGAAAGCGTGGAGGACCCAGATATTATTCTTAGCTTTGACAGGTTTGTGGGAACATCTCTAGGTGGGACTCTGAAGTAGACAAAGCAGCAGATGGTGATGGCAGCAGGTGAGATATTTCCCCTCATCATTGTCCTCTCCACATTTGAAGGAGGCATTAGTGAGCATCCATCCCAGCCATCCTGGATGTTATTTCTACATGTCCTCCCAGCTGTTTCCATCAAACATGAAGGCTGAACATCCCTCCAGTATTTTGTGTATTTTGCTGAGACTGCGGCTGCTGCTTTCAAAAGCAAACAAGACTGAGACTGTATCCTTTGTCAAAACCATCTCACAAATGCTGTTACAGCCATCCTAATTTACAGATTTTCACTCCACTAGAGGTACCCTAAGAAGGGCTGGGACCAGAAATAGGACTACATCTGTAATGAGGTGAGACAACGCTCTACAGATGAGCTTTTTTTGACCCTGGGGAATAGTTTCAATCCAGGACAGCATTTCACAGATTTACTTTCCCACACAACCTTTTCCAGTCTCCAAGAGAAACAGTTCTCTTTCATGCTCCCTTTTATTATAATTTTTTGGTGAGAGGAAACTGAGCAAACCTGAATGATTGGAACATATGACATGACAAGAAAATAAAGACCATTTCAGCTGAGCATTTTTCATTTATACTGCTCTATCTTATTACACTAAGACTGTTGACCTTATTAAGAATATCAGTTTAACAGCCGACTTCAGAAGGCTCTACATATGCACCTGAGTGTTAAACCAAATGTTTGAAAGACATATTAAATCAAATAAAGATTGACAGCTTGCTGTTTCTATCCTACCAGTCAACCACTGCTTACTTCAGCATCTACATGAAATACAGAGGAGTGCCAAGGGTATATCTCATGGCCCCTGTATGGCTCCAAAGCACACCTGTCTTTGCATAGATACCTTTGTTGCAAGGCCTTCTTTTTATTCTTTGCTTACACAGCATCTAGCACAATGATGCCCTAGCTTATGACAGAGCTCCAAGACATTGCCACAAGTAAAAAACCACACAGTAATAGCCATACAAACGGTCTTTAACACATATCAGGATTTTACTAACATCCATTAACCGATTCTTAGAAATCTTGGATTTCTTTCCAGTCTAAAGGCTGTGCCAATATGACACTTGCATTGTCTACTGTAAGTCAGAAGCAAACCTGGGCTTGAACTCAGTTCTTCCTACTTGACAGAGGTTACAACACTCAAATCAGACCTACCACTTGGCCTAGGAATCAAGGTTGAAAGAGGAGCCAGGACCTGAAAGGCAGAAGCTCTGAATTAGGTACCTACCAAGAACAATCTGGATTTATTTCCCATAGTGTGCCCAGTCACAGCCCACTTACAGGGTGTACGTGTGGGATCCCCCCAGAAATCCTTTCCCACCATGCCACCTGGTCTGCAACTCCATGGAAGTGAAAGCAGCCTAAAGACGCTCCACTCTTCCACCTCTGTGAACCCAGAGCAATGGTTTAGAGCAGGCTTTACCAAGACAGACATGCATTTTACTGCATCAGTAGTCAAAAAGATTGCCTAAACCTCTGCTCAAAGCTTCCTCCTTAACCTAGCCACATCCTATGCGTAGGGACGACCACCATTTCTGATTCTCCTTCTCAACGTTCTAAGTAGCAGAAATGAACTCAGGGCAACAAAAGGGTTGCCTTGTTTGAGGTCGTCTTCCTGGATCTCTCATGACTAATGATTTAGTTTCCTGATTACAGGAGGAAAGAAGACATCCATTACAGCTTGCTCTATTAGTGGCTGAATCAGCCACCAAAAAGGTCCTCAAAAAAATCATTTAAGTGATCCCACCAAGGCAGAGAAGCAAAGGACCCTAGCCTGTCCCTGGCACACATTCATGTAGGTTGTTCCTGAAAACATTGGTGGTGATTGTTTATAACCTTCCCAGGTGATCTATCAGTGCTTTCCTCCCTTTCTAGTTAAAATGTTTTTCCTTCGCCCACTGTAAAAATTGCCACCACCCAAGTTGAGGTGTTCACAGACAGCACCCGAAGGAACTGTTAAGGCAAGCAGTTTCACCATGACCTGGAGACTGCTGTCTTCAGTAATACCATCTTGCGCTCATTCACTCCAGAAATTTTCTGAATGCCTTACTATGGCAGCCTCATTCTCTATCTGGCACCTACCTGATAGATCCTTTCTTCCAACAGGTCATATTAAAAGCATAAATTATTTGACTTCCCTTTAAGCTCTTCTTTGCCTGTTCTGCTTCTCCCATACTGCCTCTTAGACATGGACTAAGTAAAACTTCCCAGTAAAACTTTTAAGACCCTACATTACCCAATCCTTGCAAGTCTCCTGTGTCCCAGGGCAGACAGATTGTCCTGGCAAGGATCTGGCAGCTGGTGTTAATTAAATAGCATCAGTCTTGCCTTGCACCCTTCTTTTGTTGCACTGACTTGCTATATCTCATCTTAAAGCAGGCATTAGGGTCATGATCCAATTGCTGTGCTTAACGAGCCTCCTTCAGGCCCCAGCAATGGTCTGTGCATGCAGTCCAAGCCTCTGGGACATGTAAGGCAATTAGACTTCAAGTGTCCCTCTAAACTAAGTTGAATTAGTCCATATTTGCCATGGCTAAAAGCAAATACTTGGACAGGCACCAGAGGATAAGAAGCAGCAACTTATGTAGTAGTCACTTGAGTCTGAGCCCTTGATCGTGGACAAAAGAGGTCACAAGCTCTATCTCCCATGTTTATGTAGCGCCTCACAAAGGGGGTCCGGCTCCCTGGAAGCAATTCCAATTAAACAGTACTCCCAGGAGAAACAGATTTCCTCTGACAAAGTATCTCTGTGTTCCTCTGTATTACCTTCTTATCCATGAATAAATGCAGCAGGCTTATCTCTGCTACTCTGTGTTTGCTTTAATAACTAGCATGAAGCCTGTATTTATTACCCAAATCCTGCTTTTAAATCTCACTCCTAGATAAAGCAGTAATGGCATAGCTGCTCTGCTCAGATAACTCCACAGCTCCTTTTTTTTTTTCTGGGGAAAAAAACCTACCTCCACCATGCCCCAATGGACCTGCTGCCATTCTGCCAACTAACATTGTGGCAAGAAACATTCTGGGTTGTCCCGAGTTTCCATCCCTCTTGGGAAATCGACACAAAGATCACTGTGACTTTCCAAAGCAGATGCACATAGGGCATGTCTATATTTAAAGAGTGGAAAAGACTGCAGTTCATCTCCCCAAAAATAGCAAAGCAGCATCTGGATTCTCACCAAGAGAGACACTCAAAAGTAACAGAACGCAGTCTCACAGTAGGTATGTGAGGGTCTCATTAAGAGGTGCTCAGGTTTGCATATGCTCTGAATGTCTTAAGTAGAATAAAAAGTCTGGTAATCACAGCAGAATAAGCTCAAGACTTTGCTTTGCTGGGAAACTACTTGGCTTGGGGAGTGATGCTCTCACAGCAATGCTCCTGTGTTTCCCTCCAAATCTCAGAAGAGCAGTGCTGTCTTACAGAGCTGAAAAAAACAAAAGATATGTTTTGCTCAAGAAAAGATGTAGAAAAGTTGATGAGGTGAGAAAGGAAATCTTAGAAAGTGAAAAATACATAAAAAGGGAGAGAAGCAGGGAGGTTTTCAACAGGCAGAGCCTCAACTGGCTTTTAAAGCAATTTGCAATTGTCCTCTCCTGGTTCTAATGGCCCTGGGAGCAGAGATTACAGTTCCCAGCTGCTCACCAGATTACTTCTACTTCCTCAGCAAGCAGAGCAGTCCAGGAGGAGGTCTAAATCTGCTTCAGACAGCAACCACCAGGTTATGTCAGATCAGGGGACCTGGCCAACCTCAGCAGCAACACGCAGCCGCCAGAGCAGCAGAGACGTCCCCAGCGCTCATCCACCCACAGCCATGGACTGCTGCAGCAGCAGTGCTGGTGGGTGCTCTCCTGAAAGGGAGCTGGGCTGTAGATCCAGTCCTCTATCACGGCTGGCCCAGGGAGAGCATCTCACCAGGTCCCCAGCCTCTCAATTCAGCCACAGCCACCTCCAGTGAACGTCACCCTCCACTCAGCCTTACCCTTACCCCCTCTGAAGATGACCACTCTCTCCAATCCACCAGCATAAGAGTTCATGTAATCAGTCCCTAAATCTAGCTTAGTCAAGTGATCTGGATTAGCTTTAAAAAAAAAATTGTTCTGGCTTGGTTTAGGGTTCCCTTCCCCAGTTAATTTTGACCACCTGAAGCTGCTGGACAATCATACATGCAATGAGATGGGCAGGTCTGGGACAGCTGGGAACTTCTGGGAGGAGACCAGGGATACAAAGGGAGACCAACAACAGCTGGAAGCACCTCAGCCCCCCCAGAGCAAGGGCCAGGGCCACTGGGGTCTCAGATGTAACACACCAAAGCAGCTGTGTTCAAAGCTGTTAATTAAACACAGTTTATTTTGTCTTTCATTGATTTTCACTAAAACAGATTTAAAGCCAGAGTGGATTAAAGCAGTGGGATTGCACTTTGCCAGAGCTGTACCATCCACATCACTGTGTTTAATTACAAGCAACACCAGAGAAGCTCTTTTCCCCTATCAGTCTTCTCATCAGTGCTACTTTTGGGTAAGAATATTTAATGAAAAACAACTTATGCATTATGAGAAAGAGCTTTTGTGGGGATTTTCAGACCAAATACTTGGATGCTTCTAGAAGCCCAGCTTGTATAAATTGGGCAGCGTGACCTAGGGACAGCAAGAAAATGACACCTACTGTGGGCTCCTGGGCAGCAGCTCCATGTGCTAAAATTAGAGGAGCAGGAATCTTCATTTTTTAATATGCCAGATTATCTGCTTCTAAGTAAATGCTCAGATGTTTCAACCTAGTTCACACTATATCAGGAAAACCTAACAATTTTTGCATAGGTGGTTCTGACAACCTGGCACGTGCTGAATTCTCCAGATAAAGTATTTCATTGAATAAGTGATGAAAACGATTTTTAAGAAGTCAAACCCTGGAACCTGCAAGTTGAAAACTTTACTGAAGTCAGGTCACTCTCTATGGACAGAAACTCACAGTCCACTTTCTCATACTAGCCACTATCCATTTTGTGCCAAGAACACAACAGGCACCATCTGAGACAACAAAAAGACAATCTCTCCCTTAAGGAAACCTAAAACCCAACAGATGACGTGTTCTGGAGGCCTTTTAGGTATTCAGCTTGGTGCATTACTAGAGTCACTACAGTTCACAAGAAATAAACTGAAGTATTTGAAAGGGAGAGGAAGTCAAAGCTTTGATCTCTTGGATAATTTTGCATCAGCCCAGATTAAATCTTCAAACCAGGAGCTGTTGTACAGTAAATCCCTGCAGGCTGCAGAGGCACCCAGCTTCTGCTCTAAGCTCCCGTGATCCTGCAGGAGAGCTACGTGCTGCCTTCGGCAGAGCGTGCCCATGGACATTACACATCACGTCTAATGCGTAATACTCTCCAGATTTTAACTGAGAACTAGTTCTTCTTTAGGATGATCTAGAAACCACATACAAAGGACAAAATTGCTACAGAATTTAGATAACGTCATTTAGCTTCACCATTAATTTCATCCTTATTGAACCCAGCCAGACTTTTTCATGAAGAATATAAAACCCTGGAGTTCATTTATTCAGCTAACATCCCCTTACCTGTGAGCCTTTCTTTCATATTGCAGAGTCATTTGCAAAGGGCATCACTTCTAGCCCATGCTTTCATATCTGTCTGACAGTCCATGGACAGTTACACAAAAAGATGCAGGGACACTTTATAGGTCTAATCCTACCAGATGACTGATTGGTGTGTTGTAAGCAAAATTCAATTAGGAGAGCTTGCAAGATCAGCCTCTGTGCTTGTTAGCATCCAGCACGGGGCAGCTATGTTTTGGCTGCCTATTGACTGAGCAATCAAAAGGTGATTGCTGCATCCAGCCATTGAAACATCTGAAGAGCGGTACAGTTCAGGAATGGGGGAGGTTTCCAAATAAAATCAGCCTGAAGGGGTTGATCCACAAGATGATTACAAGGTTCCAAGTTTGTCAATGAAACTTCAGCATTACCCTTATAAAAAAAAAAAGAATCTTTCATACATGACATTGTTTGCCTGCCTCTAACAATAAACAACTTAACCATCAATTTTTGCATATCTCGCAGCTGTAGACTCTGCAGATCAGGATTCGGTATCTATGATTGTGTCTAAGTAAAGACCTCCTCATACAAACCATCTACACCAAAATGTCCAGAGGAGGCCTCAGAAGTACCCCACACAAGTGACCAGAAAACCTCCTGGACTTATGCATATCCCTGGTCCTCTGCTCCCCAAACCATCAGCTCTTTCCCCAAAAGTTCCTCACTTTACAAGGGAGGGGTCTAATAATTGAAGGCTTTTCCAGAGGGGGATTTATTAGAGGTGTCTAAGAGAGATGGATGAACCTGAAGGTGTGTCCCTCGTTCTGTCTCCCCACTGTTTTCAGCAAATGTTTAAACTAAATCTGATTTTTAGATTGGAGTTGGGTAATTTCCTTGCACTAACTAGGACCTGTCACAACTCCTAAATGACTTACCATATAAGCCCCAGGAAAGTCTAAGGATAGACCTAACCTAGAGGGGAACACTTTGGTCAGTGAAACAGCAGGGTCCAGGACAAGACTTTTAAATTTTTTCCCCTCTGAGCTCCAACATGCAGTTCCCTGGCTGGGAGCAAACCCAGGAGCAGTGAACTGGCATGTCCAGGTCTGATCTGGGCAAGATTATTTACCACAGAGGTTTAATATATAGAGCCCTTACTTACACCAACCTTCCCACCTATTGCATGGAGGCTTTTATTGAAGTCTCTAAGATGTGACACAGCTCAGATGCACAAGTTTGCAGTAAATCTTGGTGCCACATTGCCAGATAACTTCAAAACATAAATAATTATTGAAATGGTTCCAAACCAGCTTGTGACTATTGTGAAGGGACTGATGGGTTACAGGGAGAGGAGCAGAAAGTACAAGGCAGAAAACGGACGCATTGTAGCTGGAAACTTCCTGGAGTCTTCTCCAGGCCCAGGTTTTGAGGCTCCCAGCCCTCGGTTTCTCTGCATGCAGGAGCCAGCAAATTAAGACTTAAGCCATTATAAAAATTTGCATCACGTCAGAAGCATTTGGTACTCTGAGGATGATGTATCAGCACAGTCTAACAGCCAGCCTTAAATGATGGCAGCAATTTTCAGCGGGACCAGAGTCTGGACACAGCATAAGATACAGAGGCACCACAGAGAAGCCAGCCTCGACACTGGCCACTTTGGAGTCCTGCATTTTAGCCAGCAAATGGAAAGTTTCCTTGGCACTTGTAAGAGATAATCAGAGCAGGAGAAGTAATCAGACTGAACAGGCACTGTCCAGCCACTGGAACTAATATGTTATAGCTGCACTTTGGACTTATGTTGCATGGCTGCTTTCCTTAGAAAATTAAATGATTTACATGTTTACAGAGTCTTGCAGCTTCCAAGTAGTTAAGCAATCATCACTGTTTTCATCTTCTGTAAGGGGGAACTGAGGAACGATTCCCAGTCACAGAGGGGCTGGACAAGCAATGATGCACACACAAGTCCCAACTTCATGTCCACAGGAAAAAGTTTATCCTCCCTGGGCTTCTGACTTACCTGACAAAACCAAATAAATATCAGCTGCTCACAATTGCCTACAGATAATGGAGTTATTTACTGACTAAACTGCTCCATGAACAATATTCAAGCACTTGTTTGTCTCCATCTACTTCACTGTTTTATCCAATGTGATGAACAGGTGAGATTGCTCCCTCATTTTTTTGTTCATTTCCTTCTTATAATTAATCATATCAGCTTTTACCAGCAGCATGAGAAACACCTCATTCCCTGTTGAAGCTGTCAGTAGATTCAACAACAAAAAAAATCACCATATCCTGCTGGAATTACACCATCTCTAGAAAGATGATCTGGGTAAAACATCTTTCTCCAATACCCTCTGTTACAGCTTAACTTTTTGGGAGGGGTTGAAGATATGAGATTAAAATACACAGCATCTTTTTCAACTTCCATCATCCAAAAAAAAAAAAAGAATACAATCAGCAAACACAAAGTACTTCTCTGTGGGTCGATAGCTGGTAAAACAATCTGCAAAGAGTCCCTGACCTCAATTGAACGACCTCTGAAATGATGCATGATCCGAAGATCTGCCATTTGACCGGGCACACGGTCGAGAGCACACCCACCCCCAAAAAGAGCCATCGCTAGCAACTGCAGCCAGAATTGGATTTGAACTCAGAGGCAAGGAACTAGACTTTATTGATCTTATCTGGAATTCAATGACTCAGTGGGGAGCCCAGAAACCTGAAATTATGGGCTGACTATAAAATTCTCCTCTCCTGTTGTTTCCAGGCAGTGTTCCTTACAAAAAGCCAACCTACTACTTTTAATTTGGTGCCTGGCTCTGCAGCTTTCTTTAGAAAGCTTCACATGAATAATTAACTGGTAAATATACAATTAAATTTGAATCATTACTGGTCCAGTTATTGAAGTAACCTGCATCTGTTAGAATTTTATTCTTTTACTCACGCTCATTAACAGTATCTAAATGTCAAGCAAAAAGTATCTTTGTGTGTATGTTCATCTTGCTGTCCAAATTTATTCACTGAGCAAAGGTCAGGAATTTACTGAATTAAAAATGCAATTGTTTAGAGCAACTTAGTACAACTTAGTGAAAGCTGCACTCAATTTGTTCAGCCCAGCATCCTGGAAGTTCCCACGGAAAAATATTTTGCCAGACGTATTAAGTGCAAATTGCATTATAAATTCATTTATAATTAAAATTGCCATTTCTGTGCCTCTTGCCAGACCCCACATTCTGCTGAACAGACACATCGCTCTAACCCTTGCTGTCTCTGTATCAGTTTTAACCTTCATAACAGTTAAGTCTCTTCACATCCCTGGGAAATACACACGCTTGAGAAACTGAGGCAGGAGTTAAGTGGCATTTGCACGACCCTGAAATGATCAGAGCAGGAGCAAGGGAGCTGCCACCTCTCCATCCACCCCATCTCTCCCCATCCCCAAGGCTGCACTAAGCACACTGGCCTTGAAAGCAAACATGGGGTATCTCTGCACTGTTGCCCAGAAGACTCTGCCTGTCTTGCTCCAGTGATGATATAGGAGACACCAGGGATTCGGCCCCCTCCACTAAATGCCTAGAGACACAAAAGAAGGAGCCACCAAGGACACCCAGCTCCTTGCACTGCTCAGTGCCCATCTCTTCATATGCTTCTGCTGCTGTCCTCTTCTGCAAGAGACATCCATACCTGCCTTAGTGCCCTCCCTGGAACAACAAGGCCCCAGTCAACAGGGTTTCATCTCCAAAAACACCCCAGCAGCTTGTCTGCTACCCCCTCACCTTGCTGGCAGTGCTACCGCAGCCCCGTGGCAAGCCCACACAGGGTGGACACCAGCACGTGGGCTGTGCAGCCTGCTAGTCCATGCCTTTCTTTGCCCCCACGTGTTTATGCAGCAAACAGCTCATTATGGGCTGTAGTAGCCCAAATCACTGCTACAGCACAGGTATTCAGGTAAATCATTTGAAAAAAAGCCAAAGAGCACCTACCAGGGGAGAAAAGCAGGAAAGTACGGCATGTGCTATAAACCACTGCATCACTGGGAAGACACCTCTGAGTTCAGCTCTGTAGTGAAACAGGTATTTATCACCAGAGAAATTTAAGCACAGACCCAGGAGTCCACAGAGCCAACGCTTTGCCCTCTGGCCTGATACACAGCCCAAGGTTGATCTATCTACATTGAGCATCCCTTTACTTATCTCGCCCACCAGAGCAGTATGTATGGCACGTGCCCCATGGGACAGTGTGGGTCCCAGTATCACTACATCACAGTAGCACCTCGCCTGGGATCCTGCCAGACCAGAACACAAGTATAAGCTTTCCTTCTGAATTTTCAGTTTAAAGCAAGGTTATGGTACCCTTGGTTAAAAGGGCAATAGAAGTGCCACTTAATTACCCAGTATTATAACGCAGCTATTCTGAGAGGCTGCGGAAGGAAATTGGCACCGTTCTGATGGAATATTCCACGTGGTTAACAGCAATTTCATGCAGTCTCAGAGAAGACAGGCAGTTATCTAGATCTGTTGAAAGGTAAGAGTGACACGCAAAGTGTTATTCTTTCCTTACATAAAGTATAACCATATATTTTCAGGCTATATAGCTTGTATTTTTAGATGAGAAGAAAGCAAAGCAAGAAAAAAAACTAAAGTCAAGCTGAAAACAAATTTGATGCAATTCAAAAGGACAGTGGAAAAATACAGGATGAGGAGGAGATGGTAAAGCTATAAATCAATAGAAAAGGATCAGGGTATTGCCATGAATCACGAGTCACCAGTGCCCTGCAAGCATTGTATGCATCCATGCCATGCAGAATGAACAAACATCCTACAACACCCTGGGAGGGCTGGAGGTAAGCACCACCCCAGAATCAACAGCTCCAAGATCTCATCAGGAAAACCAAGTGTAGCCTTGGGCATGTGTTTCACATACGTACCAACTGAAGAGACACCCCAGGAGACCAACAGGCATGATCAGTGACCATGAAAATATGGCCTTAGAGGAAAGGTTGGATTGACTGGTGGTTAGGCAGGTAAGGGGGGAGAAGGCTGAGGAGAGACTTGATAATTCCCTTTAAAGATGTAAAAAGTAGCTACCAAGCAGAAAAGACTAGTTGTCCTGTCTGGCAGCAAAACCAAAAGGTTTAAATCAGAAGATGACTTAGGGTAGACAAGAGGAAGGATTTTTTTAACAGTAAGGATAGTAAAGATCCAGAGCAGGTTGCCTGGGGATAAGGTGTAAAGTCTTTGTTTGGTGAATGTAAGTAAAGATAAGGTAGTTCAGGCAAAGTCCACCCTGTCTTGGGACAAGGGATGGCCTCTGACTTCTGCAGGTCCCTTTGGAGGCCTGGCCTCTATGGCTGCATCCAGGTGTGGAATGGGGCCCTGGCCCCCAGGCCTGGAGAAAAACAAACCCATGCCTGCTTTGAATCACCTTCTCCACTAGGATATCCAAAGACTGAGCAGCTCTCATCATGCTCTGAAATCTACTCAGGACCACATGAGGATGGGCTCTGCCCTGCCGACCAGGACTGTGAGGCAGACACTTGGGAAGACACTTGGGACACGGATCCTTTTTCCTGTTGGGCTGCAGGTTGGTAAGGAGAGCCACCAGCCAGTTTCTCAACACCAGCAGTGACCAGAGAAGCCTGACCTTGCAGCACACTCACTTATTCATTGTGAAGAAATTAAACAACCTGAAAAAGGAGTATGAGCAGAAAGAAGCCAACAGCATTGGATGAGAAGCTCAGCTTGGCTAAGTGCCATCAAGGCAGCATGTGAAGCTCTGAGCTGCAGAGGTCCCAGAGGGTGGGCAGCAGGCAGGGAGGCCCCAGCTACATGTGCTGTGCTTGGTCCACAAATCCTTTTACCTCATTGGACCCAAAAAAAAAAAAAAATCTCAACTATCTAACAGCTCCTGTCAATATTAATTTTCCCCCAAGTGGCTTGCTATTCACAGCAAGATAACTAAAGCAACACTCATTACTTTAATTAGCAAGGAAGACCAAAAAAATACAACCAGAGCTTGCAAAACAGTCACTGTTATTTTATTTGAAATGCCTACCATGGGCCTAAACTAAAAAATGTCTAACCTATGCCTGTAAAATTTGTAAGCACTCTTCTGCATATGTTGTCTACACAACACAATTTCTTTCCTGCTGAGGAGAGTTGCACCAAAGCAGAAAACACACTTCCAAATTTTCCAGAACAGATATATCCAGAAAGACATTTTATAACTGGTACTATGAAACCCAAGGCTACAGTAAGGCAAACTATACAGGTGCAATGTCTCCAAAGAGACCAAGAACCAGAAAGCCCACCAATTTCTTTAGCACTCTACTGTAGCAGTAGCTTATGCCTGGACTTCAATTCAAAATTATGGTTTAGCACAGAGAAAAATATGCTTTCCTGGCCTTTTTCTTTACAATCAGTCATTCGACATCCCCTTGCCAGTAATGAAAATCGGTCGCATGCTTAACCTCTTTCCTTGATGGGTCCAGCTCCAAAAAGGGAAGCAGGAGGTAGATGTGGCAGATTACACCCCGGCGACTGTGAAACCCTGGGAGCACGCCTGTCTGTGCAAGGTTCTGCCGCAGCAGCGAAAGACCAAATTACACTCGTCATTTTTTAATTAGGAAATGATGTGTGATTTACAAGCCTTAGTGCAATGTGGTATTTGAACAGCCAGGAGTGACATTTCAGAACAGCATTACAGTAACTTTTTCTTCCCCTGCCCCCACTCCCCAAGTCATTCAAGCAAGTCGTTCAGACAAAGAGCAAAAGTCCTTTGTCTGGGTTTTAATCCAAGCAAGTGGAATCGTGTGTGTGTTCTTTTCATTCTTTTTTCATCTTTTTCCCCTCTTTTTATTTAATAAGGATATGGTTTCTTCCCTGCAGCCAGCAGTGACAACTGTGAGTGTACCTGTCTGAATTCCAGCATACATAATCAGGATCTGAGTTTCTCTTGAAAGAAAGAAAAGGAAGTTCACAAGCCTGGAAGAGGAGAATTATGCACCTACCAGTCCAGCCATGTCAGAGACCTTGTCTACATGAAGGGCTGTGGCTGGCATGGACACAGCATCCCCCATCAGCAGCATGATCCTTCAGCCCTCTCCTCAGCCACATCCACCACTCACTGCTGGTCAGAGCCATGTCCAACATGTGAGGTCCCAGAGTGATGGGGAGGTGAGGATGGCACAGATGTACAGTGTATGAGCGAAAAACCTCCTAGAGAAATCGTGTGGAAGGAGCTCACTCTCAGCACACAAAGCTTGACGGGTCTGAAGAGGAGGAACCTTTGCTCATATCTCCTGCTGCTGCAGAAACCACAGCACTTCAGTTACACAGCTTACAGGCAAATATCTGACCACCTGGTATGTCCCCTGACAAGAGCTGCAACAAGGAGAGGCACCTGGTCTCCCCAGATCTGGTAAGACTTTTAATTTAAGTCATCATCAACAATGGAAAGAAGGTCATGGCATCTTTAGAAACTCACTCTCCAGATACCCAACCAGGCTATGGTGGATCACAACCCCATGGAGCACACATCCCAGTGGCAGCTCAGAGGACCGTGGGGTGCACACTCAGCACTGGTAATGGGTACTCTGAAAGCAGCCTAGAGCATGCAAAGCTAAAGCTATGAAATTATAACTGGCTGTTTGGGATGTAGCTGTGGCCTGCCACTTCACATAGAGATGTTACTACAAAAGTAAATCCCTGCTATGTAGACAAGTCCTAAGCATAATCCAGAAGAAACACATCTGCTCGCTGGTACACATGGGCACAAGGGTTTTAAGGAAGACTGTGAGAAAGAATAATAGAAGCCACCAAAACCAGAGGTGGAAACTTGGCTAGCGAGAACAGTATAGGCTCAAAAACAAGAGGACTGAAAGATTAATATTACCCTTGCCTGCTGGGAGGAGTACAGAAGGAGAGAGGCTGGCATACAGTGTTTAGGACTCAGAGGCAGGAGTCAAAGCATGACTTTAGATGGATAGCGGAGAGGTTTATCCATCAGCAAAGTCTTAAGTGGATACAACCAGGCTGGGGATCAAAAGAGCCATTCTAGCTGCACCACACCATTATGCATGAAAACTCACATGTCTGAATAGACTAGCAAGAGCTTGGCCACCAGTTTCAGCTGGAAGGCAATCACTTCCTCCGGCAGACCACCTCCATGTGAAGAGGTGAGTATAAACCTAAGAGCCATGTGTGGCCACAAGCCATGCTACTATGATTCTTGATCAAGTGCAACCTGAGGAACCCCCTGGATCATCACAAGGCCTCGATGAATTTAACAAGCCCTGGAGCATTACATAGGGAAGTAAATGAGCATCCAAAGGGAAAATGCCCAACAATCTACCTACTGAAATGAAAAGCAATCATTAAGAGGTAGCTGCTAAAATTGAAATTGCATTGCTAGAAACCATACTTCAACATAATCATCATATTTATATACTTAAATAAAAAACATTTCTTACTGTTAAAGCTTTATCAGAACACTCACACTTGAAATAAGTGCTAAACTTTACACATGCAAAAACAGATTTTTTTTTTCTACCTATATCTTTCCATAATGACCAAAATATTAAGGTTTCCCTACCTTGGAATTTGACCTTATCTTGATGAAGATGACTTGGATAATCTGAATTAAATTACCCCTGCAACACAATTAAAAAATACTGCCTGACAACTGCAAGATCTTAAATATCATTAAGTGATGATATAGCATTAAATTACTCCATCCTTGGAACCTGCAGCTCCCAGATTCAGAATCCAAGCCCATGTAATTTAAATCTTACCTCTCCTGAAACTGAATAAAACATGACCTGTGTTTGTTTATATTCTGCATATTTCATTCACTGTAGCTCTTTCATGCAAGTCTCAAAGGCAAACTCAGTAAAATATAGAAGAATATAATATTTGTTTTCCAGGCTGACTTGCCTTTCACCTCTTTTAATTAATTTCACTGTTAATCTCATTACTAAAGCACTCCAGAACAACACAGTATTTTTAGTAATTCTACAATTTTGTTTGGTTTTATCCATTACTCCACCTAATTCCAGGTTCTTGTGTTCATTTCAATAACCACAACAGAATTGGTGTGTCCTATAATTAATTCAGCTTTTGTTTTCTCTCCCACTGTGATATTAGATGGGTGTTGCAAAGGGGTCACCTGCTGGAGTGAGGAGGAGGCAGGACAAGCAGCAAGACTTAGCTACAATAGAGCTGGGAAGAGTTGCTGTAATGTAAAATATGTTGTATGTGCTACCTGAGCATAGTTTTCCAAGGCTAACACCACTAACGGTATAATGAAGCACTGACTGAACACACATGGAAGGCTCTAAATAAAACAGGCACTGGTAAGAGAGGACACATACCTTAAATATTCCCACCTTTCCCAGCCAGAGATGAGAAGAGTCCCTTATACAGCAGTAGCTGGAAGCTTTATTGGGAAGATGGGAGATTCTGGTCCAATTCCTTCAGCTGCCTCAGGGACTTGAGCTGGCATCTGAATCTGGTTGCTTAAATTAACCCCAGGGTCCCTTGGGGCTGGGATCACTCAGTCACTTCCCTGCTCCAGTCACCCTTTTCCCAGGTGGGAATGGGTGACCCCCACAAGGCTCTTAACTCACCAGGAGCAGCTGGCTTCTCTCACCCTAAAAAACTTCTGCTTCCAGGTAGCCAAGCCTCAAAATACACATCACATGCCTTAGAAAGCCAAAGAGCAGGGATGAGAAGGGGCACCAGCTCCCAGAGGCCACAGCACTCAGTTGCTGGAAGCAGCTGAGCAAAACCAGGCTGCCTTCAAGGGATTCAGCAGCTCCAGCATCAGCAGCCCCTACTCTCCCCACACTCAAACCTCTTGCAAGCTGCAAGCCAGACACCCTCGCACTACAGCATGGGTGCACATTCAGAGGCTCTTCTGTGGCCCAGCAAACACCCAGTTATTGAACCTAAGAGGGAAGAAGTTTGACAGGCAGAGGACAAAATCCCTGGGGAGCACATCACCTGCACCCCATGATGAGAGCTGGCATGGGGAGCAAGAGGGGGACACCTCGGGTGGGGACCAGCAGAGCCAGGTACCAGCTGCTCACTGCTGTTGCAACCAGCCCTGCAAGCCTAGAGGAAATCTGGCTGGTAGGAAGGATGGATACCCTGGGATTTTAGGCTCAGGCTGAGGGCCAAGTCCAGCAGGGGTTAGCCTGGCTGCTTTGTAGCAGGTGGATAAAACATGGGTGGTGGAGAGTCATTCCTACCCCCTTTTGCTGATTGCAAACAGCTTTTTCAGTAGCCTGAACTAAGCAGGAGGGGTTTTCCCCTATACCAGGGCACTCTGGTGTTGCCAAGCAGCTATAGCAGAGCACAGCCAGGCCAGCTTGGTCCTTTAATCTATGAGGGAAGCATGTTAATTTTGCAAGACAGAAAAGATGTGCTTGATTGGTTTTTTAACTCCCACCCTAGGGAAGGCTGTGCATCACCATTCTGTTTGTTCACAAATCTAATCATCTGCTTCATTTCTTCACCCTGCAAAAAGGTGTTGCAAGGAACAGCCTGGTAATAAATTTGCTGCATTTTAGATCCTCAACATTGTCAACAAATTGTTGCTCCCTTCACACATTGGGCTGCCCAGAACAACATTTCCCAAACAGCCCAGGCTCCACCTGCAACACTCCTTGGAAGATGCTGTCCTCCAGCCCTGGGCAAGCCTGGGCATCTCTGCAAACACAGAGCTTGCTAATGAATGGTCCCCAGTTGCCTCAGGTCTAACTCCAGGGTGAGGTACAGCAGAAAGGAAGCCTGGTTATGGAAGAGGGTGCATCTCTGAGCAGGAGGTGGGATTAGAGGGGCAGGCTTTGTCCTCATCACTGGTCCTACCAGTGGAAGGAAAAAAAAAAAAAATCACATCTTTCAGAGTTTCTTTTCTCCAAGGACCTGTCAAATACATTAGCAGCCAAGGAACAGAGGGAATTCTCCATTTGAGGTCTTGTCATAGAAATGAGTGAAGAATAAAAAAGCAAAAGCAGAGAATGACAGACAGTACGACGTTGTTACTGCAGGAAAGCATAGAGAACACGTTTTTCTGTAAGCAGCAGGCCACTATTAGACTGCAGGAATGCTTATATGAAGGCTCTGTTCAGAGTCTTCCCATAAAGGGTTAATAACGATCATGAAATATATAAATATTTACATATTTTAGTAAATACATGAGCTAACACATAAATAAATTATGTCCATCCATAATACCTACTACTTTCATCTGATTTTATTACATGCTCCTCACATCCATGACACTCTTATGAAGATCCATTCAACAAGTTAGTTTTTGGTACAGATTAAGTGTGACCTAAGTTTTGGTCTGCCTGTCTCATATGCTCTTTCAGAAGAAAGGTTTTGTTTAGAGAGCTACAGTTCCTACAGGTGGTCTCTGTGCCCAAAGGGGCCGCTGCACAGCTTGGGCACCAGCCTGCATGAATAGAGACACAGCTTGAGGATCCAATCCATGCAAGCTCAGGATTGCCCGCACCCACCTGGGCAGAGATGCTCTAACACCCCTTTCTCCTCCTCTTTCAGCCACTTTTTGCAGACACAAGCATCAAACAAAAAAAAAAAAAAAAAACCAACATGAACGCCACACCGTTTGCATTCTTCATTTCAGCTGCCTTGACACCACATCAAGCAGAACATCAGGGCAAGATGGGAGGGAGCAAGCACAAGGGAGCCACAGAGGGAAAACAGGTCATGCAAAGAAGAAATAAAAACGCAAAACAAAAAGCATAACAGACAAGATCAGCAACAAAAGAGGCAAATTCGGGAGACAGGCACTTGTGAACTTGACAGGTGAAGCGATGCGAGGAGCCTGTATATGACTCTGGGTTTCACTAGATATTACGATGCTCTCATTCCTATCAAAACTGCTGTTGCTTGAATGCCTTCTCTATGCCTCTCTATTTACCTTTGCTGAAACCAGGCTGTGGCAGCTCCCAGCCCAGGACAACAAGCAGCCTTTCAAAACCCAACGATAGCCTGCGAGCCTATGGAGAGCAGCTCTGACAGATGGGCAGGGCTGGATTTGGCTGTAGGGGCTTGCACTGTTCCTGCCTGCCACTCACAGTGCAGCATATTACTGTAAACCACCCTCCCTAGGTTCACCCCAATCACATAGCCCCAGGGATTAAGCAGCAAACAGAATGCCTGCTCAGCAAAGGTCTGGAAAAGGCTGTGAGGGACAAAAGAGGGAACAGGAGGAGTACTGGCTGGACCCCACCATGATGCTAGGGACCGGGAGCCAAGCAGCACTAAGAAGCCCATCTGCAAAGCCCACAGGCTTCAGATGCATCGAGGAGATGATGTGATCCCAGCTCTGTAAAGCTGGAACTCATTCGACCAGATGTAAATGCCAACACAGGAGTTAATCACCAAGATCCCCTACGCCATCCATGGAAAGAAACAGGCCCTTTTCAGGCACCTTCTGTCCTTCTGAAAGCTGGTGTCTGACACTGGTCAGATGAGTTGCCCCTTCCCCTTCATCAACTCTAATGGGAGCCTGGGGTTACCAGCCCAGATACAAATTGCTCTGCCATAGGCACGGAAACTTAGGTTGAAATTAATCCCAGGATAACTCATACATGACAATTGCTTGTCATGGTGCTGGATGCCTGTTTCATGCCAGCAGCTCTTTGCCCAAGATGAATAAATATCCCTTTGACAAGCTGATATTTAAAAATATGCATCTTCTGTACCAAGTCAATGGGCAGTGGCTTTATGTGATAATTAACAACAGCTGTGGAAATTATTCATTAAGTTTTAAGGGCAACATTATTTGTGATATACTTGGCCTAATTAAGACCAACAGCAAGCAAATGTGGCTACCTTGTGGGAAATTACTAATCTTGCAGACAGTACAGGACGCCTCTTGAAAAGTAAAGACTTATCAACTTACCTAGCTGAAGACTGGTTGATGCAGTTTGGTACATGAAAAGCTGGACATGAGCCGGCAATGTGCTCTCAGAGCCCAGAAGGCCAACCGTATCCTGGGCTGCATCAAAAGCAGCGTGGCCAGCAGGTCGAGGGAGGTGATTCTGCCCCTCTGCTCTGTTCTGGTGAGACCCCACCTGCAGTCTTGTGTCCAGCTCTGGGGTCCCCAGCACAAGAAAGACATGGACCTGTTCAAGTGGGTCCAGAGGAGGGCTACAAAGATGATCAGAGGGATGGAACACCTCTCCTGTGAGGAAAGGCTGAGAGAGCTGGGGTTATTCAGCCTGGAGAAGAGAAGGCTGCAGGGAGACCTTATTGCAGCATTTCAATACTTAAAGGGGGCCTACAAGAAACATGGGGATAGTCTTTTTAGCAAGGCCTGCTGTGACAGGACAAGAGGTAATGGTTTTAAACTAAAGCAGGGTAGATTTAGACTGAACACAAGGAAAAAATTTTTCACGATGAGGGCAGTGAAACACTGGACCAGGTTTCCCAGAGAGGTGGTAGATGCCCCATCCTTGGAAACGTTCAAGGCCAGGCTGGATGGGGCTCTGAGCAACCTGATCTGGTTGTAGATGTCCCTGCTCATTGCAGGGGAGTTGGACTAGATGACCTTTAAAGGTGCCTTCCCACCCAAACTATTCTATGATTCTATACCAGGGGGGTTGGGGGATTTCTTATCGGCTTCCAAGAAAAAACAGCAATCCACTCTTTCAGTAACCTGCACCCAAAAAACAGTCTCACTACTGTACCTGAAGGATCACGCAGAGGAGCCATACCCACACAGAAACCCCAGCTAAGGACACATATCACCTTGCTTCAGCCCTGACCTGCAGCTTCCACACCTCAAGTCCTATTCCAAGGCATCAGCACCACAAGCAGAGCCAGCAACAAAACCAAGCGTTAGCAACCTTCAGCTCTGTGGTGGGAGCCACAAACTTGTAATGCAAGATGAGGCTAATAATATCTTTTGGACACATGGGTTTGGGTAACACAAATGACATGAGGGTGATTCAGTTTAATTATAAACTTCCTGTTAGAAATATCAAGGTTCCTCTGATAGCACTGGCAATTATTCCTCTGACTCATCCAGCTGTTGCCATAACTAGGCAAAATAAAACCTTCTTTGATCCTTAAGGTACAAATAATTAAAGAAACCATTATTTTGAAAGAGTACCTGGCATTTCGTAGTTACTGAAACACCAAAATAAATAGCAACATGCAGAGAGATATACGGCATTCTGCTTGGGGACCGTGGCTTTTATTACAATCTGCACTCCCTGAAAGACAGCAATAAAACATCCATCCATCCATCCCTCGTGTGGAAGAGGCATATTAACTCCCCACCCATACATGCTTCCAGTGAGGTTATCCTACATGGCTGGATGGATGATCGCTAGTCAAACATGACTAAAGTCCATACCCTCCAGGCCATTCTTACAGGGTGAGGAGTTCAGAAAGTCTTGCTCATTTGATATGTAGGCTCAAGTTTTCCTGAGAGCATAGATCTAGAGGCCCAGACCTCAGAAGCAAAGGAGCACCCAGGGCCAGTGCTAAGGTTGTAAAACACCCCACAAAACACACTATTTACCGTCTTGCACAGTGAACCCCACATCCCAGGTAAGGGTGCAGCCCACCACCGTCCCTGTTCCGCCAGTTATCTGGGAAGAGCCTCCCACAGACGGAGGGATGATCTCCAGCCCCACACAGGTGACCTGCATGAGCAGAGCAGCCCATGTAGCATGCCTGGCCAGACTGGACATGCACCTGAAGATGGAGCAACTCTACACACCCTCAGCCCAGCACATTGGACCAGCTGCTGGTGCACACTCTTACATCTCTCAAACCTGCATCCCACACTCATCCAGCCAGACACCCTCAAGCCTTAATTGCCTGAAGTCCACTAGTCACTTGGCTCCTGGCTTTTCGAAACTGAAATTTTCACCCCCAGTAGAAAAATTTAAGGGTGCTACACCCCTTCCCTATGAGAACAGGGCCCTTGTCCCCAGGCCTGGGCAGGGAAAGCTACTCATGGTAAATGGAGGGGCAGGAGGATAAATCAGCCCATACCAGCCCACAACAAAATGATGCTGAGCCTCTCCTCCACCTCAGCAGGGCTTCCTGTGCAGAGCAAGAAGCTCCCTCCTTACCACAAGGCTCTTGGGGCTCCCAAAGCAAAAAAGGTTGGGTTTTGGTTTTGTTTTTTTGTTGTTTTGGGGGTGGGTTGTTGTTGTTGTTTTTTGTGGTTTTGGTTTTTTTTGTTTGTTTGTTTGTTTTGGTTTTTGGGGTGTTTTTTTTTTTTTTTTTTTTTTTTTTTTTTTTTTTTTTAAACCCACCTCTCAGGAGGTCTAGAACAGGATTTGCAAAGCCTCAGGACCAAGTGGGCTCCCGCAGCACACAGCAGAGCATCACCCTGAGCTCCTGGGAAACATTAAGGCAGCAGCTGGTTAATTAGGGTAGGGTTTGCAAGAGCCTCACCCCCTGCTCTCACCCTCATTACAGACAATACCAAGTTGTGCCATTCACTTCAGCAAGGGCAGAATTAAGTCATTTGTGGTTCACTGTAGCCCACTCGTTCCTCTTGATAAGTCTCTTGTCTCTCTTTGGCACAAACAACTTCAAAAGCTCATGAACCCAGTTCCCAAGTCATACACAAAGGTGAGACTTCCTTTCCAAGCCCCTTCAGCGAACTCTAAGATGAAGCATAGGCCATTACAACCCCCATAATAGTACCCTTGCTAATGACTTCAAGGTCTATTTTTTTCCATCACTCTGTCTTTTATTTTATTTAAGAACTTGATTTTGGGAAGTACAAAAAGCCTGATTTGCAAAGATGCTGTGATTGAATTGGGGGAGAAACAGATGTACAGCTTTTCTGAAAATCACATCTCACACTGTGAAACCAAAGACCGAAAAATTACCAGTGAGAGCTCTATTTTTAGCTATTCTGTGTCATAATATTCACCATTCCTGAGCAAACTTTCTGGCAAATATTTAGAGTGAGGCTCACAACCCCATGCTTTGCCAACAAAGCACAGCAGTTACCTGGGGCAGCTGTAGGCACAGCACCTGCAGCACTGCAGACTGTATTGCTTCAGCCTGTTACCATGGCACTTTTATTTGGATTTTGCCCGTTTGCACATGTAGGATGCAAGATAAACCTTTTATTTTTTTAATATGTGGTGAGCAGGGCACAACTGACCCCAAATAAAATGATTTAAAGGTCTCACCTAAGTCAGGGGAAACTGTGTTTTCACAGCCAGGCCTTTGTGACAGCTCTGAACCACACTTGCTGGCTGCAGGAGAGCTTTTCCTGGGTGGGTGTAGGTACAAGCCACGCTCAGAGGCAGATGCTGCTGCGCCCAGGTGTGGCGTGGCTGCAGCAGGAAGAGCCAAGGCTGGGCACCGCGCTACAGCAGGCTCCATCCCATGCTAGCAGCCGCATCTCCAGCATCACCTCGTGCCAGCACCTGTATGAACACATGCTTGGTCCTCAAAGCTGCATGGGTAACCACACTGTAGGGAACCCCCTGCAGTTGTTCAGAAGATGACATCTCCATTTATAGCACAGTGCATTTTAAATGAGCTACCAGCACAAGAATACACTGTTTTCTCAGCAAGTGAAATGCACCCTTCAGGTGAAGCCACTGGGAACCACCTTCCACCCGAGTTCCACATCACCTAGTGCTTTGTTCAGCAGCAGGGGGAGGGCATGCACCAATGTTCAGACCTACTAAACCCACCTTTAACACCTCACTCTGTGATTGCACCCAATATAAATTATTCCTGGACTGACACTACCCTGAGCTGAGCACCAACCCCAGTTAGAGGATTTGCAGGACAAAAGAGCAAGCCCTTCTCTGCCATCTTCTCATCACACCCAGCCATCCACCCCATTAAATCCATCTGCTTGGATTGTTTTTATCTGCTGAAGGCTGGAAGGAGAGACATGACCCCAATTCCTGAGGGAAGAAGTCAAGAGTAACAGGCATCAAGATCTCTCCCTGCTGAAGACACTTGTGGTTGCATCCCAAGAACTCCTTCTCTACAGGACCTATACTACTTGTTTGCTACAGCCCCAGCATCCCAAAAAAAGAGCTCAGCACAGTTCAGAAAGGGCACCCAGAGCAGTGGGTACAGTAGATCACTAATGGAGTTCTAGCATTCATTAAAACACATAGGTCATCAACTAGAAAACCATTCCCATGCTGAGCTGTCATGTTGCATGGTGAAATTAAGCACATACAATGCACTTCCATGTAGCCTCGTGTGTGCGAGGTTACAAGAGAAACACCCATGATGCAGAACAGGCAGCTGCCCAAAAAACCCAGCAGCCCATACCACATTAAAAGAGAAAGTCTGCTATGAGATCTTGTGCAGAGCAGGATTTGCACTTGTAACCACACTGTGGGGATGTGCACGTAACCTGCACTCAGTAAGCGAGTATGGCCCATACCTGTACTCACACAGGGAGGGAGAGCCCCAGCAGCCCAGCTTTCCCCCCGCTGTGACAGTCACCTCGGACTTCATAAGCAGGCAGTGCTTGGCACCATTACCTGAACTGCTGGAGCAGCTGTGGCTTTCTTTACCAATGAGCCCCCCTGGTGACAGCCAGATGTAGTGCTTGCAATAGGTAACATGCAATCCAGCACAAATTACTCCAAAACAAGCTTTTAGATTAACTGCTGTGGCCGGGGCCTAACCCAAAGAGAAATAACATTTGAATTAGCAGAGAAACCACGTGCATACGGGCAAGAGGAGGGGATGGAGCACCCACCTGAAGACCTCCTCCAGAACCAGGCATACCACCCCCAGGGACACACCACCACCCTGTCAGCCAGCCCCTGCCTGCTCACCTCAACACACCCACTGGCACCAGCTGCATGATCATTTTTAGAAAGCCCATTCCTAAATGGCTCCTTCAGGCAAAATTACTCCATCGTGAACCACTTTGCCTAAGCCACAAAAAACTCACCCCCCTCAGGGAGCCTGAAAAGCTACGCCTGAATGTATATGTGTATTTAAATGTGTCTCAATCTGGTTTTGCATGTGTTATTTGGGGATATAAGTGGTGAAATCGCATCTGCTTCTTGACTATCTACACAGCAATATTTAACATTTTATTTGAAACATTTTTGCTTTAATTAATTTAAATGCAACCCAGCCATTCTATTATTTCATGTATAATCCCGGGGATTTAGTAGTGGAAGTACAGTATTGCAGCTAAATAATGAAAAGGTGGCAAGATTAAAAACTTATCATAAAATTAGCCTACTTAGCACAGTAAATAGCTTTTCAATTTGACAAGGGATAACCATTTTATGGAAACATGTATTAAAAAATAATCCTGTTAGGATGCCCAATGTTTGCCAGTCTTAGTTCACGCACAGCAATAAACCCAAATTGGAATAACTTTTCCAAAGTCTGCATATCTGTACATGTTTACAGTATTATCAAGAGCAACTGTAATAGTTATATCAATAGAATGAAATACAATTTTCAGGAGCAGTAATTGAAACAGCAAAGTTATTGCTAAGCCTTCAATAAACCTACAGTGTGTTCTGCTTAAAGTTATTACAGAATCCAATATACAATTAATATTTCTGTTCTTTTAGGAGTGAATTACATTTTAGCTCTCCTTATAGCCGAGATTGCATATAAGTGGCATCGTGGAAATTTACAGCCAGAACAGACACTGAATGCTTGGCCAGGCTAACATTTCTGTGTTGTGAAATGCTCATTTCTAATGCACTCCCTGCCTCAAAACACTGCTTCTCACGTTCGTCTAATGACTGCTCATTGCCCCACAGCTTCCCTGCCAAGCCACTGCTGTCTGCTGAATGTTAACTTTTAAAGCAGAGAAAAGTAAGGTTTGGGCTTTTTGGTTTTTCTTTTGGGGGTCATGTTAGCATCACCCTGAAAATAAATTCATAGAAGATAGAAATCATTCAATTAAATACCAAAGAGAGAGAGAGGTGTATGAAAATCCAGCTGTCAGCATATTCTCTGCTACTTACAGAACCAAGATTAAGCTAGAGCAGGTGGCAACGCAAGACTGCTATTTGTGTCCTGAACTGGGAAAACATTTCAATGTCTCCCAGAGCAGAGATCAGGGCTGGGAGGATGGAGATCCATTCTGAAGCACCGACACAAACACGCTTACTGAAAGCTCCTGGATCACATCAAAACAAAATCATTACATAAAAGAGCACAAAGGAAGTGATAAAGTCACCACAAAAAACACCGCTGAAGCCAAATGCCTCATCTTGATTTTGAATCACATCAGAGCTTTGCTGGTTGAGTATTTCAGAGATAAATTCTGACAAAATATTTTCATTTTAACGAGGCAGCATCTTCCAAAGGGAAGAAGGAAAGCTTTGGCCAACACAGGTCACAAGACAGACTGGCCGCAGTCCCTGGCAGCGGAGCAGCGCACGAGGCTGCGCAAGGATGCTGGACAGCACAGGCAAAGCAGGGCTTGGTGCTTGCTGTTGCTTGACCTAGATCTGCATGAGCTTGCATCTGCCTCTGAGCTCAGTCATTGGGGTAACGCCTTGGAGAGCATCTAGGAGCTGGGTTCTGACAGCTGACTAAAAGGACAAGCAAGGTAGGCAGCTCCCTACCTAGGAGAAGGATAGGAAAAACACCTGGCAACGTAGCTAAAGGTGTCAGAGAAGGCCAGCGAACTATGAAATAAAATGCCGTGTAAGTGGTTAGAGACGCAGATGAGCATCAAGTGGGACTTTGAAATGAATGTAAAAGAGTCACTCCACTGTCCTCCCCTGGTGCTTTAGCCCAAGCAGCACCTTTGGAGCCCGGGAGCTGGAGGTACACTTTCTCCAGGAACATACGCAGGACACACTTACACTGCAAGAACTGGTTTGCCTAAAATATTAGTCCATCTGCAAAAGATACGTACAAGTACCTTCCTCTGGGGCCAAACACCTGTCTTTAAATGACTAACTTAGCAGACTGGTTTAGTTACCCCACAATTTATTTGGATGCCATGAACTGGCTCAGTTACCTGACAATCCATTCACTAGATGAGGATCTAGCAAAAACTAAACTCTACCACACTGCTAGGCCTGATCCAAGGGGGAGCAAAGACCACCCACGCCATCCCGGATTATATCAGCAGCACTTCACAGTATGAGAGGCTGTAACAGGAGTAGCAGCACCCCCTAACCCCAAAGGGAACAGAAACACACAGCTCAACTTTTTTGGAAGCTCAGCACTCCCAAGATTTGGACACCCAAGAACTGCAAACTCCTCCCTACTTTAAGCTCAATCCTACAATACTCAGGGAGTACAAATTACTTACCAGTAACTGGTAGCAGAAACTGGCCTGGGATGCTTTTTTCCCCAGCCTGCATTTCAGAAGCACCAGTGTGTATGCAACACCGGAGTCTTCACCCTTAGGCCAAAAGAAAAACCTCAACACACAATTGCTCAGCATCGGGCAAATGCTCCCAAGTGCTGTATGGCTTAAGCATCTCCTAGTAATTCACTGTAATCATCTGATGAACAAAGCAACATTTCCTGTGGCACAAACTGCACACTGTATTATAACCAGGGAAAAAGCAGAAAAGGGATTTGGTTATTGGAAGGAATTGCAAAGCTGTTCTACTAAGGTATTTTTCTCTATATATTTTAAATTTTAAAAAATTACTAACAGCAGGGGGAAGAAAAGGTATTCATTTTAAATTCTTTCACCCCTGATGCATCCCAGAATTTGTACTTGCAGAGAGAGAATAAGCATCCACAGCAGGGAGGGCTTTAACGCAACCCATTCTGCTGGAGCATGAAGCTCTCGCCTTCACTCTGTTTTCCAGCAGATTCAGAAACCCAGTGTGCTGTGGGAGAAACCTAAAGTTAGGAGCCAAAGCCCCAGCTCTGGTAGCCAGTCCATGCCCTGGGATTTGCTGTTCACTTGGCTTAATCCTCTGGATCGTGATGGCAACAGGTTTCTCAACCAATACCCAGCAGAGGACCAGTAACACCCCGATGTGGGAACGAAAACGGGTGTTCCTTCTCCATCGCACCCAGCATCGCCCAGCTACATCTAAGGGCAGATGCCCAAACACCACCATTTTTCTGCTGATCAATGATGTCAGCAAGACCTCATCACTGAAGTCCATGATACGCTCTAAAGGGATAAAAAGTTTTCCCCCCATTTCTCTGCAGGCTCAGGAAGTTGCAATATTATTACTGCAAAGATCAGTTGGGCATAACTTTAAAAGTAAAACCACTGTCTGACACAAGGATCTGACAGACTTTTTTCTCCTGTTAGCTTAATCTTTCAGCCATTCTTTCATATAAAGACTGTTTTACCACAGAAACCAAACGACTGGCTGTGCTGCATAGATCATAGGATCTCAGTAACACTCCCAAGGGATGAATTCCTAACAAAAAACTAGCTGTCCATCAGCAAACAGGACACAGGACTTAGCTCTCCGTAACTCTCAAATCCTTCCTGATGAAAGCATTTACTTCTCATAATTCATTATGCACAAAAAGACAGGCCAAAGCACCAAGAGGTAATCAACAGCTTAAAATAAAGCGAGCCATGGCCAACTGTGAAAAGTAGGCTTTGAATGACCACGACTCCATTCATTTACTGCTTTCCGCCAGGCAAAGTTTCTGATTATTGACTGGTGCGGAGGAAGCAGTTACCCTTCAGGGATCACACCAGCCTGTTAATATGCCTTCAGATTTGCAGGCTGGCTGTGCCCTGCTGCAGGCATGAGCAGCTGCAACTGTTCTCTGACCTCTTCTGGGCACAAATTGCTATAATCACTCCAGGAAATTTGAGAAATCTGGGGATTTTCTTTTTGTCATTACACTCTAATGTTGCAGTTGCTTCCTGAGGACAAAGCTGACATTAGGTTGCTGCTCTTACTCCTCCACATCGCCTAAGGTTTTCAATGTTTGACATGTAACCTGAAGTGAAAATGTGTCAATTGAAGAGTTATGGAAGCTTTCTTGCCTGAACCCATGCATTTCTTAACAAATTACAGTAGGAAATAAATATAACAAGAGAAACTATGCTTGATGTTACTGTTCTTCCATTTTATCTGCTGCTATTAAAAGCCATTAATTTTAACAGCAATAAAAAACACAGGGGACAGCTAGGGATCAGTTCTGCATAAATTAGACAGGAGAGTGTTGCACCACCAAATATATCCGGTTTTACTTATCCCTCAGTATTTTTCTCCTCTACTAGCTTAATCGCTTTTCACTTGCGGCAATTACTGTGCCAGAACCCCTACTAGACAGCTGTTCTGATTCATACATGGATAAAAAAATCAGCACTTTCGTCACTTCAAATCTCCACTGGTTCTCCAAACTCCATTCCAAAACATATACTAAAGGGTCAGTTCAATTTTTATTGAAACTTATTTTTCAGAGTATTAGTTTATTTTTTGAAAGAAATAAAAGATTGTTATCTCCTCAATGCTTAAGAGGATGAAGTGTCAAAAAACTAGCATTCTCAGTTGAATTGGAAAGTAATCTATTTTCAGTAAACAAGTATTTTATCAAGACTTGGACATGATCTATGCAGACTAAGCAACAGCAAGACTTTTAAATCTTTGTGAGAACCAAGAATTAAAATAGGTGGGACCAGACGCACAACTTTTCCCCAGACTATGCATTAAAAACTGATGTGCATTATAGCAAGTACATAAACCAAAACTAAGTAGGCATTTAGACATCAGTGGCACCAGGATAAGATTAATACCAGACACAGCAAGTCTTGAATATTCTCTTGTCAAATCACTGCTAATTCTTATCTCTCTCTAATGCATCCACATCTACAGTATCTATTACCCTATAAGAGCAATGCTTGGCTAAAAGGGACATTCTTCCTACCTGCCATTACAAATGATTACTTTGCCATCACACATCCTTTCCAAGAAGTCCTTCTATATTATGTTGAAAAATACAGTTCCAGTTCACATCTCCCAGAATTAAGGATAACAGATTAAAGCTTTCTGCCCTAATAATTTCCATGTATCGATCCTTGGCACATTCCAAGAATTCAAGTGGGAAGAGATAGCTATAATATACCTACAGCCTACTCTCAGATTAGAGAAGTCTTACCCTTTTCTGACATTACTGAAGTAATAAAGTATATAAATTAAGAGATTTGAATATAAATTGAATGGTGCTAAATCACACTTAAGTCCAAACTGATCTCAGTACATTATCACCGTCTCATCTATGCTCTAAACAACACAGCCCTACACCATGAGTTCTGATGCTTTGTATCAGACTTAATTTGATGAAAGCTTTGACTGCTAAGAGAAGCCAAGAAAAAAACAAAGCCCAACTTGCTGAGAACAAAATGCCGTATTTAGCCAGAAACCTGCCTAACTTTAAAAAACAAGCATTAAGTTTCAGTGCTTCAAAACGATCTGTGGCTATCCAACTTAGCATGTCCCTATTCCAGTTCCTAATGTATTCTTCTCAGACCACTGCAATCACTGACCTGTTACCACCACCAGCACTGCAGGGGCATTAGAGAGAGACATCTGTTAACAGTCTTGTATCTTCTACTTTGAATTCCAGACTTTGGGGCTTGGGATTTTTTAATTATTTATATTTTTTCTCCCTAGGATAGCCTTGGAAACGTACACATCCTGCTAACTTCACAGACCCAGGGGAAGAACAGTCACACACCATCACCTTCAGTGCAATCAGGAGCAAAGACCAGCAAGTCAGTTTTATACCAAGGCAGCATCTCTCAAAGAAGCACCATATATATTATACTTCAAAAGAGGAAGCACTTTAGTAGAAAGAAGCAAACTCCAGCATTCTTTCCTTTCAAGGAAATGCTTTAAGTTCTGCAAAGTTCATTTTCCATATCAACTACACTTGAGGAAGAAAGGCAGACTCGCAGGACATTCTTTGTTAGTTAGGCATTAGATTAGATCATGGAATAAACTCCTTTTGTTCACCAAGACAGTAGCTAATTTCAGGTCTATCCCACTGTTATTTAGTCTCACTGCAGATCACCTGCAGGAACTCTAGTATGAGACCAGAGGGAACTCCTTCACAGACCATATGCCCTTACCAAAGTTGTATTAAGCATACTCATTCCTGTTGCTCCACATTTAGTGTGGAATAACAATATTGCAGCACATACTTTGTTTTCACTACTGTTATGTATTAAAACCAAATCTTAACTGCATGACGCAGAAGCTAAGAATACTGCTCCAGCCTGAATTAGCTGAATTTACCCTGAAACACCATCCCTTGAGTGCAGTCGATCTGAAAGTCAGAGCTAAGCATAACAATTTCACTTGACATCTACCAACCACATGAATGAGCAGCTATTTCCTGCAGAACTTGCGTTTCCTCGGCAAGTCAGCAATTCAGAAGGAAATTAACACATAGCTTTGCCCATTGGAGCACTGAAGCCAGTACAACACTGAATCCAACCAGCTCTTTATTACCATTATATGAGATACTGTTCCCAGATATTAAAGAAAAAGCAATTAAGTCCAAAAGCCAGCTGCATGTTATTTTTCAGTATCCAGAATATCCAATTTATTAAGTTCTTCACCTTCCGTACCAGGTTTCTTCCTATTCTTCAATAGATTTCAAAATCAATATAGTTGGATTCACAGCACCATTTTTAAGTTACATACCCAGAAAGAAGCACAAATCATGGAAGGTTAGGTTGCAAAAGTCTAAAAATTTAGTCCTGCATTTTACCATTGTTGAGTATTACAAGACAGTTCTTTATTTTAAACATTAAAGTGCCAGGTTTATGTACAAACTATTAAAACAATAGTAAAAAAGGTAAACTTAAAACCTGCTAAGAAAGCAGTGAGGTCATGTAGTTGCCTCCAGAGTTTTTTTACAGAGTATTCAGCAAATTTAAAACTAGAATTTCTCAACTGCTCCTTTGTTTATGGGCAGAACAGCAGAAGCCGGTGGTCACTGCCCATAACCTCCCATCTTGCAGAAGGAAAGTGCCTGTATCTTTCACAAAATGGAGTAGCATACATTGGAAGAGATACATCTAAACATTCTATGAATTAATACCATTGGCAAAGTCTAATAAAAAGGGATTTTACTGCTGGAGCTACACTAGCCTCCTGAAAAGTACCAATATCACCACACTTTTCAAGAGTGGGATTTTAGTACAGGAATCAAGTCACACTGTGACTCAGTGTATTTAATGTTTCGCTGTAAACAGGGCAGCATACATACTAACTCATATCATCTCAGTTCATTCAAAATTCTGCATCCAGGGTGAAAGAGTTGTCTGTGGGCTTTGACATGACTCCCATCCTCTGATATTCACCTACTCGCTTCTCAAAGAAATTGGTCTTGCCTTCCAGAGAGATGTTTTCCATGAAGTCAAAAGGATTCTCCGCTTTGTATATCTGAAACACAAAGGCAATTGTATAGTCACTACAGGCGCTTGTGTCTTGAATACATGAGAGCATTAGAGATCAGCTGGAAGGAGTCTAACAACATCAGTGGGCTTACTATGTAGCAAACAAAATCTCTGCCCCAAGCCTTCTCTACTGTATTTGTTGCTGTCTTTTAGTAGACAGAAGCACAGAAACTCTTCTATAGCTGTTTTTCCAGAGCATCCTTTTGCTTTTCCTTCTGTGAGTCTCCAAGCAGGACCTAGCAGCAGGACTGCTAAATGGTTTTACAAGTTACATCAATATTGCTGCAGCCATTTTAGGATTTGGGTTTCTGGAGGAAGTTAAACTTAATATTATCTTTTTCCCATGAAAGATTCAGTGTATTAGAGCCTTACCTTATTAAATCCCAGTTCCAACATAAGCCGGTCTGCTACAAACTCTATGTACTGTTTCATTAAAGTGCAGTTCATGCCAATCAGCTTTACAGGCAGTGCCTCCGTCAAGAATTCCTGCAGATAACAGAAGCACTTCATGTACAGAAACTGGTATTCACTCTGTATTGTCTACATTAATTTTATATCCAACAGCTCCCCAGCTTTCTGCTTAATTGCTATCAAGTTCCTAAACAAGGAGCAGACAATTACCTGTTCTATGAGAACAGCATTCATGATGATTTCCTTTACTCTCTCCTCTGACGGTTTGCGTATCAAGTGCTTGAACATGAGGCAGGCAAAATCACAGTGCAAGCCCTGGAAAGAAGTTTCAGAAAATTATTTCAGCAACACTGATTTAAAAGAGCCACTCAAATCAGTAGCACAGAATAAATAGTCCAGTATCTAGGCACCATCTTTGCACTTCCACATTATTTAGTGTTATCTACAGACAACTTTCTACCTAACCGGAAAGAGGCATAAGCAAGTTCAGCCAATACCAGCTGCACTTGCTCCAAATGGCAAGGTATACTGAGTGCAAGAGTTGGTGAGAACCCTTAAACTACTTTAGAGGAAGTAAAACTACTTTTAGAGGAAGTAAAATGCTAAAGTTCATTCATTCTCTGCTGCAAGATCCACGATGACACGTTTGTACACTTTAGTGAGCTTTATAGACTGCCTGTTTCTAAACATACTCCTAGTTTAAAATATAAGCTCCAACTGAATGTCATTACTTTGAGCTACTGTGGCACATCACCATCTTGACTGCTAGAATTTGATTCATACCTCATCTCTGCTGATGAGTTCGTTAGAAAAAGTGAGTCCGGGCATTAATCCTCTTTTCTTCAGCCAAAAAATTGATGCAAAAGAGCCAGAAAAGAAGATTCCTTCCACTGCTGCAAAAGCTACTACACGTTCTCCTGTTAAGAAAAGATTGATAGTACTATCACACAGAAAACTTGACAGGATTAATACCCAGAAGTTGTGAATAGACCAGTGAACTGCACTCTCCAAGGACAATGAAGACATTTCTGCTCAAGTGTGCTATAGCTTGTCCTTAAAATCTATTACAGTAAAGGCTTCTGGTCATTAAGCAAAACTTTGAAAAAAGGGGAGGAAGTAAAAACTAATGAGAGTAGCTACTAACTAGCTGAAGCCAAGGCCCCTTCCCCCAGGTTAACCATCAATACCACCCTTTTTCAAAGATTGCACACTTGAAAAAAGCAATCATTTTGGCAGCTGATTCAAGTTAGTGTCTGCTCATCTTTGATTAAGTAAGGAACTTTGGCCATGAAGAATGCTTTAATACTAGTGAAATAATGATCTGTACCATCTCATCTCACTTTTGAAGCAAGACATCAAGAGTCAGTAAGGCAGAGGAGCTACAGCCTCCAACTGTATGTGCTTGCTGGAGATAGATGGCCAGTACAGTTCTGGACACGTGGCAGCAATTTACAGTTTGATCATATAGGCAGGCATATGAAGATTGCCACATGAGCTACCATTATTCAAAATGCCAGCAATTTTACAAAGATTCATGTCAGTAGCTCATTTGCAAGATGAAAATTATTTTCTTCATCTCCAGAGTTATACCAACATCTTACACCAGAGAGCATGCACTCTCCCTGTGACAACAATAATCCCTGTGAACTGTGAATTCTGGAGAAATGGTGGTTCCTCCATCTTTTTTAAGAAAGGGATTTCACTTTGCTTCCAATAGATGCACTCACCATATGTTGCTTTCTTGTCCCCAATCCAGCGCATGGCCCAGTCAGCCTTCTTTTTAACACACGGTAATGTTTCGATAGCATTAAAAAGAAATTCCCTGAGAAGGATAAAACTCATTAGGATCAGACATCAGCACAACTAGTACAATAAGCATTCACTGCCATAAATGGTCTTGTTCACTTACAAGTGCTCTCCACCTTCACCCTGATAATTAAGTCTCCTTCCCCATCTTGTTTTGCACTCATCTAGCTCTATTTCTACCCATCAACTACCTTTTCATCACCCACCCATCACATCAACACCAGTTCACATGAATTCCCATGACAACATCAAGGGGAGTACTGTTTCATTAAGTGTGGTACTTGAGCAAGGCTTTCAAAGCTACAGATCAACCAGCCTCCAATTTCCAGCGGCAAGGCACTACAGCCTTCATGTAAGCAGTTCTTCCTTTAACATTTACTGGGATTAAGCATCTCAGAGTAGAAATTACATGGTCAGTTTTCTACAAAGTAGCAGCAATTAAATATATCTAGACCGCAAATAACATTGGAATACCACATGACATTTTGCTCGACAGGGTGTTGGTCTGACAAGACAACACCAGAATAACTCAGTCCGGATGGCTCAAAGCCCTGTGTTTACCTTTAAGGTATCATTCTTGAATTGATTCATCTTGTTATGAAAGTTTTACACTTTGGTTTTATTTTTAATCAAGACCAAAAGCCACTTTTCTGCAAATGCAACATGCTTTTTTCCCCCTCAAGCAAAAGAGTCAAGAGAGTAAGGGCAGCACATATTATGTAAAAGTGCTAGCTGTTAACTAAATGCACAGGTTTTAGAGATGACATTTTAATAAAAGTGAGCTCATTCTCAGATAAGCTTTCCTACATAGCTTTCTACTAGCTGCAGGGGTTCTCCATATGAGCACTTACTGTAATTTAATGTACTCCCCTTATTTGACTGCTCCATCTTTTACATAGCTTCATTCCCTTATTTCAGTATTAAGTGGTTTCAGTTTCACTCAATCTAAGCGAGTTCTTGCTCATACACCTCAGAGGAGAAAGAGATTCTTAAGTAAAACTCCTCTTAAGCAGCAGTGGTATTTTATATAACTCTAGCTTAAATCCTAAAATTAGCCTTAAAGTCAGTGACTGATAGGCATCATTTAAATCCCAAAACTTTTGAACCTTTCATCATCAAGCAATACAAACCTCTCTTTAGAATCTTTAATGTAGGTGTCAATAAGAAGACTGTACATTTCTGAATGTATGTTTTCCATGGCAATCTGGAAGCCATAGAAACAACGAGCCTCTGTGATTTGTACTTCTTGACTGAACCGCTCCACCTAGAGGAAATAAAGGAGTGTTTGCAAAAGCATTTATAACTAAGCTGCACGTTAGAGGCATTGATGCTATAGAGCATCAATGTTAGAGGCTAAAACAGCTCTTGCTCAGCCCACAGAATCCTCTTCAGATTAATTCCAGACATGTGTTATTAACAGCTACACGAAGAGCAGTAGCCCTTTGCAGCTCCAAGCTGAGAGTTATTCTTTGGTCCCAAGAGAAATGGGAAAACTTCTTAGTTTTACTTATCCCGCATTAGTGAGAAGAGCACTGGGAGGGCAGCAGCAGAACAAGGGCTCTGAACCAGCCACGCGTTACTGTAAAGCAGCGCTCAGCGCCCCACGGGGAGGGGGCAAACTTGTGGATTACAAAAGCAACCCCAATTTGCTAATTAGCGTAAGACAGCATTACATGTTGTAACGCTGTAACACTACACGATCTAGCAAACAAGCTAGATCAGCCAGCAAGCATGTCAGACGTGTAGTTGTCTGGTTATCTTCACAAAATGATGTTTGTCAGGACTGTTTCTACACACTTACCAGGTTTTCATTGACAATGCCATCGCTGGCAGCGAAGAAGGCGAGGACGTGAGATATGAAGTACTTCTCCTCAGGCTTCAGGGACTCCCAGTGCTGGATGTCTTTGGAAAGGTCCACCTAAAACATTGCCAGAAGCAGCGATGAAATCAATGACGAGACGGGGATGTCAGGCAGGAGGCCGCACCGGAGCCCCGGGGCCGCCCTGCCGGGGGAGCCGAGGCCCGCCGCCCCCTCACCTCCTCCGCCGTCCAGAAGGAGGCCTCGGCCTTCTTGTACATCTGCCAGATGTCGTGGTACTGGATAGGGAAGACGACGAAGCGGCGGGGGTTCTCCCGCAGCAGCGGCTCCTCCGGCTCCTCCTCCGCGCCCCGCGGCACCTGGAGCGGCGCAGAGCGGCTCGGGCTCGGCTCGCCTCAGCGGCGGGGGCGGCTGAGGCGACGCCGAGCTTTGGCGGGAAGCTGAGGGGCGGGGAGGGGAAGGGAGCCCCCCGTGAGGGAGAGGGGCGCGGGCGCAGCCGCCGGCGGGGACGAGCAGGGGGAGAAAGGAGAGCCCGCCCGTGGGGGAGCGGGGGCGACGCGAGCCGCCGGGAAGGGAGAGAGGGGAGAAAGAAGGGCGGGCGCGGCGCCCGGGTGTTCCGCACTCACCGGCTTCCCGTCGCCCTCCTGGAAGATCTTGCGGGCCGCCTTGCTGGCCAGGACGCGGGCGCTGCTGAGCGCGGGGGGCTGCGGGGAGAGAGGGGCAGGGTGAGAGCGCTGCGGCGCGCCCGGGCGGGGAGCGGCAGGGAGGGCGGGCGGGCGCTCACCGTGTTCTCCTTGTCGCTCAGCGCCAGGTTCTTCATGGGCGACAAGCCCTTCGCGGGCGACAGGCGGGGCTGGTCGTGGCGGGCGGCGAGCGGGGCGCGGGCGGACAGCATGGCGACGGCAGCGAAAGGCGCGGCGGGAGCGCGGGACGCCGGCGCCGCCCCTTTATATCCCCTTCGAACTTGGCGCCAGAACGCCCGGCCGGCCACTCACAGCCCGCGCCGCGCCCGCCGCCGCCCGCCCCCGCGCTCCCATTGGCTGCCGCGCCGCCCGGGGCCCCGCCTCCCATTGTGGCGGCGGCGGCGGGCGGGAAAGACCCGCCCTTTGCTTTGGCGCCGGCGGAGCGGGGGAAAAGGCGGGAGAGCGCGGAGGCCCCGCCCCCGCCGGCCCCGCGTACCGCGGGATGGCGCGGAACCGGCTGTGGCGCACGGCGGGGACGGACGGGGGCAGAAACAGAAACGCAGCCCCGTTGCTGGCGGCCTGCGCGGTGTCTGGCACAGAGAGGGTTAGCTGCGGGTCCTGCACGTCATACCTGTTTTTAAACGGTTCGGGATGCGGTAGGAAAGTAGGGAACTTGTTTCCAGCTATGGGAACGGCCGTAATCTGGGTCTAAGGTAGAGATCTGGAAATGCCATGTTGCCCCCATCCCCGTCTTGCTCTCCCCCTCGCTTTTCTGGTCCCTCCTACCTACCGATTCGTTTTCACTTCCAACGCCGATTCCTGCACTTGGAGACAGGTTTCACTTTCTCGCATTTGGAGACAGAAATCGGCTTCCTGGAGAAACTGACGCCGTGTGCCACCATGTTTTAAATAAATAGCACAAAAAAGGGAGAACACAGGTATGAAGAGGTGAATATTCATCCTCTTTAAAAAGTCAGCATTTATTTTCTATTAATTAAATTGCCTTTATTTGAACAAAGTCATTTCCCTCATCAACTCCACAAAGGTTCTGCTCCTGTCAACCAAAATGTTTTCCCTGAAGCAGTTTTAATGACACCAGGAGCTTAATGAGACTTGGAGGCTCTTGGGCCACGTGGGATGCGCAATGTCCTTGAATGACACTAAGTGGTCGCTGCCGGCTGAGCACGCGGTCCCGGGGGACGATGGGTTACACGGCCCAGCGCTGCACTGCGCTTGGCTGGAAGAGAAGCGGGTAGGCAGGAGGGCAGCGGAAGACTGACCCCTCGGGGGAGTCAGTACGGTCCTTTCAACTGTATAATGATGCTATCTTAAATTGACTGCTGTAATGAGTAGATCTGGAAGAAAACCAAGAGTACTCCCCCCTGGCATCACCTTCTGAGACTATAAATTCAAGTTGATTATTCATTTCAGCAGGTCAGTGCCAACGTCACAAATCTGGGTCTGAGCTCTCCTCAGCTGGGATGTATCAGAAATGGCCAGCAGAGAGATGAGGCTTGTGGTATTTATGGGTCCTGTCTAGGACCTCGGACTGACGCTGGCACCCACCCAGGAGATGTTCTGTGGGACCTTCTGGGCTAAACATACATCCCAATATACAAATCTAAATACACATCTCCATCCCAGGAGAGTGAGCACCGCAAAAACCCCCACCCTAGTAGGCAGCCTGGGCAGACATGGACATGCTCCTGCTCCGCTGCAGGAAAGCGGGTCCCAGGGGCAGGAGGGGCAGGCAGCTCCCAAAAGGCTTGGCAGCACCCACTCAGTGCCCTGCTATCTCCTGCCAGCTGCTGGGGGGGCTGGCAGAGAGCCACAACAGCACCCTCCCGCCCCAGCCCAACTCTTTTACCCTCCCACCCCCATAAAGGACCCCAAAGCCACCAGCCCACAGGCCCTGGGCTGCCGCCAAGGGCTGTCATGATGCAATGGTCATGCTATCACTGCTGCTCAGCCACTCTTCTCGGAAGCCCGTGGCAGGGGATCAAAGCCCTGCCCCAGGGACGATGGCTCTGCAGGGAGAGAAAACACCTGGCAGAGCACAGAGCGGGCCTGCAAGGAAGCGAGTTGGACCTCAGCATTGCTGTAGCTACAGCGAAATGGTATTTGGGAGTGCATGTTCACACTGAATTTTCCGATTATAGAAGTTTTGCCCAATTACATTTGTTCCTTGAGGCACATCCCCAAGGTTTACACACCACGCGCAGTACTTAGTCATGTACTCATGACTTCCATTTAGGAAAGACATGGACCTGTTGGAGCGGGTCCAGAGGAGAGCCACAAAAATGATCAGAGGGCTGCAACACCTCTGCTATGAGGAAAGGCTAAGAAAGCTGGGGTTGTTCAGCCTGGAGAAGAGAAGGCTGCGTAGAGACCTTATTGCAGCCTTTCAATACTTAAAGGGGGCCTACAAGAAAGATGGGGACAGACTTTTTAGCAAGGCCTGCTGTGACAGGACAAGAGGTAATGGTTTTAAACTAAAGCAGGGTAGATTTAGACTGAACACAAGGAAAAAATTTTTCACGATGAGGGCAGTGAAACACTGGACCAGGTTTCCCAGAGAGGTGGTAGATGCCCCATCCTTAGAAGCATTCAAGGGCAGGTTGGACGGGGCTCTGAGCAACCTGATCTGGTTGTAGATGTTCCTGCTCATTGCAGGGGGGTTGGACTAGATGGCCTTTAAAGGTCCCTTCCATCCCAAAGCATTCTGTGATTCTATGCTTCTATGTACCTACTATTAGTGTCATGGAGGAAAGCAAGCATAAGGAGCCCTCTCCACTTCACATACATCCTTCACCGTGATGCAACTGTATTTTGGGACCAGCATTTTCAAGCCAGCTCCTTTGCCAGAGCCAGGTTCAAGGCACCTTTGCAGTGCCAGCACTCAGCATCGCACCGGGGGATGTCAGCTGGCTCGTGCCCTCTCTTTGGGCATGTGAAAGGATGCTCTGCTCTTCTGACTTCTGGCCCAGAGTGGGGTACTGTGTGTTTAAAAAAAAAAAAAAACCACCCCAAAACTCTGGTTTCACGCCTTCTTTGTTTACAGGAATTTAGACACTCAGAAAGGTGGAACTAAGGGCAGCCCGGGGCGAGGCGGGTGTCGGGTGTTGTGTAACCGTGCTGTTTGCACAGGTCCCCCTCCAGACTGCACACCGTGGGGTCTCAGCCAGAAGAGTGACCCCGGCACCCTGGCATGTCTCATCAGCCCCAGGTGGAGCTCAGCCACAGCCTCTGCCTCAGTTACTGCTGTTGTGGTACCCCGTGCCGGCATGGCAAAGCCCCTTCCCACCAGGCACAGCTTACGCCCCCCGAACCTCACATCCCCATCACACGTCTGCTTCATCATGGTGGGTACTGCCTTGGCTCTCAGCTGACCTACCTGGTGGCATCTGGTAATGCTCAGGGCAGGGTTTTCCTTGCTCAGAGGACTGTTTTTCTTCCATTTTAATGCAGATTGCCTACAGGACAGATAGACAGTGACTCCAGGTTGCTGACTGCCTCCCACCACTGCAGTGACTGGTCTAACTGATGAAAGCTGGTGAGGATAACTCCATGGGAGACATGGGCTGACTCATCACTAGTTGAGGACACAGCATTTGCTGACGGTTTTCCCCTGATTTGGGGAAGGTGATTTCTTTGCATGGCCTCATCCAGCCACGTTCATCCATGCCAAATCCTGAAATCCTCACCCATTGCTCAGTTTGGCAGGGTTGATATTTGTATAAAGCATCATGCTGGAGGGTCCCTGCTTAGGCCTGCAAATCCCAAAGCCTGAGTTTCACATGCAGCAAAATCTAAATACTCTAAATATAAGATGAGAGAGGGTGAACAGGAGGAAGCCATCAGCCAATACCGCCAAGGTGACAAGCGGTGGTCTCAATGGCCACCACTTTCTCCAACAGGTTTGGAGGTAGCCCTCAGCATTTCCTCACGCGCTCACCCAGCTGTGATGAGGAGAAGGATGCTCCGCATCTCCCCAGAACCAATCCGAGCCATAAGGACTAGACCAAAGCTTCAACGGTTTGAATGAAAAATTTGCCCAAATAGTTTGCCTCCTTGTTTAGAGGTGTTTTATAATTTGAGGATTTATAACTCGAGGTAGGACTCTGCAAAAACTGAGCTGCAGGGCTCTGCCTGTTGAGCCAAGGCACTTTAACAGACTGTTTCACTGAGAAATCTAGAGCAGAGCAAAACAAAAATCTTTATTATCTTGATTCTGGCTGGATATTACATTTGCCAGTGCATCTTATTAATTTGCAGGGCTGAAAGCACCATCATTAGCAACCTGCTTACCTGATGACCAGCCTCTCTGAAGGTAATGAGTGGCTGTTGAAAAGCAAAGTCCTCACATGCCTAGCATCCCCACTGTCTAATTTTTTAAAACCATATTTCTTGCCTATTGAAGGTCCTTACCCACCACTTACAATTCTCAGGACAAAGTCTGCGGGTAATATATGACCACAGGGGCTTATAATGGTGTAACTGGATGTGGTGTTTCTTCGCTGTTCATGAAGCTGGATACAATGCTCCAGACACAGTCCCACAAGTGCCAGGTAGAGGAATCAACATTAAAAGACTTTCAAGAGCTGGAAAAATCAAGCTTTCCAATCAGCTGGTCATCGGCGGTCAGTAATGTAGAAGAGCACAGCTGATTTCGGTGCCTTCCTCAGGCACATTGTGGAGCTGGAGTAGCAAGACCCGGCACTGCATTCACACGTGTGCTCAAGAATGTTGTCACTCGTCCTTTCCGGTAGCACCACTGTCTTGTTTCCTGCAGCAGAAGAAGGCAATGGCACCAGCAGAAGACTTTTGGCCCACCATTGACTTGCCTCAAGCAGGTTTTGGTCTTGGCTCCTGTACTCCGATCATAGAGAATGTGGCTGATCTCTTGCCACACATGGAAAATTACAGGTCATTCCTGCTCCAGCAGCCTGTCAATCACTGTGGACGAATAGTTCAGTGAACTTTCCTCAGGGTTACATTCCTCAGCAGTTACTCATCCGAAACTGCGAGGAAGGCAGCCCCAGGTCCCTTGTTTCTGGGCAGGCTCATGTTGTTTATGTCGAGCAGAGCTCTTGCTCAGCAGCATTTCTGATGCATCTCACTCATTGCTACCACACACACCAAGCAGTCTGAGCTACCCTTTCCCTTTTGCTCCAGAAAACAAGCTTGTCATCTTAGCAAAGCAGCCAGGAGCCCCCCTGTACTTCTGAATAGTTGCAGAGAAAACCAACCTCAAACCATGAAAGTCAATAACTAAGGAGACAAAGGCAGGACTGCAAATCATTTTTCTTAACCAGGCTAGTGGCGGGCAGCATGGTTATCACCCAAACCTTACTCATCTGCAGGGAAGTCCTGGTCCTAGGTACCCCCCATCCATGCTCTACCTGCTCCCAATTACCTTTTGTCCCCCAGAAGAGAAATGTTTTCCCTTGGAAGATGTAGATTATCTTCAACAAAGCGGACACCTCTTACCACCGGACTTTCTGGTGTATGCTGCTATCCCTACCCCAAGAAATCACCTAGTCAAGATTGGCGTGAAAGGATTGAGAAAGGATCCTGCCTCTTCTGTATCATTGCACATTTTCCTGGTGCAATCTGCCAGACACTTCCCTGCCTGAGAAGGTTCAGTATTTGTCAGGGCTCAATTGCAATTATGCTAAAAAAGGGACTGGGAAAAGCAGGCTCCTTCCATACCGTGTCCTGTTGCTCTGCCAGGGCAAATTTCATTGTGGGGTCTAGCAGTGACCCCAGGGTGATAGGATGAGGTGCAAGAGACTGTTTACCTGGCCAGTCCCTGTGCACAAACAGGCAGCAGTAGGAAAGATCCTGAATACTTTCAAGTAAGTGAAAGGTGAAATAGGCATATGCCTACGTACAAAGGCAGTAATTGACCCTAGGAATTGTAACTAGGGAAAAAAAGCAGTAAAATGGAAATTAGAAAGATAGAGGCAAGTGCCCACAGCACTCAGGGGACCATGAAAGCACAGAAAAGTGATTTTATATTGCACTTGCATTCAAAGGGATAACCGCAGGTGGATAAATTGATGCAGGACTGATATTAAATGACAGAGAGGCCTGTATGGGGATATAGGAGACAAAAAAAGATTGGCATCCGTTATCCTTTCGGCAGTACAGTCATGCTGATCAAATAAAATCCCTTGCTTTACAAGGGCACATTTGATTTACTGCTTCCTGACATTGAGAGGATTAAAACTAGTTAACTGATAGACTTTAGAAAGTCATTGTAGGGGCATATCATTACCAGCTCAGTGTCCTGAGATTGTCTGCAAAGTTTTCACATGGTAGATGTGGTGGTTGGTGAATAATGAGTGTAAAAGCGGCCTTTCTCACTCTGTCCTTGGTGTTAATGAGCCTAAATGTAAGATCACCTGCCTCTGTCCCGTAGGTAGAGGGATCACAGCCGGAGGCAGCACAGCTTCCCTCCTGCATGCGTGGGAGAGCATCCATGGGGCAGCCCCAGGGCGGCTCAGTTCAAGATTCAGCCACCCAAAGGCCCGTGTCTACCTGTGGGTGGTGTGTGTAGGCACTGAGGGTACCCGAGATGTCCTAAAGCATCCTGCCTGCCCTTGCTGACCCCTAAAGATCTTTCATACCTCCCATGTCACCCCTGCCAGCCACACATCTCAGCCCCCCTGGAGCCTCTCAAATGGCACCAATGTCCATATTTAGGCAACTGAGTCAAGCCATCAGATATGAGAGAGACAGACCTGCGTCTGGATATCTAAATGTGCTATCACTGTTTCAAACCGAACCCACTCACTGTGCCCAGTCCCAGCAGCAAAGGGATGAAAGGGTGTTGACAACGTGGGAGCAGTTCAGAAGACAGCCCCAGGGCAGACTGGAGGCTTCAAACGCCTGCCCTGGAGCAAGACACTGGAGAAAGCTGCCCTATGCAGTGCTACTGAGAGAAAGATGAGGAGCGACTTGATAACCACCCTGACCAAGCGATGCCGTAATCAATCAGTGGGGAAAAAAGAGGCATAAGATCTTACAGCTTTGAGCGGTAACCAGAAAGTGGGTTTCAGAAAGGAAATATTTCTTATCAATGGTAATTATGTGTTGAACCAGCTTTCCTGGGAATACAGTATATTTCTCAATTCCCAGTCATGATTTCAAGACCTCACATGACAGTTTTATTCAGTCACATTATGATTTGCTCAGCAGTTACTGGCAAGTTTTGCCGAGGGTAAAAGGATTAGGATAGATTATTCTATTAGTCTTTTTGTCTGGCATCCATCAAGATGCTCTTTCATTGCACAGCAAGCTCAAGGCCACGCCATGTGCTTAGTTCCCCCCAGCTGTGCCTGTTGGCACACCCAACTGAAGAAAGGGGGGAAAAAATCTTGAAGATAAAGTTTTAACAATGAAAACATCAATAAATCAATCACTGACATTTTGTTTCAGCAGAACAAGCTGATCTCATGTAACTTCAGCAGAAAAAAATATAAAACAGGAGACACCTCTTAGCCAACAGAGAGAGACCCACTGTACCTGCTCCACCACATATTGCCACATCTCCCGTTTGGGGGTTCAGTGACCTCTAGCATTTTCAGTGAAGCTGAGACACAACTAATTCCTTTAAAGGATACAGCATTTCCCATACTCCCTCCCTTCTAAAACCCTTAAACAGATCCACTCTCTCTTCCTTTCCCACACCAGTCCTTGGGGAAGAAGAGGGGTTATTTTGTTTTGTTAACAGATACTTTTCTGAAGCTGAATAGTGTTTCCTTCCTAGCAGGAGCTGGGAAAGCTTCCACTAAGCTTCCACCCTAGATCAATCACAGATGGATACAGCAAGGCGTTATATGACCATTCTTTGCCTACACTGCATTACAGAATTGCATCTCCTCTGCAGTTTCCTGCAATAGTTGCCTTCCCTGTGGCTCATCTTCCTTGTGTCCCCATCTCTTCTCTATTTTTTCCTGGTATTTTTCAGTGTTAGTTTTAAGTTCTCATCTATTCCCTTTTCTCCAGTGCTGCCACATCAATTCCTCACAACAAGGCAATTTGCACCCTCTTTCCCCTGGGATTCTGCTCCCTCCCCACCTCAGCCCTGGGGCTCACGTCTGAGCTGCTCCCGCTGAGCACCAGGCTCCCTCAGCCACTTCCAGCCTGATTTTCCCCAAGTTGCCCCAAATCTGGAGCCCAGTGCCTCAGCTCCCACCCTGTCACAGATCCCAGTTCAAAAGCAGCTTTGAAAAGCAGCACATACCCCATGCGTGACACCATCCCTTCCCTGGCAATAGTCCTGACATCCCAGGTACACATCCCTTATCGTAAGGCCTGATGTCTCCAGCTCCATGCAGTGAGGATACAGGTACATGACAGCCTGGGCTTGAAGTGGTTTCCTAAGGTCACAGGCAAAAAAGGGGATGAGACTGCTCCACAACTTCTAGCCTGTCTATCATCTCTTCTCTGCAAAGCTCAGAAATGTTCAGCTGCAAAGCTAATGAGCACAGACACAGACCTCAGAGCAGCAAAGCTGCATGGGGAGAGGAGAGAGGGTGCAGAGGATCTGTGCTGTTTGGACTTCGTAATCCAGTCTAATAAAGCCATAATCCTTCTTGGCAATCTCTGAGCACTACCTGGAGGGGGAGCAAGGCTTCACATGGCCTAGCAGACCAGATGTGCATGGGGTGAGGAGCAGGAGCAGAAGAGACCAGAGAATGGGGATCAGACACTTTGCCAGAAGACAGCAAAGACAGGCAGCAATCACAGCCCTGGGACTCAGCTCAGGTCTCCGAGGAGTCCAGGGTAATTTCCTGGGGGATGCACAGATGAAGGCATTTTGGTCTTCCAGGTCCCAGACACCACGTGCAATAATTGCGCTTTTAGCAAGCAAAACAACCTAGAGATGTTTCTCCTGGTTCAGATCACCCATTTTTGAACTCAGCCACTTGGACACGGAATAAAAAAAAAGAGATGGAAGAGCAGTGATAAGACAGAGGGCTGGAACACCTCTCCTATGAGGAAAGGCTGAGAGAGCTGAGGTTGTTCAGCCTGGAGAAGAGAAGGCTCCAGGAAGACCTCATAGCAGCCTTTCAATATATAAAGGGGGCTTACGAGAAAGATGAAGAGAGGCTTTTTACCAGGGCCTGTAGTGACAGGGCAAGGGGCAATGGTTTTAAACTAAAAGAGGGTAGGTTTAGATTGGACAAAAGGAAGAAATTCTTTATGATAAGGGTGGTGAGACACTGGACCAGGTTGCCCAGAGAAGCTGTGGACGCCCCATCCCTGGAGGTGTTCATGGTCAGGTTGGACAGGGCTCTGAGCAACCTGATCTCGTGGAAGATGTCCCTGCCCATGGCAGGGGAGTTGGACTGGATGATCATTAAAGGTCCCTTCCAAGCCAAACCTTTCTGTGATTCTGTGACAGGGGCAAGTGTTCCCCAGGAGGTTTCCAGGGGACATGTGTGTGGGAAGAGGGTTTCCCCTGTGCCTGTCCCCGGAGCAGGGACCCTCCGGGCAGGGACAGGAGAGGGAGCTCACAGGCCTCTGCCGCGGGGAAGGCACCCGGGGCGGCTGTCACCCCTCGCCCGTCTGCAGCACCCTTGTGTCTGGGACACAGCTCCCCATGCAGGATGGGGTGGGTGGGTCACGCATGACCCCAGAAGGAGATGGATAAACACTCCCTGCACAGCCCCACGTCGCCCAGGAGAGGATGCTGCAGACCCCACGGTGTCCCCGCAAACATCAGCGGGGCCAACATCAGCATCAGGCTTGAATATCTCTACTGGAGCCCCGCTGCTGAGGACACAGAGTCCCAGGAACCAGAGGTGGTATCTTTGCTTATTGCTCCGAGCCCCTCTGAGGCAGCACTCATCCCAGAAAGCTCTCCAGAGCTCAGCATCAGTGGCTTTGCAGGCTGCTTGCAGCTGCCTCGGACCACTGCTGGTGGATGAACACATGCGTGCACACACGCAGACAGCTCCAGTGAAGATTTACGCAGCCTATGGCAGGGTTTTGTAAGGGCTGTGTCCAGTTACATAGCACAGAGTGAAAGGAAAAGCAAATAATTAAAAATCCTTCATTCCCTAGAGACAAAAAAAAAAAAAAAAACCAATGCATTTTGCCCAGGGTTATAAAAGCTCCTCTCCTTCTCTCTTCTGGTGTCCCTGAAATTCATGCGCCCTGGTGCCTTTTTTTAGAAATAACATTAAAACGGCCCAAGCTCCTGCCAGCAGCTGCCCTGGCCCTGAGCAGAACGCACTCTCCTCATCTCGTGCTGGCAATTATCAAAACACTTTGCAAAGGAAATACCAGAGACGGAGATGAGCACTGGGTTAAATTCACACACCCCTGCACTCAGGTTTCCATTCTCCATATCACCTTCTCCCCTTTCCCCAGCTGATGGGCCAAAAGGGGTGCAAGCTGCAGCCTTGCTAGCTGAGTTGAGCTGACTTCAGCCACACCAGCTGTGGACAGGCACTGCACAGCTAGTCCTTTGGTACCACATATAGGGCTAGAGCTTGATATGTCTTCGCTAGATAAAGAGAATTCCCTCCCCTCTGGAACATCAGAATACTAATATTTATTAAAACATGGTGGTTTGGAGTTTCTCAGCTGTTTCCTTCACAGGTAACAACATTTGCAGCTCCTGGTGGAGAAGCAAATATTTCAGGTCACAGTGAGACACCAAACAGAAGTCTCTGCTGACAGCTCTGCCTTTTCCGCCTCCTGTGAGACCAGCCTGTCTCCTGTGTCTTCACAGAGGACCACTGATAGGGTTTTTCTCTTTCTGGCCATGTTTTAAGAGTCTTTTCTTTCAGTCTTAACCCTTATTTTCCTCAACAAAATCATGGCCTGCAATATGGGTTTTTGCCAGGGCACCTAGGAGAACATCTGCCAGCAGGCCCTGGGGGAGACTACGGGACAGGGTGACGTGTGGGAGCAGGGCTGGGTAGCTTTGTTCCCGAGCGATTCCCTGTTATCGCACTTATTGCTGTGTGGGAGATAATAAGATGGCGAAGGAAAGAAAGAAACTGGTAATACAGCTAAAATATCCTGGGAGCCAGAGCTCAGCCAGTTTCTTGTGGGGCTGAACAACCAGGGAGAGAGTCCTGCATCAGTGAGGCTGGAGCGAGCTTGGGGATGCACACCCTTCACAGCTCCTGGGGGTCGGACAGGACCTCAGGGCACGGGACTGCCAAGGGCGAGGGTCCCTCCATCCCACCCCTGCCCTGGGCCTGCCGTGACGCTGTATCTCAGCACAAGCACTCGCCACCCACCCTGAGCCTGGTCATATTTTGTATATTCAAAGCCATTTGCTTGGTACACGTGGAGAACAAGGCGCTGGTCGTGCTCCATGCTCCATGCTCCGTGCTCCACACATTGCACTACTACAAATCACCTCTTGATACCCTGTGATTAAGCTATAGCAATAATGCCAAAGCCCTGGGAAAGATGTGCCACAGGAAGAAAGCAGAAAAAATGAAGGACATCACCAGTTTCCCAGGTCCCTGCCATCACAAGGAATTAGTTAACCGCCAAACAAATGCATATTCACACAGGCGTGAAATGCCAAGAGGAGTGGTCCTCGTCAGATGAGAGCTAAGAGCAGGCCCTTGTCTCCCACAGTAATGCTAGTGATTAGGGAAAATATACATTAACTTCTGGCCGAGCATTTCCTGCTCCCACCACTGCCGGGAGGAAAACGTGCCTTTTCCTAATGTGCTCACGCTGCTTTCATATGGAAGCACTAACAAAAACACAATGTTGGTCCAGCGTGTCCTTTCTTGCAACGCTAAAAGGGAATCAGTTTGTCTCATCCAGATGTTTGGTGACTCTGAGGTCTCTGCTCTGCTCCTGGAAGCAGAGCTTGGGGTTGTGCCGGTGGCAGCAGCTCTCTGATGCTGTACACCTGCACCGCAGCGTGCACGGGTGGGCTTCGGGGGTGGCTCACGCCAGCTGGCAGGACTCTGCTGCTGAGGCTTTTCTCAGCCTCTATTTGTCAATTGGCTCAACATTAAAAAAGACATCTTCAATTTGCATCACCCAAAAACACATCAAGCCAGCATCTTCTCCAGTGCCTTACCTCCAGGGGAAGTCAGGGATCGTGAGGAACATAGTCCATAACTTTGGAGGGCCCACAACTGCTTCATTTTTAAAGTCAGTCCAACTGACTGCAGCCACAAATCGTGCAAAGTTTTGTTACATCGGGAAGAAAGCTGTATTGAGCTTGCCTGGCAAGCACAGGAGGAGCAACCGCAGCTCAGGAGAAGTTCATTACCTCTCTCAGTGGTGCTAAGCTGGCCCTGCTCTCATTTACCACAGACAGGTGAACGGCTATCATCTGCTCTGATGAGGCAGAACAGAAATATAGCAAACCCAGACATATTTAGCAATCGGGCATTTATACAAGTATCTGACGATGTAAAGAGTAACCACCATCCTGCTGTCACACCAAAAAAAGCATTTGGCTGCCTGCCTTGACCGTGGTCCAGGCCTCGAGGAGCACAGCGCAGCCATTGACACCTCCCTCCACCAGCTCTTACTCAGCCTCCAGAGTCAGCTGGGGCTTTTGATCCTAATTTTGTGGACTGAGCCCAGATTTCAGTGGGCAACTTGCAGTCCCCCTGCAAGCTACAGCTTGGCGAGTCAAGGTGAGAGCTGGGAACAAAGCATCGCTAACTTCTAGAGGCGATGAGGTGAACGTGGTTGTCTCCAGAAAATGCTGCAAAGCGTTTTCATGGCTCTTTGAAAAGCCTCCCACAATAGCAGAATTTCAAACCAACAGGGAGAAAACCCAAACCCTGGTACAGCACAGTGTCCAAGGGCAGGAGAGCAAAGAAACCCCCCCCCCATTAGGTATTCCTGAGATGGTTTTTACTCTCTGTCCCCTTCTCCGTCTGTGAAGTGGCAGGAGTGCCATAAACCCACTAAGGACTTAGCTGCCACCATCGCTGCTATGTGGGAGTGTTATATCCAGCACAGTGGGATGCAGGTGAGAGTCTGGAGAACAAACATCTCCTAGCAGGTATCTCAGTCCCTTATCCTCATCCCCATTCAGCATTAGACGTCCTGCAGGCTCACCTCTGTGCTTGCAGAGATGTGAGGGACATCTCAGTCCCTTATCCTCATCCCCATTCAGCATTAGACCTCCTGCAGGCTCACCTCTGTGCTTGCAGAGATGTGAGGGACATCGCGCCCCTGCAAAAGCCAGGAAGCACTGGTGCAAGCGCTCGGCCAAACGCTGGCCTCCCTCCTTTGGTTGCATGGAGATGGCTTTATCTGAACAAGGACTGCAGGACTCAGCCAGAGCCTGCTCGCAACCCCTGGAAAATCTTTCACAGCCATCGTGAGATGTGGGTGCATCAACCCCCTGGCCATTAATAACTCCAAGCCAGGTAGATTTAGGGCAGGGGCTAAAACCAGCCATGGCTCTTGCTGCTGAGGCAGCGGGATGCACGTCCCTGCTGTAACAGGCACACAGCAATGCTCTGCTTGCACGCAGCGTGTGTTTGCACGCAACAAAACCCACACTGGGAGCAGCTGGTGGGCTGCAGACCTCGGAGCTACTTCTGAAGCCTCAGGCAATGGCACGTCCCACAAGCAGGGGATTTTGTACCCAGTGCGGAGGTGGTGGCTGTGCCCTCGGGGGCTCTGGTGCAGCCCTCCAGTTGGCAGGGCTGGCAAGGGACCTTGCAAGCTGAAAGCCTCCATCTCCTGCCGCTTCCTAGGCTGCATCCACAGCATCCTCAAGGGGCTACAAGAAGCACAGGGGGGGACAGCATTCAAAACTGGGTGGCCACAGCCAAACCACCCAACAAAAGCAGTCACTGGTGGTGGTAACTCCCAGGGGACCAGGACCTGGCAGGGAGGGCAGAGTCGTGCAAAAGGAGGAGCCGCTGAGCTGGGCATCCCTCTCCATCCCTTCTCTTGAGCTCCTGGGTCTGATCCAGGCTCTGTGTCAGGGGCAGTGCTGGGCAACAGTCACCCTGGGTACCATCAGTGACATGTCCTGGTGGTAAATAGGGGGTTTCCCAGACATGGACCACTGTTACAGTCAGGTTTTCACCCTCCCTTGGTGCCTGACATTGGCTGAAGCGGTAGCCAGTTTCCACATACATCTGTGTTTCGAACGGTGTAGTGTCAGAGATGAAAGCACTGAGGGCTGCACCCCTAGGGTCTACTCCTGACTCCAAAAGGTGACACGCTTTAGATGTTCACTGTTTGAGAGGTGCTCATAAAAATCAGCATATACTGAGGTGGCAGAAAACAGTGACTTCTTTCACCAAACTGGACAAAGGTTTCCCTGTTCATTGTTATCTCCTTTTCACAGGCTTCCAGCAGTGACATTTTATGAGCATATTTTTAGACAGCTTCTTCTCACTGTTTGCTCAAGCCAGTTCAGTCTGTTATAACATTGTACAACCAGTTATGGTTGACTTACATTTAGCATTGTAAAAAAAAAAAGACTCCTGACAGTTGGGTTTAGGCAGAGAAAAAACATGGAGAAGTTGGGGTTTTTTTGTTGGGTTTTTTGGACCTAAAGCCAAATTAGCCTCTAGGCAGTGAGCTAGAAAAAACAAGTTTCTAATCCAGAAAAGCTCACTGGTCTCTATTAAGCATTAAATGTCTGTGTTTTATTCACCAGGGGGAGGGTGGAGGGTCTTCCATTCACAATCCTTTCGAGACGATTATTATTTTACTTAAAATGCCTTCAAAAGTCTGCTTTTGAGTCTAATCCGTGTTAAACAAGAGCTGGAGGAAAGCTTTGTCTGGTGAGCTAACAGAAGCCTCGTTTCAAAAATAACCTCTTTACAGGAAGTTCTTCTGGAACCAGTGTAAAAACAAACCTTAAAAACAAAAAACAAAAAACAAAAAAACAGGAAAAAGAAGAAATCATATCCTCCTTCTTCCCAAAGCAGACCTCTGCTGCCGCGGTTACCGTCCATGTTGTGAAGAGTCCTTCTTTGTAACCCCCCTTGCTTGGAGCATGTGCAAATCCCAAGCCTACATGCATTTATTAGCAGACTCAGGACTGTAAGGGTTAAAAGGCTCATTTATGACAACATGAAAATTAAGTACATTTAGACTCAAAGAGAGCAAGAACTTTCTTACAGATGCCTGTACCCGATACTCAAAACTAACAGGAATAAACCATCATACAACTGTTTTACAAGACCAGACTTTTCCTTTTTTTCCCCCATTTTTAAATAAAGCTACATGAAAAGCAATAGAAATCTTCAGTAAGATTCCTGTCGATACCAGCCTGTGTTTGTAGCACAATGTAGGTTCCTATGACGTTGTTTCAGTTTAACTAAAAATGTTTAAAATAAAGACTACTAAATAGCCATGTCTGAAATTCATATAGAAATCTGAATACTACAAAAAAGCTAAAGAAAACAATGTAGTTAAGTAACAAATCAAAGTGCCGAGAAGTTCTCATGTCCCTCTAGATGATATACATTTACTTCTCCTTTATAAAAAGTTACTGAGTCCAACTTAAAAAGGTGCCTTTGTTCCCCTGATGCCTGAAAATGACAATTTAAGGATATACCTGTAACAGCAGCACACTCTAAAAGTCATTGCATCATTCCTATAGCTAATAAAATCAAGGTAACTTTGGTACAATATTAAAGCAGTCAGCGTTAATGGGTCACAGGATTTGTAAGCAAGCCTGCCGCAGAAGCATCCAAAGCACTGCAGGAATGCACCGGTGTTCCCTGGCACGGACCTGCAGTCTCAGTCTAGGACTTCTCCATCTCGGGCGGTAGTAGATCATTCACATGATGGCCTCAGTTGGTTTGCTCTTGCAATGGAGAGCTAGAAACACTGCAAAAAGCAGGCAGAGACAGTGGCTGAGGCTATAAGGATATCTCTTAGCCCAAGCATCCAGCTGCCGTGCTGGGGCAGGGCACTCCATGCCAGTCACACTACAGAGTAACCCAGGGATGAGAAAGTTACTCTCAGACTGGTGGAGGAGGCGTCACCACTTGGGCACATAGGAATGGACACAAGCACGCAGCAGGGCCCAGTGCTTGCCATAGTCTGCCTGTACTTTGGGCAGCTTGGTCTAGTACATGCGAGGTGGGGGTCCGTCTCTTCTCCCTAGTAACAAGTGATAGGACGAGAAGGAAACGGCCTCAAGCTGCGCCAAGGGAGGTTTACGTTGGACATTAGGAAAAACTTCTTCACCGAAAGGGAGGTCAGGCACTGGAACAGGCTGCCCAGGGAAGTGGTTGAGTCTCCATCTCTGGAGGTATTTAAAAGACAGGTAGACGTGGTGCTCGAGGACATGGTTTAGTGGTGGACTTGGCAGTGATAGGTTAATGGTTGGACTCGATGATCTTAAGGGTCTTTTCCAACCTTAATGATTCTATGATTCTATGCACATCCCCCAGGCACCAATGTCAGGGTGTGAACGTGTCTCAGATCACTGCACGGATCAAATCACATCTTCAGTGGGCACAGCAGGACCCACTCTGCCAGGTGGTGTTCACAGAACATGTACCCAAAAGAAAGAAAGATAAATTCGGTCACAGAGCAGGTCAACAGCAGAATGAAGAATAAAACCCAATCTTCCCCCCCCCAGGCCAGAGACCCACCACCAGAGGCCAGAGACCCACCACCACTGCATATTTTCTATAGACCCCAAGAGTCTTCATACTATTTCAATAGGTCTTCAAAAGTCAACTAAACCTACTGCCCCAACAGGCTGAGGCTCACACCTCTAAGATAAACATCCTTTGGGGACCCCTCAGATCAAAAGGGAGCAGGAAGATGTGCTGTGTTCAACCAAACAGCTTCTGAAACGCTGCCAACTGTTGAGCAAAGGCTTTTGCCGACGCTGTGGACTGAGTCAGCTAAACGCAACACGGCATTAGGCTGCCTTATGGGAAATACACCACCGTCAGCACAAAGTGAGTCCACGCACAAGGTTTTATAGCACACAATTTATTATTTCCATCCTTATTACACCAAGGTGTCAAATGAGATCCTGAAGATGAAACAGCAACAGTTAGCATGCTAATAGGTATACTCATTTTCAGCCCCGCACCCTACTCCACAGCATACAAACCACCGAGACTTGGCAAAAATTGCAGCCTGCCTCAGTGTTAGCACTTTGCAATTAAATCCTCACCTTTCCATCTCTTGCTCGGAGCACTGTGTTGCTAGAAATAGTGCAGCTCTGCCCTGGCTGCCCGCTTTTCTCACATTTTTACTCTTCCAGCAGACTGAGACCACTTGGTTTGTGAGGGCCAGTGGTTAATAAATCCTTGCCTTGCTCTATGGGAAGCCATATCATGACAGCACAAAAACCACATTGGCACTGCTCTGTTATACACAGGTTTTGAAAGATTTGCAGTTAAATCTATTAACCATGTGCATTTAGAGGAGACACGGGGACTTTACCTGTAACTACTCCTAAGCAAGAGATCCTGCAGAAACGCTGTGGACATTCACTAACAACCACCGCTCTAGATCTCCGTAAAGCGAGAACTTGCTATCTAGTCATTAAGTTGTGCAGCACATTGACAGCTAAGGGAAGTGTAGGCAGCCTCTTCTACAGCCTTTGTAACTGTGGTTTTGAAGAAAAAAACCACAGAACTTTTAATTAAATAACTCAATGCTTACTTCAAAACCAAAACCTACCCACATTATCAGGAGATTTAGCATTAAGTTCTTCTGGGGATGTGAGAAGTGTTTATACCAGCCAAGAACCCATCTCTGCGCTCTCTGTTTTGCCCTTTACAGAGCGGAGGTAACCACATCCACCCCAACAGTGGCGGGGAAGCTTAATTAACTGATGGTTACACAACGCTTTCGCAGGGAAACCACGTGTTTACAGTTTCATTTTGTAATAATTAGTGTCACATACTACAGCAATGTCTCCAGGACTTTAATACTCAATCTGTGTAAGGGGTATTTCGCAAAGCTCAGCAAAAAAATCCTTGTTATTAAGCAACATATTATTCCCACATAAGTATGCTCTGCTCTTATAGATGCCCTGACATGTCTCAAAAGGAGCAAGTAGAAGGCAAAACTTAGACTTGTTCATGACTCAGTGACATTAAATCAACTTGCTTTAACTAACTGTCTCTGATGCAGTGAGCTCTATTTATCCCACTATTAAAAAAAAAAAAAAAAAAAAGTTCTACCTTCATTGAAAACAAGCCTGGTTCAGATGGCTATCTGAACACAGGAGTAGAGGAAAGACAAATGATTTGGTGCCTTCTGGGCTAAAACCAATACATTTTTCAGGACTAGTCAACAGAGACGTCCAAAGCCGTGTTGTTCATTGTGAGACCTGAGTTATAACTGCAATTCTTTTTCACTGCAATGCTTCACTGATCCCAGGTCTAGCTGTTGGTCTCTCTTGGGTCAAGGCAACTGATCAAAAGAGCAGATGTGACAACAAGCTTCCATATGGTCTGCTAATGAAGATCACTAAAAGCCTTCAGAAGATATATCTTTTGATATCTCCTGGGCAAAATCATGCTTCCTTTTTATCACTGTCAAATGTAATTTGAGTACTAATCCCTAGAAATACCTGAGGCACTTGTCCTCCTTCTTCTGGGAACCTCTCCCTGTGTTTTGGAAACACAGACTTGTCTGCAAGCACTACTGAAGTGTTGCTGAAAACTGATCCAGACACTTCATACCATCCTGGAGCTGGCTAAACAGGGACAAGAGCCCTAGAGGAAGAAAAGGAAGGATTTTTGAAGAGATGATCTCCAGGTGGTATTGTACAGAGATTTTTAAAATCAAGGGCATAGAGGGTCATTTAAGGTCATGCCTGGCATCATGGTAATAGACTGTTCAGGCCTATAGAAAAGTAGAGTAACAGTAGAAGAAAATTGCATGTGAGATTAGAGGAAATGAGTAAATAATGTCACAGATCCCATAGTTTTGTTTGAAATTACTTTTCTATGCAGGGCACCTTTGCTCCCTGGGGTCTGCCCCCATAAGCTGCCCCATCTCCTTGACTCTTCTGCTTGGGTTTTCAATCTTCAGCCACATATAGGTGACAAACGCACTGAGACCATCATTTATACACATCCATATCTACCTCCAGCTTTCCATCAGCTCCAGAGTAGACTTTTCCCTCCAGTGCACCACCCCACTGGTGTTTAAAACTTCATCCAAACATGGGCATTGAACTCAAGTTCACCATTTTCCACACACCAGCCCTGGCTTGACCAGCCAGCCCAGATCTCCTGTCCAAGATCAACCACATGAGTGGTTCTGCCGAGCTGCCTCATTCCCATTCCTGTTAATCCATGCCAGCATGGGCAGAGAGGGAGCATTTCCAGCTCATACTCCCACTGGAGCCAGTGTGATGCTGGCCACCCGTTTGGGATCCATCCAGCAGCACCTCCTGGAAAACTGGACTGTGGACTTCCTTGCAAACCAATGCTCCTCACACAGCGGCAGATGTCCTGGAGGATCCTCCCCACATTTCTCTTGTCATTCCTGCACTTACCGACCAGTTCAGAGCTCAGGATTTGCCATGTTTTCCTGCAGCAGTTGTTAGAAATGAACCTGTCCCCCAGCATAGCATTGAGCTCCTCTGAACCAGGACAGAACTGAGGCTGAGGACACACTCCTGTCCCAGCCCCTTGGCCAGGCTGATGGACCTGCACGGGGCTGGTCCAGGCCATGGGTGGGCACCACAGAGGCCAGGGATGCACAGCAGCTGCCGCCTCCTCCCAGCGACAAGGTCTTTGCTGCCAGGACCCAGCAGCTTTGTGCCCTACAGCTGATACAATAACCTGGCAAACCCAGTACAGGGTCACAGGAAAATTTAGGTGGGACGAACCTTGTGGTGGTTGCCTGCTCCAGGCCCACAGTTACCATCGTGCAGGAAATCAGGGTTTGGTGTTCTCCTCCTATTTGCCCCCTCACTCCCACTCCAGCCATTTATTTGCCACCTCAACTTACTTTCCCAGTCTTAGATGCAGCTCAGACATCCCAGCGGGCAGCCTGGAGGTGGGGTCCTGTTCTCCTCAGGTACACGCTGGCCCAGCCAGCTCTGGGGCTGGGGGGTCACAATCTGCCCCTCACCCTTCTTCAGTGACACTGCTAGGTCATGGTTTCAGTGTGTCCATGAACATGTCACATGGACATTTTGAGAGAACTAATAACTGATGGCCATGTAAATGAGTGTTGGGAATAATCCTGAGCAAAGAACTTGAGGGTTTCAGTAGCCCACTTGTGGGAAAGGTAAAAGAGCAAGGGTTATCATTTAGTTCAGTTGTTTCCACAGGTCAGAAGTTGGGCCATGTGCTGTTTTTTAACCCTGTGCAGACAGACTGCATGCACATTAGCAAAAATAACTCCCCTGGGGTGGAATTTGATTGCCCAAACAAAGGCTAGTGTCAGTGCTCTACTCAGTCACAACGTCCATGACTCTTCTCAGAGGAGCTCAGCAACAGGACAAGAGGCAACAGCCACACACTGGAACAAGGGAAATGAGTTTTTACCATGAAGATGGTCAAGCACTGCAGCAAGTTTCCCAGAGAGGATGTGGAGTCTCCATCCTTGGAGATACTCGAAACTGGACAAGACCCCCAGCAGCCTGATCTAGCTGGCCCTGCATTGAGCAGAGGGTTGGATTAGAGATCCTTCCAGGTGGGACATCTCTAGGGCATCTAAAATGGCTCTATGTTGCCATGTGGAGATGCAGTTGAACCATAGTTTGCTGGAGTCTCTGCTCCTCCATGAGCTGGAAAAGCAAAAATCTTCCTTACCAGCAGTACCGATTTGCCCATCTCCATTCCCAGTCAAGCAACTCCGTGTTTCCAGATTTGCCTCTCAGAGAAGATGCAGTCACTGAGTTTACAAGAGCCAAAGCCTTGGATCTGTGACCCATATTTTGGGGGAGATCAAGGGAGCAACCATGCCTCTCCTCCTTCCCTTTTGTAACTTCCCAGCAGCACAGAGCTGAAGGCAATGCCAATCTCTGTGGTCCCATCCCTCAGGCCTGCCTTCTGGAATAGCACAGCTTGACATTGTTAACTACACGCTGAAAGGTATATTGTACTTTAGCTACATGCTATGTGGGTCGACTTTTTTATAAAGAAAATGCTTTCAAAAACTTACCTGCCATTAGTCTCTTCAAACGTGAAATACCAAAAATTGTAGGAGTTATTTCATCTGGAAGAATGCAAAGGCTTCCCCTCCAGGTAAAAGCACATGATTTTGCACTTTAAAGCCAGGCTAGATGAAAGGAAAGTCTCTTCACAACTGTTACTGCCAGCACAATCGATCCGATCCCATTCATACCGCCCTTTTCAGATAAAGCCCTGGAAAGTCCTGCCCTGCCTCTCCCTCGGGCCACAGGGCTGGTGGTCCCCCCTCTACCACCTCCTCCACCCCACCCAGGAGCTGGATATGCCCTGCCACTGGCCGGCTTCAGAGATCTTTGTTACAAACCTGCCTCATCTCTGGGGCTCGTTAGGAGGCACAGGTTTGCTAGCACCAGGATAGGTCATGCATACTATGAAGGGACCAGGCAGGATCCCGTTACAGCCACTCAGCAAGTTATTCCATGACCTGGGCCATAAAACCTGACATTACCCAAGGGTGCGCTTTTAACCCAGCTCATCTGTGAGACACATGCTTGGCTCAAGCCTGAAGTGGGCTAAGGGCACAGAGGGACGGTTAGCACGGCCCTGCTGCCAGGGGATAACCCTGTCAGCTCCCGTAACTCAGATGAGTGCCTGAATACCAGGTCACTTTTCTTGCTTGCTGGTAAGACATTAACCTTGGCTATTTCCCCCGCCCTGTGCCAGTTAAACCAGTTTGATTGCATCTGTGTTTGGTGGTCTCTCTCTGTCAGGCTTCCCTGCACAAACAGGGCTTGACCCTGGCTCCGTAGAGCTGAATAGCAGAATATTTATTTAATAACAGGACTTCCACTTTGGTGGGCACAGGGCTGGAGGCCAACAAACCTAATTGTCTCAATTCACAGTAGTTTACTTTTGCCCTTGATCCCCCATCTCCTCATTTGCAGGGCTCCAGGCTATCAGGCTGGAACAGAAAGCAGAGGTGGAGGTGTAAGAAGAGAGACGTGCCTGGTGAGAGACATTTGGATAGCTCAGCTTGATGAAGGGGACCGACAGCAATCCCTGATGTGATGCTGCCTTTTACTGTCTGGACAAACCTCACCAGGCTGTGGCACGTCTGTGCTGAGCAGGCAGCCAGGGATGCGCTCCTGCGGCTCAGTGCCTTCTCCCAGGCTGGGACAGGGCAAAAGCTGATGGAGAATCAGATGCTGCCCAGGCAGCAAAGCGGCTTCTGCCGTCAGAAGCCAGGCCTGGTGTCACCTGCCTGCTCACCTACACCCTGCCTAGTGTCACCCCAGGCTTGTGCAAGTCTGCTGAGGTCCAAGCCCAGCAACCCTATAGCACATTTGACTCTGCTGAAGTCTGGGACATAGAGCCTTGCTTAGCTGAAATCCTGTAGCCTGCCAGACGCTGGGGATGTTATGCTTTCTGAGGTCAGCCAGTCTTCATAGACTTCAACCTTGCCCACACTGAGGATGAGAAGCAATCTCACAAAACTGGAACAAGAACAAAGTTTCTGCTGGGAAAGGGAGGTTCATCTCTTGCTGATTAGCTTCATAGATCCACAAGATCTCTGCAGAGCTATTCTGCTTCCCTACAACCTTGTGTTTACCCAACAGAGTTAGAAGCAGCCATTTCTGAAGGCCACCCACAAAGTCCTACCGCGAGTACCAGGGCAAAGGGAGGAGAAGGACACGGCTGCAGCAGGAAGCCCAGCAGGGCTCTGCAGAAGGGCAGCCCACCTGGCATGGGGCAGGGGCACGAGGTCCATGGGGCACCCCCGGTTTGGAGAGACAGCAGGTTGGGAGTCACAGGGGCCAGGGGAAGCCAGGCTTGAAACGAGGAAGCTGGGCCAAACTCGAAGGAGACGAGTGGGGCCAGGGGGGGCATTTATGCTACCGATGAGGCGTGAACACCATGCAGACAGCTTGAATCATTCCCCCACCTTGGTAATTATGTCCATACTGTGGTCACTGACTTGAAGTTATAGTTTGAGTTGCAAGTCACGGCTGGGAATGCAGCACTACCAGCTGGACACCAACTCGTCTGCATGGTGCTGTGCCTCACCTGCAGGATGCCCAAGAGCATCCCTCTCCCCACCACGCGTGACAGTGGGATTTTGGCCTTTTTCCTCATCTGGCCATAGTTTGAGCCTCACACAGGGACTCAACAGAAAGGGTTTGTCTTGTCAGCACACAAGCTGCTCATATGGGACATACCGTCATACTCCAGCTGTGTCACAGCTGCCTCTCCGGCGCACAGAGATGCTCGGGCGGGAGCCGGCTGCAGCTGCCGCTGGCGGAAGTGCTCCCACGGCGCAAGCCCTCCATGCTCCCAAAGGAAAGACCGCAGAGAGACAGCATGGTGAGACACACAAAATGTAACTCTTCACTGGGCTGGGTCTTTGTTCTCGTGTTTTTGAACAAAGCAGAGCCCTTCCCTTAAAATGTGGGAAGCAGGGAGGAAAAAAGTATTTACTGACAATGCTTAGGGTGCAGTAAAATCCAAGATGTGTTGAAAGGACACTCCTAAAAAAGATGTTTTTATATTTAAACATCTGTTCTCAGCAGTTTTTTTGCAAATTAGATGAGTCAAACTTCAGCCCTGGGCCAAAGCCCAGCTCCGCTAATTACACGGGGGCAGCCTCCGTCCCTCCTCTAGCTGTGGTTTCTCCGCTGCGTCCTGGGCCTCGTCCTGCTGCAGGATGGCTCTTCAGCAAGGGAATCGGTCTCCCCCTCTGTGAAGCACCCACCTTTCCAGCTCATCTCAGCTGGTGAAAGGGATGCTCAGCACACAGCAGCACCTTGAGCAGCAACAGAGATGGAGCAGGCTTAGGAACATTAACTCCTAACCACCACCTTCCACCTCAGCCTCCTGGACCTTTCCTCTCTGTGTCTCACTGGCCTCTCTCTTGCAGTTATTTTTCTTCGGACAGCTTGTGGCAGCAAAGCCAATTCCCTCCTCCCGCTCCCCCTTTGGGTCCCCAAGCAGACAACGCTGGCTCTGTGCTCCGTTCTCAAGCCCAGCTTTTTCCACTCGCTGTATTTCACAGCACATCAGGTCAGGACGTGGCTCAGACTCACAGGACGTGAGGTCTCTGCATCAAAGCAAAGGTCTGAAGAACAGTCAAAATTAGAAATACATTTTGCAGGATTTTCGTGTCAGAACTGTAGAAAAAACAAGTGAAGACGACATCTGGGAAAAGGTTTGGAAAGCCAGGTGATGGAGGCTGGCTCTGATCTGAGCAATGTACACATTGCCTTTGCTACGCAAAAGTTAATGCTAGAAAGGCAGATTAATAAATAAACCTGATCACTGAAGGGTAACACCAGTCCAGCAGTTTGCAGTGGGAAAGATTAAGGTTTCCCTGCTTGCTCCATGGAGGTCAAATCTTATTATTGTCTTCTTAGAGCGTGGCAAAAGCCACATAAGCTGTTTTGAAATCTAAACAAACTTCTAATCGGCATTCACTGGGCTGCTTCTAACAAATCCACAGTAAAAATCTGTACCAAAATCTCCAGGCTCACTCCAAGCTTGCCAGTGTGTCCTCATGGTGCAAGGCAGGAGTGTCCAGGTCCCGGCAGTGGTGGGCCAGCGTCCGTGCCACCGTGGGCAGCAACCGGGAAGATGCAGCATCTCTCCATGCCACATTCCCGGGAAGTGGGTACCCCGCGGGGGGACCTTGGGGTGCCTGGACAGCACAGGATAAACCACCCTTTCAGTCAGTGAGCAAGATGGAGAGATTCTTTCTGACATGATATATTTTAACTTTGAATTATAATCTTTTTTGTGGTTAATAGAGATGACCACAACCCCACGCCCAGATTTCCAGAGCTCTTATGCCAAGGGACTGTATCTATCTCTATTGAAGACTTGCTGGAAATACAGCAAGTATCAGGAAAGAAGACAAAACCTAAACACATGTGGTGTGATATTTATTGTTACAAGATCAGCTTCTTCAATGAACTAACTGCAAATAGCCTAGAAAATTTATAGTGGGAACAAAAACCTGAAAAAACAGAGCTGCCCATGTTCTGTTTTGGTTATTATATCGGAGAGAGCCTGTTATTTTACCCAGCAAGCAAACTCCTCCTATGTTTGCTCTCTGGTGCTCCCATAGTAACTACTGGTAGTGCTGCAGCTGCCCATCATGCCTCGCCGGGGTGAACAGCAATACAGCCTGGACACAACACCCCCTCCCAAATGCTGGTGTTGGGACCCTCTCGTGGTGTTGCTTCTGCCAGGGGAGCCTTGTCTGTGGGGCAGAGGGTATGTTGGTACCTTGGGGTGAATAGAGTTAAATCCAGTTGGCGGTCGGTCACGAGCAGTGTTCCCCAGGGCTCAGTATTGGGGCTGGTTCTGTTTAATATCTTTATCGATGATCTGGACAAGAGGATCAAGTGCACCCTCAGTAAGTTTGCAGATGACACCAACTCGGCCACGACTGTTGATCTGCTGGAGAGTAGGAAGGCCCTACAGAGGGATCTGGACAGGCTGGATCGTTGGGCTGAGGCCAACTGTATGAGGCTCAGCAAGGCTCAGTGCCGGGTCCTGCACTTGGGTCACAACAACCCCATGCAACGCTACAGGCTTGGGGAAGAGTGGCTGGAGAGCTGCCTGGCGGAAAAGGACCTGGGGCTGTTGGTTGACAGCTGCCTGAACATGAGCCAGCAGTGTGCCCAGGTGGCCAAGAAGGCCAATCGCATCCTGGCTTGTATCAGAAACAGTGTGGCCAGCAGGACCAGGGAGGTGATAGTGCCCCTGTACTCGGCACTGGTGAGGCCGCATCTCGAGTACTGTGTTCAGTTTTGGGCCCCTCACTACAAGAAGGACATTGAGGTGCTGGAGTGTGTCCAAAGAAGGGCAACGAAGCTGGTGAAGGGTCTGGAGCACAAGTCTTATGAGGAGGGGCTGAGGGAGCTGGGGTTGTTTAGCCTGGAGAAGAGGAGGCTGAGGGGAGACCTTATTGCTCTCTACAACTACCTGAAAGGAGGTTGTAGCGAGGTGGGGGTCGGTCTCTTCTCCCTAGTAAGAAGCGATAGAATGAGAGGAAATGGCCTCGAGTTGCACCAGAGGAAGTTTAGGTTGGACATTAGGAAAAACTTCTTCACTGAAAGGGTGGTCAGGCACTGGAACAGGCTGCCCAGGGAAGTGGTTGAGTCCTCATCCCTGGAGGTATTTAAAAGATGTGTAGCTGTGGCGCTTAGGAATGTGGTTTAGAGGTGGACTTGGCAGTGTTAGGTTAATGGTTGACTCGATGACCTTAAGGGTCTTTTCCAACCTTAATGATTCTATGACTCTATGATTCTGTCCTCCACCCTCCCCGTCCCCTCCTCACGCTAAAGCTGCTGAGTGAGAGGGATGGGCTGTGCTGGTCCTTGCACTGGCTAAAGCCATGAAGATCTGTCCTGTGGCCGGGGGGTTGCTTCAGGGGTTGGAGCCAGAGAGCAAAGACCTGAGGAAGCAAAAAGCTTAAGCTCTGGATCACAGGGCAGCAACAAGCCCATGGCTTCAATAGAGAGAAAGTCTGGGACTATAGATTCTCAATTTGAAGCTGAGATAAAGTGTGGGATAAGGTTTGTGAGACCGTCCCGCAGTGACCAGGGGCTGGGGACAAGGCAGAGAACAAGCAACTTGACTGGAGCTAGCTGCAGTTTTCACATGGCCTGTCCCTTCGCAGATGAAAGACTGTCAGGGGAGAGAAGAGTGACTGTCCTACCTGTAGTCTGGGAATGGGGTAAGACATGGGATGAGAAGTAGTCAGTCTGGTTTATTCTTATACTCAGGGAATGAGCAATCCGAAAATAAGATCTGAAAGGCACATTTTGTCCAGGCAATTGCATGTCTCGACTCCACTTTGGCCATTGGTCTTGGAAGTCCAGTCAAATACCACAGCAGGACAAATCAGTGATAGTGGCTTCAATGGATAACAGCAATCTTAAAACAATCCCATGTTCCTCAAAGGTATAAAGAAATAAATGTGATGGTTTGGGCAATATTTGGGTGTTAATATGTATAAGTATAGATGTGTGCGTGTATGCATGCGTGTATATATATATATATATCCGTAATTAATTATTTTATTAGAAGAGATGATTGCCAGGTTTGAAGAGTGCTGGCTGACAGAGGTAGGCAACCTTTCACATACAGCGTACGTCCTTTTCTTTCCCATATCAGAGGCTGAGGGTGCCAGCACAGCAGGAGTTAGAAGAAGCCACCTATCATGCAACTCCAGCATTGTCCTCCAGAAGAGCTCCTGGTCTCCCACAGGATCGAGGAAAGCCGGGAGCCGGCATGCCGTTGGCTCTCTCAATGCTGTGCTTTGGATGTGAAGGCTCCTGGCTCCTTGCTGGCCTGGCTGGGTGCCATCCAAAATTGATCCACATGCCATACTTGGCACTTGCACTACACACTTCCAACCCTTGCTCTTGAAGATCAGCCAAGATATTATCTATTAGCCCTGCTGGTAAAAAGTGTTAAAAGCCACCAGTCCATCATGAAGAGGAATTTGATAGCCAATTTTCATTGATTTTCCTGAGGAGTCATGTGCTTACCAGGCCTTTAGCTTTTAGAAAATCTTCTGTTTAATTCTGAGCAGTCCTAAAGTCTTTGCAGCAGGGAAATATTGCTGGACGGCCTCGGAGTCCTTCAGTGTCACTGCTAAACCACAGCAGCATTTGGGGTCACCGCTGCTCAAACAATTTCCTGGCTCCAGCAGCGAGCTGCTTCAAAACACGAGGCATTTAGCTCATTTTGACAGCTGGTTTATGGAGCCGGCGTCGCTTCCAAGCGAATCTGAGCGACTGCCCTGGAATGAACTGTTTCCATGGGGGCAGCCAGGAAATTTTCCAGGAGGCTCCAGTCCTTCAGAGACAGCCCACAGGGATGGAGGAGGAGGAGGAGGAGGAGGAGGAGGAATTTGCTCAATTCTTGTTGGGAATGTTTTTTGTCCCTAGTGCCTGCAGAGCCTTTCTCCTTGGGGAGGGAGGCACCACACATGGTAAACCTCAACCCACAGACCCCCAGGAGCCCACGCTGGGGAGGGCTCAGAAACGTCGCCTCTTGCAGACCAAGATAAACAGGCCAGGAAAAGGCGGCAGGGCCCCGTGTCCCGGTGAGCCCTGAGGAACGGCCCCGCCGCAGCCCACGGGGGCTGGCGACACCTCTGCTCCCACCCAGCCCAAAGCCCCAGCTGCCTCCTCTGCTTTCAGAGATGCTTATACCTTATCCAAAAAGCAACATGGCTACAGGAATGTTCTTTCCCGGGATAATGCAGCATAGGTTGGGTTAATTCAAGGAAGCAGCTTGAGTTAAACTTGGGACTGAACTCCCTCAGTGTAGTCAGCAGGGCCAAGGTCAAAAGTCCTCTCCTGTCCCTCCCCTCTCCTCCAGCTGGAACAGCCCATCGCACTAATGCACGTGAGGTGTGCCGGTGCCTGGAGCCACGTGGTGCACAGGGAGAGACAGGGCTGCCTTTAACCGCTCAGTAAATATGACCACACGGCTGCTGAGTGTCCCTCAGCTTCTCTGCCAAGAGGAAGGTCTTCATAAGGCGTGTGCTGCCAGGTCAGAGCAGAATGATGGCAGTTCCTCGCCTTGCATCCTTCAGCCATTTCATATGTTGCACGCTTTGTTTGTCATTATTTAATTCCACATTCAGCTCCCCCATCTCCTCCTCAACAACCAGGCCCCATCACTTCTTCTTTCTCCAAGACCCACCTCAGATCCAAAGCATCTTCTCTGTCACCTCCCCTGCCCCAGAGCCAGGCCTTGCGAGTGACACCACACCCCCAGACTCCCAGCTGATCTCCTCTTCCCACAGAACATCCTTCACAGAATCATGGAATGGTTTGGGTTGGAAGGGACCTTTAAAGGTCATCTGGTCCAACCCCCCTGCAATGAGCAAGGACATCTTCAACTAGATCAGGTTGCTCAGAGCCCCATCCAACCTGACCTTGAGTGTTTCCAGGGATGGGGCATCTACCACCTCCCTGGGAAACCTGGTCCAGTGTTTCACTGCCCTCATTGTAAAAAATTTCTTCCTCGTATTTAGTCTATATCTGCCCTCTTTTAGTTTAAAACCATTACCTCTTGTCCTATTGCAACAGGCCCTGCTAAAAAGTCTGTCCCCACCTTTCTCATAAGCCCCCTTCTTATAAGCCCACCCTTCTGGCAACGATCTGACCGCTCATTGCCTTCTCTCCTCCAGCCCCTCCCTTACAAACTCTTGGGCTTTAGCTTGGTGGTTTAGGAAGAAGCAGCAGAATGAATGACTGGTAGATACAATCATTGCAATTGGTGATGAGGAGCAGTCAGGAGGCACTCCTCTGCCCCTCCTGCTTTTATCAGCCTCTGGTTTGGAAGGAGGGGAGCTGCCGCCCTGCAGGAGCTGCTCTCCCTCCCACTCACCTGCGTGCAGATAGGGGCTGGAAACCAAGCAGCCGCTTTACCCCCCTGCTCTCCTCCCCAGGGAGAAACGACAGTCTTGCCTTTAACAGGTACTTTTTAATTTGAGCGATACCTCCCGGAGTGTCCCACAATTGCGCAAATGTTTTATTGTCGGAAGCAAAGACAGAGAGAAGCAGCTGAGGATGGTTAAGGGATCTGCTCCACCGGCTCGGCAGGCTGCCGGGAAGCAGAGAGTGACTCTGGCCATGGGGACAGGCTGCGGAGGTGCCCAGCTGTCCCCTCCTTTGCACGGGGGCTTCCTGAAACTCTACTCCGTTCACTGGTTAGTCCTAGGGTGGAAAATTTCCCTGGCCCAGGAATGCTGCCAGAACGGGCACTCAGTGCCCAAAACCTGCCCCAAATGACATCCTCCGGGCTGCGTTATTTTCCAAAAGTCTGCAAAGACCCGTCTGAGTGAGGTGTGCTTGAATTTAGCCCAGGATTGCTGTTCCTGCTGCACGGTCCCTGAAGATGACAATGTTCCCCCCAGGGCCCCGGGAGATGTACGTAAGGAACGGGAGGCTCGGGAGGCCTGAGATAACGGGCTGGTTTTGAAAGTTTTTGAGATAACGGGCTGGGTTTGAAGGTTTTGGAAGGATAAGCGGAGCGAGGCAGCCTGCCGGCGCTCTGGGCTCAAAAACGGCGGTTAGAAACGTCCGTGCATCCCTCCCCTGCATCACCGGTTCCTTCCCTTGGCCCTGGGGCGCTTCTGGGTGGGATTCTCCTCCCCCCCCCCCAAAAAAAAAAAAAAGGTTTTGGGAGACCCAGGCTCCGGGGAGCGGCCAAGAACCGCGCCCGCGCCCGCCCCGGCCGGGAGAGGCGGCGGGCCCAGCGCTCCCCGCCGCCCCCCGCCGGCACGGCCCCTTGGCCCGGCACCGGCGGCCATGGGCAGCGGCAGCAGCCGGCGGCGGGGCGCGGCGGCGGCGGGGGCGGCGGCGGCGCCCGCGGGCAGAGCGGCGGCGGCGGAGGAGCGGGAGCTGCTGCAGACGGTGCCGGCCGAGTGCGAGGAGGCGGCGGCGCTGCCCGGCCCCGGCCGCCGAGCCCCGGCCGCCGGCGGCATCCCCCCGCCCCGGGACGAGCAGCCGGTAAGTGCCCGCCCCGGCCCCCGAGCGGAGCCCGCGACCCGGCGGGCCCTCCCGGCGCTGCCCCCCGGGCCCCGTCCCTGGGGGGTACCCGCCGGGCTGGGGAGCCCTGCCGAGGCGACGCTGACTGCTGCAGCCATGGCTTCCTCAAAATGCAAATGGCATTAAATCCTTTTTATCTCCGCTGGCAAACCGCGCTCCGTCACATTCGCTGCTCCCTTTGCATTTTCTCTCTCTGGTGCAAGGGAAATACCGTCCCGAAACGGGCCATCCCCTTCTCCAGTTTCCCTGCGCTACTGAAAGTTTCTTTTCCTGCCCTATGGAAATAGCTCGACTTCATGAAGTACGGCTGGCGCTTTTCTCTGGGTCAGGGCTGTGAACAGAAGTTTTAAAATGTGAAGGTAAAGCTGCCATTTAATGTTTGCCAATCTGCTGCAATTGCAGTCTGGCTCTTCCTAAAGAAGCATTTCGGTCTCTTTCTGTTTAACAAATAGTGGATTTGCCTCTGAGGGAGCTGAGATTTATCTTTTTTTTTTTTTCCTATCCAAAAATAACAGCAGCATCTGTGTCATCTGGTGATGAGGCCAAAAATGACCAGCTTCTTTCATCTTAGCGCAGCTTTGGAAGTTGCGTGCTGTTTGTTAGATAAACGCTGCTCCACGCAGATGCACCAAAGCCATCAGACTCAAGTAATAAATTTAAAAATAGAGACAAATATTGACGACCTAGGACTTTCTGCCTTGCATGCCTCAGTTTTGCTCTTTTAGAAGTGTATAGTTTCCACTGCAAGCTGCGTGTCTGTGGGGTAAGGATAACTTCAATACAAAATAAATTTGCCATTAGGAAACTTGGCAGGGTTCAGTATGAGAACCCTTTTTTTAGACAAGTTTTAAAGAAAAGCCTCAAAGAAAGTCAGATTTGGGAATGGAAATAAAATAGAGATCTTGCGTTGTCATATTTTTTCCTTGCCCTTTTAACTCCAAACCCTCCTGTGGTATGAACGGGAGCTCAGTGCAGCACCGCTTTCTCCCCTGAGTGACTCTCATTTATGAGCAGTCCTCCCGGCTTCCCCCATTTATCTTTACTTGCAGGCATAGAAGCTGCTGTTGTCCATTTTGCCTCTGTCTCCACATGTGAACATCATGTCTGGATCTTTAAAAATAATAATGATATTGGTCGTGAATTTTCCTGTGCATAAAGTGGTATTTTAGCTCTATTCTGAAGTGATGTATATTCTGGGTAATTACACATCAGAAAGGCAACAGAGCTGCCCCCATCTTTCTTTACAAAAATCAGTAGAGAGACAGTATACCGTGGCATATTAGTGAACTAATGACAAGGGGCAAACCAGAAAGGATGAAGAATTTAAGATGTGGCCCCTGGGGTGGTGTAGGGGCGGGTCACCGTGCCCAGCTCCCTGCTGCAGACCTCCTCCTCTGGCAGAAACATTGGTGAGGAACCCATAGCATCACCTCGGCCGCTCCGGGTCGCGGTCACACCCCATGCAAGCCCGGGGTGGGAACACCGTCAAGCCTTGCAGCACAGAGATGTCTGTGAGGACCCTCAAAATTCAACCTGAAGCAGGCACGTGAGGCTTCAGTCACCCAGTGTGGTCAAGTGGGTGCAGCACGCAGCTGTGCTGCCCGTGAGGTGACGGTGATGCCGAGCATCTTGTGTGTCTCCTTGACCAGCTGCTGCTGCTGCCTCTTGTTTGCCTCTTGGTTGCACCCAAACAGGTTGCTTGAAAGACAGCAAAGACTTACCAGTGTTTTTCGAAGATATAAAAGACATACAAGAGAAGTCTTAGATATTTTCAGGGAAAACCTGAAGCTCTTCATCGCAGCACTTTCTTTACCTGAACTTGAGGTGGCTATGGTCCTGTTGAGAGAGCAGTCATGGGCTTACCGTTCTGAGACCTTGAGGCCTAAAAAGTCATTAGCCTGAGAGAAGGAGGGAGGAAACTGTTTGCAGCACCAAGTTTTGCTTGTTTACTGGATGCAATTTAGTCTTTTAGGTTGTTGTGCAAACGGCAGTCCCACCCTTCCCATGAGGCCAGTGGAGGAGGTTTCTGGAAAGGGATACCAGCTTCGTTGTGTCACTAGTTCCTTGCTAGAAATTTTGAGGGCAATTTCTCTCAGTCTTGCCAGTTTCCCAGCCAGTCATTTATAATTTCTGTCTCGTGGTGGGAACTTACTTGCTTTGCCCTGTTCAGCTGTGCAAACTGGGGGATGAGCGAAGAAATTTCAGAGAAGGGATGTGTTGATTGAGCAGAGCTAATGGGGGAAAGACGAGGCAGGAGGAGGAAAGGCAACAAGGAGGTATTACAGTAGAAAAGTCTGATGAGAAGTAGCCTGTGGAGAAGCAGATTCTGGCTGGTGGGAGGAGAGGAGAGGTTTGCCACTGGCCAGAAGAGAGAGGTTGCCTGCAAGCAGGACTCGGCGCTCTGCTGTTGCGGCTGGGTTTCTCCTGGGCATGATGTGCATCGGTGTTGTGCTTTCCCACCTGAACCCCAATGCACTTTGTCCTCCAGCAGCAAGCTGGCAGTGCCGATGGGCAGTCAGGCCAGGTGGCAAGGGCTGGTGGAGAGGGATGCGCCTGCATTTAAAGGCTTGAGGCACCTCTGTTGCGTTCAGATAGTGCTTGGGAGTGAGAAGAGTGAAAGCACATCACAGCAACGGGCTGGGAACCAAATCCTGATGGGGAACATGAACCCAGCTCAGAGCAGACCCCAACACCTCCTTCTCAGCATCAAACGTCCATTTTCAGGCTTGCCGTCGGTTCTGTTTGGTTATACATGCTTTTTCCTCATTTCTTTGCTCAACTCAGAAAAAGAGCGGGGTGGCAGCTCTCGGTGGAAACCAGGGGAGAGGCCGCGGCCTCAGGCATTTCCCCACTGGTTTCCTGAAATGGAAAAATCAGGCAGACATGTTAGGGTCTTGCTTTTAACAGCTTTTTCCACAGCACCGTCGTTCCTCCTGACTGGAGACGGGGTGCGATTACAGTAAGCTGATCACCCCGGCCGCAGCAGGGGAATAACACAGGTAGAGGGTGTATTAACCATCTTCTAGAGGGACTATCACATATTTTAAAAACCCCCAAGTCTTCAAAACTTTGCCTGTTTTTTTCAGCCAGATAAATGTTTTTTCTGCAGATTGGTGTGGCGCAGCATCATCTCATGGCTGGCTGGGCCGAGCTGCAAACACAGAGGGGTCCTGTGGGGACATTTAATGTCATACCCCATTAGTTTCTTGCAGGAATTCAGATAGGTTTATTTTCCTACTTTTGTTAAAATATGCTTCCCCCAACAGAAATTTGATCTTTCTAATTCCGTGCTGTTAGCAATTTATTTCAGCATTTTCTTCCTGGTTGTATTAAAAGTCAAAAATGCCCTCGAGTCAACATGTTCTCCTACAGTCGTGTAGGCAGCCGTGCTCCACTGGCCAGGGTGACTTCAGAAAAGATCTTTTCCAGCTGAACATCTGGGACCCCTTGAACTCCGAACAGCTAAGGGAAGCAGCTAAGGGAAAAGTTCAAAGTCAGATTATTTCAGATTCTGCAGTTAATTTCCTCACTTTACCTTCCTCGTCTTTTTAAAAGCACCTGAAACTTCACCGAAGCCCAGCGAGGAGCAAGCTGTGCTGTCCCCTCAGCCAGTGTCACCCTCCCAGCACAGCTGTGTTGCAGCTGGACTCCGAAAACTGCTGGCTAGGTATTTTTTTCCCCAACATCACTCGGCAGAGCATGGATCACTTTTGCCCTGAAATCATTCCTGATCTACAAACTAAGCACAAGGCATGCGCAGAATAGCTGGGAGCTGGTGTTTTAGTTGGCAGGAGAGGGGAAGCGTGGGAATTCCCCGCATCCCTGCCCACTTCCCCTCCACTGCCTGTTCCCAGTTCCTTCGCTGGCCAGAGGATGTTGCTGCAGACCGGAGCAAGGCTGGGCCTGCTTTGCCTGGGATGATGCAGCTGGGGCTATACGTCCCATTTGGTACCTATCTACACGTTAGGTAAGCTAGATGGTTTTGCCAGTGCTAACTCCAGCTGTGGGTTCATGAGAGGCTGGTTTTGGCAGTGATGACTGGCTTAGCCACCCACATCATTTGCTGGCGTCGCTGGAGGGTGCTGCCCTTCTGCTGTACCAGCTCAGCCATCTGCAGCTGTGCTGCAAATTGCATCTGCGATGCGCTCTGTCTGACATCGCCTCCCTCCCCTCCAAGGGGGGAGATTTTCATTTCAGCTCAGGCTGGTCCCCTGGTCCAGTTCATGGGGTGTTTGTGAGGAAGGATTTGGGAGCAGCAGAGGCAGGGAAGGAGGCACTGGCTTACATCCTGCAGAAAAGCCACGTTGTGAAATCACAGCGCAGCAGAGCAACACTGGCAGGGGACCACACTGCTCCCATGTACATGTTTTAGGTGGCTCAGTCACTCTCTAGGCTCCCTTGTACATGACGGGACCACTCAGGGTCTCTCTCTCTTCTCTACTCTATCTCAGGGCCATATCTGTACTGGTGAACTACACCATAGCAGCTGCGGGGCATCGGACCATGATGGTCTGCCCTGCTGAGCTGCTAGGATGGTCCCTGGCATGGTTTTGGTCTCGGCAACTTTCAGTCTCTCAAATAACGCTTGGGCATGGTTCAGGGGCCAGCACAGGGACCATCCCCAAGAGGCAGCTTGAATTTGGCCACCCCGTTTTGGAGACAATGAGGTTGAGACTATAGTTTAGACTATAGTCGACCGGTTTCAATGCAGCTTGGGGACAGTTCAGAGCCCCCAAAGGTGCACGGCTGCAGATCGCCCCGTGCGTCCCAGGGAAGGGTGTTCTCACCCAGCTCACCCGCGGCTGCTAGAGCTGACAGAGGGAGAAGGGAGGGAGCTGTGGGGTAAGGGCTGGCAGGATGGATGAGGAACACCAGCCACAGCTTGCATCAGGTTGGGGGGAGCGGGAAGCTGCACCCCGGGAGCGCTGGTTCATGCATATGGTAAAGAGAGATAGCTCCTGCTTCCAGCTCTCTGATCCGCCTTGCTCCCAGGAGCCGCTGCCCTAACATACAGGATGGCTGAACTGTGTGTGCAACGGCTGTCAAACCACTCCACCTCACATCTCATTACATTAAATTAAACCTGAGTACATGCTCGGTGAGCTTAATATCTAAGCCTTCAAACTTGGAGGAGGGGGAGATGTGGGGCGATGTGGGGCTTTGTAGCACAACAGACCCCAGCACAAGATGCCTACACTGGGAACAGGGTGGAAAACAAGGAGACACGCTGCAGTCTGGATGAGTAATAAAAAGATGACTGCAAGCTGCAGAAAGGAGAAGCTGACTTCATTTATCTCTTAACAGGGCATAGGCCAACCAGGCCAGCAATTACTTATTTAGCTGTAGGATAGGAACCCATAATATTAAGTGTCGTGACGTGCGCATCATCTTAACCCACATAAAGGGCTAATACTAATTATCTGCTGAACTTGCAACATGTGCATTACAGCAATCCCGAGCGGGCTGGGTGGGGTCAGTTTTTATTGTGTCTCACTGCCTGCCACAGCCCCTGCTCCGCATCCTGCCCGGCGCATGGTGTCACTCGGGCACCGCGGAGCCACGCGTCCTTCGCCCGCGGGAATTAGGAGCAGCTCCCGAAGTGCGGAGGCTCTGACAGCGGTGGAAAGGCAGAGGCTGGAGGTGCCTTTTGTTTTCACTCCCCCCCCCCCCAGTTTTTCCTGATGCATCGGATTAAATTGGAGATCTACCTGTGCCAATGCTGAATTCTCTTGGGAAATAAGCATTGTTGCTGACAGATCCCTTGGAGAAGGTGGGAGCTGATTTTGCACAGAGAAGCAGATTTTGCTAACCAGAGCTGCTTTGTCCTGATGACTAATTAATTCTGTCTTCCACCCACACAACACGTACAGCTCGTAATATGGAGGAGTCAGCCACAAGGGAAGAAAAAAAGACAACCTACTGTACAACTCAAACCCCTCCCTCAACTGATCCAAACCCATCCTTTGCCCAGAAGTGTTGGAAGCTGGGTTCTCGCTGTGGCAAGAGCAGCATCAAAGCACTCCTGGAGAACTGTATTCCCCTTGGTGCCAAGGATGAATGATGTTCTTCGCCCAGTGGAAGGAAACTGGGGTGGCAGCAGTAGCCTGGGGGTGATGGTGAGGACGAGGGGCTGCGTTGTGGGGTGCACTCCCAGGAGGAGTCAGCCCTTGGAGCTCAGCATGGCATCCTCCTGGCACTGCCACTTGCTCTTGTTGCTTGCGGGAGATTGCCAAGAAACGATGCTAAATAACCAGGAGAGAACTTTCTTCCCTCACCGTCAGCTTTCACACATAGCCTCATCTCCACTTGGACCCAGGAGCTGTTTCTAGAACAGTTCAGGCTCTTCCAGAGAAAACAAAGTATTGCCAAAGAGCAGGGGCTCTTCTGAAAGGGAGTGCCTTTTGACAGGTATCAAAAGATGTTACAGGTCTTTCATAGAGATTTAGTTTGTGATTTTAAGCAAGCAGCTGGGACATGAAAGGCTGTGTATAGCAGACACCTTTCCCAGCTCCAGAAGTGGAAGCTACTTAGGACTTACCTGGAAGAGGCATTGACCCAGTGCCGTGAGAGAGGTGTCTTTGCTGCAGCCCCACCTCACCTGCTTAAGCATGGGAGCCAAGAGTGACCATGGCAGCACAAAGCCCACCCAAAAAGCAGGGAAGAAACAGAAAAGCACTGTGTTTAAAGCTCAGCTCCTGTGGATCCGCATGTGAAGCAGCTAAGGAAGGACTGTAGTGAAAACATCTCCTCTCAAACTAAAATTAGGTGCCGTGCAATAAAGGCAGACACTCAGGTGGACATTTCTGTCCAGCAGACAGCACATACAAGCCTGACCGTTACCAACTGATTTAAATCAGTGCAAAACTGTGCATAAAGCCATCCTCCCTGTACTGGCGCTGCCTATAGAGGGGTAGTTCCCCTCTACAGCTCCCACGCTTACCAACACCAGTCCCGTGCACTGCTGGACCTTGAGGCAGCACAGGTTTGACTTATTTCAAGAGCAGATACATGATCTTGCTGAGGAATCGCTTGATCCCATCCAGCCCTGCAGAAACACGGCACAGCAGATGTACAGGCAACGGCTCTGAACTGCAAGCTTTTCCACACCTCTCTCTGGTTCCTTCGCTTCCCTTTTTTCTTGTACAGAAAAATCTTTTCCTCTTTTCCACACTGATGGAACAACTTTTGATTTCTATTTTCTGGAAGCCAAGTCCTCACTGGTTCTGTGTGCTACCCGTTTAACATCTGTTTGTGTCATCGTGAAACTCAGGGTAACTTGTATGAAGGAGGCCCACCAGCTTCAGAACTGCAGCTCAGAAAAAATAACAGCAGGCCAAAATGGGTCTAGTTTTGTGCAAAGCCACAGGCCTTGTCCTTGTCCTCCTCCCTTTCCCCATAAGAGCACAGTGGAGAAGTGGAAAAAGATGAAAGTTATGTTCTTCTCAGTAGCATCTGGCTGCAGGGGGTTCGTTTTCTTACTGGTCCAGCTGGGGGCTCAGACAGACACAGGGTCCCATCATCTTCCCATTTTAAATGCCGTTAGGTTTGGCTTTGGTTGCCCCCCTTGTGTCCCATTGGAAACCTGTGGTCTTCCAGCGCAGGGAAGGTGGATATTTCACTCCCAATGAATCATTGCAGGGAAACAGCTTTGTCGGGTGAAAAGAATTGGGTCCGTGTTGCCATAACTTCCTTCCTTAGAAGGTATTTTCATACTACTACCTGTCAGCTGGTGGGGCAGTGCATTGTCATGGGAAAACTGGGGGGTTTAACGAGTTAATGTTTGGTAATTTCGGTTCCATAGCCTGCAGCCACCCAGGTGCCCTGAATGCTGAAACAGAGCTAGCAGAAGGGTGGTTAGTAAAGGGGACTCTCTTGTACCCATGTTGCCTCCACAGAGGTTGTTTGGGGGTTTAAACCAGGGCAGAAATGGCCTGCTATGGACAGAGATAGGTTTCACAGAAATAAAAAATGGTTTGGGTTGGAAGGGACCTTTGAAGATCATCTAGTCCAACTCTCCTGCCATGGGCAGGGACATCTTCCACGAGATCAGGTTGCTCAGAGCCCCGTCCAACCTGACCATGAACACCTCCAGGGATGGGGCATCTGCCACCTCTCTGGGCAACCTGGTCCAGTGTCTCACCACCCTCATCATAAATAATTTCTTCCTTATATCCAACCTAAATCTACCTTCTTTCAGTTTAAAAAACCATTGCCCCTTGCCCTGTCACTACAGGCCCTGGTAAAAAGCCTCTCTCCATCTTTCTCGTAAGCCCCCTTTATATACTGAAAGGCTGCTATGAGGTCTCCCTGGAGCCTTCTGTTCTCCAGGATGAACAACCTCAGCGCTCTCAGCCTTTCCTCATAGGAGAGGTGTTCCAGCCCTCTGACCATTTTCATGGTCCCACTCCAACAGGTCCATGTCTTTCTTGTGCTGGGGGCCCCAGCGCTGGACGCAGTACTCCAACTGGGGTCTCATGAGAGTGGAGTAGAGGGGAAGAATCACCTCCCTTGACTTTAAAATGTCACAACTGAAATACATGACTTTTCTTCTTTCGCAGGCTCTGTCAACCAGAAGCCCACCAGGCCCAGAGAACAACAACGCCGATCATCAGTGAGTACCCTGTGCTTTAATTATAACTTCAGGGGGTAAAAGCAGCTGAAACGAAGGGAGCATAAAGGGGAAAGGTATTCCTGCATGCCTTCCACTGTACAAAAGAGAGGTGGGGATGGTGTCAAGACATTTGTAGCCCTAAATATTCTGTCCTCTGCGTGTTTGCCAGTTAAAAGAAAATTCTGGAGCTGTGCTGCCTGAAAAGATCCAGGCTCCAGCTCAAGTACAGTACAGAGATTCATTCCTGGTCATGAGCAATGCAGAATTTAGTAGGATGTCCACATGGCACAGAGGCACCTTGAAGGAGCTTGTGAAAAGCTGCGGAGAGTTGCCCCAGTGAGTAGCTCAGGCCCTGGTTCACTCACAGGTCATCTGTGGGCTCTGCAGCATGTAGAAAAGAAGGATAACATCTCTTCGCTCCTCAGGAATCATAAGAGAAAACTCACGAGAAACTCCCACGCTACACCAGTTAGAGACATGAACATCCCTCAGGGACAGGGGAATGGTGGGGACCCACTGCTCTGGGTGTCAAACAAAAGAAACCTGAAATCTTCCATCCACAAGCAAAAGCTACTGAGCAGACTGTGCCTCCGAGTCTGCCTGCACCAAAAGCGATGGGAACAGTTTGATGCATGTGTTAAAGTAACCCACATGAAATGAAAAGGCTTGAAAATCCATCTGAAAATATCATGTCCTTACGCTAAAGAGCGACTCTCTTAAACATCAGGCTCTCTCTGACTGTCATCCAGCCCCTCTGCTCCTGCAGCACTCGAGAGCCGACTATCTGCAGATCCTGGCCGTCGGGCTGTATGACCTACTACCGCCAAGCAGCGCTGGTGGATGTGACACGAGAGCCCCGGCGCCAGCTCCTCCTGAGGATGGACTTTCCCATCCTCATCCTCCTCCCCTCCCTCCCAGCTGGCTGGGAGCTCGCCTGGCGAGGCTGCTGATTTCAGGAGCACTCGGAAAACACCCCTGACCCTGGCTTTCCCGACAGCAAGGCCCATATGGGCACTCGTGACGACTGTGGGCTTTCCTGGGCTCTCCAGCATCCTCAGTGGGCTTTGGGCTACAATGGCAACTGAGCAGTCTGCTCGCAGGGTGCACAGTCCCCCACGGAGCTCCCCAGCCCCAGGCTTTCGCTGGCCCCTCATCCCCTACCAGGGCTTTCCTTCTCCCTCCCTGTGTGATGCGCAAAGGGAAGACTTGAGATGGCAGAAACTGGTTTCCCATCTGGGATGACAAAGCAGGAGCTTATTTTCATGTGGATAACGTTTGCTTTATACCCGCTGCAGAGCCCCATTGCTCACGTGTGAAGTGCCTGTAGCGCCCGTGATAAGCAGGGCTGCAACTTCTGTTGGCAAGAGCTGCATGCAAACATTTTTTTGGAAATGGTCCAACACCCAGAAAAACTGCATTTTGAAGAAATCAAATCAAGCCCCAGAAACAGCGGTTAATGTGCGTAGGTGTCTCATCCTTCACACTTCTGCGGCTAGAATTATTCTAGATAAACACTCACATTACAAGCAGCAAAAATCAGCCTTGTCTTTATAGAGTTGCTGACTGAAGAAGTTCCCATAAAGCCAATTAAAGAAGAAATAAATGTCAAGAAGGGAGAAAAAAAACTAGATACGGAGACATAATACTATCTGCAAGAGGGCAGTCATGTGAGATAGATGCTGTAGGTGTGCACCTCCTGTACTGCAAATATTCCTGTGTGACACCACATAAGCATCTAAACCAGGCCCTAATAAATACCTTCGATGCGCATGGGAACACAGCTGGATGGGTTCCGGATTGTGCTGCGTTACCTCTCTTTCCCCCTGCAATTCTTTTGTGAACCACTGTCTGGCATCTGGTAGTGCACGGGTGGGATGACACAGCCCCGGAACGCTGTAACGATCGTGTAATTGCTGCCAAGGCTCGTGTCACTGGCAGAGTTACCAGGGTGTTGTTTTGACCCATTTTTCAGCTGCAAGATTTTGGAGAAGGCATTTTAATGATTAACCCTGGACTTTCCCATCCTCAGCAAAATGATAAAAAACAGTGGCCTAGATTCACCCCAACCCAATTTTCAGCCACTTAACTCACATTTCTACCTAGGAGCTTGTCACCCTAGCCACCCATCAGAGATATTGTCACCAGAGCCCGCAGGCAGCTCTCCCCCACACCAGGCAGCTGCCTGACACCGGGGACGCAGCACTGCCAGCCATCCCCACTGCTGGCGAGGCTGTCACACCACCCCCAACGTCTTGCTCAAAGGTGGTGTTTGCTCACTTTTGGTCTAATTTTACCCTTTGCATTTCCATCTCCTCATCGCATAGTTCATTGTCTTTCCATTAAAAAAAATAAATTCCTCCTCCCTTTAATAATCTTTAAACACAGAGAGGCCTTTAGCCGAAATGGAGCACATTTCTTGCTTTCCTCTTTCCTAAATTGTTTCACTCTCGCCCCCTAAATAACTTTTATTGCTGCTTTCTAAACTCCCTCCAAGCTGTTAATAATTTTTTAGTAACGAGATACTGCACAGAAGTCTGCACAGGAATCTTGATGGAGTTGCATCGGCCTTTTTTTTCTTTGCTGTCCTACCATGCAGCAAATTCCCCTCTCAGGGGCTTTTCAGCTAGCTCTTTCCCTCTCAGCATTGCTCCTTACCAGGTTTCTCTCTCCCCCAGAACATCTGGGGTTTGAAAAATTTTCCCCTCAAGGTACTGACCTGTTATTTTCCGAATGGGAAAGTCTACCAGCCCTCAGCTGGATTCAACGTGATTGCAAGCCCTGATCTGCAGCCCTGGCTGCGCGTTGATGAGAGCAGCAAGGGGCCTCCTCTCCTGCTGGAGGAGCGCAGGAGAAGGCTCGTGGCCCACCAGCTCCTGTCCTGCCCACGTCCTGCGCTCTGGATTTCCCTGCCACAGCCTCTCCCTTAATTCAGGACCAGCAGAAACAGCTGCACCAACATGCCTTTCCAATCAAGGTTCAGGCTGGGAGGGCCTCAGGAGGCCTCTAGTCCAGTCTCCTGCTCCAAGCTGCATCAGCTGTGCGGTCAGAGCAGAACGCTGCAGGCTTTGTCCCATCAGGTCCTGAAAGCCTCCAAGGATGGAGCCTGTGCAGCCGCAGCCTGTTCCTCTGCTTGCTGTCCTCAGGGTGAGGAAGTTTCTCCTTTTATCCAGATAGAACCTCTAATTTTTTAAATTTATTTCTATTTTTCCATATTAAACGATACAGAACTTTGCCACAACAATAGAGAGAAAGAACATGAGCAGCAACTTGCTTTTCCTTTGCTCTTGAAATAAACAGCCCTCTCTATTCCTCTCAATTCTGGGACGTGCATGGTAGGTGGGATTTGCTTCTGTCTTTTTAAAAGCACATCTATGTTTCAATGAGTTCCAGTTTTACCTGGAGATTTTCTCGCCCGCTTGGAGGTCACCACGCAAGCCAAAGAATCAAGAATAATTAACAGTGGGAAATTATGTAACCGCTAAGAGAAACAATGATTCTTCTGTGGGCCTGCAAGCAAGCTGCCAAGGGCTCTGCCTCTAATTCATCACGTCATATAAAATTGGTTTAAGGATTGTCACAGTGCAGAGTTTAAATCCATAAATCATGTGTTTAAGTCATATTTCTGCATTTCCTTTCCCCAGTTCTTGCTTTGTAGCTGCTGGTGCATGGTTCGAGCTCTTGGACTTTTAGCTTTCTTCCCAGCTCTCATTTACTGCAGTGGAAACTAGATTGCTTGCAGTCCATCAGAAGGAAAATTAACAAAAGGAATAAGCAGAAGAGTCTACTTGCTAAATCCTACTTGCTGCCATCTTGCTGCCAGTAGAACTTGCCATCAAGGGCAGGGGCCAGCGTAAATAAACGTAGGACACCCACATGACCCAGCTGCCACGCCAGCTGGCCATCAGGTGGCTCCAGGGAAAGCATCAAACTATTTCTGACATGCAGGGGGCACGGCGTTAACACAGCCAGGTCAGAGCAGCTGGACTGGGCAGGAGCCTTTCTGACCTGGGCAGTTAAGAACAGAGGAAGGGTGGCATTGGTGCTGTTTGCTCCGCAGCGACAGCGGCAGGAGACTGGCTGCTGCCTGCTTCAGGAGTGTTGTGGATGCTCCCTCACCCAAGGACAGCAGTTCTTGTCTGTCAAAGACAGCTAAGGGCTTATGAAAGCACTTCTCCTATATGACAAAGTTTCCTTAGAAAAGCATTTCAGGGTTCTCTTCTTCGATTCTGACTCTACATTTACTTACCTGCATTGGGCAGCTCCTATGATTTCATCTGATAAATAGGTCCTCGTTTTTTTCACTAAAGGATGCTAATGACCAAATTAATCCCAGCTACAAGACCAAGGGTGAGATAGATCTCATCCTTAGCGAAAGGGTAAGTCGACAGATGCTACATAATGAGTCTGGGATAGATATGAAGCCATGCTATCAGATATGAAAATCTCTCCTCTTTGGCAACCAGACAACTGCCATAAAAAAACATTTCTTTCTTGCTTGTTTGTTCTCTGCCAGTGGCTGGCCACAAAGTAAGCCCACCGATCTCGGTTGACATGGCATGGCAGAGCACTTTACAGCTTGGATGTACCAGCTCAAGCCTCCACTTAGCTCTGCACCTCACCATGACGTCCATCTCATGGAGTCACGTGCCCCAAATTCCAGAGATGACTAGCCTGACGGCCCGGCTCGCTCATCTCCCAGTTTTCTACAAGGTCAAGGAGGAGAACTCGCTTGTCAGCTGTTGTCTCCTCTCTTGAGCCCTGGAGGGCAAGATCAAGTAGACTCATTTGGCAGCATGAGCCACAGTGGTCAAAGCCTGCAGAAGACTTTTCACTGTTCTCCCTCATGCACGCAGGCACAGATTTCCCTTGTACCCAACATAAACCACCTCTGATAATACCAATAAAACCCATACCAGTTCCCTTTGAATCATACATCAGTTCCCACTTGTGAGAGAGTTGTGCTGATGTGAAAATAAATAAAAGCCATAAGAGCAGTTTGAGGTAGCTGCGTTCATATTTTGATTGAAACTCAAATCCCTCACAGACACAAAGAAACCCCTTTCTGCATAAAACCTTAAAACTGGTAACTAGCATAAAGGTTATGCAGTCCTTTAGCTGGGCTTCAAACCTAACTCACCGAAAGGCTCTGAGAGTTTGATCTGGAGCATCGTAAGGGCTGTACTGTAATGAACTCGCAGATTAAGATAGATGCCAAGTGATAGCAAATGTCATCAAGTGATCTGCCTGTGGGGTATGGGAACTAGATGTGACAGAGTATCTGAGTCTCAGAAAGCCAGGTGCAGCTCCATCTTTTCATTCACAAAAAAAATCAAGTAAGGGTCATCTTGTGTCTTCAGAGCTTGATTCTCTTTCATAATAGCAATAACTCCTTCCCTTCCCCGGCAGGTGCCCACAAAGGAGCAGCAAGAAGCCGGCGGGACAGTCCACGATATCATATGATTACTCGGAGGAGGAGCTCATGGCAAGCATCGAGCAGGAGTACTGCCGCTGAACCCAACCCCACACCACGAGAACTTCCAGCACGACCCTGGAAGCCCAGCTGGAGCAAAACTGCTGCTGACAAAAACTGCTGCTAACACCTCTCACAGTGAGACGGCACAGGAGCGGTGGGTGGCGAGCGGAGGTGAAGCACGAGAGGCAGTGCAGCTGCTTGGGAAACATGGAGGAGAAAGCCCTCTTGAGCAATTCTGCGTGAGAGCATGAAGATCCTCACCAGCTGCTGATTTCTGATCGATGCCGCTGGAAGAGGGACCGATTCATCTTGCCAATCAATATTTAGAAGCTCATTTCTAAATGGTATTTACAAATTAAGACGTACGAGAATTGAAGTGTCATACTAGAAGTGTTGAGATATGGTGCTTTGAAGGAAGATCTTGTTTTGTCATAGCAGAAGAAAAATGCAGCAATATAACTCGATTCAGATCTCACTTAAGGGGGTGTTGCATGAAATTTTTTTCCTGCCACTTAAAACAGGCCAAATTCACTCCTTGCGCTGCGCAAGCCTCCAGGTCTGAATTTGGCACTGTCTCTTTGAACATGGTCCCCAGCATGGGATGTAAGATGAAAAGAGGAGTGAGCCCACCATCCGGTATGTAGGCAGTGTCATCCCAGAGTTCAAATCCCACTGCTCAGGCAAATGAGACTCCTGGGAGCCAACAGGGAGCATAGGATTTGTACAATCCCTTCGGGGTGGGATGCCAGCATTGGTGTGGTACCTGGGGCTTCGAGGTGTGGATCCTCCAGTGAAAGCAGGAGGCACATCCCTGGCACTGCCTTGCTGCGGCCAGGGATCATCCATCCATCTTGAGAGGAACTTGCACGCTATTCCAGAGCAGCTGTTTGCGATCAGTTTTCAGAATTATCAGTCCTGGCCTTGCCATTTATTTCTTGTAGGTAACCCAGAAGAAAAATCACTACATTGTACCATTAGCTGACTGCAAAATAAAACAGAAAGTCGGCTCTCCAAAGAAAACCATATATTTTCAGTGGTCCCTGACAGGAAAGCCTGGGATTTTACAGTTTCTGCCTTTATTTTACCTGCATCTTAATGTATTATGAGTAGCTGCTTATTATCAGAAGTAGAAAAGTACCTTGTTTCCATCTTCAGCTGAAGCATAAAAGACATCAGATGAAATCTTCACATAGACTGTGCAAATGCAAGAGGAAACAGCAGGACACATCTTAAGATGCTGCATTTTAACTTCTTTGTAATTCCTGGTGTCTGTGAATCAGAAATAAATGCATCTGTACTCGATGTAGCCCTCAGTAAAGGCGTCAAATGTTGTTATGAAAAAGGGTGTCCAGCTTACATGGTGAATCATCTTACGGTACCTGCAGAGACCAAGCAAAATGTATCCTTGGAGGATGGCAGGAGGGATGCCGTGAGGCAAACACTCGATTACACCCCTGGCACACATACTCACGCTCCAGTTGTCTTTCCAGCAGCAGGCTTCAGCAAGGCTGGCCACTGCGCTCTGCCTGAGGGCTCAGGAGCTGCCAGGCGGCCAGCAGAGGTGGGCAGCAGAAGGGGAGCTGACCTCCCGCAAAGCTACGTAAGCTTGGAGGCAAGAGCTCCCAGCACACCGGCCGGGGCGCTTTGACAGGGTGAGGGGTAATGGTTTTAAACTGAAAAAGGGTAGATTTAGGTGGACATAAGGAAGAAATTTTTTACTGTGAGGGTGGTGAGACGCTGGAACAGGTTGCCCAGAGAGGTGATAGATGCCCCATCCCTGGAAGTGTTCAAGGCCAGGCTGGACAGGGGTTTGAGCAACCTGATCTAGTGGAAGGTGTCCCTGCCCATGGCAGGGGGGTTGGAACTAGGTGATCTTTAAGGTCCCTTCCAACCCAAAGCATTCTATGATACCGTGATGGCCCAGAAGTAGCCAGAGTAGAAAGCAGACGTCCTTGCATAGCTTGAGAGAAGTTGGGTGGGCCCTCTGGAGCAAGGGTTCTCCAACCCTCCCACAAAAAATCCAGTTTTGAATGACAGCACTTTATTTTTTGGCAGGAACAGTCATATTTAGACCTACTAGTGCTGCTAAGCTGTGGTAAGAACAGTTTCTCTGCAGCTTGTCAAGCATCAGCAGCCAGATCTCCCAGAGCTTGTATTAGTTTTCAGCAGCTCTCAAAGACCTACTGGGGTGAGCAGAATGTGCCTGTGGAGAGCAGGAAAAACATGGGAAACCTGCTGACTCCAGCACCATAGGCAACCACGGTACTCCAGACCCTGTCTTGCTTTAATCACCACACTCTTTTAGATTTCCCTTCAGTTTGGATTTCATTCTTTTGGACAGGATTTTCCTTGCACCGAGGTCCCCAGAGTCTGGCACGCATGGGGAGATAGAATCATAGAGTCATAGAATCGTTAAGGTTGGAAAAGACCCTTAAGATCATCGAGTCCAATCATTAACCTAGCACTGCCAAGTCCACCACTAAACCGTGTCCCTAAGCACCACGTCTACCCGTCTTTTAAATACCTCCAGGGATGGGGACTCAACCACTTCCCTGGGCAGCCTGTTCCAATGCCTGACTACCTGTTCGGTGAGGAAGTTTTTCCTAACATCCAACCTAAACCTCCCCTGGCACAGCTTGAGGCCGTTTCCTCTCGTCCTATGGCTTGTTACTAGGGAGAAGAGACCGACCCCCACCTCGCTACAACCTCCTTTCAGGTAGTTGTAGAGAGCAATAAGGTCTCCCCTGAGCCTTCTTTTCTCCAGGCTAAACAACCCCAGCTCCCTCAGCCACTCCTCATAAGACTTGTGCTCCAGACCCTTCACCAGCTTCGTTGCCCTTCTTTGGACATGGTCCAGCACCTCAATGTCCTTCTTGTAGTGAGGGGCCCAACGCTGAACACAGTACTCGAGGATGCTTCAAGGAGCTCAGTCACAGCTTCCCCATCACAAGGGCAGGGCCAGCATATTGCCATCCTTTTGGGTGGCCTCCAGTGACCCAGCAAACCAGAAGGAAAGCCACACTGCTGTCAGACCACGCTGCAACATGAGCAGGCAGGGCACCACGGCAGCTGCCCCCACGCCAGGCAGAGCAGGCAGCTCCATCCCGTAGCATGGCATAGGCAGGGACCAAGGCTCTGCCTCCCCAGGGTTCCTCTGCCTGTGCCCTGGCTCACCTCACAGAGCTTGTCTCGCTGAGGCTGCATGGCTACAGGCTGTTCAGAAGGGACAGGCAAGGAAGGAGGGGTGGAGGCATTGCCCTCTACATCTAGAAATGGATAGAGTGTGAAGAGCTGTCTCTGAAGAATAGCCATGAGTGGGTTGAAAGCTTATGGGTAAGAATCAGAGACCGAGGCAACAAAGGGAACCTTGTGGTTGGTGTCTGCTACAGGCTGCCCGATCAAGGGGAGCCTATTGACAAAGCCTTCTTACTCCAGCTACAGGAGGCATCGCGCTCACAGGCTCTCGTCCTGCTGGGGGACATCAACCACCCTGACATCTGCTGGAAAAGCAGCACGGCAAGCTGTAGACAATCCAGGAGACTCCTGGAATGCATTGAGGATAACTTCTTAAGCCAGGTAATAGACAGCCCTACCAGAGGGGGATGCGGTACTGGACCTGGTGGTCACCAACACAAGTGAGCTAATCGGTGACGTCAAGATTGGAGGCAGCCTGGGCTGCAGTGATCATGCACTGGTGGAGTTTGCAGTCCTGAGGGATAGGGATCAGGCAAAGAGTAAAGTCAGGACCCTGAATGTAAGGAAAGCAAAATTCCAGCTCTTCAAGGCGTTAGTCGATAGGACCCCCTGGGAAACTGCCCTCAGGGACAAGGGAGCAGAACAGAGCTGGCAGACCTTTAAGGACGCTTTCCATAGAGCACGAGAGCTCTCAATCCCCAGGTGTAAGAAATCAGGCAAGGAAGGCAAGAGACTGGCATGGCTGATGAGGACCTGCTGGTCAAACTAAAGGGCAAGAAGGAAACGCACAGGAAGCAGGGACAGGTATCCTGGAAGAGTATAGGGATGCTGGCCGCTTGTGTAGGGATGGGGTCAGGAAGGCCAAGGCACACCTGGAGCTGAACTTGGCAAGGGATGCAAAGAATAATAACAAGGGCTTCTACAGGTATGTCAGCCCGAAAAGGAAGGTCAAAGAAAGTGTACCCCCCCGATGAGCAAGACTGGCAAACTGGTAACAACAGATGAGAAGGCTGAGGTACTCAACAACTTCTTTGCCTCAGTCTTCACTGGCAACCTCTCTTCCTGCACCTCTCGAATGGATGGACCGCAAGGCAGGGACTCGGGGAGCAAAGTCCCTCCCACTGTAAGAGAAGATCAGGTTCGTGACCACCTGAGGAACCTGAACATACATAAGACTATGGGACCTGATGAGCTGCATCCCAGAGTCCTGAGGGACTTGGCTGATGTAGCTGCCAAGCCACTCTCCATGATACTTGAAAAGTCATGGCAGTCAGGTGAAGTCCCTGGGGACTGGAAAAAGGAGAAACATTGCACCCATTTGTAAGAAAGGTAGAAAGGAGGACCCTGGGAACTACCGACCTGTCAGCCTCACCTCTGTGCCTGGGAAGATCATAGAACAGATCCTCCTAGAAGCTATGCTAAGGCCCATGGAGGACAGGGAGGTGATTTGTGACAGCCAGGATGGCTTCACCAAGGGCAAGTCCTGCCTTCTAGCAACTAGTGGCCTTCTGTGATGGAGTGACTACATCAGTGGACAAAGGAAGAGCTATGGATGTCATCTATCTGGACTTCTGTAAGGCCTTTGACACAGTCCCCCACAACATCCTTCTCTCTAAATTGGAGAGATATGGATTTGATGGGTGGAGCAGCGTGCCAAAACCTGGAGGGTGGTAGTGGGGTTTGTAGCTAGGAAGGCAGGATCGCACAGTTTAACTATCTATCTGCTGTCAGTGTAACCCTACTTTTGATCCATCCTTTGGTCAGGGAAAATAGGACACTAGATCATTTGCAGGTAAATAATCGTATTGAAGAAGTACCCGAGCCCATGACTAAATTCAAGAGAAACTTCTTGAATTAATTGCTCTTTTAAAAAAAGGACAATTGCACTATGGAGATCACTTTGCCACATCTCAGGCAGTGAATGCTGACATCCCACCAGCTGAATTATCAGAAAGTTTATTTTCTTTTCATTGTAGTCCTCTATAACCATCATCAAATCACAAATGTATGTAAGAAAGATGAAAAATTATTTGGCTTGCCAGTACTTTCTGCCCCTAAAACAGGTCTGCTAGAATTAAGTAGGGCTCTGGAGAGTCTCTCATTCATCATTTTAGAAACTACCCTCCTGTCCAATACACGCAGCGTAAGACAGGGTAGCTTAGCATGGGTTTTGAGCTAACGCTATTAATCCCCATTAATAAAACAGCAATAGGCTATGCATATTAGCCAAATTACTACATTATTCATCTAACAAAGACAAATGCTACACACCATGTTTTGCACCAGTCCAAAAGGAGTAAGAGACCCTTGCTGGCCATCGGGCTGTCTATACATACGTCCTATTACTATTATTTTTTAAGTGAGGCAAAACCACAGTTGCTGAGAGGACTGAAGAGGGTAATTTTTTTCAGCTAATCAGGAAAAATTACTCTTTAGTGCATGAAGAGATATCACCACTTCTGAGCTTAGTGACTTCCACAAGCTCAGGAGGTTTCTTACTTGGCCATGCAACAGGATGCCAGCTGAAAGGTTCTCGTGGTGAAACCATTAAAGCCGTATTTTTTAAAATTACTCAACCCAAGATCTTAAAAAACAAAACTAATGAACCTGAAACTACAGAACCAATTTGCACACTTACTCAGACTCTCAATTTCCCTCAAATCTGGGTTTTTCATGTGCAAACAAATGCTTTGAATCCTTTTTTTCCCCTTTCTTTGTAAATGTCTTTTCTTTCTGACAGCACTGCAATGGATGCTACTTCTTTTTGCAGAGCTCTGCCTTTTCGATAGCCCAATAAAAGGGCAGAACACTTTCCCAAAGAGCAACTAAGAAAACAGATCAGTGACGGAGTGGTTTTAGGAAGTGAGTTGTCTTTTACCTGGTGTGTAGCCAGCCAGTGAAATCTCCTACAAGCATCAAGAATTCAGTCGGGAGCTGTAGGTAGACTTGAGTGGGGAAAAAGCTGTGACTTGATCCCTGGTTGGGTGAGATGGCTGAAAAGAAGGATGAAGAACAGCCAGTCACCACAACCGTAACTCCTCAGGGTAAGAAGTCTTTATAGTCCACCTCCGTCTCTGGGACCCTGCTTGCTGGTCCTTTTGCCCAGTGTATGATGCGAGGATGGCTCCCGTACGTGTGTATCTGCCAGCATCCCATTGCCAAGACCTCTGAAAGCAGGGCAACCAATAGTTCCCTGATGCTGTCGCCTACTCGCCTTCACAACATTGGAGGAGGAAGGAGGGTGGCACCCTCACCACCCCAGGGATGCTCCTCCCCAACCTCCTTCCTCTGAGGATCAAACCCCAAGAAGCTTTCAGCCAAACCACTCGCACACACCCCTAGGAGCTGAAGCGGAGCCAGTGCCCCGGACGAGGTGCAGCCCCGGAGTTGCACCACACGCGCGTGGCAGAGCTCCCCACCGCACGTGGCAGGGGAGGTGGAGCACCAGCTGCCTGGCACAGACTTCATCCACAACCAGGCTGGGTTTTTTCCCCCCACTCTGTACACAGGACATGGCAATTATTTGCACAGGGTGAAGTGCGTTTATCTGGACAATGATAACCAGCAATAAAGAAATCGCTCTGAACTCGAGAGACACTACAAGGGAGAAAATTAAACCTAAGGTATTCTTCCCATCTAGAAAAAACTCTCCCAGGAACGGGCATGCTCCGGCTTCCTCAAGTTTTCTGCACTGCAAGATGTGCCCATGGCCACCTGCACACATCAGCAAGTAAATGACACCTGATTTCCTCCTCCTACACTCAAGGACTGAAGCAGAAATCGAGGACTGCACTTGACAGAGGATGAAACCAATCTGGAAAGAAAAACACCTCGGTGCTAACATACTCACTGCAGGGAAGGTAATCATCTCATGCACTGCAAACAGACGTGGCTGAGGCTTTGCAGCAGCCTCCTGACCCGTCTCGCTGTTTCCTTAGCCTGTAGGTTGCCGGGTTTTGAGTCATGATTCACTCTTTCTGCACGCACGGAAGAAGTTTGCCTTCTCATGGCCGTAGCCTGCCTGCCTCCAGCTGCCTTGCCAGACACGAACGGAAGGTAAACAGGCAGATGATGGGCTCACAGATTAAACTTCAAAACCAGTTAGAAGACTTATCCCAGCAGATGAACTCAAGCCAGATGCAATCCTGAGGCAGGATTCGGCTCAGAAGAGACAACAGATGAAGTGCCACCTTCATCGTTCAGAGGATGTCGAGCACAGCTTTCACAGCTGGAACTGGAGAGCTGGCCAGCGCTGCAGCCTAAGCCAGAGGAGCAGGCCGAGCGCGCAACCAGCCGGCAGCACAGGCCACCTCTGCCCACCCAGCGCCGCAGCTTCGGAACAGATTCACGCTTCCAGTATCCTAGCTGCAAGCGGACTGGTGCTCATCAGGTTTGCGAGCAAGACGAGGCGAGCTGCCGCTGAGCTGGAGGTTTGGCTGTGTAACCGCATGCAGGAAAGCAATGCTGCTCTAACTGCAAAAGGTAGCATCAAAAACCAATGGACACATTTGAGCACACGTGCATTTTTCTTTAGAAAATTATTCGTTTTCATGGATTTAGAATGGCTACATGATAGACTTCTGCCCACACGATGCCCGTGTTAGCACGGCAGTAGCTCGGAAGGCTTCCTCACGCGCGAGCTGTTTTCTCTCCCAGGATGAAGCTGTTCCAGACTCCAGCCCCGTCAGGATGCGTGCTGGCTGCACCTCCTGGCTGCACGTAACAGCTCAGACCACAGCTGGGTTCGACAGAAAAGCAGAAAGATGAGCACAGAACTGTGAAATCCATGGTCGTGTTTCACGTAAGCAAAGCCAAGGAGACAATATAAAAATCAGCAAAAAAAATTATAGGTATTGTTTAGGATATGACTTGATGCTCAGAAAAATCTTCCTTGAAAACTAGTAGTAGGAACAGAGAGGTAGGACATCTTCCCCCGGGAGGTAAAAGCGTTATGGAGACCTGCAGAGCCCAGGAGCTGAAGGGTTTGTGCTACTCTGCCAGAGCACTGATCCCGCAGTAAAGCCTCCCCTTCCAGTTGTTCTCCTGAGGGGGAAGCAGGATCCGCCACGGGATCTTCTCTTTGCATCTTCCGCACACCTGCAAGAACGATGGGCTCTTCTGCGGACGAAGCCCGGAGTCACAGCTCCCAGCTCGCTCCCCGAGGGCTCTGACTGCGGAGCCTGAGGCACCTTGCAGGGAGAGGCTGTGACAGAAAGCTGGTGTCATTACACCCTCTCCTCCCCTCCTCTTCCATTAAAACGTGACCCTGCTAGAAATAAACATTGCTGAAAGTTGGGAACTGGTCAGAGGGAAAGAAAAAGCAGAAATACTTAAAAATTTAAAGTAGTTATTGCTGCTGTCACCGTCGCTAGACACCTCTTTCCCTGCCAGGAGCTGGAGGTGACACCCAGCCTGCCAGAGCCACTTCCCCGCCGGAGCGCAGGTACGCGGGAACGGGAAGAACCAGGGCTAATGCAGCCATCTTTTGAGTCAAACTCTCATCTCTTCTTTATTTCCAGCGTTCGTGCCATGCACAGTTTGCAACACTAACAGAGCAGCACTCAGACCATCAGCTTTTTTCGATAGCTTCTGGAGGCCATGCTATAAGAACAGTTATGAACTCCGAGACTCTTGTTTTCAGACAGCATGCAAAAACCCCAGGCCCTGGCAGTGGTGTACACGTTCAAACAAACACGCAAGAAGCGTTGTGTAAAATTATAAATGGACAAGCACTGGTCAATTTACAACAGGATCCAAAAAGTCCTGCCCTTACAAGGAAGTGAACTAGCGAGCCCCAAAGTCTTCCACTGGCCTAGATATATAACCTAATCCAGATGGATTTACATAGTTCTGGAATGGATGTGTATGAAACCTGAAAATTCACAATTTTTTTATGATTTAAAACCAGTCACATTACATACTTTTTATTTAATAAAAGTTAAAAACAGGTACAAAAATGTGATTCCATTTCTTTAAAATATAGGCTCAAAATAAAAAGACTGAACAATATAGTTCAGGCAGTAAAGTGCAAAGACAGCAGCTATCCCAGTCATGCTTAATCCATAAATAACCCTTACACAGCAGGAAGGAGCAGAAAGAGCAAACAGAGCGGGCGCAGCCAGACCCCGGCTCAGCCATTCGTGCACATCCACGGGAGAGCGAGCGGCACGTCCCGGGCACGGGTGGCGGGAGGCAGCGCGCGCCTTGCCGGAGCGGGCTGCGAGGCATCGCAGGCCAGGTCAAACGAACAGAGAGGGAGCCGTCGCTTTTCCACATCATGACGCACATACGCAACGCGCCCTTTTTGAAATTCCACATTCTCCAGTCCACTATTCCCCCCGCACGATGCAACAAACTGACACGACGACTTATTAAGTGATGACACTAGTTTCCAAACTGTTTTGCTCAGGTGAACACCATAAGTCCGTAAAAAAAAAAAAAAAAAAAAAAAAAAAGTACTACATTGGCTACTGGAGTGAGACAGGATGCTCTTCCCCAGGTATAAGCATGCTAAAATGGCATCCAAAAGTCAAACTTGTTGTTCTAAGGGACTTCTCAGAGAAAAAAATAAATTAAAAGAGAGCAGCAATGTCTCTTTCTTCACCACACGAATTTGGAAAACCGGGTATCGACACAGAACAGCAACACTACAAGCACCCACTTTACCAGGAAGAGGGGTTTCAACCGAGCCCTTTGGGGAGCACAAAGCGAGGTTTGCACAGGCAGACACGCTCACCGGCGCATACGCTGCGGTCAGTGGGGTTACGGCGTGTCTTGAGCGAACAGGGTGTGGACACTTTGAAGATCAGGCACAAAAACTTTAGTACACTTAGCACAATACTCCAATTTAGTGCTGTTTGAAAACTTGTTACCATTAATTATAGCTATAGACTTAAGTGTAAAAAATAATGACATATTCTGCTTTCAGCTGAAACAGGTCTCCGCCAATTTCAGGGAAGCGCTAGCCGAGATCAGCAAGTCTGCACTTACATAGACGAGAACCGTGCTTCGCCCACACCGAGAAGCAAGACCAGGATTTCAGAACAACAAAGCAGTGCGGGAGCGAGCGCATTCCTAGTTATCCACATTTTACACATCCAGGAAAAATAGTCCTCCTCAGTGCTCAACTAAGCTTCGGTGTAGAGGTGGCTGAAGGGAGAAGAGTCCGGAAGGAATAAACACTACAGAAATATTTCAATCCAGTAGGTGAGCCGGTTCCCAGCAAACAACACCTGGTGCTTCACAGCACAACAGCTCTGCCCTCAGCTCTGCTACAATACGTATGCACATCCCTCTGCACCACGGAAACCGAGCAGTCCGACTGTGCTACGGGCATTTTATTACTCATACCATGCCATTACAACACAGCACTCCTGCAGCCAGCGATTCCACTTCTTAGCCATATTTACACTTGGTGTAAAAGAAAATCCATTCAACAGGGAGAGTATCTCATTTAATAGAAAAGGGTGATTTTATACAAAGTACTGTGGAGCAGTATAAGGCCACATGAAGAGCATCATCAAGTTGACATGGTGGCTATTTCTTAAGTCAAGACACGATTAGTACTTCCTCTCGTGCTTTGATACAGGTAAATGAAAGCCTTGAACAATTTCCTATAAGGTGCACAAGCATCCACGATACATAAAAAAACCTTAATTCTCTATTTCTCCTGTACTCAAAAAAAAAAATATAAGCAGAGACCCAGCTAATTATTCACGGGTTATCTCGCCATTTTTGCATTTTTCTGTAGATTTTGATATGCTGGTTTAGTAGGACTGAAAGTAAAGCATAATTTTTAGTGTCAAAGTTTCTAAACAGTGCTTGTGCTTCTACCTCCATCAGAGGAGTCTGGCTCCTCCAGACTTTGCTCCAGTGGAGTGTGGACCCAGGAATGCCCAGTATGTCAAACTTCTACTGAAAGTCACAACGGCTTCCACTTGCAAAAGGTATGGATTTACAAAACATTAAGGATTTCAACACTTGTTTTCTGAAAGAAAGTCATTCTGGTTTGGTTTGTTTTAAAAATGATGACACACTTTGATCTCAAACCTCCAATGTCACCTGCGTAAAGAGGGTGTAACAGCACCAGCCCATTGCAGGATCAGGATCTGCAAGTGTGAAAATCCCAACCACTATGAGTTATCAAATATTATGGGTTTATAAAATGCTCTGAATGCCATTCTTTAGGTTTACTGAAAAGGAGTTTCCAAAACTCTGGGTCTCATCCTGCACACCCCTACTAATGCAGGTCAAGTAATTTGCCTGCATATCAAGACCAAAATGAATAAATACAAAATATATTTGGTATAGAAAATACTAGTATAAAAATTAAAAATCACCCTGTTTTACTGTCCATCAAAATATTAACAGCAAGCATTACAAGTGACTTTTTTAACCTATTGCCAAAATCATTTCCAAAGAGTTCTGCTTTCCTGAAGTGCTGGTGATTGCATTTGCCCAAGTATCGGGAAAAAAAAAAAAACAAAACCAAAAAAACCAAAAAAACACACAAATAGGGAAGGGACAAGGAAAGATATGATAGATTTCTCACATAGCATTATTAACAGAGGATCTAAACTGAAGGAAACTAAAGTATGCACAACACGGGGGAAAAAAGCCATTGTCATTTCTGTTGAAGCCATCAGAGCTCTTCCTGATCTTCAGAAAGTTTGTAGAGAAGGTGCTTCCTCACACTAGCCCTGACAGACAGACGATGGCACGGGGATGAGCATACTCAGAGCACTGCTGCTTTTCGGTTTCTCTGCCGTGGCAATTCTGTTGAGTTTGCCAACCTCCGTCTGCCAGCTGGGAATCTTCTTTGTGGTCATATGGCGGCGGGTGTGCTTTGTCAAGTGATCGCTGCGCATGAAGCGACGCTCACACACAGGACAAGCAAACTTCTTCTCTCCCGTGTGAGTTCTGCGGTGGCGTGACAGTTCATCTGAGCGGGCAAACTTCTTGTCACAGCCTTCCCAGTTGCAGCTGAAAGGCTTTTCTCCTGCAGGACATAAAAGAAGCATAACTTACTTTTGAGAAGCTGTGCTACAGTTTTATCAAAGAACTAACTTACATCCTGCCTTGCAAAAACTGATGAATTCCACAGAACTGCTCATGTGTGCAGTCAACATTGGCTTAAGTTGTGTTCCTAAGAAACACCGTATGTATTGTTTCTACTTATTCCCTCATAACTCTTCAAATGTTATTTAATTGAGTCTATTTTTTTCGGTTATCCAAAACCCCAGTTATCCAAGATTCTTCATCTTTTTCTTCAAACTGGGTTTAAAGCTACCTTATCTGCTGACTGAACTAGAAGCACTCCCCTGCCCCCATCCCCAGCTCTACGGCTGCTGCGTGTCATCGGCAAACACTGCGGGCAAACTGGAAGCCTGGGATCAAGCCTCAGAGCCCTGCCGCTCCAGCGATCCAGCCCCGCGCACAAACACGCTGCCCCAGCGAGTACTACGGAGGAACGGCCTGTCCTGCCACCCCCACGCAGCTCGAGGTCCAACAGACAGCTAGGGGAGTTCTGCATGCCCAGGAATGACAGCAGTCAGGAAGGCTGTCCACGTCAGCTTCTGCTCGTCCTGGGTCCTGGGCGACTGCTTAACGTCAAACCTATCCTAAGCAATGTGATCTACCGCCTGCAACCCCCGTAAAGCTCAAGATAAACAACTACCACATGACTCAAATTTATGGTAACACTTTGGAGCAGAACAAAAGTGTCCAGCACAAAGGAAACACCACAGAAGCGTTGTTCTTATTTCAGAGAGAGGATAAAGTTCTCTGTCTGGTATGCATGATACCACCTAGCTACTCAGTGAGCAGGACAAAAGTGGAAAGAGAACGCTAAACTACTCTGCCCCTCGATCCCGTAAGGTGGACTGGCTAGTGAGCGGTCAGTGTGCTTCACCTCCCATAGACGTCCTAGTCCCAGTCGCGATACAGGGAGACACACAGCTTCCCTATGGATCGGCAGCAGCACATGCTGAAAGCGAGACACTTGCTGCTAGTCTATGTTTATCCTGTAGTGCCAGGTTAATTCAGCAGCCTGCAGCACTCACTCTCAAGCCAGAAGCAGAAGCATCATCTACCTCTGAGCTCTGGTTTACAAGGATTATCAGCTTCATATGAGGTTTAAGCTCTTTCCCTAAAGGAACTGTAAAGACAAGCTGGCAAACTAATGCAAATCCTGTCACGGAAGCTGACATCCAATAAACCACAGTGTCTGTGAGGCAAGGAAGGGTGAGGGGAAAAAAGCCAAGGAAAAACAAAATTAGACAAACTTTTCAATGAGCTGTTCTGTACCAGTCTCTCACTACACCTGTCCCTCAACATCAAAAACAGTCCCTGAGAACTCAAAGTTAGTGTTAACTTAAGAGGATCTTGGAGCTAGAAAAAGGATAAGTAAAACACATGTATACTGTCTCCACATCAACCAGATTTTAATGGAGAAAATGAGCTCAGATTCATTACAATTAATTTTCATTTGCCTTTCAAATTCCCTTTCTGTAACTGAATAAACTGCTATGTTCCTGTAGCAGCTCTGCTTCCTAACACAGCATCCCAAAATCTAAATGCATTCTCACTTAGCCTTAAAAAACACTCCGGAAAAATGTGCAGCTTCTGACTTTCTCTCTTTTCTTTTACTCACGTAACAATTAAGACCAACTACCCGTACTATGGTTTGCTTACACCAGACCTCTCCATGCCCCAAAAAAAGGGACTTGCACAATTCATTTCGATCTAGTCCAGATGGCAGGGTTCCACGCAAATCTCAACACACACGCACAGACGGCAAAGCTTCGCTCCAACTAAAGCACGTGAAATTCAACTAACACTAGGGGGTCAGCTGAGGTCTCAGAACAAAGTCTGTCTTGTTTTGTTTGCCCACGGAGAATGAACATTCCTCACTTCTCTGAGATGAGCATAAGTTTCCTGATCACCTGCCTCTTCCCTTTCCTGCCCCCTCCCCCCAAAAATCTGCATTTCAGCACCCCAACACAAGCCAGTGCCGGAGCGAGAAAGGACCCGCCCTGTCGTACACACCAGTGTGGGTGCGAAGGTGGGCTTTCAGGTGGGAACTTTTGAAATAGGTTTTCTTGCACCCAGGGAAGTTGCAAACATAATTCCTCCGCCTAGAAAAGTCCATCTGGGGGGTGCAGCTTTGACCAGAAGCGATGAACACAGGAGCAGGAGCAAGGGGCAGTAACTTGGTGTTCCCAACAGTCATTACTGTTTGCGGGCACTGCGGTGTCTGCGTGACAGCAGTCTGTGGAAGAACCAACATGACGGTCCCCTGAGGCACAGAAGATCCCATGAGTACGGGCTGAGAGAGCGGGGCTGTCTGCGGTAAAATAGGTTTCATGGGAGTTGAGACTGTTGGAGGTGAAGGCTTGACATAGGCATTGATCATACTGCTTTGTCCATTTAAAGGGATCATTTGACAGAGAACCTGGGGACTTGAAACGGGGGCAGGTGTCACTGGGGTAGCTCTTTTTTGCAAGTCATTCTCACAATTCTTTGGTAAGTGGGCCTGCGGCGAAACGGGCCGGACTGGTAGTTGTCCTTGATTGGTCACAATATCACCGGAGTCATGTGCACAAGGTTGATGTACCGGAGAGGTTTTGTTAATTAAATCATCTGCAGCACACGTGTCCTGTGGCAGTCTGGAATGTCTTCGGTCATCCGCTTCACACAAGTCTCTGGAAGTGCTGTAGCCTGAAGTTACCTTTGTTTTCTCTTGCACAGCAGGAATGTGATGGTAAGCAGAACTATCACCTGTGTGACGTATGACGCTTGTTGCCATGGCCCTGCAAGGCTGAGGGGCAAAGGATTCAGACATCACCGGCTTCTGGCTGCACTGTCGCTCCATGTTGATAACAGATGGCTTGGGTACGGGAGAGGCACCGGTCGCTGATGTGACTGAGCAGGCAGCTGTACTTGCCATGACAGTCCTGGGTTTGGAGTAAGTGACTTGTGAGGAGAGGAGCATAGCGGCTGAAATCTCAACAAAGTCAGGGCTGTGCGGAGGGGTCATGCACTGCAAAAAAAGAAAACACCATTATACAGCAGTGTAATTTCATAGCACAGTTTTTCACTATCTTTACTGTGAAAAATAAAATTACACCCCCTCCCCAGAATCTCAGAATCTGCCTCTTGGGACAAACTGATTAAAGGATACATTGCCTCATCTGATGGCCATTCTGAGTATGCTCAAAAACACGTTAATAGAAGGAAGGCAATGAGGCAGATGTAAACCGGCATAAAACATTGCACATCTACTCACTGAGCTACAAAAAACTCTCTCGTTCCTTTCTCCTTAGCAATGGGTGCAGCTGTAAGAGGCTATGAGCGCTCTGCTGTTCACAGAAAACAGACTAGCAACAGATAGCGATACTGCACCATTTCAGTGTCAAGCTTCCAGCAAGCCCTAGATCTTTTGTCAATGATTACCCCATCAGCTGGTGGCTACTTCTGAGATAAAGACAAATGGAACTGCGCTCTCCCTTCTTATTCATCCATTTCTCTCTACGCTCTCTTGCTGCCACCACCTCTTCTTCCTCCTTTACCACTGAAAACTCACGCCTATCTCCTGTGCTGCTCAAGGGACGGTGCCAACACTGAGCGGCAGGCGTACGAGAGAAGTCCACCAACCAGCTGCCACATCACCTCAGCCTCTATTATTCCCCTTTTTCCTGACATAACGGCATACTAGAAGCCTACTCGTTAAAATGGGCCTTAACCGTCTGAAACCCAAGTGGCACCAAGCCCTTTTTTAACACCTACTTTTGTTACAACATAAATTGCAACAAAAAAAATTGTGATTCAACCGACATTAGTCAGGCAGAGTAGACCAATGCTCTGGAGAAATAACAGACTACATGTACAAACACATAGCATAGAAACTAATTAAATTGTCTATTTCATCACGGTAACCTGTACTTTCTCTTATAACGACCAGAGTGAAGCCAAATGTCATCAAAAGCCTTTTTCATATGGTGCTTGCAGATAAGTCGGTGCCGAATCATTGAGGCTCATTCTGCCATTCTTACTCAAAGTGCTCCACGAAACCTACAACAGCCACCCGGACAGCATCCTCAGCGCGCCTGTCAAATTAAATATCCTGTCAGCAAGGGCTTTCGCTTCTAGGTTTAATAAGGGATCAAACTCCTACATTTGCCATTCCAGAGACAGCAGCAAAACCCAAACTCAACGTCCATCAACGCTGACATCAATTTGTCAACTAAGTAGTAGCAATAAATACTTAAAATCTCTACCAATAGACTTACATTTTTGATCTGTTTTAAACAATACAGAAAACAATTACCAATTAAAAAACTCTCACTGTTCTATGTACACACACATACACACAGCACTAGCTATTGTACACAGGGACACACGAGCAAGCTATCTTTTCCAGCCAAGTTAAAACATTGCAGAGATGCAACATCCAGATGTTGCATATTTATTTTGCCTTCATGTTTTTCTTACCAGTGTAGATAAATAGTCCTTTGGTAATTCAGACGTAGCCTCAGCATGCATTGTGAAATCACCAGAATCCGAGAAGGGCGTAAGTGGCCTTATCTTTAATATGTCACCTTTCTGCGATCTTTGACCCCAGGAGCTCATACAAACAAGCGCTTCGACAGCTTCAATGTCATTCTGCTCCAAGGTGCTGCAGGTAGACCTTTCGCTGTCATGACGCTGCCTTTCACGGATAGACTCATAGATGTCCACAATGTCAACCTAAAGGTAATCGGATTACTGGCTATTAGGACAAGTCAGAAAACAAAGCCGACACCACCCACATACTGTCTGCTCCCGATGAAGGTCATCTGAAACAGATGAAACAGCCCACAGCAAGACTTTTACCAACCAGCTCAACTCTTACCCTCCCCCCACCAGCTCATCTCCCACCCCTCCTACTCTTTAAAAAAAAAAAAAAAAAAAAAAAAAAGTGCAATTTGCAGGAAAGGAACAGGTATGTGTGTAGCTCACGTTTCCAGAGCTACTTTCCTGGATTACGTTGCTCTAAATAAACACATCCCGTGCCTGCATACAAGCAAAAAGAGGGAAAAAATCCTGACTTCCAACTGTTTAGACAAGGCTGTTTCCTGGACCCAAAAGACAACTGCTATTCAGCAGTAATCTCATTCTGGTAACGTTTAGAAGATAAATTTCAGCTGACAGTAAGATGTTTTAAGGTATGATCACTGATTCAGAGTACCACACCTTGCAAAAGTATTTTAATCTTATTTTTACCAATAGGGAAACCAGGGTGGGGGGAAGGAAGGAAAATAGCCTTCAAAGTGCAGGGGGAGTTATTTGTATTGTACTTTAGAAAGGTATGATACTACATAAATGCTAGGTATCCCGAAACGCACTATGAGCAACACGATGACAAACGTAATCGTACTGATTTGCTTCCAACTGCAAGCATCACAGAAAATTTGCGTATGCATGTGTACACGCGCATGCAAAACACTTGACTTCTCTGTGAAAGGACACCCAAACTTCATAAAGCTCTCTCAGTGCTTGGCAGTGACTCCAAAAGCCACGTCGTGCTGTTGGTTCATCGCTCACGTGCTAGCTCAGTCTCAACTGGGTGTCCAAACTCTTCCAGTCATTAGGCACACCAACTCACTGTGAAGCATGGACCAAGATTCTTGAGCCTAATGCTGTTACACAGGGTGCTTATACGCTGCAGCAAGAGTTTTAACTAAAAAAGCACCACCACACCGTTAGCGTGGCCTGAAGCCCTGGAGGGAACGACACTTCTTGGGGGACATCCCTTACACACCTAAGTCAACACGTTTTGTTACTGAGTTAAGCAACGTGGAATGATCCTGGCTCAACGGTGTCACAAAGATGCAAAGCTGTGTGACACCGTCTCCACTACAGGGACGTGCATGGCAAACACGTTAAACATAACGGATCCAAAATACCAGTACTGGACTCACAGAGGACTTTTGCCTAAAACAAGAGGTACCACGCATGGAGATGTCAAGGCTGGGGGCAGGAAGGGGTAAAGCACTCTAAAACAGGGATCCAAGAGATTAACTGCCATGAGAGAGACTTCTAAAGAATTTCCACTGAAAACAATGAGAACGGGGGAAAGAAAAAAATAAAAAAAAATGATGTTGCCTGCAAGCCGGGACCTAGACCGCCTGTCAAACAGGAGCCACGGCAGGCGAAGCTCTGCACTAAGCAGCCAGAAAGCCTGTGAGTGTTCCTCAAAGTGTGATTGCAGGCAACCAAGCCAGCAGATCTTTTTTTCCAATCCTACGTTTTTAGAAGAGCAGTTTTCCCTAAAGAAACACGAAAAAATATTCCCCGCTTAAAAAAAAAACACCTAAAAAAGCCTTTTCTGAGGGCGAGCGGTGCAGCCCAGTCCCTCCCGCTGCCAGGGAAATGGCTAACCGCGCCTGCCCGCCTGTCCTCACATCACCCCGCCGGCTGCCGGGGCCGTACGTGCGCGGGCAGCGCGCGGGCAGGGACGGTGCGGGCAGGGACGGTGCGGGCAGGGACGGTGCGGGCAGGCAGCGCCTCTTCCCGCCCGCGGAGCCGCGCCACCCCCGCCCGCTCCCCGCCTGACGGCGGGTGCCCCCGGCCGGGCGGCGCCGCTGAGGGGCGGATGGCGGGAAGGGAAGGAGGAGGAGGAGGAGGAGAAGGAGGAGGGCAGCTCCCGCCCTGCCGCCGCCCCCGCACGGCCGCTGCGGGAGGGCCGACCCCCCCCCCCCGCAGGTGACCGGGGCAACACCCGCCCCTGAGGGCTCCGCCCTGGCACGGCCGCCCCTCCGGCGGCAACGGCGCCGGCCGCCCGCCCCCGCGGCGGGTAACGGTCCCAGCCGAGCCCCCCGCCCCGGGCGAGCGCCGGTCCCGCGGGGCCGCCGCCCCCGCGGAGGCCATAACGGTCCCCGCGCCCCTGCCCGCCGCGGAGCACGTGCCCGGGCCGGACCGGCGCCGGCTGCCCCCGGCTCGGGGGGCGCCCGCCGCCCCCGCCCGCCCGCCCAGCGCTTACCGCGGACGCATCTCCCATCTCCGAGCAGGGCGAGCCGTGCATGGCGCGGCTCCGGCGGGCGGCGGCGGTGTGACCGGGGCGCAGCGGGAGCGGGAGCAGCAGCAGCCGCCGCGGGAGCAGCGCACACAGCAGCAGCAGCAGCCGCAGCCGGCGCCGCCTCCTCCTCCCCTCCCCGTGCCCCGCCCGCCGGCAGCCGAGCGGCCCGCGCGCCGGGGAAGCGCTGCCTGCGCCAGACAGCGCGGGCGGGGCGGGGCGGGGCGGGGCGGGGGGGGTGACGGAGGGGGGAGCGGCTCCTCGCCAATCACCGCCCGCCGCCGCCCGCGCCCGGCCAATGAGCGGCGGCGGCCGGCGTGATCGCGGCGTGCCGCGGGGCTGCCGGCGGGAAGGGCGGCGCGTGGGCAGGGCGGGCGGGAAGGCAGGCAGGGAGGGGGCGGGGCCGAGCGCGCGCTGGAAACTGGGGGAAAGGTCGGGCGGGGGCGGGGCGGCGGCCGGGAATGCCCGTGCGCGCGGGGGTGTGGCGGGGCGGGGCGCGCGCGGGGGCGCGGCTCCCCCCCCACCCTTTCCAGCGGTGCGTGCGGCGCGGCACGCGGGCAGCCTCCCCCCGCCCCCCCCGCCCCCGCAGGCGGGAGCCCGGGACCCCTCAGGGACGCCTCAGGGCCCCCTGCGCCAGCCCGGCCGGCGTCCTGTAAAACGTCTTCAAATCACAACGTATTTAAAAAAGAAAAAAAAAAAGTGTATTCCGTGGTTTTTCACCTTCCAGTGCCCAGCCGCTTGGTTTTTAATGGAGCCAGCGGGTTCCCGGCAGGGCCCGCGGCGTTACCGGACGGCACCGAGCCCCGGCGGCGGCGGCCCCGGCCCCGGCCCCCGGGCAGCTCGGCTCCCGCAGGGCCTCCGAGGGGCCGGCCGGGGCCCCCAGCCGCAGCCGCGCCCTCCCAGCCCGGCCCCGCTGGGTGCCTCCCCGCCGGCGGAAGCACAGCGCAGGCCCCAATGAGCGTTTGTTTCCCTGCCGGCTTCTCTCGGCTTCTCCCTGCCTCGCGTTCGCACGGCGCGGCACCCTCCCCGGCGATGCGGAGGGGAGGGAGGGATCGCCTCGGGTCTGTCGTCTCCTGCCGCCGCTAGCTTCGCTTGGCCGCTGCGGCTCATTTTTTCCATCACAGCTCTTCTGAATCCTGGTCCTTCCCCGCTGTCCACGTAGTTTCTGAAGCTTCCCCATACTGTGCCCAGCTCCCGTCTCCATTCCTGCACGTTTCTTGCTTGTACTTTAGCCTCCCCAGCGCTACTGCTTCCCGGCCCACCAGACACCAAATCAAAACGATCGCCCCGGCCCGTCCATCCGGGCTTTCCCCTTGCCCCTTTGCATCTCTCCTCGGTGCCTCCCGTATTTAACCTAACCTCTCTTTTTTTTCCCCATTACCAGGCCTCCCACCACCGTCTCCCCTGTGGGGGGGTCCCACAGGGACCGCGGCGGCCGGTGCAGCTACAAGGTTGGATATCAGGAAAAACTTCTTCACCGAAAGGGCGGTCAGGCACTGGAACAGGCTGCCCAGGGAAGTGGTTGAGTCTCCATCCCTGGAGGTATTTAAAAGATGGGTAGATGTGGTGCTCGAGGACATGGTTTAGTGGTGGACTTGGCAGTGTTGGGTTAACGGTTGGACTTGATGATCTTAAGGCTCTTTTCCAACCTTAACAATTCTATGATTTTATGATTCCAAGCCCTTCACCCCAGAAGGTCCCACGGGGTTTCCTGCACACCGTTGTTCCTGCCTGCGTCTTGCAACCTGCAAGCTCGTGCCTCTGCCCGGCGTCTCGTGCTGTACGCAGGTTCCGAGCGGCTTTCTGTTTGTGTTTGTGTGGTAGCTGCCATGCTGGAGCCGTAGCCTGTGCGGCAGGGCCCCGTGCCTTATGACAATAAGAAAAATGCTGATAATTCAAACTGCAAATCCAGCTCCAACGTTAGTTACATTCGCAAAAGGAAATCAGTTGTGTGACAGGGAATGAAAGAAATTCGGGGAAAATGCTGTCAGTGACTAAGAAGCACGATGAGGGGTAGCACCGTGGGGGCACAGGGTATGTGCCTCTTCTATAAATCCCTAGCTGTTCCTTGTAAGACCAGAGCCACTTGTACCGTCCCATTTCAAGGGAAGTCTTTAGGGAATTGCAAAACTAGGAAAACACTGTGCCGTTCTATTTTGCATTTTCTCCAGTTCCGCTGTAGTTGAGAAACAATCGTATTTGTCTCTTTGCTGCTTGTTGAAACACATGCAGTTTCTGCTTAAAGCGCTTACACGCACAGCCTTACTCATTTACAGCACAAATTTTTAATTGAGTAATAGCATCTGGAGGCAGCAGAGCAACCTCGCCAGTGAAGAAGCGGTCGCAGGTACGCAGAGTGGATCGCTTCTCCTCCCGACTCCCAGCGGGATGTTGTCCCGTGTCACATACCACAGACTGTGCCTGTGTGTTCTGAGTCCCCAGGTGGAAGTTGCTGGGCCGGGGGTCCTCGCTACAGCGTACGCATGCAAGATCGGTTAAAAGAAGTGGTGTTATATGTCTGCACTCCAACTTGCACCACAGGGAAAATGTGTTGGATTGTGTTCCCTTTGCTGAGCTAAAAATGGCAACTACAGTTTTTAATACAATTCTCAAAGTTCTTATCAAAATCACCTGGCCTGCCTTGTGCTGCTGCTGCCAGCTAAGGCAGTGTTAGATGAGGAAGGAGCATCTTCCTTATCCTCGCATCAGATGTCAGCGGCAGAGCATGGGTCTGAACCCCACGGAGCCCGAGCCCCCGGCCCTAACAGCCGAGAGCTTCTCCTGCTCAATCTGCTCTTACTTCTCCCCCTTTCTCTTTCCTTTCCCGCAGCTGCACGAAGGTGGATGTTAACGCCGTTAATACGACCTCGCTCCTCGGCACTTCTGCCTGCACCCACCGACCTCCCTGTGGGTTTCAACCAGCAGCGCAGCTTCCTGAGCGACCCACGAGCGTGCTCATCGGGATGATCCACGCTGGCTGTGGTTTCCCTCCTGAAGCAGGCGACCTGGAACAGGACCTAAATACCTGCAGTACTCCTTCCCGAAGAGCTCGGAGGAGCCCACCCGTGTCGGTGGCTGCAGGCTGCCGGTGCCCCTGCCCTGCAGCCCCCAGCCCAGCAGAGCCGTCCTCCCCCATCCTCCCCTGCCGCCGTGCTGCTGCTGCTCCGGTGTCCTCGCGATCTGGCTCCCCGAGTACCATTTGGTTTTATAAAGGCGTATTTAACTCAGACTGTTGGCAAACACTTCAGAGAAAAGCTTTCTTTGTCAAAGACAGACAACGTCTTTGTTCCGGCATCGGAACGAGCAGATGTAAGCTGCTTCAGCGGAGGGTTGAGAAGGCTCCACTCGGGTTATCTTATCCTTTCGGCTGGGAAGACAAGAAAAGAATCAAACATTGCGTGCGAACAGGAGGGAAAATATTTAATACTGTAGACTGAAAACAACAAAAGGGCACACAGGCAACTCTCCCCCGTTCCCTTTTTGCAGATAATCACACAATAAACAATTCAAAAGAGACTAGAAGAAGACTATTACGGGCTCAGACAGTTTTCCTAATGTTTACCAGCCGTTAAAAATAGACTAAAGCAGTTGTCTTGGGTGCAGCTTTAGAGTTAGTGCAATTTGGCAGCAGCATCTGGTCTGGCCGAATACAGCAGCAGGCTACTGTAGCAAACGCATACAGCCTAGCAAATGGGACAGGATTAAATAAATATAGATAATTACAATCAGAGCTCCCATACGGGAGACGTGAGAAGATGTATCAGAAGAAATGCATACTGCCACGCACGCGTAGGATGCGTCTCTCCGTTTACTCTCCTTCTCTTGTTGTGCACTTGAAGGATGGAGCAGTGGGAGCTGCCGCAGCCCTGGATTGCCCCAAAACACGCTTGCCGGCCCGACAGCAGCAGCCAGAGGAGGAACTCCCCGCCACGGAGCAAACGAAGCAGCTCTGCCAGGTGCTGCCTGACACCAGCTGATGGAAACGGCTGCAGCAGCCCCCAGCCCAGGGCAGAAGCAGAACTGGAGGGATTCACCCAGGGGGTGAATGCACCAACCTCAGTGGGAATTGCAGCGTTAGAGAAGGGATTTATAGTTACAGAGTTATATATGGGATGTCCGTGAAGAATAGAGGGGGAAGGGATATAACAGATATCCATGAAGAATAGAGTGAGGGAAAGGAAGAAAAAGAGAAGGAAAAAAAAGGCAGACAGACCAACAAGGAGTATTTCTCGCTAGAATAATTCCTGAATGCAAAAGCGATGATAAATCCAGGGGCTTTTATGCAGACTTTGGCCCCAGCCGACAGCGAGGGTCTGTCTGAACGATGTTTTGACAGATTGCCTCTTTCCTAGCGAGGAAACGGGTGCAGCCATACAGACCATTCAGCCTTTGGCTGCTCTCGCGCCTGTCGCCGTGCCTGGCAGCATCGCGGAGCTGACGGGACACGCTCCCAACATGCCGACAGAGGCGAGCGCGGTGCTAGACAGCGCGTAAGAGGGAAGGGGAGTGCAGACGTGCAGTCCCTCCGCGCTGTCACGCTGCATGTGGGCCAGCTGCCGAAGGGGAGATCTCATTTATCGCTGCGGGCTATCGAATAGCACAGCGAATCCCCCCCGCCGCTGGGAGAGGAGCCCCAGCCCTCCCTGGCAAACTGCGTACGTGTCTGCTAGCAGGGACAGGCTGTGACACAGCAGCCTTTGCCCAAAGGGAGGACGACAAACACGGGCCTTGTGTGCCATCCCCAACTGGTGTGAGGGAAAAGTCGGCTTCTTCCTCACCTGCATCTTCTGTATTCGCTTTCAGAAACAGGCTGAGCTTTCAGTACATGGATAAGCGTCCAAGCGTCCAAGGAGCGGGTAAGCAGACAGCACGGCGTAAGGAAACATAGCCAGGTTACAGCAAAGGAAAGGGTTTAAGAGAAGAGCCACACGGACTGTTTCCGACTTTATTTTGGACCCTGGGTGCTTATAGAATAAACACACGCTGCCATTTTTTTTTTCTCCACCCCCAAAAACATGTTTCTACCTGAAAAAATACTGATTGCATCAAACGCTTCCTGAGACCTGGCAGTACTACAGAGAGAAATCACCACTCAACCAGGTTTTTCCCAAGTATGTGAACCATAATGTTTACTGAATTAAAAAAATCCAGTACACAAATATTGATTACAGGTGAGGACTGTCCAGAGATCCACCATAATAGAAATAATAAAGTAAGTGACAGTAATAAGTATGACACACTAGTGCACCATCTGCTCGCTCGAGTGCACCATCTGGTTTTTCTACTGCTGCTATTCATGCCCTGATCTTATTTTAGTGGCACCAGAAGATGGATTCAAATACCAGCAAAAATAAAAATGACATGTTACTTATTTATTGTTCTGCTTAAGTGGATGTCTTCATCGTTTTCACTGTTCTCTTGACCTCAATATTACTGTTAGCTAAACCCATGCGTATTTTCTGACACACAGTGTATTAAAGCATTAGCAATGCTGACAGATGTTCCCCTCTTTTGGTCATCTCACAACTTGCTTGGGCAGGTATCAAGCCTATGTGCAAACGTGTTTCATCCTGAATCATCTTTCACATTTTATTAGCTCTGAAGTGTTTTCGTGCAGCACTCGGATGCTGGGAAGATGTCCTGTGTGACCAGAGACCAACTTCTGGACCGTCGGACATGGTTCACGCTCACAGCTGCGGGTGACTGGTACCGCAGACTTTCACCGGGCAGGAGTGGCCTCGCACAGGGAGTTCGCAACGGCGTCCTCGCAGGCAGAGAGAAGGTCCTCCCGTACCAGCGCTGCCATCTCCTCCAGGACGTTGTCCATGTTGACCTGCATGGCTGTCCAGCACCGAGCGCAGCACGGTGCCAAGCCCAGGGGAGGTCTGTGGGTGGGGGGATTTGCTGAGCGCAGGCGTCCGGCTGTCTCATCAGATGTCTTCACTCATCTCTTCGCTGGCTCTCGGCCAAGGTCCTTGTGTGGTCAGAAGAGATGGTCGACGTGGTCTTCCCACACGGCCGCAGCGGGCAGCTCACTGGGAGTGTTTTGACACCAAATGGGGTGTGTTTAAGATCCTGGCACTTTTTCCCATTCCTCCCACTGCTTCTGGATTACCTGGCTGATGCCAGAGGGGCTTTCTGCATGGCTCAGATGTGCAACTTCTGTCCCCCATCATGTCTAATAACGTGAGACAACACTACCGAGCATCTTCAAAGGCTTCCCCTAACACCTCTTTATGGGAATGGGCCTTTCTTACGTGCCTGGGAAGGGCCGTGACATCCCAGACCTGGTTGCCTGATGAAAAGTTACTGCCTCTTGGGTCACATCTCTAAGCAGGTCTTAAAATAGTTGTCCGTTTTGCTTCTGGTCTAGTGCCTTATCTGTATTTTTTCTCCCCCCACCCGGTGGTGACTCCTGACCTTGCGCGTCCTGGGGAATTAATCCCTTACACGTCCCTGGTCCACATCGTCCATCCTGCAGCCTCCCCTGCTCCACCCTGGAGCTGCATCTCCCACCCTTCCCTTCCCCAGCCCTGCAGAGAGCGCCTCTCCCTCTGCCTTCTTGGCCCTCTCCTGGCAAAACGTTAAGGAGAAGGAACATCCACATAAAGAAGTAACTATCTTGGGTTGCAGTTAATGACCATCACTGAAAATGAGACAGATGAGGGTGCTGAGGAGGCCAGGAGACCAGCCAGGGCATGCTTGGACAGAAATAAGCACAAGAGCTTGTGTGGAAGAGAAGGGGACAGATGAGACGGCCGCCTTCCAGCAACCGACCTCAGCACCAAACTCGCCTCTAGCGCTGCTCTCCTGCAGTGGACGTCCTCACAGGCACCGAGGCTCGGCCCTGCTCGCCGCCGGACGTTTCCCGGGCAGGGCCAAAGAGCCGGGCTGCAGGGCCACCAGCGCAGCGGGAGCACGGCCCTCGCCAGCTCGCCACTCGCAGACGCACAGGGTCTGCAGGAGCAGATGAGCAAGAGACAAAAGCTGAGCTACCCCTGCTCTGCATGCTCAGCTTCGCTTGCTGCTTCCTATAACAACATAAATGCCTGAAATAATGTCTGAGTGAGTGCCGCTGCGAATTTTGCTGTATAAAATCCTCCCCGTGACAGCTAGCTGTCACACTACACTGACATCCGAACTGAGATGCCATCGCTAACCCATTATGTTTATAAATAAACTCCTCACCAACCAGTGTGGCTACAGCATCACCTTCTCCCAGTTTCCTTGGACTGCACTGTGCCCACTCCTGTCTCTGCTCCTCGTTGCAGGGTCTCCATCTGCGCTCGCCTGACACCTCCCTTTGCCTCCCCAAACGCTGCTGGGCAGGCAGAACAGCGGTGCTCTTAAAACGTGTTGTCTCCAGCTGAGCCAGCCCCTGCTCCCTCACGGGTGACAGGGTTTCTGTGTCCCTCTCCAATGCCACCTTCCCGCTGGGGGCCGAGCAGAGCTGCAGGTGGCAGGACGGACGGCAAGCCCGGGGACAAGGACGCGTCCCTGTTTAACGGCAGCCAAAGCAAAGCAGGGCACGAGCTGGGGATGAGATTGCTTGCAAGGGTAATATCCCCCTGCAACGCTTGCAATCAAACTATACAACTAATAATTATGTTCCCTGACTGCCCTCCATATATATAATGCTGAATTAACACCATGCTTTACAATTGAACAGTCACAATCAAGTATAGGATTTTACTGCTGACGAATACTTTTTTCCATTAGGAGCTGAGTAAATAAAAGCCACCTACGTTCTTCCGAGCCTTTGGGGTTTTGGGGGGGAAAGTCAGTAGCAACTGAGTCACTTAACAGTTTAAACCCCTGTCCTAGCGTCTAAGGGGGGTGTCTCACCCCGGCGATGTCCGCATCCCATCCCTGCCCCAGCTAAGGAGCTGGAAAACCAGAATTCCTGCTCTCCTGATACTTCCCCAGCAGTATTGCTGGCCACAGGTGACTCCGTCTCCTCCACCCCCTTGCTCAGAAGCAGAACGTACCCCACTTGCTGCTTTGATAAAGTATCCCACCAGGCTGGGCTGCTGAAGAGCACTTGATGCTTTTTCTCATAACTGGTGCTTGCTCAGACTTCCTTGCTGTTACTCCCCTTGCACAGTGCAGATCCTAATGCCCTTAACCTGAAGGTTTGCGCTTCCATTTCAGTGCCAAAGACAGACTTGCCCAGCTCAAAGCTTATTTTATTCCCCAGCTCTATCAGTCTCAGGCCAGGTCCTCCTTCTCCCTTCACCTGGGCATGAAATCCCAGCACTGCTGCAGGCAGCCAGGTCCCCTCCGGCCAGCTTTCCGCCTGCCATCTCTGCGCTTTACGGCATTCGCACGGTCCGTCACGCTGTATCACATCTGCCCGAGCGCCATCGTCAGGGAGCTCGAATATGCTTCGTAAAAGCCTCGAGATGTACCTTTGGAGCAAAATAACAGCGGGGTAATGGATAGGCGTAATGCAGCATGAAGAAAACCTTGAGGATCAGAGAGAGAGGCTTTTCAAAGCAGGGTGATGGGGAGAAATTCTGCCAAGAAATTAAATATTGAAAAATTTGATGGCATTGAAAGGCATCATTAACTCCAAGCATTTAGGAATTGGAAGATGGACCTGAAGAAAAAAAAAAAGAAGCAAAAGAGAGTGATTTAGGGTCGTAATTATCTTCTTCATTTATCTTCCTCTTGAGGCATCTTCCAGATTTCCTCTGCAGCCCCAGAGGAGGGCTCAAAATTTTCCTCTGAAAAAGCAACAGAAGCCAGCGTGGGGTCCCGAGGGAGCTGCCGGCCACAGACAGGGCAGCGCCGCGCCCCTGGTGCCGCAGCGCGTACGGATCAGCGGGGACGAGCTGCGCCTCCACAGAGACCGGGTGGATTTGGGCCCCTCTCTCGCCGAAACCATCGCCCCTGGTGAGCTCCGGGGAGCCCACGGGCACACAGCATCCCCACGGGCACCGCTCAGCCCCTGCCGAGGCCGGGCTGGGCATTGCTCGCAGGCGAAGCTCCGCACGGGACTGCCGGGAGATGCCAGCTCATTCGGGAACGGCCGCGTGGCACGGCAAGGGGTGATGCAAGCAGCAACAGATTTTTTTTTTTTTTTTAGCTTGCCATCACTGCTTTTCTAACTGTCCTGGCCGTTATCCTGACCTGGGGCTTCGTACGCAGCAAGTCTCGACCAGCCTCTCGCCTGCAGCCTGGGCTCTTTTTTAAGCAGACAGAGCAGAAGCAAGCAGGAGAGCAAGGGCTGGTTTAGGGCCCTGACACCCACAAGGTGGGGGACATGGACAAGATGCCCCCTGAAAGCCTGTGGCCAGCGCTGGCTATTGGGCTCAAAGCAACGCATTTCAAGCGAGAAGGGTCACAGAGCAGAGACTGTGGAGACACAACCTGCAGAGCTGACCACCGAGCGATCATTTTTACTTTATTTACTTATTAATGTTTGCAAAGCTCATGTAATTATTTACTTTAAGGAAAAAAAAAATCAAGCAAACCTTATCATGACAGAATTAAAAGCGGCATCAAACCAAGCGCTGACAACCCCGGTGCCGCCGGCACAGCTGCCCGGCACAGCTGGTGCCTATCCCTGTGCTCCTGCGCCCTTGTCCCCGGGCACCCGCCGCCCCCGCGGGCAGGGCTGAGCATCGCCCCGCGGTGTGGTCCCTACCGACGGCAGCCAACGCGCCGCTGCGGGCAGGGGACCGGGCTCTGCCCGTGCACATGCCGACGGCTGGAGCGGGCAAGTTGGTTCAAGCCGGGCTGCCTGGCAGCAGCAGCAGGACTGCGCCCTTTTCGCCCCAAGCCATCAAGCCCAGAAACCATGGGTGCAGACTCGAGAGGCTGGCAGGGCCAGCGCTGCCCGGCCGGGGCTCCATCCAGCTCCCCTCACCCACCAGGCGCTGAGGAACGATGGGACTTATTTCCCTGGTGCTGGGGAACCAGAGGACTTGATTCGCTTCCCTTTCCCCACGTCACTTCGCCCCCGCTCCAGATTTCACTCCAATTTACACTGTCTTTTCCAGCCTGGCGGCAGCAGCCACCCACACACCATGCTCCGTCATCCCTCGCTACCATCGATCCCTGAGCCGGGGGCTGTCCCTGCCTCCAGGTGTCAAACGCCCAAGAGGTGCAAACACTTTTCCACCACGTTCCCACTCTTCAGAGCTGCTGCCGGGCTCAGCCACGCACCTTTCCTCTGCCCGGCACGTGCTTCCCACCCGACAAACTGCGGCAGAGGTGACCGACCTGCAGGCCAGCGCCAGGCTCGGGATGCCGCCCGAGATGACCAGTGCTGCAGCGGGAGCACACAAGTTCAATGCTGCTTACACTGGTCACCAGCTGGTATTTGCACACGCATCTGCAGCCTGCAGGATGGCCAGGCCGGAGAGATGGCAAAATAAATAACGCTTAAGCCAGCAGGCGTGCCATCCATCCACAGCCTGTGTGCGCAGGCAAACAGATTGATGAGGTAATGGAGGATTGCCCTGCGCAAACAAGAAACTGCAAGATGCACCAAAAACTGCGCAACCACCCCGGCCACAGCAGCTACTGAAACTAGCCAAGAAGAAACGAAAAGCCAAAATATCCCTTCTGCAGTATTGTGACCTATGCAAAGGCAGCCAACGAAAAGCACCTGGTGCTGTAGTAGGGTAGTCCAAGGACAAACAGCAAAACAAGTTGTAAGAGCTCTTATTTTTTCATTAGAGCAATTCATCTAGTTGAGGGGTCATCTAAAGATCATCTAATATTTAATAATTTAATCATAATAACAAATCAAATAATCTAAAATAACAAACCAACCAAAATTAGGAGCATGTAATCTCCATGCTCTTGCAAAGCCTTGAGAAAAAGCTCCTGTAATTAATTCGTATAGACAAAAGATCCTTGAATAAGCTGCAGAATTCAGCTTTCCCATACAAAAAAAGATCGGATGGTGAAAGCTTAACTAAACATTTGTGATATTAAAGCCCCAAGTCACGCCCCAGGGAAGCAGCACGGATCTCCCTGTAAGGCTGCCTGGCTTGGGAGCTCAAACCTGCATCTTTGGGAGCTCACCTTTCATCCACTGATGCAGGTAACAGCTGATTAAAAACACGCTTTCTTTAAATTCACTCGATGAACGGAAAGGGGCCGGCGGGGTGGCAGGAGGAGGAAGGAGGGATGGCGTAGGCGCACACACGCACAGCACGTGGAGGCTTGGGAAGACGAAGCTATCGCGTGCCCGAAGAGGCAGTAGCACTGCTGCCATTTCCCAGCCGGCCCTGCAGCAGGTCCGGCCTCACGCTGAGGTTTACTGCCAGATGGCCGCCACGCCACAGACCGACCGCACAGGGGCTAAACCAGTGGGCACCAGCTGGGCTGGAGGTGACACGCGGCATCACCTGGCGCTCCGGCATCACCCAGGGCACCCCAGGACTTGCTAGGCGACATCCTGCAGCATCTTCCTACGTCTGGGACACACACTCTGCAAGCACAGCCCATACCAGAACTTGAAATAAATAAATACAGATAAAAAGTGTTACCCTGCCTTTTTCTAGCCCAGACACCTTCTGCCACCCACGCTGCTCCCCACCGAGCCCCGGGCGCGCCGACGCAAGCCCAGCGATGGGGAAGGTGCCAGCGCAGAAGCTGCCCCAGGGCAGCGCCCTGCCGCGGCTGCAGGGACTGGGGAGCTGGCCAATGCAAAAGCTTGTCAAGATATTTTCTAACAGTGAAAAGGAGGAGGTGAACACCTCTCCAGACACTACAGCAACAGCAGCATTAGGATTAGTTGAGAATTAGTGTGGACTTTTTGTGTTTTCATATCAGGAAAGTCAATGGCTGCAGCTTCACCGCTGGTCCCCTGTGGCGCCTGGGAAGCGCTGGTTACGACAGCTCCTCCTGGAAAGGCACCCACCGCTGCCGGCAGCGATTGCGGGCTGGCGATTACACGAAGCACCTCGGACACCGCAGCCAGGGACAGCTGCAGGCACTGCTGCGAGCCACAGCTCCACGCCTGCAGCCACGGGAGACCCCATCCAGCGCCCCACGGGGTGCGGAAGGCGGCAATGCCCCCCCCGTGCTTTTGTTCAACCTCCAACAGAGACCACCAGCCATCGCCGACCCACTACGCATCCCGGCTCACCCATGGCTTTTTTGGTTTTGTTTTACTGCCAAAGGAAACGGTCCTACTGCAACAAAATGCTACATGGCTTCCCCATACTGAAAAATGAATGAGGTCAGTTGGAATCAAGCAGGGAATGAGAGTGGGACTAACCCCTGCTTATGTGGGAATAACAGCAAGGCTGGCATTGGGATTATTTGCTTCTGCAAAGAAGAGAAACTGGTAAATGATCACTGGGGTTTTGTTTTATACATCCCCTGTCAAAGAAAAAAAATAAAGGGGGAAGGGCAGATGCATTTACTAGATAAAAGACTCATCATTAGAAATAAACATATAAAATTTAATAGCTTGGTTTAAAATACATTTTCAATTAAAAAACAGCAGGCAAAACCAAAAAAATCAGTTTCATAAAACATACGTGACATTGCTGCTACTGTTATAAGACCCGTGTCCCAGAATATCTTATAGTGGAAAACAATCGTCAGATTTAGTTCACGTACTTCATTAAGCAGTAAAAAGAAATAACATCCATGTCAATCCTACCTCTATGGAGACTCTAAATCTACTTCCCTGACCCTAGACTGCGTTTCTGTAATAAAACTTCCATTTTCAATAAAAATGTGTAAATATATATGTATTCTATATATCAAGCTTAAAAAAAAATTCCCTTGCCATAGTGACATTGTTCCCTGTGACTGATGAAGGTAAGCCCAAGCGGCGGGTTGCTGTCGGCCGGGTGCTCTGCTCTGCGGGCGGTGGATCCCCGTACGGCTGGCGTGCCTCGGCCAAGCCTCTTCAGCGCCGTGCTGCAGGCCGGCTTCTCTCCTTCGGCTTCAAGCCCACGGGCTGCGTCCACGCGCCCAGCCGCGGATGCATCCACGTGGAGTTTGCTCAACTCCAGCCGCAGAGCGGAGAGAGGAGCACGCGGTGCCCAGAGCGTTGGCGAGCCTTCGTGGGGCCCGATAACGGAGGAGGAGGAGGAAGGAGGGGGGAATGGAGCGGTCTATAAACCAGCTCAGGATTGGTCCGAACACAAATCCCAGAATACTATGTTTCATGTAAATTATTAAAAAAATATGGTGGGGAGGGACTTCAAGTGGTCACCTAGTCTCAGCACCAAGGGAGAATCAACTATAGCTGTGACAGTCCAGAGACACCTTTGCCCAGCCTGGCTCCCAAGACCTCCGATGCCAAACTCCGCCGCCTCCCTGGGCAACCTGCTCCTCTCACCAGAGAAAACCGCCTTGACGCCTAACCTGCATTTCTGCAGTTTACGCCCACTGCTTCTCGTTGTGCTTGCAACGGACCGGGAGAGCACTTCCACGTGTTGGGAGGCTGCTCCCCTCGACCTTCCCTTCTGAAGACGACCCCTCCCCAGGCGAGGCATCCAGCCCTTCCTCCTCAGCCGCCACGAGCTCTGGCTGCGGGACCAGGCCTGGCCTCGCTGGGACATCCGATAGGACCAGGCTCTGCTGGAAGGGCCGGGCTCAGCACAGGGCACAGCGCTCCAGCCGAGGCCTCGGCCATGCCAAGTAGAGCAAAAGGCGGGTCTCCTGTTTCTTGCAGGCCGTGCTCCTGTTTATCAACTCAACGTGGCATTTGCCTCCCTCTTCCAAACAGCAGCATGACACAGCAGAGCAACATTCAGTCACGATTCGTTAACCGTTAAGTAGAATCGTTAACCATTAAGTAGAATCATATCCTACTTTTCCAGACTATTTCTCCAGCCTATCCAGGTTGACCTTCACGTCCTAGGTGAGGCACGTGCAGCTTTGTGCCGTCTGAAAATGTTATAAAGCTCTCTTTCGTTATCCAGATCCCTAACAAAAGCACTGAGTGACACCAGACCTGGTACTCACCTGAGCTCACCTGCTCACCCTGTAATGCAGGTTTTTGCCTTAGAGCCACGTGCTGCTGTTTAAATGTTCCTCTCTCACTTGCTACCAACCAGAGGGTGCCTTTCCTTCATAACCACATGCACGCGATGAGTAAATACTGCACAATCTACTGCAGAGCAGTATTTTTTGGAGGTGTTTGGCACTCCCAGCTGGGGCTGGGCTCAGGATGCCTGCTACCAGCTGCCCCTGTTCGGTCTCTCCACCTCAGCAGCGGGTCAATACGATGTACATACACCAGGAACGCTTAACCTGCTTGCAGCCCCTAGTCCCCGCTAACACTTGGCCTGCTGAGCCGGGATGCCGCCTTCCTCTCTCAAAAGCCTTGCCTGTGCACTTCCAGATGTTGACATCCTAGGACCTTACAAGCTGGCTCCGACCCATGGGTTCATCCAGCCTGAGTGGCTGTTGCGGGCAGCATCCAGCTGAGCCTTAAGTACACTGCTACAGAAAAAAAATCCACCCTCTGGGAGACCTTCCTGACCCCCAGAAGTGAGATTTCAAGGAACTTGCATCTGCTCAGCTCTTGTTGGGACCCAGCTCTCAGACTCGGCCCGAATCACCTCCCAGGGCAGCAGTACGCAGCCGTTTCAGGGCTCAAACCGGCAGTTCACAAGAGAAGCCAGGACTGCCGTCGCCTGGCTGTGCAGGAGGGTTTAGGAGAGCGCTGGTACCTTTTTCCTTCCACACAGGAAGATCCACGTTGAACAAGCAGGTCTCTCGTGCCTTCTATGAACGTACAAACATGTGCTCACCTTTGGTGCGTGTTAAGGGTTTGTCCGTTTTTAAATAGCTACGTTAAATATCTGTTTTCTTTGCATATGGCATCCTTTTAGATGGGCTTCATTGCATATATTCACTGTATATACAGAACACCATATTTTATATATATTATATATCACTTGTATGTACACATTTACAAACCTTCAAAAATATATTGCACTTATATACAATATAGCTTCATCTGATGAGAGTTCACACAGTTACTAAGGCGAGTTCTTCATAAGCAAGGCAGTTTTACATTCCCCCCAAATGACACATGTGATTTCAACAGTCTGCCCTGTTCAAGAGTAAACATTATAAAGACTTTTCTCCAACCTGCACGCAATGCCTACTAGTATCAATTAGTAGTTTTGCAGCTCAACCTAGCAGAAAACAGTCCAATAAAATGGTATTCGCTGATAACAGGCTCAAACATGGTTACTGAATAGATAAATAAGATATCACCACTCTAAAAGGCCACTTTCCAGGAGTTTTCCCCTCCCGTATTTACTAGTGTTTTATACATGCTCTCTATTTAATCGCTGATTTTTGCTCGCTCATTTCAAGTGCAAATAAGGTCATGAGCATTACAATGTTCTTTGGAACGAACAGACACACAAATGTATTAAGCAAAACCACTGCTCTGCTCCCCAGAACAAGTCAACACCTGGCTTTCTTCTGGAGAAGGTGATTAGTGTTTTGCCCAACATACTAAATTATGGGAAAATGTTCACTTGAGACCTTTGTTTAAAATCCACAGAGCATCCGTGATTTTAGATCTCTGTCAGAGTGAGCTTGTAAGATCCTCCAACTTCTTCAATCTGTAACTGGAAGGTATCTTCATTAGAATAGTGTTTCACGATGTTATCGTCCATATTGACCAGAATTCTGGAAAAATAAAATAAATCAGGGATATATTACAGTTCTAAATGTCAAAGACAGCGAACGCGCCCTCAAACCTCAGAGAGCCCGGACTGCCCAGCGGTAATGCAAGATCCCTGCTCACCTATCTCTCACTCCTTGCTTCCTACAGCAGATCTAGCTGACCTTACCCACACCTGCCATCAAGGCTTGCAGCTGTGTTTCTAGGATCTGAATGAAAGGGTTAATTCTGGCTCCTGGACCAGGGAGGGAGAGAGATCTTGGAACTGGCAGAAATCCTTCTGAAGCTGCAGACACTTGGGCAACCTTGGGGCTCTGAACTGGTTTGTTTGACAGTATAAACAATCAGCACAAAACCCTACAGAGCTTTCAGGGAAGAAACCGCCGATGCTTGGCCACTTCTTTTATTTGCCAGAAAGGTCAATATCTGTGTGTTTGTGTGCACCACACATGTGAGTGTGCGTGTCCACACACACACGCACAAAGCTGTCCTTGGCAGTGGTATAGCTACCATCAATTCGAAACTTTTGCAGTTATTCTGGTGGGGTAATTCTGCTATGAAAGCACAACCCTTGAAATCACATTCCAAAGGTGATTAAAGGACATAATTTTCTGGCCAGAGGGGCTTTGGGGAAGGGGCTGAGGCACCAAAGTGACTTCAGAGAAAAACCAAGAAAATTACTGAGAGATTAAAAGGTAAAACAAAAGCAGACAATGTTCAGGAATTCAATTATTTATGCTACAAAATAAAAAAGATGGGGGAGTGTGGCCTCTGTGGGGAACAGGCACTTCACGGTAAAGTTCTCTTCAATTTAGCCCACAAAAAGACAACCGGGTTTAGTAACTGTAGCCAAATGCAGACACAGGGAGTACAGTTAACCACTGGAACAATTTAACATGGGTTGAAGTAGGTTCGCCGTCACTGGTAGTCTTTAAACAAACTGAACTCTTCTTTTTCTGACACGATCAACTTTGATTCAAACAGCAATTATCTCAGAGAGGTTCTGGGACCTGTATTTACCCAGGAAGTCAGACTACATATTTCTATAGGACCCTTCCGGTCTTCAGCTCTGTGTATGATGTTGGAACGTGTGTACGTTGTGTGCACACACACGTATCTGCAAATGGCATTTGCATACGTGCAGTGCATGAAGGAATCGTAAAGCAGATTCACCTACGGGTTTGAAGAAAGGAGTTCATATTCTCAGACAGTCGCTGCATAGGTACATACTCACCCTTTTTTACATTTTTTGAAGATTTTTCCTATTTTATCAAAAGGAACGTCATACTTGTCAGATATCTAGAACAAAAGAAAGCAAGCATTGGTGAAGCAAGGAGACTGCTGGCACTGTCTTCCACTTACTATTTTACAGAAAGGAACAAAAAAAAAAAAGTCACCAGATGGAAACAACTGCTCTGCCCTATAAAGGCAATACTAAATCCTGAACTATAGCATAAGCCTACAGATGAGAACCCCTCCTCTGCAGTTTGCCAACTTCTGTGCAAAAAATTTAATCATGTTCTAAAGCTGGCCACTGACTTCTCATACAGCAACCCCCTGCCCCCACACCAAAAAGCCCACGCATTAAAAGACCGCCCCACACCCTGGTTCTCATCCTCTCTTGGCTCTCTCTCCTCTTAGCATACCAAAAACCATTTTTAAATTCAGTGTCAGAGGGATCAAGTGAAAACTAGTCATCACAGCGGCTGGTGCAGGAAGAAAATAGTAACAGAGCAAAGACCTCTGCTGCTAAGGACAGGAGCTGATCAGAAATGTCCCCTTACCCAGCAGGGTGACCTCAGTGTGAAACTACAGCCACTAACCACGGCCACTTCACCGTACAAACCTCCAGAAAGTCATGAGGTCAGTAACCTAAGCCTGGTTTACTTTGGCAAATTGCTCTATCACACCAACAGCAAGCACCAAACCCATACGCCGTTTCAGGACACGAAAGCACAGAGGGGTTTCCTCCAAGCTACAGTTATGAGCTCTTGGTTCCTGGCTTTAAGAAGTCCAAGTGAAACAACAAAGGTGCAGCTTCACTTCAGGACCATGGGGTAAGGGAGGACTTCACAGCCTTCCATCCCCCTCCCCGTCAGCCCCCACCTCCAGCCTGCCTGTGCTGGCAAAGCCCCACAGCCAGGAAGAGAGAGCTTCAGATTGCAGAACCATCTCTGGGTCCTAAAGCTAATGGCAAGAGCTGGCTGTACAGCCCCAAAGCCTCCGTCCTCTGAGCATCGACGAGGCATTAGTCACAGAAACAGGCAGCTAGAAACGTCAGTTTTGAGCTCGTGCCAAACATTACACCATTCCTCAGAGTTAAGCTCTCTATTTCCTTTGCGGCACTGCAGCAGCAGGGGCAGTGGAAGGCTATTTTGGAAGTCAAGTACCAGAGAACAATTTCACACGCATGTGCACATATATATAAGTCTTCAAGCACACTCGGGAGCTGGGACTTGGAGCTCTTCACAAGCAGGTTGTGAAAGGGGAGGGGAGGCCCCCAAAACAGGCTTTGAAAGACTGAAATAAACCCAAGTCACTGAACACATTATGGAAATCACTCCATCTTCTAATTAAAATACACTCTGACAAGAGGGACATCTACAGCAGGACTCTGTTGACCGGTTTTTGATGCAGCTAGGAAAACACCTACACAGCTGCTTCTAGAGCTTGGCCAAAGCAGGGCCTGCATAAGAAGCAAGCCTAGAAGGCTCTCTCCAGCAGCGCCTGTCATTTTGGGACTATCTCAGGTATCATCAAGCTTGACACACCTGGATTTTCAGGAAGGCTGAGAAACACCTTTTTACACCCAGACGCCACAGATGTGGGGTAAGGTACTTAAAAAGGAAGCTTCCTGAAGTCCCTTAATAATGAATTAAAGCATTATTTACATTAATTTCCATATTATTGAAAGGAAATCAGCCTTATGCTTCTTATCCAGAAGAGCAGGGATATGTGGACACAAGCTGCAATTAAGAGTCTAGCTCCTGTGACCGTCCAGTGTGTAAGGACTGGATAGCCAGGGACTACACTCGCTTCTTCTCAAACTGGAGGCAAGGACTGTAAAACAGCCTTATTACTTACCGCTTCCATTAGACCCTTCAGAGATGGTGTCTTCAACATTAGTGCATCGAAGACTTCCTCTGACTCTTTTCGGACATACAACAAGACTGAAAGGCAAATTGGAGAGAGGAATTAACTGCATAATTGCTCCTCAGAAGAGATCTGTATATGATAGTGGCTAAGCACACAGTAACATACATTGAGGATCTTATGAAGAGACATACATACATACATTCACTGTACATTGAAGACTGCATCGTGAACATGCATAGCTAGGTTAGCTCAAAACATACTTTTTGCACACACAAATACTGCATGCTCAAGCATCTTTACTGTCAAAATACTTTAAAATTTCTATTAGATATTTTCTCTATTATTTGAAAAAAGGCCATATTTGAAACACAGAAAGGACGAACATGAAACACGGAGCTTTGAGACTCTTAGGTCCCTCCGTATCTCACAGGTCATTTGCCGTAAGACTTTGCGCAATAGAATGATTTGACAGATGCTACCACAGCAGGTGAAGCCATCCTGGCCACCTCCTCATTTTTAAATAATTTATTTGTACAGTCCTCTGCTCCTCCTACGCTGTCTCATCTCTCTCCCTATCCCTTGCCATGTTTCAGTAACACTCATACCACCACAGCTGACATATAATGCAGACTTAGTCTCCTGCTAGGAGGGGAACGAAAGAATAAGAAACCCAATTAGGTAAGCATCCCTAGCGTTCTCAAGCTACCAGAGAGTCATTGTATGTAACAGCCGCCTCATTAAAAACTGCATTAAGGCTGAGGAATAAGCCATGAGAGCAAGAAAGTTTGGACTTTAACAGCTTTGCCGCCTTTAATCCATCTTCTAATGACTAGGTATTGCAGCCTGGATTGTTTACAAGGGTTCCTCAGCCACAGCTTTGACACACCTGCAACACGGAACGATTACTGGCATATCTAATGGAACAAGGTGAACTTGGGACAGCACAGGACCTTGACGGATTTCCTCCACTAAAGGCAGGTTTAAAGAAGGACCGTAGATTTAAAAAATGAAGACAGCACACACTCTCAGTTACAGCGCAGGTCGGATGATACACCAGCCAAAGGAGAGAGAATCCCATGGGTCTCATTTTATGGCACAGAGCAACAAGAAAAACCAAGAAGTCTAATTTCCTTTTTTAAAATCCATCCTTCCTCACTAGTTTATCCAGACTACAGAAGTGCAGCCCCACTAAGGTCAGACTTGCTAGACTTAACCTTCACCGCATCACAAGTTTAATCCTCCTTTTTTAATCCTTTGAGCTTTGTTGTGGTCCTTCCACACACAACTGTCATCAAGCAGGTAATCTTCTACACCATCTCCAAAGGGACCTCTCATCTCCTTCCACAACACCACAGCAATATCCAATCCCACATCAAATTGCAAAGGCTGACAACAGGTTAAAAATAAGCAGAATGTTCTCTCAGTCTGGCTTTCAGCGGTGAATAGCCCATTTTCCAACACCACGAAAGATGCAACAGTTTTATACCCACAGCCAGTTCTTGGCATTTGTTGCTTAAAGTCCTAGAGAAGATTTCAAAAGTATTTTGTAGTGGATTACGTGATGAATTCTCTTCCTCAATCCACCAAGGAGACTGGTAAGCTGCTCACCTCCTCTGAGTCTCTTTCCTTACAGGTTCAGAGCCAACCGGTGTCTGAGTTGGCAGAGAAACCCAGAAATTCTGACATTGTAGAAGATTTGCGTAGCTGAACTACATCCTGATGTACAAACTCTTTCTATTACTACTCAAAGCCAGAAAAATCAGGCTGAAGTATACTCCAAAATAAATTAAAACAACTCTTCAACCTCAGATGCACATCTCTATCCTGATGGACAAATACACCAATAATTCAGTCTCTGAAAGAAGAAAATAATACCTCTTTTTGGTTCTTCTATTCTGGCCATCTTATTTGGAGTAGCAATGAAGTCCTCTTCACCGATATAGGCTCCTCTCTTCAGATTGGAACTGTCGTTGTGACAAGACAAAAAGTTAGCAGTGGTACCACTACAGGGACTTACCCCTTCGTCTGAGGGCAAGAAGGCTGAAGTAGTGCAGCTCTTACCTTTCACCCTCCAGTTCTTCTGAAGCAACAGGGAGGACCTTTTAAAACAAAGGGGAGATTTTCTTGTCATATGCAGAAAAACACACACTGAATTAGCTAACTAGTGAGAACCTTATGTGGTACCCAGTCCTCGGAAAACACTACAAAGGGCTCCGAACGCTACAAAACAAAGTTGCATAAGGACAGACCCATTAACTGGCCTAACATGGTCTTGTCAGCAATGCTCTCCCCGTCCCTCTAAGTGCTACCTGTTAACAGCGACTTAGCAATAGCTCTGTTTGCATTACAGCGTCACTGGCATAGAACAACAATCCTGCTGCACCTGGCACGAGCAGAGGTCCAACAGCATCGCGCTGAAGGAGAGGGAACCTCTGAGCCCACGGCAGGCGCTGCAAGGGACAGGCAGATGGCTCACCCACCCAACTCACTCGTAGCCACATCAGTACAGGACGTAGGGGAAACCAAGGCTGTCAAGTAGGGAGCCAGCCACAACTACACTACTAGAAGTCAGATACTTTGGTCCGAGCAATAAACATTGGCCTTCATTTTAATACACAAACAATACTTGCACTTAGGGTTGTGAAAATTTTATCCAGAACTAGAATTAATTTCCTCTTGTTATCTTTGAACCCTGTACCAAACAACACTTTGGCTCAATCTCCCAAAAGCCAGTAAGCATCTTCTTTACCTTTTTTCATACAGTGAAATTAAAGGACCTCAAACGAGAGAGGCAGTAACGTACAAGAGCTAACCAGCTTTCCATCTGGACTGGCGTAGTCTTCTGACAGATCTCAGCACTAGAGCCTTCGTAGGAAAACATGCGGAAAACTCAGCCTTACGGATGCAAGTTTGTTCTCCATCCCTGCTAGGAACTTAGGCTATGCTCTTAAAAAGTAACATTTAGATTACGTTAGAGCATGCCAGAACTCCCAGCACAGTAAAGTTCAAGATTTTGAAACTTGGTTGCACTCTAATTTTTTCCCTTCCAGTTTCCTGTCAGCTGGGACTTTCCAGGAACGCTGAGGCAGGGCGCTCTGGCAGCGGATCACAGAGCTGACACACTTGCCAGTTCCACAGAGCGGATTTTCACCCTGCAGCAGCGGGCTGGAGGAGCCCACAGTCTACAGCAGCGCAGCAGGAACCCAGCGGACTTTACAAGAGAAAGCCAGCCTGCAGTTCGTTCAATGAACTCTCGGCTGGAGATCTGGTGGAAAAATCCTTTCAGGATCATGGAAACAGGAGTTCATAGGAAAATAATTTAATCAGAAAACATCCCCGGTTAACTTGAGCCAATGCGTCTAGGAGCAACATCTCTTGCTCACATGAGACTCAGCCTGTATTTGTTTACAGCACCAATGCAGACAGTCTGTCATTTCATATGTATGCATCCCTGGCTTTTTGCAACTACATCCCACAGGCTCCTCGCCCCCACACCCGTGAGCTTTACTTACGTGAGCCCCACGCTGAAGATTTGCAAAGTGAACGTCAGGAATGAAAAGGACAGGTTGAGTGTCTAGATCCATGAAGGGCTTGAAGATGGTGATGTCCGTACGTTTGTGTGAGGGAAGCATGGGCACTTTGACATCAGAAACTGCAGAGAGCAAAGATTGGAACAGAGGATAGTGAAGGCACTGACGGGGCTGCGGCTTTCCTACATCACTTAAAAGGCACATATGCTGTTGAAGAAGGGTACTCTGCAGTCTGGGTCAAAGGGAGAAGCTCCTGTGGTAGAGAAGTTTGAACCCGGGTTGTCTTATCTCTCAGATGAGAGCCCAGACTCTGAGAAAACACCCTGTTCCACAGAGCAGAAGAAGTTTGCTCCATCTCTGCAAGGGACCTGCTTGACTTTGTTCAGATATTAAACTGGGCTGGGGAATGGTCTCGCCATTCATGCCAACAGAGGAACCTTGGTGTCCCACGTACCAAGCAAACCATCCAAACAGAGGGCAAAAGCTCGTCCAAGTCCCCCCTTCTCCCTGTCTGTTTTCTCAAAAGGTTGCCAGATTTCCTATACCAGGAAGGCAGAAAGACAAACAAAGAGACACCTTGCAACCCACATGGTTCCAGTTGGGAGCCTCTCAAAGAAACAGCACCACAGAAGCGCTATCACACTACAGAGGTGGTACAAATACTGTTTCTTGCAAGATGCTACATTTAGAGTTACATTTTGATTCCACACTTTCAAATTTTACATTTTTGTTCATCCTGGTCACCTCCAGCTGCCAGACCCCAGTTCACCCCGAGCAGGACCAGGACTGCCTCCCACGGAGCACTTCGGCTCTCACGATGCTCCAGCTGACGTGACACAAGACACCAAGTGGACAGACTTCACCCACAAAGACCCGCTTGGGAGAGAGGGAGGCAGGAGGTGCCTTAAGCTGCACTTCAGACACGTTCATGTCAGACTGACCCCAACTGAAGACTTCATTTTACAAAGAGGAAACATTTCAGTTTTGGGTCAAACTAACTGCAAACGAAACACTTCATTTCTCATGTCCCTAGTGGAAAATATACTTTTTCTTCCCTTGCAAAACTTGATTTTTTTTTTCAAGATTGCTCAATCCCTGTAAAAATAACTTTGACCAAAAGCCACAAACTATTTCTGCTGTTGATGAGTCCATGCGCGCATGGCGTTTGTGATCCTGGAGGTGGGTATAACAGCTTATGGCTTAAAGCAATCAAAAACTTCCCACGCAAGAATAGCAATGGATTGTACTTTCCAGGAAAACAAAGGACACATCAGGCTAATCCCAAGCCTAGGAAATTCATATTGGAAAGCAGCTTTTGTAAAATCATAAGATCCTGGAAATCTGTATTGAAACTGTTTGTGCTTTCCAGCCATTACGCAAAGGGCTGCATGCACTAATCTTTTAGGAGCCGTTGGGGCTACTACATTTGTGAAATGCTAACAGTGTGCTAAACCTACCTTTCATGATGTACTTCGGGGAAAAAACCCAAAACCCCAGCCCTTTCTGCAACTGCCCTTGAGCAAATGGGTTCCCTTGTAGCATTATCTTCTTCTGAAGCTGCTCCAGCAGCCTGTACCTGCTGCGTCAGGAAAATCCTGCCCAGCAAGCTGTGAGGTGCATGCCTGTTGAACCAGTTGGACTGTTAGTAGCACAGCTCCGACAAGCACACTGAGCAGAGCCGGGGAGAGCACGCACCTGCCCCGTGCAAAGGAAGAACAGGGAGACACATCTTTCTCTAAGGAGCTCTGCTGGTGAATAACTAGTCATCCAAACACAGGATCTGCTGCAGTCATCTGCAGCAGTTAAAGGAAAAGATGCTCAGCAGGAAGAAGTTGACATGCTACGGTGCTGACGCCTTCACATCTTTCGTATGTGCAGAAGCAACTTCTATTGAAATTATTTACTAAGGACCACTTTGCTCTAGAAGAATGGCTGGGAGGGTGGAGGCTCAGTCCCAAGGCTGCCACTGCCTTGCTGCAGCGTTGTAAACACATTTTTAACGTAAGTTAAAGCCTAAGTTTAGGATCAAGCTGGAATCATTTCGAACAGCTCCAGTTCTCGCAGCACCTGGAGCTGCAGGGGCTCCAGCAGTGCCCAGAAATCCCACCCTCACCCTGCCACTTCAACTGCTAAAACCCATACCTGATTGAATACACAGCAGGACCCTGTCTTGGACAGGAAGAACTACGTAGAAGTGAAGTCCTAAGTGACCCAGTATGTTGCAAAACACAATTAATGACTCCATAAGCACTTAAAACAAGCGCTATTCCATAGCAGATAAAAAAATGACTTAAGAGATCTACTGCACAAGTTATTTGTAACCAAAATGAGATCTACTATTTAAAATACCGATGGAATAATTTCTACTTACAGGCATTCAACTGAGAGCTGGGGTCAGTGCACTTGCCTTTTCTTTTGCTTTGCTTTCGCTCTTCATCCCTGATCTTCCTCTCTGCTCCCTGCCAGACAAGAGATTAAGGGAAGGGAAGGGGGGGAGAGAGAAGGTGTTTTTAGTTTTTTTGGGGGGTTTTCAGCTGCAGAGGCAGGACCACTGATTCTTCCAGAGCTGTGTTTGTGGAGCTCCATGGTACCTGAGCTGCAGGTTTGCCAGAGTGTGCCAACTTTGAGATCTGTTTACTTTTGAGTCTTGTCAACTAATGAAATCCAACAACCATAGCTAAGATGCAAACCCTTGCTTTTCTTTCAAGTCAGATGGGGATACGATGACAAAAGATACCCACAGCTATAGCAACTGTATAAAGTGTGAGATAAAAATACATCTGAGGTGTTTAAAACAATAAAAAAAAAAAGCAAGTTCCCTCAGTTTAAGAGTTCACTAGATTGTCATTAAATCCTGATGTACAAAAGTCACGCCACACTTGGATCACCAAGTGCAAGATACCTTCCTGCACGTTGCACATGGAGTCGGCAGCAGTTATACCAGCCTTCACCGATCTCAAGCTGTAGCCATGCATCATTTTAAAGAAGACATTATTTCTTCTCTTTTTATCAGGGCCAGGCTATGGTGGAATCCACAGATACCTAAGTGGGTTCATGCCTGCACAGTTCCTCCATGGCCCTCCAAAGCAAGCAGCAGTGGGGAGAGCCATATTTTCTGCAAGGTGCAGGCAGCTATGACAGAGAGAGAGAAGGAAGGAAGGAAGTTTGTATTGGAATCGTGTTCATTCCTCCAGCTCTGCCCAGACCTCATACGTGACTGTGGGTTAAGTCAGAGATGTCACATTGCCAATTGCATGAGGTGATAAGCCCACAGTAGATCCCCAACACTCAATCCTGGTGCCACCACCAGATCACTGCCCAAACTGGTATACACAAGCTCTACCTGTCTCCCAGCACCCTCCTGCAAAGCAGGGTAAAAGGTAACAGTTATCTGGCCACAGGAAGCCATTATTTCTCATTCTCACTCCTGCAAAGCTGCCAAAACACACCCACATCCTTGCACGGTGCTTGGGGAAAGACTAGATTAGCTATGGGAAGTGAGATGTCAAAAAGCATGTGGCGACGGGGTGGGAAATGGTACCTAACAGGACACAGCATGGGAGAAGGGCAACAGCCCTCCTAACCCCCCGTAAATCAACACCCTGTAGGTGACAGGATGCCCATGCCTGCTGGGCAGCAGTGGGCATGCCTGCACTAGCAATAAAAAGGAAAATTAGCCTAGATATTTGACGTGCATTAACATATATCACCTCTTCTCCCACCTAACAACAGGGACACAAGCAGCTTCAGGCAGCTGCTGTAAAGAAGAGAAAAATTACTAATGAAGACAGAGGCATTGCCAGCTTTGCTTGACCCCATAAAGCTGATACAGCCCACTGTAGTAAAGACATCCCACTGAAACCTCAGCACAGCTAGACCTGCACCCTTCTGTGAACTGCCTTACCAGAACAGTGACAACATCTCAGCTTGACAGCAGAAAGATCAGATTTGGCTCCAGACCTGTTTTTTACCTTTCATGTGGAAATAATGAAGTTCTGCTACTCAAACATTGTGCTACAGAACAGCACCTGCTTCCTTGTGGAGAACGGGCTAATCCATCAAAAGCACGCATTTTGAGAAAACCTCTACTGTTCCATACCTACAGCCAGAGTTCTGCTTGAAAGTCAACTTGTTCCAGGCTACAGGGGCCCGAGTAAACACATTTCAAAACCCACATAAAAAAAATAAAGTCATGCCTTGATAACAGGCTTTTCCGCCTTGTCAGCAGAGCTCAGTGACAGCCAGGATCAGACGCTTTTGAAGAAAAGATACTGGCAATCCTGTATTCCGCAATTACAGAATAAATAAGCTTGTAAAAAGAGGTTTTTCCAACTTCATCACCTAGAGAACAGCCTACAGTCTGAAAAACAAGATTTCACACTCTTGTCTATGTGTTAAAGGCTGCAGGGTTATTTTTTGTTGTTCTTTCCCTCAAAGTCTCCAATTGTGTAATGGACTCTTGGGCTGAGAAAGGGAAGCAACATTTTGGGGAGAACTGCCATCCCTCCCTCCCGCAGAGAAACACGTATTTGATAAGCGACAGAGATGCAGGAACAGCACGCGATGTCGAGTCACAGCACAGTGGGACCTGGGCCCTTCATGGCACCACGGGACTCCCCGCTTCCGCACCAGGGCTGCGCCAGTCGGTTGTGCTCCGAAGACGGAGGGCTGCTCCCTGGCACTTCTCTGCACGCCCTCTCGTGCTGGGTGCAGCGCTGGCGCACAGCCCATGAACTGTTCAAGCTCTTCTCCTGCCCTGTGGCCCCAGCGGCTGAGCTGCCAGGGGATGATGACGGACCAAAAATTGGACATGAGCTGGCAGTGTGCGCTTGCAGTCCAGAAAGCCAGCCATATCCTGGGCTGCATCAAAAGAAGCGTGGCCAGCAGGTCGAGGGAGGTGATTCTGCCCCTCTGCTCTGGTGAGACCCCACCTGGAGTTCTGTGTTCAGCTCTGGGGTCCCCAGCACAAGAAAGATATGGACCTGTTCAAGTAGGTTCAGAGGGCTACAAAGATGATCAGAGGGATGGAACACCTCTGCTATGAAAGACAGGCTGAGAGCGCTGGGGTTATTCAGCCTGGGGAAGAGAAGGCTTCAGGGAGACCTTATAGCAGCCTTTCAGTATATAAAGGGGGCTTATGAGAAAGATGGAGAAAGGCTTTTTACCAGGGCCTGTAGTGACAGGACAAGGAGCAGTGGTTTTAAACTGAAAGAGGGTAGGTTTAGATTGCACATGAAGAAATTCTTCTACAATGAAGGTGGTGAGACACTGGAATAGGTTACCCAGAGAGGTTGTGGATGCCTCATCCCTGGAGGTGTTCAAGGCCAGGCTGTACAGGGCTCTGAGCAACCTGATCGCATGGAAGATGTCCCTGCCCACAACAGAGGGGCTGGACTAGATGATCTTTAAAGCTCCCTTCCAACCCAAACCATTCTATGATTCTGTGATCATGCAACAGAAGGATTGTTGCACATCTGCATCAATGCTGCCTCCAGCTGTCTTGCACCATCTCTCTCACTGGTTCCTACCTTCCCACAAAAACCTTCCCACAGCACTGCCCATCGCTACAAGAGTCACAGCAGGTCCCAGAGGACAACACTAGCTGTAGCCTGTGAAATCCTGTATTTAATCTTCCCCATATGCATGCTAGCTGAGGCACCATTTACAGCAGAGGTTGTCTTCCTCTGGGATGGGTCACCCCCACCCCTGCACAGCCCAAACATTGCTGGGCCAAGCCTGAACGAAGCTTATGCTGTAACATGCTACAGGATGACACCATTACGCTCATACTGCTTTACTCAGGTCTTGAAGCCACATAGGATTAGATGAAAATCAAACGTCCTGGGCACCTGCGGACCCCCTTTCCACAGAGAGCGCGCGAAGGGGAAGACAGAAACGCATGAAGAAACTTGGTCTGACAGGCAGCAGCCAAAAACTAGAAACAAGTATTAGCAGCTTTCCCTTCCACCCCAAGCATGGGGACCCTCCTCCTTCACTCCTTTCCCACGCAAAGGCCACCACACAACATTAACTAAACTGTTTGACCTTTCGTAGGACATCTATCGATTTGTACACAGAAAAAGAGAGACAGCAGAGGACAGCCATGCCAGCGTCTGGGTTCAAAGTCAGTTCAGGTGTGCAATGCAAGCACAGCCGTAACAGACAAGGGAATAAAGGGGACCTACGCAGAGCCGTCCCTGTTAAGTGGCCACGGCATCATCATTTTGTGCTGTTTTTTCCAGCAGACCTCCACACTATAGACTTGGCCCTCCACGAAGAACACGTGGATAACAGCACTTCTACAGGTGAGAGCGGCCACATGAGCACAAACACATTAAGGACTGCAATACGTGTGGATACTATAGTAACGATGATCCTGTAAACATTCAAGACCAGCTGACCGATTACCTAAGATTCAAAGCACAGCAGAAAATGGGTGCTCCTTCTGAAATGCCAGTGTTCTTACAGGAGCCTGAAGAAGATGGCCAGCATTGGGGTCTAGGAGTCTATCGGGTTTGTGTGGCAAGGTGTTGGTAGCAGGGGGGCTGCAGGCGTGGCTTCCATGAGAAGATGCCAGAAGCTTCCCCGATGTCCGATACAGCCAATGGCAGCCAGCTCCAAGATGGACCTGCCGCTGGCCAAGGCCAAGCCCATCAGCAATGGTGGTAGTGCCTCTGGGGTAACATATTTAAGAAGGGGGGGGCAACTGCAGTTCAAGAGAGGAGTGAGAATATGCGAGAGGAACAGCTCTGCAGACACCAAGGTCAGTGAGGAAGGAGGGGGAGGAGGCGCTCCTGGCGCTGGAGCAGAGATTCCCCTGCAGCTCCTGGTGAAGCCCATGGCGAGGCAGGCTGTGCCCCTGCAGCCCATGGAGCTCCATGGTGGAGCAGACATCCACCTGCAGCCCATGGAGGACCCCACACCAGAGCAGGGGGATGCCCAAAGGAGGCTGTGACCCCGTGGGAAGCCCACACTGGAGCAGGTTTGCTGGCAGGACTTGTGGCCCCATGGGGGACCCGCGCTGGAGCAGTCTGTTCCTGAAGGACTGCACCCCGTGGGAGGGACCCACGCTGGAGCAGTTTGTGAAGAACTGCAGCCCGTGGGAAGGGCTCACAATGCAGAAGTTCATGGAGGACTGTGTCCTGTGGGAGGGACCCCACACTGGAGCAGAGAAGAGTGTGAGGAGCCCTCCCCTGAGGGGGAAGGAGCAGCAGAGACAACGTGTGATGAACTGACTGCAACCCCCATTCCCCGTCCCCCTGCGCTGCTCAGGGGGGAGGAGGCAGAGAAATCAGGAGTAAAGTTAAGCCCCGGAACAAGGGATGGGTGGGAGGAGGGTGTTTTAAGATTAGGTTTTATTTCTCATTATCCTATTCTGATTTTGATTGGCCATAAATTAAATTTCCCCAAGTCGAGTCTGTTTTGCCCATGATGGTAATTGGTGAGTGATCTCTCCCTGTCCTTATCTCGACCCATGAGCCTTTCGTTATATTTTCTCTCCCCTGCCCAGCTGAGGAGGGGAGCAACAGAGCAGCTTTGGTGGGCACCTGGCATCCAGCCAGGGTCAACCCACCACAACGAGTCACAGGTCTGCTCACAGGAGAACTCGCCCCGTGCCTCAAACAAGCATTTGAGTACAGAGTCTGATTCAATGCGGTGACAAATAGTACTCGGCTTGTTGGCCTCTGTCCCCAGCTCTCATTGCCGGACCCAGACGGGATCTGAAAGGCAGCAAACTTCAACACCCTTTCTAAAAATACAAATTGCAGAATCTTCAGGCACCAGCCTCACATTGGCTGCATGTTCACAGAATGAACAACAGCCAGACTAAATACAGAAAAGTAATCTTTCCTCCTTTCCTCCCTCCTCTTTTAATTCAGGTACAATTTGCAAAGTATCTGGAGGAATAAAGCAGGAGAAAAGGTCAAAATCCCGAAGGAAAATAAAAGATACACTGGCATTACTGTACTACTAGATTTGCTGAAACTTATGGTATAGACTCAAATGGTTTCCTTTAAGCTATGTACTGACTACACGTCTGCCCTTTTATTAGCCAATTTGTCTTATTAGCAGTGGCACGAGCCTGTCAGTAAGTTTAGCACAGTGTCAGTAATTGACTGGACAACTTATTAGTAAAAGATCCGCCCCCTTCCCTGCAGCAAATCTATACTCACTGGTATTGTAGAGAATACGGGTTGATAACACACAAGACTCCGAGATAATGAAAGAGCTTTAGATGACACACTTGCCTCAGTCTCATTTTAGAGGAAAAAGAAAAGAAAAAAAAAAGAAGGGGGGGAGGGGAAAGGCCTGAAGAAAGCCCATGAGAACCAAGCCTCTTAGGCTTACTGGCAAGTCTTTAAGATAGCTCTGGAGAGCATTCATCAACTCCCTGGTAAAGTCTTTGCAGAAATCATCACAACAGGAGGCACTTGAAGGAAGATGACTAAGTAACTTTACACTGGCAGGCAGCTAGAGGCAGCTTCTCCCAACCATGCAGGAAAGCAGAGGGGCCTATTTAAAAGCATATATATGGACAATAAAACATGGCAGGATGAGTCAATAGGATGCTACAACAGAGGCAGACTGTAGAGGGGTCCATACATTTTGGGAGGTAAGTAGAGGCAGAGCAATGGCTCCTCAGATTAATCTTTGCAGCAGTCCCCTGGGGGATGACAAGGCCAGACCGCATAGTGTGCAACTGGTGCAAAGCTAGCACAGGACTCAAGAGTGGGGATCACAAACCCGTCTCAGACCTGTAAGCTGCACAGAGAGGTATTTAAGACTCCATGCAATGAAGACGCAGTCTGGATGCAAAGAATGAGAGGCTCTAATCAAGTAGGATGCAACAGAACAGGACGTCAGAGTGGTTCAGTGATCAAAAGAGGGACTGGGGAAGTCTGGGCAGCGCTCATCCCAGCCTAGAAAGATCTTGGTCACTCTGGAAATAGTAACGTTGCACATTACTTGTTCTGGCCCTTCAAAAGACCGTTCCAAGCGGAACGGGTTACAAAGATTGGGGAAATGTCCTTTCTTTGTAAACTCAGTTAAGTTTTTACAACTGCTTTCAGCTCAGCTCCTGCTGTGTTTCTTTCACAGCTTCAGGTGAACAGTGGCTTTGGGAAAGGTGTTAATTCTCTGTGTGCTAAGTGCATTAGGCAGAGTAGTCAAATTACAGCACCCATCCAGCTTGTAAATGGGCTTCGTTATACTGCTGTATCTCACAGGGGCACAATGAAAACAGCAACATTTTCTGTTCACAAGATGTGCAAGTTGTTTGGGTTTTTTAATAAAAAAAGCAGTAAGAACACACAAAGAAATTTAAAAGGACCAACACAACACAGCTTCGGCAAAAAGACAAGCCTCCACTTGCTCCAATCAGTTGCAATGATTTCTCCTACTGAAGGCACCCTGCAGGGCTTTCCAGTGTCTGGAGTACTGACAGTCAGTCTCCACCACTGACTGACCTTTCTCCAAAGTCAATGCTCAGGAACACTTCTCAGCACTCCAGCATTTTGAGAGCAGCAAATTTATCTGAGGTCATCATAACATCTATGAGCCAAGTAGAAGGGGTTGAAATTTTTTCATTGCAAAGGCTGAACACAGATGGGAGTTTTCAGAGAGCCAAAATAGCAAGCAGCAGAATTAGAAGGAAAGAAAAAAAAAAAAAAAAAAGAAAAAAGCTGCTAAGCTGTGGAATGGCCTTTCCCAAAGGGTCACTGGCATATTGACCCAACCTTACCTTGTCACAGAAGACTTTAATCTGGCAGTAGGCTCTGTGGACGGGTTTGTTACTCCTGTTATTGTAGCTGTAGGTGTCAATCTGAAGATTCAGGGGCAGGCCTTTAACTCCCTTCTGAGAGGAGAAATCCGTGCTGAGGCAGTTCACAGAAATGAAAACCTGCAGAAGAGGAAAGCAGCACCCGTCAGTAGTGACACACAGACCCCAGGCTGGCCGCCGAGCAAGGGACTATTAAGTGAGCGCTGAGATCTCAGTGCTGGTCCTTGCCACCACAAACAGGACCTTCTGTCTTCTGAGAGATCAGGTAAAATCCCCAAGAAGCGGTATGACATTCTTAATTCTTTATATAAACCATTACAGGGCACAAACCCACTTTGTCCAGAATGAATTTCAACTCTCCACACTTTATGAAAACTCGCCCATCTTCCCCACATATTCCCACCCAACAGATCTCAGATGTCGTCATCAAACTTTTAGCAACGGGAATCCTCCTACACCCAACCTTCACTGGCCAATGTTTTACCATCTTGGTAAGAACACAACCATGCTTTGAAAAGTTTACATGACTTTGGGCAAGTTAAAACAAAGCTTTCCATGAGTTTTACATAAGCTGCTGTGAGCACAGCTTGTGCTTGAAACTACTTGGGTTTTTTGTTGTTGTTTTTTTCTGGATGATATTAAAAGCTTTTAAAAAACATTAGGCAATATGTTACCTTTAAACACAGGAATAATGCTATTATTTCAGTGAAAGAGTTTCTGGGCTTTACACTTAAAAAGATGAACACCATTTGAAATATTCCCCACTAAGACCTACAATACCCTGTTAATGTTCAGATCAAAAGGGAAAGAGTAAAATTTTCATTATTCTAATACAAAAAATTTAATTATGGGAAAAATGAATTAAGAGTGATTTTCAACATATCTAATTTCATTTTCCTAATCGCCTAAAAAAAAAAACCAAAAAACAAAAAACAAAAAAACAAACCAAAACCACCAAACAAACCGACAACCAGGGAACAAGTCCAATGCTGCTTAATGGAAGGAAGAAATATCCTTGTGCGTGTATGAGCTGAAAGACCAAAGTACTTCGTATCCAGAACATAGGCTTGCTGTGTGCTAGGGCTTTTCTCCAGACACAACGTTCATTATGGGCATGCCTCAGAAGAAGCTGTAATGATTAATTACCAGGAATTTATGAGCTACCAAGACCTGCAGTGCCTATGCTCCTCCGCCTCAAGAACAAAGCTGGGAACCCACTGCTAAAAAAAAAAATAAAAGAAATCAAAGCCCTGGGAGTCAGAAGCGCCTTGCCAGAGATTTTGCAGGAATACTGTCCCACCGCCCCATCGCTCACTTCTTGTGCTACTGCCACAGAGCACCCGCCGGGCAGCCTCCGCAGTGAGCGAGTGCCACCTCCCGGAGCCGGCCCGGTGTTGCAAAGTCTCAAGGTGGGTTTTGAAAAGCTATGGGGTTTGGGTTAGATTTGTGGTTTTGCAAAGCGCTTATCATGGGCTTCTTCACACAGGCTCTGCAATATCCTTTACTAGTTTTAACAAAAGAGGGGAAACGGAAATATCATAACTATCACTAGATTAGGGATATAAGCTCTTTTTTTTTATTCCCCATATATAACACAGTAGAACAAGCCGGGGGGGGGGAGGGGAGGAGAATAGTATAGATAAGCATCTTCTCTTGTAATAACTTGTCTGAATGTTCAAGATTCACATGCAATTTCTTGCAGCCCCTATGAGCCCCAGCTGCCCCAGAGCAGGGAGGCAGCTGCCGGCACACCAGCTCGGCCAACAGTCCCCATCCCTCCCCTTGTGCACGCACACTGTCTCACAGAGCTGGCAATGCCCCCCCCGAGTCCCGCTTGTGCCAAGGGGAACTGAAATGTGTAAAACAACATGTAGATCACGCCAGCGCGGCACGCCGGCAGAGGCCCATCCCCAGCCACCCCAGCCTGCGCCGCTTGTTCTGCGGTGGCCCAAGCCAGGACAGCACGTAGGGACAGCAGCGCCAAAGGTGAGCCAGCGCGCAATGCCCGCTCGCCTTCCAGCCTGTGCCTCAGCATCCCAAACCCGTGCTATTCCAAGACAACTTTTTTTGAAAGCATTAAATACATCCCAAATTGCAGCCAGGAAAATTATTTTAAAATAAGCTCTTCTCAATCTTCCCCAGACTAACCCAAATGATGGCTTTGCCAGCTTTTATCCACCCTCCTTCTCTTTCTGCTACCTTCAGCTTTACAAGGGCATTTTGCCCGCAGCGCTGGCACACCCCGGGGGAAAGCTTCAAGGAGTCTGAAGAGCTGCTTTCACCCACTTCGGAGCTAGGTAATCAGATGTATGCACAGCCTGAATAATTGTGTTCCCTGAGCAGGGGTTTTGTTTTTTAAAAAGAGCCTCAGCTCTGGTGTTTGCATATTTTTACATTTTAAATTTTAATTTTAGATTTGTTTACCCATACTGAATATTCACACACAACTCTCACGTCTGTATGAAGAAATGACTGCGTTCTTCAAGAAAACGTGCCCGAGCAGCCGTGCCAGCAGGTCCATCACAGCCTCAAAATTTCTGTGAAATCCCTCGTTTGAGTTTCAAACCACTGGACACCAGTGGACTCAACGTACAGCATTGGCCACCAGTTCCCTAGAAAGCAGTATCACTTCTTTACCAGATAGTTCAGGTCTATGTTTCCAGTTTTCATGGCTTACCAGCCACGCAAAGCCCATGCAGCACACTGGGCTCATGGTAGAAGCGTTGGTCGCAGCACAACAGACCCATGCTATGGTAGCAGAGCTGCATGGGTATCCCATAGGAATTTGGGATTGCCTGTCAGATGACAAAGATTATCCTCCTACTTTAGAGTCTCCTCATTTGATTGCTTTTGGCTTTAAGCAGGTGACTTCAGTTTCATGCCATTTAAGTCTTCAGGACCCTGGGCAGGAGATGACAACTAAAACCTAATCACCTCTCTGAAGCAACAGAGCACCAGCCTGTCTTCTCCTGTTCATACAAAGCCATTTCAGCTCAAAAGAATCATCAACTTCTCCCTACCCATCCTGTAACTCCTATTTTTGAGCAACTTCAGGTTGCCTCAAGTTCCACAAAAACAGAGCTGTAGCAAACAGCTTTTCCAGTTTGTGCTAAAACAGTTTCAAGCCAGGTGCTTTTTGTTCAGGAAGGTTTGACTTGCGTTCGAAAAGAAACGTAAGGCCAAGTGACTGCGCCAGCTACATCCCCACCCCAAAATTGCCAGAAGAAAGAAAAACGTAACCACAGAAGTTGCTCTGCGTCTTCAGCCTGCTGAGCAAGATTCCTTTTCATGTGTCCAACCTATTTTTCTAAGGGCAGTTCCGCATTCTCAGCTATATTAAGATTTGTTGTTACTTTTAAAAAAAACATTTTCATCTCACCTCCCAAGATTCAACATAAAGACAGCACTTAAAAATAGAGCATTGTCAAGCCCCAGCACTTACAAACATGAGTCAAGCCCTCCAAAGTTACGCAGGTTTTCTTTAAAACTGAGATTTCTGAAAGGATTAGAAACCTGTTCTCAAGTTATTTTGCTTGCTTGGCAGTTAAGCCTTTAGTCTATATTTGAATCATATTTCCAGGCTTTTCTCCCTAATCAAAGCCAGTTTTTATTTTCCATTTCTTTTTTGTTGGTTTTTTCGTGCTTTTTTATTACTATTAACGAAAGACGAGATTCTCATCGAGATAAATGACTCCACAGCGGCGAGGTTTAAAGATAAAACACCACACAGCATGAAACCTGTGAGCTGGTATGAGTTGTTAAGCCCCCAGATCTGGTGATGTTCACCCCAACACACCACAGGCCCTCCTCCACCCAGCACCAGGCTGGGTTTCCTCTGTGGCAGATGAGCAGCAGCCCAGCCACACACAGCGAAAGACCGAAGGCAGAAGGATTAAAGCAGCTCCTCCGGGATCACGCTGGAAGTCAGTGTGGGAAGGAGCCAGACCTCATGACTTCCCAGTCTGCTTTAACCACCCGACCACTCGCGCCTCTCCTCGCCTAACTCAGGAGAAACACACCGTGCCTACGTTCAAATCTACGAGAAACAATCTTCCATTTTAATAACGCAGAAAAAAAAAATTAATCTGGCGGCTCTGCTGTGTGCCCTCAAGGAAGGGCAGCAGAGACAGCCAAGTTCTTTCCACACAGCACCTTTTTCTAACAAGATCTGCCTTTCAAACAAACCAGGAAAAACAGCCATAATTAAAGGGCAATCAAAGAGCTCCAGGAACCTCGCTGTCAGCGAGATGAAAGATGCCTTTTTTAAATGAAGGCTTGCATACCCAGATCTCTTCTCCTTGGTTTATCTTGGACGCCGTGCTCTTTTGTCACACAAAAAGCACCAGCCATTTTTATTAGTCCAAAGGCTACATATGCAGCAGCTTTAGATGAGCTTTAGATCTTGTACAGCCTCTTCAGTCTCACTGCAAAGCAAAGTTGAAAAGCAACAATATATAGGTACACATCAACAATGTCTGGGGTTGCCATAGGTAACGGCAAGCAACTCAGGTAAGTACTGGCACACGGCAAGCTCTGGCCAGTCCCCAGCAAACACAGGCATGGGTAAGACTGTAATGGCCACGTAACAGATCCCCCCGTCATGCAAAGTCTTGTACGTCCTGCTGGATAAGACCCGGTACAGACAGACTCGGGATTATTCCAGTCTGATCACCTTGCTCCACATGGCTTTCATTTCAATCGAAGACAGGTAAGTTGAATTCACCTCCTCCTATTTATGCTCCATTATATTTTTGTACCCAGAGGATGAAGACATCACTTAATAATCCAAGTCCATTGGGTATTTATTTCTCTATTGAGAATTCAGGTAAAACTTTAGCTCTTTTCTAGCACTAGAAGGCAAAAGCCTCTCATTTTCATGTTATCTTCAAATTAAAATTGTCAGGATGCTTTTGATTTTGGATTATTGTGTTTGGACAGAACACAGAGTTTGGAGCCTACAACATAACAACCAGGGACAGGTTAAACTGCGATGAGCTTCTTTCCAGGGAGGGCAGTTGGATACTGTTTTTCTTGACTGTGGCTAAATAATTTCAATGTTCTGCCCAAGACACAGTAGGCAAAGGGACTCCAGCGTGCCCTGGGACCACTTCCCCAACACAAAGGCAGTGTCTCACCTGTGGATTGATCACCACGCATCCTACTGGCAGACCAGCCTGAGGCCACACGCAGCCGGGACCCACGGGACCTACGCTGCGTCTCGCTTTGCTTTTCCTCGGAGCAGCAAGGCCCTCCCCGTGCTCTCCGGCTAGGGAGGGCAGCAGTGACTGCACGGCCGACTTGATCTACATGTTATTTTCACTTTTTACAGGACAAAGGGTCATAGAAACCCTCAACCAAACTGATGTGAAGAGGAGCCTTTGAGACTACAACAGTGGATTAAAAACCAGTGGAACAAATAAGGTAAAGGATCCATCAGACCTAAATAAAAGGACTTGGTAGGGACCAGAGGACACAAGCAAATCCCTCCTCTGCCTGCACAGACTCCCTCGGAGAACCAAGACACGCACCATCCAACACTGGGGAGCGGGAAGCTACACAGCTATCACCAACACCAGGATGCAGCCGCTCCCCACCCCGGCTGCCAGCAGGAATTCTGGGAATGTCAGTGCAAAGCCCAGCAGCCGCCAGGTCACTTGGTCTCCCGCGGATGCGCGTGCAATTCAGGGGTATGCACCCATTTGGTCACAGCACTCCTTGCCGGCTAGCTGAAGGAGCAGCCCTAGGCCTAAATTCCATAAACGACTCATTTATCAGCCTTCCACTAAAGAAAAATTACCCAGAAGCTCAAAGGTTGTTATTTAAATGCTGATGGCTGAAAGCATGTGGTTTCTCTGAAGACTTGGACAAATATAAACATAAAAGGGAAAAATAAAGGTTCTTTTCCTAAAGATTTGTCCACATGGGTGTATACTAGATAGGCCTTAACGTGCTTCATCTATGCCGTGAGCTGGCTGGATGCAAATCACCTTCAGCCCAAAAGCCTTATAAATGACACCAGCGCAGCTCCGAGCCCTTGAAGGGCAGAGCTGTCAGGCTGGGCACCGCGCTGCGCTAACGTAGCCGCGCGGCTTCCAGGATTGGCGCTGGGTCACGGCCCGGCAGCTCGGCGTGCAGGCAGGGCAAGCACAGGTCTGCCTGCACACATCCGCGGAGGCACGGCCTAAGAAAGCAGCGCTGGGAAGACTGTTCCGTCTTTAAAAGAAGAAGGGGGGGCGGGAAAAAAAAAGCTTGGTATAGATCACCTGAGAGGTGGCTAATCTTACTGCTCTCACATTCGTTTCTTCACCTCCCACATCCACCGCAGGTTTTGCATCAGCAGGAGGCGAGCCAGGAAAAAGAGATAAAAAAAATTGGGCAACTCATGCAGCTGTGGGCTCCCCAGCCGCCTCCTGCCTTCGGGATCGGACGTCCCAAATAAGGCTTGTCTGGCAGATGTGCGATAGGGCCGCATCCGTCCCGGCTCCGCTCAGCCAGACCCAGCACCGCAGCCCACGGAAGTTACTTTGCAGTCAAACCTAGCAAGCCCAATTTGGATGGCTGACACAAAACACATCGCGGGTCCCACACCACGCCAAGGAACGCCGAGTGGGAAACAGGACCCAGCCCCTGATAAGAGAAAACATCCTCCTAGCAAGTTCATTCCATCAACAAAACAAAAATGAATGGTAATGAAAGGAAAATACATATACCTGCTCACAAAGAGAAACACTGATTGTTATTCCAACCTGTTCTGAGGCAAGGAAATACAGGAATGTCTCTGCTCGCAACACGTGGGAAACCTGGGGATTGAGGTTCCCAGTCCTAATGATGCTTCCTCCCACCCCACGCTCTGATAAGATAAAGGTGCAGGGCCAGGTGTCAGCTTTTGTTAGGTTGGTTGGAAAGAAAGTAAAAACAGCAGTTTGGCAAAAAAGTGGCAATATGTAAACAAATAAACAAAGCCACCCCAAAAAAACAACGCACCCCCTCCCAAACAAACAAAAAACCAAACCCCCAAAACAAACAAACAACAAGAAAAACACCCACCACGAAACTGAAAGAATTAAGTCTACAAAGGCACAAAAATGGCTGAAAAGGAAGTGTTGCCATCAGGTATAAGAGGAATAGAGAAAAGGAAAAAAAAAAAAAATCACCTCCCAGTTTTCTCTATAGAAAAGCTAACTTCAGGAAGATTTTTCTTTCAGTTTTAGGAAATACACTGTGAGCTCCGTAGCTGTTGGAAGACCAGCTGGATAGTGGAATTTGGGACACCAAATTCTGAAGAAAAACTGCGAGGTGAAAACCTGCTTCTAATTTGCAACACTTAAAAGCAAGGGCAACACGTGCTTGTTTTTAAGAAAACCCAGGACACAGTAGGGAGAGGTCTGCATTACGAGGCAGGTAAGCAATACTTGCTATGACTTTCCTATGTCACTGCTCCAAAGGCTGTGTGTACTTGTGCCTCAAAGCACTTGTGGTCTGCAGCCTTGGCTTCAAACCAATCTCTTTCCTTTAAGTATGTTTGACTCATCATATTTCATAGTTTCATTTCCAACTAGCCAAACCTGTACCTCCTCAATGCTGCTGAAGGTGGCAACACCTTCTTTAATGAGGCATATGACTGCTGTTTCATTACAATGGCATCCATATAAATGCATGCAATATTCATCAATCAAAAAAGGTGAAATTCTTCCTACAGCGAACACCAAGTGAGGATTATACTGGAATACACTCTTGAAATAAATCAGCAGTGCATACCCCAGCCTTACTTCAAGTTGCAGCAACAGATCCACCCTCTTCAAAAATTGAGCTCATGTGAACAAAAAAATCCTGCCCAAGAACTTCAGTCAACACACATGAGGATCTGCCAGAAGACCACCCTCGTTGCCCAATCTGCTACTTCAAAAGGCCAACCCAAATTAGCCACAAGTTACCTTATTACAGGACTGTTCCACCTTTCTTGGACACACACACACAAGAAAAAGCAGCATCGTTTAATTGGTCTGTCATTCAGGGTGTCACTTAAGAGATACCACAGCACCTTCTCTTTGATGGAAAGACAGCAAAAAGCTCTGATATTCTCCTGCTCAAAATGCCGGTTACACCCTCACCATGTATCCTTTTTTAGTAGAAAGGGTCTTTTCACACAGAGCATCTGGCTTACAATGCCTTTTTTTTTTTTTTTTTTTTTGAGGGAAGGAGTGGGAGGACAATAGAGCCCTTAACGTGCAGTGACATCATTTTTGGCTACAGTCCCACCATCCAGCCTAAAGCAAGCCAGACAGAAGACCTCCACGGGGGCCCTTCTCCGGGAGCTGCTGGAAGCAATGCTACATTTCAAAACTGACCCACTGGCAAGCGCGGAAGGGGTGCCCCAGCACAACAGCAGGGTCCTTGCGCTGTTAGGACTACAAAAACGGGGCAAGGTGGCTCTTGCAATCACCGCGCAGACAACAACTCGCCCTGTTCAGACACGAGGCCCCAACCCTCCTGCTCCAGCGGGCAGGAGCTCAGACAGGATTTGAGCAAAGCGGGATCCAGCAAAGCCAGTTAACCCTGGGGAAACCGATCTGTCCAGATTGTTCAACTGCCACTGACCTGAGAGCAGGCCGTGTCCCCAGGCCAGCGTTAAGGGATAGAGAATTTGCTTCACAGCCTAATGGGTAACCCAAAAGAGGTAACAGGACAATGGCCAACATTATGAAGAGCAGCAAGAAACACTCAGAAGAAATGTGCATTTAACCATGCACATAGTGGCAATTTTCATTAGAAGACCTCTAATGGGTACCAACCAAGAGAAGGAGAACTGGGCATGCCGTACAGACCTGGGAAGAGATGGTTCCCAGCCTCAAAAACTCATGACCTGAACCTACAAATGCTTCTCCTGATTGACATACGGAGCTCAAAGACGCAAAAAGGGCTGCAAGGACAGGATTCCTCTTCTCTACCTTACCTGTAAAATCCCCTGATTTTAAAGATGGCCAAGCCTGCTCAGTCAACAAGGAGGGGCAAGCACCTCCAGAGAAAGCTCCATCCCAGCTCTAGACACCCCATCCCTAATGAAGTCATAGAAGAGAAAGATGACGAGCTTGTGTTCAGACATCTAAAAGCTTCTTTGCAGAAGAACCCCACCTTGACTGTCTGCCCAACATGGCAGACATCCGGGACAGGGTGGGAAATTGTTTGAAGTCTCCACAAGCCTCAGGGTAACTCCGGCATTACCTGTTGCGTGCAAGTGAGTATCAGCTACACATCTTTGTCAGACTCATCGGACCATGCTTCCACCCAACCAGGATGGCTCCTGACTGAGTAGCTACACTGGCTTTCCTAAATATCCCATTCAAAACCCACCAGTTCATCAACTAATTTCCCAGTTCACCATCTCCCCCTTTCTTCTCACAAAGCATGACTGTCTCCTCATCTAATTCTTCCCCTCCCCGGTCTCCCAGGTGGTGGGGTCAGACCTCACCTCTAACACGGACACCTGGAAGCCCACCTGAATCACTGCTTCCCCACTCCACAGCGCCTCCTGTCAATCTTTCTAACCCTGACCTTGCTCTCCCTTCCAATCTCAGGAGCACCACTTCAGGGCAGCCTGTCCTTCCTCCCCACCCTCGGCTCCCTTCGCTGTCTCAGAGCAAGGAGGCTTTGGATCCTGGGCCCTTTTCCAGCTTGAATACACTCTTGCGAAGGTCAGAGAATACTTAAGCCACCACTCTTCTATAAAGCGGCTGCTTCTAGCAGCTCCTGTGATGTGCCAAAGCAACAGGAGAGGGCAGAGAGGAGCTGCCAGAAAGCAGCACACAGCATTTGCTCCGAAACCCACAGACACTGGTCCCGCAGTGGGAAGTGTCTGTCTGTCGTGCATGAAATACTCCCGGTTTCTACACACATGGGCTCACAACAGCACACAAATGCAGCCAGCTCCATGACAACTCCATCCGTGCAGAGCCAGACCTGCCTGCTGCATCCAGCGTCCAAAGCCCTGGAATTGCCCTCGGCTCTCCCAGCAACACGCAACTGGGAAATACTGATCGCTGAGGGCATCTCAAACATCCTTTCCATCCCCAACTCCACAGCTGCAAAATCCACACATTTTCCTTGCTACAGACTGAGCGCACGCCTCGTACCACCTGAAAACAGTGTTTCTTCACCAGAAAGCTGTATTTTACAAAATCCCTGAAGTGCCCCAAGGGGACTGGCAAAGCACTCTCTCGGGCAGTTGACACGCTCCTGAACGGACAAAGCGGCAGAGGTCCGATATTCCTGTACATCCCCACAATGAGGGACAGCACAAGAAGGGCAAGTACCTGGTCCCACAGCTGCTAGGGGTAACTTCTTGCAATAATATGCTATTCCTCCCTTAATCTGACACACACCCAGAGCCCTGGCTGCCTAAACAAGTTATTACATCAGAAAACCCAGACGCAGAGCCTCATCACCTCCTGTTTGACACTGCTGCACAGGACCAAATCATTCCCACAGCAAACTGGGAGCAAGAGGGAAACTGGAGAAGCAGCAACCCCAGAAGAATCATTTGGCTCTGATCCAGGTAACTCCAGGGCTCAGGAAGCAAGTTTCTAATAATCAAGACTTGCTAGCTGGTTAAACATACCACCTATGCAACGCCGCTGCTGTTATTAAACTTAAGACACCATGTTTATTATTGTGGAGGACTTTCTGTAGCATCAGAAACTCAGCTCTCTTTATTGCCTGCTCTCTTCATATACTTCAAGACGGGGGGGTGGGGTGGTGGAATAAAAGCGAGAGAGAGAGAGCATGCAAGGTAAATGAACCATGCAATAAAAATTGTTGAAATTGGCTCAGGCATCTCCTGATAAGATCACAGGAGTTGAGAAAGAACTGCAGCTCTACTGGTGAGAAATCCAACCATTGACAAAACGCATCCACTCAGGGGGGGGGAAAAAAAAAAAAAAAGTTAAACAGACACTTAAACACACAGAGCACTTGCTAAAAATGCCAGTTCTTTGAACACTGAAGTCCGGAGTATTTTTGTCTTAATATGATTCTGATCCCAGGAGCTAAGGCTTGCACTCTCGGTATCAACAGTCCTCTCTGCAGGTTCATACAAATCAATACTCAAAGTATATGGATCTGACACACTAAAACTGTGAATCTGGAGGTAAATTTGCCTATGTAGCTGCAAAACCAGTGTGGGTCACACCTCCCCACACCACCTCATCCCATGAAGTTCAGCTCTGAGCTGAAATACCACCTTGAGGGTCCTTAGACCTTTTCAAGCTGCTACTGGCAATTTCGCTATGGACTGAAACTACTCATTCAGAGCACCTGGGCAATAACCACCTGCTTCACAGGGCTGGCTCTGTCACCTGGTGGGAAGGGACAGCTTTCCTTGGGGCAGTCACAGGGTTCTCGGCACTGGCTCTAAGCCCTGCTCCTGGGTTAGCAGCCAGTCCCTACTGCTATAGGATGGCTCAGCCAGCAGAGAGGCAGCTGCAGAGCCGAGAAAGGCTTCTGACTCCTTGGGGACCTGAAATCACCACTCTGTCGGCATGACCCATCCATGCATACAAATCCTAAGCCCTTGAGTGCCTCACAGAGTTCCTTGAATGGGACAATATTAGACTGGCTATGGCAGCAGGATACCATTTTGGGAATACTTCTTGCCTCCTTTTGACAGCCTTCTGAAGCTTCATCTGTTTGTTCACATAGCGAAGTGCTTCGTGCTTCAAAAATCACATCAGCCTTTTAGCATCCTCCAGCAGATAAGGCCCTCCCTGCCATCCCTCTCAACCCGACTGAAGCCAAATCTGGCAAACAGGGAAGCCTGGCACCCAACGCCAGCCTCAAAAGTAACATCACGCATGCTGCAAGGCAGAGCTTTCTCTCATCAGCAGCACACACAGCTCCTCACCCCTGCCTGCCAACCATACCAAACTTCTCCCACAGAGCTGAAACCCAAGAGCAGCCCCCACGCAACCCTTCCCTCTCTTCTCCAAAGCTTTTGTGCTGCACAGAGCAAAGCTCGTGGTGACAGCAAGCTCTGTGCAGTGACACCATCCCTTGTGCCTCCTGCAGAGCATAGCGGCGCACACGGCTCCAGAGGACCTCTGCATTCTCTGCTGAGAGCTCCTATGTCCCCCCGGCTAGGGCTCTCCCTACGCATGGCGCTCTGCAGCCACCAGCAGTTTTCCCCATGATGCTGGTGACTAGCACATGACGTACTAGCAAGGGAACAGGTAGCCTCCAAAAACTGAAGGAAACCATTCCCAATTTTTAATGAAAACCCAGGAAGTAACAAAACTCTCCAAAGAAAATGCCTGCACCTTGACTCCAGCAACAAAGCAGTGGGAAATGCCTTTGGAATGGAGGTGGCTCTGCTCTCCAACCTGCTGTCCTGGCACCCAGAAGATGTACGGGCCTTTCTCAAAAGCTGGAGTGGCTTCAAACAGCTGCAGTTGGCTACTAGCTAGGGAAGCTGCCCGTACTTACACATCTACCGTAGTTCCCACAGTTCTGAAATAAGATCAAACCAGAGTTCACCAGGAGGCTGCTCTAACTTGAAACAGGTCACTGGGTGTTGGGATCCACGGTTTCAGCAATGCGTGCTTTGGGAGCGCAATGGCAGCAGCTACTCCCTCTTCTGCTAAAGGTCTTAACTCCCTCAGAAGCTGCCCCCCTGCCTCCCGCAGGGATCCTCCAAGAGACCGCACTCCCTGCCGAGCCCAGCTACGCTCCATCACAGCTCCCGCACCACTTCATCTGCTCTGGAAACACTCGGCGCTTCCTTTTGTCAGTACTTGTCTGTCAGGTAGGCAGTTCTGCCAAGAACCTTAAAGCAGTTGCAAAGCTCTCCGCAGTTGCACATGCAAACCCTCTTAAGAAATAGCCAGAAGGTTTTGCCTAATGTAAGAGCGTAAACAAACTTGTTACATGCTAATCACCAGGTAGGCCACACACCCTTCCCCTCCCCCAGCCCCCGAATCTGCTAAAAGGACAGGAAATATAATCGTGGTCACGCACCTTTGCTTCCTCGTTGATGTCCCAAGTGAAGGATATGGCATTGTACGCGATCTCCTCGATGTTACTGATGGTGTTGAAGCTCTCCTTGTAGTCAGCTGTTAGAAAGAAGGATGCATGAGGGAGAGGAAGAGGAGATACCATCTGCAGTCCTTAATCACACAAAGCAGCCAGAAACTGCAACTCCTCAGCAACTCCCTGGGGGCAAAGGAAGCTGAACTGTACTTAAGAATGGATCATTAAAAAGACTGGAAATGGTTCTCATACAAAACCAAAATACAACAAACAGGAGAAAGGAGAAAAACGGGACTCCGCAGAAATTCCAAACTAGAAACTCTAGTGAGAAAGGCAGACATCCCAGATATCCCACGTCCTGCGCCACAGCCTGCTATGTGCGGGAAACTCTACCCTGTACAGCAAGGGCATAAGCTCTCAATAAAACTCCTTCAATAACAAACAAAGATTTGCGTGCGCGTCTGCCTTAAGTGCCAAGTGATTAATCCCTGCTTTTATTCACAGAAGGACGGGACTAGGAGTACAACCCAGCCTTCAGCCAGAGAAGGCTGGAAGCCAGCCAGCCCCAGCCTTGTCTGGAGGCAAGTGGAAATTTGCAGTGTTTTCTTTTTTTGTGTGTACCAAAGACCAGTTGTGAGCAAAGCTGTGGGAAGAAGGATCATTAGTGTCGAGGTATTTCTAAGAGATCTTGTCCTTTGAAGAAACACAATATTTAGACAGCCACAGAGTCTGTAAGCTGTGATTTAGCTACAAGCACCGGGATATGCCAAAGCAACTGTAGTTTGGAGGGGGGTGTTAGATCTCCCAGGGCAAAACCCTGAACTCAGACGGCTCACCAACCAAAACCCTCCAAAAGTCAGCCTCTTTAAGGAGTCCTAAAAACTACAGCATTAGCTTCAAGCAGTCAAAAGCTCTCTCTGGGCTTTCAGCAAAGCTATGGATAGCAGAGAGTGTGATCCAAAGGTTCCTTAAAATAACAAAGCTTTAGCAGAAAACCAAACCTTGCCAAGGAATTAGGTTTGGAGTTTGACATCAGCAATGAGAATGTTCCTTACCTATGTCAATGCATCTTTGTTTAGCCGTGTGCTGTCTTGAGTGCCAGTACTTCCAGTGCCTGAGCTGATCTTCTCTTGTTTTGTCTTCAGCAAACACAACCATGATGACACTCTGAAAGGGTGGGGGGACAAGATTAAAAAAAAAAAAAATAAAGCGCAAACACGTGAAAGAGAAAAGGCCACAAAGTACATTTGTTTTGGAAGTTCTCCCTGGTATCAGGTTTTCTGCTTTAGGCTTTCCAACTTGACGCACCGCGGTACACCTGGCACGCCGCCGCAACAGGAAGGCAGACAGCAGCGCTTTCTGGGTCATAAACAGAGATGAGCAGAACTGCGCTCCTAACTGGAGTTCAAGGATCTCATTCCAGGTGTTGCATCACCTTTACACAAGTGCTGACACCACTTCTTAACAGACTGAGCCAGGATGGGTTGGACTAGGTGGACAGCAAAGGAACGAACGCTGACGTAAGAGAGTGGGTAAGCTGGCCTTAGTGCTGATGCTCTGGTTTAGATTACTGCACTTCGGGACAGTTTAAGGCTACCACTCGTACACACTCTCTTTCCCAAGAAACCACAAGAGCTGCCACTCACTCGGACTTTACTGATGGGGTGATGGATTCCTTCACTGCTGCTGACTTCCTTCAGTGTGATCGGGTAAAATTGACCTTTATTCAGGTAAGTCATCGTGCTGTCCCCAGGCTTCTGTCGGAGGGACTTGGAGGCTTCCAGAGTATATTCAAAGTTATTCCTACGGAGCGAAGAGGGCAGTGATTGCTAAGGTATTTTCCTGGAAAGCCGATTAAACGTTCCACATTTAATTTGGAGAAATTCCAAAGTCGTTAGTTGACTCATTAAGCCATCAACAGGCAAGGAAGTTGGAAAACAGGATGAGCCCCTTTTTCAACCATTTCCTTCATGAATGAACATTTAAGAAAAGTTCTTGGCAAGCTAAATCCCAAGACACATCAGCAGGCAAGACTGGAAGCTCCCTATTGAGACTCAGAGCAGCAAGCTGCTCTCATGGAACAGAAAAGTATCTATTAGCAATTAAATTCACAACCTAATAAGCCATTCAGCGGCCACGGTCTTCTCCTCTTCCCTCTTGGTCAACTGCAGCTAACCAAACAACTAGTTTATTCCCCTCCCTTGGAGTTCAGGTGAGTTTCATGCTTCCTATTTCTGCTGTAGATTTCCAACAGGGAGAGAGCAAGGCAAGCAGGCCAGGGAGAGGGACCCAGCTGGAAACCAGCTACGAGACCACTGCAGAGCTGACAGACAGCACTGCATCTTCCCATGGGACAGGGAGTCGGTACAAGGACATTGACTGAAACAGGGTGTTATTTCCAACCCTGCATATAGTTTTCCTTAAAGATACAGGTAGGATTTTCAACTGCGAAATTCAAATGAGCAGGCACTGTTGTGGTTTTGAGATCCACAGCATCCCCAGTGACTGATAGAGAATCAGCGCAGAAGGGAGTGAGCTGTGCTGCTTGCTCGTGGACAAGCCAACTGTAAGAGAAGGATATAGGCAAGCAGGGGGCTTAAAGCATTACCCAGAAATGCTGTCAAACACATAATCTTCTGAATTCATGTTGGCCATCCGGAGATTCAGTTCAGTAGGAAAGAAAACCTGGGGTAGACACAAAACAACACAACAATTAACAGAGCAGCAACGAGAAAAGTCAAGATTAAACAGATACTCTTTACCACAGAGCTTCTGGCAGGCAAACTGATCATCAGATAACAACTGATTTCTGGTCTGTACAAACAGGACACTTGAGTAGGGTTTTAATCCAAAACTTTTGGGTGTCAACTAAGCACAACATCTCACAAGCCTTCTGACTCAGCTTAGGGCAACATTTTACAGCTTTCCCAAATCTCAAAGAAAGGGCATAGCCACACAGTTCCTTGAGGTCTGGCTTAAAAATCAAAACAGAGTTACGCTGTTGTTTTCAGTTGGTACCATAAAACAAAAACCATGGATTTTCATCCAGGTTTAACTTTCACTCAAGGCCCCTAAATAAACCAGCTGTTTTCCACTGACACACACCACGCCTAGAAACTGGCAGTACGGAAGCTTACAGACATCGTCACTTCAGTACCTGCAAAGGCACCGTGGAGTGCTGAACCCTTGCAAAACCTGGCCCAGTGCTGGGGATCAAGACAACTACTTCCACACTCTGCACGCCAAAGGCTCTGTCACTAGTAAGATTAGTCATTTGCTTTTGATAATGATTTCATGTTGTGAAGGTTTTATTTACTAAGTTATACTTATGCACTTTCTGAGAAAGTCTTCTATTCCTAAATCACTGGACAGATTTTGGGCTCATCTAACAAGAACAATTAAAGGTGGGACGGGATCTCTCCATCCAGAATCAAGACACGCGCACACACACACAGAGCCACTGCCTCTCTTGGTACCTCTTGTACACCCTCCTTGAAAGTCTCTGAGAAGGTAGAGTCTGGTGTTCGCCTCTGGGAATTTTGAGGTTGGGCGTTGGAACTGAACTGGTCGGGATTGAGGTTCCTGTCGAAGACCACCACCCGCTCAGGGGGCTCAGGGTGGTAGACACTTGGTGGGATGCCCACTGCAAAGCCATGGGGCTGCGTCTCCGTTTTGATGGAATGGGTGGGCATCGTGGCAATTGAAACCGTGACCGTCGTGTCAGGGGTTGTGAGGTGGCCTCTCTTGTCCATGCCCATCTGGGGCGTGTGTGGAAGGACAATATTGAAAGGCACATTTTTCAGAACCTGGACTCTGTTTTCTCCAGCAGAAATGAGCGACTGTTCTGTCACATTTGGGATGCTGTTCCTTTAAAGCACAAAGAAAAAAAAAATCATGCATAAATTATACAGCTCATTTTCTCATTAAACAAGAGCTAGAAATAATTCTCAGCCTTTTGGACAGGGACAGCTGATATCAACTCTCCTGCTTGTGGAGAACAGCTCAATCCTAACCTGAAAAACTGAGAAACTAATTCAAAAAAGAAACCTCACCCACTGCTAACAACCCCACCTCGGAGATGAATTACCCTGGAGCAAAGGGTGAGGGTTCACAGCCCAGATCCTCACTGCTTGGAAAACAGCAGTCCAAAACTAAGCACTTTGAGGCCCTTCCCACCACGCATTGGCACATGCAGGCTCCATGAAACTGCTCTTTGGCGGATGGAGGAGGACTGAGAGCAAGGTTGCTGCTCTTCTGCCCTAGGACTGCACGCCACCCGGGAAGCACTAATAGGGAAATTACACCCCTCTTTCATGCACAAACCCCCGAGAAAATCCACACCGAGACTCCCTGGAGTGGTTTGCATAACTTCACACTCTCCACCCCACCACACTCATTTCTGCCAGGACGACACTGAGGTCCGTGGCCGAGCTGAGCTCATAGCTAGTAGCCACTAAGTCAGCCTGCCCTCCCTTTCTCCCTCCCCACAACGTGGTCCTGCCCTCTCTGTTGCACCAATTCTGATGCTTCCCTGTCCCCTTAGTTAGCCAGTTCGGCTTGTTACACTGGCAGAAAACTAGCCACTTCTTTTTTTCCTGCTAGGTTATGGGTCAGTGGAAGACCAGAGCTGGTATGAGGGGAGCAGTGTGAACACATGGCTGGGAACCAGACCGCTCTTCTCAGCAACGAGTCGTTCAGTCGGCTCAGCCAGACCACAAAACCTCACCTCGAGTCCTTAAAGCATTCTAGTCTGTCCAAAGGAAGAGGATGGTAGGAGTGGAAGCCTGGCTTGAATGAACCTCGCATTCGTAATATTTACTTACTCAGTATCTTCTTCTGCTTGGGAGGCACAAGAGAGGGAGGGCAGGAAAAGGAAGAAAGAAAGGAGTTCCAGAGGATACAAAAGAAGTCCATAAACAATACAAAACCAAAACTAATTCACAAGCACTTTGAAGTCCTTCCCTATCAGCCCATGCACGAAGAAACACGCTGCTGGTGCCCGAGAACAAAATCAGCAGTGAGCAACTGAAGCAACCACATGCAAAAATAAAAGGGTCATCAGTCACCTGCACAGCCTTGGGAAGGGGTGCCTGTGCTACCAGGCCGTGCCTAGTGTAAGAGAGCAGCATAAGAGCAAAAGAGCAGCTTTTGCTACGCTGACTGTATGACACCAGTACGTAGAAAGCAGGATGGCAATGAGAAGCAGTCTGAGCCTCAGCTCTCCACATCATGGTCCAACCCCCATCCTGTTCCTGGGGCAGCACAGGAATTTGGGGCACAGAGTAAAAGCAAACAATTTCTCTCTTCCAGCGCAACACTGCAGTGCGGCAAGTTACTTTCCTTCAGCAGCTTTGGGGTCTAGGAGGGAAGGAAGATAAGCAGACACACAATAATAAAAACTAATACCTTTTGCTATGGTCTTGGTCAGGATGTTCTACCTCTGGTTTAGCTGTTGAAGATCTCCTCTCCCTTGGAACCTAGGAAATAGAAGACATACTATAATGGCATTCTTCCTCCCATTAAAAAAAAAAAAATTAGCTCCTCCAAACACAGCCATTTGGTGAAATTAAGAAAGCATTGCTCTCTGATACCAGTCATTATTAGCACTACAGCTTGACTGATGCTCACATGGCTTTGGGATGCCAGGCCCACCTCAGGTGATGCCCCACAGATCCCCGTGTAGCTGACCCAGCCAGCTGTGCCAGCCCTGGGCTCCTGCCAGTGCCGGCTGGTGGGAAAACCAGTGCAGAAAACTGGCCATCCCCAGCTGGAGCACTAGCACCGGTGTGAACGGGACCAGGAGGAGAGCCCCCAAGGTTTGTGCTGGCAGTGCAGGTTTTCTCCTCTGCAGGCTGGCAGGTTTTCTCCTCTGCTTGCTGGATGAGCTCAAGGCTTGTGAAAGGCCACTGCTCCACAGCCCCTTCCCCACAAACATGTGCTCTCTAGGCCACTTCCTCAAAGACCACTTGAGGCTTTCCTTGCTCCTCGGAGACCAGGGGATTCGGGGAGGACCAGGGTCAATAAGTGCACTGGGATGCCGCAGCTCATTTTTGTGCATGGCCACGCACAACACACTGGCCCAAACTGTATTAAGTCTTTTATAAAGGAAAGGTAACCACTATGCTCTGGATTTAAGACAGCTCAATCCTGCTCCTCGTATTTTATGCCGTGGACAGGATTTGCCCTGAAAACGCCACACCCCGCAACACCGATCACACAAGCCACCTCGTCCACACGCAGATGCACGCCATTTTCCTGGGTGCGCTGCAAGGCCAAGGCACGCAGAAGAAGAACTCTCTGACTTATGGCAGCTCGGTTCAGCAGAGCACAGAGCCAGCGCCCCAGCGACCTGAACGGCTCTCGCCACCGCTGCCACGAGCCCGTGGTGCTCAGGTCCTCTCGGCCACGCAGCAAGTCCACACAAGCTCCTATGTGAACACACACGTGGTGCCTAGGACTTTTGTCACCTTCAACACACCTCCTGAACGAGCAAAGCAAACACTCTGTGGTGTAAGGAGGAGTAAGCTCCTACCGCTTTCCTTTGCTGAAGCCTGCTCAGATACTGCCTGCATTTGCCAGCTTGGGTGCAACGCGGGGAACCATCACTTTACTGCTAACTCAAAAACTGATGGCATATCTGTGTGAACAGCATACTTCTCTAAACAGCCCCTGACTAAAACCTAAGTCCTGGCTCTTCCACATAACCTGGAATCTCCAATAACACCAGAATTGTTGGAGTTTCCACAGTAACCAGCAAAAGTTGGAGAACCTCTAGCTGGAGACTGCTGGGAGGCCAATGCTAACTAGTCACTGAGAAAAAAAAAGGTCTTCCAAGCTGCGTTTGGCCTCAAGCCCAACACTCCTAAACTCTAAATTTTGATCAAAAATTTGTTTCCCATAAGGCCTTGTTAACCACAGTTCAGCTATCAGGGTAGCCCATTAGTCAAATGGAAGAAAAGTTGATTCGGTGTTTTTTAAATACAAAGGTGATCTCATCGGCTGCCTTTAATATTGCAGAGGGGGCATATTAGAAATGCCTAGACATCATCCCTCTAGCGTTACTTCCTAACAGCCCTCAATAAATCTTTCAACCTCTAACCATTTTGCTTCACGCAAGCATGCAGCATACCTGTTCTTCCACTGATTTTTCTGTACACCCGCTGATACCCAAACATAAGAGGAAACCTCGAATTAGACATTAATGTACAGCAAATCCCTTTTGCTTTGCCAAGCGTGAAGGATCAACATCAACGTTCTCTTTGTAATCTACAGGTTTAGAAATCAAAATTGATTTTGTGGATTAAAATCGTTCTGGTGAAAGTGTTTTTTTTTTTTCTAAGAGCATAGCAAGTGCACGCACAAAGCAGAAAGCCAGTTTTCTCACAAAATTAGCTAAATAACATCCACATCAGTGAGTTCGTGGCATTTTGCCGTGTGTGTGTGTTGTGTGTGGAGCGCTAATCACCATATTAAGCATTACAAGAATATTTTGATACGTAAGACATGTTCAACTCTTAAAAGGACAGGCAAGGATTTTGTATGCACAGGGCAGCCTCTCCTCATGCTTGAAGAACATAGCAAGGCTGGCGATTGCACTCACTACTGTTAAAAGACACTAGCCAAAGCGTCCAGCACATGAGCCAAGTGAGCCTCCTGGCCTCCCTGCATGCTCAGCAAAGAAAAAACAGGCGTCTCCACCCGGTGAGCCAGGCCACCGTAATGCAGGCGTCTAACACAAGCAGGACACCTCCCTGCCTGGAAGTGCCTGCTGGTCTCCACTGACTTGGACATGGACCGGAGATAGCTACCCTGGCCTAGACTTTTGGTACTTCAGAAAGAAAGCTCAGCAAAACGTATCCCACGCAAACCAGGTTATCTGTTTGACTGCGTTCAATTCACCTGTGAGCATCTAGGAAGGCACATGTCTCCGAGAAGACCGTGACCACTGGAGAAGACAACCACAGTTGCCAAAGAATTAACAGATTACGGCAGCTGAAGCTCATTGAAGGTTAGAGGGATGCAGACAGCAACTCCTTCAGGTGGACACTTCTGCCCCACACACCACCAAAATCTGTAGTTATAGCTTAGTATCAGCTGACACTAAGGTAGCACATCAAAGCCCCAGCAAAAGCCAACAGTCCCACCAGAACAGGGATCGCGCGAGCAAAAGGAGAGAAGTTTCTTTCTCCATGTGTATTTACAGTCAGATAGGGACATGCTCCCAAAGTCTCATTCTTCACCACTATTTCTATAATACATTGCCTCCTGCAGAACCTGGAGTCGACAGGCAAAGTGCAACTGAAGCTTTTGACCCATTACATTAAGATCCAGGGGATTTTATTTTACTGAGCTAAAAATAAACCAATTTTCAGAATAAGGGACATGGAATTTTTTCCATTTAAAACCCACTCGTGATCTATTCATAGCTTCTGTAAAATCCTCTAGCAAATGACACCTTTCCCATAGGCGGAACAAGAGCTCCGCTGGCTGCCAGAGCACACCCACACCGATCTACCTTGTAGTAATCATACAGCAGTCCGAGGGCAGCCGCGCTGTCTTCATCACCATTGATGCTCATCATAGCTTTGGTAGCTGCTGTAAGGGGATTTTCAAGAAAGGTTTTCCAGGCCTCATCTTCACTGGTGTAAGGACGTCTCTGAGAGTAGAGAGAGTCATTCTGAAGAACCAACACAGGTCTTTTACTTGAATCATAAAAAAAAAAAGAAGAAAGAAAAAGGCCACCTGTTAGAACACATGAAAAACATTCCTCAAGTTCTTCAAAATTAGCTGCCCCAGTTTCACAGGGTTCATATTCTGATTCAGTGCACTGCAAGGATTAGTCAACACAAAAAGCCCAGAAACCTAATTCTGATCTCACTCACGCTCAGTGTAAATCAGGATTAATTTGACCAAACTCAGCTGGATTACACCAGCCTATATAAAAATCGCAAAGCCGTTTCAGAGCACCACTGACCTGCTCACACTCTGAATCCAACCCAGAAAAAGTTACACGCGCTTGCTGGCCTACCACCTACGAAACCTCTAGCACATCCTACGTAATACTACCGAGCCGCAACCTGCTCCAGTTCCCACGTGGGACTAAAAAACGTGAATTAATGAAACATCTCTTTCTCCCAGAGCTTTCAGAAGGCATCTTCCCTCTCAGAGTGTATCTGAAAACACCACCTAGAAGCCGCTGATTAGTTATACACCACACAGGGAAATTGCTCAAAGGGACCTCAAATCAATTCGGCAGTGAATTTTTCTGACAAGGGAAGCCAAAAGACCTACTGCCTGGTTACTGCTGAAATAATCTGTGACACTAGTTCGAAACACTCTCAACAGACGACTGGGGAATAAAGAGAAAAAGGAGAAAAAGGCAGTTTTTCCCTTTATGCTATAGTATACAAAAAAAAAAAAAAAAAATTTACTCTGAACATTTTGACATTGCTGGGAACAAGATGATTTGGACCTTTCTGCCCACAGATGAAAGTGGGACACCTGTAGAAAATGCTGTCCTACCAGCTTAGACAACTTAATATACTTTGGTTCTATTGCTAAAATATACACTTCAAGTCGGCTAAAGCTAATGCTGTTTAAATCTGACTTTTAAACTAGTTCAAACAGTTTTCTTTCCAGCGCAAGCATAACATTAGTTTACTGCAGACTGGCAGGGAGAGGAGGGACGCTTTTTTATTTTCTTAAATAATCCCAAACTCGGCATTTTTTAATGAACTGGTAACAGTTTGAAATAAATAAGTAATTATTTAAAAAAGACAAACCCCACAAAAACCAGCTCCCCACCACCATCACACCCCTTCCCCAGTTGATAAGCACTTTTCTTCTATTTACCCAGATGCATTCAGAGATTGAAATATACTACAAATACAAAACGTTGTGAAATATAAAGTTGTGAAATACTCTAATCACTATAATCAGCTTAACAGTATCCTACATTTATCACCACCTTCTACCAAAAAGATTGCAAAGCACTTTGCAAATTACGCGTTCGATCCTTTATCAGTTACACAAGGAGTCTCGCTGAGCTGAAGACACTTAAAGCGAGTGGGAGTTTCCAGGACTTGTAAGAGCGCTTTGTGGCTATAAATCAGTATTATATAGCTGGAAAAAAAGCAAACAACAACAACAAAAGAGACAAGCTCTTGCACCAAGCCCTTTCTTTAGGTCTTTGTACATATTTGTGTACACACTGACGCAGATACCAAAATGCAGCGTAGATCTGGTTATCGAGGACATCCACTTTGTATCAAAGACTGCACAGCAGAAGACAAAGTGGAATTTTCTTTAGGGACATGGTACACGCTCCTGTTCTTATAAAATGTGATAAGAGAAAACTCGAATATCCACAGCAAGTGGGTAAATCCTCCAGTTAGTAACTCGTAAAGAAAAAGGCAACTGAAGTTCAGTTGATCCATCTCTGCCAAGCTGAAGGGCTAAGTCAGCCTTGCTGGGACTCACAAGACCACTGAGCTGATTCCCTCCAGCAGTGCAACGCTCACATGGAAAGAGAGAACCAAGGGAGAACCAAAAATACGGAGAATTAAAGCAGCCACTAACCAGAAACGTAGCAAATGCAAAAACTACGTATTTTTGCGTGATTTCTTTTGTCATTGCAACACCTAAATATAATGCACGTTGCCCTAAAGGTAACCTACCCTCCTAAAAGCAGTATAGAAAGAATTATCTGCAGAATTATCAAGAGAAGCTCAGGGTTTGGCAGTAACTCGATCCCTTAACAGAACCACAGCTTCTTTCAGGAGAATGAGAACATGCTAATAAGAGAAGGCAAACATTTATTTTTCCTAAGTTTTAGGTTTCAAGATTACTGGCACGTGGATCTGCTCACAAAGTAGCAGACATGTCCAGCAAAGGCTGGAAATAAGTTTCCTACTGCAGCCTGAATAATTTCTGGATTTTATGTTCTACGCGACCGAAGTGGAAGCAGAGGAGTATGACAAAAAGCAGACAGCCTCTCTTTGCCTGCGAGGATCCCCCCGCCCGCCACGTTCTGCCTTCGGATCACAGAAACCATTCCCACTTACTTCACCGACCCAAATCCCACCCTTTCTCCCCCTCGCCGTGCAGCAGTTTAACTCCGGACCTTAACAGCTCCTCGGCCGCGCTGCGCTTTACGCCCGCTCTTTGCGCAGAGCACACCTCTAGTGCTGAGGCAGCAGAAGGCATTTCTTTCGCCGGCTTCTACGTGCCAGAAAAGAAGCGCATGTACCTAAATTACTATGGCCTCAGCTATTAAGCATCACTGCAGGTAAAAAAACATATGAAAAATGCTGATCGCAGGGTGAAGTCAGTGAGCTGCTGCATAGGTCCTCTTTCTAGAAAGTAGTATATTGAAAAAAGAAATCATTCAAAATACAGTAATTTTATAATCGGTCCTCCAAATCACGTCAGAGTTATCCCCAGACGGACACGGCGACAGGCGCAGGAATAAACCCGCGCCTTCGCACGCCGCCAGGGACCCCTCGCAGGCGACGCCTCGGCGTCCAACACCGCCAAGTCACACAAAACGCGCTTTCGGCCCAGTTTTAGCTCTTCAACACCCCCTTCGCGTCGTGCGAGGCAGCCGCAGCCCAGCGCGCCGCCGGCCCCGCTCGGCCGCCGGCGGGGTGGGCCCGCCGGAGGGGCCGGTGCCCGCCCGCCGCCCCCCGTACCTGCCGAAATCCACCTTGCCGGAGGGGTGCGCCTCGTAGAAGTCCATGGGGGCCGCTGCGGCCGCCGGGCAGCGGCGCGGGGCTCGGGCGGGGGGCACAGCCCGCCGCGGCGGCTCCGCCCGCCTCCCTCAGCCCCGGGAGAGGGGCAGCCCGGCGCTGCGGCGGCGCCCGCTCCTCCCGACGGCGCGGCCCGCTCGCCGCCGCCGCCGCCCGCATTTAAGGCGCGGCGGGGCGGGGGGCGGACGGCGGCGGCGCTGACCCACGCCTCGCCGCGGGTGTCGGGTTTCAAAGCCGGCCCTGCCTCGCCGATCGCCTTCGCGGGGCGGGGTGGCCGCCGGGGTCGCCCCGCTGCGCCGCCGGCCCCCCCCACCCCGGGGCTCACCCCCCGCCATTTCGCACCGCCCCGCCGCAGCCTCCGGTTACTCCTCCGCGAAGATGGAGGGGGGCGGGCCCCCGGGGAGAGCGGCTCCCCCCCAGCCCGGCCCCACAGGAGAGCGGGCGGCGGGTCCCTCTCGCCGCAGCCCCCCGGAGGGGCGGCAGCACCGGTCGGACCGGACCCGGTTCCCCCCCCCCGCCCGGCTCACTCACTTGTCGTAGTCTTGTGTCATGTCTGGCGCAGGCAGCGGGCGGCAGAACTGGCCCGGCGGGTCGGGAGGGCGAGGCGGGGGCGAGCGGAGAGAGCAGCGCGCAGCCCGCCGCACCGACGGGTTTTGTCGGCTTTTCTCGCCCGCTCAGGTGGCTCCCGCAGCCGCAGGTGGACGGGCGCCGGGCGACGCTTCCCATTGGCTGCCGCCGACCGCGGGGCGGAGCCGCCGCGCCCCCATTGGGCGGCGGGGCGCGGGGGGGCGGTGCCGCCGCCGGTGCGGGGCTCCGCGGGGGGCGGCGGCGGCAGCGCGGAGGGCGCGGGCCGGGCCGCGGGGTGCTGGCCGCGGCCCCTTCCTTACAACGCTGGGGACGGCGCAAGTGAGGGACGAGTAGAAGTTGGCGGGGAGGGTGCTCGCCCGCGGCTGGCGTCCGGCCCCCAGCCCGCCCGGCAGCGCGCCCCGCTGTCAAAGGCCGATTTCCCGAGGAAAAAAAAACCTTTTTCCCCCCGGTTTCGCCTCTCCCCCGGCACGTACAGCGTTCGCGGGGGCTAAGGCGCTGTCCCCAGCCCTCCGCTCCCGGCCGCGGTAGGCGAGGGTCCCCGAGGGCCGCCCGCTCCCCCCAAGGCCCGGTGCCGCCTCACGGGACCCGGGCCCTGGGCGAGGGCTCACGGCAGGGGACGCGGGAAGCGCCCGGGGGTTCCCTTCTCCCTCTCCCACCCCACATAACCTTATTTCTTTTTCCTGCACTAAAGCCATTTTTAGGAAGGTCTAAAGACGGCACAAGGTGCATCGACTCGCACGAGCACTGCGCCGACTGCCAAAGCACAGTGGACCCTAGCATCGGTAGTGCCTCGTAGCGGAACCCGCGCTTGAAGAGAAAGGGAGGTTTACGACGGAGGTACTGCTAGAAATGCATCTAAATCCTCTGGTTTAACAGCAGAAGCAACAGTACAAATACACTGCATATATTCAAAGCGGCGCAGATGAACTTAAGATGTTTCTGATTTAAGTTTCTCCTTGAGAAATAAGGGTGGGAGGTTGCTTGTTTAAGTAACAACTTGAATCAAACCCATATAGCAACAATGCTATCTATCATATGTCAAGATGCTTCAGATAGTTACTGTAATCTAAAAGTATGCACACTAATAAGAGGTCTCTCCTTCTAGGTCAAAATCTATTCCCTATCTGTACAGGATATACTCCAATGCAAAATTATAGAAGGATAACTCAAGCAGCCAACCGAAGAGAAATATGAAACTAAAGCGAACAAACTTTCACTAAGGGTCTAATCCTGGAAGTTGCTTAATATCCTCTGACTGGATTACAACTAGTGTTCTAGAAACAAAATGCTTTGTTTGGATCTGCAAACATTGCCATTAGGACGGCAAAAGATAAATATCATTACTGAAGTAGGATCTTGCCTTACAAAGTGAAATGAACCGATGTAAATTGTTCTTTATGACATGCAATAAAAGGTATTCTGTATTTTTAACCCACTTTAAAATTTAATTCGAGATTACGTAGAAGAAAATTTCTTATCTGCTCCCACATATGAAAAAAATACTGACATCCAATTAAGATGTCAGAAAATTACATTTTTCCAAACGAGCATAACTCGCTTTGTTTCCGAAACAAATTGCAAAACCAGCTCAAAATTGCAAGTATCGGAAAGGACTGCTAACTTTCTCAGGTGTTACTCACTCCTCACGCTCCCCGCTTCCGGTCGTAGAATTCTGGGACGTGCAGACACAATCGCTGCTTTTTGGCACACGTGCATACTTTTTGTTACCAATAAAATATAATACTACTACCCCGTAGCTATAAGTGACCCAGATGCAGTACGTGCTGAAGTTCAGTCACATGTTTACATTGCACCCGAATTGCTAAAATCTTCGTAATGTGCCTCGCTTGGTATTTCTACTTAGCTAGAATTTACCATGATTTTATTCCAAATAAATCAAAGCTGTTGCCTCTGCAAAAGGGACGGCTTTTCTTAACAGCCTGAGCCGCCGATGAAAACTTAGCTATCAACATAGCAATCACTTCCACATTCAGGAGACAATGATATAAACACCGGATTGTGACACCGCTGACTAATCTGCCGGTCACAATCTAGACTCTGTAACACCACTTGTAGGTGTATTTCTCTGATGTCACTAACCAGGTTGCATCATCGCTGAATAAAACCAGGCAAGAAGCACACAGGGATTTAGCAGAGCTTTGGCTCGGGCATAAAGCCGTGCCAGCCTGATGCGGCAGCGCTCTGGCAGGACTTCCCTTGCCCTGCGCTGACTGGCGTTCGCTCCAGCTTCTTCCCGCGCTCAGCCCTTTCACCTCGATCTCGCTGCTCTCCTCCACATCTCATGCCCTTCCCTTTACCTTTCCCTCTGCCTCGGTCCTGCCTTCAGCCGCCTCCTTCCCTTCTTCACGGATTTGCTTCCTTTTAAATGAATCCCACGCGAAACATCCAAGGAACCCCACCGAACTCACGCACCATTTGCGACCATCTGGCTGAGCACTGTCTCAACGCGCTTGCACCTCTTCCTAGTCTGTCTTTTGACATCGCTATCTAGAGAAACTGGGAATTATTCTAGACAAGGATTAGGTACTGTTACGACTTACCTAACAAATAGGGTTTTAAAGTCCCATACCTGATAATTATCATCTACGCGCACTGGCCATTCACACCTGTGTAATACACAAACAAGTTGCATCAAGTTTGTAACAGTACGTTTGATTTCACAAAATGCAGCAGGGAGTCAAAACAAGGTACTTTCTATTTAATCTGAACCCCTAAGATGCGAGGGCCAGGCTGCAGAGCTGGCTGTAAAGAGCAGCGGATCTCCTATGCTTCTCCATTACACAGCCCACCAGGAAAGCTTTTTTCTTCTGCAACAGGCCTGTGGTCACTAACGATGGAGCCGGTAAAGTAAGCCCGAAGCTGATCACTGACCCCCACAGAATTAGCCTGGAGGCATCAAAGGGCTGAAAAAAAAAAAAAAAAAAAAGAGAAAAGCCCAGGCAGAGGTTCATGAACTCACTAGGAAGCGAGGTGAAAGCAGGCACAGTGGAAAGACATAGAAAGGCAAGTGGCAGTGGAAAAGGAAGCTGGAAACGCCTTGTAGGAAAGAGAGGGAAAAAAGCCAGGGGAAAAAAAAAGGGTAAAGAAATAAATGAAAGCACAATGTGTGAAATACAGAACAGGTAAAGAAATGGTTTGGTTTTCACGTCAGTCATATCCCTATATGCAATCTTGCAGGCATTCCTTAAAGATTCCCCTTTTAATTCTGTATTTAGCCCTAAAGATAATGTAGAAACTGTTGAGAGCATACAGACTAATCAGAGGCTGGAGATGCAGCTCCATCAGCTTGACTGAGGATGCTGTGAAACAACTACAATGTAAATGGATCAATTTTGCAGTAGCCTATGTATTAAAAAAAGAAGTCAGCCTGAAGCCTAGAATTTTATCAATGATAAAATCTTTAGCATGCTAACCAGTCTCACTAAACGTTTCTCGTCTCGTCTCTGCTTCCTCTGGGTTTGACTTCTGTGTACATAGGTCCTGCCACACAGGCTGACAGCGGTGTAGCAAGAGAACAGCGTGTGCAGCTCTTTGGCTGCATGCTGTTCTCTGCCTAATCCGCTTTGCTCCGCAGCACGGAAACCACCCAGCTGCCCAGTTAGGAGTTACGAATGCCAGGGATCTCAGTTCAGTAAAGAAAAATGCTTTGTCACAATCTTCTATCGACACAGCATGACTTACTGTGCTGAGGAGATCCAGGGCCAGGTGGATTCCTTCACATCCTAGCGTCAGAGCAAGTTGCAAGGGGCGGTCACGGGGAGCCCTGCTGCACCCTGTTGAGGGACCGCGGTCGAAGTCCTGCTCAGAAGCACAAGAACCAGCCTGCCCACAGATGTGAAGCCTGCCTAGCTTGCGAGGAGCTGACAGCTCACTAGGAACTCACTAGCTCCGCAGCCTGATATCCTGTCCTTGACAGCTGGGGCACGTGGATGTAGTTTTAGGACACTTCTCTTCCCTGGGCCTGTGAAGAGGTGGTGTCTTCACCCCTCTCTCTTGCAGCAGCCTCTACTCCGCACCCCTCAGGCAGCCCTGTCAGAGGGAGGCAATGCTCGCTCAGACAGCCACCGCAGGCATCCCCCATGAAAAGGCAGCACAGAAGCACCCCAGGATCCAGATCAAGCTTTCGGATTGCAACACAGACACTAAACATGCTCCACAGTGTTCTCACAAGGCAGTGGCAGGGTATGCAGACGATGAGCAAAGCCACTGCTAGGACAACAGGGAGCAGACACACAATTCTTCTACAATACAGAGCAGCCATGTGAGATTATTAGAGGAACATGCTTGTATTTTCTTTTAAAACTACCTGATGTACTGCTAGAGGCAGAGTATAGATGCTGAGGATCAGGGAGGAGTGTTCTGGCTCTGGAAATGCTGGCATTAGCAGTTGTACAAGGGCAACTATAACCTCACGTGAGGACACAAGCATTCATCATCTCCTCTCCTGCCAATCCTTACTCACTGTTGTTAACCGTTTCAGCAGCATCCTAGCAGAAGCAGCGGTGAGGAAAGCTCTTTCACGTATACCTCTTTCCACATCTTGGCCTCCCCTTTATGCTCTCCCTCATCTAATCCGGCCAGGAACAAAGGAGCTTCACACGTGGGGAGCAACAAGACCAGTAACTGTGGAGGAGATACTGGAAAGCAAGCATTCTGCATTTAGTGCAAGGACAAATGCAGCGAGAGACATTGCTTTGGCAAATCCACAGACTAACACGCTCAGCCAGGAAATATGTATGATGGTATGTGCTGGGAAGCCCATGTTGTTTTAGATCAAATAGGAGATTCATTAATCGAAGTTATCCCAACTCTTCTTTGCAAGTGAAGCAGCATAAAGTTGACTCAACCTGACATGGGGAAGGGATGGATGAACCAAGGAGCAGACACTTACTCAGGGACTTAACATTTCCAGACTTTACCTCTCCCAAAGGCCCTGTGGGTCCTGATCCTGGCCCCTTTGCTCCCAGCCCTGCAAAAGCACCCTCTTAACAACTTTCTATAAATACCCTGAAATCATTTTTCAAGACCATCAGCAAAAGTCTTGTTTATCCATAAAGGGGGAAAAGTCATTTTGAGGAAGGGACTTTTGAGCTTCCCAAGAAGTTACGAGAAAGCGAGTTATTCATTGCATTGCCTGCAACATTGCATGAAGCTTTCTCAAAGCTTCCAAACATGATTGTTTCAGGGGTCATGCTAAAAAGAGGTTTGGAAACATGTAATTACAGTGAAGCCCATACAACACACTGTGGACAATAAATTAGACTAGTATTGCTTGCAGGCATAGGGCTTTGCTGATTCTTATTCTCTGGTTAAATCAGTTTCAGGGCCCTCACTGCATAAGAGGTTAAGGAGAAAGTCAAACATCTCTCCTTCATGTCTGGAAAATGGTTAAAACTTTAAAAAGAAAAATGTATTTGACTGAGACTAAGTTGATATTGAGAATGCAGACATGCTAAGGTAGTGAAAAAAATAGTAAGGGAAAATTCCAATTCTGCTGAAGGCTGTACCTTTCAAAAGAAAATGAGACATCTCTCATATTTCTCCACTGAAACAACAGAAAGGTTGCATTATTTAGGAGAACTCATAAAGCAAGGTTACTTTTGCACTCCTAAAGACAGAAAAAAAACCTGTTAAAATATAACACACAAACTAGGAAAAAGCCTAAATTCACTTTAGAAGGCACATCAAGGTCTCAGAATAACTGATTTGCTATTGTTAATAATATAGTTAATAATTATTTAACTATAAATCTTCTCTATATATAATGTTTTAAAAGTTTAATCTAAAAAAACACTTGCCTTTATCTATATACTTAAGAACTCTCATTCAACTTTTAGAGTAAGAAACAAAACAAACTGAGTCTCTTTACTTAAAATTTCCACGGGAAGAAGTACAAAAAAAGTAGCTGCCAGAAAGTTGAGTTTTCTCCGGACATCTTCAGCAAATAGTTACAGAAAGGAGCTGCAACTTAAAAGTAGATAGAAGAGGTGGCTGGAGCTGCTGGGTTGCGGCAGACAGCCTACCCTTCAGCGATCCGCGGATAGCTGTCTGTTCAACCAGCGCGGCTCCACCTCAGGGTTACGTTAACTGGACTCAAAGTAGTTGTCCCAAGAGAGCTCAACTCCACTTCACTGAAGATAAGGCACTCTTGTGGCTCGTCAGCTTCTTAAACATCATTACTCCAACGTAAGTGTTGATTGATTAAACTGGATAGAACTAACATTAAGTATTTTAGGGGCACACCCTTTACTTTTAAATCTGACTCTTAACCTATGTGTCCAGAAGGCACATGGCTCTTGATGATTAACTGCAAGCTTTATTCCAGTTTATTAAAGTACAGCTTTAATTTATTCTAACATCTAAGGGAGCTTTGTTACATTTGTAACAATGTAACAATGAGCACAGTATTTTTAATTTATGAAGCTCGGATTTTACTACTACAGTAGTTTTAAAAGAAAGGTGTACCTATAATTAAGTGCATAAGTCTTTCAAATAAAGAATTCTGAATTAAATGAATCCTTTATGTATAATAAGGTGTCTTTTAGATAGTTAATTCAAAACTTTAACAGATATTGCAGTAAAAAGAATGAGACACTTTCAGTCGCTTGAGCAAGCACTGTTGAAAACACTGACAATGGGTATTACACTTCTGTAGGTTTTTAACTGATACAAATACTCATCTAAAACAAGAACAACGAACAATTACATGTTACCAAATATTTACAAACTTTAGTAATTCACTCAGGTGAGGTCAAACAAACTAGGTAATGGCTAATTTTAAAACATAAACACCAGACACAAGATGAGATTCAAATTGGTATATTCAGAGTCCATTAATGCAAACATCAGTTCAAGACACATCTTGTTAGAAGTCTTAGGTATCTAGCACAACGTGGCAACAGATGCTTATGAAACTCAGTGAAATTGTACACACTTATGAAATCTGTAACATACAACAACAGCTCAGTCTGCTCTTCCCTCATCACGCACAGTTTAGCTCTGTATGGCTAAAACTATGCCTTCTCATCTGCATGTTACAATCACTTTCTAGGACCATTGCTCTAAATCCCTGTTCTACAATAACTACTTAAAATATCTGAAAAAGTAATAACTTCCACCCAAACCGTGTCTTTTCTGTCACCTTAAATGAGGACACCGCGCTCAATTACCTCCTGCCTCTACTGAGCCAGCGAAGCCTCCTGGTTTGCCAGTATTTTCAATTAACTATTACAACTTACCTTTAATAGTCCTGTCTGCTCTACCCGTGCTTCAAATAACTGCTTTATCACTTTGCTCCAGACAGGTAGGGCAGCACATCTCCTCTCCTATCATTTGCCTGTTCTCAATTTTGAGACAACAGCTTCACGGATTTAACTGCAACAGATTTTAAACCCTTCCATCACGCTCAGAGTCTACTCGCTGAACTAATTACCTTCCCAGATTACATCTCACTGAAGCCCTTGCTCAGGAAGGAAGCTATTACTCTTTTTAAAGTCTGCAGACACCATTTTTCTTGTCTATAATAATGCTTAGAAACAGCTGTTTATTTTGGTTTTGATCAAATAGATTTGGCAACTTCTGTACTCCGTACTGATGGTCGGACTTGCTGAATTTTATTCCATTCAACTGAAAGCAGCGTTATTCATCCGGGGATCTACTCAACATCTCTGTTCAACATATGTATACGTTATGGTGTCTTTAATGTAGTGGCAGCACCCAACCTCATTTACACGTTGTCTGGGACACTTTAAAAACACAGCGCATAAATAAGATCAAGCATGAGAAACTGGCAGAATGGCTGAGGCACAAGCTGCTGAAGATGCTGGATCATAAAGCGGTCAGAAGAAATTCAAACGACAGTAGCGTTGCAAAAGAAGAATGACAGGAGGACCTGGCAGTTACCATTGCACAAGAAGTAGGATAGGCAGTTCCAGGTATAAAAGTAGCTGCAAAATCTGTGAAGCCTGGAGTGGAACATGGACCTGAAAGGTGTTAACTTGAATGAGAGGCTCAGGCATAACAAGAGACTGGGAGATATACAGGATGGAAGGGAACGTAGAAAACAGTGCCAGAGTTGCTCCAGAACAGCCTGTTTAGAAACAATGACTAAAAAACTCACTGCAGTGAAAACATCAACCAACTGCTCCTTTTATTTGTTAACATGCTATTTCAAAACAAAGTAAACATTACTTTCTAGAAATGTATTTGCTGTCCTGCAACAGTAGGTAAAAAAAATAGATAATATTTTAATTGCAAAAATCTCACCATGTAATTAGATGCTAACGTGCTGTCCGGTACACTCGAAGTATGTACAATTATGCCAAAAAATGGTAATTTCATAGCTTCCTGTTGGCTTTGATGCAAAGTGAGGAAATAAATTGTGATAAACAATTCCCTTGGTAACTTTCCCAGATGGAAACCAGTGACTTAAATTATAGATAAAATGACACTACAACTAAAGTACAGTAGTAGATCTCAGCACTACTATCTTAACAAAAGATTTCCATGCAGGCAAAAGGATCAATCTAAGTTTAGATGTAATACCATGGTTTGGGATCCAACCAACTAATTTACACAGTTTTAATACTGTTATTTTTACGCCTTTTTACTTCCTTAAGCCTGTGTTGTATTTTGGCTTTTTATAGAGTTTTTTATTAAAAAGTTTGTGTTCTATCACACACACCTCGTCATGGATATAAGAGGGCTGTATCCTCAGAAGAAAGGAGAATAACCTTAGCACAAAATGGTAACTCTGGGGAAAGTCCACTTCTCTGTAATGAGCCAGATGACCACACAATCTGAAAAGAAAGGGGAAAAAAAAAAGCCCTAAATTACAAGTGTATTTAGTTAGTATTTAGCTAGCATTTCTCTATTTAATTGTAATTAGAGGAAAACTCTACATTTTACCAACAGCATACATCACAATTCTGGTCTACAATGTCGATTCTGTGAAGGGATCCACTCCTGCAAAACCCTGAAGCAGAGGATCAGACCAAGACATGTTCGGAGATGGTGCAGACACGGTAAGAAGGAGAAGCCCGTATAGCTTCTTGCACTATGAATCAAGACCATACTCAACCAGGCAAAGAATGCATTCTTTGCCTTTCCGGACTAAATTGAACCAGCTTTTGTCCTGCCAGCTTTTAGCAAATGTAGCAGAGTGTGTAAATGGCTACCTTAATTTATTTTTAAAATTTCTAAGACTATCCAGTGCAGACACCCCAGGCTCTTTTCTCTATTCTTTGCCCACACTCTCTGTATGGTCCCCTCTCCTATTCCTGACACTATGCCATGGGATTATAACCCATCCATTTCTTGCCTTTGTGGGCTAACTATAAATTATCTGCCTAGAAACAAGAGAGAAAAGCTAAGTTCAAGTCAATGGAATAACACAGGAAACACTGGGGCAAACATCAACCAGGTCGACAGAAAGTAATTAATGCTGTAGTAGCCTTCTGCTTAATTATTTTGTAGCTTTCACAGTGAAAATGTTAATGAAAATGATGAGGTGATTTTATTGATGAAGTATTTAATGAAAATAGCAGACCAGACTCACTGGTAACAAGTGTCAGACTGAACAAAAAATGACACAGAGGACAGACTGTAGAGATCGATCCATAAACATAAAGTTCAGCAATTTAGGTTGGAAAAATACCCTGTTTGGGGTTATTCCCAAATTTGTTTTGATTAAAAGTGGTAAGTTTAAAATAGTATAAAATTCATCTGTTTCATTTTTAAAAAAAAACCTTTACATTGATATGGGGATTTAGGTGCTATTCCCCATATAAGCCCTATGCATTGTCTAGCTTACTAGGTATTGCCCTCGGATGTGGAGAAGCAGAGTTTAAAATTTCCCCTCTGATTCAGAGCAGCGGTCTTAAATATTCACCAGAACAAGGACTGGAACCTGTCTGTCCCAATTTACAGGCAAGTGTGCTAATTACTAGACTATAGAGTCATTTGCTCACTCCCTCTGGCCCAACGAACATTTACATTTTACCTCAAACTGGAGGAACAGACGGACCCGTCCCGGAGTGCCACGCAAGCCGCGCTACGGGGAGCGGAGTCTTTGTTTAAAGCCTCCCGAAGTCTGGCAGATGGGAAATCTGAAATCAGGTCTCTTGCACTGTACATCCCATCATCTGCCCTACCTCATGTTGCCCAAAAGCTGCCAGCGACTTCTTACAAAAACTAAATTAAATCAGACATTTCGGCAGCGTCAGAACGAATTAGCTGACCCCACATCCCAAGGCGTTCGCTAAATTCGAGCTTCACTGAGAGATGTTGTTGGCTGAACCAAACCTGCATTTTTGGGCTAATATGAATTAAGGCATTTTGCTACATCCTAGTCCTAACCCCAGATTCAGCAATTACAGCTCTTATGGCGACTTATGTGTCAAATCTCGGTCTTCACTGGGGGTGGAGGGGAGTGATATTGTATATTCTGAGGCAAACACATAAATTACATCAATACTGTGAAGCACCTATTTGATTAACTGCAGTTACACTTTTCACAAGAGCACCTAAACACACAGACCTTTTTGCCCCATTTTGTGCGATTTACCTTTAAGAGCATCTCTGAAGAGCTAAAAAAATCCCAAGTGATTTTAAATTTAGATGTAATAAGTGAAATCCATTTTTCTCAACATTTTCCACACATTATAATACCTCATCATAGATCACCTAAAGACTTCTATACCAAATTAATTTAGAATCCAGTTTAAAACTGAAAGTTTTAAAATAAAATAAAGTAAAATGTAAAAGCATTTTACCAACCATTTGACCGATCTCAGCTTTGCCCACACTGAAATCATACTTTAGCCCTAGGATTAAAGCATTTCAGTAGTCCGAGTTAGACCATGCTGATTTTTAGAGAAAGAGAATTTGTAAGTTTGGTTTTAGTTCTATTATACATACACACAGTTTCATAAGATAAAACCTCATATCTGAGGGAGGAGATGATGTTTTCCAAAGTTAAGTAAGTGTCAGATGTATAATTAACTACTTGCATTGCAAATGATATAATGGGAAATTTAACCAGTTAGAATTTAAATTCAAATCTTGTTTCATGAAGGCTATGACAGTTTGCCATTAACTTTTTAATATATTACATATGAAAATGTAGGCTTAAAAACAGACTTTGCATGAAATATTATTCACACAAGCATACACCAAAATATCCACTCATTCAGTGTGTACACAAGATTTACGCAAATTTGTGGTAAAAGGATTATTACCTCTCCTCCCTTCAAAAAAAAAAAAGCTTCTTATTCATACAAAAGAATGAATCCATACAACCAAAGCTCTTGTAATATAACACTGTGTTTACATTATTCCAACCCATTTCTGTCACAGTGGATATGTGAAAGGTAATATGAAAAGGAAAAAAAAAGATAAGCAAATAAATCCACTGAAAGACAGAAAAGACTGCATACATGTAAAAGCCAGTTATTTTCAAGGGGAATATTTAACGTCTTAAAAATCAGGAGCATATCACCACGATTTTGTAGGGGCTGTTGCTCTCTTAAGCTTGACATTTAGAAGTATATACCAGATAAAGAATTAAGATGTTATTCAATGTGCTAATGAAAACTCATTTCACATTAACGTACCTCTTTTCCAAAAAACACCCTCCAACTGCACACATGAGAAATTCAGGAGAATCCAATCCATCTGCAAAGTTAATCTTTTTCACTGATACCCGCTCGTACATTCATTTTCTGCATTAGGATTTCATGATACAACCAATGGCAGAACCAAAATCTGATCTATGATCCAGAAGCCTTATCTACACCACCAAGGGAGTTTGTGAGAAACACTATATTAGATATTTTTGATTCCTTGGAGTAAATGCTGCTGAACTCCTATGCTCCCTCAGCAGGGCTTTTGCTCTCTGTCTCTGGCCATGATTCTCTGCCAGCACCCACCAAACAGAAAATTCACCAATTTTTGTTCAATTTGATACAAGAGAAGAAGATATTAAGGACCAGTGAGAAGTTCAACACAAACCAGGCAGGTACTGAAATATCCCTATAACGTTGTACAAGGCTGGATTAGCTGGGCTATCATTCTCCTTGCTACTTAGGTCCTTTAAAGAAAATAATTTTACTAACAAATAGCATGACTGTTTTGATATACCCTTAATTGAAAAAAAAAAAAAAAAAAAATTTCCCTTTCACTTGCGAAAGTCAGGATTTGGGAACAGTTCTCTAGTAAAGACAGACACTAAACTTCCTTAATAGCAGAAGATGTTTTCTTTTCCCATATTTCTTATTTGACTTTTCCAGTAAAAGAAATGTCATCTTTTAAAAAAATACAACTGTTGATTGCCGATATGCCTAGATGAAATAGTGATAGAGTCCTTTTCACTCATAATTTTTTTTTAAAAAACATGTTCTCGAAGCATTAATTGCCTGCTTATTTGAACTCTGACTACTAATTTTAACTTTAATTTTGATTAAGGCCACAACAAAAGAAGTACAGTGATTTAAAAAATTAATTTCCTGTGCTTTTTTGGGGTCCAGGGGAGAGAGGAACAGAACTGTTTTCCCATTCTCTGGAGAGCTGTGGCGCAAGTTTTTTCTAAAATACTATGAAGAAGGAAGTGAATATTTGTATCTAGCTGCTACTCTTGCCATGTGACTCTAGTTGTTGATTTTGTCTCATCTCCTCTCTTCTCAAAAGCTCACTTTGATCACTCTTCATATTACAATTTGTCTACTCCCAATCCAAGACTAACCATTTTGCACACGCCCTTTTCTACAAATGATTTTAACTATATGTGAATACATAGGTGTGTACACACCCCATAGTTGTCATTTGTAAAAATGTATATAGCACTTTACTTTCAGGAGAACCTTCCAAAATGTATTTAACAAAAATTTGGATACTTACTTCTCAGTACATAGTTTAACTGTACACAGCCAATAGTCAGGGTTCATGGCGGTAAGTAAACCACATTTTTCTTGCAAAATTCCCTTCAGGCTATGCCCGTGAAAACAACTCCCATCTGTGTTTTCTTCAGACCAACGTAACTGAAAACTTGAAGGATTTGGCTTCTCAGCAGGTCGCACTGAACCAGACAGCTTGCCAAACTGATTTTGTAAGTTCACAACCATTTCTGTACAAATAGAAACAAAAAAACAAGGCAAAAGTATTAAGTATTAGAATACTGTTTAGAGGTAATTAATACAGGAAGAAAATAGGGTATCTGTGCCTTTTTTTTAGTTTTTCTTTTTTCTTTAAACCTCTGTATGGAATACCGAGAAACCTTGGAAGGCCTGTATGTTCTCTCCTCCACTCCATTTAAAATTCAACTCTGTCACGTGTTTTAGGGAAAAAGATTTTGAAAGACAATTTAAAACAATTTAAAAATTTAAAGACAATTCATACCTAATGATACTAATACTGGAGTACTCCAAAAGGACTCCCCAAGTAAAAACAGTAAAATCCATTTGATACTGCTGGTATTTTTATTCTGATAGAAGACGCATGCCAGGATGCCTTTCTCTGTATGTACCTGGTTGTATGCTATCACTCAGACTGGCTAAGATCTTTTGAGTAGTTTCCTGTGTACCAGAATTAAGGAAGCCTGGTTTCATACCCATATGGATTTAAGGTTAAACTTTTCATAGTACAAATTTCAACTGGGAAAAAAAGAACAAAAAAAACCCCAACCCACTCCACCTTTCCCCACTGCTAGTGAAACAATGAGAAACTTTCATAAGTTACTGAGGCTGAGAAGGGAGAGAAGATATGATGATAGATCAGCACACACAATATGACCGCCTAAGCCATGTTTTCCTAGGATAAAAAGCAAGTTAAAAAACACTGTTGTTGGAGCTTCAACTTCTTTTTATGATCTGTATCTGAATAAACTAATTCATAAACTGGAAAAAAAGCAGAAAAGACATCCTAAAGTAATCCAAGGCCTGGGAATCTTAGTTTTCAAGAGGACACTAAAATCTACCATCAAAACAAAGTCTGAGGAAGGTTTCTGAAAACCTGTATCTGGCACTAAGTGTTCTAGAGCACTCTTTGCGTAGGTATTCTTTGTCTCTACTATTTTAAATTTGTTTTAAGATTAATCTTGCCCAGTTGCAATGGCACTATGTGATATTCCTGCTTGCAACAGCCAGCGGTAAAGCTCCATAATCTAAGTGGTCCTCTTCTAGCTCAAAGAGAAGCAGAGTCAGAAGAGGAATCTAGAGTGCCACAGAAATGATGAACAATGAATCATTATTCACTTTTTGTTATAAACACAGGAACTAGAGGACATCTGAGCAAATGATCAGCTTGAAATAAATAAACCTAAGTGTGTTTTTCCACAGAACATGACTTGACTGAAGGATCACCCCTACTGAATTTTGAAGAGTAACAACATTCAAGAAACCCCAATTGCATTCTTGAAAGAGAAATCCAACATGAGTTATTCAAACCAAATAGGATTATTCAACTTGTTTAGAAGTCCCCGAACCAGTCACTTCCAGAAACTGGAAGAGTATATAAAGGGAAAAATATCACTTGCCACACTTAATATCTCTCTCCAAATATCTGCTGCTTACTAGATACCATTAAATGTAGAATGAAGAGCTTCAGATCTAATTTGGTTGAATAAAATTCTGGTTTTCCGTATTTCCACAGATAAGCAGGGGTTTTGTTGTTTTGTTTGTTTGCTTTTATGTCAACGTAAAACACAGTAATTTCTTTCAAGTACTTCTAGAGCTACTAAAATAAAGTAGATGTACCTGCATTCTGACCACGTATAGCTAGCTGGTCAAGTAAAGTCATGTTCAGACAAGGCTTCCTCACTTTCTATAGAAGACTGCAAGAAGGAGTGGGAGAGAAGAGGGACATGCAAGGTCTACCAAAGGACATACTGGGATATCCATACCAAAGGATACGAGGAAGTAGAGGAGAAAAGGGACTGGAAAGCTATGGAAGACCAACAACAATTCACAAAGATCACAGTTATGTAAAGGCAGCTGACCAACCAGTGAAGATGAGGACAGAGTACTCATTCTGAGATGAGGTTCAGTAGGTCATTAGGAAGACTGGCAAAGGCAGTTTCAGTTAAGCATGAGGAAAATGTCTGTCTGAAGAATTCCAGCCACAGGTTGTAAAACAGTACTACAGTAATTGTACCCAGAGATGAAAGAGAGAAGATTAAGTATTTTAAGATGTAAATGTTATCACAGTCAGGGCCGCAGATTTTCTATGATGGGAAAAGTCGGAGCAGATTTCTCCATTGCTGGGAAGAGGCAAAGTTTACTCACGTCTTCTCTTAAGAACTTTAGATTTCTTCTGTGCTGAATAAAACAGTGGCTTTTCACATCTCCACAGATACCTACCAGTAAGAGACATAAGAATTGTTAGGAAAAAGAAAGCTGGAGCAAATAAGTAAAAGAATAGTAATTTCTTAGAAATACTTCTAGAGCTATTAAAATAAAATCAGAATAATCTAATGGTTAGTGCTATTAAAAGCCACTGCCCCCCCAACGCATCTAGGAAGACTTTTTTCAGAGTAGGAAAACTGAGGCATGTATGCCTAGATTTACTGTAATCAGTTAATTGTTCAGTTGTATAAGCTACTTGTCACAGAAAATGAGCATTTAATTAATATGCTGGGTAAATATTACAAGTGTAAATAAAAAATTAAGATAGGGATTTAATAGCTCTATTCACCCAGGCTTGCTGGATGGAAATATGGAGCAAATTCCTAACCTTTTTAATTTCTGTAGGAGTCAGGATTTCATATAAAACTGACTACCTTAAAAAAGATGAAGTACTTGAAAACCTCTTACTTGGCTCTTTCTTCGTCCAATTTCTTTTGCTCTACATCCAAGGAACATTTTATAACCTTGTACCACTTTTTGAACTCAAAATATGGACCACCTGAATAAAACATTCACATTTTAGGTTGGGAAGAAGTCAAAGAAACATGTGATACACAGAAGGTGGTCTTCACACAGTTAGACCCTGCATCTTCCACCTGTATGCAAACCTATCCTGAATTTTATGTGCTTTAAGAAGACATACCTGATCTAACAATTCTGTAAGAAAAAGAAAGGCAGAAATGCAGTGAAAGAACAGCATGTCATAAGAAGCGCAAAGAAGCTCCTTAGCTTAGTATAAATTTCATAGATTTACCACAATTCAACCCTTTTCCCTCCTTTTTGAAAATTAAGCCTAGAAACCACCCCCTCTCTACCAAGTGAACTAGATCTCCACAGTGTGAAATGGCCTTCATCTTTTTGAGAGCTAACTTCAAGGGATTAATGAAACTATACATCAAGGTTAGGTTTAAACAAATAAGATCTAAACAAGCTTAGATTTAAGATTTCAAATAGTTTCATCAACTCCCCCCTGTCTATCCTACTACCCTTGAAATGTTACAGGGCAGGAAGGATGGACCAGACAACTGTACTCACTTCGTATCAGCCTCCCATGTTTTTGAGCACAGGAACTTCACTCATTGATATGCGAACAAATATTTACCAGCACATGCAAGAACATTAGGGCATATGGCATTCTAGCAGCACATTTATCATCGATGCTCCAAAGAGGCACAGGACTGAAGTAGACCAACTGGGTACAGTAAGTGTAAGAATTTCAAACAGAACTATGGTGTAGATTTATATACTTAAAATATAATCAACTCTCATTACCTGTGGGTGGATTATCTGCATTGTGAATTAACCAGGCTTTGCATTTCCCCATCACCCCAGCTGCACTGCATGTGATGCTTGCATCATGCTTAGCTTTGCCAGCTAGCTGTTTAAACTGTTTTGAAGGTGAATATACTGTTCTTATAATCAAGCTTATATACGTTTTGTATTATCTGCCTTTTTGCTATTCAAGTTATCCTGCCACAGGATGTCTTAGGTGCTAGAAATATAGATGGACTCAAAAAGCACCAGACAAATGAAGGGAAGAAAGACCCTTCAGTAGTTCTTAAAATTCAAAAGTGTGGATACAACTTCTTTTATGAACTCTTTAAACCCAGAGGTTTAAGTAAGTACCCCTGAAGTGCTGGGAGAGCATTCCAGGGTGGGGTGACGGAAATTTTTTTTAAACTTCCTATGAATTATTAAGCATCTGTCACAAGCAAAACCACTGTCAGAGACATGATGCTACACTATAACAACCGTTTACCTGGCCAGTACTGCTAGTCCGGTGTTCATATAGCTGAGCTGACTGAAAAATACACCGCTCTGCGATACACACATCCATATATACATCTCGGTCACATGTTTTATTTGAACATAAACAGTACTGTGTATGTGTGCAGTTCACAGAACATACACACACAAACACACTAGGTAACTACAACTATCTACTGTACAGCTTCCAGTCTGTCTTGAAAAACTGTAGGAGCTGAAATACTATTTTTTTTAATTAAAAAAAAAAAAAGACTAGAGAAAGAATAGTTAAATTGAGAATGGAGTCAACATAAACTGGATCTTTAAAACTCAGTATTAACCATTATTCATTTCAGCGCGCTAACTTTGGGAAAATGCCAGAGGCAGTTTTGAGCTCTGGCAATAATCAGTGCTCTAACAGAAATTCTCACATCAGCTCCTCTGCACAGCTGCTCACCTTCACCTCAACATATTAAGGATAGGGACAACATAACATTGCACATATATCATTTTGCACCAGCAGATTTTAAAGTAAAAAGTGGGCAAAGAATGAGCTGTTAATTCCCAAGGGCAATGAGACTTATTAATAAGGGAGAAACCCCATTAAGACGTTAATGGCTTTGAGCCTCAGCTTGTAAGCTGTTGCACAACTTCTACTCTTGTCACTATTACATACTTCAAGTCTTCAAGGGAAATGAAAGGGGAAAAAAAAAAAAAAAAGATCCAAAAATAAGTCTGTGTATCCACCTGAAAATGAGAATTACCGGTTTTAGTTAACAGTGATGACTATCTCTAGATACAGCAGTAATTGTGCTCACGCATGGCTAACACCGATTTTATTATTGACTTAAATTTTTAAAAAGTAACAGAAGGGTCAAATGGACCCAAAACTGGATGGAAGGCTTAAAAGATAAACCACTGTAACACATCTTTGATCTTATCTTCAACTGTGATCTGGATCAGGCCGTGGAACATCTTCCTGAAGATTTCTAATCTTTGATTTGGTCTTTCTGCCCTCAAAGAACCATGTTCACACCATTATCTTCTCTATCTTAATTGCTGCTAGCTTTTCCACACTCTCTCAGGATTATTTGGACTAAGAAAATAGATTACATCTGAAATATGTTACACACTAAGACATTTTATTTAACAAGACTAAACAAGTTTGGATTTTATCATAAACGTGGTTTGATGCCCCTAATAACTATCTGCTATTTACGATCAAAGTGCGTTCCCTCTTTACTGCGTATCCATTCATCTTCACCTACCATGCATAAAATTCTAAAACAAGAGGCAAACACGCACAAGGAGAAGCAAAAAAGTACCTAGCAAAATGTGTACCAAATTCCCCTATCCAGTACAATAAGAATTATGCAGGTAAACTGAGATGATTTTACATAAACAAGATCTACTGTTTTCTTTGAATAAAGATTTGCCCTAAAAGAATAAATGACAAAAACACATTTTAATGATCAATAAGACAAGTCTTTCTAAGCCTGATTACAAAGTTATTTCATTTACAAAATCATACGACTGCTTCTACTAGAATATTTATGTACCTTCTTTGTTATTTTTATTTCTTTCTTCAGCAAAGTCTGAAAGTAACCTGAAAAAAAAAATCAGGCTATTTTATAGATCCAAATACTGCACTTTTCACATGAATTTCAAATACAACCAACAAAAATTACACCCTAATTTTATTCCAAGTTTCAGATTCAAATTGATGATTTTTAAAAAGAAGCAATACGTAATGTCTAAAATGCCTTCAGTGTATGTTTTATGCTACTGAACTTAATCAAAATTCAAATACTTTAAATTTAATATTACTAAAGGAAGAATGATCCAAGACAATCATTTACACTATTTGAAATATGGGCTTTGCTAGAGATTTGCCTGTACACTTACCATTCATAGTGATCATCTAGTAAAAACAATAATTTGAGCACAACTACAATAACTGCTGCAGCAAGAACATCGTATTTCACGTTTCTTGTTGACTTATTTCCAGGCACAAGAGTCAGGAAATCCACTTCTCCAATACAGATCTTTTTCACCACTCGACAAGTCCAATTATGCAATTCATCTGATTAATGTAAATAAAAATTTAAAATTAGTATGTTGAGACACGCTAGAAGTACTTTTACAGTGCAAATATGTTGGTCATTTGAGGAAAACAATGCTTATGTCTTTTAGGACCATTAGACAGCAATTTTTTTCAGGCTAAAAAGTATTTTGGGGTATTTTTTAACATACTAGGCAACCTTCACTGTGCGCACATGGAAAACAGTCGTGACTTACATATTCACATGGAGAAAAAAAAAAATTCACATTTTTAATAGTGTTTTGATGTTACTTGAATGATGTTGGATCATCCTGAATGTTGTGGGAAAGCCTATCTTAGATCTACATAAATACAGTTTCAAAAAACCCCCAAAGCCAAAAACTTGTCGCAAACTTTTTTCCTGCATGTTGACTAAACATCCATGCAAGAACGGATTCAGTACTGCAAAGAGGAACAGAGGCTAGTTTTAAAGAAGTTATAGCCGGGTATGAACAGGAGCCCAGCATGGCAGGGCAACACTCGCTGCCACCCCGACAAAACCTGGCCGAGGCACAGATAATCCCAGCTGAGGTTAAAACTGGCATTACACTATAAAGCTGGGTTATGTCAAAAAGATACGACGACAGCTCCAAAAGCAGCAGTTAAGATATCTATACAGTCTCTTATTACTCTATGCTTATTTTTCACAGATACAAATCCCCCAAATTTCTCACTTTTCCTGTTCAGCAAGAAATGCAGGAGTTGATTACATCACCATCAGATTCCACAAAGGTTAGCAATGTATGACTAAGTACAACCTTAATCCAGCTATACTTTATACTCTCTTGCTGCTTACAAAGAGTTCAGTAGGAACTCATTTTTAATCCTCTCATACATAACAGTAAAAGTTAAACAAAATCTGGCAACCAAATTTTCTTATGAATACTGTCAGTATATTTTCTTTATTTCAGATACTTAAAATGGCCTTTTCATCATTATTATTATTATGTCCTAAGAGGCACTGCCAATTCATTGCTTAATTTATTTTTTAGGAGTTGTTAGACAACATCAGTAGTCCTTCAAACTGTAAAAAAATGCTTCTACATAATAAAAAGTTTAGTTGCAAGGAAAAAGTAAAGGACAATATAGTCTTCTTTTACAGTAATTTTCAAAGAGTACTTAGCTTTGTATTTCTCTGTAATAAATCTGAAAATGCCAAATTTCCAGCTGCTTCTTTGATTCAATTGATACTTCAAAATCTGAAACATAATGGGATCCTCTATAGGCTCTAGTGCAACACTGGTGTAAAACTACAAAATTAGAATTTCTACTCTGGAATTTTAGCCCTAAATGTGTTGTTTGTCTTCTCCTCGTTCAACTGTGAGTACACAGAAAAGCCAAGTAGCTTTATTCAACGTAACTAACTGCAAAATAAGACAATAAACCCCCCCAAACTATTAATTGCTGGAATGCTTTGAGGAAAAAAAAAATATTAATTTACAGGCTATTTGTCTGTATAACTCATCTTCAATGACAGTGGTATTTGATAGGAAGTATGGCAGCCCAACAGACAGTTCACAAACTACAACTTACTGGTCTTTTTTGGCAATTCAATATTCAAGACTTAATTTTAGGATAAACAAAAATTTTCAATATTTATGCAATATACAATTTCAAAACTAAATCGGAAATCAAGTGAGACAGCGGCTGATTTGTCTCACAGCATCACTTGTTAATACTGAAATTAATGCTAATATGCAATATTATAGAATATATATTCACTATTATATATGACAATCCAGTACTAAGCAATCAGGTCGCAACTTCATGAATCATTTAACTAAAGTTAATAAGTCAAGTGACTTTAACTAGTGCCTCTTAGTTCACATGGATACTGAAAGATTTGAAATGAAGTATCCACTCCACAGCCTTAGAGAGTGAGCACCAGAGTGCCCCTGCATATCTGGGCCTATAATACATCCTCTAAATGTTAGATGAAGGTGCTTTCTATAGAAATTATCTTTCAGGTCAAGCTTAAACAGGTATAAATTAGAAGAGAAAGAGCAGGCATTTTTAAAGTAGTAATTCAAGTTTTTTTGCTAGAGTTTAATAAACCAAAGAAAAATTTTATCAGTTCGGGTTTGGGAAAATATTTACCAGGTAAATTAGCTTCCATCAAGTACTTCATGCACAACATGTCTGGATGAAGAAAGCAGCTGTCTGTTATATCTGGAAAACGAGGTAGGTCTAAAAACGCTGCAAGCTCAAGCATTTTGCTGTATACTTCCTCATATACAGGCCATGACTGAAAGACAGGGTTAGAAGCTGTTATACATCTGCTCTATTACCATACTTGTTCTTGATTTGAAATTAGTTATCCATTTTAAATTCTGTATTATTTAATACCGAATTATTTATACAGACTCTTTTAGCACTCTGTATGACTAAACACACATGCAAGAATGGAACCAGATTGTAGAGAAAAAGTGAAACGTGCTAGTTTTAAAGCCCATGAAATATATTTAAAAAAAAAAAAAACACCACCACAAATAAAACGTTGCTTCAGACCTGCAGCCAACCCACTACCTTTTTTGTGAAGTGATCAGTATGTCTCCAGATGCTCCAAAACTGAAAGAGCATCGGAAAAAAAATCAAAACCCAAACAAACAAAAAAGAAAAAAACCCAAATGGGTGCAATTGAGGGTGAACTCTCTAAAGAGCTAAAAGATCACAGAACCACAGAAGAGTGGAGGTTGGCAGGCAGTGCTTGAGATCAGGTCCAAGCCCCTTGCTCGGGTCAGCTAGAGCAGGTTGCCCAGGACCACGTCCAGTTGGATTTTGAATATCTCCATAGATGGCAACTCCACAAGCTCTGTGGGAAATCTGCTCCAGTGTTTCACCACCCTCACTCTACAAAAGTAAAAAGGTTTGTTGTTTTGTTTTTTTTTCCCCTTATCCTTAAATGGAATTTCTTGTATTTCAATTTGTCTCCATTTCCGCTCATCCTGTCAATAGATACCACTAAGGAGGATCTGGTGCTTCTCCTTTGCACCCTCCTGTCAGGTATTCATACACACATCATACCCCCCCCCCCCAGTCTTGTCTTCTCCATCTCCAGCCTCAACGATGGCAGCTCTCTCAGCTTCTCGTCATTTTCCCTCCTTGATGCTCCACTCCATCATCTTCATGGCCTTTTACTGGACTCACTCCAGTATGTCCCTGTCTTCTTGTACTGGGGAGCCCAGAACTGGACCCAGCACTCCAGATGTGTCTCACCAGTGCTGAGCAGAGAGGAAGGATCACTTCCCTTGACCTGCTGGCAATGCTCTGCCTAATGCAGCCCGGGATGATGTTTTTCTTTGTCATAAGGGCACATTGCTGGCTCACATTCATCTTCACAGCATCTTGTCCACCAAGACTCCCAGGACTTTCTCTGAAAAGCTGCTTTCCAGCTGGTCAGCCCCCAGCATGGGCAGGTGTCTGCATTTATTCCTCCCCAGGTGAAGGACTTGACATTTCCCGTTGTTGAACCTCATGAGGTTCCTGTTGGCCCATTTCTCCAGCCTGTTAAGGTCCTTCTAAATGGCAGCACGCCCATCTGGTCTGTCAACCACTCCTCCCAGTTTCACACTGTCTGCAAACTTGCTTAGTTTTCAATCCACGTTGCAGTCCACTTGACTAGTTTTTAACTTCATCAGTTTGTCAATGAGGATGTTGTGGAAGACAGTGTCAAAAGCTTTACTTAAGATAAAAACACCCACCAAGCCTTCTGCTCATCATAGAAGGTTATCAGGTTGGCCAGACAATTTCCCCTTCATAAATCCATGCCGAGTACTCCTAGTCACCGTCTTGACCTTCTATATTTGGAAATGGTTTCCACACTTATTTGCTCCATCACCTTCCATATTTATCATATTTATATATTTATTTGTAATATTTATTGATATGAATATGATCAATATGAGGCTGGCAGGCCTTTAGTTCCCCAGATCCTCCTTCCTGCCCTTCTTGAAGACAGGGGTGATGTTTACTTTCTTCCAGTCCTCGAGAAACTCCTCCAGTCACCATGACTCTTCAGAAATTATTGACAATTGCATTGTCATTGCAATGACACCAGCCAGCTCTCTCAGCACTTGTGGCTGCATCCTATCACGGCCCATGAACCTTTTTACATCCACTTTGTTTAAATATTCCCTAACCTGCTCCTTCTCCACCAAGGGTAAGTCTGCCTTCCCCTGGACTTTCCCGCTGGTTTCCAAGGACCTGGGACTGCTGAAGGGCAGTCTTATCAGCAAAGACTGAGGCGAAAAAAAGCATTCATCACCTTAGCTTTCTCCTTGTTTTTTGTGACCATGTCCCCATTCCCACTCAGCAGCAGGCCCATGTTCTCTAGAACCTTTTCACAGAATATTTAATATAATTTCATTTTTTTAAAAAAAAAAAATCTAATTCCATATTGGCATATTTATTCATGAAAATAAATCTGCAACTCTCTTTTCAAAACTGTTGACTGCATGAAGAAAGTTCTCCCAATTTCTACTGAGGTTTTCCTACTAGAGGAAAATATAACTTACAAACAGATTTTGACATGCTCATTCATAATGAACTCAGCAGGACCTGAAGTTTGCGTAAGTATGGACTGTAAGACTTAACCCTCATTTCTTAATACTTTAACTGTTTTTATTAAACATTCTTAATTCTTTATATTTTAAATGATTACTTGAATTTACCTCTTAAAGCAGTAAGTTTCAGTTGTTCAGGCTACTTTACCATTTTAAACATATAAAAAGCAATGCTCTTTCTGCTTGTGTTAGTGGTTCTAATTCAGCAGAGCACTTTATCATGTATTCACATTTATCAAGTCAATTTGTGCATAAGGTACTTTCCTTTAATAGGAATTTAGCAGGGGTTTACACTTCGTGCACAGATTCAGGCTTCTGTTTTTTTTCTAGACCAGATTTTTTTAATCAGAGCAATCATGTTTACAATACCAGTAAGACTGAAATAATGCATTTTTATTCAATCATTTGGTTTCATCTATTTTAATATAAGCTGTGTAGCCAGTGCTCAAATTTTATTGTTTTGAATGATTGCCAACATTTCCTTTTCTTTTTTCAAAAGATCTCCCCTCAGACCGCAGTTCAGACTTGCTTAACTGCGTGAACACATGCTTAAGCAAATGAATAATACTGCTGTCACTCTTACACATGCAACTTTTTGTAACAGTTAGGAAGTTGTATCATGTTCATTATATTTTCTAAACAGTGTTAAAAATTCACTTAGACTGCTACAGGACTGTCCTGAGAAACAAGAAAAACATGCATTACCAGACTTCTACAGAAGACCAGGCTCACGGTACTTTCCATTCCTCTTAAAAAGCAGTGCTAAATTGAATACCAAAACAATCTGGAACAAAACCTGAATCATATGTAACGTCTCTTCAGTGTATTTGGAGAAAAATTAAAGTCCCACATAATTCAAATAAAAGCATCACATAAATGCTATTCCTAATTAGATATAAAGAAAATACATTTTCCCTTTAATGAAAAGCAGTTGAATTAGTAGCTTCTTAATAATATATCACAGATGAAAATAACTTAAGACACGTGAATTCAGTCATTTGAAGCATTTCCATTCTCAAAGATTAAACTATCACCTATGAAGTTATCTGAACAGTCTAATTTAACACAGAGGCACTATAAGGAACATAGCTCTTAATTGGAGGGCTCAAGGTAGGCACCTATATCACCTCATATCTGAGCTTCTCTGACTGCACGAGGCTAAGGAGACTGCTTTCCTATCCTAGGTACTAGTGAATCATCCCTTCCTCCTCAAGCCCAACACCGACTTTTGTTTCAAAGCTTTTGTTCGCAATTTAGAGAAGGCAATTCGGTTCTTTTTCAGAATCGCTAGAAATCACTCTTTGCTTTGCAATGACAACTGATGCTTTTTTTTTTTTGGAAGATCAAACAAGTGTCCAAAAACTACAAATAAAAAATTAATACTGAGAGCTATTTTAGAGAGGATGTTAACAGACAAAAACTGTTTTTAATTTATGTGTGTTCATAAAGAGATGTAAACACAACTGGACGTGCAGATCTAGGAAAGGCATACTAATCCGCCATAAAGATCAACCAAATCAATTGCTTCTCTCCAGGGCTTGACCCCCTAAGCTCAAAAACATTCACCGTAGTACTCATGTTTCTACAACACAGCGCTGAGTCATGACGATGCAAGTTGAACCGAACACCACACTTCCAGGAGTGCGCAGTAATCTCTTGAACTGTGAACTGCAAGCGTAAACTGAACCCAACGCCAGATCACATCTCAGTAGGACACATCATGGCAAAAGGCTGACGGCTGAAAGGTTGAGGACTGCAGAGTGTTTCAGCAATCAAGCGCTGACAATTTTCACCTGTCACTACATACCCTGTTCGTACTCTGTTTAATTCCAAAAGAGCTGTGAGTTCCTACAGCAAACCCCTTACTCTGCAAAGTTTCATACATACTGGGAGGGTTAAAACAGAAAGAACACCCAAATTCTACACAACCTACGTAGCAAATGTTAGGACAATATTAAGAAGAAGCAAGATACAGCAAACAAGCAGCCTCGAAATTAATAAAACTTATCACCTTCTACCTAGCTATGTATCTCTGCCAGAAGAAAAGAACCTGATAAAACAAGTTGCACTGAAAGTCAACCAGGAAATCAACGAGGAAAGCAAGATCTAGAGCTGGGGCCTCCCTCCTTCAGGTGAAAAAGCTCTGCCTCCAGCACCCCGTGATTAAACCCCAAGGGAGGAGTACTTGGACAAGAGGGGAACAGCATTAGGTCATACGCCACACACTCTCCAAGTATAACTTTCACTTATCCAATCATAAATTAAAAAATTTTGCGTTACATATTTTCAAGTTGTATTTCTGTGCTAAATATTAGGACAACTCCCCTGTCCATCAGCACATGGAGCTACTGAGCTCTCACCTTGTTTTGAGAACCTGGGAAACACTCCACATATAAAACTCAGTTACAAACCCTTGAGGGCACTTAATAATTTCAGGAAGACTGACAGAAAACTCCTCTAAAGTTATGCCACCTGCTAGCCTTTTCAGGTATTTCGCAAGCTGGGATTTCTTCAAGGCTGATCAACAACGCTGACAGAGTCTATAGCTTGTCTAGATTGGGTACAGAGGTTACCAAGAACTTAACTGTTTTGTCTTTAAAGTCTCTGTATCTTTTTCCCACATGTGACAAATACAGTAATTTCAGGTTTTCTCCAGAAAGCAGTAGGAAAGATGACTACTACTTGAGAACATTTTTCTCTTTTCTCCTCCCCAACCCCCCCATCTTCAACTGAGCATAGGAGGACAAAATACACACTGTTGAGTTGGTGAAGAAGTGTCTAGAACAGGATTTTCATGATGATAAATATTCATTAACTATTTAAATTGGTTGCCTTTATCTTTCAAAGTTACATGGAATTTTTCACCTGTATTAGAAAAGAACAAGCTGGTTTTCAGAAGCTGATGAGCCAAACTATTAGCATGATAATCAGATCACAGTAACAGGTAATTGTTTTGGGTAAGCCACGATTGCAGCCTCTCCTACTTGTTTGGACAATATCAGAATGTTGCTGATCAACAAGTGGAAAACAGTATGCATTGGCTGGCTTTCTAGATTCATTTGCAGGCTCCATAGCTTCTTGTTTTAAATGTGGTCTGACTGACTCTCCTCTTAGATGACTGTATAGGTTGTTTCCTTCTCCTGTATCAGGACAATATCCCAGCAGCCATTACTTACATATTCACACTTCAGTTTATTCTATTGTGATAATGTTCTATCCTTTCTGAAAAGAATTAATCATAGAGTTGTTTTAAGTTCTTCCCTTTATATTTTTCCCCTTCCATCCTCCTCTCCTGTTCAGTAATTTTTTCGCAGCACAGCTCCCTTCCTCATCACCCTTCTACCGGTGAATTTCCATCCCGAGAACCCTTTCTTCCCATGCCTGCACATTCTCCAAGGCTCTGCCTTCACCTGTGCTGCTCATTTTCAGCAGTGGACATCTTTCCTAGGTGATTCCTTTAATGACCATTGAATACTGGAATCTAATAAAGTCCAACTTCACTTTTTCATTATTGGCTTTTTGTAGGCCTCTGGGAATCTTTGACATTTAGAGTTTGGGTATGCTTGGAATTATCTAAAAACCAGCAAGGCTTCATCATTTTTAAGATGACCACATCAACCTAGACAAAGTTTGAACAAGAGTATACCAAACTCCTCAGGAAATGGACTAAGAAAGCAATTTAACTTGAAGATTTGGAAAACATCAAGTTAGGAGGGTTGGAGAAGGGGTTTTTACAACATGATCCAGAATTTTGGTTCAATCCTTGCGTAAAGCAAGACCTTCCTTTGCTTCTGCTGCTCAACTGGTTCAGATATATCTGGGCATCTGCAGCATAAGCCTGATGTGGGACGACGCCAGCTGCAGTGCATGTAGGTTACATAAAAGAATTGACAATAAAGACAATAACTGTATCAGCTGTGAAATTTGCACCCAAGTTAGTATTTAAAACTGAATAAAATGACCTCGTGAACCAATCGTTACGTACTACATCCTTAACATCGTTGGCTAGCCCAAACTCCTAGATTACTGAAGATTTTTTTTCATGTTTTGTGTGTACTCTCACAGCACACAATGTGGCTACCTCCCATACAAACACACACCAACGAATCTGGCTGATATGTATTTTGTAAACATCTTTTTTTTCCCCCTTGCCTAACCTCTGTCCACCTCCCAGGGACCATCACCATCCCACCTGGAACAGCAGCAAATTAATGCAACAGCCATCACACACAAATTAAATGTGCTTGAACAGTGTGTTTTATTATGAATACAAACTTTAAAAAATAAGCAGCACTCACTAATACTTTTTTCCCCAGCTAGGTTAGATAGTAAAACTAATGTAGTCTCAAGCTAAATTTTTCATGAACGCCTTCCTTGCCAGAGCACAGGGTATACAAAAGAGACACACATGATGTAAAGGCTGGGCATTGTAAGCACTGTTACCACTTTTGCGTAGAAATGTCCCAGGCTTGTGAATTGCTGGTGAGCGTGAAAGTACAGTGGGGAGAGCCACTGCACCCTGCTCCTACATCCCTTCCTAGGTCATTATCAGAAACAGAAGATCAGATTCGGTGAGCCTCGAGTCCGACTTGGTGCAGCCATTTTTATGTGGACTAAACGAGCGGATACATTTCTTCAAACCCTGATATCCATGAATCACATACAGATGCTGATGTAACAGCGAGAGGGTGTGCCTGGAATTATTAAAAGGAAACCAAATGACAAGAACAAAGACGGGTGAAACTGCTACAACTCCATTTAGATAACTGCTAAGAAATATGCATCTCATGAGACTTCTTCCATTAGAAAAAACATAACGAGACCAAGCACACACTTACAGCTGCTGCTTTACAAGCCTCTCATCAAGCAGAAAGGATAACTGAAAGGTTAACACAAGATAATGAAATCAATTTGTCCACCTTGAAGCCAGGCAAACATGCTGCCCAAATTACCTGCCTGGCAGCAAATGGGCAGAGGAAGAGGGAAAGAAAAAAACAAAAGAAAAAAAAAAAGGTGGTCAAGATACCATTTGAAAATCATAGAAGTAGTCACACTGGCAGCCTCTCTTTTGCTCTCCCCTTTGATAATTGTCTCAGCTGAAACAGCTACTACATCTTAAAATCCCAAATTACTCCTGATCATTGCTGCAGAGGAACTGAGAAGGATCTTTGTATAGAAAAAAAGATTAATTTTAGAAGATGACTCAATAATCAATGTTTATGCATTTTTGAGAGAAAAAAAATCTAGGTGTGCTAGGGTATTAGACTGCATTAAATTGACAAAGGCAGTTTTTACAGAAGAATTCAAGATGGCATGTGGATGAGCCAGCAACCCACACACAAGAGAAAAGACTAACTGAACACCCAATACAGATGTACTCCTTTACTAGGAAGAAAAAGAAAAAAAAAAAAAAAAAAGAGAGAGAAGAGATTTTCGTTGGATGCATAGCAGACCTTTTAATATGCTACCTTCAGAGGAAGACATCTTGTACATTACATAATTTCTGGCTAAAGTGGTTTTTGAATAAATGAGTTTCAATATTGTTAAACCAACAGAGACATGTGCTTCAGCATTAGCCTGATCATGCTCACAAGCTAATTGACAAATATCACTTTTCTAAAAAAATGTAGTCTTTCTACAAATGTAATCCAATAAGGAGCTGAACTGTCATAATGTACTGAAATTTAAGAGTTTGGGAACAAATTTTATTGAATTTCGTAAATATTTTGGTAGGTTTGTTTTCTTTCTTCATTAAGTAATGCTTTAAGACAGGTATGGACAAGCTAGAGTTTCTGTTACACAACAGCAAGCTCCCATGATAAACTTGATTACAATAACCCTTTCAGCAGTGAACTTCCTCCTCAGCTCTTTTTTTTTTTTTTCTTTCAAATAAAAGCCTCACCCTTGCTTCTTTTCATTCTGCACTACTTTCTGTCCTGAACAAGTACTGCATGCACCTGTTAAAATGCACCAAAAAAATACAGAGTTAGACAGAAAAAAAAAAAATCCCACAGATAGACAGACACCCACCGCCAACAGAACTAAGATTACAAGGTATCTCAAAACATCAGGAGACCAAAGCAGGAATTGCTGCTTGTTTTGGAAAGTAAAAGCAGCATAGCTGATTAGCAAAATTTGTATGGCTAGAATTTTATACCTCTTAGAAGATTTTTTTTTAAAATGAACAAGAATGACCGGCTTCTGTCTTAATTTGAATTCTTTAAATAGTTACCACTAAAAGAAAAAAAAAAAAATCATATGGCAATTAAGCTCATCCAAATTTTAGTCAGGAAAAGAGGCTCTTACAGATCAGACCTTGAATGTTTTTAGAAAAGGACCTCAACGAACAGAGGAACGTGTCTAAAAGCCAGTCTGGTGGATACACTTTCCAGGGAAGCAGAAAGCCATTGTCATTGCAGTCTGAACACTCTGGGAGAAAACAAAGCAAACATTTTGACCTGCATTCATGAGTTTATTAATAGATTTAGTCAGGAATTACTTCGTTTGAATCAGATCCAAGCTAAAATATAAATACGCGATCCACCAAAACCTGGAGTGTGAGACAATCCGAACAGCAGCAGTTTCCTATGAGCTGCGTGATGACTTGAAGACACAGGTATTAGCCAGTAGTAGATTATTAAGTGATACAAAATCCTTTTGAAAAGCCAGTGTGGAAAAAAAAAAAAAAAATTAAATACTGGGACAACTTTACAGGGTTTAGGAAATCTTTGGGTTTCCTCACAGTGGTGTCACAAACCCACCCCGTTGCCTCAGGCAGGTCTCTTTGTCCCAGTTTTCCACCTTGTGATAGAGCAGCACAACACCACCCCTGAGAGCCCGGCCCTGAGCTGCCACCGGGCAGCTGAAGGCACCCTTGCGTGATGAGAGGGAATGACCAGCATCAAAAGAAGAGGAAGAACCAAATATTCTGCAACGCTGCTGGCTTCACACGGCGTGTGCTACAGCAGGCTTAAACTCCCACATTAAATGAAGAAAAGGAAAAGATATACAGAGCAGCTCATTATTTTCCGCATGCTAAACTAAGACGCTATCTTGGTTTAGAAACTATATGAGATGAAGTGATTAATGACTACACCCTAGTGCACTTACACATCAGTCTCAGCTAAAAGCAAATTCATTCCAGTAATTCCTAAATTCCATATGCTTAACTTTAAAACCGTAATTGCTATTCAAAGACATGAAAAGAAGTTAGTATTAGCTTAATCTACGCACAAATCCAAGACCTGTGCTTTTAGGGCCAAGAAAAATTGCACAGAACTGAAGTCTGTTTAGAAATATTATGGATAAAGTACAAAAACCCTTAAGCTGCCATCTCTGCCATCTGATGGCTCCCCATGACCTAGAATTTATTTACTCTTACATGGCTTTTCACATTTCTCGTCTTGCCACGTTTCTAGGCCAGACTTCTTGCAAGCGTTCCTTCTATCTCCTGGCATTGGGATCATCACTGCTACTTAAGAGTAAGAATTTTACACTGTGAATTTTTAAACAAGCAATTCCTTCAGTCCCTCCAACAAAACAAACCAAAGGATCACTAGAAAAATACAAGCATGCAAAATCTTTTGTCAAAAAGCAAAGTTTTTGCTTAAGAAAACTGGGTAGTTTTCATTGCTTAGGATTCTTTGCCATAGGCTAGAGATAGCCGTTTTAAGCAATGATTTTGCATACTTCACGATTTAATCATTCCTCAGCATTTTTCAAGTTGAATAAGAAACATCCCCAGATCTCTAAATCTGAAACTTTAAAGGATGGTATTTAGTTCACCTAACTTAAAGGCTTGAACTATGACTTAAAAAAGAGTTTTTGTGAGATAACTAGTTAATGAAAAACGAAGTTTTACGATCTTAAAAAAAGTCTCCCCAGAACACAAAAACCACAAAGTGAAACCGTAACTGAAATCCCAGAACAGAAAAAAAAGTGGCTGTACCACATCAATCCAAAAAGATCTATTTAGCCTTGCATCCAGCAGCGAGCAAGAGAGATGCGTAGGGAGGAATTCAGGAACCAAGCAAGCCACAATGACATTTTACCAAGTATCTGTCCAGCTTCACACTGTTTGTGGCTGAGTCAGCAGTGAGATCTCTGCATTTTTTAGTTCCAGATACCTTTTCTTTCGTGTCATTTGTCCAGTCATTATCTGGCCCTTTTAACATCCAGAACATCCTACCGCAAGGAGTTTCACCAGTTACCCACAAAATGTATGAAGCAGCATTTCCTCCTGTTTGATTCTGAACCTGCAGAGGAGCAACCTTTTCTGACACCTCCCAGTCCTTGTACTGGAAGAGACAGTGAACAGTTGCCTCCTAAACACGTTCTACAAACTATCACCCCATCTTCCTCTCAGTCACCTCTTCTTTAGGTTGAAAGGTAAGTAGATAATTGTTTCTTGTAGGAAAATTGTCCCTACATTTGATGATCCCTGTTGTGACTCTCTGTACCTCTTAGTTCTTCTATAACTTTGAGAAGAGGGAGGGTAAGAAAAGAAAAAAAAAAAACCCAACCAGAAATCCATGAAGTATTTAAAATATGGGTGCATGATAGATTTATACATTAACACAAAACTGATCTCCATTTCTTTACTAGAAGTCAGGAGTTATTAGAAAATAATTCCAGTGTAGCTGGGCTACAACAACAGCATGTTCGAACACAGCATCATCAAGGGATTAAAGAAACATGTATAATTAATATCACACAGATGTTTAAATTAAGGCTGGTACATGAACATAATAGCATTGATAACACCAGCTTTCAGAGAATGCTACGAATTTTATTCTTTAAAAAATAAAATCTCTTCCTATTTAACAAACATAATAGCATGGACAAATATGTTGATTGACATGTACTTCATGGGTGTGCTTGGACACAAAACAGAGATTGGTGGGAAAAAAGTATATCTGTGTGTTCTAATAGCAGCTTGTAGGTCAATGACTTATAATCTTTTTTTAAAGAAAACCGAAAACTAACATGTAATGCTTACCCACTGTAATGATGCCATACAAAAAAACCAAAACTTGCATTGCATCTGTCTTTTAAGGTCTCCTTCCCACTCAGTTTTTCTTTACTTAATGTTGTTTTCTCCAAATAGACTCGAGATTTTTTTTTTAACTCAACTGTTGGACAGGAAGAAAATTTGAGAAATTTCAAGCTGTATTTTCTCCATCTGTATTCCCATAACTGTGAAGCCCAGAGATTACATATTTCAACAGATGCAGAATGGGGCAGGTTTGCCTTTTTTTTTGGTTTGGGTTTTTTTTTTCCCCAATAAATCTGATCAAGAGGGTGGCATTTTTTCAAGACTTGTTCCAAACTGCTCATAACATAGGATTAAGAATTTTGCCAAGAAAGAAGAGAACAAGAGTGAAAAAACAAGACTGAATAGAATGATGAAGACTAAGCAACTTGTAGGTATACTTTTGTTTACACTGGGACTTTTTGTTTTTTGCATCAATGATATGCATTTTACTTTTTCCTACAAGGCTTACTCATAAAAAATGGTCAGCAGACCATTTTATTTTAAAAACCATTTTCAGACTAGAAAATGATTTAACACATCAGCATTCAAAACAGTAATGCCAATTTAGAGAATGCATTGTTGTCACCTATCAAATTAGCAATACCAAAGCAGTCACCAAATGGTTTAAATCATTCCCACAGTAAGAATTTCAGTACAGTGACCTCATGCACTATTCAGAATACAAAAGTATACAGAGGAATTTCACTCCTCCTTAGACAGTGGGACAAAAAACGTAAAGCCCTAGAACAGCGATTCACTTCATCTGCCCCTCCTAGAAGAGTACTATAATTAGGAGACTAAATCCACACCCACAACTAAAGAAACACAAGCACTTAAGAAATACTGTCAAGTTTATAAACTTCTATTCACATACCCAAACTCTGTAATGAAGCAAATGCTAATCCTTCTGCTTTTAAGTTGATGAAATTATAGTACCATAAATAGCATCTTTTATATAAAACAATCACAAAGAATGAAATATCATTTGCTGTATAAAAGCACTCAGCCACACTGCATCCAGTTTAGGGTAGTAACCAAGGAACGATACCAGCAAACCTGAAGGAGGCATTCGCCTGAAGAGCAGGACAAATACCCGTATTTTTAGCAATGCTAAAAATGGTCCATCGTGAGTTTTCTAGGGATCTCCAGTGGTCAGTATTGCTACTTCATATAAGCTTATGCCACCACTAGACTTTACCCAGAATACCTAGCCCCTGGCCCTACGTACGCAGGAGGGCAGATAGGAGCAGCGTGCTCTACAGCCGCCCCCAAGTAAGAACGTTCTCACAGACATCGTGCTCGTCCCTCAGCACCTCATGGTTTGAGTACAGACCTCACTCTTCCCTGTGCTCATCACACAGTATAAAGCAGTGCATAAAGCTCACCACTCATCTGTTTTATTATGTGAGAAGATACTCATTTTTTCTGTATTCGAAAGAATGATGAAAAAGCATTTAGGCTTTGTTCTTGGTTCAAGGTGGGAAGAATTACCACCGTGACTGCAAGTAGCATGCAAACTCTATGAGCCTGCCCAGCCCACCAGGAAAAGAGCTGAGCATAGGTAAGAAGAGAGAAGCATCAATACTCTTAATAACAGTCCCTCTGCTAATCTCTGTCTGTGCTTCTTCAGTATCTACATTTAAATTATCTAGTGAAAATGCTCTCAGTAAGTGAGAGAGGTAGCTACTTTTCAAAGCCTCCCAAAGAAGATCCTATCTAAGTTTAGGCACTTCAAACACAGTAAAATATTTTATCAATTTGTGATATGCTCCTGACTGCAGGAAACAAAACAAAACAGAAGCAGCTCAAAGTATCTAACAAGAAAACGCAAACAGGTGTTTCCAATGTGAATAAGCCAAGCAATACACTTAGATACAGCACTGATAGACAGTTTTCACATGTTATTCAGTACTATATATTCAAAGAACTAGTTTTCAAGAAGCCTGTAATACTGATGCCGCTTCTGGTTAGAACATCGCCAAATTATTCAACCAATCCTAGCAGCATAAATTACATGAACCCCCTCACATTTTATAACAAGCTGGCAGAGGCGATTAGAAATTAATGAGGACTGAATGCCAAATTACTTCTAAAATTGAGCCATTAGCCTCGAAAACTGAAGAGTCAAACCAAGTCTTAGTTTTGGTTGTATACAGCAGGTAATCGTTAAAATACTGAGAAATCTTCTTTTCTTAATCCATGAGAAACCCTCAAATTTTGTTTTCCTCCAGGCTACCTGACAGTTCTTCTGCCCCCAACATTCACAGGGAAATCAAAATCAGGAGGCGTCTTAAACTACTTAAACTTGTCAGCTAAATTTACAAAACAAAATGGCTTTTACTATGCTTGAACAATGCTGAATTGATTCAAATACATTTTTGTGGTGCATCCCCATTTAATTCAAACCAGTTTTTACCGAGCAACTGAGTCGTCAGATGGTCACAAGGCACAAAATGTTTATACAGCACAAGTATTAATAACCGTACTCCAATTGCAATGCTGCCTGTAACGAAGAGAATCGGAAAGAGGGGCTAAGTCTGAGGTTCGATATCTTTAACCTTCTTGCCATAGTAAAACTCAGCGACATTTAACCACGTTGTACCATAAATGATTAACATTACATCATCATTTTGAACCTGGAAGACAAGTCCCACACTGGGTAGTACTGCACAAGGATACAAGTCCAGAGTTTAAAACTTGTTCTCAAGTAGGATAGTAAACGATACAAAAATGCGTAGCTCCTAGATACGAAAGCACTTGCTTTAGACCTCTCCAAATACAGTCCTGGTAGGTCACTACGCTCCCAGACAGGTCTGTCATATCCCTCTTTTTATTGTGGGATAATGGGATACAGGGAAAACCACAAATAAAAGATCCTCCTTTTGAAGCAGAGGGAGGATTTGACTGCATAGTGCTCAGGGACAATCTCATGGATAAAAAAAAAAAGGGAAGAAACAGCACTACAGATATTCTGCAATGAAGGAAGAGGTAAAGGCGACTAAGCCGTAAGCAGCAGGGAAACTAAAAAAAAAAAAAAAAAAACCCAAAACAAAACCCAAACCCTTGAATTTCAATGCCACAGGTAAATGGGTAAGTCATGAAACAAATATGAAGAAAAAGCAAGATTGTTCTGTAACTGGAAAAAGAATATGGTTTCATCTCATTAAAATCATATGTAAGGAAGAGAAAAATTATGTCTGCAAAAAAGCAAACCAGTATCTGATAAAACTGAGTATTTTACAAAGGAGAGGCACAGATAATTTACACACAAGAAGCTTCAAGGAAATAACTGAGGAGCTCTCTGAAACACAAATGTTGTTTTTTAAATAATCTTAAGAAATTCTAAACATCAAAGGACTCTCCACATTAATATGCAGTATTTAAAAAAAATGTAAAAGGGGAGATTCAGGAACTCTAGAATGATTAGCTTGGCACGGATCCCGAACAAAATAATACAATAGCAATGGGAAAAATGGAAGCTAAAAATATCCTGTCAGTCAAGCAACCTTCATAAGGTCAGAAGAGGAGACGACTGAAGCTCCAGCTCCCACAAGGAAGACAGCACAATCTACTGGTGTTGCTGCTCTGAAAAATCTTTTTCCTTCGCTACGGGATAGCTAAAGGGGACACAAATAAAAAAAAATTACACAGAGTCTCACTGGAAGACCGTAACTCAATTTTACTCAAAACTCAAGAACTGCTCTGCTGGAAAGCAAAGTGTGCAGAACAAAGAAGCAAAACAAAAGCATCCTTGATACCAGAGGAAAATCTTGGCAAATTCATTTCAGAAATTGGATCTCTCAAATCCTTAGCAAAAGTGAGATTTGACTGAAGCTGACATAGAAAGATGGATGGCAAAAGGATTAGCGGCAGAGCAATACGGATACAAAACTGCTGCCAAGAACAAAACCAAGCAACATTAAAAAAAAAAAAAAAAAAAAGAAAGAAAGAAACAAAAGAAAAGAACAAAAATACAAGCTATAGGATACAGTAAGAGAAGAAACCAAAGAATTGAAAAGTTTCCAGACAGCACAGAGAAGAATGATCATCTCTCAATGTTCATACTTTTCATTCCCAAATAAAAGAGGAAAGAAATTTAATAATCCAAGCTAGGGAGGATTTATGTGTGCACGCATGTGTGCAAGGTATACACTCCTCCAACTCAAGTAAAATAAATCCAAAGCATCATACAGATTAAAACACTCCGCACCGAAGAGGCACATTCTCAAAAGAGCTAAAGTTTTCCAGTCTACTTTACAAATACATTATGGTATCTACTTCAACACCTATCACAGGTTACTTAAAGGAAGACCCTGGATGAATTAGACCTTTTCTTTGGGCAGCAAATATTTCTTTTCAAACTCTTCCTTTTCCCATCAAAGCCAACATCAGTTCATAATGGAGCACGAGTTAAAATTCTTGTTAAACTGAATACAATGGAGAGCTGCCCAGAACTACTGGCCTAATCTGACAGACAAAACCAGACATCGTTTTTATGCAGAAAGATAAGCCTGAAAGAAAAAAAGGTATCAGGGAGAAGAAAGAAACAAGAAGCCTTTCAGTTAGCTGGGAGAAAGGGGAGAAAATCCTGACACTGCTTTTGAGTTTCATGATTCTTGTCCTCTTGTCCACAACACTGATTTCTGAGAAGCCCAATATATTGCTGCCACTTTACCAGGATGCATTCAAGAATTTTGCACAGGCAAAGGTAAGGAAGATGCTAACAACCCTCTCAGCTGGGAGTTTAGAAAAAACATTTCTGTACCATGGAAAAACCTGAAAAGTAACACTAGGAGTTATTTAAGAATCAAGACATCTAGGGATGGAAATAGGTGAATTACATAGAGCAGAATTCAAACTAAACAGTGCTTCTGTTAATATGGGTGAGTTGGAGGTAGGATGTGTAAAAGGAAACAAAAAAATAAGAATGTATACTAAGACAACCAAAAAGTAACCTGGATATTAATTTTCTCACGTTGCAAGGTCAAAGCTGTCTAAGTAAGTACACTTCTTGTTATGGACAGCAACGCTCAGTGGATTATTAAAAAAAAAAAAATACACAGAGGAAGACAGAGAGGAATGTAATTAAATCATAAAGCAAAAAAGGAAGCATTTTCAAGATATAGGTTCCTAGACAGCAAAGTATATCAACAACACACTGTCAACACCGAAACATTCAGTGGCCCTCTCAGAAGATAGAAGGTTTCAGACAGACTTAGAATTGTGCAGCTACTTCCATCTAAGATTAATAAAGAAAAAAAAAAAAAAAAAAAGAAAAAAAGAACGAAAGGCTCATACAGAGAAGTCACCCCATGACCCCACTCCAGGGCAGAAGTAGTAGCAAGGATAATCAGGTAAATACCCATTCCTTTTGTCTTTGAGGGCAGGTTGGTGGACAATTTCTAAACAGAATTCATCTAACACTCACCAAGCTCAACCTTCTCCTAGCCCCCCCATCCCTTAGAAAAAAAACAGATTCTTAACAAGTTTAGGAATAAAGGAGTTATTTTAAAGTTGGAGGAGAGATTGAAAGAAGGGAACTTCACTGAGGACACACACTGGGCTCCTTGCCAAGTCTAGACACTTGTGCATCTAAAAAGATGACCATTCCCAAAGCTCTTCAGAGCAGGATCCAAAGGATATTTATGAGACTACACCTATCCTGTTCCACACAGCACATACTGCAAAGTGACAGGTTTGTTATCTTCAGTACTTCAGTAAATCATGTTGCCCAACAGCCATGGGAGTGACTTGCTTACCTATATATATATACATGTACATTTAAGTTTGCATGTGTGTGTTAAGAATGTGAGAATCAAAACCAAAAATTATTTTTGGAAAAAAAAAAAAAAAAAAAAATCAGTCTACGATGCATTAATGGTAAAATATGCCAAAAAGTAATGAGTTTTATAAAAAGTAATGAAAGCTAAAGGTAAACTTGAGACAGCAAAGCAGAACCAACATTAAAGCACAAACAAAACAATTACATAAAAGATAATCAGGTATACAGTCCTGAGTCAAAAATGTAAGGAAAAACAGATCTACGGCAAGGACAAGTTGTTGCTAGCTCAAGAGAAAACGGATGCTTTAATCAATTTTGTATGAGGATAAAGATAAATCCCTAAAAGCAAAATAGAGGTTGTGTATCTTAAGGATGTATCCCTACTTCAAGCAGACAAGGAAGAGGAAATTTGTGTGCAGCTCCACTGGAGGACAGATACTATCAATAAAAATAAAACAGCTGAAAGCAAATTACCCACAGAACTTTATACATACTACTACTAATTTACAAATTCATTTTAACTCCTACACTACCAGCCTTTTAAAGAAATAGATATCATCTGCATTAAAAAGGAAACAGAGGTGACTTCCACCTAAAAGAGAAAAGATGACTGTACTCATCAAAGACGTGTTGGCTACTGGCACAAGTCTCAAGATCAGCTGGGATTTACTGCAGTTAAACAAATTGCAAATAGCAAGAAAAAAAATTGACCTCCTGCATAGAACAAAAACCAAAACTTAAGTATCTTATTCTTTCTTGATGCACCAAAAAATGCTTTAATCAAATGGAATAAAACCACTTGCTTTAGAAAAATGAAATTTTGCAGAGTGAGATGAAAACTTGCTTTTCTTCTCTTGTATTGGGAACTTCGAACTTCTGAACTAAGAACTAAGCAGGAGCATCCTGCGACTGCTGCTGTTTGCCCTGTGAACCCTCTGATCGTGCATTTAGGTAAAACCCATTTACCAAAGGCGAACTTCTAACATACACGATTTTAATAGAGGAAGGGATAAATAGGATGACTAATCAAGTGAAGGCTTAGAGAAGAGACTTGGAGCAATGGAAGATAAAAAACTCATTTTACACCAAGATCTTTTTATAAAGTACTTTTATCCTTCATAAAATACTTGTGAGGTAGTACTTATCTCCAGCTAGGACCTGACACGTGTCTAACAGTTATGCATCATGATAAAGATGATGCGAAGAGGTGGAGGCTCCTTTTCTCTTTATTTATGAGGCGGTCACGCCCAGAGCTCCCAGACTTCTAGACCGAGATGTCCAGATACGATAACCTTTGTGGCAGGTATTTTAAAGTTCAGTTTGGGCAGAATGAAAAATTATGCCCTTCTTACTAGCTGTTCCATTACTAACATACGAAGGGCTTATCTGCCACCTACACTGAAAATGTGAAATAGAATACAAGGTATACTATGCCATCTGAATCATAGCATACTTGAGGTTGGAAAGGACCTCTGGAGATCATCAAGTCCAACGCCTCTGCTCAAAGCAGGGTCAACTACAGCAAGTTGCTCAGGATTGTGTCCAGTCAGGTTTTGCGCATCTCCAAAGATGCGGACTCCACAGTGGTTCAGGGAAGCCTGCTCCAGCATTCAATCATGCTTACAGTAAGAGAGTTTTATGTTTAAATGGAATTTCCTGTATTTCAGTTTGTGCCCGTTGACTCCTGTCCTTGCACTGCGCACCACCAAGAAGAGATTCTGACTCCATCCCCACTCCTTCCCGTCAGGTGTTTATACACATTACTGAAATCCCTCCCCAGCCTTCTCTTCTCACAGATAAAAATCCTAGCTCTCTCAGCCTCTCCTTGTATGACAGATGCTGCAATCACCTCTAATTGCTAAACTGTACGCAGGACAGGGAAAAATTGTCAGTGATATGGACTCCATTACTGTATTACACAGCACGGAAGTTCATCAGCTGGAAAGCCAGAGACTAGTCACGCTCCTTGCGTACGAAATACTATTACTAAATGATGAGGCATAAAAAAACAAAAACTTGTGCATGTACACATACACACATCACTACACGGAAAGATAGAAAGTAGATGTGACTCACCTTCTAATAGTTGTTGCATTTATTTTTTAAAGCCATAACAACTTCAGCCTTGTGCAAATTCAGTATATTTTGGGTATCTGGGAAATTGTTACTGGAAAAAAAAACCTGTAAGCCACTGAGAATGTTTTTATATAAGATGAGCCTTATCAAGTTAGGCTTCATCTGTATTTAACTGATAAAATGATACTTAGTATGACTTCAAATCCTTCAAGCTACTACAACATAACTACTTCTTGATTCAAATTTGGGCTGCAGGGAATTAGCACAGGACACAATTAAAGCACAAAAAATCTGTTCAAAATAAAAAGGAGACATATTGAATAGTCCGGTCAGTTATCAAGATGTTTGAACATGTTTGCAGCTTACATTCACCAGACTTGAAGCACAACAAATAATGGCAGTAGAGCATCTTACCTGCCTGATTATTAACAGTCATAATCCCATAAAGGTTTTGAAGATAATTGTCTATAGAATATTATATACAGAACACCAAGGAGAAAAGAATGCAGGCTATATTCTCAGGATGGAGTATTACACAATCCAACTTCCTGCTCCAGGACAATAAACTCATCTCTTGAATTTCTCAAAACTCAGATGCCAAAACCAGATACAGTAAGCTATTGGTAATCTCAGTGCTGCAATGAGCAGCAAGATCAATTCTGAAACATAAGATGTAAGAAACAGCTAGTAAGGTTTTTGCAGTTATGAGCTCAATGATGTATCAAAAATGTGAAAACTAAATAAACCTGAGGCTGCATTACTAAGGAACATTGAAGGTAAAGTAGGGAGCAGATATTCCTAGAAAGAGGAAGCTGCAATAATACTGGAGTGGCCGGAAAACAAACTGTACAGTAAGCTTACAGAACTTTACTTACGTATCTCAATGAAAACAAAGTTAGGAGATGACCTGATTAGTATGCATATCTACTTATACTTTGGAAGTGAGGGGTGCAGGTGTCAGTATCACAGACAAGCAAGATGGAAGTCAAAAGTTACACAAATTCAGCTTTTAGATCAGCAATTTCCTGTAAGCTACACAGCAGACCACACTAGATACAGACTCATCGTAAGAAATATTAAGACAAAAAAAATCAGATTTGGTTTTTTTTTTCCCCAGTTTGTGAAAAAAGAAAAGTGCATATATGCTATATAACTGTCTAAGATAGAGGAACAAAGTGGCTAGGCTTCCTCTTTTATATAAAGGTGGAATGAGATTAAATTGACCAGCTTGTGGCTCTCAAGTTGTGAAGTCCCATTCCCACATCAGGACATGCTACAATCCAGAGTGGAAGCGTGCTTATGGAGGGACAGTAGAATAAACCAAACTGACAGGTCTGGGAGAAAGCAAGCTAATAGGGACTGATGAAATCGCCTTCAGGATTGGCATCAGATCATCCTGCACGCCAGAAACAGCTCTATCACAAAAGAAAGAAGTAGGAGCCTCCAAGGGCAGTTGTCATCTCCTCTCTGCAAACCAGATCTCCCACTTTGATGAGTGGTACAGGTTTTACAGCTACAATTCATGCGAAAATTTTATCTGTGCGATTTGTAGGATTGGGGGGGGCGCAGGGTTTATTTCATTTAGTCAGGCCAGAATACAAGTTCTATGTAACCGTTTTTGAGAGACAAAAACACCTCCAAAGGACAGAGGCAAAGAAAGACAGAGAGACTGAGAATTAAGAGAGTTTAAAAAAGAAGAAAATTTACACCCACATTTCAACCTGATGTATCTTTTCTATTAACGAAAGATCTAAGACAGAAAAAAAAAAATCAAAAGGTTTTATATTAGATTTATCTCCTGATTTTTAAAAGCTGAGGTCATGATTATTATTTATCCAGACAGGATAGCAGTGGTATTAAAAAAAAAAAAAAAGCTACAGATTAGCTTCTGAACAACCCACAACCTGCTGAATACAAGCTACATATAGGAGAACGGTAACATTACTCGCAACATCATCACTGAGGGCTTGGGCCACAAACACCTTATAGCAGACCAAAACCGAACTTTTCCTGTTAGCAGAATTGCTGTTTTCTGCTCTTAAAAGCTTTTATTTGCACACTTCAAAAATCCATAATAAACTTTTTTTCTGCAACACAAACACCAGTGGGCAACCATTACCACAGTACATAATAACCTTAAATAAGGGAAATTTACATTTTACTCAAGACAGTCCATCACTATTCAGCTTCTAGAAGGGCCATAACCCCTTATGTAGATTTTAGGTTTGATATATTTCAAGCAGCACAGCAAGAAACAGAACAACAGATAGCATCTAAACTGTATTTTATGAAAAGAATATGGAATTACAAACAATTTCAAGAGATATTTTAAATAAGCACCAAAAAGGATAATATATTGCCCTCAGACATGAAGCCAAATCCTATTTCTGAGTGTTCTAAAAGCAGTTCTGAATACCTTTTTCTCCACAAGTACTTCTTGACTTTGTTTTAACTTGGGTAATCGGCTTAATAAGACTGGTTAAAGATTAAAGCACTCCCAGTCTCAGAGTGCACTGGTTTCTGCACAGGCTCTAATAATTGAAAACATGAACTCTACAACATAAGAATAGATTTAATCAATTTATTCGTACAGTGACCAAAAAAATTAAAATACCACAAGATAACTAGGCTTTAGTTGTTTTTTTTTAATCTTTCCCTTTAAGAAAAAAATTACCTCTACACAAAAGATCTTAAGATCAAGCCCATATAATTTCATCTTCTCTGGAAAATGCTGAAAAACATTCAAATATGGAATATGACCTTCAACGACAAACCTGCATAAGAAAAAATGAAGACGAAATCAAAATAGTATTTAGTATGACAAATGCATATGTTTATTCTAAAATGAATATACAAATCAACTTCTGATTTGAAATAACATCAGTATTATACTGCCTAAGTAATTCTATCTGAAGTTACACATCCCTAAATGTTCCATACGACAAAAACCAGTTCAATCATTTAACAGGCCTTTAAGTTCAAACTCGGATATGATTGACAAATAATAATATCATGGCAGTAAGCTTACAATCAACACACTTCATATGGAGTTTGTTCGCCATGTTCTTCAGCTACTGCATGTCTGAAACTGCTTTAAGCCTCCTTTGAATGGTATGGAATTTTTTTTTTTTTTTTTCAAAATTCTACAGCTTTAAGTAAATTTTACTTTTAAAACACACACTTTCTGCTGGAGGAGTTTGAGTCATTTAATGTGGTAGGGAGGAAAGTCACAAAATGATGAGCAGATACACAGAACTGAAACCCCATTAATTACAATCTGTATTCTGATTTTTTAAAAAAGTATTATTCGCATATGAATTGAAATTATTTTGTATACTAATAAATACAAAATAATTTATTTTTTATTTGCACCTAAGAATGCATTTTTTGTTAAAAAATGGCTTTGGTAAGTGGTTAACAGTATTATTTGGAATTTTTCTTGACTTTTTCACATATATATATGTGTATATAAAAGATGGGACTCAACAACAGCTACCAGTAAACAGGCACCACCACACCAAACCCCTGCTCTCATCTAACATCTTCGCTGACATTCACACCAGGCAAAGCAAGCACTGAACAAGCATGGATCTTCACAAGGGAACAGACATTACCCTCAGTTCAGATTAAAGCATATTAGGGGTCTCCCACAGCACTAAGCTAGAACTGCCTTCCTGTCTCCTCCAAAACGATTTGGTTGAACTGTAATAAGTTAACATTTCAAACACAGAAGACCCCGTTCTTTAAAGAATATTAGAGATTTGAAAACAATTTTCCCTCCTGCCAGCGATCTGCACTGTATCTCTCTGCTCTTGCTACGTAGGTTAGTAACTTCTTGGTCTACGAACTCCACAAGTCCCTCCGGGGTTCCTCCAGCGGTTGTAAGGCTGGGCTCCGCATCTGCTCCCAATGCGGGGCAGTGCCTAAACACTGCGGTCGCTAGCTGCATCCAATCCCACAAGCTGAAATACCAAATTCCTCATAAAGCACAGCAATCTGCTACTTTCATTCAAAATGCATGGGGGGGAGACCAAAAATAAGGCAGAACAACGTCTTCACAGAGAGAGCAGCCACTGTTGAGGAGGATTCGCCTCCCTCCTGAGCCTATGGCAATTCACAAGCTCACCTTCCCTCTCCCAGTCCAGTGCCCTAATCACCATTTGTTGCATGTTATGTAGTGTATATCTATTGAAGTTGACTAAAATTCTATTTAAGGGCTAGCTACTGCAAAGTTTTACACTTACAGCCTAATTTTTTTAAAAAATAGTAACTGAATTTTCAGTTTAATTAAAAAATTTAATTCAAACCAGCATTAAAATGAAAAGTACATTTCTTAATCAAAACTCTTTCTCAGTTAGAATTAACCCACCATTTATAATGATTTCTGAAAAATAACAGCAATCTGAAAAACCACATTGCTCAAAACTCTCAGTTAGAATTAACCCACCATTTATAATGATTTCTGAAAAATAACAGCAATCTGAAAAACCACATTGCTCAATACTTTTTATTCTGAAGCTCTGCATATTAGTCTCTTAAACGAAGGGTAAAAGTCGCTGCGCAATCCCTTCTAATCAAGTTGTGTGATGTACATTTTGCTAACGAAATTTCAGTAGCTTTCCTCAACAAGAGTAAATAGCATTTCCCCACCCCGAGTGGAGACGTGCACTGGTCCACATACTCGGTGAGGTTATCATCCAAACCCAGCACCAGTTGCTTGTCCTTGCCATCCTGCCCGATCTGCTGAGCAGCTTGCACGACAGCTCCTTAGCTCATTTTAGTCAAGGTCAGCTGCACTACGCTGAAGAACTTAAACTTGAGGGATGGTTTCACAAAATGGATTGAGCCAACCTAAAAGCTCAACATAAGTAGTCGTAATTCCCTCCTCCTGGTCTGGCTGTGTGCTCCTGCTGCTCATCGTTCTCTTCCACAAATGTAACTCACAACAGCAGAAGATGACCCCTTACCCTATGGCAAGAAAGAAGGGTTTGTTTCCCATCATCTAATGCACTGAGGAGGCTCACAGATGGCTCCAACGAGCGCAAGGGTCGGCAGAGAGAAGGGGATGCATCACACAGGCAGGAGGAGAGAAGAAAGGGGAGCAAGACCTTCCTCTTTCAGCAAGAGTGACCCATTACTGGCTCAGCTGGTGATAAGCTTTGGCTGACACGTGTTAAGGCGAAATCACACACTTAGCTGTCAGATCTGAGGAGCTGGTACCAAGACACCGAGAGCAGCAACCTCCTGAGCCAGCACAGCAGCAGCTGGAAGAGGACAAACAATCAAGACCTTCCTTCGGGTGTGGTGTAGTGGTGATTGCAGCCAAACCACCCTAACAGCTAGCTGCCTCTGAAATGGGAAATCCCACCCTCCCTTAAGTCCTCTGCCACACACTCCTCCCTGCTGACAAAAGCACTTGTGTGACTTCTCAGGCAGAGGATTAGATTGAGAACTAGTCTTTTGTTTTCCAGGGTTTGATTTCAACCAGACAGATTTCCAGACTCAGCTGACTGCAGGAACATTATTGCCAGCACAAGGCTGAAAGGGACTGCGGTGAAGCAAATCAGCCTGTGCTAAAATAATGCAGTGAAACTTTCTTTTGCAAAATTAATTTTCTGCAGATCTACTTCTTTCAACTAATATACCATAAACCAGATGAATGCTAGTACCCAGGGCAAGAGAAAGAGCAGGAATGTTTATGCAGGACCACAGCAACAGAAACTCAGATCAGCTTAAACTGATGCTGGAACCGCATCCTTACACTGCAAGAGACAAGCAATGTCCATCAAAATGATTTTTAACCAAAAAAAAAAAAAAAAAAAAGTTTTCACTAACTTGGCTGTACGAAGTCAAAGCACTGCAACTGTTTAAAAAATAATGACATCTTTCCTAGCTTGAAATTACTGTCTCCATACAAAAGAATGCTCTTCTCCCTCAGGTTAAGAGTTGTTTTTACATTCTAAAAATACATGAAACAGCATAAATGCCCTGTTATGAATACAATGTGCTGATGATTCAGGTTTTTAACACTTACTCCAAAAGCCCAAATTTGGAAGAGCACTTCAGAACAGTTTCTTCTGCTGTTCTTCCAAACCTTTCATTTAACAGACAGGTGATCAAAACACTTGTAAGACTATGTTGTATCAGTGAAGTGCTTGAAAACTTGACTGGCAGATAGAGTACACAGTCCATGTTCTTTTAATTACAGCAGCAGCATACATTAGCAAGGTCCAAGTATGAAAAAAATCCTAGGTCCTCTGCATGCTATGAGGAAATGATGCATCTGTTAAAGCCACACAGTAATGCCACAAACTGATGACAAGTTTAGTCTTGCCAGCACAGCTAGGTATAACCTCATTTGAAAGGCATTAGTTCTCAGAATCTCAAAGTCTAGCATCTTTAAACTTTTTCCACAAGCCAACAGTTTTATTACACAGATAAATAATATACAGCATATGGACTACTGTGAGACTATTCACAATGGAAAAGGATTTAATGTGTTGCATGGACCTGAGTAGAAGGTTGATAAAAATGTTATTTTTGAAACAAAATGTCCCTGTGAGAGGAGGTAATTGTTGTGTTTTTCTTCTAAGTGTGTCAGGTAGCAAGGAGGAGTATATTTTTGGTGTTGTAAATCCTTTAAAAGCTGGCAGATTGCCCCACCATAGTGCCTAAGCATGTATCACAAGGGAGGAGCCGTAGTCAGCTGACTTCAGGGCAGGGAGAAAACCAAACCCAGGAAGAAACAAGGCAGAAGTTTAAGCACAACTGTAATTCGGGTGGTTTAAATAAAACAATTTGCCTATAAAGATTTAAAGGGTAATGCTGACTATTTAAGGTTTTCTCTGCATAGTTTTCATCTCTGGTCTGTCACTATTTTGATCTGTGTATCTTAATGCATGCAAAAACGTTAACGTCTGATTTTTTTAAAAAACTTAAATATTCAGAAGTTAGAAAACAAGAGTTTTATGGTACTTCACGCAATTTAAAATTCTTTCCCCTTCTTCATCAAACTTGTGAAAGGCAAAGACCTTAAGGGTAGGGAGGGAAGCATGATAATATAATGATGGTCTCATATAACTATCGTATCATTGTAAAACTTTGCAATACAAATGACATTCTTTTAAACATCACTTTCTGCATTTAATTCAGTTATATGTTCAGTGCATTTAAAGTCACTGAATTATTTTGATTTACCCACTGTTAAAAGTATTAAACGTATAAATTGTATCTAATTAAATGATAACTTCTCATTCAAATCATCTTATTTCACCTTCCAATTATTAGTTTCTGATTATGCCTTTCTGTGCTATATTGGGTACTTGATCTTTTTTCTCTCCTTTTCCAGCGTTTTTTGCTGTTTTCATGCTTCCTCTAAATCCTGTCATGCAAATGTGCTCAGCTCTTAAGGATCTCAGTACAAAGGATGTTCTCCAGGTTCTGAATCATTTTCATGGACCTTTTTTTCCAGTCCCCAATTTTTAAAGTGCCAAATACAGCAATATAGCATTAATTAAACAACACAATCTACTTTTCCTCTTAACAGTTGCCTTTGACTGTGGTTTTTTTTTTTTTTTTTTTAAACCACACCATCATAGTAAGACGGGAACTCGTGAGGATGTATTTGCCTTGTATGACCCCCATATACTTTCCAAAACAGTTTCCAAGATACAGTAACCCAAGAACAGATATTTAATTATTTATTTTTCTCTCCAAATAGGACGGGCTAAGCAAGAACTCTTTACTGTGAACCAGTTGCTCCGTCCCAGTAACTGTAATTTACTACTTGGATTTTTGCCATATACAAACATTATCAGACAGGATTTATATATTTATTTTCTAATCATTGATGAAAATGCAGAGTACGCTACAGTAGTTCCGATTCCTACAGAATGTTTTTAGGAAGATAGTCAATAACAAATCTTATTATTGAAAACTACTCTAGTTCTACTAGAAATAGACTAGAATAGTTCTACTATTTCTTAATCCACTCAATAAATACTTCTCTATTGAATTCCGAATACTGTGGCATTTTGCTGAACATTTTACAAGCATCTTTATGCAACAACAGCAGATCCAGCTATGCAAATATGCACGGTTTGTGCAATTCTGATCGATGAAGGCAACAGCTGCCCCCTAAAGTTAAATCAAAGAGTTTAACATTGTTTTGCATGGAAATAAATTAGCTAGTATTAACTACTGTACTTGGAGACACACAAACCTCCCCTTTTTTAAAAGTACTTGCAAAAGAGCGTTCTTCAATACCCATCCTTCTTGGAAAGCTTGTACAAAGCTAGAAAGCTGCAGGTGGAAGTTGGCACTCCAGGGGGAGAGAGGCCATGATGGAAGATCAAGCTCTGGGGTAAACGCCCCTTGCATTCACCACACTTCCAGCAGCAATACTAGTTACATGCACCACAGGTCGGGGATGATGCACTCATTACCTTGCCTTTTACCTCACAGGTTATGTATTTGAAAAAAAAATTAAAGAACTGAAATCTACTGTATCAACTGAATTTTGAATCAGTTTTTCCTTTATTTTGTCTGAGTTTGCAATTTGAATGGCCAACGTTCAGTTACTTGAGTCTTTCTGTTCCTTAAATTTTGGCAAAGTAACATTTTTTCCCCATCTTTTTAGAAATACCCAGTATTTCAACACTAGTTAAAAAGGTGTATCAGTATACAAAAGGTCTTCCAAGGAAAAATCTAAGAATTCCTGGATTTAAATTATTTGCACCTGATTTAAAATATTTATTGCTAACAAGAAAAGCTGAACTATTTTTCATTCCTTAAGTAAACATGGAATGTAGTCATAGCCTTGTTGTAGGGGGAGGGGTTGCATTGTTGGCAATAGTCTGATGGTCTGCATTTAGCTTCAAACCCTATTATTAGAACACTTTATTTCTCCTATATTAAAAGCTATATTATTCTGAACTCTGATAATTACAGATACAAAGATACAAAGACAAAAGAGGACTTCATATATTAATTTCTGTGCCCAACTCCATTGCGTGAAGCTACTTAGCTACCTTTCAGATCACTATATACTGCTGGTATTGTTTGTATGATGACACTGATGTAAGTCCTGGAGAACGTTTACTCATTTAATTCTGGCATGCTGACAACAACAAAAATAGCAAAAGTGTGACCACACGCACCTCCAGTGAATCTTAAGAAATTCTGAAGAAGGATAAAAAACTTCTTTAGTTCCAAAATCTCCTTTACAGTTCTTTGAGATTCATTGCCAGAGGAGAATGTACTCCAAAAGCAGCAGCACAAATAGTTATGTCAAAGAAAAGATACGACAACTAAATATAGAGAACTTCTCACTATCACTGAGCAAATTAGTAAGAGGGCAATAGTACAGATCTGATTTTTAAAAAATATATTACTTATAAACACAACAAATATTTCACTAGAGACTATTCATACCTTAAGAGATCAGATAATGTCATTGGTTCTCTCAACCAGAGTAATGCCATGTAACAAAATGAAAGGGTCATTGGCATCGTCATCCTCAGTTTGTCCTTTTGGTTCTTCATTAAATACAAGCTACCATCTACCGATCCAGAGCACACAGAGGTGCTTTCTTGGGTTTATGTTAAAAACAGAAAAGAAAAAAAAAAGTAATTGATATGATATACACACAATCCATGGTATACAGAAAACGAGATAAAGGAACATACAAGGCCTCTTGTTCAGCAACTAGTAACATTTTGAAATCACTACTTTGAGTAGTTTGTGTACTTTTCTACTAAACAGCTTAACTCTAATTTATTCATCTACCACAACATGAGATGACAACCTGTTTCACAAACTGCTACTTCACTTGACTAAGACACTGGATCATATGAAGAGACAAAACTCACTCTGGTACCCATCAAAGCAGACCTGTTGTTGGGAGCTACACTTAAACCTGGAGTTCTAGAAGGACATTAACTCTTATACAACATATAAGCAACAGTACTTATGAGCTGGAAATGCTATTTTCCATTTGAGAGAGAAGGGAACAGCGGGGAAACAAGGGAAAATGTGATATGCTTAAAGGAGTACCTTGAAGTTGGGGATTAAAGCACAGAGTTTTAAACTTCAGCACAGTCAGGACTTTGACAAAAACATGATTTACGTCACAGAAATTTTACTGAGGTTAAGGTATGTATCCATCTGCCATATAACCTCTAACTGTGGAAACGTAAGTATCCTTTTGAAAAACATATCTACATTCAGTGAAAAAGAAGATACCTTTAGAACAAAAGTATAGCAAATGGTAAAGGGGGGGGGAACAACAACCAATAACATAAAACCAAACCTCCTTACTTCCTTACTGAGATGAATCACTGAAAACTAAGAGAAGCAGCAATGAGAAATTTAATTTAGGGGAGTGATTTATGAGTTAGGAACCTTTTCAGCAGTGGAACCTGGGAGTTCAGGGAAGGAGGAAGAGAAAAAGAAAAGCTTCTCTTCTTCCCTACATCATGACCCAGCTAGGACAAATGAAAGTGGTTTGTATTTAAAGCACACCGGCACAAAATATCAGCATTGATTCTGCAGAGATTTTCCTCACTGTGTTTCCCCACAGACTGTTCACCTGTTGAGAAAGGAACAGTGAGGGCTGGATCCACAGCTCCCTGGATGGGAGCTGCAGGGCCATGGCAAGCAGCCTGCAAAAAACAGTTTTAAAACTTGAGAGAGCTTGGCAACTCCACGGTTATGCTGGCAGGTGACAGCCAAGCCTGTAAGGTGACAGCGGTCAGCGGTAGAGCTCCAGCGCCCACTGACACGCAATGTGAAGGCAGACACTGCAAATAGCGTGTTCCTGAGCCAGAACTGGTCTGTGATGCCACCTACCGGCTCCTAAAACGGCGGCCAGTAGCACCAGGGACACAGCAACAGGTTAAAAGAACCGGCTCAAACATACCCCTCGTACCGACTAAGACAAGGTCTAGATGAGAGCATCCTACGAGGTCTATCGCGCATAGGTGCGTCGGAGGAAAAAAAAATCAGGAACACCAGTTAATCCTTTTAGTCAACAGTTTCACCTTTTACATGGATACTTGTGCTTAAAGCAGCTTCACAACTGAAGCTTCATTAATTTCACATTCAACTCAATTTAAAATAATCCTCATTCTATTTATGGCCTTAATGATGGCACAAAATTTCCTTTTATTTCTTCCAGCTTATGCAAGGCATGACAACACACAGTCACACACATATAATAATTTAAGAGTTTAATAAGCTTCTCTAGCAATATCTCAGTGCTATACTCAGTGGAATTTGCTATTATCCCTATACAAAAATAACAACAACAAAAAAAAATGCTTGCACATTGGACAGGCCTCTTAGGAAAAAAAAATGGTGTTGAGGTTTCCAGTCTGTAGCAGTAACAGCTCAGTAAAAATGTCACAGAAAAGGAAACCTATGAATCTTCACAACAATTACTGACTAGAACACATCTAGTATTACTTGTCTTAAATTCCAATATACAAAACAATTCCTATGTTTGTTTGATTTCACTAAAATGTACTTTTAGTGTTGCTGAACTCTTGATCCATTTCAAGTGCTTTTAGTGAAATTGGTATGACTACTTAAAGCTGAATTCAATTTCTGAAACAGACCAAGAACACATTAAATTACGGCCTATCTTAAGACTATCTAGCTGTTCTAAAACTCTAAGAAACATCAACTATAAAAGGCACAAATACCAAGGAAGAAAGGAGTTCCTCTAGACATCAAAAAGGGGAAGAAAATTCAATGGATATTTTCACTAGAATTCTTTCACTCAATTCTTTCCTTGTTATATAATATATATTTGTGTAACACCCAAGATCTGCTACATGTACAAACATACAGTGACTCTTTACCTGAAAATTCTGTCATTTTAATATATAAGGATGAAAGGTACTCATATTATATTCACAAAAATTTGTGTCACCATTTTTGAACCTTTTTCTCCTCTCTAATTCTGTTTGGATTTTTAAAAATTTCTTAATTTTTTTTAATTGCTGAGATCAAGTTTCTCATTCTATTACCATTTCTGAACTTTATGAAATAAAGAGAAAAACATGAATGAACAAGATTCCATTCTTCTGAGAGCAGACAGGTAATATCATAGAAGAACAGAAATGGGACATAGAGATGACAGTACGTAACAGGGGAAAAAGAAACACTGAAACAGACAAAGAAGGAAGAGGCAAGCAAAGAATAAAGCAGAAAAGAAAAAAACATCAGAAGCTTAAAACGCAAGCAAAGACTTTCAAATGTGCCTTGAAATGTATTTCCAATATCAGACATTGCAGCACTGTCTGGCATTACACTTGCCCAGTAGCACCAAACACTCTAATTTTTCTATAACATTTTCATTAAAACGTTTAGCATTCTGTAATTATTTTCAAGTTGATATTGTGAACAGAAAGGAAAAACTAGTGGAATGCTAACAGACGATTTTGATAGAAGGGGTTATAGGGAAAGTAGTAAAAAGAATGCAGAGACAAAAGATGCAGAAGTCCTGAAAATACTGTAAGGAAAAAAATTAGAAAGCTAAATATATCTACAGGATAGGAAAAAAAAATAATACCCCCCCAAAAGAACAAACTTATGTTTTTTAACATCAAAGTCATGACTGACAGCTCTGCTATTAGCTAAACAAGTGCTTACTCTCTAAAGCTGCCACGTTTGTGAACATCTAGCTTTGCAGATATAAGAGCAATTTCCTCCCACTCCAAACAGGAGGCATGGAGCAAACTTGTTATAAAATAGAACTTCCTCCTGCATCGCCCATTGTATTTCCAGGTCCTGTTCAACCTTCATCTCTTTGAGTAGGGTTTCGGGGGGAAGGTCTGCTATTTCTTGTAGCATATAAAGTACTCTAGCGGCAAACGGGACTGAAAATTTTACACTTTCCAACCAGTTCCTCCAATTCATTGTACATGAATACACTTTATACATATTTATATTTAAAAAACTATACAAAAATGGTTTCCAGATAGTTCAGTTCATTGCTCCTACCTGAGACCTTGCTAGTTGATGAGGCAAAACTGCAATCAGTTTGTAGATCCCCCTCACTTTCAGAGAGGGACAACAAGTGAAGAACGCTAGGTCTCTCTGGTTCACTGTCCACATCGGTACTGCTATCGCATACCTGTTTTTTGTAAATAAGTCATCGTATTATCTACTGTTAGTTACTGTTTCAATCTGAAGAAACCAAATAAAGCATGGCAGATGCAAGATCAACAGTAAATGAAGTTTAAACCCAAACTGTTCACATTTTTCTTTCTCTATGAATCACCGGTACCTAAAGAAACCCTGCAAAAAAAGTATTTTACAAGGATTTCTCAAGATAAAAAGATTTCTAGTGATTACATTACATTCCAATCTGCTACAGTGACCAGAAAGTTGGCAATACATAGAATCAAAGCTTGATGAAATAAGTAACTTCAAGAGAGCAGGCAGGAAAGGATAGTAGTTGATGATGCATTTTGTATCATGATTTCTGCTCTATCTGCTGACTATCTATGCCAAGACAAAGCAATATTTTTAAACAAGCAGTTTTCCATACTTGGAGAAGTATTTGTCTCTTAAAATGGGAAAAAAAACAAAACAACAAAATGGACATGTGGAACCCTGTTGAGAAGACATCCTTCATACTGAAGTGTCATTAATACAAGCTAGATGTGTAGCTTGAACATAGAAGGTTTCTGTTGTTGCTTTTTAAAAAGGTACCAAACATCTCATGGGATTTGAGCTTTTCACTTACTGATAATGCTTTGACAGTTTCCCCAGCCGGTCTGTTGCAATATGCCTGTTTGCTCTTTTGAAGATAACGCCTCCAAAAATTGCACAGAATTTCATCCTGATAAATACAAATGGATAGTGATTAGTGCAAAGTTTAGAAGATCATTAATTGCTGAGAGAACAGAGTGTAATTTCTAACTCAGGAATCTGAATAATGTTCCAGCTCTAATTTTACTAACTGTGATTTATAAACGATGTGTTAAAATTACCAGAGAAACTAAGTTGGTTTTCATATGCTCAATATTTTTAAACAGGCAGTTGTTCAATTCACTTTAAAAACTACAATCTTTTCACATAGCACCCCACTCACAGTGTACAGAACTCACACTGACATCTACATACCTTCATTTGTGGACATACTCCTAACGCTTCCAAAGCTTCAGCTTGTTTCTTGAGCACAAGCTGAAAGCCTTCACAAACATACCATTCACAGCCTCCATCTAAGTAAAAAAAAAAAAAAGTAAGGTTTTTTTTGTTTGTACTGTTTTGGGGTTTTTTTAGCCTTATGCACACTTATTTCCACTTAATGTTCTGTTCTTTTGGTATCAGGACAGAGATATGTCTCTCTATTAAATACTTTCAGATCTTAGAGCAAAGGCCAGCTACACTGAATACTCCATTAACTTCCATTTATCCACAGTCTTAATCAAGAAGAAAAGCTACTGAACAAGCACATTTCCCAAGAATAATATATTTCACTATAATTTCTAGTGTGGCAATCCAGTGGAGAGTTGTTAAGTGACCAGTTTTAAAATAACTGAGAACCTGTCATTAAAAAATGAAATATGATCATTTCTTTCCCATCCCCAGCACAGAAAACTGGAACACATTATGGTGGTGAGTCAGGCAAAAAACAACCAATATCGCCACGTTCTTCACCATTCTCTCCCACAGAATCATACACATTTAAATGAAAGAAACTTTCTCAGATATTCAGAGCTTCTAGCAAATCTCAGCACAACATGAATTTCATAAGGAATAGGCCTTCTCCAATCTGTTCATTATTGTCAGACTGTGTTAGATTTACTTTTTGCCCTTACTTCTCTATATTTACAACTTCTTTTCTACAGGCTTTTGGTCTTAAAAATTTTCTCTGCATTTCTCACCTCCCTTTTCATTCCTCCACACCTGTTCTTCATTATTTTTCCTTCCAATCACACCTCGCATCTCATCATCTTAGAAGTTATCTGCCCAAAGCTTCTGCCCTGCTTTAATGATGTTGGCTTTAACTGTTAACCACAGATACAGCTTACTCCTAGAAATGCGTGAAAATAAGCTGCCATAGTATAATGTAACTGCGCTCACAGAAGGGACGGTAGAAAGCTACGGATTTCTTTCTTAAGAAGCCTGGGGGATGGCTAATGACCTTCCTAACAGGAGAAATAAAAAGTCTGAAGTGGTACACAGCTCAGGCTTCAGGAGCAATACAGGATAAAGACAAGTGAAGGTGTTACAGTTGTTCCCCTTTTCACTCCTCCCTTCACTTCCCCACAATTGTTCTTTTCAAAGGAATGTAGTAATCCACTGCCAGCGCAGCGGAGCAAAGATAGGTCAGCGTATCAGAGACAAAGATAACCCTGTGCTTCATTTAGTACTGTAATGCATTTTTGATTTTTGAAAGTGGCCACAACAGTAGAACATCTATCCGGCCATCACAGTATACATACATAGCTCCAGCAGCAGCCTTACCATAACATCCTCACGGCATATATCATCATACGTAATGACTACTGTTCTTCTGAATCATGAAATTAAAAGTACAGAAGTGACTCTGGATGAAAGATGTAATGTTGGTTTAGCTATTGTAACTGCATGAAATCTCTTCCATGTAGGTCTGTGTGTAGGTTACAGGGCCAAGAACCTGCAGTGCAAGCCAGACTGACATTCTAAGAGCTGGATCACCATCACATTTCACTTACGAAGACAGACAACTTTTCTGGTTTTGTGATAGCCATCACAAGGAAGGAACAAAGGGATCACTGCATCTGAATGCATGCCACCAGTATCTTTAGTGAGTATTGGCTTCCACAAATCAAAGTGGCAATAAGTAACACATAGTTCTGTTCAAGGCCAAAAAAACACCACCGGGCTCACAAAGGTCACCTGTGGCTCAGGAAGTCACCAAAGGTGAGCGCTTGAGGTACTAACAGCATTTGCGGGGTGTATTTTTTTCCAGTTCTTACAGTCTTTCCTAGCTATCTGCTTCTGGCCACTGTCAAAGACATAATGGGGTAGATGAACCTTGGCTGAACAGCCACTCATGCAAAATACAGAGGGAAACTCATACATACCTGTTTTTTCCTGCTTTCTTAAACCTTTGGAGATTGTCTGGATTCTTACATTAGAAACAAAATCAGCATTTACAACTTCTCTAGTTCTCTGCAAAACAGGAATATATCTTAGCAAGAAAAAAAGCCAGGCCCAGATTGTCCCATCATAAAACATACTGGAGGAACTTGTTCAAGTTTCCTAAACTAAAGGGAGACAGAACATTCTGAACTTTTCATTCAGAAACTGCAAAAATAGAGGATTACTATCCTGGACATACAGGTGACATGCATCAGGGTTTGCCTACATCGGTGCTGTACTAAAGTGCAGCAATACCCAGGCAATAACTCTTAAGGCACCTAGACAGTGTGCTGGCACTACAGCTACAGCAACACAGCATCTTAAAACGGCTCATTTTAAATTTTGTGATTTCAAGGAACATTAGTTTTAAACAGTGTCAAGTAAAGCGTGAAAAAGGAAGAATCACAATACTGCCTTCAACTCCTAATGCCAAAGAGGAAATCTAACATTTTCTTAATACAAACCCAAGAAACAATCAAAATAAACCTTTTCCAAGGCCAGTAGCTTAGCTTTTTACCTCAGTAACATTGTGGCAAGATCTGCAATAAAATCTGCCTCCATCAGTGAGACCCCAGTTCACTTCTGAACACTGAGCACAGCGTTCATTAAAATCTCTCTAAAAGGAAAAAAAAAATATGGAGTTTCACATGCATTCAAGTAAAACAAATGGCACTATTACTAGGCTACTGCACAGCTTTTAAGATTATTCAGAGGAGAATATTTATGCCCTTTATGTTAGCTCTTGTTGATAACAAGTAATCATAGCATTTGCTATCAGTCATAGATAACTGTGAACAAATAATGTTAGCTGGCAAGCGTGAGCTCTTGTGTATGTGAACATTAGTGCAAGGGGAATAATAATCCACACCTAGCACACATGACATGGCTTGAAAAAAACCACAGAACATCAGAAATGGAAGCAGAGACAAAAAGTAGAGAGGGGGAGATGAAAGTAAAAATAAATTTCTGAAACTGTGAAGAAACAGAAGCAGTGGAAGAAAGCCTGCACACGGCGGTGAGGAGACGTGCTGGCAGAAAGGGCAACTTCCTGGAGAAACCGGAGGAGGAAGGAGCAAAGGGGGAAAACAACAGATTACAAGAAGGTGTTTTTCAGAAGCACCCCACAGGAGCGTGCTGGGGACGGGCAGCTCCCCTCGGCCCGGGTGGGCGACTGGCGGGGCGGCTGGCGGCACGGCTGGCGGTCCCCCCCGCCGGCACACCCGCCGGCACACCCGCGGCCCCGCACCGGGCCCCGGCCGGGACAAAGCCCCCGCCGCCGCCGCCGCCGCCTGCCGAGCGCCGACCCCGCGGCCGCCCCGCCGAGGGCTCCGGGCAGGGCCTCGCCCGCCGCCTCCAGGCCCTGGCCGTGCCCGGCGGGCGGGGCGGGGCAAGGCCGGGCCGGGGCAGGCAGCGCCCAGCGGCGCCTCCGCTCTCCCGCCGGACCCCCCCACCCCACAGCCCGCAGCCGCTGAACGCCCGGCGGGGAAGCGCCTCCTACGCGGCCGCAGCCGCCGCGCTCCGCCAGCGCCCTCCGGCCCAGCGAAACCAGCCGCCCCCACCGTTCCCTGCGCCGCGGAGCCGCCCGGCCCCCACCGTGGCCTCCTCGTCCATGCCGGCAGCCGCCGCGGGGCCCGCACCATGCCAACCGCGCCGAGCGCCGGCGCTGCGGGCCGGCCTGGAAACGGCAGCCCCGGCACTTGCGTTCCGCGGCCGCCGCGGGGCCGGGCACCCCCGGCCTGGCTGCCTTTGTCAAGCCTGTCCCCGGCGGGGGGACCGCCATCTCCCGCCCCGCCGGCGGCTCCGGGCGCCCCTGGGTGCCGCCCTGCCGCCCCGTCTCCCCTCGCCGGAGAGCCCTTGGCGGTGCGGCCCGGAGGCGCTGAGGGACCGCTGCGCCCCGGCGCTGCTTGGGGTGGCGCAGGCCCACCGCGGTGGCCGGGGGCCCGCTGGGGCCCCGGGGGGGGAGCGGGGCCCTTCCCCCCCGAGGGGACGTGGGCGCGTCCCCGCTCAGGTGGCACGGGGTGCTTCGCCTCTGAGGGGATGGGAGCGCTTCACCTCTGAGGGGACATGGAGCGCTTCACTGAGGGGACATGGGTGCTTCCCCTCTGAGGGGACATGGAGCGCTTCACTGAGGGGACATGGGTGTTTCGCTGAGAGGACATGGGTGCTTCACCTCTGAGGGGCCATTGAGTGTTTCACTGAGGGGACATTGCACACTTCCCTGAGGGGACATGGGTGCTTCCCCTCTGAGGGGACATGGATGCTTCACCTCTGAGGGGACATTGAGCACTTCCCTGAGGGGACACGGGACACTTCTCCACAGCAGCGTCCCAGGGACTGGAGGGGATACGCGCCCCTCCAGCCCCAGCCCACCGCCATGCCTCTGCGCTGAGCTCCTGCGTCCCTGCCCTTGCGTCGCCCTGGCCGGGTACACACGGCGGGTGACCGCGGCGGCTGTGCTGAAGCTGTTGAAGGGGGACTGCTACTGCCTGTACAAAAGGAGGCCACAAGAACTCATTTAACTATGTAAAGTGCTTGGAGATCCTTGAATGAGGGAAACTATGATTTGAAATTCGCTTTCAATTAAAAAAAAAACCCCAAACCTCCAGATCTTGATGTAGGTCTCTAATTTCTTGCACGCTAATAATAATGTTTAAAGATGTCTAAACACTGAGATCTGTTATTGCAATGAATTTGCCCACAAAATTGGAGAACAGGTTTAGGCCCCTTAAAAAAAAAAAAGGTCCACTAAGTGAAAGCATGGGAAAAAATTAAAGCTAAAATATACATAGAAAGAGGTGAGGCTGCCTTGACAGCTGTGGTTACATTGATGTTGGAGGATATGTACAGACCTAGAGGGGAACTGTTGATGTTCAAGAAAAAAAGTTATTACTCATACCAACTGTGATCTTTTTTCAGTGTGGGATGAACATTTGTAACACCCATTAAAGAGAATTACGCATGTAATTCCTGACATGTTAAAAAGGTGATTGTCAGCCTCACAGAACTGTAGCTAATACTTTGATGAAACAGATCCTACTTGTGATTTTAATTTCCATATTTTTTGTTTGTGGAAATACTGTTCTGGGAAAGCAAGGCCATTTCGTGTGACAGAAAGGGTTTGATCTTTTTGTAATGAACTTCTAAGATGAAGTACTACCTTGAAAAAAATCAGGGCAGCTGTAGCTGTGATAAAACAGGAGGAGTTGTCTTCCAGTTCAGAAGATGAGGCATTGCTCCTGCTGAGAGCGGTGCTCGCGTGTGACGCGACACTGTGAGCAGGCAGTGGGCCTGCTCAGTGGATTTAACTACATCGAAGAACTTGGTTAAATTAAGCGTGGAAGTGACTGCTTTGATGAGGCAGGACCTCGGAGTTAGGACTTCTGCTTTCTAATTACAGCTGGTCAAAAAAAATGTTAAAGCATAATCACAGGACTCTGCCAATTTGTCAGAACCAGAACACTTCATATTCAATGGCAGCAGTTGAAGATAAGCAGGACAAGAAGAAAAGTGGGGGTGACTGCACGGGGAACTGTATTGGTGTATTTCTGGGCATACTGGTGTAACGTGCCAGTGAAGTTCTGGAACAGGCAAGCGCTTACTCTCTGCTTTTGGACAACCCATGCTGCTTTTCTGAACTGCATTTTCCATGCAGGTGAAACAGAGATATGAAAACCTACCAAACTATAGGAAGGGAAGTTGTACAAAAACTAATACTGATATTACTAGTTAGTTACCAGTATCCAGGCTCTATATAAATGCAAAGCTTCTATCGGTGTTTCTTAAGACCATCAAATAATTAGTGCAGACTAGTAATCTAGCAGCAAAAAATCAAAGCGTAATAGGGGTAGCAAGTCTTGTGTCTATTTCTTAAATATTTTTTGAAATGACAGGTATAAAACCGGTTTTTCAGCATATAAAATTATGTGTAACCTTTGTCCCTAATTACAAGTTACCCAAGCATACTGATAGGGGTATGATAATTTCAAAGCCAGGAGACAGACTGTCTTCCTGCTTCGGCTCACTTTTCTAATTAAGATCATTACGCATAGTAGTCAGATTGATTCAAGGCTTAGATAAATAATACGTCCTGTTGTTTCCATTGATTTGAATTTTTAATGAACTGGGTTCCATTGCTGATATCACATTTCTGGCTCTTGACTGCAGACTTTCTACATGTGAAAACGTAAAAACTACATATTGGACTGAAAGATATGTCCTTTGGCCTGTCGTTCGGGATATTGCTCATGAAATTGTGCTGGCTTCAGGATACGAACTTCTGTAGCAGAGATTCTCCCCAGAGTCTTTACCCATTGTCAGACACCTACGACAAAGAGTTAGAGCAGAAAGGCAACCTCAGCTGCCCTAAAGATTGTGCAGATTAACACAGGGCAGATCTACCAGATTCAAGTTAATAGAAAATATACATAGTTATTAGCACCCACAATTTGATTTTTGCACCATCTCTCCATGGAAGAACTCATGTTTAAAGACAGGCAGAAAACAAAAGGGAAATTAGGAAAACAAGAAGCAGATGGCTTTACTCTAACTGATCTTTAAAAGAGACCACACTGTAGAAAGGGCCCAGGGGAAAAGCTGTGCCAAGCAGAAGCGTGGTGGAGGCGAAGGCAGGGAGAGACAGTTGTGCAAGAAGCCGGCAGGCGAAGGGACAAAGGTGGGAGCAGCCGCGAAGCGTAGGGGTTGCAGCAAGCTCGGCAGGGGAGGATAACCAGGGAGGGGCTGAGCTCAGCGGAGCTTTGAAGGAAGCCAGAAGAAGAATGAATTTAACGTTACAGCTCAGACACACCCAGCATTGCCTTGCAATAGTGTTTATGATATAGCTTCAACTCTCAAATTTTATTTTTAAAATACATTTCTAGCCCTGCTGTGGAAAACTTGAAAATACAACCTCGAACATCCAAAACAATAGAAAGCAGATAACTTATTTTCCCAAAGTTTATTCAGGTTTTCTTGAGCTGTTCTTAGGATGCAAGCAGCATGAAGTTGAATTTTTGACTGCCAAAAGCAGCAATACCGCACCCAGGAGGGAGGGCAGACTTATCCAGTCTTATGCACTGAGTATGCAGTTCGCACCATCAGCTTCTGCCTTGCACATAGGCTGCAGCCCAGCCCGTCACAGAGGTGCACTGCAATGCCACAGTCTCGCTCCAGTTTCACGTGTGACTCTCCATGCCACAGAGAGCTGGTGATCATCTGCGATCATCTAACCAGGGGTGTTTGGAGACACGGACCACAGGGGAGGACCTCACATTCAGATGAGCTGCTCTAGGAGGTAAAACTCTTTGGGTTCAACCTCCTCGTGTGATCTGAAGCCATGCTAATGTGTGGTCAGCAACAAAGTGATTTGGGAGGTCTGCCTGGGGATGCTGAAGTGCTGGCTGGAGTCAGGTAAAGACGTCATTGTGGGCCCTCCCCTTTCCAGAGGAGCACCAAGCTGCTATCTCACTGTCCATACTGGCAGAGGTTGCACCCCTCAGTACCTGGTGACTATGTTAACCTGATCCCACAGAGATACAGAGTAGGGGAAGGACGCTTCTAGGAGAAAAGGTGATCTTAGCAGCCACAAAGGAACAGACCAGGCAGTGGGTGTTTGAGTGTCCCATTTCACATTCCAGGCAGGTATAATGCCTTTATTTTCTCCTTTTTCAGATTTTATTGAACAGCTAACATGAAACATTCCTTCAAATTATAATACTTTACTTTAATAGTGTCAGACTTTGTCTAGCTTCCAGCTTCACTGAAAGAAAAATACACAGCATGCTGATGGGGATCTTGGGTTCCACTGTGGCCTTGTGTGTCCATAAAGCCATGAAGAGCGTTGTCAAGATCCTTCTCGGATGTGTTTAATCCACAAACACAGTGGTATTTTTAAAGGAATCGAGAGCCACCTTGTGGAGCTGGGATTCACGAAGGGGCTCCAAATCATACTGCTGGGAACAGCTACTCACTGCTAGGAATTCAGATCCAACGGGATCCTGGAGGTTGTTAATCTGGTAAACGTGCACGTGTCTGCGCATATTCAGTGAGTGCACAGTACACGGCTCCTCTGCTGATTAAAAACAGACAGCAAAGAAATATACTTGTGGGCAGTGGCAGGCAAGAATGTAAGTCACAGAAAAATGCTCCCTAACCAGAGAAATAGCAAAGATGGGATCACTGATAGACATAACCCATAACTGGAAGTATTCACCAGTCATTGTTCCTGCATAGAAGTAAAGATTAGTCTTGGTTCTGAGGTTGCAATAGGAGCTATAAAATGGTTCTTTTACCATTTCTCTCCCGTCATTTCTCATGATGAACTCTGAGCTGCTTGTCAGTACCAATACATGGATACCAGCACATGGTCTTACCAAAACAAGAGGAGAGGTGTTTGATATTGTTCAGTACCTTAATGCAGCAGCAGCTTTATCTTCAGCACATATTGTCATTAGATGATGACTTTAAAATATGTTTTATGTAAGCACAAATTTTAAAAGTCCTCTAAGCGGTAGACCTTAAATATCTAAAGACGCTCACACAAAAAAGAAGGGACTGTGATGCTGGAGTCAGTCATTCTCCAAGTGCTGGAGAAACCATTGCTGATGTAAATAGCTGATAATCTGCTGGTGATCAGTCTGGTTATTGAATCGTGACACAACCAAGTCCAGAGCAGGACTTGAACACTGAGCAGTCCTACATGCTTTTACCCATCTTGTAGTGAGCTAAGTTTCAGCTCCAGAAGCTTTTTTAATTAGTTACGCACTCACAGAGCTCTAAGTTAAATTAAATTTAAAAAAAGATACCACTTTCAAAATCCTTGTTAGCTAAACAGTCATTAATATCCCAAAGCATGCTACAAAGCAAATAGCAAGTCATTCTTTTTAGGTCAAGTCTTAACAAACAAGCCCAACGTATCCTTTATGCTTAGTAGAGTTCAGTTTCCCCTTTTGTTCAGACATTGTTTTGGTAAACAGGAGATATCTATTGGTATCTTTAATGGTCGCTTCAGACTGGTTTAATTTTTCCCCAGTAATTTAAATGTAACCACGTATAAGATGGCATGTGGTAGTAGGAGAAAATTCAGAAAAAGACACAACAAGGCTATGGCAAGGAACCGACAACTTCTATTCTGGTTTCAAAAAATGGAAATCTTAAAAAAAGGTGTAACTTTTCTTGTCATACTTCATTGCATCATGCTTCCAAGAGGCCATCATGCATGGATCCATAGAGCACCGGGAGCAGGTTTCCAATGTTTGTTCCAAACAAACCGTGACAGATGATTCCACATTAGAATACACAGAGGTGAAGGAGAGCCAAATGTAGAAGAAATAGAAATGAGCAGAATGCAAACCCCTGTTTTCAGAACATTCCCAAGCTTTGGACTCAAGTCTGCACTTCCCAAGTTGTCTCTGTCAAAAGGAGAGCGCAGCAGCATTCAGGAGAATCCAGAAGAACCAGTAGGATCACCCTAGCCAGGATGCTGTACTCTTCAAAACCGACATGCACATTCAAGGTTACAAAGGATGTTTGATAAACGCCGTTCTAAACTAGACATGGTCCTGGCAAAGTGAATGTTCGCAAAGAAAATTAAACCGAGACTAATATTTAATATGCCCTTAAAATAAAGAAAATATTTCCCTTTCTCAATTTCTATTCCCCATCCCCAATACACAGCTTTTATGATAGTTTTTATTGTAAATACTTATGCAGGATTGTGGAGTTTAAAAGGAGAGTTTAGAAACATATATTTTCTAACTAACTACAACATTTTAAAAAATTGCAATTAAATTTCTAGGACCCCCTGCAGTTCATGAACTGTTTTTTAAATGGGAGGCTATAAAAAGTAGTTGTGGTTGCTATTATAATAATAAAAATGAAAATAGTAGAGACATAAGAGACATAGCTTTGCTTTGACTTGCAATCTCATTTCCCCAACGGCTTTTGCCCTCCTTTTCTCACCATCTATTTTTCTGTCCTTTCTTTCTGAAGAAAGAAAAGGTCACCATCCCTATTCAAAGCTTGATTAAGCCTGTAAGTTACAGCATGCTATGGGACCTAGACAGCTTCACACCAGCGTGAATATATTGTGCCTCAGCAAGGTTCAGTGCTGTTTTGAGCTCACCTGTGCACTGGGGCATTTGTGGTGGTGGTGTTACTAAATAGACCAAAATGACAAGGGGACGGAGCCACGATGGTTCCTTTTTGCCTCACCCCTACATAATATCCTTAAAACAACTTGTTTCTGTAGATACACAGTAAGGTCACAAAGGAAAGCTTTGCTCCTGCAATGCTGAAGACTGCACACGTCTTTAGTTCAGGTATCAGTCATACAATGGGGACATCAAAAGTGTAGAAAGGCTCTGGCCAGGACTGAGGTGTACCTGAGACTCCATGAGGACTTGTTTTGAGTATAGCAAATTAAATCGCAGCCCTGTTTTATCAGTACAGTTCTAGCAAATTTTTGGCTTAAGAGGATGTGTTTAGCAGTGACAAAGGGATCAAGTGTTATAATGAGGACAAAAACGCTGAAACGAATTTTTAAGAGTTTTTGTGCAATGAGGATGAGAAGAGGAAAGCTAGGGATGAGTCATGCTTTTTTCAGCTTATTGATATATTTCATCTGAAGACTTTTTAGTTGTTAAACAATGTAGTCCTACTTGAGGACAGTGATTTCATTATGATTGAAAATTGTCCATCTGGTGGCCTTTCAATGCCATTAAAAGTACTCATTGTATTCCTGCACCAGTTGTTTTCCTGGTTTTAAACATAAAACTATTTGGTTGTTCATTAAGGTATAAGCTTCAAGATCCCATCCAAAGTCCATTAAAGACAGTGGAAAATTTTTCACTCATTTCAGTGGATTTTTGATCATGCCCTCTTGGACACTGACTTGGGCTAGGTGCATGTATGCGTACTGTAGTAATTACCACGGAAGAATGTATTTAGCCTTAGCTCACCCTTGGGAAACAGAAGTATCGCTGTCACCACTTGCAGATGGATCTGTAGATCTGCACACTATGAGTTCTCTTAGTCAGATCAACGCATAACCCTGCAGCACGTAATTCTGGGGCGATAGCTTACTATTGCATCAGGGATTTCTCTCCCCGACGTGTCTTTGTTATTTATTTATTTATACCTTCTTTTCTATTCCTGGCATGTGAAGAAATTATAAGTAATTAATTTTCTTACAGCCCCCACTTCTTGGGTCAGTCTGCACAGAGCAAACGTTTCACATTGGCTGTAGAGGTTTAAACAAATAGTAATTCTCTTTCCCTGTCCCTGCTGCCTACCTAGAGCACCTCTTCAAATGAGCTCTCCTCAGAAGAGACTTTGAAACCAGGAAGGTGGGATGCAAATCCCTGACACATGGAGTGCTCTGGGAATCCCACCCTCGCCCCGAGGAAAATCCAGCACATACCTGTGTAATAAAGTCACCTTTGCTTAGTGGTCTGATCACACTCTGAAGGTAGCATGTGAAATCGTGTAGCCTCACGGAGTAGGGATTTGGGGCTTGATTTTACTCAGGAATTTTTTTCAATGGTAGCCAAATAGATGCTTGCTTTCTCACATGAATATAATGTGTGGTAAAAAAGCCACGTGCCCAAATTACTGGCGCCTTCACAATCTTTATTCTATTATTTCTTCTTTTTAGCCATGCCCATAAGACACTACGGGCTAATTCAAAAGTATATCCAAGACGGGGAAGGAATAATTTACTGATTTAAAAATTCTAATGTACTCTAAGCATCCTTCACAATCATTGGAAAGGAAGAAAAAGGAGATCTGGAAGTCAAACCAGGAATACATTCTCATCTTATCCCTGTCCATATGACAAGGGCAAGCCAGCCCAAACAAAGGCATAAACAGCATACACCCATCCCCAGAATTGCTCACACCATTTAGGCAATTTAGAGCAGTAAACAAAGATAAGCGATCTGCATAGAAGCAGCTTTAGGTGACCACAAATGGATACCGCTGTTTAATTCAACCCTCTCTCACCTAAACAAGTTTGTTTTCTCAGCAGTGTTTATTTGTACTAGGGAGTGCTAGGGAAAAAATTCCATCCTCCTCCAGATTATCTGCTTCAATGTTGTGAAAATTCAGTATTTCCCCAGCATGAGAATATATTCCTCCTACACTCTGTATTTTGCGGTCTCACCAACAGTTGTTGGTTGGTTGGTTGTTTTTTTCCCTGTAAGTCATAGCATTTTGCTGGGGCTGGAGCTGGTCTCCTAACTGGGAGAAGCCCTACAAAGTTCAGTCAGGAAGGGAAACCCCGTCTCATCAGCATCAGCATTGAGACAGCATTTCTGTCACAAGAGGCAGGGAAGTGGGGAAAGGAGAGATAAGGCAGAAGTAGATATGTGAAGGTTTGAAAAAATAAACTGGGAGATGGTGGCAGGGGAATGTTTTTCCCCTTTTTCTGGTGCTGAAAAGTGGAAATGTTGAGGAAAAACTGAAGAAAAACTTTTGTGTGAATTTTTTTTTTTAAATCTACAATTAAATAATTGCTAGGCTAAAAAGTTGAAAATTACATACACTTCAAGTTGTCAAAATGTTTTTCTGTAGCTCATCATACACATTTCAATTTTTTCCACTTCCCTGTGAAAACCTACACTATTAGGCAATGACAGATCCCGTGTGATCCTGCTGGCCTGGATACTGGAGGCCATGCTTACTCTCAGTCCTTACTGAGCCGTGACTTTGTTAACCTCTCAGGTATGGGAATTCTGTAGGAAAAGCCCATCCGTTCCGGGTTGCCTTTATCTGTCTTCCTTCTTGTCTTTCTTTGCAACACCAGACCTGGGAAGGTGGAATAAAGGAGCCCGCGGTGTTTTCCCCTCTGTCTGAAGTTTCGTGGACTCCCTGAGTAGGCAGCGGAGCGCACCTGGGGCTGGATGGGTGTGCGGAGGAGGGCTGGTGTACGGGCTGGGAATGGAAAGCGGAAACAGATGTAGGATGAGAACTTCTGCATCAGGGACTACGTTCCAGAAATGCGGGGGATACCACAGTTCTCCCCTGTCTACACACAAGGACAAAAAAGTCCTGGAAATATCAAGAGACAGATCAAAATCCATAACTTTTCCAAAGAAGCTGGGGCTAGTTGCCTGGTACTTAGGGCCTGGCACATGAGCTTTGAACTTTCAGGGTGATGGTCCTTTGGCAAAGCAGTGAGAAAGTGTCTGTATTTGCCTCTCTACCGCACCCCAGTGCGTTCTTTCGCCTGGCAAACAAAAGGTCTGCACATACAAGGCAAACATATGAAATTGTTGCAGAATTAGCATCTGACATGAAAATCTGTCCACTTTCCACCCTTATTCATTCACAAACCCATGAGAAAAAACAACACATGGTTTATTAGTTAACTTTGTGATTTCTAAACTCGCAGGAAGGTTCTTTCAACAATATTATATAATAAAGTATGTTAAAATAATCCATTCACAAAGCAAGTCTGAAATAACTTTGAAGCACAGGCTGACAACAACAGAAAGTACTCATATGTGACCCTTAGCTTCAAAAGAGTTAAGAAGGTGCTGGCAGAGGCACAGAGATTATCTCCACCCACACAGGAAAACATACATGGCTGAGTAGCTCCGTAGCAGCACACAGGGAAACAAAACAGTCTAGCCCAGAATTATCCTTGTGAAGGAAGAAGTGCACTCCGCTGGGTAGCAGAGAGTTTCCAGCCTGGCAAACAGATCAGACACCTGCAGTCAGGTGTGAATGCTCCATCCTTGCGTCTCCGTCACTCTTTGGACAGGGTGTAACCATCGAGAGAAAGAACGGCTAAAACATATACACATTCTGGCTATAATAAAAGATGGAAAGTATGATCCAGGTTTGTACAGCTTCCCCTGATGTGGATGGTCCGGGTGTCCCATGCAGGTGCCGATCAGCTGCTGCAGAGCACACACCAGCGTCTGGGGAGATGGCGCTGGGGTGTGCCGGGCTGGCAGAGCTGTGACATTGCTGCTCCCTGGGTTTGCCAGGTGCTTTCCAGACAAATGCCGTTATGCGCTCCTTGCTCCAAAGACTTCATCATTAAGGAAGCTAAAGGAATACGTGAGGAGACTGAGGAGAAGCAAAATTAACTATTTTTATATATGTGTGTGTATTTAATATGTAGCTGCAATTCTCACAGCTCTCCACTCAACCATCAGTTTCTGGGAATGTCTTGTATTAAGAAGCAGGGCTTGAGGAAGGATTAATGCACAGCTTAAATATTCTTCAGGCCTAACTCACAAAAGTATCATGAAGAACCTTCCCACTAGAAGCAGAAAATGCAGAACATTTTTCTAAGTCTTCATCTGAGGCAAGAAGATACAGAAAAATTCATGTTTGCTATTTCTTTTTGCAGCTGTCAATTCATGAATCATTAACTGATTGTCACTGAACCCCAGGGGCTGTCACTGTCTTTCTGTCTGGGATGCTTATCATCAGGAGAGCGTGAGGTTCATTCAAGATGTGGTTGCTCTGGTCAGTACACATTGATCGAGCAGGAACCTGTCGTTCATGGCACGCATACACCAAACTGGGTCTTCTTTTCCATCCACCTTCCCTGCCCTCCTCAGAGAAGGGTGCTCACTCCTTTTCTCATTCTTATCAGTAGCCTTTCAACCCCAAAGACACAAAGTGAAGCACCTGAAGGAGACAATTTCTTAACTCTCAGGATTTTCACTATAGGACCCTTTGGGGAACAGCTGATGACCCTTTGCAGTTTCCTCTTTACTCTTATCACTTGCCTTTTTTTTCCTGGGTATTGCTGCATGGAAACGCCATCCGTGGCTAAGAAGCAGTGGTGACAGCCACCAGCATCCCGGTGCTGGGGAAGACCTGGTGGCGTGCTCTGGCGTGGATGGCAGGAGACTGCGGAGGCGGGAAGCCATTTGGCCAGCTGCATTCGGGTGTCAGGTGTATTTAGGATCTCACTGATACGGCTCCATCCAAATTCACTTGTACTTGGGTTTCTGTGGTGTCGGCTCTTGGTGTTGCCAATAGCACCCTCACTCGGAAAGTGCACCTCAGTCCTCTCATTTCAACTTATCAAGAGCTTCTATAATAAAGTCAGGTTCCTAATTTCAATCATTTGGATCATATTCGGGTTGGATGCCTAAAGAAGGCAGTGTGATAAACATGCCTTGCTCCGCTGCTGAAATAATGTACCCATATTTCCATAATTGCATGCCTTTGTGCTTATACTGAAGGGCATATGATAGTTTAAAAAATAATATATTTCTCAGTTCTCTGTCTGAGAAAGTGGAAAAGATTTTCGTATCTGTTCCCATTTCCTTTTCTAAACACCCTTAGTGCTGGCTAGAGGAGACCAGCGTTTTGTGGGGATTTGCTGCAGCACACGGCGTTGCTGCTGTAGCTCCCTGACTGCTCTCAAACCTTCCCCGAGGAAACCCCGTTCCTCCCTTCCCATCTCCTACACTGGTAATTTCTCTTTGCCTATTGCAGTTTCTAAAGCATCAGTATGGATACACACTGTACGCTTTTAAACCACTTTTCAATACCTCTCAAGAAAAAAAAAAACCTAGGAATCTTTCTATGCTGTGACAGAAGTTTGGTTTGGCTGCTGTATTGTGCCGAGGCTGGTGTCATTATGTTGCCTTGTTTAGCACAGATCGCCTTCCAATAGTTTATACTTCTACACATTTATATGCTTGATTGCCAAATTAGAAACAAGTAAATATGATCAAACAAATACAAACAGCGCAAAGGAGTTTTCAGACTTTCAAATGTAGCCCCAGTTTGCACAAGTCGTGCAGCTGTGCCCAGCCCTGGAGCGGAGCTGCAAGGCTGGCTGTTGGCCATCAGCTGCTGCAGAGCCGTCAATACAAACGGTGTCTTCTGGGTCCTTTGTAAATAACAGCTATGGGAAGTTTTGTAATGGCATTCTTGAAGCAAAAGCTTAATAGACATCAGAGGGCTTGCCTTAAAAAAAAAAGGAGGGGGGGGGAAAGAAGAATAACTAATTCAGAGAATGGGAAGCACTAAAGAAGTGTCTATATGTGTGCACCTACTTCTAGGTTCAGTCCTACAAGCCGAATAAGATGCATAAATCACTCTCTCCATGCTGGAAAAAAGGTGCAGCCCCAGGACTAATAGCAGTGATGGAATCTAGGACTTCATCATTTTAGCACTATGCAGAAACACACGTCCTGCTAAAATATTGACGGGAGTGACTAAGCCGTGTGCACACAACAGCTCCTACAGTTACTGCTGGTCATGGAGCTGCATCATCTCACGTGGATCCAGTCTGTAGACAGGCATCTTTGTGCTATGGTGAGACAGTGTATAGGTACAAAATCACAGTGTCTCATTAAGGCAAGATTCCAGCGTTTCAGCTGGGGAAGATCAGATGGTGGGCAGAAATAGTGTTTGGAGAAGATGCGCAAGATTGGCATCAGGAGGAGAGCTTCAGTTCTTCTCTTCACAGCTTCCTTTGGTTGATTCAGGTGGTAAGGATGGCAAACAAACCAGACTGCTTGGAAGAGGGTACAGTTCCTTTCCAGCTCTTGCCAAAGTCCTTTCCAGCATCTTAGCTGACTGGAATGGAAAAGGCCATGTCCTTCTTTCTGCTAGAGACATCTTAGCTGACTGGAATGGAAAAGGCCATGTCCTTCTTTCTGCTAGAGAGTCACCTCCTCAGAGAGAGACCAGGACGCTGCCCTTTGGGCAGCATTCTCAAAAGAGAACCTCTCCTGGAGATGGGAGCTGCACCTGCAAGAGAGATGCAGGTTGAGGTCTCCTAACATGCTCCTCAATATAAAATGATACCATGTTACTTCCAAGCATGGCATATTGTTTTTAGAAATATACTTTTTCCATCTCAAATTGTACACCTAAGAGATCACAAAGTACTAATGCATTCTTCAAAGCTTTTTTGTAATAATTCTGCTTTTTAATCTGAGGCAGTTAAACCATCTAATAAACAAATTCTTGTACTTCCAATAAATGTATGCATCTGGATGCCTCTCAGTGAAAAATCATGGAATCACATTAATATACATTGCATTATACAGGTTAATTTATCCTTGAAATGACCATTAAATATATATTGGTTTTAAATGACATCATTCATACCCACTGAAGTTCTGCTGATAAACCATATATAGCAGGAACAGCTGCATAAATATTTATTAATTGAGCCCCTAAGCAAATGGCTACAGTAATAAATCATTTGTTGTGTCCAGATAATAAAATTGGGCTGAATTCCTCACTGATGCAATGCCACCATCTTCAAAACACCCTGGTTAGCTCATTGTCCTTAGATAATTTGTTACCTGCACTTGACAAAACATTTTAAAATTCTCTTGAGGTCTATGTACAGCTTTACATCCCAGTTCTGGAAAATCTTATGGCTTGTCCTTAATAAAGACCTTTCTGTAGGAATAAGGGGTTCAAATTATGTGTTTCCAAGGGTTCACTTATTTCAGCTTTCTGGTATATAAATAGCTCAGAGGCCTACTGGAGTGCAGGTAGCTATCCCAGTCATTGCCGAATGAAGTATGAATGGAAATGTAATCCTCTACTGTCATCTTGATTTTTTTTTTTATTTGAATCCCAATATTGCTTTCACACCAGTGTCCTGTTAAACGTATCATTGATTTATCTGGATTGTACTACAGAGACTGACAGTAGATAATTCATCACACATTTTAAATCCTGTGGGCTTGTATCTGCTGCTTTGATGCTGAGTTATAAGCATCCACTTCTTTAATATATTTGGCTTCCCAGAGTTTTTATCAGTCTGGGATTTCCGCTTCTTCTAATTCTCTTGACTTGCTTTGCAAGTTTGGAAGTGTTAGGATTTTTGATGGTTTCCAGTTTACACATAGTTTTCTTGAGGCAACTGTCAAGGAGGGGGCACAGTCCTTCTTGTAGGGAAAAAACCTTTTCCAAAATAGGTAGATTTGGAGGACTTCTTGCCAAGCAGGGCTCAGAGAGAGAAACAAAGGGTATTACTCTCACGTCTGGCCAGAATTACAAACTGTTACTCTTTGAGCAGGTTTAATAATGCCGTTATCAATCTGGGAACTCAGCGTGATTTAGCTGCCAGTGGGCCCTGGGACAAAGCGTGCCCAGCATCCTGACAGCCAGCCCTGGGGGGTCCCCGGGGGAGGTTTGCCTGGCGCATCCTGAGCACGGCTCTTCTCTGTCTCCCGTATATATTCAGCCTCTGCTGACAGCTGGGTTCAGACGTGATAAATCCCACAGAGCAGGGAACTGCACCGGCCGTGAGTCAGATAGGGAGCTATGGACTACACAGCCTCCACGTTTTTTTTGTGTTTCTGAATTTACTGCTTGTAAAACTGCAGTGGAGGAGCCCGGCCAGAAAACTCTGGTCCACTAGCACCAATCTGGATTAACCCCCAATCAAGACCTAAAGCTGGGCTTGCAGAGGCAGCTCTTTTGTATGTCTTCCAGGGATTTTTTTCTTTCTGGTCAACTTTCCCTGAACCCAGGAGGCGCAGAATTGCCTTAAATGTGTGGTATGATTGACTGCAGGAGCTGCCTCGGTGGCTGTGCTTTATTTTTTAATAATGCCATTCTCAAGGCTTCTTCTGGAATTTGGGTAGTTTATCTATTGATCCAATGAATTGCTGCCTTTGCCAGCTATTTGTCACCTCTCACTACCATTTGAAATATAGGAACACATTTTAGAGAGGGGGCTCGTTTTATTTTTATTTCTGGCAGCTCGGTGAAGTCTTTTATTCCAGAAGCAACACGAAGCTGTGCTTGATATGTTGCAGCTACCTCTAAGCTTTAAGACTGGGGATGTAAAGATGTTCTTGGCTCAGCATATAGTATCACCACATATGGAAAACATAAATGGTTACAAAAGCTTCTTGATTTAAAAGGTGGGATTTATTTTCTTTTTACTAAAGCTCTCTAATTTCCTGAGTGTCATATATATGCTGTGATGAGCCCTGCTTTTCTTCTTATTGCAATGGAGAAAGCCATGGCTGGGGATTGAAATTCTTAGGTCAATAAAAGGGTTTTCATGGTGGGATTTGTCATAGCAGGTTGAATAGTGCAGCATAAAGGTGAAAATTCATTTATAGCTGTGGAAAATAGATCCCCTTCTTTGCTCCAAAGCTTTATGCTTAGAATGGCTAAAATTTTCCCTGGCTTTACACACTGTGCAATCCTGATAGCTGTTCTGTCAGCTTCTGTGAGTTTTACATATAGAAATAATTGTTTCATTTTATTTTTGCCTTAGCACGTTGGCTCGGTGCAATGGACAGGACTACATTTTCCTACGTGGATAATTCGTGAACTCAGTGGCTTCCATCCCCTTTTTTGACTGTGAAGCTTCTGAAATTCTTGCCAAGAATTTCAGTGCTTACCTAACAAAACTCATGCCAGGATTCAACAGCTCGTGTAATCTGCAAGATCCTATCGAAAGCCATTAAGGCATGATGCTGTTAAAGCTGGTTAGCAGATATATATGCCTGAACCTATAGCTGCCTGGCTTTTGCTGCAGTGCCTTTCCAATACGCTCTCACATTTGGGGAGTGGAAGTGACAAGGAAGGGGCTCCATTTTTTTCTGTACTACCTGGCAGGATCCACCTGAAACAACATCTCCTGAGACATGGAGGGGCTCTGACCTGGGGAACACAAAAAAGGAAAGGATCCTTGGCTTTTTTCAACATCGCCAGGTTGAAAGAGATGTTTCAGAAGTCTAAGAGAGGCCTCACATTAACTGCTGGACTGCTGTTGGAGGTGTCCCATATGGCAAAGAAAGAGCTCTTCCAAAAGTTCCTTTAAAAACCTTTAAAATGTAAACTATTAAGTAACCTAAATATATGCTAATGGTCTCCTCATTAACACTCTTCTTGCAATATGTAATATATTAGGTCTAGCTGATGTGAAAAGGCAAGGCCCACACAGGGTCTAACTAAACCGCTGAAGATGTGAGGATTTTAGTTGTTCTGAGAATCAAGCCATTCTAAAAAATTTATGCAATCTTTTATAGTATATCTTTTAATCTGTAATCTTTTACAGTACAGCTAAATCATCTACTAATATTCAGATTTTTTTACAAAATCCCTAACGAAAAGTAGAATATATATAAGCAAAACATATATATATATACATCATAAAGTGCTGCACTTCAGCCAAGAGCAATACCCTAGAAATGCTTTTGTCTCTCTCTGTATATGCATCAAGGTTAAGAGTTGCCATGCAAGGTGGCTGTTTAAGAAGCATGACTATAAAAAACTCCTCAGGTCTATGGAGGACAATATGTTTAGTGCACGAAAATAAATACTCATGTAAAATTGATTGGGGAAAAAAATTAAAATAGAATAATTAGAGTTATAAATCCACTGGAACAGTAGGATGTGAACAGCACGGTTTGATTAGATGATTTGCAAGTTGATTAGTGATCCTTATCTTTTCCTCCAGCATTTAATTGCCCCTGTTGGTCTCACTTGGCCTAATGAGTGATCGCAAGGCAGAATTTATCACCTAATCATGCAGGCAGGTGCTCGGAGAGAAAACCGTATCACCGCAATGGAAATCCAAACTCTTCTCAAAGCTCTCTTTACAAGGGATTTTCACCCTGCCAGGGGGATTTGGTCCAGGATGACTTTATTTCCCAAGACTCTGTGGTATATGCCGAACAGTTTTTCCATCTTCTCAGTCTAGTAGCTGTGGCTGACTTGCAATCAGTAAATTACTACTTTCCATTGGAGGGTCCTGGGGGTTTGCTCCTCATGCATAAATCTACTCCTGGAAACTAACTAGTGCCCAGACCTTTCCTCTGGGTAGCTCCTGAATCTTTGCTGATGGCAGAGGAGGGTGATGCACCCCACCTTTTCCTGCAACCCAAACTGACCTCCCAGCACCCAGCGGGCCCTATTGCATGGGGATGAGGAAGTCTGGTGGCACCCCCATTTTGCATCCTCTTTCCCTTGGTTTACTTAGGAAAAAGCAATAAACCAAGGGAAAGAGGATGCAAAATAAAGAACCTCTTTTTTTCATGCTCTGGAGTTATTTTCACCCTCTTCTATCAACAGACACGACCCTAATGGCAAGGGGAGTCACTGTTTCCATACCTGAGTGTGAACCATGAAGACCCGTACAGCGTGAAGACCTGTACAGCATGCATATGTGTGTGTGTTGGCACTCTTTTCTAACAGGCAGATGGATAACTCCCGCTAATCACGGCAGGCACGGGAAAATAATACTTCACTTAAGCTTTCTAACTGAACATGGGAACTACAGCCACACAGTCCAGCAGCTGGGTGATGCTGCCGAAACACATCTTGTCTCCTAGCAACAGCTTGGGCTTGGGTGACAAATGCACAGAGCAGAAAAATAAAACAAAACCCAGAGCAGAGTCTTGCTGGAATTTTGCATCGGTTATACACACATTCAAACACCAACAAAACAGCAAATAGCAAATTTAGCCTAACTCTAGCCATCAATAATGTCCAGCAGTTATTGGTAAGTGACAGTCCTGTGTTGCATTTCTGCGTGTCAGCTCAGAGGCAGGGTGGTCCCTCCACAGACAGCTGCCTGGGACGTATTTATTTGAGAGCATCTGTGCTGTGTGTCCGAGCCACCTCCTTGGACTTCCAGCTGAGTCCAGCGCCTTCATCTTTGCAATCCAGCAATCAATAGGGGTCACCGACTGCATAAAAATATGACCCCAAACCTTGGGACTTCTGGTGATGTAACTCTAAGTGTTTGTGGAGCGTTGGGCAGCTATTCATGGCATGAATCAGTGCAATCATACTTACCTACTAAGCGTTATTGTAGGAAGGCCTCCACCCACAGCAACACTTTGCTGGGGCTGAGCTCACCACCACCAACAGTTTCAAAAGGCAGACTGCAAAAGCGTTTCAAAGACAGGGTTGAGACACTCGGTCCTTTCAAAAATAATTGAAACTTTAGCTGTCTGACTTTTATAGCCTTGCTTACCTCACATGAACTGCTACAAGCAAAAGTCAGCAGCACCACACTGGACGAAATACAGTGTAAAGCAGGGCTTTCAAGCAAAATATTTCTCAGGGAGGCTCACCTAACCTAACTTTAGGCATTCAGACTTTGTTGTCTAAGTTTAAGGTAAGTCCCATACACAGGTCATTCATCTAATTTTAAAATAGGAAGTCACAGTGTCCTATTCCTTTCCACTGACTATAAAGGAAACCTAAGGTTGCAAACACCAAGTTTACCTTTTTCTTCACCATAGTTACCTGGCTTAAAGGTACCAGTGGTCAGCTAATCCCCTTAGGTCTTCTGCCTGTCAACTGATTAATTCTGATCTTATAGCAAAAACAAAAAAAAATTTAATGCATGACCCTGTCCTTAAAAGTCCATCCTTTTCTTATTCTTTTAATCCTCAAAGCCCTTCAGGTTTTTCTGAACTGTATTCTGATACTTCTGTCTTTGTCAGTGACAAATGTCATTAGCATTGGCACGCTTTTTATGTCAAGCTCACTAATAAAAATAGTAAGTTGATTCCAACATCAGTTTTTTAGTAGCTCCCTAAATAGTTGTCTTCTACCCCAATAATTTATTTAGCTACCATTTCCATTTTAGCCAGTTCTTCACCTGCCTTGGATATGTTCCTCATGTAGTTGTTTCTGAAGTGACATCATATGAAATACTTTACTGAAAACAAGATGAGAAAAAATTTGGGAATTTTCCCTGCTAAGAATCAATTAAGCTTATCAGAGAAAGATAGCAAAGTAGTGTTGTGTGACCTACCTTGGATTAAGCTGTGCTAAACTATAGTCTTTCGTGTACCTCTCCTGACTGTTGAAATCAAACTAACGTTTGGTGTTGATCTAGATAAAAATTTTCATGCTTTCTAAAATACAGAAGCTACTCTTGTTCTTCTCCCAGCATCCATTCCTGAGTTAACATATCAATGTACTAGTTTAAGCAGGTTCCTGTGTTGGTTTTTTCAGGGTTTTGGATAGAGATGGGACTGACGCCTTTGTCTGAAGATATTAAGCCCTTAGATTTTTGTTTCTGCTCCAGATGGTCTCTCATTCCCATGAGTCACGCCATCTTTGCCCCACATGTCATTGTGCTCATTAAAAACTGAAGCAAAGTTTTCATTTCGTTTTTGGCCCATGCTTAGGTTATCTTTAACCCCCACCCCCAATCTTTACTGCATAGCAGCCTCAATTCCTCTTTTTTGCTATTTGTTTATATGACTAAAGAACATTTTACAACGTGTTTTTAATTTCCTTTGCAAGGTCTAACACAGCCCAGCTTTTGGCAGATCTCACTTTCTCCTCACACTTTCTGACCTGCAAGATGCAATTTTCCATGTTAGTCAGCCCCTTTTTTTCCATTTCTTGCAGGCCCTTAGCCTACTCCTTGTATCCTTTTCAAGGTGGATTGTCATCAGCTGGGTCTGGAGTTCTTCTCCATAAGTTTTTTCTCCTTCACGAAATGCAGACTGAATTATGTATCTTTGACTTCAGGAATCTCCTTTGCAGTCAAGTGTCCAGGTTCCTCAGTTCAGTTGACTTCGCTGCTTTGAGATTAAAAAAAACCAAACATGAGAACACGGAAAAGCACATATTTGTTTGTTTTTCCATTCAGTTTAATCAAAATCCTCTATGATCTGCTTGATTGAGGCTATTTTCTACGGCGACCTCTTCTATGACATCCTCACTCTGTCTAACTTAGCACTACCTCCTGCAGGCTCAATAAATATCTTGTTGGAAAAAAAGTCTGTCAGGAGTCCAGTTTCAGGAACATCTGAGCTCCGTCATCGCCCGTAGCCTCAGTTTTATTATTGGTATCATTCTGCTCTGATCTGTCTCTAGGAACAGGAGGTCTCCCACAGGTCCTGTTGACTGTCTAATACTATTCCACTGTTCCATAGCCACAGCCAGATTTTATCTAGAGGATCTTTAGTGGATCTGTGCTACTGCTGTAATAACATGTAGTTTTACAGTGCTTTTCAAGAAGGCAACGGACCTTGATTAATTTTATTGCGTCATGATTTTCCTTCTTTACACGCTACCACATCAGTAGTGTACAGTGCTTCTCTGTCACCCCTACCTCCGTGTCCGTCTCTCCTGAATACTGTCTTCCTCTCAATGCCTGTACTGCAGTCAGAAGGGACATCCCACCATGTTTCTGTCAGCCTTGTAAATGCCTGATTGTAGGTCCTACACCAGAAGATTTGCCTCCTACATCTCACTGCACCGGCTCGTTACACAGTGTCCAAGCAACCAGCTCTTGCACCCCAACCTCTCTCAATTTCCTAGCAAGCAAAGTTGTTTCACTGCCTTTTGCTTACCTGGCCACCCATCTTGTGGATTTAACTTTGTGTTTTCTCCTTGCTTTGCAGATTGCTATCTCAGCTATGCTGGTTTCCTTCTTCCTTGCTTATTCCATTTTGCGTTTCCTACATGTTAACCTAGGGTTAGATAACTTGAGTCTATTCCAACCTTAACCCCAGCACTTTGATACTCCATATACAAATGCAGTTCAGCCACTGAAGACAATTTTCCTTCTGTGAAAGCTTTCCAGTAATTGAATGTGCTGAAACCATCCTTTCTAGCTCTATCCTTGAGCTATTTGTTGGTTTTGTTAGCTTGACATGCTTTCGCCTTTTCTTGCTAGGAACTCTGAGACTTGAACTGCAAATCACTTAAGCCTTCACCTCTTTAGCAGAGAAAAGTCACTTCACAAAAAAAATAGCTGGCTGATTTTTCTCCCCCCTCGTCTTCTCTTGTAGCATAAAGAAATCTAAAAATGCACATACATATAATTTTCACCAGAGCAGCAAACAAATAAAAACAAGATTCAAAGAAAAGGTACAAATTAAAACCAGTCTCTGTAATTCTTAAAAATATTTTTTCTGTATTTCTGAAGCTTGCACATGCAATCCTGTGTAGCTGCTTTGTGTTAGTGATAACTTCCCATCTGACATGCTACATCAAAGGAGTTGTTCCCTTGTACAGTTGTTAATGTGACATATACTCTTAAAATGTTAAAGAGATGAAACTTATACTTTAAATGTCTGCCTAAAATGGCATGTCCTTCATTAAATATATATTTGGAAATGAGGAAGCTGCTCTAAATGAGTATATATTGTCAAATATTTAAGATAGAATCAATACAGTCAGTCTTCCTAAGTTTCATATTAAGCAATAAAAAATATTAAATGAACAGTTTGTAGTACAGTTTCCTACACAAGGCTTTCCAAGAGTCAGCACTTAGTGCCTTCTTTGATACATGTACATTAATTTAATATGTATGCTTTGCCTAAGAACATGAATAAGTCATTCCTTTTAATGTTTTCATTTGCATGTTTAATTTGAGTATGGGAATCAGTGGAAATGCACTTAAATGCTTATGCTAGTTTATTCACTTTGTTTTGAAAATTGGTGCGTGCGGCATGGGCGAGAAAGAAGTAATCTAGGTAGAAGCACAGTTGATGGGAAAGTAGGTTGTAATTTACTCACACGTCCGTGTAGTGGACAAGTGGTCAAATCTGCAGGGAAGTCAGTATTTTCTAATGCATTTGAATGGGATTTAAAAAAAACATCAACATGATCAGAACCAGTTTCTACAAAAACATAAGTTAATTAACTATATTTCCTAAATTATATAGTTTGTGGCCCAGCCCTGCTATAAGGACTATCATGCCTGCTTCCACCCAAATTCAGAGAAATCACGCCATTCATGGAGGCAGAACTGAGGCTTTTGTGAGCATTTTGACTTTCAATTACAAGATAGTTATTTTTTTTTTCCAAAATTCTCTGGAAGTGCCCACTCCACAGGAACTTCAGGATTTCTTTAAAAACTAATTGAAGAAGGTGCAGAATTTTTATAGTAGTTCTGTAGAACACTTCTGGAGTTGGTATTTTTGAACAAGCCTGTTATAACAGGTTGTGTTAGAAGAAGGATATTACTTCCTATTAAATTATAAAACATGATCAGAAGCCATAAGGAAGACCTATCTTTTTTAATGATATCAAGGAAGGTTTGTGGATGGGCAGATTATGGGAAAAGGAAGGGAGGGAGCGCTGTTATTTCTGTGGCGGCACCCCAGGGATGTTTTAATGCATTTCTCCTGAAGAGCTTCACGGAGCTCTTACAAGAGATGTGATGCTGCCCTGCGCAGGTCCCCATCGCTCACGTGAAAGCCTCCTAGTAAAGGATGCGGTCTGGCAAAGAGGGGATTCGTGTGCCAGCGGCTCCTGAGCGTGCTGCCGTGTCACTGAGCCCAACAAGGCATCTTGTGGCTCTGCCCTTCTTAGAGGGGGAGAGCTGGGGCTCACAGCCTCCCCGTGAAAAAAGAGAGATCCCCCCAGTGCCCGACTCCTTTTCTGTCGAAGGTATGATGGGGACCCCCCGTGCCATCCCACCCCTCCTTTGCCCTTGTGGGAGCTCGAGCTCTTCATGCTGACCCCAGCCCCACAACTACTCCTCCTTGCTCTGTAGCCTGAGATATCTTTGGGTTTGGGCATTCCTTTCTCCCCCTCCTCACCTACGGGACCTGGGCTTCCTTGCCACTTCATATGCCCCATCACGCTCCTCCCTGCCCCTCTCTTCCTGCAAGGGGTCGAGCTCCCGCTGAGCACTCCCTGCCCAGCTCCTCTGCCTCTCCTGGCCCCCTGCCCAGCACATGCCCCAAAACTCTTCTGTCCAAAATGACACCTTTAGCAGCTACCATCACCCTCACTCTGCAGGAAGCCAACTTCTCGCCCCACAATAAAATTATCAGTGAACTCTCGCATTTGGGTTTTCAGTGGATTTCTCTTCTGTAGGCCCTGAATGGGGGCTGCAGGCTTCAGCCTGAAAATCCTCGCTGGACCCAAGAAGGATCCTTTAGCATTTGAGCTATGTTGTTCATTGCTTTTAGCTACTTTGCAAAGAAATGCCCCAGATGATAGATATCTGACATCCCCAGGCCTGCATCTCGGCAAGCTTTTTCTACAGCAGCCAGAGAAGCCACCCCACATACCTTGGGGTACCAGGTAACTTCTTGCCTGAGCCAAAGAGGTGACGGACAACAGGGAAGGGAAAAAGGGAAGACCAGAAGGTCTCACAATTACTCAGTTTTAGGCTATGTACTTCCAGGTGGTTTTACACATCTGTTTCACACCTGTTTGACAGATAAAATGGACCCACACTTTGTAGACAACCCTGAAGAAGTGAATGTTGAGCAGAGATGTAAATGCTACATAGGAAAAGGCTTCCTTTGGATCTTCTGTCTTTCTTGTTTAATCAATGAGTTCAGTGATGTAGAACTAGTTATGTACCACCAAATTTGAGAGTCTTCAGGTTTTTAAGTCTCTTCTCTTTTTTATAACAGACCAGTCCAAAAGGCTTATGTTTTCCCTATTACATTTAACAGCATAGCACAATTTCCTTAAGGCTTCGGAAAAATCTGTAAAAGCTTGGGGTTTTTTGTTCTGCTGGACACATGATCCCAGTTATTAAAAAACAAAGGATGATTTACTGCAAACATTGAACTTTCTGCTCTTTTGGAAGTGTGTGCTCCTGCCATTTCACCAGTTAAAGCTAATTTGCTGAAGAGACAATTGCAGAATCCCAGCTCACCTGCTTTCTGTTACTTATTAAATAACGTTTCACACTGCAGAAGAACTCAGACTGGGTCTTGTCTTCCTTTTTTCCCCATAAATAAACATACAAAAATAAAGAAACAAAATCAACAATATTTTTACTGGAGGCCAAACTGTAAAATAACACATAACAAATCACATTTTCCTGTAAAGTACAAAATGCCTGGAACACAATTCAGTCTAAAGTGAGAAGCTGGAGATCGTGTTTTACAGCACTGGAAGACATCATTATAAATTTAACAGTGGGTCACTGGTATGAGGGACTGAGTGCCACCTATAGACAAGTGCCAGTTGTGGAGGAATTACTTTTACCTATTGCAGAACTGCTCTGCCCCTCCTGCTGGTAACCTCCCAGGTCTCTGGCTGTCTGCAGCCCAGCTGCAGGTCACCCCAAAACGCCAAGAAATGGTACGGAGCGGCTCCACACCCCCTGCAGAGGGACTCCTCTGCCTCTTGGACCTGCAAATGTTCACAAGTCTCTATGTGCTTCAACAGCTACACAACACAACCAAATATCAAGTGTTTCACACTCCACCTCAGGACTTGGTTACTGCTCAAAACTCAACTCCTGTGTTACACAGTGAGAAATCTGTCACTGGTGAGCAGGGACTGTGCTCTTGTCGCTCGCCTGTTAATGCATCCAGGCATCTACAGTCCCTCCTGGACTGCTCTACCTTCTGACAATATGGAAAGAGCTGTTTCTTGCCCCCAATTCTACATGCTTTGGTGTGCAAAAGGCAATAGAAGCATTGGCACTTATAAGCTAGAGTAGAATGCATTTTGCTTGTTTTTAACCAGATAAAATTGTGAAAGGAGATTCCTCCCCTCACTTAGATGGTGTTTTAAGATGGGGCGAATGCTCCCTCTGGAGGTGCTCGTCTCTGCAGCGTGCACAGAGGCAGCCCAGGGCATGCACACTCTGTCGCTTGCAGAAGTCACCAGAAATACCCAGAAATTCCCAGAAATTCTCTAAGTGGCGAGGATGACCAGCAAAGGAGGGGAAAGGCTGGGGTTTCTAAACCCACTGTCCAGTTTTGGTCACAAAATAGTACAGTGATAGAGACCTCAAATGTATACAAGTCCCTACTACAAGTCCCTACTTGTAGTGCTTCAGCATAGGAGGACTCGCAGGAGACGTGGGAGGTGGTTGTGATCGGGGACACAGAGATTAAAGACCCGAAGCCGTGGGAAGTGGGGTTTAACCTGCACCGTTGCTCGACAAACACCTTTCAAAGACAACGCCAACCTGCATGTGCTTCAGCCAGGTCGAGTGCAGGTACTGTGCCCTGCATATCATGCCATCTGCCGAGCAGCCTTCATGCTGGATACAGTGAATTACAGCACATCTCTCCCAGTTTTGGCATGAATTAACCCATCTTGCTTCAGGCACACAGAAAAACACAGTCCCAGGTGTATGGAAAATCAGGCCTGTTGATTTTTGCACCATTGGAGGTGAGAAGCTTGGCTGAAAAGCCAAGCCAAATTTGGCCCAATGTTAATATGGGACAGAAAGATCATAAGCACATCGGGCATGTCCGTGTCTGTACTTGTGTGGCCAAACACTTCATAACCAAGAAAGTATATATCGTGCCGAGCGGATTTGAAAGAGAAACTTATCCTAACAAACCCAGCATTTAAAGACAGAGAGAAATAAATAAGATGAAAGTGTGTTTCTACCCGCTACAGCTCTGTTGTGGTTTAGAAAATTAGCCTAAAGCACTTTCCAAAATGATTTTCAACACTCTTGAACACTTGCAAATTATTTGTTTTGTTTGGTTTGGGGTTGTTTGGGTTTTTTAATTTAGACAAAAAAAAAAATACATCCTTTCTTCTGGGTTTTCTGAAATATAAAAACAAGAGGTACAATGCATCTTTTTGTTTAGTAGTGCATGATATGGTGGACTACAGTTCTCCCTCTTCCTAAATGCTGCCTGTTCTTTCATTGGGGGGGTGATGGAGACCAACCAGCCCATGCAGTGTCATTCTTTAGGTCATCCAGAGATGTCGTGGCAGCATCTAGCACAATAGGAAAGTAAAATCATGGCTATTTCCAATGTAAATTCTCTACCTCTAGAGAAGAAAGATAAAACCTGTGTAAAACTGCCTTTGGTTTGCTATAAATCACTGTGGTGGTTGCGATTACACAGAAAAGACAGTGCATTATTTTGGCTACTCTTTTATCACAAGTTTGTCTGCTTTCTGATTATTGGGACTGGCCTTCCCCTTATCTGCACTATTTTTTAGCTCTGTGTGTAGCCATCAGCCATCAGTCTGTCACCCACAGTGCCTTAATACTGCTCTGTCTGACAGAGACAGCGGGACAGAAACATTAAATCTGTAAAAGGATTCATAATAAACATGCTAATGACCATGTTGGTCCTCTTAATCCATCATCAGCAAGAGTATTTGATTATTTATGTTATATATGTCTGTATTATTTTTGTTTTATTATTATTATTACTATTATTATTATTATTATCATTGTATTTATGTTATATATTTCTAGATTTGCTCCTTTGGGGTAATTGGAAAGGTCTGTGTTAAACATTCGTCAAAGCAGGCAGCTGGGCCAGGAGCAAACAGCAACCTGAAAGTCTCTGTGGACCAGTCCGAGGAAATCAAAGCACCTCCAGCGCACAGCTCATCCCCTTGCACAAGTGCTTTGCCACCACCTCAAACAGCAGCCTCAGAGAGTTACCAACCCAGGGAGCAACATGAGAAAGCTCTGGGTCAGAAATACCTTTGAAGATGAAAACTCTGGGCCTTATTCTCACATCTGGCCAATTCGTGTTTGTCCCAGAAATGGAAGGGAAATGCGTCGGTCGCTGTTGGGACAGGGGATTTGGGCAGAGGGATGCTAAGGCTGGTTTTAGCCTGGGCTTTATTATTGACTTGGAGATGGCTGGGGGCTCAGCGCTGGTTTTCATGCAGACCAGCCCATGCCAGGCTCCGCCGCAGCTGCTCCCCCCTTACCTGGGGTTAACGCCATCCGCTCATAGTTTTTGTTATTCCCAGCATAAGGATATTTGTCAGGAGATAAGTTGGTCTTTTTATAGCCAGGCCTGGAGTTTCCATGGTGAAATTAGCCAACAGGAGTTTCCTCTGCAAAGCAGAGCATATCCTTTACTGGCAAAAACACGTTACTCCTCGGTTGTGAGGAAGTGTCATTGTCCGAGATCTATTCTGGTTTTTAAGGGCTCTGTATCCTCAAAGAAATATTTTTAACCTGAAAGGAATATTTATACTGTCCAGTGAGAGCAGTTCACTGGGTTATTTTTAGTTCTGCTTGTGTGTTTGCTTTATCTGTACATCACTTTTTCCCTATTGATCTTTTTTTACGAACGTTTAATAGAAAATGAAAGCAAAGGTAATAGATTAAAGTAATTCCTGGAATGAATCCACTGATGGGGCCAAAGTAACACCAGGGATTAATTTGATCTGCCACAGTCAATGTGTATCCTAACCAACAGGAATGTTTTTGATACAATATTTTCTAAAAATTTCGGAAGCCTTTGAAGATGCCCAGAGCCAGTGCATGGGCTGGACCTCAGCTTTTAGTACCAGGCATTAAGCAGAAAACCACCTCTTGTCCTTCTGATATTTGATGTGCCAGGCTAGAAAATAAAAAATCATCTTATTTTGTACTATGCACCTTGAAGAAGAAATTAATAAAAAGCTGATTATGAAACTGTATGTAAAAGCTCTGGTGTTGGCACAGAGCTCAGTTCTTGGGCTAACCCTGATCTCACCCACGGTGAATGAGGACCAGCCCCATTAAAAACCACAAGGTTGCAACATTGTAAGCCTGGTGTGAGACCACAGTCACAACCAAAAGCCATCAGGGGATTATATGTCTAATAAGTTAAAGAAATTTGTTTATTTTTTTTCCCTTAGGCCTGGTTATCTTAATAAATTGGCATTTTGCTGATGCTGAGTATCTAAGGCCATGCATTTTTTCACTGCCTGCTGAAGTCAGCATGATGATTGAAATGCCCGTATGTCGGTGTTTTGCAGAACTGGGGCCTTACAGTGCTTATCTGCTCCAGCATCCTCGTCTTTCTTTCCCTGATGCTTCCCTGGGGGAGACTGTGATGGATGTATTTCACATTGCTAACAGTTGGTTAGAGCTACCTGCTACCCCCTGACGGAACAGCTCTGATTCTGCCACAGAAGAATGAGAATTAATGACTCATCTGCTAATTACGCTTTTGTTGTATATGTTTGTGCTTATTTTCTGCAGGAACTGAGCACCCTTCACTCTTACTGAGGGCAAGGCAAGCACCCTTGAAAATCAGAGTACTGAATGATGTATAAGCACAGGCATGAAAACATGCTGGAGCCGTGGCATGTTGATCGTATCTGCATTGCTGAGGTTGCCAGGGCAGGTCTGCCTTCTACAAAGGGCAGTTTGCTTCTGGCAGTTCAGAAATATCCATCTAAAATGCATCCATGGTTGTGACAAATGTTGGTGCAAAGCAGTTCTTTGACATGTTTATTTAAACATAAATATGAAGGGAAACTTTAGATAAAATCATTCAGATTGGAAATTCCAAACATTCTGTTCAAAACATATGGATAATAAATCTTTTATCCTTTTCTTCTAAAACAAGCGACTCACCAAAACAAAAATGCGTGTGGTATAGAATATGATCTTGAATTTGTATATCTACATTAATCAAAAAGTTTGGGCTAAAAAGCATCAAAACCCAACTTTTTGTCAAACACAACAGATAAATATCTGTAGAGGCATGGAGGTGCTTCCAGAAAGAGAGATGGTGCAAAACTCCCCCATGGCAAGCTTTGGAAATAGGCTCCAACCTTATCTAATACTGTAAACCCAAACGCCAAATCCAAACCAGGACACCGGATTTTGGGTTTGATTTGAACTCTTGAGGCTTGATGTCCTGATTCCCATGTGCAATATTAACGATGGTATCGAGCAGTGGAATGGTTTTATTGTCACTTTAGGGTCTTTTATGTGACTTTAGGGTCATCTTGCTCCCAGTAGACAAAACTACAAGTAATGGCAGGCCATTCCAAATAAGTGCCACATAAATACCTTAATGATGTTGTGGATTTTGCTTAAGTTTTTGTTAGTTTTACATGTGTTTGAGAGTCCATGGTGTGTAAGGGCATGAAGAGGAAAGGCATGGGGTTGGAGGGTGCCAGCAGCAGCGCTCCCAGCCCTCTGCTGTCCCTTGCTGTCTGTGGCCCGCAGTAACTCATTTAACCTCTCTCCTTCAGCCTCTTCAGAATAATTACGCTTAGCCCACAGGGGTGTTGAAACAGATTAATTAGCTAAGGTTTGTAGAGACCTTTGAAGATGTCAAGCACTGTAAGTGCTGCTTATTATGAATGTATATTATTAGACACTCTGTGCACGGTGGGATTATGGAGTATTTGATATTGTGCAATTGGAGAGGAAAAAGAAACATCCGTAGGGAGCCTGACCCGTATGTATTTCCAAATACAGTTCTTTCTCCATCCCAATGTTATATTCCATTTAAATACCTTTCTCAAGGCCCTAATGATTTGCTGCAAAGTTATCAGATATCCCTATGCAAACTTCTAAGAAAAGGTATAATTTAGAATTTAATATTTCCATTAGTTCCTTGGCTTTGTAACTGCAGTGGCCACAGCTGCCCAAACCATAGTAACTTTTAGCCAAAATCAGTTAGTTTTGACTTTCAGCTGTATTGGTTTCTTAATCCAGCTGTCGGTGTGGCCGCACAGGTGCTAGTCCCAGGATGAAATAGGAATATACCCCAGCGGGGCTCGGAGCTCAGTTCAGGGTTTTGAATTTGAATATATTTCTCCTCACAGCATCCTTGAATAAAAGGAGGTGCAGTTACCATTAACCAAAGAAATGGGTCTGCTCGCAAAGTGCCACTACTACAGATAAAAGTGGTAGAAATTGGGTTTGGTGACTTCAGTCTGTTTGAAAGTTGCCTGACTCCTTCAGTAGTGATGGCAACGTACAATTTCCTTCCTCTCCGATCAGCATCATTTGGAAATCCCTATAACCCTCCCTCTCTTCCCTCTGGCTATTAAGCAAACCTTGCCCAAGCACTGCAGTCTCTCTCTGAAGGCAGAGATTCCCTTCCCCTGAACAATTTCACGTCTTCCTCTCTTTCTAACACCTTTTAGAGACGAAGCAGCACAGACTGAAAAGTGTTCCCATCCCAAAACGTGCACCATTTTCCATGTAATAGCTCAGCCTTCTTTCACTCATTGTGTGAAAAAGGTTACCTCATTGGTAATCACTGTGAAATATTATTTATAGTATCTGTGAACTATTATTCATGATTATGCATCATAAAATAGTGTAATATTATAAATATTTGTTAACAATTTATTTATGACTGTTATAAACAGAGTAAATGTGAATTGTCTCAAGCTATTATAAACCTGGTACCTGATGACACTGTGACAGAGCCAAAACTTGAAGATTTTCTATCAATCAATCAGCCACATTGTGATCTCTCTGATCTTGATTATACAGTGTCCAATCTGATGTCAGCCCGCTCTTACTGAAATCATAACAAGACCTTCTACATTACTCTTCTCCCACTGCAGACCAAGGGCAAGAGGGCCCATGTCCTTTAGAGAGCTGTGCGGCATCTCTGCCTTCGCTCACATCTTGCTGGGAATCATTCCTTCTGTGTGATCTTCATGGGCACCACTTGGATAAATTACACTTTTTAATTTGTTGCGATTCCTTCTGCAGGAATTTGGCCATATCTTCTCTGTTTCCTCTCCTCGGCTTGCAGAAGAACTCAGTTTGTATCTTCTGCTGCATCAAGAATATTTTTAGCACTTAAAAACTAAGTCTGAGATGGCTGATCTGGCAGTACAGTGGCTGATTTTCCCTCTGGGCAGTTTCCCCTTGCCAGAAGGATGCTCCCAAATGGGGAAGGTCTCTCAGATAACGCTGTCCCCCCTGTGCCACCTTCCCATCCCTGGTACGTCTGACAGGAGCACGTTTCAACAATATAGTAGGTTAGAGGCTGGGCACCTTGGAGGACACCTGGGTCATGGTTCAAGCTGTATTTCTGCCAAACCTGAGAGTCTCCAGCTTTCACCTCCAGCATCTGATGGTGGGTCGGTGGGAGCCGGGCGAGGAGCAGCCCTTGCTGGGCATCGCTGCCTGCTCCGGGGACCTGCTCCCCAGCACAAACTGGAAAGCAGAAACCATCAGCTCGTTAGAAACAAGGCTGTTGAAGTTCACACATTATTAAAGAGGGGGGAAATATTCTGCTTGAATGAAGATGATTTTCTGTGCCAAAACTCAGCATACTCATAAGCTTTTCCCGTCCATTCAGCTTTTTTTTCTTCTCCTTGCATTACTGCACCAGGTGGTGCCCAAACTTGAGAAGGCTGAATTGTTCAGACAGGCTGCCTTTCCAATAAGGAAATTACTGTTCACAGTAAAACCAGTTAGCGAAGCTGAAATATTCCAGTTTGCTGGCACACTGTGAGCCGCAGATCCCACGCAGGCAGATGCCCGTGATCTCCAGCCTGTAGTCCAATCCTGCAAGAAGGAGCAGGTACACAGGAGCACATTGGTCCTGAAGATACAACTCAACTATAAACTAATTTTACTCTTGCTGCATCTCTTCAGTGCATTCCCAGTTTAACTCCCTAGACGCCAGAGAGGAAAAGATATGTGAGTGTTGCTGAGTGTAATTTTACTTATCCCAGCTACAATTATTTATAAAGCACGAAGATAATTTGATTGCCCCCCTCGTCCTTCTTTGTGGCTCTCAGCCTCTCAGAGAGTCGTTTTGTTAAGATGAATCCTTTCTCTTCGTCTCCAGAGGAGTCAAGGTGCACAAATAAATAAGCCACTATGAAAAACACAGATATAATAGAAATTAGAGAGGAAATTACTGTCTTGCAGCACACTGACCCTCTCCCTTCCAGGGCTGGATTCTTCCCTAGGTTGTGTTTTAGTGCTACTCCATCCAGTTTTAAATATCCCGAGTGACAACATTTCTGATTTCCCCCTTGAGATATTAGTATATGAAAGAAGTCTCATTCCCCAAACAGGGAATCAACCCAGCTCGCTTTTAAAATCTGCGTAATTGCAGTGTTTCCACTGGAACATAGGATACAAGACTGAAAAGAGACCTTTTGGCTCCTTAAGTTGGTTCTGTTGAAAACAACAGTTCAGTCATATGTTTTTAAAGCTTTATCTTAAAACTAGTCACCTTTTATCAGAAACCCCAAGGGTTTCTGATAAAAAATGGTTTCATTACTCAAACTATGCAGTGGGGTTTTGTATCTTACTTAAAGGTATGGTCAGTGTGCAGAGTCCTAAAAGATTTCACTCGGAAATCTCTGGTCTGGGTCAAAGTTTGTGTGAGCTGTTGGTGATTTAAATTTATTGGTGAGGAGGTACACCGAAGGTGTATTTTGGTCTGACAGCATCTGGTGTATGAGGGAACTCACAGCACAGCGATATCCCCCCACCTGTCCCTATGGCCGGACCTGCGCAATGGTGACAGTACTGGGTGGAGGTGGAAAGTTCTCATCACACGTTTCACGGGAGTGAAAAAAATTTGTTCTTTCAGCCTCTTCCCCACCTTCTTCAAGTCAGTGACACTGAAAAGGGGAAGAGAAAATAACTGAGCACAAGCTAAAGGAAAGAAGAGGGTTTAGATGGAAGAGCAGTTGATGTTCTCCTGCGTGTTCTCCTCTCCTTGCTCTTGCCCTGTTAGCTGAAGGCTTACCAGGTTTTTTATCTGATCTCGGCCTCTGAGGTGGATGTGCTCCGAGTTACATGACAGAGTTACTGGTGTGGCCAGTGCTTCTCGGTCACTGTGTTTCTCGAAGCTGCAGAAAAGCAGCAATAGCGTTTCCCCTCCCTGCAGGGAGCTGAACTCTCGAAAGATGGGGCTGGTAGAGGACTGTAAGCAGCAAAGGATGGAAGATAGTTGCAGCAGGAAAACAAACTATTTGTATGTGTGTAGGCCTAAATTAAGGTTTTAAGATAAGCTGATGAGATTGTTATGGTGATGAATTATTTAGAATTTGCATATAAACATTTTTGCATATAAACAATAACACTTCATGTATTCAAATGTGCGATTTATAGATTTAGATACTGTGCACTACATAGACTTCTTGCAAATTTTCACTGAAAGCAAAAATCAAGCTTCTGATGTGCTACCCTTTCTTCAATATCCTCTGCTACTTGGACGAGCATCCACCTACACTTGTAAGTTATCAAGGGGAACGCAGCTAATCATCGGGTTTTCTGTGCAGTGAAGATCACTAAGTCACAAGCCCCTTAGAAATTACAAGATGTGCTGCAATGAGTTGAAACCTGTGAGAAAGCAATTAATAACAACCAGCAGATTTCATGAAGACAACTTGTACCTGGTGAGGTGATGAATGGCCACAGATGAGTTATCTTGGAGGAAGGGCTCCTCTTCCTCGGCGGTGGTGAAAGTGGTTCGTACACCAGCCGACAGACCTTCATCCAGAGAGGCCAGTGGCATGAAACCCTCCTCAAGCCGTGGCAGCTGTCCCCTTGTTAGACAGACCACCACCTGGGAGGTTTGGACTGGACAGAAGGAAACCTCTTTTTACCAGGAGGGTAGCGCAGAGCTGGGACAGGCATCCAGACAGGGGTGAGTCTCTCTCCTTGGAGGTTTCCAGCTCAGCTAGGGAAGGTGGTGGCTGGTTTGCTCTGCTGCTTTGAGCAGCAGGTTGGAGTAGAGACCCCCGTAACCAACCCACCTTTCCATGATACAGTAACTCTGCAAAATCACAGAGTTTAGGGGACGCCTTTAGGAAATCCCAGGGCAGTTCAAACCGAGGTTTTCTTGAAGCAATTGCAGAAACTAAAGTTTGAGGCTCATAACCCCAAATCTCCAGATCAAACCACAGAAGCAAATGATCTTAGCTGGCTTTCCAGCCAGCACATCTGACTCTGGAGAAGGAGACAAGACAAACAGGTGCCACAGTGGCAGGTGGGTCTTGGTCCTTGACCTTGTCTCGCAACCTTTCCTCGAGGAAGAGCAAATGGTAGCCAACACGGGAGACCGCCTCTCCAGGGCCCCTCGGCTGTACACCCCCAGCCAACCTTTGGTCACCCCTGCAGCATCAGAATTTCCTAACTGTATTCTCCACTGCTTTGTAATCTTCAAAGAAAGCGCTCCTTCAGGAACAGGACGTGATTTCTTTATGTCGAGGGCCTGGCAATTGTCGTGGTTTAACCCCAGCCAGCAACTAAGCACCACCCAGCCACTCACTCACTCCCCCCCAGTGGGATGGGGGAGAGAATCAGAAGAGTAGAAGTGAGAAAACTCGTGGGTTGAGGTAAAGACAGTTTAATAGGTAAAGCAAAAGCCACACACGCAAGCAAAGCAAAAAAAGGAATTCATTCACTACTTCCCATCGGCAGGCAGGTGTTCAGCCATCTCCAGGGAAGCAGGGCTCCATCATGCATAACCGTTACTTGGGAAGACAAACGCCATCGTGCCGAACGTCCCCTTCTTCCTTCTTCTTCCCCCAGTTCATGTACTGAGCATGACATCATATGGTATGGAATAGCCCTTTGGCCAGCCTGGGTCAGCTGTCCTGGCTGTGCCCCCTCCCAGCTTCTCGCTGGCAGAGCATGGGAAGCTGAAAAGTCCTTGACTGGTGTAAGCACAACTTAGCAACAACTAAAACATCGGTGTGTTATCAACATTATTCTCATCCTAAATCCAAAACACAGCACTATACCAGCTACTAGGAAGAAAGTTAACTCTATCCCAGCCGAAACCAGGACAGCAATGAAGGCTGTGCTTGGACAAAGCCCTTGCAGAAGGCAAGAGCCATACTAAGGTCTTGTCCATGTGCAAAGGCTGCACCATCTTCTTTTCTGAACAGTCAAATCAAAACAATACTGAAGGGCTCCACGAGCATGCGGTCAAATGCAAACCCTGAAAGAAGGATTTTTGGTAGTGAAATCGGTACCTAAGTGTGGGAAGGGAGAAGCCGTCATCTTAATTCTCCTCTTAACCTTCTCCTAAAACATTTTGTTCCCTTTCTGTTTTTGCCTTCTGTTCCACTTAAGCAGTGTTTAACATTATTTACACTCTGCGTGCTGTTTAGCTATGTCTGTCCTCACCTTCACATAAGGGTGAACTTCCTGCTGAACTTATATCCACTCTTCCTATTAAGAAACATGCTTGAGCCCAAAGCTGAAAGTTGCTGAACATCTTCCCAGTGCTGCAAAGCCTCAGCTTTCGTTTACTTCAAGATAAGTGGCTGACACACTGCACATCGTAGGATGTTCTCCTGCTGGGTCTATGCAAAGAAGAGCTCAGGTAATTATTAAAATCTTAATTTCAGCTGTCAGTAATAATTTCAGTTCTGCCTGTCAAAGAGGGTTGGAGCCACGTGTCTGACAGCAGGCTTTGGGCCCTGGATACCTTAGCATGTAAAGTTACCCGATGCACAAACCCAACATTTTACAATTCTGGTGCTATAAAAACGGCCTTTCCTGACTGCACAACATGGCATTTGGCCACTCCTTCATTGCCTGGATTTAATTGCAACTTCAGACTGTGGTCAAACTGCATATTTGAGAACAGCAGTAGTCATCTCCAAGGAGTGGGTGCTGGAGCACAGGGAGGTGGGAGATGCTCCTCTCCTCATGCTTGGTCCTCAAAGCCTCCACCTGTCCTTCCCATGCACCCTTTCCCTTTGTGCTCTTCTCCTTCCAAAATGCATATAGTTGGCCACTGAAGAACAAGAACAGATCTATATATTTAATATTCAGGGACAAGCAGTCCACAGCCATTACCTGTTGGGCATCCAGACCCTTTCATACCGATGGCCAAGGCCATGTGGGGAACTGCTGCTGAGGTTCAATACTGAAAACCCTCAGGACCACCGATGAGCTCGGTGCTTGTGCCGATGGGCTACAGAGGTGCTGATGGGAAACAAAGAGGTCCTATTGCCTTTTGGGAGAGAATGGCAGCAATTTCCTCATATTTGATAGCTGACCCAAGTGCGTAGATCAAAAGAGGCATTTTTAAATCATGCCATCTGTTTTAAAAAATATAGATATGTCCCAGCCTTCTTCAACTAATTTATTTCATTTTGATTCGTCCTTCATCTTTGTTTTAAAGATATTATCCTACATTTCTCAAGCACATAGTCTTGCCAATTGCTTCTTGCTACAAAGTCCCTGTTTCCATAGGAAAATATTTTTATTATGCTAAAATCTAAATTACATTTCAGCCTCACATATAGTTTTCTCTAATGGTGTAGCTACATGGTTTGTTTTTTTAACTGAGTTCATTTCACTAATACCTGTGGTCCCACATTATAGCACAGCGCACAGGTGCTTGCATCGGTGGGGAAGTACCCGTGCTGAGGGGGTAGCAGTGGGCTGGGCAAGCAATGGGAACTCTGCGCGCCAGCTTGGCCAGTACCAAAATGTTTATGCAACGACATAGTGATTTCAATATGAAGACAGACTGATATATTCTATATATACTTACAATTATCTTGCATTGAAGCAAATATTAACATAAATTTGTGTACCACTTAAAGCTACATGACTGTGTTATGTTTGATTATTATAAAAGACGTCATGGTTTTTACATCTGTTACAATATTAAATTCAAGCAGCAGAAGCACCATTTGTGATGGGGGGGGCTTTGTTTCTTCCTAACACCCCCCTGGCTGAGTCAGCCTCTGTGCACTGATAAAGAATCCCATATAACTCTGTATAAAGCAGTTTTCAGTTTCACAGAAATGTATCAATCTAGAATTCAATGGTGTGTAACCTAATCTTTTATTATTATTTACATTTTTATAGCACACATATACAGATGATAATATGCATTGAGGTATTCAGGGTGAATAATACACTTTAGAATCTTAGTGAAAAAAATACCACAAAACAGTCTGGTTAGCAGATACTACCTAGGCATTCAGAGCTTAATTATATTCTTAGTCAATTCTGATTTACATTTAAATTACAAATTACATTTTGCTAGCATTAATTTACAATGCTACTTAAAAAATACATATTCCATGGTACATGAATAATAATTCAAAGCAGTCAGATCTTGTTGGATTGCTATGATCTCTTGATAGTGGGTGCTGAATATTAATATTTCTAGAAAGTTTTCTCCATTTGAATATAACATTTCTTAATGTATAAGCCTTGCACATTTGAATTCTGCCAACAATCCGCGGTGCAGCCAGTTGCCATAGGATTTGTAGAATGAGCTGCCAGCACATGCATTTTTTAGAAGACTGCAGCATAGCTCCGTGGAAAAATGCTCTAAACCCATGTACACTCATTACTGGGCCAGAACAAGGAGGTTTCTATGAACCCCTTCACTCTATGACCATGTTAAATGTCAAGAACTGAGTGGGATCCATTGACATCAGCTTGTGGCTGCGAGGTTTTCAAGGAAGGCTTGGAAGCGAGCGGGAGAGTTCATCTGGGCCCCAGAGCAGGAGGATCTCTCCTCTGCCTCCCAGGGTGAAGCTTTTGCTTCCACGGAGCTGTCCTGAGCATTTACACTCTACCACCAGTAGCTCATGGTCTCCTGTTGACTACAGGCATGTGTTTATGGTGCTTATGGAGCACATTTTGCTCCGATGGGTAATTGTTTCCATAAATCTCAGAGAAGCTGAGTTTTTTAAATTGCTTTTAATTAATCCCATTCCAGCACGGTGACAAGTATCTTCCTTTGGGTAGCAAACCAAAACTGGATGCTTGCTTACTGCAAATTCCCTTGGCGTAGGTATGTGCTCGTACGGCTGTGGTGCCCTCAGCAAAGGCCAGCTCTGGTGATTATGATGTTGCATATAGCCAGGACCATTCTCATTATTCGACCTGCAGAGGATGTCCCATAGCTCATGAGACGAAGCGTGGGTTAAGTCAGTTGGAGTGGGAGGTAGGCAGGGTTGTACAGCATTAAATTCCAGTTTAAAAGAAAACTGCAGTCTTGAGATTCAGAAACATTGAAGAGACATCCTCGGTAAAAAAAAATCCATGCTCTTCTGTAAGAGAAAATGGAAAGAGGTTGTGAAAACAAAGCACAAAATAAAGCAGAAACATAATCACTCTCACTTACTCACAAACAGTGGTAATGACAAATGACTAATAGGCATGACTGTTCGTAAAGCTGAATTTATCTTTAATTTCCTCTCTCAGAAACTTTTTAGGAGCATGAACAATATTATTTCAACTTCATTTTCCCGGAAAGCTTCTTTTTTGATGGGAAAGGAGTTGCCTTGTAAATGCTGTAACAAATTCACCTGGATTGTATCACACTCAGGTTATTCCATTTCAGCTCCCTGAGACAATTTGCTATAGAAAGGACTCATTCGCAATGGCTGCTTTAAAAACTTCAAGGAAAATGTTCAAAACAGAGGGCCTAGCTACTTTTAAAATCCTTTTCCATCCCCGTATAACTGAGGGAGAAAAATAAGTTCTAGCAGCTTTGCAGAGATAAACTAACTTACTTCAACAACACATCTTGGAGGAAGTTTGCCAAGAAACTGGCTCCAAAATAAAGTGAATGCGGCTGAAATGATGGAAAAGGAGGTAGAGTCAGGAGTAACCTTAGTTTGAAAAGGTTTGATTTCTTGTCACTCCTCATGACAGGGACCTGCCAGCCAGGATCCTCCAGTGCATCGAAATCCGTGTCCCTCGCAAGGCAGGGAGCAGCCCCGGGAGGAGGGCAAGCACACCATTTCACTCTCACTTTGGCACAGCTGGCAAAGCCTTTCCAATAAGACCAGCGTTGGGCAGCAAAAGGGTATGATTCTGGAAAAAAAAAGGGGTATAACTTTGCATACAAGGTATCACACTGAATTTATGAAGATGTTTAAATTGGTTAAATCGGATATCTCTATAAATCTTCATTTTTCTATTAAGCAACCTCTTTTCCAGTAAAAAATTAATAACTTTCTCTGCAGAATAAGTTATATTGACTTTCAAAGGATATGAATGGCATTCCCATGAACACAATAAACTTAGTAGATGTAGTTCTCAAAATAGAATTACTTTTTCAAACCTTTTTCAGCTTGTTAAAGCCCTATTACTAATGGGCTAGGGTATATGATCACCAGCCCGTGCTCCAGGATGGATGAAGGAGGACCGTCTCCTTTGGGTCCCTTTATGGTAACTAGTAATCCTTTAGCCTCGGTCTTGCTGTTCAGTCCTGTGAGTCAGGAGAAGGATCTAAGGTTACTCATCTGTCACTAATGCGACGGTGCAAATGGTCATAGCATGCAACACGATACTAATGTGAAGTTGGGGAAGCTATGGATTAGTGTTGGCATTGTCACTGCTGATTGATGCCGGCACTTTGTTGCCTGGGAATGGGCAGTGAACAGTCCCTGTGCTCCTTCCTTGTGGCTGCACATCCCTGTGGAGCATGTGGGGAGCTCAGGGTCTGGCCTTGCTGGTCCACTTCAGTGCCTCCAGGCCGTCCTCCACCCTGTCCCACGTAGGCAAGGAGCACCCCCCGGCCCCATCCCTCACCCTAACCCTATGTGAGCCCTAGCACCCCCAGCCAGCCCAGGCGGCACAGGAGCAGTGATGTCCTCCTTCCTCACACATGCTCTCAGCCACTCCTGTCCACGTCTGTGCTTCTGCAAACTTCAAGTGTTGACACTTGGTTTGAGTGCTGTGAGGATTAACCACTTACACCTCCGTACTATCTGAAGCTGTCACAAGGACCATACAGATGTTGACAGAGGATCCATAAATGTGAATCTCTGCACGTTGCAGCTCAGCTGTGTCTCATGGGTCCAGACCCAGCAAAGTCCTCTACTTCTTTGGCCACAACCCAGGAGAGGGACAGAAATATGGCAAGATCTCTTCAGGCTTGGGCAGGTTAGAAGGACGCTCATTTACAGCTTCATTTTTCAAATAGAGCATCTTCTTGTAGAGAGATGGTCCCACCATGTCCCCAAACATCAACTGCACATGGGCAAGCAAGACACCTGCATTTGATGAGCTATGTCGTCGTATTCACCTTTTATGATTTCCACCACATGAAGTTACCCTCTTTGGGTAACAGGGAAGACTCTAGGTTGAATACTTGCTTGTGTGTTTTCCCAGCTTGGGACTGTATGGAAGAGGAGAGAAACCACCCCACCAACTACCTCCCCACTGACATCTTCCCGTGGGCCTCTCCTGGCGGCGTGGGAGATCAACGAGCAGCTCCTGGAGGCTTGATCAGCTCATGTGCTCGTGTGCAGCAGTGGCTTCACTAAGGCATGTGCATTCATTTTTAAATGTCATTTTTATTCCTCCTACCAGTTGTGCTTTTATTTACCACTTAATTTGCAGACTTCTTCACTACTCTCTCTGCCGTCACCTGGGTGCTGGCCTCGAGACGTGCGCTGTTTCCAAACTGTGTGCTCACGGTTGTGGTGTTTCAGCACAGAAGAGGCTTTTTAATGACCAAAATGCATCACATTTGACACCGCCTCATTTGTTCACCTCCTGGCTAGCCCACGTCCGGCATAGCTGGTACCCCGCAATCCCCCCCGTCTCTGTCCTATTCCCTTGGAGGTGCTTTTTTCAGAGTGTGCACCTGTCTCCAAAGCAACTAACCACTTTTGCTGGGAGCAAAGCTGCCGTTCGCTGCCGCCTACACACGATACCTCCCATCACGGCTGTTCTCCATCGCCATAGAAACCGCCCTCCCTCTACGGTCCCATCCTGGCTGACCCGGTATTTGCTTTATCAATCTGTACGGTTTATTCCCAGTGCTGATGCCAGCTTCTAATAATAGAAACACCGTGTAGGTTATATCCCACACCAGGACCAAGTTACTTCTCCTTTACGTGCATGTGAGTGTGGAGGGGATGGGTTTGGTTTTGTTTCCTTCGATTCTAGCAACAAAAAAAGGTAACTTTGTATCTTGCCATCACTTGCCTGAAAAATATTTGTTTCACATTTGGTTTTAACAGCTTAGTCCCTCAGGTAAAGACAAGGAACAGAGGTGACAGCTGAAGATTATATTGCTTTTTCTTTCTCCCTCTCTAATTCCCTTCAAAGCAAGTTAGTTCCCAGGACAGGATAATATTACTTTTCAAAACCTCTCAAGGTTTTCAGGAGCCTGAGAATGACCCCATTAACCACTCCAGAGTGCGCTGCCCACCAGCAAACCCAGCCCAGCAGCACAGGCTTGTTTTGGCTGCTGGAGACCTGGAGGAGGTCTGGCATGTGCCAGGACTCTCCCCTCACCTCCGAACCCTGGGACGACATCAGATTTGGGCCAGAGCCTCCCCACGTGGAAGGCGAGAGAGGATGCAGGCTGGTGAGAGTCTCTGTCAGACCCACCTCTTTCCAAATTTCGGAAGGTGAAAATGGAGTCTCCTCTTTATTCTTTGCAAGGTTTTACACTCTTGAGTGGCACCTACTCAGTATACAGCAACGTGTGTGCAAAATGTGGTGGCTGTAATTGCATGTCAGACACTGAAGTCAAATGAATTTATGAAAATTTCATCCCAGCTCTGTCTTCTGTTTCTTCTTGCTATATTACTTGGGTTTATGCGACAGACAGATGGGAAAATACAAGGAAACAGGGAGACAATATTGGTTATAGAGCCTTTTTAGTATGCACTGCTTTCTCCCTAGGAAAGTATCTTTGCACCCTGATCACACCACCTCTCAATCTCTCTTTTTATCATAAACTAAAGAGACTGAATTGCTCATGGGCAAGGATTTTTTACCAAGCCTTCAAAACACTTTTCTGCCTCTTCGCTCACCCCTTCTGAATTTTAAGGATCAATTTCAGCCTTTCAGCCTTAACGTCCTTGGCTTTAGATTTTCTTTTCGCATCCTGTCCCAGTTTGCTAAATCTCAGTCCAAAGGTTCCCACGTTATCCATATTGCCTCTGGGATGAAAAGCTTCTCATGATGATGGGTGAAATTACAGGGCACCGCTTTCCTTTGGAGTGACCGTGCTGATCTTCACTCTTTGCCTGGTGTGAACCAGTCCTCCAGGAGCCCTCTTCGTTCAGCGCTCTCCAGCGTGATTTGTGTTCACTTACTGCGACTGCATCTCAACAGCCTCCGCACCTCGAGGGAGGGATGCAAATCCTTTGCGGGAGGTTTCAGGAATCCTGTTCTGCCGCCGTATTGAATGGTGTCCCACCCCATGCGGAACAAAACTTTCTCATGTAAATACTCACACACACCTGTTTATTATCCGTTTTCTGCAGGTATTTTCTCTCACACTGAAAGGATCACAGGAGCGATGAACAAAATGGCAGGGAATCCAGCCAAACCCATAACTCTCTTTAATTCCAACGGGTATTCAGAGAAATGCTTGGCAGTATTCAGCCAGCTCTATTTTTAATATCACGTTTACATGTGTAATGACCATGTGCACATAATAGCTGTCCCCCTCCCTGCTCCACCCAGCACTTTCCAGTATTGCTCACTATAGCTTCAAGCAGACATGCCTTATGGCCATTTCCAAATTTGCGATGGCATAATCCAGGGAAAGCACCTCGGCCATTACACATGCAAATGTGCTAACTATCAAGAATATTATTTTAATAGATTTTTCACAGATAGCTTCTCCTGTTTGTCCCACTTGCCATCCCAGAGGCCCATTCAGACTGGGATGCAGGGAAGGGGAGACACCAAGAGGGAGGTGGGGATCCAGCAGTCAGTGTGTTTTACTGCTGCTGGTGCTCCGCAAGCCCATCGCAGCTCGGAGCTTCGCAGGCAGGCAGGCAAACCAGGGCAGTCACCCGGCCACCACTGGCAGGTGGCTTTGCTGTGAGATAAAACACCTGGAATCATGGCTGGGCTGGCCCAAACCTGAGCACAGGGGGCCCAAACGTTTAGCTCATCGTTGGTCAAAACTCCCCTTGATTTCTGGCTGCCTGGAGTGGCGGGCAGCAGTCAGCCGCAGCAGCCAGCTCGTACGGCCATCCTCCCTTCCCAGCTATTTCCAGTGCTGCAGTCATCTTTTCAGATCTGCTCCTGCAGGGATCTTGCAGATGCGGCTTTCAGCACAAACACAATACAAGCTCCCTTAGCAGCAGCAGCAAATTATACATGAGCGATGGTCAAAACCCTGGGGTCCTGTGCAGTACAGAACTTCCACTGAAAAACCATCAGAGCATGATGAAAAGCAGGATTTAGCATCGCTAAGGACATCTGTAGCAACAACACTTTCCAAACCTGTAGCTGCAAACTTTGCTGGGAACATTATTCGTTAAGCTGTGGTCAGTGCAGGAAATCAATTCTGGACATCTTAATAGAAACAACTGTTTACTGTGCTTGCTTCTTAACGAGGTCTCCTGGGATTCAAGCGTATAAGGAGTGGCCACCTCGCTCCCCATGGCAGCAAGAGTAGCATGGTGCCCATCCTGCTGCAAAGCGCAGGGCTCCACCCGCCTGGAAAAAATCAGGATCTGCCTTTATTTTGGTTGCTGCTGCCAGGGCTGGAGAAGCTGAGGGTGCAACAGTGCCACTGAGTTGGGCTGCAGAGGTGGGAAAGGCAGTGGGGACACGCACCCCACTGTCCGGGCACATTGCATCAGGCCACTGAGCATGGGACCCCTGACCTGTGTGTGACCTGTACCCATCCCGCATGCCACCTGCACATCATAAACACTCCATTTAAAATATAAAGTCATCCGTTTTCACTCCAAAAGAGGCACGTCCTTTGCTGTAACCCATGCTGCTACCCATGTAGCCATGAACACACAGCACCCCAATGCTGCATTATTCTGTGGTAAACTAAGCTGTTAGGACTGACATTAGTTTTAAGCTCTCGATGCATCATTCGTGTCCTTACGTATTATTAACCTGTGCTCTAATTCCCAGTGCACCAGGTTGGAAGTGAGTAGGAGTTGGTGAGAACCTACCGCCAATTGTGTTTATTTTTCCCACAAGAGGGGAAATGTCCTGGCCATTCTCCTGAATTAAAAATTGGTTTTCTGTTTCTTTCTGAGCCAGGATGATATGATGGAAGGATGAAGCAGTGGAATAGAAAACACCAAACTGTTAGCGTAGCTGTAGGAGAGTTTCTTCATTATCTTGTTGTGCAGTGCCTGGCTGTGAGGACCGCTGGCCTGTAAGCACGATGGCAATGCAGGTCAGCCTCAGCGTCACAGCGATGGGAAATAGCACGGGAGAAAGGAGAACAAGCAAACAGCTAAAGTGACCACGCTTGTTCTGTTCACCGTGGCCGTGGGCTGCCATCTTCCACATGCTGGCCACACATTTATAATGTGATTGCTTTGGCCCGCGATTTCTTTAGGGAATGAATTCCAATTTCCATAACAGATTCAGCCCTTGAGAAGCGTGATGCTGGTCTAGAGCACTCTGTAAATAATAGCTGTCTCACTGACCGGTTACACTGTACACAGCCCTATTTTATCACCAGGCGGCTGATGAAGAAGATGATCGTATTTTTATCATCTGTTCTGCATTGCCCATGAAAAGCTTGTTTAGCCCGTACTCCTCTTTCCGAGTACATCTTCACAAAAGGAGACGTTCTGCGGGTGGGATCGTTCACATAACCATTGTTAATGGAGAGGAGCGGAGGGTTTCCCAGTCTCTCTGGAAGCAAATGGAAAGATGGCATGGCAACTACCTGCTACCAAACCACTGCTCATCAGCGCTTCCAAAGAGCTGCCTCACTAGAGCAAGGCCTGAGCTGTCAAGTGCCAAGAGATATCGCTGACCCTGTGATTTTCTAGAAATTTTTGTCGGTAACTTCTGTTGTTGTGTCACTCAAGGTACTCAGGAACATTTTGATATGGCCTAACCTGGTATTATCCTCCAAGGGCAGGGTACAGGAAATGAAAATGACAATTACCCACTATTTAATTACACTGTCCATTAGTTAAGTCTTTTCTTCCCATGCACAAAAAGACTTCACCCAACATGAATCCCTGCTCTACACCTCCACAGAAGTGTGAAAGTGGCCAACAGCTTGACTAGGTCCAGCCACACATCCTGACATCTGCAGGTGGACCCCACCAAACAACCTCCAGCTGCGCTGCCTTGTCCTCGGCAATGCAAAGCTCCTTCCTCCTCATAGCAGCTCGTCCCTCACCTCTGAGCACAAGTGGAGTGAGACCTTGGGGGTTCAAGCAGAGCACGCGTGGGGTAGAGCGACCCACCCCAGAGGTTTCCCCTTCGTCAGGAGGTCACCAGTAGACATCTCTTCACCCGGGAGGGCCCGTGCTTGGACAGCACCAGCAGAACTTGTGCCGGAGTGCTGCAGCATTTCATACTAGAAAAAAAAGTGGCTTTTTTTTTTTCAAGTAGAAAAATAGCCTTAGGGAAAAGCGGCAACTCAAAGCGTGCTCGTTCCTCCCCCTACAACTTTAAAATAATAACAAGGCTGCATTTTTGTGGGCAAACAGGAGCTGCCTCAATGCAAAGAGCATGGAAGAAGTGTGTGTCAGGAGACCTGGGCCAGATCCTTTGATGTGCTGGGCTCTGGAGGGGCCAGGATTGCTCAGTAGCTTTCCGTGTTCCCCCGGCTCCAGTGCCACCAGGGCCTGCCCGACTCTCTGAGCAGAGGGGGAAGCTGGGGAAAGCACGAGATGCTTTTTGCGCGGAAGAAGCCTAGTAACCTGTGGAATTACTAACAGCTTTGTGCTACCCAAGCCACAAAGCAGACTCAGAGGGGACCAAAGAAACCTAACTCTAAATATTTTCCCAATTAAACTGGAAGCTCTTCAACTTCCTTTTCATGTATTCATATAGGGCAAGATGCACATCCCTTGATTTCAGCCATCAAACATGTGGATACCTCATCTAAATACTTTTGGAGAGGGAGAAACAGGATGAAGATTTTAGCTATGATTTAAGAATATAAATTAACATGTGGGTGCTGTGGATTGTGAGGGCTTGGGGTTTGCTGCCGTGACCCACGTGGAGCAGGGATGTTAATGTGCATCTGAGACAACCGTATCATTTCGAATCAACATACTGTTGGCTAAAATGGGCACTGCCAAAGCAGTGCTGCCATAAATTTTTAAGAATTTTTTTTTGCTTGTTGCACTAAAAATTTTGAAAGAAAAACATGACTTTGCTCTTTGAGAGAGGCTCTCAGAAAACTGAATTTTGCTCTCTCTTCTGTGGGCTTTACTATGCAAACTGTCTTACTAAAAGGACCATTTATGAAGAAAGGCAACAGAACTGTGCTTTTCATTTAGAGGGAGACAAGGCGTCCTCTACATTGTATGGGAAATATCATTTTCAGCCCAATGAAAGTATCTCTTTGTAAACCTTCAGAGCCAAAAACAATTAAATGAAAAACTTAAGAAGTCCCTGAATATAAAGACCCAAAACACTTTCTTAGCTAATAAGACCTCTAAAACAAAATAGATTTGAAAGGAGCATCCTGTTAACCATTGTAACAAGGCTAGATGAAAGACTGCTACTTTTTTGGCTCTGACGTTTCTGTTGTGTCAGATTAAGCATTTCACAACAATTTAAAATATAATTAAAATTTTGAGTCCTCAGGATGGGACGGAATAATTATAATTACTTATTGTGAAAAAGGGCGTGAAAAAAATCTTATGACTTGTTCTTAATAATCCAACTCACACTTTATTACAGTCCCTGCAATACTTAATTTGTGAAACCGGTGTAATTGTATTTGCAAGATGCACGGTTGTGATGGTGTGAGGAAAGCAAGCAGCCTGCGAGCCCGCTGGACGAGGAGCGTGCTGCCCAGCCTCCCACCCTGACTGCAGTGAAATCACCAGCAAAGCAAAATAAATTGCTTTTGCTTAGCAGGAACAACACTCTGATCTCACCCTCCAAATAGAGAATTTCCTGCTCCTGCTGCTCTGACTCAGCAGCTTGCTCAGAGCAACAGGAAGAAAACACAGAGGAAGAGGTCAGGGAGGAAGGCAGAGGTGGGAGCCTGGCACTCGCCCGTCCTCTCCTGCTGGTCCTCCTGCCGCGGCCTCGCAAGCCCTGCTGCTCTGGTGCTCGGGGCTGGACCTGGGTCACCGTGCCGGAGTCCATCCGTAACCCTGGTGTGGTTTCCCTGCGCAGCCGCAGCACTCCCTGCCTCCTGCCTCTCCCCAGGTCCACTCCGCAGAGTCTTTACTGGAAGGGTCCCTACGACACCAAAATATTTGGGTGTGGATGGAAGGATCCTACCTGGTTTTACCAGCTGGTAAGCACCATCCACAACCGTAGACATAACAGACACGAGGAATTCAGCATGGCTCCTGTAGGCCCATCTCCTTCCCACTGACACACTAAACCTCCTCATTAAGATGGATAAAAGGATGGCACTAGAGGCATGGAGGGGAAGAGGAATGGCGAGCCAAGCTGTGGCTATTCCCTTCCCTTTGCATCCAGAACAGCTATGCAAGCCCAGCCTGCAAACAGCAAGGCAATGAATCACCCCACTACGCTAGATGTGGCTCTCTCATCACTTTTATGCTGATGCCATGGATGCTAGCAAGGTTCCTCCTGATTTACAGCAGCCTGAGACAAACAGGAGCATGTGAGGCTCATGAAGCAGAGCCGTGTGATTGCAATGCAGCTTCCCAAAAAGCAAGACATGGAGGTGAAGATGTGACTGGGAACAGTGTAGCAGAGCCCTCAAGATCTCGGTTGGTGTTGGACAGAAGCTGGACTAGAACAAACAAGTCTGAGCAAAGACCACCTGCTATTATATTGCTTACTTAAATGTTGATTAAATATTACCTTTTCCATTTGTATTTGTCCAAGGCACCAAATGACTATACTGCTGGTGGTATTCAAAGACTACCTGCAGACTGATCTGCAGCTCGTGATGCCAGGCTTCTCCCCAGTGGTATGCTGCACTCAGTACGAGCAAAGCAGTAGTGGTGGGACCCACCAAAACCTTCCCAGATGAGCATTTCACTTGGATAGTTATTTATGGAGTGACTCACGAAGAACAAATAAAGACGGAAGGGAATTAAATGTTCTCTGTTTTTCTGTGATTGAGTCAGTAACCCACAGGGTGAGAAACCCAGGCACGAAGCTCCGGCACTCTCTAGTGAAAGCAGGGCTGTCCCTGCAGGCAGGCGGCGTAAGGCTGGTTTGCCCCACAGCTCCTGTATTAAGTGGACTTCGCAGATGGATATCCTAAAATAGCAGTCCCAGCTTTTGCCCTGAGCTTCTAGAAATGCTGCCTCTGTGCTGCTACATTAACTAGAGCCAGGGTGCTGGCCCAAATACTGTCAGGCAGGTGTCCACCCGCTGGTGTGCTCATGGCAAGGAGCCATGGTCCCTCGGAGGCAGCCTGGAAGGGACCACCTTGTCCTCGAGATGTTAACTCTGCCCCCAAGCCAGAGACCCCTTTGGTGCAGGGTGGTGGCAGGGATGGAGGCTTTTGCAGAGCTGGGACAGGACGCGGTGCCACCTGCACCCCTGAATTCAGCCTGGGAGCCACCTCCCCTTCACCGGGGAAAGCACCGCTCGGGGGGCTCCCGGGGCTGCTGGGGTTTGCTTATGGTAGAGCCCCATGGGCAACTCCAGCAGCTGGCCCTAATGCTCACCTGCAACTCCTGCACAGCCCTCATCTGTAGCAGCCATCAGCTGCGGCCCAAAAGTATTCATTAACAGAAAAAATAAATTGTATGTATATTAACTACCTAGATAGATTATGCGAGTCAGTGCGATGGCATTGCTAACCCACACTGTCATCATCTACTGCACCTACCCCTGCCTACCGTATCCCTCCCAGTCCTGGACTTTGCTCTCGGGAAGTTGTGTGCCTAATACAGTGTGTTTGCCCATGCAATAAGGAAATAGCGTTACAATTTTGTTTTCCTTCTTTTCCTTTTTTTAGCAGCCCCATGTAATGGGGTTGACAACAGGTTGATTGCAGCTGATGTAAAATTTCCAGAAGTTTCATTCTGCTCTGCAGTACATGTGTGTAGGGGATTTGAATTTTGTTTAGTACTCACTCACATGGGTACCGGGAAAATAACCCAGTGGATCTTGCTGCTTAAACTATGGAAATGGAAAAAAACCTCTTTCTGCATGTGTATGGCCATTTTCTGTCATGCCCAGATCCAGCTGTATGCAATCCAAATATATTCTGTTATTAAAATCACTTTGCCTGATAATGTATTTGTAGACTTAACACTTGTACCCAGTGCAGAACTGAGTAGCCTGCTTTCTTTCAGAGGCGGGGTGTTTGGCAGAAGTTTGGCAGCTGCCTCCAGCTGTGGAGCTCTTTCTCTCACCAGGTGCAGATGGCAGCAAATCTCCTTCCTCCGAGCTAAAATGCAAATTCCAGCCCTTTCCAAGCTAGTGCACTGGAAAGTAACCGCTCTCTTTCATAATAAAACTCGAATATGCTGCCAGGCACATCCTCAGGAAAGGGCAGAGGGAAGGGAAGAGGGAGAGACTGAGGTGCATCCATCCTGTAGCAGATAGGGCAAGGGAGAAAGCTTGGGCACTGGTGTAGATCGTTAAAAATGCAGTAAAGGGGGGATCATGGGGTTTGCAACAATTAGATTAAAGAGGGATTTAACATACTTTAAAAGGACACTGTCAATATGCAATGCTTTCCTTTTCTGATTTGAATATCACTGTAGCAGCAAGGAAAGCCTGCAAACACCTTCTAAGCGGCTGGGAGAGGGGTATGGGATGCGGGATGTGGGATGCAGACGGCTCATCGCGGGGGCCAGGTGGAAGGAGCACGTTGCTGAAATCTGGGAATCACTTCAGAGACAATTTCAATCAATAGCCCTATCATCAATATCCATGTTTGCATTGGGAAAGGAGCAGGCAGGAATGGACAGGCTTAACTGTATTTTCCTATGTGTTGCTTATTTGGGATTAAAAACCATCACCCACCACACTGACATGACCCCTTTTCTCCACTGCCATCACGCACATAGACACATTGTTTGCTAATTGCAGATCGCTCACAAACATGGGGTACTAAATTTAGGTCAAAGTGGTGGTTTTTGCTTGAAAACAAAACAAAAAAAGCAAAATAATTACCGGAGTCTTGCAAGTGAATACAACAAAAAGTCAAAACAGAGGCAAAACAGCACTTTTCATCTCTAGAACTCAAGCATCTCTGCAAAGCTGCGTAGGGGTTGGTGCCTCCTCCTTGCGGAAAGGAAAACAAAGCACTCGGATCCACTCAAGAGTCCCTGGCAGAATTAGGAAGACCTTCTGCATTTCTTGCCTCTGCAGAGCCCACTGGAAAGATCTGAGATGGGGAAGTCATTTTGAGAGAGATTTTCTTCTCAGCATCATGCATTATGAAATACAATTCTTGATGTGCTTAAACGCTCTCCATGCCAACCGAAAGCAGACAGAGCCAGACCGGACCCTCAAATCCCACGACGACAATCCACGACAGGGAAGGCCCATGCAATACACCCCCCAAGCCCGCACCAGCCCTGCCATGCTGCTTCTTACCTGCTACCAAGACATGTTTTTTCCAGTTTCCACTTGGAGCTGGTGGGGATGTTGTGCAAGCCCCTGAGCTTTCCAGCAACCGCAGCAAAAGCCAACCGTAACAGCGCTCTAGGTGCTGAGATTTTGGTAAACTGCTTCAGCCTTGAACCTGAATTGTACCCGCCAAATATATCAAAAGCCCAAATCCTGTCTCGTCTTCTCCCTGTAAACACCAAGGGGAGTACTGCTTTGGGGGGATGCGGCAAATGAGCACTCGCTGCCCCTCTGGCCGCTTCCCACATGCTCCCTGACCTTCCATAGTAACTAAAGTGCTACCGGTGAAGGATGCCCACTGAGAAAGGTGCGTTGGAAATCCCACAGCAAACGCCCGCTACCGACAGCTGTGTGGCAAAAAAAAAGCTGCAGAATGACAAATGCATTTTAAGAAACAAGAGCAACATCATTGAAACTCTAAACTTCTGCATAACTGTTAGGAGTTCAGATGGGAATTTGCACTTTTGGTGTGAAGCGGCTACTCAGTGTTGCTGCAGAATAATGCGGCTGGAAAAAATTGTGTCCAAAACCCCGGCTGGCCAGAAATGTGCAGGGGAGGCATGACCTGACGTGACCAGAGCTGGATGCTTAGGAGCAGCACTGCCAGCCAGGGAAGTGGAGGAGACAGCTCTAGGAATGCTGGATCTGGGTTAAAATTTGGCAAAATCATGGCCAGCCGCAAGGACCTGCTCCTGCAGGGACCTGAGGTCAGGGTGCTCCAAGTGTGCAGGCATTTCCCTGGGAACTCAGGGGTAGCAGCTCTCGGGAAACTGAGGTATGACCCCCCCAACACCACCCTGCCACTGGAGATTTAGGAAATAGCACCAGGTACGGGGAGCATCCCACTGAATGCAGAGTGTTGGCAGCACTGGGTACCAGATCCTGCTCAGGATCCTCAGCTGATGCTCGGTGAACCGAAGGGGTGCTCACAGCATGGGCACAAGGCTGAGGGCTGCAGACTGGGATTTGCTGTGGTTTAGCCCGTAACAGAGTTTACTTTGTAAAGAGCAAAACATTTGTTTTCCTCCATAGCCTCCTAGGTCTGGGATCACACACTCCAGGTGCAACCCTGGAGTTCCTCGTTTTGCTCGCAGACTATTTTTGGTCTGCTCTGGTTTTAAGTCTTCTAAAAATGTCTTCAGTTACACATGCCTTTGAAATTTATTTATTTCCTCTATTTTCTCATCAGCTACTGGGAGGCTATATTTAAACCTCAGATACAGAATTAGCTCTTTGGCAATATTTAAATTCTTATGGGATGCGTATGGTCTGGAAAATAAAAAGTTAGGTTAATTGTTTGACCAATTCAATAAAGCAGAGCAGCATCAGACCTGCCTTATCTGACAGGGAGGGTGGTTTTTCTTTGCGTCACCTAGACAACTCTCCCTCAAACATCACTGACGTAGCCCTTTGACATCAGTGCAGGTGCTCTCTCCATGATTCCCCTATTTGCATGTCACCACCCTCTCAATCTCAAGGGCAGGAGCTGGCAGGCTGCCTGCTGCCATCGGTAGGTACTCCTGCATGGCAGGCACGACTCCCAGTCCTTAAATGTCTCCTCTGAATCAGCAGTGACCCCACGATTAGTGCTTGGGAAAGGAGCATGTTGCACCATTCCCTTCACATCAGTGGTTCCCAGATGACTCAGAAGCGGCATGAGCCGGCGCAGCGTGGTTGGAGACTCTTTGGGAGCGGTAGGGCCCTGCCCTCTCCTGCACACCCCGCTCCCATGCCTGGCTATGTAGGCTGTGCAGAGCAAGAGTTAAAGACAACCCTGAGCAGTGTAGGTCAGTCAGAAGCCCCCAGGAACCAGCACACGAGGACACGTGCAGCTGTGCCGAGGTCCCACGAAAAGGCTGAGCCTGGGGTCTTCGTGCTGGGAGCCCCTCTGACACCAGGCTCTCCTCGATGGAAAGGGGGCTCTATCAATTTTTCAAGTTAAAAAAAAAAAATTAGTCACCTTCAAAGCCCAAGGAGAGAAAGCTCCTTGAATGAAGGGGGGGGGGAAGGCAAAAAAAGGCTCATGGTAGCAAAAATGATGGAGAGACCAAGGGCGATGCACAAAGCGCAGGTAGGGGGTTCAGACAGCCCGGTGCACGGGCAACGGGATGCCTGCCATCGAAATGGCAGCACATGTGCCTGTACACCTACCCTGTAGCAAGAGAAACACAAACAAAAATGTAAAAGAAGGACAAAAAGATGCCTTGCTCTCAAACAGCGATGCTGGGCTTCTTTCTGATGGACACAAGCCCAGTGCATTGCTTCTGGATGAATGACTTGCTGTATAACCCTCCGAATAAAGCGGCTCCGTCGCTCACTAGGAGCTGCAAACCGTCCAGCACCAGCTTGTTTAACCAATGCTAGGATTTTCAGTTTCTAATTATAACCTCATTAACTAAGAAGAGCAAATAATACTTAGGCACAGTCTATAACTCCCGGGGTTAATAGGGAATTTGCAGACCAGGCATCTAGGCATTGCTGACCTTCTGTTGGAGAAGGGGATCCATGGATGAATTACCTTGCTAAGGCATCGATTACAGGGTCAGCATAATGATTTCTTACAATTTGTTTTCTACTCCTGATGTGCTCGACAACGTTTTGATACATACCTGGGGTAAGAAACCTTGATGCAGGTTACAGGAATAGCTCCAGACCTAGCTGGCTGGAGATAACTTATCATTTGAACCCTCTACCGTACACCAGAGTTTCTTAGCCACTTGCAATAAAATCTTTCTCCAACAATCTCTCTTTCTGGTCCACAGACCTTTTATTTCACAGCTTTGTCACAGCTCCTGCCTGCTTATTTTTCTGCTCATTCCTGAAGATGACACGCGGTCAATGCTGTGGGTAGGAAACACCCAGAGATCGCTCTGCTCCTCTCTTCCTCTGTGTGATCCCGATCCTGCCTGCAGGGATGCAACCTTGACACAGCTTCTGCCACCAGCGGATTTTACAGCGCGGCAACTTGAATGGCCTCAATGACTGACCTGTTGTGTTTTCTATCAATCAAAGCTCCTATGCCCCTCAAATTATGGGACACAGTTTGCTGGGAAGCACTAGCAGGAGCCTACCTGGAGGTTTTCCTCAAATCATTCTTGGTAGGAAGAACATGATCCCCACTGCTCTTTGGGTACTGACAGCTGCAAAGATGTATGTGATACGGATGGGGACGGGCTTTTCGCACACTGAGACCCCGAGGGAAATCTCCACTCAGTCCTCACGGCACTGATGATATTCCCCCCTCCTGTTGGTGCCCTGCTATTCCTGTGAGGAAGATTCGTGGCTGTTACTCTATAAAACTCCAGCCTGGCTAAGTCAGCAGCGGCCGTGTTTGTCAGCTCCGGCAGCCGCCGATGCTGCGGCCATACATCCAGCTGCACTCATAGCCGAGCTCGCTTGGAGCTCTCTCCTCATTCAAAGTTGTCACCGCAGCGTGGGCGTTGTTCTGCACTTGCAGGGATTTTATTTTGTTTCCCAGGGCTCAGGGGAGCCTTAAGGATTGGCATTTTACTCGGTACATTGTGCTGCTACCAGCCGCTTGGGTTTTGACAGACAAGCACTGGCAAATCTTGTGCTGCTCCTGCTCTTCTCTATTATTATTACAGTAAATAACCAGAGACACCCTAATTTCTCTTAAGCAGCTTTAGGCTACTGCTTCTCAGCCTTTCATCCCAATAGGCCTTGCTAATTGGTAGCCAGCGGCTGGTGGCAGGTTGAGTTGCCCTTTAATTTGACTGGAGACGCCATTGGGCAATATGAGTTTCGGAGGCCCTCAGAGGCTGAGCACAACTCGACACAGCTAATACCATCCCACGCCCGGCAGGCTGGGCCATGGGCACTCCAAAAGGCCCAGAGCAAAGCTGGCCCACGCGCATCCCCGCTGCAGCGCATGGGCTGGGGCTCTGACCTCCTCCCAGGGATGCTTGGCTGAAGGAGGACACCTACAAGGTGGACTGAGCCATTTCCCAATGAATGTAGAGCAGCACCAACCTGCCAAAAGGCCACTTGAAGCTATGTATGAAAGTGTTGAGTGAAAGAAATGTATGGTTAAAGAACCTGCCTTAATGAGCAATGGAAACTCTTTGTTCGGCGGTGAGGGTAAAAACCCTGCTAACGTTTTGCTTGCTGGATATGTGCCGGGGTGCAGGACCCTCCTGCCTGGAGCAGGGCTTGCCTGCACAGGAATCCTCCCCATGCCATGGGGCTCCTTGCAAGGGTGAGGGCTGCCCAAATTGGGCCCCCCAGGCTCTGGGCGAGAGCCTCCAAGGGTTTGCTCACTGGTGAGGCACGCGTGGGGTGTCTGGCAGCGCTGTGTGTTGCGCCACAGCAGGTAACGCGGAGCTGATGTGCTGGGATCGCAATGCCCTGGAAGGCTTAGGAAAAACCCTCCCTCCTGTTTCAGAGATGGAATCTGGGAGAAATGATGGTGTTGCGTGGGTTTTCCATCCACTCCCCATCAAATGCTCTCAAAACCTTCTGCATGTCCCCATCCTTCCACATCCATCCTCCACCACAACCAACCAGCGACAAACCTTTGGCACAAGTGGAGTTTTGCTTTCTTTTCTTCTTTTTTGATGTGAAGATGGGGACACCCCGCCGTCTGAAAGGCAGACAGTGACTCCCAGCCCTTCCCACCTCCGCATGCAGGAGACAGCTGCCCTCCCTTGGAGTAGCGCTCTGCAAACAAACCACGTGAGACGGGGAGAGAGCCCACCATCCTATCAACCTGATCTCTTTCCAGGAGATTTAAGGCACCCAGCATTTTCTAAAAATGGGAATTTTTATCAGCAAATGGGGTTGTCCTGGAAGCAACTCTTTTCACCTGCGTCTTAACTCTTGCTACATCAGCAAAGCCCCTGAGATGCAGAATCATCATAAATGGCATCAAGCTTCATGGTGCCCTGGGCTACCACCTTCCCAGCCTGTGCTGCACTGGAGCTGCAGCCTCTGCTTTCCTTTCCCCTTCCCTCTTCCCCCTTCTTGGTTTTCAGTCTGCCACCAGTCCTGTGCTTGGTTTTCAGTCAAACAGAGACTTTCCCCAGGTGGAGGGGAGGGAAAGGCACCTCTGGCCTCAGGATGGGGAAGCCTGGTAAGATGTATAAATCAGGGGAGAGGAACAGGTGAATTCACACTGGGTCTGTTATCACTGACCGCATTCTCGCTGGGGAAGGTAACACGTGTGAGGACCCACAGCCCAAAAGATGCTGTACCGCAAGCTGGATCCCTGTGTGGGGAGACGAGGCATCAGAGAACGGTTGAGGCAGCCTGATGGGACCAGCTAAGGCCATCCGAAAGGCTGACATTTTATTTCATTTTTATATTTATGTGGTATTGCCTGCCTTTATTTCTCTGCTGCCAGTCAAAATCAAAATGCCATTTATTTCCTACAGAATTAGCACTCAATAGAGCACTGGCACCACCACAGCAGCAAGTGTCTGGCCGAGGAGGGTTTGCTGAGGGATGCTGTCCTGCTGTGCCGCCCTGGCAGGGACATATCTCCCGGATGGAGAAAACCAAGGGAGCATTTGCTTTGTGCCATAGAGATGCCCCAGGCACAGGGAAAGGTGGGTGAGTCTGCACATCTTCCACTTGCCTTCCTGCAACTCCTCAGGAGAGGGGAAGGCAGAAGGCAAAGGTTCTTCTGCATTTATGTTCTTGGTTATCAAAGGGAGACAGAGCACCTTTGATCCCAAATCTCCGTGGCTGTCACTTCGCACCTCCCAGCGCTCACTGCTACGGCTGGGAGGGATGGATCCTTCCGGCTCCAGGGACCGGGGAGAGGGAAGGACTGAAGTGGCTGCTCCCTCCAGGCCACTGCACCAGAGCTCCTCTGGTGCTCGGAAAGCACAGGGGACTGTGCTTGGGAAGCACCCATTGAATCCCATGTCTTCCTTGCCTCTTGGTTAATAGTGCGATGGGGGAATTAAATGAGGCAAGGGATCCTCTAAAGCATTTGTGTTGTGTTTTGTCCTTCCGTATATTATGAATCACACGTTTTGTGACAGGAGTTAGCATGCCAGATTGCTTTTACAAATAATTATGCACGATATGCTCCTTCAGCCATCCCTCCAGTGACTCACCAGCAGGTAAAGCTTTCAACAGGGGAAAAAAACATCCTCTGTCACGTTTCCATGGACTCTGTGCAGCCACCAAACAAACATCAAGTCTAGCCTCTTTGTACTGCTGTCTGGCTGCTGAATCCCACATCAGCTGCAATGAAAGGAGTTTCGTGCAGAAGAAAGCCTGCAGAAGATGATTTGCTTTGGAGCGAAGTGGGGATTTCAGTGGTTTTGGTGTTGTCTCCCATTCCTTCCTTTGCTTTGTCATTCTGAGCCACCAGGTCTACCAACTGAGACCCACTGAGAGAAAGAAAATAATCTTCAGGGTGGGGCAAAACTTCATAGCTGGCTTTGTGGTGTAATGTCAGGTACCAGGGATGGCCCTGCCAACAAAGAGCATCAGAAATGGTGGATCTCTTCCCCATCTCCCTCCCCACCTGCGACTGCTGGGAAGAGCCAAGACCCCAGTCAGCACTGGGGGAGCCCCAGCCATGCTGCTGGAGCTGGGAGCTGGGCGCTCACCTGGCTGTGTTTGCAAAGCAAGGTTGTGCGTAGCAGGGGAGTTGACGCCCAGGCAGCCTGTCTTTTGTTTTCAGAGAGTATGGTTTGGGGGCAGCAGGATTAAAGTTTAATTAAGCAGTGCCTCAGAGAAGAAAGTCCCACCTAGAAACTTGCTGTCAGAGGTGGTTTCACGGGAGCCCAAGCACATGATCTCCTTTTAAGCATCTTTATTTTTGCATGGCTAATGAACATGATACTTCACAGATAAGCAGATTCCCGCCGGGAGGGATTGCAATATGAACTGTTTGCGGTGGCTGCTGGCAACAGTGCTGCAAAAGGGGGTGGCAGAGGCTCAGGCACCCAAAGCCAGTGGGTCGCGTCCTGCCTTGGGGTCATGGAGCCTGCTGGCTTCTCCATCCCACCCTCCTCTCGCGGGGCTGATGACACCATGGGGTGAGGTCGGGGCCATCAAGCCCCAGCCCCTACAGCCACCACATGCCCAGAAACATCCCCTGTCCACCCTGGGTTCCCATTGCCCACCGGACCCCAGATGGCTTTGGTAGCACCTCCCAGATGCCAAGGGCTGGAGAAAGTGGCCACCAGGTCCGGTGACTGGACCAGGAGGTCCTGCAGGTAGAGTGGCAGATTTCCATAGGAAACCAGAGCAACAAATCATTAGGAAAGCGAATGAGCCAAAGCCAGTCCTTCTTCTTTATTCAGTAATGGTACGCAGGCATAGAACAACGATGGGGCCAAATGTCTCCAAGTTGTTTGGGTGCATAAATCCCTTTTTCTTATTAATGGGAGCAAAATGTCTGATGGCTTTGAAAATCTGGGCTATGGTATGTCTGGTTACAAGACCCCATTCTCTCGATCACCAGGAAAATCCAGTGCAGAGATCCAAATGTGGGAGGATCAGGAGCAAATTGAGAGACAGGAGACTTTGGGAAAAATGCAGGACTTGGAAGAAAAAAAACCCTGTTTAATTCGTATTTTTTCTGATATGCAAAACTGGATACTTGGAGAATAAATGTAGAAGAAACATTCTTGAAAATTAATTTTGCTGTGAGTGAACAGTGAAGCAAGGTTAGAGAGACGTTTAACATGACATTACTTCTGCTATTCTCAGCTCTTCAGAATGCTTTCTATAACTAAAGTATTTCAAATAAAGGTTTTTTATTTCGAAAATGAATGGTATTAAGCAATTAAAATGCTTACAGACTCTAGGTTTCAATAGTGTGTGCCTAATTTAGCGCTGGTCTTGACTGCAGTGTTGTGTTAGCTACCTTGCAGAGACTATGGAGAGAGAGAACAAATGTTCATTTTTCAAGCCTTTGCTCTATTCTGTTAAGTCACTGTTGCTGTCCCATTGCTGAGCCGTAGGATACAGCCTTCTTTCTTGTTTAAAAGACAGCTAGATGGCTGCTTTTAATTTTCAGCATTTTATTTTTCCTCAAGTTAGAAATATATTAGTGGGCAACACAAGCATAAGACCTTCAGTATGTAGTGATGAACTCTCACCATTTGAAAGTAAAAAATTCGTACTCTGCTTTGTAAATGTACCCCTGAGCTCCTTTGCTGTGCTAACTGCATAAAACATTTTTCACCCTTAAAGAATTAAAAAAGAATAATTCTGATAAGCTGTATAACTGCTGAAATTATTTGCATTTTCCCAAATTTGGTGTTTTTTTAGAAAAACATTTTTTCCATTTGAGCATTCAAAGCTTCCAGAAGTTTTCCATCACTAGGCAGAACACGATTTCCCTGTCAGACCCCCTGCATCACGTATTTGTGACACCTGCCAGACGTGATGTCTTTAGCACCAATGGCCCCAAACCAACCCTGCTCATGAAGCCAGGTGAGTATTTCATCCGGTTCCTGTCTCCTTACCCCACAGCCTCAACACACCCCTGCCGGCTTCACCAAGACCACCTCCCTCCATCCCTGGGCCCTTTGGGAAGGGATTTGGTGTCAGCACAGGGTGCTGGCTGCCCTCCTCTCCCATGAAACCCAGCTGGAAAGCAGGATCCTCAGCCCCACTGAGAAATGCCGTGTTGCATGGGAGGGTTAAAAGGGGCTTGCTCCCTCTGACTGATTGTACCGCAGGCTTTTTGGATAAAAAACAGTCACCCTGTGGAGCTATTTTGCAAAATTTTAGTAGACGAGACCATATTGCAGTGAATGCCATGCCTTCCCCAGAAAAGGATGGGAAAGTCATCCTCGTTTCCATGGATACCATGTAACGGGAACTGAAAACGAAGCTGAAGCTGTACTTTCTGATATGGCTCCCTGAGCCTCTCCTGTGTCCCCGTGCACAGGGAAGGGACAAACAGCCCCTGCGGCCTGAGGGGTCCCACGCCACGGCCTCGCCGCCCACATCTAGCCTCAGAGGATCGCCAGGAAAAAATCCACATTTGTGGCGGAGCGGGACTGGAAACTTTGTCAAGGCACCTTCTCCTCGTCGTATGGAAACCCCAAGGGCCAGGGAGGCTGAGCAGCACAGGGCTCTGCTTTCTCCCCTCCCAATTAAATCTGGACGAGTACATGTTTTATATATGACCTTGACAAGCTGTTTGATCAAATAGACTTTTATTTCATCTGTCCATAAATGTCAGTATTATGTGGCATATTGAAAAAACCCCACAATAAACAAAACAATAGATAAGAATTTGTGGGCATCGCATAACTAGTGGTGCTCCGTCTGTTGCCAGCAACATAAATCTCCAGCTGTTAGGCTCTGTGCGATCCATCACGGTGGCACCAGCCGCGGTGAATTGCATCTCCCCTTACATTGCTGTAGGCACAACCACGTGCCTTTGATTCTCATCCCCGGTGCTGCTACTGCAGCGGGCAGGAGGGAAATCAGACTGGCGCCAAAGCACTTGTGAGTGCCGTGCAGCTCAGCTCTGAGCTTCACCTTCCGCTGCAGATGCAAGAATCAGGCTCCTTACCCACTGGAAAAGGCCAGCGTCCAACATTCCCTGCTTTACGCTCCCTTGCACTTGCTCACTTGCAGTTCCCGAGCATGACCCACACTTTTAAGAAGCCATGCTCTGTCCTGTTGTTCTTTTCCAGGCTGCTTGCCTCTCTTTTCTTTCTCCTTCAAGAAGATGCAGAGCATCAAGACGATGCTCCACCTGCATTGCTCCAACCTTGATGCTGATGGGTACAGCAAAGGGATGGTTGCCTATTTTATGCTTCAGGGTCCTTGTTCAGACTCCATCCCAGAGATATTTCTTGCAGTGGTGTTACAAAACATTTCCCAAACAGGCATGCCTCACTATTCATCAACGCGTCTCTCGCAGAGGTGTTCGGAGAACTGGAGAAGTCCCGGTTTCCGTTGTGCCGGCTGCTGGCTGCTGGCTGCTGGCTGCCGGCTGCAGAGCTAAACCTGCTGTCGCCCTGCTCTGAGCACATGTTGGCCAATGCCACTGTCTTCCCAGCACTGCTGTGCCCTGTCTTGGTCATCTGTGATTTTATTTGCAAAATAAAATGAGAAAAGAAGGGCCATATTAATGTTAAAAAAGAGAGATGTGAATACTGATGCTACAAGAGTACTTCAGTAGTGCTTGGAAGCAGCTCTTTTGTTGGACAGAGCTTTGCTTATTCTGCTGGATGGGAAGAAGCTTTGCGAAGAGGTAGTAGGACCTCGTGGAACTTGAGCCCTGGTTCAAGCCAAGGTTTCTGCTGCAAGCCTGGCAGCTCGCCCGAGGGCTCTGCGGTCTCAGTGCTTCAGTCTGGGGGTCCCTTGGGAAATGGGAAGCCCAACAAGGACCAGACCCACAACACAACCACCACACCACTGCTTTACCCCAACGGAGGACCTGGACTTGCAGGAGATTAAAACACTTAGTGAGCAGAAATCAGCACGAGGAAGGGAAACAGAGTTAACTGAATATTCAAGATAGCATCAGTATAAAGTGCGGCTTGCCGAGATTTTCTTTCAATATTATCTACTGTCATTTAGTAATTGTATGTACACACACGCATGCACGAAATACAAAGTGTTGGGATGCAAAGTTTTCCTGGCATGGGCTTCGACAGATGCATTACTCATGGAGGGAAGAGGCGCAAGTAAGCTGTTCGGATCATCCCTCACAAGTGCCAATAAAATCTTTATACCATGCCATTAAGCATTCATGATGCACCATCTGGACTGCAGAAAAGCTAATTTTGGAATATTTTAAACACCGCAGTTTATAAACTCCGGGTGCATTAGTTACCTAGTTACCTGGAGGGCAGTTTTGCAGAGAGAAACAGTAAAACGCACATGGGTGGAGCGCTGCGAAACAAACTGTATCCACAACCGTGCGGTTTCTGAGTCCTCCGTCCTGGGCTCACGCAAAGCCCCTAAGGGCTCTGTCATGCGCCGGGAAGCTGCAGATTGTCCCGTTCCCAGGCGTTAAGTGCTCCTTTTCCAGTCAAACAAACACTGGAATTCTTTTATTTTTTTTTACATTTAGCTGATGTTGGCCAAATTTTGCTGACTGGGACCAGTGGAGACAGAGGACGGCAGCTCCTGAATGGCAGAGAAGAAGAGGAGGAGGAGGAGGAGGAGGAGGAGGAGGAAGAAGCAGCTGGCAGGTGGATGGGGTTGTCTATGCAATTGGCGGCTCTTTGAACTGGTTTGGGGCTTGGCAGGCTCTGGTATGTTGCTGGCTGCAGGCCAGCGCTGTGGTCACGGTTATTTATTCCTCCTTTGCCTTCACAGTTGATCCTAATCACCGTGCGTACAGCCCGCGCCGCCCCGCGCAGGCACCGTGGTTCGTCCTCAGCCAAAACCCAGGGCTGGAAGGAGACTTTCCAGACAGGTGAGCAACCCGTGTAAGGGGGATATATTCTTCAAACCAGAAAACAGGCATTTTCCTTTTTCCCCCCTCTGAGCACAAGGGAGCACTGCAAGGAGCCCCATCTCTGCTCCCCTCCAGGGCCGCTCAGCCCCATGCCCACAGGCAGGTCCCCTCCAGCCACTGCTCTGCTTTTGTAATCAGAAAAGCTCGTGATAATCCGCCTGATTTATCTCTGCTCCAGCCAGGTAGCCTAATGCCTTCATTAGGTCCTTGTCTGCAGCTGGTTTTAATACCTAAAGGCATTTGGCTGCTCTTTCTGCTGGCTTGGACCCATTGCTACCTTAACGAGACCTGTAATTTTATGGACCCTTCCCCTCCCAGTGATGGCCATTAACACCTGCAGAGTAATAATTGTGCACACAGGCACTCACACATCTTTTTGGGAAAAAAAAAGCCACTGAAAATATGGAATGCACGTGTAAAATTGCCATGCCTCCAGAGAAGAAGTGTTTATTTTCACATATTAAATGGGTTTACTGACCAATAACATTTTGAAGAATTGTTTCTTATATTTGAGTTTAGCAAAGTTTTCTACATATTTTCATAGAAGTAGAAATATTTTAATGAAGTAGAAATAGTTGTCCAGCTAAAATGTTATGCCTTTCTCTTTTCCTAGCTTCTTTGCAACAGTGTATTTGCCTTTTTTACAATTCATACCTAAGGAAGCTCAACTCTGGCTTTAGCTGAGGAAGGCTTGAGGTTTTTATCCCGCTCTGAGCTGTTGTTTTGTGCTGACTTTTCCTTGGAAAGGAAACCTCCCTTCCACCTCAGAGACTTATTTCATGTTATAGGACTAGAAAAATGTTGCAAGGTGCTCAGCTGCTCTTGGTGCCACAGGACCTCACACGGCACAGTTCGTGTCCTCCTTGGCACACTGTCTGGTGCGGAGGGCAGGTACATGGGGCCATCGCCCCATCGGAGAGCTGGAGGGTCTGGGGTCCAGGGCAGCATCTTGCAAATCCACATAGGACAGCCTAACCACGTCCCAGGCTGTTGGGGTGGTACCTGCCATACCAAAAACTGGCTGGGATGCTACAGTGAGCCGAGCCTCCTGAGTGCGTACATATGGGTAAATATAAAAATAAACTGTCAGGAAATATAGTTGCCCAAGGTGTGTAAGGAAGCAGCAATAAGAGGCAATAAGTTGTCTCTTATTAGATCTGCTCCCATCTAGAGTTATGATTAAATCATGGATAAGTCAAAACCACCTCCTCATGAGATGTAATGTCAGGCTTCATCTGTGGATTCTTTTTTTGCCTGCACAGGCACTGATCCCCTTGGCTGGGTCCATGATGTTGGAGGAGGGTGCGCGGCACCCCGGCTCAGGCACAGACAGGTCCATGTCCAGGCTGGAGAGAACTGGGGGCAAGTCCTGTAGCGGAGGCTGGTTGGGAATACCATGAGAGACTTCAACTCAGCAAGCCAGAAATTTCATGGCAGCAACCCGTGTTTGAGCAACCACCCCAGACTGTGAGATACTCTTCAAGAAAGGAGGTGCAGCCTTATTATTTTAATGATGACAAAGGTATCCCCCATTTTCCTCTTCCCTAAACCCCCATAAGTCCCCTCAGCTCTTTTCTGCCTGCCCCAAAACACACTCACACACCCGCTTGCTCCCTATGCAGCACCAGTCACAGCCCTGTGGGCACACGTCTGTGATTTCCAGATCTGAGCATTTTTAAGGGTCTCCCTGGTGCTTCCGCTGCTTTTCCCTTCCTCTTGGAATTTGTGGAAGAAGAAGCAAAAGCAAGAAACTTGCAATCAGTATCACTAAAAAAAATACCCTAACAAAGATCGTCAGCTGGAGAATGAGATGCTTCCTGCACCAGTAGCTGCAGGCTCCTAGGGAGTGCAATCTTTCTATCAGTCTTCTCAATGGCAAATGATGCCAGTCCTCAGCCAGTGTGGGCCAAGGTGCAGGGTTTCCCCTGCCCTGAGACCTGTTGAAACACATGGCCACAGGATCCTCCACGGGCTCTTGTCCCCAAGGCCAGGCAGCTGAAAGAACCGTCCAGCAGATGATAACTGCACAAGAAAAAGCAGGGAGAGATCACTCTTTCAGAAGGTTTGCCCAAAAGGGAAACCAAGGGTGAGCGTAGGGAGGGTGTTTCTAACCATAGAATCATCGAATTCTTTAGGTTGGAAAAGACCTTTAAGATCATGGAGTCCAACCGTTAACACAGCACTGCCAAGTCCACCACTAAACCATGTCCCTAAGCGCCACATCTATCCGTCTTTTAAATACCTCCAGCGATGGAGACCCAACCACTTCCCTGGGCAGCCTGTTCCACTGCCTGACCACCCTTTCGGTGAAGAAGTTTTTCCTAATATCCAACCTAAACTTCCTCTGGTGCAGCTTGAGGCCGTTTCCTCTTGTCCTATGTCTTGTTACTCAGGAGAAGAGACCGACCCTGACCTTGCTACAGCCTCCTTTCAGGTATCTGTAAAGAGCGATAAGGTCTCCCCTCAGCCTCCTCTTCTCCAGGCTAAACAACCCCAGCTCCCTCAGCTGCTCCTCATATGACCTGTTCTCTAGACCCTCACACCAGCCTCAGTGCATTCTTTCCTGCATTGGCAAAAGGTGGGAGAAAAATTCTCTTTCTCATCGTTTCAAGAAGTTCTACTTCTAGTTATTTTGTGATGGCCCTCCTCCCATCCAGACTCCATCTTTTGCTGAGACAGGATAGATATAAATAGTTCTTTCACAGCTGAGACTTTCCAGTGACACCCAGGGATGTTCTAACCTTGCCCAGCCTGAGAAGGGCAGATCTGAGCTTGTCTACATGAGGAACCACGCTGCCATAACCACATCAGTGCAGTGAAAAGCATTAATCCTCAAGCACGGACATGCTTTGCCGAGTGCAAAGGTGCTTGAATACCAGGAGAAGATGCAGAACAGGGAATAGCTCTGCTAAAATAAATTATGTCTGTGTTTTATGCCTTGGGTGAGTAGAGGAGCCCTCAGCAGCTGCGACAGCTGGAAAAACTTGCGGATACAAAGTGGAGCAGAGACCTGGACCAGCTCACTGTGAGATCCCCACGCAACAGCATCCCGTAGCTCGTCTCTGCTTTTGAGCCATTGCCAGTGGCGGGGAATACAAAGCCACTGTGCCTGCGCTCCGACTGCACCCCGGCCTGGCAGGGGGAGGCTGCATTTCACATTCATCTTGCTCCGGTGACAGCCCTCCTCTGCTTTCATCGCCTGGGACCACAGGTATGGAGGGAGCAGATGACATAGGTCTTCAGGGTCAAGTAAATGGCTTAGGAGCTGCTGGAGCAGGAGCTGACCAAGTCTGCAAGGTTCAGAGAGTGACCTTGCAAACTAAGGCATGACAATGGGTCAAAATTTACAGTACAGAAAGTGCTTCCTCAGTTTGTGTTTTTTGTTTTTTTTTCTGGATGTGCAAATTCTGCCTAAGCAATGTGGAAGGTCTAGGGCAGAGCATTAGCACGTTGTCAGCCTAATCACACAATAAAACCTGCCACAGCACAGCCAGAATAACCATTTATGGAGTGAGGCGATGCTGAAAAAAAATGTTGTTTACAGCTTAGCGTCTCCTCTGTCTGAAAATCACCCAAAGAGAGGAAGGAACTGGGAGAGGATTCATTTGGTGATTTAATGTTTAAATAAGAGTGTGAAATCGGTATTTCTGTCTCCATTCAAGAGGATTTGGAATTTGATTCCTCCAACTCCCTGCGGCCACTGCTGGGGGATGAGCACGTAGGCTGCACCGTGCCCCAGGTGTCCCCTGAAATGGGTGCCAGCAAATGGGAAAAAAAACATGGGAAAGGGGTGCCGTCACACTTATAGTGGCAGTGGAGAGGAGGAGAGAGGAAACCACATTTTTAATTAATTATTTCAGCAGGACCGTTTTATTAGTGACTAGATAAGGGATGTGAGTCCATCCTGTTGATGGCTTTAGCAAGAGCGGGCACAGAGAGATCCCAATTTTCATCTCCATTTCCAGCCCTCCATAGCTCCATGGACACCTGGTCTGGGGTAGGGTAGTGGCAGGGTTGCACCCATGCAGCCGTACAGCTCCCGTGGCAGTAAGGTGATACCAGCCTGGATTTTATCTGGATTTTACCTGGATTTTATAGGTGGCAGTCTGAGCCACCTATAATTTAATCCTTGCAAAATCATGAGCTAAATCAATAGTCGAAGAAATCATCTCCTGTTTATTTTGGTTAGTTGAAAGAAATTGGTACCTTCTGCCAATTACTAGAGCTAATGATATTTAGCTCCTATATGAAGAAACATTCCCCATTTCCAAAATAAATTGCACGTTCAGGCTAATTAACCTTCACATCGCCTTTGTGAGGTAAATAATTATGATCACTGCGGAGTAACAGGAAGCATTTAAAGGCAAAAAAAATTATAATTAGGAATCACAGTTATTGAAATAAGACTGTTGGGGCTTCCCATGCCACCCACAGCACTGTGCCCTTCCTGGAAAATTCCCATGTGGGTGCCCAGCTCCGCTATACATGTATCCACCCAAGTGCAAACGCTTGTTTCTCAGCAGGCTAGTTCCTTTTAACGCGCTTGTGTGCATTCTCGAGGCTGCACCTACACCAGGACCCTGGCATGGAGGCATGCCACCCCACAGCGTGGCGGTGCCCCAAAACATTCAGCCATGCTGAGCCCCACTTTTCCCTGTCCCGTTGAGCAGTCTGCACAATATAAAACGAAATATTGTTCCTCTGATTAACGTATGCTTTTCACTTCTTTTAGACCGATGAAAACAGTTGCTTGATAAATCTGACCTTGGATTTATCTGCTTTCCTATTTATCCTGCAGCTTGCTGTGTCATTTCCCTTCCATGTTATGGTGGCTGGAATACATTATTTCAAAAGTATTTTTCCTTAAAGTGCTATTTTCAATGCCACAGGCAAGAGCAAGTGTGGTCTTGGGAGCTTTCAGCAACAGTGTCTGCTCTAACATACAGCACGGCTGCTGAAATGCCACCTTCCGATCTGGAGTCATTATGATCACTCAAGCAATTTCACCTAAGAAATGCGATAAGGTTGTTATGGGCAGAGGACAGCCTGTGTCTACCGTCTCCTATTCCCCGTACCGGTGCCACCAGACATCTGAGTCCATTTTCTCTGTCCTGCTAGCTCCTGGCACATACATGGCGTGTTGCAAAGACTTCTGCTCACTGAAGGAGATGGCAGAAAGTGGATGTAGCACATCATCAGCCATCGCTTTCTGTTCCCCCTGCTGCTCTCCTCCTTGCCCTCCCTTTATACCTCCAGCACCAGGCCAGAGGATGTCCCCAGCCTCTGGCACCAGGGGGGAGCTGTTCTGGGCACCTCCTGACACCATTTTCTACAAAGATCAGTACCAACATCGAAACCTCACCAACTTTTTCCTGTCTTCCTCAGAACAGAGCAGGATTACTCAAATAAGCTTATTCCAAAAGTCTGCAGAAGGGCAATCCTAGCATCAGATGATACATGAAGAAGCAGACCGCTGCATGAGAAAGTACCAACATAATGATGGAAGATTTTTGAGCTGCCCCACAGAATTCTTCAGTAGGGATTTTTAGTTGTTGCTGACTTTCTAAAGACTTTCCTATGGGGGATAGCAGGGTGTTTTGCTGGATCGGTATGCCAGTATGTAACAAAAATAATGAGAAGCAATTCAGTACAACCACACAATCCACAGAGTGCAGAACTGGGCATGATCCAGACCTCCATACCGGGACAGCACGGCTGTGCATTAGCAGCAGTGGCACCTGGGTGAGACAAGAACATATCCAGGGCGGTGCGGGTCAGGAAGAGGTTAAACAATGCGTGGGAAGAGATGACCTGAAGGCTGGAGGACGTGGTTATTGCTCTGGGGCATGGACAGGAGCACTTCCAGCAGAAGCCCTTTAATGTGATAGGAGACAGGAGCAGACTTAGGTCTCGCTCTGCTTCTGCTGAGGAGAGGTTAAGGTAGGCACCAAACAGAAGAGATTTAGTTAATTAATTCCAAAAAGTGAATTAACACTATGGCTTCATCGGAGCTTTCTGGAAGCACCAAAGCAGCCACATGCTCCCTGCGATGCCACCGTTCTTCCTTGGCAAGATGGCCTTTTCTGGCAACAGCAAACTTCATGTCCACCAATGGCTTTGTCCTCAAAGATGCTTCCTGAGCTCAGAAAAGCACTGACTGACATGGGCTTCAGGAGGGGACCTCCCAGACTACGCATGCTGCATTGAGCTGGAGGCACAAGCCTTCCCCATCCAGACATGTATGGACTCCCAGCAAGAGCCCACAACGTCGTCTTTCCTACAAATGAGACAGACAGTTCTGTGCATGCTAGCTTTTAAAAGCACTGTGCATGTCTGATTGCAAGGACCAGCCTGAGAGCTGCTCTGGAGAGGGTGATTTATGAAACCCCCATAGGGACAGAGAGTATTTGGGAAACAGAAAGCTAAAAGCCATTATCTATATGCCTAATGCCTTTACTTAGGAGGCAGTTTCCCTTCTTCCGATGCTATTAGCTTCCAGGTAACACTGGGAGGATAAGACCCCTTTTCACGTGGGGTAATTAATCAGAATACCCAAATAAGCACGTGAAAGCACACAAAGCATGAGAAAAAATAACCCCTCCCACACACACACATCCCTGCTTTCTCCTTGCCCAGGAGGAAATACCACCTTGGATCAGAGGGCAGATTCAGTAGTTATAACTAGAAGTCTTTTCTTCATGAGTAAACTAATTTTTTTCTGATTCTGTTTTTGTCTTTAATGCTACCTTTGCATTAACGCAGAAACTACCTTTGCTAGCCTTTTGTTGGCAAGAGATAAGATGCAACATATAGGAACACCTTAGAACTTGCAGGTTTGGGGGGGAGAGGTGATATTTGAGTTAAAATTGATAAAGACGAGTAAGTGACTAAAAGGAGCAGCCTGCATTGTAGCAGCTGTTAGGCAGAGCATTTTGAGCCATGACTGGGGAGAGAGCAGCATCCATCTCTTCAGCCTTCAGTCTCCCCAATGAGTTCACCAGCAGCGAAATTGTCTTAGGACACCCAACCCCAACACAGTGTATGTAGTCTCAGGAAAAGCAGCTCTCCTTCAAAAGCCCTAAATGTTTTGCTCTGGGGTTTCCACAAGTGATTTTCTGTGGCTGTATTCACGTGTCTTCTGCAGGTTCTGCAGTTCACCCATGGGGAAGTGTTTGCAGTGGTGAGATGTCCAGGCTCGGTCCTGCACCATCCCTACCCCAGGGCATGGTGCTCCACCGCAGGTTGCGCTGCACATGGCCGTGCCCAGAAGTACCTGCTTTTGGTCCCAGGCAACAAATCCTAAAGTGCAAGTAACCCCTGTGAGACGAATAAAAACTGGTTGCAGGAAGATAGATTATTCACTAACCAGCGCGGTGGTGGTTTTACATTAATAAGTAATAGGACATTAGCTGGTGGAGGAACTCTCTTCTACTTTAATGGAATAATATTGGTGTTTTAATAGGTAGAAAGCCCCACTTACCCAGGGAGGCTGCAGATGGAAGCTCCAGCTCCTTGCTTTCCCTTGGCTCAGAAGTTGTTTCCCCCTGAGCTCAATGGGAAGACATCACAACGGCATGAAAACACCAACACTGCTGAGATCGCACCCAGGAACTTGCACATCCTCTTGGCTACCCCGTAGCTGTAGTTCATTGAAAGACAGAGTGGCACCATGCATGTGGGGGAAAGGGGATGCCAAAACCTCACCTGCACACTTTAGGGCGGTAGTTGGAAAAGCGTGAGGAAACTAAGCTAGCATCACCTGACAGCAGCAGTCCCGGCTAGAAAGCTGGATTTGACACGTAGCCTTACCAAAGCACTTGCAAGCACTGTTTGGCATCCTCACAAGCAGCACTGGACATTTCTACAGGACACGTGGCCAAAATTGTAAATGGAAGGAGTTTTCCACAGCACATTATATGGAGTGGACAAACCCCCTGAGTAGCCCCGTCGCCTACACTGCTCTCTGTGGGGTGCGTGTTTCTGCCTACGTTAGTGGCACCCGATGGGACACGTGTGAGGACACACACCCAACACCAACCTCACCATCTCAGCCAACAGAAACCACTAATAAAACAAAATAAATTTAAAATGGCTACCTGGGCCCTAATTTATAAAAGGAAAAATGCCCCTTTTCACGCCAAAGGGCTTAAAAAATGAGCGTGGATTTATCAAGGCGGTTCTCTTCCATGAGGTTTCAAGGATAATTATAATGATCTTAGTTCTTAATTCATGTTTTAATAATCGGTATTTAATGATCACTGGGAGCAAAAAGCTAACTGAAAATCATATGAATTGTGGTTGAAAAGTTATGATACATGTCTGAACAATCTGGTTCTACTGACTTGCACTATTTCTTGGAAGAGCATTAAATACTAACACAAAAACTTGGTGGTTTAGTTCAATTTTATGTCTCAGACCAGACTGCTGATTTTGATATCTACACTTATAAAGATTGTATCCCCTAAATCAAATGTCTAAAAATAAAAAAAAGAGAGGACTAATGGAAATTTAGTAAACCCAAGACTTTTAGGGGAAGTTAATTTTTTGGATGCTAAAATGTGTTATTGCTGTTTCACCCACTGCTGGAAGACGTTATGAAGGGGAGGCAGGAGGGAGCTGCTCCTTCCCCAGCTTATCCCCACAGCGTAACTGGGGTTTGCCAAAACCAGACCCCACTTACACAGACACAGTTTTGTAATTCATATAGCATAGAGTGGCAAAGAAAAAATGCACAGCTGCTTAGTAAAGCTGAGATTTATCCTCCCCTTTTAACATTTCATGTTAGCTCACAGGTACAGCAGCACTCCTGTGGCTGCTGTGCTGTGCGGTGCAGGGAGGATGGGCAGAGCCTTCTGAGGACAAATATTATTAAAAATACATCTGACCTGCAATCTCTGCATCCAGAACTGAATCCAAACTTGCCAAAAGTTCAAGGATGCTCGGATCAGAGGTTTTGGTTCAGGCACATCTCTGGAGACCTTAGAAACCCATTTACTCTGCGAAGAGAAAAACAGGAAGCAGAGACCATTTCAGCCCCCGGGGCCTTTCCTCCAGCTGAGCTGGCATGGTCCGGGAGAGATTATTTCGGTTGCAGGCACAAACAGTAGGAACTTTCCTCTGCTGTTTGGTTACGGCTTCATCCGTGGAGTATTAACCCCCTGACAGGAGGCAGCGCCTGCTCGCAGGCTGTTTCCCAGCCAAGCTGGTGGAAACCAAGGGGCTGGATCAATGATGTCTCTGGTTCGTTGGCACTCAGAGGTAGCTTGCTTGGAGCATCCTTTCTGTGCTGAGGTTATCACCTGTGCTAAGCAAACAACTGAATGTTTTTTTAAGAGGAGAACTAGGTCTTGGTTTGGCCTGTTACTGGCTCTTGTGTCTTGGCTTCCAGGTGGCTTTCATGTTCAGGTGCTTGGGGTTTATCAGAAGAAAACCCACAAAATAGGACACCAAAGTGTTTTTCAAAAGGGAATTTGTAAAATCCATATGTTTGTCAAAATTGCACGTGTGGTCTAGAAACCACGGCACGCAACCTGGGTAGCTAATCAGCAAAGCTGTAGTTGCAAACCCTTGCATCAGGCAGCTGAGTCACAAGATAAAGTGGGAGAATTGGGGATGAACAGCAAGAAAATCCACATTCTTGGCTTGGAGAGACGCAGAGCGTTTCTGGTTCCCTCCCTGGCTGCTGTCAAGGCTTTGCAAGTAAATAATCAGCATGAATAATCTATGCATTTCATGTACACTACTCACGTAGAGCAGTTTTAATGTGGAGAGGGTTTAAGGGATTTTGAGTAAAACTGCTCAGAGCAGTTTCAAACAATCACTAGGTATTAATGTCACATTTGCAAGTCCTGGTGTTTCCCTGATTTTAGCAGAACAACATTTTCTGCTTATTAAGGGTTTATCTTCTTGCTGTAGCTGTAAAAATGCCAGGGACAGACACCAAATTGCAGGTAACTATGCTGCTGTGCTAGGGAATGGCCTTGTACCACATGTAATTGAGGCAAACACTTTGGAAAGCCAGGAGGCTAAAAATTTGTCATTCATTCAGTCTGCTTAACAAGGGTCGGTACAATTAGGGAAAATCAGCACTAATTCATGGGCTATATACTGGCCAGAAGAGAAGTAAATATGCACTGAATACATTTTATAATAAGTCGTTCAACCAAGTCTAATTTCAGAATTGTTCACATCACAATGGTGTGCTTTTATGCTCACTCTGCTTTTGAGGTATCAGACAGAGGTTTTAGTTCTTCTCCCACCCTCTCCAGATAATACACCAGGTACCGCTCGTAATAGCACATCTGCTAAACTTCCAGTGTGAACATCCCCACGTATGCAGAGCCCCATGTGTCTTACAGTTTCACAATATCAGGATTATATGTTTCCGAGAAGCCTTTTTCAAACGTGCAGTTTGAAGTGATGGTTTTAACCGTTATTTTGTGTGTCTGAGCTGGTGGCTTGCGCTCTCCTGACAAACAAGGAGACAACCTACTCAAAGAAAATGAAGACCTTGGTAGGGAAAGGGAGTTAAATCCTCTTTAAGGAACTTCAGAGAGAGGTTTCCCAGGGTAAGGCCAGAATAACTTTGGTCTGTGATTCGGTAAGCAGTGTAAGACACGCACGTATTTAACTCCCATTTGTGTCTTTGTTAGCACTGCTGTGCTGAATCAGTGTAATTAAGGATTTTAGCCCCTCCGAAAGGCTTTTTTGTAGATCACCTGGCTTTATGGCATGAAGCAGAGAGTGCCTCTCTCTGATGCTCTCCAGAAACCACTGAGAAAGCGGTCTGGGTTAAATGCAGCAATAAACCACCCCACAACAAGCCAAAGTTACAAACTTAGAGAAGTTTGGCTAATGACCTTTGAGCCACAGGTTCACAGCATCCTTCTGCCTTTATCAATTTGAAAGGCCTCTTCTGTCTTCTGCTAGCAACGCTTGGGTCCATGATGCAGCTGTGTTATGAAAGTCAAAGGAAGGCGTTTATCACGGCTGAGACGTGCAACGGGCAGCACCAGAGCGGCGCTCAGCCCGCTCTGACCCCCGTCACCTCCACCACGTGCACACGTGTGTGCACACACACTCCTGTGCTCAAGGCAAGGGCATCATGAGATGTGAGTGCAGGGCAGTGCAGCAACCTCCTGGAGAACGTTAGGTCCCAAAGGGTTGTCCTGTTTTCCCCACCAAAACCAACCTGCTGTGGACTCTCTGATGTCTTATATAGGAGAAATTTGCATCGTGACCTCTTCCTTATGGTGGGCGTTCACTCCCTTTTGGCTGCCTTTATTTTTTGAGGTATCAAAGCTAGCAAAAGCATGTAGAACAGGTAGTCACCAGGAAGATCCCAACAGATACCAGCTGTCAGTGCATGAGTGAGGTTTTAAGGCAGACTGATCTAGATCAGTGGTATCTCCTTTGCAAAAATTCCTCCAGAATTTTTATCTGGGAATGTGGCCTCACCCCTTTTGGGCTGATTTGCCAGGAATTCCCAAGAAAAAGGGTTGTGCTGCTGCGACATCCCTGGAAGATCCCATATTTGTCCACACTAGGAAATCAGTCACTAAAGTATGGAAAACTGAGCCCAGGCTAGAAGTGATTTTACAGTATGCTTAACAACTTTTTTTTGGAGAAGCAGCACAGCAGGGTCTTTACTTGACCTTTCCACCTGGCACTTCAAGAATTTCTGATTATGGAACAGTTCATTTTTTTCATTTTACAGTGGTTTTAAATTGCAAACCTCTTTCCTTACTGAATGGACTGTGGCCTCCCGAAGGGCTTGAATCCAAGATCTTTCCAGAGCAGTTATGGAGACCTTGCGATAGGGCTGTCAGCAGAATAATAGCCCAGACAAACTTTTCAATACAGACTTTCAGACTGGCTTCCTGGGGAATATCCTAGGCTAACTTTTACTGTCACTTGATAGACATGTTCTTTCTAATTTTTCCCTGTTGCACTCTAATTGTGTGTGGACGGTTGTATTTAACCAACCTCACAGTAAAAGCCAAGAGCTGTGTATGCTGCCCTCGGCTTCAGCAGATTACCTTGATTTTCACCACAGAAAGATCTGTCTTTGACTGTTGCAGTCCCTGTTTGCCACCTGAGAAGTGATTTTTCCCTACCCGTGTGCTCTGACCTACAACTTCAAGGTCCTGAGAACTTGCAGGTGGAGGTTACCTTAATACCCACAGACATCCAGATAATTTCTCCATGAAGATCCCAATTCATGTTTGTTCTTAAAAATGCAATGTGTAAATTTGCTGAAACATCACGGGTTTAAACCAGTATAAACCTATTGAAATCAATGAGGTTTTCTGGATTCACAGCATGAGGGCTGGCTCCATCCTTGCTTGCTCTACAAAACTTCCCAGTTCAAGCAATGGGGCTTCTTCAGTTTTACTGTCTTGGAGCCAAACTTATTTAATATATTAAGGAATTGCCTTGGCATGAAATGCAGGAATGAGCTAATGACATTACAGATGAGGCAGTGCCAGCCCAGTGGAGGCACAAGTTGTCCTATGGGAGTCCGAAGTGGACCAGGCTCAAGGAAGGGGGATGACTGGGGAGAAAAGCCTGGCCAATGCAAGGAAACTAAGCTGGAGTTAGCTTAGTAAATCAGGGGAAGAGTGGGGTGGTAGGGATCTCCATTAGTGCAGCAAACATTAGGGAGGAGGAGGATGATTAAGCTAGGGGACGGCAGGGCTGGTGTCGGCAGTTGCGTTGCAAGAGCAAATGGGCTGCTCGACTCAGGAACAGCTTCAGACTGAAGCAATTCTGGCCCGTTAGAACAGGGAGGGTCTGGAAAGGCTCCTTGGGGGAGCAGAGCGAGGAAAACCACCAGTGAGTTTGAAGATGGGATTGGATTTGGCTGTGACAGGGTGGGAGGGAGATGGCGAGTGGCAGTGAGGTCCCTGCCCATCATCTGTGTCTCACGTGCCCCCTTGAACCCACCGTCAGGGACTGCGCTGCCCACAGGGCACTCACAGCCCTTTCCACACAGCAGTCAACTCTGCTAACAAAAATGCGGTCCATTCTGCTGTTGGCTTGGCATTTAAACACTCGCCCACTGGCCACTGGGCTGCACTGAGGAACCACATCTCAAGGCGTGCAACACAAACTGGGTTCAGACCAGTAGCACTGGAGCGAGCGGCCGTGTCGCAGTGCCAGTGCCCAGTATCATCCAGCTTCCACAAATCCACCTCCTTGTTCGTCGGTGTGGACCTAGGTTGGTACAGCTTTTGCATGAACAACCTCTTTTCTTCTCCTAGGTATACTGCCTTTTAATTTATTAATATTAACTAATAAAAAGTCTGAAGCTATGTATTAAACAGCTGTACATCTGAGCCAGCAACAACAGATTATTTTTATTCTTTTCTTTCTTTAAATGAGAAAAGCCTCTTGCCAGGCCCTCCTAAAGCGTAGCAAAGATAAGCTAAATAAAAGTTAAATCAGTGTCAAGAAAACAAGCCTGCAGATAATGGAATCTACAAAGAGGTCCTGGGGAGAGAGCAGCACTTATCTCGTAGGTCAGGTAGAGCTTGTGTTTCAACATTAAACTCTTAGCTGTATCAAAATCAACCCTCTTTTCCACTGAAGTCATTACTAGCTATTCCCAATTGATAAATACCTTATTAAAATGGGATGCTATTAAAATAATCTGCAGCACAGCTCAAAGCACACAGATTTTCACTCAACAAATGTCTGGAAATATTTAGTATATGTTTTTCTCTACTTAACTACTTATAAAATGTGGATGTGTTATGAGGCATGTTTACGCTTAATATGACACCAGTATCATCTGATACAGTCCTTCTCTAAACAGACATTTGTAATAGACTGGGCAATCACTATGGTGAGACATTAGATGAGGAACACCTGCCCGTAAGCAACTACACAGTGTAAATCCAGCGGGTTGGGCTGAACAGACTACTGTGGTCTGATGGATAAGGTATCCGTGCCATATTCTTACTAGCAGTATTACCAAGCATTATCTGAGCATATCAAGGAGAAAAAAATGCTTATTTCAACCTGTGCTTTAAGTATGAAAGCAAGTGGAATTGCTTAACATTTGGTCCTGATGTAGGAAATCTGGTTTGTAACTGAAAACAAGTGAACACAGAGATGCTGAACCCTACAGCGATGCTCCTGGTGTGTCGTGGTGACATTAGCCAGGATGAGGAGGAGAGTTGAGGCAACCTGGAGAAGGCTCTGTTTCTTTCTGAGGCCAATTATTTGGAGTCAGCTGAGACAGAAGCTCCTCCTGGCCTCTCACACTTTCCCTCCCTACAGTACATGGGAAACGCAAGGCTCCAGCCTGGCCAAAAATGTCATGGCCCTGGCTCATGTATCCTGCTGTTTGTATAAGTTGGACCACACTGTTGTGGCACACAAAGCTGTGATTCCCCGGGAGCTCCTCCTGGCCCCTGGGAAGATGCTGGAAGGAGGCTGGCACATGCCCTGGTCCCTGGGAGGGTGCTGGAGGGAGGCTGGCATGGTCAGCAAGCCAGCCGGCTCCCTGCAGGCCAGCAGCTGCATGAGGGTTTTAGGCAGGGAGTCTCACAGGCAGAGACAGGCGCTGCTTTCTCTTGTCTGAAGATCTTCTCTTTCCTTCCTCTCTCCCTTCCTGAGACAGAAAAAGTAGGTAAAATGCCAGGGCCAGTTCTCTGCATGGGGGTTCATTTCTGACTCACTTCTGCTTCCAGACTCCCGTGTAAGTGACAGTCCTGGGTATTACTCGACTTCGTTTCGTATAGGGTAATTTTACTGCCAGCTTTTTAGTGTGAAGATCTTGTTATCCTGTTCTACAGAAAAAGTCTGGATTTGAAAGGGATCCATTTCTCTACTTAACAACCACACCCAATAGTTAAGATTTTGCTTTAAACGTGCTAGGGGTTAATCATTCGGGATAATATTTCTGTTATGCCCAGCACCACTTAGAGAGTCACAGAGGATGAAGAAGCCCTTCAGCAGCAATGCCACTGCAGGAAAACTAAAGAACAGATGCTTGGTACAGGCATTATCCAAAGGGTAACACAGACCACAATATCCTGAGTTTGGTATAATCAGCCTAAACACAAGGGACTGATTAGTGAGAACTGGAAGAATCTGAGCACAAATGCATGTTAATCAACTTGTCTTTAAAAAATGTAAGGAAACAGAAATTAACCATTGGGAATAAATTCCTTCCTCGGGGTCACTTTGAATTGCCTGTGGACCCAGAGATGAACGTGGCCAGGGTATTTTTCAAAGGCCGCATTAACACGGACTCCAAAAATACGAAGACAGGTCTGGTGGCATTCAGTGCAGATGAGAAACCTGCTTGCTGAATAATAAGGAGAAGAAACCCAACATCTTCCTCAGGTGGACGATGCTGTCGGCACAGCGGTGTGTGCCTGTTTTCTGGCGCTGTTATTTTTGGACGCAGCCGCCCTTCTCCCCTGGAACTGACTCACCTCTGCAGGAAGGCCTCTTCCCCCCCGTGCAGTTGTCTACGTTTTCCTTCCACGGCTCCTGATTTCCTTCTAGGGGTTTGCATCAAACCTCTCACACAAACAGTTTTAGAGCATGACCACTGCGACTGTTTTTACAGGGAGAAACCTGAGCCAAAGAAAACAATAAATGCTTGAACTCTGTCCCATTAATCAGATCTCAAAGCATGATTATAATGAATCTCATAAACCCCAAGAAATTAATTCCTCTTATCCTCACTTTGCGTACATGGAAGGTCAGACATAGACAATTCAAATTATTTTCCCCAAATTCATGCTGTGTGGTAGGGCCAGGAATAGATTTTAGATCTAGAGATTCATAGGCAGCCCAAGCTGGGAAAGATGAGTTTTCAATCAATATCAGATCGGAAGCTGGTCTGAGGTGTCCCTTCTCAGGGCCGTTACTTAGATTGTACTAGGAGATAAAGCAGGGCAGAAACCCTCTGAGCACAGAGGAGACACAAACCTTTCTCTCAGAAACACCATAGTTACTCTTTCTCCAACAAAAACTGTTCTTTCTTGTAGAAAATGAAACCTGGTGATTCAGGAAGCAAGCAGGCACCATGTTGCATAGCCCTGTGGGACCAGGCAGCCTTAAAGCAGGGGCCATTCAGAAGCTCCAGGGACTTTTTGCAGAAGATCCTTGCGGTGAATCTTTCCTTCAAATTCCCACATAAATTTGTCTTAAAAGTAACAGACAACTGAAAAAAACCCAAGCATTTTAGTATTCATTTTAAGTCTTTAAAGAATAAGGGGAAGGTGAAGATGTTTTGTTACAGCTTGGCAGTCTGGTGGACCTATGGACGCCCAGGGGTGTGTGTCTGGTGGCAAACTCTGCTGGGAACGGGCGTGCGGTCATGCCTTCTCCTGGATTTTTTTGTTTGATTTTTGCCTCTTTGCCTTCCTGTTGAGCTAACGTCCTCTCAGGTGATGCACAAACTTCTTGTACCTTGCAAAGGTTTACAACGAACTGCCTTTTGATAAATGTTTCATTTTAGCAGATCCGTCTCCCCCAGCCCTGGGCACACTGCAGCATCCAAGAGGAAGGCCAAGTGCTCAGCATCCTTCCTTTCTGAGCAGCACCACCGTGTATCAGCCTACCATGACCAGAAAAGCCTTCTCTATTTGATCAGAAAACCATAACATCAATGAAAACTATGATTCCCTTGCTAAATTTCGAATATGAAATTTGCATGTAAACTAGGCCTTGTAGGGTCATCTCACACTCTGGGCCGATCGTGTTTCTTTGCCCATTCCTTCTCATCTGAAGCTTTTAATGGCTTAAATATGTAAGTGTTTGGAGCAGTCACAGTTTGCATCTGTGTTTTAGAATAAATAGGAGGTGAGAGGACTTGAGCAGCAGCGAGGTTGCCATAGCAATTGTTTGTTGGGGAAGAGAAATTGCAACAACAAAACCCTGGAGAACGTGTCACTGCGCCTCTACCTTTTGCATCGTGCCCATCTGCACTTCAGAGAGGACAGGTTGCATGGGAGAAGAGAGCACTCTTGGCCTCCCTGCTGCTCTTTGGCAGGCGTTTCGGGGAAGCTGCCTGGGGGCACAGCCGAGGCAGCAAACTCATCTGTTCGGCCTGAAGTTTTGCCGAGTGACACATACGGCAACTTTGCACACATGTTAAATCACGCATGAGTCATCAAGTGATCCCATCATTATATCAGTGCAAGTACTTACTTATAAATCAAAGATGAATCATAAGGCATTAGTTTGACTCTCTAAACCATGGAGTATCAATCATGTGTTTTGTCTCAGATTAAAGCCTGCAATCACTTTGAAAACAAGCTGATCTCTGGTGTAGGAAGGTTATCTGCAGGGTGCTCTTGTGCTACTCAGCTGAACGTTGATGGGCCACTACACAGAGAAGTAGCTAAATCGAAAATAAATCCATGTGCAATTTGGGAGATTTACTTTCACTTACATGAGAGTATCTCTGAGAACCAAACACCAGATACATCAGCACAGCGATACTTGTACTGCTGTTATCTGAACAATGCAATGATAAGTTGACAGTGTTTGTAGAGAGTTTTTCACTTGTGACTTTACATTTGATGCTTTATGTATTTCATTTGCTTACAGCTGGCACCAGCCTTTAATGGCTGACATGCATTATTATTCTCATCTTACAAAGGGAGGGACAGGGACAGAATGTAAATGGGGGCCAAGGTGAGATAGTCACAGCAGAGCTGGAAATAGATCTTGTTTCCAGGCTCTGTTTGACACAGACCTTACCTAATAGTATAAACTCATGGTCGTTTTGCTGCCATTACAGCAGATGCTGCTGGCACCTCCTAGATGCGAGGGTCACATCACGTCTGAGCATCAGCGTTTCAGTGACAACGTTCAGAGTCACCCATGGGACATTTATATTCGCATGTCAACATCACTGGCCCAGGAAATAATGTTTGCATAAATAGTTTTAAAATGCTGGCTGGAAAATCTTCACCACCATAGGACACCCTTCTCTAAATCCAACAGCAAAGTGACCATTGTGCCTTAGGAAGAGGGATGGGGTGGCAGAGCAGTATCTCACCGGTCACCAGAGCAGCAGCTGGCTGCGCTGGGCATCAAAGAGCACTTGCAGAATGGCTCTGCCCTTCTCGCCCACAGGCAGGACACCTCAGACTAGCACGGCACTCCTAGAGGAAGGATTTAAAAGGCCACTTCATGACTGTGTCTGTGCTAGACTATACTGAAGTATGAATGCCTAAGCTGTACTCACAAAATATACACGGGTGATGGCATATCCAAAACAGGTCTGATCACCTTATTGGGCATAGTTGGCCCCAAATGATCTTTTCTCTTGAAATATTTGCCAGCATTTTGTCAGGCAAAACTGATCCTGTCTTGGAGCAGGAGGGTGGACCAGAAAGCATTGCAAGATCCCTTCAAGCTCTATTTTCTTGTGGTCCTTGTTCTGAATAAAATCAAATCCATAGCATCATGTTTGATCCCTGCTTTGAACTATTAGAGCTTATGAAGCAGAACAAACTGCTCTGATACTTCTTCAAAGCAGGGAATTGCCAGAGATCCAGCTGTGTGAGGTATTCCCCAAAAGCTGTGGAAGAACACCAAAACTGCTTTCCTGCAACAAACCAATGAGCCACACAATCTAGAAGATGGTGTCCGACAGCAGTCAGTTATGCCAAAGTCCAAGGGAGATGCGGAGTAGCACCTGGCATAAATTCATTCCCAGCATATCACACAGTGTTGACCATGAGTTAATATAATTTACTTTCAGAAAAAAAAAGGCAGCTGTAGGATAATTCACACCCACTTGCCCTATAGCTTTACACTGAACATAGCTTCCTCAGAACTGCCTGGTATGAGTAGCTGCCGAGCAAATTTTTCATGCACAAAGATCTTCTTGCTGTTTAAAATAAAAAACAGCTTGTCATAAAGAAATGAAAATCTGGGACCTTTTAGATATTCCCAAGGCAGTTTCCAAGACAGGATATGAAAAGCTAAGGCTTCACTAAAGAACCTGCATTAACTGAATGCTTGTGTTAGTGAAGGTTAGAGAGGGAATAGCCACCTTGCCCTCAGAAAAGGCAGAGAAAGTTTTGAGGTGGGAATTCTTTTCATCTGCTTGGACCAGCTCATGAGAAAACGGCCCCATGCTGGGGAGGGCTTAGCCCTGGCGCTTTCCCCGAGGCTGCTCCTTGGCACGATATCTGCGTTATTCTCTCTGTAGGGAAAAACAGTTCACCCACTGACTGATACAAACCTTCATGGTTACCAGGTGCACCAAGAAGTGAAGGTCAGTGCAATAAATCCTACATGTTTGCCACCATTTGGAAACAAAACATCTCTCAGTCTGCAGAGCACATTTTTCCACAGTCTTCGTTCTGCAGCTTGAAAACATTATGTATGCTTCTCATCTTGCTACCTCAATATCGTAACAGTGTCATCAGATGAAGCTACCTCCCTTGAATAACGTACTGAATACCAAGGAACACAAGCCATCCTACATGAGGAAATTTAGTTTGCTTTAAACAAGCTCAGCTACCAAATCCAAGTTCTTTTTGCTATAGATATGTTCAATAAAAAATATTTATATAATGTTATCCTTTGCAGGGATTGAACTGCAGGTTCGGCTTTCTCGCTGACTGTGCTTCAACACACAAATGAAAGCTTTTTGTTTTTCTACGTTCCTGCCTTTTAGCTTGGTCAAAGGTCACTGCACTTGCCTGACAGCAGAGCACATCTCCTGAAGCCCAAGTCAGAGCCCATGTGTGCTGGCTCTCTGTCAGAGCTTGCACTGAAGCCCCTGGTTTCAGAGATGTAAATACTGACTTGATATCAGCATAGCACCATTTCTAAAGCAGTTTCCAAACCCTCCGTGCCAAGGAGCTACTACTGTTTCATTAAAAGCTTTACCAAGCGGAGACAGGTCGGCTCATGGGTCAGTTCTCTCTTCTTGTTTTATTGCAGATATTTACCTGAAAATAAGATGCTTTGTTCATGAAAGATCACCTGTTCCTTGATGCATTCCCCTACTAAAATCCAGGTTGTCTCAGTATCAGATGCAGAATTAGTAGGCTACATTAAGGGGATCAGAAAAAATACCTCATTTTTTGGAAGTCTTCGGAACAACAAGCCAAGAGTGGGGAGAAGCATAAGTTTATACTGTCTCAGCAGGGCTATTTTCTACTGGAAAGCTTTTAGACTTGTCAGTAGTAGATTAAAAAATTCATTTCATTTCTTAGCATCCCTCTTCAAGGTTATACATCCACTGGGACTCTTAAAAATTACATTTTTTCCCTACCCCTGGCAGAAGGACTACCCGTGACCGAAACAAACTCCTGACCAGGCCCAGCCCTCTCCCAGATAGCAACCAGGCAGCATCAGAGAGAGAAACTAGGACAAAATCTGTGCAACATATGGTCCATGAGGCGACTTGCTTGACCCCGCAGCTGCTGAGGGGGAGTGGGAGCCGTACGGCCCCTCCAGAGGCCACAAGGAGCAGCCAAGTGGCCCATCAGGCTGCGGGGACCCAAAGTCAGGCTCTTGGCCAGTGACAACGTGCGTACCATTTGGCTGGCCAAGTGGTGCATATGTACTGCTGGCCAGCAGCCAAGCTGTCTCTGTTTCATTTTGCCCAGCCCAAGGGACAAGCAAGTGGGAAGCTGGATGTTTTCTTGGCTGGAGAGTGATGGAAGGTGGCTATTGCAGTCATGGGAGCCCCCCATGGAGGGCTCCAAGGATGCAAATTCGGGGTCAGGTAGGAGATGTGGGAGGTGTTGCATTGTAGAAGTCTTAAGGCATTACAGATGGCAGAGTTAAGGAATGAGGAGGGATCTGGGATCTCGTGGAGAAGGGGGAAGAGAAATTGAGGGGTAAATATCCTGGGTGCAGGGAGTTGTGGCCCAGTACTGATGTTTGGTGGTCTCTAAAAGCCAACATGCCCATGTGAGCTGGGTTGCTCTGGGCTGCCTCTCCAGGCTTCTGGAAACCAGCTTCACCTCAGGGAGCACCTTCGTTGTTTGCATTTGTAAACACCAGACCCACTAAACAGCAGGGTGTGGATCAGTGCAGCCTGCACAGTGTACTTGTATCCTGTTCATGTTGGGCAGCATTTATGCTTTCCATCTTTTTCTTTTTTAATGAGTGAGTTTTCTATTCCTTGTGGTTGCAGGCAGAATTTTCCAAATTGGGATTGGGTATCACAAGGCCCATCCGACCATGTAGCCTCAAGTTCTGATTTCACCACGGAATATAATTAAAAGTGAAACCCTTCTCTTTCTTATGTGCATGCACCTCTTCTGGGCCACACCGCTCAGAAGTTTATATTGTCAAACACATTTGAACAGGCCTATAGCAGGAACGTGATGGTGGTACTGATTTCTGTAGCACCTCCCTTAGCTTTGGCTGTGCTTGGGCTCCAGTTCTGCATTGGCAGATCAGCTCTGGAGCAGAAAGCTCCTGACTCCATCAAGACTTGGCACAGCCATACGTGTCCGCCAGATCAGGCTGCCGGAGCAGAGGCTTACCTGTTTGTTAGATTACAGCATCAGTGCAGCTAAGCAGTAACCCAATACTCACCACAGGAAGAGAAGTCCTACAGATTATCACCAAATGAAACAGTTGATATTCATTGCATTATTATATTCTTTAAAATATTATTATTACAGGAAAAATATCATGATCACTTTCTCTTAGCAATGATTGCTTTTTTTCTGTATTGGTGCTCATTAGCAAATTTCTTATATCAGAATGTGATGCTGGCTGGGACATAAAGTGTTGTATAGGCAAATAGCATTTCATAAGCAAGTATGATTCATTACCACCACCAGATAATGGAATTACCTATTCAAAGACCTCTGAACTGTTCACTATTCACTGAAGGTGAACTATTATGTTTATTAACAAGAGGTATTTGTATGAGACAGCTTCTCCACATTCTCAAGAGGGCATAAAGGCACATAAAGTGTGCGTCAGCCTGTATAAAGAAAATTAGACACATCAAGAGAAAATTGAAGGACTTTTAACCTCTCCAGTTTTGGCTCTGAAGAGCAACACAGTGAAAACTTGCTCTTCTCTGTACTGCAACTAGAAAGTCCAGAGGGGAACTTGCACCAACACACAGGCTCCTGGGATGGGAGTGGGCCTGGGCGGATGCATGCTCTTCACTCAGCCCCAAGCAGCCACGGAGAAAAAAGAAAAACAGGAGCCTTGGTGATAAGTGCTTCTGCAACTGTGCGTTAATGTTGCCTCACATCATGGCTGGCACATGCCAGCAAGGGCATGGGCACAGGTGGCACGGCCTGTTTCCTTGGCTCTTCTGGAAGCACCTTCAAGCTCCCCACAGCAGACCCATAACCCAGCACCATCTTCAGCCTCTCCTGATGAAATTTTCCCCTTCTCATTGCAAAAGCAGTGTGGTGTGCAGCACTGCCAGCACTGGGAACATCAGTGTCCAGGGATTTCCCAGGCATCTGGCCCACTATTGGTCAAATGCATACTCAGGAACCAGCCTGCAAGAGTTTAATGTACACTCACATCATCTTCTGCCAGGTGCCCTTAGATTAGGATAGGTCTTGAAGAACAGGGCCAGAAGATCTCCAACAAGCAGCCACAAACATCCCAGGGTTATCCCTTTCTTTTCAAACAGTTAAATGCCAAATCTCATGAGGTCTCTGGCTTCCTACACTTTGCCATTTCATCCCATGGTGACGTTCTGTTACAGGAAGCATGGCCTGTGTAATGCATGAGTAATATCCCATGTAACTGACCTATTTGTGCTCTCCTGTGGAGAGCAGACAAGGTGCATTTTGTCTCATGCTCACTAACAATCCTCACTCTCCCTGGGTAAGTCTGCAAGCGAGTCTCCTCATAGACTTCCTGAGAAGGAAGGGCCTTGCATGAGCAAATCACCATTAAAAGACAGAAAAAACAAGGTAAGAATAGGCAGGCAGTATTCTCAGACATAGATGATTACCAGTGAAGTCCCACAGGGATCTATTCCAGAGCTTAGATCATATGAATCATATGGATTGTATGACAACATCTTCATAAATGGTCTGGAAAAGTGAGGAACAGAGATTGTTAGTGATATTAACTGATTCAGAGTGATAATATCAAAAGCTGACTGCACAGAGTTACAGGACAATGTTGCAATAGTAAGTGGCTGGATGATAAACAGCCAGGTGAAATGTGATATTGATAAATGTGGAATAATGCATACTGGAAAGACAATTGTAACTCCATGTATGCAGTGATGGGCTCTGTCCTGGTTGTTACCACTCAGGAAAGAGATCTTAGCTAGGTCTGTTAAACTGTCTACTCCGAGTTCTGGAGCAGCTTTAAAAGGGTAATTTTAATATTAGCAAATGATAGAAAAGAAATCATAATGGTGGTGTGCCTTATCATAAGTGTCTACAGCGCAGAGCATTGGCATCTCCTCTTTCCAAAATTATATAGTAGTAGTAGAAAAAGCACAAAGACAGGAGGCAAGGGTGATCTTCCTACGTAGGGAACAACCTGACACATAAGGAAACTTCAGCGTAAGGAAGAGATGACCATGAGGAATATATATTAGGGTTTATAAAATCATGAGACACGTAGGGAAGCTTAACAGGAAATAATTATTCAATTTCTCATAATAAAAAAAGGTAAGGGACCTCACCTAAAACTTTCTAGTGGCGGGTTTGAAAACAAGAGGTGCACACAGCGCGTTGTTAAACTGGGGAGCTCACTGACACATGGTACTGGCGGATGTCACAACTCTATGCGTTCAGATAATGAATAGAAAAATTGATGGAAGAGAGACTGCGTCAAGGATTATTAATCACAAAGATATCATACGTGGCTCAGGAGTTCCTTGGCAAAGCCTCCTGGGGAAGTTCTCCTACACCTGTCGTACTTCTGTGCCCTTCCCTAAGCATTCGCTATCAGTCACCTTATTTTTTATGTGCTTTAACTGCTTCATATTTCTAAATATCATTCTGCAGTCCTGTCAGAGGTGTGAGGATGTGGCAATGAAACCTAGTAGAAATGTAGGTCAAGCTCACAGGGGACTAAATGACACCAGGGTGTGCTAACCCAGGTCACAGAAGGAACAGGTGCTTCTTAAAACAGAGGATTTCTATGGCAACAGTGAAAAATTATGATCTTCTTGCTTGTCTTGACATCTTTTGATGCGCAGCAGCCTATGACCTGCACAAGGTTTATCTCTGCTTCTGGACATGGGCAGAGACAACCTGCTGACCAGCCAGCCATCCAGTCTCAGGGGTGCAGAGTTGGTCCTAATGCTTTCTGGCTGGCAGGGATCTTAATAAAGAAGTTGGTAGTGTGTAGTGTCTGTAGTGTGCTTAATGCAGTGGAGGATTAAGTTAACAAAGTCATACAAAAAAGGACAGTATAGCTTATTAATTGTGAAGATAGTAAGACAAGATTTGTTTGTTTTATCTTGGAAAACAAATAAAATGGCCTTTTTTTTGGTACTTGAACTTGTACATGAACTTGTAAAGAACTTCGCAGCTTTCTCTTCTACATTCCTTCCCGCTCTCAGCCAAATTGCCACATGCCAGCCTCTATGCACTTGGGGATAACCAGCAAAATCCCTGCTGAGGACTGCTATGCAAGACTTTTTCATAGGCTTTCTTTATGTTGTGATGCCCAGATTGGTGCAAAAGTGAGCTACGATCCGAAGTTCCTGGGATGGGTCTCGGCCACCCCTTCCACTTGCCAGAGTTCGTCTGCGAGGTGAACAACACACATCTCTACAGAGGAAGGGCAGTTGCTCCCAGGGTCTGGCAAAAAAGACAGGTAGCCTTTACTTTCTGCAAGCACAAACACTTCATCCTCACCACGGGTGTGCTGAGCACCTGCTAGCAGTTGAAGGTAGTTGGCAGTATAGACACTTCATATAGAAATGAGAGACATTTCTTATTCTGAACTACTGCTGCTGCTGCCTCATTTGAGAATGGGTGAGCAGGTTTTAGGCATGATTTTGGAGAGTCTGCAGTGTGTGAATGCAAGCTATGCGTTAAGATTACTAACTTTAAATGGAAGTCATCAGCTAAGTATGGCTCTGAACAGAAACATGTTGCGTTTGGCTGTTCATCTGCGGGGGCTGTGCTCAGGGGAATCACGCCTAGATGAATGAGACAAAATAAGGCTGTACTTTCAACAAGTTTGAGAAATATTGGCTTGGATGGACCCCACTGATGGTAAAACCAGTGTGAGCAGGGTCTGGTCTGCTGTGCTGGTGTGGGACTGTGCAGTGTCCCCAAGGACACTCTCCTGTCCCATGGGTGCTAGTGCCAACGCTGTGTCACTACATAAGCACAGCTGAAATGCCCTTTAAATGTCAGTAAACAATGTAAGGAAGACATCAATTAGATGTTTACCCTGCCCTATTTTATGCCTTCTGTGGCATCAAAATCCAATAATATAAAATGTAGGAAATTTATAAAGAAAACTAAGTACCTAGAAGAAAAGGTCATAGCTGGCAGGACAGTTGACAATAAAAAGATGGGATGTCCACTTTGCTGGTGCTAACTGGTGGATAAGCCTCGGCTTCCTGAGCAGGTTGTGAAGTCTAGGAGAGGGCTGTTGTAGTAGCAAATTCAAAAATAGCAGGTTATCATCCCTCAACAACTGAAGGACAATGAGTTGTCGTATTAGACAAAAAAGTAAAAAAACTGATGAAGGACAAGAGTAGAAATATAATTATGGAAGATAAGACCTGCCAAAGAGAAAATTTAATTCTTTGAAGAGATTATGTGTTTGGTTCATAACTGCAAAGACATAATAGATTTTTGCAAGGTTTTTTTCTGAGCACCATATTGGCAGTCGTATTAGAAATTATCAATATACAATATTAATAAAGCACTAAGTGGATTAAGAAGTGACTAATAAACAGCTCAAAAAGTATTTTCTTCATCAAACAGATTTGTTATCTGTGGGATCTTAGGAAGATCAGCAGGAGCTTGGTACCTCTCCAAAATTTTTATCCATTATCCGTAAGACACAAAATCACTGTTGGTAAAATTTCAAATGCAGCAACTGTTGGGGAGGACAGAAAGATCTGGATCATGTAGCAAACTGAGACTTCAAAACCAAGGCATTTAAAGGCAGTCAAATTCAAAGTTGGTCTGATCCAAGCAAGGTAGACCAGCCCTAAGAAGAACTGCATCTTAGAAGTGACTCTGGAGCAACAGTGCAATGCACCATGAGCACTCAATGTGGTTAAAAAAGGCAAAAGAGTTGTCTAGTGGGCAGAGAGGCAGTAGAGGTAACGCACTATGTTAAGGAAAGCATAGAGAAGCTGAATATGTTTGTCTCAGCCCCTTCCAATGCCTCCAGACCCATAGAAACCATCAGCAGCCCTTGCACTGTGCTGGGAACTGAGGCTCTTCCTCATGCTCCCCCCGCCAAAGCCTGCATCCCTCTTACTCGGTGCTGCTGCTTTCCTTGGGTTTTAATCTCCTGTTATTTAAAACCAGAGTTTGCCCAATCACTTGAGAAGCAGCCACCTTGACAGGGATACAAGCAACTCTAGAGAATGTGGGTCTGAAAACAGAGATTTTCCTGGCAGCTGATAAGAACAGAGAGAGGATGGGACCAGCAATGGTCATGCCGCCACTAGGGAAGCGTCAGTGGTCAAGGGTTCTTCTGCTGGGGCATGCATAAGAGATTTCGCTGCTTTGTCAAAGGGCTTCCTTTCTCAATGGTTTTGAATTACTTATGCTGTACACATGTCACTTTCTAATTTATTTTTGGCTAATGAAATTTCTGAGAAGCAAATCAGATTGCTATTGACACTGAATCTAATACAGCCCCTTCTTTGTCACAGTCACTTTCTGAATTGAAGTTATAACAGTGCTGTAAAAAATACTTGATGTGACAGGCCTAGAAGATGAAATGGTTTGTTGATGTCAGTCTGTGGTAATAGAAGCTGAGCCGAATTACTCAAGAGCAACAAATTATATAGATTTAGGGCACAGAACAATTTCAGCTACATCACCTTAATGTCCTTTTTAATGGAAACAAATTGCTTTGTGCTATGTAAAGTGGTACCAGTGGGAGCTGGAAAGTTCAAAACAACACAAGGGCGTTGGTAGGATCCTCATCCAGTTCAGTGGAAGCATGACAGAGTGAAAAACGAGGAAGGAACCAAGAATTTGGTTCTCACACATACTCTGGAGCCTTTGTTTAGATCCTGTACTAAGCCAAATATGAACAAGTATTCTTGTTTTATTCATAATAGTAACCGTTTATCATTTGACTTCATGAAAGTATCCATCAAACTTCACTTAAATTTGCAACACCTCTGAAGCTTGGCCTAAGTTTCAAAAAGTGTTTAGTCATTTCAACTACGGTGATATAATTACAACAGATAAAAAACAACCCCTAAAATAAGTGACTGTACCAAGGAGCTGTTGTCTCAATACAGTGTATTTAAACCGTGTAAAGCAACATAAGCAGTACTCTTATGAGTGATCTTTATTTGTATTGTGTGGCACCTCGTGCTCCCAGCGACAGTCCCTCATCAGTCTGTACTAGGTGCTGGATGAATGTACAAATCCTAAGCCAGTATTTTTGTACCAGGCTTTTAATATCCCAATACATTTGCAAAAGATCAAGTCTTTAATTGATATAGTGCAACCATATCTTTGTTTTAAAGAAGAGAAAAACTGAAGTCAGTTGAGTTCTTCTTTTATCACAAAGGTGGAAATGGAGAGATTTACAGATTTCCACAGAGGAGACTTGACAGGACTCCTTTGCCCACAAAGATATTGGATTGCTTATTCCAGGTCATATAATGAAATGGGACTGAGTCCTTTCCTCCTTCCTTACCCTGACCATGGAGGAGCACTATCCTTTTTCCTTTGGAGATGACGACATTTTAGTGCCACTATTCTGTATTGTAACAGTGATATTTTTCAGGAATAAATGTTCTCCTTTGTACACATAAGTTCACAAATGCCTTGAGGCTAGTCTTTAAATCCAAATAGTCTTACTAGGTACAGATATTATTTACCTTCTGTACTGGAAAAAAATGTTGGAATAAATATTAAAGTAATTTTATCTGTGTTCTTATAAGGGGCCACCAAAAAGACTGACTTTGATCAGGTCAGCGAGCCTGATGAAAGAGCTGCGGTGTTGTTCAACAGACAAAACAGCTGTGCTGTGGCTCCGCTGTGCGAGAGCCCTGGTAGGGCTGAGCTTGGAGTAACCACAGAGTCACTGATGCTTTGTTTTGCAATAAAAGAGAGCTCATACAGCTTTGACAGGTATATAATGCTTAGATCATATCCCATTTCCACCTTTTGATGCTTAGATGACACACAAAACACTTTGTTCCCTTTCGATTAATGTTTCTACAAACTTTTTGCTAACGCATCCGTAGGAAAAGCATCATAAATACTTCTGGAGATAGACATTGATCATATGGCTTGCAGGAAATTGCTGCTTTGCCAAACTGAAGTGCATGAATGAATTGGCAGTCGGATGCTCAGAAAGCAAAAATCACATTAAATGGGCTGGGTGACTTTTCCTGCAGCGTGAACAGTGGATTATCTTGGGGAACATGAGCAAATTCTAGGAGGAATTGTATTTACTCAATCACTGGCCAAATAATTTGAATATCAAGTACATTTGTAAAAGATCAAAATCTATTCAAGGATAATTAAAATGGGCTAGCGTGATGAAGCACATGGCCAGAGAAAAAATATCCTCTGCTGTATGCTCCATCAAAATTATACAGGTTTCCAAATGGCCTCCATTCCCTTGCCCACTTTATTAGTGCTTTGGTTATTTGTGTACAGGTGTGCAGTCAACAAACCCATGAAGTCTCTGCGTGAACCTGCATATCCCAGTGCTGCCATTACCCAGACACCTTTCCACTCCCATGCAGAAGTTAAATTTAAGCTTAAAATGGCCTTGCCTGTGAAAGAATTTCTTTCAAAAACTACTGCCTTGAGCAATGGCTATTCTATAATTTGATAGCATGTAGAGGATTTGTGAGGCAAAAACCAGGCTGCTGTTACAGAACCTGGAAGCTGAGCGTCTCTCCAGTACAAGGGAGACATGGATCTACTGGAGCAAGTCCAGTGAGGACCACAAAGGTGATGAAGAGACTGGAGCACCTGCCATACGAGGAGAGGCTGAGAGAGGTCGGACTGTTCAGCCTGGAGAAGAGAAGGCTCAGTGGGATCTTATCAAATATCTTTACATACCTGACGGGGAGGGAGTAAAGAAGATGGAGCCAGATGCTTCTCTGTAGTGCCCAGTGACAGAGGCAATGGGCACAAACTGAAACACAGGAAATTCTGTTTAAACATAAGAAAAAGACTTTTTTTACTGTAAGGATGGTTAAACACTGGAACAGGTTGCCCAGAGGGCTTGTGGAGTCTCCCTTCTTGGACATACTCGGAACCCAACTGGACACAGTCCTGGGTGACCCTGCCCAAGCAGGGCTTGAACTTGTTGCTCTGCAGAGATCCCTCTCACTGGTACCACAGCATCCTTGCCCCACTTGAAGGCCTGGTAGACAGTAGAAATCATTCTTGCAGTTTGCATTTCATGACTTAGTTTCCTTCTCCAACCTCTTTCTTCTCATACCCTTAATTTATTTCTGATGAGTCTTTCTGACCTCTGAACTGCAGTTTTATGAGCCAGCTGGTTGAGCTTTGCTATAGCTGGACTGGATTATGGCTGGACTGTGTCTTCAGTGCCTAATGTTTTTAATTGGGTTAAAAGAATTGGAAACATTATAGTGGGACTGAGCTGGACAACGCTGACGTTGGAGTCACTCTGTCAGGCTGCTGCAGGGAATGCCACTGCCCTTGCGTCGAACACTTCATCAAGAACTAATATTTCAACTTTAAACTAGACTACAGTGACATGGCTTTATTTAGTCTTACTTTAGGGTAGCTGTTATAACTGCAATAACAGGAAAGACTCTGAGTAGAATTCTTTAGATGATTGATGCAATATCTTGTGGAATGGGAGAGGTAAGACCAGGGTTCATCTAGACAGTCAAGTTGGTATGCTCCTGACTTTGCTGTCCCTTCCATGTGCCCCACGATGCTTGAGGGCTACTGCCACAGACAGAGCAGGGGCAGTCTGCAGGGCTGTAAACACCCGTGGCATTGGTGAGCCTCGGTGTAAGGACTTGGGTCACTGTCCCATCTCCCAGCAGGGCCACCTTCCTGACCAGTCTCCTACTACCATGTGCCTGCAAACAGAGCATGTATGGGCCTCGAGTATTGCTAACCATTCATCTTCACAAATAATGACATTAAAAATAAACAAAACCCTCACACCCTCCTTTTTTAATCATTATTGTCTTGTCAACAGAGTTGTTCTAGCTCTCTTCCTGCCCCAGAGCACGTACAATGAGGAAGGTAATTCCTCCCTTTCCAGCAGGGACCACCTTGTTGTGGTTAGGGCTATCCCAGTGCCAAGGACATCTCCTTTATTAGAGCAACTCCTGGTCTTCTATCGTAAAAACTGAAGGAAGATTAATAATGTGCAAACCCGGCATGCTAAAATCAATCAATCATCAACTCAATAGAATGAATTTTGAGCCTCACCTCTTAAATTTCTGAGGAAGAAACCCTTTCTCTACCGGACTGGGGCAGTTCTGGAGAAGAAAAAAATCAGAAAACTAAAAAAAAAAAGAAATTTGAGGGTTGTGGTGTTTCTAGTTGTAAACATATATATACATAGGAGCAGTTTACAATTCAGTTGTGGTACTAATAGCTTGCCTCATTTTGTGTCACAAGAAGGATAGTATATTGAGGTAGGAAATAGAAATGAAGGGGGCGTTCATAAAGACGAGAGCAAGCACAGTAAATCCTCAGGATCCAGGCAGGACGGGACACTCACGAACGCACCACTGTCCCTGGCAGCCCTTCGCCAGGGGTCTGTCGCTGATGAGACAGCTCTTGGCCTGGGACACTATCGCGCCATGCCTGCACACACACGGGATGACAACTGGTTTGCTCGGATGGGAAAAGAGAGAATTTTCATTAACTCTGCTACCTGGGCAGGCAGCCCACTGCCTGCTGAAACCTGACATATGCGACTGGCTCAGCCTCACATGAGGCAGAGATGGAGGAAATCCAGGGTAAGGAATAGCTCATACTACAAGCAGACAAAAAAAAAAAAAAAAAAAAAAGGGAAAAGATTACTTAGGTGCAAACTCCTGCTAGGTATAAGACAGATGGTTTCCTAGGGCCAAGAGCCAAGATTTTTTTGAATATTGGCCAGCAATTACATGAAATCTTATTTATTTATTTATTTACTTAGTCTTCAATTAAAAATACCATAGAAATAAATCTGACAACGTTCAAATTCAGTTTGTTCCAGCCTTTTCATTTCATCTGCTGGTAGGTTCAAGTCCTTTTTGATCTTTGCTTTCAGGATGGTGAAGTTTAAAAAATGCTATATCAAATTTTTACGAAGGCTGCTGACATTTTCACTCTGCATCAGTGCTCCCAAGACTTGCCGGCAGCAAACCCACTTGGGTGGGCATGGCACAAGCAAGCCTCGCTCCTCTTTCCCCTCTGCGTCAGCGACTCTCCTGGAAGATGAGGTCATGGTGATTACAGTGACATCATCCGTACACAGGGAGGGAAAAAACAGTCCTGAATATCTCAAAGGGAAGAGAAAACTGCAGCCTCTGTGCAAGGCAGGGTAGGTGCCAGCTTCCCGTACAGCGCTGTCACAGACTGGGAGCCTACCTGCTGCTGTGCCCCCTCCTCAGCACAGCCACTTTACCCTGATGGAGGATGAAGCCCCCTGCGAGCACAAGCTACGTGGAGGTTGTGATTGCATTTCTGCAGCTGCATGGCACCAGGCTCTCAGAACGGTTGAGGTTGGAAGGGGCCTCTGGGGGCCGTCTGGTCCAAAAGTGGTTGTCTGCACTTGCGCAAATATTATTTGTGTTATTACATCCACTCCAAACTGTGCAAGGTATGCTGAGCCCTTCAAGTCTAGGTTTGCTTACTAGATACTTAGGATTTAAAAAATTCGGGTATGAAATCTATTCACCTCTTTCTGTCAAAATTTTTCAAAGTGCTGCCATATGCATTTTGAAGGGATGGTCTGGCACAGCATCATACCCCAGCCAAGTTTTGCTGAAGGTGAGGGGCGTCTGGGGGTAAGGTGATGAGGCAAGCATGCTGCCAGCAGAACTGTGCTTGGAGCAATAACACAGAGTATGAGAGAGACTGGCCTGCTCCACGTGATGGGGTCTCCTATGTACGAGGAGGACTGTCACAGCCAGTCTAACCTCACCTGAGATACTGAGGAAAAACCACGGAATATCAAGCAAACACAACACAGAGGGGAGAAACCTACAGGAATGACAAATTCCATGATGACAAGAAAAAGGGAGAAGACGTCGTGGCTGTTGGGCAAGGGGCCAGCAGCGAGCAAGGCACAACGCTGCCAGGCTTGGAGAGCTTCCACCTCTGCCCCCATCAGCTGACAACTACAACCAAACCAGGCAGGGAAGGGGATGGGAAGCACCTCACGGCACTGATGGGATGTGACAGATGTGGTCTGGGAAAAAACCCAATGCATTAGGTAAGCTTTTATCTCAGGGCTGCCATATCAGCAAACGAGAAGCGTTTGTATCACATAATTACTTTCAAAAACAAAAGTGTTGGGGGTTTTTGTGGTTTTTTTTTAAGTAAGAAAGGTCTGGTTATGTGATCCAGCTGGTTTTTATTTACAATGCTCTCCCCCAGTTTCATGTCATATCATTTTCTCAAAGTAAACTGCCCGAAGACTGAATTAGGGTAAGTCAGAGAGTTAAATCTGTTAGTTCACAATGCTTTCATTTTCTGTTTGTTTAATCTAGTGAAAGTTCCTTTATAACACCCCAGAAGTGTTGTTTAAGAGAAAAAGTTATTTTAGCAGTTAGAAACAGGAGACAAGGTGTCGGGGCTTATGAATCAGATTGTAAAGGGTAAAGCAATGAAACTCCACTGATTTCCATGAAGCTAAAGCCATTTTACACCACCTGAGCATCTGGTCTTTGAGCTTCAACTCACCTCCACTGCCAAATCACTGTTGTAATAACGTCCTTCAATGGAGGACATCTGTTAAAGAAAAAAACCCACAACAACATGATTTTTTTCCCTTTCTGCTGTTCCAAAGATAATTGCAACTGGAGAGTCTCAAGAAAGGTTGTCTTTGCTTTCAGTTTTGTACACGGACATTATTTTGCAGTGTCAGACACAAGATTTAATCACAGTTTGCGTCTCCTTAGATACCACTGCCAGCCACCTCGAAACACAAACGTGGAGGGAATTCAGCTGCTTGAGCATCACCGTGCAGACTCGCACGTGTCCTGCCTTCCTCGGCCATGCCGGGACGAGAGCCTGTCTCCTCCAGGGTAGGTATTGGAGGGCTCCCTGCTTACAGATGGGCTGTCTGGCGCTCTGAGTCCAGCTCTCCATACTTATGCACATTTCCTGATCTCTGATAAGGAGATAGAGGCAGACATCACTTGCTCATCAAGCAGATAAAATAACTGAAATGCTAGAAAAGCGAGTCACGAGACGGCCAGCCTGCAGCCGTAGCTGGAGCACAGGAACCGACGGGGGAAGCTGCAGAGAGAAGGGCTTTGCACCACAGTGGAGGAAACCATGGCCCTTCAGAAGAGCTGCACAGAGGATTTGTTAATGCTTTATGAGTCCTGTCCAGAGGTCAGATCACATATAAGAGTCTCTCACTCCATCATTTACTCACAAGAAACTCCCAGATTTGCAGCCTACAGATGACCCAAACAAGACCATCTTTGCCCTCAGACACATTTCACCAGAAGTCCCAGTGTCTGAGTAGAGGCAGGACCCAGCCATGCCCACACCTGGCATTCCTGTGCTGGTTCACAACTACCCATAAGCCTTTTTTAGGGTCTGCTCTTCGGAGTAGGGTGAAAGCTGTGGATCTAAGGCTTGCTTGTAAGTGAGCAGTCTGCAGGAGACAACCCATTCTGGACTGAATGTGCCATATGAGAGATCGTCACAATCTGGGCAGCGAAAGCCATTCTTCAGCCTAAACCATGATCAGCTTTAGATTAAATAAATTTATTTTCCTAGGTAACAAACTTCACTTTAGAAAGGGTAACACAGCGCATACCAAGGACCTGAACATCCCAGCGTGGTGCAAACAAGCCTCAGAGCCTGCAGATCAGCCGCACCGATCCCAGCACATTCAGTCGGCATTAACAATCTTTCCAGTCCACTGCCTGTGCAATAAACCTGGAGTGAGATGAGACTCTGAGGAGTCCCACACTCTTTCCAAGTAACTCAGTCTCATACTTCAAAGTCCGTTCTCCTGCTGGCCAGAGATGAGGCAGGCTGCCAGCAATGCGCGGGGAAGGTTTTCGCTGATCATTCCCTGAAGCAGGAGCAATAACTTCAGTCACCAGGGCTCCCTTTCAGCAGCACAAAATTCATATTTTTTTTTAAAGACTGTTTATGGTTGTTAGCAAGTCCGTTGCAAGTAAGCAAATTAGATTATTAAAAAATTTGCATAAAAGAGCATGCCTTGAAACCACATGAAACTGCACAACTGTCCATTTGTTTAGTTCTCAGACCTGCTGTGTGATGCCTGCCGAGGATGCCCGTGTCCGTGGGGTGGCATCCCTGGAGCGCCAGTGGGGCTCCGCTGCCTGCCCCAGCCCTCCGCACCACCGCACTGCGGGTACCGGTCCCTCCAGACAAAGAAGACCAATGTTATCACAGATCTCCCAACTCCACCCAGCAGTTCCCAACTACAGCCTGGAAATGCAAATGGCAACAGGATCATGACCCCCATCCACGGAGAGAGATTGTCAGCAGAACAGTTTGGGGTATCGATCCAGCAGGCAGCTCCAGCGCTGAACCAAGCTGTGAGGTCGGGACTGCCTTCACAAAATACTGCATTTTGTAGCGAATAGCCTGTCACTTGGTCCAAAGCTCACCTAACGTAGAGGAAAAAGCTCTGCATTTCATGGGGTTTGGATTAGATCCTCCACCTTTAATACAAAATAATGTTCTCTTGACTTACTTTTCTTTCCATTAATTAAAAAACAAAACAAAACAAAACACAAACACCCAGTAAAGGAACTGTTATTTGAACCTACAAGATAAGTCCCCCCGAATCCTTATCCTCTTGCATTCCAGGACGTCTGTGCATATTAAGCAAAAGGAACTATTATCTGCTACAAGGCAGGTGTTTTAGCTGTACTGGGAGTTAAAAATTAGAGTCTTGCTAAAAACTAATTCAATTCAATGGGAAGTTCTTCAATTTAACACACAAATTGATTTGTTTTGGTTGATCAGTAGTGATAAAAATAGAAAGACACACTTTGAAATAATTAAAGAAACATTTGACTGGAATAAAATGTGACTGCAAATGCGTTGTGAATGAGAATAATTTTGACTTCAGTTTTCTGAGAAGAGATTTGGAGCTGACAATGACCCGGACCAGCTTTTTAATGGTGGGGTCCTGGGCTGGTTGGTTGGTTGCTCTCCTGTTACAAACTACAGAATCCAGGTGCTACATTTGAGAGTAACCACCTGACTTCAGGATTTGGGCACTTAAACTGGTGCCATAATTTGTCAACTGTACCTACTTGCACATCTTGTTCAACTCCTTTTTCAGCAGGCAATTCAATGCTCTAAAAATTGAAAAATACACAGCAGGGAAAATGATGGCTCTTAGTTTCTGCAGTTCCTTCTCATTTATTCCCTCCCTGAACTGCTCAGAAGCTGTAAAGATCCAGATACATGCAGAAACAGCCTCCTCTAATTTTTGGAGTTGCATTGTGTTTTGCACTATAGTAAAGAAAATGTCACATTATGGAGTGGTCATTCATCTCTGCGAAAAGTAAAGCGTGGCTTCTTTGCTTAGTACTTCTTGCTCTAAACTGAGGACTAACTTGAGGCAATTAGTATGAGATGGAAAATAATTAATTTCATAAGAAAAAGTGGTTTAGGCAACATCCAGAAAGCTAGTATCTGGCCTATGAGGGTGAAAAGCTTGTAGTGGGAATCAAAGCAAAGATGCTGGATGCTTTTGTTTTTTAGAAAAGTTCATGAGCTCAGCAGACCTGGAGCACTCCTTGACAGGCGTTTGCATCATTTCCACTGGAGAAGTTATCAGAAAATATTAATTAAAATAATTCAATAATATTTGCCAAGAAAAGGCGCTAGTAAGTTGGGGTTTTTTTATTTTTGCACCCACAAAGACAAACCTGTAACAGATCCTTATGTTCAAATAATAGGGCGCAGTGGGCTTTGCTGATGGATATGGACGTCATTCATATAGGGTCACTCTTGTATCACAGTAGTTTGTGTGATTTTATATACATTCGGAATTACATCATGGACTTGTTTTTTAAATAGCTTGAAAAAGCTGTACAGAAGAAATAACTTGGACAACCCCCCTGTATTTTTCATGTGTTACAATTCTCAAGGGACATTGTTGTATGGAGTAAATGTCTAAGCAATCATTATTGCAGTGGGAGACCAAACGACGGAGTTGGTGCATGGGCTGAGCCTGGGACTGGGAAGCAGGACTGACCTCCAGGGCTGTCCTCCTGCTTGTGCCACTGACCTGCAGGGTCATAGTCTGCCAGGTATTCTGTTGTACTTGGCATCCTCGAGGTACTTAACATTTAAGATGCTTGACCATGTCTGAAATTTAGCTCCTCAGAGCCTGATGAGTTCAGAAGTAATGGGCACTCTCAGGTTTGGCTAAAGTCAATGAGTGTCAGGGTATCTTGCAGCATGTATGTCCAAAGAGCTATGTTAGAATGGAAAATCCCTTGCAGGCAAGATACAGGTCACATTTACTCCTGTGTAGTTGGAGAAGGCCATTCCCATCACCAGCTTCCAGCAGGGATTTCCTTCTGTTAACCATCTCAGGGTGGGTACAACCCTGCCTTATCGCCATTAGCATTTTACATGCGGGTAGACAGCTTGAGTTCGCTATGCAAGGTAAGAACATTTTCTATTTTTATTATCCAGTAAAGACAGTCTAAAATTCAGGGCATTACATTTCTACTTAACGTTTACAAGGTGCCCTACAACCCTGGGATTACAACCGTATGCCATGCAAGAGGAAAATATCGTCATAACCACAGAGATCGAAGGGTGATCGCTCTTTTTCACACCGCCTATATTTTTCTAATTGTGCTGTGTAATAAATTGTTCATAAATAGAACCATTGTGCAGTTAATGTAGTCTCTGAAAGAAATGTAAGCTCATGCTAGGCACCTATACTAAGAAGGGAATAGAAACAACATTGTTGAATCTTCTAATCAAAGAAGAAAAGCTGCAGAAAGATTGCAGACCGTGCCAAGAAAGTCTCTGCCTGTATGAATGCAAGAGCTTCAATCTGCATGACAAAGACTCCCCTCCCCTTCCAAACTGCTACTTCTTTCTGCTTTGTGAAACCAGGAGAAATAACATGGCATCCGCCATTCATTCCATGCAGTCTCCGTGCTGCAATGTGGAAAAAGAGGCTGAACCCGTGCAGGCAGAGCCATGAGTACGTTGTTTTGCAAGACACAGAACATTAAATTCTCATCAAAACATGTGCATTCACTACTTTGCCCCTATGCAGGGCAGGACTGCACTCTGTGTTTCCTTTGTACAGCAGTCAGTCCCTCCACTACACCAGAGATTTTGCAAGCCTGACTCTAAAATACATTGCAGAGGTTCGATTACTCATTCAGCATAAAATTCTGCATAGTAATAAGATGTCCCTTAGATGCAACTGCTGTGCTGCCGTTGACACAGCAGAAATAGCGCAGAAACAAAGGAAGGAGTGTGAATCACCAAAATCCACAGTAAAGTGAGTCTCCAGTCTGAAACACAGATTGCCTGTTGATACAGACTTTTTGGGGGAGAACTAGCGAGACCCCACTGAGACCCACAGGGTAGGCAATCCCACCGAGCGATCTGCTGCCTGGTGCCAGCCTCCAGGCACGAGACCCTGCCCGGGGATGGGGACGGGGATGGGGACGGGGCAGGGCAGCTCCCCGGCTGCCCGCTGGGTAAGCACACGAGCCCATCAGACCCGCTGCCTCCCCAAACGGTGCCGGCGCTGTGGCAGGGGCTTTCTTAACCAGGTGGCTTTCTTTAATCGAGTGGTATGTGTCAGTTTTGACTCATGCATGCTTCTGCTCCCCAGATGCACCAATTCAGCTACCTCATCTATTTATTGTAAACTCGAACCGGACTGGAAAACCTCAGGCACTTGAGCGCCAAGCTCTGCTCTGAGCTGCATGGTGAAAGCTAAAATAACTCCAGCGAAGACAAAGTTTTACACAGAGTAAGTAAGCAGACGTTGGCCTTTTTTCCTTTTACCACTGACTTCTTGCATTTCATTCTAGCCAAATCTCTCCCATATTTTTGGCAGGATCCTCACTCTCTGATCAGAGTGAGCTCCTGATAAAGACAAGATGGATTTTGCTCTCAGCAGGATCCTGCTAAAGACAAGGAGGGATTTGTTCAGAACAGGATGGGGGTTTTTTTGATCGAGTGGCAATTGGTAGGAGAAGAAAACAACAGGTCTAAGGACCAATTTTTTAAAAAGCTTCTACTTGCCCTGCAGATGTGTGGCCAAAAAATATTTGAGATGTTGAACTACAACAATTACCCATCTACTTGCTTGCTGATACTGATAATTCAGCAGGTTGGGACTGCAGAAACTTCTTATCACGGGGCACGGAGACACTGTGCCAGATTCTTATCTCAACTGCACGTGGTGTAATTTACCTTATGTTCATATTTCACTAGAATAACTGAGATGGACATGTGCTTCACCCTTCCCATCTTTTTGCCTTTGGAGATGAAGCAAAGGGAAGCTTTCCTTCAAAATGTAGGAACGGTGAAATGATTAACAAAAGCTAAATAGGGCAGTTTCAGGCTGAAAAATGTATGATTCATAGCAACTTGTTCAGACATATTCCTAAGTCATATACGTTATGGCAATTTAATTATGTAATAGAAGGGATCATGTACTGTTGTGTGCCCACAGTTCCCACTCATCCGACTAAATGCAGATGGAGCCCACAGCGCTATGCAGAAAGTAACACACAAAAGAGGGAGAGAGAGAGAAAAGTGGTGCTGGAATTTAAGAAAAAACCACATAGCAAAAATAATACCCAAATGGCAAGTTTTGCATACCACAAAGTGTTCATTTGTTCAACTGTAGCAAAAGGCTGGGCAGAAGAGCGTCCCAGCAACAAGCCAAGGCAATCCCAGCGTAGGATTAATACCATTAAATGGAAGGGAAATGTCACAGCATGCATAAGAAATCTGAAGACTTCAGAGAAGCAAGTACCACTGCTCTCAAGTGAAAGTGGGTGTTTCCATTATAAAGCTAGATGTGGAATTTCACAGCCTTTCCAGTACGTTTCTCCACTTAAATCAGAGGTTTAAAGGCTAGCAAAGTGTTGCTTCAGTTTCTTTAGTGTTCTGATAAAATCTAGCAGGTGATTTCTGAACAGGTTGGTGAGGGTGCAGGTATTTTGTAGACCACTGGCACCCCATGACTGCATCTTCTCTGAGCCCACGACACTACCTACTTCACTCAAAGAGGCGCCGTCTTCAAAAAACTCCTGCCCTGTTTATGTGCTGGAAGACTTATGTCTATGGGAACGTGCAGCCTCACAAATTTGTATCAAATCAAGCTCTTTTGAAAGTAGCAGTGGCAAACAGCAGCTGAACATGAGGGACGCAATGGTGGCGGTGCTCACAGAGATAAATTACTGTTCGCAGTGATGGGAAACTTCTGAAAAACTCATTCAGTCCCCTGAGGTGCCAAAAGTGACATCCTTCTTTTGATTGACCTTCACATCACAGAACAGCACCACCACCATCTCCTATAGCCATCAATCCCGGTGAAGACCATTTCTTCATGAGAACTTGTGGCTGCAGTTCTGCAATCATCAGCGTCAGATTTGTGCAATAAGAGATAAACCGCTGGTATGTATACAAGCGAGATCAGACATCAACGCATAATTACATTTATATAGAATTAGTAGGATCAGATAATGCTGAGTTTATGCTCACTTTATAGCTTTATGCCTGCTTTTGTCAGCTTTGGGAAAGCAGATAGGAACTGATCGGCCACAAGGTCCCAGGCATGCTCTCCGGTCCCTGGGACAGTGGCGTCCCTCCGCAGATCCTGCTGCTGGGGCTGCACCCTGCCAGAGAGGATTGATCCCAGCCAGGGGGGAGGAGGGCTGGGAGCAATATAAAACATAAATATATGTTATAAAATACATAGTATAATATAAAAAGTACATTTAAAAAATAAATAAAACAATGCTTTGGTGGTTTGTCTGAGCACCTGGGCATGCCCCCCAGATGCATGCTCTCTGTGCCAGCTCTAGCAGGGCTATAAGCACACTACTACACTGGAGGAAAACCTGCCTGTTCCAGGTGAACGGCACTTGAGCCAGAGGCAACATAACTAAAAAAAATATATAGGGCACACAGTGCAGATGGCCTCTGAGCAAACAGAGTGGGCACAGCCTCCAGCCAGCCTTGCTTCATCAGATTTGGCTGCTTCCCAACGGGGGAAGCAGGAGGAGCGGGAGGCTGCTCGCTGGCCCAACACCTGGCTCTGGCCACCCAGATGTGCAGGGGGACAGAGAGGGATGCAGAGAGATGCAGACATAGGCAGGAGGAGGCAGGTGCTTACAGCAAGCAGGGGCAGCATGGGCACACCCAAGGGAAAAGGGACACCCCGCTGGCACGGAGCAATGTGGCATGTGGAGCTGCCACTGCCCAAATCTTGCTCCTAGTACGTGGTGGGAGCTGACACCCTGCAGAGAGGGCAGGGAGGACCTACTGCACAGGTTGATGCTCACACGCAGTGTAAGGAGGAAACCTTGATTTACTAATCTGTGCCCCCGTTAACCAGCAGAGCCAGGCTGTGGCATTTGCCCACAGGATGTACAGGGAAGAAAGCATAAAGAAAGCCTGAAGAAATGGGGTTAATCAATTTAATGAGGAATAGGAAAGTGTAGTAGCCTCCTGCAGGAATGAGGTCTGGAACAGCCCCCCATGACCAGCTGCACTGCCTCTGGATCTGCACTCCTAGGGGGAGAGCAGCCGCTGCTGCCCCAGCGCGTAGGGAAGCCATCAGCAGCATTACCTCATCCCACAGGAGTGACTCAGATCAGCAGTATCACCTCTGCATGCCAAATGTATCAGGTCAATAAAATTATTTCAAAGTATTAGGGAAGCAGGTCTAGTATGTAAGAATCCCTCAAGAGAAAAGGAACAGCACAAACTGTAGGGAAAGGCCCATCATTGTACATTCCTGTACATCATCCATCCCTGCAGTAACAGGCAGAGGTGGTCAACACCCATCAGCTGTGATGCTCTTCCTTCTCTCCAGGAAGAGTGAGGCATATTCATGCTTCAGGTGTGTATCTTCCCCATCCCTGCTGTACACTGTTATCAGTGAAGACAGGGTCAAAGAAGTTCAGCTGAGTTCGGAGCAGAGAGGGACATACTTCTAAGGACTTGTAGAGCTGGTTGCACAATGTTGAGCTAGTCCCTGAAAAATCACAGCTAAAGAAAGAGCCCGTATTGCACCGTAAATGTTCATCATTGTGTTTACAGATCAGCTCTCGCGCAGCAAGACCTTTGGGGTCTATTTGCAGAGTTGTGGGGCTTTAAGCTTGCTGGAGGCTGAGAAAGAGGAGCAAGTCTGATCACAGAAACCGTTCTGGTCTAGATGCAAGCTGGGATGGTATCTTCTTGTACGGGAAACTGCTCTGCAGCTATCGCACTAAAATGTGGAACTGTGCTTTGGGAGTGATGCAAGGAATATGCTTCAGCTTGCCTCACCTTCTATGGCTTCAGGTGAGAAAAAGCTGTGTCAGGAAAGAGACAAAACCCAAGCCTGATCCCACCCTGACTTTATATGTCATCACCCCACTGAGCTGTGATCCACCTGTATGGCACCGTTTCTAAGCTGGGATCATCCCTGCGCAGGTACCATGTGTTGTCCTCCACCAAAGAAACCAGAAGGGAATTTTGGTGCACTTTCTTATGGAGAAAGCGGGATTCGGGTTTTAACATTTTTTATGTATAGTAAGGCACTGGTCAAAACTGGCTCAGTGACAGTAAAATTTAACACACTTTTCCTTAAAAAAAAAAAAAATACAGCTCTCCGGTTCAATGATGGGCATCAGCTTATCTCCCATTTAAACCTACCAGAACTCTAGGATGCAGGAGGCAGATTTCTGACGTCAGATTTCAGCTGTTGAACCTTCATATAACCAAGTTAGGAGGCAGAAGCTATTTCTTGGTTCATCTTTACTCACAGTGTTTTCAGCGGCTTTAAAAGACATTTTGCACTTCTTTCTAACCTAGGTTTTCAAAGGTTTGCATGCACTAAATCAAAACCACAGGATTTAATTTTCTTGATGGAATAAAACCAGGAACGTGTATATTTAAAAATCACATGAAGAGTACCCATTTTATTTCAGTTTTCCTTTAAACAGAATAAAACGGCATCAACTCACCCAAAATGCAAGCACTACCAACAGCCAACGGTGGGCTCTCCTCACTGCTCTGTCCCCGGGGCAGGTCACCGCCGATGGCACGGTGCGCGGCCTCCTGCCAGCCAAGGGGGATTTGCTGAAGAACAGCCCTTCTGGCACCCAGACTGCTGACTATAATATTTGACAATATGGCATCTTTTTTGCCAGTCAGATTGAGAAATGGAAGGAGGATCATTCTGGTTTCTAAGGTGTAGCAGGTCATGACAAACAACCAGGAGAAATGGCCCCGGGGCTAAAAATCAGTCCTTATTACCAGCCCGAGCTCAGCCTTCGTGCAGAGACTTGAGCAAGTTTCTGTGCACATGGTTACATCCTATTGGAGCTGATAAAACAAACCTGTCTTATGGGGGAAGATTTACTAAATTCACTAATTCTTTTAGAAGAAAACCATTGCTTGATGGAGTGAGCCCAGGGCTGGGAACCAAGACAAAGGTAACCCCTGCAGAACTGCTCTGCAATCTCTGGCGAAAAACCTGTCCCGCTCTGACCCTCTCCAATTTCTGCCATTGGCATCAGTGAGGCCAAGATTTCATTTTTTATACCAAACACAAATAAACAAGGATGTAAAACTGGGAACAGTAATGTTTACTGGACGCTGTCCACTGCTCTGAGGTCTCAGGGACGTGATTACACCGTCGACTTCTGGCTTTGCCCAGCCCCAGTGCAGCAGCAGAAAGAACCTTCCTGTTAAAATGTCAGAAATAATCATAGAATCATAGAATCATAGAATATCTCAGGCTGGAAGGGACCCATAAGGATCCTCGAGTCCGGCTCCCTGCTCCTCACAGGACTAGCCAAATAAGGTTCTCTGTTTGGACAGCTCGTCTGCAGCAGACTCTCAACAGAAGTTTAAAAAGACTGCGAGAAGGATTAACACTGCCTTGAACCTGACACTAACCACGGATAAGGGGAATTACACCAGTATAAATGAAGGTGTGAATTTAATTAATCATGCTGGCAACCTAATTCCCCATGTGAGCATTTCTCTTCCAATATGAACTGTGCCCATTTTCAACACAGCTGAGGTTTCTTAAGAGGTAGTTTAAACTAAGCTGAAAAAAAGTCACTCTTTATCCTGTAATAAGAGGATCCACATGGGAGATTATACGGCATAACTGCAGCAATATATCTGTAATTACAATGGTCTGACTTCCCATGCAGATGAGTCCTGACTCTACCAGAGTTACTGATTTGTGTCGCTGCATGTGAGAGGGGAACAAGCCCACTGTGTCTGAATTATCCTCTCTGTATGGCGAGGAAGGAGGACAACAATTTTTGGTAAAGAAGAAAGAACAGAAATTTCCTTTCTCCCCTTTTCATTTCACAACTTCCAACAAAATTGTTTGATGTCAAGCCACTTACTCTGTAGGACTGTAATTCTCCCCAAATACCATTTGATTTATGGAGGAAAAGGAATATAGAAACGGATTGCTTTTTATTTCTCATTTTTTCAGGCACTAATGCAGTCATTTTAGATACTAAACCCCGGGAGAAGAGCGAGCGTGTCCCCGCCTTTTCCCCCTGCAGCCAAAGGTTAGATGAGCTGGCACTGTAGGCTGAGCCTGGTTTCATGACATCTTCTCTGACAGCTCATTTTCAATCCCTGATTCAGCTGTCCCCGATCACAGGTACATTGCATCAGACCTACAAGCTCACTGGTAATTTATCACACTACAAAGAGCATACTGTATTGCTATATACTGTGCTCTGTATGTAAATAGCATAATGTTAAATCATATGTAAATGTCTAAACACAGCCCGAACCACCATGAACTTCCATATAGACGTATCAAATACAGGCACAATGAAGTCAATGTATCAAACGCAATTTACCCCAAATGAGGATCTAACCCCAAATGTTTGCCAAGTTCAGCACTGCCTTTGGTAGGACCAGGTTTCATTCCACTTGCAGGGAACAGTCCATATGGCAACTTTTAATTATTTAGTTTCACTGCTCTTCTGATCAGGGTCACGGCCAAGTAAATGTAATGACTTGGGCTGACAGACATTTTGTCGTGGCATAAGAATATCACGTTTACTCTCAAGCAACACTTTCCACCTAAGCTATCGTAAGTAAATAGCACATGAAACCAAAAGTGCCTGTTAAAACACTTTCCTTGATGAAATATTTAATACATCTGTTAATTAACAACATACATGCTCCTTATCTTCTTAAAATAAAAAAAATGTTCTTCTCTGCACAATGAATGAAAATGAGAAAAGGCAAATGGTGAAGAATTGCAGAAAATTTTATGAATGGAAAACACCTCCCTCTTAAGATATTTAAGAATACAGCTTCCACTTTCTGTGTGAGGTGGAAATGCCTGGCCAAGGACTGCACCATGGCAATGCAGGACGTTGTCTCTGGAGAAGACCTTTTCTCCCTGCCCAGCCTTACACAGCACATGGGTCACACAGAGCGTCCATGGTGGGCAAGGGGCAACGGGCAAAACCTGGGCCAGCTGAGAAGCCAATGAATCCCGTTTCCACAGGCAATGTACAGGTGCCCCACAACATGGACCGAGACCTGAACACTAGATGACCATGACGACGCCTTGCCCTGGAGCAGAAAACACTATTAAGGGGAGGCAAGATCCTAGGGCAAAAGCAAAGGAGGACTGAAACTAAACGGCAAAACACACAGAAGAAGAAGAGCCAGGACAACTGGCATGTTGTATGGATCACCTGGGCCGTGTTAGTACATGAGGACACTGGCAAACCCAGACAGAACCATGGGAGATGAATGTTGGCGTTGTGACTTACGGGGGGGCAAATTCCACTCCTGCCATGGCAGGGAGCACCCATGAAAAACTCCCACAAGGAGAATCTTGGGAGGTTTCTTTCTCCTTGTTCGATCCTCTCAGGTGTCTCCTGGAAAGGATATTCCTCCCTTTCTTGTTTGAGCAGGGTACATTTCTGAAAGGAAAGGGCTAGATGCAGCTGCAATGGCAGTGGGAAGGAGCATCAGCCCTGCAGGCTCTCCCTGTTGCATAGGCGAGCACACACTGGGCACAGAGATGCTTTGGGGTCAGGCCAGGGCACAGACCTTCGCTGTACTTGCTTTGCATGCGCAGTTGTGTCAGTGACATGAAGCAGGTCTGCAACTTGAGCCAGTCCACTGCCCTCCAAGGACCTCCCTCCAGGGCCTCCTCTGAACGGAGGATCCACAGCAGAGGCAGGGATGACTCTGATGTGTTTGTATGATTTTTGAACTGAAGACTAACAGCAGTATGCAATAAATGAGAATTTGGTCCTCTCATGACTGCTGGGCCACATACACTGTCCTCCCTTCTGGAGCCTCAGCAGGGATGCTCAGTGAGCAGAGGGGCTCGTGTCCCTCCTTTCCTGGGGGGAGCTGCCAAGGCTAACACTAAGCTGTGACCAACTACAGCTCCCAGAAAAAGGTTTGCTTTCTGCCAGTCGATTGCTATGAATCCGCAACTTCTCCCCAAGAAATCTTTTTAATTCATCCCCACCAAAAATCAAAGGGACACATGGCCAAGGTACAGCCTCCCAGGCATGCACATACTTCTCCCAGAATACTCCCTTACCTACGTGTATCCTCTCTGTTCCCAGCCCAGGCAAGTCCCGTTTGCTCATCCTCAAGAGTCGCAGGAGCAGCCAGCATCACTCGCGGCCAGCTCCCTCCATCTCCAGCTCCCCGCCGACACACCCCGGCAGCCCCCAGCTCCCTCCTGTGCTGCAGGGCTCCTACACCGTCACTTCAGCTTGCCCCTCTCTCCCCAGCCTTCCCAAAGCAGCCTCCCAGCCAGGGGCTGGAGCTCAGGGATCCCCCTTCGTCCCTCTCTGCCTGGTTATCCGTTTCTGTCCGGGGGAACGGTTTTTATCCAAGCCATTGTTTTCTCTTTCCTGCCTGGCTTCTTTAGTAACTCCAGTACTGCCTCCTTTAACTCTGCATTTCCAGTTAGCAATGCAGAACTGAGCTGGGAAAGCAAGTTGTAAGGATAATCATAAAAAAAAAACCAAACCAAAACCAGAAACATTTTGGGTGCTTTTCCCCGTTTGAAAAACTATGCAGAAATTGGTGTGCATAAAACCGCAGGGATCTCCTGCCAGGGTGCTGGAGCCCCGCGGGCAGAGCGGCAGAGGCTCCAGCACTGAGTCAGGCGGGCAGGCAGGGCGCTGGGGAAGGCAGCCTCCCCTGAGGTTTAGGCTTTCCTATGTTTTCTGAATAATCAGATATATTGAATCCCACAAAGGGGTTAAGTTCAAACCCAGTCAGTAGGCTCCGGTGGGGTGTCTCCCCATCCCTCTGCTCCTCCCTCACAGCAACTGGCAGACCGTTCAGGTTTTTCCCTGGAAACTGCCAAACCACTATTAAGCCTTAAACTCATGCCTCTGGAGAGAGGAAACTATTTATAGAATAAAAAATTGAATGAGTTTGCTGGACCTAGTTCATATTTGGTGACTTCAACAAGTTATATAAGGGCAGATTTCAAATCACCACCTTTGGAGAATCCTTCTCGGGCTTTTCCCAGTTTTTCCTGTTGTTTGCTCGCCTCTGCTGATTAGAACTGGGCACCATTCTGCAAGAGTATTTTAACTGGTATGTTTTTTATGTTTTCTTTAGGTGAGGGTTCTGCTGCTGTGGCCTGGCCTGAGCATCTCGCTCAGAGCCTCACTGCAGGCGGTGGGATCCAGCAGCCTCCAGAAGTCAAAGTGTAGGATTCCCCTGTAGTCTGCTCATAAGCCTGACAGCATAGCGATGATCTTGGAAGGGATGGAGAACGTCTCCTTCCTTCAAATTGTCTAGCATTTATCAAAAGCAAGTTCTGAATAAAATATTTGGTGTAAAAAGCCCTGCAACTTAACTGGACCTATTGTTAACAAAAGAGCTTTCTTAAAAAATATTTCATGGCTTGCATGAAAAATGCAGGATGAATATCATAGTTAAATACATAAATTGAAATGCAGAACTGAGCTGCCAGAAGCCCAGGAATCATGCATGCTCCACACTTCTGAAGTATTAGTTGTCCTCAAAATTGAGATGCAGATGACTACATTGATAAAATATTGACCTTTTCAGTAACACAACTCTGAATATGGAGACCAACCTAAGGACACAATTTGTAATCGAGAGGAGCAGAGAGTCCCATTGAAAACTGCTGCGGCAAACTTCTGAGGATGCCTCACAAGATGATATCAGCCCCAGCTGCCACCAAAGCCGAAGTGCTTTAAGGGCTCATGCAGCATCTCCACGAAGCAGAACTCCAGTTTGCAACTGGTGGGAAACGATCCACATTATAAATAGGGCAGCGTATCCGTATCAGTGTGCAGTGCCACTTTCAACTCGTCAGGAAGAAGGATTGCTTTTCTTATTTCAAGACACGTCATAGCAATATGTGACCTTTGGATCGGACAAAGGGCCTGGTGGGATCTTCAAAAGCATTGCATTGCTTTTTTACATCTCTGTGTCCAGGAGCTCACATGTGTTCAGAAATGCTGCAGGTTTTTACAAGACAGAGCAGCAGCCTAGGGATGGTTTTGGCACCTCTGCCTACCTCAGGTCTGTGTGGCCGTGGAAGGTGTGTCCTATTTCCCCCGGTTAGCAGAGACAGGGAAGTGCCCCCTGGGGACTGTGTTTTAGCTGTAATATTTCCTTTGTTGTAAACAACAAGTTGTGCCCTAGGAAAGGACCTGCTAAAAGGATCTGGAGGGTGAAATGTGCTTTTCTTGTGGCGTGGCTTAGCTTGGCTTTCCCTCCTGGCATCAAGAGCCCATCAGACAGTGTACCCGAGTAAGTGCCCAGCTCCCACAGCCTTTAATGATGCTTTTGAGGTATTTAACAAGGAATTAAGAGTCTAAACTGCATGACATCTGTTAACACAATCTCAATTTTTTTCATAAATCGAGGCAGTTGTAACATTTAGGAACTGTGGGTGAAAGCTGAACTTCTGAAACTTGAAAAGGAGCTGAGTCGTGTTTCAGGCCTAAGGCTCAACCAGTGCTTCAGGGTTCCTAATGATTTCAGCTAAAACGATGAGTTATAAACCAGTCCTTGGCTTGCGATTTAAATATTTTAAATATCTGTCACACAGCAATCGTCTCAATCGTTTAAATATTGTGTGGGCATACACCAAAAAATCAGGCGAGGAAGTGGACTTTAAACAAAAGCAAGATGCTGCATTAAGTGCGTGCAAAAGGAAAGAAATTAAATGAAGCGCTGGAATATAACTTAGATGTTTAACGTTCAGTTTTAACAAGCTCTCAAGCAGTGCTTGAAGCAGGGGTTAAACCTAATTCATGAATCAGACAAAGCTTGAAAAACTCCGTGAGAGAAACGTGATACTTCTTTGGGCTGGAGGTTATTAGCAGCACATAAGTGACATCTGGGCAGTGGGAGATGATGAGAGCGGGGGCTGTGTCCAACAGCCTCCTGTGTCTGCAGCTACTCAGGGTGAGCAAAGCTTTCCTGTGTGCACAAATGAAACGCTGTATTACGCTCCAAATGCTTCTTCATTAGAAAGGAAGGTCCTAATGTCCTCCCCAGCTTCTGTAACTCTGGAAAGGGCTGAGATGGAGGCATGGAAGGGACTAAAACAAATACAGCAGTAATCGCATACTACAGGGATACTCCCTCTGATGTGCCAAGTACAGTCAAGGTGACAAAGTGATAGGAGCTTCCCAAAGATACTATGGGCAGGGCACCACTGCCTGTTGCACAGCAATGCTTGAAAACACACATGACTCCACCTCCATTATTGCCTTTAAATTGTTCATAGTCTCCTAACAGCTAACTGACACCTCTGGGCGAGGCAGGCACACTTTCACTACCCGTCTGTGCGTTTTAACGTGGGCTCAGCCTCCCTCACGATGCAGAATGAGGACAGAAGGAAAATTGCCCGGGTACTTTGTCGCAAGGGCAGCGCAAATTAGCGTGCAAGTTCTGTTACCAGGATTATAATGCCTTTAACAGGCATGATGCACATCCTTGAAATGCTTTGACAGAGATTAGATTTCAGCTATAAAGTCCAGATTACTTGATGTCCTTCATTTTTCTATTCAATTAGGTTGATACAAAAGGCTGCGAGGCTTCTGTTTCACTTCGCTTTGTTTGAGGAGGAAAAAAGCAACATTCCCAGCTTTATTTCCCCTAACAGTGGGATGCAGTGTTTTGGCCATATTCCTCCTTTCAGCTCAGAAGCTGGCTTGGAGCAGGTTGCTGTGGTTTCTCAAGCTGTCCTTTGCCGGCCATTACAAAGGAAGTGTCTCCTTTGGACAAATGTTTCAAAGGACAAATGCTTGGAGAAAGCAAGCATCATTCAGAGCAGATCCATCCTGGCAGATGTATACCTGCATTACCATAGGAACTAAGCTACTCCCAAATATTTGGCAGTGAAAGCTTGCAACCAAAATGGGAGTGAGCCCATTACTGTACATACAAGGCATGCTGCCTGTAGTGTACCTTAAAATGTGTCACATCCTCCTGGAAGTGTGCTAGGATGTTTCTGCCCAGATTTGGGGGAAGATCACTGGTAAAATTCACATGGGAAGGTAGATAATATGATGTACTGAGTTCAGGGACCAAATCTACTGCTGATCCTGCCTTTTTTACCAGGGAGAAGGAACCTTTCCTCTCCCCATCATTGAAAGGGAATAGATTTGAACAGAAGATATTTGTTCCCAGTGCTCCCTCTCCTTTGCAGACACAGATCCCTAATTCCTCAGTGGAAAGAGCGAGATGATGCAGGTGAACATTTGCTAAGGTTCATCCCTGTGCCTCAGGCCCATGGCTTTGCAAGAGGCTCACGGTCTGGCTGGTTCTTGCTCCAGACCCGGCCCCGACTGCAAAAGAATGCAAAGAATGTGGGGAAATGGAACAAAAGTGATCTTCTACAGTAAGGGATGAGCCAGGAGAGGGCTTTTTGTCTTCCCCTTTCCATGCCTAACCCCAGCTGGATGGATGTAAGAGGGATAAGCGTTATGTATAGTGCTTTTCACAAACTTGCTCTGAGTTTAATAGCATTGAGATGAACACTCAATACACAATAAACAATAATAACCGTGTCCAGCTGGGAATGGCACTTCCTTCTCCAGTGCACTCAGAGAGCTGCTTAAGCCCGAGGACTAGTACAACAGTGGAACTACAGTTTAAACACTAATACAGGAATGAAAAAGGGCAATACTGCACATTCAGATGTGGCTCAAGCCAAGGAGGCACAAGTTTTTCCACCTCCTTCCTTTTGGCCTTCTGAACCAAGAGAGAGCTCATTGCCATTGAAGGAGGATGTCATCCTTACCTTCACCTAGGATCCTTGTAGGAGAGCTTGTAAACTAGTGTTAACTAGGCTTGCTCCTAGAACTAACGTTACTTATTGCAAACTGGCAAAGATTTAAACCCAGTTTGGAGGCAGATTCATTAAGCTGTTGGAGGAGTATAACACTTTCAGAATAACAGTAGGTACATCCTTCTTCTGAAAATATCCCACATTCTTCTGCTGACATCCCAAATTATTTTGCCTTCTTGTGCTCTGGCAAACAGCTCAGTGCTGGTCTTCAGTATTCTAGCTGGTGGCAAGCTGATTTACCACCACAATCCTGTACTGAAGTCTGGAGCTGATGACCTTTTGAGAAGACTGCCTCTTGGCACATCACTAGCAAGTGCTTAGTGCAGGAAAAAAGCAGATGAGGGATACAATACAAGTTAGGACCCCCACTGTGATAAAAATAAAGGAAATAGAGCTAGGCTGCAAGAATGGTACCAGGGCATCAAGAAAAGGTAACATGGCCTACTACTGCACATATGACTGCTCGCATTCTCTCTGAATCCCAGTTGGAGCATTGTTTTACCTTGTAGACTGGGGAAGGGACCATTCCAAAGGATATCAGATGATACCTTACACTGCACGTATTCAGAGACGATAAACATACCTCTCTTCAAAACAAGTAAGATTGCAGACAATAAGAAATCTGCTGCATCCCCCCAGAATGCCCTTCCACATCCATCATAGAATCATCAAATCATAGAATCATTTAGGTTGGAAAGGACCTTTAAAACCATCAAGTTCAACCATTAACCTAGCACTGCCAAGTCCACCACTAAATCAAGCACCACATCTACACGTCTTGTAAATACCTCCAGGGATGGGGACTCAACCCCTTCCCTGGGCAGCCTGTTCCAATGCTTGACAACCCTTTCAGTGAAGAAATTTTTCGTAATATCCAATCTAAACATCCCCCGGTGCAACTTGGCGCCGTTTCCTCTCATCCCATCACTTGCTACTTGGGAGAAGAGACCAACCCCCACCTCACTACAACCTCCTTTTAAGTAGCTGTAGAGAGCAATAAGGTCTGCCCTCAGCCTCCTCTTCTCCAGGCTAAACAACCCCAGTTCCCTCAGCCGCTCCTCATAAGCCTTGTGCTCCAGACCCTTCACCAACTTCATTGCCCTTCTTTGGACACACTCCAGCACCTCTATGTCCTTCTTGTAGTGAGGGGCCCAACGCTGAACGCAGTACTCGAGGTGCAGCCTCACCAGTGCCGAGTACAGGGGCACTATCACCTCCCTGGTCCTGCTGGCCACACTATTCCTGATACAGGCCAGGATGCCATTGGCCTTCTTGGCCACCTGGGCACACTGCTGGCTCATGTTCAGGCAGCTGTCAGCCAACACCCCCACGTCCTTTTCCGCCAGGCAGCTCTCCAGCCACTCCTCCCCAAGCCTGTAGCATTGCATGGGGTTGTTGTGACCCAAGTGCAGGACTCGGCACTGAGCCTTGTTGAATCTCATACAGTTGACCCCGGCCCAACGATCCAGCCTGTCCAGATCCCTCTGCAGGGCCTTCCTACCCTCCAGCAGATCAACACTTCCACCAAACTCGGTGCCATCTGCAAACTGACTGAGGGTGCACTCGATCCCCTCATCCAGATCGTTGATAAAGCTTGTTGCTTCCTCCTCCACTGAGCTGATTGCCCAGATGATAGGGCATGACATCAGTCAAAGAAATCCACAGCTAAAGGAAAACCACATCAGTTGGAAGGAAAAGTTCTTTTATTCTAACAGTGCTTACTGAACAAGGGGGAAAAAACTTCTAGAGACATGTTGCTGGCTTACAGTTTAATTGATGCCCTCAGCTTTGAGCCAGCATAAATTATTATTATGAGGGAAATTGCTGAGCTCAGGCTATGCAGACACTTGCCAAAGGAAAGCAATTCTGACAGTTGCTATAGGGAATTCTCTGCAGCTTTCCTGTCATTTTGCAGTGTACTTCATGCTGATCTGCTGGAATTAAATGAACTTATGCCAAAAGTAGTGCTCTCCCTTAGCACAGAGACTGAACATTGACATAGCTCTCTGGTGGTGCTCATACTGGGAGGGAGTGTGCTTGTGTCTAATCTGGGGCCAGTATTCTGGAGGAATAGGATGTATTTTTCCTCCTCTGTCCTTACCCTCATTAAAAAAAAAATCTGATTTTTTTCCTGCTGGCAACAAGCTTGACAGTGACATCCTTCAAAGTGAGGACAGCCCTAAAGGTGCCCATTTACTAATTTGCCTCTCATGCACTTTGTTACCCCATACTGAAAGCAGCCATTGACCCTCCCAACAGAGACATACAGATGCCCTGAAGCCTCTCTCCAGTTAATAGCCTTCTACCATCCTGCTCCTTCCCTGAGTATCTAAAAATCCATACCGTGTTTAATAAATTTCTCCTTGAGTTACCAGAAAAGCACTGTCTTTATACAACAGGCCCAGGGGACCAGCAAAAATTTGGGAAGATGAAATCCTTGTAACTTCAGATTTGTTTAGGTCTGGAGAGAGTCTGTGAGTATGAAGACCCAAACCTGAGGAAAAGGCAAAAGGACATCTGCACTGGGTTAATGCCTGTAAGCTGGAAAGTAACTTTTTGTTCTTCTCCTTTGTGTTTCCCCAGAGCTTCAGTATAATAAAGAGACAGAAGAGGGCAGGAAAAGGGCTGATAAGCTACAGCACAACAGCTCTTGGGGATCACAGAGGGGCAGATAACCCTCCCGGAGCCCATGGGTTTTAATACTCCTAACTGCTTTTCAAATGTTTAATAATGGTTTTTTGCTCAATGTTTAGCTCTATGTACTCCTTGCTATTTATTTAAAAAAAAATCACTGAAAATATCTTCCCATTCCACAGGAAGTGCAATTAATTCTGTGCATAAAATAAGGTAAAAGGTACACATGAATCATGGTAATAGTATTCCATACACAAGAAGACATGCAATAAGCTTGACTAATGCTTTATACAAAGACATATCTGTTTTTCACAAGTGGCTGTTTGAGTCACACCAGGAGCACAATGCATTTCTGACTCTATGCCCCCGAGAACGTACAGCATTTCTGTGAGGCTCCTTATCTGGCTATTCAGGGCATTCGGCTCGTGTATCCACTGCCTCTTCCCACATCTGCACAAGACCCTCCTGCTTTTTTTCCTTACCGAGTTGCTGCAAAATACACTCAGCAGTAAGACACTAGTATTTCTGTCCTGCCTCCACCTCAACATCAGTGCTATCCATCCAGCCATGCTTATTCCAAATCATATTTCCTTGTCCTTATAAAACTACTCAGGCCATAGGACAAGGGATTGTTTTGCTGTTGCTGTGCAGGACAAAAGACTGAAATGAAGCAGCATCCTCTGAATAACCAGAATAACTCTACAGAAGTCACTAGGATTAGGCTGATTTGCTCCCATGAGGACCTGTGCTGTGTCCTTTGTTTATCTACAACATGTACCCTGCAGAACCTATTAAGGCTTCTTCAAGCTTGGGGCCTTGGAACTGATCTTATTTAATACTTTCATTAACGACCTTGGCACAAGAAAATGAAAACATGCTAATGAAACTAGAGCATATCACAAGACTCAGTGGCTGTGTCAGTGCAGAGGAAGATCAGAGTATTGTACAGGTGGGCTAAGAGTAAAACAGGCAGGATAAAACTGAAGATCATGGAGTATAAAGTCATGTATTTAGGGATTAACACCAGAATTTCTGCTATAAACTTAGAAGCCTATAATTTAGCAGCCAAATAGGAGCACCCAATATTTCTAGCTAAGCACAATCTGACAACCCCTTGCTGATGTGATGCAGAGTCAAGAAAACAAAGTGTGATGCCGAGCAGTATAAGAAGAGTCATTTGCACCAGTAATAAAGTGAATGTGCTAGCACTGAAAGTCCTACTGGGATCTCACTCAGATGCTCTAAGACACTGGGCTTTTTGGTTCGAACAACAACAAATTCAGGCTCAAGAGATGCTGAGGCTGCTTTGGTGGATGGAGGGAAGGAGGGAGCTGCAAAGGGGCCAGCATACAGAAGGTTTAGGCCACACTTGTGCAGGCAGTATGAGTGAATCGTAAGGTAGGATTGCAGCATTTGAGGCAGACGCAGCCAACCAGGCATGCTCCTGCCTTGAAACGTGCACAGAATTTGCTCTCGTGCTTCAGTGAACAAGCACAGAGCCTTCCAGCATCCCTCGTACCGCCTTCCCAAAGGCACCCCCAGCATACTTCTACTGTTCATAATTAAAGACAAACCTGAGAGGGGAGACAGGCCTGCAGGAATGACTCCCGCAGAAGCCGCCTTAGCGAAATTGTTGAAAAGTAAGTGGATCTTCCTTGCCAAATTGGACTAGACACAACCATCTCCTTCCAACTAATGAAACACTTCTTTTTGTTCAGATTTCTCAGCTGGGACTCCTATCCTGGTGTTTTGATATCTGATCCCATTTTTCCCCATCTGCTCACACATTCTCTCCCCCCACACCCCAAGCCAGTCCCTCCGCAAGCCGCCTACGTGCATCTGAGGGCTGAGATGAACTACAGAAGGGAATGTCTCACATCAGGCTCTTGTTCTTAAACATGGGCATTAAGTAGTTCTTTTGCAATGAAGCGGCATCAATATTTCAGCAGCATGAGAAGAGTGGAAAGCCCATAGCTGACTAGGAGCCAGGGAATCATTTGGGAATGTAAAAGATGCCAGGACTTAGTCATCCCGTGTTGAAGCTCTGGGAATGTAACATAGCAAAGAGAACAGAGTTTCCAGGGATTGTGGACTTCCATACTTCCCCATGCTTGTTGAATGAGCCACAGTGATGACAAGCTATGTGCAGAAACACCCCTTTCTGGTAACGACTAGAAAGACTGATGGAAGAAAGAGAAAAAAAATGCAGAGAGCCTTACACTGATCCCAGTGCAATCGAGTCTGCTGTGTACAATCTCTAGGGCACCAGCCAGGCTTATGCATATTGTAGAGAGCAGCAAATGCACCCGTTACCTTAGCCCACACTTCACTTCCCATCCAAGCGGTCAGCTGCCAACCGGTGGCAGTCTGGGCCGGTTCTGTATGCTGTAGGGAACGCTCATCCATGAATGCTCATCCACGGGCTCCACTCCTGCAACTTCTACAGGTTCTTGGAACCACCCTGAGATTCTGATGCCACCACAGCTGCTCATGGCATAATTTTTTATACAAACTGGTTCAAACTTCAACCAATGCTAAAGTCCACAGGGACAAGAATTTTTTAGCTGCCTTCTCAGCTGCATCAAGTTCTGTCATTGTCACTGATAGAGGCGAAAAAGTGGGAACGCAGGTTTTACTTTTCACTCAGGCCATAGATTAACTGCAATGCCTAAAGATGCAGGCTACTGCTCAATGTCTTGACTAATGATCTGGAAAAGAGAGTGAGCAGGGAAAGTTTACAAGTGACACAATGTTATTTGACAGTCAAAACAGAAGCCTGAGATAAGGTTGTGAAAAAACTGCATACAGACCTAACAAATGCTGGCTCAATGGACAACACAAAACAGAGGAAACTCCATGTTATTGAGTACAGTCTTGGAAGAAATCATTTAAGTATTGATGTGGTCAGCAAAATAAGAACATTTGCACAATGTTCAGCATCACTCTAAAAAGCTGACAGAATATGGGGAAGCACTGGACTGAGGAAAGTCCTGAAAGCATTAAACCACTGTCTAAATCAATATAGTCTCACCTTGCAAGCAGTGTTCAGCTCCAAGTCTCCCATCACAAAGACATATGAGAAACAGAAAGTGTCCACAGAGGTATAATAGAAGAATTTCAGAAGCAAGGATGGACTAAATGAGATTGTACAAATCCCACAATGGGCTTACAAGAAAAATCTTCAAGCAATTAATTAGATACAAAAGACACACTTTCACAACAGGCAGCATTTTTCTCTGATTTACACCAGACAAAAATCTGGCCTTATCCTTTTAATGTGAATCAAAGGGAGTTTGTGCTCTGTGAAAGCAAAGCCCTAAATGACTCTTGATGACAATCATCCTACTTATCAGGCCCTGCAACTACTGTTCGTTCAAACCAATTAAACAGCTGTGTGCCAAGAATAACAATAAAACCGATTGCATCAGCAATACAGAATATTCCTCTCCACCTGAAAAAATGTATGACTTTGAATGAAAGTATATAAGTGTGATAAAAAAGGGCAAAATCTAGATAATTCATTCCCCTAACAAATAACACTTTAAACAGTATGAAATTTAGCCCTGCGTACAGACCTGATGACTGCTTATGTGCCTCCTGAGTGAACATAACCTGCACACAATTAGTATATAGTCTTTGTATTGCTCCATTAGGACTAAACTTCAGCCATTATGAATATTCATCAAATTGCTCTCATATTTGTAGACTTTGGCTTATGTTCAACGTATTTCATTTTATTTAGTTGCTTAAGGATCTGGAAAGAGACACCTCCAGAGGCTCAGTGGGATGGGCAGAATTGTCCCCTGTAAATGTTTTCCACAGGCTACAAAGAGATGCTAGGGCTACCATGCTCAAAAATTCAGCAACTTGGAATTATGCCTACAAGAGAGAAATCCATGTCTGTCTTTCTGTGGAGTGTCCTAACAAAGTCTTGCGAAACAGGCTTGACCCTTCTATAGAAGGATACACCCTTTCTATTAATCTATAAGGGAGACCTTGTTGCAGCCTTTCAATATATAAAGGGGGCTTATAAGAAGGATGGAGAAGGACTTTTTTACCAGGGCCTGTAGTGACAGGACAAGGGGCAATGGTTTTAAACTGAAAGAGGGTAGATTTGCATTGGACATATGGAAGAAATTTTTTATGATGAGGGTGGTGAGACACTGGACCAGGTTGCCCAGAGAAGCTGTGGATGCCCCATCATTGGAAGTGCTCAAGGTCAGGTTGGATGAAGCTCTGAGCAACCTGATCTAGTGGAATGTGTCCCTGTTCATGGCAGGGGGGGTTGGACTGGATGACCTTTAAAGGTCCCTTCCAATCCAAACCATTCTATGACTGTATGATTCTATAAGAATAAATACATATTCACTAAATACCCAATGAAGTAGTTTTAGTTATGCAATTAAATTGTTCCATAAGACTCTAAAAGGGTTTCTTGATTCCCCTGTAAACTTATCATAAAGTTGGAGAACTAATTATTTCTCAAATGATTGCTCGTTGTATAAAGTCTTTGTTATTTCACATCACTACTATATAGACTATGTTTGTCCCCACCATGCCTAAATCTTATCTGGGCAGCTACCTAGTCAAGAACGCATCAGTTACAATACTCTCCTATGGACACAACCTTGCTCATTTAAGGTTCTTCTGCCCTCAGTAATGACTGCCTGCCAATTCTGAAGAATCTCAAATCCAATCACCTTTACCAAAGGACAATTCTCTTACAAACATATTTGGAATCAAGACGAGCTATTTGAAATGATAGAAATGGTAGTTTGAAAACCTCAACACAACAGGGTGCTGGTCTAAAGAGAAAGTTGGCACATTATGGTACCAACTCTGAAGCACAGCGCTTTTTGTGATGTCCCACTGTCCCACTAACACCATTTCAAGCAGAAATTTCAGGCTTGAGAGGTATAGCTGATGGCCACTTTCTATATAAAAGAATCTAAAAAAAAAGAGAGAGAATATATGGAGAAGGGTGGCAGAAATTGACTTTCATGAAGAAAGATCTGATGCGTTTGGCACACTGGACAAGCCACAGATTTTGATGGTTCTTAAGAAGGAGGCATTGCCTGTTGCCTTGAGAAGGACGAATTTTATTAGTTTGTTCAAAGAAAGTTTGTTTCTAGGAAACAGTGTGTTCTAGGAAAATGTCTTTCCAGGTTCTCTTCTCATGTAGCATTTTTTACGATTCTGATACAAATTCTAGTATGGGATAGTACAACAGCCACAATAACAGCCACAATGTATTTTTTATACTACACATGCTAAGAAGGAAGACCTACTTACAATTAATATCAAAAGCTTAGCTTTCTGCATTAGGTTGTATATCCAGACGTTTCTCCAATATTATGCACATTGATTCCATAGTAAGGGAAGGATGGAGATTTTATGTACTTATTTTCAGGGAAAATTTTGGACTGAAGCCAGGAAGCAACAGCTGGTCCTGATCCAGAGTTATCTGCTGAAACATGAGGAGGGGCTGCTGGAAAATTAATGATCAATAAAACTTCTACTTTGAAAAGTTTCTTGTGTTGGAGATAAGGAAAAGACAGGAGAGAGCACTCTACATTTAAAATAACCCAATGAATTAAAAAATGGCAAAAAGGGAACTTGAAAAGAGATCTCACATACCAGGTGAGTGCTTTCATTCATGTTGTAGAAATATGGTTTCTCTTTTCAGGAGAAAAGTTTTGCAGTCTTCTTCTGCAGAGTAAGAAGTCCAAAATCCTGAAGAGTTTGACAGAGCAGGACATGCATTTCCTACCCCGCTCTGATGGCAGTGGTATGGGAACAATAAAGCCAACTGGCCAACCAGTACTCCTCCAGTATTGCACCCAGGAAAGTAAAGGCACCATCTCTCCAGGAAAACATTTGAATAAAATAGCTAAGAAAGGTGGTAATCTGTGACACCAGAAAAACAGAGATTTATTAAATATTTGATACGTTTAACATAACATTTTATACTAAAGCTTTTCCCTTAATCATCTTATGATTTTAATGATCCATGCATAGCTTTTAAGCACAGGCAAAAATGTATAGAAACATTGTATTTAAGCTTACATAAATTAGATCAATTCATAGAATTGCTTGTTCTTAAGAAGGGGAGCAATGCTAACTACATAACAATAACATCTAACCTTCCAAAAACACTTCACTGAAGGTTACACAAACAAGAATAGTTTGAGAAGAACAGGAACCATTTAGCTGCCCTGGGAGGAATCCCATAAAGAAGCGGAATGAAATAAATACTGGGATTTAATTATGGCTTTTCTGTGTGTTCTATTTGAAAGCCTCCAGTGTTCAAATACATGGAAATTAGATCTGAAAACTCCTCCCAGCATCACTATTTAACATTGTGAACATCTAACACCCTCAGACTAAACTCCTCATGTACCCATCCATGGATCAGGTCCACATTTGAATCTCTCTATTCAGAAGTATCTCCCACTGCAGAAATGGCATTACCTACCAGCACAGCAAACGGCAGTGTGTTATCTTGCTCTTTTTTGGGCTATATGTTGTAAGCATAGCTCTTTACCTCAACAGAAAGCTCTACTCTCTCATTAGCAGCAGAACATGTAAAGAGGGAAAGGGGAGATATCTCTCTCATTTAGGTTTCTCCAGAAGGCAAAAGCTCCCATTGGTAAACTCATCCCACTAACGTAGGAGGCAACCCATTGCCTAGATACCTCTGTCACTAGTCTGAAGCTTTTTTTTCTTGCTTGTAGCTCCATGGATGCTCATCCTGTGTATCTGAGGCTACCTACAACATTAATGCAAGTAATTAAGTGATACAATTTGCATTAGCACAGGCTGTCATTAAGCAGCTCGCTTATAATGATGGCAGATAAGTACAACAGTGATAAAATATTTCAGTAAAGCAAAGATGCAGTATGCTAACCACCAAAATGAATTCAGTTGCTAAAGATGCATGTATAGTGTCCTGTTCTTCACTTGTGAAAGAGCATTTCAGGCTACAATATGTATGTATGTATGTATGTATATATGTATATATGTGCATATGCCATCCCTTTCTTCCACTAGAAGGATTATTTCATTCTATATATAAATCATTATTAATGATGTACCAGGTACATAATCATAACTAGCTAGAGATCTAACATGCACTTTTGATAGTCCTCAGATTTCTGATCTTTGTACAAGGAAGACAGTATGGAGTCCTAGTTAAACTCATAACCAAGAACCTTGTCATTACAAATTGTAAGGAAAAATTCAATACATGTACATCCTACTGCCACATTGAGCAAAAACTCTTCAAAACTGAGTTTGAAAAAATATCTTACCTTTACACAAACTTCTGAGGCTTACTACAAGGTTTATTTTAGCCTATAAAGTTCACATAAGAAAGGATAGTTATATCACATCTTCCCACAGGTTTTTCTGGTTAACCTCTTGACTACCTTCTTTCCATCTCTGTCTTTTCTGTCCTCTCCCCTTACTTCCTTTATTCTTATGGTTTGCCTACACTGGGAATAATCTGATAATTATAGTTTGTTGTTATTGCCCCCTTAGCAGGTGTTGTATTTCAGAATAAAAGTGGCTTTCTTTCTAGAACAGAGTTTCCACGTGGGGAATTACCGCATCTTACCTACAGCGTACAGGTATAATTATTCAGGATTCCTTTACCAGTCATTTTCCCCATACAGACAAACACTTGACCTTCAAATATCCATCACCCTTTAATATGATATGGCATAGAACAAAAAAGTATGTTTAGCTTATATAGAGAAACTACATTGCGTGCTTTCAGATCAAATGCCTGTCTATTTTTCCAACTGTTAATTCATCTCGTAAAAGACATAGCCTCTCTGCACCAACTTTGCCTGCTCACATCCCTAGCCCATCACAGCTACACCAGTTTAGATAACCAAACTAATCAGAGTGGCCTGCAGCGACCTGCCTGCAGGACCTGAGGCTTTCTCACAACCTCACCATGCTCCTAACTACAACTCCAACGTCCCCTCTCCAGCCCCCGTTGTGTGATCTGGTTGACTGATCTCCCTTCTCCCGTTTGGATAACATGCTCATACGGCAGCTGCAGGGCAAGGAGAAGACAGAGACAAAAAGCAAAAGGTGCAGAGATCAAAGGCATAACAGACAGAGCTCTCCCTGAATTTACTAAACAACCAACTGATGAAGCCTTCCCAAGTGCCAGTGCACCTTTACTTTATTCCTGTCTTGTTCCCCAGTGCCCCCTTCCCCTCCAATACTTCTCACTCCCTTAAAGACATGCTAAATGTGTGCAGGGTTTATGCTCTCTGCCCTCTGCATTTCATTTTTGCCTTGCACATCCATTCTCGCTACCTGCGTTCTCATTTGTCATGACCATTGGCAAAACAGCAGAGGAGCCAAAAATCTATACATATCTGTTGCAATATAGACATTTTCTGAAACCAGCAATCTCATAGCACCACAATAAACTATTCATGGATGAGGGACTTTAATGGTCCACTCCCATAAATTGGGTAATTTTTCTTAGATAAAAGCAAGCCATATAATTAGAAAAGGGAACTAGTTACTTGTAATGAAAGAATAATCAAATCACCATTAAAGGGAAATTAGCTGCATTTATCTTAATTCTAGGGGCCCCACTGTTGCCTCCTGATAGGAGACACTTCAGGAGGATAAAATTTACGTGACAATCTGGTGAGTTTTGCCACTCCTCTTTGTTCATGCAAAAGGGGGGCCTTTATCATGTTTTGGCAGAGCAAGTTGCATTTACCTGAACAAAACCCATTAAAAGGCTATTTGTTTCATTTCCATAAAAAAGACACACCTCAACGTTCAGGGATGCCATTTAGCTCCAGCTGGCTCCTCTGTCCTCCCACTTGCAAGACAAAATTGCTGGGACAGAGCCAGGGAAAACAAGAGAGAGGCCCAAGGCAGATCTGCAAAAGCTTTGGGTCCAACAAGACCAGTGCATGGTACTCCTGGAGAGGAATCTCCCATGGGACTCCTCCACGAGCCTCCCTTGGCCGCTGCAGCACAGTGAGGCCCCAGGGTTTTGGAGCCACTTCACAAGAGGTTCACTGGACCTGCCTAGGACCAGTACTGACAAACTTGTATTTTTTATGCTACCAGCACGAAGAAGGGAAGGGTTCTGTTTAGCCAGCATCCTCCCTCCCTCACAGGCCAACAGGAGGAAAGGAAAGCCATCTGAGGTGGGGAGATAGCTCAATCCAGGTAACACAGGTTTGGCTCTGCTCCCCAGAGCCTCTTCCACTCTTCAGTACCACATGCCACAGAAGGAAAGGATCCAGAGAAACACTGTTCCCTGCAATCTGATGATGCATATTGCACCCCCCAGAAAGAGGAGTGGAATTTAACATTAACTACTGTAGCGGTAGGAGGGAAGAAAAAGTGTCAGGCAAAGGCTGAGATTTTACTACCAACCATGATCAATAGCTGCTTCAGTGTATCAGACTACAGCAGCATTTACCCCGCAGCAGATATCAATATTCATCAATATCATCCTTCACCAGCAAAGACCGAACTACTCCCAGCACGGAGATACACTTATCCTGCAGCAAGTTAAACCAGACAAATGGCACTCAGCAGCAAAACCGAGGTTTGGTACCACCCTCCCACGCTGACGGTCGCCTTCCTAACCCAAGTATTCCTCGATGCCTCTTCTCCCACCAGAAGAAAACAGTTTGCGTGAAACAGCACTCACCATTAGCTACACACTCCACGACTTCCTTCAGAGGCTTGTCCTTCCTGAAGCAATTAGTTTATCCCAGTAAGGAATGAGCCATGCAAGTATTTTCAAAAATTTAGGAAGTCCTGTGGCCGCCTTCACAGCACAACACAGATATAATACAGAACCAGGCTAAATAATGTTTAAAGAGCTTGATCCCACTAGTTCGCATTTATTTGTTACTTACTGGACTCTGATGATGCTTTAGCCTCTTACATGGGTGACTTTTTATTTTTAATATAAGTAGAAGAGCACTCATGCCAACCTCTAGCACCTTTACAATAGGAACGTAGAATACAATGGTGTAAAAAAAGATCGTCTCCTTATCCCTTCATTCCTAAGTCCCCAAACCGAGCGTGACATAAACAAATCTAAGCAATATCTAGAAAAGTTGTGACCATCACTTTAGTTCCTCTGCAAAGGCTTAAATACAGACCAGTCTGTATGAACACAATTAGAATATTTTTCATGTTTCAGCTAGAATGGTTTAGCTGTTTCTCACAGAGAAAATCAGAGGCAATTCCAGTTTTGCCCAGGCTAACAAACTTTTTCACCATTTTATTGAGATTTTCAACACCTACAACCACCAGAGTGGCACCTTTAAACTCATCAAGAAGTTGGCCAGTTGGAAGCTAGGTCTTTTGCTGGTTTCATGGAAAACTACCCAAATATGGAAAACCTAAGGAGAAAACTCAATTTTAATATGCTCAGTTGACATCTTAAAATTTGCTAGCAGAATTTCCTTAAGACTCCAGCTCTCACATAAGACTGCTAAATGTCCAGTGCTCCTAAACAAGTTCTCTTCTCTGCCCAGAAGCTTTACTAGAAGTTGGGAAAACAAAAGAAAGGCAGAGGGTACAACTACAGAAAGAATGAAAGCATGGAGAACAAGATGGGGAGCGTACGGGCGGCAGCTGAGCAGAGGGCAGGATGCAGAAAGGGATGAGATGGGACAGCAATGTAAATTAGGGGGGCAGGTAATGAGGCAAAGAGGAGGGCGGGAAGTAGCTTGGGAGCAAAAAAGTCCTGTAACCGCCAGAACACAGGGTCTTTAGAAACATGAAATACATTCCCTCACCATTAAGCAAACAGGCATGAGACTAGTTGTAAAGAATCTCCATCCCACTCAAGGCAGGACACAAAATGAGTAAGTTTTTCTACCGCTACCCACGACAGGGCTATTTCAGATAGTACAGGAGTATGCTGTGCATCCAATGAGCTCAGCCATACTGATGTTCAGTGGCAGCCTGTGTAAATCCCTGCTTTTGGGGGTTTTTGGCTTGTGTGTTTACCTTAACTCACTGTGCTATGTGTCTGCTTTGTGAGATGCTACCTTCACCTGCCACGTACCCGTTGTACAGGCTGTAGGGAAGGAAGCTGCTGGCTGTACCATCTCTACCTCATTTGCTACAGGGATGAAAAGCATGTGATGGAGGGGGCAGGTTCCCCCGGGAAAAAGAAAGGAGAGTCTTACAGTTACGGCAAATAACTGAGCCTCTAGAAAACTGGATTCTAACTCTGTCCTAAAGTTCACGTGCAAGTCTAAGGAATTTGCATTATTCCTCATTTTTTTCCCACACCCCAATTGAGTAATTTGTGGTGTGAGCTGCTAAGATGTTGAATGTGAGTAGGTGCATCTGAAGTCAGTGGGAGGTGGACTTTGAGTACATGCCGAGTAGCATGAAGCATTTACCTCCCTGGAAATGAAGGTCTTTCTTTGATTTAGTATTTACCACTCTGGAAATGAAGGTCTTATATTTCTGCACATAGGTATCCAGAAGTGTTGACATTTTTCACTTCCTGGACATAAGACAAGATAATGCCAACCATTTCATAATGGTGTGACAAGGGTGAAGTCATTAATGGTTAGTAAGATGATAGCAATCCTGAAATGCTCTAAACGAAATTAATTTTTTTATTCAATGAAGGATAATGCTATGCAGTAATCTGTACATTAAATTATACATGGAATAAGCAATAAAAGAAACATTAAATAGAAACACAGAATTGGAAAGCTTCTGGAGTTTAGTCTCCTGCTATCTCAGGCAACTACATCACATAAGCACTTTTATAAATTGATCAGGCTCCACTTTCAAAGCGGATGGGTTTCCTGCCGTCGGCACAGTGAAGTTGTTCCACAGCCTCATTGCTCTGAAAATTCCAAATCTTCTAATTCACAGTCTAAATTAATTAATGTCCATTTTACACACATTTGTCTTCCATTTAAATGACAATTCTACATCCATGTCGTTAACTCTCCTTTCAAGACAACATCAAATCTCCTCTGAACCTTTATTTTGCTAAACTAAACACAACAAATTCTTTGAGCCTCCTCTCATAAAAGCTCCCCCAAGAACATCATTCCTACTTAGCGACAAGGTTCCTCTGGGGAAACGAGCTTATGGTTGTGTGATTAAAAACCGTATCACAGTGCAGTCTTAAGTCGCATAAGCCCACAGGACCCAAACCTGAAAAGCAAGCAGCTGCAGCACACTGTAGGTCTGAAGCCAGACACACAGGCCACGCAGCTGCCTTGCACGTGTGTATCAGACTCTACATCACGCGTGCAGTGAAGTCTGGATCCATCTCACAGCTCTACGCACGCAGACTGGTTATGCCCAGCACTTCCCAACTTTTAAGATGGTTCTGCATTTCTTAATGCAACCTCTCAATAGGTGGGAGAGAGATGTGATCTAAATTGTATGAGGCTAATTCTAATACCCTCCCCATTTTTGAGGGGAATCAGTGAAGGAGGCGGCCTTGATGAGGTCAGCTGTCCTTCCTCAAATAAAACCCACTCATCCACGCTGTATAAGTGGAATGGTTAGTTTTATCTCTGGTGGAGACATGATGTTAATCAAAAAAGGTTTTATTGCACAATTGGTCAATTTTGGTCTTTACCTCATGTGTAAATGAAGATAATCATTAGGGACTTTGATGAAAATGAGAGAGTAACCTACTGACAAGGAAGATTAAAAAGGCAACCTAAAACTGTAGCAAGTTGCCAAGACAGTAGTTTCTGGGGTAGAGTAATACATTTCCATAATGCTTTCTGAAAGAGTTTCATTAACTTAGAAAAGGGTATTGTCCATAGGTCCTTTTTTGTAACGGAATAGATGTTTCCCAAACTCAAATCACAAAGAGAGTGGCTTGTTCACAGCATAGATCTAATTTCCACATACATAATCCCAGTCCCAGTCCAAACACAGATCAAGAGCTTTACGAGTTGAGACAATAACATCCTGGGGTTGATTCAGAGAATTCATCATCCCATCTGGATGCTGAAGTTCCTCAGCATGACTATATTTGGTGATGCTGAAACCAAAGGTGAGAAATCCCATCACTTCACGCAGAGACTGGGTACTGCACAAAGACCGGTGAACTCGACCTGGCCGGAGCCCTGACAGGCCAGATGCATTTGATCCGCATCTGAATTTTGTATGGTGAATGCTGGGACAAACAGCACAAAGCCACTGTGTCCTTACCACATCCTCCGAGACCCAGGCAGCGTGACTGCAGACAAACCCTGCGTCCGCTCGGCCAGCGTTCTGGACAGACATACGGCCATAGGGGCCTCACAGGTACCCACTCATGGGTGGATAACATTTTATTATTCCTATGTCATAGCATGGACCTAAAATTCCAGTCTCTGTCCATCACATCTCTGACCTCTTGAAAATCAAGGTGAAATCAAGAGGGGGAAAAAAAGTAAATACATTGATTGTGGCTTATGTGACATGCTTGCCTCCCCCCGTGCGGACGTGACCCCTCAGGCAGGCGTTCCTGTCACCCCCGCCCCAGGGGCAGAGCGCAGCCCCCTCACTGGAAAACGGCTTTTGAGGACCTGACATCAGGGAAAAAAACACGTGCCAGGAGTGAAATCCCTGCGCCTCCGTCCCGGGCCGGGGCCGGGGCCGGGGCCGGGGCCGGGCGGAGCAGCAGGCCGCGCCGACCCCTCTCCTCCCCGGCCGCGGGAAGGCGGACTTCGGCCCAGCACAGCCGCTCCGGAAGAGCCCGACGGCCGTTGCGGGCCATACCCGCCCCTCCCACCTCAGGGGCAGCCCGGCCGGGCCGGGCCGGCCTCGCCGCCCCGCTCCCGCAGGATCTCCCTCCCGCCGGCGGCCGAGGGGAGAGGCGGGCCGCGGCCGGGGCCGGGGCCGGGGCCGGGGGAGCGGGGGGCGGCGGGGGCGGGGAGGGGGGGGGGGGTGTAGCAGCATCACCATGGCGACAGTGACGTCATCTCACCCTGGATCTAATTGGAGGAAACCCCGTGGCCCCAGCCGCAGCCCACGGGCCAACCGAGCTTGTGCCCTGCCTGCGCTCGCCCCCGCGGCGGCGCGCTCCGCCCGGATTGGCTGCCGGGGCGCGGAGGGGCGGAGCCGGGCTCGCAGGCCAGGCTGCGATTGGCCGCGTGGGCGCGGGCCGAGCAGCGGGTAGGCTTGCCTGTGCCAACGCCCTTTAGCGCTGGCTCTCGCCGGAGACGGGAGCGGCTCTTTCTCTCCGCCACAGCCCCGAGCGAGGCAGCCGATCGGGTGGCGCCCGCGGCCCGGCCTAGCGCAGCGGACTCAGGTGAGCGCGGTGCCGCGTCCCGGCGGCGGGCGCGGGCCCCGCTCCGCCGATGCCTGCCTGCCGCCGCCGCCGCGTCCTCCATTTTGTGATCGCGGCGTGGAGCGCTCGGCGGCCCCGGGGAGCGGGAGGCGCAGCCAGCCAGCGCCGCCATTTCGCACCCGGCGGGGCCGCCGGCTTCCTCTTTCCGCCCTGCCGCCGCGGGGGCAGCGCCGGCCGCCCTCTGGCCCGCCCTCCCTCCCCGCCGCCCCCGCGCCCCCCGCCGTCCCTGGGGACGCGGCCGCCCCTGGCCCCCTCCCTCGCCGGGGCCGAGACCCCACCCACCGCCGTGCCACCGCGCTCCCCCGCCGGCGGTGCGGGCCCGCCGCCGCCCCCCCCCCCCCCACCCCGCGCCGCGCCGCGCCGAGGACCGACCGCGGTCCCGGGGCCGGAGCTGCGGCCACTCCCGCCGCGGCCGTCGGGGGGAGGCGGGGAGGCCCGGGCCCCGCCGCGCCCCGCCGCCAGGAGGCGAAGCGGCCTGGGCCGCCGGCATGGCCCCCGGGCCGCCCCGCCCCGCCCCGGCCCGGCCGCTCCGAGCTCCCCTGGCCGGGCTCGCCCCGCGGAGCGCGGGTGCCCGAGGGAGGCGGATCCCGGCCCGCTCTGCCAGCCCGTTGGGTTTTAACCCCTTCCTTGCCTCCCCAGGGACCAGCTCGCCTCGCTCCCTTTTATCATTTATTTTTTTCCGCCTTTCTTCGGCTCTCACCTGCGGGGCTGGTGGCACACGGGGGAAGGGCTTTGGGCAAGGCCCCCCAGGCTTGGTGGTAGCTAGGTATCCTTCTCCAGGTCCCTGTTAGACAGCACATTAATATGTTCACCTAAGGCAAGGAATAAAAGCAGGGTGAGTACAGAAAGTCCACTCTGATGGAAAAATAGCTATTTCCAGCACTTGGTCCTCAGGCTGCTGTCCCTTGGCTAGCGCTGAGCCTGCCTTCCCCAGTTGGGTTTCTAGGTCGTGGTTTCCCTAGGGGTGGACCCTTGAGACGAGAGCCTCTCCCCTTAGCCCTGTGTGGAAGGGCAGGATGCTGCAGTCCGTCTCCACGAGAAGCACCTGGAGATGGGGAAGGGGAGGTGAGGCTCACTGTGATCCTTGTTTTTTGGTGGGTTGCAAGGGGTGGCGTAAGACTGTGTTCTGTGGTTTATCCTAGCATCATGGTTGCTGTCTTCTTTCTGGCAGGTTTTGAGGTGCATTCTCGTGTTGATAGTGTGACGTCCCCGGCTTCTCCTGCTTTTGCTACTATACTGCTCTTGCCCCACTGCCAGCCACCATGGATAAGACCGAGTTGATCCAGAAAGCCAAGCTGGCTGAGCAAGCTGAGCGCTACGATGATATGGCCACCTGCATGAAGGCAGTAACTGAGCAAGGTGCCGAGCTGTCCAACGAGGAGCGCAACCTGCTCTCAGTGGCCTACAAGAACGTAGTGGGGGGGCGGCGCTCTGCCTGGAGGGTCATCTCTAGCATTGAGCAGAAGACAGACACCAGTGACAAGAAGATGCAGCTTATCAAGGACTATCGGGAGAAGGTGGAGTCTGAGCTCAGGTCCATCTGCACCACCGTGCTGGTGAGTGGGGACTTTCTTTTTTCTTCTGTTTTTTGTGTACTGCTGTACTGGGGAATAAGACTGGGAACTTGCCTGGGGAATATCATGCGCAGTATTATGCTGGGGTGGCGGAAGTCGGTGCAGTAACTTCTGCAACCGTTACGTGGGTTACTGTGAGGAGGAAGATCATCTGCACTGTGCTGTGGGCCCCATATGTATAGAAGTGTTTTAGATACCCTCAATTTGGAGTGTGTATTTGGAGCACGTTTTTGGATGGAGTGATCCATATGCGGTGTTGTGCTAGGTAATTGCAGAGATGTAGAGAATTTAGCCTTGTGCCTGTTTGTGCTGTGGTTAGTAAGCTTATCTATTTATAAGGTGAAAAGAAAATGAGAAAACGCCTTTATTTTTTCAGATCAGAGCTACTTGTTAGAAGCACTTAAAGTAACTGGGTGTGCATTTCATTTACTTCTTTTGAGGAAAAATACTCTTGAGGGGTCTTTAAGAGACATTTTGAGGATATTTTTAATATAAAATATGATTTTATAAAGTAAGACATCTGTATTGAAGATAGGAAATAAAGACATGTAGAAATTGGCTTTGTCAGATTCAAGCTGACTTCTCAGGGGAATCTTTAACATGAATTTGCAGTAATTTATGGAATAATGTAAAACTAAGGTGTGAAGACTGGCATGATACCCCAAGCATGCCTCAAAGCCCAGGAATACATTTCTGTACAAGCAGCAGAATTCCAGATGCTATCGATAGCAAAACTGTACTGCACTGTAGTGGGAGCTGAAGAGACGCGTGTCAGCAGCGTGGAGGCTGCTGGACCCTATTCTACATGACCAGGGAGTTGTGGCTGCAGGAAGCTGCATGTGTGTAATGCAACAGTAATTGTGTGGCAGATAATCTTCCGTGGTTTATTTGCTGCTCTTAGTTACATTTTTTGGTTTTTGGGTGTCTAGTATTGCTAATGTGAGAACAGGAAGAAGCAAGTCTATACGGAAATAAACAATTTTGAGGTAAATGTATCCTAGATTGGTTTAGGAGACCTGAATTTAAAGCTGGCTGTTTTGGAAGTAACTGAACTTGCTTCTTAGGTGTTCTGGCTCACGTACAAAGGTATGTTCTTTGGATTGTGCTGAAAATACCTATATGCTTCCTTGCATGTTGCCACCTAGGTGTTTGGTTTTTTTTTTTTTTTTCCCTGAATCAGTCAAAATGAGTTACCTTTGCTTGAAGATTATTTGGAAATTCATTAGCTTAATGAATCAGTTGAGTTAATTCCTTAACACATTTAAGAGTCCATGTCTTCCAGAGAAGCTGTTTCTACAGTTACAAGCGTAATTAAGTTGTAAAACTTTCACCTTTGTGAAAATGATGTGACAAGAGTTTCACTAGAACCTGTGTGACGGGATGCCAGCATTTGTGCTGTTGTCACTCCTCTCGATCTCCTCTACTCAGTGCCCCGCTTCAGAACTAACTTTGTGGGACCTCAACATAAAGCTCACTCTTCAGACTTCTTAATATCCCTCTGTCTTTCTACCAAATCTAGTTCCTAAGAGAAGGTTATGCATAAAATCTCGTACTGGTTGCTGTGCCATCTTGACAAGGAGCTCGTGATTCCGCAGGGAGACTGAACGTCTCTGATAAAGGTAGCGAGCCATTTCACGCAGCGTCTATACTGAAATTATTCCAGTCGCATCAAATGGTGGACAGCAGGTAGTCTGGTAGCCATGCTAACACAAACCTCTGATGTAGGGAAAGCAAGCTCTTCCTGTGCTAGCCGAATTTTTCCCTGCATTCTAGTCTTTCTCTGTTCTCAGCGATGGCCTGGCTGGCAACTCTCCACTTCTCGCCTGGAAGGCAGGAGGAAGTAGTGAAGACCGAAACCTACAGCTGTGCGTGCTTTTCCTGTTCTGCCCTGCCGGCAAAGACCTGCTTTCCTTTGGTAGGAGGAGATGTCAGCTATCTACTGCAAGCCTTCCGATCTTTACTCTTCCTTAGAGGGCCATGTGCGGTTACGTTCTGTTCTGCTTCTCTCCCTTTCCTCCTCCATCCACCTCTCCTATGATCCATGAGTCAGCATCCGAGAGGTTGGAACTCACAATGTGCAGGCGCTACAAAGGACGAGTTTCCTAAAGCTGAGCCACAAAGTGGTTTTGACTCCTCCTCCTTTGAAGGATAATTTCTTCTTTACTGATACTATAGTAACTGCTTGTAGCTTTTTTAGATCTCTTAAGCTGAATCTCAGAGATGCTTTTTTTTAATTCTAAGACGGCAGCTAAACTGAAACAACTGCTGGCAAGTAGTATGGAAAAGTTGCTTGTCATCTGGAGTATTTGGATTTAGCAAGGGTGGATGTGTTGGGTGGAGTGTGACTGCTGTTAGTCATACTACTAACAGTTTTTTCAAAAGGCTTTTTTTTTTTTTATTACTGGTATGGCACAGCTTTTCAAAATGAAGTATATCTGCTGTTATAGAAACCTTCCTTTAGAAATACTTGTGCTAGCATTACAAAATACTGCTAATTTTTGATTAAAAAGGCAGCAACACTGAATCTGCAATTACTTTTTTTTCCATTAAAGAATGCCTTGAGCCATTTAGGTAAAGCATTGTTTTAGGGCATGATCTGATAAGGAACTTAAATTTAATCACCACTAGAATACAAACATCCAGAATTATGTTATGATATCAGTATATAGAGAGAGATACATAAATAAAAATAAAACTTTTAATAATTATTTAATTAATGTACAATCACCATCAGTGGTCACAGCAAGATATTCCATCTCATGCCAAGCAGTGAAGACATTTCTTTTAACTGCCTATCTTTCCAGTAGGAGCAGATGTGATCTGAACCCTTTTTAACTGTTAATTTTATGACTGGTCATTCAGGTGAGAGTGGCTCTTTAGTGAAGAAATGGTATGACTTTGTCAAACAACTTGCACGAATGTTTATTTGAAAGGTACACTAGGAGGTTTTATTGAAGTCCCTGTATTGATTGACAAATTCTTTGGTAATGTGGAGAATTAATGTTGAATCATCCTTTATGAATCATAGGCGAAACTGTTCTTGAAACTTTTTTGTCTTTGAATAAAGAAGCAGGTTGGCAACTTAACTTTTTTTTCAAGGTGAAGTTGAACTATGTTGTTTCATATACTCTTTGAGCACAAAGTTCACGTTTCTTTATATTTTGAGTGATTTCAAGACAGGGATACCAGACAACGTAGAAGGGATGAGTGCAGCAGCAACTTTCATGTAATTAGCGAAATAACGTGTGAAACTTTGGAGATGGAATGTACAATGTAAGACTAATGCTTTGTTGTGTATACACCCTGCTGTTTAGTGACATCAGATTTTCAAAAATGGTAACTTTTGACTTGGAACTTCTCTGGAGGAGCAGATCAAACTGCTGGGTTTTCTGAGAGCCTCAGTTCCTTTGCGTAGTGATAACTCGTGTTGCATTCAAGCTCCTTCGTTCTTCAGAAAGAACTAGTGTAAAAGGAAAGGAGGACACCAGCCCTTGCCTGGAAGCAGTTCACTCTCCACCTGCAACTTGAGGGTTTTTCCGTGTGTGTGTGTGTGTGTGTGTTAGCGCTCTGCATATGTGCAGTTTCTAGGTCCTGATGTTGTTGGAGCTCTTGGTAGAGCAATAGAGATGAGATTTGGCAACTACTTGCCTACAGTTTAAAACTTGATGAAGATGCAATGGCGAAAATCATTGGGGCTTGGAAACAACTGTATCTTGATGGTGACTTACTGCTCATGTCTCTGGCTGAAACTCAAAAGTTTATTTTAATATGCTTTTAAGTTTTTGCATAGAAAGTCACATATATGAGGCTTTTCAGTTGTTTCCAAACATCTATTTTTATGTTGTCCTCCGCAAACAAGTTTACATTGCACGGTGTCAGGCCCATGTCAGCCAGTTTTTCTAGAAATGAGCAAGGGCATCATAACTTTTAAAAATGGACTAAGAGTAACATTACTTCTGCTGTTGATTCTTTTTTGTACCCTGTGGCGGTGCCTGCAATGAAACAGTCTTGAGCTGTAAGGTGTATCTTATTTCAATTTTTACTGTCATAAGGTTGAGAGGATGCTTGTAAATGTTTGATCTTCTGTGAGATTGCAGTGTTAATTGTTGAAAGCATGTATTACTGTGTTGCTCTTGCCAGCTCCCCTTTCCTTCCTTCCTTCCCCCCCCCAAGGTTGCAATGTTGTAGCTACTTCTGCTTTGCGTAATTAAGAAACAATAAATGCTAATAAAAACAAGGGTAAAAAAATTTATGTCCACTTCTGACTTTTATGCATTTTGTAGATCTAGTTCTAAAGTTAATCACTTAAAAATAAACAAAACAAAAATCCCCATACTAGAAGGTAATGTTCAAAGCAGCTTTTTTCAACAGCACAAGTTCATAGCTTCATTGAAAACGAAGGTGGTATTTTCTTGCAGCAGCAAATAGATTCCTCGTGTCAGCTAAAACATCTGATGTCAGATGATGAATAAGCTTTGACTGTAGCCCTGTTTTTTCCCTACTGTTACATTTGGCCTACAGAAAAGTGAAATCTTGATTTTTATTATACATGCAGAAGTTTTGCAGATTCAGTAAGTATCAGCTTGATGCTGCTATATGAACAATTTGCTAGAGTTTCATGTCTTGTGAATCCTTTTTCTCTGCTTTCCTATTTTCAGTGAAAGGTCAGAGCTTATACAGAAATACATAGTGTTGTAGAGGTGAAACTAGCGTCTGGGTATTACAGTCTTTTGACACAGGGAACTATGTACGATGCAGTTTTATTCTGAAGGTCAGGTATACTAATCACTTAAGTTAATACTACTTTTGGACTTGAATTAGTTGTCCTGATAGTGGTTGGGACGGTGTTTCAAGTATTACTTTTTTTACCTTTTGTAAATTAAAGCAAATACTATTGACTCATCCTTTTTAAGTAACTGACTAAGAGGATGAGCTACTTCATGACTCAAAGCCAGACCTTAAGTTGGGAACATTACTTCTTGCCAAATCCAAAATTGTGGAGTAAATGTTAAAGGAATGTTTTAATTTGGAGTAACAATCATCTTTGTGATGAAAGGTAATATTTGGGGAGAGAGTTGATTCTCCTTTGTGTTCTTAGCACAACTTCTAGCAAACATCAACACATTTGTGATAAGAATTGTGGAACTTAATGCATTAATCTTTTCTAGTTTAATATGCTTGGAACTTTAAATTTGAATTCATGATCTGAACTTGACTTATTCATAGTTGTACCTTCTCTTACATCAGTTTTTGCCCTTCATTAGAATCTGCTGCTGGAATACTACACTTTTGTGCAAGGAAAACTGAATCCGTTTCTAAGAAAGGACTGACACTGGCAGAAACAAAGCCTAGAATGCTGTTTAAGGTTCTTGAAGCGGCTGAAAGCTGTTAAAGACCAACTAAAAATAGTTCAAGGAATTCTGATGGTAGCTGAGGCCTCCATCCCATGCAGTCATTGCTTGCTGCCCCCTCCCCCTGCAACTGGACACTGAATTTCTAGAACAGACAAGCAAGCTAGTGAAGGATGCAAGATAAACGTCAGCAAGATATTCTGTCTGAGGTTCTGTAAACTTGCGCCGTTATGTTATTTGTGTGTGCAGTGTCGTTTCCTTTTTCAGAAGCTACTGGGGTGAGTTTAGATCACTGATTTGATTTGCATGGATATCTTCATTGTGAGGGAAAGCTGAGAAGAAGGTTAACTGTATATCTGTTGAAAGTAGAAAAACCTGAAGATCAAGGGCTTGTGTGTTCTTAAGAAATGACCACCAGAGAATTGCACTTCTGCAAAGTTATAGCTCCTTACAGCTCTGAAAGGTCTGTCCTGAATGTTAACATCCTGTGAGAAATTGGATGGGGAGTAATTTAAAATAGGAAATTGTAATACCGTGCAGGTGACCAGCTGTTAAGAATGGGGCAGCAAAAGCCTCATCTGCCTCCAGTGTCAAGTCCATTTTTTTTAATGAGGTTAAGCTATAGATTAACTAGCCTGGTTGTAGTCAAGGCTATTAAAGCTTTGCCTATACTATGCCTCAGTCCACTTGTACATCTAGAACAATTAAATTTCCTGGAGGACATTTACTGGTTTGGTGGCCTTGAGAAAGTAGGCTGTGCTCACTAGGTAGAACTGGACAACAAAGACACAAATTCTATTTTTCTGTAATGCAGTGAAGCTTTTAACAGATTTTGTAAATCACTGTCACGTTTACCTGCTAGACAGTTGTCTCGCAGGCATTTCTACTACCTTAGATACTAATATGATGGATGCCTTTTTGAAGTAAAATGTAGAAGGCTATATATCAGAGAGACAGAACTTGATGAGGAAAGAACACACTCGAGCTTGAAGATTATTAGTGGTTGATTTCTTTATGATGGCACAAATTGGGGTTGTTTAGCACATTATTAAAAGCAGTAGATTGTACCAGTTTTTGTATGGGCGCAGAAGCTTGGTATTCTGTTTTCAGTAATGGAGGATACCTGATTTTCAGAGGAAGGTAGTGAGGAAAATGGCAGGGGAGGTGCTGGTGAGAGCACGTGGATATACTTTCTTTGTAAGTTTGGTAGGTGAAGGTGTGTGCTTGATTAATAAATATTTTCTTATTTGTGTAGATCTTTTTACCCCTTTTTTAATTTTATGCTCTTGGTCTTTGAGAATGATGGGCCTAATGCCCCTAGATGTTACTTGCTGTTTGTATTTAAGTGCCTTTGTACTTGACCATAAACTTGAAGCTAATTTTATCACAAACTAACTAGGTAAGGTAAGTAAGACTGTTCTTGAGCACTGCGTTTGTGGCATTTACTCCATATCACTCTATAGAGTTCATTGGCCTGATGTTTACAGGTTCCTCCTCATCCTTCTGCTTCCCAGGATGCTGGAACCAACATTAGGATACTCTAGCTGAGAATACATCTGACTCATAAGCTTGTAATTTGCTAATTCACTCTGTACATCTGAATAACAGTTCATGTGAACTGGGCACTTAAACATAGGAGGCAGTTATTTAAGTGCCGAGTTTCACATCCTGTGGTTCTGTGCACCCACCAAAACATCAGATGTAAAGACCTATGAACTAGAAAGTCCTGAATTAGCTGTGATTTTGCTTGTGCCGTTCTCTTAATTTGTTAAAGGAATCAAGGGTTTGATTTACCGGTTTCTAACATTGATAAAGGTTTACTCCTTGCTCTCGCAAGCTTTATTCTGTCCTTTAATTTATACGATCCATCCACTGAAGTAGTTGGATATAGGAGTCATGTTAGGCTCTAGAAACGGAAAACTTTCCATTGGCTCTGATAATAAATTTTCTAAATACACTACATACACTCTTATCAGACTGACAGCCTCATATTTCCTCTTCTTCAGGAAGTTCTGTTCTGAAATTGAATACATTTTGCAAAATTCTTGTAGGCAGAAATTGTTTTAAATGGAAGTAGGTAGCAGGGCCTTAGCAAGAAAGTCAAGGTTCACTTGCGATGAGAAATTGTTACAACAAGGTTATCTGAAACGTTGGCTTCTAGTTTTTGTGACTTAAGGGTTAGACTTCATTGTTGTAGGTTGTCTCATTTGGGGAATAACAAATTACTGTCACACTCCTAGTAACACACCAAATGAAATAATACATTGCTGGGTTTCCTTCAAGGTGAAGTTGAACAATGTAGAAGGCTCTTTCCAGCTGCACTAAGTGATGGGAAGAAAGTGCATCTTTTTGTTATCTTTCTGGATTTCGGCGATCACAAGCCTCTGATCTGGGGCTCCCATACAGAGAGCAGAACGGAAGCAAGTAAAACTTCTAGGCCCTCCAGGGTTCATTTATTATCGTGAAAGGCTGGCTTTAAAAATCAGTTATTTGCACAAGGGCAATGTACCTTAAACCCACGTAACTCCTGCATGCTGTTGTTCATTTTGAGTATTGCTCGTCTAGAAATATCTCAGTCAATCATTTAATTGTACCTTCAGGGCTTCTGTAGCTGCAGAGCATAGAAATATTTTAAAATGCAAATTTAGACTTTTTTGTTTGATTCTGTCATGTTATGGAAGATCACAAATGGAGGATGCTGGAAGAAACTTTTAGGTAGTCAGGATTCTGAAGGGAAGAATTTGATGTCAGTAATGCATGTTTACTAAGAGGAAAATAACACTTGAAGTATTTTGAGGAATTAGAAATATGGAAAATGCAATCATGGAAGAATGTTAGAATCAAGTTGAGATAAATCTGTCTGATACTAAGAAATTTTTCCTGAAAGCTTTTGGCTGTGTTGTATGGCCATTACTTCAGCAAACATTGAAAATTATTGAAAAGGGGAATGACATTTTTTTAAAGACTCATTTCTACATTTGGCAGGGGGAAACTGGAAAACTTCAGGCTCTTCCATAAAAACTTGAATAATTCTTTGACCTTCACTGGATTGTTGGTTTTGTCTAATGAAAATCTATAGAAAGGAGAACTTGCATTTCCACACACTTCTAGTTCCTGGCTTACGTAGTTCTTTGGGGACCACAGGAGTTTCTAACTTCTTGTTTTAGGAGAAATGTAAGCAGTGAATGTAAATTCTAGATGAAATTAATCTCAACCCCAGGTGGGAATAGTGTGGGCAGACGTGCTGCAGCTCAGGCTTCCAATGCATCTGTTAAGTGGGATTCCAGATACTTCATTCAGGGCCAGTCCTAAATATTGACTGCCAGTTTTTAAAACTATGTAGACAAGGACTCAGAACCAAATGGAAAAGATGAATTAGGTCACCCTCTCCGTTTCCATGCCAGGTACGTTTGTCTCTGCTTTTGACAGTGCTTTGTCAGGTCATCTTAAGGCCATGTCATTACTGGAAAGGCATGCATGTATTTTCCTCAATATATAAACTGAAATACTAGTGGTCTTAAGAGGTCTGTATGAAAACTAATGTTCTCCCAAAAGGAGTTGATGCATAGAGCTTGAATCCAGAAGGTTGAAGAGCTTACTTCTGCTGAATTACACTTTTGAAAGTAAAGTGATCTTACTGTTGCAGCAGGGGACTCTCCCTTTCCTGTCAAGAAAACAACCGCTGAATGTTAAAACACACTTAGGTTGCAATGAGTCATACTGTGGACTTTGGAATGACTGATTATACTTGAAAGAGTCGAGAAGCCTTAATACCAGTTTACTAGACGATTAAAACAGGCAGTCATTTGTGAGTAGAAGCCTTATTGAAAGGTCTGAGCCTACACCGATCATCTGTGCTGTCAAACACTTTGGAACATTTAATGTGTTTAAATTCACATTTAACAGTTATATTAAGGGAATATATTGGTCTGAGCTGCCTCACCAACTTCTTAGCTGTACTTTTTGACTGCAGTTAGGGTGGAAACCATTTCCCTGTATGCTGCTTGTAGGTGGTTTTTCTCATATTGGAGCTGGGTGGACCTTCAGAAATACTTGAGACTGAAGAATTCTTCCAAGTATTTTGCATGCTGGAGCCCTGGCTGAATTTATTTAGTGTCACACACTTTGCATAGTGTGCTTGTTGGATGCAAGCTGCTCCATCTTCTAGATGGGACTGTGACGTTGAATTCATGTTCAGGGTGGTGAGTTAGCTTGCTAAAAACAGTGGTGTTGACATGCACTCTGTGCATGTGCATTGTTTTTAAGGAACCTTGTCTCAAAATAGGTTTACTTTGAAACAGTTTCTTCACTTGCATGTGACCGTTTGGTTCTGTGGAGTTTGGCCAGTAAGTGTATGCTGTTATGGGAAAGTACAGTGTTAGGTAATGAGAGTTACTTGCTGTCACCCATGTAACATCTGTTCTGGTGGCTAGCTTCAATACTCCTTAAAAAAACAACCAACCAACCAAACAAAAAACACCAAACCTAAAAGCACTTAAAAGCTCAGAACAGGGAACATTCAGTGTTGGCTCAGGAAGGGAAGGAATACCTAGGAAACAGCAATAAAACTCAATTTAGTCTCTTAAGACCTGTGAAAATCAGTATCCTGTGGAATGGTAGCACCTCCTCTGCTGGCAGGTCTGATGAGCACTTGGACAGCAGAGTGCTTCTGAAGTTCAAGCTGGTCTTCCCCCCCACCCCCCCCCCCCCCACCCCCAATATCATTGAACTTTTTCCATCAATGGGGTGAGGAGGAATATAACTTTTTTTTTTTAATATTATATGCATTGGTATTGATTAGTCTGCTCTCGTATCAAAAAAGAGTAATACTATTGAATTTTCCTTTCTCTAGATGCTTTTTGTGTCATATGAGTTACAGCCTAGCAGAGGACTTTGTCTTAAATTACTAAAACCTGCAAATACAGGTTACTTCCCACAAACGGTTATGATGTTTGCTTTTAAAGAATAGCATTTAAAATTATATGCCCAGAAGATGAAGATGGTGTTGGAATAAGGTGTTTTAAACAACTTGCAGTAAGATATGGGCCTTACGCGCAAGAATATTGCTGAAACAGTCTAACTTGAAAATCAAACTTTATACAGACTTTATTCACAACACTCTATGCCAGCAGTTTTGAACATTGTCACACTCCTTGCTAAAGATCATGCAGCAACTTAATCAGTTTATATTTATGGGGGCAAACTTTTGGAGAGCATTGCTGCTTTTGATGGTTGCTTTTACATTGACTTTTTTCCTTCTGATGGAGCAGAAGTAACGATATACTGTACTAAGTTGGTGAGAAATGAAAATGGCAATGTAGATCAGTCTTTTAATAGCATAACATTAAATAACTTGGGGCTGGTGATGTGACCCAAACATGTCGTAGGTGTTGACGTCTGAGTGATGGTGGCACTGTAAATATTTTGAGTTACTTCAGTTTACCACATTGAGAACTTCTGTTGGTACCTAGGCACACGATAACTTTAGCTTGCTTTGAAAATTGACGTTAAACTACTTGTGATCAGTAGATAATCTCTGGAGCTGACCTGGTTCGTGTTCGTCCTCTGGTATTGAATGGATAAGTGTGAAGAATATATCTGTTAGCTAATGGTATTGGCATATATGCAGAGACTTACACTCATGTATTTGTTTTTCCTATTGCAAGTCCATTTCTAAATGATGCAAATGCTGAAGGCAGCTCAAAGGTCAATTTGGTATTCAAGATTTTTATTTTAATTCATCTTTGCTGTCAAGATTCTTTATAGCTGAATGTGTGGGAAGAGAGAACAGCACAGATCAGATGGTGGTGGTATTTTTCTGCCACTTGAACCTACCACATAGTTAAGTTGTACAGAAAGTATTTAGTGCACACTGTGGTTGAACTTGGTGTCTCAATCAGGCTTTGCTTTTAAAATAGGCTTAGATGGGGCGAGGTTGGTGAGATTTTCTGTTTTGATGTCAGCTTTTAAAAGAAAGGGTTGTCCTGAAAACGGGTAACAGAAAGCACATGTGGAGGGGGACTGGTACGTGAATTGCAGGGGATGTGTGCGTGGTGTATGTAAGGAGAGGCTGGCTGGACGCACACACAACAAATAATTATGAAGGAGCTGTGTCTTCAGGGAGCTCCTTTGTCTGTATCAGGCACTTCAAGTAAAGATACGGCTGGCGTATTCCTTCAGGGCTTGCTTTTCATAAAGGTGAAATAACGGGGAAGTGATGAGAGTAGATGAATTAAACTTAGTGTTTCTGGCTCAGGTTAATTGCAATGGTCTGATACTACAACTGCGTGTTCAACCCTTGTTCCTGCTTAAGCAGAGGGGAAAAGAGACTAAGAAAGGACGGTTACTCAGCTGGGAAAGAACAAAAGTAGAACTGGAGAAGGATCCAAAAAGGCAATTGAAATGTAACTTTCTCTTGGCCTGTAAAGGAATGTCTGCCAATGGAGAGAAAAATTTTAAAAAAAAAAAAAAAAAAAAAAATCAGCTTTAAAGGGGGGAGATGTGGATTGCTGCCAGGCTCCTAGCCTGCTCCCCGTGGCTCCTTCACGCAGCTGCGGATCTGTTTGAGGGACCGGTAGCTCTTTGTTGCTGGCATCTCTTTAATAGATCAATAAATAAGCCTGCCTTCTGTAGGAGGGGAAAAGAATATCATATGTGAGAATATGATGCTATTAGGACAGCAAGAGTGTTAGCACACTGAAGGTAGAAATAAATTGAGATGGATGAACAACACTAATGAGAAGTGGGGTGGGAAATCCTGTCACGCTACCGGAGGAGCAGCACGCCACTTGAGAATAATGTATCTGTGTGGGGGAAGGAGTAGACACCAACCACAAACTGTCACAGTGCAAACCTATTCTAATGCAACCGCACCAGGAGACGAAGGGTCTGCCTTGAGGACAGGGTTTTGATTCCTGTGTCTTCCTACTGCTCGTGGTTCTGAGAGTCACCCACCAACAGGGCAGGCCAGCGGCCAGCAGCTTGAACATCATCTGGCTTTTCGTGGCAGCGTCTGAGGCATGTTTGACCGTGTCAAGCATGTAATTGCTGGTTGTTCAGGTCTTGGTTTAGAAGGTGGTAAGAACAGTCACAGTTCTTAATAATGGTGGCAACTGTATTTTGATGCGTAACTTTCTCTGACCAAAAAAAAAGTGAATGGGCGTGTTTGCTGTATGTGAACATGGATGGCAGTCTAGTGTATTGGCTGACTTCACAGAATCGTACCTGTGGCAGCGCCTGTCTCTCTTTAGGTAAAATTGATTGTAATAAATGTTTAGGTTGGCTGAGGTCTGCTTCATTGCTCAGGCTGCCTGTATTCATTTTACTTAGTATCAACTCGTGTTTCAAATGAGGAATCCTGGCTGATTGCTGTCTGATGGAAAGGTAGAAAAGCCCAAGTGGGGAAAGATAGAGAACAGATGTAGGAATTCTTGAGTTTTCCTGGCTATTACTGACTCACAACAGTGTAAAGTAAATCATTTAGCTTATTGTGCTGTCTGCTCTCACTGCCCCACCAATATTTTGTCTGTTAGCGGGAGGGTAAGATGCCTTCCAAGAAGTGATGGTGTCCTGAGAGGAATAGCTCGCTAAGTGTACCAAATACATTATTGATTCGAAAGATAATGTCTGGATAGATAAATAATGAGCTTTACTCAAAGTCTGTTTGTATTGTGTTCTATCCTACATGATTCATAAATGAGATTTTGTTCCATTTAAGGCTATTAAAAAACCAAAACTGGATACGTAAAGTCCAGAACGAGGATGTTCCACCCTAGCTGATAGAGGCACAGATCTCTTCCTTACCATGTGCGGTGGTGAGGATTAGGAGGCCCTCGAGATGAACTGGGAGTGAGAGCTGCTGACTGGGGAGCTCAGCTCCTCCAGCTGAGGAGTGCCTAGGAAATACAGCAGTGTACGTAACCCACTCTTTGCTGTCTGGAAAAACTACAGTTCCCTCTCAGCATCCACTTTTTTTCTCTAAGTTTCTCAGAAATCTGCACAGAACCACTGGTTTTCAAACCTGCATAATGGAGGCAGCACTTTCAGGATGCACTGACGCGCAGGCTGCAGCACTACACACTTGGAGCAAGGCTGGGGCTGTGGCAAAATCCTTTTGTGCTCCTGGAAGACGTGTGTGGCCTACACCATCTGAAAGGAAAAAAAAAAAAAAGGAAAAAAAAAAAAAAGGAAAAAAAAAAAAGGAAAAAAAAAAAGTGGGCATTAATGCTCTAGGAAATGTAGGTTTGAGGCTCAGCTTAAATTAGACATGCTAAAGCTCTCCTATAAACATTATTTAGCATACACTGGATTCCAGGGTGTTAGTATTTTTAAGTCATAACCAAGGCATGTCAGTTACGCACGGCACTCTGCTGCTAGAGCTGCCTCCAAAGAGAATTTTGTAGTAAAATCAGTATTTTTTATGTCCTAAGTTTACAATAAATCCTTAGGTTTTGGAAGGCATACAAGAAAAATGCCTGTTTGTTCCCTTGTTGATGTAGTTGTAACGTCTTGAAAAGTTTTATTTCAGCATTTAAAAGAAAAATCAAAGATACAGTTTTGTCAAATATCTGGTTTAAAATCCGATACAACATATCTTTCTTGGTTGTCTGGTCAGTGCTCCTTAGACTGTGGCATAGTTTTTTTCACATCTAATCTGAGCGCATGGATAAATCAAATCTCTGCTGCTTAATGCATTCCCAACCTTGGGATGGCCTTTAGAGGCTGGTAGTTACTCTTTGATCGTGGCTGATTTAAGGAACCTTTCTAAACGTAGGTGCATTACATGTCAGCTTTCATCATTCTGGGCAGTTCCTTGTGAAATCAAACTTCTGTGTTAAACTTGAGGTTACTGCATTGTCATGTCTGAGACTTTGAAACTGGTTTGTGTAGTTTTGTGCTTTTATGGCTGGCGTTGACATCCGTCATAGGAGAAAAGCATCAGGAAAACATCGAGCCAGAATGTGAAGTTTTTCTCATTGCAGGAACCTGTAGCGTGGGAATAACTCATCCTGATATGGGAATGACTCATGCAAGATAATGGTGTTAATATGGGGTTGTATTACCCATCTGCCTACTGTGTCTTAACTCTTTGTTTTGAAACACAGCTAAGGTTTTGCTGCTTTTTCCATAACACAAGTGAGGTGTCCCATTCGATGTGCGTGCTCAAGCCCTCGCATACGTCACTGTGTTAAACTGTTATACAAATTCCCCGCTTAGCCCTGTGCCATGCTAGCCAGTGCCTAGTCTTTGGCAGTGGTTCTCTAGCCTTACAAAAAGTCCTAAAAATGTCTGTTTCTGATTTGGTAAGTGGAAGGGTATGTCAGGCTCGGTATCATCTTACCCTCCTGCTGTTTTCTCTAGGGTGGTAATAAGAGTGCTTGTAACTCCTTACTGTTTCTTAATGCCCTGGTAGGGGGATCTCTGAAGGGAGCTTCCCTGTGGAGCTATATGCAATATTACATCCCTGGTAAGCATGCTGTGTAGACGCAAAAATGCTTTTTTCACCCACTTGGAAGTACCCTACTACAAGTGTCGGTTTAAAATAATTGCCAACACCTCAAATGGACTTGGAATGAGTAAAGGCTTTCAGCTGGATTGCTCTGCTACTGTTGATTATTAAAGGAAGTAATAATGGTATGGTGGTATGCAGAGGGAGTAGGTTTGTGTCTAAAATTAGCTTATTTTGATTATAGTGTAACAGTTGCTAATTAAAATGCTAAGGGTTTTTGCCCTGAAAGCTTACAGTTCCTTAAACGTTTTCTTTGTAGCTGCTTCATGAATTTGGATACATGTTCCTGTAACAAAAATCTGACTTAACTAGCCACAGTTTGCAAGCTTTGTGGAAACTTTCTGCTGCTTTTATGACCTGTTTATTTTCCAGGTAACTGAATGCAGATCTCTATCGCTTTAATTCTCAGTGTAAAGTTGCTCTGAGTATTGCGGGGTTTCCTTGAGTCTATTGGAACTTATTCGCATCTTTTGTCAACTCCAGAGAACGTGGGTCGATTGTGGTAATGAGTTGTGTAAAATCGCTGGGGCTCGGAGGCAAGGAGGGCAGCCAGAAACTGCTCTCCTCCTTGTCAGTTCTCTGAGGTACCCCCTTCACTGGGGGAAAATCCCGTACCTCCTCTCTCCTTCGCCTTCACCCCTATCCTGGAAGGGCTAGGAGGCCTTGCAGCCTTGGAGAGAGACTTATCTCCTCTTGCTGGAGGCTTGTAAACCTTTCCCTGTCCCTCTGGTTATCAGGTAGGAGAGCTGTGAGCAAGGGGAGCAACATTAGCAGCAGCTCAGGCTGTGCTGGAGAGCACGGCATAGCTCTCCCCGTCCCCCGGGGCGGACGTGAGGGATGCCTCCCCGCTGGGCTGGAGCGGCTGTTACCTTACAGCCTTGCAAAGAGCTGGTAGGGTTTGGTGAGGCTGGCTGCCGACTACGTGGGTTTGAGTCCTTGGCTCTCTCTAGTAGATGGGCTGGAGATGCCTTATCACAAGTCTAACAAACACAATTTATACAAAAAATAGCAGAGTTGTTTTTCTTACTTTTTTCCTGTGAAGTGGGAATAAGTTAATATTTATAAATAGCTTTGAAACTTTCTGCATAGTGTTTCATTTTTCCAGTAAAAGCTTACTCGTTTGCAGCATTTTTTGAAATGAGAAGTGCATATCCTGAAACTATAGGCCAGTAAACCTTTTCTTGTTGCTTTTTCTGCAGTCTGATCAGATGGCTGACTGATCACCTTAACGTAGTCTCTAGCTTTGTGCCTTTACACAGTTTGCTTAAATAAGTGTGCATCTATCTAAAATGCCCTTAAAACTCCTTTTTTCCTTGTAGCAAACGTTTGAGTCTGTCCAAACTTTGTGGAGAGAAGAAAAATAGATTGAACTTAGTTGCAATGGTGTATGCAATATGTCAATGTCTTTTTTTTTGTTGTTGTTTCAGGAGCTGTTGGACAAATATTTAATAGCTAATGCAACTAATCCAGAGAGCAAGGTATTCTACCTGAAGATGAAGGGAGACTACTTCCGATACCTTGCTGAAGTTGCCTGTGGTGATGACAGAAAACGTAAGTACCTTGTGGTCTTCGGGTCTTTAATAGCTAATGAACGTCAGTTTTGGGCCACGGCAAGGGAACAGTAAAATGAAGTGCACGTGCCAGTATCTTACTCTGAATTCATGTGAGTTAGCTGAGTGGGAACAACTGCGTTTCAGTTGGAAGTCTCCAGTGGCCATACAGATGGAGAGTAAAATTCTGAGTAGACCTTAAGCATAATATGCCAGGGAATTTTAGCTGGTGTTCCTGTCATCTACCCTAAACTTCTGGATAGTTGTTCCATAATGCTTATTCAGAGCTTCTGGAAAACAATTTAGGTGAAGGTCTGCCAACATATTTGATGTTGTTTGGTTGTATTTCTTTACTAAAATAAAGTTGGTGAGGAAGAGTAAACAGATCTCTGCAACACGTTTTACTCTGTGATGGAGTCCTGTTGATCTATAAGTTTTAACCATTTCAGTGTGAAGCAGACTTCGTTGTAGTCACCTAAGTTTATAAAGAAGCAACAAAACTACTAGGACAGTATGCTATCCAAAGTGTGAGCTGCACTCTGAAATGGTTGATGTTCACAGGGATAATACTGTCCCTGTAATTTTAGTTTGCCCTTTTGGATCCAGCAGAAAAGGCCTGGAAAACTTCACAGCTGGTACTGTCACTTGATTCTGGGTATCCTGAGAATGTAGAACTTTCCTAAAAGTTAGAACATGTGCATAGGTGGTTGTAAGTACCTCAGGAAGCTCTTCTGGGGAGGATTTTAACTCTAGTCAGAGGACGTATTGAATTAAGTATTAGAACTGTCTTGCAAGGTGCCCAGATACTGTTGTGATGCTAAAAACTCTTAGTATGGCATAAGCTAGTGATACATTTCTACATAACAAACTAAAATTAGTCCTGGAGTGATGCCGTGACACAGAAGGGAGATGGACTGTTGGAGCGGGCAGAGCGCTGAAGTGACTGTCCCGTTGGGTTGGGCATGGCAGGCATCCGACAGTGTTGGCCAGTTTGAACCGATTGAATTGCAAAGTGGGAGGACAGAGCCGATTGTCACTTAAATAAAGGCTTTGTTAGTCTCCTTGTATTGTAAGAGCATTTAAGTTGAAAGATGAAAATATACAAAATGGAGTAAAAGTCTTTGCATTGATGATTTGCATTCAGAAACTCTTAACCCTTCGCCTGATTCGAATGACAACAGCAGGCCCAAGTGTAGCAGAGACAACTTGCCTTTGGCTTTCACAAAGATTACCTGATCTATATTTTTTGTCGAGGAACAGTTACAAACCTGTAGCTTTGTCTGAGCAGAGAAATACCAGCTTATCTTGGCTAAAAAGGCTGCATTTAAAGTGATACGCATGCTGATATGGGTGCTTACTGTAGAAGAGGGACTGATTGCCAACCTTACTAGCAGGTCTTGGTGTTTTGCTGGGAAGTTACAGCTTATGTGTATCACCGTGCATACGTTTTGTGCTTGATTTCTCACAAACTTCTAGGAGTTTTACTTGAAGATTTTCTGATGTTCCACCTCTAAGCATCTGTTTATTTTCTCAGCTTCAAATATATTTTATGTACCTATAAGCTAACTTACTTCCTGCATTTGCTAGGTTTTTTGCCTTTTTTCACCTGTTCTCAACAAATTAATAGTCTGTTAGCACTCATTACAGTGTGAATACTGAAAAACTCAAGTCTGTATTGTTGACTCTTTTGAATACTTAACAGATTCTACTTACCAAACTTTTTTCCCAGCACTTTCTAGAGCAATTATGGTATTGGCTCCCTCAGAGAGCTGTATTCTGAGCTCTGACAATGGCCTTTCTTTTCCTGCGGTCTCCTTCCCTTCTGCAGGCATGTTTAGGGTGGCCTGGTAACCCCTTTTCTCTGTGGTATTTCTCCCAGTTATTTTGGGCACGACCTTGGTTTTTTATCTTGACCTGTCTACACCCAGTTTTTGGAGGCAGACTTTCAGTTTTTCGGGAACATGCAGTGCATGTCTTCCAAGTTTCCTCAAGAAGAAGTAGGGCCGTACAGACAGCAGACACCTTTAGTCTGCACACCCAGCTCACACGAGCATGTCCTTCCTGTGCAAGGAATGAAGCAGAAGTTCTGTAGAAAAAGTAATGCACAAATTTTTTTTTGTACCTAAAGTATCAAAGGCCATGGAGGTAATATAGTAATCTTGGATGTTTGTATTTACTAACTTCTGTGTGTTTATCTGTCCCTTGAATACCTTTGCTCTGTAATAAGTGCAGTGTTTTGCTAAGAGGGGGCTTAGAGGACTGTTCAGTCTCCTACTAATGGAGTACATGAAATAGTCATATCTTAACAAAACAAAGCAAAAAAAACCAAAACAAAACCTTAATGTTTCTCATTCTTTTAACAGAAACAATAGAAAACTCACAGGGAGCTTATCAGGAGGCATTTGATATCAGCAAGAAGGAGATGCAGCCAACACATCCAATTCGCTTGGGTCTAGCTCTTAACTTCTCTGTATTTTATTATGAGATTCTCAACAATCCTGAGCTTGCCTGCACGCTGGCAAAGACAGTAAGTAACTTTTTTCTTCTGTATGCCTGCAGGGAGAGTAGAAGAGGGTTTATGCTTAAAATAGTATGAATGATTGTTTCCTAGAGTTTATGCAGGAAATGATCCTATTTAATATATCTGGTTTCCAAACTCATATTGTTAGTGGGATTAAAGGGATACAAGCAGGCTGTATTTACAATGTGACTTAAATTTTCAGCAACACAGCAAGCTTTTATTATGCCTTTATTATGCTTATTATGCTTCTGTTTCAAATAGAGCAATTCAGGTCATTAACCTAATGTTGCTTTTTTTTTTTTTTTAAAGCTACCTTTACTGATAGGTTTAGCTTCTGGTTGCTTAATGATCAGTTAATAGAAAGACTAAAGATGGTTTAATTATTTTAGGCGTTTGATGAGGCTATTGCAGAACTTGATACACTGAACGAAGACTCATACAAAGACAGTACTCTCATCATGCAGTTGCTTAGAGACAACCTAACAGTAAGTTGCCTTTTTCTGTGCTATCTGGTTCTGTAACCATGTATTTGCTTAGTTAGACTGAATTTCTGATGAAACAAATCCCTTATTTCGCTCTAGCACAAAACATAGCACTGATTCAGGCTATTTACACTGCTATACCTTTTCATAGCTTAGTTTGAATGTAGCGTAAGTTGATGTCAGCAACTTCATGCTGTGTAATCTAGAATAACAGCTTGGGTAGCTCACATTCTTCATTGTTTGCTGGCCTTTTCAGTGGAGGCGGAGAAGGTGCATTCAGCTAACAATGTAAAAGATAGGACAAGGAGTCAAAAAATAGTACTCCGTGATCTGCCAGGGATTCTTACTGGAACTTTTTGAGGACTACCTCAGAAACAAAACATCTCTCCTGTTGTACATCCAGTGCAGCTTGCTTTATTCATTTTCCTGGTTGTCATTTAAAAGAAAAGATCCGGAAATTCAATCTATTAAGAATGAAATCAGTTGATGTTTGAGTATGCATTATAATGATTAACCATTTAAGAAAAGTGCCTAATGGAACCACTAGGTGCTATTAAAATACGTAACTAAGGCAATTTTTTAGGGAATATCCTCTCTGGATATTCACTGCACTTAAAATTACAGCAACATTTATTATTTTGCAATAGTCCTTCAGTAGAAATGTCTTTTATTAGCACTATAAGATGCTTAGTTTCAATAACCAAAACGGTAATCTTCACTTTCAGGATTCAGACCGCTGCTTTTGAAATTGATGTTACTCATGAAGCTACCATTCAGAAGCCAGGGTTGTACAGCTCCAGTGCACTGGTGCTTTGTAGACATCCTTAAGTCTAATTCATCATCATTTCTATGCAGTCAATAGTTGTCCCTTTTTGGAAGTAAAGCTGCGCTTCTGAAAGCTGACGCTGTTTTTCTTTTCTTTCTAGTTATGGACATCAGACAGTGCAGGAGAAGAATGTGATGCTGCAGAAGGTGCAGAAAACTAAACTGCACGTGGGGCATCATTCTCCCTTTCCTTCTCAAGAAACCTTTTTACACGTCTCCATTCCTTATAGCTCCACTTGGATTTCCTATAGCAAAGAAAACCCATCCATGTGTATGGAAATCAATTTATAGTCTTTTCACACTGCAGCTTTGGGAAAACTCCATTCCTTGATTTGTGTTTGTCCTGGCCTTCCTGGTGTGCGGTTACTGCTGTAGAAAAGTATTAATAGCTTCATTTCATATAAACATAAGTAACTTCCAAACACTTATGTAGCGGACTAAAGTGTACCTGGTATTTAAAAACAAATCTGAACCAGTTCCTGCCAGTTGACTGTGTTTTGTATGCAGTAAGATATGAAAATGTAGTTAATTGCAACTAAAGAGTGTTCCACAAAGCTTTTAATTCTCCACATTCCCTTCTTATTCTGCAGGGTTTCCTTTCCATAATTGACTTTCACATGCTACTGTGTATTCTTTCCAGTAGGAATATGGAAGTATTGGGCCAGATCAAGTTTTGAGCATTTCTAGTTTGGAAAATGACAAATTGAGTTGCTTCCTGTATCATGTAATACAGAAGCTTGTGTGTTCAAAAAGAGGGGCTTCTCTCAATCTTCAGTTGCTGCTGTTTAAGTTGACATCCCTTCCCAATAAAAGTTCACTTACACTCCTGCCTTTGTAGTTCTGGTATTCACTTTACTATGTATTAGAAGCAGCATGTTACTGCCGGAGTACAGGCAGTGCTTTTTGGCAGACTAAAGTGCATGTCATTTCTTAATACACTGGAATGGGAAAACCAATTGAAGTTCACATGTCCAAGTATAAAATTTAGTACTTTTCCATGCAGGTTTGTGCACATGTGAGAAGGTGTCAAGTTTGTCCAGTGATTGTTATTTAGAGAGTTTGGACCACTATTGTGTGTTGCTAATCATTGATTGTAGTCCCAAAAAAGCCTTGTGAAAATGTTATGCCCTCTGTAACAGCAAAGTAACATTAAATAAAATTACATTTTATAAACCACTTACTGTTGACTTGTAACAATTCCATGTAATCGCTTAAGGGCTAAACTTAAATCTAAGTGTCTTGTGCTAGAAGTGTCTTTCTCAAATCTAGTGCATACTTTTAAAAAGTCTGCTCTTAAATGAACTCACTTCATATTTGAACGATGTGCATTTTAAGAAAAGATCCTGGATAACTTTTCGTAGTTAACCTGACATGTGGACTTCTTAATAACTAAATCTACTTGAGCTAATGGCTTCACCTTAATAGTGACCTAAGAAAAAATAGCCAATTTCATAATATTCTTCCATGGCTTGCAAATCTCCTCATCTAAATTATACTTTTTTTTAATCTCTTGAAATTCTCCAGTCTGTCCTCCCGTTGTGTTTTTTCACTGATGGTCATCATTATTATTACAGTATTCCAGCTACACTTTTAGAGATTTAGAGGAATTTGTCCTGCTCTAGAACATTAGTTTGTATGCTGCCACATGATAATCTGCTTTCTGTTGTTCATAGACTGCTTTTAGTATTACTGTGTCCCCCAGTTTTTGGACCCTTTTGTAGTAATACATTGCTCTGCTTTCTCTCTCTTTTTTTTTTTTTTTTTTTTGCTTCCCCACCCCACCCTGATCACGTAAGAGTTTTTTCCTAAACCTCTACCTCTTAGTTTCCCATGTTGGTGGGTTTTTGAAAATATTTAACTCCTGTTAGTGTCCTGGCTAGACAGGATATGACATCATGAAAAAGGACGTATGGCGAGTCCTTGCAGGCTTCCGATGGTACATCTTCCACCTCCCATGTTTTTGTTCGTTCTTTGAGTGTGCACGATGAGTGTTCCTACAATAAAACTGTTCAGATTATGTGCTTCAACTGACATGCGTTGCTTTTTAAAAAAAAAAATAATTGTATCGATTCCTTTTTCTTCATGCAGTCACTTTGAATTGCTGTCAAAGTATTGTGTGGCAGGATTCTACATAAACTCATGTGCTTCTTAATCGGTGTTTTGGTTTCATAATTTCTTCCCCTCCCCCATGCATTTCCTACTGGTCCTTTGTTTCATAAAGGTTTTTAACTCCTAAGTGCTCTCATTCTCCAGGAAGAACGCTTCAGTGCTGCCGCGTTAGCCGTCAGCTCTATCCGCTCATTTAGGAGTCTGCTTGCTTTGCTGTCTTCTGGAGCACTGTCTTGGCTTGCACTGCGTTGTCAGCTAACGCCGTTCTCTCGTTTCCTTCCTTCGGCGACTTCCCGAGGGAGTTGTCGGTTTTCCTTACGGTATCTGGGCCTTGTATCTAGATGATCGCTTAATTTATTAAAGGCTCTTTCTAATGTCTACCAAGCTGGGCCAGTTCTAGCTGTCTGTTGTTCATTGCATCTACATTTTGTGCAAAAAATGAGTCTTGAAACTGCAACGTGAGCTCTTGAATTTCAGTAATACTGAACGCAGCAGCATCTTTTCTCATACTGCTACTTCCAGAATTTGGCCACTTATCTGTATTGTTTTGGAGGGGGGAGGGAACGAAAGGCGTATGGGAATAGGATGATGGTACACAAAAGGAACAGACCATAATCCCCAAAATGACTTTGCCTAGTCCCCCCCTCCCAGGTAAATTCCATTAGTAGTGCAACACCCAGAGTAATTAGGTGCGTTCATGTGGTATTATGGTTTCCAGCTCCAGGAGATAATTTGCACTTACTCACGTAAGAGGACATGCCCCACAGCTTAGGAAACGCTGGACAGACCAACATCTCAAATCCCAAGCCACGCTTACTCTGCAAGCCAGGCATACAACTGAGGCTACAATCCGAGACACCTTAGTAAAACAATAGTGTCTTGTTAATAGATAATGGGATTTTCGTATGCTGAATGTGGTTGTATACAGTAAATCCTGTGGGGCAGAGTTATTGTCTTAACCTCTACAACAAATTTCACAGTAATGCATTAATCATTTCAACTTCCCTCTTGGTATTCTCATAATATTAATTAAAAAAAGAGTTCTCACTTTTCTGTGCCAGATGGGTGATGATAGTAGAGATGGTACTTCACGCTAAGCCACTTTCTTCTGAGTTCTAGCACGAATGCCTCAATTCAGCAAAACAAGGAGTTTTGTACTTAATTTCTCAGGATCTTTGTTGAAATGAGTAATGTCAACAAACACTGTTTTCTTTTCCTCCTCACTAAGTCTAGTTGCAGTATTCTTGGTGTGATAGGCTATGTTTCATACCAGGAGACAAATTATTTTATGATTCTCTAAAACAAATAGAGCGCTTGCTACTTTCCACCTGACTTTTTGTGCAGTACAAAGTAGTGTAGGGAGACCAGAGTGAGGTGGGGGGGGGGGGTTGCTTTTGGGTTTTGGGGTCTACACACACACACACACACACACGCCGGCAGAATATTTATTTGGGTAACCAGATTTTACATGAGCATACAAAATATACTAATGTTTTAAATGTTAGTGGGCTTTTCAAAGTAATAGTAACATCCTAAATATGTCTGAGAAATGGTCTGATGCCACCTAAAATCATCTTCCATATCAAACCAAGAGGGTAAATTGGGCAATAAACCACCATAGAAAGGAAAAGGACGAACTTTGAAATTTATTCCCAACATTGCTGGAAGACTACAAACTTGAAATCCCAATGCTACAGCTGAAATCCCAGAGCTCTGTAACGAGAACTAACTGCCCTCTTTCGTGTGAGTGTAGCTAGATGACACGACTGCTGAAAGCTCCAGCAATTACAGCTTGGCCAGCTTTCAGATGAATAAAATGCCAGTGTGGGAAGGGTGAAACGTTAGTACCAGTTTTGGATTACTGCCATGATATTTTCCACTATGCCGTGAAGACTCTAACTTGATAGAGGAATGCCTTTGTCGTCTTCCGCCAGGATCCTTACGTCAATAAACAGACACGAGTACATCTCCGATAATAAAGTGTAGCCTCAAACTACGCGATCAAGTATTTTAAAACTTAAATTTCTCTATGTGCAAACTTGCTTAAGGCAAATTTGCCTGTAGTGTAGGCTCTGTGAGTTGACAGCAGTGTGAGAATCCCTGAGGTGAGATTCTGTAAATGCCATTAGAAGTGGCTCATAAGCTCTTTTATTGCAAATGATACTCTCAGTTGTCCAATCTCTTCGCTTAGTTAAAGATCCCCATTCCTGCTGTTGTGGTCATCATCACTGTAAAATCCCTCTACTTCTGGAAACAAAAGGATGGTTTGTAGAACCTGTTGGCGGGGGGAAGGGTAGGGGTTTTTTTAGGCCTTGGCTTCAAATCAAGGTATGGCTGCTGATCTTGTTATTGCTGAGCAGATGCTGGGTATTTCAGATTTGTTGTAAATCTGTTGGAAACAATAAAAGGGGCTCGTTACGGCCCTGTCAGAGGGAGGAAAAGGAGAGGCAGAAGAGATGTTTGTGTCTATGCTCTGAATTTCTTAAATTGCACTCTCCAAGGAAACCTGATGTGTTACAGCCAGGGAGTGATAAAGTTTGGTCTTAGCAGTGACAGCAATAACAAAGCTGTACATTATAACATTCTTCACATAACTCAGTCTTCCAGAGAGATTTTGTGTCTGTTTTAGAGATACTATAGCCTCTGTAGTGCAGGATGCATGAATCCGCCCAGTTAAGTTTAGATTAGAAAATACTTGAGTTTCTACTCACAGAACAAATTATGCCAATGTGAACTGGGAGGCAACTGAATGCTTCGGGGTTATTTTATAAACTGGCAGAATCAAGGTTTTGCTTCTCTCTCATCCCTTTGAAAAATCCAGACTGCCATAAAAAGCTGCTTTTGCTCTGTTACCATAATTTCCATTGTTTTCAATGTATAGGTCATTTAAATTCCATTTATATGGCTAATTTAATAAGTCATATTTGGAATAAATGGCCTGAACAAGATCTTGCTATCTGATTTAAAAGGTTTCAGTAGCTGGTGAAATTTATTCATCGCTTAATTCACCTTTAATGTTAGAATTAATCAGTTTAAATACAGGACCTTGAGAATATAACTCAAGTTTTATAGATCACATCTTCAGCAGCATTTTATGAAAACGCTATTAGCATTAGTTTTAGAGATACCCATGCCAAATATATTTTTATTCTGAGGCTTCAATGTATACATATTTGTTAATATGTAGCCATGCCAAAATGCATTAAATAAATGTTAGTGCCCAGTAAATATTGCGTCAAGTGGAACCTCTGTTACTCTTGTGCCAGTTTGTTGCTGTTAAGCTTTGTGCTTGAGAGATGGTTGACATTTTTATCAGTGGGCAGAACAGGAGGAACGTCTCAAGCAGTACCTAAGCATCGCTAGGGAAGTTTGTGTGCAGTAGTACTACAGCTAGAGGCAGTTTAATTAACTCCATGTTTTTGTTCTTCCGTCTTGTCCCTTCCCTCAATTTTCATCCCATCTGTGACAGTTTCAATAATACTCAGTGGGAGACAAAATGACGGCTTTTGCTAGGCCCACTCTTTAATTACTTACCAACTGAGTTCAAAACTACTCTGCTGTAAAACCTCTGTTCCCACAGATGTGTTTGTCATGTTCTGGTTGCTCTCCTGCTCTGCTCCGCTCCAGCTGTCCTTGGCCTTGCCCTTCCCTTCTACCCTGTCCTTCCAAGGGCCTGGAGCGAGGGCTGGGCACGCTGTACGGTCGGTGAAGAGGTGCTGTTCTTGAAGCCACGAGTGGTTCTAATCTCTTCCACCTTGACAATACTTACAGGAGGGGATGGTCTCTGCACCCAGGTGCAAGGTGTGTAGGACTCTGGAGGAGAGAAGACAGCTAGATGATTGCTACTGAAAGTACACTGGAAGGCAAGAGAAGCAAAAGGAAGAGAGCAGTACTGAATGCAAACACTACTGTCTCTTATTATTACCTCAAAAGTGGAAAGGACTTAAAATATCGTGTTCACTTAAAACAGTGATGCATGGACATGCAGACGCATGAAGGTCTCTTCCGCGGTCAAGGCTGAAAAGATGTTTATAGCTCTATCTATGTGGCGCTCCATTCTTCTACGAGCAGCGAGACAATACATTTATGTGCTGTTCTGTATCAAGAGTGCACAGCCACTCTGGTGGAGCTGCGGAATGTGGTTCAAAACCAGCAGCTTTGATAATTAACAAAAAAATATTAATTTCTAGAAATAATAATATAAATGGTTCCTATGGAGAAGAAAGCCTTAAGTGTGCCAACCTAACCAATTAGAGACTTTTGCTTCAAAGTGGGACAGCGTATGCCGTGGTTTATGTACTTAAAATCAGACTGGAGGAGACCCCCTAGATCATCACATCCCACTCGGTCCCATCACAGGCACTATACACCATGTTTATCAAGCCTTATATTTAGATTCTTTTCCTCCTTCGCTACTGGAAGCCTGTTCCAGGTCCTCACCCTGCTGATAGCTAGAAATCCAAATAAAAAGCTTACTCTTAGCCAGTTTATACCCACTTGTTTTTGTGTCAGTGCTGCTTGTTGGCTAAAACCCAGCAAGCATTGTGCTGTCAGGAGTGCTGCACAGAGAGAAGCCTTGGGTTAATAGATTGGAGTGCTCCAGGAACCTTTTGCGGTGCACAGGGATGATGATAGGAATTGCAGGGCTTCGATATATCTCTAACAGTAATTGGTTTTCAGAGGCAAGTCCTAATGCTGCACATCCTTTTGATCAAGGTTTTGCTGATTTTAGTGGGGATTCTGTTTGTAGATCATCTGCAATAGCTGGATTTGTATTTTATCAATGATTACTTGGTAGAAAGGAGAGCATTTTGTTTTGGTGTGCGTGTGCACAGAATCTGTATCGCAAAGGGAAAAAACAGCTGAGGAAGGAGGAATCTCTAAATTCTTATTTTGGTTGCCTAATAGAATGATCTTTAACAGCATGGGCATTGACATTTGAAAGAAATAAACATTTTATCTTTCCAAATCGCTGCTCTTTATAAAGGCAGCTTACTTGTTACTTCACTGTCTTAAAAGATAAAAGTTGTTAGTCATTGGCAGGAAATGTTACTTATCTGTCTGTCTTGACTGATGGTTCAACTGCAAATACTATTTTTGTCCAATCAGAACCAGAAGAGAAAGGGTGGATCATTCTTGTCAAAGGCACTTCAATTTTTAAAAGACGCTCAAGCCTTCCAAATATAACATAGCATTTTTTTTTCCAGGCAGATACAAATATGAGATTGATATCAGCATTCTGGAACTTCATACTTTATTCCTTGACTTTCTAAATTTCACTTGTTGAGACAACTAGGCAGGCCTCATTACTGATTAATAGATCACTAGAATTAAACAGTGCAGCAGGAAAAATAATGGGAAAGAAAACAAGTTGACTGTTCACTGGATTTGTAATACTGGAATGTTTTTTGGTTTTCTCTAACAGTATGAAATTGCTACACCCACAAAAGCACTATAGTTTAGTGTGTTCTTCTGTTAGTAGTTGCATCTTTCCTCATCAAGTGGAATCTAGAAACCTGTTACTTCAAGAAAACCAATGAAAATTGTCATGTCAGAGTGGATCTAATCATTATTCTTATTACAATAAAGCTTCACAACCATGCTGTGGAGAGCATTACATACACAAGCATCCAGAAAAGTCATGTCCCTAGGAACCCACACCTGACATGCTAGCCCTGCTTTCACGACTGATGACTTTGTGACAACCTTTGGTAACTAGCTGAGTGCTTCAATGACTACCTAAAGCCATGGCGTAAAGCCCTGAAGCCCATTTAAATTAACACAAGGTCAAGCATTATTTATGTAAAAGAATGAAACGCAGAGTGCTCTCATGGACTTTAAAAGATAAGTAGCATGATAAGAGCTTGACAACGACTTCTGGGTTTATAGTAGAGATGGAATAATCCTGTCATATGTTTGTAGTCTTGAGTCTAATTTGCTGGAGACAAAAGAAAAAGCTATGTGGATTAATTTGCAGATTTAATAAGGCAACTGTAGAGAGTAACCTGTTTAATTCCTGAACTCAGAAGCACCTGAGAGCACTCTTCTTCCTGTGTTGGAGAAGGGAAAAAGGCACCTTTCACCAAGAAAAATTTATGGTTCCTCTGGTGGGACAGGAAAAGCAGCCACATGCACTTGTACTTGAGGTTGCAGTGGTTGTGATCTTTACAGAGAAGTTCTAGAGAAGAAATTACTCATTTTGTCATGATGAGCTTGTTTTTGAACTGCTGGGTTTCTGCTGAAGTTCCTTAAATGCTCTTGGGTCCTTTCCAGTGAAAATGTTGCTGCAAGGTGCAGTGCAAACAAAATTCTCCAGTGAAGGATGATGGTCTGAAGACTACAAGAACTGACGTGGATAAGCATGTGAAGGCAGAGAAGGCTGAGAATCTGGTGGCAAAAGGGAATGCTATAGCAAAGCTGAGCGGAGTTTGGAGAATCCCTGCCTAACTTACTTGAGAAAGTGAATCCTTAAACCAAACTACGTGGTGGCACCTCCTGATTAAAACCAAGCAAACAGGTCCTTTGGGAAAGGAGATCAACCCATAGGGAAATATTTGGACTGCCACTTACTAATTCAAACCGTTGGACTTAATCGATGAGTGTGGTGAGGTGGTTAAGAGACTAAAAGATGGGGGTTATTCTCATTTGCAGGCAGCATGGAAGTTAGTAATGCTAAAGCTGCTGAAAGGGTAGTAGTTTGCCATTTCCTTACCTCTAAGTTCTATCACTGTTTTTCCATTTGTGTTCATTCATTTTTTCCCTTAATAAACCAGTCCTGCCCTGTACAGTCTGAGTGCTTGCACACTGCGATGTTCTGCTGAAGGATGGGGCTCCAAGCACTTGGAGTAATTTATCAAGGCAACCTGGAATACCTACCGTCAGCTAGCACTAGTGCCGAGTCTCCTGAGGAGAGTCTGCTCAGAGCATCACGAGTACTGGCTGCTTCCTAAACTACTTACTGAACTAGTTGTTTGATTTTTTTAGCAGGAAACCTATTGTTTAATTTGTAGAATTGAGTCATAGAAACTATTTCCTGTCTGAATGAAAACAGTGTCCCCGATTACCCCAAATATTGCACAATTTTTCTATTAAAAAGTTTCTACTGAGAATCAAATTCTGAGATTTGCTTTTTTTTCTTTGAAATGTATTTAAAATCATTAGCTCTGAGTCTCTTATTAAGCATTTTTGTCCAAATAAAAAGTCCTCAAAAGCTCTGGTAGTCATAGCCAAATGGGCCTCTGAATTGCATTTCCATCTTACAAAAGACAGTTGGAAAGATAACTGTGTGTGGGAAGTGATACACTGCAGGGAACAGTCATGCCCTGGCAGCGAGGATGGACCAGATGACCTAATTTCTCTTTTCCATTAGAGCTGTCTCTGATTCCCCAGCTAGTCATGCAAGCACATGACTGACAATAAGGATAAAGAAATATGGAAAACATATCTCCCAGCGTAACAAATAAATCCTGCTATTCTTGATTCCATCACCTTGCAAGCGCTGATTAATTGAATGCCATATAGTCTTCTATCTTTACGCTGATCTTTTAGATGAAACCTTCAGAACTGACTTGCCATCTGCTCTGCCTGGAATTCAGAACTGCTTTCTTAGCTGTATGAGACATCTGCTTGATGCAGCTGATGGGTGAATACAAGCAAGATTTGAGAAGAACAGCTCAAAGAAGTTGCAGGGGTAATATACTCTATGCCCTGTTTTAATAGTATCCCACACAACTCATCCACAACAAGATTTTGGAAGTGCAGCACTCCACTGACTGCTTCTACATTATCATGCCTTGTACACAAATGACATGGGCTTGCTGTGCCAACTCACACCAAGGTGCGAAATCCCTGCCTGCGTAGTTGGTTAAACTGGTGTTAAGATGGCTTTTTGCTGCTGTTCACAAATTGGCCATGAGCTGGCTGTTGTGATCCAAAGGATTTTTTTTTTTTTTTTTGCAAGTAAAATCTTCCCTGACCATTTGCCAAATTTTCCTTTCCCATCACTTCTTCAGTCAGCTTCTTGCTGGTCGTGCAGTGGTCTTGCATTGTCAGATCTTATCTAGGATATTAAGAATTTTGTAATCAGCATTTAGATAATGCCTCACATTATCATTGGACATGTCTTTGAAAGATATGTTATTAAAATATCCTCATGCTGCAGAGTTTGTACATGAAATTTTATTCCCACCTCATGTATCCCATCTGTATCATTCTCCATTAACGTGATTCATGTCATACCTACAAACAGAATCACCTATCAAAGGCCAGAGAATCCTGAATGTAGCATTAAGATGAGAATGGATTACAAGAATGCACTTAGAAAGACTTGCATCCAGGTGAAGAGAGGTGAGGGTGTAGAAGATAAAGAACTTTAAAAAGCAGAATACACTGACCAATGAAACACCGTTGTTGTTTTGATGGAAAACTATACTGAACCACCCTATCATCTGAAAGTGGATGTTTACCCTTGAGATTCCTCACAATCTGCAAATACGAGATGGATGCTGATTGGGCCAACCGAGACCCAGGAGGAATCTGCCTCTCAGATCCATTTTGGAAGAACTGTTGTAAGTTTTATTTTCTTCTCTGTAAGAGAGAGTGGAGCACAGTGCTTTTTATCTCTCCTGACCTCTTCTTGTGGCTTTTTTTTTCAATAGTTGTGGCTTTCAGTCTTTTTCTGTAGATATTTTGTGTTACAGGATGTGGAAAACCTGTTTTGTAGCCCAGATTTAGGGACTAAATGTTTTGTGGAGCCTTCTGAAGTAGAAGTCTAGTACACGCTTACTTGGATGTAAAAGGTTGGACCAGTCCTGTGTTCCTTTGGCACTGGTAATCACCTCTTTTCTCCTCGCGTGGGCCAAAGGAAGAGCTCTCTCCACCCTGCCACCTGTGGAGCCAGAGACAAGGACAAGATACAGGGATGTCGATTGTTTTCCATGCCATGCACTCCTCTTCCTGAAGTATTTTCCTGTGCAGAACGATCCCAATTTCTAAAACAGACAATGAGAAAAAAAATCTTCAAGCTCTTAAGAGATATAAATAAATACATGTGGATTATAAAAATCTTACTGGTTAATAAGAAAAGTACGCTGATAATGAACAAAGTTTAACATTTAGAAATGAGGAATGTCTGACTACGGAGGGCCCTTTGTGGAAGAAATGACCAAAAATTTAAAATCCTACATTTAACAGAGTATTTCCTGTCTGTTGCTACTTGTTTTTTCCCTTGACTTGTGAAGTTTTTCCATGTTTTCCTTTTCCAAATGGAATAGAGAGATTGTTGCTGTTCAGGGAAACTGCCTCAGAGACCTACCTCATTGAGACGAAAGTAACTGCTAGATGTAGTTTGATGTGTTTTTCTTTGTTTTTCTTTCTTGTCACTCAGTCTTCATATTCACTTTCATCCACCCACTCCCAAAACTCTTATTTGCTATTAGTAATTTGTTTACTGGTTTTCTTATTTCAAAGATCCTTGGCTTAAAAACACTACATGTTGCTTTTAAACAATGTTGCGGGATGAAATGTATCAGTCGGAGCCTTATAAATTAGGCCAAAACACAAAGGCTATGCTGATTTAGACTTGCTGCCAGTGGTGTCTGAGGGCTGTTTCATTAAATGGGAATTGCTGGGGTACAAAGCCCCAGCAGCAGCCTGTGCTCCTGGGCTACGCCTCCTATGCTGACAACCAGTTCCTGCACTGGATACACGCTCTGGAGGATCCCTCTGAGGCCATAGTTACGTGGTCAATTTAGTCCGACAAATCCATACCGCCTCCAAACCCTGCTGTCTCATCTGCGCTTGTCCCTAGTGCCTCCCTTAGGCTGGCATCAGGCAGCCTGAATGCAAAACCAAATGCGAAGATGGACACATCACTTCCCCAACCACGTGCTGACCCACGCACAGCCTGGTTCTGCAACAACAGAAATGGGTGGGAAGAGAGACCAGGAGGACTACCCCTCCCTATGGCAACGCAGATTATGTTGGACTAATGCGGCTACAGAACAAAAACCTGAGTACAAGGACTTTTTGGACACCCCTATTTGTCAGACTCAAGGCAGGTTTATTTGTCGGGTTTCCGCCGGATTCTGGGTCTGGTCTTGTAATATTTATGTTGGCTTAAAGTAAGCGATACTAGATTCACACTCATAAAGGCTGCACGATAAAAGTCTCTTTAGGAGTAATACTTTCCAGTAGTGAAAGCTCCCAAGACTCATAAGTAAATTGCACAAAAAGAAGAGTTGTATCAAAAGGCAAAAATTATGATCTTCACCAAGGAAAGAACCTTGGTATCCTTGGCAGAACCGTCAGTCCAAATGGCACCCTAGAAGAACACCAGCACGGTAAGCAAATGTGTCTTACGACAATTTTCATGTATTCTGTATGATCCAAATGTCTTCCTACCTTTGCAAGTGGGTTTAGGGGTAAAAACAATTTTAAGTATCAAAAGACAAACCTTGTTTCCAGGCTTCCCATGCTTTACTGTGTGGGAGGCTGCTTCTGTAGTGTCCAGAATGAAATGTCCTGGTACCGGTGCCTGTAATGGAGGAAATGGGAGGCTATGGGATTAATACAACAAACAAGCTGATCTGCTAATTATCCCCTGAAAATCAGCTCACTAAAAAACTTTTAACTGACTAAAATGAAATAATCCAGGGCAAGACTCCTATGAATTTCAGTTGGGAAGCCAAGAGTATTTGGAATCCCCACCTTAAATTTATGACCTAAAAGATGTACCATGGTTGTGGGAAGTAAAAGGGTGGGAAAATAATAAATAGTGTGCCAACTAGTTTCAGTTGTGCTAGTGTGCATATACCGAAATATATATTTTATTTATAAATATTACATGATATTATTATTATGTTATATTATATTGTGTATATTTTCATATGTATTTGTATATATGTATTTATTTATTTATGACATGTCACCATGTCTGCTTGCAGAAGACTGACTCATTTCATTTTGGAAATTACTTATAATCAGATGGTAACAACTTTTGGTTACTAAGGACTTAGGCTGAACCCACGCCAGTAACTACACATCATCAGCTGTAAGTTTGCAGTCCTCTGAGCAACTCATGCCTTTGCATAACTCAGACTTCTGGTCTCAAATGGGGAGAAAAGAGTGTTGTTAAAGTTAAAATTTTGCACCAAATACATTGCTTCGATTATGGCGTCTTAGGTCAAGACTATTTAAAACACATTTGATACAGTTATTACTGGTCATGTTGTCTGGAAAAACAGAAATAAAAGTCAAAATCCTTAAAGACAGAGATAAACTATTTTCTGTATGTTCTTGTAGACTTAGATAAGAATAGCAAGTCAAATACCTGTTTTTTAATTAAATTTATCTGTTTAAGTTGTTACAGGAAATACTAAAGGCTTACACAGTAAAAACAACAATGTAAAAGTCTAATAAAGCCATACAATATAAAAACCTGCTAAGGTTTACTTACTATCATACATGCAATATCTTTGCATTAATAGGAGCAAGACAAGAACCACACAATTAGAGATCTTACAAAACCGTCTCGTATTTAAACTGTTTCTCTACATTGCACAAATTGCACACGCGTTTCTAAACTACAGCTACTGGTTTAAGTTTTTATGCATTACTGATTATAACTTTTTATAGATTAACATCACACCTGCATTGTTCTTATCATCAGATAGACAACATTGTCAGCCACTAACGCGGCAAATAGTTTAACAAAAGCAGCCTAGCTTCACTAATGCTTTAGAATCATAAGACCGTTAAGGCTGGAAGGGACCTCTGGAAATCACCCGGTTCAACTCTCCTCTTAGAGCAGGTCCAACTTCAAAGTTACAGGTTGCTCAGGGCCTTGTCTTTGAAACACACTTAATGCTAAATAGTCCTAATACTCTACATAGCATTAAAAACATTAACATGGTTGTTCTCACTAATCCACTAACAAACAGATACATTAGACTTTTCCTGTGTTAAAACTCAGCCACTATACTTATTTCATCTTACCTAAACAGCACTTTTGCTGTCTCTCTCTCAAGATCTTAACTGCTTTTATTTTTAGACTATCTTATTTTTATTTTATTTTAGACCACTTATTGCAAAAAGCCAATAAGTACAAATATGTTTCTACAGTCAGTGGTGGTGTTCTTATTCTTGCTGAACTATCACTGCATTCTGAAGAGTGGGGCTTGGTGAATTACACTCCAAACTGCTATTACTCAGATACTAATAAAACCCAGTAATCTGTATTCTTAAGGGAAAAAGACCTGGATTTGTATCAGCTGTGATAAATGAGAAAACATGTTCCACAGCAACACACTAGAATTCAACTGGTTTAATTTTGTTCTAATCACTTTAGTGTTCGTAAAAGGTCCTGAAAAGTGATGTTTTCTTTAATCTCAGTATAATTGCATCAAAAAAAGTAGCAAGGCATCCTTGCTAACACTGGCTCCAGCAATATTTCTCATCAAAAGACATAGAAGAACTGGCTTTTGGACCAAAAGGATGGTTTAATTTGCAGGGGACAGTCTGCTGATCTTACTAATTCCTACTGGGAAATGAATACTACAGCAAGGCCTCTGTAAGTACAGCTGGAAGATGCTGGTACGTACATCCGATCAGTCTGTAATCCTGCTGAAGATACCCAACCAGGATGACTAGCATTATAAGAGCCCAGGGGCCTCGTGACGCAGGCACCGCTGCCCAAGAAGTATGGAGAACACCAACTCCTATGTAAAAAGTAAGTGGAGCCCATGGTATTCCAACACAAGTGTTACCACCTGTGTCTGATTTTTCTCAATCAGCTGTCTTTGGGGAGTCTTCCAGACAACCCAGGAATCTTGATTCTGCATAACGACTTAACACCTTTCACTCCTTTTTGTTACCCATATTTGTGAAGAACACAAATAAGTGAAAAAAACAACCAGCCAATGAAATAAACTATGGATTTACCTAAGAGTTCAGTGCAGTTTAATTACAAATACATACAATGACAAACCATATTCAGCACCGTTTAACTGGTGAAACTGGAACAGTTTTTTGTGAAGCTCAAAGGGAAAAGGAAAGGCAGAGGAGAATGAGGTATCAAGGGGACAAGCGCAAGAGCAAAAGCTCTGATGGCGCTACAGAGTTTGATTTTTCATTTCTTAAACTTTTTCTTGGTCACCTTGTTGACTCCTCATCTTTCATGGCCCTCTTTATGGCCTGTTTCAGAGTCCTTCTTTGTCCTGGTCCCACGGGGTCAGCTTTTCTCAACGTCCCAGAGAAAGCAGGAACAGTTACCCACTGCTGGTTTCTGACAGCAGAGTAAGTTTGATTCACTGAAGCCAGGTATACAAGATCAGATAAGATTCTGATAAGATCAGAATCAGACCTTCTCTGTGTGTCTTAGAGATAGGAACTGTACCCTTCGAACTGCATTCTTGATGATATTTGTCACACATTTCCTCAGCAACTTCAAAAGAGTTTGAGTCCTTTGATTACAGTGCTGTTTACCTACTATCTTAACTAACAGGCATTTGCTCAGAACAGACATTCACTCAAACACTCCCTTTATTATCTTTTCCCTCAAGTGCAAAAATACTTTCATTTACAAACAGCCATATTAACATCCCTGGTTAAATATAAAGCAGTATTCTTTTGAGATCAAAAACATTAAAAGAGTGATAACCGAGTACGAGTTTCTGTCCTAGATTTGCAGTAAACTCTGTGCCCGTGCTTTCTGCTTTAGGGACCTTAGAAACTTCCTGCCTACCAGTTCTTCACCATTAACAGTGTGCAGTCACACGTGAGAAACAGGAGCTCTAAATATCAATCGCACCTTTCTTAAAGAAAATTGTCTCTTGTCTCTAAGATATTCACTTAAAAATGGGTCTAGCACTGTACTTATTTTCAGGTTATTTCCCAGTTCTTTTAAATTGGTGCTTTAGGTCAGCAGGTGTATAATAACTATGAGTACTTGGCACTTACATTGCATACTTAATGTATATCAATATCCACGCTCTGCCATTGGAAAACTAATTCACACACAGAAAGGTGAAGAGACTTAGCCAAAGGTCTCCCCACTTCCATAGAGGTACCTTGAGTTACCTACAGCTGAAGAAGCATTTTGGCCAGTGGTTTCCTTATTGTGCCCCACGAGCCACTGGTATGGGCTCTGCAGAACCATATGAAAACACGTTTTGAAGTAGAATTTTAATAACAGGGTCCAATAAGTTTTGTGAGTTGACTACACTCCAGTGGTCCAAACCGTTTGGAGACTACTGACCTACTTTGACATTCGTGATTACAGAATCACCAAAGTGCTCCCAGGTGCCTTATGATGGCACAGCTGTGTTATCAGTGCAATCCAAGTCACAGCTCACTGAATAAGCTAGCTCAGTGGCATATTTGCTGACCCAAAGGGCAGATCTCGCAAGGATTTTTACTACCATTATGTAAAGTATACTTCAACCAAACCTCTTCAGGTAGGCCAGAAGGATAAGAGCCTGCACAGGTGTAGCAAGGGAACATGCCTTCTAGCAGCACTCTCCCGAGGCAGAAGTGTCCCTTGGAAGTACACTTCTCTTTGCCTTCCTGTTGTGTGTCCCATATCAGTTCTAGCTGGCGAGCAAATCACGGAGAAGTGTAATGAGGTAGGCCTGGGGAGTGACAACTGTATGAGTCACATTTTGAGCATACGGAACTGAAGGCCTGCTGTGGGGGTAGAAATGAGGCACCATGAAAATGAGAGATCAAAGGCATATAAATACAAAGACATATAAAAATAATGGTTGAAATCTCAGCTGATGGGCAGGTGACTCTTGAATCACATGTAGGCCTCATGCAGTTCAAGTGCGGCTCCTGCACTAAAGCTCCGTCATGAGGATGGCCAGTGTGGGTAATCTGAACCCCAGCTGTCAGATGAAGTGAGCCAGCTGGTGCTCCCCAACCTGACATCGGTAGGTTGTCTGCAAGTCAAAGACACGTGCAGACCCATTTTGCAGTGGTGAACTGGTGTCCCTGATGCAGCCTGCTCACAGAGGTTTCCGTTTCTCTTTGGCAATAGAAGGCATGTGCGGATCCTCGTCACGTGAAGATTTTGGTATAGTGTTCATAGACCCAAGGCATTTGGTGAACTTCTTTTCTTTGCAAAGAAGTGCCTCAAAAATAAATCCTCTTTGTCTTGCTCACATAGTCAGCAGGACTGTTTGTCTGAGAAAGAACTGTGAGGAGTTGGATCCAGATTTCCTGCTCAGTGCAGTCACTTACACCTACCTATTCAGAGTGTGAAGTACTTGCTAGCCTGGAGCAGTAATCCTTCACACTTTGGTTGCTCAGATACCAATGAGTTGACAGGGTCAAAAATAAAGGAGAATGAAACCTCTGAACAGGTTGATAGCTTGCTGACACTGAGGGCTGCACCAGCTCAGTAAAAGGCTGCCTGCATTCCTCCAGTTCTGGGGCAAATGGGTTCATTCAGCCAGTGGTGCGCCCTGTCCTTCTGCTGCAAAGTCACCAGGTCATTACAGGAGATCAGAATTTCTTCTTCCTCTTGTCCTGGTCTTGTTCTTCCATCGAGGCTTTAGGATGGTACCCAGAGGAGCATTAAGACAGACACACAACTTCTCATCGTAAAGGAGGAGAATCACTGCAACATCCAAACACAACAGATTTTTGTCGAGAGCACCTGATTCTGTGAGAGGCTCTGGGCTCCTGTTTTCATCATGGAACCCAAGGAAGATGCATGGTCTTATTTGCTTGGCTGAGGCATTTGTCTCTTTTCAATCAACTCTCAGCGATGCCACATTCACAAGTGTGGTCTACTACAGCTCTAATGAGAAATACCAAGCAAAGTCTAATGCTGCGTTCCATGTATTCCATGAATTGCTCCCTATTTGAGATCTTGCCAAAAAAACTAGATGGCATTAATCCATTCCAGCACAGCCTCTTTCTAGCCCACTCTTTTTCTGTTTCTTTGTAATGCAGATTGCACAGCATTCAATACATTAATTTTTCATAGCATGTTTAAGTCTCCATTTACACTTAAATCCCATATTGCCAACATAGCTTGTAAGAAAAAAAAACAAAACAGGAGTTCCACCTTGCAACTCTCACTCCCGAGAATAAACCTCACTTGTGAAGCCACTGAATACTGATTTCAGAGTTTGCCCAAAAGAATTTCATTTGTCTCTTATAAAGCTTCCTGTACAGTTCTAAGCCTATACAGGGACTGTTCATATATATATATATATATATAGACATAGATATATACACACAAATATATGCCCAAAGCAGTCAGCATAAGGTAGACTCCTAGCAGATCTTTCCAAATCCAAATGTGTGCAAATTTAATCAGTTAAAATTTCTACTAATTTTTTTTTTTGCAGTTCAGTAGATGTTCAGTTGTCCAGCTGCCAGGTTTTGCTTGGGTTGCTGGAGTATACTGGCAATCAGTTCCCTCTGTGTCTCATACATCAAAACAGTACAGCTGGAGACCAGCCCACATTTCATTACTTTCCAAAAGCTCCCCATTAGCTGCCTTTACATTAACAATACTCCCTGGAGATATATTAGCTTGATCAAAAATATTGCCCAGAAGTACATTTTATCTTATCTAATACTTAGATTCTCTTTTCTCCTGTTATATTTCAAATCACAGAAGCTTTTTCTTAGGAGAGAAGAGAGAACCAATAAAAATATCTGACATCCTCTGAAAAGCAGATTTGTGCCACAAATGTTAACTTTTACCAGTATCTGTGACATCTGTTCTGTGGTTAAGAGAAATCACTAGGATATATTTCAAACTACCAGGATGTATTTTAGAACCAGAATATAACAAAACCTAGCAATTTGAAATTCGGTCCAGTTCTTGTTTTTTGTTTTTTTTTTTTTTTTTTTTTTTTACTGTAGCCATGAGTGTTGCCAAACAATTGCACTGGTGAGATGAAAATCTGGTTAACAAAGCTAAAAAATGGATCCTTTGAACTTAAGTTGCTCTGCAACATTTATACATTATTTATAAATGTAACCCCAGTGTTGACATTAGATTAAAAATTACAAATAAGCTATCACAGTGACAAAACTGAATGGAATGTGTCCCTCCATTACACATTGCTGGGTCTTTTTAGGCCAGCCTTTGTGAGGTGTGCACAGTGGAACCCGGGACCACAGGACTTGTTCACATCAGCATTGATGCTAACAGAATTTTCTAAATTGCCTAAAGTGATTTAGGATGAGATTTAAAACCCCATCCTGCTTCCATTTAAAGCAGTGTCAAAGTTCTCATTCTCTGAACAGGACTGGGATGCCTGTGAAAGCATGAACCACCGTGCCAGGGTGCATCCAGAGATGTCTGTAAAGGTGAGAAAGGCAGGTGTGAAACTATCCAGCAAATCATAAAGATGAGTGTTTTATATTCATCATCCTGTCACAGAGCACTAGAAAACTCTGGAAAACTCCTGAATGGCTTTGTCATTGATATATGATGGATCTTAAATATGTATGTCCAGTTCTAAGACAGTAGCAAGCTCTAAATATGGAAAGGTGTTTTCTTTTTCCCTTAAGATCCCTATTAGGACAAAAGTGCACCAGTCAGATGGCAGAAGTATTTTTGTTATTTATATATGTAATTCTACATAAATATGTGCCACCTTTCCTAAGAACTGGAAAGGAATAGACGGAAGACTGGCAGCACCATCTCCTGGCAGATACAAGAAATAGGGACCACTTTGTGTCAGAAAGTAGGGACAAGTAATTTCTTTGTGGATTTCAAAAAGACTGTAACAGGAAGCAACTTCACAAGAGCATATTCCCTCCCTCAGAAGATTAAATTTTACATGCTTCAGGGAAGAAAAGCATTATGTGTTATTATAATTATGGAGAACACATACTCACAATTATGAAGAACAAATTCAAGTTGCTTCTGCCTTCAAAAAGCTCTCTCATGTTGGCCTCTCTGTTTTCCTTTATATTGTAGTAATAGCAGATTTCAAAATCAGCACAGCACGTGAGTTAGTCCAGTTGCAGTGTATTAGTGTAGTCTTGGAAGACCACAGAAGACCATAGAAGTTCCCTGTAGTCAGAAAATAATGGAATATGTAGATTTCAAGAGTTGTAGCCAACTTTCTGCCTTGCTGAGTAGGTAGGGGAAATAGCGGGAAAAGACTATTAATATTGTAAACTGTTGGATCACTAATGTAAAATGCTATTATATATACTTAGAAAGTGACAATGGGCCAAAGAGCACTAAGTGAGGGTGAGGTCTTCGGAATAATGCAAGGCTGTATGGGAAGAAGAACATCTATGAAGATAAGAGAGGAGACTAAGTCAGACGACTTGGTGAAAGACAGCCATAGAAGAGAACAGAGGAGAAAACAAAAAGAAAAAGGTGAGGAAGAGAGGAATTCTAGAAACTTCTACAGTTTTTTCTTGAACAGTACAGAACTGGTATGCCATAGGATTCCAGATCTCATTTTTCAGAACAGCCTCGATCAGCAAGAGGAAGAAGATGTAACCTCAGCAATCAAGATCTGAGTACACCAGTCGTCTTGGTGTTAACTCTTGCAGATATGTTCTTGCTATTAGGTCCTATGTTCCCTGGTATTAAACAAACACAAAGCCCTCCTTGTGTTACACAAACATGAATGACGGTTTGCTGTGGGGTTTTTCCCATGTTTTAGAGGTTATTTTACTTTGAGAAACTCCCAAGTGCTTTTACGGAAATTTTTTTGCAGGTGATCATGAAAGTGGAAGACTTATGAACTCATTCATTCCATCCTCCTCCCAAAGGAAGAACACTCCTTGTAAGGCACCGCACTTCCCAGGGCTTCGCCCAACCTAGGTTCAAAAGCCACAAGTAAGAGGGGTTCCAATAATTCCCATGGGAAAATATGCAGCTTTATGCAGCCTACTGTCTCCCACATGGGTGGGGCTCTGCTTATCTCTAGCTCAGAACCAAGATCAGGCCTTTTTCCTCAGGGCATCATTTACTATTCAAACATTCACAAAACAAAGGTAATCCTCAATCCTCCTCCAGGGCCTGCCACAAAATCTAGCTTCCTTTCTAAGTGAATTATTACACTGTATATTTTAAGAATCACTCTGGTTAGTGGGATAACCTCTTTTATCAAAAACTTGTTCTTAAAGGAACTCTTTTTCTGAACAGAGTTAGCTGTCCAGTTAGCTGTCTCTGCACTTCTCTAGCTTTTATTATTAACACAGGAAAACCCAATTTACTGGCTATATATATTCAATTCATTTGTTTCTTTTTTATTTAATGTGCTGTACTTGTGGTATTCCTCGCCAAAACACACTACATGCTGTTTCCCATTACTTTCTAATCATATCCTATGTATTTATCATATCCTTGTTTAGGCCCTAATCACATTAATAAAATGGCTCACATTCCTTAATGGGGGAAGAGAAGAATGCATTCCTGTCAATACTGGGTATCAACACACTCCCGAAGTGCTCTTGTACTGGACAGAAGACAATAAGTTTGTATAAATAAATTAAAAAAAAAAAAATCACACCCAGACATGCCATCAAACTAACCTACTGATACAAAATAAATTATTGTTATTTATGTGGAATAAACAATACTGCTAAATCAATTACACTTTTCCTAATTACTATTTTACTGTTTTTCTATTATATTGTCTAAACACCTTAATCTAACAACTCCAATGTGATGGGCTCTGTCAAAACACAAATCACCAACAGTCAATAACCCTAAAAATATTTACAAGCAATCAACTTTTATTGTTAAGGTGTCCTTGTGAGATAAGATGTCAATAGAAGAAACAAACATATTCAGTGGGAAAATTCAAGTGATAACACAAAAAGAAACCTTTTACCTGGCTTTCTGTATCTTGTTTTGACAAGTTACAAAACAGCAAGAAAGAAGAAAGTCCACCCATCGATAAAAAAGTGGATCTGTACTGGGACCTCTGCTGTTTGGTATACGATCTGAAAATAGTGATAAATAGTTTGCAGATAAAACAAGACTATTCAAAAAAGTTCCATCTAAAGTTGATTCTAGAGTTGCAGAAAGATCCTGCCAGATTAAATGACATCTGATAAAATGGCAAATGAAAATTGATGTTTATAAATGCCAAGTATAACCTTCACCACATACCCACAATGATGAGCACTTGTTTAGTTGTTACGACTTTGGAAAGAGATCTTGGAAAGCTGGTGGAGCATCAGCTACCTGAAATCTCAACTCTGTACTCAGCGGAGGTAAAAAAATAGGAAAGTCACTAGAACTAAGACATGAGCAGAGGAAAAGGATATATTATATACTTCAGAATGGGTATACTATATCTAAAAAAAATACAGAAAGAGGTAACTAGAACAAGCACAAATATGAAATAATTACACACAAGAGAAGACTAAACAAAATCAGCCTTTTCATTTGGGGGAAAAAAAGCCTCAGAGGCTTACAACAGAACTCATGAATGACATCAAAGGAAAGAGTTATAAAAGGTATAAAACTCAACAATAAATCCTTTTCAAGAGGATTTGAGAGGATTTCAGTAATCTTACTGTACCAAGTACCAGAAGCTTGCTAGGTTCTGAAACCCACCAACTGAACTGGGTATAAAAGCAGCACTCAGAGATGATAAGACCGTAGTGGAAACCCTAAGAGAACTTCCTGTGTCTGCGTTCCTCTGCTGGGACGCTTCAGCGGCCTTCTCTTTGATCTGTTTCAAACTGAAATGTTGACTTAAAAAAAGGTTATGAATTAAGAGTAGACAAAATGAACAGTAACAGATTCTCAAGACTAGCTGGTGTTCATCCAAGAAACTCGAGGATGCAATAACTGAAATTCTGACTGTGGTATAAATTCTTTCTTAAAACTTTCTTAGCATCTAAGGAGTGGATTGTATCAGATGTTAAATTATCCTTAAAAACTCTTTCTAGGGGAAAGTTGGAGAACTACTGCCCATTAAAAGTGACACCTGTTCTGCACAGATTGGTAGCAACTAGAAGTTGTGCATACATGGACAGATATGATTTACTCACGAAAGGTCAACATGGGTTTTGTCAACATTGTTTTTGCAAAGAGAAGCCTTGCCTTATAAACTTGGTATAAAATTTTCTGAAGGTGTCAGCAAGCACTTGGATAAGGGGGATTGGAGAGATGCAGTTTGCTGAAACTTCTGAAAGACTTTCAACACTTTTTTGCCAAAGGCTCTTAAGGAGACCAAGCAACTGTGGGATAAGAGCGAAGATCCCTGCATGGATTAAAATGTCATTAAAAGACTAAGAGTAAATGGTCAGTTTTCACAGTGAAAGGAAGTCACTAATGCACCTTCACATTTCTGTGCTTATTCATAAATAATTTGAATAAGGAGGTGAGGAGTAATGAGACAAGCTTGCTGATGATATCACATTATTCATGGAAGGAGAGAAAAGGTGTGGCTGAGAAGAACTGCAGAAAGACCTTTCAATACCCGGGGCTCAATTATCCACACTCATGCTCTACGATATGGGAGACATCTTAATGGTTCTGGCACAGGACCTAACGGAGACCCATGCTCTTCTGAAGCCTCGGTAAGGCACCCTATGTCACCTGAAACAGCACTAGACACCTACATATGGGCAACTGAATCGAGCCTTCAGTGACTGGCAGTAAAATGATAGATGATGGTGAATACAGACAGATGCAAAGTGATGCACATGGGGAAAACACAGTTCTACATTACGTGTAGAATAACGGTGTCTGAACCGACCACTACACTTCAGGAGTGAGATCTTGGAAATGTAATGTTATTTGTAGGACAATGGCAGCTCAGTGGAGATCAACAGCACATCGAATGTTAGAAATATTTAGGAACAATATTGAGAACAAGATAGGGAATATTGTTGTGCCACTTTATAATCCCACTGTATGCCCCCCTATCTTGAACACCGTACGCGGTCCCAGTCCCACCACCACAAACAGGAATAGTAGAACTGGAAAAGTTCACAGAGTAGCAACAAACACCTTCCATCGAAAGAACAATTTCACTCGGACTTGTCAGTCTAGAAGAGAAGCCTTGTCACACTGAAAGGAGATCTTGTGGAGGCTATAAAGTGATGACCAGCATAGACAACGCAAAATTGTTCACTGTCTTTTCCAAAGGAAGAAGCAGGGGTCATCAAACAGTGTCAGGAAATGTCATGTTGAAAGCAGAGAAAGTGATTCTTCATATATGTGATTACCCTGTGGAACTCCCTGCTGCAAGATGTTATGGATGCTACAAGTTTACAAGCAGTAGAGGGTCAACTGACAAACACCTGGAGGAGACAGATACACTGAGAGCTGCTAAGGAAGAAGACACTACCTCTGATTTAGGGAGTCAGTAGACACAAATTGTTGGAAATTCGAAAGAGACCCACTGGAAGCTTCACCAGCGGTTTGGCCTCTTATAATCTTCCCATCTTTGGCGAGAAGAAACTGGGAGACATAGACTCTTGGTTTAAGCAATGTATCTTATGAAAAATTTAATAAGGAATAATTACTCATGCTACGGCTATTTAAGTGTTTCAGGTTAGCTAATGAACAGTGTGGCAAAAAGCAGGACGGGTGATGGTGGGGGTTCTCCTCCATTTTCGCTGAGTACATCATTTGCAACCATCTTTGCTAGAGGCATCTGCAAATAGATACGAGATCGAGCTGATTTCAGAAAACATTAACCGGCACACAGCACAGCTGTAACCCAAGTAACACTTCATATGTTTTTATCGCAATAAGGTTTGCTGTTTGGAAACAGCTGACTCATGGACTCATCACTCATTATTTGTACCGGGTGCCACAAACAATCCTCAGTCGTGCTAAGAAAACTACACAAAACCTAGTAAAGTTGCTGGAGTGTCCAGAGAAGGTCAACGAAGCTGGTGAAGTGTCTAGAGCACAAGTCTTATGAGGAGAGGCTGAGGGAGCTGGGGTTGTTTAGCCTGGAGGAGGCTGAGGGGAGACCTTATTGCTCTCTACAACTACCTGAAAGGAGGCTGTAGCGAGGTGGGGGTCAGTCTCTTCTCCCTAGTGACAGGAGGAGAGGAAACAGCCTCAAGCTGCGCCAGGGGAGGTTTAGGTTGGATATTAGGAAAAACTTCTTCACCGAAAGGGTGGTCAGGCACTGGAACAGGCTGCCCAGGGAAGTGGTTGAGTCTCCATCCCTGGAGGTATTTAAAAGACGGGGAGACGTGGTGCTTGAGGACATGGTTTAGTGGTGGACTTGGCAGTGATAGGTTAACGGTTGGACTCGATGATCTTAAGGGTCTTTTCCAACCTTTATGATTCTATGAAAGTTATATACTAAAGCCACTTCCGTGTACCAAGAGTAAACTACCTTCTGCGAGTTGCAATCCCCACCGTCTAAGACATCGCTGTGCGTGAGAAGACGCGAGAGCGCTGGAGCCCCCCCAGGGCGGGCCTGCATCCCGAGCTCACCCCAAGAGGGGCTGCAGAACGACGGAGCCCCCTCCCTTTGCCAGGGGCAGGCGGGAGGCCCGTTCCCCCTCCGGGAGACCGGTACGGGCGCCGTGCTGAGGATGTCCCGAGAGAGCGGGCGCCCGTGAGGGGCGGAATGCTGCACCCAGCGCCTCACGCCCTCACACCGCAGCCCTCGCTGGAGAAAGGAGCCGCGGCAACACGGCCCGCCTCGCACCGAGGGCGGGCTGCCCCCACGGCCGCCCTGGAGGCGCCGGGCCCCCGGCCGGGCCTCGCCTCCCCTCAGCGCCCGCCCCCGCCGCCCAAGATGGCGGCCCCGCCCGTTCCCACAATGCTCCGCGGGCAGCGGCCGCGCTTCCGGGTGCGGGCCCAGGAGGGCGGCGGGCCCGGTACAGGGAGAGGGGCCGCGGGGCGGGCGAAGTGTCCCCGACCGGATGCGAACGAGCGGGCGGACGGTGCAGGAGGGAGCCGCGCCCGGACCATGAGGCTCCGACTGTGGCTGGTCCCCGCCCTGGTGTTGCTGTGGGGGCCGGGCGGGCTGGAGGCGCTGGGGCGCCCGCCGCGCCGGCAGCGCTACGGTGAGGGGCAGGGCGGGACCACGGCCGCCGGGAGGGGGCGAGGGAGAGGCCACCGCTGCGGGGCGGGGGGAGAGCGGCGCGCTGGCCTCTGCCGGGGGGCAGCGGTGGGGGGCGCGGGGAGAGCGGTGCGGCGCCGGCCGGTGCTGCGGGGCGCGGGAGGGAGCCGGCGGCCCTGTGGCCTGGCTGGGCGCCCGCCCGAAGCGCGGCCGTGGCGGTGGGCAAGGCCGCGGCCTGCTCCCCTGCCTGCTCCGGCGGGGCGGGGGTGCGCCGGGGAGCCCCGGGTCCCTGGAGGCCGCGTAGGCCCCGTCCCCCCCGCGGCGTGGCGGTGGTCCCCCTTTCGCTGAAGGCAGCACTGACGGGCAGTGTTCGGGGGTCGTTGCTGTCTGCAGGGGGGTGATGGGACTGCTTTCCCTTCACGCTCGAGGTCTGCTAAAGAGTTTTCCTCACAAGAGTTTGCGTTATATTGAGGCAGGATAATCATATAAATGGCTTCCCTTCATAGTTCTGGTTGGAGAGTCACCGTTGCAGAGAGAGCCTGAAGCTATTGGAGCTGAATGTGACTTCTAGAAAGCTTAACACAGAGGAGAACCGTTGCTTTATTTAACTTCTGTAAACTTAGTTCTGCATCGAAACTTTTACTTTGGAGTGAAGAAGTTGCAAACTTCTATTTGGTAGGCAAAATCTTATCCCTGAAATGGCAGATGAGCTCTTGTGAGAGGCAGTGGTCATGTCTTACCCAGTCAGATGTCCTGTCTCCAGTTGGTGTGGCCAATGGTGGCCGCTTCAAGTCCCCTTTCTTTGCTTAGATCTCTCGGCAGGTTTCCCAGCAGGCGTCCAGGCCGTGCCTCAGTCCTCCTCTCCCACACCTGAGGTGGACTTGTGGTTCTGGGCAGACCTCAGCAGCTGGTGACCGCAGGAAGCTGGGAAGGTTAGGGTTCGGTGGTGGATGCTGCAGGAAGTGTAACAGCAACAGAGCAAACACAGCGTCTCCTCTCAGTGTCAGAGAGCTCCTCGAACAGAGGTTGCGTCTTGGGCTGTCAGATTTTTGTGCCTTCTAAAGGACCTATCTGCTGTGAATTTGTGTAATCTTTATCTGATAGCTTTTTGTATTCTTGGCCTCCGTACCACCATGCCTGGACTATGAGCGCTTCAATTTTATAAAATACTGCATGGAGGAAAAACTCCTTTCTTCTGTTTCTAAGCTTTGACTATTTCTGTTGTCAGAAATGGTGAATATGGAAGAATTATTCTTTTCTTCACCTCTTCAGTGACTTACAGACCTATGTAATATGTCTCCTTTGTAATCTCTCTTTTTTTTTTTTTTTTTTGAGTGGGAAAATCTTTGTCTACATAATAATTCTTAGTATGGGAAAAAATCATTACTCTATTGGTCTTTGTTACTTTTGTCTATATACTTTCTGTTTGTATTGGATTTTTTTTAGTTTGTTTGAGATGTATGACCAGGACTGCAAGGCAGTATTTGTGATACAAAGGTACCATGGATTTATAGTGATAAATGCTTTTGGTTTTGTTTTCTTTCTGAGTAGTTTTTTGCTCTTTTTTGTTGCTTAATAGTCACTCCAAGACCTCTTCTCTTTTTCTTTTTTAGTTTGTTTGTTTGTTTGTTTTTGAGTGGTGATAACTATGCTGAAATACTTTGCTGTACAGATATGTGAGGATTTATCTTCCTCATGTTATTTCACACATACACACACTGAATTTCAGCAAACATTTTGTTCTGTCATTCAGTAAACTAAATATATAAAAGCATTTTGTGAGGGAGCTTGAAAAATCCAGGTATGTTCCATTAACTGTGTTACATTTATGCACACACTTCATTCTTTCAGAATGCTACTGTATATGAGGCACTGCTTCCCTAGTATCTTATTTAGCCACAGGTCGAGTAATTCACACTTTGTTGTTATTATTATCTGTTTGTCAGGGAGGGACATTGAGCATATTTGTTGATTAGGCCCCTAGATGATACCTGGAGTGCAAATTGGTCCTGCACTTACCACCTTTCAGGCCACTTGCAGCAAGACCAGTGGCACCGTACTTGCATACCACAATTAGTAGTTGACCAGTTTAATTTTTTCAGTGCTCTGTATCTCTTGGGTTAATACATTCATGTCCTGTTGATTTATTGCTTATTTTCTTGGCTTGTTCTAAAGCCCCTTTTCTTGAGTCTTGGACGCAGGTCTTTAAGTTCATCCTATTAAGACAAGCTTTTAGGGAACTTTTTAGTCTCCTCTGCAGTAAATGCTAAGGTCAGTTATTCTCTTACTGTTTGGTACTGGCCTTTAGCATCCATTCTTGGGGTCGTCTTTGCAGCTTACTTGTTTCACAAGCCCCTTTGGTTATTTAGATGGATGGTTTCTTTTGATACAGTAAAAGCTATTTCAAGTATGAGTTTTATGCCTTTTACAAGCTGCTCTTCAAAATATCTTTGCCTACTTTACTGTGGTTTTATGTTCATCTTTTGCTGGAGTTCTGTTGTCCTCACCTTATACACAGCTTCGTTTTCTGAAATACCATCTTTTCCTTCTAATAACTTCAAGCTATTTTGAGAGCTCTGTTTAACCACAGAGCTTGAGTTTTGTGAACCGAAATCAGATTTCTCTCGAGCAGCATCTTTAGGGAAGTTCAAGGATTACCATTTTGTGATTTCTATTAAGAACTTTCTTGCTTGTTTCCCTAAAAGTTCAGCTTTTCAGGAAGGAAAAAAATGATTGTACAGTAAAAAATAGAATTTGACAAAGAACGGAATAAATAGATAAAAAGATGTGGGTCATTTCCCAGCATTTCTCAGCTGAAGTAATCTTAGGGTGTGGTGCTCCAGCAGTCTAAACTGATCTAAATTGGGACTGCCACAGTCCTGGCCTCAGCTTTCTGATCGCTTCCCCATTCCTGTGAGCACATTCATGGAGCTAAGCTGCCTGGAAGCTAATTGTGTTTCGTTTTTTTTATTTTTATTTTTTGTAGGGGTAGGGTGTCTGTGTTCAGGGTGTTTTCTCTTTGTGAGTCCGCTCCCCGGACTAGGTCACAGCGTGACTGTCCAAGTACCTGCCCTGCCTGTTGATGGGTGTTAGTGGTTGTGCTCAAGGTGAGGGATGAAATCAGCCTCAGTTTGCCTTTAAATGATCTGGAACCGGTGCCCTTTTTAATAATGTTGACAGCAGGGATTAATTACTGGGAGAAGTGTGACTCTACTAGTCAATACAACGACTGTTAGTATAGTTTTTCCTCTGAAAAATTAATTTCAACTTTAAATTTTTTTTTCTCTGTTGTTTATCTCTGAAGATAACCTTTTATAACTGTTAAATACTAATGCTGTTTGTCTTTGAGCTCAGACATATCTGAATGGTAACGGGGCTTAATGTACTTGAAAAGAACAGCGGTGCAAATACCCAGCTTCAGTGTTGTTGAATATATCTTAAAGAACTGCTTGAATCTGTTTTACAACACAGTGGTAGTGCTGCCACTAAGCAGCATGTATCCAGGATTGCCTAGAATAGAGTCTATATGTAAAATGTGTCTTACTCTACTGTTACCTGTTTTGGATGAGATCTTTTTATCACAAGCCAGGCAGGGAACTAAAAGAAATAAGATAGCTGTTCCTGTCCTGGGCAGATGATATTCTTTGAGTCACTCACTGGTGGTCTTTTTCTACCTGCTACATTGCACTAATAAAATCTGAGGCAGGTAACCTGGGCTTGAATTGTTTTTTCTTCACACTGCTCAAATACCACGCAGAACTCAAAACAAACTGCATGAGCTGAAGAAATGACCCATTATAAATGGTTTGGTACAAACCTATGTAATGCAGATCAAAAGACTAGAATTTACAAGTTGTTGAGTGAAAAAAAACAAATGATAGTGGTGTTGATGAATAAACCAGGGGAGCTGAGTGATACAGAGGGCAGCATAAAATCATTCGCAGTCGGTTTTGGATTCTACTTCACACTTGGTGTGACAAAGCGCAGGAAGTCCGTAAGGCCAGGAGTGTAACTGGCTGCTGAAGAGTTAAGGGGTTGGAAGTTTAGCTCAGTGTCAAGAGCGTGCAGTGAGATAATTAGTGACAAAATCCTTATGCAAGATTAAACTTCGTCCTTCTGGACTGAAGCATCTGTTGGAGACTAAGGCAAGACCTAGGTAGGGGCCAAATGACGAATTTTCCTACCGTAGTCTGCCATTTTTCTTACTGTTTCTTATCCAATTTTAATATCCTTTGAAGCAAGATGACTATTTTGGATTGGGCTTGTTTTTGCAGTTTGACTCGGCAAGCTGAAGGTTGAGTGTGTATCTCAACATGCACCGCGTGGAGGAGAAGCCAAGAATACACAGCCTAATAGCAGTATGTGATACCTGCCTGGGATGCTGCGGGATTATTTCAAAGTTATAGCAGGAATTTGTAGATGCAGTGTTTCCATAGGTGGTATTACAGGCTAAGTAATAAACGTATGGTCTTCTGTATGCTTTGTCTCCATATAAGCAGCAAATGCTTCATGTAAACATGGCCTTATTGAGTGCAAATTATCAGTGTGATTTTTTTTGTGTGTTGTGGATTGGCAGTCTGTTCTATGGAGGTACTTAATATCAAGATTTTTAAGTACTTTTCTCAGGTTTGTTTTCTTTTGTTCATGTGAATCGATCAACGTTTCTGTTTCCAACCAAAAAAAAGAAAAAGATGTGATAAAAGTGTAATTTGTGAGAGAAGTACTCAAAGTCAACAAAATGAAGAATGTCAACACTAGATTAAATTCTAATTATTAAGGTATTACCCTTAACTATTGCAAGATTTTTGTAATGAGAACGTAATCAAGTGCTCAGTGTCAGTTTGGTTTTCAGTGGTGCCAATTTGGTCTGACCTCTAAGCAGCCAAAAAGTAAAACTCTTATTTGCACTCAAGATTTGGTGTGGTTTTATTTTCCTTTCCCCCAGCCAAAAAACCTGACCACTTTACCGCTGCTGTTCATTGCCGATAGCAGCAGCGACTCATCTCAGTGTCATATTTCTGCTACTCGGGAATTTTTCTGTGTGTGTGCAAAAGCCCTGGTGTGGCTTTTCGCTCTGCGGCTGGAAGGGCCAAGCGAGGAAGCGCAGCCAGCCAGCTCTTCAGCGCAGGGTTCTCCTGATTGCACTCTAACACTACACCAGGATTTAATTATGCGTTTAGTAGTCAGTAGAGATTTATCTTTGATATAGAAGTTTATATTTAACTTCTGTTATAAACGGATAGCGTGTTCCCTCCCCCAGCTTTTTTTATAAACTGCAGGTGTCCGAGTTCGCCTGTTTCCCAGACTGATCAGGGGAATTCCTTTGCTGTGTGTAATAAAAGGTTAACCAAGAGCCAGATTTCTTTAGCAAAGAGCAGTACATCCTGCTGTCCTGTTCTACAGATTTCATATGCCACACTCCAGTGTGCTTGTTTTGGGGATACCCTGCAACCCCATGGTTCTGATGGTCTTCCTAATGTCTTTTATTCTTGCAGATGTATGCAACTGTACTGCTTGCCAGCCAGCCTGCAGCTTGGATGCTTTTTAGCCCATATTTCTCACTTGTGCCCTGCATTTCTTCACAATATCCATCCTTGTCTTCCTGTGCTGTTCTTAATATGCATTATTTGTACTTCTTTTTTTTTCTCCTTGATACTTGCATTTTTAACCTATGTAGGTACATGGACTAGGGGGTGGGGAGGGAAGGGGCCTCTGTTACGCAGGGAGGCACCTATAGCTGCCACTCACTCGATGCTGATCTGTAATTACTGAGGTGTTGAACGAGAACAGGGTACCCCTTGCATTCCCTGGTTTCCTTTCTCACCTTCTCAGATTGTTACTGAAATTGTAAAGTTCTGCCCCTCAGTACCTGTGATGTGCCTTGAATTTTGGGAGGTCATGTCTGAGTGAGTCCAAAGTCGTATCCACAAGGAGAAGAGATGCAGTCAGATGAGGAGAAGGGGTTGGTCTCAGAAGTGTAGCCCAGACAGTAATTAGTCTCTACCTAGAATCAGCTCCACTCAAACTTATTTTGTGACACAGCAGGATTTTGTGGTGTGTTATCTAAGCACAATAGTGAGGCTGACAGTTTTTAGAGAGCCAGACAAATGATCTGTTTCCAGAGAAGACTACATCCTGAGACTTGGCTGTTCTTGTCTGCAGGATGTACGACAGCATGTGATTTTGGGTGGGTTTTTTTTTTGAGCATCAAGTCATATGATGCTCTCCTGGTTTAAGATGAGGCAACTGTATTGCCCTTGTTTCACTTTGACTATGAGGATGTTAGTTTAGGGAGCTTCCTTATTTTTTATAATGTCAATATTCGAGCAGGATATTGCATTCTTTTTTTCAAAAAGTGCTTTCTGCTTTTGCTGATAGAACAGACTGAGTTATTAAATAACGTAGGTCCAACAGAGTAAATGTTTTTCCTCACTGGTCCCTATTTAAGTTGTGTTTAGTGAAGGAGAAAATCTGCAAGGTTGAAAGTGTGTGAAGTAACATGTAGGAGCCATCAGGGGTATTCAGCTATATTAAAAACCACCAGAAATAGCAGTTTAATTATCTCTATGGCTTCTACTAAACAGAATTTGCACCCTTAAGGAAATATTTGCACTGTCCAGGAACAGATGTCTATTTTACTGTAGGGAAAAAACTTTGAAGTAGTATAAGGGTGCAGCTATATGAACAAGTTTTTCCTGAGATGAGCTAAAGGGTGTTTTGTAGGTTGTAAACTTTTCACAGTATCTATCACTGGGCACACTTCTCAACGTGTGGTAAGTACAGAGTAGTTTACCCTGTGTAACTGCAGAAAAAGTATACCATGGAGTAGCTGGCAGACAGTAAATCGGCAGCCTACCTTACCTCCCAGCGTGAGGTCTATGTAACCGTACCCCGAGGCTTTGTCTGTGCTGCGCTGGTGACTAACTGAATTTGGGCACCTTGTTTTCTCACGTGGTTTAGCAAGCTTGGTGCAGTTGGGATCGAGTCAAAAACATGCCCTTTAAAACATTTAGCAATGCTGATGTGGCTGGCCATTCTTACTAACAGGTTTGTCTAGAAATGTGTTAAACAGAGTGTAAACCTTTATCCTGTTACAGTTTATAAGCAGGCTGACACGCATTTGGTTCTTGCTTTGAACCCGTTTCTCGCACAAGTTCTTCTGTTCACGTATACTCGATGAGCAAAACAGCAGCCACTCTTTGGTGGAAACAAGTAAGCATGATTTATCTAAACTGTTAAAAGCATGGGCTGTTTCGCCTGGGATAAGTGTTTCAGTTCACTTTGTTTTCTGTCTTTGGCAATGGCTCTGTACCAGCTGTACTGGAGTAAGGTGTAACAGCACGTGTAATGAGCTGTCATGGAACAGCTTTCTCGCTGATGGATCTTCTCAGTGCGTCCTCTTCATCAACAGTCTCCTAAAAGTAGTGTAAACTGTTAAGAGAAGGTACCCATAAACATTTAGGCGTTACTGTATCACCTCCTGTGTGGTGAAGACCATTTGCGTGCCCAGTTGAGGTATGAATATATTGGCCTTATCCATTAGCACTCCCTGGAATGGTGCTCCAGTCAAACGATCCCGCTATATTGCAGCCGGTAACCGGCTGCTACCACAAACATGAGGGCAGCTGTTTTATGTAGGGTGATGGAGACTTGCTCATATGGTTAAGGCTGGAAAGACTCCAGTCTGTGTTTCCTGGTCCAAATTCTCACTTGGGCTGTGAATTATATTTGAAGTGACTATATTTGGTTACTTTAATTAAAATATTTTTATGTGTGAAGAGGAGCATCATTTGAAGAATAAAAAAAAAAAAAATAACAATAAAGAATATGGAGCCCTTCAACCCTTCAGTCACTCCCCAGCTGCATCAGAAAAATTGTTATTAGCTACTCCTCACAAGCTTTTGTTAAGCATTTGATATCCATTGGAAATCAACCCAGGTACTGATCTTGAGCGGTAACCAATGAGTGCCACACAAAATACAGGCTGGAGCTCTTTTTTCAGACTTGGAGATGCTGGTGGTTTAACAGTCACGCAGCAAACGCCTCCCCAGGCGTGTTTGCTGTGCTTGTTCTAGGACTACTCTCTGTAGGCTTGTTATCCCATCCCAGTGCCTTTTGACACTTTTATTTCTGCTTTTATTTGCTTTGGGATGGTTGGAGAAATAACTGCAATCATTCCTGCAAGCCCCTCTGGTGCTCTTGTGGTCATTTTTAAATCCTGAAAGTAATATTTTTAAATGTTGTTGGACCTTATGTTTCTATCTTCTGGGTTAAAACTTCATGCTTCTAGGTAAGCTTAACCTTTCTATAAATAATGCAGTTGAAAAGAATGCTTATGAAATGGCTGACTTGCCACATCTACTTGTTGCTTTCCGGGCAATAGACTGGGCATGAGATCATGGGAATTTACTGTTCTGCTTGTGAAAGCTGAGCTGGTTGGAGAAGGATGCCATTGGTATTTGAATTGGTAGCTGAGCGCTTGAAGAGAAACCTCCTCTTTTAAAAAATATGCAGTGGCCTCCAACTCAGTGAGCTAAGCTGTTGCCCAGCACATTCTTGAGCTCTTTGCTGCTGGAGTAGCCTGCTGCAATGAGTACTGGCACATCATTTACTTAAAAAATACTTTTCTGTGTCTTATAAGTTACGAAGTCTGGTGGCAGTAGGCTTTTAAAACAAGGTGGAAGAAAAGGAGGAAACGGTGAGTTCAAAGCTGGCGGCAGAGGTAAAGTCACTGCTGTGGATTTCTTCTTGAGGACTTTGGGGTATCATCTTTGTCACCAATCATAGAATCACAGAATTATTCAGGTTGGAAAGGACCTTTAAGATCATCAAGTCCAACTGTTAAATGCTCCTTCCCTGTTTCTCTTACAAATCTGAGATGTGTATGTTCTGGTGAGATCCCCCCCTCAGGTGAGAAGGTGCAATGAGTTGAAGGCTGAGATCAGAAATAAATAAATATTTGGGATATTGGGATGAAATTAAGGTGTCCTCCTCCAAAACCAGAGGAATGCAGAAATCTAGGAGGGGCCGGAAGGGAAGGAACTGCAGGAAAGTGGTTTGGGAAAACCTGAGTCAGCTTGGTGCTGTTGAAGCCCATGGGAAATGGCTCTTGGACCATGGTGAAGATAATGAGGAAGGAATGCCAGAAAGGTTATTAAACTTGAGTAAAAACTAGTCAAGTATATGCTTGCTGTGGCTCCCATCCACAGACTGCTGTACAGTTGGACTCTGTACAGTTCTCTATTTTGTTTAAAATAATGACACTTCATCTTTCATTTTCAATAAGCCATGACCATGCGGTCATTTTTCACAGTACGAAAATTTTACAGAAAAATTTTGGTTTAAGTGTGTTACCAATATATTTTTTCCGCATTTTTCTGATACCTGAATTAGTTTGCAGATTTATGTCTAGCAGCAGCATGTCTTAAGTCTTTACTTATGTCACAAGTAAAATTAAAAGCAAACAAATTTAGGAAGGGTAAGAGGAAATAGGAACAAGTGCATTCTTGTTTTGGGGTTACAGGAACTAGGAGTGTCCTGTGTTTCATTTGTTACTTTAACAGGATCATCTTACTCATCTTCATCAGCTCTGCAGGTCTTGTTCGTACTACCCTTCCCGTGTCTCTGTGAGGCATTTCCAGAAGGGTGTTTGTGTGTGTTGAGGTGGAGCAGGACTTCTGAAGTTCTCCATGCCTACCAAATAACACAAACTAATTTCTTTAGCAGACTTCTCAATTCTCTTGCCATGAAACTGAGACATTTTGCTGGCCGTAGTGGCAGCTGCATCCTGCTCTTTGGCATGACCTTCCCCTGGTTCTGGGCTGTACTTTGCAGGCAGAGGTGGAAGGGGGCAGAAGCAGTAGTGTTTTGCAGCTGGGGTTGTGCCTCTCGGGCAGACCTTGTGCTTGGCAAGTCCCCGTGTCAGTAAGTCCCTGAGCAGCGCCGCAGTGGTACCACACCTCTCTTGCTTCATGGCCCACATACCACACGCTTGCTCTGTATCACGAACCAACGTTTGTTATCCCATATGTCAGCATTCACTTTAATTCACAGAGGGGTCTGCTCTAGCTGAGTGTGTTGAAAGAATCTCAGGTTTAATTAAAAGAATTTAGGACTAGACACTTTAATGAGTTTTTTTCTTCAGAATTGATTTTCCCTGCCTGTTCCCTCGCAGGGGGTTCTGGATGAGGGCAGGTGCCAGACCATAAGCAATGAATTATAATGGACTTTTTAAAGAAAATGGATGTTTTGGGGTTTTTTTAGGTATTTGCTCACTGGCTCTAGCGAACCAGCCCTGCAGCATGCGGCAAGCTAACGACGGTGCTGCCTGACATGCAGCAACTGGGCACATAAGTTGGGGAGAAAAAAACCACAACGCAAAGGGAGGTGGTGGAAACTTGTTTTTGCATATAACCCTAAATGCCTGGTAATCAATTGCAGGTGCTCTCGACCTGTGGGTTGTAAACAGAAATCAGGAAATTGCAACTGCACTGCCCTTCCTGTGTTGCTCAATGACAAGGGAGGGAGAAGCCCCGCTCGGTGGCTTCTGCTGCACGAGAAGGCAGCTGCGTTGCCTACCCATCACTTCGCTAGTAGGTCTGGTGCAGGGGCAAGAGGGTTGTGAGGGTCATCTTTGTTTCTGCAGCTCCTTCACTTCCAGTGTACACAAGCACATGCGTGCACGTACACTGGTGGTTAATGCTCCCCTCCCACCCCCTCGCAAAAGAAGCAGCGAGGTGCTTGCCTTGGCCCAAACAGTGCGTCTGTTCTTAAAGGCTTTCTTGGGCTTTAGAGGCATGTATTTGGGGATAAATGATGGTACTGAGTGCCGGGTTGAAAAAAAAAAAACAACACAACAATTATGTCAGGAGCTGTTTCAAGTTTGCAATCTTGGCTTGTTGCATAAGAGCCCGTAAAACTCAGCTTAAGTGGTGGTGCTGCTTACTTAAAAGCCCAATAAAACACATGAGGTTACTTGGCTGGGTAGTGTAAGCTAGTGATCAGGGGCTCTGAAGAAGTAGAAGCTGTCTTTGTTAATGAAAGCCCACTTTGGTAGCTGTCGTGTCTGTTTTAGAAGCACAACTGGAAATGGAGGGGTAAAAATGGGGAATTTTTTTAATAAAGAATGGCTGGATCAGCACTTATGCCTCTTGTAAAACACAGCTGACTCCTCATTTGGTGCAGTGAGAAGAGTGAATGCCTCTGGCAGAGGAGGAAGATGGTCATGTGGGAATAAGGGCTTCTATTTAAGGCTGTAAATAGCAAATGAAGTGATCAGCGCTGGTGGAAGCGAAGGTGGTTGTCAGGTGTCTCGCTGAGTGGTGGGTGCTCCGGAGAGGAGGAGTGCGGGTGGGTGCTCCTGGCGAAGGGATGCCTTACAAAGCAGCAGGAGGCTTTATCAGCCAGCGTCAAACACTGTCGGCAGCCGGCATTGTGCACTTGTTAATGGTGGAAGCATCTGCAGAATATTGACCTCAATTTGTAATTTGTGTGCGGCTCCCCGTGGGGGTTCGGGCCCTTGGTCTCCCTCCTCTGAACAAGTTTTCATGTTCTGAGTAGGGAAATCAGAAGAGTTTTGCATGGTGGTAAGGTATTGGGAAACCGGGGTACCTGGAGATGCCTCATATGAGGTGCCTCGTTAGTTATTGCTGATTGATTATGCTACGCAGACATCTGTTTTCTGGCTACTGTTGGACAGAAAGGTAATAAATGCAGTCCTGATTTGCAGTGAATTTGGTAGAAGTTTCCTGGGTTAAATTATTTTCTTCCTCAGACTTGGATGGGGACCAGCAGGTGAGGAGGAGAGTGCCCCACTCCAGAGAAGTGGGGATGTTCTCCCCCATTTAGTTTCCAGGGGGCAGCCAGGGAGGGCATTAGCTCTGCACAGCCGTGGTAGTAAAAATGATGAGTTGGTTGCTCAAAAATTGCTATAAGAAGTGAACTAAATTCTCTGTTTGCCTCTCTCAGATCATGTCTTGTCTCACACTATTTTTACTTGCCTACACAAAATGCACCTTTACAGAAATGTACAATAGTTATCCTGAAATTAGAGCAAACTGTGGTCTTGCTGTTGAAATGGGGCTCTGTTCTTTTGTTTTGTGTGCGTTTGTGGAAGAGAGAGTCTCTTGAAACTAAAACTTTCCTTGTTCTTCCAGACACAGTTGAGTCCATGCTTTCAGACTATGACATCCTTTCTCAGTCTAGCATCCAGCAGCACTCACTGAAGAAGAGGGACCTCCAGCCTGAGACACACGTAGAGAGGCTCTTAAGTTTTTCAGCCCTGCAAAGGTAATTAAATCATCAGTAATGAAATAGCATAATATTTTCTTTCAGTTTGAGATGAATAATGTACAGTTCCAAACATAGAAATAGTTATCTTGTTTTCTGTCATGACTGGCCAGTTCTTCTAAGTTAGTGATCTGCATGGTTGTATGACTTCAGAGAGGCTGAGGAAACAGAAGAATAAGTGGCATTGTATTACCCTGTTTGCTGAAGTGGCAATGATTTAAGATTTCTTTTGCTTTGTTCTTAGCTTTAGTTTCATGTAGATTACTTGCACTGATTGGGTTGGGTCCCATTTATACCTCATCTGGCAACACTGTTGTACTTCTTGACTGTCCTTCAGTTTGGGGAGTGCATGCGATGTGTTGCCCATTGTATTTTTTTTTTCATGGAGGTTTAATCTGCTTCCTACTGAGTGTAAATTTCCCATTCAATAGAACACTTTTTTAATGATTTTTTTTTTATAAGATGGGAAATAGAAGCACAGGTGAAAGGGGAAGGAGAGGTAGAAGACAGCAGGCATGAATGTTGTAGGGCTTTTATTCCGAGTGTCAGAAAAGTGCCTTACAGGTATTTGAGTGCTGAAATTGTGAATCTGAAATGGGGGAGCAGGGTGAGAATAATGCTTTGTATTAACAAGCGTAGGCTGATTTTGTTCATCTGATGTCTTTGTCTACTGTGTTCTCATATGCCTTCCCCATCTGTCATCTACAGCTGCAACTGTCATGCAAGTTGTTGTGCATATTTTTTAAATCTCTAAATGTTTGGAGGGATTAGCTTTTACATAGTAAGTATAAAAGGTTAATGGGATCAATGTCTGGCTGTCCCTGTTTTGCACTGCCGCAGCCTGACTTTATGGTGAGGTTGCAATACTGCCAATGATAATTACAGAATAATTGCAGAGGGGCATACCAAAAATCTTTGACCCAAAGCCCACATAAACCAGGAGCCCATAAGGCTCCTTCCAGAGAAGGTTCTCTACTTACTTCTTGGGACAGCCTTTAGTTTTTGTGACAATATATCATAACAATGTACAGAGTTCAGATTTCTGTTTATGGTCTTCTGACTGTATTATTTTAGAAAATAAGAACTTTAAGATAATCTAATTTAAAATAGATGAACAAATACCTTGGTCTGATTTCCTTTAAATAGTTACCAGTAACTGGTTTTGCTTGACTGCAAATGGAGAAGGCACATCATGAGCAAACTGCGACTGTTTTGGATTTTGGGCTTTTTTTTTTTTTTTTTTTAATTAAACTTCTTTGACTCTTTAAAAATATTTACAGTTGTGAATTACACGGTATATGCTTTTGTAGCCTGCTTATCAGAATTAATGCTTTCTAACTTCCTTTGGACCCTCAGTGAACGGAGACTGAATGTATCTGTTATGTGTATACTTTGCTTAAAAATAAATGGAAGTAAATTCTTTTACAGGCACTTTAAATTATACTTAACTGCAACTGCTGAACACTTTTCAGAAAAATTCCAAGCATTTATTGTGGATGGTGAAGGCAAGGAAAAGGAGTATCGTGTTCAATGGCAAGACTTTTTCACCGGACATGTCGTTGGTTAGTATGGACTAGACTGTGTGTCAGTGCTGGGAAAAAACAGCTTTGCACGAGTCTCTGGGCCAAAGTAGATAATGTATTGCCCCTATTTTCATCAGATATGGTTAGGATGAACAAGTAAACTTAATTCTCATACCCCTCGGATCTTCTGGTTTTGTTTTTTTTGTGGTGGGTTTGGGGTTTTTTTAGGTTTGGTGGGTGGTGGGGTTTTTTTGAGCTATTGCACCACGGTTCTAAGATAGGACTGTTCTGTTTAGTTTGGCAGAACACAAAGGCATAATTTACTCAAGCAGCAGCTTGTCTTTTTTTTTTTTTTTTTTTCTTTTCTTTTCTGAAAATGATGATGGTGGCTTTAATTCCAGCTGCACTGTAGGACTTGAATGTTCCTTGTCCCAGAACACAAAGCCCAGGTAGTGGTGGTAGTGGACGAGGTGGTGATGCAGTGTTGCCCAGATTGTTATATTAAAAGACTTCAAGATGGTTCTTTGCAGACTACTTTTCTGTAGAGAAAGCTCCACTTTAGTCCAACACTAATGCTTCCACTAAGTTGTTTTGACTTTTGTTGCCTTTGTGATGTGGTGAAAGTCTTTTCCACTGGAATGCAGGCTGATGCCATGAAACTGCTGTCTGATAGTAGTAAGATGCAAGCTGCTTTCGTTGGCAGAAATATTCTGTGCCCCATTACTAATCCCCACAGCCATCTCAACACCTTCTGCAAAATTGTCAGTTAAATCTGCGTCTTGATGACCATGACCATTGAGAATTTAAGGTTGGGGGGAGTGCTGGTTCATTTCTTTTTTTTTCTTTAAACTGGACAGTATAGTGTTCTTCAGGGACTGAGGAAGGTAATTTGGCTTGAAGTTTAAAAACAGTCTAAAAAACTCCAACAGTGTATGTGCAGGAGTGCATGCAAATAGAGCTGAATTAATTTCATTTTTCCTTGCTTATGTTAAAGGAGAGCATAATTCCAAGGTTGTGGCACATATTGGGGATGAAGACTTTACAGTAAGAATCAATACTGACGGTGAAGAATACAATATAGAGGTACGCTTTACTGTTGAAAGCAATATTCAAACAATCAGCTCTTTTCCCTGTGGGTGTTTCTCTTTCTAGTTAGTCACATAGACACCTCTGTAGCTCAAAATAGACTTGGTGGTGGTGGTTGTTTCAGTGAGTAGGGAGGAGGGAGAGAAATATGAAACCAATTGGACTTTCGCAAGTGCTGAGTTTTATTAGTGAGTGACATTCTCTGACATTTGCATGTTTTAGATAGATCAGGGAGAAGGGATGTTTTAAACAGCAAAGGGTTTCAGAAACAGAAATGGTATAATGGTAGTAATTAGTGGTGATCATGTCTTCTAGAATAACAAACTGTGCAGCCTTCTGAGCAGTGTTGAGATCTGTTGAGCTTTCTAAAATTTTGGCTTTGTTACATCTTGGAATTTTTCCCATTCTTAGAGCTTTATTTGAAAATCTGCTATTTTTCCCTGCTCCCTTGTTTCTGTTTTTCACCATTTTCATTGCTTGTGTTACTTTAAACTATTGGTTTAAAAAAAAATAATCAACAAATATATAATTAGAGACTATCCTAATGAGTTGTTGAGTGCAGTATATTCCCAGACACAAGCTGTATTAGAATGGCTGAATAACAGTAATTATGGCTGACTGTTACGTGGATATTGTAATTGTCTTCAAACCCAAGGATATGCAGAATTATGGGTAAACCTGCGAAATCCAGTCATGTTAAAGTATGAAAATGTGATTGGAATACCCAAACCACTGTGCTTGTGTTTTGCATTAAGAGCACATAGTAGCCATTTGATTGGTTTAAAGCATTTTTGTGTTTGTGGTCCAGGGTAACATAAGCACGCCCCACGCAGCCAGCCCCCTTGCTCCTCACTGGCTGTGTCTGTACAGCTAAATAAAGGCAGGCAATGGCTTGGAGGCTCCGGCTTGCCCACACTGCCTAGCTGTTAGCATCCCAGGGTCAGCTTCGGCCCCTAAGCAGCCCTGGATGAGATGATGCCCGCGTGCAGTCAGAGATGGCGTGTGCCAGAGATCATTCCCAAAAGGCAGCGTGGACAAAGCCACTCCGCCGTTGCCTTCCTTTGTTTTCATGGTCCTCCTGTGCCGTTTGGAAAGGTTGCAGACCTTCGTAAAAACCCCTGGTGCCCTCGTGCCTTGCTCTAGGATGCAAAACGTGTGCCCTCAGTTTCACGCTGTAGACACATGGCTGCAGGGCCAGCACAGCCTTAGCATTTCAGGACCTTTTTGCTGTGAACTGAAAGCACAGTATGCTAAATAATAGTTGTCTGAAGTTGAAAAACCACCGCCTGAGGGCCAGAGGAGACCCAGACCCAAGTGCTTTGCAGTGTAGACATCGGCGGTCTGTACTACTTGGCTTTGCCCAAAAAACAGACTCTGGCCATGTTGTATTTGCTGATGTTGCTGTAGCTGTTTTGTACAGATAATAATAGGGATGTGTTGATTAAAAAAAAAAAAAAAGATGGTCAGTATGCATCTGCTGTCGGAATTAGGAAAACCGTGAGACTTCATGGTTTTCTTTGCTTTTGGAGAAATTTTTATACTTATAAGTGACTTGGGTAGCTATTGAACATTGAAGAGCCTGCCTTCTGCTGTGCAGACTGTGTTCTGCTGTGCACTTAGATGATCTCCGTTATCTGCCAGCTCCTGTGCTTCTGGTCAGTGCATTTGTTAGCATCGTCTAAGCATCTGCCCCCTGGCAGTACCAGTCTCCGTACTGTTACGGAGGGAGCGGAGGAGCCTGAGATGCCTCCTCAGCTTGCTCATGTTCTGGAGTGGAAGAAAAATTCTGTCTCTTCTACAGCCTTATCAGGTGGCTGCGGCTGCTCTGTTGAGATGGTCTTAGATTTTTGCATGCCTGTGTAGCATAAAGGAGTTAAATTCTGTTGGCTTTCTTGGAGACGTCACTTTATTGTTAGACTTATTGCTCTGGGTGAAATTTTTGTAGTCCAATGTATTTGTGCACCTGTACATATAAAGCTGTGGAGATTTGATGGTACATAGATATAATTTTTTACTTACGTAGACTTAATCTTTGCGTTCACTGTGTTCCTAACTAATGGCATTTCTGTTCTTCTTGCGCTGTCAGCCACTGTGGAGATTTGTAGATAACGTGCAGGATGAAAGACTGCTGGTCTACAGATCTGAAGATATTAAAGATTTCTCACGATTGCAGTCCCCCAAAGTGTGTGGTTATTTAAAGCTGAACGAAGAAGAACTGTTGCCAAAAGGACTGGAAGACAGGAAGCAAAACGAAGGTGAGTGTCCGTACCTTGGGAGATCAGCGTGTACATTCTGGCTGTGTAGGCAAGTAAGATCAGAACCTGGGCGATAATCTGTGTTGCCACTTCTAGTTTAACTATTAAAGCAGCATTCCTCTTTGTGCCTGCTCCCCATCTAAAAGAGCCCCAACAACCAATGAAGGGAAGAAACTGTCACTAGGGGCATGTTTCTTCCTGGCTTGTTGAAAGGGTGTTTGGCCCTACCAAAGTGTAGGCTAAGGAGAGGAAGCTATTTCATCTGGCCGAAGTAGCGTTTGTTGTGATACCTGACAGCAATGTAGGCGAACATTAAAACAACTTTATACTTCTGTGTACTGTGCAGCAGGACCTGTTTGGCCTCGGTGGTCATTGTAAGAATCCATCTTGAGCGATGATGGGTTTTTGAGAGCTTTGGGTCCCTCTGTCCTCAGCTGTGGCAGCAGAGATGGGGATGATGACTAGGAACAGGAGACGTGTAAAGGCTGAGATTATGACCATAAAAGCTCTGTAGGTAAATCTGTTGAATAGCTCAATTTCACTACTGTATGTTCCTTTCCTTACAACAAGTTTAAGGACTGTTATGAAGACAAAATTTAAGAATAATTATTAAAAAAGAAAAAACAAACAACAAAAAACAAACCCAAAACCAAACACTCCCCCACTCCTCCCAAAAGCCCACCCAAACTCACATTCATGTCTTAAATAAGGGTAATAGACACAGCAGTGGCAGTTTTATTGAGTGTTTATTTAATTGTATTTAAAATGTTCACATTAGCAAGCGTCCATCGGAAGAAAAGAGCTGTTCCGGAGAACTCCAAAAACACATGTAAGATGTTGGTAGTGGCAGATCATCGTTTTTTCAAGTATATGGGCCGTGGGGAAGAGAGTACTACTATAAACTATTTGGTAAGTAAATACACTATGTTAAAATTTGCTGGAGTAACTGGAGGAATAAAATACTGATTCAGTAGTTAAAACAACATACAGCTTATACAACTTCTCTGCAACATATGTATTTACATCATGACTGTGTGTGCTTTTTACCTGGAAAAGTGCTAAATCATGCTTTCAAAATATTTTCTAATGGTGATACTGTAGTTAAATAGTCATCAGGTTTCATTTATAAACAAATCCCTTCCCTTCACATCCTTCTTGTGGCTATGCTGTTTTCTGCCCAAGAAATGTTCTTTTTCCAGTCAGAGCTTTAGAATCTCCTGGACTTTGAATTCCACTGCAAATGATCCAAGCATCTTTAAAGTTTAAGCATGTTTAAAGCTCATATGAGAGGCAAAAGCAACTTGTATAGTTTGGGTTTTTTTTTTTTTTTCAAATTCTTCCAGGATTCTCTGTCCAGAACAATAAAATTGAGGCAGGTGCGGTAAACAATTTGATTGTACGTGGGTGTTGTTGGTTAACCCCAGCAGGCAGCTCAGCCCCACCCAGCCGCTCTCTCACTCCTCCCCAGTGGGACGGGAGAGAATCAGAAGGGTAAAGATGAGACAACTCATGGGTTAAGATAAAAACAGTTTAATAGGTAAAGCAAAAGCTGTGCATGCAAAGCAAAAGAAGGAATTAATTCACTGCTTCCCATCAGGCAAGCGTTTAGCCATCCTCAGGAAAGCAGGGCTCCATCATGCGTACTGGTTACCAAGTAACCCAGCCAAAACTAGTCCAGTGGCGTTGTCTGCCTGACAAGTTTTTATGAAATAGAACGCCTGCCCACAGCCTTTTAGCAGAAGTGGAGAGTATGGGTTTGGGCACTCAAGATAAAAACAAATAAAACCGCTTTTGAGGCCTGTTGTTTGTCAAGAGTCTCTTTCTGAGCCTGAATCTTTGAAATGCTAATCACTCTGTTCCATCTGTGCTGGCTTTTTGACCTTTCTGTCCCCAGAAATGTTTACATTCCCCAGGTTACGGAGCCTCAATTCGTGTATTTGCAAAGATGCTGTTATCTCAGCATCTGACACATGACTCTTCCAGGCTAACCTACTGTCGTGTTTCCCGAGTAGATGTGTACTGCAAACAACATAGTGATTGGAAAACTAAAGCATAAGCTATTCTGGAGTGTCTCTGGATGTCACTTTCCATTCTGAGCAACTTTGATGGTTTATGTTTAGTAGAAAGTGGTTTTTAAGGAGACGAGAACAGCATGAAAAGGGAGGTATTGATAGTGAGCACTGACGAGAGACTTTCTGGAACCTTGTGCTTGAACCATAATGAGGAAAATAACAGGTTTTTGGCTGGGAGAGGGAAGCAGGCCTCAAGTCAGTTAAACTAGTTAAGCATCGTGCTAAAACAAAGCAGTAAAAACAACTCCCTCCTCTGCCCCTCCCTTCAAGGAAACCTGGAAAACTAGTACACGAACAAAGTGTTTCCCAAGATGTGTTGTTCTTAATATTATCACTCTTCCACTACACAAGTGAAAGTGATAAATGGGAAAGTTTGTACTGCTTTTTTATGATGGAAAATTTTCAGGGATATCTGGTAATACTCTCCAGACCAAAGTGCTGTTGTTTTTGGATCTGTGAGTATGGCTGTTATGTTATACAAGGTTCAGTTTTAATTTGAAGTGAGTGTTTCTAGATAAGTATGTTGCAGCTTCTCTGAGTATCTTGAACTTTATTACATGAAAGCTTGGAACTAAGTAAATTGTTTTTCTTTTCTACATAGATTGAATTGATAGACAGAGTAGATGACATCTACCGAAATACTTCCTGGGACAATGGAGCCTTCAATGGGTACGGCATACAGATAGAGCAGGTATTCACTGAGCTATGCAAAGGGTTTCTAATTTAAAAGATAAGAACATGTTTTGGATATCAAGGTTTCTGATTATTTTATCTGGATTAGAGCTAAAATAATCAAATCCTACATTATTAACTCCAGCCAGGGGCACGCTGAAATAGCATCTTGCTAGAGGTGGTGTTAATGATTTGACGCAGCATGCCCATTTTCAGTTCCTTGCAGCTTTTGAGACTGGAGTTTTCAGGGAGAATCTTTCTATATTTAACCTCAATTCAAAGGTGCTTTTTTCCAGAATATGAGCAATTCTTGTTTCTGTCAGACATACTCCCATGCATGTATTCAATGTTTGTGTCTATGGCTAGTGCTTAGCTTACAAAGCCTGAGTGGGTCCCAGACACAGATGAAAGAGACATGAATCCTGCCTGGAGAGCTTTAATAACTCCCCTGAGACATCATAGCATGGTAGTGTAGAGATTGATACAGGGTGGACACACAGGATGTAGTGACTACAATTTAGGATGGCTCCTGAAAGTTAGTGCACAGAAATTGGGAAAAGGGCATTAAAAAGAAAAGGAATCCCTCGGCTCGGAGTACTGCAAGAGCTGTGATGTGAAACACGGGGACTCAAGGTACAAGGTTGCTGCCCCTTTGCTGGGAAAAGGTCTGCAGGAACGAGGAAGGAGAGTTAATTGGGCAGGGAGGGGAAAGAACATGATGCACTAATTCTAGGTTACTGGGAAGGTAGCAATCCTTTAAAATATGTTTTAGTTAGCTACAACTCTGAAATGGTTTGGGGTTGTTTATACCAGATGTAAATCCTGGTTGTGTTTGAGTGGTCTTTTTTGATAGAGTAACATGCATCTCAAAGCAGAATGTTACAGTGACAACTGTTGATGTTGCTCTATAAAATGGCTCGTGTAGTTGCTTATGATGTAGTCAGTGTATCTTAACTAGCAGAGGCTGAAAAGTTAACATTAGAAGCATGCTGAGTCTGAATTTTTCTTCTTGCAGATCTATTGAGACATTTAAGATTACATTGAAAGCTTTTCTGTAGCTGTAAAATTGATCAAAATTCCTCTACATTGTTGTTACCCTTTTTGAAATGTAGATTATCATCCACAATGAACCAAATCCTGTAAAACCTGGAGAAAAGCATTACAATATGGCAAAAAGTTTCCCGGATGATAAGAAAGATGCCTGGGATGTGAAAATGCTGCTAGAGGTAGGTTGTAACCCTTGAAAAATTGTGCCCCTTACAGGGAATTACTCGCTCATACAGCTGCTCCGTAGTAACAGATGAAACTCCTCTACTTCCTTCGCGTGATGTGTAGATGGTACGCAAAGTGAAACTAGCTGTTGTGTTGATTCAAATTATTAAGTGGCCTGAGTCAGAAAGGCAGTTGTGACCTTCATCAAAGTATTGTACTTGGTTTTCCCCTCTGTGAAAAGGGGAAATGAACAGTCAAGCTATGTAAATGAATGTGTACAATGTACTTGGGTATTCATTTAATTTTCTGCAGCTCTGTAGGACAGATAACAGCTGCTTTTTTCTGACTTAACCAGATCTAGAAGGTGCCTGTCTGGCTCATTAGATAAATGTTCTTATCTGTGCACTTTTAATATGCACCATAAAGTGTCTTATAAAGATTTGACTTTTTTTTTTTCTTTAAAGCAATTTAGCTTTGATATTGCTGAGAAAGCAGCTCATGTGTGCCTTGCTCATCTCTTCACGTATCAAGATTTTGACATGGGAACGCTTGGATTGGCTTATGTTGGCTCTCCCAGACCTAACAGCCATGGTGGCATTTGTCCTAAAGGCAAGGCTTCCTTTTCTTCCCTCTCAACTGTGGGTTGAAAGCTAGTTTTTGTTACTTGTGTTTAATCCTCTTCTCCAACTTTCACGAAGCATGATGTGTTATTTGCATAGACTCTAGTGGTTGTTTTTTGGATAGAATAGATGGCTGTTTTCTTGGCTGGAGCTGGAAAAAGAAGGGAGGGAAGGATAGGAGTCATTAAGCTATCTGGTGTGAACAAGCTGGCTAGACTAAGCCCTAGGCCAAGGGCTGCTTTGTGTGGGTGCATCTTGCAGCAGTTCTGGAATGGCAGTACTGTTGTCTTGGAAATTTCTTATATTTTCCCCTTTACTGCAATACGTGAGCTGTTTGTGCTGTGCTTGAAAGATTACCCGCTCCAAAAACTGGCAAGAGGCAGAGTCTCACTGGTGAGCCTGTGAGAACAATAAAGCTGTTCATATCCCCAAACAAGTATCCCTCTCTCCCCTAATGAACCCTGAAACCCAAGGAAAATGTTTGACAATTTTGATTTGTTTCTTTCTCACTTCTATAGCTTATTATAGTCAAATTGCAAAGAAGGACATCTATCTGAACAGTGGCTTAACCAGCACCAAGAACTATGGGAAGACCATCCTCACAAAGGTAGGAGAGTATTCTCCTCTGCAGAGCGTGAACGTTCGGTGTATGTACGCGTGTGTTGATGTGTGCCATGGGATTGTGACAAGCTTCCGTGCTCTCTCAGAAACGAGCTGCTGGCTTTCTGATTGAGTCAGATCCCTGGAGACAAGGATGTAGGTCTACAAAACCAAAATCGTAGTTTTTGTCCTTGCTGACAAGGGGAGTCAGGACTGAATGGAATTGAAGATTGAATTCCCTGGGGAACAGTAATGAGGAAACATAGCCAGTGTCTGATAGGAGCTCTAGTTTTTCAGATATAAGCAGGATTTTGATATCCAAAGATGAATTTCAATGTATTTTGCTTTAAAAAAAAAAAAAAACAAAAAAACAAAAAAAAAAACCCAAAAAAAACCCCACAAAAACCAAACCCTCAACAGAACAAGCAAATATTATATAACAAGTAGACTTAAAATAAGAATAAAATCAGTCTGCTGACTCAAATAAGAGAAAACTGATGTGTTTGCTATTACGTACATCTACAACATGCAGATGGATGATTGTGTACACTTGGTCTGTTCCATTTGCAAGGTCAAGCTGTGAAAGTGGTGCAGGCAAAGTAGGCGGTTTAGTTTAAACCTTCTAATGAAATTTCTCTACCTGATTTGTGTGTGTGTGTGTGTGTATCCTGAATAAGTAGGGCAGACAACAGTATAATAGGCAGGGCTTATTAGTGCTAATACTAAGCCTAATGTAAATTGGTGGTGTGTGGATTTTTTTTTTTTTTTCATATTTGATGAGATAGTAAATACATAAAGGCCTGAATATGAGCATTGTCTCACTAGTAAAGATACCAGAGCAGTCCCTGTGTTTGCATCTACCAAATCTTTGCAGTTGGGCATATTTCTCTTTTGCTGACTTCTGCTGACTTCTCAGCTGTGCTTTTCTGTAGCCTGATTATAAATGGAATTCATAATTGATGTGTGGGCTAAAACTTGGCACAGAAGCTGTCAAGAAGCTAGAAAAAAAAGACAGTGAAGCTTTGTGTGAGAGGGATGTTGACAAAGAGCTCTAGCCGTTGCCATGCTATTTGCATTTGTTGTTCAATCTCCAAGCTGGAGTTCTGCCTCGGATTACAAAGGAAATTGAGTTTGCTGTCTTCCCGGTGGCAGTCACAAAGCTTGGGATGAGGCAGCGGGAGCATTATGGATTGGTTTCACAGGGAGAGCGTTGCATGGTGTCCACTTGAGTTTTGAAAGACAAAAAAATAGCTGCTTAAACCCCTTTCCCAAACTAAACACGATGAAGCACAGGAGCGATCTCTGGGCAGCTCTCCTGTCTCTGGCTCTTGCATTAGCTATGCCTACACTGGATACCGGCGCCGCTCATTGCAGTGCTTGCTCCTTCCTGTGCCTGCACAGCAGCTGAAATGACCGTTAGCTCGTCAGACTTGCTCCTCTCTCGTGAACTGCTCGGTCTCCTTGTGGTTAACTTTTATTTCTGTGCTAGTTTTATTTGTGGTTGCCACCTCGTGAGCTTGACACCATCTGCTGGTCAGGGCACTGCAGGGAGGTGCCCGGCGAGGCAGAGCCAGGTGGGGATCCTCAGCAGAGGGAGTCCCGTCTTGCATAAATGATGTTGGAAAACCATCCCTGTTGGGCCACGTTTGTAGGTGTCTTTCCTAGTAATCGTGCAATAGTAGAGCTTATTCAGCACTCCTAATGTCATCATCCATTTAGAAGAAATAATTCTAATGGCAAGATATGTTAAACAAGATTGACTAATCATAGTAGCTGGTGTTTGTTTGGATTGGTTTTTGTTTCAACTTTTTATGCCTTCCAGCCATTTAAAAGCCAATTTTGGTATTTTAAGTATCTGCATTGCATTGAAAACAAGATTGAATCAGTATTCTAGGACAGTGCTTTGCCTTTAACAGTGGTTCAGTATTCAAACCTAGTCGTGGAACTTGCCTTTGGAAATGCGGCATTATTTTACTTGACTTTAGTTGTCCACTTCTAATAAAAAAAATGTTCAGAGGGAAATCACTTTCCATCTCAGTGTATTTTAGAATTGCTGGTGGCCTGGAAGCAGGTGGGATCTTCTGTTCTGTCCTGCTCGGACTAATTTTTTTCAGCATTGTTTTTTTCATGTTCAAAAAAGGAGGCTGACCTGGTTACGACGCATGAACTCGGACATAACTTTGGAGCAGAGCATGATCCCGATAGTCTGCCAGAATGTGCCCCCACTGAAGACCAGGGAGGAAAATACGTTATGTATCCCATTGCTGTCAGTGGAGATCACGAAAACAATAAGGTATAGTTGTGTAGTTTTGCTTCCACGTACACGTTTCTGCTATGATCAGTGACCCTCTGCATGGGAAGTCTATTTAGTTAATGATTCCTGTAGCTTGGAACTGTCAGGAATGTAATGGATTAGCCATAAGAAGAAAACATACTTGCATGCCGTTGGGTGGTCTGCAAGATAAGCGTGACTTTGGATTCTGAGTTTCACTGGAGTTTGTAGCATGTCCAGGTGCTTTTGTAATTAGTTGTTTCTAGTTAGCTGTGGCTGCGTGCTCCTAAAAGCAAGGGTCAAATACAGGACCTCCAGTACCAAATAGTGTTTGGGTGGTCCATAGGTGGTATTGTTGGAGGGAGACTGCCAGACACCACAGCCATGGCGCTCGCCAGTCTCGGAAGCTTGCACTGGCAGCGTGGACCTGGCGTTGCGCCTGTTCTGCAGATGAGAAACCAAGATTATCAAGGAAATGATTAGTCTGCAGTCTAGTCTGCCTTGTGGTTCATGTCTAGCCCTGCTGCTGAGAGGCAGCGCAGTCTCTCCCCGTTGCTACAACTTCACAGCCCTTCCTGGGGGTGGTTGCTAGTGGTTCTGAAGCTGTGGGAGAGCTGGAGTTGGCTCTGTGACCCTGAGCCAGACTGCGCGCGGGCGTCCCTGCATTGTAACGTAGCAATGTCCTTTATGGACCCAACCGTTATTTTCCCATCTTAAAATTTTTCCAAGGTATCAAACTGGCAGTATAGAGGGAATAACTGCTTTCTGAGACACCAGAATTTGGAGGCATAAGGAGGCTGAGGCTGTCTTAGGTGCCACTTGTTGACAGAAAGGTACGCTCCTCAGTGCTGCTCTTTCCCCTCGTGACTCTCTAGATGTTCTCAAGCTGCAGCAAAAAATCCATCCATAGGACCATAGAGATCAAGGCCCAGGAGTGCTTCAAAGAGCGCAACAACAAAGTGTGTGGGAACTCCAGGGTGGATGAAGGGGAGGAATGCGATCCTGGCCTCTTGTACCAACAAGCTGATCCCTGCTGCTCTGCAGACTGTAAACTGAAAGACGGTGCCAAATGCAGGTAAGGGGAAATGAGCTGCAACTTCTCTTATACGGGAGAGAACGACGGGCTGGGCTGAAAGCTCCTAAAACTACCTGCAGTGTCACAGACCTGGTTCCTGGCTTTAAGCCTAAACGTGTGAGCCGAAGACAATAAAGGATTCCAGGAAAGGCTGCTGTGTGCATGCACTGTTGCATACATTAATTTTTATAGCATTCTGTTACTTTTTCTGAGAATTGCCATGAGCTACAGACGTGAAGATGATGATGATGTTATTATTATTATTATTAATTTATTATTTATTATTATGCAAACTCAGGCATTAAAAAATTAATATTAAAAATTTCCTATGCAAACTTCCTGTGCAAATACAATTTTTGCTTGTATTGCAAGGTGGCTTTAAACTGGGATCACATACTGGTATTTTCAAAACGTGTTTGAGCAGACAACACAGTGACTGCCCTCAATGAGTGTTGTTGCTCTTTGGGGTGTTTGTGGCCCTGTTGCAATGCGGTGTCCAGTCTGTTTTTTCAGAGTTCAGCTCTGCAGTGTGTAACAGTAGAGAGCTCATGCAACTCCTGTTGTTTAGCAAGAAATTCCCTCAGCGTTAATGACGGTGTTTGTGCTAAGGGCCGCCTTGCATTAGATGCAGAACAAAGAGAATAAAGAGAGCGCAGAATAAAGAGTAGTAAACCTTTCAGGACAAATGGGGAAGAATGCGCAGGGAAGAAAACAGTGGAAGATCTTGTCCAAAGTTGCACAGCAAGTAGCAAGGGGAGCCAGGTGCCTTGAATAAATATAAGGATCCCTGTGTTGCCTCTCGATATGTTGTGCTTTCTACCTGCTTTTACCTTTGGTAAATGAAGAGTGAGTGGCTGTGTAGAAAGATGGTCATGGGAGGGGTAGAGAGGGCAAGGGTTTTGAATCAGTGAGTCAATCTCCAAGAAGTAGCTTTTATTTTTTTTCCTAAACATCGTTTTTTTCCCTGGGTTTGTCATGCTTGTACTTATTTTTTTAAAAAAAAAAATTGCTTCCTTTCATTTTGATCTTTCCACAGTGATCGGAACAGCCCCTGCTGTAAAGGCTGCCAGTTTGAAAGTGCACAGAAGAAATGCCAAGAAGCCATAAATGCCACTTGTAAAGGAGAGTCTTTTTGCACGGGTAGGACGTGTTTCTGTCCCCTTTACGTCAGCTAGCCAAGCGCTCCAGGCTGTGTCCTGTTCGATCCGCTTTCAAACTAGTGCCCTTTATTCATCCGGTACATGTAATTTTAGAGAACAGTTAAGCATCACGAAATTGCCCTATAATGAGTTTCATTGTAGTTCAGGAGTCACTTGGTGATTTACTGCCCAGAAGAACATGAAAAATGTTGATTTTTCTTTTTTTTTTTTCTCTTTTGCCGCCTTCCTTTCTTTCCCTTAAAAAAAGAAAAAGCAAAACAGGGTGTGTCACTGGGAGGAGAGACAAGAATGAGCTGAGTCTTGCCATAGAGAGGGTGGAATTACTGCAACTTCGCTTCACTTCCCCACTTGTTTACTTCCTCCTCGTAATCTTTCCTGGAGGCCAGGAGTCAAGTCAGAGCTCCTGCTTTGCTGATGGCACCTCCAGGCTCTGCTGCCCACTCCCTGGTCGCTGGAGTGCCACGATGCCGGAGTTGTTGAAAGCCTCCAAAGCTGTTGCTGCCTCTCGGAGGAGCGGGCAGGCAGCCTGCAGGTCAAAGTCAGGAACAAGCTCTTGGGGTCCCCCCTGGGAGGCGTCTGGGTTTCCTGTATTGTCCTTTTCCTTCTGCACGCGCAGGCGCTCTGCCCTTTGCTCTAACACAGTCCTCCCATCCTGTTGACCTCCGTCTGTAGGGAACAGCAGCGAGTGCCCCCCTCCCGGGAATGCTCCAGATGACACGGTCTGCGTGGACATGGGGAAGTGCAAGGATGGGGAGTGCGTCCCTTTCTGCGAGAGGGAGAAGAACCTACGGTCATGTGCGTGCAACGGTGGGTGACGTGGGACTGGACTGAAATGCATGCGTCAGCTCTGCTCCTCGGAGAGCGCTGGCTTCGCTGTGGGCTTGCCTGTTGGAGGGCCGAGTTTATGGTTTCTGAAAAAGTTCAAAGCCTTGGTTTTTCAGGGCTAGTGTTTTCTGTTTGGAAAACAAATGTAAATGTTCTCTTGTCCTCTAGCGGTCTGGGTTTGAAGACATTAAGATGAGACTTATGGTCTGGCACCCTGGTTAAAGGATCTCCCACCCCCTGCCTCCTCCACCACAGGCAGATGGGAGGGAAAGCCTGACTGTTCCCCGATTGTAGAGAGATCCCAACCAGCCTCTGGACCAGGCACCTGGCAGCGGAGTGGTAGCCTCCAACAAGTGGTTAAAGAGAGATTTCAGAGAGGTTAAAGTCCCGTGAGAACATAGGATCCCCGAGTCCCATCCCGTGCTACTGCAAACCTGCCTGTCATATAATTCTGTCAGTAAGCTTCGCTGCTTGCGTGCTCTCTGTCTCAGCTCTTAAATCAGGTAAAGCAGCTGGGAGCAGGAGGAAGGCTTCACAGGGGCAGTGCAGGGAAGTGCCCTGAGCCCCGCTGTTTGAGATGGAGGGCAGAGCCAAGGAGAAGAGCGCCTAGAGGACCCAAAGTCCAAGAAATATTTAAATCTGTGTCTTGGACATGTTTGGAACTTCTTCACCTGCCTGTAGATTCCTGCAGTGTTGGAGTATCAACTTGGAAAGCTTGGTCCCACTGTGTCCCCTCCCTAATATTTTTCCCAGGGCATCTGGTTGAGTTTCAGGCTTGGTCATCAGAGTAACCGAGATCGGACAACTTGCACAGTCCTGCCTTCCCCACGGGGAAGCCGGGCAGGAACAGGGTCAGCAGGGGACACGTGGGGTTACGCATCTGCGTGGTTACGGGTTGCAGGTGACTCTTGGTGCTGCCCAGGAATGAGTTTGTTGCTTTATTACAGAAACGGATAATTCCTGCAAGGTGTGCTGCCGGGACGAGCAGGATAGGTGCATACCGTACGTCGACGCTAACGACCAGTTCCTGTTCCTGCGCAAGGGGAAGCCTTGCACTGTGGGCTTCTGCGATACAAATGTAAGTTTTCCCAGATGTGCGCTGCATGCTCTGCTTCTGTGGCTGGGTGTGCGAGTCCTCTGTGACGAGGACTGTGCTGGTAAAGAGAAGCCAAAGCTTGACGTGCTGCTGGGCAGGGCGGTACTGTGGAAGTACCTCTCCACGGGGTAAATATTAAAGGGTGTCTGAGGCTGTAGATGGAAGTTAGTTGCTGCTCCCCACAGCTCAGCCAGCCGGCAGTTTGTGTGAAGGAGGAGAATGAGCGCTGCCGTAAGCTCAGCAAGGTTTGCAGTGCTTGCTATTTCAGCTGTTCACGTTAGCCCAATTAATTTTGACTAAAATAACAGAGGTCAGGGAACAATCGCGTGCAAATCTAGCTGGCAGTGTATGAAGGGGGCAGCGAGGCTGCGGCAGGGCGGCTGGTGGGCCGCTGGCACGCAGCGACCGTTTCTGTGGTACAGCTGCATGGACAGTCGTGTCACTGCAGACCCCAGCGGTGGAAGCTAAACTGGGTGTTGGCAGCAGTGAGTTCGGGAGGGCACGCCCCAGCCCTTCTGCCGGCAGAACTCAAAGAGCGGTGGTCTGCTGTGTTAAACCAGCACAGCCAGATCTGGGAGTCTGTCTGTCTGTAACCTTGGGCTCCCGAGAGCTGCAGCCTTGTCGGTGGATAATGGGAACTGGGCCTTCTGGTGCTTAAACCTCTCCAGAAGCTTCAGTTTTGTGTCCCCTGACATAGGGTGAGGGTGGGGCGGGTTTTGCAGATTTCAGACATTAAAATTTCATCTGTTTCAGACAGCAATAGAATTTAAACTGTTTTGCCAAAAATAAAGGCAGTAAAAATGGACCGCTGCTACTGGGCATGAGCATAAACCCGTATTCAGAATGTGAGTCAAGTGCTGCTGTGGCTGTAGTTTTTATTTCATTATAATCTTTGTATCTTCTTCCCTCTCCATCTTACGCTTAAATAGCACAGGATTGTTGTGTAAGTAAGTGTTTACTTTTGCAGGGTAAATGCGAGAAGCAAGTACAGGATGTGATTGAACGATTTTGGGATTTCATAGACCAACTCAGCATCAATACTTTTGGTAAGATACGTAACCATATCCTTTGGGGTTTTTTTCGTTCATGACATGAACCTCTAAAGCCTCGGAGGGAGTTAGCTGGCTGGGTTTTATTCACCTGTATGCAAGGGCAGCTAGTAGCTGTGTTTCTGATATAGATAAATATATTTTTGCCTAAAGCTTGACAATACTGCTCTTGCCTTTTAAAGTTGAAAGGATGGGGGATCACTTTGCATTTTTCCACTCCGTTATTTTCTAGGCATCTTCCAAGCTTGTAAAGGAGACGATAGCTTCTTGTCTGAATACCAAGAAAAGTAGATCAATTAGAGAAAAGTAAATAACGGGCAGTCTTTTTAGAGCTCAGATAGATTCGCTGTAGTATGGAGTGGGCCTCTTGGTGGGATTTAACTGTCAACAGACTGGGAGAGGAGAACTTTGTTTCTCTCTTATTTAAGAAACCCACTGAGGTCACGCACCTCAAGCTGTGTGCCTGCTCCGAGTCCCTGCCCGGCAGCTGTGAGTGGGCCTCCTCGGTCTCGATCCCCGCTGCGCAGTCCAAGCAGGGTGCCCCCCAGCGTAGCCCCCCAGCGCCTCGCTCTGTGTTACTGGAACCGTACAAAACCTGTTAATAAGCCGGTGCTGCGTAATGGCTGGGTAGCTCCGTATGCTCACGGTAACGCTGTGCCTACACAGCGTAATTATCTGGGTTTGGGGCTTGCCATCTTGAGTTCTAGGGTCAAAAAATTGTTTCTTAAGTAATTGTTAAAGCTCTTTAGCTTGCCTAGGTAGAGGAAGTTTGTATATCTTTGACGTTCATATATTTTGTTTGTGGAGGCAGGTAGTCATCACTCGACTGTAAAATCAGAATTTTGTACCAGACTCGCAGTGTGTCTTGTATAATTGAGGGGGGCAGCTTGGCTAACGCAGTATAGCCTGTTCCCAGTCAGCTCGTATTAAATGTTACGGCCTGACAGCATTTCTCATCAGAGAAGAACAGAGGGGAAAAAACTGTTAACATACTGGATACACTTCTCTAAAATTGTATAGTTTCTTTTATCTTTGCCTCGTCCTGCAGCCTGTGCTTCTCTGAGCAATTCTGTGGCTTGGCTTGCACGAGCAGTGGCTGCAGCACGGGGCAGGTGGGTGTGTTCGTGACACAGTGTTTGGCAGGTAGCTAACAGATCTGAACTGCTTTCACAGGGAAGTTCCTAGCGGACAATATCGTGGGCTCTGTGCTTGTCTTCTCCTTACTTTTTTGGATTCCTCTCAGCATCCTTGTGCACTGCGTGGTGAGTAAGCTCTCTTTGAGATGACTGCTCTGTTGGATTGAGCTGTAAGAGGACCCCTTTCAGACGTGAAATGGCAGACGTCTGTGGGAGAAGGTGATGGGAAGCTCTTAGCAAAGCCCGGGGGGGGAATCCAGCATGTGTAAGACTTACTGCGCCTTCGGTAGGCAAAACTCCTGCTGAACTCTGCCGGGCTCTGGCAGGCCCAGTGCTCCCATGACTGTTCCCTGGAGCCCTTCCTATTCTTCCCTAGGCAGATTTTCTACCTCTGCCTCCCCAGTTCTACTCAAGTATAATTTTGGTAACTTTAATTAGAGTCAAAGTTTTCTAAAGCCCTGCTAAGGAATAAGACACCCACTTTTTGTGGGGAGACGCAGAGTGGGAAGTGGTCTTGGTCGAGCTTGGTTGGATGGGTAAAGGGCGAGAGCTCACGGCAACGGAGAGCGCAGGCACGTGGTGCGATGCTGGCAGCAGCGTGGGGTTCGAGCAGAGGGCTGCCGCGGCCAGGAGCGCTCCTGGGACGGGTGGGAAGGCACGGGAGGTAGGGGAAGGGGCAAGAGCCCCACGCCCTGCCGTGTTCCTGCAGGGAAATGGGGACAGGGACTTTGCAACTGGGAAACTAACTTTCTTATTTTGTGTGTGCATGTTTTGGTTTGCTTTTGTTTGTTTGTTTTCCAATAGGACAAGAAATTGGACAAGCAGTACGAGGAGAACACCAAGTCCCTGTTTTGCCCCAGTGTAAGTTGCTGTCTGAATATGAATTGGCAGAAAGCCATCCAATGTGTATTAGAAAATCTGAACCTCTGGGGTGTGCAGAGTATTTATCAAAGCAGTGATAACAGACAGACCTGGAGCCCCGTGCCTCTCGCTGCAGATGGATGAATCAATTTGAGGGAAACTACGTTTTCTTGAGCATGCCTGTGTTCGATATATCAAGCGCTGCAGCTTGGCGGGGTCTGATTCTTCCTTCCTGTAAGAGCTGTGCCTTGACCTTGCTGACAAAGCAGCTCTCTTGCAGCAGCCGCAGCTCCCGGGGCAGGAAGCCGCTCCGCTCTGCGGGGCACCGCTTCGCGCAGCGGGCGCCTGTGTACGGGGTCCCCTTGGCACGGGTCATTCGGCAGCGTCAACCACAGACCGCTCGTTCCCAGCCAAGTGGTGTCAACCAAGCACAAGGCTCGGCGGGGCGACGCTGCAGAAAAATCTCTGCAAAATGTGGCGTCTTTGCAGAATGGTTGTTTGCAGGAGTCAGCTTCTAGTGGCCAGATGGGCTAAAGCTTTCCAGTTGCTTGTGGGAGAGCTGGCCTCAGGGTGAGGGATCTGTCAGTGACATTTCTCGCCTTGTAGATTCCGAGTTGAGAGAGATGAAGAGCTAAAAAGTGCCTAGATAAATTTTAAGTACAGTCCAGCACAGGGCACCTTCTGATGTAGATTTTCTGGGTGTCCTGCCCAGTGCTTTGACAACCCAATTCTTATTAATAACTGAAACATTCAATTAAGGAAATGTCATTTTGTAACGAGAGCGGGGGAAAAAACCTTGCAGAGCTCCTGTACAAGCACTGGGGGAAGCATACTGAAGTCAAGAACCGCTGAGGCAGATTGCCTCTGTCGTCTACTCTGATGTAACTGGAGGTGATCTTAGTTCAAGTCCCCCGTAGCTGGTCTTGAACACTGTAAGAAGAGTCACCTTAGGGCTTTATACCTGAATTCAATCAAGAAAATCCCAGAAGCGGGTGTAGCAACAGAGCACGGGTATAGTTGACGAGCTCCTTGCACCAGCAACAGTTTAACAAACAAATGTGGTGTCATTTGGCTCCGCTGAGGATTGAGCGGTTGGGAAATGCGGTACTGGTAGCAGGTAAACGTTTCATCCTGCCCAGCATTAGCATCTACTAAGGTTCGTGGCGATTTTTGTACCCCCAGAAATCTCTGGATATCTTCCAAACTGTGCTTGAATAGAAGCAGAAATCAACGGGCTTTAATTTAATCTGGGTTGCAGAATTTGGGTGTGATCAGTGGTCCCCCTCTGGTCTTTGACCCTGCGTTCAGTGCAACTTCTTGCACGTGGAACGGGGAACTCTCCAGGTTGGAAGGGTGGGATGAGCTGTACTTCTGACCGGTTCCCTGCACTGAGCTCTCCGTGCCGTCTGCCTGGACCCTGCATCTCCAGCCCCAGGTTTTGCCAAAGCAGCGTTGGGCCCCAGGGGAGGTGGGGCTGAGTCGTCAGCTCTGTCCCAGTGCGGCTGTCACCCGTGGTGCCTTGTGTGGGGAAGGAAAGAGCAGAGAGAAAAAGGCCTCTCTGCCTTTAGTGCTTAGCGTAGCTGGGTTTCTTGAGAACAAGAGAAGACAATCATTTCTGTTGGATGTTCCCTTGCTCGTAAGTAAGCATAAATCTACCGTGAAAGCCAAAATCTTAACTCCTTTTCCAGCGCGGTGCAGTGGGTTCAGCCTGGCTGGCGCAGGGTAGCCTGTGGCGGCGTGAGGGCAGGCAGCACAGCTCTGCTGGGAGCGGAGGGGAGGACGCAGTAGCCTTGAAACGGCTCTTAACAAGCGTGGGTGCTCCTCGGAAGGTGCCTGTTGCCTGTTTCTCTTGAAAACAGCGCAAAAACTGAACCCTGCACTAGATCCTGGTTGCTTCTCCCACTGACCTGGCTGCTGGTGTCTTGCAGAACGTGGAGATGCTCAGCAGCCTGGACTCGGCCTCCGTTCGAATCATCAAGCCCTTCCCCGCGGCGCAGTCGACAAGCCGGCACCAGCCGCTGCAGCCCATCACGGCCGTGCCCGCTGTCGCCGCGGCGCCGAAACAGGACCACCAAAGAATGGACACCATTCAAGAGGACCCGAGCACTGACTCTCACATTGACGAGGACGGGTTTGAGAAGGACCCTTTCCCAAATAGCAGCTCGGCCGCCAAATCTTTTGAGGACTTGACGGACCATCCTGTCATTCGGAGCGAGAAAGCTTCGTCCTTTAAACTACAGCGCCAGAACCGGGTGGACAGCAAAGAAACAGAATGCTAGTGTCTTGCTGCCTTCTAAATGTATGACGTGTGTCTGCAAAACGAGGATCTAAAACCATTTCATTTATATAAATATAAATATATGTATATATATTTTTGTGAGGGAGTGGGAGAAATAAGGAAGTGACCTACTGCAGATGCTGGTCATGTGTATGACCTTCCTTAAATTACATTTATCAGAGCATTATATCTTTTAAAAAGGAAAATCCAAACTAAAACTGGCTTGTTTTTGAAGCTTTTTGGATTTGTTTTTCTATTTCCTTGACCTTTAACAATTCCTTCAACCTGTGGTGCAAAACTGAATATCCTGCTGGATATTGGATGGTGTATATCTGCCTTTTTTATAATTCAATATTTTGTAGTCTGACAGCACTGACAGACAAAAGGGGCTTTTAAAAACAAAATGAAAACACTGCAGTATGTTCCATATAGGGTAAATAATTTAGCAATTTAAGGTACGTGTAAGCAACAGCCTAAAAAGGTGCCTCGAGAACAGAATGAGAGTCATGAAACAGATAGATAAAAATAACAGTCTGAAAAATGAAGATGCATAATTGGAATCCAGAAGCTTAAGATGTACAGCTTCAAAATAAATAGAAATAAAGGGGTCACGCAGGGGCTGTTAAGCCTTATACGATGCATGGAAATGCTCCTCTAGCATGAAACTGTTTTGCCTCTAGCGGTGCGGTTGTCTCGCCGTCGTGTCTCCGCTGCAGAGAAGGGCTTTCGTTGGGAGTTTCCCGCTCTGCTCTGAGGCGTGTGTGTCGCAGGTGTCTGGTAGGAGAAAGGAGTGCAAGTGGAGAAATCATTTATGCGATGAGGACTGTTTTAAGTAGCTGTTCGCAGCGGTTGTTTCGGTGCAGAGATGTTTCTCCGAATGTTATTTTGAAATGGGTAACAGTATTGTTCAGGTGGTCAAAGAGCTGAGCCTCAGTTTGCTGTGGTCTGTGTGGCCTTTCAAAGCTCCTACTGCGTAAATAAATGGGGGGAAAAAATTCCTCCATTGCAGGGGGGGCATTTGTTTAAAAACAAGTGTGAATTTAATCAAAAAAGAAAGAAACCTTTGTTAAACTTACAGGGCAAGTATAAGGAGGAGACTTCACAAATTCGAATTCCCACACCGGTAGTACAATGGGATGTTAAAAGTTGGTCATTTAATGGTGTCCTCTAATTTGATACACCTGGAGATCCGTGAGGTGAGCTGGGACTGGGACTGTACGTGAGCATTGGGACTGACACAGTGCAGTCGCAGAGCAACTGTCGTGACAGCAACGCAGCACCTTAATTCTGCATCTGTTTTCTCCTGTACCAATCCGTTGATAAAACTGACATAAAACGCGACCAACGGTAGAGCCATTGGAACTGTTACAGGGCTGCGCTCGGCCACAGGGGAACCGCAGCTGCGGAAAGCCTTTGTGATTTTAAATGTGAGGGAAAGGAAACCCCCGTGCCGAAAGGACGGTGGGAGTACCCGCCTCTCCTCCCCACCCCAGGATACTTGTTACACTAATACTTGAACGTGTGCCTTATGGTATTCCTATCTGACTAGCTCTTGTGTTTTATATACTGGTTTTGAACTTTGTTTTTTTTCCTTTGTTTGGGTTTTCTTTTTTTGATTCCGTGCAAAGTACATGTGTGAGGAGTTAATTTAATTCCCAATACAATAAAAGCTTTTTATATTAAAAAAAAAAACACAAAACAGTTAAATAAGAGCTGTTTCTGTGCAGTCCTTCATTAATTGTCAAATCCTGAGTTAAAAGTGTGGCATGTGGCCAGACCTGAGCCAGCTATTTCTCACTGCTCCCCTCTGAAACCTGCTGCTGTGGAGGCCAGACCCTGAGCATCCGCAGGGCAGCTCTGCACCCGTGGGGGCACGCCGCTCCCTACCGGGGAGGGAGCTGGTCTTGCCATGTGTCCTGTGGATTAGCATACAAGCGTTTGGATTGGAAAAGACCTTTAAGATCATCAGGCCCAACTGTTAACCGAGCACTGCCAAGGCCACCACTAAACCCTGTACCCTAAGGGCCATGTCTACACATTCTTTTAAATACCCCCAGGGATGGGGACTCAACCACTTCCCTGGGCAGCCTGTTCCAGTGCCTGACTACCCTCTCAGTGAAGAAATTTTTCCTATTATCCAACCTAAACTTCCCCTGGCGCAGCTTGAGGCCGTTTCCTCTCATCCTATCACTTGTTACTAGGGAGAAGAGACTGACCCCCACCTGGCTACAGCCTCCTTTCAGCTAGCTGTAGAGAGCAATAAGGTCTCCCCTCAGCCTCCTCTTCTCCAGACTAAACCACCCCAGCTCCCTCAGCTGCTCCTCATAAGCCTTGTGCTCCAGACCCTTCACCAGCTTTGTATGGTCAGTTCTGACAGTGAAATTCTTATCTAGGGCATGGCTGCGTGCTCAAATGCCTTTTTAGGTAGCAAATGCGCGTGTTCTCAGCACCAAGGGCATTACGTCCCAGATGAAAACCAGGCAGTGGCAGGTGCTTGGGAGCATGAAAATAGAGGCTTGGAGCAGGCCTTGGAAATCACAGAATCCATCCCCCAACCTGAGCCGTATTCCAGAAACTGTGAAATCTGTACTTGCCGTTTGTTCACAACATCTAACGCAGGGAGATCCGCAGGGAGCCCCTTCCGCTGTTCAGCCAGTCTTTACTGTAAGCATTTATTACAGAAAGGACAGTCCAGTTTAATATTCATAAATATTTATAAATCAAACCAGCTTCTCGTCTAGCTCCAGTCACATGAAAAAATAACTACTTACGCCCCAGTTTATACCACTATTGCATCGCCGATGACAGGTCTTGGCCAACTTGTCTTAGTTATTTAGTGAAGCAAAGGCAGCCTCGTGGCGCTAACAAAGCAGGACAGCGTGGTGCTCTCTCATCAGCCTCTGTCTCACCCCATGCGTAATCAATACATCACCTGTTGGCCTCGCCTGCTTTGGGCCAACGTAACTGTTCATACAGCCCAGAATTATGTGGGGGTCTTGAGTTGCGGTGATACGCTATTTATTTCTCTTTAATCCATGGTGCAGTAGTATTCTCATTTCTTCTGTTAGCTGGCTAGCCCATTATTTCCCAAACCACTTTTTTTCCATGCTTGTTGAATTTCATCTAGGTTTCAGGCATTTTTTTTTTTTCAATTTGTAAAGGTAGTTTTGTACTTTAATTGTGTTCTCTTGGCCAAAAACTATACATAGCATGCAGTATGCATCTATTACATCAGTTAGTTGTTAAATTATGGGTGAAGGCCAAAGCTCGCTTGAAATGTCTCCTGAACTTCACGGCAAATTACACGACGCAGCTTTGTCAGCAGAGATGCACACCTGTCCAGTAGTTTCTTCAAGATCCAAACTTCTCACAATGAGCACGTGCATTGCCAGTTTTATGCTGCCCAGAATCATGCACTGCTTTGAAATCTGTGTCTACATGCAAGAAGCTGCTGCTGGTGCCAAAGCAAGTTGTTAAACTTTAAAACCCCGCTCTGAACTACAACACATCACTATCAAAATCCTTGCTAAAGCTCAGATAGATAACTGCATTTACTGCTCTATTACAGCCAAATAAATTAATCTGGACTGACATTAATGGCTCTTAACAAACTCCACCCTGCTGCCTCCTAGGTGTTTCAAGCCAGTAGATGGTATTAACCAAGGCCTAGTCCCCAAAGCTCAGCTAGGCCAGGAACTCCTCAGGGCAGCCTCTGTCCCTTGGGCACAGGGCAGCTGAGACTCCCATCTTCCTCCAAGTCTTGCAAGGAAAGAGGAGCTCGTCCCCACAGACGTTCAAACCACCGGCACAAGCAGCATGCAGACAAACCACCCCACGACACACCCGGAGCGGTCTCATCTTTATTCTCCCAGAGACCGAGGGAAGGGGACACGGAAGAGTATCGGCAGGGGACCCCTCGCTCCCCTGTTCCCAAAGCACGCAGCGTTTGCAGCGCGCTGCTGTTTGTCACCAGCCTGGCGTGGTCAGGCTCGGCCGCTTCGGCTCGCGGCTGCAGGGGATCTCACCGAAGACTGGCCTCGGGGTTCGTATGGTCCACGTCACGCCAATAAGGAAGCAGAGAAGGAAGAGCAGACAGTTTGTTTTCCAGGTGTGACCAAAGTTGTGCTGCTAGAAAGCTGTTGCCTTTTGTTGATAAATGGAGCCCATCAGACAAATAGGAGGAGAAATCCTACGGGGAGGTTAAAACCTTGTATCAATGTATTTGCTGGTTGCAAATAGAAGGTCTGGAGTAATTTTTACGTACGTTCTTCAAAGCCAGCTGGTATCTATACTGGTTTTATTTTTCACTGTTTGTATTAAAATATTAAGAGAATGTTCTGATGGCCAAAGGCACTGCTATTCATCAGGAAAAGATTAAGTGATGCAATCAAAATATTGAGTCTACTGCACTACTGAACAGTCTACTGCACCAGGGAGTGCTGGAAAGAGAAAGATTCAGGGTCCGAACTGGAGCTACCTGCTTACGGACGGTCTGCAATCTCTGTCACGTGGACGAGTTTGGGTATTTGGTCAGAAGCGTCACCAAGGTGCCCAGGCAACCTGATCGAAGTTTGAAGTGAGCCCAACGCTGTGCAGGAGGCAGGACTAGGTGCCTCCAGGGGCCCCTTCCAACCTAAACCATTCCATGATTCAAAGTCCAAGGAAAAGGTGATTTACATGCAATGCACCCAGGGGACATCTGCTAACCAAATGTAACGGTCAGGTTGTATTAAGCTTTATTTCTCACAGCCCAGCATGAAGCATTCTGGGTTACTTTTTTCCTTCCCCAAAACATGATTTGGATACATTTTGTATCATTTCAGTGATAAGGCACCACTACAGGTTCCTCTATGCTAAACTATGCATTCCACAATTCATGGCAGTTTCAAAGTCTTTCTCATGACATCATACCTGATTTTTTTGCATCAGCGTCCAGAGGTCGAGTACATCCGTTCCACAGTCCCTAGCTACCTGAACACAGGCCTGGGCGTATTCCCCAGTGGTGGCATTGCGGCGATTTAATTTGTCACCTATCAATCAGACACGAAGAAAACATTTAGCAATCATGACTGCAACAGCTTGATTTCTGTCTTCTGTGGCACACATGATGCGTATCAGTTTGTTACACCAGCAGACAGAACAGATTACAAACCAAATCCAAAGCACCTCAATTTAAGTGGATGGCAGCTATAGCTCGTTTAGTCTCTTTCAGGGCACCTTCTGAGGCATTTGAAAATATGTTTCTTGTTAACAGATGTGTAACAGGCGAGAGAGGCAATGGCAAAAAGCACACGGCACAATGCTTATTTCTGTGCTGCTCACAGCTTTCGCCTTCTGTCAAGCTTCAGGTGAAATCAGTGCATAGACTTAAAACTCTTCATGTGCCTGCTACTAGAATAGAGTGAAGTAACTGTAAATCTGTTTACAAGCTTGCTTTCCGCTTCCTGGATGACATCAGACATTTACCATCTGCATTGTAACGTGCTGCTGAAACTGGGGTACATTGAGGCGCAAAGCTTTATTAGCGCTCGCGACTGCTACGCCTGTGCGCGCAGTTACACTGGGAGCTGGACGTTCAGTATGTGCTCAGTGCCAGCTACTGTAAGCCAGCAGTTTTGTACAGACCACAGTGAAACTTTGGGGCAGGATATTATTAAGTTATGATGTTGTTTGTTTGTTTTTTTTTAATGGAACCTATAACGCAATTCATCATCTCCTCCTCTACTCCCTCCTTGCATCTGATGATTCCCACTTCCTCACGCTGCCACACAAACACATGCCTGCTCTCAACGTGCTGGGTCTGTGAGTGACGAGCAGCTGCCAAAGGAAGCTCAGGGAATATGGGGGTCCTCTGAAGGACTGAGGAGGCAACCTAGTGATTTACCCCGACCTCTGCATGTACCCACTCAGCTTGGGAAGGAGGACAGCCAACAGTGGGGAGCAATGGGTTCGGGGATACTCAGAGATGGCAGATGTATCTGGGTGGGCGGGACTTGGCTGAAGGAGCTGCCTGTTGCATTGGTGAGGCCAACACCTACCACCTACAGAAATTCATGGCTAACGGGAGACCCACGGTGACTGGGAGAAGGTTAACATTACACCCATTTTTAAGAAAGGCAAGAAAAAGGACCTGGGGAACTGTCAATCACTCAGCCTCACCACAGTGCTGGAAAAGACAGTGGAGCTACCTCCTCTTGGGATTCATTTCCAAACACAGGAAGGACAAGGAACGAACTATCATCACAAATTTAGCAAAGCCAGATAGTGCTTGACCAACCCAATTGCCTTCTGCAATGAAATGACGGCTATACAGACGATGAAGAGCAGCTCTGTCAAGGGCTCTGTAAGGGCTTTGACTCTATCTCCCACTCTCATTTGGAAGCCGAGTTTCTTTTCGTGCCTCTTTTCATGCCTGGATGAATGTTCTGTGAACATCATCACCCTCATGTTTCACATCTCTCTCTTGCTCTGATATCTATCTGACAAAACTAGAAATAAGCAGAACATTTCTCCTGGATACTGGCTGAGGGCAGATGATCTGATATTGCTGCTTACTGGGCCCACAATACTTTATCTGTGGTCCACCATCTGAGATGACCCTGTCTTTTGTTCCATCCCTAGACAGCAATCTCTTAGACAGATGCTAGGATATTCAACGCTGTAAAAGCAAGTTTCCTCCCTCCCTCCCCCATAAAAAGGATAGCTTTAAGACAAAAAATGAACTAACAAACATCATTTTAAAAGTGTTACTTGATAGCCAGGAGCCAGATAAGCAGCATTCCTGGTGTGCTCGAATAACAAATCTTCAAAAGGACAACACGAGCGTATGTTTTGCAAACGGTGGCTGTAGCAGCTTTAGCAAGAGCTGGGCACACACAGCAGGAAAGGCTGCTCTGTGCCTGACCTATCCCTTACGCCCTCCCCAAGGACCACAGGCACTGCCACATACACAGTACTGGCCGTGTCTGGTGTTTGGTCTGACCTGCTACTGTCTTACACAATTTGTGAGTATTTCTCTAGGACTTTCTCCCCTTTTCCAACTGAAATATAAAAACTACCCTGCTGGATGAGACCGAAAGCCCATATAGTCCAAAATCTGTTTTGCACAGCGACCACTGCCACACACCAAAGATCCTGAATGGAAAGTCATCCAATAACAGCCTAATTTAATGCAGTTTAAACATGAGGTCATCTTCAAAATGTTACTGCTCTGATTGAGTACACAACTCAGGATATGCAATACCACCTAAATTTGAGAAAACCTTGCAAATACTAAGGTGACAGCTCTGTGTTCACCTGAATCTAACTCAAAAGTCTCTTATAAATGCGCAAGAACTGGACAAGCTGTCCAAATGGAAAAGAGGACATGCTCTCAGGAGGTACAAACTGTCCCTGCTGCAGTCCGTGGGATTATGGCAATTTCCACCAGCTGAGTAACACGAAGTAAGCGCTGCTGTTATGTCTCTATTTTTAGAGTTAGCCTGAACAATGTAATGAGAAATCATTTAATCACCTTTTGCTTCTTTTTTGGGCACGTTTATTAGCATCCTTAGAATATGATATTCTCTGGGGATTTTTTAAATTTAAAATAAACCTGGCTAGGATATTACCGCTTATCCAAATAGATGTGAAATATGCTGGGACTATTATAAAATTTTCTAAAGCACACAATGCCAAAATATCTTTCATTATTCATGTTATTTTGGAAGCTGCTAGGACATCTCGGCAAAACCCACGTTCTCAAAGAGCAGCCACTCCTGTCAGTTTTACGCACGAATAGATCAATCAGCACTTTCAAAAGGATGTTACTAATTAGTTGGTAGTTACTCCACAAGCTTATCCAAAAGCTGTTTAGCAAAACAGCTAACAGTCCTTTTCCATCAACTCACGGAAGACAACTGCAATCTGGTACAAGCATGAAGCTAATCCTCTCTGAACCTGGGATCAGCAACTTACTTACACTCTGCCGGTAAAATGCAGAAATCCTGCCCATCCATATCGTTCTTTTACCTTTGGCGAGACACTCCTTTTCCCAAGCTGATTCCTGAAGAGGTGGCGGCGTTATCAAAATGATCCTGTCTTCAGTGATGTCTACTGACTTCAGATACTGTATCATGCTCTTTAAGTTTGCAGCATATTCTTCCAAAGGAACGTGTTGCTTAGGGTTCAGATCTGTTAGGGGATGAAGCACACGCATCAGCGACGTTAAACTGCTTACAGATTCATTACACAACATAACACGCTTTTTACACAGTGTATGAATGTGGGCACTCATTTTCAGTACGCAGTTCGCCTCAACCATTGATTCAGAAGGTGTCATGGGAAAATGCTGTTCCTCAATATCCAAAGCAGACAAATTGAGAGTTTAAACACAGCGCTTCCAACTAATACAAATGAGGGACAGGGGAAAAGAAATCACCTTCTTTTTTTTTTTTTCAAAGATGCTTTGTCTTGCAACTCTGTATCTTAGTATTAGATCACATAATCACCTCAAACTTCACTTGAAACAAAAGCTAAGATTTTTCACTCTCTTGAATGCAGAGAAAAATTTCAAAATTCCCATGGACATACAGACAGTCCTTTGAGGTTATCATTTTGATTAGACTAGCTCTGCGTGCTGCTATGCTTATCTTACCAAGAATCCAAATGCTACCTTCCCTCATTTCCTCAACCCCATCAGACTGCTTTGAAAGCAGAAAAATCAGCTAAATGCCCAACTCCAATTTTAGGTGATGGATATACGACTAATTCTTGAGCACCTTGAAATTTAATATTAAAAGTTGGTGAGAGGGAGAGAAATAGAAGGCATTGTATGGTTTAAATACAAATAAAATGATTGAAAACAATCCACTGTAAAAATGAAAAAAGGGCAACTGCTTCATAGAGAAGTGGCAGGAAAAGTCTATGTAACATTCTGCCTTTTCTGCTAAACTGTAAAACTGTCTTAAGAGAACAGGTCACAGAAAAAAAAAGAAAGCTACCGTACCTTTCAAAGCACTGTCATTGGCTCCAAAGAAAATAGTAACCGCAACAGTATTCTCAGCACCAGTACTTTTACTGATCAGTCTTGGAAGGATCAATTTAGCCCACCTGGTGTTGTACCCTGAGAGCCCACGGTTCACAACATCACATTTTCTGAAACAAAGACACATATCAAAAAGAACATCGCGCCTCTGCCCAGCAGAACAAAACCTGGGGAGTTTTGCACCATTCTGCCAGGATACCTGTCTCCGTCCCTCTCAGAAACAACGAGAAGTCACAGGAGTTTTCAGTGGGATTATAACTTTATGTTTTGAAGGTGCACCCACAGATTGCATGCGTAGTATTTACCTGTCACTTAAACTATGAAACCAGAACAACAATTTTGACAATCACTATGGATTTTTTCTTTCCACTCAAGCTCTGAAACACTCAATACGTTTTTCCACCAGTACTGGGCAGGTCACCACTAAGGCAGTTCCACTTCAATAAAGATATAAATGTTAATAAATAAATATACATTAAATATTAGCTTGTGTTGGCTTTCTTTTAGAAAAGCTGCACGACTTCTTACATGCCAGAAATTGCTTTTGAAATTTAAGCTCTTACCTGACCAGTCTCTCAGCAAGGGATGCCCCCCAGCCATTTTCCTGGAAGGAGAACTGAAAGCAAGGAACACGGTTAGACCCTCACTGGAAGCACTTGCTCCCCAGCAGGTCGCTCCCACCACCAGCACCTTCCCTCCTCAGAAGCTCTTCGTGCGCGGCCTCTGGCACTGCTGTGGCAGCGATTCCTCCCTCCCAGCCTGCCCTGTCCCCGCAGAGGCTAACCTCGACAGACAACCGGCATCAGAGGTTGTCTAGAGGGATGGACACTGTGCTCCCTTCGTAATTGAGACTGACTGCTGTCAAGCTCTAGTTTCATTTTGGCGAGCACCTCTCAAAAACCCTCTCTGCACACGCTGCTTCAGAGTCCAGTTCGACACCCACCTCTACTAGAAAGTAGTGGAAAAATTAATCCCTTTTCCTTACTCCCACTGCTGCGCCATCCTCCCTGTTACAATGCTCTGCCTGTTTACAGAATCATGGAATCATTAAGGTTGGCAAAGACCCTTAAGATCAAGTCCAACCATTAACCTAGCACTACCAAGTCCACCACTAAACCATGTCCTCAAGCACCATGTCTACCCGTCTTTTAAATACCTCCAGGGATGGAGACTCAACCACTTCCCTGGGCAGCCTGTTCCAGTGCCTGGCAACTCTTTTGGTGAAGAATTTTTTCCTAATATCCAATCTAAACATCCCCTGGCTCAACTTGAGGCCATTTCCTCTCATCCTATTGCTTGTTACTAGGGAGAAGAGACCGACCCCCACCTCGCTACAGCCTCCTTTCAGGTAGTTGTAGAGACCGATAAGGTCTCCCCTCAGCCTCCTCTTCTCCAAACTAAACAACCCCAGCTCCCTCAGCCGCTCCTCATAAGCCTTGTGCTCCAGACCCTTCACCAACTTTGTTGCCCTTCTCTGGACACGCTCCAGCACCTCAATGTCCTTCTTGTAGTGAGGGGCCCAAAACTGAACACAGTACTCGAGGTGCAGCCTCACCAGTGCCGAGTACAGGGGCACTATCACCTCCCTGGTCCTGCTGGCCACACTATTCCTGATACAAGCCAGGATGCCATTGGCCCTCTTGGCCACCTGAGCACACTGCTGGCTCATGTTCAGGCGGCTGTCAACCAACACCCCCAGGTCCTTTTCCACCAGACAGCTCTCCAGCCAGAGCTGCACAGCGAGTTGGTTTAGACACCCCATCTCCCACTAAAGATAACCTCTGTCTTCAGCCAAATCTTTTTTCATCAGAGCAGCTCTGTGACCCACTCCGCTGTGCAACCCACCCAACAGAAGGCCGGCACCCAGAACGACCACTAAAACGCTGGTACCGCCTCAGAGGAGAGGTTCACGGGTCACGCCAGCGGCGGGGCACTCGACACTGGGAGCCAGGGCAGGCAGGAGCGCGGGGGTCAGGACAGACAACGGGCTGTCCTCCCTGCCTGGAAAATGCCACTGCCGCCGAAATACCAGAAGTCACACTTTTACCAGACCCCATTTCTACCACAGGAACTTCATGAATTTCTGCAAAAAGGCTCTAAATCTCATAGGAGACCATCGGGTGCGGAAGCTCCCGGAACACTCTCGTGGGAGATCCAGCAGGGACACAACCATGCCGGCCCGCACCCCCGGTTCGCCGGTCTCCCTCCCGCCTCACGGTGCCAGGCCGCTCCCCGCCACCCGCCGGGCTCCCGGCAGGAGGAACGGGGATGTTTATGGGGCTCCGGGCGGGAACTGAGGGGGCCCACGGCGGCGTGGAGACCCCCCGGGCCCGCAGGCGGGGCTGCCGCAGGCCCGCTACCTCAGTGATGGAGTCTCCGAAGAGGACGACGCGGGGCCAGAGCAGCAGCCGCCCGCGGGCGCCCGCCTCCGCCAGCGCCATGGCGGCCGCCGGACGTCCGCCAGGAGCGGGGGCGGAGCCGCTTCCTCTGCGGCGGGAGGCGGCGCGGCCGCGGCTCGGGGGAGGCGCCGGTTTCGGTCCGCGTTAAAAACCGGCTTCGGGCTCCCGCACCGCCAATGTTTTATTGCTCCCCCGCGGTGTAAAAGGCACATTACTGGTCTGGAGGCACCCCCTCCTGCGGGGCCGGGGGCGGCCGGGCGCTGGCGAGCCGACCCACGGCCGTGTAACCCCGCCCCTCGCGCCGGCTGGCAGCACATTTACAAAGCATGCGTCATTTTAAAAGTAAGATTTTTATCTGTTCCAAAGAGAGGCTTCCTTTTTAAGAAAAGGCAATTATCTCCTTTAGCCGACTTCATACTCTTATTTAGTTCGCTAACAACATACAATCTGGGGAGGAAAGCCGTCCCTAATCCTGCTAATACTAATAATAGAGTAATACTGCTATAAAGATTATCAGGTGCCAATTTAATCAGCTGAGAAAAAGGGGGGGAAAAAAGTTGTGCGTACAAGGGAAAGATAATGTTCTTTTGTAGAAAACTCACTTTCTGTGGACGTTTTTCAGCATGACTTACTGTTTGGCAATAACCCCAGCTCACCGGTTTCCGATGCCCCGTTTCGCTTGGCCCAGGCCAGGCAGGGACGGGCCGCCTGCCGCTGGAATAGCCACAGGAATAGCCACAGGAATAGCCACAGGAGCAGCCACAGGAGCCACCCGCGCTCCAAGCTGCTACAGGTCACGAGCACCGACTTCGCTTGAAGCTGATTTTGTTCATCAAGTCCGGTTAACAGCAATGCCTGCATACATAGTTTTAAAGCTCCAGTTAACCCCGCTATGCAAACATGGACTCCATTTTAAATGTGTTCAAGCCCCCTTTGACTTCAAGCAGATACAAGCACGCAGGTAATTGCTTCCTTGATAGGAACAAAATTATATGCAAGCTTGATTCTGACCGTATGCAAACCCAAAATGTCCAACTTATCCTCCAACTGTTCGTTAATCTTCAAAAATATAAAACTCTCTCAATTTTTGTAATTCTACATTTAGATAAGTTAAGAATTTTTTCTCATTTCTTGTATGTGCACATAAGAAAAAAGAACATATGCACACTTTGCCTTTTTATTATGATCTATATGCACAAATATAATTGCTATATGAGGTTGCTCATCCATTATTTGAAATAACTCGGCAGTTTCACAGTCACAGAATTGATACGTTTGACTTACTGAAGAAAAAAAATTTATTTACTCTTAAAAAATAGTCCAAATAAATCGAACATTTAAAAGATTTTTTTGATGTGTCCTAGGTATCTACAGAGATCAGTATACTGGGCTGAGGGCATCATAAAGCCTCTGTGCAGCCAGCTCCACCATTTCACGAAGGGATTCGTCATCTTCGCTTCCCGGCTCACAGTCAACTGTCTGGGAACAAAAGAAGAAGTATGTTAGAACAACTAGCACTTCATATTCCTTTTCAGCAGGTGAAAAATGCTCATAAGGGGAAAGGCAAAAGTAGTCATACAAACTGAAAAGAAAGTTATCAAGGGCAGCAGGGTATGATTTTAAATGGTCTGCTGACATGTGAAAGAGTTCAGAGAAGGCTTATGCAAGTGCTGCTGAGGAACAAGCAGCTTAATCTCGAGTTTTATGTTTGATTAATAACTTGTTTCAGAACTACTATGCAAAATGCATTAAGTTCTGTAGATTACATTTAATTCAAAATCAAATAACACCACACAAGGTTCAGTCCTTGGAGATTTCATTTTATCTGTGAATTCACCCATGTTGTATTAGGTTAATACCGTAAAACACGTGCATTCATCACAGAGGTAGAGGCACCTGTACTCAGGGAGTCTCCACATCAATGTTCCCACACCCATAAGATAACATTTACATCCAAATAAAACCTTGAAGAGATTAATTTATCACTAAAACAAGTCTTCCTAGAGAAAGATGCCCACCCCAAACATGCAAGTTCATCAGCATTCAACCCAATCCCCCTGACCGCTCGAACTCAAACACAAAGGGCAGCATCTACATAGTAATACTGTTCTTGATCCTATGGACTTCCTAGGTTCTAAGACTGTGCCTTCTCTAATTCAGTATTAACCTGTTACTCTTCTGAACAAGTAACTCCTTCCAGCCATAAAGGTTTGGGGGGAAAAAAAAATTTGAAACAGCAAACATGCACTTAATGTTATCTAGCAATGCTGTTAAAAGCATGTTAACTGTAAGAGCACTGTGTTAAGAGTTAACGTGGAAAAAATAAATCCACATGTTCCACCATGTAGTCAGATCTATACTGAACATTTTTTTTATTTTAAAGCTATTACAGTTTTATAAGATACACATGCAAATAAAGAGGGACAGATCTTTCTTGTAAAAGTTGGTTCACAATGGCACAAGCTTGCCGTTGCCAACACAGTATGTAAAATAAATATTGCAAAGATACACACTGTTGCAGTTGAGTTGCCATTAGGGTTTCTGTCAGTACACAAGTCTTTTAACAGTAATGATGTATATCAGTATAATATTATATGAAAATGAAACCTGACTTCTTGGTTAAGCAGTATGCATTTTTTTTCCAGTCTTGTTACTTTTTTCTCTATTGCAAGAGCTCTTTTCATCAGTCCTGTATTTTTCTGCACTGTGTATCCATTGAAATGTAGCATATTTATTAAAAAAATGAAAAAAGATGACACGGCAAGCATTGTGTGTTAACCACAAAACTGGCACTCACTATCCTCTTGTGATAATTAACATTCACTTGTTTTGTTCCAATAGATAATAGATTTTGGGCAGGGACCAACCTTTTCTTCTGGGTTTGTAGAACACTTAAAACATTTGTTGTGGTCTCTAAGGACAGCATCTGAGAGCTAATCCAGTGGAATATATTACTACTGCGGATAGTGGTAATACATTATATAGTTTTAATATGTTATTAATGATGATAGAAAGTCAACACATTAAAATGCTTAAGGACACGAAGGACACGGTTTTAACCATTCTTTACAGTTCCACATTGTTCGAATAACTAGGGGTGATAGGTTCTTAAAGCAGCCTTCTGACATGCATGACATCCAATTCTGAATCTAGCTAGTGAATTAATACAAGTATTTCTTTTTGTCAGTATTTCATGCTTTCAATTTAGCTACAAAAGGATCAAGATGACCAAGAAAAAAAATTTATTAGCATCATTCCTACTCTGTGATTGTTCAATTATTCAGACCAGAGCCTACGTTTTAAGAGCAATAAAAAAAACCTGTGGGTTAAATCAGTTTCTCCTCTACAATCTTTCTTTATTAATTTTCATACAAGTAGAGAGCTGCTGAAAAATACTGGGTTTTCTTCCAAATGTACTGCATTTGTTACATAAACATTGCTAGCATTTTTGTAATGAAGAAAGCTCTCTAGCAAATGCTTCTGTAACAAACTCAGTAAACTCAGCCTGCAGGCTGGATCAGTATTTCTCTCAGAAAGCCTGGGTACTGATCAGCTGATGAGAATGTCAATAAAATTAATGGAAAGTGAACAGGCTGGAGCTGTTTTGGTACCAAATACAAAAACATTTCCTTAGCAATGGGTACACGATATTCTAGGCAGCACTGCATACTAGACTGGAGGCTCACCCCTGCTGAACACAGTGCACAAAAGCAAGTGCTCTGCTGTACCTACCCGAGTGTCCAGTGAAATGTTTGCAGTCTTTCCATCAACCGTGACGCACAGGACAGAGCCATCTTTTGAACTCACACAGTCTTCTCCAAACATATCCCTAAAACAAAGATCTATGCATGTAAGGCATGGCCAAACAGCAAACTTATGTTTTGTTTTCTATTAATCTTAGGCTTCCAAAGGCATTTTGTCAGCAGAGCATCTCCTTTCAGCAACTGTTATTTAGCCCACTCAGATATAATTAACAAATAGCAATCTAAATTCTTATGAGAGTAGGTGTCACATAACAGGAAGTATTTTACAAAAAAAAAATCTCATCCTAAATGAAGGGAAGGATTCCTTTGATTTCAAAAGAGGTGAGTTCTACCTAAATAACAGAACATACCTCAGAGTAAGTTTTAAAAGAGAAGTGATCCAAAATGGTATTTTCATAAGCATTCATAGCATAATTTTGGGAGACAACTTAAAAAATCACTTCTGGAAGAAACAACTGGGCCTTATATTCAAAATTTTAATGACGCTGAGCACCTTTTTTACTGCACCTCTTTCTGTACTTAATTCCTGGCCTTCACAGAAACTAGACTGAAGTAAATTTGCACAAAGTATTTTTAAGTAACTGTATCTTTAAACTGTATTAGACTAAAATTATCGTATTTACATGATTAACAGTGATTATTTTCTTTTAGAAAAATATATGTCAACTTACTGAAGCATGATCTCCATTCGCTTCCTATACACATCCATATCTACTTTTTTGGAAATCTTATGTACTGCAGCTGAAAAGAAAAAGTCATTTTACTTTCACAGACATTTGCTGGGAGGGAAAATTGGCTAGTTGATACAATCTGGTTCCTAATTCACTTTCATGATAATCTAAAAGCTATATATGTGTTTAAAATTGTTATAAAGAAAATGTATCAAAAAAAGACGGAAGAGTCAAGGAAGTACATAATTTAAAATTTATATTCCCTGTACTTATCACATTTTAAAATATACAACTTTGCAAGTCTAATTCTCACTTCTCAATTCTCCTTTTTATTATTAATGCTCATTACTTCTCACATTTCCTTTACTTAAAAGTGAAAATAATCCACTTTCATAATTTTTTTATAATCCCTCAATTTTCTATTGCTACAGGAAAATACGGCATCATGGAGGCTAGGAGCATGCCGAGTATACATAAAGTAAAACCGGATAGCAAGTGTGAGTAGTAGTAATAGGCAGAGACATTCCTGGAATGTGTTTCAGGATATGGAGTTTGAAATAAAAATGATGCTACTAGTTTTATACTTGGTGTCAAAATCAAGAGATAGTTTAAAACAAGCAATTTGCTTTTGAAAATGTAAGTATTTGATCATTAAAGGAGTAAGAAGTCTATAGGAAGAGCTAGTTGTGAGAATCACTACCTGTTTCACTGATGAATAAATAAAACAGACCTACAACTAGAGTTTATTTGAAAGGCAGCTTTTCAAAAACTAGTTTTTAAGATTTCTAAATCATCTGAAGAGTTCAGAGAATCGAACACAATGGTAGTTAGAAATTCTTTGAAGAGCTTCATAATTGCAAGAGACCAAGCAAGTGCATGTTAAAAATTTACCATCCCTTAGATAAGATGCAGTAGCTGAATGTACTAAGCAAAACAATTTTATATTAGAAATGAGGTAAGAGTAGGCACATGCTCAACTGAGCAACAATAACTTAAGATATTTAGATTCAATCACTTGTGATCCTGTGAACATACTCTAAAATACACAAGTGCAAGAAGTATTTGGAATGTGTTAAAAACTCCAAATAAAGGAAAAAATCCTGCAAGTAGCCACACCTGAGATTAGCTGAGAGAATCACCACCATGAAACAACATGAGAAATAATGCAAAAAAGCATATAAAAATAGAAAGAGGGATTAATTATGGGGGAAAAAAGCTGGATATTGTCACTAGCAGACTGTACAGATAAAGTGGGGACTACCAAAAGTCAAGCCAAGTCAGATATTACAATAAGAATTAAAAAAAATTAGTGAAACAGTAGAAGATTTTTTTCCAGCCATATAAAGAAAGATGGGGGGAGGTCAAAGTACCATCCAAAACCAAAATTTCTATTTTTGGTTAGTTTCAGTAGAACAGAACGTGAGGGTGTGGCTAGAAGGGCTGATATATACTGAAAATGATCACAACCAAGATAAGAAAATTACACTCTGAACTTACTTAGATCAGGGAGACTGGAAAAGCTTTATCCCAAAGCAAAGGAAGAACTGCTATGTGAATTTATAAACTCAGAAGAAAGAATTTTTAACAGATTTCTTGACTCAGGTGTGGGACTAAACACCTAAGGAACAGTGATTGCTATTTCATATATAATTCCAGGATAAATAATAAAAATACAAGAGGAGTAACCCAGGGAAAATAAACACCTATTTGTTCATATAGCTCTAGCGCTTTCCGTCCTGGTTTGGAAAGAAAAATCTACTGGAAGTGTTACGAATAAAATGTCATGTGGGGTTCATAAGAGACAGATCAAGCCAGACTCCTCACTATCAGTCTCTGATAATTTAAAAACATCAGTTATTTTAAGGATAGACCTAGACCATCAGACTTCAGTAGAGGATCCGATACAGAATGACATGAAAAACCCTTAGGTAAGATCAGAAGATGTGGAACAGTACAGTATTTTTAACATTGGATCTGGTTGATCACAACCAGATGTGATCTTGATGAAGATGATCACCGAGCGAGTTCACAGAGGCCCAAGGGGCAATATGCATAGCACAGGATCCCAGACTGCTTTGAAGGCTTCTGGGTTCAAGCGCACACCTCAGATGTGTCCTGGGTTCACGTCAGAAGGACCTCCTTGCCTCCTCCCCAGTACTCTATTTTCCACACAAAGAAAAAACAGGCACTAAGGTCACATGTGCCACTGGTCCCCTATTTAAGGGCACAGAACTTACCTGCTGGGCATTACAGACACAGCTTATGAGTTTTTAAGGTGTGACCTTGGGATTAATTTAATATGATCACTACTCATTTTGTCCTTTTGCTGAATAAGAAAACCAAAACCCAAATGATACGACTTTTATACCAGGGAATAGAATTTTGGGTTCTGCTTGCCTGACCACGTCCAAACTGGAGATGAATGATGCTCTAAGATGGATACACAACTGTCACTGATGTCACTAGGTGAGCAAGGCTACACAAAAGGCAGAATTTAAGATGATCTTTGTAAGTAAAATAATAATGTATATTCCAAGTAATGATGCAGGTAGTGGCAAAAAAAGTTATTTCAAACCCTAGAAAACAGAAAAAAACTGCCTTATTTGATTTTGATACGTGGATTATCATTAAATTATCTGTGTTACTGTGTTGCCAAGCTGCCAACATTTATCCTCAGTGGCCAACCCAATATTCAATATGTGCTCCAGATTGTTAGCACAGTGACATACATGTTCAAAAGCAAAACGGTGGAACAACAAATATAAACTATCATCATTACTAATCCCAACATAATTGCTGTGATTCTTGAACAGCAACATCAAACCCCGTATCTGATGATGCTATCACTACCCATAATATTACTTGGTTACAGGGTCTGCATAAGTGTAATTGTGAAATCAGTCTGATGTTTTTTCAGCATTGCCTACCTAACTCTTTCTGATGTACAGTCATAGGAATACCACTCATGAATGGTAATCATAACTTTCAAATGAGAAACTGGAATATTTAAATGAGATATCATAAATTGTTTACAGACAAAAATCTAAAGTGAGTAATATTTAACTGATTTTAAATAAGGTCACGTTTTCCACAGCCAGCCAGCAGCTGCCATATAGAGAAAGTTTCAACAAATGAACGTGTTACAAATAATAAAGACCAAGTTGTAATTTTGTTTTTAAGTAGCAAATCTTACTCCTTAAGAAGTTGCATAAGGAGAGGAAGTACAATAGTGGGATTGCAATCTATTGCAAGGCGTTATATCCCTCTAAGCTTGATATAAAAAAATTAATAAGAAATGCCTCAGTTAAATAAGCATACACTAAACTTACTACCTTTCTGTATTTTGGGATTTGACTGAACTTCCAGTATCACTGTTGTCACGGTGTCTGCATACATATCATTAGCAGGATTTGCCACCCACTAGAAGATAAAAAAAAAAAAATTCATAATTTGAGCCCATTATTTGGGCTGAATGAATAATGCAACATAAAAACAATGCAACATTCATTGCTTCTCCTATTTGCTTTTCTCTGAATTCTAACTTCAAATGACTGTCACACATTTTACACCAAACTAGTAACTATTTTTATCTTGGTATATTCCAGTAACTTCCCATGAAAAATTCAAGCTGTTGAATATTTCTGAACACATTTATTAAATAGTTATTAATTACCACAACTATTTGGGGAGGGGGGGGAAGGGAACACCATTTGACATTACTTCCAATTACTATTTGCCAAATAAAAGAAGGGCGCTGAATCTGCCATAATACTCCTGAGTCACGGCAAAAAAGAAACTAGCAGTGGCTAAATGAAACAACATGCATCAACACAGGACCATAGCTCAAGTTCTAGCTTTCATTCTACCTGTCATCCAACAGAAAACTACTTAAAACATGTAATTCTGCACGGCATCTATATGATACTATTTTGCAGAAACTGGAGAACAAAATACTTCTTTCTCCCTCACCAATGCCCACCTCAAGGACCACCATGCCTGGTTCCTGGATCACAGTAATATTTTTGAAAACCTTCAAGGCTGGTTTTTGTTGGATTTCTATTTCTTCTACATCACCTAAGAAGTGATAACAAATGGTTAGCAAGGATAAAATTATACTGAAAACAAGACTAACTTTATCTACGTAAGAAAACAGGTCATTTTAAGAATGCTGTGATTATCATCACAACTGCTCACAGCGGCTCACAATTAATTTCTAAGCCTGAAGTGCATGCTCTCTTCCCTTGCCTGACAGAACTCTTTCCTTTGGTCTGGATTGTTTGGGGTTTTTAGTATTTAATATTGGCCATTTTACTTGTTTTGAATTCTCATAGTTGACTGGCTTAGTATACTGACACAGATACACCAATGACAAAGAAAACAAATGAGAAATTCAGTGCTCCATTTGCAGAATTAACCAGCTCCTCTTACACCCTTAAAGGATAACCCATTGTTTACATAAGCATTGAGAGGATAAAACAAAAGCATTTGTGTGCCAGGTAGCGCTCAGGCTACGAGACCTGAACACCAATTGAATACAGGTTCTCTCTTCTCTAGTGATATGAATTAGATTCTGACACTAGAGAAGAAAAAAAAAAATCCTCAGCTTTAAATCGGGATGGGATCCTGCAAAGTGTGTGTGCCTTTAATGAACTAACACAGGAGTTGCCCCTGTCCTTTAAGAAAGCTAGACAGAGGCACTGGGGATCACACTAGTGGCAGATTTAAATGGCTTCTGACTCAGAAAAAGCCAACAAGGTTAGATTCTTGCCTCTCGGGGAGGGACAAAAGAGGCTGTCTGTCACAAAGGTGGACAGAGCTTTTGTTTTCATTAATTGGATGGCATTACCCATTCTGTTTTGGGGCTGGAGATAAAAGATCAATTAATAAATTTTGCATCAGAGTGGCTATGGCACTCACTTTGGGGGCTGACAGGAGAAAAACAATCAGCCTAGGCTCTGTATTACTATATACTCATGATTTTGTAGTACAACTACAGTAGAATCCCCCAAAAAGGATGTGTCATACTCATGAACTGGATCTGGCAGAAGGTGCATAATCTAATGAAAGTTGTAAAATATGAAACAAACTGCGGCACTTCAGTTACTGGCAAAGAAGTTTCCACTCAGAAGACCTCTGAAGACTGTAAGTTGTTTTAAAAGTTGACCATTACAAATCACGAACATGTCTTTCCAAATACGCACCAGTAAGTTTTTGTAGCTGATAATAAAGCAGATTAAAAGGGCCGGTATATGGAATGGCTTGTGTCTGTGTGACAGTGCTCATTGCCAAGTCTGTATAATCTGAAAGAATTTTTAAAAGTATATATTAAAAATTATGCCTTTGAATTTGCTTCCTAAAAAATAAAATTGTCACTATAGATAAATAATGGCATCAATACATTCAAGACAGAGGGCTGAAAAGGACAGTTTGTAAAGAGGAGGGTAGAGGGTCTGTTGTAAGATACACAACTTATTTGTGGTTAAGAAACCAGCAAGAGCTTGTTACTTTATCGTACCCATTAAAGGCAAACAATGAACTAGGACAGTAGAATTGCTTTCCCCCACGCTCTTCTGACATTACTACTCTATTTAATTATTCTTCTATTTTGAGAATAGATCAATTTCTTTAATAATAAATGCCACAGGAGCAATCACTGTACTGTAGCTTTTTACACTAAAAACTGACATTTTAGAAATTGGCAGGACAATTGATCAAGGTGCTCTTCTGTTATCACTGGCATGTTTTATGCATATTCATACAGAGGAAGAAGTTTTAAGTAACCATAAGGGGAATGGAATTTTGCTTCTTTTCTTTTACAAGAAAGAATAGAAATTTCTTTAAACTTCAGTGGACAAAGAATCGAATGCCTTGCTTCTCACTCCAACAGTTCAGAACTTTTGGCAAAACCAAGCCAAACTAAACCAAAAAACTCCACTAATTGCTCATCAAACACAAAATTATAGGAAAAAAACCCCAGTATTGTATGTGTTTTAATGACAGAAGAAGGATACAGTAAGTTTCCGTTACCTACTGAGCATATTACTGTCTTTACTTACTGGAGAGGTCACATGGAGAAAGGATGTGATAGTTAAAATTTCTTTTGACTAGGATTCCAGAAATTCTCTGTCCTTGTTCTGGTTTCTTATCTGCTAAAGATCCCATCACCTGGAAAGAAAAAACACACAGAGTGCAACAAGGCAATCTGAAGTATGCATAGCTTACAAGTTACCTATGGAGGTAAAATATAGTTTCCTTAGAAAAATCAAACATTATATAAAATTAACTCTGAAAATAAAGGAGAGTCAGAGTAACCAACAAACATTCTGAGATGTAACACAAGAAAAGGCTGGAAGAATGAAGAGCCAAAAAAAAAAAAAAAGAAGCCACCAAAAAAAAAAAAAAACCAAACCCAAACCCCAGATATAACACTAAACCCAAAACGTTCACATATTTTGAGTCCCTGGAAACCATACACAATCCGAAACCAATTAAAAACAGAGGCTTGGAGGAAAATGTGTAGTTTTTATCCCATAGGAAAATACTGTTATACAGATAAGAAAACATTAATTTTATACCTTGGCAAGTTTTTCTCCTCTGAAGTTTAATGTCACAGCTTCAGTATTCCTAGGATTATGAACTTCTATATGAACTTCATCATTATCCTCATATTCCCGTATCAATGCTGCTTTCAGTCTGGCCATTTCATTCTGCTCACCGTGAACTAAAATCTATGGAAAGACAGTTTTCCTTTTAGCAGAAGTTACTTATCCAACCAGACATGTTTAGTAAGCAAATTATCCAAGAAAACTGCCATCTTGTAACTCATCTTTATAAAAATGTAATTTCATGAGGTCACAATATATGAAACATTAGCTCAATTATACTATATACAGTTCTATGTGTGTCTTTGAATTCTGTGCATTATTCAAGATTTCATGAGTATTAGTAGAAAAATACATGCAAGTAAGCTGAATGCATTACAGATTCCATTTAACTTTTCATACACGAACACATTGTTATATTATGAAAGGGAAGTATTAACTTAAGTTCAATGATAAAAGTTACAGTTAGCTTTACATTTTTGTGTCTGCATGTAGATAAACATATACATAATAAACATACAATTCAGAGAGTATGCTTATTACATTCACAATTTGCTTTGCCAAGTTAAATCCTCTTTTCTTCTGCTATGATTTGTTTTATTTCTTATCTGTGCTTGCACACTGATTCTCCTGCAGTCTCAGCAAATTTCAGATCCCAGTCCCCATTTTCATATTCTGGTCCTTCAAACCTCCTGTGATTTGCTCATGCTTTTCCCCCCAAGCACTGCCTTTGTCTTTCGCTGCCTGCTACATACCTTCTTTCAGATTGGCCTACTCTTTTTCAACCAAAGTTTTCTTGCTTATTTTGGGGCAAATTCCAGTGAATTATTCCAATAGCTGTGTCCCCAACTTAAATGTTGTCCTACCCTGTATCTTACTTGTGCAAAACCCTGCTGAAACAGGTTATGGACCATACCACTTTCTTGAAAGTCATCCCCAGATATCCCACCTGCAGACAACCGAGAGCAAGTTCATCTTTACTTTGCTAAGGTAACATGATGAAAAATGGTTAAAATCTCCACTTTTTATTATTCAAAGCGTAGGGATGCTGGCTACTGCTAGACACCAGTACCTGCCTTGATGACTCAAGGCTATGAACTGGTTTGATGAATCCCACTCTGGAGAAATGGGCAGCATGTATACTAACCACATGTGGAGGTTTCAGGGCCCGGATAAATTCACTAGTTTGTTGATAATCTGTGTGAGCAGAGAAAGAAATGTAATCCACAGACATCTTCAGTGGGAGTTTTTGCCCTGACATAGTTGTGATCTCTTCAGGTTCAGACATGATATGCTAGAAAAAAAAGAGCACTTTAAATAAAAAATTGAAAGCCTCCTACAGAAGCCATATAACTAATGCTTTACATTTCAAAAATCAATGAAATAATATTGGCAGCCATGTTAAATGTGAAGAACTGAAAAAAATCTCGGAAATTTCACAAAAACACACTCACAAATGAAAAAAGCATGCACAACACACACCATTTAATCTTTTGCATCCCTAGCAGATCTGGGAGTTCATTCTTCTTCCAGATACATCTCTCTCAAATTTGCATTGAAAGTATAACAAGTGTGTGACTTCTATCTCTAAAGGCAAAACTAGATGCTCTGGCTGCCCTTAGCTGCTGGAATTTGTAAGGAAGGATTTAATTCTCTACAACCGGACAGTGGCACAACAGGTGCAAGGCAGTATGACCTCTGACACGTAAGCAGTGTTAGATTTAATATCGACTCCTCTAGAATTAGGGTTAGGGATCCCCTCTCAAAAAGTTAAATGGTGGAGGGGTCTAAACATGGAGAAAAACATCAATCATTCTTTCTCATGACAAGCTCCTAGAAAAGATTATTTTGTGTAACATCACTGGAAATGGCCACACACAAATTTTCTGTACTTTTCATTAGTATTACCCAAAAGCAATTAGTTTTGACTACATAATTATGTGTACCTGAGAACAATCTTCTCAGTAAATCCAAATAAAGACACTTGCTACTAGCCAATTCTTTTCCAACATAACACGCATACTTTGTATTAAGAACTTGTGGTGTATTAACAACTCACCTTAGCAAGCGTTCCTTCAACACAGTACCCTGCTATAATTACTCCATTTCTCTTATCTGTGCACCAGCTCTCAAACAACTCTCTGGATAAGCCACTCTGCATCATACCCGGCGAAGCCATCACAACGCTTGGGCCAATATCATCAAAATGATCCATACTCTAAATGGACAAACAGCAAGAATATCAGTTACCCTAACTCACTTAAATGAAGGACAGCCTAGCTGCACCCTTGAACAATGTACAAGTAGAGCCCTATGTTCACAGATTATAACCCATCCTCATAAAAAGTGCCCTTTGCAGGAAAGTTCCTCCTACTGATGCCCATAAGGAGCAAACTATAAGCACAGGGATCTATAGTGGAAGAAAAGTTGGGGCATAAGCTCCCCTCAACCAGCCCTCTCAACACTGGGGTAGCAAATAACTCAGATATAAAACTGTACCTAATCAATCTACTAGGATAGTAAACATGCAAACTACTCAGCAAATACTAATTCTTCTGTCACCCTTCCTCTTTTATAAGACAACCTTTTCTTAAGCTTACCTTCAGATTACTAATATGCTTGAAAACAAATGGATTGTTGATGTTAATTTGCTTGCGGATTTTATCATTCATGGCATTGACATACGTCTGATAAACTGCCATACATTTCTTTGCCAAAGAGGAGGCATAGTATATAGGGATATCATGGAGTTCAGGATGATTCTGCCAGTATTCATCTAAAAAAACCAAAAACAATGACAAAGAAAAGAAAACCCAACCACCAATCAAAAAAACACACAACCCCACCCACAGCATTGTCTCCAAAATACATGCTTCTCAGAAACATTAATACTTCTTGTAAAACGGATTTAGCAGTGGTTTTTTTTTTTTCATTTTTATTACAGAAAATCACGATCACAGACTTTTTTTTCACCTGCTCTACTAAAGAAGAAAAAGCAACCACCAACTAAAAATGTATACAACTAGTACAAATAAACAAGACAAAGATGAACTTCAGATATTTTTGGCAGGTCAAATTCCCATGAATCACCAGCTTCAGCTGCAAGGTATAGAGTATACATGATATTACACAGCAATAAATCTACATTTACAACAATGCAAGTTTTACCACACCACTGCAATAAAGCTGAAATGTCTCTGTCAAATATTAATTATACATCTAACGGCTAGGGACATCTGCACGGAGATATGTTGGTGAGAATTCACTATATAAAAGTTCTGTAAAACAACTCCACGGAGTTCAAGGCGTGAAGGTATCACCCAGTTATCAAGCCTGGCTTCCTGTATATCACCAACAGTTATATTTTACAAGATTAACTGAAACAAAACCAGGAAAAAAGCCTCCACTAACCACAACTTATTTTATCACTGATGACAGTAGCCATGACCTTTACTGAACATAAAGAAGAGATGTGAATGCAGCTATACAAACATAACTCATTTGTTTTCCCACTTAGATACAGTTCTGCTAGTCTAAACCATATTTATATTGCATAAGTGAGGAACAATCATCCAAAAATAGAAGTACACTCTTTTGGCTGTATTGGTACATTTAAAATGATATGGCTTTAGGCTAACATTTTTAATTTGCAGACAAAGCTTTTCAGAACACATCAGAGAGGCTCACTGCCATGACTATCTTAATAAGCTCAAGTGTAAGGTGGGAACAGCCAATGAAAGATAACCAATAGCAGGACTTAGAGTGGCATTAAAAGACTGCACCCATCATCGCAATTTTCTATACCATAACGCACTATTTTATTTTTTGTCAGACACTTATGGAAAGAAGAAAAACAAACACGGAAGCCTGCAGGCTCAGTTGTGTAGGCATGTGAGATGCAATTGCATTTTCTACCTAATTAAGCATCCAATTGCATGTCTAGCTTTACTAGATGTATTTTCAAGCTTGTCTTTAGGAACTCACTTTAATATCTACACACAACAAGGAGAGGCCAACAAATTACAAACTAATGGCTACATGAGATTTAAAATGTTCAGGTTTTATCTCCTCTATAAAATAAAAAATACTCAGTCACTAGTAAGTAGTAATTAATCTGACAACATCAAATACTACGCCATGTCTAGACCCAAATTTCTTACTAACATTTGAATAGACCAGTAACACATTTTGAAAACATACTAGTTGCTAATGTTGAGCTAAACTGAAATGAAAAGTGAAAAGAATTTCAAGTATTTTAGGTAACATTTTAGATTCAACACCCCTAAAAGCAAGTATTTCAATTTTGAGATAGTTATCTTTTGATCTTGCCAGCATTTGCATGAGACTAGTGAAAAATCATGTAACATAGTACAAATTAAATGTGCTAAAAGGAAGCAAAGAAGCCTAGAAATTATTTATTTATTTAAAAACTGTTTTCTCTGAAGTACCTTGCAACAACTACTTATATATTTTACGTGAAGTGGCTTCTTATGATCATGTGTAATTCCCCTCATTGTTGCTCTTCTTAACTGCCCTGGTTTCGGCTTGGATGGAGTTAATTTTCTTCCTAGCAGCTGGTATAGTGCTGTGTTTTGGATTTAGGATGAGAATCCTGTTGATAACACACCGATGTTTTAGTTGTTGCTAAGTAGTGCTTACACCAGTCAAGGACTTTTCAGCTTCCCATGCTCTGCCAGGTGCAGAAGCAGCTGGGAGGGGGCACAGCCAGGGGGGCTGACCGCGACTGGCCAAAGGGCTATGCCATACCATATGACGTCATGCTCAGCATATAAACTGGGGGGAGCTGGCCGGGGGGCAGCGATTGCTGCTTGGGGACGGGCTGGGCATCAGTCAGTGGGTGGTGAGCAAATGCATTGTGCATCACTTGTTTTGTATATTCTTTTATCATTATTATTATTTTCTCTTCCTCTGCTGTCCTATTAAAACTGTCTTTATCTCAACCCACAGGTTTTACTTTTTTTTCCCCAATTCTCTCCCCCATCCCACTGTGGGGGAGAGGGTGAGCGAGTGGCTGTCTGGTGCTTAGCTGCCGACTGGGGTTAAACCACATTACCAAAGCCTAATTTGCTTTCCCATTATCATTAGGGCTTTAGAAATGCTAGAAGCATCTGTTAGGGTCTTCTCAGCTTTTCCTATAAAGTCTTCTTCATATATGTTTGTGAATTAAAGGGCAAAAATAGTGAAACTTTGGAACAAAATATATCTTTTTTTAGCACTATTGTTTAAATAGCACAGTCATGTTTTGATTGCTTCCTTTTCAATCTGTAGTAATAGTTCCTATTTGCTGAAATCCCAGTTCAACAAGATTCAAAAGTCAAGCAGATATTACCATGCCATTACCTTTTCCTCTCCAGGTGTCCTTTCTGCCTCACAAAGCAGAACTGCTTTGGTTGATTGAGCTTTTGCTTTTGAACAAACGGTATTACATATTCTAAGGTAATTAACACACTGAAAACTGGCTGAAGAGTTGTTTAAAAAAATCATTATACCTGCACATGAACACATTCTCATTTAACTGTATATCCCCTTTAATAAGGGGAGCTGGGAAGGTACGTACCTAGAATTAAAAGTAGTTCTTGAGCTCGACCCAGGGCAAACACGGGAATTAGACCTCTACCTCCTCTATTTACAATGTCGTGAACAGTATTACAGAATCTTGCCTCTCGCTCTTCCCTTTTTTCATGAATATGAGTACCATACGTGGATTCCTACGTACAAAGAAACCTAGTATTAAAAGTACTGACACAGAGACTAATTCCTGATCTTCTCCACTGAATCCAACAAGAAAATGCACAAAACTGTAACATGTTGTTACCATGCAGGGGGTGGAGGGGTAAAGGGGAAAATAAAAACCACTCCAAATTCCCATAACCACCCCCACCAAGATAATCAAGATTTCCCCTCCCACAAATCCCTCCCAGCAATTTGGGAAGACAGATCGGGTCGGGGGTGGGGGGAAAAGCAGAACTATTAATTTTCAGAGGTTTCAAATTTAACATACTTATTTTCCTAACTGGAAATGCTGCCACTGCTTTGATGAATGGGTTATCATGGTAACATGGCTCACTAGTGGTACGTGTGCCACAGTTTTTCTAAACACCTAGAAAACAGTTTTTCTAGAGACCTAGTCTAAAATATAGGAATTACACAAAATACAAGTTTTTGATGTAATTTAAGATGAAATAATTATCAGTTACAGAAAGCAGTTAGAAGGGACACAAAGAATGAAATAATTTTAAGCATTACTCTGAAACATCTCACTGTTCATTTCCAAATGAAAGAGTTGCTTTTAATGTTTCCCCTGAGCTTCTGATTTTCCAAACATGGATTCAGAATAAAACCATTTTGCTCAGAAAACAAAACCAAAAAAATCTGGAATAGCACTCAAGCCACCTCCACCCAGGACAAATTCTCAACAAACATAGTTGGAAGTAGGTTAGGATCTACTGAAGAAAGGTATCTGGCTAAATTGAGGTTTGTACAATACATCTAGCAAACACAAACTGAAACCTAGTAAATCTCCCATCTTGTAAAGGTTTGACTACAGGCTTAAGGAACTTCATCAGGACTGTAAAGCAAAAATTAGACTTTTTAATACACCGAAACGTTCGAGTGTTCTGAACACGTAAGCGTTTGGATATTTACCACAAATTACATACTACCATTAAACTCTCCAGTCTTTCTCATTCCATTTTAGCTCTAATTAAGTAATACCCCTATACTTATTGCGCTGGTTTTGGCTGGGATAGAGTTAATTTTCTTCATAGCAGCTGGTATGGGGCTATGTTTTGGATTTGTACTGGAAACAGTGTTGATAATACAGGGATGTTTTTGTTATTGCTGAGCAGTGCTTACACAGAGTCAAGGCCTTTTCTGCTTCTCACCCCACCCACCAGCGAGTAGGCTGGGGCTGCACAAGAAGCTGGGAGGGGACACAGCTGGGACAGCTGACCCCAACTGACCAAAGGGATATCCCACACCATATGACGTCATGCTCAGCATATAAAGCTGGGGGAAGAAGAAGAAAGAGGGGACGTTCGGAGTGATGGCATTTGTCTTCTGAAGTAACTGTTACGTGTGAGGGTGCCCTGCTTTCCTGGAGATGGCTGAACACCTGCCTGCCGATGGGAAGCAGTGAATGAATGCCTTCTTTTGCTTTGCTTGCATGCGCGGCTTTTGCTTTACCTGTTAAATTGTCTTTATCTCAACCCATGAGTTTTCTCACTTCTACCCTTCCGATTCTCTCCCTCTTCCCACCAGGGAGGAGTGAGCGAGTGGCTGTGTGGTGCTTAGTTGCTGGCTGGAGTTAAACCATGACATTATTTAATTACTAGTTTAAATAAATCATTTTGTAAAACTTACAATTATAAGAATATCAGGTTTAATATTGGGAATCTCAGCTGCCATCAGATGTCTGTCTTCCTGTCTTGAGAAATCACCTGTATATAAAAGCTATGAGACACAAAGAGAAGCAGTTCTGATTAGAGGTTCCACCAGGTCAGCAGTCTTTAAAAAGCTGCTTAAAAAGATATAATTCCTATACAACAAAGATAGTTTTAAGGAATTTATGATAAAAAGGTCACTTGTACTTTAACTAAAGACTCTTCTGATGTGGACAATGCTTAGAATATTAGGTCAATAATACTACAACACAAATATTTTAACCGCAATAAGTAAAGGTATTTCAAGCAGTACCTTAATTGCAACAGAATTAGGTAAACAATTATTAAGATTTTTTTTCTCGTTTGGGATATGAAGGTGACATTTTCAGTATTTTGTATACATGCACTGACCATTAAGAAGTAAAAATTGACGTAACAGAAAATACAGCAGGTCCTAAGTGGAAGTACAAAGTAGATAAATCAGCATTTACATATCAGAATGTAAATATAATGAATAATCCAATAAAATTACTTTAAAAAAAATCCTTCTAAGATTTTCTGACACTTAAAAAAAAAGCCTGTAATCTAGCAGATTTTCCAAATGGAATGATCATGTTCCCCGTTACACCAAGAAGTAGTTTGTAACTGTTAGTAATTTTTAATGGATTCTTAACTGCAGGGTGGAATGCAGCTGTGCCCAAAATGATGGTTTCAAAACTGAACATTTTTTACTTAACAATCATTCCACTGATGAAAATATGAATAATAACAAACCATATAATCATCACCAGCAGATAACTGGTCTACAGGTAACCTACTATCACATTCCTCATTTGCTTCACAGGGAATTAAATAAAATAACGGATGTTAAACCCCAATCCATTTGGGTCATGCATAGTAAGAAGGAAATCTTTCTCCATCATGCCTTAATCAGCAAAAAAGAAAAAAGACAGTAAGGTATCTAAATTTTATTGTAATTGTTGTAAATTCAGTTTTATTTCTATACTTTTTTTAAACTTTAAAATTTTAAAATTCTTGATCATGATAAACCATGAACAAAGTCCGACTAGACAGCAAGCCTCAAGACCACCATCTCTCTTCCCTCTTCAAGGCTGTATGAAACTTTTCTTGGGCGGTGATTATCCTACTGAACTCCAATTTATGAGATTAGTTTCAAGTATCTGGTTTTGACACAGCACTGCCTGTGATTATATGATGACTTATTTAATCTCTCTGTGCCTAAAATTAATAATAATCCTCTTTCTTTAGGTACTTTAGCATAAGAGTGTTATGAGAAAAATGTAACTCGCATACTTTGACAAATGCCATTTAAGTACTCAGACAGGCAGACAAGGTAAGTCAGAATTACAAAAACAAACATCTGTTTATAGATTTTACTAAAATGCAGCTTCCATAAGACTGCCTCAGCTATCAGCTACCTCTGAGCGGACCAGCAAGGAAGACTACATGTTTACTGGTTCCAAGTCTGAGTCATAACTTGCTCTCATAAAATCCAAACATTCCACCTGGTTCAATACATGCATCACTTGCTAGTTCTAATCAATGAGAAAATATATGATCTAAGTCAAGGCCTCTCACCTTGACGTGAGTCCAAGTCTATTTGACAGCTCCAGCCACAGCAGTGGGGCTTAACAGACAATAATAAATAATTAATGACTAAGAATACAGGCTTGATTTCAACTTTATAATAAAAAGAAAATACCTTCACACCAGCTATTTCAATCATAAACATGGCTGCTCCCAGAACATGGCCTGCGTGGTAACACCAGAATTTGATTCCTGCCACCTCTTTCACTTCATGGAAGTTGATGGTCTCAATCTTGTCCATGCTTTCTTCAAGGTCTGTTTCTGTATATAGCATGTCATCCGCTGATATATTACTGGATATAAGTGAAATGGCTAAATATCAGCTCATCTTACCAGCTTAGATTATATAACAGTTGGAAAAAAACATTCCTGGATTTTTCCCCACTGACAGTAAGAATCCCACTCAGCAACGCTATGTCTCCTACATTAGAAATCAAGTCCAGGTACACCTAAGTAGAGTTAAAGTGTCTTCCTTTTGAAAGGCCACACTGGAATAGTCTTTTCAGTTCATGATCTGCATTTGTTCATGATCTGCATTTGTCTAAAAGTACCAACACATTCCCAGCCCTGGACAGAGGTCTGACACTCAGCTTGTAACAGTCCTCAAAAAACAAACCAAACCGCGCTTTTCCCATTCTCCCAGAACAAACAAGTTAAAAGAGGACTGTTTATCAGGTTTCTGACCCAAACTAGAATCTGCTGCATTGAGATATGCTCAGGACCATTGCGCTCACACACAGAAGATGTGTCAAGGCATATAACAGAAGGAAAAAAGAGAAAGAAAGAAAAGAGGGGAAAAAAAAACCCAACACGTAAGTAACAGGGCATTCTTTGTACATTTGCTTACATTTAATATTTAATTTGACCTTGTCCTGAAGAGTGGGTTGTATCTTTAGGGGCTTAAAATTCACTACTTCCGTGAAGCTTATGAAAAAATATAGACATTCAAAAGCTTAAGAACGAAAGAGTGTCTTAAGAGAGACGCATGGGGGGAAAAAGAGGATACTATTAAAGGTCCAAATAAGGCAAATGAAAAGAATGAGAGGAAAGAAGGAAAGATTTTTTTTTTTATTGATAGGAAATTATTTGAGAGACACATCACCCATGAGGCACTAAGATGATTCATTACTTCTAATATGGTTATAGTGTTGTTACTTGTGGCAACATCCAGGTTCGTCCAGCCACCTTTGGTGGCTTCACCTTAAGTTTCCTATTGGATATATAGTTGAAATAATTAAGGAGTTGAAGAGATAACCCATGGGTCAACTTACCTGACTTTGACATAGTCTGAAAGAAGCCATCTGTAAATAGCTTTTGTGGCATGAGTCATAAACGTCCTTCCTTTGAAACTTGTTTTCTGCAAAAACCATGGTAAAGCCCCACAGTGATCTAAATGGAAACTTAAAATAGACACACAAATCCAATTAATACATTAACATTACACAACACTAACATATAATATATGTCATATAATTCACTACTTCACTGGATTAACATAGTGTCACAAAAATCCAGAAACAGAATTTTCAACCTTGTTGTTAACTATGCTGGTCTATATTCTGTACACTAGAGACTAGTGAAAACATAAGAGTAATACAGGAAAATCTCCATTAATTGCAAAAGTTTTACCCATATACTCTCAGAATTAACTTTTTTGTAATTTACATATCTATTTAGAGGAAGAAAAATAACAGGAACCAGGAACGCAATAAATGTCTAAGATACAAGAAAGCTAACAAATGTGATCCTAAGTTTGCATGTAGGACACTACAGATTAAAACATGTACTAAAATAATTTTATTTGGCCCCACTTCTAATTTGACCTATCTTAAGGAAGTACTTCTGAAATACAGGTAGAACAAGCATATATCACGAACACTCAGTATTTTATAGAGACCTGGTTATGACTGGTTAAGACATTTAGAAATGGCTCTCCTTGTCTCTCAGCCACTAAGCAATATTTAAACCACATTCAAAGCTTGCATAAGTCTCTGAGAACCTTTTTCATTCAAAGCCAATAGAGCAAAAACCACAACCAATACTTTTCGGCAGTCTTTATGTAGAAAACTCATTCTAGAAGCTGTCACAATGGAATTAAAGCACGCCAGGTTATAAAAAAGTCAGACATCACAGAGAGCTCCAAGGAGAGCTGTGATGTCAAAAGTGACTGAACATCCTTAATTTAAAAAAAGTTGGAAACTAAAATTTTGCCACGCCATTACCATCTATGTAACACCTATTTTCAGCCTCTCTTAATAACCTGCAAGTCAACACAGCTCAGACCACGACTTCAGTATATTTGTTCTTTTAGGTGCAACTTACTGACTAATTAGGAGGAGATCAATTTCAGCAGGATCTATCAAATCAATGTAAGGAAGAGCATCCATTCCTTCCAGTCCAGGATGGATTCCACAGTCAAGCTGGAAAAGGAAACAAAGTTAAAGCTTCTAACAAAACCCTATTCTATAAAAAACCCTCTTTCATTTTGGTCTAAAATATAGTTACTAGCGACTAGTAACTTTTGGCATCATGCAAAAAAAGTATTTTTTCCATAAGCACTGCTTTTAGCATTGGATTACACATCTTGGGCTTCTGTCTAGATGACTTATCTCCACTGGGCAACTCAACACCTTTGAAAAGATCCCAGTCTTTGTTTATAATTTTGTACCTATGCAAGCCTTCATTCACACTTCAACAATACCTGAATATACAGAACCAGTGTATGCAAGTTATTTCAGCCACCATCTGAGAAGACAGCTGGAAAAGGGAAAGAGAACATGTATGTGTTTACAAGTGACTGCTTACACATAACTGTATGTAAACATTAGCCTTAGGTTCCACTGAAACCTAGTACGTGTAAATTTTAGAATTTACACTTAAGACACATACATTCTGTTCGGGGATATGGATTTATTTTACAGGACAGCTTCTGTAACGCCTCCTATCATATATGCTGTATTGCTCCAGAAAGCTACAAAATGCACCTCTTCTAGCACAGTGGCCAGCTTCAGTGAGGAGGCTGAATTCTACCCCTAACATCTTTTTGTGATCTCAAGTACCATAACAAGAGGGCATACAAATACATTCATGCAATAGTTACCATTATTTTTCTTCCTTTAAACTCCAGAATAATGCATGATCTTCCTACTTCTTGGCCAGCACCTCTGCAAAAGGATATCAAAGTAATCAAAATTAAAACAACCCAGAACATACAGATGTAACTGTATATTGGATGCCTTTAGTGAGATTATTTTTCTGTGTAGAAATAATGACTGGGCACTCCTTTTAAGTGCAGGTATTTAAAGTAACTGAACAGTTATATTTAACTCAATGGAAATTAGACCCTATATAATGCTGCAGGGATAAAAAGAATCTGTTTTGGGAAAGGATTTTGGTCTCTTCTTGGTTTTACGGCATGCCTGCACACTCAGCTCCCAAAATGATAGAATGAATGAAAAGTTTAATTAATAACAAACTCCTTTGGACACAATAAGCTTCAAGTAGCATCTTCAAGTTGTCCAGAAGGCAACTCTCGTGATGCTACCAGAAACACCTTCAAATTGCATCGGCATCTTTACCAGGAAAAAAAAATCAACTTAAAATACTATAAAAACCACAATGTGAGTGAAGTACAAAAGGCAAAAAAGAAGTTTTTTGCTCAGACTACACTTCAGTATTGCATAAAGGAAGGACGCAATCCTGCTAACCGAGTATGACAGCTATCCCGGAGACGGCAGGCCGCCTGCTCACGGGAAAAGCAAGCAACGAAAACGCAGGAGGGAGGGAAAAAAAGCAGCCCCGGGATTTCAACGCCTGGCACAACGCTTCCCTCAGGCCGCCCGGGGCACGCTCCCGCCTCCCCTGTCGCGACAGCGCAACCGGTGCCGGGGGGAGGCGCCGGGCCGCAACCCCGCAGGACGGGGCTTCCACCCGCGCCCCCCGCCCCGCCGGCCCCCGCCCCGCCGCCTCAGCCCGGCGGCCCCCGCCCCGCCTGCCGGAGATCCCCCCTCAGGCCCGACGCGCGGGTCGCGCCCGCCCTGGGCGCTCACAGGGGCCGGATGAGCAGCTGATCGCTCTCCTCCGCCGGGATCAGGGCCTCGGCTTTCCGCTTCGCCGACATGCTGCCGTGGGCCCCGGCGGCGCCCGGCACCGACCCCCGCCCGCCTTCCGCTTCCTCCCGCCGAGCCTGCGCCTGCGCCTGCGCCTGCGGGGCGGAGCGACCCGGAAGGGGAAGGACGCGTGCGGGCGGCGGGCCGAGGCGAGGGGCCGGCCGGCGGCGGCCAGCGGCGGCCAGCGGGGTCCGGGCGCTGCGGGTGAGGCCCTCGCTCGGGTGTTGAGGTCGGCGAGGTCCCGGCGGCGCTGGGGGGAAGGGGCTGAGGCGAAGCGTCCCCGGGAAGCGGGGGGGGAGCTGCGGAGAGGCGCTGGGCCCTCGGCTGGGGGAGCCAAGCCGCCGCTTGCTGCCGCCGGCTGCGACAGGGGCCGCGCTCCTGCCTCCCCCCGGCGGCGGCCACCGGGGACTCGGCCTCTCGGCTTTCTGGAGGAAGCGGGTTTACCCTTTCCTCGTTTATCGGGGGATCATCTGGGGCTAGAGGTAACGCGGGAAGGAGAAAAGCGGGGTGCGGTGCTGCCCTGCCTGGCTGCTCCGTGCCTCGCCCCCCGCGCAGCCCGCAGTCAGGCGAGGCCCCGCGCTTCCTGCAGCCGTGGGGGAAGGGCGCACCGCAGAAAATGCCTGTGCTAGGTAACGGGCTGCTAACAGCTCCTTCATCAGCTCGTGTATTAAAAAAGCTTGCGAAGTAGTGTGTATTAAGTTGTGCCTTCCTCAGAGGCTGCCGGCAGAAGCAGCAGGTTGGCGTGTGCTCTAGCAGCTGCTGCTCCGAGGGGCTGCGAGATGCATGCTGGTGGCTGGAGGGAGCCCGGAGGGACGTGGGTGCGCTGCTACCGCTGTTCCTTGCTCCGCCACTTGTCGCTGAGGGTGGCTTTTGGTCTGCCGGGGACCGAGTGATTGCTTAATGGCAAACACAGCACCAGCCTGGGGACTGTAACCCAGCGCTGCATCACAGATCTAAGCTCCTCCTTGTGCATCTTCCATTATTTTCTGCAGTGTGAGCCGTCTTCAGTAGGCTGTCTTCCTCCTTTGCCTTGTTTCTTTCACTTGCTCAAAATTTCTGAAGCTTTGTAGTTAAAATATTCTTCTCTGCAGCTGGGAAATAGGGTTTCAGCGCTCCCTGACTGGGAGCCAGCATCCTGCTCCTTGACACTGGCCAGCCAAACGTTAAGTGAAGCAATTGAAGTAGTAGGGCAGATAAAGGAAGAATGCTTCTGGAATACTCTCAGAACTCCCAGTAACTCAGTTTTAAGGCAGTAAATATAACATGCTTCTTGCTTTAATTTTCAGGAACATGTTAAGTAGTAATGGCTGCTCCTAAAAGTATTACAATCAGTAGTTCTTCAGAAGTAGGGTGGGTTGTTTGTTGTTTGTTTTTTTTTTTAATGGGAGCATAATCTTTGGAGCAGGGATTGCATTGGATGCACTTTGTAGGGCACTTAGATTGTAGTTAGAAGTAAAAATCATCTAGTGCTTTTAAGTGGGAATATAAATTTTAAATTTTGTCTTGTTTCTAAATCTATATCTTTATATGTATTAGAAACGGACCTTTGCAACAGTCTGTAAAGTAGGTAGCAGCATTTTTTTGATGAATCAGAAGGATAGGGGAGTTTTAGCAGAGAGCTCGAGGGACTTTCGCCGGTCACACTTGAAGAGCACCAGGGGAACGTTCCTGCTTCTGTTCTCAGAGTCCTTTACAAGTTTCCAGTTTTTGTCCACTTTGAACACAGTCACCCTGGTGTTTGCCAGAAACTCCTTCCCTTGATGATATGACAGCTTTAATTTTTATTTTTCCTACCTAGAAGATCTTCCTTGATCCAATTATGAAAAAATGTTTAGAAAAGGAAAAAAACGACACAGCAGCAGCAGCTCACAAAGCAGTGAAATCAGTACTAAAAGCAAGGTAAGCTGAATTTGGTATATACTCTGTTTATGGAAGCACTTTCGTTTGTTACAAGTTGACAGTTCAGTGGTTCACTTGCACTGGTGGTAGAATGTGATTTCCATAAAATGCCATGTTCCGCGAGAACTTTCTACTTCTACTGTTCCTCAGATTGTGTTACAAGAGTTAAAAAACCCTATCCATTATAAAGCCCTTGTATTCTGAGATGAATGCTCGATTGCTTCCATAGTTTCTGGCAGCACAGAGTAGGGTTTGGAGGAAAAAGTAGTACGTTTGTTCTGTAGTGATAAATATTGTCTTTAAGAAGGTGCCTGATGCTAAGTACCAAGAATGAGTTTATTTTTCAGTACTAGTTGGCTACTCAGTATCTCTAAAAAGTATTCTTCGTTTTGAATAATGTGTCCATTTTGTCTGATAGGTTTTGGAATGATCAGTTGAATATTCTGGATTTTCCAAGCTGCCGTTTCACTTCCCTTGCACTGCTATGTTATTTCAAGCATTGGTGACAAGCATGTAGTTGTCAATTCCTTCAAGTTAAGATGCAGTACCAGAAAAGTCTGGACATAACCTTAAGGTTCATTTTCTCTTTTTCTTTTATTGCCTCCTTCTTTCAAAATATTTGTGGCCTTCTCAAGGGTTCCTGCTGAATTTATATCAGTCTAATCTACATTGAGGCAGAAAGATAACTTCAGGAAAGAAATAGGTGGTGGTGTTTTTTTTTCTTCCCGTTTTGCAGTGCTGCTTAAGTAATTAGAACATAAACACTAGTTTATTTAAAAAAAAAAAAAAAAAAAAAAAAGAGAGAGTTGAGGCAGGGCATCTAAAAGTGAATTGTTAATATGTTCTCAGTAACTTTCTGATGATACTAATTTTTTTCTTAGTCTGTAGATTCCAGTCTTGGGGGACTTTCCAGGTCTAGTACTGTGGCTAGTCTAGATACAGACTCCACAAAAAGTTCAGGTATGTAATCAGAGTTTGAGCAGATACGTATGGAACAGGATTAACTTTATGTGTGTTTGTATAAAAGAGCAGAAAATGGAAAAGGTTAAAATACATATTTTTAATAATTGTGCATGGATCTGTTAGATAGCCTGTTGACTAATGCATGCATAGCTCTAGGCTTCTAAAATATTATTAATGATTCATCTAGGATTAAGTCACTGTTTTCAAAGTAAAGTGTCTGAGTAAGAAAAACTTAGTAGTGTTACACAGTCTGTTACACAGCGTAAATCTGGTATAACTTTTTGAAAGCTATGTTTCCTGTTTTTATAAGTTTACATTTGCAGTGAAATAACGGAAATATGATTTGATTTTACTTCTTCTGGCTCACCAGATCACAGCGCATCACTGTTGGACCAAACAGTTCATTTAAAAAAATTATACATAGAAAAGTAGAACCAGCTTTTCTATGTTTTCTGAGTTAAGGTTGTTAACTCCAAATTTGAATTAGTATAAACAATGCTGGATCATGGATTCATATGAAACTGTTGCCTTTACCAAGGGCTGTTCTGAATCAACCCAGGACAGTTCATTAAAGAGAGGAGTTAATACACTGTGGTAAGGTTAAGTGATGAAAGTCTGCAAAAATTACAGAATTTAGTAAGTTAGCCCCATTAACACCAATTAGAATAGCATTATTGTTCTGGAGTTCTTCAGAATTGCTTTGTTTTATTCTGTTGCAGGACAAAGCAATAGTAATTCTGATACATGTGCAGAATTCAGAGTTAAATATGTTGGTGCCATTGAAAAATTGAAGTATAATGAGAGCAAAAATCTCGAAGGGCCATTGGACTTGATAAATTACATAGATGTTGCACAGGTAAGTGGGTTACAGAAGACAATACCAGCAACATCAGAACATCTTAAGCTTAGGTGTATTTCTTTCATATTATCGTGTGATGCGACATCTTTCTTTGTAAATTTTAGACTTACTAAAATAAAGCAGCTTACTTGAAAAAACATTAAGCCATGAATCTCAAAAGCTGTCACACTCAGTTCCATCCTATTGAGTAACTGGAGCAGATGCACCCAAAAAGCTGTTCTTGAAGAAGCAGACTGGGAGCGAAGGCCCTTTTCATGAGTCATTACTGAACAAGTATCCCAACTGGAAAGTTGTTCCATTGTCTTCAGCACTGTTAGGATTAGTATCTGGGAAATAATATCTCCTCCAGATTTGCTCAGTAATGTAGAAGTTTTCCTGTAGAAGAAAATGTCAGGTTTCTGCTTACAATCACTTATGAACCTGTGACCAAAGAACCCAACTAATATTTGGGTCATCCTTGCCAAACTGTGGTTGCTTGTACTTATTTTTGTACTAAAAGCTGTAACTGGTTGTTCTCATTAGGTAGCTGATTGTTTGCATCATTAAAAGCACAGAATGTCTGTTTCTCTTACAGCAGCTTGGCATTTCAAGTATCTGAATATATGCTAAAACTATTTTTACAGCCAAACAACAAAATTGCTGCCAGTGTGGAACATGGATCACCCAGGGTCAGTGCAGCATGACAGGGCACGCATTATTTTTCAGCCCATCTGATCTGACCACAGGGCCAAACTCCCCGGAGATGATAAATTCCTTTCTGGAATCATGTAAGATTTAGAATAGAACAGAATAGAATAGAATATTTCAGTTCGAAGGGACCTACAACGATCATCTGGTCCAACTGCCTGACCACTCCAGGGCTGACCAAAAGTTAAAGCCTGTTGTTAAGGGCCTTGTCCAAATGCCTCTTAAACGCTGACAGGCTTGGGGCATCGACCGCCTCTCTGGGAAGCCTGTTATGGTGTTTGACCGCCCTCTCGGTAAAGAAATGCTTCGTAACGTCCAGTCTAAACCTCCCCTGAGTGTATTTCACATAAAGTTAAGGGATTGGATGAGTGCAGGAGTGGCAGGCAAACCCCACACGGCAAGATATGAGCAGGGCTAGTGATGTTGCTGATCCAGTGGACTGCAGTACACATAAACACATTTTCTATTATGTATCTTCGTTGTTCATGTTCTTCTGTCTGCACTAAAGGCTTTTGTTTGTTTCCCTCCAAAGCAAGATGGAAAGTTACCTTTTGTTCCAGGTGAAGAGGAGTTTATTATGGGAGTTTCCAAATACGGCATTAAAGTTTCAACATCTGATCAGTATGTAAGTGATTCACAACAAACTGTCTTTTTGGTGAGAGTTGGAAAGTGCTTTCATTTATTTCTCTGATAGATGATCTGTGTGACCAAAATGTCACTTCTGGCTTTAAGCAAAAGTGAAACAAACGAACAAACAAAAAAGCTCTCTGAGCAGCACTGCTGCACGTTGTATCTCCTCAGGGCTCTCGGTATTTTCCTGGTTGCATTGGTTGGATTTATGACAAGAATCCCTTCCTTTTGAGATAGAGCACCAGCCAAAAGGCAAGCAAGCCTTTATGCTCTTTGGGCACATCTTCCTTTCTCTGTGGCTGTCCTGCCACCCTCTCACGTGCCAAAGCAGCATGACTGTGGTGGCCAAGACCGTAGGTTCCTCAGCCCGAGTTAGGGATGCAATTCCTGTTGATGTTATTGTGGAGAGGAAAAAACAAAGGATGTTTTTTTCAAGAATACCTGAGCTGTCTTCCTCTTTAAAGTTCCAGCCTTGCACTCCTAATCTGAGAGTGGGAGTTCACTCCAGCATTAAAGCCTCATAATTCCACTTTATTGATCAAGCCTATTTTTTGTTTGCATCATTTCCTACATGTAGTTTATTTTCCTTTAGCGCACTTCAAGTAGCTTTTTTGCTAAAAATAAAAATCCGGTCTCTTCCCCAGGGCCCTCCAGTTGCCTTTGTGTAGCTTTGTATTGCAGTCACGTGGTTTCCTTCTGGTTGCCCTCAGAGCCCCAGATACCATAAATACTTGGCCTTATGAAGTCGTGACCCATCAACAACCCAGCAATGCCTGTTCATAAAAGCCTCAAGTATGAGGACGGTGAATAGCATTGCTCAATAGCCAAATACTCTGAAGAGAACCAAAAAGTTTCCTTTGGTCCCTTCAGAAAATAAACCACTTGTTTCTAATGCCTGGGAAGAAGTGTAGTAGTTGTTGCTCAAACTTTGAATTCTTTTGGGTTCTGTTTTTGCTGTCCTCCTAAATTCTTAATTCTCATTCAGAACATAGGTTACACTGTTATTTAAATGCCTTTGTACTTTATGATAGAGATCAAATAGGTAATTTTAAGACTTTTATCCATCATTCTTCTGGCTTCAAGCTGAAAGCATGCATGAGCTGATAAAGCCTTCTGTGATTAAGCTAGCTTGCACTGGCATTTGATTGCATTGCATTCTATTTCCCAAATTCTGGCTTTTTGCAGCAGTGTCACTGTTGACATTTAATTTGTCCTTTAGTGTGTTAGTTCACCTAACTCCTTCATAGAGTTCCAAGACAGAAAGGTTTTCTCTGCATTCATACAGAGAATTCAGTCTTTTATGACTTTGGGGGAAAGGTGAGAGTTCTGTGATTTGTAGATAGCCTTGCAGGTGAATAGGCAGCTATTTATTTCAGAAGCCAAAAAGGGAATTGACTGAAGGATACAAAATTTCTCCTCATGGATTTCAGCCAATGTTTGAGAAATTCTTTCATTAGTGACTGAAATACGTACAGATGTGTAATTCATTGATACATTTCCATTGTTTGTGGATGCAACCACTAGAAACCGAAGTATTTATAGAAGTCACGCTGAGGCTTTGGCCTTCTTCACATTGTATCCTCTCTCTCTTAGTGATAATCCACGTGCGCATTAACACTGTAGCAAGTTCCAAGCAAGTAACTCTAAAAAGTTACAAGTAGTTTGGAGGCAAATCTTGGCATCTTTCATAGAGAGACTGGAAGGTTGATCCAGTAAGTTTTGCATCGGCTCCAGCTGCCTTCAGCATGGTATGATAGCTGGTGATGGTATGAATAATTGTGAGCGATTGCTGAGTGGATGTCAGGGATGGAGATGCTTTTCAGCAAGGGGCTCTTAGGAGCTCTGGTAGAGGGCTCTCCCTCGAGGCTTTCCTAGCAGGCATCCAGCTCACTGTCCATTTTTACAGCTTCTGTATTGAAGTGGACTTTTTTTAGAGCCTTCAGCTACTAATAGGGACAAGGTGTTTGATGCCATGAACATAGAAAAAGCGCTGTCTTGAAGTCGTAAGACCCTAGAGGTGGTATGACTGGAATAAAGCAGATGAGTATTATTGGTTGGGTAGGATGGCTTGAGAAGAAAGGCTTTGCGTAGGGCAGGTCTGCAGAGACCTTGTACTGGACAACATCACCCAATCCCTTTTTGGAATGGCCGAGGTCAGAGCTGTTGGGACTGTGGTGAAGACTATGGGTCAAGACCCATGCTGTGGCTCAGGCCACAAGCGGGCTGACTGTACCCACGTGGCTACCCCTCCTCCACCCCAAAGCAACGAACCTTGTCCGTACCCTCTTCTGGGAACACTTTCTCATGTGTACCCTTCCCAGAACTGAGATGGGATTGTCTGGAAAAATACTGGAAAAGTAAAAAGTTGGTTTAAGTTACCTGTGTGCCAGAGGTAGGTACAGAGTGTACCACCTATCCTACTCGCAGCGGGTGAGCGAGGACAGGTGGGAAACAAACGTGTGCTTTCCTACAGTCCACAGATAAATGCAATTCTAAAATAGAAGCAAAAATTAATGCTAAAATTGTGTTAAACCACCACTTATTTTTTTAAATCTTGACTAAACTCTCCATTAAAAAAATTATAATTTTACCAAGGAATACTTTTCTCCTGTAAATAAATCAGGTGGAAAATAAATAAATTTCCACCTGTAAATAAAACAGGTGGAAAACTGAAATAGCTGTTGCACTGTTCCAGAGTAACTTTTATTTGCCACCTGGTTTCAGGATGTGTTACATAGGCATGCTCTCTATTTAATTGTACGGATGGTCTGCTATGATGACGGTCTGGGAGCAGGAAAAAGTTTACTGGCTTTGAAGACAACAGATGCAGCCTCAGAAGAATGCAGCCTCTGGGTATATCAGTGCAATAGTTTGGTAAGAGTTTATGTTTACAGTATTTAATTTAGGTATCGGTATTTTGATTGTAAAGGGAGATTCTAAAACCCAAGGCCCTTGTGAAGGCTTTTTGGCAGAAGGGGGATTGCTCGATTAAAAAGAGTATAAATGTGCCCTGGCTGAGGAGGGGAGAAAAGCCCCGCTGACTGCATTTGGTCAGCTTTCAGGAAAAACACCTACATTCCCTAAAATTGCCAATGAAAATTGGCCTGAGAAAGCTCTTTGCAATCTAAAGAGTGCTCCAATAGTAGCTGCTAAGGACAATCCTCTGTGTGTGTTTTCACAGACAAAACCAAACCTCTTCAGATCAGACAGAGCGGGGAGGGATTCAGTAACAATTCTGGTAATAGAGCGTGCATTCATATTTGTAAGCAAGGGAAGTGATCTCCTCTTAGGAGCAGGGGAACTCCTTGTCAAGATGCTATGATTTGACACACACCCTCAGTGGCACTGGGGGAACACACGAACGGACTTTCTGATTGCTAGTGTCATGCTATGATGAAAGCTAACGACTCTGACTGGTTTCAAAAGAGCTCATTTAAAACAGCTTCCCACATGTCATTGCAGACCACAGAAATCAAATTAAATCTCACTTGTGCTACTCCATTTTGCCTGTCTCTGCCAAAAGAATGATAAAGGTCACATTCTGCTTTAAATGAGTTTTGAGACGTTTAGAAGTTTTTCAGAAAGTGTTAATGTGCATGTTTGGATTTTTTTAGGAACAAGCACAAGCTATTTGCAAAGTGTTATCTACAGCCTTTGATTCAGTTTTAATGTCGGAGAAGTCCTGATTTTCTTCAGCAGCACGGGACTGCGTAGTACAAGAGGCCTTTGTGTGAGGAGGAAACGGGGCTCCTTTGTGAGGGCACAGACTGGCTGCAGCTACACACAAACTTAGAAAAGACTTGCTGTGCAAAGAAGAGCCGTGCAGCCTTGCACATGGTACTTTGTCATTCCCCACACATGACTTGAAGACGTTATTCCATCTTCAGTTTCCAGGACAATACAGGATTTTATATTTAACATTAATTTTTTTCCTAAATCGTGTTTTGTATATTAATGTCAATATTGTAGAAATGTAAAATAAAACTGACACTTGCTTCTATCTCTTTGTCTGAAAAACGATTTGTTAATATAGACTTCACTCCTGCTTAACATAGATATTAGAACAAAACAAGAAGAGCAAAGTGATAGTAGGTAGTCGTTTGGTGCTTTACACCTCTGATTTAATCTCAGGTGTGCCGTCTACACGGTTTCTATGTTCCACTAGAAATCCACAAGATGTACATTTTTTTTGCCCAAGTGCTACTTGTTTGTATTTCTCATTTTACATGTTGAAAAGAAGAATATTGCCTAAGCAATGCAGAGTAACAGAAGAGAAGTAGCCAAAGTGATTTTAAAAGTAGTTTTATTTTTCCAGACATTCGACTGGTTAACAAGAGTAAAATTTATTAATCATGCTCTAATTATAAATCACTGCATCCAGGACATTGAAAATAAGAGTTGATTTTAGGTTATACAATATATACAGTTGCTCTGCAACTAAACAAAATAAAAACAACTGAATTGAATATTATACATCTCATAGCATTCTAAGCTGCATTTTAAGTGTCACTTGCTCCTTTTTAAACAGTTAACACAGCAACCTAATAGTCTGTCTATTAACAGGGTTGTTTTTAATCATTATTTTAATCAGATTTGAAAAGTTGTATGAAATATGCCAAAATTTTGGACTTAAAATTCTTAATTTTATATTATAAATAGATATCTACAGGCTCTAGAATTTCTTTTTCCTCTGCCAGAGGAGCAAACTTTGAGAAACATTGAAAATCTAGCAATAAATTTTGCTTAGCTGCTCTTTATTGGTCCTCAGGATTTTGTCTGTCCGCACTGTTCGTGCTATTGAGTTGTATTCTACAAGTTTCCTAGTTTCTACGCGACCGGCGAACAAGGTTGTGACATTCTGAAGTGTATTCCTCTTCTAGCAGAACCAAGGAAAATTTGCATCTTTGTTTAACTTTACGAGTTGTTACATACACTATAAGATTCTGTGTTAAAAATACTGTACATTAGGAGATCTGTGCAAAATAATATGCCCATTTACTCTCTACACTCTATCAGGGATAGAAACATACAAAATAGTGTTGCAAACTGAACATATCAGTAAGTGAATAAAACTGTAGCGCTAACTATTACTCTGTCATTTTACTGGGAACTTTGAAAATACGGACTAATTTGCTTCAACTTGCAACAAAAATATCTCGAAACGTTCCAGTTTGTTCCCCGTTTATACTGCAGCAACAGCATCTAGAAAACGAAAGTTATACTTGGCTGTACCCACGCATCTGAGAGGCTATCAATCAACCAACTGTACCATTTAGGAAAGGCGATACAAGGTAAGATGAGTGTTGCTCTTCCAGCAGTAACGCAACGTGATTTTTCTCCAAATCGGCGTATGTGGTGGTGGCCTGTTTTCCATTCCGTTCAATATAAAATGGCCAATTTAAACACCATTTGTCAGAAATTCAAAGTTCTCTTGATAAATCTAGAGATACAATATTCACGAAACGTGATCAAAGCCAATGTGACCTAGACATTGATTTTTCTTATCCTATGCCATCAGTTGTTTCCTGTAGCATAAGCAAAAACTGGTACAACTTCACAATATACAAACATCAAAATGACGTCAGATTGGTGTTTTGTATTCCATCAACCAACTGGGAACCATCCATGGCCTAGCCTTTGTTCACAAATTAGTAAAACAAATTTAACAACAGTGTAGCTACCATATATGTGGGTATATTCTATAAATACAAAGTGAGTTAGCAAACTATCATTGTTTGCAAGGTAGTGGCACACAAATTTTATAAAACGGAACATAACATAGTGTACTTGTGAGGTGATACCTTATTGACCAAGGATAATTACCTAAATGTTCCACCAAATATGTTCTCTGCGTGAACACATTGCTGGATGATTTAAGAAAATTCAAAAATTTAAAAACAAAGTCTAAACACTATAATGAGACAAGCGTAAGAAATGCTCTGCAATCCATCATCAGAGTTAAGTACATTTCAGGAAGTGCAGTTTTCATATCCTTGAGTTCACGTAGTAACTCGTTAATATTGCCATAGTTTAGTTAACCAGCAGTAGTCACATTAAATGACCAAAATGGATGTAACGTACAGAAAGGACATTCAAAAAACAGGTTCTACACACGTGCAGCATAGAAAAATGAAACAGTCTCAAGCTCACAAAATTAGAACTAGGAAGTTCAACGACTAACACAGATTTCAGATAACTTTAAGCAAATATCTACATCCATTCTGAAAGAAAGAAGTTTCTCCTGTGGTAAACTGAAATACTTTTTCACTTTTACCTGGCCAAAGACACCTGATTAAAATAGTTTCTTCCGTAATAGTTGACATCCTGGATGACAGCCAGTACGGCAAGATGCTGAATGAGTCCAATTTAGAACTACGCAGCAGCTTGCATGTTTTGGTTCCAACACTTCAAATGGTATCGAGAACTGGATAAATTCACTGCCCTGGTAGATGCACACAATTTCTTTGACTGGGGAAGCAACACTGAACTGTGGTATTGTCATGTTACAAAAGGCAGAATAAAATTACAGTGAATTGATTGAAAAGAACATTCATGATGTGATGTTCACACACTTACATGGATTTTGATTGTTAAAGCTTTTCAGTTCACCTTGAAAAATACAGGAAGAGGGTTTTTTTTTAAAGTGTAAACTGCTCATTGGAAGTTTTCACATAGAAAAAAGTTTTAAAAGTCCCAAAATCAGAACAGTGGCAATAAAAAAGTAAACTACAGTACCTAGGACTTGGGCAGTGCTCTGGCAAGGTGTCTGCAGATAGGTAGATGAAATGAAATAGAGCAAAACTTATTTCTGTGACCGCTGGAAATGAGAAATGTCTCCACTTATCAGTAGCAATTTAGTCAACAATAAAGTGCACAAATGATACAGGGAAAGCTCCTTTCCGACCGGGATCTCCATCAATATGACCAATCTGAAAGAGTCCAGATATTTTTCAAGTTAATCTCAAAAAGGCATTTCAGTAGCACCAAAATGAGTACCAACCAGTGCCCTTCCTGCCTGTAGCACGACAGGCCTCTCCCCACATCTTTTCTGCAGTGGTGTTCTTTTTCTTTTGCCAACAGGAAACTTTATCAGAAAATTCAGTCCGACAAGGTGCATTTGTTATTTAGCTATAGACTTTCTTTTTCAAATTCTGTTTTATCCAGTTTTTTGAACGTAACACCTCTTAATGCAGCACCACTGCTACATCATTTCAGCGCATTCTGCAATGCCTGGCAGCCCATATTCGGCCTCTGTTAACTTGCTTCTGCTTCCCCCTCTTAACAATCACTGAAAGGTAAAAGGATGGCTCAAGCTTCAACAGTTCTGGGTTTTACATGCATCTGTTTGTGTTTATACAGCATGATTGTCAATTTAGATGCAATCTGAAGTTCTGTTCTTCACTAGCTAACAGAGTAAGGCAAGTGTATTCATGCATAACAATTTTCCAAGACTTCACTTTAGCTGATGAGCTCTGGAATGTAAATAGTTGAGATGGTTTCCCAGCTCAAATAGACCATTTGTCAATCTCAGTCAACTGAAGAATTAGGACAACACAAAGCTGTCTTCCGAGGCCCACCACATGCATCTTCAGGGAAGATGAAATAGTAGCAGATTCTTAAACTGGTGACATCCCCCAAGAATTTCCTGAATGAAACAGACCATGTCCCCTGTATATTGTGAACCCTATTAATGAGACGACTTTTTTTTTTTTTTTTTTTAAATGAGAAAAGCCAAAAACTTATCTGAAGTTTGCTTTTTGAACAAAAGAAATTTCTGGAATCAGGTTTCCATGAGATTAAACTTTTCTTGTTATTTGGAAACCCAACAGGGGATTTTCTGAAGTCAGTGTCAACCTCTAGATTTCATTTATTTCTTTTAAAATATGTTGATGGAAAATGCAAAATACTCACCCACCACTCCTGATCTTCTTCACCATCAACTACAATAATATCTCCCTCTGAAAAAGTCAGCTCATCCGGGTTATCTGCTACACAGTTGTAAATTGCTTTTACTCTCTTGGGTTTAGTTTTTGACTGAAATATAAGATAAGTAAATGTTAATAATACAGCATGGAAGAGACAGAATAGACTTGGAGTTGATCTAAAGAAAGCTTCAGAACTGCTTCCAACCACTATTCTTCATAAGTTAGAGTTCAGCTACATCTTTTATCCTGGCTGCTCATGCTTCAGGCTGAATTTGGCAGCATCCAAAGCCTTTCAGAACCACTGCACCACCAACGTGGGCCAGGTTTCCCTTAGCAATCCTCCATTTTGGCTCATCCAAACCTGTCTTCAGAGCTCTGCATCACTGCAGCAAGTATGATTTTATTCAGAAGATGGGGTGATCAAGATCAAGTGCTACAGAGCGAGTGTACCAGCAGCAACATTATCAGAAAGAGGCCTGAGCCATCTGCTGATATGCCCCTTCTGAATTTGCTAAGCCCATTTCAGCAGTGTACAAACCCTCTGAAACATCCTCTGCCTCTCTGTAGTGCTTTGAGGACTACAGGAGTGGTTTGTCGACTCTTCCAATAGCAAAGTTTAGTAAGGAGTTGCAATATTCCAATGTTGAGTGGGACTCCAATCCGAGTTGTGTTCTATCTGAAGTGATACTGAAATTGTTTTGCTTTGGTATCACTGTATCCACCATCCTAATCTCACACCTCTCTCAGTGCAACCTGGCCTGCATTTGTTTTCGGCCTCCTCATGCTCTGTCGCAGACCAACAATAATGCTCGCTACACAGTGTTTCCATGCAAGGGGTGGAGAGGCACAGGACCTGGAGGCAGAGCATAAGCTTTCTGCCAGGAGTCCACCCTTTTCCCCAGTTTGCCCAGCCATAGCCAGCAAAAATCTCTCCTTTCTACCCTAAGACGCCAGAGCAGAGCTGTAAGTGCCATTTAGGTCAAGAAACGTCTGTTAATGCAGTGGGTGTTTGGGACAGAGGCTCCAGGTGGGATAAGGAAAAGCAGGTCTCATCACCATCCTGGAGTCCCCCAGGGACTGGTCCCAGTCTCTAGTTAGGTCAGCTATGGAGCAGGAAGCTTGTACGGGAAGAAGAGACTCCATCCACAAGTCTACTTCTCTCCACCAGCAAAATACTCTGCTGTGGACAGTACTGCCCAACAACCTCTTAATGTGCCGTTTTGTTAGAGCTGAGCGCCATGCAGAAAAAGGGGGATGTGGACTGGGAAGGAGGGAGGTAGCGTGATTGTTGTGCTCCTCTGTAAGCATTCATCTGCATTTTAGTATAAAAAAACCTGACCTGCCCAGACCAGGCATACCCTTAGGCTCTACCTGTGGGGCACACCCCTGTGAGCTGGCAGCCTTGCACTGCATCATAGCAACTTTGCCAGATGCTCCATCACAGTCAAGTTAGTTTGAACCACAACTGCCTTTCAGGTCAAGAGGGAAAAGCTTCCATCAGTACAACAGTGATATAATTACTAACTTCAAAGTGCAGTAATTACAGGTATTTCTTGTCCTTTAGAAGGCAAGGAAATTAAAATAGATCCCATTCCCAGAAGACTAAAATCTTCCAGGAAAGTTTCCCATGTATCTACAATATGGTTTCAAAAATCTAAAACACACATTGGGGAAAAAAAAAAAAAAAAGATGCATCAGGAATTTCCATCTGGAAAACACGCTACTGGGCAAATGCACCACATAGGAGATAAGCCACTGGCTACATGTGCATGTACAACTAGACCTCTTTTTTTTTACTCAAGAAGCACTTTGCAATCATTTCCTAAATCTGGGCTGGCATCTGGATTCTCTGGCAGGGTAAAGACTCAGCAAAAAAGGCTGGAGTATAAGCCTAAATGGAGCGATTTAGCCAAAGTACTTTAGCTAGACTGATCTAGCTAAAGCTCTTTAGCTGAGGGGCCCTTGACTAAATCTCAGCTAAGATGCTTTAGCTAGATTGATTTAGCTAAAGCACCTTAACTAGCACACACTTCCTGAGCCAGGTTTCCCTTACTTCTCTGTCCTATGACAGAAGAAAATCATCCAGCTGATTTTCTCAGTCTCACAAAATTCACCCTACTGAAGCCCTAGAGACATCTGGAGAGTCAGATTTGTTTTTCATATTATGTGCCATTAACATTAAATTGTGGAGACACTGTGACTGTTCCTAAAAACCAGCCAGGATACCCCACTCACTCATAAGTAAAGCAATTTGTCCCATAAAACAAAGAAGGCGAGAACAACATAGAGAACTACTACAACCTTACTTTCTACAGAAAGCCAGCTACGGAGCTGTTTCAGAACTGACAGATGTGTTGAAAGGATGTAGCCAGAACATCAGAACAGTTCTGAATTCCAGAACACACAACAGAAACTGCGATCAGGGTCCAACAGCTTCACAGAGTAAATATATCAATTCCCTTGGTGCATGTAAGCAAAGGGGATAGATATTCCATTTTACGCTAATCAGACCATTTAATCTTATTGTGGCCTAAAACATGAAAGTTATTTTGATGCAAGACAGACAGTAACTTGGTTGAACAAGAGTGGGGAAGGCAAGAAAACAGAAGATTTTATACTCCCAACTAATGCAAGATGAACTCCAGATGTCTCTGTGGCTTTTCAGCATTGTCAGATGAGAAACAGCTAACAAGAGTTCTAAGAGCTCAAGACAAAAGTGCAAGGCTATGCGCGCAAACGCACTGAAGTCTGTCCTGGAGAGCTACTATTTCAGTAGACATGGTTAAGGAAAAATGGCTGAAGGGAGAGAGACAGAGGACTGAAGAAGGCAGGTCTTTTCGCTACAGCCCATTAATAAGACACTCGCAGATGCAGGAACAGCATGTCTCCCACCCCTCAGTTTATTATTTACCTACTGAACCACACTCCTACACAGAATGTAAAGCATGAAACAGCCCAGACCTAGTCACATACAGCATCTCAAAAAGTAGGGACTCTCTATATTGTGATTTGCTTACTGCAGAGAAACAGTCATGATCAAGCATATGGATGTTTTATGTCTATCACATGAGAGAGCAATATAAAATCTGAGCAAGGACCAAAGACCCAGCTGAACTACACATAACGTAACAGCTCAGCTGACATCTGGAAATACATCCCTTTACCTGCACCAGTATAAGAACACAAGTATTGACACTAATATGTGTGTTACCAATAAGAATACGTAAGAGTATAAAAAGGCCACACAATCGGATCAAGAGTCCATGTAAATCCAGTATCTCTTTTCTAACAGTCACTGTAAGGCTGGGGGAGGGCGCAGAAGAATAATATACAATACTTCCAGCCTTCCCCTTCACCCTTCAACCACCTTCTGGTTGGGGATGTCTCAAGTCAGATGCAGTTTCTGTGTATTTACCAAGAGATTTCTCTCCTGTCATCCAGTGAATGCATGACAAAGAGATGCAAAGAGAACCAACTGCACAAAGAACCAATTTCTTCTGTTTTGAACTTGACTCTTACTAGTCTTATCTGAAGCCATTTGATCTACCTATGTGAACAACTATGAGTGTATCTACTTCCATTATAAAAGTAAGCACAAAAGCACCCTTATCACTTACTTCACTGAAGTTTAAGAATGAAGTTACATATGATCTACAAGTGACTCACTTATCAAGCTTACCTACCTTCAATAAGCCAAACCATACATTCTGTGGATTGTGTTGGTCCCATTTGGACACAAGCAAAGAATCCATGCTTCTTTTCTTTGGTTTCTCTTTGGGTTTTGTTTGTGTTTTGTTTGTTTGGTTTTTGTTTTTTGTTTTGTTTTGTTTTGTTTTTGTAATTTAAAATCACATACTGTCATACAGGAAATGCAAGAAAAGTCAATTTTTCATAAATATTTAGTACAAGTCACGCACATATTTAAAACAGGATACAGGCTTTGTCTTTTTCATGATTCTTGCACTTTCCCCGTAACAGGATACACTATTATGTCAACAGCATGTTTGATAGAGTGAGGAAGATTTAATAAAATCAAAACCCAGATCATCTACTTACTATTTGTGATTTCCTTGGCATTGGTGCTGGTGGCTGGATTTGTGCCAAAGTATTTGTTGTAGAACCAGTCTGTGTTACTGGAATTTCACATACAGACTCTCCTGCTGCTAAGGTAAGTAAAACAAGTAAATTTTAGGCATGCTTTAAAAAAAAGCAAGAGTGATGATACAAATTGAAACTAAATTAATTACTCTTTAAAGGGTACAAATAATTTTATATCCCATGAGTATTTCATTTTTCAATGGTTCTTTCTGAGTAACTGAACAGATTTTTTCTATCCTTTTCCTTACCAAAAAGGCCTCTTTTCCCAAAGACAATTACCTAAGACCTTTAATACTGCAGATATGCTGAAAGAGAAAAAAGCTTATAAAATAGATGAGAGCAGAACCAAATATCCTATTTCCCCATTCATTCACTGCAGACTGTGTGCTTTTAGAACCCTTCTTTCTTAGTAAAGGCCATCATTATCAAGATGCTCTATCCTTCACTGGAGACTCCTGACACAGATGGCAGATAGTCATTAGCAAATTCCCCTTGGGTATGTCAAGGGGAAATAAAAAAAAACCAAAAAAACCCCACAGTAAGGACCAATGAACATAATATATACAGTGGAAGGGGAAACTAGGTAGGAGAAATTCCGCTACAACCACCACAAAATCCACACAAACTTTGGACATTTTATTGAGATGACATTATTGTAATGTCCCGAAGTAGCAGTTACTTTGAACAATGAAAAGAGCAGAGTGAATAATGAACTCTGTTCATTATCATGAAAAGAACAATATCAATTTGCAATTTAATTAAAAGTATCACTATATGAGCTTTAGCTTTCAAACTAGAAACACATTTTTCTGTTCTAAAATGTGTATCTGCTACCTTGTTTATGCCACATGCAAACAAGAGAGTAAACTAACTAAAGTTTACATAATGCATCCTTTGTTTGAGTGGGGTTTAGGTGAGGTTAGTTAAGCTAAAGCCCAACTGGAATTGAATCCGGCAAGGGATGTCGAAGACAAGAAGAAGGGCTTCTGTAAATATATAGGTAACAAAAGCAAAATCTGGGAAACGTGGGCCCATTGCTCAATGAGATGGGGGACCTGGTTACACAGGACATGGAAAAGGCTGAGGTACTGAATGCCTTCTTTGCCTCAGTCTTTACTAGCAAGACCGGTCTTCAGGAATCCCAGGTCCCAGAGACCAGGGGAAAATCTGGAGCAAGGAAGTACAAAGTCCTGCACCTGGGGATGAAGAAGCCCATGCACCAATGGCCACCCAGCTGGAAAGCAGGACCGGAGGCAATGGGCACAAACTGAAAGACAGGAGGTGCCTTCTGAACAGCAGGAAACACTTGTTACTGTGAGAGTGACCGACCTCTGGGACAGGTTGTCCAGGGAGGCTGTGGAGTCTCCATCCTTGGGAGATATTCAAAAGCCACCTGGACATGGCCTTGGGCAACTGGCTCTGGGTGGCCCTGCCTGAGCAGAGGGGTTGGGCCAGATGACGTCCAGAGGTCCCTTCCAACCTCAATCATTCTGTGGTTCTGTTTCTTATTACTTGGCCCCATTATTTACATTAACTGGCCCATAAGTCTGTTCATGCAGAAGAGCTTGAGGCACCAGGGCCTACACAATCAAGAAGAGAAACAAGAAGAATGCTGGTACTGACTGTATTTAAATGTGTAAGGTAAATAAAAAACGCCACTCTCCCTTAGGCTGTTATACTGATAGCTTAATTACAATAAAATAAATCTCTAAACCACAATTACCAGTTTGTTGTAGAGACCCAAGTCCTCTGGACTGCGCTTTGTTAGTTAAGCCAGATGACTTCTCAGTCCTGTGCAGAAAGTTAGAAATTCATCCATTTAAGAAACAAACAAGAACTTGAACTGCAACAATACAGAGTATTTTCCAAATCATAAAATTCTTGTCATGTCTTCAGTATATTCTGGTGACAGCTATTTTGTTTTTAAAAATACTACTTTGCTTCCATATTTTTGATTATACCAATCATAGGTTGCACTTAATTTAAAAATGTAAGGCAGAAGAATAATATAGGTTCAATTACTGCAATTAGCGTAGAGCAGATTTTCTTTTCCTAAGTTCTGAAGTTCCTTTCACTGCTGCTTTAAAATTCTTTGTTAAAATTATGTATCCATATTAATCTGTACATTATAGCAAGCTTCAGCAAGTTGCTTCTCCCTTTTACTTAGTATGGTATATGCAATTAGAGGACTAGAAAGGGAGCTCAAAGGTCAAAGGTTGTTTACCTCTTTCGTTCACAAAGGACCAACTATGTATATTATTTATCTCCCATATACACATACATGTCCCTGTATCTTATAACTATCTAAGTTTGCATAGGCTGTACTCTGCCAAACTTTCAGTGTCAGAGAATCCAGAAACTTCCCAGACAAGTTACTACGATATTTCCCTATGCTTACTTTTGGAAAGCTTTCCCTGGTGTCTAACTAAATTATTCTTGCCACAACTTAAACAAAAGTCTTCCTTTTTAGAGCCATCATGAGATGTAAAAAGGAATGGCATAATCCAACACTTCGTACATATTTGAAGACGCATATCTATGCTACAATTTCTTTTTTAAAAAATATAAGAGAATCTTATTTCTTCCAAACTTTTCTCACAGGTCATATTTTCTAGACTTCTCATTACCTTATTGATCTCCCCTGGTTTCTGCCTCACTATTTTGTATCTTTATTTTACTGCCATACCCAAAACTCAACATAGAAGTACAGCTGAGGCATCACTGATGTTGAGTCAATTGGAAGGATTAAGTCATATAGTTTGCAGACTATAATCAAACAATACCATTTCTCTTTGACTCTTCCACAACAGAATGAGTTGGCTGACTTACTTTTATTTCTGATTCACTATGTCCTTGCAGATTCTTCTCTTAGGACTTTTGCTTAACCATACTCTGCTGTTCTCCATACTTCGTTTTTGTAGTTGATTGTTATTAAGTACTAAGTGTTGCTTACTGAATGACACCCCTCTTCTCCCTTGACTACTACTCCAGTTTCTCAAGGCTGCTTTGGATATAACCCTGTTTTCCAGTACACTTGTCCCTCCTAACTTTGTTTCCTGCAAATTTAAAACCAATGTTTTCTGTTCCGGGTCTCTCTGCTCCTGCCATGAATGAAAATATTGAATGGAACTCAACCTACGCAAAGCACGTGAACAATAAATGGCACAATCAGACATAAGATTCCATTATCTCTTCTTTGTTAATAGATGAGAATTAGAAATGGATTCTTCTTTGTGGCTTCTTATTTCCATCACAGCTAAGCATGCTGTAGATATTCTGCAAGTTATACAATCTTAAATCATTAGGCTGTCTTGTTTTTACTGTGGGAATCCTTGTAATCTTCTCCCTTAGTGTCTGCTTTCTGTTCATTCCCATACTCTAGAACACATCAGTGGCAAAAGTATGCATGCTTTATAGATGACTTGCATGTTAAATACCATAAAATTGAAAAGTTACTAATAATTATGAAGTATATTAAATACTAAAATGACATCAGTTACCCAGGAATAGGCTTTCTTTGAGAGATTCTACTAGGAGGTTGTGGGGGCAGTGGTGGTGGGGTTGGCTTAGTTTGTGGAGGAGCTGGTTGCTGTTTAGATTGCTGGTTCAAAGCTTCTATAATGCTGGCTGTCTTTGCCACTGGAGGCGGTGGTGCTGGAGAAAGCACATCTATAGAAGAAAGAAAGATAGTGAAATGGAATTAAATGTCTATTTACCATTTTGTTTCTTGGGTTCTCATCCACAGGTTTTCCTGTTACGGGATTTACCCCCATCCAAGAAAAATGCTTTACTACATGTAATCAATAACTTAAAACAGAAAGCAATCCTTCCATTGGAAGGAGGACCTCTTTGGAAAGAGGTTTACCTTTTGTTTCACCTAGTCAAAGTCAGAGACCTCACAAGTACTTCAATTCATTCAAGCATTAAAGTACAAGCAAAGAAAATTCTTACCAAAGTCACTCATATTCTTGAAAATAGTAGAGCAGAATATATTTAATAAAGTGCTAATATTGTTTGCTCAATCAAGGCCTTCCGTTTGTATTATATGGAAAAGCAACAGAGTGAATAATATCTGAGAAATTTTATTTAGAGGAATGACTTTTCTTAAAATCCTGTTACGATTAACATCTAACTAACTTCACATTAGGTTTAGCAATTAATTCAAATTTCTATTGAATTCTTGAAACCACCACAACAGCAGCTGGCAATGCATTAAGATATCTTTTTGCATTCCTACGGTCTGCAAGAATCAAGCACAATGTGGAGACGTAGCCCCAGGCCTATATGTTACACTCATCTTTACAACTAGTGAGAAATGCAGCATTGAAACTCTATATAAAAGTGAAGAGCTCTTTAGCTCTAGCAATAGATAGTATTTCCTGTTGACCCTGCGCTACACCATACAGTCCTCACTGCAACATCAGAGAAGACAGTTCATACAAAGTTACTGGATGGGAACGATAGGCCAAAGCTACAGTCACCCAAAGAGGAAGTATGAGTTGTGGAAATGGAAAAATAAGCCAACCGTGATTAGATACAGCAGAAGGGAAAACAGGGGAAAGTGGAAACATACTTGTAGATGTTACACGCAATGGCGGCACAGGGGGATGAATAGCTGGTGGATCTGATGAAGACCTCTGCCTGCTTATACTTTCCACTCCTAAAGAATTTGTCTTCCACATTGCATTAGATGAAGAAATTGTCTGAATACCACTGCCAAGAACTGAAGGCTGAACTAAAAAGAGAGGAAAATACTGTATTATTATTATTGCTTACCCTAAGCACAAAGTGTTAATATTCACACCCGTGCTTTTAAAAATGGTGCCGCTATACCGCTATATTCAGCAATAGGAACCACTGCCATCCTGCTGGAATGCCAGAGCAGAAATGAGAGTCTGGTGTAAAAATTACAGAGACGTTTCTGGGTGAAGTCTTACTAACACTTTACCTAAGTAAAATTTGTTTCCAGTCAGTACTTTAAAATATGTCAACACTTGAAAAAGCAGAAATATCTCAACAAGACGACAGAAGGCGAGTCTTGCTACCTTCTTTAATCCCTGACTGATAGCTGTAATCTTCTCAGGTACTGCACGAAAAGGACCTCACTCTCGCATGAGCATTAGTGGACATTGCTGACTCAAAAGTGAAACATCAGTTTTGACCTGGAATTGACTTAAAACTGTAATTCTGAATTTCACCCAAACGAGAAGGTATAATAACTAGTCATGAAACTGTTACAAAGTACCACTTCTTCCGGGCCTCCTAAATGCCTCCATTCTTAGGCTGAAGAGCTGCCTCCCCATTTCATAAAAACACACTACAGGTTTTCTTCATAAAGCCAATATTTTACACACATCATGCCACTTCTCCCTACTCAGCACATAAGCATCATACTAAGAAAAGATGAAACAGAGTAAGGTATGAATAAAAATTAGGTTGCAGGGAAAAGCATAAAAGGCTCAGAAGACTTGGAGAACAGCCTAAAGCTAAGAGGATAAAGGAGTAATAATACACCATAAGCGTAACATCAACAACACCAGCAATCAATGAGAAGCTAAGATCAATGATACTATTATAGCTTTTAACTAAGAATATAAAATAATAGGCTAATACATTGCTAGAGTAAAGAAAATGAGCTAATAATCTAAGTCAGGCAGCATGCTTTCTTGGCGTGAGTTGCGCTATGCTGGTGCCAAGAAGTCTGGGGTTGGGAATGAAATTAAAATGACACTCCTTGAAAAGTGTCATTTCATCAAGGGCAAACAGTGGGTAAAATAGTATGGTTGGCCATGATTGAAATAATATCAAAGGGTAAAACAGTCTTTTTAACTATCCAATTTTATTTAGAGATAGAATCTAACAGTTAAACAGACTATGCAAGCTCCTTGGGAGAACTTTCCTGTTTGATGGTGGAAACATTCCTTTCCATCAAGTAAAAAAAGTGTCTAGATATTAAGCTTAGACTTCATGCGAAAATGTTAGATGAAAGGAATCCCACCTTGGTTAAGTTTTATATGCTGCTAAACTTCCCCCAGTCTCATGCTACCCTTTTAAAGTAATCCAATACCATGCTGTTCTATTGTTCTCAGTTTTTCTGCTGCCAAAATAACACATTTTAATCCAACTTTTATGCTGCAGCCATTCCTGGGAGACCAATAACTGACTTTTCATATTACACAGATGTTCAATTTGCCATCTCAGACACAATCACTGGTGTATGGAGCCTTGCATTCTGACCTCTGCACAGCGCTCCCAAAGGCAGAAGCCACTCACGTATGCCTAGAACATTGCCCGCTTGTATCTCCTCTTACGGAGTCTGAATTACAGCACCATAGAAAATCATGGGTTTACACAGTCATTTTTCTTGAATTGAACTTTTCATAAATTTAGGATCCATGAAAGCTGCTGGATTAATAAAGGTATTAAAATAATGAAATGCACCGAATATGTACTGTACACAGATTTCTCTACACTTCTTTAATATGATCCAAACAGATTACGTATGAAGAGAACAACGAAGTTCACAGCATCAGCTTTAATGGCAGATTTTGCAAGCACACAACCCCTTCTGAACCAGGATGAGACGTGCATTTTACATTGATCGGCTGATCAGGGTATAACCAGTAACTGGCAGTTACATTTTCAGTCAGCTAGCAGTTCTCTAAAATCATCCAGTTCTCCACATCATGACACTTACACTTTTATTTCAACAACCCTGAAGCATAGATTTATTAAGAGAAGACTGTGCAAGGTTAAAATCTCTCATGTTCTGCATACACTCTCCATTCTCCCAGGTCTTAAACAATTTTCCACAGCAGTCAAATGCTATTGAAATTGTACGTTTAAATGGAACTCTGACGATGAGATCTTCAAGAAACAGAAGTATGAGAAGACGGAATATAACCAAAAAAAAAATAAATGCTGAACTAAATTGACTGCAGCCCTCCTTTTAATAAATTGTTTAACTCTACTGAGGTTACCTGGGCATTGTTTTCCCAAACACTATGGTGTACTTTCTGCAGGTATACTGAAAATCGAACTCAGAAGAGGTTGTGCAGATTCACTTCAAATATATAAAAAGAAGTCATCAATAAACTGTTCCAATACTTACCCCTGTAAAATAACTGTAAAAGAAAACCTAAAAATGTAATAATAAAAAAAATGTTATGATCCAATTCTTCTAACATACAATGATGTTTTCCAGTTTTAGTACCTTTGCCAATATTCCTCGGAGGTAGAGGAGGTGCACTACTTGTAACAGGTACTGCAGGCTGAATGGTAGGTGGACTGCCACTGAGTATTGCTCCATATGTTTCATTCTGTAATATACTTGGCATAAATCCTCTTTGCTTATCCTTAGCAATGTTCGCTGCATCTCTTGCCAAAGATGCTACATTAGGCTGAAGCTGGTTTGATCCAAGTTGATAGAAGCTGACAGGCCTGTCCTCTCTCCGATTGGGACTGGGTTGCTTAAACACAATAACAAAAGTACTCACTGATACCACATTAGTTGTACTCATTTTATTTATTGGTTGATAGAAAGTTATTAGTTTCTAGAATGAAAATATGGCTTCTAAAATGCATTTTTGTTGTTTTTAATACATAATGTAAAACCTACATTCCACCCTCTTCAAGACAAGGCAACTGTGCACATTAACAAAAAAAAAAAAGATTAAATGTGAATTGCATTTCAAAACAATTATAATTTTCTCATTTTCTCCTGTAGTATACTCCTGTAGAATAATACTGTATCCTTATATACACAGGACTATACTCCTATAGATAGTCGATATAGATATTCAGACTGGATCAAGTAAAGTTTCCCTGCATCAAAATACCAGGCAATATTTTCAAAAGTAAATAAACAACTGAAGATCCTAAGCCTCATCTGAAGTTCAGCAGCATTAGATCCCGAATAGATGATCACAATCTCAAAAACTAGGCACAACTGCATCTAAGCATTCTACCTGTAGCTCAGCCTACGACAAATTAGGAGCCAAAACTTCTCATGAACTCGTTTTAGCTCATCAATATTGCCGGACAAGTTCAGGAGATTATTTCAATTGGCAGTTGGGATGGAACATTGTTCATCCCATGCACATTATCAAGTGAGATCTAATTAATTGCCTTTGAGATTTACAGCAAGTCATCTGCTTGCTATGCACACTTAGCATTACTTTTCCTGTTTCAACAGCAAGCATAGTAATTATTGTTACCAATGATAATTAAAATAGCTGGAGTTATAAATTCATGTGGCTGGTACAGGAATGGGTTATAACAATCCAGAGCTCAGAGAGCATAAATATGCATTTAGAAATAGTGTTAGATGAACATGTTGCTGATGTACTGTCTGTATGAAATTAAAATAACCATTTATAATAATATCTTTTAGGCAGAATAAAGATTTACACCAACAGTATCACAAACAAGCAATCGATTTTCCTCTGAATACATTCAGTGCTTACTTTGGATTGATCATGTAGGGCCTTTAAACATGTTATAGCACAGCATTATAGTTCAAAGATCTATCAGAATGATGTACGTGACAGCCATACGCATTAATCCCTACCTTTACTTTGGCTTAGCAGCCTCACTCCTCACTGGCTGACACTCTCCATTCCCTGACCTCTCCACTGTCCTGGTTCTGGTATTTGTTTCAGCCCACACTTGCTTCTGCTTTCTAAACCAGCAGAAAATTCTTTTTTGTTTTGTTGATTTCCTTCGGCTGGGGCTGCACGGCTAGAAGGCGCGTCCCCTGGGTGGTGGATAGGGGATCCCTCTCTGGAGGGTGCACCGGATAAAATTGAAGAAGGTGCCGCGAACCAACGCAGCCTAAGGGAAGGCCACCCTGACAGAAAAACCACTGGCCCTCCAAGTCATGGGGGTTGGGCAGGAGGCCAACTACCTCCTCCCGGAAAAAAAAATAAAAAGTTGCAGAAACGACGAGCATCAGAAATGGCGGGGATGGAGAAAATCGGTAACGAAGTGAGGAGGAGGAGATGGAACTGGATCGGTCGTGTCCTGAGGGGGAAACCGACGGAAGACTGCGCTGTGGCCCTTGACTTCAGAGCACGCAGCCGCGGACCGATCGAAGTGGAAGAACGATGTTCGCGCCTTGTGTGCCTCCTGGCACTGAGAGAATTCAGATTCAGATTTGTTGATTTAGCTTTTCACTGGTTCACCAAACTGAAACAGCTCAATACAGGGACAAATGTGTGCCAGTATGGAGGCACAGTATGGAGGTAGGACCAGGCAGCTGGGGTGTGGAACAGCAGCAGAAACTAGTTGGATTGTCTTAGCCTTCTTTCAGGTTAGACTCTCTCTTATACGAAAAATTCTGGACTAAAAGAACTTCAATATCAGACATGACCTTTTCTGACAAAGATTAGAAAATCTATTCAATTGCTTTACCAGAGAGAGAGACAAGCCCAATAGCGTGACATCTATAAACAGAATGCTGATGTGATCCTAAGCAACAGCAGTATTCACCAGTGCGTTCAATGTAGTCATAGACACTAGCCTGTGATTAATAGTCCTTAATCTCCTTTCAAAAGTCCCTGTCGTATAAGCCTATTAATAGTGGGCAGTGAAGTAGCAGTTTCATTACTTTAGCCTCATTGCTGAGTAGCAGATGATAACTTCCTATATGAGACGGAGCTCAGGGACTAGCCAAAAAGAGAACGCTCAACTGCAGAAGGCAACTGGCAACGATGAAGGAAGCGAGGGAAAAAACAGATGAAAAATACAAATTTAGAGTGTCCCAGAAAGGGATTTGCTAGATATCTAGCTGTAAAGTACCCAAGAGGTTTTACAGCTTGTAAAAAATTAAATTTCTAAAACATAACAGAAAGTTTCAAGCTGCTTTATCACAAAGGTCATAATTACTGCTGTTACTATCTGGATGGTGATAAAATATATAGGAATACATAAATTAGTCTCCAAAACATTAAACCAATTCAATGGTCTGATGGTCTAGCATTTTTAAAGACATTCTGTGAAGGCAAAGAAAATGAACCTATGACAGTCACGTTTTAATATTTCTGAAAACAAAGAAAAACCCAACACACAAGATTTGGTTTTACATTACTAATGAAGTATTAGCAATTCATGCCCTAGCTGAGATGGGGGACTTTGCAGGAGAAACATTAAAATGCTAGAACTTGTAGAAAGAAAAAAGTCAAATTTCATTATCCAGAGGAGAAAGGGTTTTTTGTTAGCTACTTTCAAGAGAAAAAAAAGGTTGTGCTAACATCTGAAGATTAACTAATATAAAGCCTATTGCGTATTTCTTTTATTTTATAAAGGAAGCAGAAAAGGCATAAGCAGTTATAACACCACACACACAAAAAGAACAAAAACGTGTTCAATACTTATATGGAATACTTCAGATTATGAAAGTTTCAATGTCATTAGTATTTAGGAGCCTATACATCATTTCAAATTACTTCGCCCCTAGAAATCCAAGCCATTTTCAAGTGTTGTTCAGGTATCAAAACATGGTAATTTGCTTCCTGTCTGTATGTTCAGGTGCTTAAATACTTTTTGAAGTTCGTCCCCAAATTGGGAAATTAAATTTTGAAAATGCAATGAAGTTCCTATGCTACTGGAATACTTTGTAATACTTGTAATATGACCATCCTTGGAGATATTCAAAAGCCATCTGGACATGGTCCTGGGCAACTGGCTCTAGGTGACCCTGCTTTAGCAGGGGATTAGACCAGATGACCTGCGGAGGTCCCTTCCAACCCCAACTATTCTGTGATTCTGGACCCGATAGCACCACAATACCACCAGAAATTTCAGGTATGAAAAGGGAGAAAACCAAAAATATTTTTACATGAAGATTCAGAATTAAGACCCTACTCTGCTATTAATGGACATAGCTTATTTAATGGACAAGTTTAGTTCCACTGAAGACACGCCAAGGCACAAACTGTTCCAAAATTAAAGCCATCAACTGGAGCTGTTTCACAAATGTGAGGAGATACTATAAGGTGCCTCTCTTTGTAAAGGCAATTTTCCTAGCTCATGTTAGTTCTGCTTCACCATCAACAGATCTAAATATTCTTGATGTATTGAAACAAATTATTGACTCCATTAAGAGAAAGATACCACATCTGGCTAATCGTAATTTGATCATCACCACACAGTCATATGTTTTATACCTTATATTAAAGAGAAAAAGAAAACCAACTATAATTTAAGGAACTAAAGTTTAAGGTACTACATTTTAATATAGCACTTTATTTCACAATGTCTTCATACTTATAGTAAAAAGTAGTATTATTGAAATCATTATGAACATTGTGCTTACACAGATATGTGTACAGAAATATAATAATGTACTGATACAAACCTGCAGCTTTTCATCCACATCATCATCACTTTCATCCAGATCTTCATGGAGTAACCGCCATTCATATTCTACATGAACGTGAGAATTAAATCTTCCGGACAGTGCTTGAGTAAGCTAAGGAAAAAAAAGATGACTGTTGACACCTATGTTAAGTGCAGTACTTACTTTAAAACAACATATTTAAAACCAAACAAAAACCACATACAGAAGAAACCTTGGCTTCCAAGTACAGATATTACTTTTATTTTAAAAACAGATTTCAGTAATCTGGAAAGTTACTGCACTGGGGTAAGTTTAAAGAATTAAGCCCTGTGACCAAACACAACACAAATAAATCAAAAGCAACTAGGCTTTTCATTAACCATTGTAGGTCCGTTCTCCATTTTCTGACAATAAGCACCACATCCTATTTGCTTTGATTTAGAAACAGCAAGTCAAAGAAGCCTCGACCCCACTAATCCATTTTTCTTGCTTACTAAAAGTAGTGATGGTAGCCAACTTCTCTTCACAGAATCACAGAATGGTTTGGATTGCAATGGACATTTAAAGACCATCTAGTCCACCCCCCCGCCATGGGCAGGGACATCCTTCACTAGATCAGGTTGCTCAAAGTCCCATCCAACCTGACACTGAGCACTTCCAATGATGGGGCATCCACAGCTTCCCTGGGCAACAAGAGCATGGCCTTTATCCATGGCCTTCACCCATAAAAAGTACTTCAGTGATTAGATTTCAACGGGGTGTCAGACACTTGTGGATCTGGGACTAATAGATCAAACAGAATCATGCCCTGTCCCCAAGAAGTTTAGCATTTCCAAGTAATCTAAAAAGAAATATAATTTTCTTCCTAAAAGCATATAACTTGATATAAGCATATAGCTATTTCTAAGCATACAACTATTCCGTCTGGAATTTATTTGTTGTATATTCAACTGTAAACTGTTAAATATTCAGACATGATTCTGCTTACAAATGCACAAACACATAGAAAGATGCAGCACTTACCAGCTCTTCACAGTGAGTATGTTTTAAGCGTTTAGCTATATCAAGCGGCGTCTCTCCTGATTCATTAGCTATATTACAGCAAGAAAAGAAAGTTATGATGATAGGCGTCACTATTAACATGTCCATTACTAAAGATAAAGACAAACCTGCAGGAACATAGCGAAGTACTAGACCAACACACTCTAAAATTAATCTCTTTCCTTCATATGTAGCTCCACCTCTGAACACGACAAGCAGTAGCAACTCAACACACCATATATATCGAATGAAAGCCATGAAATGGCAGTATAAAACTCAGCAATAAGGTATCAGTTGAAAATCTTGGTACTTATCTAAATTTGTTTAAAAAGCAAGTGTAATGTATAAGTCAATTTTAAACTTGAAATAAACAGTGAATTTTGTTTTTTTAATAATGAAGATTATATTCACAGAATTATGATAAACAATTGGGGGGAAAATGCACTTATTCCACCTTCACTGTTTCTTATCTGAAGCAGTGACAAATATGAAATTGAAGTACACATTACCCTTTTACCTATTTCAATAGAAGCCTTCCCTCTCAGCAGCAGTTTGAGGCACTCAACGTTGTCCGTCAGACAGCAGTAATGCAGGGCTGTGCTACCTTTACATGTTTGCTTATCTAGATTGCCACTATTGGAGCACAAGAAAGAAGAAGAAAGCTGATTAAACTTAGTTTCCTACCCTATATTAACAAACCTCTCTCATGACAAGATTTTCAAAGAATAAAATTAAATTTCCAAATACTAGAATTAGTTTTAGTATTTGTATTCATTACGTATTTATATTACTTGACATAAAAGCAGTACCAATAACATTTTAATAGCTTTCCATACACTTACCTGTTCTGCACTAAAAAGTCAACTATGTGAAGGGATGTTCGATCAACTGACCTAACAGCAAGGTGAAGCGCTGTTTCATCTTGCTCCTAAGAATAAAATAAAAGAACAGATTTATTTCTTCTGATCTACAGAGAAGCAGAAATTTTATCAAGACATGAATTAGATCAATTAAAACATTTAATTTCAAAATATTCAGACATGCTACCATCAAAACTTCTCTTGTGAAGACTTTTATTGCTTCCCTTTTTTTCCTTTAAAGTAAACAAATAAATTGGTTGAAAACAAATAGATTCTTGAATGATTTAATGTTTAATGTGTTAATACATTTAAAATGTGATAATATTTTGGAAACAATTTTAGATTAAACTATTTAATAACCTCTTTTGTTATTGTTAAATTACACCATCAAAAGGACAAGTGTTCAGAACAGTGTTTCAAATCTTATTTTCAAATAAGAAAATAGTCCTTTTTAATTAATGAAAGCATATTGCATTCAACAATTTGTCTAATAAAATTTACAACACTTACATGACCATTGGCCAGTGGAATTTTTTCTGTGAGATCCACACCGTCAGCATAGACTTGGACTAGTCCAAGAATGTCTCTTGATTTCACTGCTTCACAAAGAGCATGTAATTTAGCTGCATTGTCAGCATGCTTTTTCCTTGCATATTTTCTCTCAATATACTTGGCAGTAATATAATCTTTTCTTGCATTCCTGAAATTGAATATAATTTACTTCTATAGCTTTTAGCAGAAGATACACATTAGAATTTCCATAAATACATGCAAGTAATTTGAAATAAAATCTGGGAAAGACTATTTCTCATTCATTATGATAATTTTTCTTTTTAAATATGCATGCGAGACATGCAGTCTTGTATTTCCAGTATGAAATGTAGCTGCAGAAGATGAATCAAATATCCAATATGAAGACAAACCATGAATTTTCCTCTCTGAACTCTGGTGTGAAGTTGAGATCAAGATTACCCAGCTCAATGTACTGAAGATACATCAAAGCTTCATAATGCTGGTTTGCCAGCAGCAGCCTGGCAGGTTTATGTTTACCTGACTTGTACTCCTACACATGCTGAAAAGGGATGGAAGTCATGGGACAGAAAAATCTGTCTTACACCTCTGCACAGACTATCCAGGCCTTGGATTTGCATTCACAGCAGTGAGTATGTTCTGTAAAGCAACTCTTCACCACAACCGTAACAGTGAGTTTTTAGTTTCGCCTCTAAACTGAGGTGAAAACTTAGTACACTTGAATAAGCACATCAGTTATCACTTTTGCTGTTGATACCCGACTAACAAATCACTACTCCTCTTCCCATCACAATAAGACAGGTGCTTGCGTGTCTCCCAAAGGCATAACTCCTTACCAGCTCTTGGGATGTACACAACGTTTCACTGAAGACGTTTAGCAAAGCCGTACTTTATCACCTAGATACTATATAATGGGCAAAAAGAAAAAAATCCAAATAATAATAAATTGAATCAATGGGTAGCTCTTGTTCCTAAAGCATATGACAGTATTCCTTCATAGTTTTTAAAAAAAGTGTTTGTCTTCAGGTTCTCATTTCATTAAAAAAACCCAAATTTGATATGTAGATGTATCAAATGAAATGATTTTTTTAAAATATCATTTTTAGAAGTCTTCTTATGCTATTGATTTAGCATTCAGTAAAATTATTAGTAATTTAAATTAGTAATATTAATATTCTGTATTATTACTGAAAGTGGAGGTCAAAAATAATTTAAACTGCATGGTTTAACATTGATTCTGTCAGAATGGTGAAAGTCCAGATAATGTAAAATCAGCTTCATTCAAAGCCAATTCTTCTGGGTTTGTTTCTGTATCATTTACTAGCTCTTTTACGATGGAGTAGTATCCAGCCAAGTAGGCAGCTGTCCTTGTTGTGTCTCTGCCATCGCAGTTCAGTGCTTTCGAGGAATTCAATTGAATGTTCTGTCTTTATTCCACAGTTACGGACTTAAGTCCTAGGTATAGTTTCTAAACACTAGGTGTTCAGTATCTTTCAGGTAAAATGCGTACCTTATTCCAAATTCTATTTTGTGTTTAAATAGCACAAAATTAACAGCTTTGTTTTTAACCTCTACCCTTGTGTGTCTTTAAAATTCCCAACAAGTCATGTTTAATTTGTTTCTGTCCCACACAATCATGATTCAGAGAGTTGGCAAAATAATGCTTATTATTAGGGAAGGTACAATCAGATAAAGTTCAATAAAACAGACAGGCAAAGCATCAGAAAAAACATTTACTCCTTGGCTATAAGGCTATATATAAGACATCATATATCTTCCATGGCCTGCTGGTGCAAGCCATAATGGCACAACCCATTAGCAATATTAAATGCTTGCCTTTTTCAGAAGTAGTGCCTCTTTACTTACATATCGCTGCTTGGATTAGGTTTGACCATCTCATCAACTGGCAGACAGAATTCCATAATCTCATTAAACCCAGCATTCCCAATATTCTTTGCAAGCTGTCAAAAAAAAAAATCCACAGGTCACTTAAACATGTTCAGGCCACGCACATACTAGTGGGAGGACAAGGGAAAAAGGGAGTTGGGACTTCTTGCTTCTGATTCCTAGTTCTGCTACTATGTCAGTGATCATGAACAGATCAGGCAGATTTTGGATGTCAGTCTTCAGCTGCAATTTAATACACAAACAAGTAACTGCAGAATAATCCATCAAGACACCAGTTCATACAATAAATGCAAAATACTTCATGCTGGGTATGAACACACAGATGAACTGTCACAGAGGAGCTGATATGTGGTAACGTCTTTGTGTAGCAAAGCTGAATAAGTTTTCTTCCTTTGAGGATTAAAGTTCTCTTCTAAAATAATGCTAAATAATTAATGGGATAAGCATTTGTGAAGTCCTTCAATTTTTAATCTGAGGCACATTTATATGTCAAACAGCTGTGTTCTTTCAAAAAGCAACCAAGAGTAAAAAGACTTGGAAACACCAAAAATACGAAGCCTCTACTAATTTGAATTCTAAGATCAGGCAAAGTTTACAGTAAGACACTATGTTCCAGGAAGTTCCCTTAAACTTGAAGAATTAAGCTTTCTTAAATTATGTTTATCCAGAGGCAACTTTCAAGATTGGCAAAACACATTGTTGAAGTGAAAAAAATATACTTCTGTTGGAAGTATTTTACAGTACTATTTTTAAGTTAATAAAAGCAATTTGATTACCAAAAGTTCCGATGTTCCCAGCACATCTAATGTAAGTGATTGCATTCTGGAATAGTGAACACCAAGTTCTCTATGGATTCCTGAGCATTCAATGCAAGTTAGAATTCCCAAATTTGTTGAAAGCCAGGTAGGATCTGAAACAGAAAGCACCCACAGAATTAAAATTTATTCAGGTAATTATTTTATTCTAGAAAACACAGTATACAGAAATGACACTCTGTAAAATAAGACTCCTGTATGTGAATTATCAGGTTTTTTAATTTATGTCTTTACATTTACTCTACTGGGAAACACAAACCAGGATTTTTTTAATGGCGAAAGAAGTGAAGATGCAATTTTTTTTTTTTTTTATAAAGGACATCGCCCTCCGAGGGAGCTGCTCAAACAGTCCAGTTTGTCATTCTCCACATGGCTTTCAGGAACTGCATTTTTCCACCACCAATATAATGGTGTCACGTTCTTGACTAGGGGGTATAGGTGCAGTTCAAATTGAAATAACAATGCCTACAGTTTGTTTTTTTTTTTATTATTTCAAGTATAGACTTCAGGCTAAGTGAAGCAGCAGTGATTCTGAAGTATACATACAGCACTACACTACAATGGATTCTCACTCAACTTTTTCAAAGATACTAAGGCTCATCCCTCTCCTTCGTTACCCTTGCTTGTCTTTTCTCCTGGTATTTTGCATTCTTGCTATAATATTCCCGCATCTTCCAGACAAATAATTAAATTTCTGAAGATTTAGACAGCTTAGAAATTAATTTATTTGATAGAGGTTTGGTAGCAGCTATTTAGAATCTTCTTCCTTAAAGACAGCAAGATTGACTCTTCCCATAATTTTACACAGTATCTATTGCTGGAAGTTACTATTGATTTATAAAGTGCATACAGCTTCAGATCTGATGTTTTCAGCTACAGTTTCAGATTAAAAAAACCTAAGTCCTGCAGTGCCTCTGTAACATGAAAGAACACAAGAAACAGCAGGATTTAAAAAATAATTTGAAGAGGATTAAAGTAGAAAATCATTGATCAACAAAACCAATGCTGCAAACCATAGTCAGCAGGTGCATTCTTTTCCAAATGAGCACAGTCTTAAGACATAATCCCTGGCTCACTCTCAAAGTAAAACATAAAAAGTTTGTTTGTTTGTTTGTTTGTTTGTTTAAAAAAAAAAAAAAAAAAAAAAAAAAGCTGTATTAGAAAAGTGCTTGAAGTATCTTACTGCTGTCCAGTTTTACCTAAACCTTATGTAAAATACAGGCTAATAAAATAAGTTCAAATGATTTACATAAGCAAAAGTTACAATTAGCAAAATACATGGGAGAAAAATAAGCTTCTTTGGAACTTTTCTCCCCACTGACAATATGCATATAGCAAATCAATCTTTCTAAAGTAGTGCAATTAAATTGTTAGCATATTCTACTATGTGTATAACCTTTGTGAGATAAGGAGTAAAAGTGAAAGCATAAAACATCAGCTTAAATACTCTCATGAGACACAGAATTTTTACCAATTAGAAATATGCTTAATTGAGTCACCTTGTGCTCCACAGTCACAACACACATCATTTCCAGTCATCCTCTGGACTTCAGATATAATTTCTTTTGTCAGTTCCTGGACAATATTATTTTCTCCTGTGTTATCATCTCCTTTGAATGCATTATTTAAAGCTTCCTCTTTGCTGTTTTGTAGAACAGATGTCCATCTAAAATGGCAGCAATATTTTGCTATTAAATGTTTCGGCACTTCTAAAGTTCAAGGTAATGTCTCTGTATAACACCAGTATCAGAAATAAAATTAGCAAAGTAACTCACATTTGACATTCCTGTTCATCCTCTGCTTGAAAGTGGTACGTCCTGTCGTCTGCATAATAAATAATTCACATACTGATTTAAAAAAATGATTGAAAAACTGATTTTGCAGAAATCTCTCATAAAAATCTAAAATTAATTGATGTATGACTCCTGAGGTCTCTAGTGTCATCACTGGAGTGTTGAGGGCAAAAAGTCTATTTAGCAAGTTTCACTCATGCAAACTACAGTTCATCTATGTTTATACCTATGTTTACACAAGGTGGTTTGTTGCTCTTCAAACAGAAACTGTTTTCTTCAGTGCTGTGCTTCTATCACAGAAGCAGCAGGAGAGCACAATAATTTTTCCATGTTCTAGACATAACCTCAGTAATCACAAGTCTAAAGTTCTGCTGAGGGTGGTGGTGTGTGTCACTAAAATATGGACCCATATTTGAGTTTATCTGTGTATATAAGAAAGATTTAAAGTTTCCAAATGAGCCCTTAAAACCACAGTAATCAAAACTGACAAAACAAATTTGACAGACACAAAGGCCAAACTACAATCAGGATAAGCCCCAAGCTGTTTCAATTAAATCAAGCTAAAAATTTTCAGTTTATTACTACTTTTGTAATTCTAAGCATTGTTATCATAGTGTACTACCAAAGAAAAAAACATAATACATCTTAAGTCTATGAAACAAATGAGATATGATAGAGTTTGGTGATTGAGCTGGAGTTAAAATTAGTATAGTTGAGGAGAAGAACAGAGGTAAAGCTACTGGCAAAAAGATATTCTAGGTTGAAAATTCCTAAAGTTTGAAAAATATTGAGGCAAAAGGTAGTAAAAGATAGTTTCAAACATGGACAATGTTAAGAGAGTGAGGATACATCAAAGGACAGAAAGGAAAGTGCTAGATAAAGAATAACTGATTTTATCTTGCCATGATACAGCAATTTGGAGTTTTTGAAAAACAAGGAATGTTTTTAAACTCTATAGTAAAACAAAATGAAAAAGTGATCTGGAGAAGGCTAAGAAGCCAGTTACGCCTTGTCATATGTATGATGGGACAAATGATAATGCTGTGATAAGTTGATACTGGACAAAATGTGACATGGTAATCAACAAAGAAAGAAAGTGCAAAAGTAAACAGGGAAGACCACTTGCTTCTGCAGAAATGGAAAAGCTGTATATTGCATACATGAGTACTAGTCTATTAATGTAAGTAACATATCTTACATTTACAAATAGAAAAGAACTTTATACTCCGACAAAGGAACAAATGAGGAATAGATTTACATTCTTCTCCCCAAATAATTTGAGATATATATTTTAGTATTTTAGTAATGTATTTTTACTGAGCCCATAAATAGAATACTAAAATGTCCCAGTGATAAAACAAAGGAAACATTCTACTATACAATCTTGTATCATTCCATTCAGTTCCCAAAATTATTCCGTTTTGGTATTTTTAATATGTAGACTCTTTATCTCACCTTTATGTCTATTATGAGATAACAAAACTAAAAAAAGTTTTCAGTATTTTATTCACAGTTACATAGCAACCACTTAAATTTTATGAAGTTTTGTCATGTTTCAAAAGCTGCATCTGATCTTGTACAAAAGCCATAACTTTCCAAGATGATCACCTATGACATTTTCAATATAAAGAGTGATATCACAGTAAAAATATTGTTACTCTATTGTAAGGCAGCACAAAATTATATAGAATGAAGGAGTAAAGATAGCTTTAAAAACAAGTGGCTTTCCAAAGAAACAGCTATAGTTAGTTGCATTATGCTAAAATAAGTTAAATGGTAAATTGTCCTGGGAAGGGCATTTTATAAAGGGACGCATTCTACAATTGCAAAAATGTTTAAGTGAATTATTGACACATCTACAGAAATAATGCAAAACCCTTTGATATTAGCTGCAAGTAAAAAGACCTAAACAACAAACCTACGTGATATGAGGTCAAAACATTTTTTCTCCTCTGGGTTTGTTTTCACTTGGCAGGTTAATAGATTGAGCTTTGCTGGAGGTCGGTTAGCCTATTTGAAGATAAAGCATACACATTTTAGTATATTGATACTGACTGAGCCCGGCAGTCCAAAAACATAGGATAACATCCCACTGGCAAAAAAGACTTGACAAACAGCTGTTACTTTAATTTTTAATAGACCCAGATTTTGATTTATGTTTTCTTCTCCATAATGGTTTGTAAATTTGTACATTTTCTTATATTTCGCTATTTTGTTCACTGATAACTGCATAGACCCTAGAATTTTGAAAGGGGAGAGGGGTAAAATCACTTTAATTATCAGTACTCTGACCACCTTACCATTAACACTTATCTGAAGGAATCAGGTATGACAGAGACAGATTAATTTTACCTAAGTTTAATCCTCTAACATTTAGAAATTTAGTTTAAAAAAGTTAGTTATCTAGGTTTTCAATAATCGAATACTTTGAAGAATAATAATGATTAAGAAGTTTGCACAGAGAAGTATTGCAACAAACATGCAAAACTAAACTGAGATAGTTCATTACCAAAAAATGTAGTGAAATAAAATATATTGTATAATGAATATTCTCTAATATAAAGTGGCAATGTTTTACAAAAAGCAAAATGCACACACAAACTTCATTTTGAAAAAGTCTCATAAAGGCTACAAAGACTTTTCAAATAGCACCTCTGCGCTAATCTCTTCATTCCCTTAACCCACCTGTCCTACAGACCTGGGGTAGGAGGTAGTAAGATGTTATGTTCGCAACCTTGACTTAAGGAATGGTTTGCACTTGCTACAATGGATAACTAGTTTCACTCTTCTTCTAGAATAATTAAATCAGAATGCAGATTTAACTAGAGAGGCTCTGCTCTAGACAATATAATCCGAAAAATAATAATTTAGATCATTAGGAAAGTGCTATTATAAAGATAGCAATATACATAAACACATTACCATACTTATTGTTGCATTCTAACAATTTTAATCTATCAAGTTGCTAAAACAAGATTTCATCATCTAAGCAAGAACTATTATGAAATGAAGCTGAACTACCACATAATGTAATTAACTTGCAATGAATCATAAGAAATGTACATCTTCTCAATCTCTTCTAAATTTATTGATGAAAACATTTCATTCAAAAAAGAAGGGAGAACAAGTCTGAAGAGTACAGATTTCCTTGAAACAATCTGATAAAATGATGCAGCTGGCCAAAAAAGAACAACATCATTATGTCTGAAGACCAGTAAAAAATTAAAACCATGGAGAAACATAAGAAGGGAAACAATTACGTATTTTTTTCCTGTTAAAAAAAAAAAAAAAGAAAAAAAAAAGAAAAAATAATCACAGTGTCCTTGAAAAACAGCATGCTCATGCTTTGCCCAACATAAGCAACAGCCATAACAAAGCCATGCATGCTTTGAAACAACAAACCTGCAGGTCACTTGTTGGGCAATGTAAAACAAATTGTACCCAAGAGAGGTTTTAGAGGCAGCAAGATGACAATTAATTGACAACCACATTGTATTCTCTGCCTAGTAAATAGCTTTTCAAATTCCAGACATACCTTTTAGTAGTAAAAGTGCATACAGTTTTCATTATTTTAGCCTATCAACAACAAGAGTTCTTTGTAACTAGAAGCATATGAGAAAACATGTTGAAAATGCCAGCTTGGGCCCATTTTCTTGGTTATATTTAAATATATTTAATATCCGTAGCACTAAAGTTTCCAGTGTTTACATTTTTAATGTAACTGTTTGTCCAAGAAGCGTGCAGAAGCTGCCTATAATGAAAATACAAAATAAAGCAAAAAAAAAAAAAAAATCAAAATATAAGTATTTGGTAAACAAGCCACTGGGCAACTCATAGATACCTTTCTCACAGGGTCTACGAGAATGTAAAAATGCAAGTAAATTCAGGTTAAGAAAGAATCCACTTGCCTCGGGACTTTGGATCTGAAGTGCATTCAAGGATCTAACTAGTTTTCTATAACTTATGAAATATGAAGTTGTAAATGGATCTAAAATCACTAAAATGCTTCAGAGAGGTCTGAAGGACCAATATACACAGAACTCATCTCTCTGGATAGGAGAATGAAGCATAAGAACTCCGTATCAGGATCTGAGAACCCAAAGACATGGCTGCAACAACCTAAAACACATCCTGGGCCCATGTGCTGATCTTGGAATCCAAACGTATTCCAAAGCTTTTGACTGAGGATCTCCTAACCAGAAGTCAGGATTGACAAGGGTATTAAAAAACCCTGACATCTTCGCATGCGGCTGATACCACCACATTCATGCTTTTATCCTGTGGCCGAATATCAGCCCCTCCCCACCTGCCTCCCCGACCGGTGCCCGTTACCTGGTGGACAACACGCTTCCTTCACCCAGCAGATGCTGCCTGGGGAGAACTTAGAGCCTCAAGACAAAGGGAGGCAAGGCTATATAAATTCCTTAGCCACACTAGGCTGTAGGTTGAACCAGACCTTTGGCAAGATTAGGAGACACTAGAAGTAGAAAATGGTAACAAACGCGTAACTGCTATTACACTATTTGTTTGAAACCCCTGGGTTTCATTTTCCTGCTTGAGTCTCCGATTAGACAATTAAATTTCAGACTACTAGGGAATTTTTGGACAACCATCCAACACCCTGAAAAGATGTGCTGCCACCTCTCATGCCGTACATGCAGACTTCATCATCAACTTGTGTTCCTTCCTGGAGAAATTTTAACCCTCCATCTGCCAAAACTGACTTCTTGTACGTTCTGGCAACAAACAGTAAGCATAGGAATCAAAAGGTTAGGCCTCTAAGACAATACCGAGGAGTGCCAAGATACAGAGCTGATTTTTACAAAAGGCACGAGCAAATGTGTCCACTTACTTAACAGACTGGCTGGTTGATTTCATCGTGCATTTTTTTTTTATATCACAGTGATTTATTTAAGAATCAAAAGATTAAATCTGAATCTTTTGCCTTCAGATTGCCCTGTCAATCATAACAGTAGATTTAAGTTTCCAGCAGTAAAAAGAACAACCAAAGAAGATTCCCTGAGAATGAGTCTCTCTCATATTCCTTTTTTGCAGACAACCAGCAAATTCCGTTGAAGTTCTTTAAACACAAATCAACTTTGAGGAATCTCAGGTTCCTCAAATGTGAGTTTTTCCCTTGGGACTTCTTGATCTGGAAACCACTTAGGAATTCTTATTTACATGGTTCAATCTGCTTCTATTGTTTTTTCATCCACGTACATTAAATTGCAGTCAGGTAGATGTCAGAAAATTTCCAACTGCTAATAATTACACAAAGGAGCGGTGTCTGTTTTTCCATCAACCGTTACCTTGCACGTTGCTCTACGAATGCTAATTTCTTCGAAGCCGTTCATTGTCTAAAAGTGTAACTTCTGCACATATGCCAATGCAGACACATGTATTCAGCATTACAGCTGGGTGACTGACAGAGAACCAACCATATTCTCCCCATCCATATCAGGAGAGCACTTGGCAGGCGAGTTTAAGTCAGAATACAGCACCTGCAACTGCCTGAAGGTAGCTGTTCTAGAAACTAACTAAAAAGATAGTCCCTCATAAAGAGAGGCTACATGACCAAAGAACAGAAATCCATGAGGAATACTTAGCCTTTAAAGGAAAAGCATTTACAAATTTGTATTTGATAAAGCAAACAAAACTGACAACTGAATTTCTGAGAGATGGTTCATTTTGATGAACAGCTGGGAAGAGAGAATGACACATCATATTTTAGAGACCAGGAGATATCAACCCTGAGAAAGCCTGGAAATCAATGCTGTTGCTTCAGAAGTCTCAGAAGACATTCAGAGCAGCCCAGAAAATTCTTAACAAACAGAAATCGCTTCTACCCATTTCAATGTCTATGAAACAAGCATTAATTTCTTACACAAAACTGACATCAATACATAAGGGGAAAGCGAGCAAAAAAGTAAAAATACTTTTTACGAGGGTATTTTAAAACAAGAAGGTACTCTTTTAATTTTGTGATGCAAAAAGATCCAAGCCAAACCTGTGAAACCAACTCCACTGATTTCAGTGGGAACTTACTGCTTCTAAAAATGTTAGACCATCTGGTAGACAGCTTATAAAAAGAGAACAACAACAGTATCTTCAAAGACTCAGTAACTGTACTTGCATGTGAAAGTTTTAAAATTCTGCTCCACAAGTGGATTTTGTAGCCTCTGCCAGCTCTGAGCTGCCCTAGCTACACTCCTACTGGTACCACTACAGCATGTCCATCCAACAAAGATGCACTCATATGCACTCAAATGAGAACAGGGATAAACTGGCGGACAATTCCAAAGCCATAGTAACGACTCTACTTTGCAGGCCTGGTTTTGCACTCCTCCTTAACTCCTGGTTGTCAATTCAGAAGGCAACAGCTTGTGGTTAGATGCACAAATGAGAGATTGATTCATTTTGCTGCCAGGGTCAACCTGTAGTCATAGCAACAGGCATAACAGGATGAAGAACAGAATGGTTCATAACGGGATCAAGAAACAGGACTGCCTATTAGACCAAGAATGGGAAATAGTGTCACTGAGTTGATTTTTGCCTTAAGAAAGTTTCTTAAAAGTTTTCAGAAAGCAATATAAAAAGAGAAAAGTTATGGGAAAGCAAAACCAGCTGAATTCAAAGCCAAGTGTAAAAGGTCCAAAACATGAAGGTATAAAGTTTTAAATCTTTAAGTATTAATATTTAAAGTTTGTTAATGTGTTTCAAATATTGGTAGCAAAGAAAGAGGGACTTCTAACTCTCTATCTCTTGTCATTCTTGTAGAAGTTGCCTTCAGAGTTGATTTTCCCCAACAACTACTCCCCAGGAAAGCTACCTTCATAACAGATTACCACACAGCAGCAAATCTGGGGGAGAGAATAGATTCAGCATTCTCTCAGTTTGTCTCATAAATATAAAAAGTTTTTAAACCCATATCTAAAAGATGGCTTAACGCTCAACCATATCTTTCAAAAAAAATGAAGTTGTAATTTGTATTTTTAGTCTGGTAAAATATGAACAGTTTACATGAACTAAATGAGCCATTAAAAAAGTCATTTTTTTCCATTAACAGTCACGAGCATTAAAACAGTTGTATTTTTAGATACTGTGTATATCTTGATATATTTCTGAAAGACTGCCTTAAAAAAAAAATGTATCCATCATATTCCAAACACTGCATCAGGAATCTAGCTAATTCCAAATTATAAATATAGACCAGCATAGCTTGCCTTTTTGTATTAGCAACCATGTACATAAAATACTGTAAACAAATACTTACTGTACCATGGGAAATTGTAAGAAAACCATTTTTAACTGAGCACTTCCTTTTCTGCCACACTTTTCTGATTCTGGTTTAAAGAGGAAGGAAAAAAAAAAAAAGTGACTCAGTTTTTAAAATATTTAATATTACATTGCCTCAGCTCTTAGGACCCAATTTTTCTTCAGTAGAATCCGGCAGTACTTACCCATCACTTTTCTTGTACAGACTACCATTTCGTTCAGTGCCATGTTCCTTGTTTCCCTGAGGCTGATGTAAACTGTAAGCTGTACTCTGACGAATCTGAGAATCCTGAAATATACAGAAGAGCAATTCGTAATGCATTTCACACTTTCAACCAAAATATCCCCCCTATTAATGAGTCTCAGAGCCTTTCCTTCCTGCTCTAACCCTACAGGCCAAATGAAGCACATTTTTCCTCCTCAGTGAGAGAGAACAAGATCCATTTCTTTTTTCAGAAGGCATAAAAAACACTTGAGGAGTAGCCATTATCAGCACCTGACAAAATCTTCTTACTTGCTTTTATTTAGCTTTACTATTAGCCTTAATATATGGGGTTTTTTAACCCAAAAATTAATTGAGCAGCAGGATTTCCAAGTCATGCAAGCACTGCAGTGTACAAACACTAAAGATTATTATTACCCTGTCCTGGTTTCAGCTGGGATAGAGTTAATTTTCGTCTTGGTAGCCGGTATGGGGCTGTGTTTTGGGTTTAGGATGAGAACAATGTCGATGATACACTGATGCTTTGGTTCTTGCTAAGTAGTGCTAAGCTCTCTCTAAATAGGTGCTAAGTGGCGCTCACACTGGTCAAGGACTTTTCAGCTTCCCCTGCTCTGCCGGGGGCACAAGAAGCTGGGAGGGGGCACAGCCAAGGGGAGGGCTGGCCCAGACTGGCCAAAGGGCTATCCCATACCATATGACGTCATGCTCAGTATATAAGCTGGGGGAAGAAGGAGGAAGGGGAGGGGACATTGGGCGTGATGGCGTTTGTCTTCCCAAGTAACCGTTACGCGTGATGGAGCCCTGCATTCCTGGGGATGGCTGAACACCTGCCTGCCCATGGGAAGTAGTGAATGAATTCCTTGTTTTGTTTTGTTTGCGTGCACGGTTTTTGCTTTGCCTATTTAACTGTTCTAATTTATTTTACTTCAATTATTAAACTGTTCTTATCTCAACCCACGAGTTTCCTCCCTTTTACCCTTCTGATTCTCTCCCCCATCCCACTGGTGGGGAGTGAGCGAGCGGCTGCGTGGTGCTTAGTTGCTGGCTGGGGTTAAACCACGACAGTCCTTTTCCCGCAATTCCTAGTGCACCCTTCCATTGTAGAAAAATTACATACATAAATGTGAAGAAGTGGTTTTCCTTGTGGAAACTGAGTCAAGTTATTCTCTGAAAAGCAGAAGAGACCTCCTGGAAACATAGTTCAGGAGACATACAGGAAAATTGAAAAGCTATTTCCACAAAAATAACTTAACCCAAAATATCTTGAACAAAGTAGAATTCTGGGACAGGAAGTGACAAGGATTAACTAAACCCTTCTCACTGCTCTCAGAACTACTCAGAGGCAGGACCCACTGCTGCAAGAGTCCAGCTTCTTAAAAAATAAGAACCTGATAATGAAGAATCTGATGTATTAGTGCATTGTATATTAGCAGCAGTAACATGATGGGATGGACTTTTCAATGCATACAGTAAAAACGACTTGTACTTATAATATTTATTGTTTTCTTTTCTACTATCTTTGCTCTATGGACATAACACACCTCTGTTATATATGGCAGATAATACAAGTATAGCGAGGAAAAAAAAACACAAAGAAAGCAGCTCACTTAAATGACTATCTATCTGAGCTATTCTAAGCAAAAACTTAAGAGCTATTAAGAAATAAACTTACTAATTTGATTAAAAAATCTCTTTTGCTAAAAAGATGAGATAGTGCGTCAGATATACTAGGAGTACAACTGCAAGATACATCATTTTGGGTTTTCAGAGTGTCCACATGATAAAATAAAATATACAGTGATCTAAAAAATGTGAATTAAGAAGATGATAATTTCTCTCTAATTACAGTTAGCTTCATACACTTTATTAGCCTAAGTATAAGACATCTCTGGATATAAGCAGGGGAAAAAGACCAACTAAAACCAAGAACACACTCGGACTGTGCTTTTCCCCAGAGAACGCCAGCTCAGATGGAATGCTGCTCCTTTACAAGCTCCAGCAGCACATTCTGCTACCAAAGCTACTAATGCAGACAAAGCTGTTCAGGATCCTCCTCAACAGTAGCGGCAACACATGACAGCTCCGAAAGATGATGGTAGGGACAGAGCTACCACCTACACCCCTGCTCAGCGCACTTAGGACTCCACATCTCCAGGCTGCAGGATTTCAGGCTCATCCTGAATACGGTGCTGGAGCTCGGTGGTCCTGAGAACCACGAGCCGAGCTCAAGGCAGGCTGCAGCACTCCTTGGTGCTCCTTTTCAACAGAAGCAACCTGTGCCCACTTCCCTGTCTCTCAGCTAGTGATCTAGGAAGCCATGTCAGGTAGCTACAACATTCATCCGAGGCCTTTAAAGGTGCTACAAAACCACCACTTAAATGTCCGTGCCTGACAAAGCATCCCTTCAGATATAAACCGGTCTGTTTATTGTTCCTCTCCAGCCTGTTTACACAGAATTATTTGAGTTTGCACTCTGGCTGCCCAACATAGTAACAGAACAACATTTAAAATGAATTCTTGTCACTGATTAAGAACCGCTGCACGCATACACTTACTGACTTCTGAAGAAAATCTGATCGCACGCTGCCTATTGTGTCCTACCAATGCCTTGATCTCTGCCTCCCATTAGTCAGTAAGGGAACTCCATTCCCAAGAAGATTAGAGGCCTTACAGGAAATTAATTTCAGTTCTCTACATCCTCAATCATGTAAAGATTTCAGATGACCTCCAACACCTGCCCACAGCATTATTGCCATTACTTAAGACTGTGCTGCTACTTTTTGTGGAATATTTTCTGCTGCATTTTGGCTACCTCCCTTCAGCTGTTGTTTACACTCAGCTGCTGTGTTTGCCCAAACTGGCAAGCCAATAATACAAGCTTCCTGCCTTATTTCAACCAGAGAGGAAGCTGCTGTAGCTGACGTGTATTTCCACGCATTCATTATTATGAACAGTATCTTTAAAAAATGTAATACTATTTCATGAAAGGGAGTTAAGGACAAGACAAGAAGATTTTCAGTTTTAAACCCCCATTTCAGACCGTGTCCAACGAGATTGCCAGATGATGGTTTTCCACAGCTTTCTGACAAGCAAGTTCATGATTTTGATCTAGCTCCTAACAGACGGGATGCCATACCACGTATCACCATCACAATTAACGTCCTTCAATCAAAGGCAATTTCAGCATGCCTTTTCCATATGCAGGCTCTCCAAAGGATCTTCCCTTATTTCTGATTTGTATATTGCACATAACAGGAGTACAAATCACAGATAACAAGGTCAGACCCAATGGCCTCATCGGAGGAGCAGGAACAGTGTACATTACCTATGGGAGGAAATGGATCACCACAGGATATAGGACATACCTAGTGCAGAGTACTGTCATTTTAAATGCCTCTTGAACATAACAAGATCAGAACAGACTGAAGTACACAAGCCTAAGAAACTGAACTTTGTCCACTTTATCAGCTTTGAAATGCAGACAGGCATACAAAAAAAAGGTGAGTCATTTCATTGCAGCGTGTTCACAGTGAATCACTTCACTGACCATAAAGAGGTTTGAAATGATTTCTTCCAAAGACCAACTGACTTCTAAATCAAGCTGAATAGCATAGATAAAAATGAAAGAAATGTGAAAACAGTATTCTGCAAAGATGGTCTGTGACTACTGATAAGAGAGATTCTAAAAAGCTATTTATCAGCCCCACTATTTGAACACAACAGAACTTTCCACCCAAGGTGCTTTAACTCATACATGGCGAATTTTGGCTAGCCATTCCACAGCTCCCATGGACAGGATTTTAGACTGTCTGGGTCACTCCTGTGCGTAAAGCTGCCAAAAAGCCCTTACCTCTCCAAGAGCCTGAGCTTCTCTTGCAGGATCATTGCCAAGAAGATGTTTCAGAGATCCATCCCTTATCTATTACAGCCCCACAGAGCCTGCAACAGATGTATCTGCCAGAACCCCCTGTAGGCAGCCTCTCCTATAGCACAGCTACCGTGATTTTTGTCAAGAAACACAAAATATATCCTATTTTGCAGTGGCCTAAATAGATTATAGGTTCTACCAAACATGTAGAAGCAGAAGCAAACCTAAACACTACAGTAAGACTACCTTCAGAGAGGACACAGGAAAGAGAGAAATGAAGGCAATACGACTCTAAGGTTGACCCCGAAACTTGTAGGAGCTCTACAGTTCGAGAAATAAAAGGTTAAAAATTAAAAATTAAGGGGGTGTACACACAATGATGTTTCAAAAAAGTTTCAATACAAACCAGGTTTGAGGGAGTTCTGTGCAGGAGGAAACTATGTATACAGGCACAACAAAAAAGGTTCATTATGAGTGTTTGTGTCTCTTTTTTTTTTTTTTTTTTTTTAAACACAACAGGAACAATATTTTCAATGTTCTGTTAGTTCATACATGAAGTCCATTTTAATTAAAAATACATATATCTTCAAAATCTTGCAAGAACATAAAATCAAGCAACTGGATTTAATTCCCCAAAGAGAGTGAAAAGGAAATCACCAATTTGTCTTACAATCTTACATCAATTTTCTTTCCCAAGAACAATATGATAATTTTTTTTTTTTTGGTAATACAGCAAACAGACAAGGAGAAAAAAAGAACCAGCCTTTTCATACCAACAGAAAAAAGCTCAGAGGAAAAATCCAGTTTCTTGAAATCTGAATGGAAATCATGCCAACTATTTTCATTAAAACATAGTAACACTTACTCTCCTAGACTTCGGTCACAAAATGTAAATGCATTTCAGGAAGGAAAAAGAAATCAGTTATAGTAAAGGAAATTACAGTGCAACAAGAATAATATTACTGGGTAAATTATACCAGGATTGTTTGGCATCCCACTGATTAATTGATGTTTTCAAAAAACTTTACAAATAATTATAGTACTTCTCATGCTCTGCAGGTAAGCATCTATATCTGTATTTTCAGAATTAATAAATAATGAATATAGCATAAAGCACTTTTTACACTTGTATTTTTAAACACAACAAAACCAGTACAAGTAATAAATGTATGTGTATTATTATGTTTTTCAGTCTGTGAAAGGATGTGTGCTCACCAGATCTTCCATATATATTTAATACCAGTATCACTGATAAACAGGTAAACACAGAGAAGCAACATTCCCAGCAACCATGAAACCCAACTGCTTCTATTATCTCTCTTGAACAAAGACTCGAATAAAATGGGAAGCCTGGTAACACACCCTCAACAGCAAGACTTCTTATTGAAAGTAGGCAATCAATGGTGCTTCCAAAGTAGTTGCCATTTCCACCAGGATCACTAGTCCTTCATTCCACAGAGCTCAAATTTGGAAGTTTTTAGCAAATGCACCCCTCAGTGAGGCCTAAATGCCAGGCAGAACCTAAAAAAGTGCCTGCAAACTGTATGGAACTTTGCACACAATGGTCATTATCACAAACTTCACATGGTAACAAACAGCACCTCAAAGCGAAGTGTGTTTAAGACTGTTCACATGCCTGTCAGCAACACATAGAATAACAGAATGGTCTGGGTTTGAAGGGACCTTTAGAGGTCATCTATTTAGTCCAACCCCTGGGCCATGGGGAGGGACATCTGTCACTAGATTAGGTTGCTCAACAACCATCATCTGGCCACCGGTAAGAGCTAGGAGTCACCATAACCTTTATGGGAAGATGAAAGCAAGATTGGAAAAGATCAAGGAAGTCTGAGCTCTACAGACTAAACTATTTCATTGTGATGCCTCTCAGAAAGAGAATCTGAAAAGGGGGGAGAGGGTTCATTCATCACTTACTCATGGCCCAGCAGCCACACAAAGGAAGCTGGCTGGCATTTATTTATATGAAGAGGAAGCACTAGCAATCTGAAACAAAAGTAGATGCAATATTTAGGATTAGGTTATACAAAAGATGCTTCCTTCCAGATCAGAGTTTGCCAAATAAAACTACTCCAGAATCCTTTAAATCTAACAGCAATCGTAATCGAAACTCAAAAAATACTTATTTGCTGAACTGACCCAGCTCTTGCATGTTTGAAAACTGGCATCTTGCAGGAGAGTAGCAAACCTAATTGTCACTTTTGCAGATGATGACAAGAGGTGTTTTGGGATTTGAAGTTCAGTTTTACATAATCTTTATACAGTGTGGAATATTATTGTAAGATAAGATTGTACTAACAGGGTCTCCTTGATACTGCCAAAGTTCTTCCATTCTCAGTTTGAGCAACATAGACACCATTGCCTGCTAGTTCACAGACAGCGCATCATATGAAGTATTTTGCAATATTGTAACAAAAAGAAATTATTTTGCAATAAGTCTCATATATTTTTAGTGGGAATTCATTTAAAAAAAATGCCTTTGTCAGAAACATTCAATATCAGCATCAAAACAAAGATGAATAAACAAAAGAAATTAGATGGCTGAGAAAAGTTAAAATAACCCTGTTTCAAATGCTAACATTACACTAGAATAATTAAAATGGGTATCCCAAAGTTAAACCACCTTATATGCTCACCTCTTTCTGATCAACCTGGAGTGCTGATTTTAAAATATCTCTAAGCTGTGTTAATTGTCTTCTTTCCTCATCTTGTGCTTGTTTAATCTTGAATGAAGAAAAACACAGGTTAAAAATAACATTATTGATTCTTTTAATGCAGTTCTTCCAAACTTGCTACTTAATTGGTTCATTTTTCTGAGAAATGTTGAGCAAGAATGAAAACATAAAGAGAAAAGATAACGTGATGAGTTTATTTTCCTTTATATCTTCAGAAAACTTGATAATGGTGAGGATGTTGCTGGGTTAAGACTTTGGTATTGCCTCACGCTCTCCTTGCTTCCTTGTCTTCAATTTAAAACCATATGTTATTTTCCACTTAGTAAAATTTTAGAGCAAAGGCTGTTTTCCTAACATTTTACACAGTGGGGTCCTGAACTGAAACTAAGGCTTCTGGATATGACATGAAAACAAAATTTTACTCAAAAATCTACTCAAAACCTGAAAATGCTGACTATTAAAACAGTCAGTCAACCTGAACCAAAGTGATCACAGTTCTACTATAAAAAACTAAGTTTACAACACAAATGTGAAAGGTTGCTACTCACTGTATAAAGATCTGTCGAGAGTGTCTCGATTGAGGGCTTGAGACTTTCAACTGCTTTTAACCCATCCTGAAAAAAACTTAAAAACCAAAAGCAAACTGTTATTAAACTTTACTTTGTATTCTCTGTTTTAAAAGTTGCCAAAGGAAGATGTGCATATTATTATGCCATGCCATACACTTCAAAACATTAAACATTTATTTTTTATGCATCTTTGATCCACCTCTGGTGGTGGAACATGCAAAATCCCCAGTTAGATTCAGAACTGCCACAATCCACTGCCACATAAGTTTTCCTCATTCTCACCTCAAATACAGGTTCTCATCCCACTTTTTGAAGGCCCAGAACAAACAAGATTCATTTGTAGAACAGCAAAAGCTCTAGTAGGTATAAAATAATTGTGACTTCCTGGAGCCAAATAATTTCACATCTGATGCAATCTTCTTACTAAAGGAAAACCCCTTTGTTTCCCAAGAGTTAATTATGGACTATATGCAAACTGAATATGCTACATCTTACTGTATCATTTGTATTTTTGTATTGTCACAGTAATGTTATCTATGCCAAGTATTCCAGCTCTTAAAAAAAAAAAAGTGAGATTTAAAAAATTAATTTAAAGAAACCACAACTACACACAGATTTGATTAAAAATTGCTGCATACCATTTGCAACAGAAAATATTTTCACTCTGGGAAGCAGACATGAAAGTGACAACACAACACAGCATTTAGGTTGTTGAAACTTTATTAAATGGACAGAGCAGATGAATGACATACTACAAGTGAAACTCATTTTAAAAGCAACATAGCTATATAGGGAGTACACACAGGTGCAGACTGGTCTTCTAAGATGAAAACTTAACTGATTTGACCAGGTTAACAGCGGCTCTTTCAAGTTTATAGCTATGACTTTATTGCTATATTATTGATCTGTAAGACTATCATAAAAAAGTACATCATTCTAATGAGAGCTTTGTGTTTTATTACTGAGTCCTCTAATTAGTTAGAAAAAGAGTGATTTTTCAATATAGTTTTGTCCCACTGCTTATGCAATTTATTTTTCTTGAGCACGGAATTAATTTACATCATTGCTAGATACACTCAAAAAAGCCTGTCAAAACCAACGGACCACTAATTAATAGACCAAACTAATAGCTCTGTTTCAAGAGTAGTTTATGAAATATGCCAAATTATTTTGTGGCACTCCTTTGGAACAGACAATTATATTCTATGGGACTAGCTCAACCTCATTACATGTTTCGGAATACAGCAACAAAAGCAATGACTAATCTATGACAAAAGCAATTTGTCAAAAGACATCAGCGAGAACAGTTGAATCTTAGACTTATTTTGAAAAATCTAGAAAAGTGTTATGATGATGTCAAAAGTTTAAAACAAAACATTGCTCCAGTTATTGTGTAGATATAAAGAAAACTAAAACATACTTGCACTGAGCATGAAAATACTTGATCAAGTTCTGAAGCAAGTCCACTCCTTTTTTAATCTTGATTTCATTGACTTTCAGCAGGTACTGTTAAAACAGTAATTCACAAAAGAAATTAATCATTACTGCCACAGTATTTTTTTAACATTTTATTTTCAGTTATATTTCCACAAGCTTGCAGGTTTAGAAGACCTAAAAGAGAATGCATCAAACAGTGGCTGCAAGGTTTAATCACACGAAAGCAATTGTTGTCACCGCTGATTTTTGATATGCTGTGGGGATGCTTCCCTATGATTAGTTCAAATTGTTAAAACATCTTTCATGGCTCCTAGTGGAAGCCTGTGTTAAAGGAAACATAAAAGGATTTGTGCAGTAAATTTAGGAACCCATTCTTAAACCTAGCAGCCCATCTAGGTATCTGTCTCACTAGTTGTTAAATTCATTGCTAAATAGATGTCATTAAGCAAGAAAGCAGTTTACTCAAAAAAAAAAAAAAAAAAAAAAGTGAGGGCTTATTTTAACCATTTTTTAAATCTGCCTTCTGATTTTATCGTTTTCTCTATTAATTCCTTATTCATAGTAATTACAGCAAATTACAGTTTAGCAAGAGATTTTAAAAATCTACTGTCAAGCTAAAAAAAAAGTGTAATTAGCGTCCTTTTGCATTAAGCACAATCAAGGTCCATGTTAAGTGACAGCTCCTCCCCTGAATGCCGTAGCACAAAAGATGTCAGCCATGCAAGCAGAAGTAAGATTGACCAAATATTTACAGGAGTCCTTAACTGTCCATTAAATGACAATTTTTAGCCCCTGCTTAGACAGCGACCTCCAAGCAAAGGAGTGAATGTCGTCTTAGCAATGCTCTAATGCACCTGGTTTTCCCCTACCCACAGTACACCTAAATGTTTTAAACCCACTAAAATAAAGCAGTATCCAAGTGCCAGCTTTCAATGTTGCAGCTTTTTATGCTGGTTCAGGTGAATAGATCATTAGCCTAAATGTAGACATATGCACTGGATAGTATTTAGTTAGAAGAATCACCTCTCTAGCTCCTGTTAATTTAAAATGAGGTGACATTGAGGTGCTGGAGTGTGTCCAAAGAAGGGCAACGAAGCTGGTGAAGGGTCTGGAGCACAAGGCTTATGAGGAGCGGCTGAGGGAGCTGGGGTTCTTTCGCCTGGAGAAGAGGAGGCTCAGGGGAGACCTTATTGCTCTCTACAACTACCTGAAAGGAGGTTGTAGCAAGGTGAGGGTCGGTCTCTTCTCCCTAGTAACAAGCAATAGGACGAGAGGAAACGGCCTCAAGCTGCGCCAGGGGAAGTTTAGGTTGGTTATTGTGAAAAACTTCTTCACCAAAAGGGTGGTCAAGCATTGGAACAGGCTGCCCAGAGAAGTGGTTGAGTCTCCATCCCTGGAGGTATTTAAAAGATGGGTAGATGTGGTGCTTGAGAACATGGTTTAGTGGTGGACTTGGCAGTGCTAGGTTAACAGTTGGACTCGATGATCTTAAGGGTCTTTTCCAACCTTAATGATTCTATGATTCTATGATTGTATTACACATTTAAGGTAACTTGATTCAATTTCACAGACTTCACCCTGCATTTTATTATCACTACAACTGACTAAAGCGAACTCCTCCTTTACTGTGACACAGGAAGAGAGAAGCATCTGTTCCTGGTTGTTTCTTCAGACGGATACAGATGGGCAATTAGCTGGCAACATCCATGTGTTTATTGGGTACTCAAATCCCTTCATCAGTTTTGAATACTTTAGTCTGACTCCCTATAGGAATGTGAAGCTTTTCTACTCGGTATCAGTGCATGCAGTTACTAAAAGTGATATTCAGGAAAACGGCTGTTAAGCTATGTTGGTGTATGAGTCAAATTAGCTCTAATCATCATAGTAAAAACAGAAGAAACACCCATGGTATATTTTTGAGTTAATGCATAGAAAGAAGAAACACAGCAACTTGAATTCCCAACCATGGAACCTGACATGCCCTTAAATGAATCAAACCAAAAAACATCTACATCAGTTTTAACATACTGCAAAATCACTAAGATTTCAAAGTAGAAACAGCCTGAAACATCTTGAAAGACAACTGGATTCCATCCTTAGCATTTTTTTTTCAGCACTAGCCCAACAGTGTGCTAGACTGGAGTCTCTCCTCATAATAACGCAACAGCTGTCAGCGTAGGGAACAATTCAGAGAATGATCTAGGGCTTAAAATAACTTTTAGTGAAGTAGTGGTGTAAAGGCTTATTTATTATCATCTCTTAGTGTTTAATTGAGCTTTGCATTATTTATTTATTCTACGATTTACTTGTTAAGTGAAATTAGAAAAGATCTAAATTCCCTGCAAAGTTAGCGCATCAGGATAAAAAAAAAAAAGTGTTTTAGCAAATGCAGTCCACTAATAACTTGGCATTTCCCTTTAACATATTAAACAACTGTGTTTTTCAAAATTTTCTTAAGAATATTAGCAGAACAATATGAATTTCATGTTGAATCTTACCTCACACATCTGTAACTGGAAGAACCTTCTTTCTTTCTCCATCTCTTCTGCAATTTCAGCTCCACTTATTTCTGTACGGATCATCCCATGCAGCTTAGCATGCTCTTTTTTCTCCTTCTCTATTTTTGTACTATAAGGCAAAGAATCAGTCAATGAAGTGAGAAATCCACAGCCTCTCAGGAAATCTGATTATTCACAAAGTCTACTGACAGATGCAGAGCCAAACTCTTGTGGCTTTGCATATGACTTACTTCCAGATGACATTTCATTTGAAATTTGACAATGACTAAAGATCAGCAATGACATACAGTAGCTAAAATCTAATTCAATCATCTGTTAAAATAATGTCCTGACAGATATTCCAAAAGAAGATACTAAGTGAGAGGAAGATACTAAATTCTTGCACTGAAGAAAAAAAATCCAGAAACAAAATAATGAATTTTAACTGAAAATGTAAGGGGATGTTTAATCCCAACTGACCAAACACTGGTTAACAGAGTTCAATTATGTCACCAGATTTATTGAGTCTTGCCTGTCATCAAGTCATCTTCTATATATACAGGGTTTCCTAAGCCAAAATCACAGTTGCCATCTCTACTTGCTACGGAGCCAGTTGGCACTGGGAATGCCGGCCAGCCGGCTGTGTTGCAGACTTCAAAGTCTGCTAGACCAGCTGTCCTAATTCCCTAAAAGTTTCCATGAACATTTTCCAAGAGCTCTGAATAAAACAGGTCCTCCTGCAGAATATAAATGAATAACCAATGCCTGCCATACAGTATAACTCCCCTAAACACACTTGTGCATTTGTTACAGCTATTCTCCATATTATTCCTAAAGGCAGTAGCATAATTATACTACCCAGTTAGACAAGCCTGATATGAAAAAAAGATATTAATAAAAGAAAATATATGAGGGTGTTTACTCCTTGGAGAAAGACTTTTAGTTTGCCACTTGCACAGTTTAGAAGCTGAAAATTCTGGAAAGAGCTTCCTGAGGAAATGTTGTACTGCTTTTGAACAAGAGGAAGCATTACACAGGAATACAGGAAGCAGACGAGAGGAACAAATAACACACGCACTGTCTTACCTCCTCTTGGGCAGTCAAGTGTCTCTCAGCTCTCCCTCTGAGAAGATGATATGTCTCAAGTGCTCTCTTAACCTGATGTTAACATTACCCTAAAAGCTACTGGGAAAATGCCCTAGATGGTCTAAGGACTTCCAGTCAACAATACATTCTGTCCTTATACTTCTCAAGAATGAGGAATTGCCTCCTCTTACACCTCAAGCAGCAACGGAAAACTAGAATTAATCCCATTAATCCCATCCCATAACATTCCCACAGGGAAACATTTTGAACAGCAATTCAAAACGCCCCACTGCGCTCTCAGTACTGGTAGGCAGGGCAGAGCCAGCCCCGTGCAGTATTGCAGCAGCCAGCACATCCAGCCAGCACCGCGCTCCTTCTCAGCCCATCGCGTCCCGCCAGAAGCAGACGTTTGGAGGGAAGCTCCTCTCCTTTGAAATAAATATTCTGAAAACCTTCACTCGCCTGAACAGAAACTTGATTCCAGAACATTCTGGTTTTATCAAAATTAAGTCTCTACTCTTACCTACTTACTGCCAGTAATGCCATTTTGTAGCCACAGAATACAGAGTCCAAACACAAGAATTAACTGGACATCAACCGTGAACAAGGAAGATAAATTGTTACAAAAAGATTCACAGAAAATGACAAATATGCAGCTCCTTTCTAGCACACACTCTAGGAGAGTTTACATTGTATCATACTTCACAGTTCTAAAAAAGTTAAACCTCGTTTTAGTTCTCTCAATTTCCACCTTAGTCTAACAATTCGCAAGGCCAAAGAATCCACTGAAATGTAAGTCTAATAACCATCAATTGCTGTAGTATTGTATTTTCATCGTTTACAGAGAACAGTACTCGAACATAGAATGACATAACCACCTCTAAAATTTCAAGAGCTTATTAACATGTCATAAGGTGTCTCTAAATGCTAGTTAAACCAAAAGACACCTAATATTGCCAGTCAAACATTATGAACAATATTACAGCATTGTTTTAAGAAACTGAATTTTAATTGTTCTAAGAAATTGTATTCCTTTAAAAGAAAGAGCTAGATTTCAGTGAAAGAGTCCTTTCTACTCTTTAAAGGATAAATCATACTCCACAGGCAAAAGGTAGTTAAGCCAAGACTAAAGCATACTGACATCTACCAAGTAATTCAGAGAAATAAGACATCCTTGAAGCCATCTGCTGGAGCTTCAGGCTCCATGGCTTCAAAAACTTCAGAGATGCTTCACAAAAAAACCAAACCACCTCTCGGTGACAAGTACCAGAGATACATGATGGTGCATTTCACATTTGCATTTCCTTATTATTTATGCTTTTAGTCTCTAACTACATTTTCAGCTTTGTAATCCAGAATTCAAGCTGTTGTTTTGCGACAGTAACATACTACCTCCTATCTGAGTGATACTACAGGGCACTTTGTTTCTAGGGAAACAAAGAAAACAGGTACAGCAGTGTTGGATGAAATCTTCTGAGTGCTAAAGGTTGGCTGTGTTTCCTGTCCAAATGCAAGAGTCAACTCAGCTTCAAGTGTCACTCTACTGGGACATTAACCAAATCCTGCTGGCAAAGACACTTCTACAATGTACCACTGTGGGATTTCCAAATACTGCAGGGTATTCAGGTTTTCCAGGCAGATCAGTTAAGCAAAATTAATGAGAAAACTGGGAAAACTCTAGAAAAATCCTCTAGAAGCAATAAGAAGGAAGCAAATGTTTTGTAAAGCTGCTGTTATCAAAGCCCATTGCAATACATATCACATATATAGACTTTGCTGACTAAGATTAAAATCTGAGCACACTTCAGTCCATTTACAACGCAGCTGCACATGACTAATATACAGTGAGCTCAGATTTGTGTAACACACAAGTAAAGCTGAAATACAGGATGAAGAATTTCAACAGAAAAGTCGATCAGATACAAAATAAACGGTCTCGTCCCTTCGGTTTCCACTATATGACTATTTTTACAGCTCCAATTTTAAAAGCAACTCTTTTTCAATATAAGTTTTAATTTGTATTTCAAAGAAATCAATTTTGTTGTACAGATCACGGTATAAATAAACATCAAAGTAAGCATTTTTATTTTTTTAAACTTTAAAAAGGACAGGACCTGTTTTACTGTTTAACACAAATACTGGTATTTATTTTCAGCCAGTGAACAAGGGTAAACAAGTACAACACCCTGTGGACATGCAGCAGCAGTGAACTGGCTGGCTGGGCAACAACTCTGTCTTTCTTCCTCTCCTTCCCTATATAGCAGTAAGCCAGGCTGAGTCTGCGTATGTACACGAGAAGGTACAGAGACTGGGAATAGCACCTGGAAGGCACAGACTTGAATGGGGAGCACTCTGGAAAATGGAGTGCTTCCAAGAGCTATTTTGTTTGACAAAATAATATTATACATTTTCATTTCAAATATCCTTCTTTGTCTAGTCTTCCTTTTCAGCCTGACTCTCCAACTTCAGCTCTGGCATCCTAGCCTTTCAGTGAAAGAGCCTCCATTTTATTTTATCCTACAGTCTGTCAAGGCTGACAGTAAAGCATCACTCTCTCTTATCACCCAAGTCCTGAATGAAGAAGTCATCTTTTCCCTTTGGAAATGCTGGAAAGCTTTTCCCTTTCACTCATCCTGCACCGCAGGATGGGAGAGAAGAGGGCAGAAAGAGCAAAACGTGTCCAGATTTTCCAGTACTTCATCCCTAATATATGCTGATACATTCAAAGCTTTTTCCATTTAATTTGCAGGTAATCTCCTTCAAAATAAAAACACTTAATATGAAATCTCAGGCTCAAAGCAGTATATTGTAGATGTGGTTTACCTGGACTTTAGTAAAGCCTTTGACACCCTTTCCCACAGCATTCTCCTGGAGAAACCGGCTGCTCAGGGCTTGGATAGGTGCACTCTTCACTGGGTGAAAAACTGGCTGGATGGCTGGGCCCAAAGAGTTGTGGTGAATGGAGTTAAATCCAGTTGGTGGCTGGTCACGAGCGGTGTTCCCCAGGGCTCAGTGTTGGAGCCAGTTCTGTTTAATATCTTTATCAATGATCTGGATGAGGGGATCGAGTGCACCCTCAGTCAGTTTGCAGACGGCACCAAGTTGGGCGGGAGTGTCGATCTGCTGAAGGGTAGGAAGGCCCTACAGAGGGATCTGGACAGGCTGGATCGATGGGCCGAGGCCAGTTGTATGAGGTTCAACAAGGCCAAGGGCTGGGTCCTGCACTCGGGTCACAACAACCCCATGCAACGCTACAGGCTTGGGGAAGAGTGGCTGGAGAGCCGTCTGGTGGAAAAAGACCTGGGGATGTTGACTGACAGCCAGCTGAATATGAGCCAGCAGTGTGCTCAGGTGGCCACGAAGACCAATGGCATCCTGGCCTGTATCAGGAATAGTGTGGCCAGCAGGACTAGGGAGGTGATAGTGCCCCTGTACTCGGCACTGGTGAGGCTGCACCTCGAATACTGTGTTCAGTTTTGGGCCCCTCACTACAAGAAGGACATTGAGGTGCTGGAGCATGTCCAAAGAAGGGCAACGAAGCTGGTGAAGGCTCTGGAGCACAAGGCTTATGAGGAGCGGCTGAGGGAGCTGGGGTTGTTTAGCCTGGAGAAGAGGAGGCTGAGGGGAGACCTTATTGCTCTCTACAGCTACCTGAAAAGAGGCTGTAGCGAGGTGGGGGTCAGCCTCTTCTCCAAAGTAACAAGCCATAGGACAAGAGGAAATGGCCTCAAGTTGTGCCAGGGGAGGTTTAGGTAGGATAGTAGGAAAAATTTCTTCCCCCAAAGGGTAGTCAGGCATTGGAACAGGCTCCCCAGGGAAGGGGTTGAGTCTCCATCCCTGAAGGTATTTAAAAGATGTGTAGATGTGGTGCTTAGGGACATGGTTTAGTGGTGGACTTGGCAGTGCTAGGTTAATGGTTGGACTCAATAATCTTTAAGGTCTTTTCCAACCTAAATGATTCTATTATTCTATTCTATGATTCTACATTAAAGCTACCTTGTTTAGCACTTTCATTCTATGCCACTATTTTCAAGATGTGACCTCCACTTTGTCTTATGTATATTCTTTAAAAGGAAACATGGCAGAAATATCTACAATCTATGAATATCAACGATCTACTGAGTCAAGTTAGATCTCTGAAGAAGTAATTTGAGAAAAGCTTGCAGAATTTTCAGATAAATTTTTTAGATATTGTTTATAAAACTAGTTTACCAAACTGGAAACATCATCGCTTAACCAAATAGCTATGCAGACATCTTTACAGAAGACTGTAATAAGAATTTGTTCATTCTTCCATTGACTTCAAATGGTTCAGAAACAAATCATTAATGATAGGGTTATATCTAGATATGAGTGCTTGCGTTTCTGCACAGTAACGTAATGCACCTCAGCCTACTGCCTTGATCTTATAATCCCACAAGCACACTGAAACAACTTGTTCTCTTCACTTGGTTGTGCATAACAGACCTCATGCCCAGCTTTTAAAAAGAGAGTGGCAAAGGAGGAGAGGGAGCCAGCCTTCCCAGGAAAAGCTTGTTAGTTTTCAGTAAGCATTTATGCTTCATAGCATTGGCACAACACTTATTAGCAGAGGACTTCTGAAGATAATATGTATTTACAGGCCTAAAACCAAGACACCTTATTTAAAAAAATTAACATTTCTTTCTTTTCAGGAAAGACAGGGTTATGTCTGGAATACAGACGGAACTATTCAGCTAAAAAACGAGTAAATAATATGCTTCAGTAAGTTTATGCTTCTGTTTCCTGTGCAAAATTGATACAACGTCTTTACCTCAAAATCTACCACAACAGGACCGATTAAACTGAAGAATGTGGGTGAAATCTGGCTTGCTGCCTTGTTGAATAAGGTCTGCCTGCTGGGAGAATGAGCAGTTTTTATGACATGTGTACTCCTTCCCCATATGCTCCCCCGGTGCGTCTGCCATTAGTGTTTAAGTACATGGGGGGGAAGCAACTGCTTCATAACAAAAAGAGCCCAGTCTGCACCAGTTCCACCCAAAGGACACAGACAGACTAGTCCCGCTGCGGTGCTGTAGTAGCAGGCAGCATCACGCAGCTCTTATATGGGAAAAAAAGACTGTAACTGAGGTCCTAAGGGAAAGACACTGCTTTTAACTACTTTAAAGCTTTAAAAACTTTTTAAAATCTTTGTGGCTTCAACTGAAGCACGTTAATGACTGACTGTGAGAAAAGATGAATTATTCAGGAATGTCACCTCAGGATGTTCCCAATTTTTCATTGAGGTAGGCTGTCATAAAGCTATGGGTTACTTGCTCCTCTTACTCCTTTATTCAAGAACAGTCCCAAGGTATAAAGAAAAATGGATCCAGCCTCTCTCAGTTACTTCAGCTAAGGCGATCTTCAGGAAAATACTCCAAGAAGTTAGGTAGCTACAGGGTGAAGAAGTTGCATAATAATCAGCATTGATGGATAGTGATCCAAGAGCATAAGAATGGATCTTAACATCACTCTCCCAAACAAGACTAGATACATACTAATTTTTAAACACACTTAATTACACACAGAGCTTGAAGTACCAGCTCAGAAATTGTTATGGGGAAAAAGCAAAACAAATGCCATTTTCTAATTAACTGAATTTCTTTTCAAATAGGTCACACTTGGGTATATTAGCACCTGATATGTCATCACAAAAACGCAAGTAAGAGAGATGAGATATCGAGGCAAATAAGCTCCAGTTCTTCCTTATAAAGACAGCCTGTTGAGACAGAAATCAGGATGAAGACACTGTCACTTCTCCCCAGACTACAAAAATACCACTTTGATATCTGGCACTTAGCTTCACAGGTCTGTACTTGTGACTAGGAAATGCAGATGAACAGTATGATCTTAAGCATATGATACAGAGGGATATGCAGACAAAGAGCAGCCTAGCAGCCTTGAACGGTGTGTTAACCCAAAGGGAAAAGAAAGGGGAAAAAAAAAGAATAAAAAGACATATTCACATATTTGAAGAAGTATCACTGGAAAAGATAGCTGACTAAGCATAAACCTTGGACTCGTTTTAGGCACAGTCCAAACAAGGAGTCATCTAAGGTAACAGATTGAAGAAGGCTGAGCAAACCTCTGGCTATCAACACCTACATGCACCATCCCACTCTGGCAACACAAACGGTAGGCGAGACTGAGGCTAGCTCTCCCAGTCCCTTTGGCCTTTCTGTTAAGACAGAGTCTGCGAAGATATTGTAACAAAGAAATTCAATTTGCAATTAAGAATTCTTGAGATGACTCTGCATCCACCCACTGCTACAGATGACCAAAATGCACAGCTATAAGTAAGTACAGATCCATTTAGGACAGCCACAGAATCAAAACAGCTATTATCTCAAGAAACCTCAGTGGCATATATAATAGCAAACCAGAAAAACCTCACTGTTTTCCTGTGTCCAAAATTCAGTAGATAATAAAGCTGACCTGAACAGATTCAGGCTTAAACTAATATTCTCACCCTACCTTCAAAATCACATCATTAAACTTCCCATCTCTAATTTGTAAAGACCAACACTCAATAATGACAGCTGGCAACATCTCAACTTATCTGGGAACTGATCTTAGGCACAAAAGGGTCTGAGAAATCCTGCGGTTCCACTGCAGGGGTGGGGGTCTTGGGGAAGTTCCAGTCTGAATTTAACTCAACAGGACTATGGAAAATCAGTCTTCTCCTTGGTAGAAGTGAGGCAGCTTGCACTGAAAAACAATATTCCCTGACTGCCAAACTTAAGTCACAATAAATCATTTCTGCTGTTGTAAAACAACCATACACGCACACACAAAGTGCCTTTGTTTTAAAGAATTTTCCTGTACATAGAATTCCCAGGCTCCCTATCCCAAGCCTCAAGCAGATGATCCTTTGGTCTTGATCAAAGTGAAGGAGTCCAACAGGCTAGACTAAGAGCTTTAAACTCTAGAATATTGATGTGGAGCTTTCATCTAACCACTTAAAAAAACTAGAGCACACAGCAATTGTACCAGCCCACCACCTGGAAATATCACAGAAAATGGTAATGGATCTGAAAGAATTTCCTGATGAACATGTGCTACCTTCCGTTTTTGCATGTTGAATAACCTGGGACATAAATGGCTTAGAAATAAGCATTGTCAAGGAGGTGTGCTTCATTTGTTAAAAAATCTTGCAGAAACTACAGAGGTAACTTGGAAAGAGGTATCTCCTTACAGTGGAAAAATGAACCTGTTTCGGATCAAAACCCAAGTGTCTTAAATTTGAAAGAAAAGTCATAAAGCAGGCTTTCTAAAGGACTGTTGGCTACAAGGAAAAAAAAATCTCATATCATACAAGCAGTATTGGATTCAATCCCACAGACAGAAAATAAACACAATGTCAACATCACATTTTCAGGTCCTGAATGAAATAACATACACAACGATGTTTCCAGGTACCTACTGTCCTTAAACTCAAAGGAGAATCCCCAAATAAACAGATTCAAATACATTTTCTACGGGCATTTTTACTTCTCAAGTACTTAACTAAGGTAAAAAACTGAAACAGACCACTTGCTCTGACCAAACTGAGGATCAAAGTACAAATCTTTACATCACTGCAACATACTCATCCTGGTGAATATTCTATCAGAAATTCTAAAAGCATCAGAAATCTTGGTCCAGTAGTAACAGTGTTCTTGGTATACATCCCAGCAGCGTGCAAATGTATTTTAAATTCTGCACATAAACTTTGTGGGATGTCACTATGAATAAGTTATACGTAAGTAAACAAGCTTTCAGATGCAGCAATCAAGCACTGGTAGACAACAGCAGACTAAATTACAGGACTGTTCTTTATGGCCCGTCCTCAGAGATCAACTACAGCCATGGGCAATGATTAGAAATCTTAATTACTTCAACAGCCAATAACTAGCACAGCACTAAATGAGATTGTTCACTGGTATTAAGAACATGAAACAGTGGAGCCATCACAATCTTCCAACGATTCGGACTGTCAGACTGGAGGTTTATCTCAGTATTTCAGAACGTCTTGTTATGAAAATCCAGCTATAGCTAGGCAGTTTCAAAAACCAAAAGGCACTCAGGTCCTCCTCACAAAGTCAGTCTAGAAAGCAGTAACTAAACTGTTCTCATTGTTATTCACAAAAGGAATAATGAAATTTAGCTAACTTGCTACACTTGTTGCTTTTGCGAGTAAACCACCTACAGGAATAATTTCTGAAGACTGTTTCCACACGACTTCAGATGGGCCAACTCAGTGGGCACCAGAAAATCATTATAACTTTGTGCAATTAAAAAAAAAATAACAAAATGGTGCTAGATTCTCAGCCAATCTAGGTGGCTGGGAATCTGCAAGCTATTTGTGTTAAATAGTGTCATCATATGTGATTCTTCTGGACATGTATCATCAGAAATGGGCTGATACATGCAGCACTATCTCAGAAGATCAAAAATGCGGGATGTGTGACATGAAACTCAACCGACAGTCACAACCCAGGTAATACTGCAAACAAGGAATAAAACCCACTACGAAATTCTACTTCAGAGACTATCAGCTGTGCTGATACAATTGACTTGGCCAACCTAGGAAACAACTGTTCCTGATGTAGGGCACTCAACCACCTGAAGATTTACAAGGTACCAAAATTAATTATGTTTGATCTTAGGTGCTGAGCTTTGTTGACTCATTTGATTCATTTAGCTGGACATACAATTCTGTTATTAAAACTGATTTTATAGCTGTTTATACTGTGCATCAGGTACCTTCAAAGAAGTGGCTTATGGTAAGCTGGGCTAGACACAACATGAGACACAGTTTACAGGCCTCGGATAGGTGTTCATCCACTTCTAGTACATGATACCCCTGCTGACAGCACCCAACCTTGGCATTAAATTCAGGAAACATTAATCTCTTTAAACAAACTGCACTAATTAAATGTGGTTTACTAAGGGTTCCTGCTACTGGATCAATCTGGAATCGTGTGCAGTTTTGGAATGGTAGCAGCAAACACCCCCACCAGCCTTACCACTTCGTTGGTATGTGCCAAAGGCTCAGCATCACATAAGGTCTTCCTAGAGACCTCAGCATTGGGCACAGTCTCCTAAGATGTGCTAGAGCCAGAGACATTACAGAGTCATTACAAGGGTTTTAGGCTAACAAATCCAGAACTAAATCTTGACTTGCATACTCTTGATATTTTTTGTTAAGACATTTCAAAACACTCAGGCATAAAGTATATAATTTCTTCTGTGCTCTTCAACTAAAGAAACTTGCTAATTATAGTGAATTAGTCACTGATAAGGAGAAGAAAAAAAAATCAACAACAACAAATGCTTAAAAGGACATCAAGTACAATTATGTTGCTGCACTTTTGGTAGTTAAGGATGAAAACATAGGATGGCTAACTTTTCATTTTATATAGTAGTGTCCTCCAAAATAGAGGAAGGCAGAAAAGGAAGTGAACTTTCATATGTAGTAGATTACAGGGAAGTAATATGGATATTCACAAAAATTTTAAAAATTTCTTTTCCAATTAAAGCAAAACTTCCTCAATTGAAATGGAAGAATATGCAGTGGAACAACATACACTGGGAGATTATGCTCGTTACTTGGAACTTCATTAAGCAAAGAGGTCTACCACAGATGCCATCATGGCACACAAACACACACACACACAAAAGACAATTTACTCATGAAATAAGTTGTATACTACAGAATTTGAAATGATTGTGTCTATGCACTTGTATTTTCACACAGCTCCAAGTTTGAAGAAAAAAAAAGAAAAAAAAAGTGCAACTTCTCAGCCAGGACTTCTGGCAGGGACCTTAACATGAAATAATGACCTTTATAGATTTCAGTTGTACCTCCCTTTTAAATAAAAGTTTAAAAGATACATACACTTTTGTTTCATAGTCCTTCCAAGCTTTATCAAAGGGTTTTTTCAGGTCCTATCAAGAAAAAAGAAAAAAATACAGTTAGTTATTTACATTGAGAAATAGTGTGGATCTAACAATGAAGACACACCTTGGCCATTTGCAGCGCCTACTAGAATAAGGGACTCCACTCTTTCTTGAATAGCTCACCTAAGGATTGTGTAAAAGCAATCTTGCACATAGGAAAAACAATCTCATACGCAGAATTAATACACTCATATTTTCAAAAGCATCTCTAGGATGCTTTTTACAGCTCCATTTTACTCCTTAAAAGGTATAACCACATGTGATCCCAAGAGCACACTATGCAATTAATCAAATCAGCTATTTTCTCATCATTCCATCTCTGGCTCCACTGGAAAGAAGCGCCTGTCCTGATGCTGTGGTATAGCCTTGGTTAAGGACTTGATTCATCCCACTAAAGTTAAAGAAATCAATTTCCCACTGACTTAATGGGAACAGTATAAGCCATACGGCTTGACATAACTAATTCTGTGAGAATTTTGAATTACTTATGTTCCAAATTCCTTTATTTTTTCCCTCTGAAGAAGCCAATTTGGATAAAATGATCTTAACAAGTTGTAAAATTATTTCACTGATGTCTAAAAATGCAGCAGTTGAAATTCTGCTGTAGTTCGAGATCAGCCAACTCTGAAAAAAAATACTGTTAACTGTCAGATGCTGTAAAAACTTTGCAACTACAGATCAGGAACTAATTCTTACATGTCAGCTAGTTATTTCAACAATTATGAAATTAATTAAAGCAGTATTTGATTATTTTCTCAAGTCAGGAAGGTGGGGCAACACTGTATTGTAAATGTATTTATTCTGACATAGAAAAAGAGAAGAACAAGAGTTCACTTCTACAAGTGAAATGTGGTAAACAAGCAACAAAGATAAAAAGCCTATCTTACTAAGAAATCTCTTTATCCTCCAGCAATTTACAGAGACCATTTTTAGTCTATGTACATTTTTCTTCTTCCTTCGATGTCCTAGAACAATAGCTGCCAGTCACTTCCTGTTTGCTCAGTAGTAAACGAAGTGTAAGCCAAATAAGTTTGCTGGCTATAGGCTTTGAAATTTATTATATACATATCATCATTTGAGTCCTAAGTTGTTATTATTTCAAATAGGAAATGTCCTCAGGGCACAAATAGATTTCAGCTTTGTTAAGAAAAATCCTATGCTCATGCAGTCTAATGTGTCTTTCTTAATAATCTGTATAATTCCAGGTATGTTTAGAATGCTAAATAAATATATTAATAATAATCCTTTTAAATAAATTACTACCTCCTCCTCAACTAAGTAAATATCTAAATTCTTACACCTCTTTCTCTGCTTATCTTCTATATCTCAGGGCTGCTTTTAAAGCTTCTCAAATGTTGTTTTGTATACATAGTCACCAGCATGCTGTATGTGAAACCACAAACAGAAGGGATGACTGAATTCACAAAACAAAATAAAACACAACAAAAAAACCGAAACCCTCTTGTTTATTAAGATAATACGTTACTTTAATATCCTGTGCCTTCCATCACATAGGATTAATACACTAGCTAAATGTATTTATTGTACCAACAATAATTTTATATATAAATAAGAAGATAAACATACCCCTTTTACTCCTTTCAGATCTCCCTTCAGCAAACTGTCCAATGGAAAAGTGATTATATTATTCATATTCTGAATCTGTAACGAGAAAATTACATCAAAACATTTAATGTATTTTAATACAGAACATACACTGTCTCAATTCACACATTTTGGAAAGTTTCACAGGGAAATCTTACATATTATTTTCCTAACCCTGCTTTATGACGATGTTTATCAGTACAGCCAGTAATCAAAAATGGAGGCAACATCAGTTAATTAAACTTACTCTGGAAACACTATAACCCAAGCCAGCAGGAAACCTGCAGAATTACTGCTGATGATAAATATCTCATCCAACAGTGACCGCAAAGTAAGATCACTAATTTTTACATTGCCTGATTTCACTGTTTAAATTATAAGAAAACAATCATAAAATATATGTGCTGAAAAATTTTAAGTTCCTCAGTAGATTTTAAATTAATCTTGTTTATTTTCCAGTCTCTTCAGACCTATTCCATAAAACGTATCTGCTAGTCTCACAATACATGGCATCTTATTCTGACGTAAGTTATAAAGACAAAGAATGCTGGCCTGTAAAGAAGCCACTATTCAAATTTTTTCCATGTATTTTTAAAAAGTAATACACCTGCCTTATTTATCTCATACAAGCTTTGAAATAAGGATTTTATGAGGTCTTGAGGTATTATGCAAGTAATTCAAGAGTAAACAAGTAATTCAAGAAGAAAAAAATAATTTCAAATGAAGACAACAGTAAAATAATCATGGTTTTAGATAAGTATCTGTATGATAACATTTTCATAAGGAAAAAGAATGAAGAAAGACAGTAGGAATAAGACAGTAAGTAGTATACACCAGGAAAAGAAAGACTTCATGTCCAGTCCTTTATGATTCACGGAAGATGTTCAAGATATGGGCCATGATGTCTAGGCACAGAGTTTAAACTGTAATAATTCAAATGGATTGCACTGAAAGGTAAAAACGAGGGTACTTTAGAACCACACAATGGGAAAAAAACAGAATAACTTTTGTAGCAGTTTGGTAAATGTTGCCTTTCAATCGGTTTCTTTTTTTGATGTAATTGTTAGCTGTTCTTTTAAAATATGATTTTTTCAAGAAGCACTGAAATGCATATATGAAGATGGATTCCAAATGTTCAAAGTACAGAAAGAACTTTGCCTCATGTAGCAACAAATGCTTCTGTTTCTTCAGGAACAATGTCAGGAACATCAAAGTCCCTTTTAGCGTAACCCATCCAGAGAAGAAAGGACACTAACAGGAACTTCAATATTTCCAATTGTGATGCTTCAGCCTCCCCAGAATGGAAAAATACAAAACATTATCACCCTATAGTTACTTGGTGGCCTCACTAGAACAGACTCATGGGTCCCATCCCCAGTGGTACTAAACAGCTGCTATTAAAACAAAGCCCCCAAATCCCCAGCCTTCCTCTTCAAAGATACTACCTTACTGTATTTCCTTGAAATTTCAGCCAGCAATCAAAAAGAATGTGAACATACATCAATTTTAAAGGTTAAACAGATTGTCTCTGCATGGGAAGGTTGAAGAAATATAGAAAATCTGGTCTTTTAAACTCTTACCACAAATCACATTTCCCCTCCTCCACCCACCCTACTTCTCCTCCTCCCTAAAAAGCTGCAGGACTCAGCCACGGCCCTTTAGAATCAAGAAGTTAAATTTCAACTCTCTGTGGTTTTTTTTTTACAGTAATTCCTATAAAAACTGAATGATCAACATCTACACATGCTTAGCTGGCAGTGCTGGAAACCATCCACCTCATAAGTTCTCAGCAGTACTACAACATCTGCATATCAACATAATCATGCTCAAAGTTAATAAAATTATATGTTGTAGATATAGGAGATAAATGAAAAGGTTTAAATCACACAAAACTTAGGTAAAAAAATACAAACTTCTAGAAGACGACAGATGGAACACGTACACCTATGGACATGCACATCCAGAATGGCTATCCAGGTGGAGAAGCAGGAGAGGTCTCATCTAAGGTATCATCCTATGCAGTTTTCTACCTTGCTGTTCTATTTTATTAGCATGATGCAGTCAAATGTCTAACCTAAAGACCAATACTTTCACAGCCTCCATTTAACTGTTCTTCAAATCCAGATAAATAGGCACAAAGCAAGAATAAAGCATTTCTCAACAGCAGACTCAAGACAACTGCTTTTTCCTTAAGTCAGAAAAGAAAAAAATGTCAGACCCTGAAGTATTATCCCAGACATATTCATGTAAACATCAATCAGCCTCCAAAACACTTCTGGATGTTTCCTAGAATTTCAAGTCATGGGCCCTGAAGTCCAAAGCAACTTTAAAAAAAGAATAGGAGAAAAAAATCAACATTCTTTTTAAAACTTTGGAGAATGTTTGCCTATTCAAATTAATTCCTTCTGTGTGCTATCACCTGTGTATTACTATCAGTCTACTGTATTCCCTATACTCCTATTTTATTTGCAATAAATATAAACATACATAATGCATTAACTTGTCATTATTAACCTAGTTAGATGACTCATACTTGATCATATTTATAAATCAGCAAGCAATATACAGAAAAAGAATCTTACATGGTTTTCCCCTTTCTTGAGAAGCTTAAGCTGAACTATCTAAAAATACAGACCCATTTTTGGCACGCAGAGAAGCATTAATATGCTGCAGCTCCAGCTCTGTGTGTATACAGGGAGCTAAAATGTATACAACTGCCTCTACATTTTGACTATTTTATGTTTTAAAATATTCTTTAAGAAGAAACATGCACAAAGGTGCAGGAAAGCTTCACAGAAATTAAAGTCATCCTGTGTCAGAGGAACATTAGCAAGTTCCACGTGTTTTAAAAAAAAGAAAGAAAAAAAAAAATAGTTGACCTGGTTTCCACTTCCAACACTGCTGCTTTGGCAGACTCGCAGTTTTGCTCTGACAGCTTCCAACAAGATAAGATGACAGAGACAGGGTAATAAATTAAAACTTCCTAAGTGGAGAAGGCTCAGAGGAGGAGAAGAAGAAATGGCAAGAGGAAGAACGTAAAAATAAACAAACATGTAGCTGCCAGAAATGACGGTAGAGGCAACAGGCAAGCCAACATTTGCGAAGGGGAAAGAAGATTTCCAAGTAGTTTAAGAGCCTATGGCTAAACACTGAAGTTCTTCATTTGCCAGCCCTCCTGGTTACTTTAATGAGTCTTTTCCAGAACAGCTCTGGATACTGGTGCCTGCAGTACTTCAATAGGTTTTGTTTTCTAAATCCAAGCCAAAAAAAAGAAAAGTCTTTTCACTACTTCAGAAGTTAAATACTATTCTTAACATGCAGATGAACAGAGCAGACCTTAAAACATCTTCAATTTAAACTAAAATTCAGGCAGTCAAACAGTGTATGATATGACTCCTACCACCATTACTAAATTCTAGATGCAGTCCACGTACTCGGCTGTGGGCTTCCAGTTGGCTGGATGGTCGCATCCAGAGGGCTCGATGCCCAGATGGAGATCAGTGACAAGTGGTGTCCCTCAGGGGTCTGTACTGGGGCCTGTGCTGTTCAATATCTTCATCACTGACACAGACAGTGGGATCGAGTGCACCCTCAGCAAGTTTGCAGACAACACCAAGCTGAGTGGTGCAGTTGACACGCCTGAGGGATGGGATGCCATCCACAGGGACCTGGACAGGCTGGAGAAGTGGGCCTGTGTGAACCTCACGAGGTTCAACAAGGCCAAGTGCAGGGTCCTGCACTTGGGTCGGGGCAATCCCCGGTATCAATACAGGCTGGGGGATGAAGGGATTGAGAGCAGCCCTGAGGAGAAGGACTTGGGGGTACTGGTGGATGAAAAGCTGGACATGAGCTGGCAATGTGCACTTGCAGCCCAGAAAGCCAACCGTATCCTGGGCTGCATCAAAAGAAGCGTGGCCAGCAGGTCAAGGGAGGTGATTCTGCCCCTCTGTCCTGGTGAGACCCCGCCTGCAGTACTGCATCCAGCTCCGGTGCCCTCAGCACAGGAAGGACATGGACCTGCTGGAGTGGGTCTGGAGGAGGGCCACAAAAATGGTCAGAGGGATGGAACACCTCTGCTATGAGGAAAGGCTGAAAGAGCTGGGGCTGTTCAGCCTGGAGAAGAGAAGGCTGCGGGGAGACCTTATTTCAGCCTTTCAATACTTTAAGGGGGTTTATAAGAAAGACGGGAACAGACTTTTTAGCAGGGCCAGTAGCGACAGGACAAGGGGTAATGGTTTTAGACTAAAAGAGGGTAGATTCAGACTAGATATGAGGAAGAAATTTTTTACAATTAGGGAGGTGAAATACTGGACCAGGTTGCCCAGAGAGGTGGTAGATGCCCCACCCTTGGAAACATTCAAGGCCAGGCTGGATGGGGGTCTGAGCAACCTGATCTGGTTGTAGATGTCCTTGCTCATTGCAGGGGGGATGGACTAGATGACCTTTAAAGGTCCCTTCCGTCCCAAAGCATTCTATGATTCTCAACCACCAATGAACTCAGGTGTGCACGAGTGATGGTAGTACTGCCTGCTGACAAATCATTGTTTAAGTTATTTTCTTTTTTTTTATGGCAAGTTCTACTGGATTTAATACTTTCCAAGAGTTTTCCCAGTGATATGAGCTTTAGTAGGACAAGTCCAATCAACACAGCAGGGAGCAAGTGGAAATCAGAACATCTACTATAGATGAGATGGTTTAAGCTTTTAGCATCTAACCCCAAGACTTCAGAAAATCATGTAACGTCAAGACTTGTAGCACAAGCTTTCATCTTTGCACCATGCCTCCCCCTTGCACACATGGACACAACGCTGCCTTTCTGCTGTCCTCACCCCCTGCCCCACCTGCAGCACAGTGGTGTGTCCCATAGCACAAACTGCACCCCACCAGGCTGGTGGCTGAGGTGGGACATCAGCCACCACCCATGTATGCCGTAGGAAAAGTGACCCCAGTGAAGCAGGAGCTGAACACCACTACGTGCCCACATGGAGCTGCTGGCTCAGCTGCCTAGAAAAATGCCTTTCCACAAGATATCGAGTGTTGCCACCATGTACTACTTGGAAACAGCCCCTGTACCACCACCGATACACAAACTACAGGCTGGGAACCTCTATTAGGAAGCGCAAGCGCAAAATGATAGGAAACACATTTTTAAAGGTATTCTTAAAAGCATAAAGTGAAGAATTTTAAAAGCAAAGGAAGAAAGAAACTTGAGGTTATTCCAGCCCATCTTCCTTGCCAGTGGAGGAGAATTCCTAATTGCACATTTTCTAACCTTGGTTAAAACACCTAAGTGGTAAGCTTCTATTGATTTCTCTGAGATGCTTCATCTAACAGTTTCACAGTGAGATCCCATTTATATGCAATTTATTATTTTCCTCTTCCACAATCACAGTTATCTGTGAGGCAAACCATACGTTTCTAATTCTTCTAAGCTTTCTTCATTAATCAACCTATTCAAGCCCTGATCATTTTTTGTTACTGTCCTCTGAATCTCTTCCAGTTGGTTCAATATCTTTTTGGCAAAGAAATAAAGATAAGAGTCCAGGTGGAGCTGAACCCATGCCACTAAGGAGGAATTATTACATCTTGGTTTATATCTTTACAAGCGTAAATCAAACACTACTCTTATTTTTTTCCTCTCACCATTAAGCCAATCTTTCCTTAAGTGTACCAGTGAAAAACAGAAACAACACAACTTAAATTGTTAAGTTTTACATGTAATACTCCAACCTCAAATACGTATATCTGTAGCTTTTTTAATGCACTTAACTAAGATGAGTCCTTTTAAACAAGATATGCTTGTGAAGGTTCAGGCACCAAACATTTTTTTAAGACCTCAGTCTGAACTATTACCCTGGAAAGAAAATTCTGGACATAAAGTTCTTAAGTTCATTATATAATACAGCAAAGATACTTCCTTCAGTTTTGTTATTTGTTACCTTTTACATATAAGGAAATCTCCTTTCTTCTTACATTTAAAAAGTTAAATGAAACAGGAGCATATGGTCAGAAAAATATTATCACTGTTCTTCCATTTCTCCTGGCTAAAAATTCAAGGATTATTAATAGAAAAACTTCTCACATGGAATCTCTTCCTCCCATCTACTTTCCACAGACTGGAAATACCAGATTCCAGTCCTCTCAATCCAGCATGTTTCATTAGCTTTAAATTAAAATAAATGAAAAAGAAAGGACAAGAGTATGTAGAAGAACAACAAATACAGAAAATGGAATTTGTTAAATAACTACTTCATCTTCACAGATCAAGTCCCTTTTCAAGGAGTGCTGACAAAGACGACAGGCAACTACAGATTTTATTTCTTCTTGGTGTATCAATCTAAGAACGGGATTTAAAGGAAAAAATATTTATTTAAAGTGCAAACATGTTGCAATGAGCCTTTCCTTGTCCTAACATTTTTCATATTAAGACTCACACCTTTATCACTTGGCACTAAATTTATTAGGAAGACAGAGTAATTAACACTATAAGCAAGTGCCATGCAGACCTAACCTACCTGGGAACTGTGGGTGCTACCATTCCGTCAGGAATTAGCACCGAGGTTACCATCAGGAAGCAACACTGTACACAAAAGGTACCATGTTACGTCTGAAAATGCCTCTAGTATTTTCTGATAGTTCACTACCAAAAAAGACATACTGATTGCTCAATCTTCTTAAAAACATTTCTAATCCAGAAGTTGTTGAAGAAAAATTTGTAGCTTGATATTGGAGCTAAGGCAAGAGAAAAAAAAATGCACAGTATATCATAAACTGATCCAAACAATGCAAACAATGTGTTAGAAAGGCTAAAGTGAGTAGTTACAAGGACCTGATATACAGTAAATGTCAATTTATTTCCTCTCTTAAAGATGTGTTTATAAATCACTTCAAATGTGAAGAACCAAAATTCTTCAAAGTTTTTTTTTTTTGAGTTTTAAACACTATTTAAAAGTGCACACATAAAAGAGGCGTAGCAAAACACATATAAAAAAAACAGGACCTGAACTTTAACTTGAATAGTTTACAGTTGAATAATTGGATTCCAAAAAAAGAAAACTTCAGCTGCTAATGAAATATTTTAAAACATTCATGCCTTGATAAGTCCATGAAAACATCACAGTCTTTTGGGAAACCTTTAAAAATATTAGAGAAAACAAGAACCTAAACCCCCTGTTAAAGAAGTAGAACAACTTTATAATGGCTTTCCTTTACCTACTAAAGACAAGTTTAAGGAAGATCTTTTTGCAGAAGCACTTTAGAGCTACAGCTCTAAATACCACCCAGGCCAAGAGCTGACAGAACATATCAGCTTCTAGAAACAAAAGGAAAATATATGACAAAGCAAAACTTGACAGTAGCCCTAAAGCTTTGCCAGTGTTAATAGCTTTGGCATCTGTTCCAGTCTGAACACGTCCTCTCACTTCCTTGCACATTCCCCTCTCATTTCAGCTAAAATCTTCTGTGGAAATTCAGCGCCCTACGAAACTCCAGGGATAGGTCTATTTAAAAAGAGTACCTTTTAGAATGTTTTTTTAACAGCAGCAGGTTGTGTGGCCCTGGCTACATTTTTGATGAAACTGTTTACAACCAAAATATGTTGGGTGCTACAAGGAACACCGGAGAAGAGAGATGTTTTTACTGCCAACATGCTTAAAGCATTCAGAGTTGGATACTTCACCACCCTGTAAGAATGCATGGGGCTTGTTTCACATATGGCTACGACTACAAAAAAATAGCACCCCAAATTAATGCCAACTACTGTATACGACTTTTTACACTAGTCAATACCCTTGTAACCTCTTAGAAAACTAGACCTCCATCACAGAACTTATGAACAGATTTTCAAAGTGACAAGTTACCAACAATTTATTCTAGTGGTATTAACTTCTAATAGGCAAAGTTACATAAAACTATAATTTTGTTTTATAATTCTAGAATTCTTCCTTATAAATATGGTATTTTCAAGCAATAATGAAGTTTACATCTTTTTTTCATATGTATTTCTTTCTGGAGGAAACTATTTTCCTAGAGAGACACCAAATTCAAGGACCATTGGGTTTTCCTTTGCTAGTCAGGAGAAAACAAAAAACTTCAAACCTCAACAATATGAAGCATATTAAGAAAGAGCAGAATGTTACAGAGACCTGTCCTTCACCAGACAGTATTAAAGAAGAGAGAAGGTGCCTGTCCTATTGCAATGTACAAAAAAAAAAAAAAAACAACAACAACAACAAAAAAAACAAACCAAACATTCATGGCCTTGCAAAACTATTATTCACTTCAAAAATAGAGAAAATCAGAATCACAAACAGAAAAACTAAAGACTTAGCTACTATCTCATGACATATCCTCTTCTTATACATAAAAACTGAAGCAAAAACACATAGTTGCTAGTGAAAAAGCAGTACACAGCAAAAAGATTTAGAAATACTCCTTGGAGAAGACACACAAAATGCTTACGTGGATAAGAAAAGGTAATAAAAACATGCACCCCACTTCCTATAGATATTCCTTTTGGTTTTATTTTCCTTTTCAGTTTGTGGAAGAAAAGTTATTCTTGTCAGAAACATTTTGCAAAGATAGTAATAACTGTTTTTAAGAGAACGAATAGCTAAGATTTTTGGTAAAATGGCAACATTTTTTAGCTTTTAAAAGTCTTCTCAAAACATAATACATTAAAAGGTTTTTCTGGGGAGGGGGTGCAGCTTTTAGTAGATTGCTTTTTAAAACTACCTGAACATCACATTTCCAAGATCCATTTGCCTAATGAAGTCACCATGTTGCAATTAATATATGATAGAGAGGGTATTTTAGTCAACAGAAGGTATCAATTAGAAGACCCATTCTATTTCCCCTTCCATATGAGCAGTCTACATCTGTATGGGAGACTCAGGATAACTGACTGACTCACGCTCGATAAGGATGCTTCTTCTGATACGTAATCTCAGATAATATTTGTACATCCAGAGATATTCAAATCAATATGACCAATATGAAATACATTTCACTGTTGAGAAATACATTTGGGGCTAGATTCTCTCTCATCAAAATCACGATTGGGTAAAAAGAGAAGACAGCATCAGTCCTCTGAATGAATGGGAGTGCCCTAAATCCCATCAGCTGGAAACATTCCCCAAAGAACTGATTATGACCAGCTGGCTGCAAACTACAGACATTTGGTCTAGACTCACAAAAGCATTTGATGTGTCTCCATCCCATTGATTTCAGCAGACACAGACTTTTAAATGCTTGTAGGAATCTGGGTCATCTCCCCTTCCTAGCCCCTGGTTTGAGTTCTGTGGTTTCAAGTAAATTTGGGACTTACTCAGACATGGGAAAGCTCTAGCTAATAGGATGTAGTCAGAATCTGCTCTTTTTGTGCCCACTGATTAATGTGAAATTGAGGCTGAAAATTCTCCATTCATAATTAAAACTCCCGTTCTTCCATTTGGCTCCATCCCATTTGGCTCACTGAAGAGAGCTTTTAAGCCCTACTGGCTTCAGTTGCAGGATTGGTCCCCAGTGGACGCTATTCTCATTATAGCATTATATTTGATTTTGTTTTCCTTTCTTCCCTGAGAAGCAAGACTCTCTCTCTTCCAGGGACACTAAAATCTCCCTTTATAAATACAAATGGAAAGTGCGAAGAAGTAAAAGCAAAAGCAACATGAACACAGAATAAACCAAGTTAGGTTTTGCTGGTTCCACAATTTTAAAGCAAATTGATAAGTGCATTTTATAATGCATGCTATAACTACTTTATTGTGGGAAGCTTTTAGACATGAGAATTGTTGGAAAAGGGTTTTTTGTTGGATTTGTTTGGGTTTTGTGGTGGTTTGGTTTTTTTGGTTTGGTTTTGGGGGTTTGGTTTTTTTTGAGTTTTGCAAGGGGAAAGGCTAGGGCATGAGACATTTTCCTAAGTTGAGAATTTTTTAAGAACAGTGGTTGCTAAAACACAAATTGTTTTCAACATGAAGAGCTGTTATAATTCAGAAATACAGCTTTTGTAATGGCCTTAAAATTTCAACATGTTTTTCTTAAGTAATTCTTACCAAATTTTTGAAGAGTGCAGTTAATTCCTTTGTAAACACAGAAAATTTTAAAAACGCTGTTCCCAAATCTGGGTCATCCCTGCAAACACAGTTGCCTCCGAATTTCTCCAGTGCTTGTGTATACTGTTCTTCATTTTCCACGTGAGCTTCAAAAAGAGCAAAACATGAAAATATCATCAGTAGATAAAAGGTTATTGCAATTACAACTGATGTTTTTTTAAAAAAAAACTTTTCAGAAGATTTATTGCTAAAAAATATTTACTCGATACAATAAACATTTATCATTTCTATTTTAACACTGATATGCCAGAAGTATGACGTATCTCACTAATTCTGGTTTATGTGTATCTACCCACATGCTGTACAAAAGACAATGTGTCATCAAGACAAGACAATCATCTGACAGGTATCCAACTCTAGAAAGACCCACGATATTTCTGCACCATACCTGAGACCACATAACAACTCCCAACTCATATAATGAACTTTTAGAGTCTTTTATTAATGCTAATTTTAACTGTGTTCTGTTATGTTTAACTGTGTGCTGAACAAAGAAACAGAGAAGATCAAGTGTGTTGGCAGAGTCCTGGATCTCTGCAATAGAAGGCAATAGATCAAATAAGACTCTCGGGTCATCTCAGGAAATGGGACTACAAACTACACTACGGATGAGAACAAAACCCATATCTATGTTAGCTCTCTGATACAGAGCAGCAGTGGGGATCTGAAGCAAATCCTAGCAGTCTGCATTTACCACAGGCCAGTTCAGTTCTCAAAGCACTTTTGGTTCAGAACAACTAGCTTCCTTTCTGAGACAACAAAACCAGCAGCTCTGCCCCAGAAGTGGTCCATGCTTAACGGAGACAGCAGGTTCTGAATCACTGTGTGGGCTGCACCAGTGCAAGTCATTCAGCACACACCTAACACTTCTGCCCCTCAGAAAGCTTTGAGCTGCGTGTGTTGGGGGGTTATTCAGCTCAGGGAATGAGATGAAATCTAGGCCTAAAGCAAGTTTCCCTGATTCAAATATAAAGGAAATCTGAAGGGCCTCAGTCTCAACTACTTCGACCTACTGATTCACTCCTAGGACACCAGATTACTTGCTTGTGTAGACAAGCATAAAAAGTCCCTGTCAATTTGATCTGTGCAATAAAGCAAAAAGTCTTTCTGAACCCAAGCTTAGTGACCACGTCAAGCTTGAGCACATGGACAAAGCACACCAAGTTGGCACCTGAGAAAGTTCATGTTACCTATTTCTTATTCCAGCTGTGGCCAATTTCTAACACTTCAAAGGAAGTCAGGAAAGAAGCCCCACACCCTAGAAAACAAATTATGCATTAATAAGAACAAAGACCCTTTTTTGGTCATTGCATGAGACCAGCACAAACCCTGAAGATTATTTAGAGAGGATTAATCTGTTCAAACAAGCAATGAGCCAGTTTCATTTCAAGCCCATTTGTATACATCAACACATTTAATATCCACAGGATTCTTGATGCAATGTCCTTTCTCCAAATTTCTATGAATTAATTATACAACCTGTTCAATAAATGTAGCACGCTCCAACTTAAAAACAAGCCTGTCTGCTCACATTCCTATTTGGACAGCCATTCAAGAACTTTATTTCTCAAGTAGCTACAAATTTTCTTTATTTTCCAATATATGAAACTAAAATCCTGTGGAGTAGTGGTATAATATCGTGTGATTACTGTCATAATGTACATGCAGAACTGAAGTTACACAAATAGCATTAATTCTACAAGTTTCTACCATGAGCGCTTGGATTTGCAGCCTGTAAAAGATAGTTTGCATATAGCCATTCAATTTAAAAACTACATCCTAGCACTGAACTGTACTTATTTTTCCTCAGCATCAACAGCAGGGGCTGAGCACTTACCAAATGTTTTGCTACTTGAGCTGCAGGATGAAGTAAGGATATGCAACTAATACTATTGTGTGACGTACACACACCTGAACAAGCTTTAAACGAACTGGCACAGACAGCAAAAAAACAGGATGTGGCAGGTCACAACTCCTCTAGTTCACACAGCTACCCAGTAAGGTGAATTATTTCCATATTGCTTTCTGCATTCTTACTGCTTCCTGCATCCAGCTTAGCTTATTTGAACACAGGTGAGGGTGGAGGTCAGGGCACAATTCATACAGCAAAAAGAGAAGGCTGCCACTGCATGAAAACAAGAGGAAAAGGCTGCCACCATTAATTGTTGTAGCTAGATGTGCAATCAGCAGCTGAACCATGCTGCCTTTTCACCTTAGGAAACAAGAGCTTTCTATTCCATGCAGCATCCCCAAGCGTTTTCTATTCCCCAGCATCCCAGGGACCGTTCTTCTGGATCTATGTATCAGATTAAACAAAGCCAACAAACCAGCAGCACAGCAGCAGTTCTGAGACATTCCCCAGAAACCTGATGGTAGTTATTGCAGCAATACTATTAGCTGAGCTAGTACTCCACAAGTGCTTCTGAAGAACGCAAAATCATATTTTTTCATGGAACCCTCTGAAATACTCTCCCTGCCTTATAGTTTCTTCCTGACAGATTTTAAAAGCTTCTCTACAAACAAAAGGTTTGGAATCTATCAAAAAAAGAAATCTGAGCCAGGTTTGTTTGAGGGTTTAGAGGCTTTTTTTAAGTAACACACTAAATTATGTACAAATTGGAGTCACTATCCAATTCTCCATAACAGTTTCTAAGTTCACCCATTAAAAAAGAAAGCCAAAACATGTATACTTAATACCCAGGGAACTTATATTAAAAATTCAGTAACTGTGTTCTTATGAATGCAGAGCCACAAGTTTTTGTTTTGTTAAAAAAAAACCCAAGGGCTGGCAAGTGGCTAGGTTAGTGATATTTCTGCTGGTGGAAGAGAAATGCCTCCAAACCTTTGTTGTTGTCATGGTTTAACCCAGCAGGCAGCTAAACACCACACAGCCGTTCAGTCACTCCCGCCAGTGGGATGGGGGAGAGAATCGGAAAAAAGGTAAAACTCGTGGGCTGAGATAAAGACAATTTAATAGGACAGAAAAGGAAGGGAAAATAATAACAACGATAAAAGAATATACAAAACAAGTGATGCACAATGCAATTGCTTGCTACCCACTGACCGATGCCCAGCCAGTTCCTAAGCAGTGGCTGCACCCCACCGGCCAGCTCTCCCCAGTTTTTTGTTCAGCATGTTGTCATATGGTACGGAATATCCCTTTGGCCAGTTTGGGTCAGCTGTCCTGGCCGTGTCCCCTCCCAGCTTCTCGTGCACCTCCAGCCTACTCGCTAGCAGGGCAGTATGAGAAGCTGAAAAGTCCTTGACTTAGTGTAAGCACTGCTCAGCAACAGCTAAAACGTCAGTGTGTTATCAACATTATTCTCATACTAAATCCAAAACACAGCATTATACCAGCTACTAGGAAGAAAATTTATTCTATCCCAGACGAAACCAGGACGATTGTCAAGATTGGGCAGCATGAATTTAAAAACTAGGCAAGGTACTGATTTTATGTAAAAACTATAGTGATTTGCTACAGTGCTCTAACAAGTACACTGATTATGAGGCATCGTCAAGCACTCAAAAGTTAAAAAACCCCACCAAAACAAAAAGAAAAAACAGAAGAAAGGGTGCCAAATAAATATGTAAGAGATGACACAACTCCAGATGAATCTTAAACTGGACCCTCCACAATCCAAAGATAACAGCTTCATTATGTTAGGCAAGAAGGAACTTCCTTTCAATTAGCTGATAAGAATTATACCACAACAGCAGTTTTTGTTACAACCTTATATCAGAACACCAACATGCCCACAAGTTCTGTCAGATATTGGTGGTTCTCCAAGGTCGCCAGGCCTATCTATTTTGCATATAATACAGGTTTTGTTAGCTCTAATTGCTATGAACTGCAAAGTGAGAACAAAAGCCAACAAAATGCTGTTTCTTATCCACAAAAACAAATGCTGTGTCTTATTCACAAAATGCTGCTGATCCACAAAAGCTTCAGTTATTTTTTCAAAGAAGATAAACACACAAAACTCCATGAGATTGGCGCACACATAAAAATGCACACAGCAATAGTTTGTATTTTTATATCTTTTATTTTTCTTTTTATTTATATGTATTTTTATATCTTTGTATTTTTATCAGTGTTGTAAGAGAAATATCTGACTTTATGCATCATGACCATAAAAAATTGCAGCTCATCAGCTCTCTCTTGTCATGAAGTTCTCAACATACATAACTGGAAGCCACCAGGAAGAGTGAGGTTTCACAAAGCAGTAGAGCCAATGTAACTTCTTATTGCTGCCAAAGACAGTAATCTCACCCCTCCCATGCCCTCAGCGCTCAATGATACATAGGCCATACCATTTCAGGTGCTCATCTGATCCCAGTTAAGTTGATTTCACTGCATATGCAGCTTTATATGAGCTAAAAATCTCCTCTAGAGATCTGTCAAGCGCCAGGGGTGGCAGAAGGAGCAGGTAGCCCAGACCTAGTGGAAAGAGGAGAGCACGGCTTCTCCACTTGGTAGCAGTATGCCAGCTAGACAGGTTCAGCTACCTCACAAAATTGCATCCTTACTGAGCTCATGATCAAGCAGTTAGTTCAAGACTGCTATTTAAAAATGTACATTTTTCTCTTCTCAGAGTTACCCATGTAACTTTCTGATTCAGTAAGACAACTGACTGTTGAAATCCTCCAATTTCACCAATATAAACTACCAGGAATTATTATGTACTTACCCAGACCAGATATGTTTATGGCTTTGACAGATTTCTTCATTTTATAGAGAACAGTTCGGTCAACATCCAGAGCCTAAAACAAGAGAAAAATTATATGTGAAATACTGGATTGTCCTCTGGTAAACCTGTGCCCTGAAAACCTTCTGTAATTATAACATTATTACGTTAGTTAACTTTATTTCTGTAATTAATAACTTACTTGCCAGTTGCTCCCACCCCCATCCATACAACCTATTCTGTCCTGTTGTCCACAAAAATACATCTTCCCTCTTCTGCTGGTGACCAGCATCATGTATACCCATCACGATCTAAAATGAAACTATTTCTTCTTCTTATGTTAAATTATTAAAGCAGCTTAAAACAGTTTCAACCCATCGTATGTTCTGACACTGCTGAAGAAACAAGCAATATCACTTCCCCAGGCAGAATATTAAAAATGGAATTTAATTTCAGTTTTCCTGGATAATTCAGTTAATTAATTGCACTCCCAAACAGATGAACTTTCTCACTGCTATGCTGAACAAAATAAATTGCACATCTCTCAAATATCTTTCACACATTTTATCACTAGGCAAAGCTCTCACCAACACAACATAAAATTCAAGTTTAAATCCTGTCCAGAATACTCAAGCGCTTATAACCAATTTGTTTCAAAGAAAGAAGTGGAAGCAGGCAACCATTTTGCTTCCTGAAGTGAAATATGGGCAGATCCAAAAATGTACAATTGTTCCAGAACAGAGAAGCAGAATTATGGTTACACAAATTATTAAAAAAAAAAAAAAAAAAAAAACAAACACAAAAAACAAAAAACAAAAAAACAAAAAAAACCCAAAACCACCAAAACAAAACCCTTTGTGAAACGGCAAGAAAATTTAAGTATGGGTTCCAGAGATGGTGATGTCTTTAAACCTCACTGAAGAACAATACCAAACACTACAAATTATATTATGCCAAGAGCTGTTTACATGCTAAAAAAGCAAACAAAAAGCACCAAATTCATTCCAGTTTTCATTCAAAAGATTTCAGTGAATCGCAGCAGCTACACATCTGACCTACCACTGTTTCATTATTAATAATTTGTCTAAGAGAAATGATGCGGAAAAGTCAGTCCCTAGGACCTTATCCAATTATTTTAACATACTGAATGCAAAAAGAAATATTATCCCTCATATTTATGGGAGTATTCCTAAACTGAATCCATTCAGACCACAAATAGCCAGGCAAAATCTTTGCAGCATTCCATGGAAACCAACAGATTTAGATGGTGTCTTAACGTTAATGTTATAGTGTCATGGTACTGCTATATCTGTTTGAAGCTTTACCTCCAGCATCTTTATAGTTCACATCTGAAACATATTAGCAGGAGAAGTGCAGAGGCCTTTTCACCTGGAATTCTGAAGTACAGAGGAAGGGAAAAAAAAAAACCTAAGAAAGCCCATAAAAGTCACACACAGCTCTATTCATCCGCTTCAGCAATCTGAATTGCATCCACTATAACAAACCTGTGTACAGTGTGATCTCAAAGGTTAGATTAGTCACCTGCCTGGATGGGAGTACGCGAAGTAAGCTCCCTCATTGTGTATTCGGTGATTTCTAAAAATAACCTCAGAAAAGCACCATCCGATCAGCTGACTACAGAGGAATGATAATTTCATCGACGACTGCATCAAAGGGCAATTAGCCTCTTGGAGACAAAGTGAAAGGAATGTCTCCAACTACAAGCATTACAAATTACAGTCCAAAGAGAAGGCTGACAGCCAGAGACTTAAAAGTTATAGATTCAGTTCCCAGCTGAGTCTCAGATTTGTGTGTGCAGTTGATAAACTATTTAATCTCTGCACCTTAGTTTGGAGGAGGGGGAGAAGAAAAAAAAAGACCATCGCACTTCTTAAAAAAAAGAAGTGTTGGAAGGATAAATGCACTGGATGAATTATGAACCACTAGTACTACTGCAGTCAGGGATCCAGACCGACCTATGGATTCATAAAATCTTCTGGCCCTTGACTGCCTCAGTCAGAAAGCACAGACTTTCAGTAGGAGAAAAACTTCAAGTCCTCCTCTTCAACCAAAGTCATCATTTTGGTTTGCAGCTTCTCTCAACCAACTCCTGCTTTCGCTGGGATTAGGCAGCAGAAGAGCAAATCCGTAAGGCACAGCACAGCCAGGGTCCAACAGAAATGATAGCTAATGCCCCTAACACACCACTGACGACAAGTCAAGCTTCTAGCTATCTCAGCCAGCAGGTCCACATAAAAATTCAAAACAAGGATGACAGGAAAAAAAAAAAAACACAACACAGACTGTAGAGGGGGCGGGGGGGGCGGCGAGTTATTTTTCAGTTGGGTCAACTTTCCAACTCTTGCTATGAGGCAGTCCCTTGATACAACACAACCCAACGGAAAAGACAATGGGAAAAACAGGAATGAGTAGGAGGACCAACATGTCCAGGTGCTCCTGCTGAAGAATCCTCCAGGGACATTTCTGAACAAGAATTCAGTAGCTGCATGAGTGCAGCAAGCACTTTTACTATGCTGTTATCTCTACCAGCTACGTTTTTTTAATCCCTAGCATTACGTTAGTCTCAACATTTCTTCACATATTCATTCACCACAATAGACCAGGCTTTGTAAGTTCAAGTTTGTTTGGAAACTGCTACCACATTTTTATGGTGATAGCGGACACTGAGTCTGTAGAATAATGCTGACACATTCAGGGAACCAATGTGACTGAAGCAGGCTAAATACCATGACCAACACTGACTTAACATTGACTTCGCTAGCTGAGGACTCGGCTCAGCTTCTGTTCAGGCAGATGATCCACTCTGAAGCCATGAAAAACAGAGAAAAATTATCCCAGGAGCAAAGTATTCTACCTTTGTATGAAGGCAACATGGACTCAACTTGTTATTTCTTCCCTCTCCCACTTAAAAATGAAAAAAACAAAAAAAAGTGAAGGAATTGAAGTAATTTGTGACAGTCAGTACTCTATGCAACTGTATTTGCCTATAAAACCTAAAAGAATATTGTAATTAGCAAAATGAACAAACTGTCACAAAAATAAACTATGTTTCATTATTTAAAAATATGAGTGTTTTATTGTTGATTCAATTCATTTATGTGATTAATGAGAATGGGAAGAAATTCAACACTGAAGACTGCAAAGTTGTGTATCCAAGGGAAAAATACATATATGAACTGGGAGATCAGTCAGAAAAAACTAAGGAGAATAAAGAGGTTTGGCCTACCAGATGGCTGCAGAATCACGACAGGGTGCCAGAGTGATATAGCCATGAAAAACAAAACCATGAAGATACAGATCTCCTTCCACCAAAGACAAGGAAACAAACAAATAAAAAAAAAGTCACTGAATACTACATACTCTTTGAAATGCAAAAAAGATGTAGGTCCAAAAAGTTGGTCTTGACAGATTACATGTCTCTCTGAACCACTGGATTTTTTAACTCTGATAAACACTTGTGGAAAAATTACACACACAAAATGGGAGGCAATGTAAGTGTTGCTTTCACCCACCAGTATGTGAAGTATGGAATGCAATAAAAAGTCTTTCTTGAACTGCTCTGGTTTTGTAATTAGATTACTGGGAATAAGCTGTAGCAAACTTAAAATTGGCTAGCTCAAGCAGATAGCTAGAGAGAATTGGAATGTGCCCGGTACACAAATATAAATAAATAAGAGGCACAAAAATGCTTAAATAAATAAATAATTTTAAAAAATTAAAAAGCACAAAATGCAGGAAGAACAGGCTGCCTTGCTGAAATGATCCCCAGTCACCCAAGGGTGCTTGGGCTATTATCTAGGCAACTTATGATCAATACGATTTTGTTTGGATAATATGGCACTGATTGCTCATACCTTGTGCTTGTTCAGTTACCCTGACAGACAGGCTGTAGGTATGGAAGGGTCCTACCTAAACTCCTTACTGGTGGTAACAAAGAGGAAAAAGGGACAAACACCAAGAAATAGTTAAGCTAAAAAATAAACTTAGCATGAGAAGAGCTGAGTAAAAGCTGTACCTGAACAAACTGCCGCTAGGAATTGGGAAAAACAAATGCAGTTCTGGAAGGCTTTCCAAACAGGAGATAAAGGGTAACAGATATCTAGCCATTTTAAGAGGGACCTGAATAAATTTATGAAAGATTATTATGTTGCTTCCTATTGTGGTAAGAAACCAGACTTGCTCCTGTAGAAGGTTTCTTCTAGTCCTCCATTCCTTTGTGAAATCTTTTGATAATACTGGATTTAAGAGTGGCTATGTATGCCTGTAGACTAATGGACAAAATACTGAAAAACTCTGCATCTTTCATACTGTATTTTAGTCTTGCTTATAGACCAAAAAATGGGGAGGGGGACTTTGCCTTTGTTTAATTGAAAGATATTGGCGCTTATTCACAACTAGTGTTTCAAAGGAGTCATTTCAGCATAAAACTTGAAAATGTCAGCTCTTTGTCTTTAGTATTGTTCTTCATATTTTCTCGTCCTTTTCTTTGTCCAAATCTGAGCACTTAAAAATCAGTTTAAATACAGCTGTAGTTTTATTATACTTTGAATTTCTAATCCTGTATTTGTTTCACAAGTATACACACACTACACCAATGCACACACACATGCCAAACACTATCCTCCCCTAATTCAACTGCTTTGTGCACCTTCAGTACAGTGTCAGAAGCAGTGAAATTTAAAATGGCTTCTGATGTTGCATATTCTAGCATTTTTTTTACCCACTTAAAATGCCCAGTAAACTTCTGAACCAGAAGAAAAGTGACCATGTAATTCATATGGTGGGATCATTTTGTCCTCTCATGTAATGCTTCTAGTTTTGACTCAAAAAAACTATTGCAAGACTGTTTATTTTGGCATCTGTTTATTTCAGCACAATGTAGTCAAAGAGGCCATATAAATAATTTTCATAGTCCCACTCAGTTTCTACTGATGAGCGCTCAGACTTCCCTCCTGTTAAAAGCAGTAAATATAACTTTGATTTAGGGAAAAAGCCCCAAATTCTATACAGTACATTAGAAAATAAGCTACATTATTGTAGAAGTGGTGCTATGCAGTGTGAACTGAAACATAAACTCAAAAGTGACCTTCCTGAGTGTGCCCTTGTCAGTGCAATATTTTTCCAAACACAGTATTTATGTCTTCTGTTCATTTACTTTTATGTGACTTCTAATGTTAATCTTGTGAAACCATTTTTAAGGTAAATTACTTTTTACATCAGAATCTATGTGGTGTTGCTGTAGCATATCTAGAGATCATAGAGATCACTTGTTTGACAAGTCTAAAACAAGTATGCTATTATCAGCCTCATACTGATCTTGTCATTAATTTCAAGGCTTCTAAATAAATGGCAATATTGGATTAAAATACATGAATGTTAGGAAATTTATTATCAAATTTGGTGCTCATATCAGTATTCTTCAAAATGCATAGCTAATCTCTCTTAAAATGGCATAGAAACATGATTTAGTTTGAAAACTGTTTTACCTTACAACCTAAGGCTACACAGTGAAAACTATTACAAAAGATGTCTAAGTTTATTTGCTATGCTTGAAAAGTCTGTAATTTTTCATTTTTCTTGCTGTATCTTCAATTAGTTTATCTCTGTGCAGTTACCACAGATGATCATATACATCACAAAAAAACCAACCCTAAAATTACCTGCAACATGCGAATTTTTTAAAAATCGTAATTCATGTTTTTTTCCTAGCAAGTTAAGGCTAATATTTTGGCACCCACCACAAATACACTTTGGACACATTGTTAATGTATTTTTCACAAGGTATGCAGTAATAAATAGAAACATTAAATATTTGGGGTACCACAGGCTGAAAATTTCAAAATTACAACAATGAAGTAAACGCATTTCTGAGGCCCATACAGAGTGTAGAAGAAGCAATTCAAACCATTACACAAAATATTTTAAAGTTCTATATGCCTGACGAGAATTTAACAACAAACATGTCTGTAATAAGTATACTAGGGATGGGGACAAGGATACCAAAATAAACAGAAGAAAACACGGCTTTTAAAATGAGCACTAGAGAGTGGACTCAACTACCAGTGATCAGCAGCAAGGCTTTTTTCCTCATGTAGGAACAAGGTCCAGTTTCACTTGCCAAAGGCCAATTTCCATTTTAACTGCTTCAAAGCTTTCTACTCTGAACAATAAAATGTGCCAACTAATTAGAACCAAACCCATCTTACCAGGAAGAAATCAGTCCGAGATTACTGAAACTTCCTGAAATGTTATTCTACATCCTGCTTCGTATGCCACAATCTGCCCTGACAGTTTAAAATAATAATAAAGCTGTTCAAGTCTGTTTCACACTGCCTAGAAAGATTTAAGCCCATTGGGAAATACAATGTTCAAACATTTCATTGCTGCTTCTCCCCCCACCCACCCAAAAAAGAACCTCTAAACTAGCATCAATCCAAAAATCTATATTGTCTAAACAGATCTGTGCAATATACAGGCTTCTTTCTTCTGGAAGGGGTATTGGCTCAAATTAATAAATATATTTAATACATTTCAGGCTGGCACAAAAAATTAATGTATTATTTGCTCTTTTCAGTGGAGTAGGGGGAAAACAAACGGTTCTATTTTTATAATATTTAATTGGGGGAGGAAAAAAAGCAGGAAGGCAGAAACTGAGTAATTGAACATCCCAAAGATGACTCTGGCATCTTTTACAGAACCAAAGGGTATAGGAAAAAACAGGGCAGTAGCAGTATAAAAGGAGATTCCCCAGGCTCTAGTGGTTAGACGTTCATTAAACACCTTTCGTACCAAACTTACAGCAGAAGTCTGGGTCTTTATCTTATGCAAGTGTCCTTACACCAGTGTCTTATTTGTTTGTGGCCCAGAAAATAATTATTTATCTGTAGGGGAAGAGAAAAATAGCCATACTGGGTCAGATCAACACTCCATTTAACTTGATATCCTCTACTGGTAGTGGCCAACAGCAGATGTTTAGGGCAGCAAGAAAAGAAAAGCACGTACACATCCTTCCCCAGGATAATCTCCCTGTTTCCAGCAATCAGTTTAAAAAGAAAAGACTGAGAGACTCTCAACCAGAAACACTACCTAGCCCAATGGGCTATTCTCAAGAGAAACAAGAAGCCCAAGTTTTCTAACTCCAGACAAAGGAAAGAAATAAAACTGAACTTGACTTCTCGCAGCTCAGTGTGAGTGCCTTCATGACTGCACGACAGCCTACTGTGGGAAGTAGTGAGGGAGGAAGGGGAAGGAGGAGGCCATCATCTTTGCTCTATTTTTTATTTAAAACAGTTGAAAGTCTAATACATTCCTTTCTTCTTACCCACAGCAGCTTCATTTTAGAAAGGCTAAAATTAACTATTTCACATTTTTGGCTATTTGGATGGGGTTTTTGCTGAAAGTATTCACAGAACTGGATCTGAATTTGTGAAAAGTCTCAAGGTAACCAATGGTTTTTTGTTTTTTTAAGAAATAAAGAGTCCATTGGAACAACAACAAAAACAATACTTGGAAGTACTGCTAAAGCAGTAACAAAATTTTGGGAAATAATCCTCCAGTCATTTGAAAAATAATCCTGGAGACAGGAACCTATGTGTTCTTCCCCATACTGCACATCTAACTGACAAAGATACAAATAAAATATTAACATACTGACTTCAGATCCAATATAAACAATTATCTTAACCATTAGATCTTTAAAACAAAATCTAATCTCACTCTCAATTTTAGCAATTTGCATTAAAATATCAGGCAACTCAATAGCCATAAATCCTTCTGTACTTCACCCATTCCAGTATTTCAGAATAAGTAATAATGCTGCAGATGCTGAACACAAGGAATGTCCTTCCCAAAAACAAAAGGACACAGGAAGAAACTTGGTCAGTTAGTAAGGAAAAGAGAAGTGCTCAAACAATTACTGCAGAGACAGCAGAGCAAGAATGAGCTCTTGTGCCTTACTGGACTGGTCGTGTTTAAAAAGTAACAATAGCACACTTTGAATACTTGTACCCAGCAAGCACAAGCGTTTGGCTTTTCTGGTGTATCTTTACAGGCAATCTGATACTCGCTGTAATTAATCCTCTCTGACTCAAAAGATCAGAGATACCCACAGACATTCTATCTCAGTTTGTTATTTTTCTATTAGAAATGAACTGTCTACATTGCTGGCCTCAATCCACTTTCCTGTTACAGAAGGTGGTAAAAAAACTTCCTAAATTATGTTATCCCTCTCCAAAATCCTCTTTCCATTCTCCTACTGTTATGTCATTTCCTCCCTCCATGTATTAGTTTCTTTTCTAAAGCCTCTCCAGTGATCACCTGGCACATTCAGGGAGGGACTGATACAAAGGATGGAAAACAACCTCATAGGCATAGTCTGGGGCAAGGCATTCTAGCCTCTGAACGTATTCTAGAAGAATAATAATTTTAAAAACTTCAATTTTGGGTAATTATTTGGAGTGTGCATGTGAAGAAATGTTCCAGAACATTATATTCTACAGTAGCTATGACAGTTAATTTGTATAAATAAGCTCTTAGGCATGAGACCTGTCTACTTAAGAGACTGTGAAGGTACAGAGACAGATATGCAATAAAAAGACAGGGTTTATGGCAGAATTGTCTCTGCAAAGTCCTTTTCCACAAAAGCATTATTTCTCCAGCATCTGGGTTTGTGGTTCTTGTGGGCCCAATGCCAAGGCAATCTGTTTGAACAAGCACTGGTCTATCTGGCAGAAAAATGTAGTAAACATTTCAAGCTCTAAACTACTGTCCACACAGCTAAGGGTATGCATGGTGGAAAGAGGTAATACCACTGCTTTGGGAAGTTAATAATTGTAAGTAAAAGGTAATTCTGTTGCAAAGGTAAAAGATGGGAAAATTTGACACTGCTGTATATTGTATACAAAAGCATACGTGAGCACGATGACTTCGTACAATGATTTTATTTTTTATTAAAACAAAGAAGTGATGCCTAAAAATCAGAATTCTCTAACCACTTCTGTCAGTAAAGAGATCCCCCAAATCAGAGGTTCAGAGCCTACAAAATGTTACATCATTAATACAAGTCACTACATGATACTGGTGCACACTGAACAAAAAAGGTGCTGTATCTGTGTATTAATCATTCAGTTTCCACATGCTTCCCTCACTACATAAAATTGGAAATGCAACAGACACTTAACCGGAGGGCAGACACCAAGCATTTTTGTATAATAAAACCTCTTGCCTAAGAGAAAAGAATGGAAGATGCTTATGCCAACTGTTTCTCCAGAATACCTCCACCTCCTGCATTGACCAATTTTTATACCGAGAAATATATTTTCCTTCTCTTTTCATAATTTCACCATCAACATTGCAGCTATCTGCTTTCAAAGACAAGATTACTGGACTTTAAATAAAGATCTCATAAGCAACGTAATAGACTTGATGCACTTACTCTTTACAGTGGCTCATTTTTAAACAAAGGGCATGTAAATAAAAGTCCCTTACTTATTACTTAATTGTTGTTTAATTTTCCAGTTGCACTAGCCAATTCCTGATATCCATATCCATGTGTTTAGTATTACATGCTTCAACATCCTAAGATATATCATTATATAGACCAAAGTAACATAGGTAAGAAGATAAAGTTCCAGTGACGACTGTCTTGAACAGCCAAGTAAACTTTACCATCCCTTTACCCATGTCAAAATTCGCTGGTCCTCAGCCTGCAAGATATTTTCTCTAGCTTCATGTTTTTGCCTTTCTGTCTGCTGTCAGCATCCATCAAAGCCCTTCATGGTTCGGAGCCCAGCTGTTGGAAGAGGCTGATCCTCACCCTGTGTGGCTCAAGAGCATTTACGATGAGCTAAGCTGATGGGGTTTTCCTTTTGCAGATTTCTCAATTCAGTACTCTTTTCCCTAGTATTAAATCCTTTTATACACCATCAGACCCAACAAGAATTAATCTCTGCAGAACATAATGCCCTTTTATTCTGCATATGACAAGCTCTTTGAATAGAGAATTTTTAGTTATTTATGGGAGTAATCAACAAATGAAACACTTTCCAGATACTCAAAAGTTCCCATATCAATGGTCTGATTTGGTTTTAGTAGTCTTCAAACCCTCTACTTAAACCAGGCAGACATCCCAGTTGCAATCTCTATAACTAAATAGTAAGTTTTCCCTATATATAATGCACTTACTCTACCCTAAAAATGAAAACCTTTGTGGCATGTGCACAGATCAACTGGATGCCATCAAATGACCTATCCCTCCCCATCCAGCACTCTTTGACTTTTTCTTTATCTTCTTTATTTATCCAACAATTCTAGGGACCAGAAATTAACCAAGAAAAGAAAACAGTCTACAGCAACGTAGCACAATCAAACCTCAGTCTTAACAGGCCTCTGAGAACTTCTTAACAGAAATAAATAACAACATCTGTATTATAAACATCTTTGGCAGACATATATACAAGGTGGCCATTCTGAAACGGAATAAAAGGCGCACAAAGTTTTTCTAGTTCATGATACACCTGGAACTTTTAGGACACCATACTCCCACAACAAAGAATGGCAGGTAACTAGAGGGGACTTGGAAGAGACAAAGACAAATCACCTCAAATATACCAAGTATTCCTAGCAAAATACTGAACAAGCTGTCAAAACTAGGATAAGCAGAGGTAAAGCAATACACCAGACCACCTCTCTATTATTAGGGTAGAAATTTATGGAAGGCATCTACCGATAATACTGGTGGCATATTAATTACTACAGCTTAGTTTTCTCCAGTAGAGAGTTGTTTCCTTTTACAATTTAATACATTTTATATAGTGAACCTTTCAGTTTCATTCACCACTTCTCACATGAAAGCCCAGTGTCAAATGATAAAATTAATTTTCTCTTGAAACATTGCAAAATTATTTCTATTCTATACTGCCTTCCAGACTTCAGCCTGTGATTTTCACTCAAACCTCTTTATAATTTAGTATACCACCTTTGAAAATCTCTGCATGGTCTCTCAGTATTAATACATTTTTCCCCCATTAAAAAGTAACTGCATGATCGCATAATTAACAGCAGCTAATGCAAATATAAGATTAGCCAATTTATGGCAATCAAACATAACATAACATCAGTATCTTACTCTTTTGGTTAAATGGAAAAAAGAAATTGCACTAATTTCATTTTGTTGATGCTTTGTCATGCCATAGCTATTGGTAAAAAGCTTGAGTTCTTGTTGCATAAATGCATAAACATAATGTTCTATGAATTTCCACTTTGGAATTTGTTTTTAAATGAAAGAATGCATCCAAACTGTTATATATTGTCATTCATTTTCAGTGCCCAACTAGAGAAATCTCAAGACACTATTACAGTCTTGAAAACAATGATCTTAAATTCTGCTGCAATTTCAACAGCTTTAAGTATAACTAAAATTAACAGTTCAGGCACTCCTGTCACTAAGGACAGCTTCCTAGAAGTGTAAGTGAATCTTAAGTCACACAATTATTAGTGTACCAAACAGAAGATATAAAACACCCATTTACATCATATTTGACGTAAAAATAAAAAGCTTTCCCAACAGAGTGACATTTGCCAAAATAATTAGGGAGTTCACATACATAGAAGATATCTATAAAATGGAGTAAACAGTACTTCCCTGTACCACTGAGCATTAAGAAGGTAAATTCATATACAGCTGCTACCTAAGATAAAATACTCAACAACTTCTGCATTTAAAATTGAAGCAGTTTAGAACAGAGAAGCAGGTCCAGGCCTATCAGCACTTTTGTTGTGTTCTTAAAAGAAACAGGAAACAGATACTCAGTCAACTGACCGAAACTGAAGAGGCAAATGCATGAATCTATATGTAACCAAGCACCATGTGCCCTTGCACCATGACCACATCCATATGGCTTGGGGGACAGGGAAGGCAGTGGCAAACACTGCCACTCCATCCCTAGCACAGAAAATACTTACACGAAAAGCTTGTCATCCACAACCAGAGCAGTTAAGCAACAGAAGAGAATGAACTAAGCAAAAGAATGAATGAAACCAAACAAAAAGCAGCTTACAAAAGATCTACTACTTCATTGCCTCTTCAATGCTACTCTCTTCAGCACAGCTAGCATCTAGTCTACATGGAGCTCAAAGCGTAGGAGGACTCTGATGGTATTTTTTCTGCTGTCGTGTAATACACACCTACAGTTCTGGAAAACAAACGAATTATTAAAAACATGTGCTTTGCAAGACTCTATACTGCATGTTTTACATGCGACAACAGAGCACGGGCTCTGTGTTTGCATGTGCTAAGGAAATTTCCACTCCTATTGCTATAGCCAAACAGTAATCCTGTTTGATTGAAGGGGCTTAAAATGATTAGTAAATGCATTTGTTTCTAAGTTGACTTCCCTAGAATACAGGCTAAGTTTCCCTGAAATTACATATCCTAGAAAGAAATCTTCCACTAACAAAGAACAGAAACCATAAAACATGAGAAAATAATCCGTATGAATGTTCACATCGCTTCACTATTTTCTTCCCTTCCTATATGCCTTCTAAATGTAGAACAAAGCTTTCAGGAACGTAAAAGTAATTTGTTCAGCTCTAATCACTTCAGCTGTTTTGATGTATCTACACACATACTTAGCATAATGCCTAGACAGAATTATAGATTTCAGACTAGAACTACATTGATAATCTGATCTTTAATCAGGGATAGCTGAAGGGTCCACAAACAGCAGATGGTTCTATACACCATACTGCTCCAAGACAACAAGGAGCAGAATTCCAGCCTTCCCTCTCAATTCTCTATTTCTTCTTGGTTTAACAAGTCAGATGCTAGAATTTATACAATAGATTCTTTCATGTTAACTTTTACAGCCGCCTCTTAAAGAATATAGTCCAAAGAAATACACTTCAATATGTCACTTCCATAGTAAATATTTTTGTGAAAGAGTTCACATACACAATGAAGCAAATTTTTCAAATTCTGTCCAACACCTACTCACTTGAAAACAAAGCCTACTACTCTACATGAAAAGTACTGATTCACACTACCCAAGCTTATTTCCTGCAAAGGAGCATTGCTCATAAGAAAAAAGCTATTCAGTTACAGTGCTGTATCTCAGTCCCTCCATCAATAAATTCTCCCCCATAAGGTAAATTATTTTCTCTTTCCAGATTGGAAAGTGATCATTCCCCTGTACTCGGCACTGGTGAGGCCGCACCTCGAGTACTGTGTTCAGTTTTGAGCCCCTCACTACAAGAAGCACATTGTGGTACTGGAGCGTGTCCAAAGAAGGGCAACAAAGCTGGTGAAGGGTCTAGAGCACAAGTCTTAGGAGGGGCGGCTGAGGGAGCTGGGGTTTTTTAGTCTGGAGAAAAGGAGGCTCAGGGAGACCTTATCAGTCTCTACAACTACCTGAAAAGAGTAGTAGTCAGGTGGGCGTTGGTCTCTTCTCCCAAGTAGCAAGTGACGGGACAAGAGGAAACAGCCTCAAGTTGCACCAGGGCAGGTTTACATTGGATATTAGGAAAAACTTCTTCACCAAAAGGGTTATCAAGCATTGGAACAGGCTGCACAGGGAAGGGGTTGAGTCTCCATCCCTGAAGGTATTCAAAAGATGGGTAGACGTGGTGCTTGAGGACATGGTTTAGTGGTGGACTTGGCAGTGCTAGGTTAACGGTTGGACCTGATGATCTTAAAGGTCTTTTCCAACCTAAACAATTCTATGATTCTAAAATTGAGATATATACAACAGCTAATAAAGTCTGCGTAATACCTAGTACTATGTCCCATTTTCTAGATACATAATATGCAGAACTCTTCTTCCACTCTCCTAAACTATAGGGTAGGATGTAGCTATGATATCACCCTTAGCCACTTGCCTCCATCACTACCCCTTTCTTATATCCCTGCCTGCCTCCTTACTATACTGATCATTTTCACATTAGCCCTCCCTCCACATTCTCTGCCTGGTGTTTTCATCCTACTTCCTGCATAAACACTGCCACACTCCCCCTTCCTTTGCAGTTCCTGTCAATTCTGATTCCTCTGAACTTCCTTAGGCTTCTGATACATTTCCTTATCCCCTCCTTAATGCTACCATCTCTATGCCAATTCCTGACCCTCCGCTCCTCATATGCCATCACAGTACTTCTGCCTCTGGATGACTCTCGACTCCCTGTTTGTCTTTAATTCAGATTCCATTTTCTTGCTCTTCACTTTTGACTCAGCCTCATATTACCTCCTAGGCACTTCAGCTGCCTGTTACTTTCTGAGTCTTACTTTTTCTTGTGTTCCCATTTTTTTGTTGTTTCCTAGCCAAATTTACTCCTCCACTTAATCCCTACATTGATGTAAATGTCTGGATTGAGTGCAAATAAAAGAAGCTGGTGGTCATCTTAATCACAGAAAATCTCATATGTAATACAAAGACTCTTCCGGCTTACGTCTCTGTCCCCACTGAGAGCAACTACATACAGTAAGCATTTTGCATATGGAAGCTTGAGCTTGGTGCTAACAAACCTGAGACTGTGGGGAAAAGGCTAGGGAAAAAAAGAGAAACAATCCTACCATCCGCTTGCAATAAAATCAATAGTTACGAACACCAAACTTCTGTTTGCCCCATAACTTGATCTACATTTTCCAGCTGGGTTTATGGGGGGGGGGGGGGGGGGGGAAATCTGTCACAGTCAAAATGGACCAAAGCTGAGATTTTAACTTTACGTGAAACCTGGGTGTAATCACTCTCTACAGCTTTATGAGTATGACTCTCAGTAATTCTGTTTCCATAAGAAATTGCCAGCACCAATGCAAGAGTAAACAAGGAGCCACATAATTTCTCCTGATGTGAAGTTCTTGCACATCTGACTATGCTACAACTTAAAAATGAAAGCAAATGTAAAAGTACTGTCTTCTTGCATAGCAGTGGCACTTGCTGTAAATACTTGTTTACAGTATTTTTCAAGCATTTCTGGAAGCAGGAAGGGGAACTGGTTACTTCGCTAGCCTGCCACTCATCCAGGGATACTTGCAATCTTTGAGTAAGAACATCTCTTCTCCTCAATTTAACAGTCATGGTCTGCATGTCTGTATCCATTGCAATCATTTTTACTAGCTGTAAATGCTTCTCCTCTTCTCTCCATCTCTGCTTTTTTATCCTCTGTGCTTATATCAGTTATCATCCTAGTCTTCAGAGGATTTATTAGGAGCATTTGCTAGTTACCATCCTAGTTGTTCCAGAATCCTGGAAAATAAGCTAACCAGCCCCAACAAACTGAGTGCTTTAAGCTCACTGCTTTGTTTATTGCTTTGCTTACTTGCATCTCTATTCCTGCTATCCATTCTACGTTCTCTCACACTTTGAGCTCAAAAACTGCAGCAGAGCGCTCATTTAGATTTGGCAATACCTATATTATCTTTAATACTACTACATTCTAACTGCGTATTATCCTTTCTTTTTCTCCTCCCAACTCTATGTGCTTAAAGACTGTTTCTGTTTTCTTTACTGCCTGCTGTCATTCCTAAAGAAACTTGACTTTTCCAAATTTGTCTTTTATCTTTACACATACCCTTTAATGAAAAAACTTTCCTCTGACTACCTGGCTTCTTCTTCCCATTTCTGCTCATTTACGACATTCTTCTTGGGGTGTTTCAAGTCTGTAGTTTTTCCTATAATTTTCCCCTTTCCTAGGATACTTCATGAACATTCTTCATGCTTTAGTACATAAACTCTTCAGTTCTGCTGACCTCAGCAGCTCCCAAAAAATGAAAAATTACTTTTTCCTTAAATATAATTGTTTTGCCTTGTTTTTGCTTTTAATTTCTTTGTTTTGCTTTTAGTACACAATGAATTGAGCCCCAACCATTCAAACAGCACTTGTTTCCAGTCTCATCCACAACATCCACTTGATTCCTGCCTTTAAATCAGCAATTCTCATGTTAGCTTCTCCTGCTTCTATCTGTTTCCTTCTGTAAAAGTCAGCATCTTGGCTTGTCGTCACAGATGCCTGACCATAATGTAGCTGAAATAGATCTCTTATTTATTCCTCTTGCACTCTTCCTCCATGCTTGCAATGTTAGCAGACAGCTTGCTTTACCAGACCATAACCAACAGGTTCTCTTAAACTGAAACCTGTCTATCATCAATGATGCAGATCCCTTCTGCATATTTCTAAAATACAGCCTTTCACTCTAAGCTAAGGTTTTTATCCATGATCTCATAATTTAATTTGGATTATTTCAACATTCCGGCCTTGACAAATACAGTCTTCCTCAGTCACATCCACTCATGATACTAAACTTTTCAGTTTGTCTTCTATGCAATGAATCCCTCTCCATACTTGTAACAGCACTCTCCTTTGTATTAAATGTAAGATGGTGGTCTTTGATTCTAATACTTATTAGTAGGCAACACCAATCATCTCTTGTTCACTCACCACTCCCCCTCCCTCTGATCAGACTAACTCCAGCCATGAACACCCATTAGTTTTTTTAGAATCATGCCTTTGTGTTTTCCTACCAATGTTTAGTTGGTACTTATCTTACCAACACTTATGTTTTATAGCATCCACAAACTCTTCTGAGCTATACAGATCACTAAACATAGAATGGGAAGGGGAGCAAGGAGGGAAGATATCCCAACAGCTGGAGAAGCTGCAGAAAGATTTGACCCAGAGAACATCTCCTCTTCCCTCTCTAGTAACTTCATGAAGAATATGACATTCTTTTAGAGCCAATGAGGACGGAGGGCAAGTGAAGACTCTTGCTGCTAACCCACCCATGAGAGACACCCCAGCTTAGCGTGAAGCCCATCTGAGCTGCAGCCATGGCTCTGGTACCATGGACAGGGCTGGGCCAAGGCTGCTGCAGCGGGGGCAAGGCTAGGGAGCTCCACGGAGGCAGGGCAAAGCACCAACAACCACTGTAGCAAAGGAGCTTCAAGAAATTGACAGATAAGGAGACTGTAAACATCAAGAAAGCGTAGAGAAGCCTGATACCCAAGACAACAGAGGGAAGAGCTAACCTCAATAGGGCTAGGCCCAACTTTTCTGGAGCTTCAGGTGCAAAGGTTGTTTCTGGGGAAATGGGGCAGATGGATCTCATGCAAGCAAGGCTCAGAAGCTGGGGTGCAGGAGTTCAGATAGGGAATGGTTGTATGTAATTATATATACGTATACACACACACATGTGGAAGGTGCAAATTATAAAAAAAAAATAAAATATTTAAGAGTTGAACTAAAATGTTTAAGAACCACTACTCTAATGCATATGAATAAAAAGAAAACACTTCACAGCGGTTCAGCTACAAAGACCGTACGTTAGTCAGGTGCACCAAGTTTTCTTGGATTCCTCCACCTGTATTCACCAGCCATGTCCACTTGACATGTGGACTGTAAGTGCTTTGGAGCACGGATTAGGTTTTTGTCCAGTGACTTTGCAATGCCTTTCCGAAAGAAGGCCTCACCTTTACCTAGCATTGCTGTATATTATGGTACACAGAGAACAACATGAAGATGAAAAGGGCAAGTGAAAGGTGGGTTAGCAGAATTAGCCCCTTTCCACCTCTACCCTCTTTTAGTATCAGCATGAAGTACACTAAATCCAGATAAGATAGTTCTGAGAAATGCAGCGGCACTAGGGAAAAATCAAAAGACAAAAGCCACAGTTAGTAAAATACTTCAGAAATGTACATATTTTCCGTCGACCCTCCTATGGGGAATGGGGGCATTTGGTAACAGGAACCAGATGAATCATCGGATGCACTAAGGTAAGGTGCACAGCAATCTACTTATATGGCTTGAAATTGTTTTAACTGACTGCATATTGTCTGTCCTTTAAAGGTTTAAGTTCTGTATTTTAAAACATGCACAAAGCTCCAGCTGAAGACCTATAGTTCAGGTCTTGTATTTCTGCAACTTCCATCCTCCGTATTCCTCTCAAAAAGAAAAAAAATTCCCACACAACTTTTGAGATCATCATGCCATTTGTGTCATAATGACTTTTCCAGAAACCTCTTTGGATGCTGATGACAGAGAATCACAATTCCAGAAAGGAAGCAGAAGTGGAACACAAAAAAAGTTTTAAACAACATGTATTTATGGAACTGTATTTAGTAATGAGGTAAGAAAAGTGTGCAAATGTGTTGTACCAAAAAGCACATTATAGTAGGCACAAAGATATATTTTATTAAAAGGAAATATACAAATAACAGTAGCAAGTTTCCCAAAACACACTACAATATATGACATTTCCTACTGCTTCTCAAAGTATACAAAACCACCTTTTGCACATAGCTTTCAAAAGCAAGTCACAATCGTGTAGTATAGTAAGACAGAACTCCAGTCCTAAAGACCTAACAAGCAAAAAATACGTGATGGGGAAAGTATAAATTTTAAAAACACAGATGTGTATGCATGTATCCAGTGTCACATTCACCCACCCTACCAAGATGTTATTTATTACCTCTTGCCCTTGGTAGCTTTGCAGAACCAAAACGGAGCAGAGAGAATTACAGAATTTTAATGTAGAAGAGGGAATGAAATTCAACAAGCATTGATCCCTTACACCTCTCCAAGCCAGCTAAAAACTGTGGGATTGCCTTAGGTGGCAAGAAGTTGTTACCATTTCTGATACAAAAACTTGTGTTCTAAGTGACAGTGAGAAACAAAAGGATTTGATACTGAAATGACATGCTGCATTTCTAGGAGTGGAAATTACCAGGAAAAAAAAAAAAAAATCTTTTAAACTGTAAAAATAACAGAATCATTGAGGTGCAATAATTATGGAATAGGACCTAAGGCAATAGGTCCTATTCCATGGAATAGAACATCCTATGGAATAGAACATCCTATGGAACAGAACAAACGCAAGCAGAGACCTGAAATTACAAGTTATGGCTTTAACATTAATTTCACAGATTTTACAGAAATTCCTGAAGAGTGCTTTTAAATAGACCCCAAACAATCTATTGAAATCTATTTCTATCTGGAGAACTAAGACCATCTTTGGTACCACTATACTGTTTCTTTTGGTTGTATGCTTTACATCTTTCCACCACACGTTTGTCCTGTCTACTTCTTACAAGACATTCATCCCAGTAGCAAGTGCTACTATGCTGGGGAGGGTGTTCCAGTAACCTATTAAACTTCTCTCAATGTTTCCATTCTCCTCTCTTTATAGGGAAATCTGTGCATGCAGTGAAGCTTAAGTAGGCAGGGCAAACTTTGCACCTCAGATCCTGACTTAGATGGAAATGTCTTCAGCACATGAACTGTCTGCTACTCTCCGTTTACATAGTAGCCTGCACAACAGCCCCCTGCCCTTCTTCCTTGGTCCACAAGCACTGGACCATGATAAGCAGATAGAAAAGAAATAAATAGGTAAGATTTTTATGGGCTTCAGTTCCAGTCTTTATTGTAAAACTTAACCCATGCTTTGAAAAAAGTGGCACACTTGGATTCTAGGCATTAAATCACTGTAAAATAATTTCTAAAAATCTTTAATGATCACAGCTATTAGGACCACTTTGCAGGCTCCATTACAGTTTAGGGACTATTTTATGTAACTTATAGTACATAAAAGAAAGAAGTGTATGTTCTAAGCAATAGCAGTACTAAAATCAGATTTTTAAGCGTTCATAGCTTAACAACAGTCACCACGCATTTTAAGATCCTGGGATCTTTAATAGAAACAGTCAACTAAAAAGACTGCATTTGTCAGACTAGATTACTGATTTCAAGCAACCCCTCCCCCAGTCATGTGACTACGCTCTGCGCTCAATCAATTAAACCTTGTTTAATCTTAGTCACTATCATACATGCAAAGATTAAACAGTAACCCGTAAGGGCCTGTGACATATACTGCTCACTTGTAATTTTGTTTTAGCAGAAGCTAAAGATTCCCAACATTTTGCTAAGCAACATCCTAATCTGAGAACAATGCAGAAATTATGATTCCTTTTCCTTTGAAATCACGTTGTGTTCCACAAGCATGCCTTTCCTAATCCCTTTGCCACTACCGAGAGCAAAGGATCAGATTCTCTTTCTCCAAGTGTTTGAATAGGCACCAGTTTCCTAACTGCAATGCAGGTGCTTCTGGTGATCTCAAAGGCCATGACTGGGGTCTGTAATCGGTGTATATAATCACATAAAACAGTAAAACCCGAAGTACTTTCAACTAATACTGAAAATCAATAATATTCTACAACTGACAGAGGTCAGTTAATCCAAGTTCAGAAAGCACTGATTTAAGGCAATACCATTGCCCACAGAGACATAATCGGTAAGTTATACACATATAATCGTCCAACATCTTATTGATTTCCTCACTTAACAAGCCTCTTCCACTCCATCACTGAAAGCAAGGCCTCATTAACTAAACTTTTAAGACACTTTTAGACACCTGCTAATTAACTAAGACAGAATTACAAAACTGGTAGCCAGCAGTGTTAATGATAAGTGCAAAAGAGTTCCCATCGGGATCTGGAAACAGATACCTGTGTTTGTACAGAGCTGAGCTCAGGCTAACAAGTCACGCTAGCCCCCACCCCCTGTGCTCTTGCACTGCCTCCCCCTGCGCCTCTGCTTCCAAGGGAGTGCCAGGCTTGGGAGAGTCGGCTGGCTCCATGCAGGCAGTTGCATAGTCCATTCCAGAACCAGATTTCCTGGGAAAAGGAGTTGAGACATCCTCAAAGTATCAGTATTAACCAGTTAATTTGTTGATTCAATACATGTATACAATATCCTGGAAAATGAAAACTTAACTGTCTTCAGTTAATAAACTAGCTCTTATAGTCACTTGTTAAAATCAATGCATACACAAAGCCAGCAGTGAGCATGGTTTCAACTTACCTATTAACTGTTTTGAGTAACACATTCCCTAAATCACACACAGCCAGGCCGCCCAGTTTTCAGAACCGTACTGTCTACTGCAACAGAGCAGCGCGCACGGGAAACTGATGCTTCACAGTACTTGTGGCACCGAAAACTCAAACAGGTTCTTTGTATTACCTGTACATTTTTAGATTTTACAAAGTCTTAGTTCATAACAAGCTGATGAACTAATTCTTGCCTAGCCTTTTAGAAAAAAGATGCTGAGCACTGACTTCTCTATTACACAATTGATAGGCAGCTTTTTATCAAAGGATCACATTTAACCTGAAAAACCAGGCACGTCATGCTAAAGGACCTGAGTATTTCCAAAACAAATAAGTCTAAGTCTGAAAAAAGATTTCACAGTTTTGAAACCATGAAAATGTGTTTGTTGCTCTTGATAAATCACAAGAAAAAAAATCAGTAGTCATTTCAACACATGCTTTAGGACAGCAGCACAAGCAGGTAGCAACTGCTGGTATTTTGCCAAAAGTGCCAGATAGATCAATACTATTAACAGCAGCTATGGCCAGTGCCATCTCTCATCTCCTGCCTTGCAAACTTTACTTAGATCTGTAAGACACTGGGCACATTCTTCATCGTCATTATCATAAAAGATAATTTTTGTACCTAAGCTAGCAGACAGTGTCTAATATCCAAAATATGCAGAGATACAAAGATTTAACATACTGATTGAGTTTCTTTAAAAATCAAACAGCAGTGTATCAGAGATCTGACACAAAACCAAATGCCAAGCAGACAGATTAAGTAAGAATCTACCATATTCAAATTTTTAAAGGCGTATCATTCTCCTAATCTAAAAAAAGGTTTTCAAGATGCAACTTATTTGAGTTGAATCTTTAACAGACCTTAAGATACATGTTATAAATTTCATGCCATCATATATAAATTTTGTATCATCAGACATGAAAATGAAAAAAAACTTTTTTGCATGTTTTTTCTGAGAAATGATATGACACTTTTGCAACCATACAGCTTTAGAAATTGAGGCTTAGAGAAAGACCAATTTTTGTGAGACTTGTAATAAAAATCTCTAAATCTAGCAAAACTGCTTTTGACCCAAATGCTTACACCAACTTCTATTTTGTGTTAATCAATTATTAGACAGTTCTACCTTACAACCAAAATAATTCACTATTATAAATATTCTTTAAGAAAAAGTTGCCTTTGATACAGAATTGTTGATCTTAAGACTATCAGGTTAATAAGGTGTAATTAAATCCAGGCATTTAAGTGCAAGCTTGCAGGGAAGAAAATTACCTCAGGAACAAAACAGTAATTCCTTCTGTGCAGATTATTTTGAATTCAACTCCCTGCTGTAGTGGTTTTGGGAACTGGCAAAACAGGAAAATCCTGAAAAGGGTGTTTAAACACCTAACCTGGGTTTTGTTCACTTAAGACACGTTAATAATCCATTGCTCGTGGCAGTTCTTTTGTAAGATGGGACATCAACTACTGACAAGATTCTTTTTGCTGAAGAGGCTCTTTTTAAAATATATGCTTACTGCAAAACAAATCAACTAAACACACACTGTAGGAACTGATGTAACAGGTAGATGGAGCAAATTAATCTGCATCACAAGTAAGATTCCCCCCCCCCCCCTCCCACAAGTTACTTCAGAGAAGCTGCTAGAGGAATCAAGATACACAGACGCTTCTCATTTCATTGTGCGTATATGACCGGGATGTGGAATGTGCTCTCACTGTGTTCAGACCTGTCCCAGATTTCCCTCTGATTTGAAACAGAAGGGAAAAGAGTCTCTCTCTCTCCCTCCCCAGTGCTGGCAGCCACCCTCCGTGCTGGGGAGGGCTCCTACCATCAGGTTCAACGGCACGTTTCGATTATCTTTAAAGAAAGAAAAACAAACAGCTCTCTTGGCGAGACAAAAGCGGCTCACACGAAGTATCCGCAGCCCGGGCCGTCCGAGAGGAGGCAAAAAGGAGGGGGCTGGGGCTCCGGCGCACCGAGGGGAGGCTGAGCCGGCGCCGCGGTCTCGCCTCCCGGGCAGGGCAGGCATCGCCTCCCGACCCCGGAGAAGCGGTTCCTGAGGGAAGGCTACCTTAAAGCATACGCCCGAGGTGGGGGAGGGTGTTTAAATTTCTATGTGCGGGGAGTGGAAAGAAGATTAAATCCCACCTGTGCCAGGAGGCAGTCAGACAGACACGCACACGGGGGAAGGACACGCCAACCCCGGCGCTGCCAGGGCCCAAGCCCCACACGGCGGCTGGCCGGGCGGGAAGGAGGGGCGACGGGCCGAGGCGGTTCAGGTGTTACCGCGAAGGAAGGGGCAGAGGGGGAAGGCCGGAGAGTTCAAGTCCCCCCCGCAGGTAGGAGAGAGGGCGGGCGGAACCGACCGGCTCGGGGCTCCTCGGGCGCCAGGAGGAGAGAGAAAGGAGGGCGCGGGCTCCCCGGACCGCAGGCTGAGAGAGCGGCGGTGAGGGGCGGCCGGAGCCCCTGCCCCGCCGTGCGCTGAGGGGCGAGCTCAGAGCGGGGAGGCGGGCGAAGCCCCAGCCCCGCGGCCGGGGGCAGCGGCGCCTCGGCCCTTCCCCCCTCTCCTTTTCTTTCCCCTCTCCAGCCGGGCGAGCCCCGTTTCCTCTCAGCGGCAGCCGAGGGCGCTCCGCGGGGCCGGGCGGGGAGAGGGAGCGGCAGGAGCCAGCGCCGGTAGCGCCTTGTTCTCTGCTGCTGCCGCCGCGGCGGCGGCGGGCGGCCAGGCCGGAGGGGGCTGCGCAGCCCGCTCCCCGCCCCGCCGCGCCTCCCCTCCCGGGGCTCACCTCCTCGATGGCCGCCACCGTGTTCCTGCACTGGGCCATCCGGGTGGTGAAGTTGGAGGCGGTAGGTGACTTGTAATCCTCATTGGTCTCGGACACGAATTCCGACACGGAGATCTGGTCCGGCATGGCGGGGCGGGGATGAGTGGGGCGAGGGGAGGGGGGGAAAGCAGGCGGCTCCGGGGGGAGGGGAGGGCCCGGGGGGGCTCCCCCCTCACATCGCTCGGCAACCGGCGGCGGCAGCGCCCTCCTCGCAGCCCCGCCGTCTGGAGCGGTGTTGTTCCTCCGTCGCCACACAAGGAAATTCCCCGCACCCACACTCCTCCTCCTCCTCCTCCTCCCCGCGCGGTCACGCAGCACCGGGGGCCGGGCACACGCCCAGCGGCGAGCGGGGGGGAGGCGGCGGCGGCGGGAGCTGCTTCCACACCCCGCCCTCCCTCTCGCTTTCTCCTTCACACACAAACACAAGGCGGAGGCGGGCCGAGGCGCGGCCGCATGTCCCCCCCTTCCGTCCCCGCACGCCCGGAGGAGACCCGCAGCCACGCACTCGCCCCCCGGCGCCCGCCCTGAGAAGATGGCGGCCCCCTCCCTCCCGCCTTCCCTCCCGAGTCCCGCGGGTCTGGCGGCAGGCAGCGGCTGGGTAGTCCCAGGGACAGGCAGGGCAGATCCAGCCGTGTAACTAAGATCGTGTGTAGCAACAAGAAGAAGCCAAGGGCAGGGGAAGGTGAGGTGCGATGCCTACCTGATGCAAGGAGGGAGGGGTGGCAGCCCACGGGACAGGTCTCCGCACTGTCCCCTCCGTCGCTGCCCGGAGGCGACGGGGACAGCCTCTTCCCTCACGGTTCACAATCTGTATTTCAACAGTTTAATCTTTTTTACGAGTTCACTGACTAGTTTTGAGGGAGCTAAAGCTGAGAAATGCTGTCGTTCCCAAGAGGTCTATGCAAAAATACTTCTAGGCTAAGTAATGTCTATATCTAAATTTGTAGAAAGCTTTTTCTGTAGTCGAAGAGGAAACGTTGTTATCAGAGGAGGAGACGCTTTGTTCGTTAATATAAAGCCACAAGGATTAATTGAGGCAGAAAGTGCAAAACTCGGCCCCAGCCGCGGCGTTCGTGACTGATGAAGCAGCAGGGAGACTGGCAAGGTGTCACCGAGCGGGCACGGTGCTTCCCTGCGTTGGGAATACAGGGGTGTGAGCCACGGCGGTGGTTTCTCTTGGCCTCAAAGCCCGTAGGACTTCCAGCATGTTAGTGCAGAAAGCTTTGGAAGTCTGCGTTTTGGCCCAGAAACTCTCCCGTGGCTCTTTCACTCCCCTCTGGTGATACAGTTACTAGCTTTCTATAAGTGATTCTTTATTACTGTGATTTAAAACTCTCTGGGGAATTCAGATGCGTAAGCAGGTACTCTGTTGCTGCAGTTTGTAAAATGTCCAGATAAATAACTGCAGGCCTACACAGATGTTACTGCCCTTTGCAATCCTTGTTACTGTTATACTCTTCTGTTACTGTTATACTATTACTGTTATAAAGTTCTCCTTTAACATAAAGGATGAAGCTTGTGAACCATATTTATTTTACTTGTAGCAAAGCAGATGAATGAGCAATGACTATCTGCATGTTCTTTCCTTATTCTAATTCTTACTAGCTTTTCTATTCTAATTGTTTTTATTTTCTTTCATAAAAATCGCCACCATTATTTTTCTTTTAACTTCTGTCTCCATATAATTTTGTATTATAAACCCTCTCCTCCTTAAGACTTGTGCATGTTTCAGTTAATGGGGCATATACAGGTATAAATTGTTCCAGTGCTAATGCATTAAACTTCTTGTCTGTATTTGAATGTCACATAATAATGAGTATATTTGTGACCAGGTTGAGTATAAATATTCATTCTTGCTAAAAACATGTGTGATATTACATTTCATTTTTGTGTCAGCTGATGGTGATAGCTTTAGAGCAGCACTTATCACACCAGTACCCAAACCAGCATTCTTAAGCTATCATATCTTCCAATGTGGCATATTTATTTAGAAATTTTGAAGGGGATGAAAAACTTGGGGTCTGGAAGGCAAATAATACTAGATTTTTACTTTTTGCAACAGCTCTTCTATCAGGTGTAGTCTGAACCTGTAGCATATCAATGTAGTATCTAGTGGTTGCATCTTCAGTTTGATATTGAAGTATATACAACTAAGATAGTATCATCATTCAATGAATCTTTACATTCTATAGACCATATTTACACATTAGGTTAGGTTAGATGATTGCAGTGATATCTTCTGATCTTTAACTTAATAGATTAAAAAATTTGCCATCCCAATGAAACTGCTAGGCCTTTTTGCTTGACAGACTGAGCATTTCCCTCAGCTCTCTTTTTTTCTGAAGCTAAAGATTTGTGCTTGGGTGAACCTTTTAGAAGACATCTAGCCTTGATATAAAGACTCAGTTTTGCGAATTCACTGCTTCTGTTAGTGTTTTATGACAATGGCTAGTCACTATTACTGTGTCTCCCAGCAATCGCTTATTATTATAATTTTTTCAGTAGGTTAAGGAGCTATTCAGTACTCAGTCTTTTCTCCCTATGAGCATTCTTGTACACTGTAAAGAAATAATTTCTCAGTTTTGTTTCTTGACAAACCAAGCTGATCAACGCCCCTCTTTCAAAGAGGGCAAAGCTAATTTGAATTGCTTTGCATTGGCCACAAACCAAGACTGAGTACACAGATGGTGAGTGTGGGTCAACTGACATGTGGCAACTCGTTACTCTGCAGTAACACTTTTATTAGTGTGTGCGAGTCCTGCGTCTCTCACTGAAAGGATATTTTCTCAGCCCTTCCATCATTTTTATAGTTCTAACCTCAATGTATTATTATCCTGGTTCTCTAGTCCCTCACTGTTATATTCAAGAGTGTCATTAGACTTTCTGGTCCCAGTATCATACTGGCTCATCTACCTGTCCACTCTGGCCTCTAGGTGTTTATGAGCAACACTTTAAGTATCCAGCCCTGTTCTTTGAATCTGTGAGTAAGTAAATGTTGCAGTGGAATGTCTCGATAATGAGACAGCTGTGAATGAGGCTTGCTTATGCAGGATCTGGTACTACTATTTTGTCTCTACTTTTTTCCTGCTTGCTTGCTCATCATTGCTCTTTTCCTCTGGTTTTGGACACTGCTTGCTTGCTTGCTTTCTTATCTGCAATTAATACTAGATAAAATGTCACTGTCTCCTTTGACCAAGTCATGCAGTTAAAGGTCTTCTACTAAAGAGAAAGAAATAATAAAAACACTTTCCAAAGGTCCAAGCTTTGCACGTTGCTGTGTTGAAGAGCTTCTAGTCCTGTGGATGTGCATAGTCTACAACTCCATAAAGCGGTGTGAAATATCAGGATTTAGGTCTCTCCCTTGCAGAAGATATGAAAATCAGAATACTTGATTTGTACAAACATTTCTTCCTACACTGACTTTAAACCAGCATTAACAGTTTCATCAGTCAGTGTTGTTAAAAACATCAGACCTTCAAAATCATAAGATAGATTTAAAAATAACGAATTTTCTTCTCTTATTGTTTTTTGAACCTTTAGATATCTTATCTGTATGTCAAAATATTTATTTGCATCACTGCCAGTAAGAACCCAAACCAAGGACCAGGTGCTATACAAATGCAGAACAATAAGGCAGCCTCTGGAGATCTGAACATCTAACATTAGCTAATGGAAAGGCAATTGAGTGAATATAGGGAAATACTAGACTGTTATTGGTCTGTATGACAATCTGTGATCTTCGCACACTGTTGCCCAAATGTTTCTTAAGACTTTTTAAGTAGGGTTTTCAAGAAGGATTATGAGAGAGATTGGGATGTTTAAGGGGGAATTATTACAAGAATGAGGGTCAGTGTGAGAGAAAGTGCACAAGACCTTGTGTCCTTGAAATTTAACAGTTCAGAGTTGGAGGTTAACGTCATGGATCAGAGGCAAAAGTTAATGTCTGTTTAATGAAAGGACATGCTAAAGGAGTTGTGAGAATAGCAGGGAAAGAACACAATGAGCTGGTTAGCATATTCGATGATCCCTCAAGCAGCTGCCTAGGACTTAAAATGTGTAAGGAATTTTTTTTTTCCCACAGCAGTCATGTCATTATTGCCCTTCACTGACTAGCTCAATAACACATTGTTTCATAGTGTTTGCTCTGTCTATCCTTCTTTGATATCAATGTTTTTTTCACAGAATTTCTTTCTTTGATAGCTTCAGATAGTTTGAGGAAATATTTTTTTCTTGGCCTTCTTTGTATGTACTTGGTATTTACAAGGATTCTGAGATGTATTTGTTAATTCTATTAAAGGTGATTTGAGGGAACACAACAAGAAGGTGGTTCATAGGAAATCTCATTACCCTCATTGCTTATCTTTGAACTTAAAAAATTAGCATGCAAATAAATGTAGTCTGTCAGCTGCTAATTACTGGATGACAATATTCAGGCAGGTAGATGTTAAACTGAGAAATTTATGTAGTATGTATAAGTCACAGCAGATAAGTATAACACTGTGTGATAAGCCTTGTTACTGGATCCTGTTGTTTTATCCCAAGTCTTAAGATATTTTTCTTAAATTATCAATCCCTGGTGTTCAGTGTTCAGGTAAACTCTTTCAAAACAGAGTCCACTTTTGAAAATTAGTTCCCACAGTTTTGGAGAAGGGCTTCTTGTAATTTCTAAAGGTATAAACCCCCAAAGGAGCAGATATTTGGTTATTTTTAAGTCTTTCCTATGATTTTGGAGGTATAACTCATGTTTTAATGATACTGATTACAGCATATACCAGCTTTAGAATAGCAAGTGTGTCTGCTGTTTAAGAATGAACTCGTGGCATTATTCTGTTGAAACTAATTCCTATTTAAAAATGTACTTGCTGTTATATGTACATTTCTAGAGATTTATTTCTACAAATAAGTGCAAATTCTGCAAATTAAAAAAGTTAGTTCAGAAAATTGTATTTCTAAGGTCCTTTTGCATTTAGAAGTGCTTACTTGGGAACCTCTGTTACAAGCACATGCTTTTCCCACTCTTACCATGTAATTGTGTTCCCTTGCATTGCTCTCACAGACTTTTGTGGAGAATTTACGAAGATCTATTTTCTCTAGTATTAATAGTAACACCACCACCTGCAACTGAAGTGGTAGCATGTAGACAAAGGCAAGAAAGAAAACACGGAGAAGAGTGTTGGTATTTTGTGCTGTTTCCCTCAAAACCTGCAAAAGATATTATTTTAACCAGTAGTGGGGGAATATGCTACTTCAAGGGCGAAACTGGACAGGACTGAGTCTGTACACCTTTCAGTGTAATGGGAATTTTGCTTACTGAGGTTTGGCAGAACTGCACCATTTTTTAAATTTGAATTTGGTAATAATATCTTACGGTCACGGTATTTGTAAGGTATGCACTGGATGAATGTGTGTGCTCCCATATACTATATAAGAATGTTTCAGGTTTTTGGAATCCAGTGTTCGCTTCACTGGGTCAGACTGAATATGTCTGCACAGCTCTTTCAAGACGCCCTCAAGTGCTGCCCCTCTCATGGTGCCTCAGGCTGGATTGTGTTGCGTGGATCAAGCTGCAGGCCCCTGGGCCTTCTCTAGAATGCACATCAGATGGGAAGCCCTCAGGGATACCGACTACTGAAGAGTTATCTCGCTACAGTCCCAGAAAGGTTCTTCTAATATTCATGCTGTACAGATTGTGTTTCCCCTGGATGGCCTGCTACTTCACCCTTTGTCATTATCCCTAACTGCCACAACCTTTCAGGTAACATCAGGAGAGGGAAACTCAGTCTTCCTAGTACCTAGGCAATCATAAACACCACTGCGATCAGAATATTCACAAGAACAAGCACATCAGGGAGGGTCACTTCTCAAGCCTCATGTCACCCTGGACCACATCCTTCCTATTGGCGGCTGAGGTGTGCCCAAAGGAGATAACACGATGGAGGCAGACTGCCTCTCCATAGACATGCCTTTTTGATCTTACTCTGATCCTACAGCTCCAGGTCACCGATGAAAATAGTCAAGAACAGCAGTCTGTGGGCCACTTTTGCACTCACCAGGTCATATTCAGTACACTGTGCTCTGTTGCATCAGCTCCCTGATGTATAACTTGGGATGAAGGGATTTCTTTTCTGAGAAACTACAGAATTACAATTCGGTCCCAGAATCAGCGAAGTTTCAGGTGACAGGACTTACATGGAATACAACTGAATTGTGTTTAGGAATGAAAAGACATTAGTTCCCATAGGCACAAAGTGAAGAGACAAGAAGAATGTTCTCGGATTCAAGAATTTTTAGAAAGAGAAAAAAAAAAGCCTGTACTGTTGTCAAACACAAAGCACCTTTATTTCTCTCATAAATTTGCTGTCAAGGAGAGACTCCTGAAAGTCAGTTCGGAAAACAACAGTGCTGCATTGCCCCACTGGAATTTGGAAACTAGAAAGTGGTCTCTCTTCAAAAAGACAACTTAGAATACTATGAAACCCTAAGAAATAAAATGCAATTTCATCTGGCTAGGGCCTGAGCAGGACAGAGAAAGAAAGACTGTCAAAAAAGGAAACTAAGACTGAAGTTCACCCATCTTTAACATGGAAAATAAGCGTAGAAATTTGAAGTATCCCCATTGCAATGAAGAACGGCTGAAAAAAAGGTAGAATTTAACAAAAGAGCATAATTCTATTTCGTCTCTCAGAATCAGGCTTCCAATCAAGAGGGAAGCATATGTGATCATGTACTTCATTACTGCAGGTGCTCCTGACACTTGTACTCGGCTAGTTTGGCATTTCAGACCTACAAAGGGCCTGCATCCTCCTGGGGGAAGTGCTTATAGCAGCTCTGGGTAGTAGGGAAAGAGCTTACAGAATCTGTACAACTTGGGCCAACCCGTGCCTCGGGAGGCTCTCAGGCAGGAAGGATTCTGTGGAGAAGGTCATTCCCTCAAGTTATACTGAGAAGACATAGCTTGTATAGCACAGCACTATGACTATATGAATAGAACAGAATAGAATATTTTGGTTGGAAGGGACCTACAATGATCATCTTCAGGGCTGACCGAAAGTTAAAGCATGTTATTAAGGGCCTTGTTCAAATGCCTCTTAAACACTGACAGGCTTGGGGCATTGACCACCTCTCTAGGAAGCCTGTTCCAGTGTTTGACCGCCCTCTCAGTAAAAAAATGCTTCATAATGTCCAGTCTAAACCTCCCCTGGTGCAGCTTTGAACCATTCCCATGAGTCCTGTCACTGAATACCAGGGAGAAGAGATCAGCACCTCCTTCTCCCTTTCCCCTTCTCAGGAAGCTGTAGAGAGCAATGAGGTCGCCCCTCAGCCTCCTTCTCTCCAAACTAGACAAACCCAGGGTCCTCAGCTGCTCTTCACAGGACATTCCTTCCAGCCTGTTCACCAGCTTTGTTGGCCTCCTCTGGACACAGTCAAGGACTTTCACATCTTTCTTAAATTGTGGGGCCCAGAACTGCACACAGTACTCAAGGTGAGGCCGCACCAACACTGAATACAGTGGGATAATCACCTCTTTTGACCTCTGGTTGTACCGTGTTTGATGCACCCCAGGATGCGGTTTGCCCTCTTGGCTGCCAGGGCACACTGCTGTCAACAGCAGGCCCAATGGATATGGATAATGACAGAGAAAAAAGTCTATAGTCAAAAACTGAGTCTTTCTTGGGGATTGCTAAGATGCACCCAGACTATTAGGAAGGACATCTTACATAGTTTTCACAAATTTGTAAAAAATACTAGGACAGTTGTGGGTGAAAACTTTTGTAGGGTATGAGTCCAGTGCAAGAAGAACCCTGTCTCAGAGCAGAGCTCTTCCTTTTATAGTCGGTGAGGAAACACTGTCTTATCTAGGCAAGTTATCTTAGGAAAGCAACATAACACAAATATCTGCTGGTTATGCACCGTCAAATTGACTGCTGACCTTTGTCAGTGAAAGGCCTGATTCTCACTTCTGAATCTAATTGCCACCAACCTTTTCTGGTTATCTTTTGAGGTTACTCATACTTTTAATAAATTTCCATCCATATTTGTTTTTTCTTAACGTTATCTTCTAGTACACGACATACTGAAATGTGGAATAAGTTAGTATGAGGTGTCTTAATAGCCTACAAGCTTCAGCCCAAGAGTTAACTGCTGGAGAAAGGTGAACTGAGAGTGAAGGCTGGGAGTGGACAAAAATTAGGATTAGATTGTCTTTATGGATTAGTGCTGTCTGCACTGTTGCCAATATGGCCTACTCTCTGTGCTTCTAATGCGCCCCAGCAAGGAGATGCTTTACCTGGCATCACAGTGTCAGAATGGCGATGACATCTGATTTATTACACCATGATACCATGAGATTGTGGAGTGCGAGACATCGACCTGAGGCAAATACCAAGCCTGCCTCCTCTGCCTTGGCCAATTTCCCAAGGGTCGCGTGGCAGCCCAAGCCTCAGGCTCCCACATGGAGTTCCAACCTGACTGCCCAGCTCCTTCTTGGAAATGGACTTGTGTGATCTGAAGGACCTCACAGAACTTGTAGAGAGCTTGAGGGGTAATAGCCAGTAGCATTGAATTGTGTGATAGCAAGGAAGTTGTCTTTCAGAAAGGTCAGGAGGTGAAAAAGAAGAGGAAGTGGTGAGGACAGGAAGAGAGTGAAGGTGAAGGAGTAGTGTATCCTGTCTTGTCCATCCTACAGGTGAGTCATGCTAATGCAGGACCGCCTGATGAACTGTATTTGTGACATCTGCTTAAAACTTAGAGCTGAGCTGTCCATAGAGTTTGGCAGCTCTCAGGAGGACAAAGGAAAACTTCATCTCATCTCTACAGTATATTAAGTGAGTATAAGAGTGTTATCATTGCCTATCTCAGCTGCTCCTGCTTGGGGAAAGGGAATTGAGGCAGCCCATCACAACAGACAGGCTTCTCTAAAGCACGCAGTATAGAAGGCAGGTTTTGAGTGGCTAGCCACCTTGGGCTGAGATGAGCATGGGACTAAGTGTCTGGCATTTGATGTAGGGGTATTTTCTCACTGGATTAATCAAATTTGGTTGATTTGACCTTGATGCTGTCTCTGAGGATGATTTTACAGGGTAGTATTGGTGCAGCCATTTCATCTTCCATTTCAGACTGTGCTTTGTGTATCGGGATCTTAGTTACAATACTTCAGTTCAATTGTGGGTCTGATTTTATGGAATTATCAAATAGGAAGTGCTTCCAGACTGTTGGGCAGTGGATTTAGGATTGCGAATATATCTGTCTTAAGTTTCCATTAATAGCCAGTCAACATCTGGAGAGTTTGGAAATTTTTCTTTTATATCAGAGAGTTTGTCTTGAGATACAGAAGTCAACAATTCAAATCTATGGCTTAGGTGAGTTCTCTGCCTTCTAGAGTTGAGACATTGTCCCTCTTTTTCAGAAAATATTTAAGTAATTGATGCAACTGAACATAATCAGCAGGCAAGACTGAGAACAGCCCCACTGAAAAACAGAGCATGGTGCATCTCCGTTGAGAGGGACAGCTTTTCACATCTGTAGTGGTAAGTTAAAGGTACAAAAATATAGCGTGGGTCCTGGAGTGCAATCAGCCACGCTGCTAAGTTGTTAGAACAGTCCCTGGCATGGGTTTTGAAATCTTGAAGTCTTCCAGAAAATGTGTAAGCACATTTTGGGAGATAGAACAATATACACTAGTATACACTGCTAAATGTACCCTGTGTTTTAAAATCCCTTAAGACAGACAATGAGTTTGAGAATGACTGTAAGAATGTTGTAATCATTGGACATTAAAAACAGCTGTGTCTTCTGCACCAATTCTATGAGTCTAACCTCCCTTTCTTGGTATTTAGCTTCTGAAAGTGAAACATTCTGATTCCAATTTAAAAACAAAATTAATCTAAGAAGACATTTTTAATTTCCTTTGAGAAAAATGAAACAAAAATTACTTTGGTCAATACAATCCCTGTTCTCATGTAGTTCAGTTTAACTGCTGATATGCTTTCCCATCTCTTTATGTCTGATACCCACGAAGGGGCGAGACTGGTATACAGAGAGTGGTTCTTCATCCTTTCCCTCTTGGCATCATGTTTAGGAGCCTGTTTTTGATGTGGATCTCTCCAAAACTGTCGGGCTCATCCTAAATATGTTAACTAATGCTACGGCTGGCATCTCACTTTGCTAAATCTAGCTGCTTCAGTCACAGTGGCCGTGCACTCTGTAGGTTTGAATTTAACATTTTGTGGGTTTTAAGCACACCATTGTATTTCCTGTGCTGTTATGTAAATAATTATTCAGTCTGCTCTCATTGCACTTATCATAACACTACAGTCTTAACTTTGCTTGCATATTTCCTATTTATGCACGACCTATTACTAAGTCATTACCCTCCAACACTAGTAGCTATCCATTTTAAAATGCAGTCCTAAGTATGGAATTGCTGCTAGGCACTTTTAGAATTCATGGGAGGGTCTGGCAGTGTTCCTGCAGTTGCAGGACAATGGATGCAGGGACTGTACTTGGATAATGCTGCTCAATGTTCAGTTAGACTTGATATGATAATGGAGTTTCTTAGAGTACAATTATAATGTTTTGAAGTACATAATAAAATTATGTGGGAAATGGTAAACAGCTGAAAAAGCGAAGCATAAGGATTTAAATCATCTCTGAGGCTGTTTCAAGAACAGCAGAGGCACTTAGGCAGTAGAAAGATGTGCATGTCAGAAATGAATAGATTAGATAGGACCTGAAGGCTTGTAGACTTCAGAGAGAAAACAGAATGAACTAAAACTAAATCAATACAGCAAGATGTATATTAATTTTCCAGTCTCCCTTATTACTTATTAAACACAGTTTAAGGAAACAAAATAATTTCATTAAACAGGGAGGACTGGGATAACTAACTTTAACTCTTTGAAGATAACATTTATAATGGTAATAAGAAATCCACTACAGGCAAAACATTCTAGCTTTGAACTTTATCAGTTCAATCATTATTTTGCCACTGAAGAGAAGGCCAAAAAAATCAAATGTTTATTTATGAGGCATTTATTGTGGATAGAGATTTAAACCATAAGCATGAATTGTAAATAAAAACATTTGTGATTAATGGAAATAACAGGAAAAAACAAAGAGAAAAATACAGATTTGTCTGAAGCACTGAATTATATACACTGTTAATGTTTGGTAAGTAACAGACAATCTGAATAAGGCTTACAAGGTCTTCAATATGTACAAAAAACCAAGAGCGTTACAACAAAGACCCTCTTTCACTGGTGTTATCAGCAGCTGATCCCTACCAAGCTTTGTAGGATTAGTGGCAGACAGTGACGAACTTCAGTAGAAATGTACAGACTTGTGGATGCCACAAAGTTCAGTCCTTTTACATCAGCTTTATTTGTGTTTGAGCAGAGTTGCACTAACTCTCTTAAGGTACCTGCCAGTCTTTCTTTTGGCGTCACTATCTAATGACGGAAAGGTAGTGAAATGTGGTAATGAGCACACAGTTCTCAGTGGCTAAAAGAATGTGTCATCAGTACTCGGAGGAAAAAGAGAAAACAATCCATTGTTAAAAGCTAGATAGGAAGAAAAAGGGACACAATCATGATGTGCCTTAAAATAACAGAAAAAGAGATTGCTGCCTCAAAAAATGGTTCAAATACTCCATCAAGAAAATGCTGACACTTAGAATCCAAGGAGATGTAATACCCTGTGCTGTAAGTAATGAACTTTCCATGCCTTGGCACAAAAAGCTATGAGCAGATTATTAATGACAAGAAACAAACCACATGCCAGCATGTTGCTTGGTGTGTAGTAGCTAGTAAGTTTATCTGATAAAACCCAATAATTTCAAAAATCCTTAATTTATGTTAACATTAACATTTACAGTATTGTTTGAAGGAAATAAAAAAATAAATAATGACAATTGACTTGCCATTAAGAATTCAAATGCAGTTGTGCTTGTATGCAGTGCAGTTGCTTATTGTGATGCATGTAAGGAGCCTAAGGCAGCCCCTTAATTCCTCTGCATTAGCATCCCAAGTAGCGGTACATGAAGAAAATCTGGCTCCACACATCTAGACTGTCCATATGGGTCAGAGTAAGCTGAGCATGAGAATTTGCCCCATATGTGCCATGTGCATGAATGGCGTGTCATCAAGAGTATCTTCACCAGATTGAGAGCTGATGCAATCCACTCCCTCCTGGGACCAACAGGGGGGCTGCCCAGGAGATTCAGGCTCTCTGAGCTCAGCTTATTAATTGACTGTTAATACCTGAACAGTATTTTTATTAAACGTACAGATCCAAATCTAAACCTTTTTTGCTTTGTTATCTACATGACCAGTCTCACTCATCTGAATTAGATTATCTTCATGGATTAAAAAAGCAAGATTTGATCATTATTTCTGTGTGATTCATTTAGGTGTAGGTTAACAGTATCTATAAATAATGTAACACAATCTGAAATTAATTTCAGAAGAACAGAGCCACCGCAGTTTCCACAGTTGTGAATGAAGCATGTGGTTTCTGAACACCTCTGAAGCGTGGCTACTCTGGTGCAAACTGCAAGCAACCTAATTTGACATTTATGGCTTTACAATCTAATTTTGTCCTGTAAGAGAATAACAGATTCTGCAAAAACTTATAATGAATTCCAGCGTATGCTTCAAAGCACATATGCCATTTTGAAAACAGCTGAGACTTTTTCTGAAGCATTTTTTAAATATTGGAAAACTTGTTGAGTAACCCTCTAACCAAGGGAAAAGAATCAGTGCAGTAATTTGAAAACAATTTATGAGAGGTAATCAAGAGATTTAATATAACATTCCAAGGAAATCACATGGTTTCCATTCACATACTTTCATTATCTTTACACTGACAGACAACACAGCACTTTATTCCCAAAGCTGTTGTCTTATGATAACTCTCACAAGAGAGCCATTACAGTGCACAGTTGTTTTTGGCCGAAGGCAGAGATGATTTGCTTTATGATACCTATCGTTTTGGAAAAAAAAATATAAATTTGGAGGAAGTTCTTTAATGCAGGATGTCTGATTGTTTGATCACAGTGGTCTGTGGTCCTTCTGGCTTGAGTAGCTGTGTATTTACATTTCCACATGTACAACTGCAAAATCAGAACAGGGTAGGTACACTGTACCAATGAAAATTCTTCATTTCCCACATGTAATCAAAAAAACAGTCTAGATATTGGCAGCTCTTTTTAAAAAAATTGAGAGATACCACTTTCCCCACATAGGAAAAGGATAAACATAGCTGCAAACAGTTTTTCAGCTTCTATAAATGTACTCAGAAAAAAGGAAAATGAAAATAAAAATACTTAGCCCATATTTATAAACCAGTTATACACGACAATTTATGGAAACCCAGAAAGTGGAGTTAATGTTCACATACATATATAATGAAATTTAAAGTGCGTGTATGTTAAATATGTATCATACTGATGGATTCTTTATAAATGCGTAAGAGAGAGATTCATTATTGATATTGCTCCAGGACTGTACTAGGTTCTTTTCAGTAAAAAGCAGGATGATGTGTTTCCTTCCTCAAAGAATATAAAACTCCACTTAAGCAAATAGATTGGATTCTGTACCTTTAAATTTGAAACAAGCTATTTTATGGGGATGGGATGGTGTGCAAAATGAAATGTAGCCGTAATCGTTAAGGTTTGTGACATACTGTGTATGGCTCAAGCTGTTATATCTATTCCTATATGCATTCAATTAAAGAACCCATCTTCAATGATGTATTCTAGCACACTCCTGGGAACTAATCCAATGTCTTTAGCTATCTGTTTTACATGAAACCAATTATTGTAGTATCTCTAAATGTCTAAGTGGTATTGTCATGAGTGCCATTTTAGCATGGTCCAAAGTATTTATTTCTATGAGATTATCTATCTACTCTTCAGATTTATTATGCTTTCAAGAATATCCACAGAGTCACATTAGCATTTTTGTATCCCACAGCCAAATGTTCAAGCAAAATTTAATACGAGATAAATAATCAGCTGACTAAACTCAGTGCTCTCCACTGTTTACATAAAATGACCTCTTGCTGGTGCTTAACCTCTCTCTATCCTCATTCTATGTTCCCTGTGACAGCCCATGTGCATTATTTGTTATAATCCTCTGTTTTTCCCTGGTGCTGTGTGATGCTAGCTCAGCTCTGCTATAGACTACAATCACTGTCTGGAAAACTCTGGGAATGAGAATGGAAGCAATGTTACAAGAGTTTGCAGAAGAAAGGTTCTGTCTCATGTTACCACAAATTGTCCTTGTTTTACAGCAATAATGAAATGTATCCCCAAGCACTGCGGTCTCAGTTGTGCCACTGTTTGACCGTGTGTCCGAGCTAGTGCAGTTCTCCTTTGTACAGTTCTGCCTTTCCAGAAGTGCAGTGGGGATAATTATCTAGTCCAAAGGAACATTTAGACTTTGTGCATTAACATAATGTTTTTTTGTTGCAAAACAGTATGTCATTTTCATAAATCATTATTAGCAAGTTCTGACTTCCTCTTTGCATGAAAAGTGCTGTTTTTGTGGAAAACTCCAAACAACTGTGAGGTAGCTAAGCATTGTTATCATTACTGTTGTTATTGTCATGGTTTGTTACAGGTAGCTCACTTTTACTAGTTGACATTGTATAACAGGTGCGGTATGAGCTCTTCAGTGACCTAATATAGCAGTCCCTTAATGACCTCATTTTATAACAAAACTTTAATTTATGCCAAGAATTTATAAAACCTACCATCAACACAAGTGGAGAACTTTGGTCATGCTTTGGACTCACTTTATAGAAGGAAAATAGCTAAAATGTAATGGAGTGGCAAAGCACAGTACTTGCATCTGAAGCACAGGAATGGAAGGTATGCAATGATTCAGCGGCAAGGTACAGTGGTATCACCTGTTTTTTCATTTGAGTGAAATTACTGTATGTCTCACGAGGAACTTGCCAACGTAGGTTTAAAGAAAGACTATGTGTTAGGGTCTGTCTTGTTAAAGAGGTCCCAGGATGATTTAAAGCTTTTCAGATGAGACAAGTACATACAGCAAAGTGTGTTCTTTCAAAAGAAGAAAATGTACTTACTGGTATGACTGTGGGGAGGCAGCAGTAAAACTGCATTGATGGATGGGTGCCTGCATGGGTAGCATATTAAAGGCAGACTATAGCAAGACTGAATATCTGACTGGAAGCTCATCTTCTAAGCTGCTTTTGTCACCTGCTAGCCAAGACATTGCATGCCACAGTCATTCTAGTATAAAATCTCTTAATGCACTTTTATTTTCAGTCTGAGAAAACAAAAGAACAATTCTGGGCAATGAATACTGAGAAATCTTCTGTCTTTTGTATGGGCAGGACACATTAATTTTTTAAAGATCTCAAAAATCGTGAGATCTTGTCTGTTGAGTTTTCTGAGGAGTCTTCTGTTGGAAAAACATGCAGTTAGCCTTTCTTCCACGAGGAATGGAAGTCTATTGAGTCTGCAAAGTGGAAATCAGCCTCAAGCTGAATCAGACTTACTGACTCAGTATCAACAGGAAATACACTTCTGTTGGCTCCTTCTGTCATATGCTTATCAAAAATGCTATTGCATTAACAGTATTTTGGTTCTGTATGCAATGTGTAATATAAACAAGAAATTTTTTGACTTTCACTTCATGCAGGATTGTGTATAGTTCATAGCTGAACTGCAGCCGCATTTGGTTTCATTTTCCTAATTTCTGTGAGTTAAATTCTTAATCGCTACCCTGCAGTAACAACTTCGTGAATTAAGCTTCCTCAGGCTGGTGGTGATGGTGATTTTCAGCTAAAACAGTAGTAAACGTGCATTGGAATAAACATTATACAATGGTAGATTTTAACAGAAAGGAAATGATTATTTATTGAGTGTTGCTGGAGGGGCTAAAATAGTATAAATAAACAGAAGAGAAAACAAAGACCAAGGGAAGTACAGTCTACAAAGCTAATTTAAGCATTTTTGAAACCTCTGCAAAATTCAGATGAAAAATGAAAGGATTGCTTTATGATATTCTTCTCCACTTGACCAGATGTCCTGCACTACAGTAAAAAAATCACAATTTATCAGCACATTCAGCAAGGGTGAGTATGTTGTTATGTATAGAGCATTATAGGCTTCCTCATTTAAGATTAACTCTAAAAAGTTACTAAACACTGATGGAAAAAAGCAGCTGAAGCAACAGCAGGCTCCACCCAAAAGAAAGCATATATCAGCAGAGGAATTTGTTGGGTATTGCTTTGTTCTTTTGTGCTTGTCTTTACAAAAGGAGGCAGAAACATCACTCGGACAAATAAATATGGAATAGGGCACACCCACAGAAGTCTGGTACTGTGACCTGAGAAAAAGCTGAGGAAGAAAAGGAGATTTTTAATCAGGTTTGGGATGGGAGAGATTTGGGGATGGGAGCTGTAGAATTATGTACTATATTTTGATTTTTCTTGTATTTAGAGAAAGAGAAGCTGTTTGTAAATAAAGGAAAGAAACACAGTAATTGCCCCAATATCAGCTCCCCCTTCTCCCTGGAATGACCCACCTAGAACCCAGAAAACTGTCTAACCTTCTGGATCAAAAGGCAATAAGAGTGTGTGTTTGGAAGCAGGGGATAGGAAATATTAATAGGATCCAGAATAAACCTGCAGTGTGCCAGGATGTCTGTTCTCCCAGGCTTCATTTTACCACCACAAAATCTGGAATCAGATGATCATAACTTATATTCTACATTGTCATTCAGCGCTGGAATATAAGCAATAGCAAAGCACTAAACGGCATTTCAGCCTGGCCTTTTGGAGGCAACCCGGACTGTTTCTGAGCTTCCTCCTCCTTGTAGCACTGTGTGAGCACACCCAGACAGTTGAAATGAAACAAGCAATGAGATTCAGGTACACAAGTGCACCAGTAGAAGGACCAGATATCTGCTAAACGACCAGCAAAAAGGGGAGAAGCTTAGCAAAGTGAACATTTCCATAGAGGGATTTAAGTGAGGAGTCAGGGACTGTTGAAGCAGTTCCTGTGCTGATCTTCCATTTCATTGTTATCATTACTTTGCATAGTCAAGTCAGATAGTGCAAGAAGTTCAGTAAAATGGGTTTGGTTGACAGAATAATTACTGGAACCATTCTGATGCTATCTTAAAAGACAGGAGGTGATTCCAGAAGCATTTCTCCAGAGCGTACTTGTTAGTGCAATATATTGATGGACTTAAGAAGAGCTGGATGAAGAACTTAATGTGGTTTAGCAGTATTAAATCCACAGAATAGTGCCAAAATAGGTAGCAACATATTCTATTTATACAAATACAAGTTATAAAATATTTTTTGTTTTGGTAAATATGAGTAGTTCTTTTCTATTTGAGTAAAATTAATTAAAACAAATTATAATAAAGGTAATTAAAAGAGCAATTGAATAGTAACTTGAAGACTGAAGAGGAATGGTGTTGGTAGTATGGCTTGCAGAGTTTTCTGGGCCTCTGATTTCTGAGCAAGAATCCTTTCAGTGTAATAAGAGGGGACTCTGATTACAGCAATATTCTTAGCTAAATGCCTGTAATCCTCTTCCATATCTAATGAATCTCTTTATTGGTTTGCCTGCTCTAGGATGCAAATGCAATGATGAGTATTAATTATAAAATCATAAAAATTTAGGCAGAGGTGGCACAGCCCACCAATTCATCCCAAGATTGTACCAACGTCGCTCCTCACGGGACAGCTACTAAAGACTTAGAGTGAGCGTAAACAGTTTATTCTGGTGCTATACTCCTCACCATTAGAAAGTTTTGAAGACTATTATGAGGCTTTCCTTTGTCTTTCCTCCAGAGAATAAATAGCCCTTATTCTTCTAATCTTTCCTTATGTTTCTACACCTCCAATTGCTCTTATTGCTCCCTTATGGATTCTGCCCAGGTGATCATGTTTTCTATGCTTTTGCTGAAGTGAGAGCAGATGATGGAGAGTTAGTGCCCGTGGCCAAGAGATCGCTGCATTGTCTGCCACATCCTGCATATCTGCAGCTTCCTCCAGCACGCCACCCTCAGCGTTTGTGCCCTAAGTATGGCAGTTGATATATTCCCCCAGAAGACCAAGATTCCTTCTAGTGCTGAAAAATACCTTCTGTCGAGGAACAGCAGATTGTAAGGGTCACTAGATGGGATGGATGCAGCAGGACACATGATGCAACACGCTCAGTCTGGGATTTAAAGCGTTGCAGTTGCCCATACACCCTCTGTCTTTCAGAACTGCTATTGTCTTTGTGTAGCTCAGCCCTTTGTTATATTTTAACAAATTCTGTTACACTTGAACAGATTTGAGTTGTGTTTGCACTTTTCTTTTGCCAAGCAGAAAAGTTGCAGTAATAATTTTGGGGGCTATTAAGACAGCGTTGGGAATAATCAATGAAATAACAGCGTCTGGGATGTATGCTGTGCCAGCCCTATGCCTGGTCTGGCGTAGGATGGTGGTCTGGGATGCAAAGCAGGGCAGGGACCATTAAAAAGAGACTGGGAGCAAGATTTGCAGAAAACAATTGTTTATTGCTTTCACTCCAGCATATGCATAATTTCACAGCACAGCAAGCAGCAGTCAGGGATTTTGCATAAAATAGTCGGTCAGGGCATTCTGCACGATTTGCCCCTCCCATTTATCCCGGGTGAGTGAACAAGCTGTGGCAGGCACAGGTGGTGACCGTGGCTCCATTTGGGCTTCTCGCTCTCTGTCTTGTGCCATCTGCTCCTCTTCGCTCCTGCAAATACCATGCAGGAGACAGCAGAGAAGCAGAATCCTGTTAAGGTTAGTCTGAGATCTGACTCTCTTCCTTTTAAGGGCTATTCCTCTGGCCCTCAGGTGACCAAGCACATTTTCTACAGCCAATCCCCCCATATTTGGAGCTCATCTCATAGTTATGAGACATCTCTTTTCTCATGGGACAAGACAGTTTTGGAGGGGGAGTCCCTTTATCTTCATGGCTAGAGTGAATTCTTCACAGAGAAGTCTTAGTTGAGTCCTCTCTCTTTTTACAGTGCTATGGTACCTGAAGCTGATCACATCTGGGCTGCTGTGGTCCTGCTGTCCCCCTCAACCCCAGATGCGTGTTCCTATCCCTTGCATTGCACAAGCTCATACAATTATGTGGTGAGCTGGCTCCGAGAGCTGCTCTGGCTGAGAAATAATCACTTTCTTTGTGGAGCCAGCTGTCAGCCCCTGAACTGTCTCAGCATGTGGTTGCGTTGGAAGCAGTGCTAGCAAAAAGAAAAGGATGGGAATGCAGTTGGGAAGTGAGTGTTGGCAAGACTACAGCAGCCCAGATTTAGTACCATTGACTGCCATACAATTGCACTGTCCTTTTCTGAATGTACTCACCTTGATGTGTGTGATGTACTTTGAATGGGTCCATGCCTCTTCACACAGCTTTCTGGCCACTTCCATGGAGATACCCAGCCTGCTGCTGCTTCTGCTGCCGGTCAAGGTAGAGGTGGAAGTGGTGTGTTGCTCATGAAGTAATAGGTTACAAATGGTGACATAAAATATTATATCTGCTACTGAGCTAGGTGGTAGTGGTAAGGTGATTGAGCAATGTGTAGATCTCACACTTATTATTGTGGACACGTGGCCTAGATCTCACACTTACGATTGTGGAAACATGGCCTAAGTGTACAGGTTTGCACCAATTTTTCTGAATTGCCTCTCATACCTTCTTCTGAATATTTTTCCAATATGTCAAAATCACTTTGAGTTCTAATCCTGTCAGCCAATATCCTATCAGTCCCTCACAGTTTCATGTTGTTTGCAAATTTAATAGAAATGTTCTCTAGTTCATCATCCAGGTTGCAAATGAAACTTTGAATGAAACTGGACCTGGGCCAGAACCCTATAGACCCAAGCTTGATAGAAAAATGTCTCTTGATCGATCCCTGAATTTTGACAGTGGTCCATTAATAATTACTCTTAGCATATTGTTATCTAATTAGGTTTTGTACCTACCTTCCATTAGTTTCAACTAAATGTTTTCTAAAATTCATCCCTCCCAACTGCATCCCACCTTTGCTGTATTAATGGGTTCTCCTATACCAAGATGATGGGCACTTTCAGGGACAATTTAATTGACCTCTGAAGGCAGCTTATTTCTACACTTAAGGCCACTTGAACGCATAGTATCTAATCCTCCCACAATGGTGGGAAGTTAATTTGGAGACTTCACAACAGAATGACAATAAATAAATTACCTGTCACTGGACTACATTTTCTGTTACCATTTGCAGAGCGTGGAAGTCAGTGTCTTCCCCTACCCTTTCTTTCATGCCTGTGGATGAAAAAGATCTGCTGATTTTTTTCACAGAAAAGCAGAAAAAGCAAAGCCTCATTAGTGGTGGCTGTTCTCCATAGTTTTGCAACCAGCAAGGCCGTTTGTGCTTTTCTTCGTGGAAGTGGAACATGTATGTGGCATCCCCATGGCAGTAAAGCTCACACACTGTTGAAAGCAATAGTTCCTTGCACACACTGATAGGCTGCAAACCCAACTGCTCCCAAAGTAAGCCTTTATATCTACACACTATGATACAGCATCTTCAGTATTGGTCTTTAAAACACTGTTTGTTCTTTTATCTCAGTGTTTTACAGTTCCCTACTTGCTGCACATAATTGTCACTAAAGGGAAGGAGATGGCAGATGATCCCTGCCGCTCTCTTTTTAGCAATTCCTTTCAGTGGTAAACTGAAAGCCAAGGAAAAAGGCGCATGGCAGTGGAACTATAGAAATAATGTCAATTAATAATAGCTAAAGAAAGAAAAAAGGGCATTCAGTCTTTTCTTCCACGATTTTCAGAGGAAAGGTTAACTGAAGGTTTAAGACCAATACGATTCAATTCCGTACATAAACCAGTTGCTGTCTCTGTTTTTGCCCGGAGGCCAATGCTTGCAGTCTGGCTGCAATAGTTTCTGTCTAGAGGCAGCTTTGGGTTTGCTTAGTGAGAAGGTATTATTTGAAGTGTGCACATGTATCCTGCCAACCTTGAAGACACGAAATCTCCTTTACACATGAGCAGACAATCATCTAACAGAATATAAAATACTTAATTAGCTCATCACAATCACTTTAAGGTGAAGAAATGTTTTCTGCCACTGGATAGCATTTGTATGGTGATACAAGTTCACTCTGGTGATGGTAGTCAGCTCAGAGATGTTATTTTCTCTCTTCTTATACAAGAGAGAAATTGTAGAAATCACCAGATTTTTTTCCATTGTAACTGAATCATTTTGCTGGTTGTGATAAAGAAGTCTCTGTAGTAAGTTGGATAGAATTAGGTCACGGCAACATGCAGTCAGTCTCTCAGTCTGCCAGATATTTCAGTTTTGACCTTTACTGTCCACAGTATTGGAGTTAATTATGACTAGAGAGCGCTTACCATTTTTAGTCTTCGCAGAAATCTCTTAGCCAAACTGCTTACTAATGATAACGTAGTGTCTGTTGGTAGCTTGTGCTTTTTTCAGACTATGTGTGGCATCTACCGCCATTGTGGCAGACCATGATAATGACCTTCAAAATTGCATTACGCTTAGATGTTACATCTGGAAATCACTTAGCACAATGATACCATGTCTGTATGGTATAGGGGACATGATTCCCTTTGCCCTGCACCTTGCTAGGTAATACATATTGCTATAAATTCAAGGTAAATATGATACCGCTCTGATGTTTACTATTTTATATTCACTTTCTGGGATATAAATTAGTTCCTGGTTCATGGCAGTGATGAAAACATCTTCAGACAGAAACGCATTAAGTCTATAACTTCCCCTATGGCTGGTCGAAAATCTGTGGTGCGTGGTACTGCATGTCTGATTGTGACTTAGCACTTTTGGAAACTGCCAGAGAACTTCCAGAAAGATGTTGATCCTGTCGCACTACTTGGAAGTAGTAGGAAAAAAATAACAGGAAAGGCAGGAAAGCCCCAGTCACCCACAGAAGTCTGCTATCTTGAAATAGAGAAACTTAATCTGACAGCACCAAATAGGAAGAGATCTTTCAGAAAAAGGTTCAAGGTCTCTTTCAAGGGGGTGTCTACTGGAGAAGCATCTGGTTATTGTCCCTTGCAAGCAGGAAAAAGATCACAGTAACAGTAAGAGCTGTGTGGGAGGTCGTTCACAATATCCCTTGATTAAAGAAAGATGAGTATGTGTTTAATTCTAATTTTACTGTCTGAAAGAAGAAATGAAATGCTTAAGGAAAATGTATTCCTAAACTCAATGAAATCAACCACAGTCTAATAGCTTTAATGCCAAGATATCTGCCCACAGTCTAATCAGAGAGATGTTTTATGAAGCAAAGAGCTTCTGACACTACTGTGGCAGTGTCAGCCAACTCTTGCTTGAATAAAGCAGCCAATAAAACTACATAGCATGTAATTTAAGAATTTTCTAAGCTGCCGATTTCACAGCTATGGAGATATTTCTCCTTAAAGCAAAGGAAGTAGGAATATTAGTAACTGCTATTGTAGGTTACCACCCTCCAGACTTTTTATGAATAAGATCTAACATTTCAAGCTTTAAGCACTCATTAATTTTTTTTAGCTCCCAGGAACTACAGTACCCATTTTATTAAAAACCCTTTCAAGCTTCTCAGCAAGTTTCCTCATGATATCCAGCTGGTTAATTCTGGTACAATAAACTAATATTCTTTTTTTCCTTAAGGATTTACCCTTCTTTATCAGTTCAGATCAATATCTGATTGACCTAAATATCTGATTGACCCAAAGCATCACAATAAAGCAGTGATGCATCCTGAATGAAAAGACAAAGTGTAGAGAAGGACTTCTATAAGGGGGGAGACTAATTTTGATGTAGTTTCCCCCCCCCCTTCTTATTCTGTTTGTTTAAACATTTAAGGCATTCTTGTTTTTTAAAAATATTTTTTTTCCCCTAAAGTTCAGGCCTTGAGATAATAAACCTACAAATTATGTCAAGGTATCAATCATACTTCAGCTACAAGTTTCCAAGGATATATTATAAACAGTTGTCTGCAGAAATGTTGTTTCAACACCTCTTCCTCATAGACATCCTGGATACTCATGTCACATATTTATTGTCAATAAATGTTTGCAACAACTTGCAAAAAGATTTGGGCATTTACCACAGCCTAAATTTAATGCAACTCAAGACATAAACATCACTGGTTTAAGCCTTTGCAGTACATTACAGAGAACAGCTAGTTTTTCAGTGTTTGTTTTTATGTGGTTCCCTACAGCGACTGCAGAGACTAATTTCTTTCCCCAAGCAGAGGAACAACAGATGGTGTCAGTCAGGTAGACCTGCCAGGGTGCATGTGAAGAGACAATCAAGAGCTGAGAAGATTTACTTTGGAAACACAATAGAGAACAGCCGCCAAAACATCCCTTTTCATAATTGCTTGGGTGAGAAACTTCTCCTTCCTTCTTCTTCTCCGGAGCCCAGGACAGCAGTAAGGGGATCAGCTCAGATGCATTTGGATGCAGCTTGAAATTTCACAAGAGAGGTTGGGGCAGGGACCAGACTGAAGGTCCTGCAGAAGGAGCTTGAATTCTGAACTGTTGAGCAAAAGGGACTCTCACAAACTATGAAAACTGCTTTTCCATTTAAAGGCTTCTGGTAAATGAGTAGTCAGAAGAACAGAGATAAGGCCTTTCTGTCTCTAAAATCTAAGAATATGTTCAAGTGATGGCTTGCAAAAACACTTTTCTGTGTTGCTGCAAGCTGCTCTTGATTGTAGAGTTCATGGTAGTTTTGTGTCCACGTGGGATTTGCAGTCCACCAAAGATGTCCCATTGGGAGCTTTGGGTCAGTTAGAAGCTGCTCATGAAGCCAGTCACCAGCTTCCAGGACAGGCGGGCTACGGTACAAAGTAGTGGCTCGGGGTCTCGTGCTGAGAAAGAACAATTCCGGAAAATAAGTAAAAAAGGTGGAAAAATCAACTGGAACTGAGGCAGCATCCTACAGCATTTGAAGCTTTCTCATATTTACATTTCATTCTTCAGAGAGTTCCTGATGGAAGAGTTTACATGAAAAAACATATGTTTTCCAAGGCATCAGTTCATAGAAAACCACAAAAAATTGGAATATGCAAATCATACGCATAGCTTTTCTCATGACGAAAGGTTTGGTGTATCTATCTCCGTTCGTAGAGCGTTTTGAGTGAGAACGTGAGGCTGCTTAACCTGGTCTGTCAAAGCCCTTTCAGCTTTTGGTCATAGCTCTGCCTGTTGCATATCTGTATGACCTGTTCTTGATTGACAAAAAGGGTGTGATTTCCCGTCATGGCAGCTCAAGCCGGGGCATATCTGTTTGTGCAGGTGTAGACAACAGCGATACAAGGTGCCTGATAAGAGAGCCCGGCGTGGTGGCTGCATGGTGATGGTGTTTGAAACAGATTGCTCTCTTTCAATACCCTCTCTCTAAATGGAGCAACGTCAGGTTAAAAAAAAAGAAAATTACTTTTCAGTGGAAAATAATAATAAAAAAAATCCAAGTGAGTACTGTTTTGTTTTGCCTCCTTAAAAGCTTAATGTGTTAAGGAAGGAAATGTTTCAATTCTATGTTACAATGCCTTTTTATAACTTCTATATTTATAATTATAATTCAAATATTTTATATTTTTTCATTTTAGAAAAAGATGTTACTTTTTGTTCTGATTTAGGGCAAAATATTTAAAAAGTCTCGGTGGTTTTGATTTTGACCAGCTCTAATTATTTATGACATTATCAGCATCTATATATAGGAAAAGCTAATTTATTTTCAAGCAATCTTGTCAGCTCTTCGAGGAACCTGTGAAACAAGTGAGGAGGGCATAAGAGAGAGATATTTATAGAGCTCAGTTCCAAGTCATCTTGAGCCCGTGACAGCAGTGCACAAGACAGCCTGGCCCTGAAATGCTTACGCAGGACAGCTGGTTCGTTGTCCGTCTGGAGCACTGTATTCTGACACTTGAGATCGGGGGATATTGAAAACAGAATTTGCTGGATGTGGTTCCCCATGACCTACGTGACAGCAGGCCTCTTCACACAGCTACCGGCCTTGAAATTCCTGCCTCCCCAAATGCCCTCGCCTCCAAAAAAAAGCAAAGGCACTTAGCCCCTGTTTGATAGTCCAGGGGGACTTAGGCTGAGATTAACCGAGACCGCTGACTGTAGTTCGGCTTGACGCGAGGCTGGCTGCTGTCTCGCTGGCTGCTGCAGGAAGGATGTAGCTCTTTCCACACCGCTGCTCTAAAGCCCCCTGCAGCTCTTCCCAGAGACCATAGTATCCTGTTTGTTATTACAAGAAATTATATTCTAGTGTACACAGGCACATGTATAGAAGTATAACTACTTTTCAAGTAAATGTGAGAAAGACAGCCCATTCTGAGCAGGAACATTTCTTCCATTCACAGCTGTTTCTCTCCTTCTCAGAGGTTTCGTCTGTTCCAGCTTACCCAGAAAATTTGCTCAAACTCCTGAGCCAGCAAAAAAAAAAACCCAAACAAACCAAACCAACCCAAAACCCCAAACTCTTGAGGGAAGCAAACTAGGTTAGTCATCTCACTTCCAAAAATCACCTATTGCTTTGGTGTGAAGCGGTGGCGCGCAGGAGGCGGGAGCCCAGGCCCTCTCAGGAAGATGCACACATACCTGGCCTCCGCTGCCGCTGCTTCCTGAGGACGCCGGCACTCATGGAGCCGCCAAGAGCCCTGGAAAACCCTGATACTTCGGGGTTGATATTCAAATTCTAGTTTCTTAGGAATACAAAGGTAGTTTCTTTAGACCTTACCCTTTATTGGCATGATGATTTACAGCTCTGCCTGTAGCATCAGTCACAATATTTTGATGTGTGTTTCAGTAACTGTTGAGAGCTCTGCTTTCAGATGTAAAGTGCAGCTGAAAACCACACTAATGTAAAGAATGGTTTTAGCGATGGGTAGGAAGAGCAGGGATTACCCGGGCTACTGGAAAAACTTACTCCATCCTGCAGTCAGATTCCTCATGCAGTCAAAGGGGAAAGCAGAGGCTTTTAGTCAGTATAAATTAGCCTGGCAACAATAACTTTAATTATGGTACAGCCACGAGAAAATTCTAAGTCCACTTCTTCCTTCCTTTCCAAAAGTCAATTCAGCTTTCTTCTGAGAGACACATATTACAGATTTTAAAAACAATTCTGTGTCCCATTTCCTGCGTGGGACCTTCATCTTGTAAAAAATATTCATTGCACTCAAAGGTTATTTCTGTCTTGTTTTGATGCTACAGATTTAAAGAATGAGATCATTTCTGTTGGATGCCCAGCTGTTTAAGAATCGGCATCTCTTTTTAAGAAGTGCAAGAGGAAAACACAGTGTGCTTGCCAGAAAAACAATCGGATAATAAGATTGCATTTTATTTAATTGGGAAAAAAGAATCAGACATGATGTGATGTGTGGATGAATCAGCACAGACAAGAATGTCTGTGACCCAAAAGAAGTTTAATCTCGAAGTGACTGCCATACTGTGTGTGGAATTACTTTTACCTCTTGCACTGTAGTTTTCCATCTTCACTGTGTAATATTCCTAATATGCTAGATTTCCATGCTGTGCTAATTCTGCTGATTTTATCACAAGTCTTAGGACCATTGTTTATCTTCTTAAGGCCCAGTTCTAGAAGTGACAGAGGACAAATCTTGGACATCATTTTAGTTAAAGATTAGTTTCTAATCACCATGGCTACAGGAAAAATTTATAAACATAATGAAGATCAACCAAGAGTTTCTACAATATTTCTGTGCTGCCCATCGCTTGATTTTTTTTTTTTTTTTAAAGCTGGGGACTAGCAGAAGAGCTTATGTGTTTTAGATCCTTACACAATTAAAACCACCAGTGGAAGTTAAGTAGGAGTTGCAACATGCAGCAGGATTATTATTCCAAATTTTATACCAGAGGAAGGTGAAAACGAAAGGCTATGTGGTTTGCTCAGTGGTTAACAAACAGTCACTGCCTTGCTGTTGCTAGACATTTTGGATGGAATACAATATGGTCACTATGTTTCCAGAGAAATTATCTTTTTCCTCCCTCTACCATTCCTTCAGATTATTTCTTATTTAACCATTGTTTATGGCTTTGAATTTAAAGGACCATTATCAGAGTTTGAGATACAAGAATTATAGTCATTTGAACAAATTTCGGCATGGTGATTGATTTATTATGATGTTTGCAGCACAGAGAGAGTGTTTAATTATAGCAGAAGGCACTTTTCCTTTACATGGAATTGTTCAATTATGAATTCTGCGGGGGCTCTACAAATGGAAAGAATGACTGAACTTGAACAATAAAGCAGAAGACAGACACTGCTAATGCTATGCTGGGATGCGGTTGAAGACGGAGGTCACGGGAAAGCAAAGTACTCGCACAAATACGATCATCATATCATCAATTAATTATTATTGAGGATGTTTTCCACCGAACTCTTAATGCTGATGAATGAAAGCAAATTCTGAGGCCATCCCTGCTGGCATACCCTTAAGCTTCTGAAGGGATATGCCGCTTTATTACAACTGCTGAAGACAAAGATACAGAAAAGTCTTACGTTTGGTCTGCTTTGATGATGTCTTGATAATGTGCTACAATGGCAAGCAGTTATACAAGGATATATTGGAAATTAGTCAGAATTTCTAACAATCACCTTTAGTAGCATTATAACTAAAATGCTGTTGAAATTAAGAAAAGGTAAAGTTCAACTGAATATTTTTATTATGTTCCTACTCTATATGTTCACTGTTCAGCCTGAGGAGGCTGAACCATTTTCCTGTTCAACTCTTCTCTATAGGTACTGAATTTTGCATCTTGATTCTGCCACTGTCTCCTACTTAAAAACTGTCACAAGTGAGCTATCACTCTTAAACAGATAAAAGACATTTTTTTGCACAACGTTAAATAATGTCAGGAACTTTCAGCCACCTGAGGCCAAAAGAACAGCAGGATTTTAAAAGGATAACAAACCCCTCTCTCACAGGGATAACTGGAGCTTTCACAGGCATGGGATGTGAATGCTAAGAGGATATAAACCAGCCTGCATTTTACCTTTGTATCCTGAACACCCACAGAGCATGCAACGTGCTGAAGTGCTTTTCAACTCCTTGTTACCACACACCGCTGTATCTTTATCATGTTAAAGTCATAGCTCACGTCTTCTTGACCTCTGGTCACTATGCCCTTTGCCTCTTTCATAACTCTTCTCCTTTTGGAAAGCAGAGAGTTCGCCAGAGGATGGTGAGCCTTTTGTGAGAACCTGGGCATGTTCTGCTGGATCAAGCCCCTCTCCGTGCAGCACTGTCTCCAGCAGTGGCACCAGGAGGTGGGACAGGCATCTTGGTGCCACATCTTGGTACAAGTCTGAAGAGCAGGTGGAGAAAGTAACTTTGAAGTCCAACCAGTACCTGCCCTTGATCATTTGTGGGATGCTGATGTACGAAAAGAACCGGGAAGGAGATGTATATAAAAATTCTCAAAGGCCTTTGGTCGAAGCTGATTTTTTTCTTACAGTTAGCTAGGAAGAAATTGAATTGGAAACAACAATAATCTTCCAACTGAAGTCAGCTGAGTATAGCCAGATGTTGTAATAGTTAATGTCTGCCTCATTTTGGGGGTGTTTCAAAGACAGTAGCTTTCCCAAAGAAGAAATTATAAATAAAATTTGCTAAGGAGAAAGAACTAAGAAATACTTTAAAGACAGCTGGAAGATCTTTTTGGTGAATTTATTAAATGGCCAGAAAGATGTGATTCCTCACTTGAGAGAAAAGACAGCCTTGACTAACATCCCATCCTGGTTCAAGGAAGGCAAAAATTAAAAATAGAAGAATTGTTTATGAGAAACGTAAAAAAAATAGAAATGTGCAAAGCTGATGAAGGAAGCCAAAGGCATTAAAGAAAATCTATGGTCTGCGAGGCTTAAAGCTGTACTTAATTTTACCTGGGGGTAAGGTGGCTTGCGCTGACTGAGGAGGACCTTACTCACAGAGACGGACCTTACTTATAGAGAGAAACTTTAAAAAAAAGACCCTTCATCCACAGGAGAAAGACTATGCAAAAATCAGTCATGAATGGGAAACAGAAGGCAGAAAGGGATAGGTTTCAATCTGATGATCCGTATAAGCCGAAGTAAAAACTGCTGCCAAAATGGACAACCCCTACTTGCTCCCATCCTCATGCTGCAGCTGCCTGTTCCCATGCCCTCCCCTGCCCTGGCGCTTGTCTGACCACCCAGAGCATGAGCTAAGGGAGTTGAATTAGCAAAAATGTATTGACTTCTATTTTTTTAATTGGTAGCATGTTTTCTGTTAGTTTAGATTTTTTTAACTGGCCTGCGTTAAGATCAGGCAAGCATCAGCACAAGGGTGGGGAAGGAGAGGGGGATGCGTTTTAGCAGCAGCTTGCCATTGGAACGGCTTTGCTGTGTTTAAAACCATACCCTTAAACTCACCTCTTTGGAAAGTGTTTTGCTTTATAGTTCCAACCTCACCAATCATAAAAGAAGAACATCCCTTCTCTAATTTAGTTGTTAATAATGTGCAAGGAGCGGGAAGCAGTAAACAGTGTTGTGGTTGTAACTACTGCCTTCTCCTGTGTTATTTTGCTTTATTTCTTCCTGAAGCAAATGATGTGAAGACCCTATAGCTACAAGAGCATTCACAAATGCATTTTATGTCCTTTTTCTTTTTTACGGTTTGTGGTTTTTTTTAAATAATGGAACAAAAACAGTTTCAAAAGACACAGCTGTTAAGTTAGCTTTTAACAGAAGAATGGTATACAGAGCAATTGTGATGGACTGTAAATGGATTTAATTCAGGTTGTCATATTTTTACACATCATACACTTTTTTTTAAGAGATGGATAGTTTCTTGCTTATATCAGCACTTACAGCCATAAATTTTTCTCCCCAGTTCTTCAAGGAGTGAAGTACTATGTGTCTCTGTGTTTCCCTTCCTCTTCTTAAAAATCACCTTGGAAGAGCCATAAGGACTACTTATCATCTTATAATCTAATTTTTTTATCTTTGGGATTTCCAGAGTATCCCCAGCAAGGCTGGAAAGAGCAGAACCAAATCAAGTGTGCTAAGCCCAACCTGTACTTTCTAGGCAATGCACTGCTGGCTGCACCCTGGAGCTGTGTGCTGATTTGAACATTTTTCGAAAAGCACGTGAAAAGTCTGTGCTGGCACCTATACTGTAGAGACTGACAGAGAATATACTGTCCAATTGTGTGTATATGCAATAGTGCCTCAGAAATGCCCTCCTAATGGATTTTATGGTATGAGCACCATTCCTGCCTTCCATTTACGATTAACTAATTCTATTGAGCAGTTCTCTTAATCACCAAATGACATCTCTGGAAATTAGGGTGGTTTTTTTAATTTGAAAAAAGTTGTTTAGGAATGTTATTTATCTTCTAATGATGTTAATCCCAGCTGGAAAAAAAAAGAAGTAAAATACACTGGGCCCAACAGCTTTCTTCAGTGACAGTGTTTTGAAACTACTGACTTAAGCTGTGCACCCTCTGTTCAGGGCTGCAGCATACGTGCGCTTTACCCTGTTATGTGAAGTCAGTGATGGACAGGATTCTTTCTTTTCTCCTAAGTAACAAATGGTTAAAGATTAAGTCCCTCTTCTTTTTCTACCTGCTATTGATTTAATTATTTATTTTCAAAAGCAACGGCTGGTCTATTAAAGCAGATTGAAGAGAAGGGTCTTGAAATTTAGTGAAAAGGCAATAAAGCTGTGGTCATTCTAGTCTTGAACTGAAAGTGAGTTTTACAGGTGCATTCACCCCCCTCACCTGCAAACCCTCCCCGAGATTCCTACCCTGCTCCATCCCAGCCCACATCCACCTTGTTGTGAACTCTGCCGAGAAACCTCCTTGCCAAATTAGAACAAGTTGTACCAGCTGGTAGCAGTTACCTTACCTGTATAAACAATTCTAACAATATTTATGTGTTTTTCTGACTTAGCTATGCCCCTTCCTGAAACTCCATCTTTACAAACACAGGAGTAAAATATTACTTGACATGCTCTGTGTATCATAGTGTAAAAGCACTGTGAGCCTGTCCTTAGATTCTCTCATGAAAATGGAGTTGACTGTACAGCTCTAAAATTTCTTTTAATGTAAATTACCAGCCTCAGACACAAAGAATTTGCTGTCCGTATCATCATAACTTTCAGAACGATTTCTGAGATCACAAGTCCAGCACTAAACCTGCCGTAACTGAATGAAAATATAGGACATTTCTGAAGGAAGGTACAGGAGCCACGCAGTAAAATGTATTTTTTAAGCTGAAAGATTTTTTGTTTGTTTGTTGAAAGAACAATATTAATTCAGACGTATGTACATATAGATAATGCATACACCTTCCGGCACAAAAATATAACATCGGTGTATTACAGGTATTTAGTCTTGGCTACACCTCACAGTGCGGTGAGCAAGAGTAGCCCATGGACCTTATGCAGCAGCGCCTCTTACCGACGGATGTAAATTCTGCATTTAGTTAGTACAAGAGCAGAAATATTTTTGCTCGCCTTTCCTTTTGATTCCAAAGTCACTAACACAGCAGACAAACATTTGAACTTCCAATAATTTATATCTGAGAATTATTCTTACTATTCAAGCCATAGTTCTTGTTACACTTATGGCTATGCATGGACTTGCACTGCAATCTCCCCTTCAGATCATGGGTTGACATTTATCATATTTTTTTAGCTTGGATATACTTTTAAAGCCTGAGAAAAATCTATTATGTTATTTAAAAAATTTCTCATCTTCAGTGTATTAAAGATGCTTTTTGATTATGAGACGTTCAATTTGCTGACCATTAGAATTTCAAAAGAGATTGCAGTCTGAATTCTTCTTTAGTGGGGAATTTTATACCAGCTAAACTGGCTGAAATTCAATGGGAGCCTTTTATTTATTCATGGGTATTGATATTACGGTATAACTTTTCAAACAACTTTTGCAACTCGCTGCATTTCAGTCTGATGATATCCTTTAAAAGCGCAGCAGGGGCCAGCTTATTAGTGGGATACCTGATCAACATGAGTTGAAAAGACTCAGACAAAATTAGTTATTTGGATGTGAAAGTAAAAAAAAAAAAGAGGAGTACAAGAAGAGTGGAAGGTACTAAGTGAAACTCATTTATTCCAACATGGTCTCTACAATAAAGGTTGATTCTAAGTTCTTGACACAGATTACTCCAGTTAACAGAAAAAAGGCATGATTATTATTTTTAAACTCACAACGGTAAACCTTTTGTAACATCCAGAATATTTTGTTGGGGAAAACTGGTGGCCTATGTATCTTTCGTCCTATGCCTAGAAATACTTTATTGTATGCCAAGTATATTTGAAAAAAAAAGTGTGATTCAACAGGCCAGATGGGGGACTATGATAATGAAGTAAGTATATAATTCTGTAATACATGTGGCACTAATCCTTGAACACGGCTAAAGACCTAAGTAGTTAATTCTGGCCTTCTTTTATGCTTTTCAAACCTTTGCATTAAAATCTTCATTGTGGGTTGGTTTACAGTTTCCTCTGGTTCCTTATCTTCTTTGTGAGACTCATTTTCTATCAATCAATCAGACTTCTTTTTATTCCCGTTCTAACTTTGGTGCTACTTGTCAGATAAGCTGGGGTCGTCTCCTTCCGAGCAAAACTGCTGCTGGGCACTGCTTGCTTGGCAGCCCCTGGCCCAACCTCCAGCGCACAGAAACAGCCTCATCCCTTCTCCCTGCTTTGCCATTTGGGGTGACGAGGGGAGAGGTGTCTGTCCATGAGCTTTTGAAGCTGCTGGCAAATTGCAGCCACATTTGGCAGAAGGATTGGGGTTGTAAGGCAAATCAGAAAGCAAGGACATCCAGTCCGGGGTGAGGTATCTGATTTACAGCAGCATTTTGGCTCTACCAAAGCTCTTCTCCCACAGGTAGAGACCTGTGAAAGCAAGGGAGAGCAGCAGTTGCTGTTGAAGGCCTCCAGAGGGAGATCCTGCCCACCTAAACCCGAGTGCCTAAATGCAGCTCCTTAGTTCCACCCTGAATTCCTGAAAGTTTCTTGAAACTAGATGGCCAGGGCGTGGAGAGGGAAGCTGTAAATACCGTGGCTGAAGGAGCAGCTGCAGCATGAGTTCACCTGTAATCGGCAGCAAGAGAGAATCTCAACTGGGAAAAAGCATCCTAATCCCTCCGCTTGTGGGTAAAGCGGTAACCAGCGTTCACAGGCCCCGTCAGCCCAGTCATCTGAAGAACCCTTCATTAGGTCCAGTAATTGTTCATTACAGGAGAAAGCAATATTGAATTATCAGGCTGGATACGTAGACCTTACTAAGTGCTAGGAATTCTTTACATAGCTCGGAGCAGCTTACAGAGATATGGAGGAACAGCTGTGGTCACTAAGAGATGGTATAAACCAGAAGCAAATCCCTGGCAAAGCCAGAAATGGATGTGTTTTGAATTCAGGGAGTTAAATTCACCGGAGTGCCATTACACCTATTTAAATGAAGATGCGTTATAACAATGTTTTTGAGATTCTGTTTCCCTAGGGTGAGCTCTGGTAAACAACTACATTTTTTCCAGATTGTTACTTGTACTGAACTGGCTTAACGCAGGCATAAATTGCAGCAGTTTGAAGACCACAAGTAGGAGGGGATGTTGAGGAGGGTTGGCTGCCCATGGCAGATGTGATGAAGGCCCTGGCTGTGCAGAACCATAGTTCTGTGTAACACCTCAGCGACTATGGAGAGCAGAAAACATCAGAAAAGACAGTCCTGACCAAACATCTTCAAGGATGACAATAAACATAACCTACAACGGTTCTATATCAAAGAGCGGTACCAGAACCAAAGAGCCAACCCAAGAACTCAGACTCCCTTAGAGAGGTGCAAGAGCTGATCAAATCTCACTTAACAGTAGCTACATTTCTCTGTAGTAGACAAAGCATTAATTTAATGTATTTGGTAGTTGTTCACTTTTGTTACCAATGAGGTATGTTGAGGGGGTTGTCCAGTTAGGATGGATGCTGAGAAAATGGAGGGGAGGGTGCCAGGCTTGTTAGGGGTCTAGAGTATACGGCCTACAAGGACGGGCTAAGGGAGCTGCACTTCTTTCACCCGGTGAGAGGAGGCTAAGGAGTGACCTGCTGAGAAGAATGGACAGAAGGGTAAGCTCAGTGGGAAAGAGACAAAATGAATATCACATGAAGCCCCAGACATCACCACAGAGCATAGGCACACGGCTAGGAAGTGCATGTGAAATAAATCCTCCGTGGTCACTGAGCCGACGCAGTAGGTCTCGCATCAGATGGCCAGCCGTAACACACTTAAATGGGAAGACCAGCACATCCCTGAGGTTACAGCATACACACAGACCAACTTTTGTCCAATTTAAGGCCAACTTCTGTTTGAGATTTCTGTAGAAAAATATATGTCTAATATATACATAACTATGCAAGTACATCGATACATATTGCTCAGTCATAAGGAACTTGTGACTTCATATGGCTACACTGATTCAATTAAAAATATTTTTCATTTGTCTAATACAACACATAAGACAGCATAGGACAGTTCAGAGAGAAATAGAATTTTCAATTACCAAGTCAAAATATGTAGAAACCCTGCTACATTCACAAAAAAAAAAAAAAAAAAAAAAAAGAATGCAAAGTTTGGTAAATAATTCTAAAGTTGGGATTGAAAAGAGAAAAGTAAAAGTACTGATTAAAAACTTTTAAATGTTTTAAGTCCTGCTTTGTGAAAATATTTATTTTTCAATAGTTTTTACCATGAAAAATATTTTATATGGATATTACCCCGTAAATCACAGCTACACTCTTGTAGTAGAAACACCCAAACTCAAAATGAGGCTTTTCTGATCTGATCGCAAAGATTGAATGCATCGGATATGTTCTTCATGAGTTATTCTGGTTTATTAGTTTATCTCTGATCATCTTGTTTAAGGCAAAGTCAGGTTATGTAAACTCCTTAACTTGTCCTCCATCTAACATTCTTCATTATCTTTATTTTTCCTTTTAATTGGCAACCACCATCTTTATGTCAGCCAGGTTGCGGCCGGGTTTTGCTCAGCAGCAGCTTCCTGTACCAGAGAATACTTACGCTGCTTTGGCTTCTGGCTTTGATACTACTTCTTTTTCTGAGCATTTGATCCCTTACTCATGCTGACAGTCGAGGCCGGTTTGAGTCACACTCTTGTGAGAATCCTTCCTGAAGATTTTAGTATTACCACAGGATCTGTCACAGTGTGAAACATAGCGTATCAAGCTCCTGACTAGAAATGACTTCCCAGAAAGCTGTGACCCTGATCCTGCGTGTACAGACACACATGAGGACGTCGATACTTGAATAACCCCCAAAACCACTGTCAATATCTCAAGCATAAAGCTATTTATATAGGCATATGTTTGCAGGTTGCTGACTACTGCAGACACATGTACTAAAACAATTATAATACAGTTGAATACCTAATTTAATACAATCTGGCTCTGGTTTACCAAGGTGAAAACCAATAGATGAACAAGGTTTTTTTATTCATGAGCTCTTCAAAACCGTCCTCAGTGTCTATGAATCCGTTTAGAGCGGAGTACCTGGCCCAGGTATTGTATAGGTTGGAAAGGGCAGGAAAACAGGACTGAAGTGCATCGGGGCACTGAAACTGGTAGGAACAGAGGTAATATTTTTCCCCCATCCCAGAATACAAAAAAAAGCCTGAACTGAATGGGAAAACACAGACGCTTGTCACCATCCTAGCCCAAGTTAGGCAATCACAGAATACGTTAAATGATCAAGGAAACAATTGATCTGTGTAATTGATCTATGAATCCTACTTTTGTTACGTAGGCAGACACTAGATAGAAACAATCTAAAAGAATAAAACTAATAAACTCCAAGAATTTAATAATTATTGGGGCTGCAATTTCTAGATCTGCTTATGGAGAAATATAGTCAGAGGCTACATCTGACTGGCAAGGACTGTAAATTGCAATGCCTTGCTTGTGACGGAGCTCCGTTCTGCCAGGTGGTAATGAATCAAGCTGAAGGCTGACTGGTTTGGACAATTTTTCTCCCAGTAGTAAGTGGTGTATATCAAGTGTTTGGGCTTAATATTGCTAAATAAATCACTGCATTTAAGCTTACAGGAACAATCGGGTGTTGTAAATTGTCATTTATTTTTGAAACTTCAGTAGTCTGATTTTTTTAATTACTCTACTGAGGAAAATAAAAAATACTAATTTCAGTATTGAATTTCACTTCCTTGGACTAAATAAATGTCGTTTTTTATGAAGTGATAAGAGAGCAGGGATCTGAAACCCATTCTGGTTTGTGTCCATGAGTCTCCATCAGCTGTACGCAAGTACTGTCACTAAGCTCAGGGCACTTGCCCTCAATTACCTTGTGCCAAGAATGATAGAAGCCAAGCATCGACGTTGAGTGAAACAGAGAAAGAAGAAAGCGGGGGAAAGGATTCTGTGCATAGGAAAATACTATCCTGAGACTGTAATGGGCTGAAAGTGCAAGTTTCAGTTAGTGAAACCTCAGCCAATGACCTGGAGCTCACCCTGATGAACTTCACGCAGGGCAAACATGACTCCTCTGCAGCTGAAAGCAGTGCTGCACTGCAGGGGGCTGATGTTTTGCTCGTAAGGAGCACTGTCCTGGTCTCTGGTAAGCAGGGCATCCTGCTGGCACGGGTGCTGATGGAGCTGAATTATGCTTGCTGCTACCAGCTCCTTGCCAGCACGACCTCACAGCTCTGCGGGCAGCGCCTCATCGTCACCAGGCCTCACGTGGGCCCCCATAAAGGCAGCGCTACTTGATTTCCTAGTTCACGCAGCTTCTCGCTGAAGCTGCAGAGAGGTGTATCTATCATCTGTCATGAGAGTTTCACTTACGCTTGTTGCGTGAAGAGCAAAATCCCAGTGACACTTCTGCCTCTGTGCAACTTGCCCACTCCTTATCTCTTACCCGCACAAGCACGTACCTCGAGCATGGCCTCCTGAAACTCCCTTCCAAGGCTGTCAAGCTATACCGTTATCAGTCCAGAAGTGCTGCTCTGCACTGTTGACCTCCGTCCCAGCAACATTATGATGAATATAGCAATTTGTTTTCTTGGCACAGCTTCTGTGTGATACAGTAGATAAATTAAATCAATCAAATAAGCAATCCACCCATCCCAAATGGATAATAAAAAAAGTCAGAACTGATGTATTGAATCAGGCCAGAGGTCCATTTAGTTCATTAGTCTTTCCTTGAAAGTGGCTGACATACGATGCTTGGGAAGCAGCGGACGAGCAAGGAAAGCATGTGGTGACTCTTCCCCAGTTCACCGCCTGTCCTTCAGTGATCTGCAACTAACTGACTTGCTGAGCGGTGACATCTTTCTGTTTCACAGCATTTGAAGTGTTTTTCTTTCATTAATCTAATTGCTTCCTGGATATGTGTAAAATTTTACTACCTATAACATCCTCTGGAAGTGTTCCACAGCTTTTTGCTTTGGAGGCTTGCTTAATTTCCATTTTTTTCTTAACCTTACTAGTCTAATTTTCTTAATTGTAAGCCTGATGTTTTTATTACTTTCTGACTAGTGAGTTGATAAATCAAAAAGTTGTGGTGTGGAATTTAAGGAAGGTAAAGAGGGTACTGAGGAATTTAACAAGCAAATAAGATCTCTTCTCCTTGGTATCCAGTGACAGGACACGTGGGAATGGCTCAAAGCTGCGCCAGGGGAGGTTTAGACTGGACGTTACGAAGCATTTCTTTACCGAGAGAGTGGTCAAACACCGTAACAGGCTTCCCAGAGAGGCGGTCGATGCCCCAAGCCTGTCAGCGTTTAAGAGGCATTTGGACAAGGCCCTTAACAACAGGCTTTAACTTTTGGTCAGCCCTGGACTGGTCAGGCAGTTGGACCAGATGATCGCTGTAGGTCCCTTCCAACTGAAACACTCTATTCTATTCTAAGTATTAGAAAACGTATAAACACCCATGATGCTGAAAAATTTTGAGCAGTAATAAGAAAAGACATGAGGAGAGGAAACTGAGAACTCTGTTTTGACTGTGAAGGAAAATATTTTCCATCAGTGCAATTCCTATCTGAAGTATCTAGTAAGGGATTGGTTTTGTCTCAAAATGGACTGGACATGAACCCTTATGAAAGAGTAAGGATAGTTCTGCATTGGCATTAAATAGCTTTCTCTCTTTGCAGTGAGTTCCTTTGCTTTCTTCCGTAGCTGGGAACCACACTGTAGATCTCATGTTTGTGTCACTGCTCGTTGTGCTTTGGCATCTGACCTAGTTTGGATTTTGCTCCATCGGTTTCAGACCAGGGTTAGAAAGGGATCATACAATGTTTTTATCTGATCATCATTATATGTTAGAGGAGGAAGTTATAAATCCATTTATCTGCTCCTCCATTTTATCTCCCAGTATCTAATAAAGGTACAGCTAGTTTAGAAAATTGTAGGAGTACAATTCTCCGGTCAGTAGCTGCAGAGCGTGAGCTGAATCTGCTCCAGGTGCCTCCCGTCACAGGCAGGCAATGGTCCTTCCTTGTGTCCCCTGGGCCTTCTAGCCCCTGGACACACACGTGGCAGTGGTATGGAAGCAACCCTCGCAGAGCTCTTGGGCTGTAGGATTTTGCATCTCCTCCATGCTCTCTAAGAACACGCAGACAAACGCAAGAGAAAATAGTCAGGCTTTGCATCTGTGTGGATTTACTGCTCATTGAAACACCAGCATTTCTGGAGCTCAGATGCCCAGACTGGAAATCTAAATAAGTTGGTAAAGCTAAACAGGGCAGACCGAACTCAGTGCATTAGGTCTCATCCCGACCATAGCGTGGTGTGGCCTCATTTAACAGTGGGAGCTGGCAGAGGGAGCAGATAAGGAGAGCGGTGACAGATGCCAGTTGGCACCAGGTAAGGAAGCTTGGGTTTATAGCCCACACCGCGAGTTAATGAAGGCTACAAAAGAGGACACACAGACCAAATTGTATGCACTGGTGAAAAAGCTTCTTAAAAGTCAGTCTCGACGAATGAAAGCTGGGGTTTTGTAGGCTCCAACGCAACGACCGCGCTGAACAGAATACATGTGCCGCTGCGGGGGTGATTGCCAAAAACTTTTTTCAAGGTTCTTTTAAACTTTCTCTTCTTTAAAAAAATCAAATAAAACAGAGCTGACAAAAAAAGAAACATGAACTTTCTGAACGACTGTGGCTTATGAGTGCAACCTTTCAGTCCTTCGTTATAACAAAGAGTGGTCACTGGACAGAAAACGGGGGTGGGATTCATCAGCCACAGACTGACGTTTCTAACCTCTGTGTGCATCCCTTTATATTTGCCCTGAGAAGTGGTGTGCTTACAAATAACCGACTGGGAGAAATTCAATGTCAGCATACATCCGTGGGGTTTTTTCCCCCTGGATTATCAGAGTAAACAGGGAAAATTTCCAAGTTTTCACCCTCGCAGAGGACGAGGTGCCCTGCAGGGCAGATCGCTTCGCTGCTGTTGCTGTGCGGCCGTGCCTCTCACCCTCTGCAGTGGCTTGTCTGGCATGAGGTGGGCAGAAGTCCAGTATGGAGTTTACTTGGAAAGAAATGCTTGAAAGTGAGATGTGGGCCACAGCTAGCATGTGGAACTAACTGCGACAAGATGTTACTAAAAGGGATATATTAGTGGGATTTGCATAGATATAAAAGCATATATATAAATGATTTGGGGTGAGATGTTGAGCAAATTGTTTCATCTTCTTATGATGGTTCAACATGAGGATAATTATACTTACCCTATTGAGTAAACTAATTAGAGATCTAAACATAGAAAGCACAGTATGTTCCTAATGTGATTATCCTCAGCTCAAGGAAGAGAGCATAGCAGAGAGATAACAGGGAAGGGAAACAAAGGGAATGGCTCCGGTGCCGGGGCGGCAGAAATGCCTCCATGGCATTTAGGCGAGGGCTGAGATGAGGAGTGCATCAGGCACCTTCACAGCTCTCTTTCTCCCTCACCAGCATGGACTCATGTATCAGTGGCTGTTCAGGTGTCAGTTAACTAAATATATATGGCATCTTCTTCATTTAGACCACTTGCTAACTCTAGGATAAGTTGAACAACTTCATCTTTTGCTCTGCTGTTCTTCAATGGACAGCACATGCAGCTGTGAAGACATAGTTTATCACTGACATCAAATATAAGGTGGGAGATATTTGATATATTTGATACCAGTGGTAAGTCCAAGCACTATGTGGGGAGAAAGCTGAAGATGAAGTTCATGGTTTGGTTTTTGAATAGCCTTCAAAATACAATACAATATCAATACAGGAAAGATTCTGTGTTAAATGAATATGTTGGTACCTAACTACTGCCTACGCTTGACACTGATCGGGTATCCAGGGGAGAAATCAGGGCCCTTCAGGTGCTGAAGTCTGAATTTAACCCAGTGAGACCTCGTAGCAGAGCTCAAATAGAAAAGCAAGGATCAAAAGAAAGCCAAACCCTTTTGCAAACGCAGGCTGAAACACAATACCCTCCATGTTATTCTTTGTTTTATTGCTCCAGACTGAAACAGATTTAATCAAAGTCTTTATTATTCCTCCATGCAGTCTGCAGCATACTAATCTCAAAAACTCTGAAAAGGAGAGTAGCTTCGTGTCCCCCTGGTTTGGCTCTGACTGGCCTAACCTTTTCAATTCCTTTTCTGACATACTACATTTAGGTAAGAAAGCCTGAAGGTAAGGTCTTAATGTGGAAGGCATTACCAGTACACCTGTGCTGGTAGCCCCTGTCAGTAGAGTGCTTGTGATATGTACTTGGCTTATGCAGCTAAAATTCTTTTTATTAACATGGCAGAATTTCAGCGCTTCTCATAATTTTAGTGCAATAAGTGATTTGGGTGTTTCTGTATTATAGAACTGGATCCAGACCCAAGTATTCAGTCAGTATAAATTTATCCGCTGCGATTCATATCATCACTTTGGTCTCACAAAGTTCTGACAATAATATAGGGCTTGGCTCAAGTAAACTGGGCTCCACCCCACTAGCTGCTAGATGGTAATACTGGTTCTTTGCACTGCCTCTGCAGCTGTCTCCAGAAGAGGAGAGAAAACTCCACGAAAGGAGGAGGTCCCTCTCTGCTCACTCCTCAGGAGGACACCTTGAGGTCAGTTCCCCAATGATTCATTCTCTTTGTCAGAATACATGGAGAAGGATCCTAACATTAAACCATTGCTTGCATCATTTTGTGGTTTCAGGGTAAAAATCACCATGCAATCTGTTAGGAGAAATAAATACAGTATTCTGGGCAGATTTTTCCGAGCGGTGATAAATAGCCTCAGACTGCTAAATGCAAGACTGATCTATTTTCTTTTCTGCTTTCTTAAAATTCCATTAGTTTCTTTTGTTTCAACAAGGTGGACAGGAGATCTGTTTTCAAAGGTTTCTTGGTAGCTGAAATCTCCTGCTTTTTATTTTATGTTTTATTAAAGGCATGCAACAATCCCCCTACAATGCACTGCCTGTCATGTTCAATTGCTTAATTAAGTTACTGTGGTGAACTCATTAGGACTCTAACAGTTTAAATCTATTATCCGTAGCCAGCCAGACATTAGCAATAAAACGTTAGTATCTTATTTTGGAGTGTGGATGCTACCTTTCTGCTAGAGGGCAGAAACAGTAAACTGACCACGTAATTGAAAATGTTGGCTCCTTTTTACAGCCCAGAGTCAGTCTTCTCTCAGTGTCCACCTATGTCCTTGCTTAGCTGTTTAACAGTAAATGGACTAAAAATAAACTAAGAAATAGTAAACTGTTCAGCAATAAACGGCATAACATGGTGAATAACAGCATGTTGTTGGTGAATTACAAATAGTGCACCCATATGATTGCCGAACAAGGCATGATTTGAAATGAATATGGAGAAAATCCACACAAATCCCAACATTTGCTAAGCATTGTTGCAGGCTTGCTTAGGGCTGTATGCCTACATTCAGGATTGTAGCTAAGTTTGAAATGAGCAAAGAAAGAACAAAAAAAGGTTCACATAAACAATCTTGGTAGGCACATCATTAATCAGATCGTTAGTACTAGAACAAGAATGATGCAGGTCAAGTGCTTTTAAGAGCTCAAGGAAACAAAAACTGAGCATTGAAACTAATAATTCAGTTCATCCGTGGGAGAGGTGCTCAAACCCAGAAAAAACCCCCAAGATTTACTGTCTTCCATGGTGGCCACATCAGACTCTGCCCACCATGGTCGTAGCACAGCGGCTTCTCTTAACAAGCTGGAGCTGTTGTTCGGTAGCAAGAGGAGCTTTAGGATCAGAAAGAGAATATTCAGCGTTTGGGTGGACTTCATAGATATTTAAGACACTTCTTAAAATTAAGACAAATAACAGTCTGTTTAGGTAGACATTCTCATTAATAAATCAGCTCTAACAAGTTAGTTATATGACATATGTTACAATGTTCTAGGCAGCTTTTTGTGCTTCTTGTTTTACCACAAAACTTCTTCTGCTTGATATAAGGCTTTTTACTGCTACAGTATTTATTTGATTAGATGAGAGTCTCTCTGAATTAAGAGGGTGTGAGTACCAAATCTAACAAAATATTTCCTGAATGTTCTGAGAAAGCATAAAACAGACCTACAGCTTTCCATATTGAGTAAAAAGCTGCTATCTTTGTCTCTGTGCTGGTCTATATTCTGCTTTTCTTGCTTCAGTTCACGAGTATGATCATTTGAAGAAAAGATTCAAGTTGTTGTAAATGACAAGTCCGTGTAGTTTTTCAAGTATGAAATGAGTGACCTTGTTCTACGGCGCACGCCACTTCCTAGGCCACAATTGTCTGCTCTTGTGAAGCACTGTAGAGAAAAAGAAACTACGTCATTGGGAATAAGTCTTATTTCAAAAACCAAAGAAAAAATGCATTAGGTGGATGATCCAAATGGGATTATAGAAGTATTTTAAAGAGTAGATTACATTTAGCAGAGTCTCTGAGGCAAACTCCATTTGTTTCAGTGGGGCTGCACAAGGGATGACTATGACTGGTACCTTCTGGGTCTGGACTGGGCAGGACTGGGTCTGCCTTAATAAATGGCTATGCTAAGCACAGGGGAGAAGTACCCTCTGCATTACATGCAAATGACGCTGATGCTAGATATATTCTGACTATAAACAAAGCACATTTTTTTAACACTGAGAGCGTTTAAAGGTTGCAGTTCCTTCCTCATTTCTGTCAATTGTAACATCAAGACAGGATATTTGTGCTGTAGGTTAGACAACAGCTCATGCCGGGCAGCCCTGGGGCGCTTTATGCAGGAGGTCATGCTACAAGGACAAAATGGTTCTCTCCAGCCTTGTGAACAAAGAATATGTACATCTATAAACGACAGGCGCTAGAGGTGCATAGGAAGAATGGAGCCAGCCCTCCCTAGACATCCAGAACTGAGGGAACTGCTTTCCCTGTCTTCTCCCTGCGAAATGGAAGCCCAGCCTGAAGGATCTTTGGGTTCAATGCCTTGGATATCAGGCGCTGCCTATCATTGGCCTTATCACTTAATCAACAATTTTTTAACAAGGAACCTATATACAACATTTTTCTCCAAACTTCAGTGTAAATCTTTTACAGGCATAAAATACTGAGTTGGCTGAATTTGAATAGAGGTGGGGTAGAAAAAATACCCATTCTTATTACTCAGTTTGATGACTTAACTCCACTACAGAATTTAAATTATTTAAGCAGCTATACATTAAACTAAATTTTTAATCAATCACCTTGAAGACTATATAAAATAGTTGCTCATAAGCTTTAGAGAAAGGAGAAAGATTATGTCCACATAGTGCAATGAAGTTTTGTAAGAAGCTTCCCAGCCCCTCTGGGACTCAGCCAGCTCAGCTAAGCCAGAGCGGCATTAGCATGCCACTTCTCTGGTTATGACTGGCAAATTGCAGACAAATTCCACTCCTCTATCCAGATCTGCCCCTCGCCAGTCATTGAACTGGCTGAGAAATGGTATGCCCTCCAGAGCTGGGACATGGCTGAAGGGAACCGGTCAAGCCTGGAGCCAGCTGGGCGCGTGGGTTTGTTCAGCAAGGTGAGTGCGTAGTGAGCTCGTGTAGAGCTAGCTTTAATATCCCCGTGCAGCACAAAGCCCGACGGAATGCAAATTAGGAATGCAAACCTAACATTTATAGGAAAAGATCGCTTGGTGGGCAGAGTGCAAAGAAGCATCCCACATTTTAATACTGACAAATAATTTAAGAGAATGAAAGGTCATATTCGTACAGTAGGGAACAGCAGTCTTGAAAATGCTAACCTTGAAAGTGCCTGCAAAGCAGCAGCTACAGTGAATAACAGTTGAATGTCCTCTTCTGGGGAGATGCTGAGACTGAAAGTGTTCAGACACCGAATGTATCAATAGATGTATGAACTGGCATGAGGTTTGCTAGGCCACGACTGGAATAATGAACTAAGTACTTCTTTGCATCACACTCCAAGTGTCTCACATTATGCGTCTAAGAAATTAAAAGCTCCGATCAGTTGCACTGCTTGCAAATATTTGCCCTAACTATCCACGTACCTCAGGTTCGCCAAAACACCTGCCTGTATCAAGAAGTGCTTTCTTCATGTACCTGCCCTGTACATCACTTCTATGATTCCATGATTCTATGACGTGAAAGAAAAGTGGGAATACAAGTGCTGAATATTTGATTTGATAAGGTGCATTATGTTTTCCCCTTCAAATACACAGTAGGTTTCCTTTGTACTCTCTGTATTTTTATTTTGTCATTGAACTCATGTTCATTTTTACAAGATATTGCTTTGCTCTTCAAGTATATTATCCATGGACAATCTGCAAATTCCATTGTTTATGATCTCAACCAAGTAAACTAGTATCTGAAATGGTAGATACGTGGCCATGTTAATTATTTACATTGCATTATTTTTTATTATGGGGAACCGAATGGATTAATCCTTGCAGCACGTGACAACAAAGTGCTTACAATACACAAAGCTTTATAAAATATTCATTTTAGGCTCTGAGCAACAGAAATGCATAAAAAAATGTAGATGGAGAATTGCAGGGGTGTGATACAAAAGGGGAATTTAACATCTTATTAGAAAACCTACCAAAAGACTTTTGATGATGGATTTTATCTTGTGGATTGAATTTTTGGAAACTAGTCAATGGTTCATGGAACATAACTAAATCAATCAGTTAATGCATATTATAGCTTTCATAATGGATGATGGCTCTGCTCATACAACGTGAAGCATACGTCATGCAGGTGACTTGCCTACACAGGACAGGGATTTGCGCTTGTTACTCCCTTCCAGCCCTTGGATTTCCCAGTCTAGGCCATTGCCATCGCTGGGGCAACGAGCCGTGACTCGTGCAAAATCCGCCTCCTTCTACCAGCTCTCTGCCAGCGATCCTTCTCAGGTGAGCGTATTGCACCCATCTGTCGCTACCTGCACTGGCCGCCGGTTCTGTAAAACGATAAAGAAATAACTTTGTTCTCGTGGAATGCGCAAGTAAAAAACTACACCAAAGTATTCATGTAACCTACAGAACTCATCGGTGCTAGTGGACTTTTCTGTATCGCTGGAAGATAAAACTAAATTTTGACAATTAACTGGAAAAAGCTAACTCGAACGGTTGAACGATCAGTACTAAATAGCATTTGCCTTCTGTATCTATTATTACGTTGCTGTCCCCTGGAGATCTGTGATGATTCGAGCGTACGCCATCTAAACAGCTATGCTTTATAACTGTACTGGAAATAAAGAGCTTGTGTTAATATATACTTCTAAAAGAGTTTTCACACAAACGGAAACACACAAACACGAGTTTTCCTTATTTAGGAGACTAAGACAGAAGCTTTGTGTAGATGAATACTTTCATTTAATTTGGAAAGATTATTTATCTGCATTTCACTAAACCCTAACCCTGCAAACGCAGGGCGCTTCAGTGTGAGTGAAGATGCCTGCTGACCAAGTGGCCGCGCGGCACTGCAGTACTGATAGCGCCGTTACAATATTAATCGCTTTTATGTAACATCTGTTGCCTAAGTACCTCCGAGCACTTTGCGAATGTTAACTAACGAGAAGCCTGCCCATGCTCTTTTTGAAGTCAATGGCAGCATTCCCGGTGTCCTCAAAGGGAGCAGGCACAGGCTCTGAGCCTCATAATAACGTGAAAGTAGGTTAAGGATCTCTGTGTTCGCTGGAGAAGGGAGGGATAGCGGAGCTGAGGAACAGAACCCAAAAGGCTTTTCTCTAACTGTAGGGCTGCCTTTCCCTGGAAGAAAAAGTAATATAATTTACTAGTGAGACCACAAAATGAACCATAAAAAAGGAGCTGTTCACAAAGACTTAAACTATTGTTGCCTCAGAATGTGACCTTTTTCTTATTCCAAAAACAACAACCGGAGACAAAGCTGGGCTTCCTGGGATGTTCCTCTGCAGTGCCTGCAATGGCACTACAAATAGCTGCTCCTTGGAAAGGCATTTTTCTTTCTCTCTGAGGCTTTCTCTAAAGAGGTATACGATGTTTCCAGAAGGCTAGTTACTTCGCCTCTAAGTTTTCTGTGTCCATGGCCGACACGTTTTTAAATCAATGCTCTTGGCTTCTTGAACCATGGTAAGTAATCTTATGAGGAACAGAAGTCGATATGTATTTGCACTTTCACTTTTACATATTTTCCTGGTAGCCGTGCTCAGCACTGATTCCCATTTCAGTCAACTGCTCTGGCATCTCATCTTCATTCAAATTCTCACAGGCGGACAGCGGTGCCTCTTCTGTATCACGTACCTCCACACAGAGGGCCACGAGGGTCACGGCTCCCTCAGGAGCTGTAGGCTTAATTGTCCTTGCGCAAAGATAAATAGCATTTAGTTATATAGCACCGTTTCGACACGAACACAATCATATAGAGGATGTTATCAGAGCCAATAAATGAAAGGGGCGGCCCTTCAGAGCCAATTTCAATGTTGTTTCAGGACAAAAAAGCCCCAACAATGTATCAAAAAACAAGGAACCAGAAAATAGCCTGTAGCAGTTTTCCTCTAGTCTGCCTATACTGTGGAAGACTGAATTAATTTTTTGTGAACGATGCCAGCAGGAAGCCTACGGCCTATTTCCAGGCAGCTATCCATCAAACACCCGTGTGACATAGGAAACGCGGATGAAGACCCTGGCAGTTCCTGTGGTACCGTCCGTGTCCGGTGGGCCATGTGGCCGAGCGAGGGGAACGGCTGTAGCAGGCCAGGCCAACATAGATTAGCTTATCTGGACTTTACAGAAGGCGTCCTCACAGAAACTTGTTCCTGCTTGGCAGTGCTGTGGAGGAAAGCAATGCTCATAAGTATTAAGCACCTTATTATGATTCATCTGCACGTGGGGATTTAAATGGGCATTTTTTGTGAGTACAGACACTACCATCTGCCTTACCAGTCACATAATTTCTTTTCTTTGGATATACTTTGGATATACTCTAAATGGCATCAGCTTTAGAGATGTAAAAGTGTTACTTATCTCTGCAATATGAACTCCCCGCAATTTCTGGCCACGTTTGCTGCCTGCCTCCCAGTTTGCATGCTGCTCACCATCCATCTTCATTGACTTTTCCCCCACACCAACGCGAGATTAGAACACGACGGGAAATGAAACACTGTGCATATAAATCATGTTTATTGTTGCCTCGGATACAGAAAGATAACAAGAATCAATAAGAAAGGCATGGTGACTCACTGTTTTATTAGTATACTCAGTTTTTCATGAGCTGAGTCTTCATAAAGAAAAGGGTTTAATAGGGCCACTGAGATCTTGAAGAATTCATGTATTCCTGGCTATTTATCTTCTGAAACCTCAGTTTCTTATTTTCCATAGCACTTACCATCATGAAGGAAAGAGCTTTACTTCTCTCAGAGAACCTGACAAATTTCTAGAAGCTACAGAGGTTTTGTGAGGGCAGAATTCATCTCAGCCGTGGTACCTGAGGCAGAGAGGTGGTGCTCAGGTCTCTGAGCCGCCGTCGCTGGGGAGGAAGCAGACGGCCAAATGGAACTGGTCGTTCGATGACTGAAGCGTTGTCCTTCCGTCTTCTGCCCTCACAACGCATAAAAACCCCATTGTTAATGGGACTACAATTTCTCTCTGCCTAATTACAGGACCAATGGATCAGAACCTTATTTTGACCATTCCTTATGATTATTGGTCTTTTATCACAATCTTTGATAACTTTATTTCTATGAAAGATTCATTGTCTTATTTAAATTTGTTGCTACTATTTTTCTGGAAAATGTTATTCAAATACAGTGTCACCTATGCATATCAGACTATGGACTCCATACGACTATCCCTAATAAAATCAGACACAAACATGTTTCCTTGCTTACAGCGTAGCCCTCCACCATGGTTTACTTCGGGCAGCAAGCGGGAGGATCTGTTTCCTTGACCGCTTCATACACTTTACCTGCATCCTTTGGAGTTGTTCAGACTGTACCTGGCTTCCACCCCTCTCCCAGAAGTAATCCTTTGCTCTCCCCAGTGTTGTACAATAGCAGGCGTTTCCCCCCGGAGCACACACTGATGCAAAGGCAAAGGGTGATCTCTAGCCTTGCCGTAAGAGACATCATTTCTCTTTCCGCTTTTCAAAAGAACATCCCACAGACATTCAGCACTCCCTTAGGTTATGGCTAAACTCTTTTCTCATGGGCTAGCAACTGTCATGAACTATGGAAGCAAAATCTCCCAAAATAAGAGAATATTCCACTAACATCCCCAATAGCCTAAGGAGCAGATACTTCCTTCCTTGCTCATTTGGGCAAATGGGCCCATGTTTCCATGCAACTTGTTACCAGGGATCTTCATACATCATTCCCACCCGAGTATTGGGTCTGTCTTCCATCACAGCCGATCATGAGCTCCCTGCCCTGGATTTCCCAGTTCGGTGATGGGCAAACTGTGCTGCAAACCTCTACTGTAGCACCCTGGCAGTTGATTTACCATGACCTCACTTAAGTGCTAACAGAAGCAGTCAACAGCGATGGGTGTGAGCGCTCGGGTCGTGCTGTCAGTACAGGTTGGTCTGTCACTGCATTTCTCTACTCATTTCGGGGAAAATGGCTGTTATCATCTAAACTTCCTGGGTGTCTCTTCCATGGCCTTCGCCCACTGAGCACTGCAGGCTGGCTAGCGTTACGGACTGATAACCAACAAGATAAAGATGCTCCAGGTATGCTCTTTCCAGAAGCGACTCCTTCGGTACCTTTTTTGGTTCCTTGTAGAAGCTGCAGGGGCAAATCTGTGCGTGGGGGACAAAATGAGGGCTCTTAATCCATAACTGATCACATTAGCAAAGGTTAATGACTTTAAAAGCTACTAAGTCAAACAAGTTTCAAAAAGAGTATGTACTTTTCTTTATACGAAAAGAGTAGTCATTTCCTAGCACCTATATGCCATGCTAGGACATAAAATTATACAACATTTCTGTATTATTTTTCACTGAAATTTGTTATTTTCTGAATTTAGAAAACAGTAATAGGTTTTGAAATCATAATGGAGGTTTACACTAGTTCTGCTGAAGAATCTAATTTTCATGACAACCAAGCTCACGAGCAATACAAAGAAGTAACATTCAAACACAGGATCACTCAGTAGCCATAGTCTTAACTCACAGCTGGAGGCTTCCTCGTTCAATCCATGGTTTATTTGTCTTTCTACCTGACATGGAGGGTAACTTATTATGCTGATCAGGAAAAATACCTGCCAGATGCCGGTGGGTACTTTTTGAAGCGGGGAAAGGCGGTGCAGTGCTGTTTTACTGGCCACAAAGAGCTCGGCTTTCTGGGTCAAACATCAGCACAACTGCTCACCTTGGAGCACTTCCAGCAAAAGTCAGAACAGTGGCAAAACTGGCCAAAAATACACGTTTCTTCAGAAAGTCAGAATTTCTTCAGAACCTCAAAATGGGACCTCAGAGCTTCAATTGTCACAGTGGTGCGAGGCTCTACCGATCATGGGAGAAAACGCATTGCCAATATGAGCTTTTGGCAGCTGAGGCTTTCACCTGCCCGGCGATGCTCCCCGAACCAGAGTTCACCTCTCCCCGATGAAAGGCGATGGTGACAAGGCTGCCGACACGTCACGGTCCAAGACAGCACTGCAAAGCAAGGATGAGCAATGTTTTGTAAGACATTGAACCGACACTTGGAAGTGGGATGGCTCACAGCACTCATTCTGCACAATGCAAATGTCATTGAAAATGCAGAAGGCCCCAAACCAGACACGAAAGGAGGCGGCTGGCAGTTTCTGGAAAGCCTGCTGCCTGTGCTAAAACCGCTCCAAGTTGTCAGTGAGTATTTGTCAACTGAAGCTACAACAGTGTCATTCAATGTCTATCTCAATAGGGCTTCTCAATAGACATTTGGGCGCAAGAGATGATGATATCCCAGCAGTATGTAAATTTAAAACAAATTCATCTACAGGACGACTTTTGACTCAACATGAATGCTACAAGCTGCCCACTTCAAGTGCTCATTAAAGCTATGACGTTGGACCTACTCCACAAACATAACCTTGTTTTCTGATAAGCTCAGGAAAAAAAGTTGTACAGCTTCATCCTCAATATGTTCAAAGATGAGATCTGGCAGCTGGTCAGTTAGGAGAGAATATGCTGGAAAACAGCAGTCAGTGAAAGAATAAAAGCACAAGAACTTGGAGGCGTTAGCTTTTACTCTATAGCAAAGAGCTCTGGAGGTTTTGACCTATACTTCACGCAACAGATTATTAAAGTGCCCTGCAGTGGTGGGCTGAAAATAAAAAGCGGCCAAACTGGTGGCTAGTGTCTTGCCATTTTGAGGAGAAATGTTGCAGACGACAGAGTGTTTTCCACTGCTGTAACAAACCTATAAACAAACTGTATTATTTGCTACAACAAACCTCTTTTGCTTGGATTGGTTCATCTTTAATTGCACTCAGGAAGAAAATCTTGATAAAATCACAATTGACTTACAGTTCTTTATTTTCAGTATTTTTCAAGTACAAATTCTTGAGTATTTTGGCCAATTCTTTCTGCAACTTTTCTTATTTTTCCACAGCAAAGTTTAGTGACTGTAGCTAAAAGCAATTTGTTACTAGATTAATTAGTGGCTTGCAGTGTGTTTTATTCAGAACAATTTCTCATCACTGTATCAACAGCCAAAGAAGGGGCCACTTAGCTGCACGGCAAAAACTGTCTACCACACAACATGCACTCTTGCTTAACAAATGCTAGAATAAAATCATTCTAGTATTGAAGTTATAGTGGAAGATGTTAATAGTGGAAGATGTTAAAAAACATCTGAATTGCATGAGGCATGCATTGGAGTCTGTTAAGCATGGGACTTACTGGCCTAGTGGGATGGAGTCGGTCACTGGCTGGTGACAGGTTGTGATTTATGTCAAGTAGCACTGGAAACCCTTGGCTTGTTTTTCAGTCACATTTTATATTTGATTTTTAGCTGTACTTAGAAAGCAAAATTAATAAGCTACTCCAAATGCAAGTGCAACATTTTCTTCTTAAGAATAGCAGAGCTCAGCAGTAGGTTCCCCTGGCTGCCTGACAGTGGTTTGAAAATGGCCTAAAATGGATTGAATGGCTGAAATGACTCGAAATGTACAGCACTTATTTAATGCCAGCAAAGGAAGCGTACAGCTGCTTTGTTAATTTGATCTCCATTCCTTCTGCTAAGAATCCATGAACATTGCCCATGGAAAAGAACAAAATCCCGTAATGAAGGGCAGGACAAGTGAACACCGAATTCTGGGCTGTCAGTCCAATCCAGCATGCTGCGTGGCTAATTCAAAATAATGCAGAAATGTAGGAATGAAAAAATTAAGGAAAACATCTTAAACACGCATAGGAAAGTGATAGCAAATGCAATTGTTGCACTTAGAGCAAATTACTTATACTGATTATTTTAAGGCACTGGCAATGAGTGAAGAAAAGAACACACGGATGACTCAAAATACTGGTAACAGCAAGAATGCCAGGTGCTCCATAAGGGCAGCTCCCAGCGCAGGACCATCAGTGGGAATGGGACTTTAAAGTCAATTTGGAGTTAAAGGAGAACGTGAAAGGAAGCCTGCTCTTCAAATTAAAGCACACAGTGGGTATCAAGGTACCCAAGCTGATTTTTACTGACATTAGAACAAACTAGTGAGTTTCTGAAAAAACTTTCCAATGAGAGTAATAAGGAAAAATGATGTAACAGTGCTTATAAATAGATTTGATTAATTTATAAAAAGAAATATGTAAGGTGGTTGTCAGATAAAGCCTGAGACTGGCTTTGCTGAGGCGATACTTGCTGCTCCAGTGTTCCTCTTACGCTCTATTCTTCTAATTTCCCATCTCAAAGCAGATGCAGTTCTGATGCAAACAGATGTTGAGCCCAACCTGCTCGATGACACATTCAACCTAACTCTTCCCTTTCTGGAATTTGACAGCCATAAAAAAGAAACAAAGTGAGGAAATAAATACCAATTCAAGCTTTCTGCCTTGTGTTTACAGCGTCCCGCCCTAGCAAACCCTTCCAGGCTCTGCAGTCCTTGCCCCTTGTCCTACACAGCCACTCCCCAGTTCCTTTAACTGGGTTTTGGCTACACAGTCATTCAACGGGCTGAGTAAATCAGCATAAACCACTACACGCTTTCATTACACACACGTATTACCAGATTTGTTTCATGCTGAGTGCCCAAATTTATGTTTACTTACGTTTTTTGGCACTACAGAACTGACTCCATCAATATTTGTAAAGTGCTATGCACTTGCTGGGTAAGAACAACTGTCTGCATGCAATTAGTAGTAATTACTATTGTTTATCTTTAAACAGAAATTAGCATTCAGATCTGAACTCCTGAGTAATCTTGTGTTCAATCGAGAGATTTACTTCAGAACACTGAAAAGAAGAGACAAAATAATACTAAGGACAATGGTTTTATGGTAGTGTCAAAAGTACATAATTAGATCCTATGTTAAATTAAGAAATCTCAAGCTGAAAATCCGTGGGAAAGAAGGGTGTAGCCACACACTGAGAACATGCGCCGGATGAATCAAGATGACGTCAGTACTTGATTCCCCTCTGCCACGCGTTTGCTGAGTTGCCCTCTCAGCCATGCCTTGGGGAGGTACCCAAACAGCCCGCCGAGGACAGCGCCTCTCGTCCCGGGACACTGCGAGAGCTACACAAATAAAGAAAACGGGTGTTCAGTTTTGTTACGTTCAAAATCTTGCTTATGGGCAAAAAAGAAGCATTCCTTATATATATAAGTAAAGGCGAGAATTTATTGTTAGTATACTGCAAATCTTCCCAGTTTAATTCAGGAATCATCATTAGTCTAGATCTAATTATTACAGAAAACCAAAGAATAATAATGCAGGATATTTATATATGGACAAAGTTACAGTAATAGCAATCTTCCTTCTACTTAGGGTCATATATGTATGTTTGCTAACACACATTTACACCTTTGTCTTTCTTAATTGGTCTGCAGGTGCAGGTAACATCTGAATTTACTATATATGGTCCCGTTTACCTATGTTAGATACCATTTCTTTGTTTTCTTTGTTAATCCTGAAACAAGCTTTGTCAAGCATCAGGTCTGCGGGTTCTTTTAACTGACCATTATGGAGCTGTTTATGGCTGGGGGTCCCCCGTGCCAGCCTGCGCCCCATCTCTCACCACCCACCCCACCCTGCACGCCTCTGTGCCGCATCCCACGTCTCCACTTCTCAACGCCTCCACCACCGTACCGGCCCTGTCTTGCTCTACACAACATCATCGTGTTAGAGTTGTAAACGTCTCTTCCTACCCAGAACAACTGCTTGTTACTGCTCTCTATACAAAATTACCACACAACGATAAACTAAAAAGTAAAACACATTATATACAGACACCTGGGCAATGAGAAAAATTGTGGCCATGGCTAAACCAAGTAAAACAAACAAAGCTGCAGGCACGTCAAGAAAGTTCAGGCAGAGCCTGAGGCCTTGCAAACTCAGGACAAAGTTTACGGCCTGTTACTGGCCAAGGCGATGCCGTGTTGCAGGGCTGCACGGTCACAAATCTGCCCGACAGCGCTCCAGCAGCTCCACAGACGCTCCCGCGGCTGCGCCTCCAGGAGCGCAGGCCGACGACTGCGTGCCCGGCCGGCCTCGGGTGTGAGCTCCTGCTCACGCGTCTGCCAGACCACCCGAGAAGCAGCCCGCCGCGCTCCTATATTTGCCCTGTGGCGTAAGGGCAGCCTGACTCAGGGAGCTCAGATTTCACTCCTACACCTGCTTCAGCTGCTGCCCCCACTTTATCCTGCTCAGTTGCACTGTGGCTCCAGCAGAACCACAGGCTGGAGGATGGATTTAAGCCAGTTCATCCTTCACTTGCCATCCCCAAATCTCCTGCTCTTCTGCCTTTTGGACAAACTTCCCCATCCCGCTGCTTTACTGAGGCAGTATTGTACAACTCCGTGTTTGGCCTTCAGCCTCTGATTGCCATGGGCTCCTCCAAGCTGCCAGCCCAAGCCATAGGCGTTCCTGGCATGCAGCTGCTTGGTAGGAAGAGCGCAGTCAAATTCTGATCAGCCCCTGGCAGGGGCACAGCAGGCCCCGTGACTTCAGCTGATATATTAAGCAGATTGCAGCAATGCCATTTTGAGGCAGGTTGCACGTAGCAATCTGAGGAGAGCATCAGACATATGACGCTAACTTCCTGAAAGGCAACGGGTCTGAACTGTGCCCGGGCATGCCCTGGCTTCAAGCCTTTGCTACGTAGAGCCCAGTAAAGTCCTTATATTGCCTTCAGCGCTGAACTTCCCACGCTCCTGTTTTTTTTTCACAAGTCCCTTTTTCAGAGGAGAAAAAAGGGAGGAGAGTCAAAGAGCATGCCTTGAAGTGTTACCACGACACAGACATGGCCTGCTGTCCCAACACACGATCTGGAGCAACCTCCCGAACAAACGGTTCCCCCAGGCACTAGAAGAATTATCGTGGGACCTGGTGCACCGGGAGAGATCCTTCTGCGCTCTGAATGAGGCCCCCGAAACAGCAAGCACTGATTTACACCTTCGCTATTGCTTGAGGAAAAGTTCTGTACAATTGGGAGGAGATTTCCAGATAGACAGCTACAGGGAGCCTTGCTGGTAGAAAGGATCCTGTCCTCCTCACAGATTGACTGGGTTTGATCTGTGGAAGAAACCAAGCAATGGGTTTACGCCTGCTGCTCGCATGGATGAGTGCCAGCCAGAGGTGTTTCTATGTACATAAACTGAGCAGTTGTATCACTTTGAATTGCTGTAGTGTTGTTTTTTTAATTATGTAATAAAACACATCTCAGCAATTCCCACACAAAGGTTAAAATATTTTAAAATATGCAATTATGTGCATAAATATTCAAATAGCAAAACAAGGGTGGTTTTGTCTCGGCCACAGCACTTGCAGACAAGTATGGACAACTCACATGGAAAATAACTTTCAGAAGCAGCTGATGGCTTGTGCTGCATTACTCGGTTTGACTGCTGCCTCCAGCCAGGTGGGGCACGATGATCTGCAAAGCAAACCATCTAGCCCGATATTTTTCCCCTAAAAGAAATTGCCTTGGATACTTGGCCAGTTTCTTCACAGTGAGGCATCTTTAATGGATCTGCTGTTTCAGAGTCCCTGAGAACAGCAGTGCTGCTTCTCCAACACCGTCTCAATGACCCAACCCAAAGTCATGTAACAGCACCAATGCTGCAGAACTGTTAAGTCAACCATTTGCTTAAACTTCTTTCTCTTGGGTTCATTTGTGCTGACGATATCTGTTTTCATAGAGGGTTGTCCCCTAAGCGAAGATGGTTTGTGGTGTGTGGGAAATGCTGCAACCCGTGCTTAACTAATCACCATCATTATCATCATCATCTGCATAAGCATAGTGCTTGTGGATTAGTCTAAGGAAAAGTTTTAGCAAAGTTATGTTGGAATTTAGCTTTTTGGTTGTGGGTCTGCTTTAGTAGGTGGCATTTGTTAATGTCAGAAGTCACCAGAGGTCCATACTGCTGGTCTGGTTTAGGTGGAAGCAGTCCCAGGCAGTGCAGCAGCCAATGCTTTTGAGCAAGGGCTCCTTTGAGCACTCACAGTTGCAGAGCTGTATCATGGGAGATCCTCGTGATAAACTGCAAACCACTTGCTCCTGGCTCTGCCGTGGCAGATAAGCTGTCCTTGTGGGAAGGCTGGCTGGCAGGTATCGTTCAAAAAGTAGTTACTTCAGATCAGCGCTATTCCAGATCCAGATATCGGCAATATTTAAGGGAGAAAGCACTTTAGGCAATAGGTTTGGTCAATTAATAGTGCAATTTGTTTTTAAGTTGAGAATATTTCTCATCTTACTTACACATTGTGTGTTCATAAAGCTTTGAAAAAATTTTACACCGCCTGAAGACAACACCCAGGCCATGCTGGCCTCGGAGATTTCCCCTCTCCCCCATTCAGGAATCTCTAAGATATTAATCCCCATTATATCCCCAGCAGGTTGCTCAGGCTGTGAGAAAGTCAAACAGGCCCAAGGCTGAGGCTCTAATTATCTGTTTAGCCACATTAATGCTGAGAGGCAAATCACTTTCCCCTGGAAGTCAGTAAGCTTATAACAGCGATTTAAACAAAGCAACAAATAAAACCCACCGTCTCGCAATATGGTCTGTTGTCGCCTTGATACGTTTTACCAGAAACCTGAGGACTGCTGAGCTCAAAGGTGAAACGGCACAAAATAAAATTAAATCTGCAAACTGTGATCCTGCCATGTAGCAGTAACTAATTCTTACATTGAAAACCAATGTCTTGCTATCTGAATAAGAATACCGAAGGGATTGTTTTTTCCCATTGTAGACACTGTAAAAACAGAGGAGCAGGAGGAGCACACGGTCACCACAGCGTCAGGCTGGGAGAAAATGCACCTCTCTACTCAAATTAAGAGGCAAAAAATTGCAGAGGTTACTGCAGGCACGTGGGAATCGCAAACCCTGGCAGGGCTCTTGAAAGAGAAATCCTTTGGTGGAGGCAGACCAGAAACACTGACCGTTAATTCAGCGATGAAGGTCCATCCACACTCACGCAGAACTCATGCAGAACGCGTGCAAGTCCCAGCGCTGGCACTTTTGCCAGGGCTCTGAGAAACAGCTCCGACAGACACGAGGACACGTAGTCCTTGTCTCACAAGCTGCCCTCCAAGTTCGGAGGCAGGCATCCCAAACTCCTCTGAATCTTTGGTCTATTGCTTCCCAAAGAATGGAAAAGGCAAAGAAAGATGAGCATTTATGAGATGCTTGTGTGACCTCACATAGTGGCCAGGCAACCTCTTCGGTCCCTGCCAAATAAAAAAGAGGCGTCAGGGAAAAGAAGACCCTCAAAAGAAAGGGAAATCACAACTCATGCCCCAGTCCAAGTATTTCAAAAGTTTGAATTTTGGCTTGTTTGCATGCATTCCCACAGTTAGAAAGTACATTTACTTTTCCTTAGCAATCTGACAGGGCTCCTTAAATATTTTCTGGTACGCTTTGTGAATTCAGTATGGTTTTCTGTTCAAACGTGTCATATTGTTCCCCACAGTAATTAAATGCTTGCCTAATAAAGTCCAAAAATTAATCTGTGACAAAACGCCCTGGGCAGAACAGCCCCAGGCACTAGAAGCTTAAGCAAATATAGACCACATGGCCTGCAAGAAATGAGGACAATATGTTGCAAGGTATTTTGCAACTTAACACTGTACATGGTTGCAGGCAATTACTTATTAAAGTACCTGTACGGAGCAGGGAAGTAAACATGTTCAACATTAATTTCACTAGCCTCTCTTGGCCTAGGTCAACGTTGTTTATGTGACTGCTTTATGACTGTGGAACTCTGCTACCTCTGACCAAGAACAAAATGTTCTGCACCTCCCATATTGCGTGAGGTTGCTTTGAGGTCGTGTCGGAAGATGCCAGGCTCAGTTCCCCCTAAACCGTGACAGAGCTATACGTCTGGCAGTAGGTTTCAGCTGTCCAAGGAGGTGAGTGCTCACCCGTCTCAAAACACGTCGAAGCGGAGCCTTCATCCAAATGGGTGTTTATGAACGTTCCCCAACAGTCGCCTAATCCTGCAGGACAAAGGCATACTACTTTTTGAGGTTAACTTGGCTCTTTCAAATGCTGCAATCAAGTGGACATCTGTGTCCTGTAACTACAACATTCTAAAAACTAGCTAATATTTCAGGTGTGTTCCTGATAACATGGTTTATCTATTGAGTCTAATAGTTGACTTGCCAACACCAGCCCAGGGTAGCCAGTCTCTACCATTTCTTGATTGAGACACTGGAGATTTGAGGCAGGTTCCTCAGGCAGAGGTTCTGGGATGATGGGTATTGTTCTGCCTGCGAGGAGAGGTACGAACCATGTAGGCAATGATATTTACCCTGCTCCGAAAGGCCCACTGTGTAGCCATGTATTAGGTCTTCCACATCTGTACTGCTCCCTTCCTTCCTGCTTTATCTCCTCCTTAGCACTTAATGTCCCTGTACAATATGTCTGGGTGTTGTTCCCCAAAAAGAATACGTGACTTGCAGACGTAAAGAAGATCCATGCTTTTTTTTTTTTTTTCTTTCCTCCACAGCAGTAAGCAGAGAAGTCTGAGTCTAGATCAGTAAAGTGCAGACTTTGGAGGATTCAAATAGCCTCTAGCTTTGGGCTAATAAAGAGACACAAATTGCTTTCCCAAAGGGAAAAGGCTGTTTTACTGGGTCCTGTAGGAAACCTGCAGTGCTCCTCCCAGGATAATACAGTCAAAAGTTGCAAGCACCACAGCATGCACATGGGTATTACGACCTCGCATAAGTTTCAGAAAGCAGTGTGGGATTAAAAAAAAAAAAAAAAAGTGTAGCACTTCCCACCTTGCAGGACAAACCCAAGTGTACACATGAGCAAGTGGGAGAATGATGCAATTAAGCAGCGTTGGCCTTGTCTTGTAATCCCTGCAACACAAGCACATCAGTCAACACGCTTTTTCACGTCAGGTATAAAACATATATATGCTTCTATTCTATAGTGCTGCAAAATTTAATAGATGAGATTTTGGCAGGTTTTTTTAGGATCTATGGGTGGAATTGTATAAATGGGATAAATTTGCAAAGACTGAATTAATGAATATTTCCTATCTTATGTGATGCAGCTTTATCCTGTTAAATTTACGTACCTGTGTCAAGCCTCAATGACTTAACTGGTTTTCATGGCATTTCTCTCTTTTTACTGTAAAATTTTAGAGCAAGAACCATGCCTTTTTATTTGTTTATGTAGAACCATCATGCTGGAGACCCTGCTAGTCCTCTTCCATAACACAGTTTAAAGAAAGATGTCATCAGAGAAGCAGATGGCTGAGAAACACAGGTCCAGCCTTTACCTTCTTCCCCAAACATGCAAACACCCAACTGTTACTGAAAAGGGAGAGCCTTCGCAGTGCTTCTGGACAGACTAATTGCACATTGGCCAAAAAGAGACTATTGGAGCGTATCAGGAAAGAAAAGGGAAGTTGTTGAATCCCTGCTAAGGCTCGCACAGCTGATGACACGGATCCAAGAGAAATGTCTGAATTGTTGAAGAACAACGGTAGAATCTCTCCTCAAAGGGAGAATCTGAAGCTTCAGTGTGGTGTGTCTCCAGGTACATGCCACACCATGCCCCACAAGGAGATGGAAGGGGAAAGAAGGGACACAAAAAAAAGAAAAAAAGGGAAGAGGACTTAATCCAGAGTAGGTACAACCATGGCTAGGAATAAACTGCAGGAAAAGAAGTGATTTACCTGAGCACTATCCAAAACAGCATCAGCCCAGACAATTCCAACAGCCAGAAACTGTACATGAGCTACTAAACAAAGATTCAGTAAAAGGGTGGAGAGAAGCATCTTTATGCTCTTTCCCCTTTATTTAGTGACATTGTTGCACACATACGTAAAAGCCACAACTTGCAATTTCTTGGAGTTGGAAGTTTAATTGAGTTCTTCAAACACCCATTAAAAATACAAGCCTGTGCATGGTTGAATCATAGGGTTTCCCAGCAGGTTCCTTGAATGAACAGATTTCAACAGAAATTGAAAAGGATTTTAAATTACTTTTTCAGTCAAAGTTCTCTACAACTGGAAATTCCAATCTGGAGGATGTCTATTAGCAACTTAGCATAGAGTGCCAAAAGGAACTGTTGAAGTCTGTCCTGCAAGCATTGTCTGTTTATATGTACTTCACGACTGATATGCACAAATCCTGTATTCTTGAATAGAAACTCCTGGCCAATAATGTAACTTGAGGCTGTACCTGGCTCCTTATGTTCTTATGCTTCATTTGTAAGCGATGGAATTTATCTCAAACCTTTCTGGCTACCGTAATTTGATAGAATCACAGAATAATAACAGTTGAGGCATGAAGGGACCTCATCAGATTGTCTAGTTCAGGTGTCACTCTGCTCAAAGATAGGTCAGCTACAGCGGGTTGCTCAGGACCTTATCCAGTTGGGTTTCGAGGACCTCCAAAGCTGAAGACTCCACAACCCCTCTGGGAAACCTGTTTCGGTGTTTGACCACCCCCACTGTAAAGAAAATATTTCTTATATTTAAGAGGAATTTTCTGTATTTCAATTTGTGCCCATTGCCACTTGTCCTTTCTGGGCAGCAATGACAAGATGCTGGTTCTGTTGTCTTTTACTACCTCCCTTTAGGTATTTACACCCAATGATAAGATCTCCTGAGCCTTCTCTCCTCCAGGCTAAACAGTTCCAGCTCTCAGCCTCTCTTTGTATGACACATGCTCCATTCTCTTAATTATCTTTGTGACCCTTCACTGAACTTGCTCCACTCTGTGCATGCCTCTCTTGTGCTGGGGAGCCCAGAACTGGGCAGAGCGCTCAAGGTGCGGTCTCACCAGTGCCTCACTAGAGAGGAAGAATCACTTTGCTTGACCTGCTGGCAACGCCTGGGATGTTGTTGGCCTTCTTTGCTATAAGTGCACATTGCTGGCTCATGGTCAGCTTTTTGTCCACCAGGAGCCCTGCATCCTTTTCTGCAAAGCTGCTTTCCAGCCTTCAATGTGTACTAGTGCACGGGGTTAATCCTCACCCGCTGCAGGACTTGGCATTTCCCTTTGTCGAACTCTGAGGTTCACGAACAGCAGTTGGCCCATTTCTCCAGCCTGTTGAGGTCCCTCTGAATGGCAGCACATCTGTCTGGTCTATCAACCACTCCTCTCAACTTTGTATTGTCTGCAAACTTGCTGAGGGTGCACTCTGTTCCCATCATCCAGGTCCTAAATGAAGCGGTTGAACAGTACTGGCCCCACTATCAACACCTGTGGTACTGCAGTAGCGACTGGGCTCCAGCTGGACTTTGTGCCCAGCCCAACCCTTTGAGCCCAACAGTTCAGCCAGTTTTCAGTCCACCTCACTGTTCATTTACCTAGCCTGTAGTTCATTAGTTTGTCTGTGTGGATGTTGTGGGAGACAATGTCAAAAGCCTTGCTAAAGTCAAGATAAACAACGTGCACTGCTCTCCCCTCATCAGCAAAGCTAGTTGTTTCATCACAGAAGGCTATCAGATTGGTCAGGCAGGATTTCCCCCACATATATCCATGCTGATCCCCACATATATCCATGCTGACAACTCCTAAACATCTTGTCCATGATATATTTGAAAATAGCTTCCATGAAGATGTGCTCTATTACGCTCCCAGGGATTGAGGTGAGGCTGACAGGCTTGTAGTTCCCTGGATTCTCCTTCTTGCCCTTCTGGAAGACAGGTGTGATATTTGCTTTCTTACAGTCCCGAGGAATCTCCTCTGATTGCCATGACCTTCCAGGTAAAATTGAGAGCAGCGCTGCATGCATGGATGAATCCCACCAAATCCTACAGACTTGTGTATGCTTTGTTTGTTTAAATGTTTCCTAACTCAATCCTCCTCAACTGAGGTTAAGTCTTCAGAGCTCCAGACTTTTCCACTGATCTCCATGGTCTGGGGTCCCTGAAAGGAAATCTTACCAGTAAAAACCAAGGCAAATTATTTAGTTCTGCAGTATAAATCATTCAGTTTTATTTACCTGTAATATTTCTTGTATCTGTACTAGAAGTAGCAAATGAATACAGGCAATGACTGAGGGTTTTCTCTTGAGCAACCTGCACAGCATCTGCCTAAAACTACTGTTCTTAGTGGTGAACCACATATGGGTATTAAAAGATGAAAAAACATTAGAAATAGCTGAAGGCATTTTCCTGCAGAATCATATTGTGATATTGGCAACATAAATCTAGCGTAGGGAAAGAAAGACGAATGACAAATCTCTCACAAAACCAGAACAATATTTTAACAATCATAAAAAAGCCAGACTCCTCCTTGTGAAAAGAATATGAGGAAAGCATTTTTTTCCCCAAACAAAAAGCATAACTTTTATACCTAAATACTGGAGATAATGCAAGAATGAGAAGAATCATCTTCATGCCTTCGAGAACTGAATTTTGAAGTTTCTGATCAAATTCCTGTTATTGTATTGTTAAGGAAGTGGCCTTGTTCGCTGAACTGAAGCGATACTGGAAGAGCTTCCTGTTTAAAACAGCAGGGAGTGCAGCCCCGAGAACATCAATCATACGCTTCATGATATTAACTCCACTGGAGCGTTACAGGAACAGGGCTCCCTTCAGCTTCAAGGGTCCCCTGCAATGTTATATACTGCAGGATCCTGAAGTTAGTATTTCTTCCCTGTGACACAATAACTCTAACAGAAACGGGTATAGTTAGGAAGAGGTGGAACAACTTTACAGCGCCAGGGAATCAGATCAGTGGTCTCGCATCCTCCGTCTCTCTCTAGCACCTTTCAAAAAAGGTGCAAAAAAATCTGAGAAGTCAATTACATAATAACCTACACATAAGTTCCTTCCACAGAACAGAGAACAATTGCTTAGCTTAATAACTAAAAGTCCAAGGCTTACAGATTTATATCCCTTGTCATTTTAAACTATGTCTACCATTGCTGGTATTTTTTAAAATACCTTTAAAATGGCTTTTATTTTCTGGTAGTGATTTCCACAGAGTAACTATATATTCTTAAATTTGTTGTCTGTTCTACATTCTTCCACAGAATCTCACTTTAATATGGTACTTTTAGAAGAAAAACAAGAACAGTTAAGCTCTTCATTGTTCTCTCAGTTTCGCAATAATTGTACTTCACATTTAAACAAGACAAGGAAATATAGCCAGTGCTCCTATGAAATCTTTAGTCTCACAATTCCTTACTAAAAGTAAATGTAATCATAATTTGTCAATAAAAATGTCAAAACTAAGAGCAGGATGAAACGAAACAAGCAGCAACATGTCAGACAGATTCGCTCTCTGCAAGAAAGCTATGTAGACAAAATGTTATGAAAGGGACTATTCTGATCTCCGCAACAGAGTACAGCAAGTTGATGTTATGAACAGGTTTTGTTATACGCAGACATGTATCTTAATCTTCATGGAAGTGATGGAGGTGCTACCAACTTAAAGCAAGAGACGGAATACTGCCTATTATTCAGGCTGTTTAATCCCCACCAGTTAAAGTACAGTTAGAAACATGTTGAATTTACTATCATCGTAAATACCAATTTCAAAAATCATGGAGGACGTAATAGCCGAACTCTGCTCTTACATACAGTTTAGGGGGTCAAAAGAATGAAGCACTGTATAGAATACAGCAGGATAACTATATCTAATGTGAGAATAATTTAACTGAACTGACAAGGAAAAAATTTGCATTTATATATATGTATTAGTATAATCAATTTACTCAAATGCTTCTTCAGTTTCCTAGATAGGTTTTCTGAAAAAGACATTTATGTCCTAGAGCGTTTCAGGTTCACACACTGCAATTTTAGAGAGACTGCTGTTTGACTGAATGGTTGGACAAACGCATGGCTTTACTTACGCAAGTAACACTGCTTATATAAATGGAACATATATCTGAGCTTGTATATGACTTGAAGTAACTCTCAGACACTTAAATACTAACATGCATCTTTGGCTACTGTTCCCAGGACATTACCCATTAAAGCTTTGGGCGTGTTGTGGGGAGGACTACATTATGATGACTGTATCTCACAAATTTGTGTTTGGACAAGGCTCACATGCTTGCAGAGGGACACTTAGCTAAGACGCAACTAACAAAATTAAATCTCAATTAAGTATTTTTATGCTCAGTGGCTGACTGGTGTGAGGCTCTAGGTCCATGTCCTCTCAGGTCTCTAGATCTCTGAGTTGAGCAAAGCTTCCCCTGTCCTGCTGCTCTGAAAAGCGAAGCTTACCCGCCAGCACAGGCAGCAACAGTTTCTTGCTTGTTGTACACAGCGAGAGAAAGGCATTGGGGAAGCAGGTGCGTCCTGGAACAACTGCAGAAACATTCAGGCTCTGACTCAGTGACAACTTCAGTTGCACTGGGCTGCTCCAGGCGGCAGCTGCCAGGTCTAACATCCCGAGTACCTACTTCCCATTCATTACCTGACATTCACCCCAACTCCGACACACACCACCAGTTTTGGCCGCTAAAGAGTCCGGCATGACTTACTGGCTGGCAAAGAGGAGGTACCTCAAGCTGTGCTGACTGATGCTGTTGGAATCAAAGTAGCAAGAGGGGAATTTTAAGAGCAGGAGCCTCAAAACTGTGTGTGGACAAGGAGATAGGGGGAATGATGAGACGGGTGGGAATGAAGTGTCGTATGGCCAACCCTATCCTTTCTAGTGTTGATATGTGCCATTTTTATAAAGCATTTAAAAAAGAATGGCAGACAATTAAAAAAAAAAAAGCTAGTAAGATGCATGGACACTGAAGATGTCTTGTAACAAAAACTTACAAGATGTTCCGAAAATAGGAGGGTAATTTAAGCTCAAATGAATGCACAAGGACTAACCCCAGAAACCCCTCAAGGAAAAATTCCTACTCCTTACTGAATAGAAATACGATCAGGATTGAACATGATAATTCATAAGAACAGTGAGAACCATCCCGAACTAAGCAGCATTGACCATATGGACTGAGAAAGCTATTTAGGGCGAGCCAGTCCTGGGGGACAGAAAAAGAAAATTACACAGTCCTCCCTTTCTCTCCCTAAGTTAACTGTGAACCTGAAGCAACTGAAATGAAAACTTACTTGGTAACCTTAATTTTAAATTGCATTTTTGTTATTTACTTTGCACCGCCTCCTACACTTCAACCTTTGCTCTTAGAATAAACTCATTTTACTCTGGAAGCTTATCTTGGCATTAAAAGCAACTCTTAAGCAACTCTGGGATGAATAAGGCATATTATTATTTCAGAAACAATTAATCCAAATAAAGAAGGGTCTTAGTCCTATCTTGTTGCACTCACCTAGGGCAAGTGGGAGGAACCTTGGGAACTGAGCTCTCTAAGCGGCAAAGATCAGTTCGAGAACCTGTAACATCAGATATCGAGAAAAGTCAGGTCTCCCCTTTCAGCCAAGGAGACGCACTACAAAGACAGCCCAGAAACCTGAGAAACTTGTTAAAAGCAGTTATTTCCATGCCCTGCTGTTACAGTATGACAGGAAATTAAACTAAATGATGTATTCACTGTACATTTATTCATATGCGTTTAATATGAATGTGCTTTTTTTTTTAACAGTTAAATCAATGAAATAGGTAGACTTGTCAGTTCTTTACTACTGTTTTACAGTGGTAGGTTCCTTGCAAGGTTATCATCAGCCTCTCCCACCCACTGTATTTCTCAGAGTCTGATAAATACCTAAGTAAGCTCAAAACAACTGTTCTTAAACTCATCACTTAGATTTGAAGTTCATTGCTTTTATTTCAGTTCTGAAAAACGGGCTTCTATTCCCCAAACTTTTCAGTCATCAGAATGACAACAATACCCCAATTGCATGTGGCACCAGTTATTACACTTTGAAATGCTGTACACTGTCAGTTTGTACTGCTTCCCCATATGGAGTTTTACAGTAGAATTTGCTTTGAAAAGGCAACTCACTCATCTATAAGAGTAACTTTTTCTTGTTGAAGTCAGTTGGTTTGTCCTTGTCATGAAAGCAGGAAGTTCCTTTAGTGAGGACATTATAATTTCTCAGATCCGTACCCGAGAGTTGATATTTACAGCTGAACAGTAAAGTGAGCTTTCACTCATCCTTCTTTACAAGCTCTCCCTGATCTTGTTAACAGACTTAGTGTTATAATTGAAAAACAAAATGGTGTCAGCTGAACACGAGTTTATGTTTTAGAGAGACACCGATGCATTTCACCATCACAGAATTTACAAAACTTAAGCACTTAGAGGAAATAAAGTTGGTCCAAATCAGTTTTAGGATAGAAACTGATTGCTGCCTTAAAAACAGAGAAGCTTGCTCGCTCTCAGACCAAAACAAAAGAACAAGTCTAAAATCTAAAGCCCAAGTGTTCTGCTAAAAGAGCCAAAGGGAGATTTTAGCTATCCTGTAGCTAGACTGTAGAAAGGTATTTATATTTTCCCTAATAAGCAGAGCACCAAACAAATGTTATTGGAGCTGGCAATCAACAGTATCATCATGAATTCCTACTAATATTAACAGGAATCACACTGGGCACTAAATTACTAGTATAGCAAAACTGGCTAATTAAAGATTATATTAGTTCAGAAAACAGCTGATGCATGTGAGGCTTATTGCGCTGTATAGAATATTTGAAGGGATGGCAAAAGACTGCTTTGGAAGAAGGGTAAGACAAAGATACAAGCCAATGCCAAAATTTCAATAGCAGATTTTTTATGAACAGTAATTCAGTTTCACTGGCATCAGCTTTTGCAGAAATAGTCTTCTCTTCGGAATGAAGTCTCAAATATTTTAGGCTAAGCAAAGCCAGAAAGGTAAGGCTAAAATAAGACTTTACTGTGGAAAAATGATCGCCTCTCTATAGTTAATACTGAAACCCATTTTCCTTTTCATCTGTTTTGCTAAAAGGAGTTTCAATAATTGTTCCTATTTTCTGATTGTGAATGTGTTCCCAGAATGACCTTATCAAGCAAACAGAGGAACAAAAACTATACAAAACAGTGCATCGAGTAACTCTGTCCCGTTGTCCCTTCCTGTCCTCTGCCACAGCTCTTCTCTTTTTGTTCTTTATTGTATACTATCATATGGGAAGACTGGTGTTGTAAACATCTGAATATCTTAAACTGTCATTCAACTAAACAAAGTTTACAGGAAACCTCTAGTGCTTGTTACATCAGTGTCACATCATTCTGACAGATTAAGTAATCTCTGTAGGGCTGAGAGATGCCTTTGTGACTATTTTTATACCTAAGAACTATGAGCACTTATGGGACCATAAAAACTTAATCACAGAACATCAGAAGTTCATGCTATGCCAAGCCACTCTACAGGGACTAAATCAACACATCCTCCTGCATTTTGACTGACAGCCTTTGGTGGAAAGAATTTCCATGTGGAAGTATCTCTTCTTGTTCACTTACATGCAAATATTTAAAACAGTAGGGAAGTTAAGTAATGTTTATCGAAAACTGTCCAACTTACCTGAAATTTTACAGGTTCACTACTCTGGGTACATTAGCTTCTTTGTATCACTTGCCAGTCATCTTTTTCACAGCATCATTTAACTTTCAGGACTAATAGCACTGTTACTGTGCCAATGTGACGCGGAATGGTACCCGTCGCCAGCCAATGCTTCATCTTCCCACACACAACATAGTATTCTCACACAGGCATGAAGCTCTCTGACAACATATGTAATGAAATCTTCTTTCAAAAAAAAAAAAAAAAGGAAAAGCAGAAGACCTAGTTTTACTGCAGTGCCCGATGTGTTTCTCTGACGTTGTCTTCCCCAACGCACACCTTCCTAAATAAGAGCACAAGAACATCTTCCCGAAACACCACGTTTCTCCAGTAGAAACTTGGGAAAAATGTAATTATGTAACTTAATGCCATAGATGCAAACTATTTATAATGATACTGTGATTTACAGTATAGACAAATGTATCTTTTAAGTATGAAATCCTAAGATCCTAGGAGTCATGCAGGGAAGCGTATTTTTGTATTTTCTAAGCATTGCAAGAACACACACATATTGAAAAAAGAATAAAAGTTACCAGAAAATTAAGGGCTGTGTTTTAAAACCAACTGACATCTATGCTGTGATATCATGAGCTTGTTCTCAGGCATTTTGTTAACTGAAAGTAAGAAGTTCATTCAGTAGGTCAATTATTTGCTGCAAATACTTCATGGAAGTCTCAGTAACACCACCTCCATGGATTTATATAGATGCACCAGAATCATTTCTTGTGACTAGACTATGATTCAGAACTAGCTATCAGCCTTTTCTAAAGCAGCTCTTTTGTAGCTTCATTCGAGAATATTTAGGTTAAGATTTCCAAAGATTTGTGCGTAGGTATATGTCTCCTTACTAAAAGAAAATCAGATAAAATGAGCTTAGTCTTTATATACATATATACATATGTATAGTGTAATGCAGCCTGTACCGAGCCTAGTGGCACTGCACTCCTATGAAGTTACTCACATGTATATATAATTTGCAGGTTTAGATTTCAGGGACTGATTCAGAATTAATTGGGAAAAGGTTTTATTTTTTCCCCTTTCTGAAAGCAGCTCTCTTTTGTTTTACTACAAAAACATCATGCTATCGCTTCTGAAGCTGCAGACGCTACCACAATTGTAATTGCCTGTCACACAGTGAAGAAATCTAATTAAAACCACTTATGTGTACCTATTAACCAGTCTCTTTAAATGCAGACAAAAGACCTTACCACAAGCTAAAACATAAGTACAGAGTGCGGTCTGCAATTCAGTAAGAGAAACAACGGATGTTTTCAGATAATTACACTTACCTCCATTTTCCTGCTACTACCAATTAGTATTAACCGTGAACTTAAATGGCTATGTAAATCACTATATCTAGCCACTACTCCAGACATGGTTCAGACTGTTAGCATGATATTGGACAAGGCATGTCATCTTTCACATACTTAAAATGGTGAAATTTTTGTGTTGAGGGTAAATTACTGATTGCAGCATGGTTTAGAGGTATACATACAATAATTATAAAAAAATGTTTAATAAAGTGCAAGGAATAACCTGCAGTTTTCTCTCAAGAGACCCAGGATTCTTGAGCAGTTTTATAGATAAGAATAGTATATTCCTTTGGAGCCTCCTTCACCACATCATTTAGAACAATTAACGTTGCAGTTATTTCATAAGGAAAAACTCTACAGAAAGCTCTTAACGTAAAAGAGGCAGGCGGGGCACTAAACCACAATGATTTAATAAGTAGCCTACTGCACAAGCTCATCTGGTGGAGTCTGCTGCACTCGCTAACGTGAAGCCTTCACTCAAGACTTCACCATTTCACATTGGACAGTGTCGACTGGGCAGGTGGAAGAGGTGTGCTGCATACCAATTTACTACCATCGGCGTCACCACATCGCTTCTTGCTTTCTTTAAGGAAACTGCACTGCTATTCTGGACCTACTGAAAAAGTGCTCATGTTTGTACCACTTCAGGTTTCTGTATTTAAGAAACAGGCCATTAATAAACTAAAAACTGTGGCTTATAGCCATGATAGACAGACTTCCCCAATGGGTGGTGACCCAACGGCTTCTGGCCCATCTTTTGCGACTTCTTCGGGTGCCAGGCCAGCCTCGCGCCCTGCGTGCGCCCATCGCTCATCCGCCGCCGCGCAGGCAGCTGCTGGGCGCTGAGCTGCCTCCGCGTCCCTTCTGCCGAGGGGAGGCGGTCAGGAGCAGAGCGGGGGCTGATCTCTTCATCCCCTCAACCTGCGCCTGCAGGCTTCTGCGCCACCCTCAGCGACCGACACCTCCGCAGCTCCCACCCGCGCCGCCCGGCACCCACCCCGCTTCCTCGGGGAGCTCCCCGGGCGGGCTGTCCCTGCTTCCCCACCCCGCGCAGGGCGGTGCCATTCCCCCTCAGGTGCCGCCATCGCCCTCGGCGAGGCCGCGCACACCTCGGCGCAGGTCAGCGCTCCGCACGCCGCGGAGAGGCGCGGCCGGGCCCCGGGCCCCTGCCCCGCAGCGCCGCCTGGCGCAGGGCGAGGCCGCGCCGGGCTCTGCGCGGTACCTGGGCGCTGCGCGCAGCTCCTGCCCGCCCTCAGCGCGGAGCGGCCGCGGCGGGGCCGCCGCCTTCGCCCCCGCTCCCGGGCCGGCCCGCGATTTACCTCACCGACCCCCGCCCGCCCGGGAACCATCTTCCCCCTCCCGCCCCCCGGAGGGGAGCCGCCTCGTCCCGCCCACCCCGTCGGGGGCGGGGATTGGGCGAGCCCGCCTGTCACTCCGCGGCGGCGCCGCGCGCGGGTTGGCCGCTGGTGCCGTCAGTCAACGGCGGGGCCGCGCCGGCCCCTTGTTGTCACGGCGCCGTGCGGGGCTGGGGCTCTTCGCGCCGCCGCCGCCGCCGTTGTTGCTGCCACCGCCGCGGGAGCCCGGGAGCGGAGCGGTTCCGCCGGCCTCGTCGCCCGCTCTCCCGGCGCGGGAGGAGGCGCCCTCGCCATGGCCACCAGCACCACGGGCTCCACGCTGCTGCAGCCCCTCAGCAACGCCGTGCGGCTGCCCGTCGACCAGGTGAGGACTGGGAGGCGCCTGCCCCGCCGCCGCCTGCCGGGGGCTCGCCGGGGAGGGGCGGCGCCGCGCCGGCCGGGCGCCCCCGCTCCGCTCCGCGCTCTCCCGCCCCGCCCCATCCCCCCGCCGCCCCTCCATCCCCCCGCCTCCGCCGGGCGGGGGGCCGGCGGCCGGGTGGGCAGCGCCCGGCGGGGCGGCGGCGGTTCCCCGTCAGGCACCGGCGGCTGAGGGGAGAGGGGGGCGCGGGCGCGGCCCGCGGGGGGGCGCCGGGGCGGGGAGCTGCGGCCGCGCTCCGCGCACAGGTGCGCCCGCCGGTCCAGCGGCGCGGCCGCATCCCGGGCACGGCCCGCCCGGCCCCGCCGGTGCGCGGCGTGGGGCGGGCCGGGCTCAGGCCGCGGGGGCTGCCACCGCGGCCGGGCTGCGGCGGCGCCGGGCTGGCCAACTTGTTGGCATCCCCCGTCGGCCAGATGTGGCCGCGCGGCTGGGAACGGCGCCGGTGCCGGCTCAGCAGTGCGAAGGCTGGGTCGCAATTGCAAATGCAGAGCAGCGCGCTCTGCCTAGATGCGTCTGCCAGCGATTTTTAAATGCAGCGTTAAGTGATAATGCGTGCGGCACACAATGCTGTTGGGAATTCGTATGCACTTTGTAGGCAGAGCGCTTCTGTGGTATCTCTTGTCCGAGTGATGTAAAAATTCCTGGAGGTTGTTAATCCTGTCGCCTGCACAAAACATCCGAAGGTTACAAAATAAGATTGGGAAACTGAGGTTTGCAGAGTTTAACGGCTGAAGTTGTGCGGAGTGTTTGTTTATGGGGGAGGTGGTCTGGACCTCCTTAATCTACAGAATATTTTTGTGTTTATGAATACATAAGTAACCTTAAGTAACTCCTATAAATTTTGTCACACCAGGAAATCTCATGTGAGGAATTCTTATTAAAAAAAAATAATCTCCCTTAATGTGTGAATGAATGGAACACATCAAGGAAAACAGTCTGTGCTTATGTAGAGGGAGATTTTGATGGTTTGGTTTTACAAAATACACCTAATAAGCGAGAAAAGTAGCTGGAAACAAAATACAGAGGAAGGAGCATGTCTGGTGAAAGAGTTTTGGAAGTGACGGAACTACAGGCTTTTTCTTTTTTCTCCCCCCCCCGCCATTTGTTTGAATGGAACCTTAGGTTAAGGATACACATGAAAAAGGATCTTCTAGAAAACTGACAAAAGCGGGCAAGTTTCAATTGAGCTTGCTGTGATGGCATAGATACTGCGCACCACTTGTGATGATACCTGCGTCCAGGAGCAATGTCACCGCATGGCTCGGTGCCTCCTACGTGCAGAGTGTAAGCGCTTCTTGGCAGGTGCCGTGTATTTATTTCCATAAAGCATGTAGCTTCTACAGGGTACTGTAAAACAAGTTAGAGATGACCATCTTCTTATGGCATGATGCTGGCATCGTATAATTATTGATTCGTAATAGTAGTCATAAATTTAATTGCTTCATTATGTAGTGCAGCTTCTACCAAATTTATTTTAAATGTTGTGGATGTGGCATTTTGATGATAATAAAGTTACTTTTTATCAAAGCTTGGAAAACTTACCTGTGTTGAATATTTTACAACAGATGCTCCTGTAAAGCCAAGGTGTTTTTATAAAATACTATTTGAGCTCTGTTGAAGCTTTTGGGGGTAATCACAATGGAGGGTGGCTAAACACGTCGCTTAAAAGATTTGTTATAAGCAGTTAAAAATCATACATACTTTGGTTTTAGATATTAGTGGGCCGCACGTAATATAGGTCCAGTTGTGTATGAAGAGCACTGATTATGACTGGAGTATGAAGAACTACAAAATTATGCTGCACTGAGGAGAATGCATCTCTAACTGATTAAAAAAAAAGAAAAAGGCAAAGTTGGATTTTTGTAACCTCTCAGCTTAAGAGTCTATTTTGATAGTAAGTTTGTAATACAGAAAGAATGTGAAATGTGTTCACTGTAATCAAATCAAAGGCAGTAAAGGAGAGAATGAGGGCAGAGAAGAAAAGGAAGTGCTGAAGATTATGCATGACATTCGGTGATACTATATGCGTACTCTGTATGAAAATGTAGCAGTTCTTTGGAGGAAAAAAAAAAAAAGTTTTCTGATTAGTAGGTTGTTTCTACTAGTTGGTCCAAATCTGCACTGTGACTAGAGTCATACCACTACAGCAGGAACTTGAAATGGGCACTCCAGAATAATACCAGCACTTGGAACTGATGGAGATGAATGGGTTTTGTTTGTCCACTTCTGTTTTTCAGTTTTGACCCCAAGCAGGTACTAATCTTTGTACCCAAAAATGCTGCAATTGTGATTTTATGTTTAAGCCATTACTGTCTAATTATGCTGCTATAAAGTTCTAGTGAAGGCAAAGGCATGTAACTCTGGGAGGACAAATCCAGGTAGCGTGTGTCAATGTTACTCTACTGTCCGGGTGTTCAAACAAAGGAATGGAAGAACCTTGCCTATTTGGCAGTGAGTGGAAGGAGAAATTTCAGTTAAAGGTGAAGCTGCTATCTCTAAGATTGAACTAATTAATCAGATCCACATCTGTGGGTGAATTCAGTGTGAGAAACTGAATATTTTTTGACTTAATTCTTAGTAGAACTAGAGGCACAGGTTTGTTTGAGAATGGTGTTATGTGCTAGTTGGAGGGCAGCGTAAAAGATGGAGGATGACAGCTTCACCAGAGCCGTTTGCCACATGTGTAAGAAGAACACTCTCCCCTGTGTGCCCAACTGTGTCACAAGAGAAAAGCTTTGTTACTTTGATGGATTGCTGTTCTTAGACCTTTCTTCTTGGTACTAGAGTACTAGTTAGCTATAGGAATGGAGAAGGACTTGTTTTCCAATTCTGTGTATATCCCCCAACAAGGTATTATATGATAACTTGTCGCTATGTTAACCCTTCCTTTGACTCTTATTTTGTCTTGCACCAAGTTAACTGAAATGGCTACTTGAAAAAGCTAATGCATATTTGATAGGCTTCTTGTTCCAATTTTTCTATTGTTATTTTCAGTCATTTGGTGCAAGGGAAGACGCTTGGTGTGAGCAGGAACCTACGATTATCTCTGTAGATTTGGGAAAGCAAACTTGGACACCTTTCTTTTGTATTTTGTTATAGGGGAAAAAAAAAAAATTCGCTCCTTGGAGGTAAAAAGCCTTATAAGAACTATATCTTTTAACTTCTTGGAGAACCTAAGTTTGCTACAGGAAGCATCCTGTTGACAACTGTGTCACCTTGGGTCCTTAAAGTTAATGAATGAGTGAATAACTGTTAATGTACCACAGTATTCCTTCTGTCTTGTTAGGGGAGAGAGGGAATAAAAGTAGTTATGTCCCTCCCGACCCTGACAGCTAAGGAGAAGTATGGGAAGGATTATCATAAAAACTTGACTGCTAGAAAATCATGAGTTGCATAATGCATCGAGGTTGTAACTTGAATGATTTTATTATAGTTGCATCTCTCACCTAGCTTTCCGTTTTTCCTGTCTGTATTCACGTCATATTTGTGTCTCTGACGCTTTCTTCTTTCTCGGAGGTGAAGCCTGACAAATAGCGTGTTGGACCTTGGTCTGTTTCTAGTTCTGGCACTATCTTGCTGATTGTCTATTGACAAATCACTTCTCTTGATGATACGTCAGCTTACTTGTCATTAAATCGGAGATATTTAACATTGCTGTGAGATGAGAGTGGTTCTAGGAGAACAAAGCTTTTTTCTTGGCTTTAGGTCTCTGTGGGGTGAGTTCATAGAATAATCTTTACTTTCACTGCTTCCACCAGAGGGAGCAAAATTTTTATCTGAAAATGGGCAAAAATTATATGGGTTATTGCTGCCCTTCATTTGCCGTAGACACAGTTAACCATAGCAGCAGAATAGCTGAGCAGGGGAGATAGGAGATCGACTACGACAATATGTGAGCGTCAACTTTTTGCATGGGTTGTTGAAAAGGTTGATCTTGAGATCCTGAAATGTGGTCTGACCAACTGGATCAACTCAGCTAACTTCAGTGATTATCTTCTAGATAAGAAAAGAAAGAGCATGTCTCCAACTCCCAACAGTATAGCTGTGTGAAGATGTGTAGATTGAGTAAAATGTCATGCTTATGATTATGTACTTTACTTAAAAATCAGGATGTAAAGATAAGCAGTATTTTTTTCAACAAAAGTAAAAAAAAAAAATCCTTGCTATTTCCATGCTGTTCTTGTTGCTTTTTTTCGCAGTCTAATTTTAGCTTTTATTTGAATAAATTTGCTCATTTGTGTAGAATAAATTTCCTACATGAGTGCCATCAACCTTCAAAGAGTCTAAACCTACCTTTTTAATAAGAATAGGCATAAAAATCCAAGTCCTCCTGAACGTGAACTGTATAAACCATATGAACTTCCTTAATTTAGTCATCACAGGCCAGTCTGTTCCATCTACGTCTTTGCATAATTGTCAGCATACCCTTCCTTGTGCAGAGGGCTACCCGAGTTCCTTTCAACGTGCCCTTAATGCACTCAGTTCCACATAAAAGCAATTATCACTGACGTATGTTGAGCCTTTGTGTTTCACCTTGTCACCTTCAATGAGAACGGGCAGGATTTTTTTTTTTCCTCGTGTGTGTATATATATGTATATATATGAAATGTTTATTTCTTACACACATGTGATTGGCAAAATGTATCTGCAATTTTTTTTACTTTATTTTGATGCTTTGGAGATGAGCCATAGCTGGAGTTTAGGTAAAAGATCAAGCTTGGAGGTGGTGTAGGGAATCATTTTGCTGAGAAGCAGTATGGACCCGATTTGCCTGCAGGAAACATCGGATGTGTCTCCTAGCTAGCTCTCTGTTATTTCACAAAATTTTGGGCATTAGTGGTGCCTTAACCTCCCTATTTTTCTGCCAAGGCAACCTCGTGTAGCCTCCTGAGGACTGAAATGTTCTAGTCTGCTGAAAACCTTTCTGTCTAAACATGCAGTGGAAATGTGGAATGCAGTGGAAATCAAAGTTTGTCCTGTATAGCTCTCTGTAATTTATATGGCCTAACATTTGTCTTACGCATTATGAAACTATAAAAAACTATAAAAAAGAATAAAGTGAAGAGTGTCCCTAGTTTTATTCTCTTTCATTAGACCCTTAGATTCTTAGACCCTTGTGTGCAGCTGTGAAATACAGAGCAGCGCGTTATTGATTTTTCTGATGCGACCCAGGAAACTTATGAGTAATAAAGTGAGTAAAAGTAGCATTCATGGGCGTATGAAATCCAAACATTGAAGATAAGGGAGTGATAGGATAAGAAAATTGTGCCCCTGCTTTGCCCTGTACTTTCCTTATCTGCTGCTAGCAGCGGTCAGAAGAATGAAGGGTGGATAGCAAAGCATGATCTCCCATGACAAGAGATGGAGACAGCAGTGGGTGAAAAGAAGTTGGAAAAAAAGTTCTGTTCTCCGTTCTGTATGTGCTGTTCTCAGTGATCAGATGTTCTGAACGGTTCGGATTTGCTAGCAAAGTCCAGGGACAGCGTTTTTACTGGTTTCTTAACTTCCCTGTGAACTAGTGGAAGGGAGGGAATGTGTCATCAGAAGGGTCTTGGCCTCTTTGCACTGACACCTTTCCCAGATTTTAGTATTACTGTTCAGGTGTTGACTTAACTCTTCAGGTGTTGTTGGTTGAAATTACTCTGAAATGAAAAATGTGTAAAGAGGGATGAAACTGTTGGGATAAGAGAAAAAATTGGCAAGAGAACGCGACTATCCATGTGGAGTGGAAGCTGTAACGAACAGAATTGGAAAAGAAAAGAAAGCAGATGCTGGTTAGTATTGGAAAAGATGAACCATCTATGAAGTGATAGATTTAGTGCAAGAAAAATACTTCTGTTTCATTCAGGTTCATGAATATTGTTGTGAGGACATAAAATATAGGGCTACTTTAATTCTGTAATTTTTAGGGAGGCAGCAGTGAATTTTCATTCTGATATACTCTCGCTCACTTTCATACTGGGTGTGTGTTCTCCAGGTTTTTGTGAAGCAGTGGAAAAACTCAAATATAATTACAGCCCAATGTTTCTACAGTAAACATCTAAAATAAACAGTCTTTACCCAAACAGCCTATAGTCACCTGCTTTGTTTTGTCAAATTGTTTTTCCCGTCCTTAGGCAATTCATTTGGGTGCTGTAAGTGTGAACACTTACTGACCTATGTTTACCACAGTACAAGCTGTTTCTGAATTCAAAATGCAGTTCAGAAATTGCTGCAAAAATACTGCAGTCCTGGGATGTTGAAAAGAAATACTGAAGTGCCCAAAGAACAGGCTAATAAAGAAAAAAAAACATTAAGGCATAAGGAAGATGACAAGAGTCACTTATTTACTGAGTACATGATTACTACTGTGTTGCTTTCTGTTTGTCTTTGAAGTGTTGCTGTTGTAAATCTCTTGTACCACAGCTATGTAGCTCTTTTCCCTCTGTGGGCTTTCTTGGGTACAGTGCTGACTTAAGAGTTCTGAAAACTGATAAAACTGAAATAAATGAGTCATCTTTATAATTCATTAGTCTTGATACTTGTTGACTTTAACTCCTGTTTACCTGTTCCTTTTTTGACCTAATGAAGCACTGTGATAGATCATTTGCAGCCTTGATTACGGCATGTCTTCTTCACATTTGGTACTTTCACTAATGTGCACCTTTCCTGATTACAGTTGCCCAGTTTGTTGTTGTTTTTTTTGTTTGTTTTTTTTTTGTGTTTTTTTTTCTCCTTGTTTTCCATGGCTTTGAACGACAGATCTAGACTCTGGGGTTTTATTTTCTCCTGGAAGGTGAGAAAAACTACACATCCCCAAGTGAAAACTGGGTAGAAGCTATTTGGGTTTGGCTGTAATGGTGTAATTTGCTGTAGTTGGGATTTTGGTGTTTCCTTTCACTGCTAGTGGCCTAAGTTGAAGAAGGTACTGTTATTCTAAAACATGGCTTGTGACATGCTGGTTGTATGGCTACAGTGGTATATTCTATACTGGTAATGCTACCTGTACAGATCATTCTTAATCTTTCTGGCCTGCCTTCTGGCTGAGCAGTGCTCTTGATTCTACTGCTTCCTGTCAATCATTCATTCATATATATATATATATATATATGTATAAAATAATTCAGTGAAGACTAAGCATGTTGCTCAAAAAGTGGACTTACAGCCCAGACTATGATGAATGGGTTTTTATTCTTCACAGTGGAAAAGCTAGAAAGACGTTGAGGCTGCCATGAATCTGCAGGAATTTTAGAAGCCCAGTGATAGCTACCGGATCTGTAGAAGGTCTAGCCTTAGAATATGTTAACAAATGATTCTCTGTAATGGGATTGCATATAAGAAGTTAGATAAAATATTTTAATACGGAAGCATTATTCTAAGTGTTCCTAAAATATTATAAAAGAAAATGGAATTAATTTGAAAAGCTGTAACAGCTCAAACTAGTGTCCATTACTTCTGCAGGTTGCTGTGTCTCACAAACGTTTAGAGGGCTGCTGTGGTGCGTGGAGACTTTGTAGGTGGCTGATTTCATGCAGATGGTTCTTGATTTGGGAAGTGCAGGAGGATAATAGATATGGAGGAGTAGAGACTGTCTGAGTTGAACAGTAGTTCATTCAAGGGAGGGCACGATGAACTCCTTTTCTTTTTCTCTCTCTCTTTTTTTTTTTTCTCCCCCCCCCCCCCATCTGTGGAGAACACTGAGAAGCTGTTTTAAAGATGGGGAACTTTCGTTTTACTTGCTGATTAAATTGACTACTGCTGTTACTGGATTTCTGCAGGCTATATGGACAAGAGTGTTACTTTCTATGCTTTGTTCCTTATTTTAAGATGGATTTCAGTTTCTCACATATCAGCAGAATATAATAGTACTGAGGTAGATCTTAATGGAGAAAGTGTCTGTTTCTGGTTGCATTTGAGAAGGATACCTCCATAGATGGTTTGGACATTGGAGTGCTGGAGCGTGTCCAAAGAAGGGCAACGAAGCTGGTGAAGGGTCTGGAGCACAAGTCCTATGAGAAGCGGCTGAGGGAGCTGGGGTTGTTTAGCCTGGAGAAGAGGAGGCTGAGGGGAGACCTTATTGCTCTCTACAACTACCTGAAAGGAGGCTGCAGCGAGGTGGGGGTTGGTCTCTTCTCCCAAGTAACAAGGGATAGGGTGAGAGGAAATGGCCTCAAGCTGCGCCAGGGGAGGTTTAGGTTGGTTATTGTGAAAAACTTATTCACTGAAAGGGTTGTCAGGCACTGGAACAGGCTGCCCAGGGAAGTGGTTGAGTCTTCATCCTTGGAGGTATTTAAAGGACGGGTAGACGTGGTGCTTGAGGACATGGTTTAGTGGTGGACTTGGCAGTGCCAGGTTAACGGTTGGACTTGATGATCTTAAAGATTTTTTTCCAACCCAAACGATTCTATGATTGTGCTAGATGTTAGTTATTTTGCTTTATTTTTAAACAGCTAGGAAGGTGAGTAACTTGTGAAGTTTTTACAAAATTTCAGGCACTGTAGTGGTTCTCTGAGCATTAAAATAAAACCTTGTTCAAATAGCCATTTGAATACCTTATATGCTGCTGATATTCATGTGAAGAAGAGTAGAGATTTTGAGGTTAATCACTATATGCGTGTGCATCGCGTGCATGTGATAAAAAGCCACACTTCTGAAAACTCGGTAGCGGGGTTGGTCTTTGTTTGGAACTCTGTTTTGCCAACATAATGCCAGGCTGTTGTGTTTTCAGGTTCTAAACCCTTTTTCCCTGGTCATCTGAGTTCTGCAACCCTTAACTGGCCAAACCATTTTTTGCTCTACAGAAGCAAGTGTTTTAGGTCCTTATTGTTTTTGAGAAGAGAAGAAAACCAAACAAAACACACAAGCAAAAGCCCCAAGCCAGCATTCTTAGTCCAGTTTCACCTTTGAACCAACCTTGCTTCCTAGATTTTTGGCTATTGCTGTGGATACGTGGCTGTTCCATGTGACAGCTCGGTATCTGTAATGCTGAATCCTGAAGAGCTGATCAGAGAGAACACCCTTCAGCTGACATCTTCCTATCCTTAATGAATTAGTTTTGGTTGTTTTCACTATAAAATGTGTACATTGATGTTTCATTTTACATCTTTAGTCATACAGTTTTTCTTAGAGTAATTCTGAGTAATGACTTAGTAAGCCCTGTGTGAAAAAGCTTATTGGATTTGATGCTCATTTATTGCACAAACCAGATTACTAGTGCCTACGTCATGATGTTCTTCACTCTCTCCAGCATACTTAAGAATTACAAGCTAGAAACTGGAAGTTAATACTGGAAATAGAAATACTATTATTAACGTATGCCATGACTGTCTTTGGTGTTTTGGACTGAAATCAGCTTGGAAAGAAAGCATTCAGAATCTGATGAGTAAGTCCTTACAGCTGCCAATAAATTCATATGAAGATGAAGTATATTCGTGCAACATTAAAAAGCTTTTGCCAGTGGTGTTAAAGTTAACTAACACAGTTAGAGTACGGACTTCAAGGAAGTGGCTGCTATTAGAGGGGTTCTGCTTGGAAGTCTCATCTGAAAAGGAGTGTCCCTCCACATTGGGTACTGTATAAACATGCAGTAACACGGTCTTTGCTACAAAGAATACACTGCCTTAACATAAACATCTCCCATACTGATTCTACCCCAAAATAACCACTGCTGCTTATCCTCCGTTTCTTCGTATTTCACCCATGAAGTGAGGTTGAGACTTTGGGACAGGAGTGTTAATGAGTTACATTTTCATCATGGAAGACGCTTGTTATTATTTGAACCAAAAATGCATTTGAAAGCATTGCCACAAGATTTATGATCTTTGAGTTGAAAGAGGAATGCCAGGTTTTTCCTATCAGTTAGAGAAGAAACATTGTCTGAATTACTCTCTCAAGTGTTCGTCAGCTTTATCAGATACCTGTGCCAGTGTCTCTGGACTCCTCTTTCTGACATATCCCAATAAATTGAAGAAAATTGCCAAACACTTTGATTCTTGTCATGGAATTGCTTTTTTCAGCTTTACTGTGGAAATTGTTCTCTCTCTCTCTTTTTTTTTTTTTTTTTTTTTAATATCAGTGCAGCTATTTTCTGGAAATAGTTGGAAAATTGATTGTTAGTTTCAAATAATAGTTATTCTCACTCTTCAGTTCTTAATCATTTGGCAGTAGGCAATTATTGGATAATTGTACAAGCTGTTTGTTCCTTTTATATTGGGTGAAGGTTAGAAATTGGACAGAAGAAGATCCATCTGTACTGCTATCTGGTTGCTGTGGAGAAGCCTCAGCTCTCCTGTGTTACACGTAGCCTTTTGTGAACATCTGTAGATGTTTTTAATTCCTCAGCTGACTGTTTTGGTGGAAAAAGGAAATGGTTTTGACCTAACTGGCAGCAAGAACAAGAAAATACCGATGTTTGAGAAACAAGGCACAACTGAGGCTTCATTAACTGTGATAAGGTTTGGCAATTTTTGACAAGTATGTGTCAACAAATATGATGCTTGGAGGGGTTTGTGTTTTTACAGTGTTACTGCTAATAAAATAGCCCTATAGATTTAGAAAAAAATCAAAGCCTCAGCTTTAAGAGCAGTCCTTCTTTTTAAAGAAAATACACGTTATTCTCTCTCGATCTCCTAGCTCTTGCAGAGCTCTTTTCAAAGTGTTTTTGCAGTTCATATTCTAAAATATTTTTTAAAACGTCTTTTCTAATAACTCTAGTTGTTGAAAACAGGGCCATAAGATGGGAGAATAGGAATGCTGCTCAACGCACCTTGTCCACTAGCCTTGTCAGACAGAGAAGGAAGCGTGTGCGATAATTTTGTTTCTGTGGTGGAGTGGTGGACCAAAAATGGCTATAGATAGGGGGACAAGTAATGCTGGCCTCTTGCAGCTCAGAAAAACTGAATTCCATGGAGGAAACATACCATGGTGTGGCAAAATGGGGAAAACCCCCTAAATCTCTGCCTGCAGGATCATTGTCTCCACGGGTTCTTGACTGTTACCTATGAAGCATCTTGCATCTTAAAACTGTTGTTTTCAGCTCTGCACATCAGGTAGGCTTCAGTGCTTCTGCATATATTTTGGTGACCTTTTTCCAAAGCCTATTGCATCAGCAATAAGAACTAAAGTGCTGCCTTTTTTTTTTTTTTTAATGAACAACTAAAAAAAAACAAAAACAAAAAAAACCCCCAAAAAACCCCAAAAAACAAACACCAAACAAAGCCCACACAAAGCCAACCAGACAAACCAAAACAAACCCACATCGGCTTTCATTCATCAAAAGCATGTTATTGAGGCCACAGGCATTCATTGCAATTAACAGGTTTTAATACTATTTTTCGTCTTCTGATCAGAGAAGATATGTTAAAAATAAGAAAATAAAGATGCACAAAGAGGAGGTAACTTCCAAAGAGTTTGTGTGGGTCATTGGCAGAAGAGAGAGTAAAATGGTGTTTTCCTGAATCTTAATTTGCTGCTCCACCTGCCAGACCACTGTTTCTCTTGTAGGGTGATTTATTGTCCCTGGTGTACTTCTAAGTGCCTCTCAGTGCCTTTCTAGAGCTAGTAAGCAAAACTTTATACAGTAGTATTGCTGCTTCTCAGTGGATTGTAGTCTGTGTGAGCCACTGTGATTAATTTTTGCCATCCAGTTAGGAATTATCTATATCAGTAAAATTTCCTTGCTGCTTTTCTGAATGAGGCAAATGCCTACTGTGCTGTGAAGTAGCAGGATTCTGCAGGGCTGGCTGCAACAGTTGGCTTTTGATATTAAAATATAGCTGATATGAAGAGGAAGCTTAGCCCAAAATCTGAATTAGTGGATAAAAATTGCACAGCGGTATATTAAAAATCAGTTTCATAGGAGAAATAGTCTTTTCTTCTATATTTCTTTTTAACATGGACTTTAAAAGTTTCTTTAATGGTTTATTAAAGATGATGCCTATGTCAGAAGGTTGGAGATTTCTAGCTGTTCAAATCAAATGTTTTGCCAGAACTTCCTCCTGATGATGAAAAATCCTTGTAGCAGTCAGTGACCTTTTTCTGCTTTTCTTTTGCTTTATGTAAGAACTTGATCTCTCAAACACTTTTTTCCTAAGGAACAATTTTGGTTTTACAAATGTGTGGTATAAATTACATTTAAACTTTTAAAAGACTAAAATAAATGGTTTTTTTATAATAAAACTTTCTATTGACTTTTACATAGGTCACGCAAATGGGAAAATTTTTATGTAGATAGTTTAATGCAGGTAATGGTATAATGGATTTGCATTTTATGTAGGTACTCCAAACATTGAAACTGTGAATTCATGCTCATGTTTTACTGTTAATTTGGCACGAAGTGTGCCTGTAAACTGCACTGGCTGTACGACTGGTCTTGCACCAAAATAGTGGATTTAATTTTTAATTGCTACAGTACATACAGCAGGTTTTTTAATAGCTTAGTATGTCTAAGTGGTATTTAACAGACACCTATGTTAATCATTGCTGAATAACCAGTGCTGATAATTTGCATTATCATTGTAAGGTTTTTATTCTTACGTGCACATAACTTTCCATTACACATTGCTGTCTGTATGGGACTTTGAGGTCTTACTGTCATTATAAGCTGAGCTGTTGGTATGACCTGTACCTGAGGAGGTAAAAAATTCTGAGTTTGTTTTCATATACATGTGCTAGATTATAACTATTCAGGATGAAACTTGTCATTCCGTGCATCTACATCAGAACTTTTTTCCCTTAGGAAGTCTCAGCTTTAAGTGGATCAGGGTTTTTTTCCTTCTATAAAACTGGAGCTGCTTATGGGAACAGGTTTTATGACTTCAGGGAGACAAGTTAGAATTTGGTTTGAAGAATGAATCATGCTGTTTTTGGGAATGCGTTGTCTTTTTCTTTGTGGGTGTTCTGCTCACATCTGACCAAGTCATGAGGTGTTTAAAAGTTGTATTTTGCCCATACTCACTGTTGTGGTTTAACCTGGGGCAGCAACTGAGCACCACGCAGCCGCTTGCTCACTCCTCCCCGCTCCAGTGGGATCGGGGAGAGAATCGGAAGAGTAAAAGTGAGAAAACTTGTGGGTTGAGATAAGAACAGTTTAATAATTGAAATAAAGTAAAATAGTAGTAGTAGTAATAGTAGTAATAATAATATGCAAAGCAAGTGATGTACGATGCAATTGCTCACCACCTGCTGACCGATGCCCAGTCTGTCCTTGAGCAGTGGCCCCCGCTCCCAGCCAGCTCCCCCCAGTTCCTATACTGAGCATGGCGTCATGTGGTACAGAGTAGCCCTTTGGCCAGTCGGGGTCAGCCCCCCTGGCTGTGCCCCCTCCCAGCTTCTTGTGCACCGGGCAGAGCATGGGAAGCTGAAAAGTCCTTGACTAGCATAAACTCAGCAACAACTAAAACATCAGTGTGTTATCAACATTATTCTCATCCTAAATCCAAAACACAGCACTATACCAGCTACTGGGAAGAAAATTAACTCTATCCCAGCTGAAATCAGGACACTTAAAATGTTATAAGAGCTTGACATAAGTTTTCAAAAGGTATGCAAGTATACCACTCTCAGATGTTGAAGTTGCTGTATATTACATTTGCCAACAAAATAATTGCTTGGTTAAGCACCTGGTTTTTGTGGAAGCTTTCGTGATGGTGATGTCCAGCTCTGTCCTTGTTCCTGCTTTCTTGCTATCTGAATGGCTGTTCAGTTTGTCTTCTAGGAAGCTGGATAATTTTTGTGCTCTATTTCAGGGCAACTTGTGTATCTTCAGTTCTTCATGTATCTCAGTGTGTGGATACAGTGGAGCTGTATGTCAGCTCCACACTGGGCAATGTGGGTAAAGATGGGAGATGTAATTAGGAAAAGGCTGAATGTTAAATTTTGTCTTTGTTTACTGCAGTAAGTAGTGCAGTACAGGAGGAGTGTTTCTGTGGAATGAAGTGGTTGGCATTGAGGATCCAACATTGATGCTATAATAATTTTGGGAAATACTGCTTTTGCCTAGGTCAGTCCATGGGCTAAATATCTGCTCGTAGATATAGTTCAGTTTAGCTTAAAAGACATCAGGTTTGTGTATTTGGACACCATTGTAGAACACACGCCAAAGCATCTGAAGTACGGACGACGGGGAGGTTGTTGTGTTAAAAGTACTGACTGAAAAACTAGGTATTGAGTCTCTGAAATTGGGCAACCGAAGTTAGTGGGCATTTATTTTACCCTTTGGGCTTTCATAATTGTGTGCCAGTCACTCACCTTTAGAACAGGAATAAGAGTTTTTGCTCTCACAAAGTTATTGCAAAGTTTATATTTATTTTATGTAGTCTTCCCACGTTATGGACAGAACTGCATAAACATGTCTATGGGGAAATGTAAGGGTTTTGTATTCAGTGTAGGATGCAGATGGTAAGCATTTAATGGGTCATAGGATGAAGGCAAAAACTGGGCAATTGTCCATTTGCTGAATGAAGCAGAAATCCTGCTGCAGAAAATGGAATAAAGCAGCAGAAAGAATATTATCAGAAGTAGTATGTATAAAGGCTAAACTGAAGTCGCATGGCTTTCAAATCTTAACTGCTGCATAGCTTGGTTTTACAAATATGTATTTAAAGCTTTGGGAGGATTTGATGTAATACAAGTCCGCAAAACCATTGGTGCTTTGTAATCTGCATTTTGGTGCGCTGCAAGGCAAGCGTAAGGATTGGATTGGGAAGAGTAAAGAAGGAATGCAGGGTCGTGTGTGAACATTGTGGTGATGTCTTTTATGTATCCAAGTATGCATGTGTTTGTGCACTTTTTGGGAAGAGCACTTTAAAAATACCCACTGGTGGTTTTGGAGTCAAGTGGGAGGAAGGCTTTCGGAACAAGATGGTGTTGCTTGAGTCAGTTGTGTGTTCAAAACACCAACATCATGAACTGACATCCCTGGAAGGTTTGCTTGTGGGGTTGGTCTAAAGGTATGATAGCCTGCATTTTATTGCTGTTCTCAAAATACTCTTATTGGGGAAGGTGTTTTTTTTTGTTTTGTTTGTTTGTTTTTTTGTTTTGTTTTTTTTGTTTTGTTTCTGGGATTTTGTTTGTTTGTTTAATGGGATACTGTTTTTCAGATATGGATTTGGTCATTTCAGTAAATAGCTAAAGCAAGAGCAAGTGCCCAGGAAAGGAGTTGGCAGGTAGGCAGCGAAGAGGGGGCACCTTTCTCAGATTCTCTTTGCATGTTTTGTATGAGGATTTTCCACTTTCCTGAACCTGCGGGCTTACCCTGATTTGTGAAATTCAAGATTTGTTGTTTTGCTTTCTGCTACTGCGGAGATGATGATACGGGTCAGAGATGCCAAGCACTTCTGCCCTTTGCCATGGCAATAGTAGGAGCTGGGTGATGACTTTTCTTCCCTGGGTCTTGCTAGCTTTCTTTGGGGGGTAATCTGAAAAAGAAGAGCATCATGAGACACTAATTGGCAAATTATCTGTAATGCAGCCAAAGCAGCGGTGTCTGGACACTCAGTACAACCAGCAGTGATAACTTGTCCACTGTGCTATCACTTACGGACAGGTATTCATGCCCATTTCTTCCCTCTGTCTCTTCACCTCAGCTTCACTGCATATTTGTCGCAATTTTCTCCTCTGTCTCCCTCCCCCTTCTAGTCTGTCTAGGGTGCGAGTGTCTTGGATCAGAAACATGCTCTGTGGTATACATAGCATAATTTCTGTAATAAATATCCAAAACAAATGTCAATACTGAATTCATAGTTAATTACTTTAGCTCTAATTTTTCTTTCTTGCCTTCTGTTTTAAAACATTATCTGTTTGTTTCCCTTTCAGTGGTTCATTAAACTTGGCTGTTTTGTATGAAACTTTTCCACTAAATCCACAGACTCATCCTGAGTTATAAACCTCGCTCTGTTTCATTTGCATCATTGCTTATAAAGGAGAGAAAACAGGTTGAGTTATGCCCTGAAAGAATATCTCCTCATTAGTTTAGAATTTTTCAAATACTGTTAAAAGCATCATGTAAATGTGGGAGTAAGAGAATGGATGGCAAAGTGTATGTGATGGTTTAGTGTAGGGAACTGCTCCTGTGAAAAAGAGCAGCCCTGCCTTCTGAGCCTCTTTCCCTACTAGCACTTAAAGCTGGTGTAACTTGGTATTGCAGAAGGTTTTAGAGTGGTTCAGAAAAAGGGGAATTGTCCTTGGACTTGCAAATGGGGAATCTATGCAGTTGTAACAAAGATGAGAGTTCCATAGGAGTTGGTGTTACTTAGCTTTTACTTTAAATATAACCATGTGTGCATACTCTCACAACCTTACCTGTTATTGCCTGAAGCTTGGCTGAAAAATGATGAAGGAATGGGCTAGGTGAATTATAGTACCAGAGGCGTGCATGGTGTTGCTGCAAACATCAGTATTAGGCTTTCTGTCATGAACATAAAAATAGTGTTGTCGTTGTACCCTGTGGTATTAAGATTAAGTATATATTTCAGCTGAGTGACATCAAACAGGCTAAACCACTGCTGTGCTAAGGACCAGTCCAGCATGCAGTATGTGCAAGCTTCTTGTGTTGAAGTGATTATGACCCGAAGGAGTGGTCCCCAAGCTGTTGCTTGTGATGACTTGGGATGCTGCTGTTAGACATAGACAACTGTTAGGCAGTTTTCTGTGGAAGAAAAAAGAAAAAAACCCATGGAGTGGGAAATGTTCTGTTCTATATAAAGGAATTCATCCTGCTTTTTGTAGCTTAAGCCAGTTTTGGTAGCGGTTGCTGTATTTGAGGAAATTATTTCTTTATCATGCCCTTACTGTTAAATTTGTTTCAGGCCACAGTCAGAATGATTCTTTTTACTCACTGGCTTGTTTGTTGTTTTTTTTTTTTTTTTATTCTACTTTTCCTTTCAGTGCCCTAATGTTTTTAAATATTTAATATACAAGAGATTTTCTGCCTTCTAGAATAAATGGCCTGAAGGGAAGAGGAATTTCTGAAACTATCCTATTTGAATGTACAAGAAGAAAATCCAGTGTGCAGCCAAGCTGTTTATCTGATTGCATACCACTGAAGTGCACTTCATTGAGCCCTGCTTCTGCACAGGCCACTGAAGTGATCTGCCAGTGATTTGTGTAGCTGATACATGTTTCCAAGTCATGCTCACTTACAAAACAACCCAGGTCTTCACATTACTGGGGGAGTATAAATGATTCCACGGTTCATAGAGTGGTTTGGTGTATAGAAAATTTACAGGAAAATATGTAAATGTTGTTTTTTTTTTCTTGATTCATGCACAGATTGCCTCTACAGGTTTTATGTATATTTTCTTCTTAGCTCCTCAGGGGAGCACTGTTTTGTGCTTTAGGAGGGAAGGGGTTCTCAGGAGAAGGAAGCTCTTTGAGGCTGACATGCTGTGGTAAGAGCCATGGCAGAGCCAAAGGTTCTGCAAATTGCTAATAATGTGTGAGTATTCATGTTAATTTTTAATACACATGTGTGTGAGAAGTTTTTTTCTTTTCTTTTTCATGCAGGTCAACTTTGTAGTGTGCCAACTGTTTGCCTTGCTTGCGGCTATTTGGTTTCGAACATACCTTCATTCAAGCAAAACTAGCCCATTTATAAGACATGTTGTTGCAACTCTCTTGGGCCTTTATCTTGCACTTTTTTGTTTTGGATGGTAAGTTGCACTTAAATTCACTTTTCAGGGATTTGCAGATTTTCATTTCTTGTTTGCAGGGAAGCAAAGTTTTGTTATGAAGAACCTTATCACCTAATTCTGTGGTTTTTAGCTGCTGCAAACGTACAGAAATTGGCTTAAATTTTCTGATGCGGTGCACAAATTTTGAAAGATCTTCCATTTGCAAACTGATAACGTACTGTCTGCCTGTGGTTTTGGGAGGATGGAGCAGGTGCAGTTTGTTTAACTTGTACCAGTTTTTCTGTAAACTTGCTCAAGAAGTATTCTCTTGAGGCACAGCACAGGTGTGATGACTAAGATAATTTCTCTTAAATATTCACTGCATGAGAACTTGCTGTGTCTTTTTCTGAATAGTGAATATAATCTGACTTTTTGTAGGAAGAGTGAATGGCCTGAACTGCAATACTGATGATGCTCCTAGTAGTATAAAACACCTGGAAAGGAGCTGGCCTCGATTTGCGAGTTTTTGGTGTGTGTTTGTTTTTCTTTTATGTTCTAGAGGGAGGGTGTGGTTTGTGGTTGGTTGGTTTTTTTGGTTGTTTTTTTTTTTTAAACACAAATTTTCTGTCACTGCTGTTTTCACATCTTGATCTTTTCACAGTGTAGCAAGCCAGAATGTTAGTATGGCTAATAAAGGGTATGCATTTAGTTTGGTGAAATTTTTTTTCCTTCAAAATTAGCTTACTAAATGGCTCTCATCTTCCCAAGCTGGCTTAAGATTAATTAAGTGCCAGTTCTGTTTTATCGCATGGTAAACAAAGTGCTTGCTCAGCTTTAAGTATACAGAAGACTTATTTATACTGACTATTGCAGAGTATTACTGAACTAGGAGGAATTAATCAAGCTGCTGTGCAGGTGGGAAGATGCACACAGTGTGCACACATGCGTCTGTACGCACACAGAGTGTGTATAAATAGTTTTTGGAATTCCACGCCACGAATTTGGCTTCTACATTGGCATGTTGCAGAGGCTTCTCAACATTAGTTGATACGTATTACTTCTGAATTTATGAAAAGAAAAATCAGTAAGTTTTATTCTTTGGATTTACATGTGCAATTTACTTGTATATATAATTCCATAATTCCCATGCATTTCTCTTTGAGAGAATGATCTGATGCCAAAGACTTCCAGTCTTAGCACCAAATGAGGAGGAAGATCTGGGAGATAGGTGCTACTCTCTGTGTTTTTTGGGAGAGCTGTGTAAGCTTTGGAAGCACATTTTGTATCCATTGCTTTGGAAACAGAAATCATTAACTGTAGCTTGTAATTAGAAAGTGTTAACAATATATTCATATCTGAAATTTGGGGATGGGAGACTTTAGAAGGAAATAACCTCCATTCCCAAGAGACATAAATAAAGATTTGTGGAAGTCTCTCGTTGGCAATATGCCCTGGAAAAGAACTCAAGAGAGAAATCTTATGCTATAGTAGAAATCCAGATTATTCTAGTTTGCTTTGGATCATACTTAAAGCAATTATTTTAGCAATTAATTTCTATTTTACGAAAAGACTTTTTTCTTAGAATCATGGAACTAAAAGCTTTTTAAAAATGCCAAAAAGAAACATAATTTAAGATGTTAAAAGTACATATTCTTTAAAAATCATAGAATGTCCTGAGTTGGAAGGGACCCACAAGGATCATCGAGTCCAGCTCCTGTCCCTGCATAGGACAACCCCAAAAATCACACCATATGGCTGAGGGCGTTGTCCAAATGCTTCTTAAATGTTGTCAGGCTTGGCACTGTGACTGTTTCCCTGGGGAGCCTGTTCCGGTGCTCCACCACCCTCTGGGTGAAGAGCCTTTTCCTAATGTCCAGCCTAAACCTCCCCTGGCATATCTTCCTGCCGTTCCCTCGGGTCCTATCGTTGGTCACCAGGGAGAAGAGATCAGCGCCTGCCCCTCCTCTTCCCCTTGTGAGGAAGCTGTAGACCGTGATGAGGTCTCCCCTCAGTCTCCTCTTCTCCAGGCTGAACAGACCAAGGGACTTCAGCCGCTCCTCATACAGCTTCCCCTCTAAACCCTTCACCATCTTTGTGGCTCTCCTCTGGACACTCTCTAGTAGCTTTGTAACCTTTTTTTACTGCGGTGCCCAAAACTGCACACAGTACTCACGATGAGGCTGCACCAGCGCAGAGTAGAGCGGGACAATCACCTCCCTTGACCGGCTAGCAATGCAGTGCTTGATGCACCCCAGGGCACGGTTGGCCCTCCTGGCTGCCAGGGCACACCGTTGGCTCATGTTCAACTTGCCATTGACCAGAACCCCCAGATCCCTCTCCGCGGGGCTGCTCCCCAGCCTCTCGTTCCCCAGTCTGTATGTACATCCAGGGCTGCCATGTCCCAGGTGCAAAATCTGGCGATACTTCTGTTGCACTTGTGCCAACTCTTTTTCCTATTGCTTAACTATGTATTATACAAGCATGTTTTTTGAGGGTTTTGTTCTGTTTGGTTCCCGTCACCCCTCCCCAAGGAATCAAGTATAAGTATAGGTTACAATCCCATGGTACACCTTCAGCGACTCTTCGGTTGTCATAATGTGTGTGTACAGGAGGGAAACTGTTCCTGTTTTCTTATATAGTGGTTATAATAAATATAAATTTGCAGAAAATCTCATGCAAACTTAAATGTGGGAAATAGTTTGGAATCTGCACCCTTTTAAGGATATTTATTAGCCATTATGTTGTCCTCTTCAACTTCAGGTATGTTAGTTTTCAATCACCTTTGTAGTGCTTGTGATGGTGACGTGGGACAGGAAGAGAAGTGATAATTCCCTTGGGATAATAGCAAATAGCGTAAAAGACCTAGAATACCCTTTGTATGTAGCTAAAATGTACTACTTCATGTTGTATTTAAATGCTTCCCTTTTAATTTTTGAATTGGAGATCAATCATGTTGCTACTGTTAACAACTCTGAAAGAAATATTTTCAGAGACTGTAATCATGATATGATACTCCATGTCAACCCGATTTTTTTCAGGCTTTGATATCTTATTATGTCCCTTTCTCTGTTTAAGAAGCAAACCTCTTAAACTTAAATTTTTGTCATTTCACTAATGCCTGTCTTTACTACACAGTCTTGCTAATATGTGGCTGATATGAAAAGAAAGTGAATATTTTTTTTTTTTTTGAATTGGCAATTGCTTATATTAAATGTGCATTTGAATTTTAGGTAGTCATATCTTAGATGAGACTAGCTAGTAGTGAAGCATGGGAGTGTGTGCAGATTGGATCCTCTAAAAAGTCATGATTTTCAAGGTCAGTTAATATCCAAGTGAATTGTTTTCCCTCAGTTCATCGTGTGTAGATTTTGTAGAATTTAGCTGGATAGAACAGGGTTTCTTGTTGAAAGTCTTTGAAGACGTTTCCTTATGAATAGATGAGGAGTGAAATTAGGAAATTGGTGATGATAAGCTGAAAGAAAACAGTATCAGCAGTATAACAAAACAGTAGCTGCTTTTTATGGGAAAAATTCCAAAACTAGATCAGTGTGTCACTTGAGCACCTGTAAGTATGCTACTGAGGCACTTAAAGTACCAGAGTGAAAGAGAATCAACTTACTGAAGATCAGATGCTTTTCCCCAGTCACTCGCAATGGCTTGCCACCAGTGCTCTACTAGCTTACTGAAATATAACTCCTTTAAAAACCAAAACAAACCCCCAAAAAACCAAAACAATGGTGGTGTGGTAGCTATGGTGGTAAGCTGTGGAAAACTAATAAGGAGAAGGGTTAGAGCTCCTTTGTGAAATAAATCTGTGGGTTGTTGGTGTGTAGGTTTTTTGTTTGTGTTTTTGAGACCATCATCACCACCGTTCCTTTATCAGCTACTGATGACCCAGGGCAAGGAGACTGGCTGAACAGGGTTACAGTTTCTGTTGACTGGGAAATCTTCCCATGTACTGGTATTGTGGATACTAAGATATTGTTGCCCTTCTCTGAGATACCTGTTGTTGCAAACAGGTAAAAAGATGAGTATAGAAATTGTACCACAAAACAGTCATGTTATTTATACGTGAAACAATGCCAAGTGGAAGTATTATGAGACATATTCTTTGTATTTTAAGGTTTATCAGCATTTACTGTATTCTTGTCTATGAGCTGGAGAATTCTAGCTAAGTCTGTAGCTTTTGTTCATTACTGCTGTCTGTGCTATGCTAAAGGGGGGAGCTCTCAACAGAAGGGACAGCTGCAGAAAACCTAAATAGAACAAAAGGTTTTTTTGGAAGCAGTGATAGAGTTAAAATTTGACAAACCTCTTTAATTTCCTGTTAAATAAATAAATGCATGCAGTTTATTGTCGTTAATGAAAATGCCGTGAGAGTTCACTATTTTTTTTTTTTTTTTTCTTCCTAGGTATGCCTTACATTTTGTTATACAAAGTGGAATTTCCTACTATATCATGATCATAATAGGAGTGGAAAATATGCACAAGTAAGTTTCCATTCTAAAGTATTTTTTTTTTCTTTTACAAGACTGGTACTGTTTAGGGTTTTTTTTTTTTAACTGCACATATGCCATACTTCTGGTTGTATCATAATATTTCAGTATTTGAATTCTGCTAGCCATGGTTTTATTTCCAGGAGAGAAAATGGCTTATTTGGGTATTTTTGCCAGCTTTTTGGAGTATCTAAAGCTTGTTACAATTGGTAATATTCCACTGATACTTCTTTTGTGTTTTCAGCATTCTGTTTTGTGTTTTTTTTTTTTTTTTTTTTGTCATTACTTAATCATAAATAATTCTGGGTGTCTCACAAATGAGTTAGCTATACAAATGTAATTTGATAACAGCCAGTGCTAGTAGAAGGAAGATGTCTGAAGGGAACAGAATTTGTGTGACAAATTTTTTTAGTTACTGTTTTTAATTTCCTCTTTTGTTTTGTAAGAATAACATAGTGTGAATGCTGTCTTAGGTTAAGAATACTATTGTGAAATTGCATAGGTAGGGCATTATTTTAAGTTTGCTTGAATGCATGATTAGACTAGCAGTATCTGAATCCATATAGAATGGTGCTTGTTTCTCTTTTTCAATCATTCTTAAAAGCAGGAGAGACATTTATTTTATTACTGTATGCATATGTTTTACTATTCCACTAGTCTAGAAATCAGAACCAAATTAGGTTCCCACTGTGTTAATTCCTGCATAAATGTTTAGTAAAATAGCAAATCCTTGCTTGAATATGTTCCTGAAGTATGTGAGGCAGTCCGGAAAGATGCTGGTAAAAGAACCAAAAAGGGAAATTGTTTTACACAGAAAGTGCAAAGCCAGGGTGGCCTTAGTTCATGAGCCTACCTACTAGAACACTCTGCTTCTTTACAGTCTGCTACTTGAATGTAATTTTATTGTCTTTTGAAATATGCCATATTAGGCTCTTGTTTTCAGGATTTTCTACAAAGCCTGATATATTCAAACTACTGCAGATGTGAGAGAACTTCATTTGGTTGATGCCTGGTTTATATTCTAATGGTTTATTTGATTAGAAGTTGTTTTAAAGCAACTCGTTCATATCAATTTGTCTTCAGACATGTAACAATGTAAGTTATAACTTATGTAGCTTAATATTTTAAAATTAATTATTAATGCAGTTAAATGCTGCAAAGGGAGGTACCAGGCAGGAATACTTTGGTCTGTACCATAACAAATTACATAGGTTTCTTGTAAAAGGAAATCTAGCAGTGGTTTGCTTCCCTAATCGTGAGAGGCAGGTAGGCATGTCTGTATTTAACATTCCTGCATTGGCGCAAGGGAACTGGCTAGTTCCTGATCCTCCCCAGTGCATACCAGCTGGTTTAACAGCTGCATGGCCTGGTCTGCTGAAATGTTTGCTGTGCTGTACACAACTGTGTGCGTACGCTCTCTGTTACTCCTAGTTACTGTGCAAGTGGGAGGGCAAAACCTAGGTTTGACGATTGGGTTTATGTTGCTCTATGGTAGTATGAATTAACGTACTGCTGGATAAAACCAGACAGATCTTTCAGTGGAGAGGAAAAAAAAAAAGTAACAAATGGAGTAATTTGTTACTTCCAGTCATGGACAATGCTTGGGTGATGTATGGGAAGCTCCAGGAGCCATTTCTAATAGGTGATCCAGGCAAGGCTGTAAAAGGTTTGCTCCCTCCGTTGCCACAGTATCCCAGAAAAGGCAATGCCTCTTAGTGTCCCCCTGTGTCTTCACCTTTTACTGAAGGAATGCACCACATACTCTTAATTTTCTGCTATGAAAATGCCAGTTACAGCCTTCTGTTTGGCAGTCTGAACAGAAACCAATGTGAATGACTCCCCTCCCCACCTAAATGTTTGTCTTCAGGCTGCAAATATGTCTCATGGAGCCCAGGGGAGATTTAAGGTTCAGTGCTGTATAGTAGTATGCTGGTACCACCTGGCCTGAGGACTGGAGAAGGACCCCGTCAGTGTCTTGCTGGGGGGGTGTGTGTGTGCATATACAGCTGATCAGAGTACTTATACATACCTGCATAGCCCAAGTTTTGGGATTTACTTTGTATGGCGTAGAGGGACCCATTGGCTGGCAGTCCTAGTTAGAGGTTACCTGCATTGTTCATAAGCTTCTTAAACTTGGACATTATAGAACATCAAATACCTATACATGATGTAAAGGTGGATTCAAGTGACTTTTGTATTGGAAAAGCACTTGTGTATTGTACAAAATATTTTTATCTGTTACCTAAATTCATTAACTGGAGTAAGTTTCCCTCTTCTTTTCCCTGCCCTGCCTGCTGTCCTGCGGATTTCATGAATGTATGTATTGGGAAAACCATTATCCTCTCCTCCTTCCTGTTTCCCCCACCCCCTAATGTAGTTCCTTAGTTTCTCCAGCCTCTCTAAAAATTAAACAAATAAGAGACAACTGAAGTTCTTAGACTGCTTATCAGTTCAGCTGCTATGCACTGAGTATACCGGCTTTCCTTACCATCTGAAGCAAGGAGACTTTTTTGATGAACATCTACATTCTCCAAAGCAGACTTTCACATCTGATACTCTTCTAAACCTCTGTTGCTTTCTTAATGCACTTCCATTGGATCCTAAAAGTCTCTGCTCTACAAGGTTCCTACCTTTGTGATTTTCCAGAGGTAACTGAACCTTGTGCAGCTATTGCCTCTAGGTTGATCTTGACAATACATGGTATGTTAAAGATGGAAGACTTACTTGAACAACAGAAAAGGGAGGGGAGAAAAAGAAAGGAAAAGGTAAAACACCTAGAGGAAAAAAAAAAAAACCTGACCATATTAAAAAGGAAGGAAACCTTACTTCTTGTATTTTAGCAACTTTTAGACTGAAGTTAATTAGCAGAAAATGAGTTACCTGAGACTTGGATTTAACTAAAATTGATCAATTATTTTTATACTTAAATCTTATTTAAATGATAGTACTTCAAATGAAAGATGGAGTGGTAACACCACTTCTGAATGGTTCAAAAGCTCTTATTTTTTTAATTTGTGACTAAGCTATCATAATATTTATTTGATGCTTTCATGGCTTAGTTAATTGTGAAACTGAAAAATGGGTTTAAACAAGTTCTCAATTCCAATAAATTTGCATTTGGTAACTGATATGATGCTAATATTTATTTTTCTTTTTCTCTTAGAAATTCTTCTTTTTCTTCTATGGTTGCTAAATTGCTCCTTGTCTTAAAAGACAAAACCCCAAATGCCGCAAGGTTTTTCCTTAAAGCATTTGGCTACCATTAGCTAAGAGCTATGTCAGCAGTGCTTGCACAGGTGACTTGATGCCAAGGTTTTTAAGGTTTCTAGGTAACTCTTTCTCTTTTGACTTGATTGTTCATTTTATGGTTGGTAAATAACATCCCTCAGCCTATGGGGAAAGGAAAGTTAATTATGGGGCTCACATAAAGTGACACTAAAGTCAGTAGTCTTCTCAGTGACTTCACTGACAAAACACAGAAGTCCCAGCTGTGTCAATGTAGAAAATAAATCTGTTTATTTAAAAGCATTCCTGTTAAACTGTTCACTTAAATCTCTTAAGTGTGCTAATATAAAATCAAGTAACAGACATGCTATTCTTGTCTGATATCTTCTGTGTTATGCTTAAAGTGGCAGGATGATACTTTTCTTGTTCTAGCAGTCTAGAGTTGAACTACTAAGACTTAAGGAGTGTATTTCTGGCTTTAGAAAAGGAAAAAATAATTTAACTTTTCTGGCATATTTAAGTTATGAAAAGTAAATTAATGAAGGACCCAGAGACCTGAAATAACTAATAGCAGTAAATACATAATGAGCTGATGTGTCTGTGTGCCACAGGGGCCACAAAGATGATGAAGAGACTGGAGCATCTCTCCTATGAGAACAGGCTGAGAGAGCTGGGACTGTTCAGCCTGGAGAGGAGCAGGCTCAGGGGGATCTCATCAATGTGTATAAATACCTGGAGGGAGGGAGCCAGGCTGTCACAGGTGCCCGGTGACAGGACCAGAGGCAATGGGCACGAACTGAAACACAGAAGGTGCTGTCCGAACATCAGGAAACACTTCACTACTGTCAGAGAGGTTGTGGGGTCTCCATCCTTGGAGATATTCAAACACCATCTGGACATGGACCTGGGCAGCTGGCTCTGGGTGGCCCTGCTTGAGCAGAGGGGTTGGACCAGATGACCTCCAGAGGTCCTTCCCAACCTCCGCCATTCTGTGGTTCGATTTTATTTTGCACGTACAATTCTTCGTACTGTACCTGTGCTAATGTACGTGAGCTGTTTGAACGTGGATATTTGAATCTGAGTAAACAAACTTTGGTGGTAACTGGTCTGGCCCCTGTGGAGGTGCTTCCTGGTCATCCCTTTCCTTGGGATTTGGCAATGTTAGTCCTCATTAAGTTCCCTTCCCGCTCCTAGCCAGAGCCAGGACAGAGCAATGCCTTGCTCTCCTCTTCCTTCACTCCTTGGTGTGGCTTTGACAAACAGTGGGAGATCGGGCAAAGGAGGGGTGGAGGAGACTGGATGGTTTGATCTTAGAAGTCTCAGATTAAGAGACAAATAACTCTTGTTCATCTGAGTGAACTAATTCACTCAGCATGTTAATTGAGGCACTTTATTAAACACCTGACTGACAAATTATGCTGAATGTCATGACTTGTTGATAGATAAGTTTGACTGCTAGTTAGCCTATAACTTAGATTGCTGTGAAAATGAAGGTAAATATTTTTTAAAAGTTATGGTTTCGGTGAAATACAAAACGGATCAAGCAAACTACTCTCATCCTGTGAGTTACTGGCAAGGTTTTCATAACCATCTTTGTATCTTCAGAAGTGAGAGCATTCATAAGCTGAAATGATTTTTGAAAATGGGAATTAGGTTGTTTTTGGAACTTTTATCTTTTCTAAAGGCTCTTGATCAAGGTAAATATAAGTTTGTTGGTTTGGTATTTTGTTTGGGTTTTTTTGTTTGTTTGTTTTTTAATTGCTGTCTGCTTTTGATTTGATCCCATGTGTCTTAGTCTATGAAGAACATACATGATGTGGTTAAAGATTTTTTTTTTTTTTAACTGCAAAAGAGGATCTGAAGCAACATCTAAAATTAGTCATCACCAAATCAACAGACTGAAATAACAATATCTAACAATTGTAAAGGATTTCACTAAGAAATGCTATCAATTTCTAATAATAATTTTTAGCAAATCTAGGATTGGAAGCCTGCCAATATAATTACAGTTCTTTGAAGGCACAAGGGCATCCAGACAACTGTAAGCTATCTGGCATATCTTCTTGGTTACGAATTTGTAATTTGTTTCTGTAACTTGAATAAAAATGTCTGGTACATAGGTAGCTGCCAAAGGACAGTGGGCATAGCACTGGAATACCTAGATTCAGAATTTGAAGTATTAGTAGCTGTGAACCGTTCTGCCTATGCAAACACAATTTTTCTGCATTTCTGCTTCTACAGTTAGTGCAAATAAGATAAACTTATTTGAAGTTAAGAAACTAATTGAAAGCTGAAAAATATTACTTATGTTCTTACCACTCAGCCAAGGATAAATGCAAGACAGAGGAAGATGAGATTTAACACAAAGACTGAAAAACCAAGTACTGTTCTGTCACTGCAAGCAATTTTTGTTGTCTTATCACATCTATGTTAAATGCAAAGAAAAAAAACCTGCTACAATTCTATAATTATAAAGTTTGTATTTGATTAAAAAGCAATTAAAAAGTATTTTTTGTATAGATGAGAATCAAATACATATTAAACACTATCATTTCTACAGTATGCATAGAAATATTATCTTCCCCTATTAGAAATAAACACCAAGACTAATGAATGGCTGTATTTAGGAGCATATTTCAATATTATCAACTAAAAAGAATCAGTTTGCCATTTTGAAGTGGTATGTCTTTTCCCAAAGAAAAGTGATTGCACTTGTTGATTTCCCTCTAAGAAAGGGTAGATGGTGATTACATGTATCTGTCTCAGCATGAATCATAGAATTGTTAAGGTTGGAAAAGAGCCTTAAGATCATCAAGTCCAACCGTTAACCTAGCACTGCCAAGTCCACCACTAAACCATGTCCTCAAGCACCACATCTACCCATCTTTTAAATGCCTCCAGAGATGGAGACTCAACCACTTCCCTCGGCAGCCTGTTCCAATGCCTGACTACCCTTTCAGTGAAAAAGTTTTTCCTAATATCCAACCTAAACCTCACCTGGCGCAGCTTGAGGTCGTTTCCTCTTGTCCTATCACTCGTTACTTGGGAGAAGAGACTGACCCCCCACCTTGCTACAGCCTCCTTTCAGGCAGTTGTAGAGAGCAATAAGGTCTCCCCTCAGCCTCCTCTTCTCCAAACTAAACAACCCCAGCTCCCTCAGCTGCTCCTCATAAGCCTTGTGCTCCAGACCCTTCACCAGCTTCGTTGCCCTTCTCTGGACACGCTCCAGCACCTCAATGTCCTTCTTGTAGTGAGGGGCCCAAAACTGAACACAGGATTCAAGGTGTGGCCTCAGCAGTGCTGAGTACAGGGGCACTATCACCTCCCTGGTCCTGCTGGCCACACTATTCCTGATACAGGCCAGGATGCCATTGGTCTTCTTGGCCACCTGAGCACACTGCTGGCTCATATTCAGGCGGCTGTCAACCAACACCCCCAGGTCCTTTTCAGCCAGGCAGCTCTCCAGCCACTTGTAGCTAAAATAGCTAATGCAAATATTCAATATATAAAAAAGGTCACCAGTTGCTTTTTTTTTTTTTATTTCCAAAAGTAGTGGTGAGATTGCAGAATTTTGTCCCGTTCTAGTACCCAGGACTAAGGAATGGTTTGGAAATACTGAATCTCATGTGAAAAGCCGTAGCACTGATTTGGGGAACTGAAACCAGCTATTGTTAAGAACCTTATCAGGTTCTTATCAAGGAACTACAAGACAGTAAAGTACTTACATTGGAGATAAAAATGCAGAAAACTTCTATTTTAGCAGACAAAGTGTTATAAAAAGTTAAGTTAATGGTACTGAAAGCAAGATTGCTGTTTTTCTTTAGATGGAAACTCTTTTCTGCTATCAGAAGAACTATTATGGCTCTATGCAGAAGGATGCTTCACCTCTCTTGTTGAGTTGGTTGGTACTTTTTTTTTTTTTTTGAATAGCAAAGCATATGGTCTGGCTGCTAGGTGGTTTTCCTAGTTAGATAAAATCTTTGACGTTTTGCTTGTGTAATGGCAAAGACTTTTCTTCTTTGTTTGCAGAGGCGAACGCTAATTTTTTTCTTCAAAAATGTAGCTTATATTGTACACATATATTCAAAAGGTAAAACCAGAGTTAAAATAGAACTATCACAGATAACTGAAGCTTGTGATCTGAAATAGGCTTCATGTTTTCATTAAAATTTCTTCTGGCTGTTCATTTTGTCCTTAACTGCCAAGTTTCTTCTTTATATGGTTAAATCAGATGATCTACTTGAGAATGTCTTAACTGTGCAGATGAGAGCCCTGCACAACTCAAATTCTTGTATCCTGCTGCTGCTACCTTGGCAATGTGTGGGGATAGGACTTGCATGGGGCATATCCTATAGTTCTTTGAAGTTTAATAGCTGCCTCCCACATGCTCTTTGCATCACTTCTACATCTAATTGCTCATCAAAACCACTTAGGGTTTAAAACTGACCTACCAAATCTAAAAAACAAAACAGCAACAACAAACCCCCTTATATCCCTGTTTACTTTTGTGGAGCTTGGAAATTGAGATTAATAGTGCTAGAGGTTTTGTTTTTTTCTCATGTGTGCTTTATTGATTTACTTATCTTCATGACTTGTTATGTGTTTGACTTTTCTGATGCTTACCTAGAGATGAGACTTCTGTATTCCGAAGAGTCTGAATGGAAACACTGACTAGCACCAGGCAGTGATTCTCTGTATGCTGAAAATTTGGCCGTTACAAAAATAGCCATGTAAATGGATGGCTGTCTTTAGTGACTTGGAAAGTGAGCACTTGTTGAAGTTAACAGCTGTGAAGGAATTTCTGAGTAATCCTTATGAATTTCTTTTGAAAGTGTTTATTTTAAATAGCTATTACAATTTCATCCACTTTAATAATTTCCTGTAACTCTCCTGGCTGTGTTTGCATAGAACTCAATGCATTACTTAAAACCATAAAGGTATAAGTTGGAAAATAACTTGATCTATTATCCTTCTTAAAATTGGACTGTTCAAATAGAAAGGCCTTTATTGATTGTATTTTTGTAATTACAGAAATGGAGTGAAAATAGAACTGGAATTTTCTTGTCTTTAGTGCCTGTCACTTTTGCATTATTTTTAAATGAAGATTAAATACGTTTATTTAATCTTTGTGTGTCCTCCCCCCATGTATATGTAGGGAGAAAGAAGGAAGGACAGGAATCGTGTAGTGTCTGCAGCTTTGTGAAAGCTGACACTTAAGTAGAGAGGCTGATAAAAATAATAAACAACAATGCAAAATAAGTAATTTAAGTATGGTAGCCACTTCAGTTGCTTTGGTACAAAAGGGGCCTTAATGCAACTAGAAAACATTCTGATTGTATACCTTGTATTTCCAGGCAGAAGAATCTAAATTAGTCTATTTTTAAATTCCCTCCTTTTTTTTTTTTTTTTTTAATTCTGTATTTCATTTTATTTTTGACTTGGTTGCCGATGTTATTCGAAGAACGGAGTTCTCAAAGAACAGGCATTTTAACAATGTTGTTGGCATATAAAACCTCTATTATCACACTTGAGAAAACTCAGGTGAAAAAATTTCTGGGTTTCTGTTTTATGAAGTAGCTATACATTATTGAATATTGATGTTTACCTGAAAGAGGGTTTGCTTACTTCCCTAAACTTTAAATTAATAGGTAGTTTTTTCCACACTGTGTACTTGGTTTCTATAAGCACATAGAGGACAACTTTTCTTGGCAAGAAGCAGTAGTGTAAAATGGCTGGGTGTTTTAGAAATCCGTTGGGACTGAGTAGCTATTGCTTTTTGGCTTGCATAGATCTCAATTTTTTTAATCTTTGTGCTCGAAGTGAAGCTGAGCACAATCGATCAAGCAAAACAAAATTGATAGTGAGAGTGAAATCATGTTTTCTGGGCTCTGTATTTGTTTGGTAATCTCTGAAAGCTGTAGCATCTATATAGATACTTCAACGCGCATTACTCTGCCTGTCATGCTGTCAAGCAACTTGACTGCTAGCAAATGAGCTCTGAGTCATGGTATCATTGCTGCATGGTTTATTACCTCAACAAACCATTGATGTCAAATAAATCAGGCTTCCAACAAAATGAAGTAGCAGAATAAATTGTACCTAGAAGAATTCAGTGAAAGCTGTGTTCTTCTTCAGCTTCTGGCAAAGACTGCTGTTAATAAGAGTTGATTAAAAATTCTGGTTGCATGGTGTTGACTGAATTGAACCAGTGGTGTTTGTGATAGAGAGATTAGGTGCAAGGGTTCTGTATGTTGTAGTCAACTTTCATCTCTGAGTGCATGCTTCTGCATAGTTTTTTTTATTCTTTGGTGAAATATCTTGTATTTGAGACAAATATCACTTGAGTAATTATGACAGGCTCAGCAAACAATCATTTCATTGTCCTTAATGGAACTGTTGGCTGTAAATTATGCAAGTCCGTTTTGCCTGCAGAACTGCAAGTGGTGGTGTACGAAGTATCTGGGTTGGAGCTAAAAGATGTTTGAAGAAGTAAAAGATGATGACCCGTTTTGTTACTGATGCACAACAAAACACAAAAAATTGGTTTGTGTTTTCTTTCCTTTAAGGGAAGGTGAATGTAAATAGAAAGTGTTAATATTTAAAAAATACAAACTTCTTAATTTTAAAATCCAGTGTCTCAATTAAACATGTTAATAAGTTTCATACAGCTTTTAAAGCTGGTCGGTTTTACAGGTCAAATGCCTTTACTGGAAGTCAAAGATGAGATCACAGAATCATAGAATTGCTGAGGAGGGAAGCGTTTCCGAGTCCAACCCCCCCTGTTCAAAGCAGGATCAACTAGAGCAGGTTGCTCTGTGAAACCCAAGTCTTCCTTAATACGGACATGATCCTGGATAGCTGCAGTTGTCATAAGCATGCTAGCCATTTCCTTTTGGTGTCTTGCTTCAATGTCTGTTATAGCTTAAAATTTATTTGAGGTGACTTCATGCAGCTTAGTTTTTTGATCTGATCTGGACTTGCTACAAAAGCTTTTTTTTTATTCTTTAATTGCCCCCCCCCACAATAATTGCATAGTATTGTCAGATTTCAAGGAAATTGCACAGATATAGTGTTGTTAACTTAGGCTCACTTTAAATTGAAGTGAAATATAACAACTGCAATCGAGACAATTGTTTTGGTAGGAAGAGACCACATTATGCAACAAGTAGTAGTAGTCTGGGTTCCTATCCTTTTTTATAAGAGAGAGTATCAATAATAAAAAGGGGGGGCAGGGGCAAAGCACACAAAATAAAGACTATGCCAAGAGAAAGTACATAACTCTTCTGTCTTTAAGTCAGTAGAAACAGGGGGAAGCCAGGCTGAGTAAGAAAGAAATATCAGAGGGAGTATTTGATACTTCAAGTTTGGTTTTACTTTCAATTCACTTCTCAATTGTGTTTGAAAAAAATGTGTTTCCAGTATTCAAACAAGAAATCCATTCTTTTCTTCTATGCAGTGAGAAGATATGTAAGGGATTTACTTATACTCTCTTCAGTATGGATGAATTGCCTGGAAGTTTTAGGAGGGCTATGTGCAAGAAGTCCCTGTACATCAGTTGGCATAGTTTTTAGCTGGGAAGCTTACTGTTTTATGACACTAAATGTCAAACTTTGCTGTTTAAAAGTTGTATTTTATTATGTTGAAAGAGAAATGGGTAAATAAAAAAAGATATTGTAAATGACTCTGAATCCCATCTTAAATCTGATTTAAGTGATAGTGGAGCTTTTGCTGTTCTGTTTTCTGGGAAATTTTGGCTATACGGTAGTGAAGCAGGTTTGCTGTGTGTCTGCGTCTGGTAAGAAGACGCAAGTACCTTGGACAACATAGCATGGTGTTAATCTTCAAAACTGAGGATGAAATAAAAAATACTTAGTATAGCCAAGCGCTAAGCAGTTTGCACAGTCATTGCTAATCACAGGCACAACAGGAACTGTGAAGTCAGTAGGCTTGCAGAAGGAGGCTCTGGGTATTTCAGTGTATGATTACCTAAAGAGTGAATAATCTGTTTTATTAATAGATCATATCACATGGAAGTGCACAATGTGTACAAGTAATGCATAATTGTAAACAAAAGTAATGTAACTGGCTTTCTTTTTCTTGGTATTCTGCCCTTTGTAGGAGCACCTGTGATGTTTTAAATCCCATATCCTGCAAACTCCCTAGTAAGTCTCAGGCTTATCATCAGGTGTTCCTCTTCTCCTTCCCTCCACCATGCTATCCATTTGTGATACTGCATTTAATGTATGCTGTGGCATCATCCATATGTCTAATCACTGTCTTCTGGCTTTGATATCGGGTGCCGATTTTTTTTGTGATTGATATTATTGCTTCTGTAGAAAGCTTTTTGTCTTCAAAGCACCTCATAATCTATTGACTGCTTTAAGGACATCTTGTGAGTTATGAATGAGGTGGTACATGCATAGTGGGAACTAGTAAGATTCTGCCATTTCCCTGTCTTAAGGTATACAGATGCCAGATGAAACGTGGTAAATTTATTTTAATAAATCAAAAGAAAAACCTGTACAGCCATCTCCCCCCCCCCCCCCCCCCGATGGAGGTAGGTTTCATTGATCAGCAGTGTTCACTTTTTGTCTCCCAAGTCCAGGTTCCTCTGGTTTTCTTTCTCTACATGACCCTGGTGCTCTGGAAAGCTGACCGGTAAATGCCATGGGCACATTCTTCTGCAGGCAGAGGACATTCCTGTAAAACTGTGATCTTGAGGGCACTGCTTTTCAGTTGTCTTGACTGCAGTAGCTTCACTGGAAGGTTTGCTTCAGAAATTCATGTAAGCAGCGTGACTGCGATTTCTTAAGAATTGTCCCGATGGTAACTTCTTAACATTTTATATGGTAACAAAATTGGAATCGGTCTATGTGAAAAATGATGTGGTATGTTATATTACTGGGCCTGAGGGAGCTTTCCAGAACAGGAGGGCCTTGCCACCGAGCTGCTATCAGAGCTGCAGTCAGAAGCCAGTGGCTTCATTGTTCGTCGCTGCTGGAGAGCAGAAGAACAGATTTTGCTGTGTTTTATGTAAATGTCTGCAGTAACAACATCTGTATCCAGGCAGGATATCTCCAAACTGAAATAGCTAAGGCTTTCAAAAGGGTGTGAAAGCAAAAGTGGTTCATAGGTGGCTTCTGAAAAGTGGGCTGAAATGAAGCTTTATTCTGATGTTGGTTTGATACATGGCTTTGGAAGCTGGCTAGTTTCTCTGGCATTTTTCCACACTTCATGTTTGAGTAATTAGTGTATGTGACACAATCTGTATAAAGAGTAGAAGGGTCTAAATAAAGGGGCCTAAGGCACCTAGAAGCAGATTGAGTTTAGTTTCTTGTGCCAGCTATGCTTTGCTATTCATATAACTACTCAGTGCATTTTTCAAAGACCCTACAAAGGTATTCCCTTTGCAGTGTAGAAGTGTTAGTACCTCAAGACTGTGAAATGATTTCTGCTCCTCAACACTATCCTCTTATGAATGAAGGCTGAGATACAAAGTACAACATGAATCATCTAAAGCGCACACACTGAAATCGGAGCTTCTGAAGGGCTGGAAGGAATGTCTTGTGAGGAGCGGCTGAGGACCCTGGGTTTGTCTAGTTTGGAGAGGAGGCGGCTGAGGGGTGACCTCATGGCTCTCTACAGCTTCTGAGGAGAGGGAGGTGCTGATCTCTTCTCCCTGGTATCCAGTGATAGGACACGTGGGAATGGTTCAAACCTGCGCCAGGGGAGGTTCAGACTGCATGTTATGACGCATTTCTTTGAGGCGGCGGTCAAACACTGGAACAGGCTTCCCAGAGAGGTGGTCGATGCCCCAGGCCTGTCAGTGTTTAAGAGGCATTTGGACAAGGCCCTTAACAACAGGCTTTAACTTTTGGTCTGTCCTGAAGTGGTCAGGCAGTTGGACCAGATGATCGTTGTAGATCCCTTCCAACTGAAATATTCTATTCTAGAAGAGAATTCTAGATGCAGTCCCTGTCCAGTTCTTATGGTAGAAGAGATCCTTTTGCTGGAAGCGATAAACCCCATGTATTTTAGCAATTAATAATAATGCATTGGGTTATGATGCTAGTGTTGCTTTCTAAAATCGGTAAAATGGGCAACAGCAGAAGTAATGCCAGTGTTGGCTAATACATCCATTCCTCGCAAGCATCACCTTTTTGTGTTTATGAGCAGAATCAGTGAAGAAGTAAAATCATTCTTAATCTTTTGAATCTTCTGCTATAAGTCTTAACTAGATGTAGGAACATCTGTTATTCAAGATATTTCTTGGAAGCTTGCTCTTCAGATCAGCACTGGGAGCCAGTTTTTTTATCTTTTATCAGAACGGTAATGACCTGCTGTGTACTTGTGTTCATTGTGAAATGAAATCATTATCTGATTATCCATAGTGTATTTCTCCGGTGTTGCATAATCAAATATTTGATTTTCTTGCCTTATTTTCTCATAGTAAGTGTGAAAATATGTGAGCAATCAGCAGATAGTTTCTGTGTCTTAATTGTTATTTTTCTCCTTCGCTATCTGCAAAGACACAGCAACATTGTGGCAGACTGTCTGGTTTGTTCTGGATACACTGCCTCAGTTTCCATGTCGCAGGATGTTAACAGTGATGACATATGTTTGAAATGGCATTTGGTCAAGTCACTGAGCAGAGACGTGACCAACCTGTATAGGTCACTTTCCTTTGCTACTCTTGACAGTGAGAATTCCTGCAGCGTTCCTGTCCCTATGTGCAGGTAGGCTTAAGAACTGTAGTAGGTAGTGATTAACAGGTGACTCTGGCAACTTGTGGTTCATTCGGCAGTTAAGTGAAGATGGGATGGGAAAGAGGAGACCAAACAACCTGAACAGAATAATTAATACTTGAATTACGGACTTTGTGTATTGTTATCCTGACCTCTTGGTCTCTTGTCTTTGAGTAATCAGGCTTTGTCATTGGGTAACTTCAGCAGACAATCCTTGGACTATCAGTGTGGACACTTAAGGATTCTGTGTCAAAGGGAATCTTTTGCAAGTGGAAATACTGATTAGCTTTGCCAGAGAAATTCAGAGTACCCCATCTCTTGGAGGGAGGCTGAAGAATTCCAGAATGGGACTGCTGCCAGATGGATGTTGGTTGCTGGATAGCTTCTGATGCTGAGAGATCTGAGGAAGCAGAGGGAGAAAATAGATGGTAGCCTCAACATAAGCCAGGCAGTTCCCGTTAAAGGCTCAACAGTGAACATTCCCCTGCAGCAATTGGTAACTTTCTCTGTTCTGTCAGCATTTTATTTTCTAATGGTAAAATTACGGTCTTGGGGTTCCAAGATTGACTCATACAGGAGCAAGTCCTAGTTTTCTGATGCTTACCTGAAATAATCTGTTTTATTAGTTGTAATAGACTGAAAAGTCTTTGCAGAATCAGAGAATAGTTGACGTTAGAAGGAACCTCTGGAGGTCACCCCCCTGCTGAAGCAGGGCTACCTAGAGCCAGTTGTCCAGGACCATGTCCAGATGGCTTTTGAGTATTTCTAAGGATGGAGACTCCACAGTGTCCCTGGGCAACCTGTCCCAGTCCTTGGTCACCCTCACAGTGGAAAAACCATTTCCTGATGTTTGAACAGCACCTTCTGGGTTTCAGTTTGTGCCCATTGCCTCTGGTCCTGTCACTGGGCAGCACTGCAAAGAGCCTGGTTCCGTTCTCTTTGCACCCTCCCTTCAGGTATTTACATACATTGATGCGATCCCCCTGGGCCTTCTCTTCTCCAGGCTGAACAGTCCCAACTCACTCAGCCTTTCCTCATAAGAAGGATGCTCCAGTCCCGTATCTTAGTGGCCATTTGTTGGACTCTCTCCAGTATGTCCATGTCTCCTTGGTAGTGGAAAACCCAGCACTGGACCCAGCACTCCAGGTGTGGCCTCACCAGTGCTGAGTAGAGGGGATGGGTCACTGCCCTTGACCTCCTGGCAGCACTTTGCCTAATGCAGCCTGGGATACCATTAGCTGCCTTTGTGGTAATAGCATACTGCTGGCTTATGTCTGAAGTGGGCTGTTACCTAAGTAGGGGGAATTTTTCTTTTGGAAAACATACCTGAGTGTTTTCCTTTAAGAAAACCTATTAAGATACTTAAGTCTACCAGCTTCGAAACCATCCCAATTTGCTTTTGTACAAATCTTTCTAGCCACAGTATTTATTTGCCAATTTGCTGTATCTGAGGCTGTGTTGGTTTATTTTATGGCATGTTCAATTTTGCTTTTTAACTTTTTAATTGTAAAGTGATACCTTAAGACACTTGAGATTTCCAAAGATCAGGTCCTCCTCATTTTAGTATTAATGGGGTTAATTGTTCCTCCACAGTTCAATCCCTTTCTGGTCCCCTTTCTTTCTTAAAAATGGAAGTACACGATGGGCTTCGTGTGGTTGGTTTCTTTTTTTTTTTTCTTTCTGTTTCTTAGTTAAAGGAGGCTAATGCTATGCTTGTGCATTTGAAGTTGGCCAACTGGTTCAATCAGCTTGGGCGTAAATTTTACTTTCTTCAAGATAATTTTCTTTGCATGTTGTGAAAATGGGATGCTGAGTGGAGAAGGCAGTACTGACCATTCTAGGTCTGTGATGCTTTCAAAACCTTCACCCATCTCTTGTGGACTTGCTTTGTCCTGCAGGTTGAACGTAGGCACCCTCTCGTACACACATGTTCCCCTTCAGTAGCTCGGCCTTCCGTTTCCATTCTGAGAACCTGCTAAGGGTCGCGTTCCTGTGAACCTATGCAACTCCTTGCTGTTTTCCTCCCACCTGCTGCCTGCCTCTCCTGTCTTTCTGTGGAACGCTGTGTGGTGCTTCGACCTTTTTGCCTGTTGAGCTACCGTGCCTTTCCATGCCCTCCAGTTCATGAGTGGCACATTTCTTTTTCTTGAATTTGAACTGGTGATATTTATCTGTTACATACTTAGTGCTCTCATGTTTTCCTATATCCATGTCTGTTATAAACATGTTCTGCAGGTCAGTCTCTGACTGAAGTTTGGGCAGAGGAAGAGCCTTTTGGCTTCAGGCAGGAAAGAAGTTGTTGCGTGACTTTTCCAGGCTTTTGTGGTAGTAAGTGTAGGATGTTATTAGTTAGAGAGCCAACTACTTCCAAATTATTTTAATGTTCTCATTCTTCTTTTTGGAGGGATTAACTAATCTCCCAAATACATGGTGCTATCAGAGCATGTACCAGAATTTCATTTCCTTTAGGGTTCTTTTAAAAGATCATTTTTAAGATAATATTTCTTGCTAGGGTGTCTTAGCTGTAAAAAACGCAGGCAAACAAAAAAAAAAATCCCAACCCCCCCAAAACCAAACCAAAAAATCCCAACCAAAAAAAAAACCCCACAACCCAAAACCAAACCAAAAACCTCCCAAACCAAACAACAACTACAAAATAAAGCCCCACAAATCCTTGGGTGTTTGTCGTCATTTTATAGTCTGACATATTTCAGTATAGCAAAAGCAAAGAAGAGGGAAGTACAACATGAAAGGCAGGAGAGTTGAGAGTTGGTCCTCTGGCTTAATTAGTTTACGTATGGACTTCTGTAGCTGTTACTTTTTTCTACAAATACAGTTAGTGCTTTTTGGTGGTGTGTTTGGGTTTTTTTTGTTGTTTTTTTTTTTTTGTTTTGTTTTTTTTTTTAATAATCTTTGCATCATGCTTTCCAGCTAAACCTTGGGGAGGGAGTGACTTAATTTCTAAAAGGAGACTAGCAGCTTTACCCTTTAAATGTCATAGGCTATTTTGGAGATTATTTGGCTGCAGTAATGAAAGATATTATATCATTCATGAAACTTCAGATCTCCCTGCTACTTGAACTAGCTAAATACAATGAAATGTGGTTTTCAAAGATTACGTAAGTAGAGCTCCAAATCCATAGGAAACATTTCTAGATAGTAAGAAAGCATTTCTGGACTTCCTTCATGACCTAGAAATGATTTCAGATGTCTGGCTGTCCTATTCCCAGGTATTCCACTGGGACACAAAGCTCTCTAAAATACAGGGTGCAGAAAGTTGACCGACCAACTGCTAATGTGGAGGTCACCATTTAAATGAAGCCAGTATAAACATTCCTTTTAGATGAGCTTAGACTTTTAGAAAGAGATTGATTCTTGATGATTTGTCACTATTAAAATGTTAATTAGAAATGGAAGGCTTTGTCTGAGCTGAAGACAAGTACTTTCAATTTAGGGTTGTGGTTTTTTGTTTTGGGTTTAGTTTTGTTGGTTGTTTTTTTTTGTTTTTGTTTTTTTTTTTTTTTCTTAAAAGCAAAGAAAGCCTCTGCATTTAAGTGCATTACTTTGGTTTTGATTTTTATTACCTTTGGCAGACTAGGTGGACTCTGAAGAGACAAACAGGAATAGGCAAGAGTAGAACAGAAACAATATTCCTTTTCTTCCCACACTGTCTTCTCCCAGTTGCTGAAAAGGAGAAAACAGTAAGACTTATGTCAACAGATTAACAGTCCTGCAAGTGCCTTTTTGAAGGAAGAAGCCTTCATCTTTCTTCCTGCTTCTCTGTGTGCTTCTTCCTTATTGTGCTGATGAGGGCATGTTTTCTGAGAATCAATGTGTGGGTGCAGCTCTGCTGTAGAGTCCAAGATCACAGCTCAGGGAGGAGGAGCAAAGCTTTTGATGTAATGCAACTTTCAGGTTTTTAATCCGCAACTTCTTTACGTCTGTTCCTGAGGTAAATATGCATATTTAGGTTTTCTATGAAAGTTTTAGGAATAACTTGTCTCGCAGAGGACTGCTGTCAATGTTGCTTTGGCCACAAGCTTTAATATTCTCATTTAGGATGGTGCTGACTTGAATGCCACCGTGCTATTAATAGATTTGCATCTTGCTCAATATTTTTTCCCCTTTTTATGGAAATTAAGGAATCCAGTATTTTAAGCACAGAATTTGGATTTCTGAATTTCATCAGAGAATCTGTCCTTTTTCTTGCAGTCCCTGCTTTCTCAAAGGTATTAATAAGAAATGTTCCATCTGGCTTTTCCAGGAGAAAAGCACATAGAGTACATGAGAGAGACATGTAGAAGGAAAAAAAGTGTGTGTGAGAACTTCAGCTCAGTTCAATTTTCTACATTGCTTGCATTTTATTTTTGCATTACATGATGTGTTCTGTGGCTTATTGCAAGGAAATTTGATGCACAAAGTATTTGAACAATATATAGATTAGAAGATAGAAAAAAGGTGGTGGATTACCTCCCTCTAACCAAACAAATGTTTCTGAAATTACTGGTGCTAAAGCCTCATTCTCACTCGAAAAATACTTGTTTGCATTGATCAGGAGATAAGAGAGGTGTAGACTGCCTGCCCTCACAGCATAGCTGAACTCCTTAATCAAACAATGTTTAGCGTATGGAATATGTGTTCAAAAAAAGGTGCGTGACTGTATAATGCAAAATGTGAAATCTTTGCAGCAACCTTGGTTTGACAATGTTGGAAACGTTGTTGGAAATCTGAGTGGTACTAAAATGTTATGACAGGGACGGCTCCCATGGGTGTGTCTCTTTCGTTCCTATTCTTGTGTTGGTCTTGCCAGATCATCAGCATCCTGACTGGCTCCCACAGCTGGTTTTCCTCTTTATTGCATCTGAGCTCTTAACAGACTCTAAATTATAAATACTTTACGTACAGATGTCTTTTCATTTCCCCACTGGATCAGTTTTTAGGCAGATTCCTTTTCTCTCGTTTCTAAAAATGTTTATTTGGGAAACAAAGCTCGAAGGAGGCCAAGAAGGGTTTTGAGAGTTTATCTGCACCTCTAATCAAAGGCCGTTTGACATCTTTTAAAAATAATATTAAAAAATAAGAAATCCACAAAGAATTTCCAGTCTTGTTAGGGAACCTGTATAGGTGCTTAACTATGCTTGCAGTTAGGTTCTCTGAGAAATTAGCCTAAGTTTAGCCTAAATCTTCTGTAGTTTGAGCCCCTTCATTTGTGTAGGGAAGTCTATTTCCTTGCTTTTTGCAGCAGTCTTCTATTTATATGGTGTCCTTTCAGTCCAGTAAAGCCCGAACAAGTGTGTTTAAGTCTGTCCTCAGATTGTGTTTTCAAAGCCTCTTTCCATTTTTGTGTAGCTGCTTTTGAACTTCTTTCCGTTGTTCTGTGTCATTTGGAGATGTGCTTTTCCAAACAGGTTGAGGTATTTGTAATGCTAAGCAGAGTAAAAAGCTTATTCTATCTGTTTTGCGATGCTGTGACTTTCCACAGATCCTTTTCTGCTCTAATGCTACCTAATAGTTGGTTTCCATTACAGATTGGTATGGTTAATTATTTACAGCCAAAATTGTACTTTGCACACAATTTAATTAAACTCCATCTGATCCTTTTAAGCCTTACTTAATTTTTTTTTTTTTTTTTTTCCTCCAAGGTAACTTGGTTTTCTGATCGACTAAGTGTTTGCAGTTTTTATAATTTAATGTCCACCTGCAGATTTAATTGGTGTACTTACTGGTACCAAAATGCTTAATAAATGTTTCCCATATGTTTGAATTAGTAGAACTATATCTGATACATCTGTATGATTTGATGGTGTTTCATCAATACCTTTTTATCTTTTTTTTTTGGACGATTTAGATATTGGCAGGTAGTCTCCAGCAACTCAAACACTAGGATTAAGACAGAGTAAGTGGCTGTGTGCATACCTGTACCTCACCCTGGCTGTGCTAATAGGGTCGGTTCGATGTGGCAGTCATTAAGCTTTGGGTGTGCATGGTACGGCTCATATGACCGACCATGTCTGTTAGTTGCAGTCATCTGAGTCATTAGAAATAGGCTATTTTGATAGTACTTGTTCTGGACAAGCCTTTGACTCAGTTGTGTTGCACTGTTTGCCTTCTAGGTGTTTATAAATACATACTGGGTATAAAAACAAACAAACAAAGCCCAACAAACCCCTTTATAGTATTTGATACCAAGTTTGCAGGTTTATGAATTTCTGAGTTCCCCTTTCTACTTTTAAAGATAAAAGGGCTAAGGATCTTTAGAACCTTTTTTTTTTTTCCCCCAGTTTTGAGGAAATCTTACCCATGCTAAATCTTTCTCAGTGGATAATTATTAAATATGACTAATTAAGCTGCGTTTAACTTAATATCTTTTAGATTTTACTTGCATTTTGATTTGTGAACTCTTATCTTACCACATTGTCTCTGAACCTTATCTTTGAATTTGTTTCCTGAAACTGGCAATAATGCCTTTATGATTTACAGGCTATTTGACTTGCATGTTATTGAATGTGTTGTAACTGTTAGAAGGAAAGCTGGATCAAAAGCGGCTTCTTGTGAGTTGCTCTTAAGCATTAAGTGTTTTTTAGAGGCAAAGGGCTGCTGTCTATTAAGTGTCATCTACTAATAGGAAGCTAGTAGAAATAGCCTTTTTCTGGGTAAAAGTTCAGCAACCCCACAACTCAGAATTAGATGTATTAACGATCTGAAAAAGACATTAAAAATCACAGAATCACAGAATGGTTGAGGTTGGAAGGGACCTCTGTAGGTCGTCTGGTCCAACACCTCTGCTCAAGCAGGGCCAGCCGGAGCATGTTGCCCAGGTCCATGTCCAGATGGCTTTTGACTATCTCCAAGGATGGAGACCCTACAACCTCTCTGGGCAACCTGTCCCAGAGCTCGGTCACTCTCAAAGTAACAGTGTTTCATGATGTTCAGAGAGAACCTCCTGTGTTTCAGTTTGTGCCTATTGCCTCTGGTCCTGTCACTGGGCACTACTGAAAAGGGCCTGGCTCCATCTTATTTGCACCTTCCCTTCAGGTATTTATATACATTGATGAGATCCCCCCCAAGCCTGCTCTTCTCCAGGCTGAACAGTCCCAGCTCTCTCAGCCTATTCTTATAGGAGAGATGCTCCAGTCCCTTCATCATCCTTGTGGACCTTTGGTGGACTCACTCCAGTATGTCCATCTCTCCCTTGTGCTGAGGAGCCCAGAACTAGATGCCAGTACTCCAGGTGTGGCCTCACCAGTGCTGAGTAGAGGAGAAGGATCTCATCCCTCAGCCTGCTGGGAACACTTTGCCTAATTCAACAAACAATTGCAGGTAATAGTGTTTTCTTCAGACAAAGGAAGACTTTGAGGAACTTCAGAACTAATAGAAGACAATACATGGACAAAAAAAATCACAGACTTGGTTCGACACTGAAAAAACAAACAATACTTACTTGAGTTGAGGCTGTTCAACTGTGCATGCAACATAGCTGGCTTGAAATTAGGAGTAGGATCTGTATATCATGGAGGACCTCCAAGAGAAGCTTCATAAAACAAGTTACATGAGATGGAGAACAATAGGGAAAACATACTGTTCTTGCACAGATAGGGGATGTGGTGTCATACAGAGCCCAGTGTCGAGGACTTTATTTGCCATGGACTACTGCACAATTACTGAGGATTTGGAGAAAGTTATTTAAAAAAAAAAAAAAAAAAGAGGTGTGGAAAACCAGGATGAGAAATTGAGGACATTTGAGTTGGTTATCTTGAAAAGGAAGTTAATTAGAAGGGATGTAAGATCAGAACCTGCCTAAAGCTGTTTGTCTGCATAGGAGAAATTGCATTTCTGATGTAGGACAGTGGGGAGGAGATGGAGAAGGGATCTGGGATGGAAAGCTGGATTTGATGTTCCTATTGCTGCTGAGAAAATAAAAGAAGCAGGAGTTATGACTGTCCTGTCCAAACGAACTGTCTATCTCAGTGCATAGTGGAAATCTAGATTTTAATTTTCTAGGACAGTCCTGGGGCCAAGACCGCAGGAAAATGCCAAGAAGGACTTCACTATCGCTACTAGAGAGAAAGGATTCTGGGAGGTTTATAAATACTAGGCATCAAAATCTAAAACTGTTTCCAGCTGTAAGAAGTTAAGATAAAGCCTTCATGAGGATAGGGTAAACTTCTAAAGGGTGATTTTTAAGTTCATCTTACTTGGCTTCTGATGTAGCACAGACATAGTATTTCCCACAGTTATCACAACCAATAACTTGTTCAATTAGATGTATTTCACAATCAAGTTGGGATGCTTTTGCGGAAGATTCTGAGAGTCAGAAAATGTTTTCCATTAAAAGATGATTCCCATAATCATTTTTATTGATTCTAGTCTGAATGTTTTTGAGCTATACTCCTGGCATTATTTCTTGTTATGCCAGCCTATTTTTTGCCTTTTTAATAGGCCTCCTAATGGACCTCCCATTCTTTCACTACAAAAGTAACGTTTGTCTTTTAACCAGGTATTTTCTAGTCTGAGCTACTGTGCCATCTGGTTCTTGCAACTGCTTCTGATTGATCTGCTCCTGACAAGGATACTGAGTTACGTGAGCCATTGGTTTGATCCGTTACGTAAAACAAAAATTGCCTAAGAAGTACCAAAATAAATTGCAGTGAACAAAATGCATCATGACTCGTTTCTTCCTTTTAAGACAAGGATAGGTGGATCTCTTGTATGGAGGGGGAAATTGCTTCTTCCTTTGAGAGCTTGCTTAGGGATTAAGGGACCGAGAAATTGCTGCAGTGTGGCAAAAGGAGGGTCACAGAGGAAGGTGCTGATGCCCATGGCTCATCTAGAGGCTTCGGTAAGGGGCCAGGGAGAGCTTCCGAGGGGGATAATTGAGCAGAATCCGCCACCATTCAGAAAATAGTAGAATTGGCTGGAAGTACAGGCCTGGCTGCCAAGGACACAATGAACAGAGGGAGGGATGTGCTTTTTGTTCTGTCTGCCCTACTTGCTCTCAGATCTTTCTGCTTAAAATTTAAGCTTCTAGTTCTTGTTCTAGTAATGCTTGTGTGTGTATTGGTTTGGTTTTGTGGTGTGTCGTGTTCCCCCTGCCCCAAATAAAAAAGCCTTTATAATCTTTCTGGAAAGCTTTCTATGAGGGGGGGATCCAGACATGTAATTTTAAAACTGTGGCTAACTCTGGGTGCTTTGCATAACTCCTGTCCTTCCCTAAGTGGTTTGGGGCATGCACATGTGGAGATTTTTTTAATGATGGTTTCCCACAGCAAATTGTAGTGACTGGTGGAGCATATGGTTGTTAAAGTAAACCATCTTTTTGACTCCTTTCCTCTCAGATGCTCCCCTGTCATTTCCCTGGTTACTTCTTTCAAAGTATCTTTACAAATGTTTGGCATCTTTAATAAAAATGTGGATTTTGCTACAACTCTGCCACTTGTACTAGAAGTTGAGATGACACGTTTGCTCTCATAGTTACAGGCTTCTGCAACTTAAAAATGGGTATTTGGGAGTAAATAGTTTTGTAGCTAGAGCAGTAGGAGAAATCTGAGATTTTACTGTGATGCTTACAGTGCAACAGAATTTTCTATTTAAATTCATGTTTTAGGAATTTACAGGCTTGTATAGGAGGTGTGTGTTTCTACTATTACAGAAATTAAAATACTTGGATTTTAAAGCTTGGTGCTTTTAGCACAATTCCATAAACATAGCAATATTTTATAATTTACTACATGGTGATGTAAAGATACTATGCAGGTGAAACTATGTGCAAATTATAATTCTTGTTGCATTTTTCCCATGTGGCAACAACTCAGTTGTGCCCCAGTACTGATCGCTGCAGTGTAACTTCTTTCAGTAAGGTCTGCTTCACCCTGCATCCTGTGGTAGTCTTCTTGTGCAACTCTCCTCCTTCACAAGTGCTAGGAAGGATTTCGATTATTTGAGGAAAATTTAACTTGTTTTGGAACAAAAAGCTGTTAGACACTACTATTTTCTGCTTGGAATGCAGCTATATTATTATCTGATGGCAAACCTGAGTAGAAAAAAAGTTGCTCATTTTCTTTACCACATTTTGATCTTAGAAAATTAACAGTTAAATAAACTGTTAAATTAACAGTTAAATAAATGGAATAAATTAATAGAATGAGAGGTTTCAGGTGGAAGGGACATCAAGAGGTCTCTGATCCAGCCTCTCCTGCTCAAGGCAGGGTCAGTGATGGGGTCCGACAAGGTTACTGAGGACTTATCCTGATGGGTCTGGATAACCATCACCATCCTATGCTGTTCTCCTTCAAGCTGATAATCAGCTAGGAGTAGATCTATAAAAGATCAAAATGGACCTTGATAACAAAAACCTGCCCTACGCTTCATTGTCCACACTGAATTAAAATTGACTGCAGTTCATGTATTTTATTACCACTTCATAAAACGTACCTTAGGCTAACAAAAGTGCAAAGCTGTGGGCTTCTTAACAGCAGTTCTGATAGTCTCAGGTTTCCCTCTCTTCCTTGCAAATCTGGCCTCATGGTTTTTGCAGCAGTCCAGTATGATTTGGGCAGTGATGAATAACTACTCCTCTGGATTAAAAAAAAACCACCTTTGTCCCTTTATTCTTGCAGTCATAGATTTCCTAAGAGACATATGTTCATACTTTTTTCTACGTCATTACGTTCACAGGCGTTATTGCTTCACTGCTGAAATAATTTGAGAAATAAATTGAGTCATTGCAGAGGTGTAGCACATCTGTATCTAGTGGCAATAATGAGTTTAGGCTAGAGGTATGCTAATATATTCATGATCTCCTCAAAGTGCCTTCTCTGGCAAAGGTACAGATATCTTAAGGGAACACTGTTGATTTTTTGGCTAAGTCACTGATTTTAATTTACTAGTAGCTGAAGGCCACCCTATGTGCTGCTTTCAGTTATAATAGAAATATCTGATCTGCATGGTAGAGCCTTCATATAGACTGAAAATACTTCAACAAACCAACAACTGAAAAGTTTAAGACTATTGTCTTTAGCTATTAAGTAATTAATTCACTATGAATTGTGACACTTCTGAAGCTCCCTCTTATAAGTGTTGTTTACAATTGATGCTGCTTGAAGTAGAATGCTTTTTTTCTCCTGGCGACTTCTGTTGATTCTTTTTTCCCCGTTCTTTTTCACTTTTCTTGTTATCTTTGCATCTCCAGAGACGAAGTATGACAAGGTTCTGGCATTCAGCTGAACTCACCAAAGCAAAATATGAATCTTACAATCTGTTTGCTTGTTTTTAATTCTGTGCTCTTCTCACAAGACTGCCACCAACTTTTTTCTATTTTTTGCCTCTTTCTAGTTTGAATGTGTGTGCTGGCATAAGGCTCTTATGTGAAATGGTGTTACAGAAAACAGAATTTATCCCTAACACCTAGCAGAAGTTTGAAAAGCATTCAATCTTGACATTTTTTCAAACTAATGCCATTTAAATTCTCTCTTTAGAAGAGGCCTAAACAGAATGTGTTTTCAGGCTAGTACTGTCTTTACAGAATGCTTTCTCAACTATTCCAACAAGTAAAGGTGGGAGGAGAGTGATTACTAGTAGAGCAAGAGCATTATAAACGGTTGCAAAGCTAGGACTTGGTATTGAATAATAATTTAAATTTAGCCCTGGCTGGAGGGAAGGCTGGTGGTCTTAAGATCAACCAATGAGATTTATTCACATTTTGAAAACATAACTGATAATCAAATAGCTAGGGCAAAAAAATAGGAATATAAACACAATGTGTTTTGTTTCAGATGAACAGAATATAGCTGATTCAAACCCCTCATGGGGGAGTTCTCATTACTCTGGTCTGTGACTATACAGAATCGTAGAATGGGTTGGGTTGGAAGGGACATTAGAAATAATCCAGTTCCAACCTCTCTGCCATGGGCAGGGACAGCTTCCACTAGACCAGGTTGTTCAAAGCCCCATCCAGCCTGGCCTTGAACACTTCCAGGGAGGGGGCATCCACAACTTCTCTGGGCAACCTGTTCCAGTGCCTCACCACCCTCATAGTGAAGAATTTCTTCCTTACATCTAATCTAAATCTACTCTCTTTCAGTTTGAAGCCATTACCACTTGTCCTGTCACTGTGTTCCCTTGTAAAAAGTCCCTCTCCAGCTTTCTTGTAGGCCCCCCCTTCAGGTATGGGAAGGCTGCTATAAGGTCTCCCTGGAGCCTTCTCTTCTCCAGGCTAAGCAACCACAACTCTCTCAGCCTGGCATCATATGGGAGGCGCTCCAGCCCCCTGATCATCTTTGTGGCCCTCCTCTGGACTCACTCCAACAGGTCCGTGTCCTTCTTATGTTGGGGGCCTCAGAGCTGGATGAAGGACTCCAGGTGGGGTCTCACCAGAGCAGAGTAGAGGGACAGAATCGCCTCCCTTGACCTGCTGGCCATGCTTCTTCTGATGCAGCCCAGGATGTGGTTTGCTTTCTGGACTGCAAAGTGCACATTGCCGGGTCATGTTGAGTTTCTCATCAACCAACACCCCCAAGTCCTTCTCCTCTGGGCTGCTCTCAATCCATTCTCCACCTAGACTGTATTTGTGCTTGGGATTGCCCCAACCCATGTGCAGGATGGTGCAGGATCTTGCATTTGGCCTTGTTGAACTTCATGAAGTTTGCATGGGCCCACCTCTCCAGCCTGTCAGGCTCCCTCTGGGTGGTATCCCTACCCTCCAGTGTGTCGACCGCACCACTCAGCTTGGTGTCATCAGCAGACTTGCTGAGGGTGCACTCAATCCCACTGTCCATGTTGCCAACAAAGATGTTAAACAGTGCCAGTCCCAATACCGACCCCTGAGGACCGCCACTTGTCACTGAATATAGATACCTGTGGATTTCGGTGGCCAAAACAGTATGAAATTCTGTTTGCTTAAAAGATACAGTCCACTTCCCCTCACATTCTTGAGTCACTAATAAGTGTCATAAACTCCAAACGTGTTACACTGGTTTTTTAAGGCATGTAGAACAGGGCATGCACGTTCAGCTGAAACTTTTCTTCAAATGTGGTTTATAATGAAAACACAGAAGGAAGCTTAACTGCAGTGACACTGCCAGGTGTCACAGTAATGAATAATCGGAGAGTGCGCGCTGTGTGCTTGTGTTACAGATTAGTTTGTCTTGACTGTTGTAATATATGTGATTTTTCAAAGTCTTGACATTCCTGGCAAGTGCAGCGTAGGAGCTTCTGGATGCATGCTAAATTTCTGGCTGGCAATCATGCTATTTTTAGGCTTGAAGGGTTACAGTGTGGAGCTTAACATGCTTGGAATGAAATTAAAAGTTCTCTTCTATCTGAAAATTAGTGATTTTAACTAACTTGAACACAATTAACACATATGTTGAATGCTTTCTAACAAAACTTGTTTCGGAGAGTAGCCAATGTTGGTGTTTAGGTGTTTCTATAATAGCGACCATAAAGCAGTTCAGTGAATTGTAATCTCTAATGCACTTGCTCATAGAATGCTCCCGTGAACTAGGTAAGTGTTTCTATTCGTGTGTTATAGATGGGGCAGTCAGAGGGATTGAAATAGCTCTGTAAATTTAGCTCCTAAATATCAAGGTTCTGTGGATTTATACAATGGGAATTTGAATGCTTAAGGAACAACTGTTTAAATAGGAACACTTGCATTTGCGGATCTTGGTTTAAGTCACCCATTTGTAATCATACGATGAGTCTGTGATGGGTCTCCCAGGCTGCTGGAGTTCAGGTCTCTTCCTTGACCGTTCTGCCTCTCTGTGCTGGCTGCTGTGCGGTGTTCTGGTGAACTATCTAATGCGCAGTTGGACCTTTGCCACCGTAATAATAGTCATCTGTTTCCATACATAGGTAACGTGTGTTTCTTGCTATGAGCAAATAGGTATAAACTCTTTCTTGTAAATTACTTTTTGACCTTTGCTGCAAGTTTAACAAACTTACTTCTAAGTGATAATATTTGGCTTTTAATAGTGTACAAAGCTTTTTCACTGCATAATGTCTAGAGTTATGATTAAAAAGAAATTTGAGCATATTTCCTGATTCAGACTAGTACCAATCATGAAAAATACAAATCAAGACAAACTCTCTTCTCAGTCTCTTTTGTAGTTCAGGTTTAAAATCCATAAATGACTCTTTAGAATTCTCTTGTAACTTTTGTGTTACCTGTAGATAAAGGAATTTAAGTAATGAAAATTTTCACAAAGGAAGCTTTGAGCTGGCAAAATGATTGCAGATACCTTCCTTGTATGTAACTTGCAGCCTCCAGGCAGTCCTGCTAGCAGCAAAAGATTTTGTTCCTTGATAAGTCAGTATTACAAAAGATTTGGGAGCAAGAAGTTCATTTGCTTGGACACCCTGTTTGTGACGAGAAAAATAACTGGTCTTAGCTCGCGGAAAGAATGGCTCATTGTGTTCGGTCATATCCATGCTTGTACAAAACAGAATAAACCAGTAGTATGAGGAAATTTCCAGATACTCAGTGAGTATGAGAAGTGTTTAAATGCTGGGAGAAAGAAATTGATGAAGTAAGATTGATTATTGTTTATTTCTTTGAGAGAATTCTAAGTGACTTTTCTCAATTATATAAATTCAATGAGTTGAAAGCTGAGGTATGCAGTGAGTTTTAGGAAATGTAAGAGAGAATAATTCAGGAAGGTAATGGAACATTTTGAGGAGTGATAGGCAAATGGCACTAATATGGGTGTACATATAGGTGAATAATTCATGATTTTGATAAATATCTCAAAGGATAATTGATGAACAACCTGACATTCCTTATTTTTCTTAGCATTGACACAAAACCTGCATTTATACAGTAATGTAGCCTCTTCCACTAGCATATTTTGTGATTAAATCTACCCAAAAGTTTCTGCTAGATGACTTTATACAATTGTTAGGGACAGGTCATACGATTCTTTTGGTTGGAATAAACTGAGCAATTCTGTTTTTTTTAATTATTATTTTTATTTTTAATTAATTGTGAGATAATTTGATTGCTCTAGGCATTTAGAGGGAAAATTTTGAAGGGCATTAGAAGATCATGAACACAAGGGGGTTTGTACATCTTTACTGAAGAGCAGGGAGATCAGAAAGCAGAGCACACGCAGTTCAGCAGCTAGTGTAGGCTGAAAGTTCAAATGTGTATGGAGGTAGGATCAAGACAGTATTCAAGTAAATCAAAACTAGAAAAGGTATAGTTCATATAATTATAAATACGTGTAATATATAAATATATAGTCTGAGAATACAGTTACTTCCTAGCTTAGAGATCATGAATGTAGCTTTGAGTAGTTACTGTTTGCCTGGGGTTAACATATGACGCTTTCATGAGTGATTGTGTCATGACTTGGCCTGTCATTGAGTACTTAATTTTCTTTTTTTTGGTTTCCCATTGTTAACTGGAAGAAGGAAAAATGTTCCAAAAATAAATGCAAGGCTTTTTTCATACCGGGTTCCTTGTGTACTTGCATGCAACAACCTACAGGTACTGATTCTTCCCAGCCATCAAGCTGAAGTATTTTCCTTGTGAGTGTACAGTAGGACTACTGTATGCCACAAATAACCATTATGCATAGAGTTCACTTCTGTTGAGGATTGGTTTCTTGCCATGCTGTTTCTATTGCATATCACTCTTTGTGGAGTATCTCAAATTCACCCCTGGAAATAGTCAATAGTGTTTCTGTCATGTGGGAGAAAAGAAATCTGCATGAAAATAGAAGTTGCCATTCAGTACTCAGGAGTAACCTGTGTCAGGCTTCAGCATGGAGCAAAGAAAACAGAGCTAGCGACAGGTTTTCTCCAGGCTGGGAGCAGGAGACAGCTGACTTAAATCTCCACATGTGATTCTGCAGGAGCATATGACAAATACTGTGACAGTGGTGAAGTTGATGCATCATGTAAATGTTATATACGTTGCCATGCATTGATTAAAGGATCTAGAAGATATTAAATTGTTGTGTGATTGCGGTGCTTTAACTTAGCTTGGGTGGGGGTGTGTGGGAGAGAAAATTGGACAGAAATGAAACAAGTCATCTGAAGGGATAGGTCTTTCCAGGTTAAAGGAACGTTAAACATCAGAGCAAAGCAGGCATTTCATTTAAGCTATATTTTAAGTAAATCAGATTTTTCAGAAAAACTTTTATTCCAAATATTGTGCTGCTTGAGATGGGCGTCTGATTGCAAGATGGTGTAAATAGCTCGGGAAGGAATAGGGCTGCAGCTTTGGTGCAGGTCAGGCCAGCTGTGGGGCTTGCAGTAGACTCGGTGGCCAGTTGAAATCAAAGAACTCTCTGATTCTTTCCTGAAGGCAAAGCAAGAAATAGGGTGGGAAATAGAGTACCATCATCCCTCTGGTAAGTACCTCTGTAAAAGAGGGCATTTTGTTTTGAGAAATGGTTTAAAAGGAAATGCATCTGTCTTCCAGATGTGTTAGGTGATTAACACAAACTCCTGGCTTTCCTTTGATATTGGAATCATTAAAATATTCAGTTCCTGTAACTAAATTTGATTCTTGTGGCCTTTCACTTTGCGTACTCCACCTTGCAGGGGTTCGGGTTGTTTATTAATCTGCTAGCTGTCCCGTGTACTGATTCCGGCTGTACAACCACCTTCTCCGCAAATCACATCCCGCGTGTTTCCCAGCTGCCGCCATCCTTAACACATGCAGAAAACGTCTCCTGGCTGGCTGAACGCGGATTCCAGCCGGCATCACCTGACGACTGAGCAAAACTCCCCCCTCTCTCCTGGCGGCGGTACAGTCGCGCTGTTTCTCTGTCTCAGGTGTTGTGCCTCCAGGCAAGGATGTGGGGTTGCAGCAGAGCTTGGGGGGCTGCGACAGCTGGGGATCCATTCTGCTCTGCAGCCGGGAAGGAGCAACAGCGGCGGCACGTGGGGATGTGCATGGGGTACGAGGGGGGCGTGTAGCTACAGCAGGGTGATGAGTGGGGGAATGAAAGTAACACTCCCTCTTATCTTTATCCAAGATGATAGTTGCCAAGTACCGCGTTTATGGCAGTAACAGGTTTAATGATTGGCTTCACCGTGGTTTTGCCAGCAGAGAACTTGTTCTGTTTTACTGGCTGTGAGTTCTTGTATGAAGCTGTACGGTTCACTGAAACAAAATTATTTAGTCTTGCAAAATATTTTGTATTTAGCAGTTCTAATTTACAGTTGCTAAACCATTACAGCTAGTAGGGCTCTACTTCAAAATAGTACTTTCAATAGTCCTGTTATTGTCAATGTCCTGTAATAACATCTTTATTTCCTTAAAAATGTTCTACAGAAGCTGTGTTGCTGCCTAGCTCCTAAAAGGAGACTGTTTTCTGGCTCTGTGCTCTATGGGTTTCTGCTGGTTTGCAAAAGTAAAGATGCTGGGCATGGTTCTGATGTTTGAGAGAGGGTTACTTATGTATAAAAGACTTGCATGCTGTGATGCTGAAACATCATATAGCTAGGTAAATATTATATAGAAAAATGCATAGAAAAACAGGTGAACAAATGAAAATTCACAGCGCCAGCATAGAAGTGTTTGTGGAACTTAGCAGCTATTTTATTTCTGAGTTATGAGTACTTATCTTTGTCAGAAGATGTGTCAAGAATCTCCTTCCTTCCTGGGCTTTGTAAGGTGGATTCCAGCATCAGGGAGTTCTGCCTTTACACATTTTGTGTTGTGAAGCTGCTGGGCTTTCTTCTTTGTGTGTGTTTTTAAGTGCTATGTAGTAGTGTCAACTTTTTGAAATATAAAGGTCAAATCTAGTGCTCTTATCTACATTGTTTACTGTTATGCTTTCAAGTGATTGCACAAATCGGGCTTGATATGACACACTATGGTTTTTCAGGTGAGAGAACTTAGGTGACCTCATGTCTCATCTCAGTTTCTCATTAAGATTTCAGACAGGGTCACCTTCACTTCTCAGCTTTGAGTCTGATGAGGGACAAAAGCAAGTTTTCCATTCCCACCCTTCCTGGTTCCATGTTCCTTTGGAGACTTACAGGAAGAATGAAGCACACAACATGTTTCTTCCACCCCAGGGAAGAAATGTAAGCATCCTCCCACCTGCCTCCCCTTTAGCTTCTCCCTTGTACGAGAGCCTGAAGCTGATCTCCTCGGCCTTGAGACGTTCCAGATTTGGAGGGAGCAAGGTGAGAGGTCAGAAAGCGCACGAATGTAAACTTAGGGAGCATGTGGAAAATACTGAGTTTTTACTATGCATTTTGACAAGAATATCTGTGTTGTATTTGTCACGTATTAATGTTGCATTTGGAATATGGCCTGTAGCTATAAATGGAATGATCATTTAATTGAGCTCAGGATTTACTTTACCAAGCCATTATGTTGCCATTATGTAGCAAAGCATCAAAATTCATTAGGCAAGTGATAATGTCTACAGCGAATCTGTAGTAAACAAAACTAGCAAAACCATCGCAAATGGCTCTGGGAACCGTTGAGCTAACGAAGCCTCGTGTCCCGTGGCTTTGTGTGTCTGGTTGTATGCAGGAGACCGATGGGGCCGGATAGCTTTTTCTCTACTGGCTGAGCAAAACCCAACATAGGCACTAGCCAGTCCGGAGGTTTGGGCCCAATGCGTGGCCAGCACCTGCTGCCCAGCTCAGCAAGCCGCTGCGCCGTAGCGGCAGGCAGGCCAAGCAAGTGGCATCGGATTGTGCCGTATCTTGTGTAGGACTGTTGTTGCATCTAAATGTTGGAGAACTCTGTCCACTTGTTAAAATAGCCATTTTAAAGTAAATAGACCCCAAAAATCTTCAGCTGAGGGTTGAAGAGGGATGGGATAGCTGGATTGCTTATTACCAAAGCATGATGGTATGAACGCTTCCTCTTCTGGAAATGGGCTCATAGGCAGTCTGGTTTTGTCTTTTTGTTGTTGTTGTATTTTTGTTGGTATGGGTTTTTTTTTTTTTAGCACATTTTGGATCTCTGCTTGAAGTAATCTGAAGGGACAGACTAGTGCGTGGATCAGAAGGCTTCCAACTGGCTCAAAAGGATTGATGTTGCTCACATTTAGAGAGTTGTTTCTTGAAATACAGAGAGGATTGGGACTTGGTTAAGGCCACAAGCTCCGAGTCTGTTACTGATTACACCATAAAACTGATCCATGTTCTAAGTAGTACTGATGATGTATGTCAATAGTGCATCCATAGTTTGAACAGGAATTGTGTAAATAGGAATCTTTTCTTGGTGTAACAACAGCAGGTAGCAGCAGGCTAGCTTACCTTGTGACTGTTAGACAGTCAAAACTAAGCTAATTCTAATTGGTATTTTTATTGGCTTGTACTTGATGATTACAGAATTAGATAGATGTTTAGCTTTGGCACTCTGGACCTTTTTGCTTGACGTATATTTTTCCCTGTGAAGTCTTGCAAACAAATATTGTATGTTCTGACTGCATGGAGTTGAATTTCTCTGTGTGAACAATAAAAGCTAATTATGCTCATTAGAATTAAAACAATTAATATAGCTGCATTTTTATAAGAATTCAGTTTTGACCCTAGAGACAAGAACTCGTTTTTTATGTTGGCACAAGCAGTAGGAAAAACAAACACACAAACCCTGGCAGCAGCTTTCAGCACAGGGCATGGCAAAACTCAGGCTATTCTGTCACCTTTTCTAAAAATCAAAGCAGTATAATGTTACATGGTGGTGAAGTTTGCCTTTTGAAACCAAATAATTACATGTTTAAAAAAAAACATTGTCTTATTTCCTAACATAATGGAAGGAGTGGATCTTGACTGGACATGAAGCCTTTATTTCAAGGCTAAATCCATCGTATGTGCTGACTAGCTGGTGAAAAATTGCCCTGTGTCAATTTTTTTATTTAACTTTCTTCCAGCGAAATAGCATACTGTGCTGTTGTCCTTCCACTGCATGGGAAGAGCCTAAAATAACAGAAGCTGTTATGACATCTCCCAAAGCATGCCTTTGTCAAGGTCGTAGTTCTATTTTTGCTGCATTTTGTGCAAACAGAGGTAGGTATGGTAGGTACTTGACCAAATATTTTATAACTAAGATGCCGAGTCCCCCAAAAGTGTAAAATCAAACAAAAATGCAACTCCCACCCCTGGTTATGCAAATACAATCAGCTAATGTATGTTATGGTCAGCCTGGGCCTGGGTGCAGCCCAGCTTGCCCAGCAGCAGATACAAAGCTCTAGAATGAACCCTACGGATGGTCTTGCTCTTTCTTAGCCAGCAACCCAAAGTTTCTGAGGGACACAGATAAAAGCTGGGGGTTCTGCTGTTAAACCACAGAATATAAAGCTATGGAAGCTTTATATAAGCAGGTTCTGCTGGCTCATTCTGTGCTATCAAATTTGTACATGGTTATGCTGAAAATGTAGAAATTAACAGATCTTTCTCAAGCGTGTTTGGAGCAACAAGGGTGGTAAAGATGAGGGTGTGCTTTGGTGCAAAAAGCTGATAGAGTAGTATGCTGAGTGTTATTAAAGGCATGGATGCCTTGTTTGAATCCAGGTCTTCAGGGTGCTGATGGTTTGAGTCTGGGGGAGCGCTGGGAAGTGGTTTCTGTGCTTGTTCCACTCATCTGCTTTCCTGGGCATCTGTGTTTTAGCTGCTGCTTTGGGGAGGAACACAGTCCTGGGTCCTGGGCTAGAAGGAGACTTTGCCTGACCTAGTACTGCCAGTTGTGTGGGGCCTTTGTCCTTCTCTGTTACCGATGATGTGGGGGGCAGGATAGTAGGTGTATCACGTGGAAGGAGTTTATAAGGCAACACTGGATAAAAAGGCTTTGCCGGGGGGGGGGGGAATCAGCTGTTCCAACAAAATCAGACCACTTTGCACTGAAGTAGATGAGCAGCGCTGGTGTGAGTGTTCTGTGGGCTCTGCTGAACTTGGGAGGATGATAAGAGAGGGGTAGCACAGGGATGAGACTGAGGTTTTCTGCATTAGCAAAAGTGGTGCTTCAGAAGTCTGTTTAATGTAGCTACTCCAGCTTAGCAGTAGAAAGTGTAATAGAAAATGTATATTGAATTCCATCAAGATGTTCAGAAACTAAAAGATTCATGTAATGTGAAAGAACTGGAGCCTGTATATCTGTATGTGTTTGTATATATATGTATACATACAGATATAAGGAAGTTTTTTGGCTTTCTATATGTGCAAGTAAAAAACCCTAACATTTATGTTGATTAATGTTACTTGACGAAAAATGACTGGACAAGAAATAATGATATAGGGCAATGTATTTTCTTTGCTAATAAGAGATTCTTTTGCAATTTTTTTTTTTTTTTTTTTAGTAGACTTAAACAGAAGTTCTCTTGATGAGCACCTTCTGTAGAGTACTACTTGGAGAGGCTGCTTACTTAGTATTTTCTGTATAATGTAATATATATGTGTATAGTATGTTATAAGTTATATTTTATGTATAATAGAATATACTTCTAAAAAAATTGTTGATTAGTTGATATATTTATTTTTAAAGGAATGATAGAATTTTATGGATAGAACATATTAAATACTATTTTTAGTGCTCTGGGAAGTTCAAAATGGTAAGGAATTACTAAAACATAATATGGGCAAGAAAAGCCCTCCCGTATAATACATTATCCAATATTGTTTGCTTAAAACATTTTTTTTTTAAACTTTAAATCAGAAGTTAGACGTATCAGACAATCTGTTCTGCTTTCTGCTACTTCATTACTGCAGTGTCTCCTAGACATGTCTGACTGTTGCATCTGTTGATAGATCAAGTAAGGTCATTTTGACAAATATGTGTGAGTTAGTCTCAAACATATTCTAAATGAATGTCTTTTGTCTTTTTATTATATATAGTACAATTTTCATTGCAGGTCAGTTTGTCTTGAAGTTATTTCTAATAATAACAATATTGTGACTTGCTTCTAGTTGTTCATGTCCAGTGTGAATGAATTCTGTCATTCTGCTCGCAAGACTATTATTTACCAAGTAACAGGTACAGAGTAACATTGACTTTTAAGACCGATTACTTTTCTGCTGGAGGAGAAAATTTAGCCTTGGGTAAAACCATTGCATTCATGTACAGCCTGTAATTAATGTTGTAGTTGGGTAAAACTTCATGTGGTTGAGCTCTGCAGGATCTTACTCAGTTTTCTGATCTAAGGGGTGTTTTTGGTGAACAAGTCTTTGAAGAGGGTAGGAAACATGCAGTAAGAGTACTTTAGAAAGTTTTCAAAGCATTTTCAGATCTGTGTTTTTTTTTTTTTCTCTCAAGTAAAGCTGGATTTGTATGAGAGTTAAGATGATCAGCAAGTTGCACCACAAACCTGCAGGAGAAACAACAGGAATGATACAAGCTGTCATAAACCTTTTAAATCTCCTTTAGGGAGAACATGTTGCTGTACTTTCCCTGGTTAAATGACATTTCTCATCAAGGGATGTGATGTGGCATGGCTAATGTGCAGAGATGTGCTTGGAAGGTGAAAAGCATTGTGTGGGTTGCAAGTTCCTGTGTTTTACTCATCAGTTAAAAATCTGAAGTCTTCCAAGCTGTGTGTAACTTGGAGCTGGTGGCTGACATAGTTGGAAGATAGTTAAAATTCATAGTTGTGTTTGGAGAATGCAACATAGCAGCAAGTTTCACTGCTCTGTGGGAAAGACGGCTTTTGTTTTAGATTGTAAAATGGAATCTGGAATCTCAATAAGAAGTTTAGGTTGGTGTTTGTTTTTTTTTTTTCTTTCTTCCATTTCTGCACTATAACTTCAGTGTGGATACTAACTGAACGTTGTGAGAAATCCCACCATGTCGGTCATGATGGCTAACATCTGTTTCGAAGGATATCTGGAAGTACCCAAGTGGCTGACATTTTGGACAGCAGACACCAAAACCAGAAAAATGCTGTATAAACATGAAGGCAAGAAAGGATGTGCTCATTTTGTTGCTGTTCTTTCTAACTGGACTTTTCAGCAGATGGTGTTTGATAGGTGTTTCTGGCTTTCCTCAAGGCAAGGTGCCAGCTGGTTCCTGTCATAGCAAATGATGTTTTCTCTTTTAAAGATGTTAGGAATGCTCTGTCCCTCCCCCTTGCCTTCTTTACTACAAGAGCGTTGCTGGCTTAAGTTCAACATGGTGTCCACCAGGACCCCCAGGTCCTTTTCTGCCAAGCAGCTTTCCAGCTGGGTGGCTACCAGCATATTCTGGTGCCTGGGGTTGTTCTTTCCCAGGTGCAGGACTTTGCACTTCTCCTTGTTGACTGTCATGAGGTTCCTGTCAATCCATTTCCCCAACCTGGCAAGGTCCCTCTGGATGGTAACAAGACCTTCTGTGTATCGGCCACTCCACCCAGTTTGGTGTCATCAGCAAACTTGATGAGGCTATACTCTGCCCCATCATCCAGATCATTAATGAAGATGTTAAAAAGGATCAGACCCGGTATTGACCCCTGGGGTACAGAGCTGTTTCCTGGCCTCCAACTCAACTTTGTGCCACTGATCACCACCTTCTGGGCCTGGCTGTTCAGCCTGTTTTCAGTCCACTTGACTGTCTGCTCGTCAGCTTATCTATGACGATGTCAAGTGTCAGAAGCTTTTCTGAAGTCCAGGTAGCCAATATCCACTGCTCTGTCCTCATCTACCAGGCCAGTCATTTCATTGTAGACAGTTAACTTGTAGAAGTTGGAAGGCATTCAAGCCACAGGAACTTGCAAGTGAAGAAGTAACCTTCAAACTGCCCTACACATTTCACTGTTCCATAATTGAGTAGCATTGCTGCCTCAGTCTGTGTTCCTAAGTGCAGGACACTACGCTGTGGTTTAAACTACTTGTATTAGCTACAAATATAATCTTTCACCTTTCATGGAACACCTGTGGTTAGATTTGTAGAAGTACAGAGCACGCATGTGTGTGACTGAAATGCACTGGTGATGTCTTTTCTGTCAACTCTAAAAAAGATAAGTTTACCCAAGAATTGACCTTGCATCTCCCCAGTTTGGTATTCAGACCCATGTAATCTTTTTATTTCTCAGCTTCCTCATATATGTAGAACTGGGGTAACATTGAGTATCACTAAAATTCATCTTAAAGAGGAATGCAATTTTTATGAAACACTTGAATGCATGGAGAATAACTGAGGAGGTGCTCATGGGAAAATCCCAGACTTGTTGAGTGCAGCGTGTGGAAGGTATGCAATAAGTAAAATCACTGGATGTGTCTTGAACTTGAATGCAAAGCCTTTAAAAATATCAAGAACAATGACCTGTTTCTTCAATGAGACAGGAATTTGCAGTTGTATGTTCACATAATGTTGCAGGACTGTATCATAATGACTATATAGAACAGAACCTAAGGTTTCCTGACTTCTCAGTGCTTTTCTTCTTTTAGGATATTAGTTTTTCTTCAGTTGTACTTGCCAGCCTAGCTTTTCTGCTTGCAAAAGGAAGTCTTCATAATGTCTTTAAAAATACCGTGACTGTTTTACGACATGAATTGTATGAAGTAGAAACTGGTGTCTGTTTTCTTCCATCTGAGATTGTGTACCTAAGCCACTAACATATTAAGTGTGCTTTTTGTCCTAACAAAGTATGTATTGCTGCTATGGATAGCACTTTAAGTTATGAAAGCTGTAGTTAGCTTCACTTTTGTAATTCTTTTTATTCTAGATCTATTGCAATATGCTGTGAATAGACTGTTAGTAATTACATGGTCTTGCCAGTGGGGATAAAATGAAATTCTCTCAAATAAAACTACAGTATTTTGATTTTTCTTGGCTTTTTAGTATGGTATCTATGGGTGGGTATGTAGGTATCTCTACAAATAACAAGTTACTTTTAATCTAGGATTGTTAGTGTGTAAATCAAGATGCTGGTAAAGCTGAAAATCATGCTGAATTTTTAGTGAATGGAAGAATGGGACTCATCTCAGTATGGCCAAACTAAACCCACCTACTTCTCATTCATGTGAAACCTGGCTGATGGGGGGGGGGGGGGGGGGGGAGGGCGGCTAGTTTTTCTTAAAATTTCTCAGGAAAATTTTAATTCCAAACTTTTTAAAAAGGGTTCTACATTATATCGTACTCCTGATATCTGCAGTCCACTACATACTACTTAATTGTGTTAAATTCTTTTTCTTGCTGAAATAATTCGGTATAATTATGAGCCAATTGTTGTGTAATTTTGTTGGTTTTTTATTATAAACACTTTTGTACCAGTTAGCCACCCAAAATAATATTGTTTCTGGATTATTAATATTCATGAAAACAGAAAATAAACTATTGCTAAAACAGACACCCTAAACCTTTTTTTTTTTTTTTTTAAAGTAACAAGTGTGGTTTAATGTAACTACTGATATATAAGGTGATCTGTAATTTGAAAGTTGGATGTTTTAAAATATTGAATTATTTATATCTAGCACAGTTCTTAATTAAAGGTTAAACTGCAAGTGTTCTGTGTGGCAAAAATAGGTATCACTTTCAGATTGAAGAATAATTTCTAAGACTTTAGAATTTATTATGTTAATGCTTTTTTGGAAAAAATATTTATTTGGAAAAGAAAGGAGAAGCATGTTCCAAGCTCTTCCTGTAGCATCCCTCACTATTTCACCTAAATGCAGTCTTAGTCATGATTTTCCATTTGGTGTATGAATATTTTCATTCTAACTGGATTTTGAATGTATAATATGGTCTGCTGTAGGGGTTGCACATTAGTCTTGTCAACATTAAACAAGTGCTTGATTTCATTACCATGAATGTTTCCCAAGTTATGTGGAAAAGTTCAAGACTGTAAAGTTCATATGTAAAGTCTTAAAGGATTAGTTAAGTTCCTGCGGGCATTCGCCATCCTTTTTGACTGCAAAGAATATCTGGCAGATTTTGTGAGGTGTATTGGCAAATCAGTTCTCATTAGTATACTGTTGTACATCTTAAAGAGGGGCATAAAGAAAAATCCCAACCCTGACCTGAAAAAATGATATGTGAAATTAAATGTATAATACTTATATAAGGTGGTTCTTATCTGTGTTTTTCTTATATTTACTGAGGATCAGCTTTCACAGGAGGCATGAAGACATTCTGTTCCTTTTTCACTTAGATATGTTTTAATGTATCTATTTGAAAATTAATTGTCTTTTCCAGTTCCTTTGAAAACAGCAGCAGTGGCATTTGTGGTGGTGGATTTTGAATGTATACAAGTACATTCAATGGAAATTGTTTGATGTATAATTTGCCAAATTTCTATGCTCATATAGACAAAAATTAACTTTGAACTAAAAAAAAAAAAAAAAGCTTAACATTCATTTTCTCTTCAGGACTTCAATTTTTTTTTTTTTTTTACAGTGGCACTTGAAATAAAAAATCCTATGCTTTATTTATGTGAATAAATATTTTGGCTAATGACAATAGAATTTGTAAGTTAGTACTGCATGCTTTTAGAAAAAAAAAAAGTCTATGTGCTTGCATAGAATAAATATTACCAAAAAACCCAGTCAGAATGAAGGTGTAATTACACACTCCAGTTATGTAATATTCACTAGAAACAACTGGAGACTAAACTCTACTTAAAAGGTAGTTTATTCAATGGAGAAGTGTTTATGGTTTTTAATTGAAAAGCTTTTTTTTTTTCCATTTTCCTTCCAGGTATTGCTTTGTTTTTGCTTTGGGATACCTCACTGTGTGCCAAATTACTAGAGTCTATATCTTTGACTATGGACAGTATTCTGCTGATTTTTCTGGGTAAGGAGAAAAATAATCTTTCCATCTTGTCCTCCTAAGTGATACTGTATCTGTTATTAGGGTTTTTTCCAAGTTAAGTGTGTCGATCTTTTAAACTTTGGGAGAAGGCTGGGCATATGTGTGCGTATTGGCACACATACACATATACAGGTACCTATGCTCGTGCAAACTGAGAATTTTGGGAACAGTTGTGTCTGTTAGAACCACGAGTGCATTATCGGCTGCCTCCTGTTCCTGTCTGAAGGGCATAAAGGATTTGGTGGCTGTGGGATTTTTTTGCTTTTGCTTTTTCCCCTAAAATCTGTTACCACCCATGATGAAACTTGAATTGTAGCTGATGTACTTGCATGCCTGGCACAGTCTGACACCACTTTGTGAAGAAAATCTGAATGTTTTATGGAATTTAGCTTTTAGCTTCTTTATTTTTTGGTTTTGTATTGTATGTTCCAGAAGGAGAAAGCCAAGGAGAGAGGCACCTGTATAGTGGAGTAGTCACACAGCCCTTGGAAATAGAAAGTTTTGTCTATATGTATTCTCATTTTATATGATGAACTTAGACCTATACAGCTCAAGTCAAATATAGGAGCAAAACAGAATTAAATAGGCAAAGTAAAAATAAACCATATTGGTGATTCTTCTTTGTACTGCAGACACATAGCAGTGAAGCACAACATTTCCTATAACTATGTTTGCTACTGTGATGGTTCTTTTGCTGATTTAAAGGGGAGTATATATTTTGGAAAAAAAAAAGAGATGGGGACTGTTTGCTAGTCTGCTTAAAAAATGAATTAAATACTTTTCAGGAATACTATGAATGGCAGTGGTCTCTGTAGTTTAGTTGTTGTGTAGTAGAGTTGTGCTTGTTAGCCTTGTTGCTTCTCAGTCTTCATTGGTAACAGGTGTGTAGTCCAGAAACTTAACTTGTAGGCTGGAGCAAAAAGCTTTTCCAGTTAAATTCATCTTTTCTGTCATTTTTAGCCAGGTCTTACCTTCTGAAACATCTTTCTACGTTTATACCTACATCAAAGTGTCTGCCTTCAAGCCAGATACCCAAGTTCCAGTTGTAGTCAGTGGAGATGTGATTGATGTAGGCAGTAGAGCTTGGAGGGCGTTGCAGCTGACCCACTGCTAAGTATCTGCCTTAGCGTGAGCTGGGTCGCTTGCCCATTGCCCCTGACTTTATTGACTAGATCTCTGCTGGCTATAATGAGAGCTTGCAACATAGACATATGCATAAAGGCACTTTAAAACTAGGTTTACTGATGTTGAATTAAATTTCACCATTACAAGTGGAACTAGAATCCAAATGCTGTCCCTTCCAGTTCACTGTAGGGCCAAAGTGTACAACCTTGGCAGCGATCAAAGCTCTGACTCTGGAAACAGTATAATTGCACTTGTTTGCTGCTCTCAAACTATTAATAGAGCTTGAACACACCATTGCTCAGATGCGACTGTACTGTTTTCAGATAGCAGCTGTCTTTGTGGCTCTCTTCGTTTGGTGTTAGCTCAGAGATTTCTGCTAGGTCTAAACATGTCTAAAGATTTACGAGACCTGTGCTCTCGATAGAACTGTTCTGAAGCATAGATTCAGCTCTCTGATTGTATGTTTGAGTTGCTTGATTTAAGCCATCCTTTCATGCACCAGTTTGGGAGCTTGATGCATGGATATCACGTTAAATCTTTGACATATACTGCATCTGCTCCCTTGAGGCCTGAGGCAGAGGTTACTTCCAAAACAGGAGGAGAAAGAAAATGAACCGAAGGTAGCTGTTTTGTGTCAATTTTCTCTAGTTCTAGGGGAAGAGAGTAAGCTCAAGAAAATAACAAAAGTTGCCTAACCAGCTGTTGAACCCCAGCAGCAGCAAGTTCTTCCAAAGATGTTGGCATGGATTCATATAGTGGTTAGCCCCAAAATGTCTGTTTACCTAGATATTTCTCCTAGCATGCCATGCCCATCTGAGGTGTCCAAGCCCAGAGAACCTGCAAAAAGTTTGAAGGAGGTATCAATGCACGGACAGTGGATAAAGCTGAGGAGACCTCATGCTGGAGGTGCAACTGCTTGTGCAGAGCTGTGTGGTCCTGGCTTCAGTGCTAACAGATCCCAGCTGCCAGTGAGCCTTCCACCTCCTCCTTTGCCTTTCTGCCAGCACCTAAAAGGGATCGTTAAAATCTTGGTTCGCAGCCTCGCTGTTCCAGGAAGGACTCTTCCTCATTTAGTCTCTAGATTGTTGCTCCTCAGCCAAATCTCTGAAGATACTGGGATAGCCACTTGAGAAGGAAAAAAGTACCAGGGTCTGCTATGATAACAATGACAGATATATCAGCTAGAATTAATATAAGGTCTGACCGAGCTCCTCCTGGGCTCCATCCTTCCACCAGGCAGAATCCATGCTGTCACATGTCCACTTCCAGAAGAAAAACCCATTATGTTCAGAATCAGGTGGGGATTTCTGGCAGCACCAGGCAGGTCTACAGTTTAAACTCTAGAAAGAGAGATGAGGGACTTCCCAGACGTTCTGTTCTTGCTTAGCTTTCTTCCTTGCTGACCCTTGCATGTCACTCTAGTCTTGATATCAGGATTTTGGGGCACTGATAATACAGTAGAGAAAACTTTTTCCCTGATTGTATTTTGAGGGCTGGAAATATTGTGTGCTTTGAAATAACCATAACCTAAAAAAAATTAATTTGACAGACTGAGCCATCTGGCAAAATACTGGCATAGCCCTGTCAATGAAGGAGGACTTGATGGCTCTTGGATTTGTTTTTCTGTGCCAACTTAAATATGTTATAAAAAGGCCAAGTGCAATCAAGACTTGAACAAAACTATGTGCCCATCCTACAGTATGATTATTTTGTTGTGGTGGGTTTTTGTTTGGTCTTTTTTGTCTCCAGCTCAGATACTACTGAGTAAATACAGTCCCTGATATATTTTTGAGATCTGATTTCAAAGTTAAATTTCTGAATTCTGGTAGCCTACTTTACGCTCTTTCCCGTCCCCTCCCTCCCCCCAGTTAGGGGGTTAGCAAAGCTGGGATTTACATCAGTCTAAAACTCTTAGATACTATAAAGATGGTATAATTTCTCAGTATAAAGCTGACTCGCTTAGCCAGGGAAGAATATCTCTTGGACAGTTTAAGATCTGCTCAAGTGTACCAAATTCAAAACAAACTAAACTCTGTTGGAGCCAGCATAATTATGCTGGGTTTTTGTTTTGCCAGATATGTTTACTTGAAGCAAATAATAATTCTAGGTGGAAAAATGAAGCATAGCACCAGGCGTTAGTGGAAACAGTGGAAGTGGTCTGCATATCTAAATAATTTATAGCACTATCCAACTTTGGTATATTTTTATTGTACTTTGCTTACTGCTGCTGTAACTTACAATGCATATAATTGCTCTTATTGCCCTTTTTTCTTTACTCTTCCCACTGTAAAAAATTAAACTATGTCAGTAGAAGATAAATGTGAAACACTTTGGCTGTTTGTGGAACCTAATGCAGCAATAAAAGGCATGGGTTATGAAATACTATATCTGAGGATTAAATTCTTTTCGTTGCACTGAAAATTCTGTAATGGTTTGAGCTCCAAAAACTAATCACTTAGTCCTTGCATTGAAATTCTTCCAGTTGAGAGTAATTAACCTGGGCTATTAGTACAAACTTCCCCTGATATTTACATGTGAAAGAAAATCCTGAACTTTTTTCTAAATTATTCTTTCTTCCTTTTTTGTAACAGTCCAATGATGATAATTACACAGAAGATCACTAGTTTGGCATTTGAGATTCATGATGGTAAGATTTCTTTCAACTGTGTTTAATTTTCCATACAAAATAAATTTAAGGGAAGTTAGTCATGAGTCATGAGTTACTTTAGTCCAGTTTGTGTTTTAGGCCAAAATATATTTCTGTGATTCAGTTGATTCTTTTGATGCTTAATAATGGAATTACCAAGATATGTTGCTCAGACACTACAAAAGCTCTGAAAATGCTTACATTGTGCAGAAGATACTATTTATCAGAAGACGAATGACACTTCTGGGGCCAGTGACCAAAGGCCACTGACATTTTTTGGGCTGGGGTATTGATCCTGAGAGTTAGCTAAATAATTTCCAAATTCAGAGATCACTGTTTCTGGCAGATTGGTAGAAAAAGGACATGTAACTTCAGTTATTGAGCACCTCTTGTTTTACAATGCTAACTGCTAATCTCCCCCTAATTTGCGCCATGTATACTGATTTTTATAAAAACCTTTGTATAGGTTTCATTTTATTATAATTACACTTGATGCTAACATATCAGTGTGAACAGTGAGATTATCTAATTATGTTTCTGTCTTTTCTCCTGTCAGATTTATCCATCAGATAAGTGGGCCCTAGTTGTGACAAAAATGAATCCTAACGTTGGCTTTCGTGGGTAGGGTATCTAGATTTTTAGTTACCTTTAAATTCAAAGGAGTAATTTTAATTTTAAAGTTTGAAAATATCATCCAATAAACCTAGCCAATTAACTTGAATTGCTTGGTAGCTACAGCTGTCAGTTGAAGATTTGGGAGTGTAGCCCCAGACACCTGGATCAAGCCACCTGTTTTTCTGAAATTTCTTTTGTAACATTATGTATGGAGTTTAATATGTTTTTGTCTCACATGCATCGTAGCTTTAGTGCTGTTGGTGTTTGCTTTTTTTGTTTTGGTTTGTGTGTTTTGTGTTTTTTTTTTTTTTTTTTTTTTTTTTTCTTCCCCCTCCATTATTGTTAAGGTATACTACCTAGAGAAGTCTGTAGGCAACAACACTCATGAATGAAAAGTCGGGAAAACACCTTTTTGTAAGAATTTTTGTACGAATGAAAATAAATAAATGATGCTGGGCATATCTAGTCAGTCAAAGAAGTTGATGTCTAACTTGCAGAGAAAATATATTCAGAAGTATTAGTCTTGCAAGCTATAAACAAGAGTATGGACTACACAAGTTAGAGGAAACAGCTTATTATAAGGAAGTAATAATTCCAGTATCAAAGATAAATGCTTCCTCTTACTACTATTTTGCTAGGGGAAAGAACTATTCTTGATTTACTGACATCATGCGCAAATAGTCGAGTTGTGGTATGGGACAAGCATGTGAGTGTTCCTCGTAATCTTGAAACAAATGTTTCATTTAGTCACCTCTATTCTTAGCTTTCATTACAAACTAAACTAGATTTTTTTTTCCCCCCCCTACTTAAATGAATTCAGATAATTTGTATTTTCCTCATAAGCCCAGCTTATTTTCTGTCTGCATTTCTTGTAGATATCATTGAATTTTGAGTATAAATCTTGAAATTTTGTTCCTTGTCATATCAGAGATCCTCTAGATGCTCTGTCAGCCAGTGGGGAGTAGCTGATAATACATTGCAAAACTTTCACTCTGGCTGCATTTGCAGTTTAGCAGAGTCCTTGACTTGAGTTGGATGATCACCGTTGCTGGAAGCACAGTGTGAACGTGACTTTCAAAAGTTGATGTGACCAATGTGAATTCAGGAGCAACTGCTAGTCTGGTGTCAGGAGATGCTAAGAAAAGATGTACGGGGGAAACTGAGATTGTATTAAAGCAATGATTTTTTTTAACCGTAGACAACTTAAAAGGGCTCCATCAGGAGAAATTAATGAAAACAAGCCTACTGTCAATGGGCTTTTGTTCACTGTACAAAGGTCCATGCTTCCACTGGAAAATACTTTAAGATATATACTGACAGGGGAAGACATAATGTTGAAAATCATTATACTAAGTGATTAATGGCACTCTGAGCCTCTAGTAACATCAGCTTGGCTGTATTAATCAACAATTACTTTGTATTCCCCTCGTTTTTTACCAGTATGTCCAAGGAAAGGTAATGAAAATAAACAGCTGAAAGAAAGGTGTTGGTGTGTTAGAAGATCTCGGTAAGCTTCAGGAGCCTAGTTGTAGTTAGGTTGGTTTTGTGGTAAAGGCAAATCTTCTGGACTTGATCTTTTCCTGGCAGCCTGTTCGTTGTGTTCAGCTGTTTTCAGTGTTATATTTGAAGGTCCTGGAGAGACGTGGATATAATCATGAAGGCCACTCACTCATGCTGCATCTTAAAGAGTCTGTCTAGCTGAGTGGATATGCTTGATTCCAAGTTGAACACTAGTATAGAATCCCATAAATAATTACCCCTATAACTGTTACAACCCTGTGCACTTAGTGGGGGCATTTTTAAGCAGGAAAATTCTATGCAAGTTGCATAGGATTAATTTAAGCTTGCTGTATAATACTGACTTTTCAGAAGGTTGGATGGATCACAAATTTACACCTGAGTAAATTTGCAGTATGCCTTTTGTGTACTCTGATTAACATCTTGAACTTAAGCCCTTGATAGTTCCTGCCTTCTTACAGTTTCTTGTTACTCAAATGAGCACTGCCAAAGTGGTCAGTATGTTAAGATTTGCTTTGTATTTCTTTCTGATTATCTTTGGCATCACACATGTATATTCTAAAGGCAGAAATGTTTTCACATGATTTGGAGACTGCTTGTGTCCATATTCATACTTTATGGCAAGATTTAGATTTATTTATGCAACACTTCAGGCTAATGACAGTTAAGGGAGAAAAGGAATTTTTTGTACTTCAGATCCTATATTCTGGAGTACCTTTTTTCCAGCAAATTTAAAACTATTTTTAAAAAGAGTATTTTCGAGAAGGAAAGGTGCATTGCAGTTATTCTAGAAGCAGGGGGCTTGCCTACGGGTGGGGTTTAGAAGGGCTATGAAATGGAGGATTGTACATGCACGAGAAATTTCTAGCTAAGAGATGGTGGCAAGTAGAGAAGCTTTTGCAATTACAGTTATAAGGTACTAAAAGTTAAGCAGGGGAGAGGAAGAGAGATACTGTCACTGCTTAATTCTGTATCTTGCAAGGAGTTCGTACGGCATTCTTCCTTTTTTGCATATAACCCACTCATCCCCACAGAGCCTCACTATGTTACTGCAATTCTGTACGAGATCAGGGATATTTACAGGGAAGATGCATATCCAAATCTAACCTCACTAATCTATGCGCTTCGGCAGCTTGTTTTTAATTCTAGTGCTTAATGAATCTTAAACAAAGAGTCTCTTCAAATGTTTATATTCATAACCCATTGAAGTTCTGGAGCTCACGGTGTATTTATTTTTAAGTCTTCAAGAGATTCAGCCAGCAAAACTAGGGAACGTTAGACTTGATATTTGATATTTAAAAGGAAAAAAAAATTCTCACAGCTTCTTCCAACCTTGTTCTTATTTCTTTTTCTCTAATTTAAACTAAATAATACATAAAACTTTAAAGAAAAAAAAGAAGTTGTTTTTTAAAATGTAATACCCATCTACTAAACACGAAATCTAATTCTTCCAAATTATTTCTTCGTATTACTATGTTGCACTTGTCCATAAAAATGTGTGGCTAGGTACAGGTAAGAAACCAGAACCATAACACTCTTCTGTTCTGTCAGCTGCTTCTTGGTTCCTGGGGCTTATCTCACATGCTTTATGATGACAAAAAAATAAACTCTTTGTTCCTGTGTGTACCCTTCTCTCATCCCTTATGCTTTTGGTTTCAGCTCTGTAGTTGCTGATTTTTAAATGTGCTTTTCCTGGAATGCTGCTTGCTTTTTTCCTAGTTATTATTTTCTCCTATGTATCTGGCACTCTCCATTTTTAAAAGCAATAGAGTAGCTATTGATGCTGATCTGGTAAGGCACCGCATTTGCTGTGAGAACTAAAAGGAGATAGAGTGCAGTGAATATGCAACTCAAAGGATATTTTTTTATTTTTTTTTTTTTTCCCCCCACCTCTGGCTTTTAGTTTGAATTATGTATTGGCGAAATATAATTAAAGGCTAGTGTTACACCAGTATCTTAGGTCTCATTTACTTTGCTCCAACAGCAGGCTATTAGGACAATGGTGGATTATTTTATGCTGTTTTTCCTCATATTGCTATTGTACAGTTACAAAGTTGTAGGATTTCCAAATAGGCTATTAGAGCCTATTGTCCCCTGCAAAAGGATGAAAGTATAGTCTCTGTCCAGTATGGCCCCTGAGAAGAGAGAGATTTCAGTGGATAGATGAAACATATGGAAAATGGGAAGGAGATGAGGAAAAAGAAACAAAGGTGGTGTTGGAGAAACTTATGTGCAAATGCTGTATTAGTTGCTGTGGTCTCAGTTATCTGTTGCTACCTGCCTCATCAGGTGTGGTACTGCACCATACACTTGAGAGGTTCTTCAGACAATGCTTGATTTTTTTTTTTTTTTTTTTTTTAAGTAGAAAGTAAATTTCTTGTTGGTTTGCAGCTAATGAGCAGTCCCATCCAAACTGCAATACCTGCTACCTGCTATTACATTAGTAGTAATGGTTTTGTTAGCTGTTCTTGAACAATGCAATAGTGTCAGAAGTATTGAAGAATGTTTCTTGATTTAGTTGATACAAACATTTCTTCTTTATTTTCAGTTAACTAGATTCTTTGCCTTTTACTTTTCTCAAAGGCAAATAATTCCCATATTCAGCAGAAAGACACTACAACTTTCTAAAGGCAAAAGGGAACATACTGTGTTTTGGCCAACTTACTTTTGTGATAAAGTGGGGTTTTTTGTAGTGAGAAGCAGTAAGTTTAGAATGTTTTTATGTTTATGAAAATAAAGGTCTCAAACTATCAATGTGCTTTTCTGATTTCAAATAGGTCCATTATTATTATTATTATTATTATTTATTATTTCTTCTTTTTAAAAGTGTATTTGGATGGTTGCTCCTGTGAAAGTATAAGCAAGAGAAAATTGAGACAGAGAAATGTGCACTTAGGTATGCAGAACTAAATGCTCTTAAGGATTTTTGATAGGTCATTATTACCCAGTTCCAATTTATAAATGCTGGTATTAGAGCAAAAAAAGTTGCAGCTGTTTAACCAAGAATGTTGTTTTCTAATTTGTCTGTTAATTATGTCAGTGAAACTGCCATGGTGTGGTGGTGTGGGTGGGTGGTTTTGGTTTTTTTTTTTTTTGGTAACTTGGTGCTTTCTTCTTATGTCTAGGAGTTTCTTTTAATCCTCTCTCTCCAATTGTCTCTTGATCTATATTTTTTTTTTAAGTGCTCCCTCTTGTGTTAGTGACAGCATGGTCATTATTGTTTCAGTATCAATTACCAAATCACTTTGATTACAGTACATGTCATTAGTGTTTAAAAGAATTATATTGTATTTCTACCCTTCTAAGTCTTCAAATATTGTTCTGGGCCTATGTTTACTTGCATTGCTCTCTGGATATCAAGACTTATGATTTTTCTTGCTTTTTGTGGTTTCTTTGCAATTTTACTCAGCTGGCATCTGTGTCTGTTTGCTTTTGATGCTGCCAATGTGCTAGTAACAACTAAAACTGTTCTTGTCTGTCTGTCTTATTCAGATCTTAAAATACTTTAATAACAGCATGCATTTGGGCTCAGCTGGTGGATCCATTTCAGAACCTCAGATTAAAATTTACTGTAATTACAACAGAGCCTGCGATATGATCTCCATGTAATGTAATATAATCTTACATCTAAGTATTATTAATGGATTACTGATTAGCCAGGTTTCATGCAAATACAAAGGTGGTTATGTTCAAGCAGATTAACTGCAAAGCTGGGGTGGTGCGATGATATGATTGTAAACATTGCGTTATCGTAGTGAGAGCATGGTAGTAGTCATAGTATGCCTTAATACATCCTATATGGCAGAATATTGGTGTGTACCTAAAGATGTTGATTTTGTTACCGTTAGGATGTGGTCTCCTGAGGAGGAATGAAAAGATGCAACTTCCTCATGATCTAGACCACTAGGGATAAATTTTGTTGCTGATTATTTACAGAATTCTTTTACCAAGGAAGGAACGTAGGAGTATTTCCTACTTTACAGATGAGAAAACTGAGTTATAGTTGCTGAATGACCAAATGATTTCACCTCTCTAACAGATGTTCGATAAAACCCGTTTTCTCTAATCCCCACTGTGTGATTTGGTAGCAACTAAAAGCTGCAGCTATTGCAGTAGACTCCTGTTTTAGGACAGGAGAAAACAATTCTCATAATCCCCAGAGAAAGGTTACAAAACTTCATCAGTTCCCTAGCAGCGGTGTGCTGCTGAACTGGGGTTTCTTCATCTCCAATGTGTAGTAAGTAGGGAACAGCTGTGATTTATGAGGCCTCTGTTCCCATGGGCAGATACGCTGACAGGGAAATATTGAATATATATATTAATTCCTCTCATATTAGATAAGCATCAATATAAGAGCACCTTTTCCATATGTATTTTCTATGAATTAAATGTTAACAGTAGCTTCCTGAAAGCTTTCAAGAGTATATGACAGCGGCAGAGATCAATGTTCTTGCGTGCTATGCAAAGATGATAAATGGGCCTTCAAGGCACTTGAGAAGACACTTTAAAAAAAAAAAAAAAAAATACAGGGAAAGCCACTGAACTGACCTCAAAGAAGCTGCTGGCTGGAGGGAAATCTTAGTGAGACAGGGAAATTAAAAATTAATGGAGGTTTACTTGTATGTTTGAGACAGCAAGTGTATTGCTCACCAGTTTATTTAGGCCTTAAGTGGCTTCTCTTGTATGTTTATATATAACTTGAACCCATTTTAAATATGTCAATTCTTTCTTCCTTCCCCCTCCAAAAGTATAGGTCATATTTCAGCGGTTAGATTCTTCTATTTCAGGTTTGAGGTTTTTTTTGGTTTTTTTTTTTTTTCCCCCTCCTGTTTCATACTACATAAATGATGTGAAATCTTTCATTTGACTAATTACCTTTATTTAGTGGTTAGTCTGGCTTTATGCAGGTTCATTTGGACACACTTGGTGATTGCTTCCTCTTTCTGACTTAAGGGTAAAATACCCCTATGGAATATAATGGGGAAGGAGACTCCTGCTGCGGTCAGTTTGCTTTGTATATGGTGTGAGAGGCTGAAAGCTGTGTACGGGCTACTTCCCTACACCAGTCATGTTGTGTGAGCTACATCTATGTATAGGAGCCTTTGTGTTAAATTTCTGTTTTAAGTTTGTGTTAAATTCAAAGATTTATTACCTGAGAACTGTAATCTTGTGGCCTTAAAGGTTAAAGGACCTTTCAAAATGCTTCTCCCACATTTTTTTATTCTGTACAGTTATCAGTGTAGAAATCTTTGCTGTAGCTCCAAGGAGAAGATGTCAAAATGTAACGATGGGGAAGAGAGAGCGCCTGTATGAAGTTAGGGGTGATGCTTTGTCCTTCAGTTTCTTGCCTTGAGTGGGTATGAATGGGGGTGACTTTCCACTGAAGGATCAGAACAGAGGAAGGTATTTTTCCAGGTCATATTGGAAGAGGGGAGATGGAAAGTTGCTAACCCCTCTGTATTCTCAGCTTTGTTGAAGACTAGAATTGCAGTTTTAAAGTCGTAAGTGTGTATAGGTCATGGTTCCTGGAGTCATGAAGACAACAGAGTTATCTTCTCTTTAGATAACAAGTACTTCCATGAGTCATAGAATTAAATGAGGTTTGACTTCCCCCTTGCCCCCCAATCTTTTTTTGTCTTAAGCCTGGCTGATTTTGCTATCTAGAAAAAAATTGGCTCCAGTTAAAACTTTCCTTATGCTTCAATCAAATATAAGGGCTCCCCTCCCCTCTGTGGATTTACTGGCATCAAGGGGTGGAGTTGAAGGCAACCTTTCTGTGAGTGGAGGATCTTCTATAGACTCACCTGTTTTTGTAAAGCACATTGGGATTTCATATCTATCTTACCTCTACTCTTTCGTGAAACTTGGTTAGAAATTGGCTGTTGAGTTTAGGCACTGCTAGGGAGGAAGGTAATTCAGGTGGGATTCCATAAACTTAATTTCCTTTAGGAAGCTATGCTCATAAAAATAATTTTTTTTTTAGTGCTTATGATGGCAAAGAACACTTGCAAATGTGAATAGCAGGGAATGGATACGTGCGCTAATGTCCGAACCAGTAGAGAGGCTGCAGAAGGAGCTGAAGCAGTCATTTTGGCAAGCAGTACTGGCTGGGGTAAACCAGGGCTGTCTGAAGGAAGGATTTCTGCTTCTTCTGTGCCCCTGAATTAGTGTATTTTATAATAATTTAAAGTGTTGAAGGTCATATTTTTTACTTTTCTCTTTTATGGGAGTACAAATTTGGAAGCCCATTTTTCAGTGGTAGGCCACCAGCATTTCAGAAAGTGCCATGTATGGCAAGAAGGCACATTCAGTCTTGCTGCTGAACTTAGACTTGGCCTGCCCCCTTCTGCTAGCAGGAGTTAGGGCTTCTCATTAGTGCTCATGAAGAAGGCTTTAGCACCCTTTACTGTTGTGCCTGCTTCACTGGACCTTGTTTCCAATCTTCACTTGCAGCCTGAAGGTGCTCTTGAGGTCTGCCTTAAGTTTTGAATTGCTTAAATCTCTCTTGGTCTGTGTTCATACTATACATCAAAAGTGCAATGACTAGTGTAATGTCCCAGGGTTACTGCAATGCTGAAAGGGGTTTGGGGCTTGTCCAGTTCCCAGCACTGGGAATAAAGCGTTTTAAAACCTGCAGACTTTGAAACGTTAACCAGTGTAGGGGAATTGTATTTGTCAACACTTATTACTAGCCTTCCTAATACTTTCTTGAAATCCATGTGATTTCAGGTTTAGGCACTGTTGGATATAACTGAAGATACAAGAGTTTGTAATTTTGCCAACAGTAAGAATCGTTTAATCCAACTCCAGCAAAAATGTTATGTGACATAATACCTCTGAAATTACTTGAGAACTTAAGAAATTACATTGCAGCATGAGGCTTGCTCTACTGAGTAAAGAAACTGCTAATTAATCTGTGGGGGTTTAGCTTTTCTTTATTTTTTTCTTTCTCCTGTCCTCTTCCCTAGGAATGTTTCGGAAAAATGAAGATTTGACTCCATCACAGAGGTGTCTGGCTGTAAGGTAGGCTTTTGTACATCTCTGAGAGTCTAGTTTTAGGGGTGGGCAGAAGCTGGTGTTTTATGTGCTTCATTAACGCTCTGTGGAATTGCTACAGTTCACACTCAAGATAGAGAGTTTACAAACTCTTGTAAAACAGATCCATGTTTTTTATATTTGTGGCTTAATTCATACATCTATTCTCCTGGAAAATATCACTAGAAGTAGGTTTGAACTTATTTAAGAAAAACATTCTAAGTTCTATGCAGTCTATGCAAATTAATGCTGTATCAGACAGGAGACTAGTTAACATTTAGTGCACATATGAAGCAGCTGGTGAAGGAATATGCTTGTTTAATTCTGTTTTTAAGTACTTAACTTACCTTTTCTGCTTTCTTTATTCAGGAGACTTGAAATAGTATGTTGTCCTGGGCAAAACAGTCTTGACTTGAGGCATTTTCCTTAATTGAAATTATTGCCAGTTAACACAAACCTTTGTTACTGATTCAGTTATTGAGGAAAAAAAGAAAACAAACAGTTGAAAAAACACTTAGGGAAACACCCTTCCTTCTCCTTCCCCAGGCTTAGCTTCAGTCAAACACCTCTCCTGGGCAAGGAGGGAGTCACCAGAGTTCAGGGGATCTGTCTGAAAATGCTCAGTACGGATTGGAAAGAAATACTATGTGTAGAATGTTTAAGCTGTGATTACAAAAGACACGCAAACTGCTTTTCTACGTGTGGTTTTTACTGCAGTTAGAGTAAGCAATAACATGGAGTACAACTTTTCCTACTGTGGAATTCTGTAGAACTACACATTCCATCTCACGAGTTGCTTGTCTTTGAATTACAGACGCATGCCAAGTCTACTGGAGTATTTAAGTTACAACTGTAATTTCATGGGTATCCTGGCAGGCCCGTTATGCTCTTACAAAGACTATATTACTTTCATTGAAGGCAGATCATACCAACTGCAACAGTCTGAAGCAAATGGGAAGGAAGATACAAAATATGAACAAACGGATCCTTCTCCAAATGTAAGATGTATGACTCTTGCAGTGCCGATGCTTACGTAATCATTGCATGAAAAGCTTGGTTTGCACTGTTCATTTACAGGCATAACTTCTGAGCTGCATCTGGAGTTCATGCATCAACAGTATAGTTCCCTGTTCAAAAAGTTAAATACTTATTTTTTTTAAGGCAGGTTTTCTCCATGGTTCCCAGTCTGGATCTTGTGGATAAAAGCAGATTAAATTGGAGCTTCCTTACAAGCTTATATGGTAAAAAGACATCTTTAAATTAAAACAGTTCATGCATAATTCCTTCAAAGTGTATACTGTGCATAAAAAAAAGTCCTGGTAAGGACGAAGTGCACATTTTGTCATTTGAAAGCTAATGAGACTTAAGAGTTCCAGCAAAGTTTCATGAAAGTTCTCAAATTCTACTGTTTTTTAATGTCTTCTTGCAGCAAGTAGGAAACATTCATATGTAACAAGTTGAAAAATTCTCATAGAAATAGTTTTCATTTTTCTTGCTTTCATTCATGTAGAGAGGTATTAAAGGTGGATTTTGATCTGACGGTGTAGTAAGAGATGTACTAGCCATAACACTATGGCTAGTAATCCATATAACATTATTTCTTTTTTTCCCTCTTTGTTCCATTATTGGAAAAGAGACCAAATACATAGAGAAGAAAGTCCTGTTGATCATACCTTACAAGAGATATTGTATGGCCTGAATTAAAATCAAAAGCTCCCAAAGCTTTGTTACTTTTTAAATTTAATCCAATTAGCTTAACGCTCAGGGTGATGAATATTATCTTTTCAATTCTTTCATATTCTCTTAAACAGGAGTGTATCAGACTTTTAAATTTGTGTGTGCCTAAGATACTTGTTACCACACATAAAAAGCAAAATTGTCATGGAGTCAACTGGGACACTTCAGATAAATGGCTTTCGCTAATTCCATTGCCAATTACTTGTTTTCTGCTTATCTTGTGGACCACCAGCTATTGCTGGAGCAGATGAAGGCATTCCCACACGTAGCTGCTTGTCATGTCCTGCCATCTGGAGGTTACCATCCCCACAGCTGGGCTAACAGGGAGTGCTTCCCAGTCGGCTGTGCCATCTCCAGCTACTTCCATCGTTTGAATGCAGATGAGGACTCTGCACACTCCATTCTACCCGTCTTGTGTGGTTGTAGTAACTTGCACCACAGGAATGTAAGCTACTGGTTGGAGGATGATAACATTTTAAAACTCTCCACATGTTGACAAAGTACTTAAGCTCGTAGAAGTGTGCTGTGGAGCAAGTACTTGGGAAGGGAAGAAGCCACAAGAGACTTCCTTGCACGGATTAGCACCTCATAGTCTGTAGTCTGCACTGATGTCTTGTATTGACAAAGTGGCAGACACTGCTTTTGTTTTTAAACATCATCTTGGCTCAGCACAGGCATCACATCTGATGTCCTAAAATCCTGTTTCTGCAGAAAAGTAGTGTAGTAAAATTATTGCAAATAGATGGAACTAACCAAATCTGCTAGTATCAGTACTTCTGGATGTGCATCTACTGATGGCCTGGCAGGACTTCCTAGCTTTTTACCACATAATCTTGCTAGCAATCTGAACAAAGTCAATAGAAATAAATGTAAACCTATGATGGATTCTTCTTTCAGGTAAGCAGTTTTCCTTAAAATGAATTGCTCGTAAGATGCTTGAAACTTTTGGCGGTTTATGCTGCATTAGCTTTGACATAAAAATAAAGAGAAGCTGTCTATGTTGTTGATACTTCATCTCCCAACTGGTGTTAGAGAAATCTGGCTGCATTTTATAACACCAGCGAGTATTGTGTGCTTTTGGAGAAATATGGATGATACAATTTTACTGCATTTGCTGCATCAATTAAAATATCCATTGTCTTGTTGTAGAAGAATGTTTAAATACCATTAACTTCATATTAATACTGTTCCTTGATTCTTATGTTATTATTTCAAGAAGAATAAATTGTTAGATAACTCAGAAAATGAAATGTAATGGGGATCAGCAAATGTTAATGTAGTAAATGGAAAAAAAAAATCCTTCAGCTAGTTACAATAAGTTTCATTTCTTGTTAAATATAATTACATACCCAAAGTAGTTCATGCCAGCCTCCTCCTCTATACTGTGTGTTGACTGCATGATGTTAACTTGGCTTAGTATTTTTGCTGTGTTCATTGCATGTTAAATGAATCAAGTCAACATATTAAAACTTATTTCTTATATCCCTCCTATTGTGCCTTTTTGCAAGCTATCAATTGTTGGTGCTCAAAGTGGTGTCAACTCTCAGAAATTAATATCTGTCTTTGTAAGTTTCTTTTTATTATGGCTACCCTTAAAATACAAGATTCCTGTCAGCAGATATCTGCTTTCTTGCTTATTATGCAGACTCTTCCTAGAGATTATAAAGTTCTTACTTAATTACCTGTAATTTTTACCTGAGGTGCTAACCTCCTCAAAATAATACACTTTAACACAGTTCAATATTATACTGAGCTCCTTATTGATCGTTTATCAACTGAGAGGAATAACAGATTCCTTCAAATAAAAGGTTAAAAGATCCTTTTCTACTTTTTGGTATATATTTATATATATTATACATGTTTATACGATAATATATTTCTAAAACTCCTGAGCTCAGTGAGTGTTTTACCTTTATTGCTTCAATTAGAAAGCTGTTCCTGAACTCCTTTCTCTGACTAGGAATCTAGCTTTCAACCTAATTGTATTCCCATCTAATGAATGCACATTTGGTTTTGTCCTGGCACTGTCTTTCAGCTTAAGTACCTTTTTACCTTCCCAGTGTTGGCCATATTTGATATTTTTATAGAGGTATTCTCGGGTTTTGTTCATCAAAGCTAAATGAGCTAAGCCTTTCTACCTTTTTGTTGTAAAATAAATTTTATGTCCTACTTCATGTGAGATCAGTTATCTTGCAGCTTAAGTTCTTTTAATTCCTTAACAGAACAGTTATTTTGGGTAAGTGCAGTTTTGAGTTATTCCACAATAACCAGGTGTTATTTTTCAACTTGATATGTTGAAAACTTTGAAGAGTGAATGAAATTACACTTCAAACTTTTAAATTAGTTACTTCATCCTTGTAAAAACTGATCAACCCTCCTGTGAATTAATAGTGATAATCTAGTGATTACCCACTTATGCCTTGGCAGAGAAGCTTGTATCAATAACCTAGTTAATTAAGCAATAGGAAGTGAATTAACATTTTACCAAATGCATTTCTATAGGTAATTGAACTATAGATTATTTTGGTGTCAGGTAAGGACTTCTGTTTCTGTGTAAATGTATTTGAATCTGGAGTGCTATAAACAAGGCTCAGGCTGTAGTTTAATAATCTATTTAGGCCAACCCAAGTGTAAACTCTTCCTGAATATGGTAGCTCCTGGCTGTGTGTTCTGGGTCCTTTGCTTATTGTCGCAGTGCTAACATGCATTGCGCTGCGTCGTGGTCCGAATCAGATAATTTGATCCAGTCTAAAATGAATTTATCATTTAAAAAAAAAAAAGAAGGCAAAACCCTCAAAGGCTAGCTTTGCACTTGATTTGCTTTTCTAATCTGACTCACTAGCAGGAAAAGAGCAAAAACTTGCAGCCAAGGTGAGGAGACAGGGCAGGACTGCTTCTTTGTGTTGCAGCCTGTGTTTGGATTGTCCTTCAGAAAATCTGCTTAAATCAATCTTGAAACTGCAGCTCCCAGTCTTTGTAGAGGCAGGAGATTATCTCCATCTTTGTTTGCTAAGGACGCTAATATACCTGATACTGATCCCTGGAGGTGGTATCAGCATGCTTGATTGGGGGTCTGGGATTTATAATTTTTGAGTGAAGTAGTATAATTTAAAAAGAAAAAAAAAAAAAAAGTCATGCTGTTTCTGGATGTAGTTATGCTTGTCCCTACACCTAAATGTTGCTGCTAAAAAAATTGTAGAAAAACATAATTTAGATACTTTAATAAATAAACTAAAACACCTTCCTCCTACAATATTTTTTCTACAACTACAAATTGAAAACTGCGGAGTTTATTTTTTAAAAGTACAATTTATGGCAGAGCCCTAAATAATGAGTAATAATGAATTCATATTTTTTTCTTAAGATAGATTTTGTTGAAACTCTGATGCTTTTCCTTAAAAGAAGGGCTTTCACCTCCATGATTTGGTTAAAAACCCTCCCAGAGGTACTAAGCATATTTTGGGTTGAATAGGCAGAGTAATGATTTCTATTCACCAATAGAAAAACTGGTAAATAGTGGCAATGGCAAAAAGCAGGCCTTCAGACAGAGATAACATTACTTATACGTTGCCAAAACATATTTTGAGACTTTGTAGAGATCTTCAGATTGAAAACACCTATTTTACATGTTTCTGCTTATATTTTAAGTTGCTTGTTAATGTTACAAGCCTATAAATACTTTCTCATGCTTAAATTGAACATGACTTTAAATTATGGCTTAGACTTTAAAGTTAAGTCCTTGCAACTGTCTTCAGAACTTTGGGGAGATGCCTTTTCTTACTTACAAATACCTAACTTTTGCATGTGTCAGATATTGCATACCAAAATTAAAGATTCATTAGTGTTAAAAATAACTGATTTTCTGAACATTCATTTCTATTTAAATTCCTGAAGGAGTTAAACCAACTGAACTTTCCCTCTGCTCTGGCAAAGAGAGAGATGGATTAATAGTTGCTAGAAAAACAAAGGAACGCTTTTAGAAAGTTAATGCCCTTTACGTTGAACTCTTGTAATAGAGTAAAATGTTAAAATGAAGTTTATTAGAAAGCAAGTAGAAACAAATAATTAAACACCAGCTTTAGCTGTTAACAGGTAGTTGCCTCCTGAATTATCCAGCTGATTTGTTTAGTTAGCTGGGTTTTCTGACCCTCTCTGAAATATTTTCTGAGATAAGCCACATGAAATATATGCAATATCTGAAGTTACTCTCACCATTTTACAGCCTTTCCAAGACTAGCTTTTTATCAGGTTGTACCACCTCTTACATCTGTGTGACTGGGTGAATCTTTGATACTGTGTGTCTTGCAGAAATCTGTGTTTTCAGTTGGGCACTTAATGCTCCGTTCTGTATCATGGAACAGAATTACTCTGTATTTTGGAAGTAGATATGTGAAGCTGCACTCTAATTGAAGCAGGACGTTATCTTTAAAAGTTTCGGCAGGTATACTGGAAGCAGGATGGACAGAAAAAGGATTTTGGTTATCTTTTTGTTCTGATGCTTCAAAGAAAACTAGCTAGATTGATTGATTTCTTGCCAAGTTTAGTGTTTGTAGAATTGTAATGTTTAAATACAAATATCGAGATTACTTCCAATCAAAACTTGAAAATTACATTTAAATGAACTAGCTCTCAAACTTGTCTTTTGTAGGTGCTTGGTTAGTGTGTTACTTCAGGAACTTGAACAGAACGTGGTATCTGCCCTTGGGATGTGGATCAGAGTAGCTACTTAAAGCAGTCAATGCTGTGCATTATTGCTCTGTGTGTTTTATAATAGAACCTTAGAAATGTTCTCCTAAAAATACGTACTCTTTACTGTGGTGGCTATAGCAAAACTGAATTTTGAGAAAATCTGAGTCCGGGTCCTTCCTGAACAACATATTTTTACATGTCTGTGAGCATATTATTTGACCCCTTATCGCTTGACCACTCTAGTTGGGAAACAGGTCTACATAGAACTGAGCTATTTGGGCTGTAAATTAATAAATTATTTCAGTATTTTAGTTGGTTAGGAATTTAGATACTGTAATAATCTAACAGAGATGATTGATACATTGAGTTGGGCAACGATTGAACACCTGCATTATGCCAAAGATTACCGAAAATGAACTGAAGCTTTGCCATTGTTTTTTGGAATCTCTGCAATAATTGTACCCATCTTGTCCTAGATTATATGCTTTGTGTTGTGATGTCGTAACAACTTACTTGCTTCAGGAAATTGACAATAAAGTAAGAAAAAACTGGAGTTGCAAAAGATGTTCCCGTTACTGAAAGGGTTTTTAGAGGCTCCCTGTAGTCAGATTGGATTTGCTGTGTTTGCCAGAAGTGGTGCTCACAACTTAATCAAGATAACAATATTCCTTGAGCCTCTATAAAATGTTATCAACTATTTTAAAGTCAATAGTATATATATTACTGAAAAATTGACATAAATATACATCTGTTTAGGGAAGGAAGATTACAACTTGCCTTTGTTTCCAGAAGATCATCAAAACATGACGCTTACAAAGTCTCCCATCTTAAACTTTTCAGATAGCCGTGGCACAGAAACTCTTAATCTGTGGACTGTCCTTACTCTTCCACATGACTATTACAAAAACTTTGCCTGTGGAATACAACATTGATGATAACTTCAGAGCTACAGCATCATGGCCTGTAAGGTTTTTTTACCTATACGTGTCCCTTATGGCTGCCAGACCCAAGTATTATTTTGCATGGACTTTAGGTAAGTACACTTTCTTTTATTTTAATATATGTATGTATTGAGTTTCATTTGAGATGTTGCACACTAAGCATGTATTAAAAACTGACAGTGCCCTCTTGAGGCCTTAGGAAAACATTATTACATTTAAGTATTAGGAGGTATTGTCAAAGTATATTGAATGGTGTCTCTCATTTTGAGAAACAAAACTTACCAACTTACCAAAGCACAGTCTTGTGACAGTGTTGCAAATGAGATCGTGGTCTCCTGAACAAATCTGAGTGAAACATAAGGTTGTTTGGAGAGTGATAGTGTTTTAATGAGCAATTACTTTTTGGTGGTTTAAAAATTGTTTAAAAAAAATTTTTTTTTTTTTTTTTGATACCTTGACTTTGGCATACCTGAAAAGTTATTCTAAGCATCTTTCTGTGGTTAGTTATCAGTTATTTGCTTGACGTTATTCAAGCATGAAGGAAAAATGAATATATTGAAATTCAGATATATCGTAGTGCTGTTAATAACAGATTTTCAGTAATATCTTCAGAATTTGATGGGTGACCCTTCAGTTTTAGTCTTTGTTTACTAAAAGTTCTAACTGACTGATGGGATAGCACCCATAGTCGCTGATTTAAGGCACTGAATAGATGATATAGTTTAAAGAACGTTTTGCTTTTCCCTTCGCATTATTTGAAAAAAACAACACCTACAACAGCAAAATGTGTTATTTATGTAAGCTGACATCTTGGAAGTGGCTCACAAAACAGATTTCATCAGCTTCCTCCTCCTCTCCCGTTTTACATATTTTTTTTCGTAATTCTTTTGAGAGACAATCTGTGGGAAACAATGCAATAAAGAAAGCCTCAGTGTAGCAGAGCAGCATGACTCATTTACAGCTGCTGGTTTCATTCCTGGTCAATGAATGAAGTGCTTTCAGCTTGTCTGGATATAGTAATTCTGGGGCTTGTTGTGGAATGAAATAATTTTGAATATTGTGCTGTTATGCACCAGTATCATCATCTGTAAAGAGTAGGAGTCGTCTGAAAAAATGAGTAATCTTCATTTGGTTGTTTTTTTTTTTTTTTTTTCCCTGTAATACTTCAGATGGATTTCTCCTTATGTGCTTGCTAGCGGTGTAGAGCTAGCATTCCTTTGGTAAAATACTGAAGAAAGTAAACTATATCAACTCTGTACTTTTAGTTTGCTAAATGACTTTTTTTTACCTTCTTCCTTCCACTTTACCTCATCTAAACTTCTGATGGTATGAGTAGAATGTGAGGGGGCTTTAACAGTTTTACTGGATGTTATGCTTTCGAGTTGTACATTGCTACATTGTACATTGCTATTCTTTACACTTAAGGAAAAAAAATTGTTAATAAAATGAATTACTTAAAATGAATACTTACTAAAATGCTAGTTAATAAAATGAGTACTTACCTTAGCTAGTAAGAGATTATGGAGTCCATGTCTTCAGCTGTTTCTAATTGAGCATAAAATCATTGCCTAATGTTTGAAGTTGACATCAGTGATATCAGATGTATAGCAGCCAATTTTGTTACTTTCAAAGATGGGTTTTTTTTTTAAATGGTTATTGATGACGAAATAAAAATATTATAAATTACCCTATATTAAATTTCACAAAGTCCTCTTCCAGACTGGTAGATAACTGGAGAAACTGAACTTCAGGAAAAGAAGTGTTTGAGTCAATTCTTTCTTTTATTTTCCAAATAATACTGGATTAATACCTTGAAAAAATTGTTAACAAGAAAGGAAAATGCAAAAGATAGAAATTTCTCTTACATGTCACTATTGTATAAAGTAAATTCTTTTTAACATGGTAATACAAACTGAGCAATTTCTCTTGCCGTGCTAGCTGTAATAAGGTGGCCAAGAAGGCCAATGGCATCCTGGCTTGTATCAGGAATAGTGTGGCCAGCAGGACCAGGGAGGTGATAGTGCCCCTGTACTCAGCACTGGTGAGGCTGCACCTCGAGTACTGCGTTCAGCGTTGGGCCCCTCACTACAAGAAGGACATCGAGGTGCTGGAGCGTGTCCAGAGAAGGGCAACGAAGCTGGTGAAGGGTCTGGAGCACAAAGCTTATGAGGAGCAGCTGAGGGAACTGGGGTTGTTTAGCCTGGAGGAGAGGAGGCTGAGGGGAGACCTTATTGCTCTCTACAACTACTTGAAGGAGGTTGTAGCGAGGTGGGGGTTGGTCTCTTCTCCCTAGTAACAAGTGATAGGATGAGAGGAAACGGCCTCAAGCTGCGCCAGGGGAAGTTTAGGTTGGATATTAGGGAAAACTTCTTCACTGAAAGGGTAGTCAGGCACTGGAACAGGCTGCTGAGGGAAGTGGTTGAGCCCCCATCCCTGGAGGCATTTAAAAGATGGGTAGACGTGGTGCTTGAGGACATGGTTTAGTGGTGGACTTGGCAGTGTTAGGTTAACGGTTGGACTCGATGATCTTAAGGGTCTTTTCCAACCTTTATGATTCTGTGAATTTAAAAGGTGACAATCTAATTACAGTGCTTTAGATGAATTCTGAGCTAACAGAGAGGACTCATGTCCTGTAACGGGAGGACTAGATCTGTATTGCTTCTGCAGAGCCTTTTGCCTGCCTTGCTTCCAGTTCCTCAGGCCTCCTCTGCACTGGGAGAGGAGCTGGTGTTCTTCTCCCCACGGTCACTTATTTATCCATGTGAGTAGATACATGGTTGGGTGCCTTATGGATGTGGGTCCGTGACTGGGTGCATGCAACCAAGCACCTGGCTCAACAGAGGCAATATTTGGAAAAAAACTTGTTTCATTGTAAGTGGCCATCGTGATTTGAGGAGTACAGCTGAGGAAATGTCAGTGTCTGAGCTAACAGAGCTGAGGCAAAGGTGAGGACCAAAAGTGACGGGTGGTATTCAGACTGAGATGCCTTGCATTTTCCTACATAGGCCAGATGATGGTAGCAGCTTTTTCTCCTAGGGAAAAATATTGTTTGCTTTGAACTATTTGACCTTTGACATGCATTGTAAACACTTTGCACTCAGAAGTGGTGTTAACAGTGGCCTTGTGCTATTAGGGGAAATCTGACCAACTTGGCATCGCTTAGTAAATTCCTGTTTTCTTCCATTAGGTTTGCACTGCTCTGTGGTGTGCTATAAATGTGCACCTGCTTGAAGCGAATCGTACAATTCTATCTTTATGCTTTAAACATCACTGTCGCTGCATAATGAAGACCAAAGGCATGCATCTGAGTGTTGAGCTGCTGTCTCAAATCATTACAACCAGCCACTGTTTCCTAGTCTCAATGCATCTCACTGAGTTTGTTTTTCTGTCAGATTGCTCAAGCGAGACTAAGTAGGTGGTATGAGAGAAGGGGGGACATCTGTACTGTGAAGTCGATAGTGCTACCTTTCATTTTTTTGCTTTTGTACCAGTTTTTTAATTGAAAGCCAGTGTGTTGCTTGGATTATGTTCTGTTTGTTCAAATGTCTATTGCAATGATCCTCAGTATTTAAAAAAAATAAATATGTAGCCTTTAAAATGTGATAAATACTTTGAAAAAACTCACGTTGCGTGATGCACAATTTTAATACAGGCAGTTTATAATTCACTTGTTTCTTTTTGTTTCATTGCAGCAGATGCAATTAATAATGCAGCAGGGTTTGGTTTTAGAGGCTATGATAAAAATGGAGTTACACGTTGGGATCTAATATCAAATCTGAGAATCCAGCAAATAGAGGTTTGTTCATGGCTCTTTCAAATAAAATATATGCCCGTGTAGGTGTTTGCTTGTAATTTCAGTAACTTTTCCTACGCATTTTGTTCCTCAAGATAGTGAATATGTTCTAAGTTAGAAATTATGTGTTCACACCCTTAGGAAAGGATGGAAAATAGAGTGTGTTTTGAATACGTTCTACTTGTCAGTTGACTTCCAAAATACTTTGTGGTTATAAGTAGTTGAGTAAATACCTTTATTCAACTCATCACAAAGTAGGGTTTTTTTCATAATTTATATGTCAGAATTCTGAAATATTTTGTAACATTTTAGAATTATGGAAATAATTAATTTGTTTTTACTTTACAGTTTTCCACAAGTTTCAAGATGTTTCTTGATAACTGGAATATCCAAACAGCTCTTTGGCTTAAAAGGTATTTATTTCTTAAAGGAAAGCTTTTCTCCACTGAAATTTCTTAGATAAATATGTCCTTGATGACAATTTAACATTTAAAGCTATACCCCACAAAAACAGTACGGTTGTTCAGCAACTGCATGGGACATTCTTCTTGTAATACTTGAATTAAAGCCTCTGAATTTAGCACGTCTCTCTTAGTGTAAACTATCGGGTAATGGTAGAAACTGTTTTTCTTCGCTGGTTATAGGGAACCTAAAAGTATTCATCTGTGGAGGTGTCTCTTTTTTTCCCTCTTGGCATTCAAAGCAGCGCGTGTTGCTGAGAGCAGTAGGCAGAATGCGCCTCTGCGGCTGCTAGCCTGTGGAAACTCTGCCTTCTTTTTTAGCCACGCAGTGATACAGGAACTTCCATACGTTCTGTGAGAGAACTTTCTGCGCTCCTTCCGTAATGAGTGCGTGCAAATATCAGACCCTACAATGTGCTAGGAAAAAAAAAATTTCACATGAGTGTCCCCCAGATGCGCTTTTTTCCTTGTCTGGGAAATGGCTATAGTGCCCAGCGAACTAAATCACTCTCCTTTTACTACTTCTTTGTCGTAACTAGAAAGCAAAAAAGTGTTCTTGAGTAGTAAAGGGATGTTGCTTCCCTTCTCCCAGTCTCTGTACAGATGATCTTTTATGAATAGGTGTGAGTTTAACTGAGACCCCCATCTTGGGATCTCTTATTCTAGGATTCTCTTATCCCTTATTCTAGGATCACTGGCAACAGGATGATGCTTCCATCAGATTTCTTCATAGTGTATTTTCTTTCTTCCATAATTTCTTCCCTAAATATTTTTCTGACCCAATTGAAAACAGAGATTGAAATTTGTGTGATTATTCTAGTTGGTTCAATAGGCAATAGAATCTATTGCTAGGATAGTCAGTAAGGAAGAATTGCATGCTTGCAGGTATCGAAATGTATCATTTAATAAAGCAAATAAGCTATTTTAAAATGCATTTTAATTTAGTTAGAGAACAGAAGTTTATCGGTATTAAAACTCAATAGGAGAAGGTTGTGTTCCGACAAACTTTCAAAGCTCCTAAATTGAACAATGTTAAACTAAAACTACTTTTAGTGGAGACGAGTAGCATTTCTGTTAAGAATTGAAAGAAAAAAAAATGCAAATCAGTTGTTCAGGGTGACATTAAAAGAAGATGTGAAGAAAAATTAAAGCATCTCCTTTAATAAATATTTTTAAGAACAATTAAATTAAATTTAAGAACAATTAATTGCTCTTAAGTATTTAAGAACAATTGTAGAAGAATCTGAGGGTAGTCTAAATACATATGGATTCTGCCACAGTGAAAAGAAGGACGGATGTGTTCTTAAAGAATTGTTGCAAATAAGAGGTTGTTTTAACGATTATATATGAGGCATAAATATTGGCCCAGAATATATATATTTTATTACCAATACTTTGTTAAGATGCGATGTTTGAATAGAGGGCAAGCTCATGTATTACTTTAAGCATCCACTTTTCATACCTCACCTGTTTACCATTTAAGGAAGTATCTAAACTCTTAGGCATTCGTCTCTTATGGAATACAGAAATATCAGATGTCAGCATTCGTTCTGTTCTTTTCTGATACTCTTGAAAGAGGAACCGAACTTAAACCCTGATTGTGTGTAAAAACAAACCCTTTGTAAAAACAGAGTTAACTGTCTACAGATCATCGTAAAGAAGTTTAATAAACATTTAATGTAGATCACAAAATACAGCAGTTCAAAGGTATTATTGTTACAAGCATGCAAGTTAAAATAGATGTTTACATAGTAGCATATATCAACAAAATATCTATCATGATAATGTTTCCTGACTGGGGAAGCTGTTATGTTCCCCCTCAGCCTATTCATTGTTTTTTTCCAAAAAAAACATCTAGTTCCTTTTGTCTTTGGTCATGTTTGCAAAACCTCTGTGGTTCTTGTTGCTCTCTTTGGCTTCTTTCCAAATTTCCCGTTGTCTTACTGTGGATGCAGTAGTTCTGCTAAGACCTCTGAGGTCTTTCCCTGGCTTGTTACAGGCAGAGTTGAATGCTTTGAGTGGATTAATTACCTTTCTTTTCTTTATATAACTCTTGCTAATACATCACAGTATTACATCTGTCTTTTTTTGCAGCAGCAGTCTAGCGTTGATTCATGCTCAGCTGATCCTCAGTGTTTCATGCTGTTGATTCATATTCATGCTCAACTACACTTCTTCAGTAATGTTAAATGGACGGGTATTGTTTTGTATCTTCCACTTTTCTTCTTAGATGTTCTAGACTTTGCACTTCATCTTGTTGATTTCAGAGCATCATTCAAGTCTGTCAAGATCATTTTGGATTTTATTACTCTATCTGTTAAGAAAACAAGCCAATCTCTTCCATTCCCCCCCCCCCCCCAAAAAAAAAAAAAAGAGAAGAAAAAAAAAAGGAATGGAAGGCAACGTAGAAAAATATACTTCTCAGTCTGTCACCCCAGTGGGTGATGGAAGCACAGAACCAGACGAAGGGGAGTACCTTGCTGAACAGTTGACGCATCTTCCCACCTCTAGAGCAAATCATAGATAACCTGAGCCACCCGTATTTGAATAGATTTTCTCAGCCTGTTGTGATGACCATATTTCCTTGGTTTGCTCTTAGGAGAGTCAAGTGAAGCATTTCAACATGATTTATTATTGACAAATCTATGGAGGATTTTTAAAGCTTACTTTTAACTCTGAAATTGAAGCCTGATGACTTTTTTTTTCTAGTATATATCTTATCAAGAATGCTCTCTTGGAAGCACAAAACCAGTTTATCCCCTATAAAAGAAAAGGAAGTAAACGGAGCAAGAGGCCCCCTTGGCTCAACCATGAGCTCCTGGGTCTGCTTAAAACCAAGAGATGCGTACCAGAGATGGAGAAGTGGGAGATTGTCCACTGAGAACTACAAGGGCATTGCCAGAGTGTGCAGAGATGCAGTTAGAAAGGCAAAAGCTCAACTTGAATTGGAACTGGCCACAGACATCAAAAATAACAAGAAAGGGTTCTTCCGGTATGTAAGTTGCAAGCAGAAACAGAAGGAAAACATAGGCCCGCTGTTAAACAGTAGAGGTGAATCAGTCCCCAGCAGTGCTGAAAAGGCAGAGGTTCTCAACACCTTCTTCACCTCCGTCTTTACCAACACTGTTGGATCCCAGGCGCTGGGAATGAAAATCCAGGGGGATCCAAACACAGACCCACCATCAGTAAGAAGGAGTTAGTATGTGAATTATTACAGGAGCTTGACCCCTACAAATCGATGGGCCGTGACACCATCCACCCGAGGGTGTTGAGAGAGCTGGCTGATGTCATTGCGGGGCCACTCTCTATAATCTTTGAGAAGTCGTGGAGATCGGCGGATGTCCCAGAGGACTGGAAGAAGGCAAATGTTACCCCTATCTACAAGAAGGGCTCAAGGGAGGATCTGGGTAATTATAGGCCCATCAGTCTTACTTGAATCCCTGGGAAAGCCATGGAACGGATCCTCCTGGGGGCCATCACAAGTCAAATGAAGCACGTGATTGGGAAAAGCCAACACGGCTTCACAAAAGGCAGATCGTGCCTGACAAATCTGGTGGTCTTCTATGATAAAGTGACCTGCTCGGTTGACATGGGGCGAGCAGTCGAGGTTGTCTACTTGGACTTCTCCAAGGCCTTCGATACAGTTCCCCATGGCCTCCTTCTGGAGAAACTGATGCGTTATGGCCTGGACAAGTGGTCTGTGTGGTGGGTGAGGAATTGGCTGATGGGCCACACCCAAAGGGTGGTGGTAAATGGCTCTTTTTCAAACTGGCAACCCGTCACAAGTGGGGTCCCCTAGGGATCGATACTGGGCCCAACGCTATTCAATATCTTCATAAGCGATCTGGATAATGGGATCAAGCGTAGCCTGATGAAGTTCGCAGATGACACCCAATTGAGTGGGGAAGTAGACAGTCTGGAAGGGAGAGCCACCCTGCAGGAAGATCTGGATAGACTGAAAGAATGGGCTAACGAGAACCTTATGAAGTTTAACAAGGACAAGTGTAAGGTCTTGCACCTGGGAAAACATAGTCCAGGAGTGCAGCTCAGACTGGGATCCACCTGGCTGGAGAGCAGCTCTGTGGAACGGGACCTGGGGGTCCTGGTGGACAGGAAGCTCAACACGAGTGAACAGTGTGCTGCTGCGGCCAAGAAGGCCAACAGGAGGCTGGGTTGCATCAAAAATGGCATCACCAGCAGAGATAAAGAAGTCATTAAACCACTCAGTGCTTGTCAGGCCACACGTGGAATACTGTGTACAGTTCTGGTCCCCGTTACACAAAAAAGATGTGGACAGGCTGGAGGGGGTCCCGAGAAGGGCCACCAGGATGATCAAGGCTCTGGGCAACCTGCCGTATGAGGATAGGCTGAGAGAGCTGGGTTTGTTCAGCCTTGAGAAAAGGAGGCTTAGAGGTGATCTCATCACCACGTACCAGTACGTAAAGGGGAGCTACAAAGAAGATGAAGGCTTCCTTTTTACAAGGAGTCACACAATGAGGACAAGGGGTAACGGGTACAAGTTACTCCCAGGGAGATTCCGATTGGACAGGAGAGGTAAATTTTTCACAATGAGAACAGTCAATCGTTGGAATAATCTCCCCAGGGAAGTGATCGACTCCGCTACGCTGAACATGTTTAAGACTCAGCTGGACATGGTGCTGGGCCATCTCGTCTAGACTGTGCTAGGAAGGTTGGACCACATGATCCTCGAGGTCCCTTCCAACCTGGTATTCTATGATTATCTGATTATCTGACTTGCATTGATATAGCTGAAAATTGATTAGCTAATTTAGGGAGTTTCGTTAGCTCCTGAATGCTTTGCAGGGGAAAATCTGCTTAGTTAGTTTAAACCAAATAAAGATTGAAGCCATTTATCAATTTATTAACAAGACATAATTAACTACCAGTCAGTGAAAGATACATTCAGAATTAATATCAGTACTAGAATAGATACTGTTTTATAAGTGCTTAGTGTTGTGGCTTAATAAACAAATTTCTAAACACTTTTCTGTAACTAATCCCAAGGAGTTTAAACAAGCATCTGTGCGCACACACGGTTACACGCAAACCACACCTCTGCTCCCGAGGACGCGGGGTTACAAACCCACACCTCCTCCTGGAAGCGTGGGCCCCCTGCTTGTAGGCACTGCCGGTGGGAGATGTGGGTGCTCCGGCTCTGTGTGAACCCGTGGGTTCACAGGCCGATTAGAAAAGCATGCCACGAGTTCACGTGCACGCAGCCGATCGGGATGAGATATCGCTCCCTCTGGATTGCAGGATGCAGGCTACTCAGTGTCTGCCAGGGAGGGTGCTCGGTCTTGGCCGAGACCGAGGGCGTGATGCTGGCAGGGTGACTTCTGGCAGTGTCAAACCAGGTTTGATGACTAGTATTTTGCTCCGAGGTGTCTACCTGACTTGTAACAAAATTCTCCTAGTGCTTTTCTACTTTCTCGGCTGACACCTTCTTTGTTTCAAAAGTCTCTTTGAAATTCCTTGGTTACACTTTAGTCTGGGCAATGTTGCTTTCCTTTTTAAGGTGCCCTGTTGTGGGCAAATGTCCTCAGATAGCTTTGTGCACGGTGCATGCGTGCACCCGCGCCCTACTCCGGCCCATGTTCTCATCTTAACAGGCGTGGTTAGCGAAGCCCCTTGGCAAGGGGAGGGGGCTCTGCTGGTACCCCACGCTGAAGACCTCTTAAGATAAAACTTACCACCTCTATTTGACCGGAGTAAACTGAATTAGCAAAATACATTTTTGATCTTTCCCTATTCAGATCCTGCCTTTTTACCTTCTGCTCGTTAACGTTGACTGCATCCTGTGGTCTCAGCAATCTTTTCTATATAGGGGAGTTGTAGTAAAGTAGTTACATTAAATGTAACATTTGTTACAGCAAATGTTTCGGCCCTCTGTATCATTAGCTTGTCTTCCTCTTTGAATAATAGACATGTATTCTCTTCTCTCTCTCTGTTACTTGCTATGTGTTTATAAAACCTTTTTACATATTGGTGTCTATGGCCTTTTTTAGTTAAAACTCATTTTTGTATGTTAGCCTTAGATTTGTGCTCGTGCATCTTGTGCTGTTTATTTTTGCTTCATGTTAGTGTGCATCTGTCTCCATATTTCCTATTGCTTTTTGGTTTTCAGATCATTAAAGAACTCTTGATGAAGCCATATCAGGACCTTACCATGTTTCCTATCATTCTTCCACATCATGATGGTTTGTCATTGTGTCATTTAATGTTGTCTCCTAGAAACTGCTTTTCTTGGATTCCTATTTCCCTTCTTCCTTCTAGAATTCCTTACTGTAGGACCTTGCCTAATAATTCGGAGTCTCAATTTTTAAATAGCAGAGTTCAGCATTCTCCTTATTTGATATTCTCACATCCCTAGAGTCGTTAATTATAATTTCATCATCATGCTCACCTAATTGCCATACACAGACACGTTTTCAACTGTAGTCTGTTACTCAAAATTGAAGGTAGTTGTTACTTTTTCCCTTCTCCTATAAGCTCCTTTCATTTTATGAAAAATGTGTATCTGACTCATCACAAGAGTTTGCGGGATAGCCTGTGCCTTCCAGTGTAGCTTTTCAGACACATTCTTGGATGGCTCAAGATCCCTTATTAACACCAACACCCATCTTTGGACGCTTCTGTATCACTTCACTATCAATAAGTACCATATGTGACGGCACTGAGCGTAGGTTAGCACTGAGGGGTTAAATCAAGAGCTGTGAATAGCTGTAAGTATTTTCTGTAAGTCATAATATAGTGGCGACATTATTAAATAATAGTAAACTGCAGTTGCATTGCAAATTATGTGTCGGAGATGAAACTGCTAAGAGTATAAATGATAACTGGGAAGATTGTTGGTGATCTGTGTCTCGTTATTTATCTTGAATTGTCTTTGACTTGCTAGAGTGTGCTATGAGCGAGCCACCTTCAGCCCAACGATCCAAACCTTCATCCTCTCTGCCATTTGGCATGGGGTTTACCCAGGATATTATTTAACGTTTTTAACAGGAATACTAATGACACTAGCAGCACGAGCTGTAAGTACCGACCAACTATCTTCTTAAATAATAAGTAGTTCTGTAAAAGAAAATTGTGTTCTGTAGTCCAAAGATGTGATTTCCAGTTGACACACAAACAGTCTGTCTGATAGTTTTGTTTACTTTTTTTAGTTATGAGAGCAGTGGGAATGGTTATTGATAAGGAGGGGTTGGTCAGTAGAAACAAGCCAGACTGTACACAGCCTGGAACATCTTCGTAGCGTATCTTTTGTGGAAGCCCTTCCTCTGTATTAACTGATCATGTGTTATGCCATGCTAAACAAGATGATGTTATCTAAGATCATTTTGAAAAAACTGTATCACTGATTATTAGTAGCTTAAAATCTGGGGGGTCAGTGCTATATATTTATCCAGTCTGTCCCCCTCCCTAATTTCTGTCCAGTACTATTGTAAAGATGGCAACTAAAGAATGCTGCCCCTCAACCAGCAGATAAACATCTCTATTACTGCTCAGAATCGGCCAGCCTGTGGTGCAGTCACATTAACAAGCTTTTACAGCTGCTGTTCAGAACCGTATGGAACCAGCAAATCTGCCAAGAAATCTCCCAGTCCTGCTTGAGAAAGCTGAGTAAGAACGAGGCAGGTTTATCAGTGACTCAAGGGGAAAGAGGAACAAAAAAAATGAGCTGTCAGCTCAGAGCAGAATAACAGACAGCTTTTCTGTCAAAGGAACCAGGAGAATGAGAAATGAAGCAGACTGCTCTCTGTTGCTGTAACAGCTAGGGGAAGGTGGTACTTCAGATTTGGGTTATTACTAAGAGTAATAAACCAGATGCTCCTCCTCTTTCTTCACAAAGATGTGGGTGTAGTCCTTGTTTGACAGAATTGACTCCTTTCTTTACAATAGGTATAGCTCCCTTCTCCTTTCCAGACTCTATCACAATGAACTTTTGACATTTATCAGCCAGGGGCTGGTGCAAAAGCCAAGGTTCAGGGACAGTTCACAGGTAAAAGTTGTTGTGTTCTCTCAGTAAGGCGAGTCCGGTAAATCTGAGTGCTCACTGCACTTCGTCCTGGGCTTCGCTAGTGAGCTGCGTTGTATTCACATTGCATATGTATCAATTAATAGGCTATTAAATAAAAATATTATTGGTTTCTGTATGAAGAGTTACTTAATATTAACTGATAAGATATGTTAGAGGTACTTTAGCATGTTTATTATTTAACTCTATTAGCCTTTATTAAGACTGCAGTTTGGCAGCGCTGACCCACACTTTCTTCTCCTGTCATGGCTAAGCATGTATTCAACTAGTTTTACTCCCTTTAATCATCACATGCTTCATAATCAGGTGTTTACTAGGGGCAATTATAGACTTATCTTAAAAGTTGTCCTTCAAGTCCTAAAATACTAGATTTCTCTACCAGAAATTCTGTGAAACTTCAAGTTTCACAGAACTCGGGAACAAGTCATTGCACGTGACCACAGGAGAAAACTGGAAGGAGATGGCAGACGGTAGGACGAGGGGTATGTGGCTAGAATGACTTGTTTTGCTTAGCTTAACTAAGCAAAGGTGGAGTGGGGATGTGATACCAACAGGGGAATATAGGTAAGAAGGACAAGAAGGGTCAAGAAGGTTTTTAATGTAAAGAATGAAATCAGCACAAGCTAGCCTTCCATATGTTCTTTAGAACCAGGAGTTGAACTGTCCTTTGGCATGCAGCTTTTCAGAGAGGACTACCTCAGGTGGCAGCTGTGGTACCAGGCTACATGGCTGTCCTGGTGGAGCGGGTCCAGAGGAGGGCCACAAAAATGGTCAGAGGGCTGGATCACCTCTGCTATGAGGAAAGGCTGAAAGAGCTGGGGTTGCTCAGCCTGGAGAAGAGAAGGCTGCGGGGAGACCTTATTGTGGCCTTTCAGTACCTAAAGGGGGCTTGTAAGAAAGATGGGGACAGACTTTTTAGCAGGGCCAGTAGCGACAGGACAAGGGGTAATGGTTTTAGACTAAAAGAAGGTAGATTCAGACTAGATATGAGGAAGAAATTTTTTACAAGGAGGGAGGTGAAATACGGGACCAGGTTGCCCAGAGAGGTGGTAGATGCCCCATCCTTGGAAACATTCAAGGCCAGGCTGGATGGGGCTCTGAGCAACCTGATCTGGTTGTAGATGTCCTTGCTCATTGCAGGGGGGATGGACTAGATGACCTTTAAAGGTCCCCTCCATCCCAAAGCATTCTATGATTCTATGAAAGGCTGAATTGAGCCCATTGTGGCTTGTCAGCAAATAAGAGTGTGAGCAAGGATGAGAGTTCAGTCAAAGGAAGGAGGGGTGAAGATCTACTCGTGTCTTTTTAATTATAAAGACTTTAAAACTGAACCCAAACCTGTGTGGGTTTTGGATTTTTTTTTTTTTTTTTTAAATACCTTTGGTATTCCATTGTTTGAACAGAATTTTATGAACAAAAGAAGGCTCAGCATAGAAAATTGAGTCCTTTGGTAATAGTCCCGCTTGATATTAGTTGTTGTTAAGACTCCTGAAATATGTCATTGGAACTGACATTTTGTATATTCTGATTTATACCCTACTTGTCCTAAAATAGATCTTACTAGCAAGTATATGAAAATGGCTTACCATATAGAAGCTTTCAACAGAAGCATTCTGGCTTTTGTTTACGCCAACGCTCTATATTTACAGAATGGCTTGATGGAATAGAATGGCCGCCTCATTCAGACAACTAGTCCAAAGTCGCATTGGATTTGGGGGGGAGGGGGTTCATTTCCTTAAATTCTGCTTCAATTCATACATACTTAAATTCCTGTGCTGGATGAAGCGCGCTATCCTAAAAGGCAGGGAATTTGAACTGACTCCTATTTGAAGTTGATGGGTGTTTTGAATAGTTCGAAGATACTTGACCAAACTGTAGCATTTAAATTCATCCTATGAATTTTGTGGAATGGCAAAAACTCTGTACAGCAAGATAGCTCTCAAAGGTTATTCCTAAGCTAACTTACTATTATCTGCTTTTTCAGATAAGAAACAATATCAGACACTATTTTGTTGAATCTCCTGCTGTTAAACTATGTTATGATATTATAACATGGATGGCAACTCAAGTAGCAATAAGTTACACAGTCGTGCCATTTGTACTGCTCTCTGTAAAACCCTCTTTCACCTTTTACAGGTAAGCACATTCTACCTGTTCTCTTTTTCTTTAACTTGGAATAGAAGTATTTTCTGTGGCGTAAGACTTCTGAAGCTATTTCAGTGATAATTATAAGACTTATTTGTTAGCTGAGCAAACTGTATTTCTGTTCTAGTGCTCAAACATGGTTTGTGTTGTATAGGAGAAACCATAAAGTGATCTCGTTTTCCTATCACAATAGACTTATTTTTCCTCGGGCAGGGAAAAAAACCAACCAAAACCAGAGGGTACCTTTGAGATTACTACATGCATCTGGACTGTTTATAAAACAGTTATAAAACAGCAAGACTAGATAATGACTTCCCCAAAGTAACTTTTGTGAAAAACAGTTGAAAGCAGACTTTTCTTCCCTTCACATCTCTGTTATGGCACGAAGTACTGGGGGGGAAGACTTCATTTCTGATTTTCCCCTTATTACTTTTCCTAAAAAGGAAATATGAATGTCTTCCTGACTTAATGTCTTACGTGCAAAGTACTGTATGCAAGTAGGTTTTGACAGTTTATTCCTTAAGCATCCTGTAAGAGTGGTCAGAGTTTTATTGAACTGTTATTTTTGTTTGTTTTTCAGCTCCTGCTATTTCTGTCTTCATATTGCCAGCATCCTGGTGTTGTTGGTATTTCCATTGAAAAGAACTCAAAAAGGAAGTAAAAAGCATGAAAGCATCCAGCCCGTGTGGTCCAAAAAACTAGAAGAAGAAAATCTTTTGCAAAAGAACAGTTATTCCACAACAAATAATAGTTTCAGTCAGAAACAAGAAATAACCTGCAGATATCAAGCATTAAAACAGTGATTAAGGAAATACTATGATGAATATATTTTGTATGTTTTCAGAAACCCATTTTTAGCACCTTTTAAAGGGGTTTGTATTTGTTTGCAAAGATGTTTAGTAAGAAAAGAATGCATTACCTAGGAAAATCACATACAATAGCAAGACTGGAAACAAAACAAATTAACCCCTCCCATACCATGTCCCTGTGGGTCACGCCTTATATGAAGATATTACCATTATTTCAATGGGCACTCAGGACTTGCAACGTATGTCCATAGGGTCATATGTGTGCCCTTTGCTGAATGTACGTTGTGTATCCCAAGGCACTGATGGGGTGGAATGAAATTGTGTCAATCTAGGATTAACACATGGAAATTAATTTTTCCAAATGAATGACTTGCCTTAAACCCTCTATTTACTGAAATATTGTTTCTAAGTGGGTATTTTCAAGTTTGATTTTATGTGGAAAGCATATTTCAAATATATAATACCATATGCTATAAAGAAGATAAAAATAGGAAATGCAAAGTCATTAGAAGGCTTTCAAATCTTTAAAAGGGAATTGCAATAAGCATCTCAGTATTTGGAGGGTTTTCTTAAAGTATCTCAAACTATTACAGTACATTACAGAACTGTAAACATTACTGATGCCAAATTATAGTTAGGTTTCTTTGATAAAGAGTATAATTACACATAGCCCTTCTGAATGGATTAAAAAAAAATGAAACACCAGAAGGTTCACTTTTCCAGGGCTTGATAGCTCTAATCTAGGTTTCTTTTACTTTAAAGTACCTAAAATCAATATAAAACCCCACAGCCAAGTGGGCTTTGCAGCTGCAGAAGGAAAGGCAGCCATAGGACACAGAAGATGATGTGCAAGCACCAGGATTTCAATGAAAGTGTGTTTTTACCCTTAAATACCAGAAATACTTGTTCTAGAACAGAACTGTTTTACAAAAAATGAGTTTTAATACTGAAAGTTGTTTTGAATTTTCAGGCATACAGTAGTTAGTTGATGATGCTCTCAGTATAAAACAGCAAAATTACGTTGGGCTCTAGTGCACAGGTAGTCAGACATGAAATTACTATCATAACCAATTTCTGTATGCTTGATAATTGATGGCCCTTTATCCAAAGAAGTACATGAATTTGAGGAAAAGCTTTTTCTTTAAATTAGAATTTTAGATGTGAAATTCACGTCATATTTGTGGGTAACGTAGTGAAAGAAAGAAATCCTTCTGACTGAATTATGGAAGTGTGTCAAGGGAATAATGCGGTGATTATATCTATTCCAGACCATTTATTGTGATGATGGTCCCTGCCAGAGCACTACTGTTAAAGGGCTACGTTTTAATTGCTTACATTCTGTATTTTCTTATAATTTTTTTAAGTAAACACAAACTGTTTATCCACATGGGTTTTTTTAGCTTTAAAACTGACACAAAATACTACTGGAGAAAAATAATGCAGCTTGTTGATTAATAACCTACAAATGAATAAGAAAAATTTTGTCATAATATTTTGAACCTTACATTTTTGATCAAATACCTGGCACTAGCGGGTGAATATTTTTAGTACCAGAAGTACCAGATAGTCCTCAGCTTTGGGGATACTCCCATGCAAAAATAGTCACAATGCTTCTGGCTTACTCTCTAAAGAACCAGTTTTTTCCTTCCTGTGATAGTTCTGTGTCTGGCCTTTGCCTCCTTGCCCGAAACTCCAGGAGGATAAACATACCTTTTCCATGTATGTAGGTTAGCGCTGATTAACCTGCACAGTGAGAAAGGGGGAACTAAATATGAAATGAGACTGGATGAGTCTGTTTCGATGAGTAGGGATGCTTGTTGTTTCAGTGACAGCTGTATTATTTTTAAAAGAAAATAATCTGATTTCTAAATCCTTACTTAGATTACCCAAGTAGACCTCCCCTTACATGGGGTTGTGGTTGTTATAGGCCTCTTTGAAATGGCATTATGGTTTTTTTTCTGTTGTTTATAAATGAGGGCACGCTAGTTTCTTTATGTTTGATTATCCTTATTAGATACAGAATCAGGAAAGACATTTTTCCACTTTCTGTTCTTGAAGGGACATTTACATAAAATAACAAATAGAATTGCACATTTCTGGGTGGGTGAGTAGAGTTAGGCTTGATTCTTTCAGCATTCGTTGCTGTTGAACTTAAATTCATCTTCTTGGTGCAGTCTACATATCTACCCAAACTAAGCACTTTTGGATGCCAGCACAACTTCTGATGTGCCATTCTTCCCATTAATGTTCTGGTACTCTTGTTTTCTTGTTTTGGCATGCATGCCCACGTGTGCGATGGAGGCTTACTAATTCTTCATTATGAAATATGAAAACAGTTGTAAGCACTCCCAGAAAATAAGCGGGTTTAGGATAGCAAAGGCTGGTACTTCAGCGTGAGTGAATTCACAGGTACAGTTTGTTCAGAACTTTTGTATATGGGGAAGTTCAGACAGCTAAGAAAATACGTACATGCTTTAGTCAGGCACAGGTGGCAAGATAGGGGTTTCAAAATTGGACGTGTCTAGTGTCTGCGTGTAATACAATTACTCTTTCCTTCATGATCTGAATCCCTGAAATAATTGCAACACAAGAAAATTATGACAATTAATTAGTTCTGCACAGAATTTATCTTTAAGTGTAGTGTCCTAGAATTTGCCCTTTAAATGTCATTGCTGAATATAAAAGTACTGTGAACCAAAATCTGCTCTTCATGCAAATGAATTATCTTGGGGACTATGGAAAGAGGTATTTTGTTTTAATGGCAGCACTCTGATTTTAGTCAGACTGGGTTTTCGTTGTTGCTTTCCCTCTGCTTTACTAGTTTTTCTGCCTTGCTGTTGCACTGGATCCTTTTTATCCATTCAGTCCAAGTCAAGAGCAGCCAGCCCCGATGCTTTAGATAATTTCTAGGTTTTACACACATCATTTTATAATACTGAATTTGAAAGGATGGCGGTGATTTACTATTGCTCGTGCTGAGAAAAACAGTAGAAAGTAAATTTCCTAGAATGCTTTGGGCATGAAGGAAACATGGTTTTAAGTATTCTTTCACTTATTAACTAATGTCTATCCAAAAAGTAAAAGTGTTTTCTGTATTGCAGATCAGCACACTATGAAAAGTAAATACAACATATCATTCATAATTCTATGGTGCTTTGCAGATATTTGCCTATTGTGAACAATTCATTCAGGCACTTAATGAGTTAATGTTAGTTAGTAAATGTAGTCACCCTGATAGTAGCTATTTGCTTGCTTAACCTTTTTTTAACCTTTATGATTCTGTGTTAATGAAAGAGAAATATCTATTTAAATAATACTTTCAGTGGTGCCTACTACTGTTGTAATCGGGAAGGCTTTGTTAGCTTTACAGTTACAGATATGCCCTTCTTATTCAGGAAACTTATTCTTCCATGGCCATTCCTTAAGTTGACATGTAGACAAGATTTCAGTAATAGGTGACATTTTAAAATATATTACCATGTAAAAATATCGGTATGCATTTCAATATGCTCTTGATAACAAATCATACTTCAGTGAGAAGACTTTACAAAGAGACTTTGTATATTCCCTGCTCTACGCTGACTTGTGGTATGAGTTTTACCAGTATAGTATATTTGTAGAATCATAGAATGGTTTGGGTTGGAGGGGACCTTAAAGATCGCTATTATTTATTAGAAGACTTGTACACTTGAATAACTTGTTCTGTTTCCCCTATGGGAATAAGTAATATGAATATAAATGCTACGCTTGTATGACAGGGTGCACACTAGGCGGTTGTGCCTCTATTGATGGCATTGATTTGATTAGTGGTAAAATCTCCTCTGATGCAGAGGAGACCTTTATGAGATCCTCACCTCCTGTCAAATTCATATCGAAAGTAATTTCAACAGTCTGGATTTTTCTCTCAGAAGCTTTGCAAACAAATTGTTGACAATTTGTTTAGATACATGGTCAAATGTGTCCTTGTGTTTGCCTGCAAATGTGTCACTGTTGCTTACATGTAAACTTTCACATGCTCAACTTTATAAGTTGGCCTTGAATGAGAAAGAAATTTAAAAGCACAAGTTACAGTAATTTAAGCTTTCATTTCCTTTATCCTTAAATCTTTCACTTTGTGATTCTCATTGAATTCTGAAATCAGGTTTGAGAACTTTTTGTTTTCAATGAAAATTTGGAAATATTGCCATTTATGTTGAAAAGTGATCAGTGTTAGAAAAACAGATGGAAATAAATTTAAAGATTTTAATATGATGCAGACTCTACGTATGAAAAATACACATTGGTTCTGTGCTGATACATCACAGCGCTTCATTACATGATTAGCCTTTATGTATCTATTTAGGTCCAGTAATACTCCGAAGAGCACTTGGGCGTATTTTTAGATTTCCTGTTAAAAAATTATTTGGCTGTAAGTACTTAAAGTTAAATGAGTATTTAAATGCTATGCTGAGCAAGTACCTAAGCAGATACTGCAGTGAATTGAGCCTGTTCTCATTATATTACCAGATCTGTCTGGATCTAAGCTAGCTGGCACTGTCGGTCTTGATCCTCTTCACAGTCATGGTAGAAAAGCTGGCTGTGAAGAAGTCTCTGGTAAGAACATGCCCCGTCAGTGGCCGGGAGGGTTCGCCACAGAGTTCCTGGGGGGAGCTAACCCTACGTGCAGAGCTTGACAGAGGGTTTACTTGCTTGCCACCTAGGCTGCAGCTGCTCTATGCTAGATCTGCCTGGATTTTTGATGTGTTTGCTGTCTTAACCTAGACATCTTGCAAACAACATGAAATCCAGGCATCCACAAAGTCACCCTGCAAGGTTACAACTGCAAATATTGCAACATTCGCTTATTATGGTCAAAACTAAATGAAAAAAAAATTAATTTCTTCAAAAACTCGGTTTGAGGTGAGCTTTTTCTTTAATAAAACCTAACCATCGGCTGTGACAATTTTCATCCCATTAAATATTTAAAACATAATTTTGCTCACTTTAGGTATACAAATGTGCAAAAGCAAGTTTTGCCACTCCATCATCTTCTGCGCATTAGCTGTGTGTCCAGTGACTTAGGCCTAGTTTTGGCTTTAGAGGTTTTTAGATTGTCTAAATCCATGTGCATATCCATATAAACATTGCGTAAACTTTATGAATTGACAAACTGTAGTTACATATAGTGTGCATAAATATACTTAAAATAGGCCATATTGGTATTTACATGAGAGCACTGTTGAGCCCTCCGGTTGTACACTACGTCTGCTGAAGGCTGTTGGGCTCCGTTCTCAGAGTACTAAGCTTTCTGCTTCCTAAAGTGAAAACAGAGTCTGTTGGTTACACTTTAAGTGGAAAGTAAAGGGCTGCTTTCACTCTGTTGCAAACCCAACCCTTACAGGATATTCTGCTGCAGGCTATGAATACAAAATTCGACTTCAGATATATAAGTGAAATCTGAGTTAGGGCCACTTTCAGAGGAAACTTTTTATATTCATAGTGACTCAGTCCAGCACCTAATTCCAAACAAACCTCTTGGCAAAAGAGACCTCGGCACAATCTTCTTCCTTCTTTTCGTCCTCTGAGGGAGGAATACCCCAAGCTGGATTTTCCTTTCGGCTTCACTACAATATGTCATATGGACAGATAGCTGTGGTCCATGCTCTAGTCAGATTAGGCTTCCAAACTGTGATGATGTAATCTGAAACAAAAAATAGAGAATCAGGGTGCCTAGGGACTGGTAATCAGAATAGTGCAACACTACATATTAAAGGTGCAACAATCTTTTGTCACAATAAGTTAAGGAGTACTTGCCTACGCATATTTTGCCTTTCTATGTGTTTATCAGTTCTCTCTACATCTTTTCTTTGTACCTTCTTTTGTCCAGTGGTGGTGACTATTTCTTTGAAGAATCTTCTGATGTGTCTTACTGTGGCAAAGGTGTCAAAATGATACAATAGTAATTAGGTAGTTATTCTTAAATCCCAGACCTGAGATGTGTCCTAGATCAGCTAGAAGAGAACATTCAAAATGTATTGAATGAAAAATAGTGTAAGATGGGTAAATATAGCATTATTCAAAAATGTTGTAATAAGTTACTCAATTTTAAGAATTTAAAGTACAGAATTTTGTTCTTTCCTGCCTTGGTTACACGTTCAAGGGACTAGTTTTACCTCAATGCAGAAGTAGTTATGCCTCCAACTACCCATATGTTAAGGTGAAAAAAACACCCCTCAAAGTGGATAGCTACAGTATTCCTAAATTTGCCTTTCCTGGTTCAGATTATAATGCATTGTCGGTGAATTTCATTTTTATTATTCCAAAATATATATTTTTTAAAAAGTGTTATTTTTCAACAGATCCATAAACTAAGTGTTGGTGTATGGTAAAATTAAAATACCACTGTTAGTTACACTGTGATTGTGATATTTTAATAATTACTTATTTCTAATTTGTCTCGGCAGCGCTGCAGAAGCAGCATGCTGTTATGTTTTAAAGGTGTTTTTAACTTGCCTATAAATGTTTTTTTCTAATTTGTGTCTTTAAATCTGATTAAACTGTAGTTTAAAAAAACGTGAACTTGTTTTTCTAAATTCTTTGGTGTCTGTCTGTCTGTAATGAGTGCTAAAGAACAAAATTATTTTAATGCAGTTTCTCCTTTTAGATTACTAAACACTACAATGCATGCATTTACGCTGTTGTTTGGAGTGTTCTGCTTCAAAATTGCTTTTATTTCATTTGTTTTCTAGAGCTTATATACAAATATACGTATATAATTATTTTCCAGTAGAGCTGGTAAATAGAATTTCAAGTCTAGCCTCCTGCTACTTGGGAAAGGTATTTATGCAACTTGAAGCATCCATCTCAAAGCATATTGCTACCTCATGTGCGCTACTTCTGAATGTGACAACTCACGTATTTTTAGCTTGAGAAATGGAAACTTCATGACTAACAAATCAAAATCAATGTTTTGAACGAGCTGCTGCTTTAAGTGCTGATTCCAAAGGAGCAGGACTAAATGTGTACCATACATGTGCATTTTCATGCTTTTTGAAACTTGGCTACTAGGACTCCACTACGATAGTTTCTGTTGGCTGGTGACAGTGTGTTAAAGCAGGCTGAGGCTCCTTGACCCACAGGTTCTTTACCATGTGCGTTTAGATTGTTAGAAAAGAAGGGATATTGTACGTCACTACTAAACAAGGGCTGTTGGCATCACTTCCTGTGTCATACGGAATAATTTTCAAGAGAAGTCTTGATCTGGTATTAATTCTGCTTCGGTACAAACCTTGTAAAGCAAATGTGACTTTGAAGACATCTTTACAAAGATCTGTTTCTGCAAGTGGTCCCACCCTGAAGGAATACTGGAATGTGTGTTGGTCTCTAGAAAGGCCCTACTGCAGTAATGAGATTTTTAAGCCTTGTGTGTTTAGAATTCTCTTTTAGCAAGCTGTATCTTGGGAGATAAAAATACTTGCCATTTCAACACAAAGATGTGATTTTAGAAGCCCTGGTGATTTTTGTCATTTCAACCAGAAGTTAGAGACTGCAATGGAAATTGCCTTCTCAGCTATTCATTCACAATGGAGTCGGTCAGGAGTATGGAAAGTATCTTCACAAACTAAACATATATTACTGCATTGAGTGGAAAAACTCATTTGCACAGATTAAGATAAAACACAGCTTCCTGCTACTGCTTCAGGATGCTAAGACTTGTTGGTGAATCCCATTATTCTTACGATGGAAATTTTTAACTCTGCTCTTTTAAGGTACTGAACCAAAAGAGTCCTGATTAAGAACATCCTGGAGCCAGCAGATATTTTCCTGTGCCTATAATTAACTTAATTCCATCTGAGTAACTTCCTGATAACGTGCAGGATGTTTCAGTATAGAATACAGAAGTAGTTCTGGGGGAAGATGTCTTCAGCCTGCTTACTAGATTAGAGTTGGAGACCTGTACCCTCAGCAAGGTCTGCCAGTACATCTTACAGATCTTCCTAGGATGGTCACCTGTAGTAGCAAAAGAGTTACTTCTCTGTGTGGGTTACTCATCATCTTTCCAAACGAAATAAACTATGACAGTAAAAGGAATTCTCCCCACTTCTATTCTAGTTATTCTGCGGTAATAAGAAAAACACTTAAATACAAATGAAGCACAAGATAAAAACCAAAACACGGCTGTATTACACATGCTTAAAGCAATGTTTTCCCAGTGATTTCCTGATGGGATACCTAAATTACTTGATTGATAAAGAATAACTTATTTCATGGGGGAGAATTCCATGGCAGCTTTCCTTTTATTTGAAATGTGTTGGTCTTTGTGTCAAATCCTCCTGGTTTGCCCTCCATTGCCTACTTTACCATTTGGGTTGTTACACAATGAGTAACGTGGCTGCCCATATACTCTCTACCCCATAACAGCCTCTTCCCACAGTAATGTTTTTGTCAGATGGCAAAAATATGCATGTTACATGGTCATGATTTTGATCAATTTAAGTTGAGGAAATTGGAGGAAGGAAAGAAAACAGTTTTAAGTATTATAGTAATTATAATCAGAATAATAAGCTTATTAATAATTAAAGCACAGCAGTAATTGTTAGTTTATATTTATATTGGGTAGAGGTTGAAATTTGAAATAGTGGGGCAATTTTGTGCCTGAGACAAGCTTGGTTACTGTGACAAACTTTTTAGTTGTTTAAAAATTGAAAAATTGAAAATCAAACCTCTATTATGAGGGAGGCTAAACAAAAAGGTTAAGAAGTACTTGAAAAATGCACTTATTTTTTTCATTTTTTGGGTTTTTTTGGTTTGGTTTGTTTTTGGTTTTTTTTTTTTTTTTTGGTGAGTCTTGCTAAATTTTATCCGTGATTTTGGAGTATTGAATATGAACTAATCCTGGAAAACATTTCCAGGCACGTGAAGGACAAGAAGGTGATTGGAAAGAGTCAGCATGGATTCTCCAAGGGGAAGTCATGCTTGACCAACTTGATAAACTCCTATGATGAAACAACTGTCTTGGTAGACGAGGGGAGAGCAGTGAGTATTGCCTGCCTGGACTTCAGTAAGGCTTTTGACACTGCCACCTCCAAGATCCTCATACAGAACCTGTTGATGTATGGGCTGGATGAGCAGACAGCGAGGTGGACTGAAAACGGGCTGAATGGCCGGGCCCAGAGGGTGGTGATCAGTAGCACAAAGTCGAGTTGGAGGCCGGTAACTAGCAGCGTACCTCAGGGGTTGATACTGGGTCCGATCCTCTTTAATGTCTTTGTTAATGATCTGGATGATGGGGAAGAGCATACCCTCAGCAAGTCTGCTGGTGAGACTAAGCTGGGAGGAGTGGCTGATGTGCCAGAGGGCCATGAGCCTACCCAGAGGGACCTCAAGGGGCTGGAGAAATGGGCTGGCAGGAACCTCATGAAGTTCAGCGAGGAGAAGTGCAAAGTCCTGCAGCTGGGGAGGGGTAACCCCACACACCAGTATGTGCTGGTGGCCACCCAGCTGGAAAGCAGCTTGGTGGAGAAGGATGTGGGGGTCCTGGTGATCACCAAGTTGAATGTGAGCCAGCAACGTGCCCTTGCTGCAAAGAAGGGACCTGCAGAGGTCCCTTCCAACCTCTACCATTCTGTGAAATCCTGGAAAGAATGGAAATGCTGGAAAGAGAAAATTGCTTGGGAGAAATTTCTTATTTTGTAGGATTATATGCTCTACTGTAGTTGCTTACAAACATCAACATTTATTACCTTTTTTTAAAAGCATCATAAAAATCAAGTATTTCTACACTTCACATACTCTGGAAAATTTCTACTGTGAGGTAAGTGTCACTTAAACTATTAATGATATGACAAAAGTTTTTGGGGACAACTGTTGAGATTATTTATATGCTTTACCAACAAAAAAAAAGTATTTGATGAGAAGTGGAATGCTTTGTGTGAAATCCTAACTCTACTAGATTCCAGTTTTGACCCTTCAGTGGGACCATGTTTCATTGTCTATGTGAATTCATCCCTGGTGGGAAAACGTTGTTCCTGATGTAAGAGTAGGGTATGAGTAGAAGAGCACAAGACAGTGTCTTGCCTTTCCCTAACAGATCAGATAGCACAAGGATGTCAGGAGTTGGATCAGTCTGTAGCAAAAGGGGAAGAAAGTGAAGGACCATACAGAAAACTGTGCCTTCCCTCCCTCCGTGTTCCCAGTGTGTGTACAGCTCCCTCGTACGCAGGAAGGAAGGAGCTACTGTCTCTGCCTGACAAATTCGTAGCTGTGGGGTGAGAACACAGCCAACGCCTGATGGGTGTAAAGCTGTGATAGTGGGAAAAGAATTTGGGTGATGAGGAGATCATGAAGTGAGAGATTAATATACGTTTTGGTATAAACTCTGAAAAAGTCATATTCTGAGAACATTTGAAAATCCGTAAGTCTCGGGAGGCTAACATAAGCAGTGTCTCATCAGACTAGAGTTTCTTTTATGTACATAAGATTATGTGGATGCTGAAAACATCGGGACCACTCATCCTTGTGTAGTGGCCCGTACGCATACGTTCAGGTAGCACAGAGTGAGCACTTTTCAGCTCATCAGTAACTGCCAGGGATTCATTCGTCCTGCATCTATTCACGTTGCATTTCTATTGCGTAAATACGAATGTGCTTTATGCCCCCAATTTGTCCCAGTCTTTCTGCTGAATCAGTGTTTTGGTGCAAGATCTAACTGGATTTAGCTTTTGATTTTCATAGCTTGCCCTTTCACCTTGTATTAACAATTTTTGTGCATGTAAGGAAGTTGTTTATTTTATCTGGGTGTGAAGAATTATCTTAAGTTAATAGGAGCAATAATGCTTTCAAAAGTGAGCAAAAGCACTTGGCGGCACATGTTCTGGTTCTAAGTACTTGGGATGTACAGGAAGCACTGTCGGATGTTTCTTTAAGAAGCTAACTGTGATGGCTCTTTACAGAGATGGAAGATCTCAGTGTTGTGAAGATTTTAAATCAATGCTTGGACCCTTGGGAATCAGTAAGCTTAGAAATAAGCAGGAGTGTGGGGGCTATACTCCTTTCTCTTGCTGGTTTGTTGCTGGTTGCCATCCTTTGATGCCATCCCGGGTTTAAGCAAGGTTCTGTGATCTCTCGGGAAGATGTTATTACTGTAGTCATTCGGGATGATCTCTCATCCAGTTGTCAAAATGAATTAAATAAAGAAGTATCCGTTATCATGGATTTGGACTGTACTGAAGATGGAAGTGACCTTTTACAGTCACTGGATGCATTTTATCATCACAGAAAGTACAGGCTGAAGAATTGTCATCTGTGTTGGTCGTAAACACCTTGGAAATGGCCTGGGAAGCCCACAGCCACGCACGCCCAGCCTGACAGCCCGGCCGGGGCCCTGAGGTGAATTTTCAAAGCACCCGCGAAGCTGCTCGGGCCTGTGCCGCGGGGGAGGTCTGGGAGAAGCTGGTGAACATCAAGGTTTGTGGTGTGGTGAGAGCTTTGGGGTTTGGTTTTTGTTTTTTGGTTTTTTTTTTTTCCCCCCCTCTCATTTTCTGTCAGCAGCCCCGGGGTGAACGCTACGGCGGCCGCTGTGCTCCATGCCCTCCCGGCGGCGGTGCCTCCCCTGCGGGCGCCCACCCGGAGGGGCGCAGAGCTGCGCCTCGGCTCAGCCCCGCCCGCGCCTGAGCCCCGTCAGTCAGCGCCTCCTCCCGCCGCCACCCCCGGGGGGGACACGCTGCGGAGCGCGGTGACTCACTGCCGTCAGGCCTCCCGGGCAGGGTTTCTTGGGGCCCGTTATTAGCTGCTCGCACCGGGTTATTAGCGCGCCGGCCCTGCGGGCTGCCGGAGCAGCGGCTCCCGGCGGCGGCGCGCCGCCTCCCGCGGGCGGCCCCTCGGGCGCGGCGGTGGGCGCCGCTCCCCCTCCGGCGGCGGGCGGTGCCGCCCCCCAGCCCACGTGACCAGCGCGGTGGCGGGGGGAGGCGGGCAGAGGAGGTAAGATGGCCGCCGCTGCCGCGGGGAAGTGAGGAGCGCTCCCGGCCGCTGCCTCCCTGTCAGTGTCCGGCTGGGCGCGGGGAGCCGCCCGCAGGGGCCGAGTCCCTCCGGCCGTGGGGTGAGTGGCGACAGGAGGGTGGGGAGCGGGGACAGCGCGGGCCGGGCGCGGAAGGACAGGGAAAGGGCACGGGGGAGGGGGCGCTGCCGGCTGCCAAACAAAGGGGGCCGCGGGGCCCCTCCTCGCCGCCGCGCCCGGCGCCCCCTCGCAGCGGCGGGGACGCGCGGGGGAGGGGGATTGAGGGTCGCGGTGGGCCTGTGGGCCCGGCGCCCTCTCGCCCCTCCCCGGGCCGGCCGGGAGGGCGGCGGCGCCTGGGCCGCTCCGCGCTGGCAGCCCCTGGGGCTCCGGGTGTGCGACGGGCGGGCAGGGCCCTCCTTGGGGGTGGCGGGGACACCTCACCGGAGGTAACGGGGCCGGTGGGCGCCGCAGGCACGGCCCGGTATCGCTGTCAGCTCCGCCCGCCGGGGTGGGGGAGCCTCTCGTACCGTTTTTCTCTCCTTTTGTTAACTCGGAAAGATAGAGACGAGCTCGGCCTGTCAGCAAAGTCCGGCGTCTGATTTCCAAGGGGGTTTCATCTTTTCCAAGGCGATTTCACCAATCCATCCGGTTTCCTCAGTCCCAGAGTGGTTGAGGCTGGGAGGGACCTCCGCGGGTCCAAGCCCCCCGCTCAGCGGGGCCGCCCGGAGCCGGTTGCCGGGACCGTGCCTCCAAGGAGGGAGATTTCACAGCTTCCCCGGGCAACCTGAGCCACAGCTCGGCCACCCTCACCCTGGCGAGTTGTTCCCTGGTGTTCAGGAGGTGCCTTCTGGGCACCGCTGAAGAAGTTGAGTAGCAAAATCTCTTAAGGGTAGGGCTTTGCTGCTTCTCATATATGCTTAAAAATTGGTTGGAAAAAGTGATTTCCCATCTATAATTTTTGACAAAGGATTGATGAGGGGAGTAATACAGTAACATGTCTTTTGCTGGAAAAGTGTGTGAATCATGGGATTAATTACCTGATACCTCCCTGTCAAATAGTAAAGAAATGGAAAGATAAAAAGGATTTTTTTTTTTTTTTATCAGATCAGAACACATAAGAAACCCTACATATTTGTCTATTGGATAGATATTTACTTATTCTTTGTTCTGCAACGGTGGTTATTTAAAGTAACTTGGTTATTAAGAAATTCAAATCTGTTTGAAGTCCTGTGCGACCACAGCTTATGAAATGTGGCCATACTGGTTTAAAAATCTTTTTAACAGAACACAACTGACTTTTTCCTGAGGTGAAAATACTCTAAAAGTTAGATTTTTGTCATAGAGCTTGTGTCTGTGACTAACAAACCCTTGATTTTATGATAGAGAAATGTGTTGGCTTGTGACTGTGTAAGGTGATGATGTAGACTTTCTTGCTGCATTTGTGTGTGTTTTATATGGGTTTTGGCAGAATTGATTTATATTGGTTGGTGTAATTTTTTGAAAAACTTAATATCGGTACCTGTTTCTGTTTGCTTTCTTTTACTTGAAGTATTGAAAACTCGAAATAGTGTTTTGTAGGACTAAGCATTGTGTATTTTGTACAGGAATTGAATTTTCTCTTAAAACTCAGGTGTTCTTAGTGATACCTTATTGTTCGTTAACCATATTTGAATTCTGTCTTAAAGGTGGACTGGTTTCTCTGATATGGCTTAAATCCCATTATCAGATACTTCACAAACCCTTTCTTTTAAATGATTTTTTTAACCAGCGTAGAACATAGACATATCTGATAGTTGCTATCAGATGACAATGGTGACTTCTTGTTTAAATATGTATTTGCATCTTTCCAGTCTCTTGGATGTAATCCCCAGTCTCAATTGTTTTATTTAAAAAAAAAAAAAAAAATCCATCACTACAATAATTGGAAATGACCGCTGCCTTGAGTGCCTAAGGTGGAAAAGAATGACTTGAGTATCTCCAGTTTCCTGTGTTTCTTACTGTGCACTGTCATAATGGTTACAACCATAGGGACCTCCTTTTGTGCAAACTTTTTTTAGTTCTATTGGTTATGGGTTTCAAAATAAGAATGCTCTTATCTTTAGTTATCTTTTTGTGTCTTTTAATATTTTCTAATTACACCATTTTTTCTTTGATATAAAGTAACAAAAAAATAAGCTAATCTATTAAAACGTTTCTCATCTGGATAACAGGAGTGTGGCTAAGAGAAGTAGAATAAATGTTCCCAGATGAATAAGGAAAAGCTGAAAATCAGCATAAGGTCATTAGTCATGCTGGAACTTGAGGCACTGGAGAAGAGGTGTGGGTGTAGACTACTTACAGAAACTTAGATTTGTTGTTTCTTTCCACCTCTGAATACCAGAAATTAATATTTTAGAGACTCATTTCAACTGTTTTGAAAATTTGTTCTTTAAACAGAATCCTGTTGATTCAGTTCCTACAGAAAAAATTGTTAAAAATATTTACCGCTTCTTGTGATGCCTGACTTGTGATCTCTTAATGTTTACGAAGTATGTCCATTTAGCAAGTGATTACAATAGGGTGTCATAAAGGATGGGTAATGCTTGTATTAGCAAGATTCTCTGCAGCATGAGTAAAGGTGATGCCCCAACACGTTTTTCATTCTTTATACTATCATAAAGTATAGAAATGCGTGAGAATATGAAACCAACTTGCGTTAGTCTTTTATAATAAATTCTATATGTACAATTCTTCTGTATTCCACATTTCTTCACATTCTAATTTGGAAAGATGGCATTTCCAGTTCTTGAGGGCGAAATACTGCATGTTTCTATATCTGGCTTGTACATGTCCAGATTTCAGCAGCACTGTAATTATTTCCTTTTACAGTTAACTGAAAGATCTGCCACAGTCTTGCATGCTGGGAAGGTAGCTTTTGTATCTGAAAATAGAAGGAAACATGTTAAAAAGAAGGTGACAATTTTTTCATTGTATGATGAAAAGTATGAATTTTATGTAAGTCGCTATGATCTTTACCTATTGAAAACAAAACAAGAAGAGAAAGTCTTCTCAATAATGCTAGTGTTTGTTGACCAATTTTGATATTTATTCCTCAATGATCACAGCTCACACAATAAAAAAAATATGGGAGAGAGCTATGAAAAAGATAGTGATATTTGGAAAATTTAGTGTGTAATAATATTTTTTTATGTAGTTAGAAACTGAAACAGGATTCTGAGAGTACATTCAATATCTGCAGATTTGAGTTATCAGGACCTCTGCAGTCAGTATTGGTGAAGTTGAGAGAAACTAAATTTTTGTAAATCAGCAAATTTTTGCAGTCTTTCCAAAACAGTGATAACGTCTGCTTCAGCTCAGGATGGGAGAGCCTTACAAAAACAGGTTAATCCTTGGGCAAACATTACCTTCACCTGAGCATTTGTGTTCTTAATATATCTTTTCGTAGATCGCGGTGTGTTGTTAGTCTTATAAAATACCAGGATTTGCTGCCCGAGGGCATTGCGAGATTTCCAAGCTTGGAAGTTTGGATTGTGAATGAAGAGCTGGTTCGTGGGCTGGGAATCAGCTCGCTTTGGTGGGAGAAAAACATAACAGCATTAATCCTTATTGGAAAGGGGATCAATTTCCAAATGGGCTCCTGATTTTAATTGAAAGTTTCGTTATAGCGTGTGAAAATACTTCTGCTGTGTTAAAGAACAAAGTAAATACTGTTAATTGAGCAATTAAGGACCGTGTATGTATTGGATGCTCTTGAATGGTACTGGTTTTGCACTAGGTTTATGAAATTTGGCAGGGATTAAGTTCTTATCCTTTATTTTGGTGAAGGATAAACTATTGAGATTTTTTTTTGTTGTTGTTCTAGGGTTGTTTGTTTTGAAAAGCGTATGAATATGTATTTCAGGAGCTTTTTCCATTGGAGGGGCCAGAATAAAGTTCCTTACCTAGCTAGAGACTGTACCTCAGAGTCTTGGTTCGAAGCATTTATGATAATTTAAAAGAAATCTAAAGCATTGGAAGAAATCACACCTTAGTGTCCAGCACTCATACGAACTTTGAGTATGGTGCTTAATTTTCATAACATAATACCATAAATCTTATTTAATAAAAAGGTGGACTGTGGGTGTGCTCAATTTATATTGACTTGCTTTCATGAGTGAAAATATCATGAATGAACTTCAGCCTAATTTCAGGCATGGTTATTGTTGTTAGGGGGGAAAAAAAACAAAAGTAAAGCTTCCAAAAATATTAACACCCAACCTTTTTTACGTAATTTGTTGGCAGCGTGGTGTTTCTGTTTTGTTTTCATTTCTTGTTTGTTTGGGTTCCCCCCCCCCCCCATTTTGCTGGGTTTATTTAAGGATGAGAAGAATGCTAATGCATAGATTAACCTGGTGAATTCAGGTTGCATTTTAAATGGAAATTTCTGTTACTGACTCCCTAAACAGTGCTTTCCCAAAGCCCTCCAGTGATGTTAATCTTTTGGAGGCTCTAAGAAGCTTGCCTGAAAAGTGGCAAATGAAAACATAAAGATATAAAATTCATAATTATAATATTTGATTTTGTTGCTCTTGTTTTTATAAAATAGACTTATTAATACTAAGAAGGGGATATTATGTGACAGTGAAGCATAGGTGACAAAGAATATTAATATACTTGGAGATGGTTCACCCCTACAAAGCTTTTATCATTTTAAAAAAGTAATATTCACATAGAGTTTGTAAATGCCTCTAGATGTGTTCTTTAGCATGAGGTATTTTGCTGTTAGTCAAAGGTTTAAGTTGCCTGTAAGGATTCAGATCTACATTCAGGCAGAAGCTGTGCTGTCCTGATAACGGGGAGTTCAAGTAATGATTTCTGAAGCAGGGTACTTATCTACAGTGCAGCAGGGCTGCTGTTGCTTTTTTGAATATGACAGTAGGGAACATCAAGGGAAGAATCGTACTTTGAGGAGGAAGCAATGTTGAATACTTTTTCCCTTTTCACACTAGCTAAGAATTAACTGGAGAAATTTTGATAGCAACTGCAAAGTATAATTTACTTGATGAGACATTGTAGTCATGTTTTGCTGATGATTTTTAATATAGTTTTCAATTTAGTATTTGGTATGGAAAGCAGCATGGGGATTTAAGGTACAGCTACAGGAGAGAAGCTGGGACAGGGCACAGGGAAATCAGAAAATGTCTGTGGTAACAGCGGAGCCAGTGGCAAGTCACGTTTCATGAATTTCTGTCTAAAAATGTAAAAAATGATGGGAGGAATTCAGGTGCCTGCATGTGAATATTGAATGTCATTTTCGGTGCCCGAGAATATCTGCGACATATGCGTAGGGCTGTGAGGTAGTGGTGCAGGCTGTAAGGGAGGCGGACTGTTCTGGACTGGCAGCTGGATGCCAGGCAAGATGCTGACTTTTCTGGTATTTTTGTATCTGAAATGGCAGTAGGAGCCTGTTGCGTGGGCACTGAGTCACTACAATCACTGTTTCTTTTTAACCTTTAATTTTTGGTGTGGTTTCATATTTTTTCTTTTTTTTAAGTTTGCAACCTCTCAATTAGCTCTTCCTCCTACTGAAAAAAATAAAGACAATTATATGACACCACTGTTGTATTGCTCACCCCCCTTTGCATGATGGTACTTTAACTGCACGGTAAAGGTGACAGACCTTTTGTGTTCTTAGTTTATTTATAACTTTCTTGTGGGAGAGACTGGCTATTTGTGCAGTGCCTAGTAAAACTGTTGCTGGGCTTTGTATGTCAAATCTAGGTTTTTTTGGAACTGATTTTAGATTTGGGTTTTAAATAGTGTCTGAATGATACGATTTGGTTTGTGTATTTTTACATGGTATGTGGACATTTGGAGTATGGAGAGTTCAGATGCCTAAATCCTCTTTGGAATTTATCCTTTAAACTGCAGCCTGGATTTTAAGCCCAAATTTAACAGTGGGAGTCACAGTCCCTCCTTTTTCTCTCTTCTCCTTCTCATTTTCTTCTTCTTGCATACCTAAAATGTTCGTAGTTTATCGTTTCTCAGTCCCTAAACGTTCGTGTGTGCCTAAAGTTCTACATGTACCCAGAGCTGCAGTCGTCTTCACTGAACTGGGCGTGTTTGCTTCTTTGCTGGCATTTTTATGAACAAGGCATTTCTATACATGGGTCATCTGGTGGCTGTGGTGCTATAGGTAAGCTCAGGTTGTGTCCAACATATCCTAACAACATTGTGTTTGTCTCCATATACTTCCTAAAGAAGAAAGAATGATGTGATACTGTTACAGTCTATGTAAGCAATTTAAAGCTGAGCTAGATTGTTTGATTTAAATCTCCAAATCTAAACTAACTTCTCCGCGCCAAGTGTAGTGAAGTTCCTGCTGGCTGCTTCTTGTCTCTTTTTGGCTAACGTTCCACTTCAGTTGGGAGCGCAGTAAAGTGCACTGCCTGCTTTTATGTGAGAATAAAAGTTAGAACATTTGCCTGGGAAAGCCATAGGTCTTTGGCTTCTGCCTGGTAGAGAACAGCCTAACCAGTACGCTTTAGCTAACACTAAACTGGAGTTTTTCCTTTGCTGTTACGCTGCTATCACACAAGAAAAAGCCAGCAAGAGAGCAATTGTGTCATCTGCTGGTGAGGAGGAAGGTGGCGGGGGGTGGATGAAGTCTTGTGTTTAGCTCCATGACTTGTTCTGCATCCAGTGAAACTTAATTTATGTGCAATGAATAATTCAGCTTCTGGAGCTGTATGTGTATAAATTTGGCGCAGTAATACTACTGGTTCTCTGAACTTACTAGCCCACAGCTTTTTAGGAAGTCTTAAATGGTTCTTAATGGTCTGCCTTAACCAAGAAAAACCTTTCCTGTCTTATATATTAGAGGTTAAAAACATACAATTAGTGAACAGCTGCTATGTTAAGTTTGACTAGCAAGTTAACAATGTGTCATCACATGCAGGCATGTCTGGCTGAAGTTGGTGATAACTGATTTAATAAATGGTGTTTCTCAGAGTTCCGTATGGCTGCAATTTAGATATTATCACTGTATTTCATAATGCTGAATAGTCTCAATGTTCTGCTTATGTACATAAATGATGAGGGTTATATTGTAAATAACTAGCATATATGAAGTATGTAACATATACAGGTATTTCTAGAATGTTATATATGCAGAAAAACTTATGCAAATGAAAGACTGCTGTGCATTCTATTCAAAATACATATTTAGACAATATCTAAAAATTGGAATAATTTCTTTAATTTTCTAAGAACTAGAAAGATTAAGCCATTGTCTCTTCATTGAAATGTAGTGCATTTCAATGCACATGTCTCCACAGCATTTTGTTGAGGAGAATGGCAGGTGTTTGTACCCAACCAATAACTTATTGGCACGTACAGTTCGTGCTTTCTAATGTCAAAGTTAACTCTCAGAGCCTTTACTTATGCTTTGCCTTTTTTTTTTTCTTTTCTTGAAATACAGATAAGCTTTGTTGTAGAAGCATTTTAAATACTGTGCGAAGATGGCAAGTCTGATGAGTCAGAGTCTGTTGACCTACGTAGAAGAAGGAAATGTTCCTGCTCTGAAAGCGCTTCTTGAGAAATGCAGGGATGTAGATGAGAGAAATGAGGTAAGATGATTTTTTGAAAGGTCAGTTTCATATTGCCGCTTATTAGCTACAGAATGAATAATTAGTGAGATCACACTGGTTGTTTAATATACAAATGTTCGTTTTATTTTCAAGTGATGGCTTGCCTTTGCAGACTAAACACACAGTATTCAGTTGCTGTCAGCACCTCAGCATTTTTCGTTGTATTTGTTTTCTGAGTGTTCTTCTGAGCTGGAAAATGCGGCTTCATCCTGACTTTGTGAATGGAGATTACACCTGTATTTCTGCGGCTAGGAATTGTTTCTTAGTTCATAGATCTGGCTGCGTGTGTGTTCTTGCCTTGTCCATTTGGGGTGAAACCTGGGATGATGGTAACTCTTCCCTCACATCCTGGTTTCCAGACAAGAGAAACTTTGTTATACAATCCAAACAGAAGCATGTATTGCAATTTACTCCGAGCAGGATGAAAAGATATGTATCCAAAAAGTAAGTCTAGATGCAGCCATGAGGATTAAGTGACTTTACCAGGATTACACAGGAAGTCTTGATACACAGCGGGGAGTTTAAATGCGCATTATTCGGAATCCTGGGATAGTGCGATCGTTGTTAGCTTCTCTCTGTTACCTGATTTAGTCTGATTTGAGCGTATCACCACCGTCAATTGAAGCGAATGTGCTGTGGTTTCATTATACCGCACTGAAGATTCCCAAGAGTTTCTTGGGAGGTTGGATTCATGCAAATGTCTGTTGCTAGTGACTGTTTACATTGTTTTGCACAATGTTTAAAATTCAGGTTATCTTGACACACTATTAAGTCTTCTGTGTATTTTACAAATAAGTTTAGATTATTTGACTAATTTATTTCATCTTCTGTAGTAGATTTTCTGATTTGTAAGCATCCAGAACTTTATTTTTATCTGGATGTACAGTTTGTATCATCGATTTTTATTTTAGTTCTGATTTCCTGAACAGTGTTGTAGAACTGGAACCTTGTCAACTTACGTAGCATATTCAGAAAATTGGACTGATAGAAAAATTCAGGATGGAAGGGACCTCTGGAGGTCATTGGATTCAGTCTCCTCCCACTTGCAGGACTAACTTCATTGTTACATTAGGTTGCTCAGGGGGTTAACAAGCAAAGTTTGAAAGTCCTCAAAAGGATGGAGAATCTGCAGCCTCCCTGGGAAATGCTCCAGTGCTTAACCACTCTTTGTTTAAAAACATTTTCCTTATGTTTTGTTGCAATATCCTTTGCTGCATCTTGTGACTGTTGCTGCTTGTCATCATCTTGTGTGCCTCAGAAGAATCTGCCTTTGTCTTGTAAGATTTCCCTTCCATCTAGGTAGTGCAAGACGGGTGTTGATGCCCCCTTACTCTTCTGTTTTCCAGACTGAACAAATCCAGCTCTCAGTTTCTGCTTGCACGTCTTATGCTCCATTCTCATAACCATCAGAGTGATGCCGTTGCTGGGCTCTGCAGTTTGTCGAGCTCTCTGCGGTTGGGAGTCTCTCTATTGAGAGCCCCAAATGGGGCATTGTGTTCTGGGTTCAGCCTCCCCAGTGTTGAGTAGAGGGCTAGCTGTGCCCTTGTTAATTCAGCCCAGTATTTAATTTGCCTTCGTTGCTGCAGGGGCGCACTGCTGACTCATGGCCTTGTTGTCCATTGGGACCCGATGCCCATTTCTGCAGCGTGGCTCCCCAGGCAGGCAGTCCCTAGCCAGTACTGTTGCATGGGCTTGGTCTGTTCCAGTCTCTGCGTTGTCCTTTGTTGAACTGCAGGGGGGTTCTCAGCACATTTCTCCAGCCTGTTGAATTTCATCTGAATGACATCCCCGCCCTCTGGCATATCAGCTGCTCTCCGTAGCTTCGGGCAGTCCGTAAACTTGCTGAGAGCGCTTTCTGTTTCATGGTTCTGGGTGTTGATGAAGATGCTACAATGTTAGCCCCAAATCAAACCCTCCCAACTGGGCACCAGTTACTGTGAAGAGCTGACCATTATCTGTTGAGTCTGACAGTCCAGGCAGTTTTTTTACTCACCATGTAGTGTATGGAACACTGGCTTTCCAATTCATATATTTTTTTCTTTTTTTTTTTTTTTTAAAGTAAGTCCTGGAAAATGCATGTTCTGTTGCATTATTTTTTTTTAAACCTGCATAAGATGGAAAGAATATTTTTGGAAAGAAGTCGAATGGCATAAATTACTCAAAACCAAAAAGCATCATGCAAATGTGAAAGCAATGTACAGAATTTAGCCTTACTGTAGTTATTAGATCTGATTTCAATTAAGACAATTTTCTTTCATTGTTGACACGTTCATTTCATGCTATGTACGTGCATATGCTGAGGTATTTGAAATGGGAGAATATTTAAGTTTCAGAGCATGAACATGAACCCTACCAGCTGGCATGCTGTGTATCTGAGAAGAGGAATAGTCTGTTCCCTCTGCTGGTAATTCCTTTCAACAACATGGCCAAAATCAGACAAATAGTCTGTGTTGACTTTATCATCAACAGTGTCACTGCCTTCACCTTCTTTTCTAAATTTTTATTTTCTTCTTGGTGGGACTAAGTGCACTCCTGGGTTTCAGTAACTGCCTTTTTTGCAGAAATCATTTCCCTGATAGCTAATTTTTTCAGTCTTCTGATATGTTGCATTAGAGAAGGTAATTTCTGGAGACATGTGGTTTGTATCAGTTTTAAACCCATGGCGAGGGGGCTGTCTGTACGTATCAATGATAGGAGTTATGTTTAAGTGCTGTCTCTTCATTGGAATTCAGTGGCATTGAGTGCAATTCTCTTTCTAGTTTTGGATCTGCCAAGACATCTTTTCTTCTTGGGTAAAACTAAAATACCAAAACAGGAGTGCCAGCGGAGTAGGTCTGAAAAGATTGCTAACAAGCCAATGTTTGCTAGTGCCAGGACCTCCCAGGCTGCAGTGACTTGTCCAATGGTAGGATCACCCACATTGTTACCAACCCTTTATATCTTGACTGTGATCCATTGCCTGAAAAAATGGGATGTTCCAGTCAGTTTGTGTATGAATGGTTTTGTTGGATTAACAGCAGCAGTTTCAGTTAAGTCTCAGTCTTTCTGCCTTTTCCCTGTGCATCCTTTCCCCTGTGCGCATTCTCCTCTCTCATACCAGATATGTTGATTACTTAACAGCTAATGATAGATGCTTGCCTTGTGTGATACACTTTGATCCTAACAGCCTCCAGTTTCCTTTGATGTGCCTTTCTTTCTGCTCTTCTGCTCTTGATACTGAAGGACCTTCTGCATCTTCAATTCTGAATCTTGTCTTCTCTCGTGGACTGTGTGAGAGAGTTAATCTGTAAGGTAACACCACTAAATGATTTTCCTAAAAAGATACAGGTGTGCCCCTTTATAATTTGGTTATTCCAGTACTTTAGACTTAGCTGTGATGTACAGATATACAGTACTCGATGTGCTTGTGAGAAATATGAGCATTTAGTAGTTGTGGAGTGTCTAGACTCCCGAGCAACTTTGGAGAATTAATCTGGATGTCACAGGTGTAGTAATTATCTTTTGTTTCTGTGTTGGTGAAATCTTCATTATTTGCTAAAACATTGAACCTATGTTTGAGAATCTCCTGGCAAAAAGAAGGATGTTTTCAGTACCCCTATAGAAAAGTTTTATATCTGTCTAAGAATACCAGAGCCAGTCTACAACTGTATGCCACTTGTTACATACATGGGATCATTGTCCCGTTGTCCCATCCACACCCTCCTCTTGCCCTGAGATACTTTTGTTTGGTTTGTGTTACCCGCCTGTGGAAGATGATCACAGTGATAACAATAGTAACTGCTCAGAAGGAGCTGAGAAGGATGTTTATGCTAAAATAGGGATTTTTGCGTGTTTTGCTGAAGCACTGCTTGGAAGGGACTTCTGGAGATTATCTAGTCCTGTGTCCTGAGGTGGGTTGACTGCAGCCAGCTGCAATGTGTCCGGCACAGGGCCATCCCAGCCTCTCTTCACAGAGACCCTGTGCAGCTCCCCCAATACCAAAACCTGGACACCTGCACTCGGTACAATGAGGTTCTTGTCTGCCCATTTCTCCAGCCTGTCCAGGTCCCTCTGGATGGCAGCACAAGCATCTGGTCCATCAGCCACTCCTCCCAACTTTGTGTCGGCTGGGAAGGTGCTGAGGGTGCACCCTGTCCCATTGCCCAGGTCCTTAATGAAGGGGTTAAACCTTCATTTAAGGCAATACCCCAGTATTGCCCCCTGTGGTACTGCGCTAGTGACTGGCCTCCAGCTGGATGTTGCGCTGCTGATCATAGCTCTCTGAGCCCAGCAGTTCAGCCAGTCTCAGTCCCCCTCACTGTCCATTTATCTAGTCCATACTTCATTACTTTGTCGGTGTGGATGTTGTGGGAGACAATGTCTAAATCCTTGCTAGAGGTGGGATAAACAGTGGTGTCTCAGCTCTTCGTCCACCGAGCCAATGATGGCACCACAGAAGGCAGTCGTATTGGTCAGGCGTGATTTCCCAAATCACTTGGCCTGTGTATTCCCAAAATATTAACTTGCATATAAAGAACTCAAAGAGCAAAAGTTAACGACTGTTCTCTCCTCCGAAGAGAGCTGTTCTCTTCTAGAAAGTAGTACTTTCCTTCCTCTTGATTTTTTGCACATGTTAATTTTTTTTTTTTATGACCAGACCTAAATACTACTGCTGGTTGATACAAAATATACTTTAGGATCTAAAAGCAAAGGTATCATTTTGAGTGTATACAATGTATAGTTGTAACAACATAAACTTACACAAGAGCATAATTTCTCCCTGTAAAAAATTGCACTGTTAGATATTACATTATATCCTGTCACGGGGAATACTGTTGGTTATCCATAATGTCATGGGGAAGATTCTGTGAAGGCTAGTTAGGGAATAGCTGATGGACCAGGAAGCTTTTTTGAAAGAATCAGTGCATTTCTGTGATTTTTTTTTTTTTTTTTTCTGTACGTAAAGAGCAGAAAGAACTCGTCAAATATCTTTATTAATCTTACTGTTAACTGTTTTACTAATGAAGATTAGTGATCTTACTGTATTCTGATTCTGCACTGATTTTTATTCTTTTCAGGGATATTGCTGGTATATAACTCCTAACATGTAGCTTTTGTGTTATTTAGAGACTAGATAATTTGAGTTTTCTATATGGTACAGAGAAAAGACAGAAGACAGGTCAGGTAAAATTATCTTTGTTTATTAAGCTTGTTGAAATTAACAAATTTACTGTCAAATTTAATAAGTTTTACTTTTCGTCATGTGGAGCAGTTGTATCTCAGAAGTTTGCTGACACAGAAATAGGCTGATGGAAGGGTGACAGGTTGTAACTGACTTTTAAAACATCCTTGAAGGCAAATAAACCAGCTTTTCTATCTTTCATCTTCCCTGAGATGAGGCTATCTGTTAAGAACCTGTGTTGCACAGGACAGGAATGATGTCTGTATTTGGTATACTGTCAGATGAAAGTGTGGTATATAACTTGACTATTTTTTCCAAGACTTCAGCAAGAAATCTTACTGTTACTCTGAATCAGTGTGCATGTTTTAATGGCCGTTGTGGTTCCTACGCTAGATTTGCTTGTTTGTTCATTTCTAAACAATGTGACTGAGTTACCTCAAGATGTAAAGATGTTAGAGGCTGTATTAGAGATGTCTTCAGTGGGCAAATCATTTAGAAAAAAAGATATCTAACAGTGTAACTTTTTTTGGTAACCATTTTTAATATCTGAAATTTTTTTTTTCTTTGGTTGTTTTTTTTTTTTTTTTTTTTTTTTTAATCTCTTATGGGACAGGGTTTAATATCATGTTCTCCATTTTTATTGGAAGTTTACTGCGTGGTTTGAAAACCAGTTCTTCTCACTGCTTCTTACTGGCAATTTGAAAACTGGAAACAACGTTCCTCTGTAGTTTTTGGCCTTTTATTGTTGGTGTATGTGTGTCATTTGCACCATTTCCCAATGCATCATTTTTCCTATCATTTTGATTTCAGAATGGCCAGACTCCACTCATGTTGGCTGCTGAGCAAGGCAATTTAGAAATTGTCCAGGAGCTTCTCAAAAAGGGAGCTAATTGCAACTTGGAAGATGCAGTAAGTACTAGTGCTTTATGTGATGGTACCTAACAGTAGAGGAAGAAGAAATTTCGAGCGGCAGGCAAAGAAAAGGAATTTAGGTTAGTGTGGAAGGTGGAAAATGGTGACATATAAGAGAAATTTTATCCAAAATTGCGTGGCTCTTTATTCCTCTGATTTGATTCCTCATAAAGTATAGGGATATTTAAGATGTTTTAAACGTCTGAGGGTCTCTGCTGAATGCTGCTGCTGTTTCTTCTGGGAAATTAGTACTAGGAAGCTATAATAATAGGATTGGCAGTAGTTGACATAAAAAGATAGGAGGAATAGAGAAATACAGCATCAAAGATGAGGTCCAAGTGATTTTGCGCATCTCAGTAATGTTGTGGTATGTTGTTTTTCCCCCACCTCCCGCCCCCTTGGTTTTGGTGTTTTTCAGTAAATTCTGAGGGATAATTTAGGTTAAAGGATTATTTCAGGTGAAAGCCAAAACAGTGGCAGAGAAGGGGTTCAAATTTATGAATTGTCTTTCTGCCCTTGCGGAAGAGGTTGACTCTAGGTGAAAGATGTCCAGAAAGGGTGAATAGGACAGAGGTGGTGTTAAAAAGTTTTGAAAGGTCTGTATATTCCAATGAAGAGTGATAAACAGGAAAAGGATGTTGCTTGTGTTTTTTTTTTTTATTCTGCACTTAGTTTAGTTGTAGCAGTGTAGACATCCAGGAAAGGTCTGGTATGAAACCTGTCGTTTTTTTTAAAAAAAAAAAAAAAAAAAAGTCTCTATTTTTGGAGACATTTTATTACATTTGGTGTAATGTTGTAGTTCCTATACTTATAGGAAGAACAATTACCATATAAACTGTTGCTATATTCATACATGTATAGCACATAAAACAGTAGTCCACACCTGGACATGGTTTGAGCAGTGGATGGAAGTGTAATGCAAGAGGAAATGTATCTCCTGAAGTGATCATAAATCTGAGAAGCTGTGGTCCAAACCCCCTTGCATATTAGCCCCTTGGGTGCTGTCGCCCACTGTATGTGGAGACAGACCACCACCATTTTCCGTGGTCTTGGTTGCCATCTCATGCCCACCCAACAGTTCTCAATGTCTTGCCCTCATTCTGTGATCCTTTGTAGGTGTTGCTTCCTCCATCAAATTAATTAGAAGCTAACCTGCAGTGAACTGAGGATTGGAATGTGATGGATATTGGGTAGGAGAGGAGATAATTAGAGGGGAGATTTGGAGTAGTTGTTGGTCTGTATTTTCATGTGTGTAACTGGCAGGTACTCTATGAGTTTATTACTTTTTTTTTTTTAAAGGACAGCTTTTTTAAGGGGTTGTGAATTTCCTGTTGTGGGTTAAACACTTGAAAAACAAGGTAATTGTATTGAAATATTGAATATAACTTTAAAATTTTTTTTTTCCTTTTTCTAGGATAACTGGACAGCTCTTATTTCAGCTGCTAAAGAAGGACATGCAGCTATTGTAGCAGAGCTACTCAATTATAATGTCAGTTTGGAGCATCGGGATTTGGTATGTGTTGTCCTAGTGCGAAAATAAAATGGTTTTCAGTAAGAAGAACAATTTGGAGAGTTGGAGATTTTCAGTTCTGTAAAACAAATCAAAGAATTTTTATTCTTAAATTATGTATTCAGTGCTGTTAAAAAGGAAAATAATATATATTTGTTTTTACAGCTGTAAAATAGTTGCTTTACTGTTAGCAAAGGCAACTTGTTTTCTAGGGCTGTTTTTTTCCTCTTAATTTGCTGAGGTATCTTGCCATGTCCTACCAATCTAGCTTTTTCATAAATGTAATGTTAAGCACATCCGCATGGCCAGTGGTTGATTTCTAGGCCTGTGTCAGTCTGAGAGGGATCTTTTACCTCCCTAAAAGTGTGTTATAAAGAAATAAATAAAAATTGTGCTTACAGTTATCGGAGGTGTACTGTTTTTTGGTTACCTGACCTGTCAAAAGCCTTAGGTAGTGAAACCTCGTTGTCTCCTAGTTTACCCACTTAAATGAACACACCAATGCAGTTTGAAATTAATTGCTCTTATTACTCCCTTAAGAGGACATGATTTGCTTCTTTTTCCTGAAGAAGCAAAACATTACATAGTTACTTTATGAAGGCCAGCTGTCTGTTACACAAATCAAAAGTAAACCCTCCGTGTTAATTGATCTGGATTCTAGACTTTTGTTTTAAGATAGTGCTTTCTTTTTGGTTTGTTTTTCCAGTGTTCAGATTTGTACGCTCTTGAACTCTGAATTGAGTGTTTACAGCAAATTCACGAACATTTAGAACACGATATTCTCTCAAGTTTTGCGTACAGCAGGAAATCAGTACTTTCATATGTGTGCTTATTGTTTATCTTACATAAGTAGGAGTACAAGGTTGTGTAGTCAATCCTTACTATGTTTTGGACTTGCAAAACAGTCTTAGGACAAATACAAAATGAAATGAAATAACTAAGTAGATTTCTAGAGAGCATTTTTCAGTTTTCACGTTTCTTTGAATTGTGCTTGCCAGGGAGGATGGACTGCCCTGATGTGGGCATCATATAAAGGCCGTACTGAAGTAGCAAAACTGCTGCTTGAGAAAGGAGCAAATCCAAACATCACAGGCATGGTAAGTTTTGGTCTTTAACGCCCCCTCCTCCCAAATGTTTAAAGTTCTGACTTGTACACTCAACTTATTACCTTGATTAAACATTTTACATTTTTTGCAATGTAACTTTAATCACTATATTTATAAAGGGATTGCTTTAATAATCTGTGTGACAGCCACTTTTCTTATTAATTTTAAATTTTTTTAATTAAAGCAAATGGGTGTATAGCTCTTAATAAGATTCAAATTAGCAGGAGAGGAAATAATAGAAAAGATAAGTAGTGTATCTAGTGCTACTTGTATAACACTTATCATTTTTCTGTGTCTGTAGAAGTTAATGGAGTAACTAATATGTGCAATTCAGAAACAATAACTTGTTTTAATTGTTTCATAATAGTTACCAAATGGGCTAGATTATATAAATATGTACCATACATGTAAGAGAGAATTAAAAAACCTAAGATTTTGATATTTATTTCATTTTATAAGCGTTTTCTGTAAAGTATAGGCATATTGAAACTTGAATGAACAACTTATGCTGTCAGCTCTCTGGTGTTTGAGGCAAGGGTGAACAATCGAGGAAGAACACTAGTGACTTCCCTTTCTGAGTGTCGATTTCATCTGGTTTGCATATGCAGCTTCTGCACGCATGACATGACTGATCTGCAGTCCTGATTACTTAGGGATATTGCATAGCTGTCTGTTGCTTCTCTCTTACATTAAAAATGTTTATATTAATATGAGGATGTGAATTTTTAAACCTTGTTTAAGGAGTTAGAAACCAAAACTGATTCAAAACAGCAGACGTCTTCCTAGATATCATGTAGGCAATGTACTAGGCAACAGTTATTGATACGTAGTTAGATTTATTTCTGTATATTCCTTCTTCTATGGGTTTATTGTCTCTTGGAGCATTGTGATCAATATTGTTCATGAAAAATAATTGGAACTATGTTTTTTTTTTTAAATTCTAAGCAATACAGTGTTTATCCAATTATTTGGGCAGCGGGACGGGGCCACTCAGATATAGTACATCTCTTACTGCAATATGGAGCTAAGGTGAACTGCTCTGACAAAGTAAGTTATATTTATATAATATTTAATTTCTTTAATGCTTGATATATTTTTTGTAAAAGTAAGTTTTATTAAAAAATAAAAATCTCTTGAATTTTTTATTGGAAAAACACACTGCTATGTTTTGCCCATGAGATTAGAATTAGTGTGATAGAGTAAGTCGTTATACTTGCAAGAGGTTTTTCCATAGTATGCTGAAGGTGGTTGTGAACATTTATTTCGGTGGAGTGTATTTCTGTTTTCTCAGCTATTGGAAACCTTGCTATCCTAGGTTGCATAGAAAAATAATTCGTACAGCTGTCATCTACAAAGAAAAAGTTAAAATGGCTTTTCAAATGCTTGTGTTAATACACAAGACCAAATTATATCTTTGTAAAAACTAAAGCTTTAAAGTATTAGGATGAATACTAGATTGTAGGGGATACTAAATAGAGAGCAATATGATAAAACGTTATAAATGTTTTTGCAGTATGGAACCACCCCACTGGTTTGGGCAGCGAGGAAAGGTCATTTGGAGTGTGTTAAATACTTGCTGCAGATGGGAGCGGATGTTGATCAAGAAGGAGCTGTAAGTAACTGTTTGTTTTCCAGTGATAAGGTGTGGGTACATGTATCTGTGTGTCCTGTTTTATTTTATAATACAAATATCAAGAAGTACATGAAACAAGAGGAAATGTTGATGTTAGAGTATATTACTTTCCAGTTATTTGCAAACTGCACATGAGGATTATTTAAACTTCTTTGTGCCTTTTAACAAAAATGTTATGTAACTAGGGAGTCATATTGACAGTTGACACACTGTTATGTGAAGTGTAAATTTTAATGAACATGAATTAATTCAGGTTATTGTTCTCTGAAGGGTAACAGTATCAAACATTCCTTAGTGCTATTTCAAAAGTGAATCAAACACAAAGCATCCTTTGAAAATAATAATGGCTGTTGTGCCTATTCAGTTGGAAATTTTTTAGAAGTTTTCAGGTGCATATTGTTTTTAAATAAGACAGATATTAATTTTTTGTTGTATAAGACACTTAAAATGCTCGTCAAAATACAAAATAAAACCAGTAAAAGTTAAATGGAAAATTAGGACAACTTTTGGTATTCATATGATTATTTCTGAAGTTCTTCAAAAAACCTCTTTGTGAGTGGTATTGGCAGACCTGGGCGCTCTCATAATACTGTGTTCCCATATGACAAGAAAATTACTTTACTGTGCATGTAACATTCAGAAGTTAGAATAAACTGATCTGAGCTTTACTGTTTGCATTTGAAGTGTTCTCTGCTATAGTACTTAGTTTATTTCTTTTTTAAAAAAAGCATAGCAGGTGCACTTTAAAACATAAAACTGAATAACATTTGCATGGTTAAGAAAGTAATATCAGTGAGTGTTCTTTTGTTATTTAAACTGCTGATATAGCGATGATTTCTGTATCCACTGTACAATAAAATCTGTGTTTTTTTGTTTAAAGAATTCGATGACTGCACTTATTGTAGCGGTGAAGGGTGGCTATACTGACTCAGTAAAAGAAATACTGAAAAGGAACCCAAATGTAAACTTAACAGATAAAGATGGAAATACAGCTTTGATGATTGCATCAAAGGAAGGACATACTGAAATTGTGCAGGATCTTCTTGATGCTGGAACTTATGTGAACATTCCTGATAGAGTGAGTAAATTTTCATAATAATTGTGGTTTTATATATGCGTAATAATAATATATATTTAAATACCAGTGTACGTGAATTTGTGGGTACATGATTTTTCTGGCTTTCTAATTTTTCTGCCACCTAGGGGTATTTTTATGTATTGCTATGTATTCAGTGGCAAATGTCGCTGTGTGAAGGTAAAGGATAAACTACAGAAATGACCCTTTTCTTTTGAGATTCTTGAATTGTGAGTTTTCATAGGGCATGGAAATGATTTATGGTTGTATATTTGTTGTGTTTGTAACATAAGGCTAATACCAAACTAACTTGCAGGTTTGGGGTGGGTTTTTTGTGTATTAATACATGTGGTAGTGCTGTTAAAACTGTAAAACAATGGGTATCCTAACAAAGAATATATTTTTTTTTCAGCATCTACCTTTATCTTTTACAATGAAACTTTTTACTAGGGAACTTGCATATATTAGAGGAAGACTCCAGCTCTGGGTTAAGACGTGTAAATGTAACTGTTGAAAGGTGCAGTGTGTACCTGAGCTGCGATTGCATTGTTCAGTAGAGGCATGCAGTATGGGCAGTGACCAGAGTGTAAATCTGCTTGCTAGCCACTCAGGGATTTATTTGGTTGCTTATATGGGTGCCTTGGACTGTCTGCAGTCCCCTCTTGATAGTTAGGTTTTTCTGAAGTGTCAGAGGCAAGCCAAACATTGCACCCTTGGGGCTATAGGTGGTTAGATACCTAAACTTCGGTGCCTCTGTCAAGATCAGTGTTTTAGTTCAGAGCAGTAATACAGTTTTGAGGCTGAATTCCCAATCTCTAAATGGAATTGTTTGGGATTGCAGAGAAGAGAGGAAAACCTCCTAATATTCGCCTCATAATTTTAAAAGGATTTTTGGATGCTTTTTCTTATATTTCAAGTGTCAGCTTAGTGCATTTCTTAGATGGTTACATACTGAGCTGCAATGTTGCATGTGACAACAAATTTGATCTCAGGCACATATCAAAGCAAAACTTTAAATATTTAAGAAAGTATGTTGCAGTCTCCCTTCCCACCTCTTCTATCACAAAATTCTACAACTGTCTGCATTCTTTTGCTTTTAGGAAGGATAAATTAAGTCTTTCAGTACAGCTCACTGTATTCCAAAAATACATCAAACAATGAGTAGTCTTAGTTTTGGATGCTAGAGTAGGTTTTGATAAGGAAAATTTCTTGGTTTGCAGCTGGGTATGTAATGACTGTGATTGATAGGAGATATGCTACTGCTGAGCTTTCTAACTGAATTCCACACCTGTGATTTAGCTGTACTTTTATTTATTTTTCCTGTTTCATCATAAAAGAAATATCAGGTAATTTCAGGATTTCATTTTCTGGAATTCTGACATATCCTTAAGTGTGTTAAAATCAGAAGCCTTAAGCAGAATTGTGACTTTGTTTTACGCATATACAACTCCATTTACTACAGCAAAATATTTTTTCTTTTGATTAATTTGAGATAAAATCAGCCTTTTGCTTCTTTTTTTTATAACAGCATAGTGTATGTTAGCAGGATAGCAGTTAAATCTGCACAAAAAAAGGGATAAAATTCTTTAAAATTGTTGAAGATCTTTTGTCAGTTCTGAAACATCTAAAGGAGACAGCCAACATTCTTGTCTGATTGTAAAGAGGTTATGTGAGTAATTACTTGCCTGATTGTAAAGAGTTTATTACTGTGAGTGGTTGGTCTTCCTATGAACATAGAGAACAGCTGGATTTTTTTCATATTCATTATTAATTAGTGCTGTTATTTTTTAGGATGGTGGTTTAAGCTGGACCTATTTTGGGGGTGTTTGTTTTTCCATAAATATATAATATTTCATCTCTGCAAAAAAAATATAAAAAATGGAGTCCAGAATTTTTTCTTCTGTATACCCATTTTTTGCAAAGGTAGAACTATTTTTTATATCATTCTTTAAAATGAGTGTAGATTTCTTAATGTAAATAGGCATAATGTATATTTTGAGGCTGTAATTTATTCTGTGCTGCATTTCTTTTTGCTAAATAATATTAATTAATCTTCAGTATTCTTTCATAATTTTTCTAGAGCGGAGATACAGTGCTGATTGGGGCTGTTAGAGGAGGTCATGTTGAAATTGTGAGGGCCCTGCTCCATAAATATGCTGATATAGATATCAGAGGTCAGGTAAGTACGACAATGTAAATGTTAGAGTAGTTCTTAAATAGGATGTCAGTTTGAAAACCAAACAATTATACAGTGTCTCTAAAAACATGGCTTTAAAAACTTGCTCAGTCTGCTCTGTAGGAGATGCAGATTTCCATAAAACATTAACAATACATCACGATGCTGTGCAGTTTATAAGACATACGTAATTGTAATGACTTGTTATGCAGCATTTTTTCAGTTAATTTCCATAATGGTTGAAAAGCAAAAGATGTAAATTGAACTTATTTCATCTGCACTACTGAACCGATTTCAAATAATGAAATACTTTTAAAATCCCTTAATATTATTATTTTAATACTTAATATTTTAAATTTAATATCATTGTATTAAAATGCAATACACCTTAGATTATAGCTGTTGTCAGGGCAGTTCTGTCACTGTGCTTGCTTCCTTTCTCACGTTAAGCAGTGTTGTCAGTGATTTCCATGTTTTCTAGCTACCCTTCTTTCTTTTTTTGTCCTTCGATTAAGGTATTGTTTTTATTCTTCTACTGAAAGCTCCCTTACTCAGCACGGTACTTGTTTTTATTATTACATTCAACTTGCTTTCTTTTGCTTGAAGCTATTCAAATCACTCCACTCGCAGGCGCATACGGTCTGCCAAGTTTGAACACAAAACTAAGTAGTCACTGAGAGCTGCAAAGATTCAGTGCCTGCTATTGATGCAGAGCGTCTTTGAGAAGCCAAGAAGCTTTTCGTTTGGAGAGAAAGTAGTATTTGGATCTCTTCCTCTAACCTGCCATTGGAAACCTGGAATTGTGTGTCTCAGCTTCTTGCTGACGTGGGTCTGAAAATCTGGAGCTTTTCAACATCTGGACCAAGGCAATACAGAAACAGCAAGAGGACCCAGCCTCCTCAGGGCAGGGAAGCTTGTGGCTTCTGGCAGTACGAGGGTGTCTGTATAGCCATTTGCAGTGCTTAATCTAGAGAACCCATTTGTGGCCTTGTTGACACAGCAGGAGTGAGTACCATCAGTGGAAGAGTCTGGCTGTGTGCTTCAGATCTTCAGATTAGGACCAGCAGGATCAAAATTAGTGATGAGCACTAGTGTTCAGCAGCTCCCCTGCTGTTCAGCACTGCAGTGCCTGTCTGCCAGCCAGACCTGTTCTGGGGAGATTTGCTGCCTGCCCAAATCTGGGGTGTTCCAGAAAGATTGCTGAGTCTTGTCCAGCCTTCCAGCAACCGTGTTCCTTGCTGCTCATTCATTCATACGGACACTAGTCAGGGGAGACCTTGAGCAGATTAAAATGTGACTCTAGGGCTCTGGCAACGAGTGTTGGGGCAGTGGGGGGGCTCAGGTGATGTTCTCCTCAGCCCTTCTGGTGAGGGGGAAGGGCCCAGCTGGGAGCAGCTGGCAGACCAGTGCCTGGCTGTGCAGCTGACCTTGCTAGTGAGGAGCCGGCTTCCTCTGGCTGGTGTCTTGTGGGAAGCCACCTGACTGAAGGATGGAGGATGTGAAACCCAGGTGACCAGAGAGGAAAGAAATCTTAGTGTCCAGGCTTGCTAAACTGTCGAGAAGGGCTTTAAACTCAGTTTGCTGTGATGCCCACGAGTGGGAGAGGAAGAGCTGCAAATGAAAGAAGCAAGCAAGGGAGAAGGCTGCAAGGAGGACTTTGACATTCCTGCCTAGAAGCAGGTGTGTGTTCAGAGGCTTTTCTTAAATGTCTCTACATAAGTGTGCATCAAACAGACAGAGCCATGGTGCAGTCTACACCTGCACCATGGCTACAAAAAGATTGCAGGCATGGAGACTTTCTGGGATAGCACACATTGCTGGGGAAAAACAAAAACAGATGACACAAGCAGATTTCTAACTATCAAGCGTTGCCCCTGGTTCCGTCATACAACGTATGGCTCATCTGCATTCTGGTACTTTGTGTTGGCTTTCATGTCCATCTACTTTTACATCTTTCCAGCTTGCATGGCCTATTTTTAGGCCAGCCAACCAATTCAAGAGTTTTATTAGGCTATACTGTAAAATTGAGAACAAAGTGGAGATTTTTTTTAAAGGCCTGGAAGTGGTTAGCACTTCCATGTTCTAATAGGAGAGAAATCTCTCTTTTTTTTTTTTTTTTTTTTTTTTTTTTTTTTGAAAAGGAAGGAAAAGCTGCAGAGAAACATAACTTACCTAATAGGGGTAAAAAAGACAGCACTGTGGAAAAAGTTGTTCTATTTCATTAGGAAACCTGTATATTTGAGTTACAGCTGAACATTCAGACAGGTTGAACCTCCTTGGATTGTTAATGTTCTTAATATATTTTGCACGGGTTTTTTAGAACAGATTTGTGTTCTCTAGCCAGATTTTCATTCCCTTCCAAAGTTCTACTGTGTGCCAATTAGATTTGGTGGTGTTTCCCTTTGCACCGAGCTGTGCTAACATTTGCTGTATTATGTGCTGTTTTCAATATAGTGGTTGTACTTTATATACAGTTTTTGAAATTAATCCAACTGAATGAAAGTACTGTTAACATTTAATACTCCTTTTTTTCAGGATAATAAAACTGCTTTATATTGGGCAGTTGAGAAAGGAAATGCTACAATGGTGAGGGATATCTTGCAATGCAACCCTGATACTGAAACATGTACAAAGGTAACAATTAGAGTTTTTAATTTAATTGCTTTGTTTAACATATGTTCTTTTGTCAACTCCTATGTGACGTTAAGGTCGTAATACCAAATTCAGTTTTTGTGAAGTGTTGGTATCTTGCATGCTGAAAAAAAAAAAAATTTCTTCTGAAATACTGAATTTATTTTCAGTAATGGTGATGCCCCCTTTGTTGGTAAACATCACCTACTACTAAAACTTGATAGCAGGAAAAGAGTGGATACTTTACCTCAGCATCTTTGACATGACCAGCAATAAGGAGTAGAGAGCAGGTGCTACTGGAAACTGAGGAAGGAGGTTTCTGATATTATGAAGCATGGAAGTTCAGACCACAGTTTGTTGCATGTGCAGGAATAAAAAAAATAGAGGAAGTAGTATGTACAGCAGTGAATTACTTCTTCCATCAGTCTCTTTTTCAAATATCTTGTATTATATCTGAATCTTGTCTTTCTCTGTTTGACACTGTTATTAACAGAAATGTATTTGTTCTGTGATTCTAATCAGTCTGGAATACAAGGCCTATGATACTTTTTCAATAACATATGCGCTGAAGTGTTGTTACTTGCACAGTAACATACTTAATTAAAAAATTGTCTTAAAAGTTTGGGGTTTAATTTGTTACACTGTCACTAGTTTTTGCTTGTTTTTGAGTATACAGAGAAGATCTTTTTATTAGGCCTACTTTTCCCTTTTAGGACGGAGAAACACCGCTTATAAAGGCAACCAAGATGAGAAATATTGAAATAGTAGAGCTTCTTCTGGATAAAGGAGCTAAGGTCTCTGCTGTAGACAAGGTAAAGAATATTTGTTTGTTTACTTTAGTATATTTAATCATTTTAGTTTTGCAGCAGAATTTTGTAGTGAGCTGTCAAGGCTAATACAGAAGGAGAGCTTCCCATATGCTTACTAGTTAAATAGACCATAATACTTCAATGCTTAGTCTCCCATATTCTTAAAAATTAAATGGATCAGAATACTTAAATATAAATTAATTCCCACCGTTAATATATTGATTTTTTGTTTGTATTAGGGTGCTTTTAGTAATATGAAAAGAAAAAATTCCATATCAGGAATAAAAATTTCACATATAAGAATCTTATTCTTAATACGCTTGAAAAAGAGCATAGAGAATGGTTGTTATTTGTCACTGATGTTTGGTTTTGAATAATAGATGTAAAACTAGGCAATGCTAAGGACAAATACAACGGTTTGTTGCTGTCCTCTTATGCATTACCTACTTTGACTGTAAACCTTTTAAATACAGGAACATTTATTTGATGCTTTTTAAACTCTTAGTATTATATTTAGGGCAAATAAATAATAATGTTGATTTGATGTAATAAGGAAACTCTTACCGGAAAGCTTTTTGGAGAAGTCTGAGCAGACATTGAAATAATTCTAACAAACAGTACCTCTTGTTCCAAACAAGTCTCTAAATTTGCTAGTAGACACTTGTTTCTGAATAGAGACTATCTTCATGAACCTTAAGATATTATTATAACTGTTTAAGAAAGAAGATACTGCTTTAGATTTAGCATTATAAGAACTGCCTTTTCACACGTCTTTTCTGAAACTTCTGTAATGCTTTTTTGAGGGGAAAAATGCTTGCTGTAAGGCATTAATGCTGTTGAGAATACCTTAAGATGTACTTCAAGTAAATAACGCATCTGAAACGATGTGGAACATGTGGTCTGTTCATAATCTTGGGAATTCATGTTAAATATTACTAGTTTTTCACTTAATTGCAGAAAGGAGATACTCCACTTCATATTGCCATTCGTGGAAGAAGCCGTAAACTCGCTGAATTACTCTTAAGAAATCCAAAAGATGGTAGATTGCTTTATAGACCCAACAAAACAGGAGAAACACCTTACAATATTGACTGTAGCCACCAGAAGAGTATTTTAACACAGATATTTGGAGCCAGTAAGTATAAGTGTGTTTTTTTTTGTTTTTTTTTCTTTTTTTTTAAATCACATATATATTGAGAATCCAGTTTATTCAATTCTGTATTGAGAAGTGGTAACTGTTTAGTTTTTTTAATGTTGCAATTAATGGGAGAGCTTTAAAAAAATCAGTTGGCAAAAACATTCATCATTCTAAAAGCCTGACAAAGGTCAAATGTAGCTTTTATTTTTGACTTTTGACATTGGATACTGTGCGACTTCTGTTGATCATTTTGTTTTTACTTAGATCTTGCTTGCGTAGGAATTATTGCTGTGATTTGGGATTTTGTTTGAGTCTTTTGTAGTAAGCTCTAATGGTTTTGATAATTATATAACATTTATGTGGATGATTTAAAATTCCTTTGAACAAGAATGTACCAATAATAACAGCTTTTATATGGGAGGAGTATATATACAAATATAGGTGACCATGTCATGATTTTATGTATGAAAATTGTCGTATTGAAGAGGTTTCTTAAAGCAAAGCTCTGTATCATATTATTCATATTACAGGACACTTGTCTCCCACGGAATCTGATGGTGACATGCTGGGTTACGATCTGTACAGCAGTGCTTTGGCTGATATTCTGAGTGAACCAACCATGCAGCCACCTATCTGTGTAGGCTTATATGCACAATGGGGAAGTGGAAAATCTTTCCTGCTCAAGAAACTGGAAGGTAAAAGTTGATGCTGCAGCCTTTTCTGTAGGTTCAAATCTATCTGTGAAAAGCAGCACATGGGAGTTACTAGTTTTGTGACAGCTGTTGGTCCATGTGATGTTGTATCCAGCCTCTGTTTCTGTAACGAAAAGATTTAAATTTTAGTGTGGTCAGTTCATCCATAGGTTGCTTTGTTCATTTATACAATGTTAAGAGAGTCTTTTAATTGTCAGTGTCTATTGTCCTGTGGGTTTCCTGCAGCAATGAATCTACCCTTTAGGTACTGCTGAAAGTATGACTGCTGGAATATGCCTTGTTGGGGGTGTTTGTGTGTCAAATCAGGTTCAGACCTGTTTTGCTACAGTATTTATTTATCGTGCCTCATATGTGTCATCTTTTTTTTTTTTTTTTTTATGTTTAAAAGCAAATTCCAGGCTATTAATGTGTTTTTTGCTGTAGTATATTTTCTCTGCGTCTAGTTTTCTTCCCCTTGCTTGTATTTGCTTTGAACTTTTTGAACTTTCTGAAATGACAGGGGAAGGCAAATGCAGTATGTGAAGAGAGTCAATATTTTTCACAGTGGAAATAGGCATCTAATTTACAGTTTTAGCTTTTTCTAACAAAGGATGTTTTTCTGAGATGTTTCAGTATAATTCAAACTACTTTTACCAGTCTTGATGTTTCTTCCTTTCTGTGATTTCTATGTTTTTAAAAGCTTCTATATTATAGGTCTATATAAGTCAAAATGGGGTCTCTGCTTTCATTTTGTTCACCTCATGCTCCATGTCATGAACAAAAAGCGGCGTGCATTTTTGACTGTGATGTTTATTGTTGATAAGCTCTTACCTTTTTAAGACTTTTTCAGTATTTTCTTCCTGTTGCTCATTCATCTTCTTATTCTGGATTGTGTATTTAATATTTCTTATTCAATAGATCCTAAATAAGTTTGTGCAGGAATTCCTGTTTTAGTAAATATGAATCAACAAACAGAAATAAATACTGAAGCCTTTACATTGTACTGTTATGTCTGACTATTTGAGGAACGTGGTCCAGTTTTCAATGATGGAGGTTTTGGAGGTTGGGGTTTTTTTGATAGATATGGTGTCATATTTTTATTGGTGTCATAAAATATGTTTTAAACTTTTGAAGGAGGATGGGAAATGGCATGGCTTTTAATGTGCCTTTGAAAGTAGAAAATCTGCAGCAAACAGTGCAAGTAGTATGTATTTAAATGGTTTCATTTGTTGCATGGATGAAAACTTACGGTTTTGCACTAGTGTTTGAAGAAGAATTCAAGCATCATTGTTGGATGAGTAATAGGGAAAAGTTACTACAGTCTAGTGAAAAAGTGTTTCTTTTCAAAGGTGATCATTATAATACCTTTTTTGCTTTCTGTTCTAGAATGATTTAACACGTTAACTGGTCTTTGTCTTTTTGTTTTAGATGAAATGAAGACTTTTGCAGGACAGCAGATTGAACCTCTGTTTCAATTCTCCTGGCTTATTGTATTCCTCACACTTCTGCTGTGCGGAGGTTTGGGTTTATTGCTAGCTTTCACAGTGGATACAAAGCTTGGAATAGCGGTGTCACTCAGCTTGTTATCAGTTCTCTACATTTTCTTTAGTAAGTCTTATTTTATATGAAGTTTGTGAAGGTTTTAATCTATTTTTGGAATTCAGTATTGTTTTGTAGACATGCTTTGTGATTCAGAAAAAATACGAAATGTTTTTGTAGAAAATAGGACCCCTTCAGACCCTTTCCTTGTCTTTTGCCTGTAATTTGTGAGACCGCATTCTTGAAAACAAAGAAGCATTTCGTGTATTAACTTCATTGTGTCACTCTTCCCATTCTCGTTTTTAGCCATAACTGTTAAAAATTCATTTGACTCCTTTTAGGCAACTCCATGCCTTATCTATTTAAACTTCATGGTTCTTTCAGTTGTGAATGTTGACTAAAACATAACCATAACATCTTTTTAAATTTTTAATATTTTAGCTGTAATTTACTTTGGTGGCCGAAGGGAAGGTGAGAGCTGGAACTGGGCCTGGGTATTAAGTGCAAGGTTGGCAAGACATATTGGATATTTAGAGTTGCTTCTCAAACTCATGTTTGTGAACCCACCAGAATTGCCAGAGCAAACCACTAAAGCCTTACCTGTCAGGTTGGTTATTTCATTTATTTGCTTTTGAATGAATAATTGAGGTTCGCTCTGATACTTTTCGAACTATGCATATTAATGTGCCTGTTTATCTTCCTGTGAAAAGCTGTTGAGATTCCTGTTTGAAAAACAGTAGCCCTAGAATATCATGTAGTTAAATTTTTCAGTGTAAAGAAAATAGTGGTGTTTTCAAGAAAAATTCTGTGCCAAAGTCTGTGAAAGTTACTCCTTTTTAGTGTTAGGGCTTTTGACTATCATACTACTAAAAATTTGTAACAGACAAAATAAGAATTTAGTTTTCTGGTGTAGCTTACTGTGTATTACATTTAATGCTTGTTTCACTGATTACTTCTATTAAGGTCTTGCCCTTTTTTCCCTTTGCCCTTTTTTCCCTTTTCTTTCCTGTAAGTAGAACATCAGACTGCTCAAAGCTTCCAGTTCACCTGAAAGCAAGGAAATTTATGCTATATGTTTTATAGTTTTGTTTACTCCTATTGTTTAGAAACTTGTATTTTAGCCTCATGGTGCTTTTATGTGATCTTGTTCTTCTGTATTTTTTTTAATCCTCCATAAATATTTGAAAATAGCTCAGAATGCAATTTTAAAAATACTTGTCGATATTATGTTTTGGCATCATAAAGATATCTTTGTATTTTTACTGCTGTCTGAGGTGCCATTAGTGATGTGATTGTTTTTCTCTCTTTAAAATATCAAGTTTTAGAATAGGAAGTGGAGCAAAGAAGAGGTTGAAAACAGGAGAAGGAATAAAGAAATAAATACTTAAATTCCATGTAGAGTTTAAAAAAAAAAAAAAAATTAAGTACTTCAGTATTTTACTTTTTGTGCCACTTGAAAAAACTTTTAGCTGCAGAGATGCAGGAAGATTTTTGGTTTGGTTGCCAGAAAATAGTTCAAGCTTTCTAAAGTATACAAAATACATGTTTTTTCTCTTTCAGATTTTTGTTTACAGACTACAATAGACTGTCCAGTGTAGGCGGAGAAACTTCATTGGCTGAGATGATTGCTACCCTCTCTGATGCATGTGAAAGGGAATTTGGTTTCTTAGCAACAAGGCTATTTCGAGTTTTCAAGACAGAAGATACACAAGGTTTTTATTACCTGAATGACATTTCCGATTATTCCATTTCAACGCACTGTTATCAGGGGTTCTGTTTTTCACATTATAAGCTCTTTTTAGAAACTGTTGTAGCCATGCAGAAATTCATACAGAAGGGGAAACTCTTTTGTACTGTTTTGGAGACAAAAATGCCCTGTTTTCTTTGCTCATCTTGATTTTATTAGTATCATAAAGGAACACCTTCTGTGAAGTATAGTCTTCAGAAGTGTCAGTGGAAATGTATGTTTATATTACATCCTTTTAGATGCAGCATGGTATTTTTCTGTAGCAATTAAGTTCTCGTGTCTGAGTCAGATAAATGGAAAAGTATACTTTTGTGTATTGCTAAGAGAAGTTTCTGTTTAGTTTATTAGATTTTAATTCAGAGCTTTTATGAGTGACCACTACTTATTCTTGGAAATAACAAATGTATAGAGCATGTTGGTCCAAAGCCCTGAATTGCTGTGATCAGTGTTGGTGAGATGGGATGAAATATTCCTACTTGATCCAAATGGAACAAACTTTTTTCTTCTGTCCCATCTCTAGATTTCTGAAAAAAATATGCAGAACAGAGTATGATATTGTGAAGAAAGGGAGTTCTTGAGAGTAACTTTCAATTCATAGAGGACTTAATTCTACTTTGAATTCAGTTTCAGTCAGTTACTTCTAATTTCATTTTGACCTTGACCACAAATAGAGGAATCTGATGCTGTCTCCTCACAAAGTGAAATGTTTAAACTCTCCTGTCTTGCAGAGGGTGGGAAAAAAACATGCTATGTGCTGAACACAACTAACTCTTCATTGTTTTTTCTCAAATTCACTGAATGTTCTTTATGAAAGTGATATGTGGAGTTTTTCACAATTATTTCCATGTTAGACATTCCGCAGTTCTTCTCCTTAACCTCAATGAAACAGCTTTCATGATGCTGCAATTTCTTCTGAAATTGACTTGAGAATGGCAGTGTAGCGCTGGCTTCTTGTGATTATTTGCAGTAATCATCTTTTCCCTTTCATTTGTAATCTTAAACTTCTCTTGTATTCCTTGGCTCTGTTGCCTTCCTGTACTCTTCCTAATTATCTAATTGATTTTTTTTTTTTTAAATCTATTTGATGATCTTGGACATCTCCTTGTCTCCAGATGTTTGTCGACCTAGGGTTATAGGTTTCTTGTCTCTAGATGTTCATAGAAATTCCATATGGGTTTCTTTTTAATCTCCTTTAATTCTTTAATTTTTGTTACGTCTGTAAACTTGCAGACAAGCCTATTCAGTTGCCGCTTCATTGTTGATGATTCCGAAGTCTCTCTCTTAGAATCCAGTTCTTTCTTTCTAGCTAGATGAGGCTTTCATCCCTACTTCAAAATGTCTAGAACTGAATGTGATTATAACTGAGCTGTTATTCTTCTCTTCTTTCCCCTCACTCCTGTCATTATGCATTTCTGTTGCTTCGTTCTGCATCACAATCCTATCTGTTTCATATGCCAGTAACGTGAAAGACCTTTCCAACTCATACCCCAGTCTAGAATATACATGGGCCGTGTATTGGATATTCTTTCCACATAGTATATTTAAAATTTGATTTTTTTGTTCCAGTTCAAATATTGATTCTTAGCTGTCATCCTTTTGCATCAGATTATTGCTATGTTCTGTTCTTTGTTATCAACAAATGTGTACAGAAGATGTGAATCTTCTAGATGTGTACACCACTAGATGTGTACAGATCCTAAAGGCAGAGGCTGCTTCTTTGGGAAAAAGCTATTTCTTTGGGAAAAAGCTATTTCTTTGGGAAAAAGCTATTTCTTTGGGAAAAAGCTATTTCTTTGATCATTGCTTTAGCTGTGCTAACCTCCAACTGCAATATTTCTTTGTCTCTTCCTTATTGATCCAATTGAAGTCAGGAGGTCTGTATTCTCTTCTGAGGCCCTTGTGATCTGTCCAAACCTTACGTACTGCAGTCCTCCCTTGTTTGTGTATGTTTTAGCGTGCAAGAAAGGATAGTCTCAGGTTGTAGCTTGCAATTTTGGTTTAGTTCTCCAACGGCACCATTACTATTAGGTTATGTAAGTATCATGTTTCTATTTAAAACTGAGTAGTTACCCTACTGTTCTCCTAGGATTTACTTGCATAAATACACTTTACTAAGAGGTATCACAAAAGGGATGATACCACTGATATGAAATCTATTTAATAAAAATCATTTCCATCCAGTGTGGATTTCTTGAAACAATGGAAATAAACTGAAGATTAAAGGAATATCTCCGCTTCATAATTTTCAAGAATTTTGGCAAATTTATACGTTTTTTTTCATGTTTACCATCATGTCATGGATGGTAACACTGCAGTAACTTTTTATGCAAGTTAGTGTTTTATGAGAAGTATGCAAGTTAATTGGTTTTGTACTCGCTTGTAATTACATTTTACATTCATTGTAACAGCAAATACTTATTTCCTAGGTAAAAAGAAATGGAAGAAAACCTGCTGTCTCCCATCCTTTGTGATTTTCTTGTTCATATTGTCTTGCGTTGTTTCTGCGATTGCCCTTCTGGCGATTTTTAATGTGGAACGAGCCAACATGACAGTGAATGTTATTCTTATATCAGTTACGTGTGTTGTTGGTTTGGCCTTTATCTTGAATTGTCGCACCTGGTGGCAAGTGATGGATTCAGTTTTGAATTCTCAAAGAAAACGTCTTCACAATGCTGCCTCCAAGCTTCACAAGTTGAAAAGCGAGGGGTTCATGAAGGTAAGCATTTATATGAATTGGCCATTAAAAGAATTGAAACAAAACCCCAAACCTGTAGCCGCCTTAAGACAGGGTGCCATTTATTTAATCAGGCCAAGTCTTGCAACGTTAGAATGAGCCTTGATGAGTTTTTACTGAGGGGAACACTTCCATTCCGGTGGTAATTATGCTTAGTGTACGAGATCTGTCTGCTCAACCAGGAATGTTAAATTTGGATTAAGTTTTCAGTTTCTAATTTTATTTTTGCTGGGAGGAAGGTACTAGGAGAAAATTGTTCTAAATGATCAGTGCTTAGTAAAAGCTTACTTTAGACCATAAGATTAGAAAGAATAACTTTTAAAATACTGTAAGCATGAAAAAACAAGCCTAACTTCGGCTGTCTGCAAGACCTCTTTGCTAAGAAAGGAATGGTAGCACTGAAAGAACATTCCAAAACAGTTCACATATTTAATGAAAAACGATAGAAAATACTATTGTTTTGCTGGGTTGTATCTAAACTGATAAAAAATGTACCCATCAGGCTGTCACTGAATATCTTATGCGCTCCTATTTGAAAATAAACTTTAGCATCATGATGGTTACCTCTGAAGATTACAGCTAATACATTGTATATCAATATGCTGCACAAATATTTTTGTAGCACAGAAGACCTTAGGTGTGTCTTGCTACTGTGTTTCCTGACAATTGTTTTTTGAGTGGTATTTATCTGGCATAACTTCAGCCATTTAGGAGTTTGGTTCACCCTTTTACAATCAAAGGAGAGAAGTGGGTATTTCCAGAGATTTACTCGTATGACTTACGTCATCTTAATGTGCACATTCAAGATGAGTCTAGCGGTGAATAGATCAGATTTTAATGTCTACCTGTTAGTTGCTGAAATGAGGGCAGGTGAGTTCCACCTTTGTTTCTGTATTAAATGTAATTGTTAAATGTGTAACTTAATGTTGAAAAACTAAAATCTTCAGATTGCGTATCCTGAAGAGGAATGACTGAGCATTAGAATAATAGTGTAATTGGCTTGGCTGGAAGGCAGATAGAAAATTTTAGCTTGCATTTTATGCCAAGCAATTTTTGAGGGTTATCTGAAGCTACAAATATGCTTTTGTTTACTCTTGAAATACTGATTTACAGTGCATAAATATTAATTTCTTTTTAAATAACATTCTAATGGCATTTAAATTTAAATAGGGATAGTTTGTTAAAGTGGAATATGCGGTTCTGCTGTACGTTTTTGTGCAAACAGGAAATTAAACTTTTGGAAGTGACAGTTTAGGACTTGCACTTTGGGTATTTAGAACTGTTTATTTTTGTAATCTTATTGAAGTGTTTTTGGGACAAGTAGCAATCTGCAAAAGGAATTATATGCATTTTTGTGAGTTTTTAGGTATTATAGAAATGTCTTTTCCTTCTTTGCTTTTCATTTTTGTAGGTTTTGAAATGTGAAGTGGAACTGATGGCCAAAATGGCAAAAACCATTGACAGCTTCACTCAGAACCAGACAAGGCTTGTTGTAATTATTGATGGATTGGATGCTTGTGAGCAGGACAAAGTTTTACAGATGCTTGATACTGTGAGTTGGATCAGTTTGTAAAGATGATCTCTGGATCATCTGGATGATCTCTTCCATAGATAATCTCAGATGCATACAGTTGTTGTGTATTTTCTGTAGAAAGAAGGCATGTATACAGAGTCTGTGTGTTGTAGTCTTTTAATGTTTGTGTACATTGGTATAACTGTAATACTAAGAGCAATGGGTTTTAAAAGTTGAAAATTAAATCCCAGTAGGACTGTACATGTTAATACTTGTGAAAAGTTTTTAAATAATCAGATGTAAATAAAGTACCTTAGATGAAAAATACTTAAATGCTAAGTATTTGGCAGGGCTAGGACATTACTGCATGGTACCTTCTTGGTGATGACTTCCACTCTAACTACTACTGCTGATTTGTCAAGCATGCTTATTTCTAATTGTGGATAAGTTCCTAACGTTAGATATCTTGTACTGAAGAAACTGACATCTCTGGACATCTCTTGTCCTCTCAAGTTTATAACTTGAACAGAATGAATATAAAATGTTGAGTCAGATGTTCAAATGACCCACAGTTACTGTTAATTATTATTATTAACAAAGTGTACTGTCTGCTTTTTTACAGGTGCGAGTCTTGTTTTCAAAGGGCCCATTTATTGCCATTTTTGCAAGTGACCCACACATTATTATAAAGGCTATTAACCAGAATCTCAACAGTGTTCTACGTGATTCAAACATAAATGGACATGATTACATGCGAAACATAGTCCATTTGCCCGTTTTTCTGAATAGCCGCGGGCTTAGTAATGCAAAAAAACTGATGGTAGCTTCGACAACCAATGGGGATATTCCTTATACAGATAATGCAGGTAAGATTGTGCAGGAGAATGATATGAAAGTTACAAAACCCGTGTTCCAAAAATGTGGTTTTTGGAACAAACTGTTTAAATAATTGGCACATCATTAGTGTTATTTTATGCATCAGTCAAATGTATATGAATGGACAAAATGCCTGCCTTTTGTTTTCCTTTCCATAGGATTGCATGAAGAGGTTGACAGGAGAGTTTCTCAGAACAGTCTTGGAGACATGACCAAGCTTGGTAGCAAAACTGCTCTCAATAGGCGGGTGAGAAAAATTTTTAGACTGAATGGAGATAGTGGTAATACTTTTTTTATTTTCTATTATTTTCTTTTTTCTTTCACATTTTTAATGATGTCAACTTGGGAGACTTATCAAACCATTCTGATGAAATTAATATAAATGATCCATGTAGGAAAAGTACATTTCTTAAATCAGTAGGCTGATGCTCTGTCAAAGAGGAAAAAGTTGCTGTTGTAGTTTAACCCAGCAGGCAGCTAAACACCACACAGCTGTTTGCTCGTTCCCTCCTCCCCCAGTGGGATGGGGGCGAGAAGTGTGTGTGTGTGGGGAAGTAAGATTCATGGGTTGAGATAAAGACAGTTTAATAGGACAGAAAAGGAAGGGAAAATAATAATGATAAAAGAATATACAAAACAAGTGACGCACAATGCAATTGCTCACCACCTGCTGACCGATGCCCAGCCAGTTCCTGAGAAGCCGCCCCCCGGACAGCTTTCCCCTGGTTTATATACTAAGCGTGACATCATATGGTATGGAATATCCCTTTGGCCAGTTTGGGTCAGCTGTCCTGGCTGTGTCCCCTCCTAGCTTCTTGTGCACCTCCAACCTTCTCAGTCAGTAGAGCGCAAGACGCTGAAAAATCCTTGACTTAGCTGTTGCTGAGCGGTGCTTATACTAAAACATCAGTGTGTTATCAACATTATTCTCATCCTAAATCCAAAACACAGCACTATATTGGCTACTAAGAAGAAAATTAACTCTCTCCCAGCCGAAACCCGGACGTTGCTCACCGAAGTGTTCTTTTCCACAAATATTTAAATTCAGCTCTCTGTGAATGCTGAGATGATACAGCATACTGGTAGTAGCTATGATCTATCTGTGTATGTATATTTTGGATTTTGGTGTGTAAGCCCGGTGTCACTTGATCACAGGATGTTGCAACAAGGGTCAGTAATTGAGCAAATCAAGGAATTTAGAATATTATAGTACTAGACTTTTACTGCAACGTGTCCACCACATTTTCCTTCCTGCTTTCTGTTCTGTTTTCCCATCTTTACATAAAATCAGAAAGTGGTTGAATAAAAGGTAACTAGGAAGTAGTGAAAAGCAATGCAGAGTCTGAGGATTCTGAGGTTTTTGAGCTGCCATAGGTAGAGACTTCGGGAGTTTTGTAGCAGAGGAACCTGATGTTCGCTTTAATTTTAAAATGTAATTAGTAAATGGATGCCATTAACTTTTTGTAGAGACAGTAGGAAACGATGATGGTAATGCTGCAATTAGTAACCTTTTTACAAAATATCTCACTGTGTCACTATTTTGCCCTCTCAGAATTGGCATGGAAGTAAAATGTGTAACTCAGTTATTGGATTATATGGAAACCACGTTTAAGTGTTACATAACTAAATCAGAATTAAATTCTGGTAAATATTTGTATGGTATTTCATATCAACCTCACAGACACATATTCAGAAAGGTTCTAACTTTATAATCAAATAGAATTGAAGTATTTCAAATACTTCGTTTTTTTTATACTAATCAATAGTTTTTTATACTAATCAATATTCCTTGCTTTTTTGTATCATTATCAGGATACTTACCGAAGACGCCAGATGCAACGTACCATTACCCGCCAAATGTCTTTTGATTTGACCAAGCTGTTGGTTACAGAGGATTGGTTCAGCGATATCAGTCCTCAGACCATGAGAAGATTGCTAAATATTGTTTCAGTGACAGGTAGGTGTGGCATGTTTGTCTACAGTAAACAGTATTGTGTTTTGGTTGCTGGTAGTTACACTCAGACTTTTTAGTGTGTAAACTAAATTTAACAAGTCAGTCCATGTCTTGATTTTGAAAATCCTTCTGAAGCAAACTCTTCTAGGGTGCAAGCAAAGTTTATAGACTATTCTATGTAGAATTAGAAAAATTAAATCATATTTGTTTGTTGTTTCATTGACTTCTGTTGGGAGGCAAATGATTCTAGTCTATGTTTTCAGGAAGTTTTGTATTTTTTAATTTTAAAGTGGGATAATAAAATACATTTTCCAATTTTGTAATACTCTAATGTGAACAAAGCTCGTAGTGCTGGTATCTTAAAAGGTAATCTGTGAGGCAAAACCAGGTATGTATCCTTTACATTTTTGCTATGGATATTTGGGGTCCTTTTTCCCTAAATGGCTGTCTGGGCCTGATAAAAGCATTTTATGACCTGTTTTCTTTCAACAAAACACAATTAAGACATCAGTATCTTTGAGGTTTAAAAACTGGAAACAACTGGAAAAGGACTTACTGAAGTCTAATAAAACAGTTTCATGTAGTAAGTGAATAGGGAATGATTATTTACTGTCTTTTCTATTACAGACACTAAAAGGCATTGAATAGCCTTACAGCTAACTGGTTCAGAACAAACAAATTGAGTTACTTTTTACACTGTCTATAGTTAAGTGCATAACTCTGCAACAGTAGCATGTGGATGCAGGAAGCTTACATGGATTCAGAAACAATTAAATACCTGAAAAGGAAAATTCCTCAAGTGCTAATAGAAAGCAAGCAATGATCCACAAATCACCAGGGGCTGGAATAACAAAAGAGAATATTGTTTTTCCCCAGGTTCTGAAGCTTTTACATAAGCATTTGCTGTTGCACAGTATGAGGCTTCTGGGCAGCTTGGACCTTTACTCAGAATTGGCTTGACCTTTAACCAGAAAAAACTATCTTGGTTAAAAGCTTGAGCTTAATTTCAGCATCCTTAACTCATTTTTGCATTCATGTGAAAGCCAATACCAGTTTTTTCAAAAGGATCACATTTAAAGTTTTCTCTGTTCCAGGGTTTGTATTCTGAATGTTTATGGTTAGGGTGTGGACCCTTATAGAAAATGGCCATTATTCACCAGGTGCTAGTGAAATACTTTTTTACTATGAGGGTGATGAAGCACTGCAACAGGTTGCCCAGGAAGGTTGTGGAGTCTCCATCCTTGGGAGATATTCAGAAGCCCTCTGGACACGGTCCTGGGCAGCTGGCTCTACGTGGTCCTGCTTGAGCAGGACCAGATGACCTCCAGAGGACCCTTCAACCTCAACCATTCTGTGATTCTGTGAAACAAATAATATTAACAGTTTCTGGGACTAACTGGAAACTCTAAGGGATTCACAGATATGTCAAATGTTTTGTCTTTAATATTTAAAAATATTTTAGTACTATTTAGCATGCATATTTAGTATATTGTTAGGTTCGTTAGATAAGATACGGTGCAAACAGGAAGGTTAGTTCAGGAGAACTTCTTGATACTGGTAAGCAAGGTTATTGGCTCATAAAATAATGAGTAGCATAATGATTGAACAGACAAACAGTTGTTCTTTTACTTATGTCTGAGTTTAGGAAAGGACAACTAGTGCTTTTAAAATTCGAAATAGCTAGTTGGGAAAAAAGTTACATTTGCTATACAAATACTTCTGCTTTTGTTTTGTTTCTTTTCTGTATATCTAATCTTGCATGCAATTGTAGCTTTCCTGTTGACACATTAGATATCAGTGGTGTCTTTAAGAAGAAGCAGTGCACCTTTGAGCAAATTGACCCTAGTTACAGCTTCCTACATTACACTTTAAGGAGGATCTTGGAAGACGGCATTAATCCTGTTCTCTACAGCTCCTGTGCTGTAGAACTCTTCCCCTGAATAAAACGGATTACTTGTTTTTGTGCCACTTCAACTCTTTTAAGCTGAGTTCCTGGTTTTATGAGAAAGGATCTCACTAAATGATGAGTAGTACTACACAGTACAAATGGAGAACAAAGTGAATATTACTGCATTTTGAAGGAAAAGAGTTCTGCTCTTGGTTTTTTAGCTATTTCAACATTAATCAAATTATCACAAGCTCTGGGTTATGTTAATGAAAATAGAATCTGTAAAACTTCTGATTTCAATAAGCCTAATAAAATTTGATTGCTAGGAAGACTACAGTACGATTCTACCAGTAATACTAGCAATAAAAGATTATGTTAAATGACCTTTGTCATTTCTAGAAATATGACCTGTGTCTTTCTGCAATAACATCTAATGCTTAAGTAGAAAATTCTCTTAATTTTCTAATGAGAGCTGAATCATTTGAGAGAGAGAATTTTAGGAATAAAACTTTCACAGATACAGAAATATTGCAGTTGCCTGCAGGCATATGAAGGATGGGTTCAACAGATTCAACATTAAGTTCTGCATCAGGTGACTGTGTAGCCATATTGCTTACAGTGGGTGCAGTTCAGAAATCAGCCTGTCTCTATTGCACAGCACATAGCTGGAGCTAAGAAACCTGCTGCAACCATCTCAGGTCTCACTTAGGGTGTTTGCTCTACCAATAGATGCGTAGAGTAAGAATAGAGGCCAAAACAGAACTGATTCCTGCTGATCCATTTGGTTGCAGAAACCTGCTACAGCAGTATCAATGCTGCATCCACGGCCCAACTTAACATTGCATTTGGGAGAACTTATTTCCAGCATGTCACGAGTAGGTGGAACTGGTTCAGGTCTGGTACAGTGCTGAGGTGATCGTCTCAGAAGGAAGTATGATACAGGGACACAGCTGTACGTCTCTGAGCAGAGGTTCAGCTCTTTCAAACCATCCTGGGTAACACAGAGTGGTTGGCCGTCTCTGCAGTGCCATTCCCAGTGCCTCCGTAGTTTGGATTGTCCTAATTTACCTTCACTCAGGTTATGAAGAATTAAATGTAAATGCTGTTCTAAATTAAGTAAAATAACCCATGGCTTATTTTCTGTTCCATTAACTTAATGCTAGTGTAATTAATAGAAGAGTGTTGATATGTCATTTTCCCCATTTTCCTCTGCTTTTTCCCATTTTCAGTGATCATTCATATGTGACAACAGACCTAAAATTCTGAGCTAATCTTTTAAATAAATGTGCAGTCTCTTAGCACAGTCATTACAATTTGTAGCATGAAATGTCTGGTTTTGGCAAATTATAATGCAGATGTGAAAGTATAACAGTCACAAACTGTTAGCTGTAAAAACAAATAAACAAACCCCTGCAAGAACACTTTTAGTGTACTATAATCTGTGGTTATATATGATGATTTCATGAACAGCTTCATGAGCAGAGCCTTCAGGCTGTAAGTTATATGTTGTCACCAATATTAATAATGCAATTCTAGAAAACTTTGCTAAAACTTGATATGCATAAACTGTAGCATTAACTTTTTTTTTAAATTAACTTTATTTGCAATTCATACCTTGCCTTATTAATGTAAAACAGTCTTTTGTTTATAGCTTTGAATTTTACTTTATTGGCTGTTGAAGATGGCAGTTGTATGCTTAACCTGTTTTGACGATATTTCATATAGCAATGCACAAAAGATCTTTCACAGTATTAGCGTGAATTTTGTGTTTAGATTGAGAAATTAATGCTGTGTGAAATTCTCTGTTGAGTTTTTGTTAAAGTAACTTAAGATTCACCTGTAACAGGATGATAGTAATTAGTGTTTAACCTGGAGCTGAAGTTGACAGTTTTGGAGAGTCTCATGTTCTGACCAGTATTTGCAAGAATTTTTATTAGGTTGTCAGATGATATTTTTAGATGCAATTTTCAACTTACTGAACTAAAAATATAATACCACAGAAAGTTCACAGATCAGGTTAAAGGACTTATATACCTTTTTTTTTTCTCAAAGTAACAGCTATCTTTCAAAAGGGAAAAAAATCCCCTGTGTTTCTTCCCTCCTTCTCTGCTATATTAGGTCGTTTATTGAGAGCTAACCAGATCACGTTCAGTTGGGATAGACTGGCCAGTTGGATTAATCTCACAGAGCAGTGGCCATATAGAACATCGTGGCTCATACTGCATCTTGAAGAGACTGAAGGTGTTCCAGATCAGCTGACTTTAAAAACCATCTATGAGAGGTAGGTGTTATTCTGGTAATGGTATGCACTTTCAGTCGTTAAAAGTGATCATTATTAATGATTATTAGAATAACATGGCTTTCAAACAGCTACCAAGTTGTAATCTAAAATTCCCACAATCTTACTCTTTTCTGTTAACTTTTGGAAACTTTTAAATTACTTTCATTGCTGTTTAATGCACCATGTATGAATTTGTGCTTTGTGTTAAAAACACAGAATTATACTGGAATTCTTTCACAGATAGCTAGCTGTGCTTCTGTCTCTTAATGTAATTTTCATCTCTAGCTTGGCCAAGCTAGAAGTTGGTTTTTTTCCATAGTCAGAAATCTCAACTAAGCTTTGCAAAAACTACCTTTACTGATGAAGATCTCTGAAGGTTTGGTGCTTAGCAAGTGTGCTTGAGGCTATGGCAGTGCTTCGTGCTGCAGTTAAGGAATATAAAAGTGAAGCATGACTTTCTCCATTGCTGATACAAGTTGGTGTCCAACAGAGCTGTCTCGGCATTGCAACTGAGAGCAAATGGTCCCTGTGTTGCCAGTCAACATGCCTGTCCAGAACCTGGCTGCTTGTAAGAATGGACTTGTGGATTTGTGACAACTGACCTGATGACAGTGGGAGGAATGGAAGAGAAAGAATGTGACTGGGAGTTAGGCCTATAGGAAAAAAGCAGAGTCTGAGAATGAAAGCCAGTGAGAGGAAAGAAGGGTTTGACTTGTGTAAGAAGTAACTGAGAGCAGATGAAAAGAACAGCTGAGGTAAAGAGGGAAGATTGGGATTGATTGAACAAGTTGCCAGAGAAATCTAGAGACTTCGCAGCATCCAGGGAAAGAATGGAGAGGAGAATGAACTGGGAAAGAAAATTTTGGGAAGGTGCCCTGCACTAAGAGTTAAGAAATGGGAGAAGATGAACTGGATGAGAGTCTGGGATGGGCTGGAAATGGTCAAAGTGTTGAGAATGGAATTAGGATTGATTGGGAAGGATGACTGGAGTGGGTTGTATTAGCAAAGGAAAGTCAAAGCAGGGTTAAGATCTGAACACAGAGAACCCAGAAGGTGGAGGGACAAGGGTGGACTGGGCATGACGAGGCTGAGGATTGAAGGTAGACAAAGAGGGCAGGTAGTAGACTGGAGTGGTTTCAAGTTGGGGGGTTGTTGCTGAAATATCAAACTTCAGATGTAAACAAATGCGTGATTAGAAAACACTTTTCTCTAGAGAATGGATCCAGTTTCTGGGTTTTGCATTTTCTCTGTGAGTGTAAGATACCTGTGAAACCATAGATAAAGTAATGGGAACCCACCTCTCCATTGTGGGTTCACGCGGCTAGTGTCACAAATGTTTATGTGATCAGGTACGTACAGTAATTCAGAATCAAAAGGGATTCCCTCTCCCATCATGCTTTCCAGTGTTGTTGCTGTAGATATTTCTAACTTATCTTTATTTAGATTTGCTGTATGGCATGTTTCATAAGTTTATATTTTCAGTATTTATCCAGCGAACGCATTACAGTCTTTTGATTATTAGCGTCGACAGTAATAAACTGCTTTGGAGTGATCAAAGTCCAAAGCTATCTTCCAAGACATAACAGCGTTTGTTTTCTGATACAAATACAAAGGATTTATTAGAGACCTGAATTGTTCTCATAAATGGGTACTAGTAATTCCAGCATAAACTAATATTAAATCTGCAGTAAACCAATGTGAAGAGAAGGAAAGGACAGTCACAATTGAATGTGAATGACTTATTTGGGTTCTGGATTATTTGTTGTTAGTACAGACACTTGAACTGTTGCTATTCAGTGCCAGCTGGAGCGTGTCAGGGTTTATTAGTTCAGGTGTGGAGGAGATTCATGACTCCTGCTATGCTGTTTTGCCTCTTGCTATGCAGGTTGTGTTTGGAAGTAATATAGCCACTTGAATAGAGTGCCAATTCATGGTGGACAGTTATAAGCATATAAATAAATGTATAGTGTATAAAACTAAGATCTGTAATGTGAAGAACCAGTGAAGAACCCTGTACCATATATTGGAAAAGGGAGGGTGATGATCTTCTTTTAAGTAAAGCTGTTTGTATTCTACCTGCAAAACCAGGAAAACAAGGAAAAGGAAAAGAGGACCAACATTCAGGATTCTCTCTTTAGAAAAAAATACCAACAGGATTGTTTGATATGAAAATGATAAAGCTACAAGACTGAGTTTCTTTGACTACTTAACCATTAAAAAAAAAAGGTTCATAATAATAACATTGCCGCATGCTCAGGAAGAGAGTTGATGTCTCTCTCAGCCACTTCTGCTGAACCTGTGTAAGGAACTAAATATATAACTCTACTGATGTACTGACAAAGCTGAAATCTCATCTGTCTGGTGATTTGGGTGATCATCTTTACTGTGTGCTGAATATGAAAAGGTCGGTGAACTCTTCTCTGGGATTATCTAATTCTCTAAAAATTCTGTTTTATCCCAAATAATCCTTTCTGTGTCATTGTTATTCTTTTTATCTACAACTGTTTGAAGTCACTTGGCTTGAATATCTGTTTCTGTATCAGTTCAAAGTAGAGTATTTACTTTAGTTCCTCTTTTAAAACTTCAGTTTCTGTTTTCTAAGGTTTTCTAGTTTATAAAGCAGCTTTCCTGTTTGGAGTCTCATGAATAGGTACCAGATTTTGTTACTTTTATAGCTTCTTTTCCTATACTGAGTTTGTGTTAACTTCTTGCCTGCCTTTTATTCTGCAAGGATTTTTTCAAAAATATTTTGGTACTTTAGAACAGGAGCAAGAATATAATTTTCCTAGTATTGAATAGTTTGTGTCAAACTACTTTTTATTGTGGCAGTGCAAATTATTCTTTGGTTTTGCTGCATTTCTGAACTCTTGAAGTGTGTGGGGAGAGGGGTCTGCTTGGACATCTCCCTTGGATGAAAGGAGTCTTGTAGGTTCTGCGTTAAGTGTAGGAGTTCCACACTTGATCATGTTCTCCATATAAGGAGAATGCTTTGATATTATAGTTACTTTTCCAGCTTCTAAAATATCATGTGTTAAAAAGCTTGTGAATCCCCAGGATTCCGTTGCATTGAGAACTTTCCGTTGCCTTCCTCTTAGCTGCTGACTGTGCGGGGCAGAGGGTTAACACAACGGATTGATCTGTTACAGGTACCTTCAACTGAAGAGCTACAGTAGATAATTTGTGTGTACACTGAGGGTATGACAAGTGGTAATAAAACCTGTGTTGTTTTACTGCTGTATCTTTGGAGGCAGATTATGACCAGCTCTGTACTGTCCATACAGGTGATGCTGTAGAAGCGTGATTCGGTGCAAGTTGAACGTGGTACCCGTGTGTACGTGCGCTGTGCCGGCAGGTGGCACTAGCAGAATGACTCTGCCCAGCGTGGCCCTGGCAGCTTCTGCTCGCTTGTTTGTCTTTGCATATTCTGTGTTCATGTTTAACGGTAGTGGTCTTTTTCACTAGATGTTTTGGTTTTCAGTATTTCAAAGAATAAGCAATACTTTCACAACATGTAGTAAAATGAAAAGAATCAAGTCAAGCATTAAGAAATGAAAGAATAAAAATAGTCTGCAGTTAATTCCCCTCTGTGTATGCATTACGATATATAATTGATATGATCATATGCTATTTTGCCCCCATAAGGTTCCTGTCCTGTAATGTCCCGAATTTAATTTTGCAAACTGTATAGACAGGCTATGTGGTAAAGAGGAGGGCCATTTTCTCTCACATCTTGGTGCTGCCTGTTGTAGTTGAAAAGAATGCAATAGGAAAACTAAACTAAGACAACTGAAAGCTGCTCTAGAACTATTTGTCAGAGTTTGTGTGATGCTGGACTAGTCACCTCTATCATACCTTTCACTTGGACAGCATTTGTGCCTCTGTTGGGAGGTGGTATACAGCTTATGGTTCTGTAAGCTGGTATTAGTAGGTGCTGAGTGTTCAGAGTTATATCTGAAGCTAGTGGGAACTCTGCTTTCAGTAGGGGGAGTACTCTGAAAAAAACTGGACATCTCAGTTTGGTTACTAAATACCTATATCTCTGTGCTTCAATTTGTTATTAAAAACAAAAAAAACCCTAACTAATATGTTCTTATTGTGAAGGATTGTTGGGGAAAGTAAATTTGCCAGTGCTTTTCTGTAGATATTATGGTTAATATGGAAGACTGTATTGATGAATATGAAACCAGTTCTGTTGGGAGTAGTGTGTCTTTACTGTATCATACTATGCAGAGATGGGAAAACCTATTGGCAACATTTTCCCAGGGTCTTAAAAAACCAAGCCAAAATTAGGCTTCAATTTGTGGTACAGGCACATCTCTGTGAACAGTCTTTATGGATTGGAGTCACTTAGCCTTTTCTCTTAGAACCAGGTAGAGACGCTATGTTGTAATTCTTTTGTAGAGGGGATCAAGCCCATACTTTGTAATTGTGACAAATTTTGAAAGTAAAAAAATGCTGAGTCTGCATTGTTGGCTTCCAGTCCAGATTCTGGAGAAAAATGTCTTTACTCTTTTTACTTCCTTAAACTGACTTGCTCTGTCATCTCACTTTTATCCTCTCACTTCCAGCCTCTCTCTTTGCTGGTCTGGATCTTTGCTTGGTTTAGCTTTCCAGTTGGTATACTTATTAGTACCAGTATTTACTCCTTTGGGTTTGTGTGTTGCCTTTTCAAGTCATCTCTCATCATCAGGATTTTCATGTAGTCTCTCTCCTTGGCAAGTTAAGCTCCTAATCTGATTTCTTGTCTATTGTGTTCTCCTTCCGCTTTCATGTTTAGGTTGTTCTGTGGTCAAGCCCAAAATTGTCATTACCCACCTCTCTATCCTGGTCTACTTTAATTAATCATTTTATTTACAATTGTGACTTACAGTTAATATCCCTCTACATTTATGTTGTGCTGCATTCTTCTCCATGTTGCTGTAAAGAGTCTTCCTAATGTCAGTTTTGTGTAATGCCAAAATGGCTTGCAGAAGTTGCAGAAAGCAAATTTTTAAAGCCCTGAAATGGAATAAAATATGTGGGCTTTCTGTAAATGAAGTTGTAAGAGAATTAAGTTGTCAGATTAAAGCAAGTTTCTGGTGAATGTTTGCAACTGATAGTTCTCAGACTTGTAAATTAGCCAGCTATGGGAACGTGCTCTCTTGTGAATAATAAAGTAAACATCCATGACACCAGAATGAATGTCAGTGCCAGATCTAAATAAATGATACACTGGGAAAAGTCACTGTGGCTTTTGTAGAGAGAAGGTATGTTTCAAGAAACTGAATTCTCAACAGAGTCAATGAACATGTGAAGAAGGCAATATAATATTTTGAAATTTAAGAAATTTTAAGCACGATTTTGATCTAAGAACATTTAAATGTATTACAATTTAAGGTAATAACAGGCAAGATTGCCCCAGGAAAACAAGAGAAGGAAGTGAAAGATAGAAATAAGAGGTTTGTGAGAAACTTGCAGGTAGTTTCCAAAGGTAATACTTGCACTCTTGCACATTGACATAACTGTAAATGATCTGGAAGAGGGAGAAGATGCAAAATATAACCAGGACAGCTGTTTCACAGAGGGTTGTGGAAGTAGCTATGAGTAAATTGCAGATCAAAGTCATTGTGGATATAGGTATCATAACATATTGGGGAAAATAATCTCATCTATAGTCCTGCTAAGGTAGTAATGGCCTGTAAATCTGCATTGAGGAAAAAAATTCAAAAATCATTGCTGATTTCTCTGAAAAACTATATTCAATGCTCAGCAACAGTCAGAAGATGAAACAGTGTCTTTAGGAGTTATTATCAAAGCAGTGGAAAGAAGGAAGGTCTTGTATTATACAAATCTGTGATGTATCTAAATTCTAAACACCATGAGATTCCTAGTCATCATATTTCAAAAAGGTTGCACCAAAGTAGAAAAGATACTAAAAAGGATGAGGAGAGCCCTAGTCTCACCTCACATTTTGCTGTGAGTATCATCTCTGTCTGATTTCTCATGCAGTGAGGAGTCCGAGTTTTGCTTGAATTCTTTCTCCTCTCTTTTTTTGGATTCTCAAGTCTTCCTCGGTCTAAGACATTTGAGTCATTTATTTCTTTTCCCCCAAGGCCTTAGTTTTTCATTTCAGTTTGAGGCTCTGAGTTTTAGTCATCTTACTTAGTTTCTTGATATTTTCTATTGCTTAAGGCTGTAGATGGCAGTGATTTGATATTGCCACCTTGTTGATTAAAAATCATGCTATTAAAGTTGGTTGTATGGGAGGGAATGTCTTCTCAGTCCCTTTCCTCATTAAGTTTGCTCACTAAATGAGAGAATCTGCTGAACACATTTTATCTGTTTATGACCTTATCACAGCAGAAACCAGTCTGTAGTACTCTGTCTATTGGAAAATGTTCCTAGAAGTCACTGAAGTAATTTTGTAACCTTCTTGCCTGTAGGCCTTTGTCCTCCTGAAATCTGTTAGGGAGAGTTTCTGCATCTATGAGGTAACCAGGTCTCTTGTAGATATGGCAGGTTTACCAGCCTGTCACTTCTTGAAGCTGTTAGTAGCTGGACTGTCCTCACTGGTAAGGTCTGTTCCATGTGTTAAGGTTTACACAGTTGAAAGTAAAACTTCAGGCGTGTAGTTGCCCCTTGAGTTCAAGAACGCAATTCAGAAAATGACTGACTAAACTTGTAACACTTGAAGAACCATGGATGTCTGAATTTTTGCCACTGAAGTTACTGCAACATTTACAGTTCTGCTAGTGTGAATGCCCAGAATTGCTAATGCGAGGCTTAATTTGAGTCTCGTGGTGCTTGCCTTGCATCTAGAGCCCATTCAGGATCCTCGAGAGTCAGTAGTCCTTAAAAAAGCCTGGACAAATAAATGTGGTTTGAGCATGTTTGCAGCAGGAGGAAAAGATTAGGTTTAGCACAAAACACAGCAGCAAAGGCTACTTTAATTTGAAGATAGATGTGTTTAAATTAGTTATACCAAGTGCTGGGGCAGGCTGTGTGACAAGTTGCAGGAACCTTCTGGTCCTGGTGAGCATGATGAGTTCTCCAGGCAGGCACGGGCACTGTAGTAAAGTTCCAGTTGGCCTGTGAAACGAAAATGGCCGGGAACGCACTGCAGGCTACCAGAACAATTGCAGTGTGGTCCCTGCCAGGCGGGGAGGCCTGGGAGCACTGTCTCAGTGCTTGAAGATATTCACTGGGGAGAGGAGAGTGCTTGTCTCCAGAACTGAAATTACAATTTGTTTAATGATACTGAATTCGGGTATTCTCACAACCTTCTGTTTGAGCGCTTCCTACTGGCTGGTTTTGATGTTACTCTGCTTGTCGTGCTTGATGTCGTGAGGGACAGTCCTACCTGTCATTCTTTGCCCAGGCTTTACTCAAACTAGAGGATTAAGACAGGGCTTATCAATTCTTTGGGAGGGTATCAGCAAATAGTTGCTGGTCCCTGAATTTCTGTGATGTGACTATTCTTATATATTCATTCAAAATACTAGAACATGAGAGCCTGGCTCAGGAGAGAAGAAACTCTCATGAGCCATCTGTTCAGATTAGGATCTCCACCCTTACTTAATCTCCTTGAAAACATGCTTGTTGGGAAGCTGAAGGAAACTATGGAAATCAAGAATCTTAAATCTTTGATTTTGAAAAAAGATATATATCTTCTAACATGAGAAAATGGTTGTGCTTTCCTCAGAGTTGTAAGTAAATATTGTTTAAAACTTAGCAACATATAATTCATCCATCACTTGAGCTTAATTTAACCTCTGCAATTAAGTATCTCTGCACATATGTATGCATGCCTACCTATGGTGGATGTCAAATTGGATGGCAAAACAATGTGCCAAAGCAGAACACACCAAATGTAGAAGAATAACATAATAGCCTTCTTTTATTCAGGATTCTTTTTTTGTGTGGGGGACTAAAGGATCTAAGCCAGCCATAGCTTATTTATTACTTTTTTTAAATGCTTTTGCAACTCTTAGACCATTCTAAGGAATAACTGTGGAAGACATCTGCTCTGTCTCATTTATCAATAATGGAAAGTGTTGGTGTTTCTTTATTTCTTCAGTTCTAGATGTTGTCTTCCCAGTTTCAGCACTGTTGTATGATTTTTCTTGCTTTTTTCCCAGTCTCTTTACTGATGGTACCCCTTTTTGGAAGCAAACAGAGATAGTTACCTCTAGTAATGGTAACCAGAAAAATACTTAATTTCCGGTTACTAGACAACTCATCCTCTGTTTCTCTTTTTTTCCTTTTTTCTTCAGATTGAACTGGTAAAAACTAATTTAGTTATAAGTGGAACGGCAGTTGATTGCTGTAGGTTTGGAGTTCTGTAGCGTGGTCTCATTGGTGCGTGTTTTACTGATAAGTTCAGATCTTTTGTGTGATATGCCCATGTGAATCAAATTAGGAAATCACTTAGGTTAAAATATTTTTCTCTTTCACATACAGTTGAATGTTTTTACGTCATTGTTTACTACTTCAATTTAAGAAAGTGTATTTACAGCATACTAAAAATACCGCCAAGATATAAATGATATGAAATTATTTTATTGAAGGCATTGATTTCATAAAAAATCAGAAAATAGTATTCTGTAGCACTAGTAGTAAAATTTATTTTTCCTTATATAAAGGCTCATTTATTTTTATAGCAATTTGATGACACATCTGCTTGCTTTATTCAGCTGAAAAGAAAATGTTGGTTCTTGGTGTTTTGTAAAATTGCTTTGTTAAATTATTTTCGAAATCGTTCAACTTTTAACAAATGACATTTGATACTAACATTGGAAAGCAATTTCAGCTAATTAAGTAGATCCTTCTATAAACCATTGGAACATTAAGATGACAAACTGTTCATTCAGGATTATTTTAATTGGTACAATTATTGTAATTTTGTTGCAATTATGTGTTGAGCTAAAAGCTTTTGTCTAAATCATTTGAGGGGTTTTTGTTAATATACATAAGTAAGAAGAAAAGAAGTAAAATAAAAACTGAAGATAAGCATTATCTGTCTAGTTTTTCATTACAGTGCCTTAGACAAGTATCTATTAAATTATTCTTTTAAAAAAGTACGTTACATGTTTTCAGCACATCTCTAGCAATGTTAAAATTGAGCAAGATCACTTGAAATGTAACTTTTCTGGAAGGTTATTATGTTAATTCCAGTTTTGACACTGTTTAAATACTTTTTAATAAAAAGGGTGAAATTAACTTCTGAGGGATTTGTGAGTTGTATAAAAACTATTGATGTATTAATTTAAGAAGTGTAGCTTTTTAGTGATTATAGAAATTAAAAATGAAAAAGCTATGGAAGGTGCCACGTTCATCACTCTGGTTATAATGCTCTCTGCAATCATCTTTTGCCCAGGCCAGGTTTAAATAAATCACTTCCTTTAAGTAGACAATTTAATATTCTTGTAGACCTCACAGTGAGGCATTACTTCTAAATATTTAACCTGCTTTTTGTTTCTCAGTTTCCTTTTATTGCCTCCTACTTAAAACGCAGGGCACATAAAGTTATTATGCTTCTTACTGTGCTGATAATGTGGTCTCAATGTTAAAAGGCAGCAGACCAGTTGAGTAGTAGGTGGCTGTTGCCTAAACTGCCTACTAAGTAGACCTACATGAGGCAAGGTATAAAATAGAAGTAAAGAGAGTACCTACCAGAGGACATGACAAGTAAGAAAGATGGTTCAGCTGTTCAGTTCAGATGAAAAGGTAATAGGGAGAGAAAAAGGATTGGAGCAAAAGCTAATCAAAACAAGACAGAAGAGTGTTTTTAGCTTTTTTTAGTTACCTTTGTAATATATAGTAATAAGTCATATTTCTAAAATACTTCACAGATAATTTTAAATGTTTACAGTATAGTTAATGTGTATTAACGACATCTCTCAAAAATGCTCCTGTGCATATTTCAAATCCCTCCAAGCACCACTGATTGGTACTAGTTTAGGGTATCACTGATACCCTGTTGATACTAGATACTGATTGATATTAGTTTAGGGTAGAACACAGAAACCTTCGTTTTAGCAACACTGTAAACAATTTCAGGAAAGAAAACTTTTATTTTTAACCTGTGTAAGCCAATTCATGAGACTTCTGTGCTTTTTGGGGAATTGATAAAGTTGGGAAGTAAAATTGGAGATTGATGGCTTTTGTGCCTGCTGAACATTTTTGTCAAAAGTAGAATATTTATTCAAAACCTGAGAACATGGGAAAACATTGTGAGGTGAGATAATAAACTGGAAATGCATCCTTAGCTGCATACTGCTAGTGGCCCATATCCTGGCTCTTACCCCACAATAAATGTGATGTACTCTCTCTCTCAGGAAAAAAGAGGAGATAAAATTCTTACTTCATATTCAGAAAAGGCTCATGTCTCATAGTGCTGTAAAAGCCTGCCACTGAGCAATAGCATGGAATATCAGGATCTTTGGAAGCTGATGCTCTAGTATTCCTTGCAACAACTTGCTCATATGCCCATACAATAAATTTGCCTCTTTAGATCAACTCTGTCGTAAGAAGCTGCTTCAGAAGGGCAAGATAAGGAACAGATCAGGTAATCCAAATGCTGTATAAAGGAAGTAATATGTCTTTGGTCCTGGTTGACTTGAAATTTGGTTATTAACCTGTTAACACAGGTTGTACCTTTTTGCCTTGCATTTCTGGGTAGCATTTGCAACAGATCGATGGATTAGTCTTTGACTCTACTCTGAGAAGTGGAACTCGTGCTCCTGTGAGTGAAGTGTTTGCCATGGACTTTTGGAGGAGGAGTGTCCTTTTGCCCAGTCCTGAGATTTAACTGTATGCCATAATGTAGCCTCAGAAAAGAGTCTCATGCTGAACACTGGGATGAACCATGGCCATTTCTAATGCTAGAGGACCTGCAAATATTTGCTGAATTTCTGAAGTCCTACAGGTGGAGATATTGAATAAAAGAATCCCTGCATAAAGCGGCTTTGTAACTGATGTTCAGTATTGAAAATACCAAAACGAGATTAATACAGTATTCTTGTATTTCACTTGTGTGAGTGATCTTGTTGGACTTGTCAATTAGTGAAATGTAATTACTTTCTTGTTTACAGAGCAGCTTTGAGGAGTCTTAGTTTCTTCTGTGCTACTGTTTTGCTGCTTTTTCCATCTGTGTAATAAATATATTGATTTTTTTTTTAAATTCTTTTGCTTTCTATAATTCAAATAGCACTGCAAAGCTGTGAATGAATCCAGGCATTTGTAACTGTATTAACACTTTTTTTTAATTATAAAGAATGATGGTGTAGGGTGTATTCTGGAAAGTTGTATTAAAAATAGACCTTTTTAATATGGCTCAGTGACAGTGCATGATACTGGGTGTAGGAGATTAGTTTAACAAATATCAGTCTTTTAATGATCAAAATATTTTTTTCTTTCTGAAATGATCAAAAGCAGGAACACTCAGAAGAGGTGCTTTATCTACTGTTACTTGAATTGGATAGTTAGAGTTGGTTTTGCAAAGCAAGCTTTCCTGAATACCTATGGTAATAGGAGTTTTTAAATAGCTATTGCATCTGTTCAGTGAAGTCTCTGTACTGCTTAATATGCACTGAGGGGTTTATAATTTTTGTCTAGATAGATATATCAAACTATAGCTTGCTTTTTTTTTTTTGGTCTCTATTAAGATAAAACATCGATTCCCTTATGTTTTAGTATTGAATGTGTGATGACTTTTTATTCCTGCCTTTACACAAGTGTATATATGAGCAAATGCTGTTTTTCAGTGTGCAAATAACCTGTTGCAAATTTCAGTTTGAAACAATATTTGCAGCACTATTCTTGATATGTTGATAGTACTGCAAATTTTCTGGAGTGTTGTGTGTGAGCTTTTAATCCAGAAAAAAATGCACCCTTAGGCATAAAGATACACTGTCACTGTACTGACCAGACATGAGAAGAATAGGATAAGTAACTTCAGAGCAAAGCATTGTATCATTAGTATTTTATTATTAGGCATTAGAGATCAGATGTCTAATTAGCAAACTGTTAAGCATCAAAATTTCATATTGCGTTCCAAAGTGGCCCAGATTTTCTAGTTTTCTGTTTCTCAGTATCAAACCTTTAGAAAAAATATTTCATGTCATTTTTAATGAGAAGTTATTTCATTATTTTAATGAATAATATTTAAGACAATATTTTTGTCTTAAACTGTATTGAGAGAAAAATTTAAAAGGCACATGATAGGTAAAACATGACACGCCTTCATGCTCATGCCTTCTGTTGCTCTTTTTATTATTTAATAACAATTAATTAGGTCTGTTGCTTTTTATGGAGTGCAAAAGTTAAATGACTTTTGTCCATGTAGTTACTTGCTCCTTTAAACCACACACGAGAAAAGATTTAGGTGTGCAGAGAGTAACTTGTAGAATTTCTTTGTTTTCGCCCTCAGGGAGAGAGGTTTGGAAAGAGCAGGGAGAAGGGCCCTTCAGGGTGTGAGGGCTTGCGGAGAAGTCAACCTTCCACCTGTCCGGGAGGAGCAGGGCAAGCTGGGAGCTGAGGAGGACAGCAACACAGGCAGGGCCTTGTCCTCGTGAGCAAGGGCTGCAGTCCCGTAGTAGCCAAACAGGAGGATCAGAGCAGGTTCAGTGGCAGTAACCAGGGGTGGCGAACAGCCCAGTGGTCTGTAGCCATGAGGCACGTCTTAGGTCAAGCCACGAAGTCAAGTCAGTGAGTCAAGGTCAAGACCAGTAAGGTGCATAGATGTAGCTCAGGCAAGGACCAAGGGCAAAGGCCTGACCTTGAAGGCAGTTCTTGAATCGTGCAAGAGAGGCCTCCAGTGAGGCTTCTGGCAGCTCTTATCACAGCAGTCCAATCCCAGGTTACTCAGCTGCACTGTATCAGAGCTGGCCTTGAGCACAGGCAGCGAAACCCCTGGCCGGGGCTGGGGGGAAGAGGTGGTAGAGCCTGTTGGCGTACTCCAGGGCCTGACGTAACCAACCACACAGGGAACGTGGGCGCAGCACGGCCCTCAGTGTGGATGAAGGTAGTTGACGCTGCTGCCGTTTTACCACCACCTGGTTGGGTGGTGAAGGACCACGTTCTGTGGTGACGACCACCTCCTGCGGTAGGTGGTGAATAGGTAGGTTGCATCATGTATAGCCCAGCAGCCTAGCATCTGAGCTATGCTGGCAACATTCAGTGCTGGACCCACTGTTGGACCATGGCGGTTATTTTCCAAGTTAGTCGTGGAAGTGCAAGGTGAACATAAACTAGAAAAAAATTGGAGCAAATTCATAGTCTTTTTAATGGAAGATAAGATGGCGTACCTATATGTAATTGTAATAAATTATTTTTGTTTGATGAAAAAGCCAGAAATAATCCATCATTGTTGGAGTATAACTTAGTCCACACTGAAAGCAGTTTTTAATTTTAGCTGTGCATGGAAAGGACACGTGCAGAATAGTAGAATGAATTTTTAAGGTTCTCTTCTGTCAGTGTAATGTTCTGTTTTGGGCTCATTCCTTTTAAATTCAAGTAGTTTCTCGTGGAAACAGACACCCTGTAACACTGACAGGTTTTGATGTTTCTGATTTAAAGAATAATTCTTCTGCCTCAGGAAAATTTAGCCCTGAAATGAGAATAGGGTGTTCACAGTGCTTTATTTTTAGATCTGTGTGTCTATATTTTAGAAAAAATAACTCCTAAAGTGCTTTACATGCTAACCTTTTATTTTTTATCTGAGAAGTACAGGCACATGCGATTTTTGTGGCTCTTTGCCAAAAGATTATCATTTACATAAATATTTCTTTCAAAGGCGTAGTTTAAGACATTGAGCTCAGGAGGTTAGAATAGAGACTTCAATCTGCACACCAGCAGTGGGCTATTGGCTTCTGAACAGTAGCTTTGTTCATCGTATTCAGAACACTGTTCGCATTCAGACTTAAGTAGAGCTGGCATTAAAATTCAGCTAATTTGTTTCATGTGATTCATCAGCTGTGTGTTTTATTTAAATCTATGTCACATTCTCTTTTGGCTTTTTATTTTGTAGATTTAAGTGTTGAAGTAGGCCACTCTTTAACTCTTCAGTCCCTGACTTTGAGTGACTTAATTTTCATTTTGCCAGTGTTGCACTCTTGTCTAGGATACTCACAGTATCTAACTAAAGTGTGCATTAGTGGTTTTGTGGTTTGTTGTGTGTTTTTTTTTTTTTTTTTCCACATTTCTGATATTTGAATAAAAGCACATACATTTACAGTCAGCTTAGTCATAGTTTTATATAAGGCAAAATAGAAGTACCTAAGTAGTAGCTAAATATTGGTGTAAAATATACACTTCTCAGATTCTGTTGAGTATACAAGTTTTACTTTGATACTGCCAATGTTCTTATATTTTTCTTTTGACCATTCACTCCTGGAGGTGAGGGCCACTTTTAGCTCCTACTAGATTTCTTTAAACACTGGTGGAGAATGAACTATTTCCATTCTTTGAAACTATAACCTACTTCTGGCTGTCAAGTTTCTCTTCTCACAGAAGCACCACCTTTTATTCTCTTAAGGCTGGAGCCTGTGAACCCTTACATGCATTGAACTTCCCTAAAGTCGATAATCCCACTGCCATCCGGACGACTGCTAATAATGATTTACAGGATCAGAACCTTTGTTAGAATAGGCTACACTTGCTTTTATGCTTTATATTTGTTACATTTTCCTGTGCCGTAGAAGTAACATCTCACTGTGAATAGTTATTTGTAGATACTGCTTATGACAGCATGGTATGGCAGTATCCTCCATCTGTTAGGTACATGGTCCATTCAGATGTTTTCTGGTAAAATTTATAGGAACTTCTTAATTCTACTTTTAGTATAGGGCAAGGCTGTCCTAAAAGATCAGACTGAAAGATTAACATGCAGTTAAAATACATTTTTAATGAAAAGAGTTGCACTTACTTCAAGCATCTAGCATTGATCCTCAATTCTTTTGTTTCTCTTAACATTAAATGCTAAATATTCTGTGTAAATATGCCACTGTTGTCTCTGGAATAATCCTGTGGCACATAAAATTCTACTTTTTATGGAGGATCTAAAAATAAAGGTAAAAGAAAATCGTTGCTTTTAAAGAGCTAACAAATTGTGAAATAAGGTAACATCATTCAGCTAATGATAGATTTAGTTCATTAGCTGTATTAAAAATATAATTCAATTACAACCAGAATTTTTTTTAAAGTGTTACGTTCTTTTCTCTTCATAGAAACATGAGTGTGAATTTATTTAATGTAAAAGATTCTTGGTTGCATTTTGATAGGCTACTGAGTGTGCATGAGGGCTCCTTCCTCCCTTTCCATCCATGCATCAGTGCAGTCCTTTCCCCCACGACAGCACTGGCAGTGGCCTTAGCTGCTTTAATTGTTCAGTAATCAGAGAAAACTCTTAAGATTTCTTTGTGCTATGCTAACTTCTTTTTAGCAAGTTATAGCAGCTCACAGAGCAGTCAGCATGTCTATGCTAAGTCATCCCTTTTCGTGGAACTGTGATCATATGTCTTTGGGAAAAGCCATTAACTAGTGAGGTGCATCATTCATTTTATATAAAGTTTTTTATTTTTCTATATATATTTTTTTTCTCATAACTTTTTTCTATTTTTATTTTAAATACAGCGTGGTTACTTCACTGGTATCTATATAGAGTGCTGTCACAGTCACTTTATAGTCATTACTATAACCATGTGAACTGTTCTCAGTGCATTCTTTCACTGTTTCCATTTTTATTATACTGGGTGTGAGAAACGTTTTTTTCATTTTAGTAATCTTTAATTTAGATTATCGTTTCTCATTTGGTATCAGATGAGATACCAGTCATGATACTATGAGATGAAATGTCAAATAAGATAGGTCCATCTGACCCATCGTGTCAGCCTCCATCACTTCCTTAGAATCATAGAATCGTTAAGGTTGGAAAAGACCCTTAAGATCATCAAGTCCAACCGTTAACCTATCACTGCCAAGTCCACCACTAAACCATGTCCTCAAGCACCACGTCTACCCGTCCTTTAAATACCTCCAGGGATGGAGACTCAACCACTTCCCTGGGCAGCCTCTTCCAGTACCTGACTGCCCTTTCAGTGAAGAAGTTTTTCCTAATATCCAACCTAAACTTCCCCTGGCGCAGCTTGAGGCCATTTCCTCTCATCCTATCCCTTGTTACTTGGGAGAAGAGACCGACCCCCACCTCGCTACAACCTCCTTTCGGTAGTTGTAGAGAGCGATAAGTTCTCCCCTCAGCCTCCTCTTCTCCAGACTAAACCACCCCAGCTCCCTCAGCCGCTCCTCATAAGCCTTGTGCTCCAGACCCTTCACCAACTTCCTTGCATTTGGTGGGAGCTTTTCATAAACTTCCACAAGGCTGACATTTAACCCTTCTCCTTGTTCCTTCCTAAAACTTTTTACTACTGCTTACAAAAAACCCGCACCATTGCTTGGCGATAGTCATAATGCATCAGCAGTGCCTTATATTGGTCATGTCTCATTGTTTTGTTGTTCTCTTCTGTTTGTGGCTTCTTGTCTTAGAAGGTGAATTACTTGAAAGCAAACAGTTGTTTTTCCAATTTTTACCATGAAATCACGAACAGTTGGGTTTTGGTCAGTGTCTAAGGTGCCTGAATGTTCCTGTTACGAGAAACGTTAGTTTAAAAATGAGATTTTTAACCAAGGAATTTCTGATTAGAGTATCAGAATTCGAATGGATGTTTGAGGTTAATGTTGACAAATGTTAACTTCCACTTACTTTGAATTTGATGTTACTGATGTATAAATTCCTGATCTGATTTTAGTCTTCTGTATGGCTTCTTTGAGATTGCTCTGAAGCATACAATTAGATCAGATTACTTAGCGGTTTGAGATTTTTTGCATATTAGAAAATGTTAAATTGTTGTTTCTGGAGACAGTGCAGCTCTTTATGGTTTCTCTTCATTTTCTGGAGAATAGGGTGAATGGACGCAAGCGTACTAGTATTTCACCCCAGAATATCACTATGCAAATGGAAGTCATACTGTAATAAACATGATTTATGATTTATCTAATCCCTCCACCCCCAGAATTTCAAAGAATATTCCTACAACTAAAGATGTTGAACCTCTACTTGAAATTGATGGAGATATTCGGAACTTTGAAGTATTTTTATCTTCGCGAACACCTGTTCTTGTTGCACGTGATGTAAGAACCTTTTTGCCATGTACTGTAAACTTGGATCCCAAGCTACGAGAAATCATTGCAGGTGAGTATGCTTTCAAATAAATGGAAAATGACAATTATGTTATTTCTTGTCATTTTAGGTAGAGCTACTTTGCATGTTACACAGAATCCTAATTTGTTCATCAAATCAGACCTTCAGATTGTCCGATTTGACTTCAGTAACAGGCCATTCAGTTTCAGTTAATAGCTTTGCTGTAAAGGCCAGATCATACTAGACTAAAGCATCTCTTTTCAAGGGGGGAATTGACTGTTCTTGATTTGAAAACGGCTTTAGCAGATGGAGGAAGCCAATACACACAATGATATTTTAGTAGTAGGGATGCAAGTTGACTTCTAGACCTTCGTTAACAATTTTGAATAGTGTAAATAAGATCCTGTAGAAAGGAAGCCAGTGAAACAAAGTGGAACGTCTCCATTTGATAGATACTCTGCTAGATAACTGTGCAGTTGGTATCTGTGAGTTACTTTTTAGTCTGCTATAGTATGATACTTAAATTCATCCTAGGGCAAGTGTTGTTTATTGTCTAGTGGTTGTTAAGCAGTTATCTTTACTTGCTTGTAATTTCAAAAAATGCAGTCAGGTTCAGGTATGTTCTGTTCTGCAAAAACACTCTGCTCAGCATTGGAGTGACTGCTCACTGCTGCTGTGGGTTGATGTGACGCATGGTATGGCACTTCTTGCCCTGTCTTAGGGATTGCTATTGGCTCTGGAGTAGGGCTAGGGCATCCTAACATTTCTGCCTGCTAAGAGATGCTTTAGCTTTGAAGAAGGATGCATTTAGCTTTGAAGAAAATCAGAACTTTAAATTTAAAATAGAATCCTTATGAGGCTTTGGTATGATAGTGAGTATTCTAGGTGGGAACTGAATTCAGGTATTTATAGTTCTCTTTGCCTGTCTTTTCTGTCGTGACACTTTTCTTCAGTCCTCAACTGTAATCCTTTTTGTTCTTACCTTTTTCCAACTTCCTTCTCTGCACTTGATAGCTGCAGTGGGATGGCCTAACTTTGTTCACAAGCTCTGTCTCATTAATCTCTTCAGAAACAGAACAGGTCTGACTATCACATCAGACATACCATCAGAGACATGCTTACATCAGAGACATACTTGGCATGATGTGTTCCTGCATTGCTTCCTGTTTGGGTTGGGATTTGTAACTTGTTCTTTCTGAGAATGTTTAGAGGCATTTAATATGCTACATAAATTTATGCAATAAATTGTCCTAGCTCTCCTAAAGACTCCTGCGTATCTGTGATCCTCAAGAGAAATCAACTGAATGCAGCTGAAAGTGACATTTGATGTTCTACTTGATGAATTCTGATTGGAGTTAAATACACAAAAATGTACTGTAATGAATTGGAAAATAAAAACTTTTTCAAGTATTTCAAGAAAAATCTCATTCTTTTTTACCTTTTTATTTTTCAGATGTTCGTGCTGCAAGAGATCAAATGAATATTGGAGGACTTCCTTATCCCACATTGCCTTTGCATGAGGCACCTGCTAGAGCAACATCTCTGTTCAGTCAGCCTTCATCAGCTTGCTCTTCTACAACCTCTTTCAACGGACCTTTCAATAGCGGAGTTTTATCACCGCAACCTCATAGCAGTTACTATAGTGGTATGACAGGACCTCAGCATCCATTTTACAATCGGGTAAATAATCGAGAACCAATTAACATTCTTCTGATTTAATCTGGTAACATTGCAGATGTCATCTATGAAATATTAAAAGACCCATGCAAGTTTTATTTAGTAATGGCAAAAACTCCAAAAGTTGGTGAATTTCACAGTAATGTTCAGTCACTGTAGTCTGGGGGAGAAACGTGGTAAATTGCATCAGAAAAACAAATTACACAAGGGGAAAAAAGGTCAAATCATTTTGAGACACTGCTCAACTGTAGGATATTGCAGGCCTGTTTTATTTTTGTGGGGTAAACTGTGCTCAATCGTTCGCGTTCTTGCTCACAAACATTGGAAGGGATCCCAGCTTTTTCTTGGTGACTTTGGTTAAAACACACAGAAACTCAAGTGGGGAGCTACATCACAAGAATGTATGTCTGTCTTCCCTTTTGTCTCTTTTTAAAGTTATTCTGGGATCTTTTCCCTAAACTGGTGTTGCACTAGTTTAAAGGAATTAAGATAAATTGCATAAAACATACATTTTTGAGCTATTTGTGGGCCTCAGAAAACATAATCCTGGGCATGGCTCACTTGAAAATTGAATGAAGTACTTACTGTATATTTGGAGCGAGTCTAAACTTTCTATTTTTGTGGGATGTATTCAGTATTTTTAAACTTTATTTTTTACTTTTTTTTTTTTTCTGCAGTACTATCAGGAAAAAAAAAAAGTGGAAAGCTGATAAAAGTCATAGCTTACTTCTGTATACAGGAAAAGGCCTCAACTTTTAGTAGCTTTGACCATAGGTAAATGCTAAAGCTAATAAGCTGGAAAGAAAATTTAGTTATTCCTAAATCAGTGTTTGTTAACCAAGGCAGAAAAGGATACATGTAGCACAGAACTTCTTAAGTTGTCTGTTCTAAAGTTATTCTTATATACCCTCAATACAGTGACAATATACTATTTTGTTGAAAATACCTTAAAATGACATATACTTTGAAGTAGTCCAACACTGATAAATGCTTGTCACATGAATCTTTGTGCTGATACTAGCTCAGCTTTGTTAAAGTAGATGTTTAATTGGAAGCCCTGTTTTTGTGTCTGTGTTACTGTACATGACAAGGTTTAAAATATGGGGTGATATACAGTTGAAACTCTTTTTTTTGCGCTCTAATAAGCGTTACAAAGGCAATTATTGGTGAGTCATAAGCTGTTCTTACAATCAATTTATTTGTTCATTTGTATTAAATGCATACACAGGCTTACAGGCATGCTTACTTTTTTGCCTGCTGAACAAAATACTTCTGTTTCGGTCTTTCTCTCTGAAATTTTATACGGCCCTTCTAAGGTATAATTGGTTTTAGTGTTTCATACTTTCAGATACTGACAAAGAGCTGTATTCGTTACTTTGGAGTCATAAAGGTACTGTCATGAACACCGCATACTGAGATAAGTGATAAGAACCTTATAATAGAAAATTTAGACTGAGAGGCCGTTTCCTTCAGCATTTTCAATCATATTTCACTTCTCGCGTTTTTGTAAGAATAGTGCTTAAAAAAAGAACAGCAACTGAAGAATAGGCTCTCCCCAGTGGAAGTTTCTGAGCGAGGTCTTGGATACCTGTATGACAGAGCACAGTGGGTTCAAATGCTTCTGTGGAAATGCCTGAATTTTATGCAAAAATGCACTAATTCTGGGGATAGATGCCTTATTCTGACCAGTAAATGTTGTCTTTAAGCATTCATATGTGCTTAAGAAAAAAGCCTTTGAGCTGTTGGGGAAAAAGCTCGGTTTGTTTATTTTTAGGAAATACGTTTTTTTATTATGTCTGTTTCTGCTTTGTTCTTCAGATTCTCCTATGTTACGGACCTTGAACTTTCAGTGACATAATCTATTCATTTTTGGTTTAAAACCCCATTTTCCCTCTGTATAGCTGTAAAGGAAAAATTGTAGTCCCATTTAGCAGCTCTTCAACTTGGCACATTGGCTCTCAGTATAGTGGTATGCTGGATGAGTACATTTTATCACTGTCTAACGGCCTGGCTATGAGTTGGATTCAAGTTCAGCTTCTCAAAATTGCTGCTATCATGGATCATTGTGGAGATCATGTTTCTTATGGGGAAGGTCAGAGCGGTAGGCAAGTCTGATGGGGATTTCCTGGGTGGGAACTAGAAATTATGGTATGTGAAGAGTTTTTTTGTAAAAGAGGGGCAAATTCTTTGATATCTTGGAAAAAGAATAAACAGCTCATTTATGCTTTATAGGCTATCTGCAAACAGCTCTACAGTGGTTTATGCCCAACATGTATTTATATTGATCTCATGTTTTCACAGTATCTGTATTACCATACTTCAAATGAAGATTGAGTCTGTAGAGTTCAAGCCTATAATGGAGAATTAATCCCACGGTTGGGAAGCAGTGGAGTAGCTGAAGTGGGCTCAAGGCATAATTAGAAATTATGAAAGAATTGTGGGATAATTGCCTTAGTGGACAGATTTTTTTTCATTGCTTTCTAGTTTGATGACTCGCAACCAACACACAGGTGCTCACTGTGTTTCAGAGGATAGTCTTTGCAGTGAGAGCTAGGCACCTGAATGTGGTATGATCATTAAGCATTTCATGCTTGGGGCTTTTCCATGCGGTTGAAGCTGTTAGTGGAAAACTGAGGCATTTAATTATTCTAGAAATAATATGAACTTTTTTTGAAGAGAGTTTCTTTTCCAGGAACTACCATAGAATCTGTGCCTTATGACAGTGAAATAGTTTTAAATCAGTGAATTTTCTGAGTCATCCTATACTAACCAATAAATGTAAGGCAAAGGCTAGGTATTGGTTCTCCTGCCTATTTGAAACAAAGCAAACTTCCACATTTAGACTAATGGTTACAACACATATCATGTCACTTCATCTGTTGGAAGAGCATATGAACTTTTTTGTGGTAGTTGTGTGAAAGAGTGTGCAAAGGCTACCTCTAGCAGCTAAGAATATGAAACCATTTGTATATTCCAGAAATTACTCAAAGCTGTAGCATATGCCGTCTAAGTCATTGATGTATGAGGAATTAAACTTTAATTTCTCAGTTCATTTACAGCTGCTTCTGAATGCAGTGTTTTTAGTCCTTATAGACAAATCCAAAGTGGAATACTTCAAATTTTACTTCTCCCTCATATATTGGCCATTGAGTCATATAATTATTTACTCTATGCTGAACTTGGTGCGGTAGACTACTCAGAATCTTGTCATGTGCAGAAACACAAACCAAATAGTATGTTCTGTTTTGCTAAATACCTGGGTAATACAATTTTTAAATGCTATATACAGAAACATCAGAAATCTGCAATACAGCCGTTTTTTTGAGATTTCTTTTATTTTTGATAAGAACTGGGTAATGAATTGAAATTCCTAAAGTCTAAAGGCTCTATTGCTTTCCATTACGTTGCCTTAAAAGAGAATTGATAAGGAGAAGAAACTCTTTATTTTAAAACCTAATTCAAATTCACAGATAGGTCAAAACAAAGATTCACAATATTGGAAAAGCAGTTTGTATTTCCTAGCTGCATTGCCAGCTGTAAGGTTCATAACTCTTAAATGCACGCTCGTGCATACACACGCAGAGGTTTTGTTGCATGCCAGTGGGTAGCATGTGAATGTCAGGGAACATGTTTTTACAGTTGATTTTAAAACATGAAAGATTGGAGCATATAGAGTCCTCTGTTGGAAGTATATTTTTAATTTTGAGATCTCTATATCTTAAAGAAGTGACTTTATTAAAAGCCTGAGTTCTCATTTGGACCCTTTACACTGATATGCTGATAAGACTGTTGGAAACTTGGATAGTGTTTATTTTTTTGAAATTTGTTAGTAAAAAGGGATAAAAAGGAACCTGGTTATAAAAATCATGATTAGAGTTAATTAATATTTGTGATGGGGAAAAAAAGTATTTCTATTGTAAAAAAAAATGTTTCTGATATTTGTTTTATGACAATTAACATTGTCCTTTAAAATGGTATTTGTATTGAACAACATGCATTGACGTATTTCCAACAAAACAAAGCTCAAATATTGTCTGCTATAAAAATCTATTTATAGATTCATAAAATCTAGTATTTGTGGAAGTCTTCAGATTGGTTAACACAAATATGGGAAGTTCTAGCGATGCTATTGTGCATCACGTTTTTTTTCTTTTGGTACAGTTGCCTTCAGATTATGAAACATTGTAAGTTTTACTGAGCATCTAATTTTTGGTTTAACAGGTCTGAGAGAATGAAATTATCAGAATTATCCTTAAATGATCCTTTTCCCATACTTGGAACAGATGTTAGAGTGTAGCTACCAAAACCACTCCAACTCTGTTCCTCCAGAATACCGTGCCGGAGCACCCATTGGCATTGAGGGATTTCAAAGAACTCACTCCAGAGCTTTTGACTGAATTCTGTTCAATGCAAAAAGTAAAGAACGCTATTAGTAATTGCTGTTTTTCACTTTATTAAACTCAATTAGAGGATGTGTTTTGTTGAAATAAGTTTTATTTTATTATTACATTTTGATTTGTGTAATTGTTTGTCCCTTTTTTGTTACATTTTTTTTTTTCCATAGCCATTCTTTGCCCCATATCTTTACATGCCAAGGTATTACCCTGGCAGTTCTCATCTCATCTCACGTCCACCACTAAAAACGAGTTTGTCCAGAGATCAGAACAATGGCCTAGTAAGTATTTTGAAGGATACTTCAAATACTAACCTAGACAATAAATATAGTGAGTAATGAAAATGAAGGTTATTAATGATGATTCACTATTAGACAATTACAAGCTCTATATTACAAATAGTTTAAGGAAAGGTTTTATTAACATGTAATGTAAAATGTATTTTGTTTTAACTTTAGAAATTACTTGGAGAGGAAAACCAATTCTAACATCCAGGTATCAAAATTAGAGGAGTATGACCTGTAATATTGGCAGGAAAATACTTCAATGAAAATGCCAGCTGTACTACAGTAAAGAAATTGTTGTAGTGGAATATTGTAAGAAAAAGAGTGATACTTGTAAATTTGTATTAAAATTTTTGTAAGATAAAATGACATCCTTTAATGTTGTAGAGAATACTAGAAATTGGAAGGCCAAAGTAAAAAGTTAAAAGGAATGTTTTAAATATTTAAGTAAAACAAAATACATTTTATCTCAAGTATGCATTAGTTGTAGCTTGGTTTTGTAAGTACATATAATTCAACTTTATTTACCCATTGAAAAGGAAAAACAAGCAGACTTTTCTAGCTTCCTATAGAATAATAAAATTCCTATTTAACAGTATTTATTTTAATGACAGATGGCAGTTCAAACAGAATTAAGAAGTAAGGAAGGCTAAATAAGTAAAAGCCTCACTTGTCAATCAGCTTATTTCTAGGATATTGATACAATGAGCAAAGCTATTAAAAGGTGGTGAAATCTTTAATCACTTAAGCAAAACCAAATGTGTTTCTGTTGAATTATGTATTATTACGAGATCATTCTCATTCACTGTTTACTTCATATTTTCTGTTGAGCCCTTGATCATTTTACCCAAACCATAATATTTTGTTGTTGTTAGGATGTTATCAAGGAGGATGCTGATGAGGGGCTTCCTTCACCCACAGACCCCTCTATGGTAAATGAGTAGTCATGTGGTGTGGAAATTTTAGCATCTCATTGCTTTTTCAGCAGTAATGAGTCTGCATTAATCATAACTGCAGTTCACTAACACTGCATCAGTGGCTTTGGTGGGCAAATAGAGTAGTTGAAAACTAATGTAGTTCGTGAATGAATTTAAGAGCTAATATTTCACTTATAAGATGTATTATATTTTTCCCCTGTAGTTTTCCCCTTGCCTTTCTCAGTAGCTATGGTGAGCTTCCAGTGAAAGAGTGTTGTGGTAGCTAAACAGAGTGAAGAATGACAGCTGGTCATTCGGTGCTTAGATTTTAGAATGAAGTAACTGTGTTTTTTCTGCTTCAGTTACCTCTCTCACCTGATCCATAGTTCTTTAGTTGGTGACATAAAACTATTGCAGTTAACACAGTATAAAGCAACTTTCAATAGAAATAAATAAAAAAAAATGCTGGTCATAACCTTATTCTTGTGACAGAATGCTAACATCTACCTTTTCCATGACTTGTTGTTGTTTTAGTCTAAGTATTCACACAAAGATGTCCTCTTTATGGGTATCTGTTTTAACTCTAAGTGGGGGAATCAATGGAAAATAATTTATTATTACCAAAGCAAAGAGGTTAATCTGATTGTCATAATTCTCTTAATACTTGCTGCCAATAGTTGTTGGCAAAAGTTCTAGTTTGATCTCGGTTATTTTTCCTTCTAGTGAATCATTGCAAAAACGTCTTTCCATTGTTGTGCAATGAAAAAACCCACACACAAATTCCAGAACTGTATTTAACTGCACGTAACCTTCACTGAGCACCCATGTATGGGCGACGCAATGGAAAATGTACCCTGAAGTTCTCTCTTTCAGGTCATTAACTGCGTTGTGTGAAGGGATGACTTTGGAGTAAGTTTTTCTGGTAGTGCATTTTTTGAGATGCTGATGCCTTCCCTGTGTTTGATTCCTTATCTCAGTATCCCATTCTCTTCCCAGTCCTTTGCAGTTTGTCAGTGCAAGGAGAAAACGTAAGGACTTTTGAGAAAACAGTAGAGCGATGGCTGAAGTATGTGTGTATCCATGAGTGTGAGAAGGGATGCAGGACTGGAAAAGTGGTACTTAGTCTCAGGGCAAAGTAGTGAAAGAGCGCTAGCAGCAGACCTGGACCTGGTTGCTCTTCTGCTTGCTGCCCTGAGTGCACACATAGGCTGCAGTTTCAAGCAACAATTTAAGAGACTCATGTACGTTATGGAGTCTGTTGGCTGTAGGTAAGAAAATACAGGAGTTAGAACATTAAAAGGAAACGTTTGAAATAATGGTAATGGAGGATTTTATTAGATCTATTTTTGAGTTTAATTTGTACTCCTGTGAATCTGTGTAGTACAGCACATTGGATCATACACTTTTCTAAGACTTAGCAATATTTAACCTACAGTGTAAATCTAAAATTTAGATTTTTTTTAAATCTCTTGGGTAGTTTGCAAAAATGTTGTTAGTCAGGGTATGGGAGTAGAGTAGAGTAGAATAGGAGTGTTTCAGTTGGAAGGGACCTACAGCGATCATCTGGTCCAACTGCCTGACCAGTCCAGGGCTGACCAAAAGTTAAAGCCTGTTGTTAAGGGCCTTGTCCAAATGCCTCTTAAACGCTGACAGGCTTGGGGCATCGACCGCCTCTCTGGGAAGCCTGTTACGGTGTTTGACCACTCTCTCGGTAAAGAAGAGTGTGTGCCTGACAGGATACCTCTTCAGGGTTTCATCTATTCTAAAAACACTTCTTTTGTAGACTTTATTGAAATTTCTTTGAAAGGAAATAGTATTATACTAGTTTTAGGTACTGCAGTTATCCAGAGGTGATGGGTACAATAACTTCATCTAGCTATTTAGGTAGCTCTTAATTGATGGGTCATTGCCTCTATATAAATGATACAGCTTTTACTTATTAAATGGATTGGTGCATGCAAAGTAATGAAATAAACTAAAATACTGTGCAAAGTAGTTAATGAACACCAAGATGTGTAACTGGTTTGATGATTGAAAACAAGAGGAGCATGTCGAATCAAAATTGTCTTTCATGCAAATCTGGCAAGGAGACAGAAATGTTGTAATTTTATATCTGTGTAAAATAGAGACTAATCATTCTTTTGAATGCTCCAAGTCTTACAGGGCAAAAACCAGTTTCTTCGGGAGTGTCAGGTTTTTTTTACACAGATCATCATTGCTACTCATTGCATATTACATGATCTAGTTGAGGCCCTGTCGTTGTCAGTCTGACACTGGAGTTGACCGAGTTTGGAAATTTCAGATCCTAATCATTAGTCTTGTAAAATCAGTGTAAGTCTAGCTTAGCTTAGTGGAAATCAGAAATACTTTGAGAGCAGTCATCCTGTATCAATAGTTTGACTTCTGCGACCTTCTATATTTGGATTCTGTGGCTGATGATAAAACTTGTCTATCTCAGACTGTAGTTTACTGTTCTTTACTGAATGGACCAAAACATAGGTGTCAAACCGGTAAGTTTACCAATACCATCTATGTAGTTGTATCAATGTGAAGGTGCATTGCAAATTTTAGGGTATCACTTTAAATCACTAATGAAAATAGGCTTGACTTAAGATGTCAACCTTTGCACATCTGTGATGGAGGCAAACGTGCATTTCTGCTGACTTCACTATACAAATGGTTATTTCTGACAGGAACTGCAGAAACTTCTAGAGTGCTCTTCTGAAGAGTTTATCGTTGGATTGTAGTGTTACCGATATCTGTTCATAGTATCCCCTATTATGTCAGAAATCAAACTAGCATTAGCAGTGGTTATCTCTCATAAACTTAATCATGTGCTTTAGTTTACATTGTTAATTGTGACTTGTTAGGATGCAGCTTGTTGCAATATAATTACTTTGTTTAAATACATTTTTCATACTGCATTGAATATATAATACCTTAAGAGGTAGTGTGTGTGCTTTGAATGAGAACTAACATGGCCCAGAGCATGTAGTGTAGATAAACATACAATAATTTCATTAAGAAACTGGAAGTGCTTTTCAAAAGTTTGAGCATGAATGACAGTGTGTGGCATGGGAATTTTCTTATATGGATTTTCCAGGTGCTTTTATATAGCATTTTTGTGCTTTGAATATTTGTTCTTAAACCTTTTCAGTTCTGTGGGTGGCGGTGGTTTGCCTTTTTTTGGGGGGGGGGGGTGTGCTTAGATACAAGGTTTTAAAGGTATTTGAGATACACTGGTGGTATAATGTGATCTTGAAATGGCAGGAGAATATTTGGTTAAAAGCAGGATTTTTCATTAGAAACATAAGGTAAAACTTGTATGCTAACAAAATAGAGCAAGCGTTGCTTTTTTACAAGTACAAAACCGAGTAGTCTGCTCATAGGAAAATAGTATTTGTATAGCATATACTAAATGTATACTCTGAAGGTCTGTCTTAAAAGTTTCATCACATTATGAAAATATCCTGTTTCTGTCTTAACACTGATTTCCTCTGTTTACTTCAAAGCATGTCATCTGTGTGTTCAACCTTTCTGATGTTGCTTTAAGCTGTTGTTTCTTTTCATTCTGTTTTGTCCTTTTCTCAAAGCCGTGTAAGTCTGGGTTAAACAAAAACAGACAGGTACAGCCACTTTCTGTGAATTATCATTCACTTATTTCAGAGTCATTTCAGAAGCTATCATACTGGCGCTTCATGCTGGGCTGTCTGTAAACTAATGCTCATTACTAGCCTTGAGGTTTGTTTTGACAAGCTGCTTTTAGCTTTTGCATGGCAAATACTTTTCAGACTAATGTTCTCTAAGCATCTCTAACAAAACCACTAAGGCTGAAAAATGTGTCAGTTTAAGTACAGTTTTAATTCACTTACATGATGACAGTATCCCTAAAGCTATTACATTACTTATTCTTCGGAGAGTGCTTTTTATAAAGAATGATTTGGATTAATGTGCATCTATTTCAAACAGTTCACACTTTAACGAAAATAGTCTAAATATTTGAGCGCTTTTCCGTATTTTTTTTATACAGAGAAAGAAGAGTTTCTAAACTGACTCTTAATGCATGCAGAAAGAATGACTTGTTCTTGATTGTTAAAAAAATATTTTGATCTGAAGGAGAACTGTTAAATTAGAAGTGTTTAAAACTTTTCTTCATTTATTTGTAGATCTATCATAGATAATGTATTTAATACATTCAGAGAACAAAGGCAATTGCTTACACACATTGCTTAGGGATCATTTTCGTGCCACAGTGTAATTTTGGCTATAATAGTTTATTTTATTTTAATTGATAAGCTTTCTTTCAAAAAATAATTAAGATTTGAATTAACTTAATACCTTTTCTTTATGGATGTATTATCTAACTCATACCAATAGTAAATAGTGTGTTTATGGGGAAATAATAGACAAAACTGGTATTCTGAAGAAAAACTCAAAGTGTTTTTTTTTAAAGAGGAAAAACAGAGATGTACATAAAAGAAGTATACAATAAATAGTTTATGGATGTAGCTTCATCCTGTCCTCTTCATCAGTTTGATGATTGACTTATATCCTTAACATGATAAAGATTTTAGCTGTGCTAAAAATCAAACTAGATTAAGACCTAAATTTCCTCCTTTAGATGCCTAATATGGTAACTAATTAGGTATTGTAGGCACCTAATTAGGGAGACATCGCCGAATCTGGAAAGTAACTGTCTTGTCCTCAGAAGGAATACCAAGCCCCTAAGTCAGGTGCTGAGACTGTAGTAGTCTTACTACTTAATGCTTAATTTTTATACAATAATAATTATAATACCATAATGCTTCACTTTTATACAATAATTTAGGTAGACTACCTACTCAGAAAATGGGATGTATCTTTTGTTTGTTTAGTCTCCAGTTGACATCACGTTTTAAAAAAAAATATAAATGGTCAAAAGAACAAAGACTAGTGCCGCAGCTGTGTTTTCAGGCAAGTGTGCGAAGCACTAGGCTTAGATTCCCCACAGCCTCCTGTAGTGTTCTTGAGCAAAGTTGATAGTTTGCAGTTTTGAGTCCATTTCAGGCACATCCAGCAGAGAACTTTGGGGGAATTACATGTAATAGCATCTGAACTTTGAAGCTTAGAGTAGCATAGGTGGGGAGCGTGCCTACCTTCCCAGATCAGGATATCCCCAATAACTACGTTAGAGTAACTCTGAGCTTAAATGGTAGTAGATAATGGGTTTTTAGATTGCTGCCTTGGAATTAATAGTTCAGTAAATTCTTCTTAAATATCCTGGTTTAGATAATTCAGATACGGTTAATGCCATTCTCTGTGGTAATTCTTGGGTTTCATAAGCAATATTTGCATCTATTATTCTATATTAATTCTGAAAGATTAAATAACTTTTAAGTAACTAAATAAAGATGGGAAAAAAAGTAGAACTATAAAAACAGTCTTCATTGGTGATTTGAGGAATATAGTCAAACTTGATTAACTGAACTCTGGATAGTCAAAATGCACTTTTACATCCCAGGGTTTACACATGTGATGGTGATTTCTGAAGCTTTAGAAGCTCATTCGCATCCTCCCAAAATGAGCTTCATTTGGTGCATGGTCTGCAGGGCTGAAACCAAAACTTCATGTTCAGAAAAAGGGGAGGGTGCAACCTCCCTCCCAGGAGGAGGGCATACAAGTATTTTGTAACTGATAGAACTGGTTCTGATTTTGCTTTTAGGAATTTGGAATCACCAGCGTAACTGTTTAGAGCTTTGCACTTTGCTCCTCCTTAATGCACAGGTCCCCATCCAGGGAGAATGTAGGTTTTTTTGAGAACATATTGTCTTAGTGTACTGACTACCTGCAGATGCATTTGTTTTCTTTTTCCACACTGTCTGAAATGCCCAGAAGCTGGCAACATTAACAGGACAACTTCTGTGTTACAGATCTGAGTTGTGAATAACTTCTGCCTAAAGCTTGCCAAAGTTCAAGATATATGAAGCATCATCATAGTGTCTTGGAGGGCAGTGGCAGTGGTGCTCTGTGTTTCTGTACTGTGGTACACAGCCCCTTGGCTGATCTTGCATAAATGGAGGTGAAGGAACCTCTGGAAAATGGACAGACGTTGCTAAAATTACCCAATGAATCCAAGTATTTGAGGAGTTATGTTTTAGGTCATCTTTGTCTGATACTAAACCAGGAGTTTTTAAGACAGGACAGTCTAAGTTGTGTCTGAATTATTGGGAACCGCCCCCCCCCCCCCCCCCCCCCCCCACACACACACACACATACACACAAACAAATAAACACCCCCCCCCCACCCCCGCAAACCAAAACAAAACCTAAACCAAACTAACTACTAAAATCAGGGGGAAACTCTGAGTAAAGGTGCATTTGAAATTGATTAATTCTTACTTAATATTTCTGATTTTTATGTTGCTCTTCTTAAACAGCATTATTTAAGAGAGTTCTTTTCTCACGTAGGCAGGGCTCAAGATGCTGTGTTTTTTTCCTCTTATAAATACCTATAATAAATGTTTCCCAATATATAGATATTCTGATAGTAATTAAAAATGCCTGGGCATTCTTATTCTCATCTCTTAATTTTAAAATCTAGCTGAACACAGCTTGATTTGTGTTAGTGTATATTGTGAAATTCTGGGTGTACTGAGTATTTGAACAAATCTTACGTGCACATTTTCTCACTTCTTACAGGGAGCAGGAGCAGGCACAGGATCGACCACAGGAGTAGCACATGTGTCTCTGAGCACAATGAGTGTGGAAGCTGTGTGTGAGAAGCTAAAGCAGATAGATGGTCTGGACCAGAGCATGCTACCTCAGTACTCTGCAACTATAAGAAAGGTATCAGCTGAATTTCATTAATGTATTTAGTACCTAAACGTGGAGATACGCAAGGAAAAGGAAATACTTAGTTGCCTATTTTCTTGAAAATGTTTATTGAAACACACCAAATGTCAAAACAACATCCTAACTCCTATGCATGCTACGTTTGGAGGACATTTTAATACAAGCATATATTTTTCGGAGAAAATGCTCTCCTTCAAAAAGGAAAAACAGACTCAGAAATATAAATGCTGGTGAGTGGTTATTTTGAGAAAAGAAGCAAGAAAAATGTTTTCAAAATTGCCATGTGTAGATAAATAGGGTTGGAAATGTGTTCTATATCTAGGTAGCAACATCCCCCCCCCCCCCCCCCCCCGAGAAATTGGCACATCTCTTCTGTTGTAAATGAGTGGTGAAGATGGTTCCATTTCTCTCTTATCACATTCCACATCTATTTGCTTCAGAAAAAGGCCACTGTACATTTTTCTGTTACTACTCTCTTCTCTGAGACGTTAGCACAGAATCATTTTTGTCTTCATTACTTTTTTTCACCATTCTGTGTACTCCTTTTACAAACAAAGAAGGGAAAAATATGAAGGTTGTCATTAGTGAATGTTTTTGCTGAGGTCGCTTTGTCCCGGTACCTATCATATCTTAAAAAATACAGGGAGGATGTTGATTCAAGGATTAAGAGACAGGTTTATCATAGGAAGCTTCAGCAATGTTGCTTAAAGCAAGAAGTAGGATGTCAGATTGCAGCTCATTAAGTGTAGCTGCAAAAAAATTCAGTTGCTTCAGTGGCTCTAGAGTGCTAAAAGAATGTGCTCATCAGTTATCTCTAATGAGATTCCTCTTATTTATATTCTTGCATTTCTTACTACAAGTGATATAATGTAAAAAGGAAGAATGAAAATGGCTCAGGCTGGTCTTTTTCCTGGTTTGATTAAGACCATCTGCTGGAATTTGGGAACAAAACCATTGAGATCCCTCAGACTGAGCAGAGCTCTCAACTTGGGTCTTCCAGTTTGTGGCTACTCTCCTAAGACACGGTTCCTCTTTTACGTTCTGTCCATCCACTGATACATGGTATAAAGAGAAATACCTCTCATTCTTACATAATGAAAATGGTTCTGTATTGAATTTGGTGCCGTTGGAAGTTAAGCACTATATAAACGTGCCTAACGTAAGGAATCACCTTCCTGGAATATAGATGGTGTTTAGGCACTTCTTCTGTGTTGATCTCTGAATGATGATGAAAATTGTGAAGAAGTCTAGTCTTCTATCCCTGGGTGTTTTGATGATGGGAGGAATGTAAGCCTGTATTTATGCAGGGAGGGAACTTAATGGAGGTGGTACTTGGTCTTAGATGCCTCAAACCAGGGGTCAGGTGATGCCTGGGACTTCATTGGCTGATTATATTCGGATACTTGGGTGTCTGCAGTCCATTTGTGTTCTGAGTCTGAGAAATCTAGGCAAATGAATGTGGTTTATTGTCTGTTAAATTTTCTACCACTGGTGTGTTGTTTCCATATGTCTGTTTCTAGAACACAGTCATATTGCCTTTCATACACACATTTTTGATGAGTTTAATTTTTTTTTTTTTCATAACACATAGGTGGTTCTTGTTCATCAGCAATCATCAATAAATATTCTTTTATAAAAACACATGTTTATTATATAGGATTGGACTTAAGAGTGATGTTGAGGAATTTCACTAGTAGTCCACATCAATACATCTGATTTTAATTACCTTTTTAGTCCGTTACTGTCATACCATAAGTCTTGTATCAGTAATTACATTATTTAGTTTTATTGTTTTAGGCAAATATAAATGGCCGTGTCTTGGCTCAGTGCAACATCGATGAACTGAAAAAAGAAATGAATATGAATTTTGGTGACTGGCACCTGTTCAGGAGCATGGTAAGACTTTCTCTTCAGTATTCAGGTCATCATAAATTAGCCTTTTGGACCTTATCTTTTTTTCTTCCCTGTTGCTTTCTTGTTATCATCATCTTTAAGATGATAAGTATCGTCTTAAAACATGCATGCATTTATTATTTTATTACTTCATTTTTTTGTCTTGAGCACTTTAATGAAGAACTGGTTGCCTATGGATTTGCATCTTAATTGACTGTGAACTCTGAAGTTTTGCCTCCTCTTTTTGTAAGATCTGTTTTTCCTGTATAGGTTCCCTTTTCCTTTTTTAAATTTGCCTATTTAAATGAAATTGCTAGAACTTAATTCGCCTCTGTCCTTCTATTAAAAGTTAGTCAGGGAGTTCAAAGTATATTGGTGTGAGGAAGTGGACAGCCAGGCTGTTAGAGATGCATGGCACGCAATTGCATGAGCATGATTTTTAAAGAAACTTAAGCTAAAAATCAAGCCAATGAGATAAATGTACAATATTCGATTGACACATACTTACATAATGCAAGAATGCTGCACTGCATACTATTATTGAAGCACATATATAGATACCTAATTTCCCCCATTTCCCTCCTCCTGGTTTGAGAGTAAATGACAGTTTTACAGTGGGGGTTATGCATCACAGAGAACTGTGTTTTCTCTTAAGTATTTTTAGTATATTGCCAGTTTTCTTTCTGAAAATAACAGTATGTCTCTCAACTGCTAAATCAGTCTTGAAAACACTGAGAATTACAAGATGAGATTTATTGTTAGATTCAGGTTGATTAAGCTATAAAATGGAAGTGTTTGGTTTTTCTTCTAAATTTGTAATTTATCACTTATCTGGTTTTACAAGAATTTAAGTGTTTTGTGGCATACGAGTTCTTTTAAGGGTCTGAGCAGTAATAAGAATAATGTGTAAATACAAAAAAAATCTTAAATATTAAAATGTGATTTGCAGTGAAGATAATGAATGCACTAGATCTGTGAACAGATTTTTCTTCATCCTTTTCCGTGATCACAACCACATACATATGCTGGTACACTCTTACAGTTGTGTATTCTTTGTTCCTATTTTTAATAGAATTCTCTAACAATTTTGAGAACTACTTCTATTTATTTAATTACATCTATACTGTCTCTTTTTGTGTGTTAAGATACTTGAAATGAGAAATTCAGAAAATCAGGCTGTTCAGGAAGATCCTCGTGGAACAACTGAGCATGTTGCCACTGCGATTCCTCATAGTGAACTTATTCGTCGTCCTGGGCATAACACTGAGTTGCCTCACACTGAGCTTACAGGTCTTTCTGGTCAAGCTCCCTATACACTTAACTTCAGCTTTGAAGAACTCAACACAATTGGTCTTGATGAAGCTCCTCCACGCCATAGTAACTTAAGTTGGCAGGTATTTAATAGAGAAATGTATTCTGCTTGCTTACCTGTATGATAAAGGGTTTTTTCCATTCTTGGATACAGACAAGTCAAGAAATAAATCTACTGGGACCGTTGAGATACTTTCAGTTCTCAGTCTTGGCAAAGACCAGTTTTGCAGAGATGTAAACTCTAACCACACTCTCTGAGTCAAAGTCTTTAGTCTTTGCCATCTGAAAACTATTCATCTGTTCTAGTAATCACCCTTCAAGAGAAAAAAATCAAATCTGTCATGCTTTTCTCATCTAGCTTGGAGCAGCATTCTGCAAGATTTCTGTTTATCGTAGTATTCAGGCTTTGTGTATGAAATATTTTAACTCTGTGCTAGCCAGATGTTATGCTATTCAAAGGATTACAGATACATTTATTAGGTTTTTTTTACACAGACAACTACAGCGCTCCGTGACATCAGTTCTGACAGTGCGTAATCTATTCATAGACTCCAGAGCTGACATCCTTCTCTAACTACGGTTTCTGCCATAGGTTACAGTCAATTTTCTTCCCTATCATACGAAATCACCGGAAGCGTGTGGTTTTCCCTTGTCCTTTTTAAGAAATAAGACAAATCAGTTGGTATCTAAATAGTGATTAGATTTAAAAAACAAAACAAAACCTGAAACCAAACATTTAGCAGCTTTTTTTCCATCTCTGGAAGTCTAAATCAGAAAATCTTGAAGGTGCATCGCAATAGGAAGACACCCCAAATTACTAGTTATAGGCGATATTTTTAATATTCAGAATTTTCACTGAAAAGAGATTTGGGATATATATCCCAGAGATAGATTTCTGTCCCAGATACCTCTGTGTGTGTGCATGTACACTTGTGTGTGTTTATAGGATCCTCATTACCCTTACTGCCTATTTCCAGCAACAGGGTATCAATGTATGTTTTTCCAAGCCAAAGTGGCATGACTCACATTTGTTGTGTTGTTTTTGTGTCAAAAGCTCAGAAAGAAGTACAAGAAAATATTTTTTAAAATGTTTTTTAAAATGCAAGTTTAAACAAATAGTGCTTCTGATGCCCATATAGTTATCTGAAGTTGAATCAAAAGAATAAGAAAGGTAGTTTGTCCTTAAGAAAACATTAGAATTTGTCTGTTGGAATTTTTAAAGTCAATACAGATTAAAAAAGAATATTGCTGGTTCTCTGTAAAAAGGAGTACTACTGGAAATGCACAAAAAAATCAAATATTTTTCTTTTTGGTGGGGAACCGTAGCTGCTGTGACTACAGATAAATAGGAGTGAATATGCATAAATTATCAAGTGTGAATATTTCTGAGATTCTTGCATTTTGCTTTAGGCATTGAATTGCTTAGGAGTCATGGCAGATAGAAGTCATATAAACACCGTTTTCCTTTAGTTAATCATGTTTAGTATGAAGTATTCTAGCGTATATACAACATTATTGATCTTACGAAAAGCTGTCAGTAGTCCTTGTTGAGTAATCTAGAGGGAATAACGGAATGGTAACCTGCAGATCTTGTATATGTTGCTTGCTGGGGGAATTAGGAGCATCTTCTGAGGAAGAAACAAACATGTTGGTTTGCATTGCATTCCAGTGCAGAACAAGAAAAAATGATTAACAGAAACAAGAAAGATAAGAAGGATGCATATAAGAGCAGGAAAAAGGGGAGGGGAGGGGAGGAGAAAAGAAAAACAGAGGGTGAGAAATGAAAGATGGACCAAGGGGGGATATTTATATGATTAAGCAACTCTGTTCTAAATCTGAAATTCATTCACAGTGTTTGAATCCACACATTAATTTTTCCTGCTTACATTTAGCTTGTTAAAATTACCCAAGCCCTTTTTGGTTGTTTTTTTTTTTAATAGTGTTTTCTAGTACAAGGTAGGTTTTTGAAACGTTGTTTGTTTTCAGTGTTGCCCCAAATAAGACGTAATACCTCAACAGTCTTTCAAAATCTCATCTCTTGCGTGCTGCAAAGTTGAGTAGGTTTTCTAAGTACTTACTGCTTAAGTCAATGCCTCAGCTCCAATGCACTGGGCATCGTACATCTTTTACTTGGTGGTAGTGAGCAGCCTATTATATGCATGACGAAGCCGTATGTTCAGCCACAATCCACTCCTTTGCTTTTGTTTAGCTCTGTGCTAGACCTTGGTTCTAACATTTAATACATGGCCTAGCATCCTATGCCTATGGAGTTCTCTGTGTGCACACTAAAAGAGAGCAGAGGTGGGGGCAAAGAGGAATATGTTTGTCCGAGAACTGATTTTTCTAAAATCAGCTATATGCAATGGTATTTTGCTGGGATATATGGACATATGTAGGATGAGGGTCTTTTAAAAATGTTTTTGAGAGATGTTCAGCATTTAGATGAACTCTTGCTGTCTTTCTGATGTAAAATGCTAATTTTGTAAATGTACAAAAATGTGTTAGAAAAGCCTATCTTGACATACAAATTCAATTGTTATAATTATATACTCAACAGAGTTAGCCTCAAATGCACTGGATAAAATGCTTGTTTTGTGGAAATCTTCCGTTACGGGGACCAACAATAAGAATACTTTGTAAGTTTAGTGAATGTGTGTGTGATTGCATATATATGATTATAGTAAGCATATTTTAATTATAGCATTGACAATTTCACTTGCATAATCTATTCACAGCAACAAAAAAGACATCATTTAAGCTCATACTTGATGCTTTACTTAATTTAAAAATATCAGTAAAAGTAAAAATAAATAGTTCATTTAACTGTTATCTCTTTCTTTTCTTTTTTTTTTTTCCAGTCACAAACTCGTAGAACTCCAAGTCTTTCAAGTCTTAACTCTCAAGATTCTAGTATTGAAATATCAAAGCTTACTGACAAGGTACAGGCAGAATACAGAGATGCATACAGAGAGTATATTGCTCAAATGTCACAGCTAGAAGGAGGTGCCAATTCTACTACAGTAAGTGGTAGGTCCTCCCCTCATAGCTCAAGTGCTTTCTATATGGGGCAGAGTACATCAGGGGGTTCCTTGCATTCCAGTGCAGAACAGGAGAAAGGAAAAGATGGTGAACAGAAACAAGATGATGGAAGAAAGTCCTTCTTGCTGAAGAGGAATGATGTTGTTGATTACAGTACTTCAGGTGTTTCTACTAATGATGCATCTCCTTTGGATCCTATTACTGAAGAAGATGAAAAATCTGATCAGTCTGGTTCCAAGCTTCTCCCAGGAAAGAAGTCTTCGGAAAGAACAAGTATTTTCCAGGCTGCAGATTTAAAGCTTAAGGGAGTTACTCTCCGGTATCAGAAACTTCCAAGTGATGAAGATGAGTCAGGAACTGAGGAATCAGATAATACTCCACTTCTTAAGGAAGGTAAAGATAAGAAAACAGATGGCAAAATAGAGAAGCAGCCCAAATCTCCAGAACATGGATCTGAACCTATTAGAACCTTCATCAAAGCAAAGGAGTATTTGACAGATGCCCTTTTGGATAAAAAAGATTCGTCGGACTCTGGTGTAAGATCCAACGAAAGTTCTCCGAATCATTCCCTCCATAATGAAGGAGGAGATGATTCACAGCTTGAAAAGGCAAATCTTATTGAGCTTGAAGATGACAGTCACAGTGGAAAGAGAGGAATTCCACACAGCCTTAGTGGCCTTCAAGATCCAGCTGTGGTTCGCATGTCTATTTGCTCAGAAGACAAGAAAAGCCCTTCTGAAAGCAGCTTGATAGCAAGTAGCCCAGAAGAGAACTGGCCAGCTTGCCAGAAAGTCTATAACTTAAATAGAACCCCTAGTACAGTAACCTTAAATAACAACAGTGCTCCAAACAATCGAGCTAATCAAAATTTTGAAGAAATACAAGGTATCAGAGATTCACCTCAAATTATCCTGCACCCTGGCTCAGGTTCCAATTCAACTGTGGTTCAGAATGAGAACCTGAAGAGTGTTCCTCACAAGCGGAGCCAGCGTTCAAGTTATACCAGGCTTTCAAAAGATTCATCAGAGCTCCACACTGTTACGGCCTCAGAAGGGGCTGGTTTTGGAGAAGAAAGAGAGAGTATCCTGTAAAAACCAGCCAGGTTAAAACAGAGTGTGCCCGTGAATTGTAGCTTGCTTGGAATTCTTTGTCAGTGTGTGGTAACATTAAGCTCTGTAGTTTATGCTTCAGTATTTTAATAGAAGGTCTAGATTATTTTCAGTCATTTTCTTGGCGAGAAGAAGTAATTTTTAAATGAACCAAATTACTTCAGACCTTCCCCACATATAAAAGCAGTACTTGTCAGCATGGAAAACCAGTTCTTTGTTAAGACACTGTGCAAAGGTTTGGTCAGGGACAGATGTTACAGAAGTAAGTATGGTTTAATTATTAAAATTATGATGTGATATTACTTTTCTGTTGGGATATGTATTACTTATCCCTTCTAAACATTCCAGTTAAGTCTGCATACTTGCAAGTAAAGACTCTTCATCTTTGCCACTTGATGTAAGAGATGCCAGAAGATTAAGTATCACAACCTGTGACACCCTTATCAAACTTTGAGTTAATTGGTGGATTAATGTGTGCAACATATATTACATATGTTGAAGTTTGAGTGTTAAGATACCTGTTTGGCTATATGTACACTTTTACTCTCTGTATGTTCAGTAATTGCTGTTGACTTTGTGAACTTTGGGTAGAGTGGTGATAAGGTTTGTAAGGAATGTTGTCTTGATATGTCATTGGAATTGGCAGTTATTTATAAGGTAATACCTTATCGTTGATTTAGTGGATCCATTATTTATTATAGGTACATAATTTTACAGTCACTGGTCTAAATAGATGCACCTGAGCTACATTAAAATATTGTAAGAATAAAGTATGAATGTGATGTCTGAACTTAAGGAGCATCTGTTGCTGTGCGTGATCTTTCCTTGGTACAGTGTTTATCATTTGGTTGTGAAAATTAAAATAAGCAGTGTTTGCCATTTTAAAAATAATGCATACTTTTTGGAATCTCGTCAGAGCTGTATGCCAGCTTCTTTATTTCTGAAGTGCAGTGTTTGAAGATTTGTATGTCATCTCAGTAAAGTACCTGAATGTTGTTGTAGCACATACTTGTACTGTCCAGTGAAATGCGCATGCTTTTGAGGAAAAATTGTTCAAACTAGACTCTGGTAGTACAAAGAGAATAAAAAATAAATTGGCATGTTGGGTTTGTGTCCAAATTTTTATTTATTGCGGTATTCTGTTTCTTCACTTGATAAAAATGTTACATCCATATTGTTTTGCTTAAAGTACTTCACGGATTTAATTAAAAAGAATGCATTAAACCAATATTGTTGTTAATACAATACTAAATAAGCATCAAGTATAAAAATATATTTGATAAACAGAATTGCCAAAGCAGACGTTTCTAAAGGCAGTGCTGTGAGCTGCGGAGATGCGGCCACCTCCCGCCAGTCCAGCGCAGCAGTCCTGCTGTTTGTGGCGGTTCACGGTTAACCTGCTGGTAGTTCTGCGCAGCTCTGTTTCTGTCCTAGTGCATTCCAGCCAGGTGCCTCCAGCCGAACCATGTGGTTGTGGCCTTCGTTATCCAAATCAAGAGGATGCTTTTCTATGTCAGAGTCAACAGAGAAAAACTGTCTTTATCTAGGCTCTATATTATTATCAGTACTTAAAGGACTGGAGACATGACCTGTACATTTTTGGATTCTGTTAAATTGGTGTGTTATTTGATTGAATTAAAATTTACTCGTCGGAATGTTACACAAGTATGGGAAACTTGTGTGCACATATCTTCATTAGAAAGGTTATTAGTTTAACCAAAAAGCCTCCCAAAACAAAATAAGAAGCTCCCAAAGCCTGTGTAGCTTCATTATATTTTGCCAAATAGTTGGGAACAGTTTTCTGGTTTAGGTTCTTCCTATTAAAAAAAAAAAAAAAAAAGTACATCACTCTGCTTTCTGAAATTTTTGGGATGTAAAAGCTTTTTACAGAAAGATACTTACAAGCATTGCTTTGTAAGAGGACAAGAAGTGTAGCCTTCTTCATTTAGACATATTCACAGTACTGATGAAAGATACCAATTATTTCAAATCATTTTGTCTGTTAAAGTCCTCAAATAATCCAAATGGACTAACTTTAAATTTTCATGTAGTTTTGAGATCTTTTTCTTCCTGAAAGTTTTATCCCTCAAGTCTTCATAAAATAACAAAATCAGGATGACATAGGTAGTTGAGCGCAAAAACTTTTCAGTGTTTGTCTTGTATTCATTAGTACCAGTGTAATTTCTTGCCATCACTGAGAAACAATAGTTACAAACAAAGTGTTTGTGCAAGATTGTACAGGGCTTAATGTAATGCTCTCTTTGGGTATGTAGATCCATGCTCAGCATGGGATGTGGGTACCTAAAATAATTTCATTTCCAAACAATGGTTCAGTCCTGCTTCCTTTAACTGCTTTAATTGCATTATATAATAATGCATGCTGTAGTTTATATAATCAGATGTGTTTATGGGTTTGCTATTTAATACTTTCTTAGTGAAGTTCCTAGAATCAGCAAAATATGAGTGCTTCATAGCCAATTCAAGGACTGTGTGTTACAAAAGCTGTGTGTTAATAGGACAGTAAATATAACTGAGACTTAGAATCTACTTGCGTAGAAATAACTAGACAGAGTGCATTTTTCTTCTCCATTGAAGCATCTTTTTAATTTTTTTTATACAGGTGTTCATAAGCAAACAGAAGA